>NC_064641.1:17330000-19830000 GCF_023864345.2 Schistocerca serialis cubense
CATACAAGTTGCTGAGGAATGAAATAAATAGGAAGTGCAGGGAAGTGAAGACGAAATGGCTGCATGAAAAACGTGAAGAAATCGAAAAAGAAATGTTAATTTTTATTTTAATAATCAACAGCCTCAGTTGCACAGTTTACCTAGAATTTACCTAGTTTTCAGTCGGGATAACCCAACCTTCTTCAGAATAAGAGTAACTACCGTTTGTCCATAGTGTACATCGTCAAGCTAAAACTACAAATCCATAAATTATCGCCAGACTGTAAAAACTTATCTGGAACTGCCTCGGCCCCACTTCGCGACCGCGATGCGGCAGCCACGAGTGCTGTACTGGAACTGACCGTAGCGTCGTGAGGCCCGCCTAGGAGGACACAATACCTTGCGCCTGCGCATAAACTGTGTGATAGTTACTTGTTTGGACAAGACGAGAACCTAACTCCCGACCTTGAATTTACTAGTAAAATGAAGTAAAAGGTGTAGTTGTGGAAACGGGCGTATATGTTAACCTGTGCACAACGTACTTAGATCGACTGTCTTAACATTTATGAAGTATTCATTGGTCATGATATGAGGAACAGATCATGTGCTTACAACGTATGGCCTATCTAGGAAAATTTTGTGCTTAAGCACGAAGTTTAATCACCTAAAAAGAACTTAGGAGTGGGGAGGATAATATAAAGCCAACATCGTCATTATTACGACTAGGTCTAGAAATTTTTAAGACATAATTGTTAAGCACTTGCTTAGCTATGGTCACAACGCATGAACATCCTATTGACTTAGCGCACAAATGGCCATGATTGAACTTATGATCAAGTTTATATCTAATCTGTAACATCCAGCAATACGGGCCATATAAAATAGATGGTCATTATTCAAGAGTATTATATTTGACCTGAAATGGTCTGGAATCAAGTCAAAACCTAATGCACTTACCTGATTGAGCTTCTTGGTGAAGTTATGGTTATGAGTTGCAGAAAACACTGTAATAGGGGATAATGTGGCTGCAATTGGGTATTCAATTTGCCTTCCTGGAGGTGATCCACACACATACTGTAAAAACTGTGTGTGGACCACTGCAATCATAATTCGGGCCTGGTGACCACTGCCATTGAACTTAGGGAATGACAGCGGAAATATGCTTCAAACTAAAACTGTACATCGAAGAAGCAATGATGGAAATAAAAGAAAGGTCCAGGAGTGGAATTAAAATTGAACGTGAAAGGATGTCTATGATGACATTGCTATCCACAGTGACAGTAAAGAAGAATTACATGATCTCTTGAATGGAATGAGTAGGAATATGGATTGAGAGTAAATTGAAGAAAGACGAAAGTAATGAGAAGTACCAGAAATGAGAACAACGAGAAACTTAACATCAGGATTGATGATCATGAAGTAGATGAAGTTAAGGAATTAAACTACCTAAGCAGCAAAATAGCCAATGACGGACGGAGCAAGGAGAACGTCAGAAGCAGACTAGCACTGGCAAAAAGGACATTCCTGACCAAGAGAGGGCTACTAGTATCAAACATAGGCCTTAATTTGAGAAAGAAATTTGCGAGAATGTACGTCTGGAGTACAGCATTGTATCGTAGTGGAACAAGGCACAGAAGAGAATCGAAGCATTTCAGATGTGATGATAAGGACGAATGTTGAAAATTAGGTGGACTGATATGATAAGGAATGAAAACGTTCTGCGCAGAATCGGAGAGGAAAGGAATATGTGGAAAACACTGAGAAGGAAAAGAGACAGGATGATAGGACATCCGTTAAGACATCAAGTAGTGAGCTCCATAGCGCTAGAGGGAGCTGTAGTTTGCAAAAACTGTAGAGGAAGCCAGAGATTGGAATACATCGAGCAAATAATTGAGGACGTAGCTTGCAACCGCTACTCTGAGATGAAGAAGTTGGCTCAAAAGAGCAGCTAATGGTGGGCCGCATCAGACGAATCAGAAGACTGATGTACATTTTAGCCAGCCACTGATGTCTATTCGTGATAGGTGGCGCTGCCGTGACATTCCGTACACTCGTATTTTGTTCATTAGATGTCTGTATCGAAAGGCTTCCGAAAGTCAAGTAATATGCCTTAGATAGTATTAACAGTTTTCTTACGCTTCCTTATGAACATCTAATACCACTTTACTTTCTGTTAAACTTTCACGGTCCAATACAGCGTATTGACTTGTATTAATTAAAAATTCTTCGACCTGTCACATATTTGTGAGGATACTCCGTAAGGTTGTATTTTGGTTCTTAGTCGATCATTTGGTCCAGTCCCGAACTCCTTTCGGAAATCTCTGTGAATAAAATCAGCTGTGTCACTAGTTTCACAGCCATTCAAAGGTGAGCTACGTTTAGCGGAATGTTTTTTGCTGACGCTCCCCTGATCTTTTCATAAAAGTGTCTTTCCTCCAATAACGTCATATATGATGAACAACTACTATTCGACAGGTGTTGATAAGGGACGTCACAGTCCATTTTGCTTTCATATCTATATTGTTTTTCGACTTGGATTCTATTGGGGGCTTGAATAATAGGTTTTCTAGAAATTTCCTCAGGCGACTCGCGGAATCCTTACGTCAACACTGCCACTTAGCGATATCTTCCTTCTTGTCAACCTGCCGACTGGTGCGCGTCTGGAGTTGTTGTTGTCAACAGCATGATAAAAAAAGGAAAACCACTGAAAGCGTACTTCTTGACATTTTGTAATTGTTTGTTTCCTCATGAAGCCGTTCCCGACTGAACACTGCTCGAGGTAGTGGAAAGTTTAGCGCATTGTAGTTGCATTCGAATACCGCTTCTCACAGAAGCTAAGTTAAGGAAAGGTAAACCAACGTTTATAGCATTTGTAGACTTAGAGAAAGCTTTTGACAATGCTGACTGGAATACTCTCTTTCAAATTCTAAAGATGGTAGGGATAAAATGCAGGGAGCGAAAGGCTATTTACAGTTTGTACAGAAACCAGATGGCAGTTATAAAGAGTTGAGGGGCATGAAAGGGAAGCAGTAGTTGGGAAGGGAGTGAGACAGGTTTGTAGCCTATCCCCGATGTTACTCAATCTGTATATTGCGTAAGCACTAAAGGAAACAAAAGAAAAATTCGGTGTAGGAATTAGAATCCATGGAGAAGAAATAAAAGCCTTGAGGTTTGCCGATTATATTATAATTCTGTCAGAGACACCAAGGGACCTGGAAGAGCAGTTGAACGGAATGGACAGTGTCTTGAAAGGAGGGTATAAGACGAACTTCAACAAAAGCAAAACGAGGATAAGAAAATGTAGTCGAATTAAATCAGGTGATACTCAAGGAATTAGATTACGAAATGAGACACTTAAAGTAGAAGACGAGTTTTGCTATTTGGGGAGCAAAATAACTGATGATGGTGGAAGTGGGAGGGATATAAAATGTAGACTGAGAATGGCAAGAAAATCGTTTGTGAAGAAGAGAAATTTGTTAACATCGAGTACAGATTTAAGCGTCAGGAAGTCCTTTCTGAAAGTATTTGTATAGATGTAGCCATGTATGGAAGCGAAACAGACGATAAATAGTTTAGACAAGAGGAGAGTAGAAGCTTTGGAGATGTGGTGCTACATAAGAATGCTGAAGATTAGGTGGGTAGATCAAGTAACTAATGAGGAGGTACTGAATAGATTTGGGGAGAAGATAAATTTGTTGTATAACCTGACTAGAAGAAGGGATCGGTTGATAGGACACATTCTGAGGCATTAAGTGATCGCCAATTTGGTACTGGAGAGAAACGTCCAAGATAAAAAATCGTAAAGAGAGACCAAGAGATGAATACAGTAAGCGGAATGAGAAGGATGTAAGTTGCAGCAGTTACTCGGCGATGAGGAGACTTACACAGGATAGAGTAGGATGGAGAGCGGCATCAAATCAGTCATTGGACTGAAGACCACAACAACAACAGTTGCATGACATGGCGAAGGTTCAAATTCCCATCCAGCTATCCGGGTATTGGAAGATCAGATGGTTTAACTTTTTGTCGACGACGAGGTTGTCAGAGACGTAGTGATTAATCGTATTATGGAAAAAAGGGAAGGGAAACCAGGCTTAGTCTTCCAAACGAACGATCCCAGGTTTTGTCTTGGGTGAATTAGGGAAATCACAGGTAACCTAAATTTGTATGACCGGGTGGAGGTCAGTCTTCCCAAATACAAAGGGCGTTCAAAAAGTTTTGCATAGTCGTCTCTAATTTTTTTTATTTTTTGCAGGAGGAGGATGAAATTTTTTGTGAACACACCTGGAACATTTAGCTATAAGTTGGTGTATAAAAGTATTTCCTTTTATTTACAGGTGAGCCATAAAGGACCGTGGAGTAGATGTCAGGTTGCGACAACGGTCGGTGATGGAGTTCCTCTTCAAGAACGACGATGACTCTGCCACATCGATGCACGGGAAGTTGCTCCCTGTTTTTTGGGAGGACACAGTGGATCGCAGCAGTATCCAGCGGTGGTTGCAGAGGTTTAAAGAAGGTGATTTCTCTCTACTGGACAATCCACAATGCGGTAGACCATCGACGGCAGTGACTGATGTGAATAAGGAGACCATTGATCAAATCATCCAAAATGACAGATGTGTGACGACACGACAGCTTGCTGAAATGACTCGTTTGTCATTGGGTAGTGTGGTATCGCAGTCACTAAGGTATAGAAAAATATGTGCGCGTTGGGTGCCTAGATTACTGACAAGAGAAATGAGGAAAAATGTGTGCGGGGGTCTTATGAAGACCTTTACTGAAGAGTGGAAACAGTGTTACCCCAGGATGAAATATGGTTGTTTTTGTCCGAACCTGAGAGCAAAACCCAATGCATGGAGTGGCGTCATCCGGGTTCCCCTCGGAAGAAGAAACCAAGACTTTCATGAACAGCAGGCCCAAAGGTGATGGCCTCCTTCTGGGATCAGTGTGGTGTCATTTTCATTGACTTTTTGGAACCTGGCTTCACAATTAACCGGGACCGTTACTGTTTGTCATTGGACAAGCTGCGACGTGCCATCAAGACCCACAGACCACAGCTTCAGGGTCAGCTCGTCAGACTACACCATGACAATGCCAAACCCCCATACAGCCTTATGACGCAGGAGAAAATCAGGAAAATGGGTTGGAAAATTGTTCCTCATCCTCCCTAGAGTCCGGAATTGTCTCCCTCTGATTTTTACCTCTTTGGTCGTCTGAAGGCCCACCTTAGCGGCAAAACATTCGATAGTGAGAAATTCCTGTGTCAAGCGATGGTGTAAAAAAGTCAATCCCCAGAATTTTACTAAAGTGTATTTACATCATGGAAATAACGTTCGGCCAGATGCGTCACAGCTGATAGAGGCTACATTGAGCAGGCTCAATGTATAGCTAAATGTTCCAAGTATGTTCACAAAAAATTTCATTCTCCTCCTGGAAAAAATTAAAAAAATTAGAGACGACTGAGCAAAACTTTTTTAACGCCCTTTGTACGAGTGCTGTGTCTCATCACTGCACCACCTCAATCGGACCCTGGTTTAATTAAATCGTTGATTCGCCCACCCTAGTAGCTCTGGTGAGCTTGTCACGTCATGATGTAAAATCCTAATCTTCCTTTTCGACTCCGCACGGTGTATTGGTGTGAAAATGATATCTGACTTGCTCACGTCACTCCCTCATCATCATAAGAATTAAGTGTGGAGGTAAGCTTCTGTTTTCTGTTTCTCCAGGACAATCACAATGTTCCTGCTTAGAATAAGACCTGGGCCACCGGACAGACGAAATTTAGCAATTTTGCTCTGTAATTCTTGTTTTCCTCGAAGAATTTGTCTCAGTGTCACGTCAAAGCTTATTCAAGAAAGTAGACCAAGAGTGAAATAGAATATCAGACGAAATTGGTGACTTCATTGAGGATTTCTTGATAGTCGTGTCTCTGGATGTTGTCTTGGATGGAGAATCATGCACAGAGTAAAGGTAACTTCAGGTGTGCTCAGGAAAATGTGTTGGATCCCTTGCTATTCTTGTTGTATATTCGTGACCTGGGATACAATATAAATAGTAACTTCAAATCTTTTGCAAGTGATTCATTTATCTGTAATGAAAAAAACTGCACAAACAGTCAGAGTTAGGTATGGGAAAAACAAACCGGTTAAAACCGATACCGCTATTTTAGTTTTGGATAACCAGCATTTTTCGGTATTTCTTTGGTCTCGGCTATAATAGGTGTTTTTTTTATTTTTAACTAATAACCGAGTAAAAAAATCGAAATATCTGTTAGCCATAGAAGCAGTGCTGAAATTTTTTGTTCTTAAATAAACCTTTTTTAAAATGGAATAATTTTGCTTCGCACTGGTTTGAAATATTGTGGTATTATGTAAAACGTCAAAATTTCTCAATCTTTGTTCGATATCTACGTTCATTATAGGAAATAATAGGAGCAAAATACCGAAAATCGGTTATTTCAGAAACCGGTTATTTTCAGCTGTTTTAATAGATTACACTGCGTGGAAAAAACCGATGTAATCGAAAACCAGTTATTTCGATAACCACCATCCCTAGTCAGAGCTTGATAAGATTTCAAGCGGTGCAAGGACTAACAACTTGCTTTAAAGGTGCAGAAATGTAAATTTTTGCTTTTCACAAAACGCTAATAGTCCAATCCTACGACTACGGTGCAAATAAATACAAATGGAATCAGTCACTTCTTACAAATACCTGGGTGTAATACGTTGTAGGAATATGAAATGGAATGACAACAAAACCTCAGTCGTATGTGAACCAGGAGGTGTACATTGGTTCATTCGTATGATACTGGGAAGATTCAACGGGGATACAAATGAGACTGCTTACAAAACATTCGTACGTCCAGAATATTGTTCTACTGAGTAGGACCTATACGAAATACGACTACAGGTGTTATCAAATGTAAGGAAATAGGGCAGCACAAATGGTCGCAGGTTTGTTTGACCAACGGGTCATCCGACAGCGTCATTGAGATGCTGAAAAACCTGAGCTGACAGACTGTAATGTCGTTGCCTGCCCCATCGCAGTATAAACAGTCGCCTCCCTCTGGAGCGCGGAGAGTGACGTCATTGTTAGAGATAAAGCACTGGCTAAAAGAATAGCTGTATTAAGTAATGGAATTTGTATAGGATTAAAAGGTTGAATTCCTATTGGTACCGAACTGAACAATTCGCTATTTTGAATCCCAATCCGAAGACAGTGTTGTATGCTTCGCGTGGCGTAGGAAAGTGAATCAACGAATTATGTTTAGTTTTATTGTTCCACAGCGTCAAAAGGTTGAGTGTGCAGCTCCAAACTGCTCAAATAATAGCAGACATGGTATAAGTTTTATCGGTTTCCTTCAGATATAGATCGGCGTAGAAGGTGGCTTGTAAATTCAAGGCGCAAAGATTGAACAACAAAATCGAGCGGCTACTTGTATAATGTAAGTAAAAAGCTTTTTTCTTTGTTTTCAAAATATATGTGCTCACAGAGCGGTGGTCATGAAATTATATATGTAAGTTGCGTGTTTATTTAGTCTTGCTGCAGATTATGTTTACGTAACATGACGTAATATTGTAAGTTTACAGTAAGCTACTTTTCTTGATTTTATTTACAACAGCTTTATAAAACCACAATTCATCTTAAGGAGCTGTTAATTTTATGGAAAGAGTAAATTAACAATGCTGTATCGCAGCTTGTTCGTAATAACAAAATATTAGCAGTTTTTTCTTTTTTTTACGTTTTAAATAACTTCTGACAGATTTCTTTTAAAGCTTTTGAGATACTCAATAAAATTCGCATCAGTAATATACTTTGAGTAGTCATGCAATTCCCTCTTGTGCTGACATAAAATTTTGGGTCAATTCTAGTGTCAGATTGTAACGCCGGAAATGCATATCCTCCTATTTCCATCTATTGTACTATTATTTTTTTCCTTGTTTTGTTACCTCAAGATATGACATTTCTGTCTCTTTATATATTGTAATTGTTTTACTGTTTGTATATATATATATTTATGCACTTATGTCGATGTATAATTGGTTTGTTTCGTAAATATTATTTGTATTTTTACGCTGGGTCTTGCCTAGGGAAAACTGCTATCGAACGATTACATCGATGGGTCGTGTGAAGAATCAAAGTGTGTAGGATCTTTGGTAGTGTTAACTCTGCCGCGTGGAGCGCGGGCAGAGCAGTGAGAGGCTGGCGGGAGTAGCGAGTGGAGCAGGTGTTGTGTGACGCTCCCGCGAGTTGCCGCGCTTTCGGGGTTTGGCAGCATGTAATTGCGCTCGACTCGCGATGATAGTTTCTGACATGGTGTCGCGGACGGGAAGCATTAGCTGGCGCACATCAAGAGCCCGTTTCGCCTGGTGACCGTGTCGAGAAGAAGGCGCGCCAACATCCAGCTTCTGCAACAGCGACGGCCGACTATGAGTGACTGTCGCCACCTCCTCTATCGACGGCTTCAAACCTTCAATCAACCAACAAGGAAGACTAAAAGCACGTAAAGTTTCAGAACTGTATGGCAGACCTCAGCTTTTCAAATTGTTCCATTTGCCTCGCAAAATTACAGCAACTTAGCATGAACCTTTGTTGCTCATTGTCCCAATTGCATTGCCAAGCAGGGTCCCTTCCTTTTCCAAAATGAGCCCGAGGGTCGTTGAAATTCAAACGCCAGCATCATTCGATTTCACTGCTTTAATTTCAAAGTTCAGCTGGCTACAATATTTAGATTGCACAAGCACAAATTAAGAGTGCGAGTTTTGTTACCGTATTTTAGTTACCTGTGACCGCAGCTCAGCTTGGTACGTACTAAATTTTACTATTGTTAATTGTTCAGAATCATTTAATTCAAGTTCAAAGTTAATTCTCTTATTTCTAAATTGCGTAGATTCAAGTAGCTTTTGAAATGATTGTTGAGGTAGTCCAAGACTAACCGTATTTTACTGAATTTCGATGTGCTTAAGAAAGAAAGCTTCTTATTAATTTCAGACACTAAATTAACTTTCAGTTTTCCGGTTTTATTAATTCTTTTGCTAAATTAAGTCAGAGTGCAGCGAAAGTTATTACTTCTGACAAGCTTTCAGTTTTCACACTACACGTGTCAACCTTCAGTTGCCACGCTTCTAGTGCTAATTATATGTGTAATTACCTTTCTTTTTCGGTTACTATAGTAATTGTCCTTAGGACTGGCGACCGTAATTTCCCCCAAATCTCAAATATCTAATTACCGCTAGTTAATTGTTAGCGTAACGGCCGCACATTTACTTTCTTCATTAACTTTACCCCTTTTCAAAATTAATTTCTACCAGTTTCATTTGCATTTTTCCTTTCATTTAGATGTAACCCTTTCCTCCCTCTTTACCGACAGATTAACTTCGGTGACGATTGCTTTTTCCCAAATTTCCATTAGGTACACGCGGTTTCAATTTTCACTGTCATTAAGGTCGATAAGTGAGGGGGAGGTTACACGTGGCGACCTGGTGACAGGACAATCTTCAGTTTTGAGGTTGTTCTGGACACGAATTTTGTATGGTGCAAATCTCGTAACAAAGTACTGGTTACGTACAGGGCGTTACGTCAGCGAGAACAAGTAGTGGGAGTAATCCTAATTATATTTGAGATTTGGCATTTATATTGAAAATTATTAAAATGAGTGAAGGCAACAATTACCAAAATTTGGTAGACTTGGATACGGAACAATCGGTCGAACAGTGGGAAACGCGCACCGCGGTACCCATTGTTCAGGGGCAGGCGGCTAACATGAAAGACGCGACCGCCGAAACGCAACAAAGAGCAGAAATGGAATTCCAAACTTTAGAAAATGTTTCGGAATCAGAAGTGAAAATCAAATCTGAATCCCTTGATGACGAATACGGGGGGACAATTAAAGAGGAATCCGCTGCGGAAGTAAAACCGGTAGTTTCCGGGAATTTAACTGATTTATTGAATGTTTTGATTAACGAAATCAAGAGTCAATCGGCCAAGCAAGAAGATCAGGCTGCCAAACAAGAAGCTCAGGCTGCCAAGCAAGAAGCTCAGTCTGAAAAATTTGAACGGATGCTAGACAATCAGAACAAAGCTATTAACGTTGTTATCAACAATGTTGGAGTTATTAACACAAAAGTTGATAAAATCAAAGAAGATATTGTTGTAATTAATACCGAAATCGGTAATCTTAAACGGGAAATGATAGGCGTCCAGGCGGAAATTGCGAGCACAAATACTCGTTTTGATTCCGAAATTAGCAGAATCGAGAAAAGTGTAGGAGACGCAGTTGCTCCGATCATCGAGAATAAGGTGACGGAACAAATTCAATTAGTGAGAAAAGAGGATCATCAGAAGGTGGAAACTTTAAAGGCTTTAGTATCCGAAGTAGATACCAAAGTGACGAAGCAGGCTAATACCTGCGAAGAGAAAAAGAGGGAAGTGGAAACGCTTGCGACAACCACTTGCCAAGTGATTACGAGGGTGTCGGAATTAGAAAGGAAACTTGACGAAAAACAGAGCTATGTGCCAATCTGTGCACATAGTTCGGAGTTGTTGACGAAAGAGGAGCGGTTCGACCCCTTGAAAAAAGGCGGTATACACCCGACGGATTTCATTAAAAATTGTGAAAGAGTTTTACCCAGATCATGGACTAATGAGAGAAAATTAATGCGGTTATTGATGTGTTGGCTGGTGATGCCAAGCGTTGGGGCTTAAACCTCAACATTACGAACCTGACTTTTGACGAGTTTAAAATTTTGTTTCTGGCTGAATACTGGTCAGAGCAGAAACAGCAAGGTGTCTGGCGCGAATTTGTCGTATCGAGGCCTTTCGAAGCGAATTCGCGCGTTTCGATGAAGGAGTTTTGTGAGGGCTGGATCCGCAAGTTGGAATATTTTCGTGATCGCCGCACGGAATCCGAAATAGTCTGGGAACTCTACAAGAAGCTTCCAGATGATACAAAGCGCTACATAGGAAGCAGTTACAAGACAATCAATGATTTCCTAGAAAGAGTTGAGGACGAGGACAATTGGCGCAATAATCGCGACAGTGGTAGAGGCCGTGGTAACAACAACGGGAACCACAACAACGATAACCATGGGAATAATGCATACCGCAATCTTGGCAGCAATAACAATAATGGTTCAGGCCGTAATGACAATCGGTACAATGCAAATAATAACCGGAATGACGGAAACCAGTATCATACTAGCGTGATACGGGCTGCGCAGAATAGTAATAACGCCAGAGGGTGTGACCAGCCGCCTCAGCAGTATCCGGGGAGCGTATCTGCTGGGACGAGACAGGGAAACCATTAGCCGCGCCGGTGAGGGGCCGACCGGGCGTGGAGAAATTTTGGCGGCCCAATAACAGGAGAAAACCCAGGTGTCGTCGTTATGAAAATTCCGTATGGGATAATCAACGGCGGGAGAGTGTGCCAGTATTAGGGGAAAGGAGTGCGCCCCACAAGTAGTAGATCAGCTGTAGACACGGCAGTAGAAAATACATTCACTGTCAGTGAGAACAATTTAAGTAGTGTTCCGGAAATCGACTATAAAGTGGCAGCTGTAATACCCACAGCGGAACTGGAGATTGAGTTTAAGAATGATTCGCAAGTGTTGAAAGAAGATCAGATGTCGGATAAAACGTCCGTCATCGAGCGAGGGGATGCAGAGAGGGATGAGGTCTGGTTAAGGCAGTTCGGTCGCTTATACGACGAACTAAGAGATTATAGGGGCCTGTACGGGAGAAGTGTTTATGGGGAGCGCGGGCAGGATTTGCCGCGTCTCGTCCCGCAGGAAGATAGTGATTGTGAAGTGATGGAAAGTTCTGGCCCTAACCGGCAGACTTTACTAGAAATAGTTGATGTTAAGGGGGAACACGAGCAAGATGCGTCGTGTTTCGTCCCGCAGGAGTTGAATGTTGAAGTAGTAACGGAAAGTTCTGGCCCTAACCGGCAGACTTTACCGAAAGTTGTAGTGGTAGAAGTAGCCGACCCATCCGACGCGAACATCCAGTTTAAACATTGCGAGAGTATTAAGGAGATAGATTACGAAAATTTTAGTGATAGCCGGACACGATTGGTAGAAAAGCACGTAGATTACAGCGTGTATGAGGTTAGAGCTGACATTATACGGTCAGAAGATAACAGTGTGGGTTGCGCAGATCTAGAGGAAGTAATTGCAGATACTACTGGGCACATGTCTCCAGATAGATTGGCAGATGAGATGAATCTGATTAAAGAGGAATCAACAAAGGTGACAATTAGTGAATTGATAGCAAAGCAACACTCGCTAGTTGACGAGTTACAGGAAAAGGTTTCGGTATTGGAGGTGAAACTACAGACTAAGCCTCAGGACAAACGTGTTGAAATTAAAACTGTATGTGAACAGAGGCTGAAAAAGCCGCCAGATAAACCGGATTTAGGATCAAAGCCGGATGGTTTTTTCTGGAATGACCTGGATATAGACGAGGATTTACTGTGGGAAAATAAAGAAACAGTCGAGGACAAGTGTAGACAGATAGTAGTGTCTGGTAATATGCACGACCTACAACTAAACGTGTTGATTGACACCGGTGCAGAATTGAGTGTTGTATCTGGGAAAATATTTGAGTTACTGAAAGATAGACCTGGCATCGTAGTTATGCCAGTAACAGGAGTGAAAATTATCGGTGCTACTGGGAAGGCCAGTAAACCGGTCACAAAACAGATTTTTGTCAACTTCGAGATTTGTGGGGCACGATTTGAACAAGAGTTTGTCGTCGTGCCAGACTTAACTACGGAAGTAATTATCGGGTTAGATTGGCTATTAAAGTACCGTGCAGTGATTAATTGCGAAAGCAAAACTTTGACATGTACGTCACAAGATAAAACAATAGTAGTTAGTTTTGACGAGGCAGGAGACGGTGTGCATAGGCAATACCAGTCTATACACATTGTTAACTGGCCGGATGCTATTCACGTAGGTATGAAATTGAACTACTGTAATGTGAGGAATCTCGGCATTGACAATAATGTAGAAAGTGAATTGGAAAGTATTGTAGAAGGTGTGTCAAACGTAACACACGAACAAAGACGAGGCCGACTTTCCCGTACCTACTGCCATCACAACCATAGGGCATGGGGCAAATATGTAGCAGTATTTGAGAGAATTATGAACACCTTGAGACATGAATCGACGGGATTTTCTCCAGAGGAAATCCTGTTGCATGACAGAAGTAAAAGTTTAGTGGAAGAGGTAATCAAATTCCCTCCACGGATTGACATTAGTATTGGTGTGAAAAAAGATCGTTTGCGAGAAGTAATGAAGCTTAAAGCCGATGCTCGCATACGTCGTCATGACGCTAAAGCGCGTTTTGCTAAGTTTGCGATCGGAGACTTAGTACTTGTAAAAGCTCATGAGAAATCGAGCGAGATAGACAATGAAATCTCTAAATTTAAGTTTGTTTATAATGGACCATATAAAGTCATTGGTATACCTCACACAAATGCTTATTGCTTAGAGTATCCAAGCTCTGGAAAACGATTAGGTATACGAAACATTGTAGACCTGAAATTGTACCAACCAAGGATTGATTAGTACCACAGATAGGGTAATTTGTGCAGTATGTAGATATAGAGTGTAAGATTTAAGGATGTGCCATGTGGCGATGCTTTTGCCTGACCTAGAGGTCATTAAAGAAGTTGTAATTAATAAGTAATTTATGTTGATTAAATGATTTAAGAGTTACTGAATATTAATCAATTTAAAAATCCAAGCTGCTAGTTTAAGTTCTCAGCTGAGTCACAGTAGATTAAGCAATGTAAATATGATTTTGTAACTAGCTGTGAGATCCCATGAATATGTGTTTTACTAGTCATTGCCGATGTACTTAGACGCTGTTTTGAGTTTCAGGCTTGTACATGTGTGATGATGGACAGTGTTGAGTTATCCACTGTGATAGTGTTTATGGACTCCTTGAGATTACTCGGGAGTGAGTTTTTCCGAAAGAATTCAGTGAAACGGACGTTCTGGAAATGCCGTTACACAGGCGAGTGAGATCAAGCGTGCCGCACACGCGGGCGCAACAATACTGGCGAGGCGAGCCGCTGTCGGCTCTTGTGCCGCTGTCGGCTCTTGTGCCGCTGTCGGCATTCTTTGTACTTGCGAGTACGGAAGGCGGAATTGTTTTGTCTTCCTGGACAGCTGAAAGAATTCTACCGTCAATATTTATGTTTTTTTCGATCTGATGTGTGTTATTTTCTTGTTTAGCGTTTAATGGACTCCCATGACGAGAATATTAATTATGAATGGGTCATGTAAAAATGTGTATTCTATGTAATTAATTATTAATTTGCGTATTTTGATCTACCTGTTTTTATGACCATGTACTCTGATTAATTTTGTAATTAGTATTCCATTTCTTGATACTGTTGGGAATTTTGACAATTTTAGAATAGCTAAACCATTTTCTATGTTTTCTATGAATTTTAATATGTTGTCAACCTGTTTTATTTTGTGCAAGATGACAGAGTGGAATAAGATTAGGAGTGTCTCCACTCAATTATTATGGTCTAAAAATTGATTTATGCTTAATTAGACGAATGCTAAAGTTTGATGATGTTTTGAGCATATGCATTTCCGCTGTTTCTTTTTTGGGACATTTTCTGAGTCTGTTTACGTTACACGAACATCCTCAGACAATGTGGGGCACGTGTAACGCCGGAAATGCATATCCTCCTATTTCCATCTATTGTACTATTATTTTTTTCCTTGTTTTGTTACCTCAAGATATGACATTTCTGTCTCTTTATATATTGTAATTGTTTTACTGTTTGTATATATATATTTATGCACTTATGTCGATGTATAATTGGTTTGTTTCGTAAATATTATTTGTATTTTTACGCTGGGTCTTGCCTAGGGAAAACTGCTATCGAACGATTACATCGATGGGTCGTGTGAAGAATCAAAGTGTGTAGGATCTTTGGTAGTGTTAACTCTGCCGCGTGGAGCGCGGGCAGAGCAGTGAGAGGCTGGCGGGAGTAGCGAGTGGAGCAGGTGTTGTGTGACGCTCCCGCGAGTTGCCGCGCTTTCGGGGTTTGGCAGCATGTAATTGCGCTCGACTCGCGATGATAGTTTCTGACATGGTGTCGCGGACGGGAAGCATTAGCTGGCGCACATCAAGAGCCCGTTTCGCCTGGTGACCGTGTCGAGAAGAAGGCGCGCCAACATCCAGCTTCTGCAACAGCGACGGCCGACTATGAGTGACTGTCGCCACCTCCTCGATCGACGGCTTCAAACCTTCAATCAACCAACAAGGAAGACTAAAAACACGTAAAGTTTCAGAACTGTATGGCAGACCTCAGCTTTTCAAATTGTTCCATTTGCCTCGCAAAATTACAGCAACTTAGCATGAACCTTTGTTGCTCATTGTCCCAATTGCATTGCCAAGCAGGGTCCCTTCCTTTTCCGAAATGAGCCCGAGGGTCGTTGAAATTCAAACGCCAGCATCATTCGATTTCACTGCTTTAATTTCAAAGTTCAGCTGGCTACAATATTTAGATTACACAAGCACAAATTAAGAGTGCGAGTTTTGTTACCGTATTTTAGTTACCTGTGACTGCAGCTCAGCTTGGTACGTACTAAATTTTACTATTGTTAATTGTTCAGAATCATTTAATTCAAGTTCAAAGTTAATTCTCTTATTTCTAAATTGCGTAGATTCAAGTAGCTTTTGAAATGATTGTTGAGGTAGTCCAAGACTAACCGTATTTTACTGAATTTCGATGTGCTTAAGAAAGAAAGCTTCTTATTAATTTCAGACACTAAATTAACTTTCAGTTTTCCGGTTTTATTAATTCTTTTGCTAAATTAAGTCAGAGTGCAGCGAAAGTTATTACTTCTGACAAGCTTTCAGTTTTCACACTACACGTGTCAACCTTCAGTTGCCACGCTTCTAGTGCTAATTATATGTGTAATTACCTTTCTTTTTCAGTTACTATAGTAATTGTCCTTAGGACTGGCGACTGTAATTTCCCCCAAATCTCAAATATCTAATTACCGCTAGTTAATTGTTGACGTAACGGCCGCACATTTACTTTCTTCATTAACTTTACCCCTTTTCAAAATTAATTTCCACCAGTTTCATTTGCATTTTTCCTTTCATTTAGATGTAACCCTTTCCTCCCTCTTTACCGACAGATTAACTTCGGTGACGATTGCTTTTTCCCAAATTTCCATTAGGTACACGCGGTTTCAATTTTCACTGTCATTAAGGTCGATAAGTGAGGGGGAGGTTACAAGATGTCACCCATCATGACGTCAAACCTAAGGCAAAGAATCTACACAGAGGCAATCTTTGAAAGCAACTATCATATTCGTAAACAAACGAATGTAGCATACGATAAAATTACCATCACAGTTGACATGATTAATTACTCAGCCATGAATTATGTCGAAAAGATGTGAAGGTAATGATAGTAAATAGGAATAAAAAAAGGGGAGTCACGTGTCTGTAATAAATTATTATTGTAATTTATGTAAGTGAGAAAAGTACAGAGAACCTTTAAATCCATTACAGTACATCACATTCTGAAGTCATGATATTGTGAAATAGCGTTAATTTATTATCAAATAATTATGGAATTAATAGGACTACTGCGGGAAAGTGGGGGTTAAAGGGTTGGAAGAATTTAAAATGTAACACAACAACGGGAGAAATGAAATAAATAATAACGTATATGAAAAACAAAAAAAAAAGAACAGAAGCATGAAATCGAGCGGCTACTTGTATAATGTAAATAAAAAGCTTTTTTCTTTGTTTTCAAAATACATGTGCTCACAGAAAACGACACATAAATCCTAAAAGCAACGCCAGTGCACAAGTAATGGGAATTCCAAATTGGAATCGGTAACTAGAATTAAGCTGTATAGTTCAATTCTAGTTACCGATTCCAACCGATCCACGGTTTGTTATTTAGACCATTTTTGCAACAAGCGTGTGTACTACAGTGCTACATGTTTCCTACATTCGGTACTACTCTCTTCACTATTTTTTCACTTTTTCGCCGTAGTCCAGCGATCAATAAGATCTCTACAAATCCTACAAAAACCGAGTTCACGCACTTACGGCAAACGTGTCCAAAATTATGAACCATCGAATGGTTGGAATCGGTAATTAGAACTTACCCCCTCTATATGTCAATTCTAGTTATCGATTCCAATATTTCCATTGTTCGTTATTTAGATCGTTTTTCCAGCAGGTGTGTGTACTGAAATGTAATAGGATTTCTGCATTTGTAATTAAACTCGTGCGAAAAAGTAACTAATATTGGAATTGGTAATTAGAATTAACGTATATAGGTCAATTCTAGTTATCAATTCCAATACTTCTTACTTTTTGTGAATTTTTTTATTTGTGTACTGTCTTTTTTTTAGAATTGTTGTGTCAGTCTCCGAATTTCATGCTACTGTTTCACATATGTTATTATTTATTTCATTTTCGCGTAGTTGTATTACATTTTAGTTTCTCCCCGCCCAAAACCCCTTAGATTCAATAATTATTGTTATAAATTAACGCCATTTTATAATCTTAAGCCTTCATCACGCGCTATGCTTAATTAATTTTATTTAAAGGTTCTCTGTATTTTTCTTTCTCACATAAATTAAACGGTAATTTACTTCAAGCATAAATATTTCTCTTTGGTTTTGCTCTTATTTACCTCTATTATCTTCAGCTCGTTTCGATGCAATTCGCGCCTAAGTAAATAACAGCGTGGACTGTGACTAATTTTATCGTATGCTACATTCCTTTGTTTAGGAATATCATCTACTGCTTTCAAATGTTGCCTCTATCTAGCATCCTTGCCTCTGGTATGACGTCATTGCTCAAAGCTGACGAGTGGAATCAGACACTAGAATTTTATGCCTGTTGTGTTCCATTTTAACGTTATTCCGTAACTGTTTACGAATGCAACTCTTACTTATCGTAAACTGACGTAGATAAACCAGAAAATACGGGTTTAGTTTAGCAGGGGATACAACCCGTCAGCCTTGACCAATGACGTCAGAATTGGTCAGAGAGCATGTATTACAAAGATGAAAGAGCTGAGAAGAATGTTCAGAAACAAAGGAATGCAAAAGAGAAAAACTGTACTTCACATATATAAGGGCCAGAAGCATTTTCACGTTAACGATATCGCGTGTTTGTATCTTAGTATTTCTCCGCAAAATACAATAGAAAGAAATGAATGAAATATATTACTAACAAAGAATACATCACGTTACATGTATGTCAGTTATATCTCGAAACTCTTTAGAACTGTATTGCTTAAGTGATGTACGGGATACAAGTTCAGCGTACGTCGATTTCTTAGTTTCAACTAGCATTGCTGTCCTGTTGTTCACTTGAACTATGTATCCCCTGCTTCACTAAACTGTAAATGAAACACCCGATACAAATTAATAGCTCACTCGAAGTGTGTTGCCTGAGTACAGTACGGAAAACGAGTTTGTCGTAAGCCGATTTCTTCGTTTTCACTAGCATTACTGTTCTGTTATTCACTTGAACGATGTATCCTCCGCTTCAGTAAACCGTAAGTGGAACACGGGATACAAATTGTAGATGTGTTGTTTATTTCGTCTCCGCTACTTCTGACAGTCCTTTGTTACGTACATATCAGTACTACTGATGACAGAAGGACCAAAGTATATAATATATGTATACCAGACTTCCGTTGACCTCTATATATGTACACGGGTAACGAAAAGGTGGAAATAGACGCAAGTTACATTTGCAACCTGTACCACAACTGAACTACACGGAGACAAGAAGACGACACATGTAGAATTTGTACCCGTACTTCACTATGGGGTAGTTTTCTTGTTACCTTGGACGCTAATAGTATCCCATTCGTTACTTGAGCTATATAGCTATATGCAACATTTGTATCTTGCTCGCCAATTGACATATATAGTGTCGGTGTAAAGGCGAAGCGAACGACGGGATACAAATTTTAGTTGTGTCAGGGGTTTCGCCTGTGATATAGCAAGTACACATTCGAAAATGTCGTACTGATACTAGTGCTGGGAAACGAAAGAAGATCGACAGCTGAGAAATTTCTATTACGTACTTCACAACAAGAAAATACACATATTGGTGGAATAAAACAGGGAAATATATCAAAATAGTGAAATACAGTGAAAGAAGCAAATGGAAAAGTGAACTTACCACAGGGAAATATCGAGGAATAACCGAAGCTCGCCTAGACAGACAGTAACGAAAATTACATACCCACAAACAGACAAATCCATTCCTATAAACGAAAATAAGACAGTATAAATTGTTCTACAAAACCAAACTAATACTCCAAATTACCTCAATATCATTGCGAATAATTTTAATGTGCAATGATAGCGCTTATGCGGAACACAGAACTGTTTTATCATCTATGCCTCGAAGTGAAGACATTACTATCTATAACTAATGTACGACAGCTTTGGTCAAAGCCGACGGGTTGTATCCCCTGCTTCACTAGACCCGAAAATACAATACTGGGGACGTATTTCAACAGTATTTGGTAAATATGTAGTAGAGCAACGTATGATTTGCGTGGAACGTAAGTGAATGTATCATATCTCGAAATACTCGTCTAATCACCTACTTTAATTTGCTTGCCTCTTAAAGTCAAATCTGAGCGAATACATTTGCTACGCTGTAACATTATCTGCTCAAGGAATGTACATTTGATGAATTTTAGAACATATTAAATTGTAAGTGTTCCGTAGAGTTTTAAACGAGCACCTTCAAAGTGGTGGATTGTCTAGTTTATACTATACAGTGCTCTAGTTAGTGCCTTAGCGGTGGACGCTACACATAGTGCCGGAGTCGTGGGGTGCGAAAACGGAAATTCCACCACTTTGGTGAGATATGGTCAAGGCTTTCACCGTAAAGGCCGTGTGTTTTACAGTTTTTTCAACAGTATCAGCGAAGTATTATGAAAGGTGCGAGTTCCACAGTCCTGTGCCACATCGTCAAGGTAACAGCTAGCCGCGTCGCCACTGTTACGGAATCAGCAAACATGGACTTGATCCTGATTCGGCGATTATTCTAATTGTCATCTGTGTAACTGAATTTTACGAGTGGACACTTTCGTTCGCATATCGCATGGATAGATCAACAGCCAGCCACGCCGCGAAACGGTTGTGTGTGCACTCGTAAAAAACATTAGCAGAACACTTAGGATGAATTAACATTAATGGCGAGAAACGTGTCGACAGCGATTTTGCTTGTTTACGGAACCAGTAGTCGAATAGAGAGGCTGTGCAGTGCAACAATAGGGTACACTGTACTGCAAGTACACCGTGTGGCAGAAATACTAATTATGTAAACGCTCCTGTCGGAGCACAAGAAAAGGCGAACACGATCCTCTTTAAAACACTCTGACAGAAAAGTGGGAAACCAATTACCTCAATCCTCATTCCGTTTTCCACGCCTAACATTTTAGCATGTGGACGTTTTCGCGCTCTATTAACACAGAGCGTTCTAAATCGTCTTACACAGTCTCTCTTTAAAGTTAAGCCTTCATACTTAGCATCTCCCTCTCACTGCCACAGTCTACATACGTCTCTCACATTGTCTCCCTTTTCACCCATTGGTTTACAGTATACCCTGCTGCCACTGTCTCCTCACTCAGTTACACTATACGCAGCTCGCGGTCTAGTGGATAGCACTGCTAGATCACGGGGTCCCGGTTTCGATTACCGGCCGGATTGGGGATCTTCTTCGCCTGGGCAGTGCGTGTTTGTGTTGTCCTCATCATTTCATCGTCATTCATGCAAATGGCGAGATTGGACTGAGTAAAGGTTGGGAATTTGTACGGGCGCTGATAACCGCGCAGTCGAGTGCCCCACAAACCAAAAATCATCATCATCATCATCATCATCATCATCATCATCATCATCATCATCAGTTACATTGTATCCATTTTTCTTTCTTTCTCACTGCCACTGTCCCCGCCATACTCCGGCACCTCAATAATTTCAGGGGTCCAACGAAACCTTAAAATTTCGGTCCATACCTACGTGTTAAAGTCCGCTGGTCTGAGAGTGTTCAGATCCCCAGGCCACTGCATGGTCTCCGCTCATCTGTATTTTTCATTTCCAATGTCTCCTTTCTCTTCTTCTCCCACTGGTTCTATCTCCATCCACTCACTTCCTTTTTTTACTCACACTGCCTCTTTCCTCTCTCTTTTGATGGAACTGTTATTGTCTTCATGCACCTCTCTTTCTCTTACACTACCACTTTTTCTTTCCCACCGTCACTGGCTCCTCTCTCTTTCTCTCTCACCGACACTATCTCGTCTCTCTTCCACCGTCACTGTTTGCCTGCTACTCTGTTTCAGCACAAAAAAGCGCGAATATGTCAGCATGCCAAAATTTTTGATGAGGAAGGTGGTATGAGAGTTGAGGGGCTGCTACCCCACATCTTCTGTCAGAGATTTTTAAAGAAGAACATAGCCGCCTCGTTTGTGCTCCGACAGGAGTGTTTCTCCACTAGCACCCTTCTTTTACCTCCTACAGCAAGGTATGTTGCTTATATAAAACCATTTCTACACTTCACTGAACCTTTGACAGTTCATTGACATACACACATCAAAAAAAGTTTTGCATCACCCCAGTTCCCAGAACTCCTAAAGATAGACGTTGACTGTGAATATTGTATCACAGACACAGTCCCTTTGACTGTTCAGAGATGCCACAAAACCCACCCAAAGATGTAAACAACCATGCATGAGCAGCGCCTATTAGACGGAGGAACAACCGATCAGTTCCAGTCATTCCATAAGGAAGGAGGTACACGGCTCGTGTTGCCTATAGTTCAACCATGCCTAGACGGTCAATACTGCGGTTCGATCGCGTCCGCATTGTTACTTTCTGCCAGGAAGGGCTCTCAACAATGGAAGTGTCCAGACATCTCGGAGTGAACCAAAGCGATGTTGTTCGAAAATGGAGGACATACACAGAAACAGGAACTGTCAATGACATGCCTCGCTCAGGTCGCCCAAGGGATACTACTGCAGTGGATGACAGCTTCCTACGAATTATGGCTCAGAGGAACCCTGAGAGCAATGCCACCATGTTCAATAATGCTTTTCGTGCAGCCACAGGACGTCGTGTTACGACTCAAGCTGTGCACAATAGGCTGCATGATGCGTAACTTCACTCCCAACGTCCATGGCGAGGTCCATCTTTGCAATCACGACACCATGCAGCGCGGTACAGGTGGGCCCAACAACCTGCCGAATGGACCGCTTAGAATTGGCAGCACGTTCTCTTCGCCGATAAGTGTTACATATCCTTCAACCAGTCGATCGTCGAGACGTGTTTGGAGGCTGAACGCCTTAGGCACACCGTCCAGCGAGAGCAGCATGGTGGAGGTTCCCTGCTGATTTCGGGTGGCATTATGTGCTGCCGACGTACGCCGCTGGTGGTCATGGAAGGCGCCGTAACGGCTGTACGATACGTGAATGCCATCCTCCGACCGATAGTGCAACCATATTGGCAGCATATTGGCGAGGCATTCGTCTTTATGGACGACAATTCGTGCCCCCATCGTGCACATCTTGTGAATGATTTCCTTTAGGATAACGACACCGCTCTACTAGAGTAGCCAGCATGTTCTCCAGACATGAACCCTATCGGACATGCCTGGGATACATTGAAAACGGCTGTTTATGGACGACGTGATCCACCAACCACTCTGAGGGATCTACGCCGCATCGCCGTTGAAGACTGGGACAATCTGGACCAACAGTGCCTTGATGAACTTGTGGATAGTATGCCACGACGAATACAAGCATGCGTCAATGCAAGAGGGCGTGCTATTGGGTATTAGAGGTATCTGTGTGTACAGCAATCTGGACCACCACCTCTGAAGGTCTCGCTGTATGGTAGTACAATATGCAATGTGTGGTTTTAATGAGCAATAAAAAGGGCAGACATCATGTTTATGTTGATCTCTATTACAATTTTCTGTACGGGTTGTGGAACTCTCGGAACCGAGGTGATGCAAAACTTTTTTTGATGTGTGTAATTCGACAAATTTAGATACTTTGACACATACAGACAATAAGAAATCATAATATAAGTTTAACACAAAATAGTTTTATTGACATTTTTCTTGGGTTCTTTGCGCATTTATAGCAGATCACCGAAATGTCTGACTCATGATATCTTAAAATAGAAAAAATATTATTAGAAATATTTTACTTGCAATGTTTCCGGGTTTTCTTTTCAGCCAATTTTTGTCATTGCAGTAACACTTTGGGCGTAGTTGTACAGGCGTGAAGTGTTGTTTTTCCTGAGACAAGGCGTCAAAAAGTTTTGTTGGCGAACAAATGCTGGCTATAAACATTATTTTGTGACCTCAGAACCCTTGCGGTGACCCTAGAGTTTTTTTCCATATGTTAACTACGTGAGTTAAAGCTACATTTATGCCTCACAAGAGATATTACCTCCATATTTTACAAGCGCAAGTACGGTAACTTTGAATCTCTGGATCTTGCTAATGGTTGTGATACTGAAGAAAACTGCAAGGTTCCTGAATAACATCATCTTAAAAACATATGATAAAAATTTCGACTATTTGCCGTTAATAGAAATTATGGAAGTCGATATCGCCACAATTGGTGCTTTTGACACCCGAAAATCTTTTTTTTTTCTTCTTTTAGGTTTTCCCAGGAATTGCCCATGAACAAATGGTGCTTTCTAAGCCTCTTAAGGTCCACCCTAGACCACACCTAATGTTATAAGAACCAACCGATATTTCCAGAATGAGATTTTCACTCTGCGGCGGAGTGTGCGCTGATATGAAACTTCCTGGCAGATTAAAACTGTGTGCCCGACCGAGACTCGAACTCGGGACCTTTGCCTTTCGCGGGCAAGTGCTCTACCATCTGAGCTACCGAAGCACGACTCACGCCCGGTACTCACAGCTTTACTCCTGCCAGTTTCAACCAACCGATATGTTCAGTTTTCCTGGGCTGGAGGAAATGTGTATTGTTTAAATTTTGACTCTGTACTGTAGAATAGTCTTACATGCAGCAGAAATTCTTAACCTAGTAAGAACAGGAGTACGTAAGAGACTCGAACGCGTGGAACGAAAAATTCTCAGGAGGACAGTGCGACCTCGAAGAACACAAGGTAGTCAATTTGGAAGACGAGAGAACCAGGAACTATACACCAAGGTAGAGAGAATCTCGGACATCAGCAGCGAAAGGAGGAGTCTGATCTTTGGACACATCCTCAGAATGGACGATGGGAGGTTAACACAGCAAATAATACTGTTTCTGGTGGACAAGAGAACCGAAATACACTGGGTCCAAGAGGTGCAAAGGCGTCTAGAAGAAATAGGAATACAGGAAACAGGTAACACAAAAGAATAGTTTTTTAATAAAAAATCTAGGCTTTCACAGGTTTCGAAGACGGAACTAGACCCACAGCAAAGTCAGAAGAGCGAAGAAGGTTGCAAAGCACGAGAATGAAAGAATATTGGACAATGAGAAAGGCCAGAAGAAAAGAAACTGACGCGAATTAACGTTGTCCTCAAATGGCCAAACCGGAAAGAAAAACAAGAAGCGACAGCATGCCCGTTATTCCGAAAGTATACAAATGGTCTCTAGGTCTAAGGTTATCCAGAACACTTGACCCCTTGTCTCTGTGACCAACAGAACCCGAGAAATTACTCTCCGAAAAATGCCAGCTGTCATGCACGCACTTATTTGCACCTTTTGTGTGAACAGTGCAGCCTACGTTGCACTGGTGGAACAAATGTGAGTCTTTACCAGATGTTTGTGGTTCTGGCCGTGTGTATGCTCCCCCAACCCGCAGCTAATTAGTAAATAAACAATTCAGATCAATGTTTAGCTGGTGATTGGAACAAAAAGAGAACAAGAGCAGACAGGAGATAGGTACGTGAGGTCTAGGCGCTCAGTCATAGAATATTGTGGCCATGTGCATGTGCTACGTAACGAGGTGTATAGTCGTATGAGGGATTGTCTGTGTTTGTTTAACTCCACCAACCCTCGCACGCAACCCACCCCCCACCCCTGTCACAGGCCGCTT
Organism: Schistocerca serialis cubense; assembly: GCF_023864345.2. Classification (NCBI taxonomy): domain Eukaryota; kingdom Metazoa; phylum Arthropoda; class Insecta; order Orthoptera; family Acrididae; genus Schistocerca; species Schistocerca serialis. The sequence continues at coordinate 17,355,074 of NC_064641.1, forward strand.
ACAAAATGCTTCAAGATAAAAGCCAACTATACCTCTACATCCTATTTACTAAGTTTCAAGAACTATTATTAACCGACAATCCAAGGAATGTACCATACCTCCTATGTATGTTGTACTTTGAAGACAAAAGAAGACTGGTTACAGCGAGCACAGAGACAACTAAGCAATCACTTTCCCGTGAATGGAAAACGAAAACATCTTAACATGTTGTACAACCGTGCGCTTCACAGTGGTTTGCAGAGTATGTATGGAAATATAGATTCTGCGCAGCTGTTTTCTTACTGAGAGATTCTTGGTAAAGATAAGCAACAATAAGGAGCACTTTACACAGCGTATTCGGTGTAAAAGCTAATAGGAATTTGTGACTAACAATAACAACAGTCAACATTCAATAACCATTCGAGTTATCAAAAAAATTATAACAATTAAAAAGTCAAGAACGATGAGGTGTTTCCAGAAGCCGCATAGCAGTATGAAAAGTGCTTTATTCGCAGCTACCGGTTTCACGTCAGTATAGACACATTTCAAGTTCATCTGCGAAGAATACAAATCACTGAGCGAAATTTTGAAAGGGTAGGAATAAATCACCTTGATACAGATCTGTGGTTTTTGTAAATACCCCACCATTCTTTACTTCTTAGTTGTTATAATTTTTGTGATAATTTGAATGGTTATTGAGTGTTGAGTATTGTTATTATTATCCACAATGACTCTGAGCTATAGTCACCTTCCGCATAAAGTTGTTTGTAATAGAAATTTTTCTGGAGCAGTCTTCGTAACGAATGGTCTAAACTGCTTTTCAGTACTGGTAGTGCTTATTTTTGTGCGTACGATGGTCAGACAACATTACATTAGAAGTGTCCTTACGGCTGAACTCATTTTTAAATTTGCAGATTAATGTTCCCACTTTCTGTCTGCTGTTTTCATTTTTAGGCACTAGACGGTTGTGTGAAGAACTAGGCGAAAGATCCGTATCCAAACCTTCCTTTTACAGTGTGTCATTGAACCGTAACTTCTCTGGATTTTCTGAGAGATTTTTCTCCAAGATCTGACTCTGAAAGTAGTTGCACCCTTTGCACATATCCCGCGTTTCAAGCAAGCAAGCTGCGCCATCAGTATATTACTTTTTAATATTGAAAGTGCAACGTTTTCTGTTTACGCTACATATTCCGAATGATAACGTTAAACCAGGACTTTATGCCGTACGCACACCTATAATAAGCTGTACTTACTGTGTTTCACCTTCCATGGAATCAATAGTCAACTGTAATAGATGAAAGCCAAAATATGAATGACAATATACACAACGGTGGTGTAATATCCTACAACATTCATTACTTATTTCTCAAACCGGTTTTCGGCTGTTACGTGATCATCAGGTGCAAAGTTAAAGCATGTGATACAGTGAAATTTTGTTGGATCAAATACTTTAAACTGGTGCATCTACAGATTATCTCCATTTCCGAAGTTAGGTTTAGGAATAAAACATCAGGGATTATTTCAGTGTAAATGCGATGTACGACTATTTAACCAAGGTAAAACATGTTACACATTAGCTGTATACAAAGTACAACAGTTGTTCATAGAAGAAAATAAATTCAACAGCAAAATTCGTTTACATATTCCAAAGATGTGGCTGAAAAAAATAATTTTGTCTTTAATAGCTCCTACATTACAAACAGATAAGTTGTAGTAGAGAAATTAAGCAGATGAGCCAGCCATCTGTGATTGTACAAAGTATTTTTTCGCACAACATAAGAAATCGTAATAACTGAAATAGAGGAAAATGGGGCGCGTGAGTAAGGGGTGGAATTTACCACGTGGCCTGGATGGGGTTATGAGGAACACCTGCAGTTAGTAGCGGTGAGTAAGGGAGCTGCGCCTGGTCATTCAGTACTAAGCTTGGTGTGATGGACATATGTTCATTAATTTAATTTACTCGAAAAATGTTTGTCTTCCTCCTTTATTTTATCTCAGTTAAATAATCTTATACCGCATTTACACTGAAACCGTCCCTCTTGTTTTACTCTTAAACTTAAGGTTAACATTTTTCATCTCTGGAAATTGAGATACTCTGCAGATATTCTAGTTTAAAATGTCCAATAAAACTTCACTGCACCACATACCTTTGTACCTGATGATTTCATAAAAGGCAAAAAACGATTTGTGAAATAAATAATAAATACTATATAATATTACACAAGTATCGCGTGTGTTTTCATCCATAAAGTATTAAAGATTCTAACAAGAACCGATGGAACATTTGATCGATGAAAGCTAAAGTATTTCCCACTACAAACCTCGGTATGGTGAGGTTCTTCCACTGCTCAACTGAGAGGTTGGAAAGCTCCCTGCCAGGGACGTAGCACCAGTGATCAGGAGTCTGCATAGCCAGGTAGAACATGTTGACGCTCATCAGGTCGAAGCATGAGGCAAAGCAAACGAAGACGATGTTCAGCCTCGTCTGGAACTTCCCCCTGGACCCAATGGCGTCCAGGACCTCCTCGAATGCTGGAGAAGCCTTTGTTTTTGTACTGCATTCTGGGATTCCAGCCTTCTCCTGAAAATGAACAACGAAACAGCGGTGTTACTATCGCCATCACTGACAGGGAACGGTAATGAGTCCCCAGCAAGACAGGCAGACATTTATTTTTTGTTTGTGCCTACAAAAGTTATTTACCTGCAGCATCAGGCAGCGAGTGCCGTAGTCTGCTGGTAGAGCATGTGGGCAATATTTTTTTCTGTCTGTAGAGTTATCTGGTCCTGTTTTCAATTACCACAACAGCAAAAATTAGCAGTCTCATTGACCCAAATTTATTTCGACAATATTTCGATTAGTTTTTATGTTTGTGTATAATCGCTCAGTCCATTTCATTGCTGTTTTCTCTTACAGTTCTTCGTTGTTGAATTCAGTTCCTATGCACATGCGATTCACTTGTGTCTGTATTTGTTTGAGGTATTACTAGTACATCCAGTATTCATGGTATGTGAGTTCAGCATTATGTCGTTACTATTTCGAGATTAACAACGACTGTGCAGCAATACACTCTAAGACCAAAAAAAGAAAAGAAAATAAAGAAATGACGCACCACAGAGAAATTATCCAAATGGGACGGAAATTTGTAGGTATGGTGTACATGTGCAGACTGCAAGCAAACAGGTCGTGAGAATTTCAGAGAAACTGGATGCTTAATTCGAGAGAATGAGCTTCACAAATAGAAAAAGTCAATAACACATTGGTCCATCTCTGGCCCTCATGGACACAGTCATTAAGTTGATACATAAGTTCATAGCATTATTCTGTAAGTTTAATGAACACAACAGATACACATAATGGAGACTTCAGTCATCAATAATAAATTCTCCTTCACCATTTACAATAGTCTCTCAATGCTGGAATAAGTTTTAGCATATTGAAATGAAGCCTCATTAGTGAACAGTACATTTGAGTAGTAGAGCAAAGCAGCCATTAGCGCATTTTGTTAGTGCAGGTTGCCTACCTCAGAGGCAGGTATGCACTCAGGGGCAAACCTATTGTTCTCCTTTGATTGACAGGTCCTTAACCTATTGTTCTACTAGGAGGATCCTTCCTTTTGATTGACAGACACTTAACCTATTGTGCACCTGCCCCCTCTAACTCCCATCCCCACTCAGGAAACCTCACCCCTCGCTGCTACAGGTACACTTTCAGGTCTGAGTTATTCGATAGCCCGTCTCACTCTTATCAATTTGATTGACTACTTAATTAAACTAATCAATTAATTAACTTTCCCCCCTCTGGTAAGCCCCCTCCCCTCCCAACATCCCTCCCAGAAATTGGCAGGAAAAGAGACTCAATTGATCGGTCATTTGGAGGGAATTCGGTTCCAGCGTGTGGAATATTGTTTAAACACTTTAGAAAATGTATGGAATATTATTTAATTATTTATGGCGGTGTATGGAATACAGTTAATTTATTTAGCGCAAGAATTTGTCCAGAAATCGATTGCTGTGTATGGAATATATGGAAATTGGTGGAGAGGAAGGATCTCATAACAGGAAATTCAAGGGTATAAAAACATTAAGTTTGTGGGGGTTGGATTCCTCCTGCTCATCATTCTCTGATGTTTGGTAACGTGTAGGTCTTGTAAGAAGTGATTACATGGGGCAAACATGTTGCATAACCTAATGTTCAGCACTGTAGACTGGGTGTTTTAACCTAAAGTTCGGCCCTTTGTCGGCACTTAACCTATAGTTCTGTTAAGTGGTTTTCTATGTCACCCTCATTTCCTTAAACTATTGGACCACCTTTGATACCAAATTAAGCAATTAATTATGTTCTCCCATCATTTTCTGGTACATTTTTCGAATTTAACATGCTTTTGAACGTCATCTCTGGCGGATTCTTCTTTGTCACCCACCCCTTTAAACTATTGTACTGCATTGTACATAAAACTTATTCAAATTAATGTAGTGTTTTGCAATTAACCTGCTGTTGTGCTCCATGCGACCCACTCACACACACCCTCTCTCTAACTATTGCACTGCTAACACCATGTTGATATATAAAATTTATGCAAATTAATAAAATCGATATTCTTCTCATGTATGGGGTAGTTTTTTTTTAATTCATGGAATCCTATTGGTCGGTAAATTCGATGGAATATAGTTTAAACAAAAGATGGCTAATGAAAAACACTTCCTACCACCCAATGCCCGATTATGAGGTCAGGGTGCACCGGCAGCCCTGCAAAGTGATGACACGGCCATCAACTGCCAAGCCACTCACCGATGTCCATTCAGGTCCCACAAGCACGAGGCAGCAGCATCTCTTTCATACATGAGACCCAAGAAATACCTGTCGAAACACATGTCCACCTAGGCACCGTTGCTGGTGCAATGACACACAGCTGCACTGTGAGTCCAGTGCCGAGAGAGATGTTGCAATGCTTCTCAGGATAGGACAGGGTATGCTCTTCCTATCAACCCTAATGGGACAGCCCACCCGTCACTGAATTCAGTCGCCAAACTGCTGCTGCTGCCAGTGTGGGAGCACCGTTCACCATTGTTTTCCGGAGACGAGACTTTCAGCGGCAAAATAACTATTTTGTACACATCGCCATATTGCACAGGCAGTTAAACCCCACAAAAGTTGTCTACAGATCATCAAATACATACAAGACTCACAAGAATATTGGGAACCAGGAATATATTTACCGGTGTAACTACAATTAAATATTACGATTGCTGCTGCAGTCTGACACCAATCGATGAACAGGTAATGTATCCTCTTGATGGCTGTGGTTCTGGAATGAATCTGAGTATCTATAGCGCACATAATTTACCTCATAAAAATCTATCTCATACCCTCACAGTTATCAATGTGCTACCTCTACATCCCTCACGATAGGACACACACTCATTTTCTCTGGTCATGCCGCAACATAAGCCACAGTAACATTACACTGCAATATATACACATTTCACACAAACAGTGCAGTTATCTTTTATATCTGTACAGTGCCCGAAAAGTTATGGTATGCCTAAACTCGCACCAGCCTAAAGAATGTCTCTACACACTGTAAAACTTTCAGACATGTAGAATAAAAGATGGATTTTTAAAAAAATAGTGTGCATTTCTTTTGGAGTGACCCTCGTAGTACAGCTGCCAAACCTAGCGTAAATTCACCATATTTGGGATCGGGACGCGTAGTATATAGCACTGTACTCGACTGCATCTAGTCGCCTCCACCCACATATTTCGCATTTGCAATGCGTTTGCCCTGTTTTCTGTATGTCTGTGGATCACCTCTCACCATGTACAATGCAGTGGCCGGCGGCCTTAACTTAACGACCCAGAGCAGTGGCGTTTGCGTAGCATCGTCAGTGCTAACAGACAAAGAAACAAGCCGTGAAAGTACCGCAGAAGTGAATGTGGTACGTAGGACGAAAGTATCTGTTAATACAGTGCGGCGAAATATCGGTTGGACCCTGGACGACTGGAAAATCATGGCCTGGTCAGATGAGTCCAGATTTGAGTTGGTAGGGTTCGAGAGTGCTACAGACCAAGCCATGGACCAAGTTGTTAATAAGACACTGTGCAAGCTGGTGATGACTCCATACTGCTTCATGATGAATTGCCTATAAAATTGAGCTACTCGCTATGAGTTTGGTTTTGGTGCACAGTGATCATGCATCGCTCCTTGCAAAATGTAGCTAAGATATTGAATAATTCTTTAAATTTGGAAGAGGATCTATATCTATTTACAGTCCTCAGAAAATGGTTTATAGGTAGTACAGTGAGAACTGCTTGCACAAGCAAATGATAAAGACAGAATAAAATATTCGTAACATCCATCGTATTTCGTGAACGATTTGAAACATCAAAACTAGATGTTAGAAAATGATAGCATGCTAAGAGGACAGTATGTTTCCATGTTTTTAATATTCGAATCTTTCTGACATACCACGATATGCAAGTAACTATGGATTTTTTCACTGGAATAATGTAATTTTTTTGAGGTCGTCGATAGCTGATGAATCAATAGCTTTATTTGTTGAAACAGCTGTCGGTTTGGGCAATGCCTCTCTTCCCACATGATACTGGTTTATAAAACGTATTGCTGCAAAAGAGAGAACTCATTTTATTAAGATCAAAGCACAAGGGCACAGAACATTTGGCTTATACAACTTTACAACTGGCCTATTACTCAGATCAGTGATCTCACGATGTTTAACGTAGAGCGTTTTCCGCTTCGACTAGCGAACTGTCCATCCCTCCCTCAGACACACAGCAACCATTAACAGCGAGCTCCGTCATCATTGCCTGCCTTGATGCATCTTTCCCCACTTTGAGCTTCCAGTTGTACGCATCTGTCGTTCCACATGTTCCTAGGCTCACAATGCAGAGACAGATCACAATATAATGTACCTGTCTTAGTGTGGAACTGCTATTTTTCTCCGCTGCTTCTTCTTCAAGTGAACATTGTAGCGATTCTTTTTGGTTAATAGTGATAAATCAACCAGCCTGGGAAGGAGACTTCTGTTGACAAAATGAAAGTGGTTTCAAATATAGCGATTGTGCTACGTTATATGTGAATAGGTAGTAGGAGGCAAATACTGAGTTTGAATACTTCTGACAAACATTCGTTTTCACACAACACGTGTCAACCTTCAGTCGCCATGGCTTTAGTGCTAATTATATGTGCATTAACCTTTCTTTTTCAGTTATTATTGTAGTTGTCCATAGGACTGGCGACCGTAATTTTCCCCAAATCCCAAATATCTAATTAACGCCAATTAATTGTTAACGTAACGACCGCACATTTACTTTCTTTATTAACTTTACCCTTTTTCAAAATTAATTTCCACCAATTTCATTTGCATTTTTCCTTTCATTTAGATGTAACCCTTTCCTCCCTCTTTACCGACAGATTAACTTCAGTGATGATTGCTTTTCCCAGATTTCCATTAGGTACATGCGGTTTAATTTTTCACTGTCATTAAGGTCGATAAGTGAGGGGGAGGTTACAACTTCCGTGGGTGTCTGTCGGACAATGCACAGACACCGTTCATAATGACAACTCCAAAAAAGCAATAGTGCGTAACGCACCAAGTTTCTACGAGATGACATTCGTTGCAGTAAGGCACGCAGCCTTCTAGTACGGTAGATGCAGGGTCGTTTTTTTTTTTTTTTTCGCTTTGCTCACAGCACAGCTGACACTGCTTGCCGTGAGAACTGCATAGCATAACATTCAGTCGATATGAAGGTTCTTACCCTCTACGAATCTAAGTAATCCACATTAGTTATTATCCGATTTTGTTCAAATTTGGTACACAGCCCTTTGTTATTAATGGAATGGTGCTGTCAAAATTTCAGATTTTTATTTATTATACTTGTTATTTACAACTATTATTGTAGTTATTACTTATTATAGTTCTGAATTACCTTAAAGTCCTCAAGCCTACATTTGTTTCTTAAAACCAAGTTAGGAACAATAACAGATTTGAAGCCATTCCAAAGTTAGCAGTGCATAAAAATCAATTAATTAGGATTTTTTTAAACTTTAGTCACTATGCATTACGTAATACCAAAATAGGTCAAAGTTATTATTTGATTATATTTTTCCGTGTGAATGCGTGAGAACGATTGAGAGAGTGTATGTGGGACATACATTACAATTTAATATTTCATATTACAAGAAACCCTGTAATAACGAACCGTGGGAAAGTTATGTTGGAACCACGATTCAGGTGGTGTATGTCGGTGTGCTCTTGCTTTTGTATAAAAGTAACCAGATTGGAAGCTAGAGGCCTAATAAGTTTATTTATCAATTTGAAGAATATTTCGCAGTTCGTTTATTTTGATTAAACAAAATACAAGAATTTGAAGTTTTGCTGACATTAATTACTATCGAATTAGTGATTGGATAAGGCAAGATTTGCCGCGATAATGATCTGGAAGGAACGTTCTGATTGGTCGTTTAGATCAACAGCCGATCACAATTACTCTGTTCCCACGCGAAAAGAGGAGTGTGCAGAGAGGAGAGTAGCTCGAGAGAGAGTCGCTTGCTAGACGGTCTGTGGATAACACGATGTCAGATTGCTTCGTAAAAATACTCTGTAATATGAGGAAATAGCGATCTAATTTCGGTTCGAACATATCGTGGCTGAAGCGACTGGAGTTACGAACAATTCGATGAAGGTTTGGTGTTTCTAAATTAAATAGTTTGAGAGGTATGAGCGTGAGAGCTTTCTGGTCGTAGTAACAGCTCCGCGTGGCGTGTTTCGTGCTGTGCACGGAATATTTTGGCGAGCAACTCTTACGAGGAAGACCACTGAAACGATCGAATGTTTAACTCGCCAATAGTTGTGGGCCTGTGACTGGTAGAACGTGATAATTAGTCGGGTCGGACTTACTAAAATTATGGCTGCTTTTCTAGTGAATATTATATACGAGGGCAGTTCAATAAGTAATGCAACACATTTTTTTTCTCGGCCAATTTTGGTTGAAAAAACCGGAAATTTCTTGTGGAATATTTTCAAGCATTCCCGCTTCGTCTCGTATAGTTTCATTGACTTCCGACAGGTGGCAGCGCTGTACGGAGCTGTTAAAATGGCGTCTGTAACGGATGTGCGTTGCAAATAATGGGCAGTGAACGAGTTTCTTTTGGCGGAAAACCAGGGCATCTCAGATACTCATAGGCGCTTGCAGAATGTCTACGGTGATCTGGCAGTGGACAAAAGCATGGTGAGTCGTTGGGCAAAGCGTGTGTCATCATCGCCGCAAGGTCAAGCAAGACTGTCTGATCTCCCGCGTGCGGGCCGGCCGTGCACAGCTGTGACTCCTGCAATGGCGGAGCGTGCGAACACACTCGTTCCAGATGATCGACGGATCACCATCAAACAACTCAGTGCTCAACTTGACATCTCTGTTGGTTGTGCTGTCACAATTGTTCACCAGTTGGGATATTCAAAGGTTTGTTCCCGCTGGGTCCCTCGTTGTCTAACCGAACACCATAAAGAGCAAAGGAGAGCCATCTGTGCGGAATTGCTTGCTCGTCATGTGGCTGAGGGTGACAATTTCTTGTCAAAGATTGTTACAGGCGATGAAACATGGGTTCATCACTTCGAACCTGAAACAAAACGGCAATCAATGGAGTGGCGCCACACCCACTCCCCTACCAAGAAAAAGTTTAAAGCCATACCCTCAGCCGGTAAAGTCATGGTTACAGTCTTCTGGGACGCTGAAGGGGTTATTCTGTTCGATGTCCTTCCCCATCGTCAAACGATCAACTCTGAAGTGTATTGTGCTACTCTTCAGAAATTGAAGAAACGACTTCAGCGTGTTCGTAGGCACAAAAATCTGAACGAACTTCTCCTTCTTCATGACAACGCAAGACCTCACACAAGTCTTCGCACCCGAGAGGAGCTCACAAAACTTCAGTGGACTGTTCTTCCTCATGCACCCTACAGCCCCGATCTCGCACCGTCGGATTTCCATATGTTTGGCCCAATGAAGGACGCAATCCGTGGGAGGCACTACGCGGATGATGAAGAAGTTATTGATGCAGTACGACGTTGGCTCCGACATCGACCAGTGGAATGGTACCGTGCAGGCATACAGGCCCTCATTTCAAGGTGGCGTAAAGCCGTAGCATTGAATGGAGATTACGTTGAAAAATAGTGTTGTGTAGCTAAAAGATTGGGGAATAACCTGGTGTATTTAAATGCTGAATAAAACAACCCCTGTTTCAGAAAAAAAATGTGTTGCATTACTTATTGAACTGCCCTCGTATTATACAGACAGTGAACTGTGAATGATAACGTTTTACCATATTAAATACAGACTTGATAGCCATTTCATGTGTTTCAGTATGAATAAAATGCAGAGTTAATCTAATTTCAAACGCGTTTCTGCAAGTAGACTGAAGATCCCGAACGCCCGATTTTTTATATCATGAACTTGCAGGAACTGACTTTCAGCAAGGGTTACGAGGCCTCTGTGTGGTACGTATTAGGTGGTGGTTTCATCAGCGGTGCTTTACACTGCCCAACACCTATATGATGCTACAGAGTGAAGGGACATGGGCAACAATATGGTCGAGGTAGGTGGACTGGACGATAGCGATAACAAAAACGCAGACAACCGACCCCGTCACGCCGCAAGTGCTAGTATGCGCTGATGGTGTATTACTTGACGAACAATATGCAGTAAATCTGTCAGCCTTAGCGTACACAAAGATATGATGTGAACTGATTTCAAGTGGGCTGCAAAAACATCAACAAAAGCGTAATAACGAGCATTTAAAAACCATTACAGTACAATGGGGATCTCAATAAAAACATAAACCCACACATAAGCGATAGGTGCATCACTAACTGTACTGGAGAAAAACTGCATCAACTTACTGCTCTGTGGTCCTTTGCTTTCTATGCTTTGATTTTATAACATACCGCAAGAATTTAAATGCTCGAAGATAACCTCAATAGTACCTAAAACCTGGCAAATCAGCTGATTACCCTAAGAGTTATCGAATAATAGCCCTGCTAAGTCTGACCTGCAAGCAACTTGAACGACTAATCGATAACAGACCCAGTACTAGATTACTTGAGACAGTCCCGCTTGAACAAGCAGGCATCCGGCCAAAACGAAGTTGCATAAATCGAATTCTGTTACTCTACACCACCAACGAGCCAGGATTTCAAAGTAAAGTTAAAAACCGCAGCTGCACTCAATCACCTTTCGATGGGCAACAATACAGTCCGAAGAGAAGTGATATACTGTACAAGCTTCTTCGTGTAATTCCTTGCAAACCAACATCTCGACTAATCAACAATATGCTAAACGACCGAGTGTTACAAGTAGTCTTGGAATACAACATCAGATCTCCAAGCAAATCAAAAAAGATTTACCACACCATTTCTCTTCAGTTTGTGCAAAGCAGACATGCCAAAAACAAAATCAAGGAAGTTTGGTTACGCCAACGACTAAATACTTGCAACAAGGTGTAGCTACAACTAACAGTCAAAAGCAGTTCTAACGGAGATCTAGTTGTTCTGTGAAAGAACTTTCCCAAATGGTGACTCCAATCTAACGCCACCAAAACAGAGAATTCCTGCTTTCACCTAATTAATAAACTCACCAGAAGAAAACGCAACATACAATTTGAAAACACTACACTTGCAATACAACCCCTAAGCATCTTGGGGTAACCCCAGATAGACCGTTCTTTTTTGGAGATCATCTATCAAAAATACCCGAAATACTGAAAACGAGAAACAGCTTTATCCAAAAGATGTGTGTCACAACCTGGAGAGCATCGGCTTCCACCCTACGTTTCTCTGCTCTGAGTCCAGTTTTCCCAAGCGACGATTATTGTGCTCCAGTTTGGCTAAGTAGTCCATATGCATAAGAAACAGACGTCCAGCTAAATAACACCGTGAGAATGATTGCTAGTGTCATCAGTCAACGCCTACGGAATGTCTACCAGTACGCCGGCCGGGGTGGTCGAGCGGTTCTAGGCGCTACAGTCTGCAACCGCGCGACCGCTACCGTCGCAGGTTCGAATCCTGCCTCGGGCATGGCTGTGTGTGATGTCCTTAGGTTAGTTAGGTTTAAATAGTTCTAAGTCTAGGGGACTGATGACCTCAGAAGTTAAGTCCCATAGTGCTCAGAGCAATTTGAACCATTTTGTCTACCAGTACGAAACCACATTCCATCCCGTCAACTACGACGCACAAATGCTCTCACGAACGAGTACAAAAAGATCTGGAATAATAAAGATCTACCAATCCATGAAGATGCTGGTGACGCAAACCACAACTCATTTTGCTCTGGACGACTACCACCTAAAATAGAAAAGGTCGCTGGGAGAGATGAGTTGCACCTTACCAAAGTATGGACTCAAGAATGGACTAGATAAAAATATAATACTGTGCCGTGTATCATCCAAAAACAGAGATTTAACTTGCCACGCAAAACACGGTCAATCCGAAACAGAATTAGAATTTGACATGGGGGATGCGCATAGTTTGGACGACTGATTGCTGCTCTCCATAATTTGTAAAAAACACTTCAGCTCTCGACAAATATTTCGCAGTGAAGCGTTCTGCACATATTGTATGTACGCAAATTCCATTCACATCACTTATCGTTCTGAAAGTATTTGTATGGAGTGTAGCCATGTATGGAAGTGAAACGTGGACGATAAATAGTTTACACAAGAAGTGAATAGAAGCTTCAGAAATGTGGTGCTACAGAAGAATGCTGAAGATTAGATTGGTAGATCACATAACTAATGAGGAGGTATTGAATAAAATTGGGGAGAAGAGGAGTTTGTGGCACAACTTGACTAGAAGAAAGGATCGGTTGGTAGGACATGTTCTGAGGCATCAAGGGATCACCAATTTAGTATTGGAGGGCAGCATGGAGGGTAAAAATTGTAGAGGGAGACCAAGAGATGAATACACTAAGCAGATTCAGAAGGGAGTAGGCTGCATTAGATACTGGGAGATGAAGAAGCTTGCACAGGATAGAGTAGCATGGAGAGCTGCATCAAACCAGTCTCAGGACTGAAGACCACAACAACAACATCGTTGACATCAAGAATTACATGAGGAAGACTTTTAAACCGCTTGAACATTTGCAGTTGGATACGACAACAACTAGCAGGCTATGAGGATTTTATTTCACAGATAATTTTCTCTCATGAATCAACTTTTACGAATCGCAGTCAATTTAATCGGTATAATACTCGTTGTTGGCAAGTAAAGAATCCCCATTGGATAAAGCAAACTGAGCGTCATAAATGTGAAAGAAATTACACCAAAAAGGTGGACAAAGCAATTGCATTCCGGAGTCTTTTTTGCTATAAAACCGGTTTCTTATCGAAGATTTTAGAACGACAGCCTGGTCATACATAAAGCACACCAGAGGCAAGACACAATCAATACCTTCAATGTGCGATAACAAGGGTGAAGTCACTGATGACAGTGCCACTTAAGCAGAGTTATTAAACACGGTTTTCCGAAACTCCTTCACCAAAGAAGACGATGTAAATATTCCTGAATTCCAATCAAGAACAACTGTCATAGAAGTAGATATCCTCGGTGTAACAAAGCAGCTGAAATCACTTAATAAAGGCAAGGCCAGATTGTATACCAGTCAGGTTCCTCTCAGAGTATACTGATAAAATAGCTCCATATTTAGCAATTACATACAACCACTCGCTCACAGAAAGGTACGTACCTAAAGACTGGAAAATTGCTCAAGTCACACCAATACCCAAAAAGGGAACTACAGGCCTATATCACTAACGTCGATTTGCAGTAGGGTTTTAGAACATATATTGTATTCGAACATTATGAAGTACCGCGAAGAAAACGATTTATTGACATATAGTCAGGACGGATTCAGAAAATATCGTTCTTGCAAACACAACTAGCTCTCTATACTCATGAAGTAATAAGTGCTATCGACAGGGGATGTCAAATTGATTCCATATTTTTAGATTTCCAGAAGGCTTTCGACACCGTTCCTCACAAGCGTCTTCTAATCAAACTGCGTGCCTGCGGATTATCGCCTCAGTTGTGCGACTGGATTCGTGATTTCCTTTCAGAAAGGTCACAATTCGTAGTAATAGACGGAAAGTCAGGCGTTTTTCGTTGCGACGGGATTTTCTCATGAAATTTCAATCACCAGTTTTCTCCTCTGATTGCGAAAACATTCTGTTGGCACCCACCTACGTGGGGAGAAATGATCATCACGATAAAATAAGAGAAATCAGGGCTCCCACGGAATAATGGAAGCGCTCGTCTTTCCCGCGTGCTGTTCGAGAGTGGAACGGTAGAGAGACAGCATGAAGGTGGTTCATTGAACCCTCTGCCAGGCACTTTATTGTGAATAGCAGAGTAATCACGTGGATGTAGAAATATTAACATTCCTAAACAGTTTTTAACGCAATTTGATTTTTGTCGATTACAGCGCTATCTATAACGCACTGAAAAAAAATTACTGCAGAAGTTACGCATTTTTCCGAGAGAATCCGAATCCTCAATAGAAAGTAGGCCCCCTCCCTCTCCCGCGCCTTGGGGGTGGGGCAGGGGGTTGGAGTTTGGTGTCATTGGAGGTCCCTCTTCGAGACGAACAATTTTTCTTTTTTAATTTGATTTCTAGTTTTTCAAATAATACCAAAACAGTTTCAAATGCCTCGTCGTGTATAACTGTGTATATATATAATGCAGGGTGCGTTTGTTGTTTTGTAATTGGGCAGAAGTTTCACAGTACCTCTAGTGCTTGCAGTTCGCCGCTGCCGATGTCTTTCTCCATCCCTGCACAAAGACTTCTGTTGAAGAGGACAGCACGTTCGCTCACTGGGACAGTTTGTGACGCAGGAGACTGGAGTCCCATATCACAGCAACTGCTGTCATACTGGGTATCTGCTGACGTCACCTGGAGTAGGAAACCTTTTTCTTGTTTGCATTTGTGAGGAAATAACACAAGTGATAAAATTCATGTCTAATGGATGTATGAGTAACAAATGGACGAAGATGAGACGTATATAACTATCTGACAAGTCAAGAGGACGATAATTTATGAACACAAATGTTCTCATTTTGAGGTTGCTTATGCTATAACCACAGACGGCTGTGGGCACCCGAGAAGAACCAGACTTCTTCGATAGCCCACCATGTCCCGTTCGCGAAGAACATAAACAGATGACAGAGTGTAGAACATGATCAGGATTCTTTCTTAACACAATACAAATTCAATACTGTAGCTTATTTTTCTTTAGCTGCTCCATTTGCTGATTTCAGTTGGCTTTAGAGAACATCAGTACACCAGACATAAAACAGCGTGTTGAGCAAAAGGTAAGCTACTTTTCGTTCAGGACAGATCTCACTTTGCTTTGTTGTGAGCAAACGGTACGTTGCCAGAATTTTCAGGTGTTGTGCTAAGTAAGCAGTTTAGCTTACAGTGGACAGAGAAGGTAATCTTAAACAGATATTTTCTTCCGAGCTGAGCAGTATTTTATTTTGCTGTTATTTGAAGTCAGACATTGCACTTCATGTTACGTAACTTTCATAACGTACTTTAGTATTAGTTACAGTTTCATAGTTTTCACTGAGCACACAATTAGTTTCTTTTGGGATTTAACTAGATTCACTTTCGTCATTTAAAATTCAGCATTTTCTTTTGGGATTTACTTAGATTCGCTTTCATTATTTCAAATTTAGAATTTCACCGAGATAAAAGTTTTGTTTCACCACACGGTTCAAAAGTCAGTACAGGGCAACCGAACAGTCAGTATTTCTCAGTCATTGAATAAGATATCTCAAGGACACATTAGACGAGGAGAAAGTTTTTGGAAAAGGATATTCAGTATTTCATATGTAGATAAATTACATATAAAGCTTATACGATTAACGTTGAACCTCATACATTAATCTGCGAGAAACGGGAAGAATTTCGTATTGAAAAATGATCCAAAAGAAGAATCGTTGAATAGAGTTCTCAAAACCAAATATCCTTTCCAGAAAGGTTACTTAATATTTTCCACCGATTCGACACTCCTATCCAAAAAATGTTTATGATGAGAAATCTTAATGAGAGATTGCACGAGGAGAAAGTTTTTGGAAAAGGATATATAGTATTTAATATGTAGATAAATTATATATAAAGCTTATACAATTAACGTTGAACCTCATACATTAATCTGCGAGAAACTGGAAGAATTTCGTATTGAAAATGGTCTAAAAGTGGAATCGTTGAATAGAGTTCTCAAAACCAAATATCCTTTTCAGGAAGGTTACTTAATATTTTCCACCGATTCGACACTACTTTCCAAAAAATGTTTATGGTGAGAACAATTTGACTACGCTTAAAGAGAGAAACAAATAAGAAACATAATTTTTGGCACCTACCTAGTTGCACGTAACACTCCTGTACCTAACGATAGCGGTAGTGGCCTATCGACACACAGATTCCAAGAGACAAAGAGGGCGTAGAGCAGCCATCTTGATTCATCACCACACATCCACCACCCACAACTCTCTTTGATTGGCAGAACTGAGACCGAAGCGAGCAAACCTTACGCAATGGCGCGACGAATAGGATTAAGACCAGGGTCAGACGTCCCTAGAAGCTACGCAAGCAACGTTCACGGAATGATCCTCGAATTAGTCTTACACTATTCGCGTTAAATGCGCTGGCGATTTCTCTTCTTTGAGGTGGAGGTCGTCTGCAGTGCGCTGTACACGACTAAACAGACGTTTATTATCGAACAAGACGTCTCTGTGTCTCTTGCCGGCGGAAGAAAACTGCAGAAATACCAAGGGACACCGTGCCCTCCTATGTAAACATCCACTGTACAACAATGGCTCCAACACGCACCTAAGCATTGCCTCCTTAGCGAGCAGGATGCACCGTCTCGTTTTCGGCAGACTCTAGCACAGTGGACGGTGTAGAACTGTTACCGGGAGCTTACGCGACTTCCCACCGCTGGCATAAGCCACGGCAGTAAAGTGGTGTGTATGTGTTACAGTCGGCTGCCTGCAAACTGGGGCACAAAATGGCTCGACGTCGGAACGTGACACACTGAAAGGAAAAAGCTACCGTCTTCGGACGTGCACGTGACCACACAATGAATAAATTGCCCGATTCGTTTACGTATCTTCGGTGACTGTCCTATGTGTCTCCAAGAAATGGTGTACTATTGACAGCCGTGTAACACGAGGTAGGAACAATGGTGGCAGAATGATCCTAACCGACAGGCACCCGAGGAAGAGTGTCAGTGACAAAGGGCTTGAATTCCAATATGAAATGCTGCTGTCGGTGAATGCAGGTCCGTCATAACCAGTCCGCGAGCGAGCACTGTCAACGGAACAGCATGCAATGAACACTGGGTCCGCTACCTCGCAAGAGGGCAGTGCTCACAGAGGCACATAAAACGGCACGTGTTCTGCTCGTCAGTGACCGCAGAGACTGGACAGCAACTGACTGAAAGCGATCTAAACTGGTGCTAGGGACAGAATTTCCTGTGGCATTATTTTCAACTTTTCTGATAATTACTTCAAGTACACTACTGGCCATTAAAATTGCTACACCAAGAAGAAATGCAGATGATAAACGGGTATTCATTGGACAAATATACTATACTAAAACTGACATGTGATTACATTTTCACGCAATTTGGGTGCATAGATCCTGAGAAATCAGTACCCAGAACAACCACCTCTGGCCGTAATAACGGCCTTGATACGCCTGGGCATTGAGTCAAACAGAGCTTGGATGGCGTGTACAGGTTCAGCTGCCCATGCAGTTTCAACACGATACCACAGTTCACCAGGAGTAGTGACTGGCGTATTGTGACGAGCCAGTTGCTCGGCCACCATTGACCAGACGTTTTCAGTTGGTGAGAGATCGGGAGAATGTGCTGGCCAGGGCAGCAGTCGAACATTTCCTGTATGCAGAAAGGTACAGGACCGGCAACATGCGGTCGTGCATTATCCTGCTGAAATGTAGGGTTTCGCAGGGATCGACTGAAGGGTAGAGCCACGGGTCATAACACATCTGAAATATAACGTCCACTGTTCAAAGTGCCATCAGTGCGAACAAGACGTGACCGAGACGTGTAACCAATGGCACCCCATACCTTCACGCCGGGTGATTCCAAACACACCAGGAATATTTGTCAGGGTATGTCAGAATCTTGTTCACTGATGTCATGCTTGCACTGAGGTTGGTGTCCGTCAGTTTCAGCACATTTTGTGCTGTACCAGTGGTACATTCATTGTGTCAATGATAATATATGCAGTTAATTGTAACAAATGTAAATAAAAAAGTACACGATAATGTGATTTTGTTCCTATTTTCTCCTTAAGCTGGCTTCTCCGACTCCAGATTTCCCACATCAAATTGCTCAGTGGAGCATCCTCTATGTCCTATAAGATTTTTGCACGTTCTTACGGAAACACCATGTATAATAGTCCTTCCAGTGTGAAATTCAAATGGATGCTTCCTTCTTTATACATGTCACTACTTCAGCTTCCTCCTACACATCATACCAACAGTAGTCACATTCTCCTAGATGTATTTGCAACGAAATTCGAAAACAGAGTAATTCGTACCTCTCAAATATTTACACCTAGCATGTCTGCCGATGACATAATTTTCATAATGCACTCGCTAGAATTTCCCAGAAAAAACTACAACTGACTACATACCGAGCCCTCAAACATTCACTACTGGCCATTAAAATAGCTACACAACGAAGATCACGGGCTACAGACGCGAAATTTAGCCGACAGGAAGAAGATGCTGTGATATGCAAATGATTAGCTTTTCAGAGCATTCACACAGGGTTGGCGCCGGTGGCGACACGTACAACGTGCTGACATGAGGAAAGTTACCAACCGATTTCTCATACACAAACAGAAGTTGACCGTCGTTGCCTCGTGAAACGTTGTTGTGATGCCTCGTATATGGAGGAGAAATGCGTACCAACACGTTTCCGACTTTGATAAAGGTCGGATTGTAGCCTATCGCGATTGCGGTTTATCGTATCGCGACACTGCTAGTCGCGTTGGTCGTGATCCAATGACTGTCAGCAGAATATGGAATCGCAGGGTTCAGGACGGTAATACGGAACGCCGTGCTGGATCCCAACGGCCTCGTATCACTAGCAGTCGAGATGACAGGCATCTTATCTGCATGGCTGTAACGGATCGTGCAGCCACGTCTCGATCCCTGTGTCAACAGATGGGGACGTTTGCAGGACAACAACCATCTGCACGAACAGTTCGACGACGTTTGCAGCAGCATGGACTATCAGCTGGGAAACCGTGGCTGCGGTTGCCGTTGAAGCTGCATCACAGACAGGAGCGCCTGCGATGGTGTACTCGACGACAAACCTGGGTGCACGAATGGCAAAACCTCATTTTTTCGGATGAATCCAGGTTCTGTTTACAGCATCACGATGGTCGCATCCGTGTTTGGCGACATCGCGGTGAACGCACACTGGAAGCGTGTATTCGTCATCGCTGAACTGGCGTATCACCCAGTGTGATGGTATGGGGTGCCATTGGTTACACGTCTCGGTCATCTCTTGTTCGCATTGACGGCACTTTGAACAGTGGACGTTACATTTCAGACGTGTTCCGATCCGTAGCTCTACCCTTCATTCGATCCCTGCGAAACACTACGTTTCAACAGGATAATGCACGACCACATGTTGCAGGTCCTCTACGGCCTTTCTAGATACAGAAAATGTTCGACTGTTGCGCTGGCCAGCACATTCTCCAGATCTCTCACCAACTAAAAACTTTTAGTCAAAAATGGTGACCGAGCAACTGGCTCGTCACAATATGCCAGTCACTACTCTTGATGAACTGTGGTATCGTGTTGAAACTGCATGGGCAGCTGTACCTGCACACGCCATCCAAGCTCTGTTTGACTCAATGCCCAGGCGTACCAAGGCCGTTATTAAGGCCAAAGGTGGTTGTTCTGGGTACTGATTTCTCAGGATCTATGCACCCAAACTGCGTGAAAACGTAATCACATGTCAGTTCTAGTATAATATATTTGTGCAATGAATACCCGTTTATCATCTGCATTTCTTCTTGGAGTATCAATTGTAATGGCCAGTAGTGTATGTACGAAATACTGGAAAAGATGAACAGTGTAAACTTACCAAATAATCCAAGAAAAGCGTTTTTAACCTTTTAGCACCAGCTTATATGGACATATAGTTGACTTGTTTATCTTCATTATTGTTGGATGTGTGAGGCACAGTAGGTGGTAAGTCAGACCTTATGTACACCCCTAACCCACTCCCTCGTGTATTACATGTGTCATGTGTTAGAAAGATGTGGCCATCCAGATTTACCAAACTTGGGGGGGGGGGGGGGGGGGGTACTTGGTTTGAGCCAGGTCTCAGCATAAGTATTACATCGGTGTCTGTGTCTTGAAGTATAGGACAGAAATCGCCGAGATGAGCTATCAGAGACTGGCCATTTGCGTGTACAATGTGGAGCTTAGTACGTTCTGCTTCACAGTGTACGAGGATATCGCTGCCGGACATTAGTAACTTTGAGTCGGCGCTGTCGAGGGAACAAAGAAAGCGAAGTGCGCTGATGGGACTGTGGGTTCGCGGAAGTGAAACCAGTAGTGGGGGGGGGAAGGGGGGAGAGGAGGTTTCGAGGCCAAGGCCAGCAGGCTTTGCAGTAGTTGTTAAATAGCCGACTGGTGACAGGAAAAGAAACTTGAAACTTCCTGGCAGACTAAAACCGTGTGCCCGACCGAAACTCGAACTCGGGACCTTTGCCTTTCACAGGCAAGTGCTCTACCATCTGAGCTACCCAAGCAAGACTCACGCCACGTTCTCACAGCCACTAATTTGTCTGTGTTCTCTGTGCTGCTCTGTTAAATTCCGTACGGTCTGAGATTATCGCATCTCTGATGTTTTTCGAGTTCGTCAGACTTTTAAATTGTACGACAAACATATCTGGCAAATTACCTGCGTTGTGATGCCGCTTGTCGGACGGAATATGTATTAGGCTTTATCTCGTAGTTGTACGGGGCATGCAGTAGTTAAAAGTTTATTTTGTGCTCTGAAAAAACAAATTTCTTTGTGAAGCTAAGCATATGTACTCTTACAGTACGTGAAGTCTATTTATAGTTTGTACAGTAGATAACTAGACTCACTATTAATATAGTGTAGAAACATTTAAAAGCACCCAAATAAGTTTAAAAAGTATGGCGTCGTTTTATACATCGCGCAACCGTGTACTGGTACATTTTAAGATAATGTTCGCTGTATATGGTTTACAGCTGATTTGTCTGATAATTGTGCTGCTATACGTATTACCAACTGTAAAAATCTAAATGTTCATGTTTCGAAGACCGAATTTCAGACATCTTATTATTTCATTTTATTTAACCACGAATCGAAACAGGTTCTGTTAAATCTACAGTCTTCAGATATTGTCTAACTACATGTGATTCATCGTTCTACTAAACACGTAATCATAACATACAGACAGACAGAAACACAGACGGATAAGAAGAAAATTTATGTGATGTAATTACAACTTACAGTTTTTGGACTTGTTCGATTACTTATACCGTGAAACCTTGCTTTGAGCAAAATTTTATGATTCTTGGTCAGCGGGAAGTACCCTAAGCGTTTTTGTGAGTGTGCGAGTATCGAAATATGTGACATAAATAGCGTATCTTTTGAGTGAATTCACTCGGAGGCCTAAATTCTTTAAATCGCCAAGGGAAAGTAGACCGTTGTGTGTGACATAAATTTCAACTTGATACTTCTACCCGTTCCTGAAAAAAAGAAGTCTTAACTGTCGGACAGTGAGACAGCAGAAAGACAACAAACAGATCCTATAACGGCTTTGTTTTCACTGACTGGCGTACGGAACGCTAAAAGAGAGTGGAGAAAGATGTTTATCATTTTTAGCCGAATAAAAACGTGTTCCTGCAGTTACGGGAGCCCAAATTACGCAATAACAGTGATAATTATCATTGATAAATATTATTATCATTATTACTAGCAATTTTATCAAATTGTCACTTTTCTTGCAAGATTACACTTCTTTCAAAAATGGTTCAAATGGCTCTGAGCACTATGCGACTTAACTTCTGAAGTCATCAGTCCCCTAGAACTTAGAAGTACTGAAACCTAACTAACCTAAGGACAGCACACACATCCATGCCCGAGGCAGAATTCGAACCTGCGACCGTAGCGGCCGCTCGGTCCCAGACTGTAGCGCCTAGAACCGCACGGCCACTCCGGCCGGCAATCCACTTTGAGGAGGAGGGTGAGAACAAAAAGGTGAAAACACGAGATGGTTTGAAGAATATGAGAATGATACAGGTCCATTTGTGGAGCTTGAAGACGAACTTTAGGGTCTCATTGTGCTATTTGAAACCCACGTGTTTGGATGTTATCGAACTGACTTGCGAAGGCTAAACTGTGATTTGGCACATGAAAATGAGATGAAACATAGATTTAAATATGGGGTGGGAAGTAAACAGCTTCATGTCTTGGCGTCATGTACTGTCTCTGCGCCAACCAGATGCTACTTCTACAGCTACAGCATATGGCTTCAAAAAACAAGCTGTCACGAAATTTTCTTTCTGATTTAGTGAACAACACATGGTTTCCACGCTATGTGGATATGCAATAACGGACAAGACTAGCCCATTCACAGTGTAGAAATCTCAAAAGATCATTCCACGAAGAGGGAAGCTCCAAGCGATGGCTATAGGTAGTACAGAAAGCTGAGCAAAGAGCAAGTGTGTTTGTTGTTTCATTGTTTCGGGCGTGTATATGCCTGCAATGTTAATATTTAAGAGAAACCGATTTTTTTGTGATATAGAACCTGGAACTCTACCTGGAACCGATTTCCCATATTTTCAGACAGTGGTTGGATGATTAGTGATTTGTGTGTCCAGTTGATGGAGCACTTCATCGAAACTGTAAAATCTGATTCTAACGGAAAGGTGTTACTAATATTGCACGGACATGCAACACTTACAAAGAAGTCTTCAAGCTGTAACTCTAGCTAGAGGTGATGATGTAATGACGCCTCGGCTATCTACAGACACCGCTCACAGGCTACAACTACTAGATCTCGCATATTTTAAGCCTCTTGCAGATATCTGCAACCGAGTAGCTGGCAACTGGTTTCGCACTAATCCTAACAGCGATATTGGTCAGACAACCGTGCCTCCGATGTTAGGAGTGTCTTATGGCAGGGCTACGACGGTGCAAAGTGCTGTCAGTGGCTTCTCCAAAACTGGAATCTGACCTCTCGGGGATCCGCACATTTTTCAGCATTCGGACTTCTTGGAGACTAAATACAATCCATGAGCAGAACTTAGAAATGAGGAAGAAGAAATGAGTGCCCAGACAAATCAATAACTCCCAGGAAAATCAAGACAAACTAATGGAAACTATGCAGTCCCGAAACCTTCAACTCTCATAAAGGAAACCTCTATTAGGAGTGTGTAGGTAGACCGATAAGTTATCAGAACTATTTTAACACTAATAAAAAGAAAAAGAAGCAGAGCACCATCACCTGCTGTTGAGACCAACGGTAGTCGTTACAAAAGGCGCCTCCTTGACAAAAAAATCTGATAAAAACAAATATAGGCCTAACAAAATTGCAACTGGCAAAATGGAACGTGGCATTACGTTATCAATCTGGTTCTGCGAATTCTGCAGAGTTGACCAGGACGAAGAAATGATTAAGTTCATCAAACGTTGTGTATGGTTCCACAGCAGGTGTGCCAAGCTAAATGCGAGAGAGAACCTATTTTATTGTGGTAGTTGCAAACTTGAATGAGTAGCTAACGTTCAGTGTGGAAGTCCACCAACAGCGCAACATTTTAGATAATGAATATTTATTAATGGTTCAAATTTGCTTCCTAATGTCTCAAGAATTCTTATAAATAGTGGTCATACTCACCAAATCTCTATATTCCTTGCAACAGTTGAGTAAATCTTTAGTGGTACACTTTATAATAGCAGTGGTGCAATGTATAAGATCTGCGCCTCTCCACCTACTGTGTTATATCTTTTAAACTACACTTGTGGTCATAAATTAAGGATAATTGCAGAATGTGGTGCCACACAACGTGGCACTACACAAAACTGGTGCTAACAGCGTAGGCACATAGGGAACACACACGACGCAGATCTGTAAGTCCGCGGTAATGGTGATAAGTTGAGAAAACCGTCCCGAAACACATGTGCTACAAAACGCCACTGTTTCCTGCGCATGTACCCTGATATCAATATGGGATATGACAACCATGCTCACGTACACAGAACACAAAACGGGTTGGCTTACTCTGGATCAGGTGGTCGAGCAGCTGCTGGGGTATAGCCTCCCATTCTTGCACCAGTGCCTGTCGGAGCTCCTGAAGTGTCCTAGGGGTTTGAAGATGGGCAGCGATACGTTGACTGAAAGCATCCCAGACGTACTGGATGGGGTTTAGGTCTGGAGAAAAGGCAGGTGACTCCATTCGCCAGATATCTTCTGTTTCAAGGTACTCCTCCACAATGGCAGCTCGGTGAGGCCGTGCGTTATCATCCATCAGGAGGAAGGTGGGACCCACTGCACCCCTGAAAAGGCGGACTGGTGCAAAATGACGTCCCGATACACCTGACCTGTTGCAGTTCTTCTGTCAAAGACATGCAGGGGTGTACGTGCACCAATCATAATCCCACCCGACCCCATCAAACCACGACCTCCATACAGGTCCCTTTCAAGCACATTAAGGGGTTGGTATCTGGTTCCTGGTGCACGCCAGATGAAAACCCGCCGAGAATCACTGTTCAGACTATACGTGGGCTCATCCGTGAACATAACCTGGAACCACTGTTCCATTGGCCATGTACTGTGTTCCTGACACCATGTTTACGGGCTCTCCTGTCACCAGGGGTCAGTGGAATGTACCTTGCAGGTCTCCGGGCGAATAAACCACGTCTGTTCAGTCGCCTGTAGACTGTGTGTCTGGAGACAACTGTTCCAGTGGCTGTGGTAAGGCTCCGAGCAAGGCAACCTGCAGGACTCTGTGGCTGTCTACGGGCAATGATGGTCAGATTTCAGTCTTCTTGTGATGTTGTACACTGTGCACATCCCATACTGTAGCGCCTGGACACATTTCCTGTCTGCTGAAATCATTGCCATAATCTTGCTGTGTTTGACCAGTCTCCAGTCGCCCTAGTCTTCTACCCCTCATAACGTTATCAATATGTGTTCTTTGAGCCATATTCAACACACAGTCACCATTAGCACGTCTAAAAACGTCTGCACACTTACTCGCTGCACCATACTCTGACATGCACCAACACACCTCTGCATATGTGGACTGCTGCCAGCACCACCGTGCGACAACTGCAGGTCAAATGCACCGCATGATCGTATCCCGAGGTAATTTAAACCCACAAACCACCCACCAGAGCGTTGTTTCACCATGTATAAGCATTATCCTTCACTTATGAGCATGAGTGTATAAAAAATTTATTTTCGAAAGTTTTGGCATATATGTCTGGTATTACATTTACCTAATTTATATTAGATTACAAAATCACCAGGAAAATGATGACAGTGGTAAAATTTATCAGACTTTACCCCAATAAAACAAACAAATACCGTCTGAACAGGCCTTGAAGGCCCAACGGTACCGACCGGCCGCCGTGTCATCCTCAAACCTCAGGCATCACTGGATGTGGATATGGAGGGGCATGTGGTCAGCACATCGCCGTCGCGCCTGTTGGCCATTGTCAGTTTTCGTGACCATTGCCTGACAAGGGTTGACTGCACCCTGCTAGCCAACAACACTCGGCAGACCCAGACGGAACCAATCCATGTGCGTGTTAGCACTGCGGCGAGGCTGTTGGCATCTTACTGCAATGCCTGACGAAAAAAATGAAGCAACCCGAAGAGAAGGAGGAAACGAAATAAACTTCATGGATTGAAATGGTTCATGATGTTATTTCAGTGATTAAATACGGACTCAATTTTACAAAGAGCTTGGCATTAAGAACCCATTGTCAACACCAGGTTCCATCCTCCTTGGCTGGGATGCATCTATTGCTTCAGTTGCGGAAGGTTTCATAGAGGCATTGTATTAGCTCCTGAAACAAGCTGGCCCTTAACTGGCACTTAATATACTGGATACTGGCGCTGACGTGGAGATGAAGTCAAAGGTGGTGCCACACATGTTCTATTGGGGACAGTCCTGAAGATCCTGCTGGTCACGGCAATAGCTCAACATCACGCATACAGTTCATAGAGACACGTGGTATGTATGGACGACCATTGGCCTGTTTAAGAGTACCACCACAATACTGCCACACGAGATGTAACACATACACTACTGGCCATTAAAATTGCTACACAACGAAGATGACGTGCTACAGACGCGAAATTGAACCGACAGGAAGAAGATGCTGTGACATGCAAATGATTAGCTTTTCAGAGCATTCACACAAGGTTTGAGCCGGTGGCGACACATACAACGTACTGACATGAGGAAAGTTTCCAACCGATTTCTCACACACAAACAAGAGTTGACCAGCGTTGCCTGGTGAAACGTTGTGGTGATGCCTCGCCTCGTATATGGAGGAGTAATGCGTACCATCACGTTTCCGACTTTGATAAAGGTCGGATTGTAGCCTATCGCGATTGCGGTTTTTCGTATCGTGACATTGCTACTCGCGTTGGTCGGGATTCAAAGACTGTTAGCAGAATATGGAATCGGTGGGTTCAGGAGGGTAATACGGAACGCCGTGCTGGATCCCAACGGCCTCGTATCACTAGCAGTCGAGATGACAGGCATCTTATCTGCATGGCTGTAACGGATCGTGCAGCCACGTCTCGATCCCTGTGTCAACAGATGGGGACGTTTGCAGGACAACAACCATCTGCACGAACAGTTCGACGACGTTTGCAGCAGCATGGACTATCAGCTCGGAAACCGTGGCTGCGGTTGCCCTTGAAGCTGCATCACAGACAGGAGCGCCTGCGATGGTGTACTCGACGACAAACCTGGGTGCACGAATGGCAAAACCTCATTTTTTCGGATGAATCCAGGTTCTGTTTACAGCATCACGATGGTCGCATCCGTGTTTGGCGACATCGCGGTGACCGCACACTGGAAGCGTGTATTCGTCATCGCTGTACTGGCGTATCACCCAGTGTGATGGTATGGGGTGCCACTGGTTACACGTCTCGGTCATCTCTTGTTCGCATTGACGGCACTTTGAACAGTGGACGTTACATTTCAGATGTTGTAACGTCGTTGCTTTAATTTTCTTCTGCAAGCGGTGCTGATAGACAATAAAAGCGGTTTAAAAGCTGTGAGCTCTCTGGGGAAGCTAACCTTGCATTACTGAGCAACTGTTTCACCAGGTATCCAGTCTAGCTTACCAAATTCCCAACCAGACTAACATTAATTATAATCTTTTAATAGTCGTACGACAACCGGTGATATATATATAAAAGAGAATTTAAATAAAAAGAAATAAATCAGTTTATATTTGGAAATTTATTTTAACATTGATCATTGAAATTTCAGCATATTAAACTTGAGTCATAACTAAGCTGGTGCCTTATTTAGGATTGTGTAAATGTGAGTTTGTAATCTTACGGAACACATCAAATAAGGAGCCAAGATTGGGAGACTACATACAACACTGCATTCATAAAATAACACACGAAGAACGTTGAAACATATGCAAGAGGAAATTAACCACAACCAACCGATTCAATTTTCACACAAAGAAGTTACGCTCGTAGCGCAATCCTGTCCATCACGTAATTACCACACACTGGCACACTAAATGCATACCAACTCTCTGTGAAATGTTCCCGAAAAGAATAGCTGAGGGCTACTTTGATGATTACACCACATGCTTCACGTGGTCAACTTGGTTTACACAAAGAGTGTAACTCCACAATATTTTGATAATTAAAATAAATTAGATCGAAAAGCAATTTACAAAAGAAAAACCTCGAACTGGTTACTAACGTCTTACTATTAACCTGATGGGTCAAACAATTGTATAATCACGTGGTACTGGTCTCACAAAGTACACCCCACGTGGATTGAACATAAAGAAAAGTTGCTATATTGAAAAATATTGTCAAGACGAGACGTTATAATCTCACGCACATTCGCATTTAAGATTGATGATCTTAGTTAGAGTTACTGGTCAACACGTGGTTCCACTTTACTCACAAAGTAGTGACAAAGTAACTACTGGAAGATATTCTGAACTTCACACTCGAAATACACTGCGTTGCAATTTAAGATAACATTAGATATTTTAGAGCTAAACCCGAAATAAAGGTGATTAAATTTTCAGTTAGGCTGAACTTAAGAAATCCATTGTCCTACGGACTTAGCAGACACGCACTTAGCCGGAGATCTTACCACTTCAGACGATCGCCGCGGACAGACTGCCCTGGTCCCTTCCTGAGGGTGGCTCACAAATACAAACGGAAGTGGCCAGAGGGGCAGCTTCCTATACCAACATAGCAAGGGACGGACAGGACCATACTAAGAACAGAAACCTCTCTGCTTTTAGAAAGCGTAGCTACTTGTTCCGACGTTAGTCCTACTGTTCTCTAGCAGACAGGCTTGTCTGCTGCCCTCAAGCATGCAACTAGAAATACATTTGCTCATTCATCCTCTCACACAGAAGGGAAGGGGGATGCAGTATCTTATCACATACAGTATATAAAAGAAAGCGGATGCAGGTTCCGTATGAGACTGTGTGTCATGAATTACATATAAACTGTGTTTTAAAGTGTAGTAGTGTGACAGATCGTTCTTGTTTATGTGTAAAAGCAACACGTTCCACTACTCAGTCTCCTCCCAGATAGTCAGAAACGCCACAGTAAATTTAGACGAGGAATTTATGCCGTAAATGACAACAGATTTAAGAAATTAACATGAAAGGAATCCAACAGAGACCTTTCAAGTTGTTTAGCTGTAACTAGTGTTATGCCCGGTCTCGAGGCGCAGAATCGCTCAGACTACAGTAATTTGGGTCATGTTCAGCAAACTAAGTGCAATGAAGTCGTGCGGTGTTTCGATTTGAAATTAATAGACTGACTGGAAAAGGCAGCTGAAAATGTAATTCAGGAAACCCCAACACACTTTGACCTAAATGTAATAAAGACAGATGTCGATCACTTTAGTTGGAGACAAATCCAAAAGGAACTATTGGATGAGTTTGTGGAGCAACCTGTACAACCTAGAATAAGCCACCCTATAATAATAGTGAATATGTTGGGTATCAATGTACGTTGCCTCTTAGACAGTGGAAGTGAGGTGAGTGCGATATCTCAGTCCTTCTTTGATGCATTACCCGGTAAAGACAAGCTTACCGTAATGAGGGTATCAGGACTAAGAATAATTGGTGCTACTGGCAAGGTGTCAAAAACGGTAAAACATGAAGCTTTGCTGCCCCTTAATATTAATGGTAATTTAATTGATCATCCATGCTTAATTGTAAACAATCTCAGTATTGAGGTTTTAATTGGCATAGATTTCTTGTCAAAATATCAGAATATTGTTGACTTTGAAAGAAGCCAGTTAAAAATGGTCTTGCCGATAACCGGAGTAATTACGGTACCTTTTATTGATAAACATGTAGTAACTAATGATGAAAATTGGGAGCTGCCTATACGAGTTCTGAAAAATAGGAGTTTTTGGGACGAAGGTGTTAATCTTAGTAAAAGTAAGCTAAACACAGAAGAAGACTAAGAAGAAGAAGAAGCAATTATTTTGGACAAGATCGAAGCTAAATTGCAGGAAATCGATAAAATTTCAGCTAATCAGAAGGAAGAACTGAGACAGGTTTTAAAAAGGCATCATAAGGTATTTTCAAATCGACCTGGCGTGGTCAAAGGTTATGAATGTCAATTAAAGGTGAAACCTGGCCAAGTGTTTTTCAGGAAGCCATACCAAATACATGGAGCTAGGAAGGAGGCGGTTCGAAAGGAGATACAGAGAATGCTAGAGTGGGGTGTGATTGAAAAAGCGGTCAGTGAGCACAATAATCCTCTTGTTGTTGTACCAAAAAGAGACGGGAGTGTCAGATTGGTCTTCGACGCTCCTTGGTTGAATGAAATAGTGGTTAGGGAAAGTGATAGACCGCAGAACATGGACAAGTTATTGCAAAAGTTCCGGGGAGTAAAATTCTTAACCTCTATGGACATCACGTGTGTATATTGGAATTTGCCACTGGCGGAAAGTTCAAGGAAGTACACAGCTTTCTTGTACGAAGGAGTTTGTTACCAATACCGTGTGGTACCTTTCGGACTTAATATCTCTGTTTGTGCCTTCATACGTGTGATGTGCCATGTTTTAGGACCAGCCTTAAGTAATAAAATAACAGTCTACGTAGATGATCTGTTAATAGCAACTCCTACCTGGGAAGAACACATAGTTTTATTAGAGGAAGTGTTAGAGGCTATTGAGAGAGGTGGCATGAAACTAAAGATTGAAAAGACAGAGTGCGTTAAAGAGGAAATAGGTTTCTTGGGGTATATGATAAGTGGAAAAGGTATTCTGCCTGACCCAGGCAAGCTAGCAGTCATTGAAAAATTTGAGGCTCCCAGAAACAAGAAGCAGTTGAGATCGATGTTCGGCCTTTTCGGCTTCTATAGGCGTTTTGTCAGTGATCAGGTTTTTAATGTGCCCTGTCTTCACCTCCTGCTGAAAAAGAATACCCCTTGGGTTTGGACAGCAGTATGTCAACAGGCATTCGAGGTGCTTAAACAATCTTTAATTAATAGTCCTATTTTACATCATCCTGATTTTGAAAAACCATTCTGTATGTCTGTTGATCCTAATGGCTATGATATAGCTGTGGAGGTATTCCAAGTAGAAATAGAGAACGAACAAGAAGTGCACAAGACTATAGCTTTCGCAAGTCGATCTTTACAGGCAGCAGAGAGAAATTATGGCATCTCAGAACTGGAGGCATTGGCAATTGTATTTGGGGTACAGAAGTTTGAGCAGTATCTATTAGGTCACAAGATAATTGTTTACAGTGACCATAAGGCGTTGACCTTTTTAAAGACCTGTAAGTTGAGGAATGCTCATTTGGAAAGATGGTCATTGTATCTCTAGCAGTTTGACCTTGAGGTTAGATATATTCAAGGGAATGACAATCTGGTAGCTGATGGGTTATCTAGAAGTGCAGAGCTCTTGTGATGACGCGGGAATTACAGCAACAGACCTAAGTGAAGTACGAATGTTTGCGTTGCACTAAGTAAAGGAAGAAAGTGCATTAAAGAGGGTGGTTAAGAACTTGAGACGTGAGCAGAATGCAGATGACCAGCTGAAATTAGTAAAGAGCTATTTGGAAGATGTGAACTACCATAAGGTTTCGCAATACTACTGTCTGCATAAAGGTATTCTGTTTAGGAGGAAAAAGGTAGGTGTTTCTGAGTGGAAGCTGTGCTTTCCCTCACAACATGTAGACTTACTCATCGACTATGTACACCTGAGGTATGGGCACTATGGTGCAAAGAAGTGCATTGCAAAATTAAAAGAGAAGGTTGTGTTTGACAACATGTACCGCCGTGTGACCAAGCGTCTAGCATCGTGTGTAGTATGCCAGAAAGTCCGTGTTGCTAACTCCAGAATACAAGTGGATATGCATTCAGTAGAGCCAACTGAAACCCTAGAATTACTGGCTTGTGATTTGTTTGGCCCTCTTCCTGCTTCGAGAGGTGGGTGAACCCATGTTTTTGTTGTTGTGGATGGATTTAGTAAATATGTTAAGCTATACCCAATTAAAAGAGCAAATGCAAAAACATTGGTAGAAAAGTTGGAAAAAGATTTCTTCGTGAACGTTGGCATTCCGAAGAATTTTCTGTCGGACAATGGGCCTCAATTTACTTCTGATAGATTTAAAGAATGTCTGGATAAGGCCGGAGTGAAACATCTGAAAATATCTGCCTATTTCCCCGAAGGAAATATGAGTGAATGTATTATGAGAGAATTGAATAGGCTTTGCAGGACTTATTGTGCTCGGAAACACTCAAGTTGGGCAGAGCACATGAAGTATTTTGAAAATGTAATTAACAACTTAAGGCATGATGCAACTGGTGTTGCGCCTTGCGAATTGATGTTTGGCCAAGAACCGCACAATGTGATTGCAGATATGGTAGAATTCCCTATTCTAGCGCAAATATCCACAGACGAGAAGAAGTTGAAGGCTAGGGCAAATATAAGAAAAAGAGCATTGGAAAGGAAGAAGCGTCATGACGCAAAAGCTGTACCCACCAGTTTTGAAATAGGTCGGTTAGTCCTTGTCAAAACCAAGGAAAAATCAAAGAAAATAAATGCAGAAACAAAGAAATTCATGTTCGTATACCAAGGACCTTTCAGGATCATAGGAAAACCACATGCCAATGCATATAGGCTAGAGTACCCTAAGAGTAAAAAACTATTCGGTCTCAGGGACGTGATCGACCTAAAGAAGTTCATAGGTAGTGAATGAATTCTGTAGGGAGGAGGTTGTTCTGTAACCTCTAAACAGTGTGGCAGCTGTGCAGTCCCAGCTGTGTGAGATCTTCTTTCCATTTCAGGTCTCACTCATTCTTCATCTTTCCTGTCTACAAAAATGTTGACCCCTTCTTTCCAATATGAAAATTTTAATAAACTAATGAATTCTGTAGGGAGGAGGTTGTTCTGTAACCTCTACACAGTGTGGCAGCTGTGCAGTCCCAGCTGTGTGAGATCTTCTTTCCCTTTCAGGTCTCACTCATTCTTCATCTTTCCTATCCACCAAAGTTTCGACTCCTTCTTTGCAATACAAAAATTTTGCGTCATGGCTATCAAGCCATGAGTTCTGTAACCATTCTATATACCGATTAGTGAAAAAAAAGAACCTAATTTGACAAACCTAACAGTGACATAAACAACAGAGAAGTATAATGTAATTAAGATACAAAGGTATTTGAGTAACAAGTATGTATAGAACCCTGGTAATATTATAAGTACAAAGTAGTTGTTTTATTAGAAATGGTCCACCAACAGTAATTTAAAAAGATATACAAATTCGTGTACAAGCAGGATCTGAAGTGGTAGTGAAACCTAGTGTATGCATTAGAGCTAACTAATTAATAGTAAAAGAGATTGCTTAGCGTTATGAAAAATACACAGATAAGTTGTAAGAATGAACTCACCTTGTGTAGCAAGGAATGGCAGTGTAATAGAATTGAACAGTGTTTGTGGTTGAGACGTGAAGGACACGTCTTTGAAAGGTTGGAGCTGGCCATTATTTTGGTGTTGAGTGCGTGACAGGACACACCTACATGTATTGAGGTTATGAGTTGGAGGCGTGAATGCGACCATAGGTACCCTTATGTTAGATGAGACAGAGCAGCTCATGGTGTCCTATAGGTTTAAGGAATTTAGCATTACGCTCGTCCATAATTACTTAATGCACTTTAGTGGTAGGTCGAGAGAGACTACCTGTGGTTTCAGCGTCCGATCGAGTGGAAATGGATTGCCACGTGAGCAAACTGATCAGCTGCAATACACTATAGATATGAAATAAATGTGCTATCCTATGCTTTAAATGTTAATAGAGTGAGTGTTAAATAAGTACATACACTAGCAACATATTTGAGTAACATAATGGCAGATGTGAAACATTATTTATAGCTCAGCATAAATACACTTCGATGAAGTAAGTACATAATTGCAGATGTGGAACTGACACAGCAGCAGAGGACCAATATGTGGATTTTGTAGTCAACTAAATGTAGTGTGTTTTGAACACTCAGAACTGTACTATTTCCATAAGTTACTCACATGTACAAAGAAGCTGAGAAGACAACTACTAATCAAATATACTCATACTATCTCTAAGAATAAGGTAATCGAAGATGAGTCAGTTAGGTAAATAAAATACAAATTTGTCAGGAATGTACCGAGCATTGGTTCAGTGTACTGGCCCAGAAATAATAAATTGAAATTAAAAAGGATTTATGATTGTATGCCTAGAGCATAAATTTTCTCTAGTACGTGACTAACGGCGGTTTGAGCCATTTGTTTATCGATTTTATGACAGTTAAGTAACTGCGAGAGTAAAATTGAAAAAGTTCTGTTAGCTTTGTTCCAGTAACATATTAAAAGATAAAATGTATATATCCCCATTTTATTGTGACCCACCCTTAGATATTAAGTGAACAGAGTCTGAGGCACTCTTTTTGTTTGTTCTACAGGACAAACCAGATAATGGCAGCCTGGTAGCTGCGTGAAAGCGTGGGGTGACTTTGACACAACTCACAGTGACCCCTCCCCTTTCCCCATGTAATTTAGAGTTAACGTGAAGGGCGCACACCATAGCAACTTCCCCTCCTCTACCCTTGTGAATGGAAGTGTAGAACGCAAGCCAAAGCGGCTACAACCACGTGTGTAAAAATGAAATTGTCATGATTTGTGAAATTTTCTTTCATGTTTAGAAAAGACTGCTAAGATATAATTATCTGTTTATGTATCAGGAATAACTGTGTTATTTTTTTTGAATTTGTGTATGTAAAAATGTATTTAATGGATTTAATATTTTCATAATTTTACATATTTTATGTGTTTTTCTGTCTAAGGCAATATGTATGCCAAAGTGTTTCATTGATTTTGCTTAAATTTTGAGGGATAATGTTGCTTAAGACGCAGTGAACATGCCAGCAATTTAAATAACTGAAGTAGGTAGCCTAATCAGTTTTCTTTTAATATTTCTATATGTTTACATTTCAATTTTAATTTTTCATAGGGAGTTAAGCTGTACTCTTGCTTCCCTTTTTGTAATTAAATTTTTTTTCGTTCATTAACATTCAAAAAAAATTTAAGTAGAGGGTGATGTAGGGAAGCAGCCTACTCACGCCTTATAAAATTCTCATCAGTCTTTCCATTGTGTGCCAGCCTAGTCCGCTGTAACTAGCTCCGACGTCATAAATGTTGCACAATACTTTAAAAATCAAGTAAATAACCTGAAACGTTTCTAGCATGTCAGGAGTAATACTAAATCAATATGTGTTGAATATCAGTTCAATAACTTTAACCATTTTCGAAATTTGGACGTTTTTCTGTAAAAATCATTGGCGCAACAGAAAAGAGCTAGAGATTTCAAATTTATATTTAGATTCCTTTTTCATAATAATTTACTAGAAACAGTATTCTGGATCTCACAAATTAAAATTTTTGTTGAAATTCATGATTTTCTGGTTTTTGTCTTAGAAATTAAGGAAGCAAGATAGATTAAGTAGGCGAATAAATAAAGCTAGGATGTTTAAATTTAAGTAGAAGGGAGATCCACTATAATCATAAAGATGTGAGAAGTTTCAACTGAATAACTATAAAATTATAGCAATAGCGTATCCCCAAAGGGCAAGTTCACTACTGCGTGTAGTGTAATTAAATTCATTCTCTCGCCCAAAATAATTGACTTAGCCACGTCAGACTTTTATTATGATTACTTACCTGTGTGGTGAATGCACATTTAAATTGAGAGCTTCATCGGCCATCAGCATAGGAAGCGATGATTTATTCAATAAGTTGAAGTGGTGCATTACTAGCCCAGCGGCTAGTCGGCAGAGCAATTTTGATCAGGCGTTCCCTTAGCCGTCCGCACCGCGGCTTTACATATAAGAATGCTGCGTGAGGAAGTAAGGCCCCAGTTCTCTCCAGACGCTGATTAGCGCACCATCTGTGCCGGGAGTCGCGTCGCGACGGTATCATTGCTATAAACAGCCTCGGATGCAGTAATAAGACACTCGGGATATGCGTAACCATGAAATCATTTTCGAGTGATATGTTAATTCTGGGATGACTTTAATGATCTATCTTCAGTTTGCGTATGTCGTATTTTCACGTGCCGCGAGGGATAAACATTCTACCATTAATTAGCGTGGCGTTTGATGAACATTATCATCAAATTATGGCGAGCATTCACTTAAACATTTAATTTGAATAGTTATAGTTGTATCAGCGCATTAGACTCTGAACTGCTCTGGTAGTTGGATTGTGTGGATTCATTTTTTTGGTCTGTGACTTTCAGAATATAGTGAACATTTTGAGAGAATCGTTTTTGATTATGAATCCCAGACAATCTCCTAATTCCTCAGAACTATAAGCTGTAGCTATAAGTGTATTTCTCAGATGAAGTGGGCACTAGGAGTTCTAATTACAGGCTTCACGTTTTCCTAATCACTTTCTGGATGCCAATATTGTAGTTAGAGAGCCAGTGTTGAGAATGGCAAACAACAGCATTAAATAAATAATAGGAACATTTTATATAACAACATAAATTCCACCAGCCGACCCACTATTTGTGCATCGGCCGGGAAATCCATCTTTTCTACATTACAAAACATTCTACATTTAAATAACAACATAAATTCCACCAGCCGCCCCACATAGTGTGCTCAAAGTTCCCATTATTTTCAACCAAAATTTTATTTCGTTCTGTATGGATTTTAATTAGGAATGAAAACACATCTATAATGTTCTAATGTTTTCAATTAATGCTAGTGGACTCAAAATCCCCACTATTTTCGAGTAAAATTTTATTTCACTCTCTACAGATTTTAATTAGTGCCCTCAAAACTGGCTTGCATTTTGTAAATAGTAGTAAGTGGGTATGTTGAGTGCACTTGGTTTGTTTGTAATGTGTAACCTTTTACGAATTAATTAAATTAATTAATATATATTAATATATTTATAATATAATATAATGTAATTAATTTGTAAAAAAGCTTATGCATTAAAAACATACCAACTGTTTCGAATGTACCCACTTACTACTACTGTTATTTGAACAAGTAAAAGAATTTTTCCTGAAGGCCTTTTATGTGTTTTTGGTGTTTGTGTGTGTGTGTGTGTGTGTGTGTGTGTGTGTGTGTGTGTGTGTGTGTGTGCGCACAGAGAGAGAGGAAGAGAGATACCAACTACACTGTTTGAGTGGGGAGTAGATATGAATATAATATAAAATCAAGGATTCGTAGGATACAAGGCAATTAATTTCATACTGACTTAAGAAACCATTTGTAATGTTTCTGTGATTAATTACCTTTGTTTTAAAAATTTATTGCATACTACATAAATTAGCCTTGTACTAGACAATAGTAGATTCAGCTGTTGTGATTTTAAATATTTAACCTAATCTGTCATCTAAGTATCCATGTGTATGTACAATAATCACATAGTAATACCAAGAAAAATTGCATAATACATTTCAGGTGGACAACATGTTAATATTACATTTAAGACATACATTATCTATAGATTGTGGAGTAATATGCTAATTACTGTTTGCAACAATAATTAAATCACTAATATATGCCAATTCTTGAGGTAATATATTTGTGAAAGGAAACATATTAGGGTTCTTTTGCTTGTATTACTACAAATGATGCATAAGTAATTCTCTGTATCAAAATATTTGATCTGTCGTCCACTAACAAAGTTCAGTATAGCTATACTGACAAATCCACATACATAGCAGCATAACTTGTGCACTGAGGTAAGACTATGTGAATATACATGAGTTTGAGTATTCGTATGTAATGAAGTAATTTTAAATGATGTATCCAATTTCATTGTGAACTTACTCAACTATCCTATGATATATCGATATATAAACTGTATCACTTGCAAAAGTAAGACAATCGTAAAATTAGCCTTTTGTATGGCTGTTGTATGAGTATCAGCAATGATTTAGTAACTGAGTAATTCAGCAGTCATAGTGGAAAGAATCAGCATTCAGTGTTCTGAATTCTCTTAATTGTAACTAAGAGCTTAGCCACAGCATTCGACAAGAGCTACGTGATAAAGCAATTGCTACTGGAGTACTGACCACTGAATGCCAAAACTAACAAAACCCACTACACTGTGGAGTCGTTTGTATTAGGAGGTGGCATAATTGTGTGTAATCTAATATCTGTTTGTCTATGTATTTTGCGCAGTTGTCACTGTTTATATGTAAGTTGCATCCACTGTTGCTTTGGAATTTGCTCTATACTAAAGAATGCTATCGTCAAGAAATTTTCGAGAGTATCCAGAGATTTTCAATACATCTGAGTATGCTGCTAATCAAACAAGTTAAGTAAGTTTGGGTTTTAAGATTTCCTTTAAATTTGTGACTCTGTATGAGGCAACCATTTCCAATGCAATCAAAATTAATGAGACCATTCATGAACAGTTCCATATCACTTGATAATGTAGTTTGCGTATTGAGTATAATTTATTGACCAGTCATAGGCTGAACCTTGCTTTTACCAAATAAATTCAGGCACTGTGAACCATAAGTGCCCAAAGCACACTGTCATCGATGCTGTGATTGTAGCATATATGCAAGCTGCTGACATCGGATGGTTTTGCAGTGAACTATCTTTATCTACACATGTAACCCTACTGCAGTAAGGAATACCTCGGCAGGCAGCTCAGTTGAAGAGGGAATGGATGTCTCTAAAAAGGGCAATCACAGAAGCTGGAAAGAAAAACATAGGTACAAATAAGGTGACTGTGAAGAAACCATGGGTAGCAGAAGAAATACTTTAGTCGATCGATGAAAGAAGGAAGTAAAAAAATTGTTCAGGGAAATTCACGAATACAGAAATACTAGTCACTTATGAATGAAATAAATAGAAGTGCAGGGAATCTAAGGCGAAATGACTGCATGAAAAATTGAAATATTTTCAGAAGGAATGGCTCAGCATACAGAAAAGTGAAAACAACCTTCTGGAAATTAAAAGCAAGGATGGTAACATTAAGAGTGCAACGGAAATTGCACTGCTAAATGCAGAGGAGAGAGCAGATAGGCGGAAAGAATACATTGAAGGCCTCTATGGGGGGGGGGGGGAGGGGGATGGGAAATTGTCTGATGGTGTGACAGAAGAAGAAACAGGAGTCGATATAGACATCAGGGATCCAGTATTAGAATCATAACTTAAAAAGAGCATTGAAAGGCTTAAAATTAATTAAGGCAGATGAGATACACAACATTACATTGGAATATCTGAAATCATTGAAGGGGGGGGGGGGGGGGGGGTGGCAACTAAACAACTATTCAAGTTGGTATGTAGAATATGAGTCTAGCAATGTACCATCTGACTTTCAGAAAACATCATTCACATAGTTCTGAAGATTGCAAGAGCTGACAAGTGCAAGAATTATCGCAGGAATAATGTGCAGAAGAACTGAAAAGAAACTTGAGGATTTGGTGCAAGATTTACTAAATTGTGGCCAAAATATGGGTAAGCTACTGGGAAAGACGGGTAATATACAATATGTACAAGAACCAAGTTGGAATAATAAGAGTGAAAGATCAAGACAAGAATGAAGTGCTCTGACGAAAAGGGGTGTGCCACAGTAATGTAGTCTATCGCCCTTTCTGTTGAATCTATACATTGACGAAGCAATGAAGGAAGTGAAAGAAAAGTCCAGGAGTGTAATTAACATTCAAGTTGAGAGACTATCAATAGGATTCACTGATGACATTGCTGTCCTCAGTCAAAGTGAAGAATTACAGGACCTTTTCAATGGAATGCGAAGCCTAATGAGTACAGGATGTGGATTGAGAGTAAATCGAAGAAAGACGAAAGTAATGAGAAATAGCAGAGATCAGAACAGCGACAAAATTAACATAAGAATTGCGGATCACGAAGCAGAATAAATTAAGGACCAATGACGCACAGAGCAAGGAGGACATCAAAAGCAGAATAGCACTGGCAGAAACAGCATTCCTAGGAAGAGAATTCTACTAGTATCAAACATAGGCCTTCATTTGAGGGAAAAATTTCTGAGAATGTATATTTGGAGCACCGCATTGTATGGTAGTGAAACATGGACTGTGGGAAAACCAGAACAGATGAGAATCGAGGCATTTGAGATGGGGTGCTACAGACTAATGTTGAAAATTAGGTGGACTAATAAAGTAAGGAATGAGGAGGCTCTGCACAGTATCAGAGAAGAAAGGAATATGTGTAAAACACTGACATGAGAAAGGCCAGAATGATAGGACATCTGTTAAGACATCAGGGAATAGCTGTCATGATACTAGAGGGAGCTGTTTTATTTTTTTTATTTATTTATACACTTGTTCCATAGATCTGTACATGTGAGCAAGTCACTCAGATGTGGAACGTGTCAATGTACATAATAAAATACATAGAATAAAGACATTGTTATAGTATTAATAACAGTGCACAAAAGTCACTTATTAGCTTAAAAACTAGTCAACATAAATGTGAAGATAGCAGTTTCATATTTAGGGCATTATTGTATCTATTTTAACCTTGAACAGTAATCAAAACTCCCCACTTTGGGTTTAAAAGTGACCCAAAAATGGAAATGAGAAAAACAGGAATTTTTACATTAGGGCATTATTACATTAGTTTAACAGTAAACAGTGTCAAAAAATTTAAAAACATCTTTCCAATCTGGGTTTTAGTTATTTCTCTGAAAGAATTCCTCTAGTGAATAAAGTGAGGTCTCAAGTAAATAATTTCTCAAGCTACGTTTAAATACTGATGTACTACTCCTTATACTTTTGATGCTGTTGGGTAGGGAATTGAAAATTTTCGTTCCAGCGTACTTTACCCCTTTCTGAATAAGTGTCAAGTTCTTTAACTCACAGTGGAAATCCTCTTTTCTTCTGGTGTTATGTTCATGATGTAGGCAATTCGTTTCATACAGAGTGGGGTTATTTATTATGAAGCACATCAGTGAATATACGTACTGAGATGTTGCTGTCAGTATTTCAAGTCGTTTAAAAAGATTTCGACATGAGGTTCGTGGGGGTACACCACAAATGATTCTTATTGCCCTTTTTTGTGCTGTGAGGATTTTCTTTGCGGCAGGTGTATTGCCCCAGAAGATGATGCCATAATGCATGACTGAATGAAAATAGCCAAAGTAAGCTGACTTTGAGATCGTAATGTCATTGAAGCGTGACAAAATTCGTAAAGCAAATGTTGCCGACGTCAGCCGTTTTAGTGTTTGTAGAACGTGATGTTCCCAGTTCAGCCTACTGTCCACGTATACGCCTAGGAATTTTGATAAGTACACTTGCTTTATCATCTGATCATTCTGTGTGATAACTATTTCTTTTGGGTTTTTGTGGGTTGTCTGGGACTGGATAAAATTGGTTTTTTTTTCAGGTTTATTGAAAGGGAGTTAATACTAAACCAACCCAGAACTTCTTTAAGGATATCATTGACCTCAGATTCTAAGTCATTAGCTGGCACATTATCCACCACAATGCTCATATCATCAGCAAACATTGTAAATTTACACTTCTTATTGATGGATAAAGGCAGGTCATTAACATATACTGTATGAGGAACAGCAAGGGCCCAAGCACTGATCCCTGTGGCACTCCATGCTGCACAATTCCCCACTCAGAGTCCACTGTATATTGTGATACACTATCTGAAACATCTAGAATAATCTTCTGATTCCTATTTTCGAGGTACGATTTTAACCAGTTCCCTACAGGTACTGTAATTCCATAATGACAGGCCTTCTTGAAGAGTATCTGGTGATCTACACAGTCGAACGCCTTTGATAGGTCGCATAAGACACCAATTGGCAGCCTCTTGCTGTTTATAGACTCTAGAACATCATTTGTGAATGAGAAAATTGCGTTATCTATTGAAACTCCCTTTTGAAAACCAAACTGCTGACTGTTAATGATGTTCAGGTCACCAAGGTGTGCCACAATCCTGTTGTAGAGAGCTTTTTCTAGGACTTTTGAAAATGTTGTTAATAGAGGGATAGGGCGATAGTTTGACACATTTGTAGCATCCCCTGCTTTGTACAGGGGCCTGACAACAGAGTATTTCATTCTATCTGGAAACACTCCTTGTTGCATGGATGTGTTGCAGATGTGAGACAAAACGTCGGTCACTTCACTACAGCAAGCCTTCAACAGCTTGCTTGAAATATCGTCGATACCAGCAGAATGTTTATTTTTCAAAGACTGTATGATTTTTTTGATTTCATTGGCAGTAATGGGAAGCACACTTATTTGACTGAAAGGTTCTGGAAAATTATTTTTCATTATATGGGCAGCTTTATCTACAGAACCATGGCAACCTATCTGTGTTGGGACAGTTAAAAAATGTTGGTTAAAGATTTCAGCAATTTCCTCACTATTAGTTATCTCTGAGTTGTCAACAGTTAAAACAATATTTTTTTCTTTGGTGTAGTTTACAGTCCCTGTTTCTCTCTTTATCACATTCCAGATTGTTTTAATTTTATTTTCAGAATTAGTAATTTCAGATGCTATACACATACTTTTAGAGTTTTTAATTACTTTGGCAAGAATTTTACAGTAGAGTTTATAATGTTTTAGCTGAGCAGGGTTGTTAGAAGTCTTTGATGCTATGTAGAGTTGTCTTTTTCTCTGACAGCAAGCTATGATGCCCTTAGTGAGCCATGGTTTTTTTGCAGCCCTTGCAGGTTGGACTCTGTATGACTTTTTTGGAAATACACTTTCAAAGATACGTGCTATCTCATTTGTGAATAAATTGTATTTTGAATTAGCAGTTTCTGCTAGATAAACAGGTGTCCAGTCAGTATGCTGAAGACATGATCTGAACGTTTGAATAGCTTCCTCACTTATTTTCCTTACTGTTTTCCATCTAAGTGAGGTGTCACTCAGAGGAATTCCCAAGCTGTTGAAAGTAACTCGTTGTCCGTCATGGTCAGACAGACCATTTATAACCATTTCAATATTAATATGGTTAACTTTACTGTGATCAACAAAAACGTTATCAATGAGAGTACTGGAAGAGGTTGTGGTTCTGGTGGGCGAGCTAACCACGGGAACAAGGTTGTACGTGCACATGAGATTTTCAAACTCCACCTTGCAGGGAGAATTAACCAAGAAATCTATGTTAAAATCCCCAACAACTACCATGCCCCTATTTTTTCTACTTAAGTACAACAAAAGAGTATCTAATTGTTTAACAAACACTTTAAAATTTCCAGATGGTGCCCTGTAAACTGCCACAACTGTTAATCTGGAGACAGTGTCTGGCACCTCTATAGCACATACTTCAAAATGTAGCTCAAAGCAGAATCTTTGTACATCTATTGCCGTGAACAAGACATTGTTTTTTGCATATACAGCTACTCCTCCTTTGTCCATATAGTTCCTGCAATAAGACGTTGCCAAAACATAGTTGGGAATAGGGACCACTTCAATACCAGCAGTGATGTGGTGTTCTGTTAGACACAGAATGTGGGCACTGTTTATACCTTTTGTGTCTTCTATATTTGCTGTGAACTGATCCAGCTTGCAGTATAGGCCTCTTATGTTCTGATGAAACACTGTTAACTTTTGTTTGTCTTTAATTGTATTGCTGTTTGAGTGAACTTTGGTTTGTGTATTAATTACTTGTTGCAGATTTTTGTTACTGGACCAAATCCTGCTAGAGTTGGCCCAGCTCACTAGTTTCCCTCGTTAGTTAGGGCTATGACTGGTCTGCTTTCATGATCGTTATTGTTTAGGCCTATTATTTCATGAAAAGCTTTTGCAATGTCTGCTGCTAGTTTATTTTTGCCAAACTGATTTAGATGTAGTCCATGCTTTGTGAAGCAGTGTCTCTCATACCTGTCTGTATCGAGTAGTGTCACATTCGTAAACTTAGTGCAAAAGTGTTTCAGTTTACTATTCGTTAGGCGAATTTCTCTGTTCACACAAGACCAGTCTACCGGGTCATATCTCGTGGGCACAGTTGTTAGTATTATATTTGTATGCTGTAATAACTGCAGCAATACGAGCAGCTTTTTAATGAAAGTGCTGGCCTCGTTGCAATAAACATCGTTTGCTCCTGCGATTATCGCAACACAGTCTTTTTCCGTGAATTTAGCACATTCTGTGTGTACGTCTTCTACCACATTCACGAATTTTGCACCTGGTTTAACAATTGCTGATATACACGAACCATCTTGAGCAGAGTTCGACA
This sequence comes from Schistocerca serialis cubense, assembly GCF_023864345.2. NCBI lineage: Eukaryota > Metazoa > Arthropoda > Insecta > Orthoptera > Acrididae > Schistocerca > Schistocerca serialis. The sequence goes on from NC_064641.1 coordinate 17,399,081, forward strand.
TGCATGTCGAAATATTGCGAGCATGACTGTCTCCAAATATTTTTACGTTATTTTTCCGTTGTGTTTGTTTACGTACGCGATCGGAACTTTTTCTTACGCTTTTGTGTACACGTGTTGCCGTCTACTACAATTTTAGATGCACTGTTTTTGTTATTTGAATTATCGCTGTTTATCAAGCACTGAACTTTGTCCACTGTTGAGGCTTCTTTATTCACTTGTGGGTTTCCTTTCTTGTATATAAATGTGGCGTCGTCGACGGTTACGTTTTCACGACGTACACAACACTGATCTACACACACTGTCGAAGCACTACCGTTTTGTAGAGCTGTATATCGGTCTTGGAGGACAGCGTATTTCACTTCTAGCACTTCAATATCGGTTTGTAGCATTCTGATTATTTCGTCCTTATTTTTGATAATGTTTGAAAATTTACTTTCACACGCGGCTGCTATGCACGGCTCACAGGTTCACAAATAGTCATCAGTTACGAGTTTTAAGTTGATCTTGCAGCAATTTTCATGAAACCAGTACTTGCAGGTTCTACACTGAATTCCTTTACGAACTTTTCTGATACACAATTTACAATTACTATTACTTTTATCTTCATAACTGGGAGCTGAACCTACACGTACTTTCTCTATCGGCGCCATCTTGCATCTGTAGAGGGCAAAAACTGTTGAGGAAGAAATTGGAATGCATCCAGCAAATAATTGGGGACGTAGGCTACAAGTGCTACTCTGAGATGAAGAGGTTGGCACAGGAGCTGTTGAGATCCGTAAACCAGTTCATTTCAGAGCAACAGGGGCGCATATCAGCCGAGCAGCTTGCACAGAATGTCGGTCAATATAGGGAAAGGCAACAACAAATAACGATCATTTTGAGCACTGCTGTGCCAAGTGTCTTCGCAGCCTTAACTTTTTTATGTGTAGTTTTCATTCTGACCAGGCGGAGAGCCAATTCCAGGAGGGAACCCAGAGTAGTCCAAGTCTCAGTGGATTGGATACCGAGGGCGTGAGACGAGTAGGTAAGGGGTTGATCGAGCAGCGGTCGCCCAGTACGGAATTTTTACGTTTTGTTTCATGACATGTGTTTTAAGGGGCACTAGACTACATTTAAGTTTTCTAGGAGTAAGGAAATGTGTCATAGGTGCCGACCCAAACGAGTTAAGAGTTAGGTAAAGGTCGACCCGGTGACCAGGTTTTTCTGAAGGAGAGAATAATGTAGTGGCACCACAGTTTGAGATAGGAAAGGTAGATTCGGTGCAACATTTCTGAGTGCACAAGGTACAGGCAGGCACGAGCCTGCTGACAGTAGGTTACACTGACCAGCGGTTGCGAAGTAGAATGGAGGCCACAGGGACGTCGAACCACTGAAAGGAGTAAATGCAGAGGTCTGCATGTCGCAAATTACAGGCAGAAGGGGCCCACTGGCGCAACCCAGGTGTTGGGAGTTCTTTATGTTAATGATTTGTCAGAAAAAATAACTAAAGGGACAACAGTACTTTTTACAGATGACACAAATATCCTAATCAAATCACGTGATGAGGAAAGCCTACAAAAAACAGCTACAGGTATAATACAAAATTTGACGCAGTGGTTCAGAACAAACAAACTAATAATAAATAATGAAAAAACAGTGACAGTCAATTTCCACAATTCACAGAAACTACATCCTGCAAGACCAGTTTTTAAAATTGATGGAAAAACTATCTCATCTGTGAGTGACACAAAATTTTTAGGTATACATATACAGCAAAACCTAAAACGAGAGACACATCTTAACCATGTAAATAAAAAGCTAAACACACTTACGTACACAGTAAGAATCCTCGCACAAAATACAAGGCGTGCGTCTGTGATCACAATGTACCGTGGCAGTATTCAGTCACTGCTGATGTACGGCATTACCTTTTGGGGGAACTCCGTAGGTACAAACAAAACATTTAGGCTACAGAAAAAGATTGTTAGAATAATAAGCCATGCTAAGTACAGAGACTCCTGTAGACCAATATTTAAAAATCTCATCATACTGCCTCTTCCTTGCTTATATATGTATGAAATATTAAATTTCAGAAAAGGTAGTATTTTAAAAGATGGAAATATCTTCAAGTATAACTGTGATTACCACCCTCATGATACTAGGCAGAAACATTACTTGCATGTCAATACAGTAAGTACAAACATTTGTAAGAGAGGAGTGTATCATACTGGCATAATGCTGTAGAATCACATGCCATGCTATTTGAAACATACGCAAAATTTACAAAAGTTTAAAGTGAAACTGAAAGAGTACTTGCTTGACCACTGCTTCTATTCTGTTTCCGAGTTTTTAGACTACCAGAAAAGTGTAGTGTAATTGCTCAAATATTCTTAAAAAGTTTATCATTTTATTTGTTATATTAAATTTGTCATCAATATTCAACATGTATTGAATACTTCTTAATTATAATATGTGCATGATGATGTATACTTTGTACCAACCTGACTTGTCCTACATCCAGAATGAGATTTTCACTCTGCAGCGGAGTGTGCGCTGATATGAAACTTCCTGGCAGATTAAAACTGTGTGCCCGACCGAGACTCGAACTCGGGACCTTTGCCTTTCGCGGGCAAGTGCTCTACCATCTCAGCTACTGAAGCATGACTCACGCCCGGTCCTCACAGCTTCACTTCTGCCAGTATCTCGTCTCCTACCTTCCAAACTTTACAGAAGCTCTCCTGCGAACCTTGCAAAACTAGCACTCCTGAAAGAAAGGATACTGCAGAGACATGGCTTAGCCACAGCCTGGGGAATGTTTACAGAATGAGATATGAAACTTCCTGGCAGATTAAAACTGTGTGCAAGACCGAGACTCGAACTCGGGACCTTTGCCTTTCGCGGGCAAGTGCTCTACCATCTGAGCTACCGAAGTGAAGCTGTGAGTACCGGGTGTGAGTCGTGCTTCGGTAGCTCAGATGGTAGAGCACTTGTCCGCGAAAGGCAAAGGTCCTGAGTTCGAGTCTCGGTCGGGCACACAGTTTTAATCTGAGAGGAAGTTTCTTTGTCCTACATTGTTTGTGCAAAATATGTACCTAAACACAATTTACAGGACCAATAAACAAATACAAATATGACTCGGAGCGGTGTGTTAGCAAAACAGAGGCGCACAGACACGTAAAAATAGGTGCTGGTTTTCTAACGAGGCATTCAAGTGAGATAGCTCCCCTGGGTGGCGGGGCGTGTCACACCACCAGCTACATGCAGCAGTAGGTGGGATGCCAGAATTACAGTCACTGGCAGGTCATTGGTTCGACCCTCTGAGGCTGACGTGGGGTCCATAGCCAGCCAGCGATGGGCCCCTCCATGGCTCGCTGCCACATGCAGTCGTCTCGGCTTCCAACATGCACCGGAGGAATCCCTAGGCGATGGCTGAAGATTCGGATGTCAGATTGCAGGTGCTTGTTGTCGCCCGCGATCTGAACCACGATGGTGAAGTAGTAGTAGTAGTAGAGGGGTTTATGGGCGCACGACAGCAAGGTCTTCAGCGCCCAGGATGGTGAAGAGCATGCAGTGGGCTGCCTGCAGCTCCCGGCGAGCGGCGCTGAGGTGGCAGGGGTGAAGACCGCTGAGTCGGGTGTCAGCACATCCTGACGTCGCAGCAGTTGTAGCTAACACACAGCTGTGTGTCGCACGGGTCTTTGAGGCAGGCATTCTGCCCCAAGCTGTTTCGCAGTCAGCAAAGTGCTGTCCTCAGCATTGCGGGATCTGGTGACACAGACCGAGGGGAATGCGGCACGTCGTTGGAAACAATTAATCACTTGGAAAGCTCGGACGAGTTTTAATATGGTGCCTTCTTCCTCTTCCCACTACTTTTAGTGTTGCTGTTACATTCGGTGTCAGAAGTTCCCAGTAAAGCAAGAACCAATGTAACACTACACAAGGCACCTTGGAGGATAAGACCTTTGACAGTTGATTGTTGGAAGAATGGATGTAATAGAGGCAAAAGTAGAAGAAAGCGACACTGGGTGGAGTTGGTCATATTTTTGGAAAGCCTCAGCATAAGATAGGCAATCCAGGAACTTGTACTCCAGGATCTTCTTGTCACTCTTGCAAGCTGTGCAATCTGGTGAGTGGGGAGAGTGGCGATCGTGACAACTGACACACACAGGTGGCGGAACATAGGGGCTTCCCTTATGGAGTGAGTACCCACATTAACCACACAGGGGGGCTTCCGTACAGTGGGAAGACACATGCTCAAAACGCAAGCACTGAAAGCAGGTCATGGGTTTTAGGATGTATGGCTTCACATCACATCTGTAGAACGTAACCTTGAACTTCTCTGGGATGGTATCTGCCTCGAAAGCCAGAATGAAGGCGACAGTATTGGTGTGGTTGTCTTTACAACTCCTCTGCGCATATTGAACAAAATGAACGCCATGTCGCTGCAGATCAGCCCTACGAAAAATCACTCCCTGGACTGTATTCAGAAACCGTACCTCTTCGTACTTGTGATTGTCTTGACAACAACCCGGGTAACAGAGACTGGGACGTTGCCAAGATGATCACAGGCACCAGAGGTGACGATCAGGCGGCAAAAGAAAATGTGATCAAAAGCGAGCCCGACCACATCTTACTGGAAGACACCAACAAACCTGTCCTCGATATTGTCCACAAAAAACAACAGCTTTTTGGCGGTGGATGTGTCCTCACCCGTCTTAGTACAGACTAGGTTGTGGGAGGTAAGTGTTACATTCCAAGATGGCAAGCCTCGCTCTCCTCCCAGAGTAAAGGCAGAGAAGGGAAGATTTTAGGGTCATACAAAGCAGCATTCAATGATCTACACATGGGAAGAGATGGGCATTTGAGAAGGGTCAGATGTTTGCATCTTGAAATGCTTCATGCACCATACATCTGCCCAGATACCACGCACTACCAAGAGGGACTCACTGCATGGGCTGCACCCAGCCATAGCAAAGGCCGTCTGGCATGGTGAATGTTGCCAGGATGACAAGCACTCCCTCCTTGGTATACCTGGGGAGTCAACAGCTCAGGTAGCAGTTGCATGATCCCTGTGTTGTCAGGGGGCCCAGCCAGATGGGTACATAACACCACACAGACTGGCTACACGCGTTGGTGACCTAGTAGTGTGAAGGGGGGCTACAGCAATCATGGAATTCTTTTAGATAAGCTAAATCATTATGGTTTGAGTGGGGCAGTGCACAAATGGTTTAATTCATACTTAACTGGAAGAATGCAGAAAGTTGAAATAAGTGGTTCATGTAATGTTAAAACAACAGCTGATTCCTCAAAATGGGGGGCTATCAAGTACGGGGTCCCACAGGGTTTGGTCTAAGGTCCTTTACTGTTCTTGATATACATTAATGACTTACCATTCCACATCGATGAAGATGCATAGTTAGTTCTTTTTGCTGATGATACAAGTACATTAATAACATTAAAAAACCAAGAACTAAGTGATGTAATTGTAAATGATGTTTTTCACAAAATTATTAAGTGGTTTTCAGCAAAAGGACTCGCTTTAAATTTTGATAAAACACAGTATATACAGTTCCGTACAGTAAATGGCATAACTCCAGTAATAAATATAGACTTTGAACAGAAGTCTGTAGCTAAGGTAGAATTTTCAAAATTTTTAGGTGTGTCCATTGATGAGAGGTTAAACTGGAAGCAACACATTGATGGTCTGCTGAAACGTCTGAGTTCAGCTACGTATGCTATTAGGGTTATTGCAAATTTTCGTGATAAGAATCACAGTAAATTAGCTTACTATGCCTACTTTCATTCACTGCTTTCGTATGGCATCATATTCTGGGGTAATTCATCGCTGAGTAGAAAAGTATTCATTGCTCAAAAACGTGTAATCAGAATAATTGCTGGAGCCCACCCACAGTCATCCTGCAGACATCTATTTAAGGATCTAGGGATCCTCACAGTAACCTCACAGTATGTATATTCACTTGTGAAATTTGTTGTTAATAATCCAACCCAGTTCAAAAGTAATAGCAGTGTGCATAGCTATAACACCAGGAGAAAGGATGATCTTCACTATGCAGGGTTAAATCTGACTTTGGCACAGAAAGGGGTAAATTATGCTGCCACAAAAGTCTTTGGTCACCTATCAAACAGCATCAAAAGCCTGACAGATAGCCAACTAACATTTAAAAATAAATTTAAAGAATTTCTAGATGACAACTCCTTCTATTCATTGGCTGAATTTTTAGATATAAATTAAGGGAAAAAAAGCAACTTAAACATTAGTGTCACGCAATATCTTGTGTAATGTAATATCTTGTACAGACATCTTTTATTAACCTGACACGTTCCCCACATCATTATGAAGTGTCGTATTCATGATCTATGGAATAAGTATTAATCTAATGTAATCTAATCAAGGAAGAAAGAGGCAAAGGAAGGGCGAAAGCTACCCACACTGTAGATGCTAGTACGGTAATTCTTCCCTAGATGGCTCACACTAAAGACAATAATATAGAAGTGGAGTTCAAACCCCAAGTGGGAACCATAATGCCTAAAGGAGGAAAGAGAACAGGCAAGAGGAAAAAATCGTAAGGATTACAGGGAACCAGGTGAATACCCGGGTCTAAATAAATAACAACACCTAGAGGGGTGAAGGAGGGGGCTGTGGGGCAGGAGTGAGGATGGGGAGGGAGGGGCACAATGAAGAAAAGGCAACCCAGGAAAGAAGAATGGGCTGCAGTAGCTTGGGGCGCCATGTGTGTTGTACACGAACTTGCAAAAGAATTGTAAGCACCCTGGGGGTGGGGGGTTGTTTACTGGAAAGAAAGGTATCTGGTAAGTAGATACTTCAAGTTACACTTAACTTAGGAAATGCAGTACACAAACATGAATTTCAGTAAGTTTTCATACAAAAAAATTACATTTTTGGAATAGATGTACGCAGAGAATTTTCATTAACGATTTTCATATTGCAGTATGTGGTGATTCGCAATATGAGATAAATAATAGTAATCAGTCAATAATAGTAAATAAATCAAGTTTTCTAACTGTAAGACTGAAGAAATATGCAATTAAAGCACTGCCTAAAGATATGAAAATAATTTTATGTGGTGAAAGAATTTAATTAATTTTTAATCTACATAAATGGATCATATATGATGTCTAAAATGTAAAACATTTACTGACACTCATCTTCCAAATAGAACAACGAAAAATGGAATACAAGGAATTGAAGGAATTTGTGCAATTTGTAGAACTTAAAAAGAGTAAATTCATTAAAAGTTTTGTAGGTGAAGGGGTGAGCACTCAATCTAAGATTCCATCAGGGGATGCACTACCTCACCCTAATGCCATTGCAAAGAAACTTGACTTCAAAGCATTCGTCAAAACTTAGGAAAGTGACAACAAACTAAAGAGATTCCTCAAATCATCACCATGTATACAGCTATGATGTATTCAGATTCCATACTCAAACAAAGTGCTATACTGTGACATACGAACATCACAAATGTGACCATTTGTTACACATTTCTGCCAGCAAACAGTTTCCTTTTACCACAGACTCTCTCTTCTGGGAGTAAGGGCTACTATGCCACTAGTCAAAAAGGCATTTGTTCATCCAAATATTAAGAAAGATTGTAAGGCATTTGTTTATCAGCAGAATAAAATACTTTGACACATTATACCTCAGTTTCATACTTTCACACCACCAGTCAACAACTTAAGCCTGTCCATATTGATATCATTGGTCTTTACTACAATCGGGATACCAGTACTGCCCAACAGCAATTGGCCGTTTCTCTCATTGGCCTCATCAAAGTAGATAGTTCCTGCAAAACAGTATGGGTAGAGGTTATACGTGACAATCGGACAAAACTATTAATTGGTTTGTTTTACCAACCCCTCGTCTCAGAAAATAAAGTTGCTGAACACTTCGAAGAAAACTTGAGTCTCATTTCAAATAGGTTCCCCACTCATACAATTATAGATGGTGGTAACTTCAATGTAGTCTGGATGTGCTGGAAAAATTATACGTTTAAAGCTGATGGCAGGCATAAAATGTCATATGAAATTGTACTGAATGCTTTCTCAGAAAATTATTTTGAACAGTAAGTTCATGAGCGCACTAGAAGCGTAAATGGTTGCAAAAGCATACTTGACCTCTTAGCAACAAATTATGCTGGACAAATAGGGAGTATCATGATGGATACAGGGATCAGCGACCACAAGGCAGTTGCTGCTAGGCTGAATACCGTAACACCCACAACCATCAAAAAGAAATGCAAAGTACACATATTTAAAAACACTGATTAAAATGCTCTTAATGCCTTTTTAAGAGACAGTCTCCACTCCTTCCGATCTGATAATGTAAGCGTAGAAAAGATGTGGAATGATTTCAAAGAGATGGTATTGAAGGCAATTGAGAGATATAGACATAAATTAATAATGTGATGGTACTGATACCCCATGGTACACAATAAGGGTCAGATTGGTGTTGCAGAAGCAACAAAAAAAGCATGCCAAATTTAAAAGAACGCAAAATCCTCAAGATTGGCAAAGTTTTGCAGAAGTTAAAAATATAGCGTGTACTTCAATATGACAATGAAACTCTGTCTCTGAATCTCACAGGAAACCCAAAGAGATTCTGGTCATACATAAAGCATACCAGTGGCAAGATGCAATCCATACCTTCACTGCGCTATAACAACAGTGAAGTCACTGATGACAGTGCCACTAAACCAGAGTTACTAAACACGGATTTCTGAAACTCCTTCACCAAAGAAGATGAAGTAAATATTCCTGTATTCCAGCCAAGAACAATTGCCAAGATGAGAAACATAGATTATATATCCTCAGTGTAGCAAAGCAGCTTAAATCACTTAATAAAGGCAAGGCCTCCAGTCTAAATTGTATACCAGTCAGGTTCCTTTCAGAGGGTGCTGATACAATAATTCCATATTCAGCAATTATATAGAACCGCACGCTCATAGAAAGATACGTACCTAAAGACTAGAAAATTGCTCAAGTCACACCGATACCCAAAAAGGAAAATAGGAGAACTACACTGAATTACAGACCCATATCATTAATGTCGATTTGCAGTAGGGTTTTGGAACATATACCGTGTTCAAACATCATGAATTACCTTCAAGAAAACGATTTATTGACATGTAGTCAGCACGGATTCAGAAAATACCATTGTTACTCAAGAAGTAACGTGTACTATCAACAAATTGATTCCATATTTTTAGATTTCCAGAAGCCTTTCAACACAGTTCCTCACAAGTGTCTTCCAACCAAACTATATGCCTATGGAATATTGCCTCAGTTGTGTGATTGGATTTGTGATTTCCTGTCAGAAAGGTCACAGTTCATAGTAATAGATGGAAAGTCATCAAGTAAAACATAACTAATATCCGGCATTCCCCAAGGAAGTTTACAGGTCCTTTATTGTTCCCGATTTATATTAATTACATAGCAGACAATCTGAGTAGCCCTCTCAGATTGTTTGCAGATGATGCTGTCATTTACAGTCTTGTAAAGTCATCAGATGTTCCAAAATGAATTACAAAATGATTTAGATAATATATCTGTATGGTGTAAAAAGTGACCCTGAATAAAGAAAAGTGTGAAGTTATTCACAAGTACTAAAAGAAATCTGCTAAATTTCTAGTACGCGATAAGTCACACAAATCTAAAGACTGTAAATTCAACTAAATGCTTAGGGATCACAATTACAAATAATCTAAATTGAAACAATTGCATAGAAAAACTCTACTGTGGGTAGAGCAAAACAAAGACTGCTATTGACAGAACACTTAGAAGGTGCAACAGGTCTACTAAAAGGACTGCTTACACCACATTTGTCTGCCTTATCCTGGAGTATTGCTGTGTGGTGTGGGATCGTCATCAGATGGGACTGATGGATGACATCGAAAAAGTTCAAGGAAGGGCAGCTTGTTCTGTATTATTGTGAAATAGGGGAGATAGTGCCACAGACATGATACCTGAATTGGAGTGGCAATCATTAAAGCAAAGGCATTTTTCCTTGCGACGGGATCTTCTCTTGACATTTCAATCAGCAGTTTTCTCCTCTGATTGCATAAACATTCTGTTGGTACCCACCTACATAGGGAGAAATGATCATCACGATAAAATATGAGAAATCAGGGCTCACACAGAAAAATTTAAGTGCTCACTTTTCCTGAACACCGTTCAAGAGTGGAATGGTAGAGAGACAGCTTGAAGGTGGTTCATTGAACCCAGTGGCAGACACTTTATTGTGAATAGCAGAATAATCACACAGATGTAGATGCAAAGAAAGTTGCAATGGGAACAACTGTAGATACATCTTTCTTTCACAAGTGGATTGCTGTTGTACTGTAACAGCCTTAGATTTAATATTATACATGGATAAGGAAGTTTAAGATACCAGTTTACATAGGAGTGGGCAATACACAATTTCAATGTATTACTTGACACAATTTAACTTCTATTATATTGTTGTATATTTATAATTACATTTATTTAAACTTACTGTCACACAAAAGTTTTAATACAAATAATGTATCAGATTTCACCAACTGTTTTATATTTTTATAAGGACTGACACAAGGCTAAGCTAGATGGTAAGATGGAGGTTGTAAAAGTTAGTTAGTGGTGGTTATATTCTCAGAGTTTGAAACAAAAATGTACCATTCTTTACCAGTTTATGCAAAAATTTAAATGCTGTATTTGATGTTGAGACAATGCAAAATAACATGAGCTTACAATCAATGTTTTATCCCATAGTTTGAAATATGACCTGGACCTATCGCCAACAACAGACATGTAGCCAATTTCATTAGTTATGTATTTGTCAAATTCAGTATATTCTCTTGTCATAAAATAAAGTACAAAATATGATTATTTTTGTTAATCAGCTGGACTGTTGCAGTTATATATGTGACTGGAGATTGGAATACCTGTCTCCAAATCACTGTAGGTAAGTGCAAACAGTTCGAGTCATACCTGTTTGCACTTTCAACACTACTTGGTGGAATCGTATTCAAACCTATGCTCACTGCTTCACTGCCAACAGTCACGCAGAATAACTCCATCAGATGCCACGTCACAAAGCATTGAGTTGTTAGCCTCCCTATTGTTCATACTTTTATTTTAGTATTATTTTCTTGACACTCCATGATCAAATAAATAAATTTTTTCTTCCCCTTGATTCTTAAGACATACATATTTTCCCAGTTACTACAGGAAACAATAGTTTTTATTTTTATAGGTTTGGCCATTTCCACACTCCCATTTTTATTATTTTTGTCATACATTACATTTTTAACACTATATATTTTTAAATGCAGCTCTCACAAACTCCTAACAATAAATAACAAGTAGCACATAATTTTTACACCCTACAAAGAACTAAATTACTCCTCCTAGCAGCATAACAAATTACATTCTCTACGACAATGAATATTTTAAAGTAGACTGAAATTTGCAGACATAACTGCACCCATAATAATTCATTATTGTTAATTTTTTTCTCCAACATTTTAATTATTCATCTGATGTCTTTTCTTCTATTGATCCCTCAAGTTTCTTCACTTTCCTCCTCCTTTCAAGGCCCACCTTTGAAACCAGTCATGTGATCTCCAAGCTAAGCTGCAACCACTGTGCTGCATTCTATGGGGGCATGACAACCAACTAGCTGTCTGTCCGCATGAATGGCCACTGACAAACTGTTGCCAAGAAACAAATGGACCACCCTGAGGGTGAGCATGCTGCCCAACACAACAGCCTTCACTTCAATGACTACTTCACAGCCTGTGCCATACGGATCCTGCCCATCAACACTAGATTCTCTGAATTTGCTTAGGCGGGAACTTTCCCTGCAATATATCCTGCGTTCCTGTAACCCTCCTGGCCTCAACCTTTGTTAGTCATTGTCCTCACCCATCCAGCCCCTTCCCTGTTCCCATTCCGGCACTACACAGCCCTCGTTCCAACATCGCACCCAGTCTTTTTACTTCTCGCTTCTTCTGCTGCCCCCCCCCCCCCAACTGCTTCCCTGGCGTCCATCTAACCTCCCAGCTGCATATAGCTGCCATACCCTCTCTCCACCTCATCCCTGCTTGCTCCCTAGTAGCACTTCACTGTCGCCCACCCCTACCCTACTATCCCTCCCCCAACCAGCCCCAGCCTCCTCCTTACCCCTTCCCAGTTGCCACCCCATCATGCACTGGTGCTGCTGCTCACAGTGTGACTTCAGCTGCCAGAGACTGCAGTTATGTGTGTGTGAGTTGCGTTTGCGTGGTGTGTGTGTGGTCTATTTGACAAAGGCCTTGCTGGCCAAAAGCTTATTTGTGACAGGCTCTCTGTTGTGCCTATCTGTGACTTAGCATCTCTGCTATATGGTGAGTGGCAACTTTCCTTTTCATAATATTCCTACTTTCTGCCCTTTTCTTTTTCAGATTTTCTTGACTCTTATATCTCCTGTGGGCAGCTCTAACATTGGTCAACAATATTTGGGTAATTGGGATAATCTGAATGCTCTCATAGAATGTTATTGCATCTTCCACTATTCACTGAGCAACTGAACTTTATTCATGTCAGTTTTTGATGAGCAAATATTTATTTAATGAAAAATCACACTCAACTGTTGCATTCCCATTTGAAAAGGCTGAACTCTATTTAATAATATGCCAATGTTCCTGGTATTTTTGATTACACCGCATGAACCATGAATAAAAGCCATCTATTACTGAAGAACAACTTGTGTTTTCCAAGTTAGTTTTAAAATTTAGTCCAAAAGTGGTAGGGGCTTTCCTGCAAATACTATACTGGGATTTGGTTTTCTCAGCGACAACATCAGAGATTCTATTAGCAGTATAAAATTATACTAGTAATATGTTAACCCTAAGCTTCCCTGCCTCTGCTTGGTTAAGCATTATATTAGGCTTAAATGGCATCAGACAGATGTTCTACCGAGAAAACTAACAAATTATGAGACAGAAATGGTTGCCATGATTTACCTTCAGGAGGTGAAATGTGTAGTACTGCCAACAGACATATATAGGGTGGGGCAAATAAAATTATCCCTGACAAGTGGTTACAAATGGACGTGGATGTATGCATATAACTACACCCCGTGATATGTACACCATACGTACACCTGCCACGTGATCCACATCAGTTCTGAGCATAGTGCGGACCGGGTCTGTGTGGGTGGAGTGCTGCAAAGGAGACACTGGTACTCACAGTGGTGCAGCAGGTGTTCGCTGTGGAAGGTTACGTATGCTGTACAGCATACTCAGCAACTCTATGCTGGGCACCCTCAAGACGGAGAGTTCTTTTATGACCATTCATGCATTCAGCCAGTTTACTGGTCATCATACCCACGTAAAATGCTGTGCAGTCAGCACAAGTAAGTTGATAAACAACATGTGTTGCTCTGCTGGTAGCTCTGCCTTTGATATTCTATGATTTACCAGTGGTAAGCCTGGAGTAGATGATAGAGGTCGGATGCTTGGGACGAGTTTTACAGTAGAGATAATGGTTTGTGTATGTCATAAGGACATTAGGCAGGATGATAGGTGACTAGTGGGTGGTGTAGGGAGGATATCAGGGAGACAGTATCTCATTTCAGGGCTTGACTTTAGAAAATCATAGTCTTGTTGGAGTTAAATATTGAAGCATTCAAGGCCTGGATGTAACTGGGTCCCATTGGGCCAACGGCTGAATTTTTTGGAAGTGGTAACCGTATTAGTAAGAAGGTGATAGGATGATACTGCCCGTGAGTTTTTTTTGTGAATAAGATTTTTGAGGTAGTTGCAGGAAAGGAAAACCTGCGAGATGTAGCTGATGTATGTGTTGATGGATTTTGTGACGGAGCAGATACATTTGCCTAGGCTGTAGGAAAGGGAGTGTTTGATATGGAAAAGGTGGCAGTTATGAAAGCATAAGAGTTGATACTTGTTGGTTAGTTTTATGTGGATTGAAGTTCGGATATGGGCTTCAGTGAGGTAGAGGTCAATTTCAAGGAAAGTTACTCTGCATATGGAAAAGGATCATATGAATTTGAGTTCAGAAATGGAGTTGCATGAAGTGGAGTAGTTCTTCTTCATCATGAGTCCAGACCACCAATATGTCATCAATAAATCAGTACCAAGCCAGTGCCCAGCTTCTGAGTCTTGAGGAAGGCCTCTTCCATTAGGGTGAATCTGGTTGCCATAGTAGCCTCTCTGACTTAGCTGTAGGTGTGGCCCTTGAAAGTGGATTAGTTGTGGGTAAGGACAGAGTTAAGGAAAATTTGATGAGTTTCTATTTTGTTCATCTCAGTTTCATGAATATACAATTTATCTCTGCAGTGGCTACCAGTCTCTGTCGAACTCACCCATTCTCAAATTATTAACTGTAACTAGTTACACAGCACAGTACAAAAACGCACAAACTGTTACACACAGGTAAGTCAAACTGTGAACAACAAATACACTGCTTGATACAACAGCCTAAGCAGTTTATGTCTTTTGGCATGACACTGAGTAACTAGTTGTGGCTAATAACAAGGTCTATTTGAGAATAGGAGTGTCAACCCAAAACTGTTAATTTGTGCAGCAGTAAATTGTACACTCATGTAACTGGGATGGACAAAATAAAAATTTATAAAACTTTTCCTCAATATTTTACAGTTGCAGAGCTACTATTCCAAAGCTGCAGTCTCATATCAGCAAGGATGAAGTTGACTAGTGTGTCAGTGAACAAGGGCTTAGGGAGACTTTCAGGTGGCTGCTGAGGGTAGTAGTGTTCTAGTGCTGAGAGACTGTATGTGCAAAATATGATTGTGCAAAGAAATCACATCACATCAGTGGTGACACGGAGGGTTCCAGGTAGGAATGGATCTGAGGCATTCTAGGAAGTGATTTGTCTTTTACGTAGGACAGAGCCCCTATATGATGGATTGGAAATGCAGGCAGAACAGGGATGAGATGCATTCTGTGGGGGCTTTAAATGCCAGTCATGGCGGGACAGCCAGGATGGTTGTATTTTGAGAAGTAAGTACAAAGTGGGGAGTATGGACCTGGTTTTCTATGGAAATAGTTGTGAGCCCTTGTGAGGGACCTAGGGCTTTCAGGATTATCTGCAGCTGTCTAGAGGAAAGGTATGGGGCTATTAGGGACAGTTTTCTGCACTGAGGTGTCTGAGAGCACAATACCCCTCAGTCACATACTCCTCACAGTCAAATACTATAGTAATTGAGCCTTTGACCTCAGGGATAACACACAAAAACTCCTTTTAAGGGAAGTTAAATCTTCTTTTATTTTAAGAACACTCAAATCAGATTTTCTTTTAGAATGAGATATTACAGACTGAGATCCAATGTTTGTAAATCAAAACTTTTCTGTAAACACTGCAGTAAGCTTGTACATTAGTAGGTACCTTTCTTCACCAGCCGACAAACTGAGGGTTGATTTCAGAGTATAATTACTGTTCATTGAAAACATTGTCATTGGAAGTGACAATAGCTGAATTAATGTACAGTGTAATGTAACATATCAAGAATCACATATTTTAGTACAATACATTGGAATACTATACAAGTCGACACACTTCAATTCGATTACATGTACCTGTATAGGATCATATATTTATTTATAACTTACACCAATGGAGTAACTTATATGAAACAATATGAATTATTAATAAGGAACTGCCACAATTGTAGGAAAGTGCAAGATGAATTTATTTCTGTCCAAAATTATCATTTTGTAATATTTATTGTTAAAAATACTCAGGGTGTAATTTTTGGAACAGAAAGCACGTGTAATTGATAAACTGAATCATAAGAACTATGTTATGTTTTATAATGTGTGTAATATTATACTTAAATAATTTCATAAATGTTTTTGATAATTGTAAGTTAATTAAATATGTCTAACAACATCCAAGGCAGTCAATATTATTCTAATGTTATATATACTGTATTATGGTGGCTGCAATCACATGGCAGTAGTTTTTGCAATGTGTGTTAGTATTGTTAGAAGCAGCTGTATTTTTGGAAGTAATAATTTTTTAAGATGTAGTTCAGAAGTTGTTTTTATGAATAAACAGCACATGTGATCTATAAATAGATTTCAACGACTTATTGTAAGGAAAAGTTACTAAACCAAAATTGCAAGTTTAAATATCAACAAACTCGGCAAGAACTCAGGCTATTTGTAATGATCAGTATGGAGAACAATGATTTCCTCCAAACAATTACAACAGCTAAGCACAAATAATGCAAGCAGCATTACCTTTTCTAATAATAAGTAATATACATTGCAAATATGTGTTGTTCACAATCTGAAACAATAAACTGGAAATTTTTGAATTTTATTAATTTATTCTCATGACACACTTAAGAAAAGGGAATGTTACATTGGACAAACACTACGACTGACTGGAGAATTCTTCACTAGCTCATTAAGCACCAACATTGATGCTTCAGACCACACACAAAATCTACTTTCAGATCTGCAAACTTTGCCCGGCAGTTTAAATAAACTATCAAAAAATTTTAGATATACACTACTGGCCATTAAAATTGCTACACCACGAAGATGACGTGCTACAGACCCGAAATTTAACCGACAGGAAGAAGATGCTGTGATATGCAAATGATTAGCTTTTCAGAGCATTCACACAAGGTTGGTGCCCATTCACACAAGGTTGGTGTCGGTGGCAACACCTACAACGTGCTGACATGAGGAAAGTTTCCAACCAATTTCTCATTCACTAACAGCAGTTGACCAGCGTTGCCTCATGAAATGTTGTTATGATGCCTCGTGTAAGGGGAAGAAATGCATACCATCATGTTTCCAACTTTGATAAAGGTCGGATTGTAGCCTACCGCGATTGCAATTTATCGTATCATGACATTGCTGCTTGCATTGGTTGAGATCCAATGACTGTTAGCAGAACATGGAATCAGTGGGTTCAGGAGGGTAACACGGAATGCCGTGCTGGATCCCAACGGCCTCGTATCACTCACTAGCTGTCGAGATGACAGTCATCTTATCCGCATGGCTGTAATGGATCGTGGAGCCACGTCTCGCTCCCTGAGTCAACAGATGGGGACGTTTGCAACACAACAACCATCTTCACGAACAGTTCAACGATGTTTGCAGCAACATGGACTATCAGCTGGGAGACCATGGCTGTGGTTACCCTTGACGCTGTATCACAGACAGGAGCGCCTGCAATGGTGTAGCACTCAACGACCAACCTGGGAGCACGAATGGCAAAATGTCATTTTTTCGGATGAATCCAGGTTCTGTTTACAGCATCATGATGGTCACATCTGTGTTTGGTGACATCGCAGTGAACGCACATTGGAAGTGTGTATTTGTCGTTTCCCTACTAGTGTATTACCCGGTGTGATGGTATGGGGTACCATTGGTTACACATCTTGATCACCTCTTGTTAGCATTGACAGCACTTCGAACAGTGGGCATTACATTTCAGATGTGTTACGACCTGTGGCTCTACCCTTCATTCGATCCCTGCTAAACCCTACGTTTCAGCAGGATAATGCATGACCGCATCTTGCAGGTTCTGTATGGGCCTTTCTGGATACAGAAAATGTTCAACTGCTGCCCTGGCCAGCATATTCTCCAGATCTCTCACCAACTGAAAACGTCTGGTCAATGGTGACAAGCAACTGGCTCGTCACAATACGCCAGTCACTACTCTTGATGAACTGTGGTATTGAGTTGAAGCTGCATGGGCCATATCAAGGCCGTTATTACGGCCAGAGGTGGTTGTTCTGGGTACTGATTTCTCAGGATCTATGCACCCAAATTGCGGGAAAATGTAATCACACGTCAGTTCTAGTATAATATATTTGTCCAATGAATACCTTGTTTATCATTTGCATTTCTTCTTGGTGTAGCATTTTAATGGCCAGTAATGTAGTTTATTTTCCAGTTTCAGCCACATATATTAAAAGTATGACTAGTTTCAATCCACCTGGATCATATTCCAGTCTATGTAGTGGTGTCAACAACCCATCATGTCTTTATTGCAAATACACATTAGAATATTGATAACAACTGTCATTCCATACAAACATGATCTGTTATTGATGCAGCTACGCAGATCTGAAGATGAGCTAGAGAGATCAAAACTAGTCACTCTGCCCCTGAAACTAGAAAATTATATATACTCTTAAGTATCAATATAGATGCAAGGTCTCTCAAGACAAATATGTCAGTTACAGTGAACACACAATGCAGAGCAACCATTCATTTTGTGGAACTGTCACTCCTATAAAAAAATCATTGTCCAACACGACACCACTGTATTTTCACTACATATGTACAGTTTCATTTAAGAGGTGATCGCCACTGTGTGCCTCTAGTACTGGTTTGAATCCACTCACTATGAATTTCTGTAAAATCAATAGCTTTGACACTTATTCAGCTGTTAACTTAGCTGTGTTTCGTATGTTTGACTATAAACTCTTGACCAATATGCACACAACAGAAGCAAAGACTACAGTTGTTTAACAGTTTGGGCAAGTGCATTTCCTTCACTGTTGGTGCAGCCGTAACATTGTCAAACTGGCTTCAAGTTGTTGAGACATCATTCCATTAAATATTACTTTTTTTTAGTTTATGAAGGATATGTCAACTTACTATGTTTTGCAGCACATTCTCTGATGATTTTATTTACTTGGGTCATTCCATGTCAGTTCAACCAGGGGCTCCAGCTGATAGTCTCAGATTTGACTGAAATTCAGTACACTAATTCTACCATGTGTGGAACATTCATGTACAAAGTATTAGTTTCCCTGCCAATTAGTTCCAGAATTATGGCTTGTGAAAGAAGGTGGTGTGACCCAGAAATTGCAACCCGCATCTGGCAATCTATCTTCAGACCCAACTTCAGGTCTTAATAACTTTGGAACTATTCCACACAGTCCAGTGAAATTTTTACAACCCAGTAACATCCATTTAGAGAACACACTCCATGAATCAAAATACCAACAACATATTTCTGAGGGAAAATAAAAAATTCCAAAATGTGATTAAAAAAATGTGATATGTTAAAAAGTACATATTGTAGGTGCCCTCTATGCCAAATATAATTCACTCAAAAAGGGTATAATTTTTTTTGTGGTAAGCTTAATGCAGCCTAAACACACACAGAACGCATCATGCCCATATCAATCACAAAAACTGAGTTACATGCACACGAAAATGCAAAAATTTGAAAAATTGCCTGAAAAACATGTATTTTCTAAGTGTGGTTGCACAAAAGGGACAAGTGGTATCCAAGCCTAATTTCACACACTGCATAAGTAGACCATAATGACATATATCTCAAAATTTCACCATGTTATTGCAAGACATTTGTGTACAATGGAAGTTGACAGATCTATTTGGTGATGTGGCCATTGTTTCACAACACAATTTTGTAAAAACATGTCATAAACTGTTCTGCCTCCTCTTATCCTCTCCCACAACTGTTTAATCACCAAGCAACAACATATAGACAGATATATCATTAATGTTTACTGCACCTTAACTGCTGAAAACCAGTCGATTGTGCTTCGAGCAGAAGTTCTCCCACACTTTAGCTACTGTACTCTGTACATTGAGTGGCAAATTGTACTATCTTCCTGACACTGTGGTAGGAACTGGAACTGTCATAAGAATATGTTCAAAAGGAATCCAACACCTGTCTGCCAAATGTGGCCAATGAAATGAACTTGCTGGTCCTGCTGGTGCCATGAAGTTCACAAATACATCACTTTCTGCTTCACAGCACTCTGCAACACATCCTAAGCACTGTTTGTCATCATAAACAGCAATAACATAGCAACCTGGTTGTATGTTGCTGCTTTTGCTTCTGAATCCTGAGTCAGACACACTGTGAAGACACATGTCGTGCATGAACCTATAGTTATAACTGGACAGTCTGCTCATCTGCACATTATCAGAGTCTGCTGGAGAGAAGTGATATGTCTCCTTGTGCCTGCAACAGTTTTGACGTGTTCTAGTCTGCTTTTTAGCAACTTTTTGACTGATTTAACCTCATCTTTTGAAGCATAGAATGACTGTATACCAGAGATATTTTTCTGTGGTGGTGGTGGTTGGTGGGATGTTTAAGGGGGACTAAACAGCTAAGGTCATCAGTCCCCCATATTTTTCTGTACCCAGGTAAATAACTGAAGAGGTGTTAGAATGCAACCTTCTGTAGGATGCTGCAGACTAGCTTGTGATACCATGCACTTAATGGTAGCACCAATACCATCACATACATTTTTACCATGACTTGTTGTGAAAAAATTCCATTCTGCGTTAATCTGAAAATCGTGGTAATGCATGCATAAATTTTTGAGATTTTTACAGTTTTTGTACTGACTAGCTGCCCCATCACTGAAGTATTTCACAAAATGTATGTGAGGCAGCTTGTTTTTCACATATGCCATGACAGTGCGAATGTGGGCGTGAACTGCAATGGCATCATGAATTAAACAGTCACTAAAAATGCACAGGTTCATGACAGACACATCACCTGTATCACCTCTATAGTAAATCGCAAATGGCTGGAGAGTTGCTTGACTATTGTCCCTATGATATCCTTAGATGGCATCTTGAACTATAAATGCATAATTTTCAGAAAAGTCTAGTATTACTATAATTTCATCTTGTTTCAAATTATCCTTACAAAACTGGAGATAAGCCGATTGTGGTGTTGCTGTGAAGCTGTGTGTGGTCAGTTTGTCCATTTTTTGACAACACATTTCAACAAAATCTTCTACCTTACTTTGCTTGGTTTCAAGACTTGTGCAAACCATGTGTGTCCATTGTTTATAAGAAACAAGTTCATTGTCATCCATAAAGAGTTCACCATACAGTTTGTTATTCATGTGTTCTGCAAGATTTGCCTTACCATGACACTTCCCACACCTGTGTATCGTGCACTGGTAGGAACTGATGTCACACACTAGCAGCTTCATTGCACCTTTGTAATACAGACCAGAATCCTGTATAGCAGCAAACATCAGCTTAGCATTTTGATGGGTCTCACATACACAAATATTGCATCTGCCCCTTGCCCTTACAGGCACAACCCATTTTGGCGGAAGACTGAAAAAAGATGATAAACCTACTTTAGTATTGGAATACTTTTCCTTTAATTCTACATATAGTTCTGATATATTGCTTAGCAACAGTCTTTTTTTGCATCTCTACGTGTACATTTCCCATTTTCACTGTTACAGCTTTTTTTCCAGACATTTTTCAGCTGTAGTCATTATTTTCATAAAACTCCGACACTAGCACCTTTATTTCTGAACTCAATTGCTTACTCTGAGCCTTCTGAAGCTGTGGAAGCACTCCTTGGGTTGCTTTTATTTTCCTAGCTTGCTTTACCATATATGTAGAAACATTGAATTCCTTTGCAGTGTAGTCAATAGACCAGCTGGAAGGTGCAAGGGAAAGAATAGCTACTTTTTTCTGGTGTGTGGATATGGCACATTTTTCTTTCAAATCATGCACAATTTTGTTGAAATCAAAGCATTTGTGGCATGATTTCTGTTCCTTTGGAGCAGATAGTTCTTCCTCTTCCACCATTAGCATGTCAGCTATTTTGTGTTTTAATTCCATTTGAGCTTCTTGTAATTTTCTTCTACCATAGCTGGGCCTGTCTCTTTTCCCAACTTTGTGTGTCTTCATGGGAGACAAACCAAGAGCAGTCACTGAAGTGTTTAATTGGGCATCCGCTGTGGTTGTAGGTGACTGATACTCTTTTTCACTGTCATGTAAATTATCAGAATATTCTTCATTTTTTAGCAGTGTAACACACCTAGAACATAACTTTTGTCCTGATTTCATGGTAAGTCCCATGCACTGATTCACTTTCAATACTGATTTTATATCAGTTTCTCTGAGGCTACACTTCACTGTCTTTTTATGAATCCGAAATGGATCAAAACAACTTCTTTGTAGGAAAGAATACTTATCCAGAAACACTTTCATATGATGATAACAAACACTGAAGTTTCCCGGAACTGTACTTCTTGTGCCCACAGGGTGTATCCAGGATCTCCATAGCAACAAATCTTGGTCCGATTCATCCAGATCATATAGTACAAAGCGAATGCCAGATTTTGTTCCATATGTTGTTTTATGACATTCAGATGCTTGTGCTCTACCGTTACTGCAACTTGTTTGAACAAAAGCACCACTAATACACTCTTCTGCCTCCATACTGACTTTCCACAACAGTACTGACCAGTCTGAACTAGAATCTTAAAAACATGAGTAACCTATGATTGTTGCTTGTTTCCTTTGTTGTTTCTGCCTAACAATGACTCATTCTGTCCCTGATAACTACCATTGTTTAATTTTCTGTTGCCTAATGGTTCCTAACAATTGCTGCAGCTTTATCTGAAACAAGCTGTCTGCATCATCACTATTACTTGCTAAATCGTGTTGAAAAAAAAACATAACCAAATACATCTCTCTCAACTTTTATTGTACACAAATGCCTTGCAATAACAAGTTGAAATTTTGCCACATATTATATTATGGTCTACTTATGCAGTGTTTGAAATTTGGCTTGGATATCACTTGTCCCTTTTGTGCTACCACACTTAGAAAATCCATGTTTTTCAGGCAATTTTTCAAATTTTTGTATTTTCTTGTGCATGTAACTCTGTTTGTGTGACTGATATGGGCAAGATGAGTTCTGTGTGTGTTTAGGCCACATTAAGCTTACCACAAAAAAAAATTATACCCTTTTTGAGTGAATTATATTTGGCATTTAGGGCACCTACAATATGTACCTTTAACGTATTACATTTTTTTAATCACATTTTGGAATTTTTTATTTTCCCTCAGAAATATGTTGTTGGTGTTTTGATTCATAGAGTGTGTTCTCTAAGTGGATGTTACTGGGTTGTAAAAATTTCACTGGACTGTACGGAATAGTTCCAGAGTTATTAAGACCTGAAGTTGGGGCTTAAGATAGATTGCCAGATGCGGGTTGCAATTTCCGGGTCACACCACCTTCTTTCACAAGCCATAATTCTGGAACTAATTGGCAGGGGAACTTTAAATTTTGTACATGAGTGTTCTACACTTGGTAGCATTGGTGTGCTAAATTTCAGCCAAACCTGAGACTATCAGTTGGAACATTTTCTCAAATTGGTTGAATTGACATGGAATGGCCCTTACTTATTTTCTATCTGATTACTCATGTGCTCTCCTGCATTCCTAATACATTGACTGCCACATGCATTCACTGCCAGACCCGGCCACACCATGGTGTCAGGCATGAGGCTTTGCTGTGGTCACCGGCGAGCAGACGATGTTAGGTGAAAGGCTCTGCTTTGGCTGTTGGCAGCCTTGTGGCAGTCAACATGTCAAATAATATTGGTACTGTTTTTCATGGATTTGAATCGTTTTCTTGTCTCCAGTCCTACTGACTGGTGATCCTTTAGAAGGTCTTTCAATATTATTGGAAATTCCAGTTTAATAAACACTGACAAACTGAGAGAATATACATATCGTTAATTTAGTCAAATTATGTGCTAAAACACACAGTCAGTCTGAAAGGTACTCGCCCCGACAGGTGAATAAAAATGTACACTGGATGCACAAAAAATTATATTCATTCAGCTATCAATGTTAGCTTTGTCAATACACTCTTAGTTTAGTACAGAAAGTCTTTTCTTTGAATGTCTCTCAGATGGCAATCAATAATGGATCCATGTTGAATTGTTTTGAGAATATACTTTATGGAAAAGAAAGGAGACTCCTAGTTCCAAATTATGTGTGTACTGGAGAATGAGATGTTTCTGTTGCATGATTTTTGGTCAGTCACATTCTAATACATTCTCATGCAGCAAAACCGGATCTCAAATTGCTAATGTCTGACTTATTTAAGATAGTAATAAATCAGACATTTGCAGAAAGGTGTAACCTGTGTGACTATGCTGTGGGATTAATGAGGAATACTTTTTAGGTCTAAATAATACATTTTAAATCTCTAACATTGGACTTGTCCCCTTGCAGGTTTGGAGTTTTGTGGATGGACTGTATTTAAAATGCCATGTTTCATCACCAGTTGCTGAGTCAAAGGGGTGAAATGCCTAACTTAATTATCTTTCCTGCCACTCTTTGTGGCTTCAAATATCATTAAGATTGCTTTCTTGGTTCACAGATGCACAAAAAAGACTGACATATCTAGAACTTTTGAACCCACAACTTAACTATTGAATTGGTCACAAAGTAAAGTTGCTCCTGTAGATGACCAAAATTATGATATTTTTAATGTGTGCAAGATTTGTTTCCTAGACAAACTCTTACGTTTTCCATGAAAATCATTTTGAAAGAAATAACCAGTTTGAAGAAATTGCACATAACCAGATCTCAGCTGTGAGAAGAATGTGATGGAGTCAAAGTCTGCAGTGTGCTTGTTTTGTGCATTGTGTCATGATTTTCAAAGTGAAACAAACATATATGTTAGACCATCTTTGGAAACTTGACCAAGCGAATTTTGAAAAATGGCGGAAAGCCTGCTTAAGCATATCAATTTGATGGTACCATCCGACAGCTTCAAGTGTGACTGTAGCAATGATTCCATTTGTAGCAAAGAAACCACACACAATTCTTTACCTTTGTTACACCTAAAGAATTGGGGATGCCCATACACATTACAGTTGCTTATCTGTGGATAAAAATGGTAGGTAGTCATGCATTGTTACTAGTTCTGTCAGCAAGAATTAGACCTATCATGCATAATGAACCATGAGCCATGGACCTTGCCGTTGGTGGGGAGGCTTGCATGCCTCAACAATACAGATAGCCGTACCGTAGGTGCAACCACAACGGAGGGTTATCTGTTGAGAGGCCAGACAAACATTTGGTTCCTGAAGAGGGGCAGCAGCCTTTTCAGTAGTTGCATGGGCAACAGTCTGGATGATTGACTGATCTGGCCTTGTAACATTAACCAAAATGGCCTTGCTGTTCTGGTACTGCGAACGGCTGAAAGCAAGGGGAAACTACAGCCGTAATTTTTCCCGAGGGCATGCGGCTTTACTGTATGATTAAATGATGATGGTGTCCTCTTGGGTAAGATATTCCGGAGGTAAAATGGTCCCCAATTCGGATCTCCGGGCGGGGACTACTCAAGAGGACGTTGTTATCAGGAGAAAGAAAACTGGCGTTCTACGGATCGGAGCGTGGAATGTCAGATCCCTTCATCAGGCAGGTAGGTTAGAAAATTTAAAAAGGGAAATGGATAGGTTAAAGTTAAATATAGTGGGAATTAGTGAAGTTTGGTGGCAGGAGGAAGAGGACTTCTGGTCAGGTGAAAACAGGATTATAAATACAAAATCAAATAGGGGTAATGCAGGAGTAGGTTTAATAATGAATAAAAAAATAGGTGTACGGGTAAGCCACTACAAACAGCATAGTGAACGCATTATTGTGGCCAAGATAGATACGAAGCCCACACCTACTACAGTAGTACAAGTTTATATGCCAACTAGCTCTGCAGATGATGAAGAAATTGATGAAATGTATGATGAGATAAAAGAAATTATTCAGGTAGTGAAGGGAGACGAAAATTTAATAGTAATGGGTGACTGGAATTCATCAGTAGGAAAAGGGAGAGAAGGAAACATAGTAGGTGAATATGGATTGGGGCTAAGAAATGAAAGAGGAAGCCGCCTGGTAGAATTTTGCGCAGAGCATAACTTAATCATAGCTAACACTTGGTTTAAGAATCATAAAAGAAGGCTGTATACATGGAAGAACCCTGGAGATACTAAAAGGTATCAGATAGATTATATAATGGTAAGACAGAGATTTAGGAACCAGGTTTTAAATTGTAAGACATTTCCAGGGGCGGATGTGGATTCTGACCACAATCTATTGGTTATGAACTGTAAATTAAAACTCAAGAAACTGCAAAATGTGGGAATTTAAGGAGATGGGACCTGGATAAACTGAAAGAACCAGAGATTGTACAGAGTTTCAGGGAGAGCATCAGGGAACAATTGACAGGAATGGGGGAAAGAAATACAGTAGAAGAAGAATGGGTAGCTTTGAGGGATGAAATAGTGAAGGCAGCAGAGGATCAAATAGGTAAAAAGATGAGGGTTAGTAAAAACCCTTGGGTAACAGAAGAAATATTGAATTTAATTGATGAAAGGAGAAAATATAAAAATGCAGTAAATGAAGCAGGCAAAAAGGAATACAAACGTCTCAAAAATGATATTGACAGGAAGTGCAAAATGGCTAAGCAGGGATGGCTAGAGGACAAATGTAAGGATGTAGAGGCTTATCTGATGACGGGTAAGATAGATACTGCCTACAGGAAAATTAAAGAGACCTTTGGAGAAAGGAGAACCACTTGCATGAATATCAAGAGCTTTGATGGAAACCCAGTTCTAAGCAAAGAAGGGAAAGGAGAAAGGTGGAAGCAGTATATAGAGGGTCTATACAAGGGCGATGTACTTGAGGACAATATTATGGAAATGGAAGAGGATGTAGATGAAGATGAAATGGGAGATATGATATTGCGTGAAGAGTTTGACAGAGCACTGAAAGACCTGAGTCAAAACAAGGCCCCAGGAGTAGACAACATTCCATTAGAACCACTGACAACCTTGGGAGAGCCAGTCCTGACAAAACTCTACCATCTGGTGAGCAAGATGTATGAGACAGGCGAAATACCCTCAGACTTCAAGAAGAATATAATAATCCCAATCCCAAAGAAAGCAGGTGTTGACAGATGTGAAAATTACCGAACTATCAGTTTAATAAGTCACAGCTGCAAAATACTAACATGAATTATTTACAGACGAATGGAAAAACTGATAGAAGCTGACCTTGGGGAAGATCAGTTTGGATTCCGTAGAAATGTTGGAACACGTGAGGCAATACTGACCCTATGACTTATCTTAGAAGAAAGATTAAGGAAAGGCAAACCTACGTTTCTAGCATTTGTAGACTCAGAGAAAGCTTTTGACAATGTTGATTGGAATACTCTCTTTCAAATTCTGAAGACGGCAGGGATAAAATACAGAGAGCGAAAGTCTATTTACAATTTGTACAGAAACCAGATGGCAGTTATAAGAGTCGGGGGGCACGAAAGGGAAGCAGTGGTTAGGAAGGGAGTGAGACAGGGTTGTAGCCTCTCCCCAATGTTATTCAATCTGTATATTGAGCAAACAGTAAAGGAAACAAAAGAAAAATTCGGAGTAGGTATTAAAATCCGTGGAGAAGAAATTAAAACTTTAAGGTTCGCCAATGACATTGTAATTCTGTCACAGACAGGAATAGATTTGGAAGAGCAGTTGAATGGAATGGATAGTGTCTTGAAAGGAGGGT
The DNA here is from genome assembly GCF_023864345.2 of Schistocerca serialis cubense. NCBI lineage: Eukaryota > Metazoa > Arthropoda > Insecta > Orthoptera > Acrididae > Schistocerca > Schistocerca serialis. The sequence continues at coordinate 17,426,440 of NC_064641.1, forward strand.
ATAAGGTGAACATCAACAAAAGCAAAATGAGGATAATGGAATGTAGTCGAATTAAGTCAGGTGATGCTGAGGGAATTAGATTAGGAAATGAGACACTTAAAGTAGTAAAGGAGTTTTGCTATTTGGGGAGCAAAATAACTGATGATGGTCAAAGTAGAGAGGATATAAAATGTAGACTGGCAATGGCAAGGAAAGCGTTTCTTAAGAAGAGAAATTTGTTAACATCGAGTATTGATTTAAGTGTCAGGAAGTCGTTTCTGAAAGTATTTGTATGGAGTGTAGCCATGTATGGAAATGAAACGTGGATGATAAATAGCTTAGACAAGAAGAGAATAGAAGCTTTCGAAATGTGGTGATACAGAAGAATGCTGAAGATTAGGTGGGTTGATCACATAACTAATGAGGAGGTATTGAATAGATTTGGGGAGAAGAGGAGCTTGTGGCACAACTTGACTAGAAGAAGGGATCGGTTAGTAGGACATGTTCTGAGACATCGAGGGATCACCAATTTAATATTGGAGGGCAGCGTGGAGGGTAAAAATCGTAGAGGGAGACCAAGAGATGAATACACTAAACAGATTCAGAAGGATGCAGGTTGCAGTAAGTACTGGGAGATGAAGAAGCTTGCACAGGATAGAGTAGCATGGAGAGCTGCATCAAACCAGTCTCAGGACTGAAGACCACAACAATAACAACATGCATAATGAAATGCCACCTTGTAGGTAAAACTGCCTCATACTGAACCACTGAAAACCTTTCTAAAATACAGGTTTACACATTGGTTAAGGTATGGAACTTGTATTAAAGGGGAGCAGGGGTTCAAATCACCATCCTACTATTCAGATTTAGGTTTTAAAAAATTTTCCTAAATAGCTTCAGGTGAATACTACAGATTAAAAGAGGCCACTGATGATTTTACTTTTTATCCCAGTCCAATATAGTACAAGTTAATGTTTCATCTCTGAAGGCATCAAAGTCAGTGAGATGATACTGACCTTCCTTTTTTTATTAAGAATGTTGAGTAAGATCTTTGAGACAATCTCTGATTCAATCCCATGAGTACACTACATTAACTAGTTTACGCTCAAATTCACTCAAACTGAAAAAAAAAAATCATCCCATCTCTTGGATTTAGTTTGGTTTCAATTCTATGTCTTACAAAGACTGAATACTGTGCAGTAAACCATAGGAAGTGGTTCTTCCACAATCAATACAGAGTTGTAATCTGTCAGTATAGCCTAAGACTGGATACAATTACTAGATATTGGTCTAAGAAACGATAGTGGAGCAGAATATGGTTTGTCTGAAAACTTTTAGATTTATCATCGTAATTTGCCACTTGACCTTCCTTTCTTAAATCTGTATGTCCTTCAAGAATACAATACTGGAAAACACTGGGTTTACCACACAATGTAACCATCCACCTCAATTGGTCTGCAACACAGGAAAAATGTGACTGTATGTATGTGCATACCAAACTCAAGTTCATAAACTGATCCACTGTTTTCTCCCTCTTCTTTATATGACTATCTGCTATTGAACATCTCCACTACACAGTGGCTGACTTATTTAGCATTCCATTATTTTGTATTCTACTAAAACATTACTTAATTATATGCTTCAACAGTTTGTTTAAAGGTAGGTGTTCTGCTAATCACGAAGGGCATTAATGTGCAGTCTTTTTAAGTGTGTTGTAGAGAATAGCGTTTTTCTTTGACAAGCATACGCTACTTATCTTTAATGAGAGTTACTAATGCAACTCAAGAAGTGGTTCATTTATCTGTATCTCTATGATGTAGTATTCTACCACTGCCTTTGAGAGCTCTTCCTCATAATACGTTCTACAGAAGCAACACGTTGGTGAATGAATAAATCACCGTTTTGTCAGTTCTTGTTCTGTTACAAGACTTTTAGTCATATAGAATACCATTTCAAAAAACAACCTCAAATTTATCATGAAATGTGTTGTGTTGGACATTGGCATTTGGTTCTTGCAAAAACATTACTAATTACAAAAAAATGTTCAAATGTGTGTGAAATCTTATGGGAAATCTTATGGGACTTCACTGCTAAGGTCATCAGTCTCTAAGTTTACGCACTACTTAACCTAAATTATCCTAAGGACAAAAACACACACACCCATTCCTGAGGGAGGACTCGAACCTCCGCCGGGAGGCCACCAAGCTCACTTTATCTTCTTCTGGCTCATTTTTAACAAACCCTGGAAACTTTTTTGTATCACACAATTTGATGAAATCAGTGACTACAGCTTCATTAAAATTATTTCCTATTATGACATTTTAAGTCCTGGAACTTTGATCCTCCAATAACAGCACTGAGCACCTTGTGTGACAAGCATGCTGTTCCCAAAACCCCACAACATATAGTCAGTTCATTTGCAGTGTTCAAGTAGTGTGACGTACACACCTAATCATGACAGTTCCAGCAGCCAAGAACATGCCCTGCCTTTTATCTGAGCCTTAAAGGACATGCAGCTGACAGAGAATGTGGCAAATACCATGTAACAGGTGTCAAATTTTAAGAGGGTAGTAACAAATTATAGGATCACAATAATATTACTTGTTCATCCTCTGTGAGATTCTCCTGGAAATCTTCAATATAAGTGTCACAAAATATCAGTCATTTCCTTTTGTTTGACAATTAATTTAATGTATAAGTTTTTATTTCCTTTTCAAATAGTGATAAAAAGTCCTTTGTGAGTTTGTGAATGCAGAATAAGAGAACTAAATCACTTTTACACATTATTATACAACGGAAGGATTGTTACTCACTGTAACAATGACACACCAAGTGGCATACAGGCACAATGAAAAGACTGTTACACACAGAGCTTTCGGCCAAAACTCTTCTTCAGAAAGGAAGAAGAAGAAGAACAACAACAACAAACACACACACACACACACACACACACACACACACACACACACACACACATTTCACACAACCAAGCACATGGCTTTCACTAATGACTGCTATCTCCTGTCATTCGAATCAAAATGCAACTGTCAAGCTGAGCGGAAGCAGGAAGCTTTGGGGAAGAGAGGAGTGGGGGTGAGTGGAATGGGGAGTGGAAAAGCAATGGAAAAGAGAAAGGAAAAAGCCCAGTGAGTGTGAAAGCACAGAGTTGTGCATGATGAGGATGGGGATGTGATAGATTAGAGGGACAGAAACGGTTGGGTAGAGAATGTGGAGACAGTAGATACTGTAGGTTGAGGCTGGGATGATTTCAGGAGTGGAGAATGTGTTGTAAGGATAACTCCCATCTGCACATTTCAGAAAAGCTGGTTGTGGAAGGGAGGATCCACACAGCTCAGGTACTGAAACAGCCGTTGAAATTAGGCATGTTAAGTTCAGCTTTATGTTGTGCCACAGAGTGAGCCACTTTGTTCTTGGCCACAGTTTGGCGGTGGCCATTCATCCTGGTGGACAGCTGGTTGGTAGCCATACAAATATACAAAGCTGTGCAATGATTGTTGCAGAGCTGATGTGACAGCTGTTTACGCAGGTAGGCTGGCCTCTGATGGGGTAGAATAAGCGTGTGACAAGGCTGGAATAGGAAGTGCCGGTTGGGGGGATTGGGCAGGTCTTGAACCTGCATCTTCCACCGAGATATGATCTGTATGGCAAGGGTTTGGGATTGAGAGTGACACAGGGATGGACTAGGATGTTGTTGGTGTCGAGTGGATGATGGAACACTACTTTAGGAGGGGTGGGAAGGATCTCGGGTAGGATGTCCTCATTTGAGGGCATGATGAATGATAATCACAGCTCTGACAAAGGATGTGGTATTGCTGTTCCAGTCTGGGGTGACGAAGGGGGCACTTGTTTGTAGCTGGTTCTTAGGGATGATAAGGTGTGTGGGGGGGATATGGCATGGGAAATCTGTTTACTAAGTCCTTCTGCATATTGGGCAAGGGAGTTCTTGTCACTGCAGATATGCCATCCCCATGTGGCCAGGCTGTATGGGAGGGATTTTTTGGTGTGGAAGGGATAACAGCTGTTGAAATGCAGATACTGTTTGTGGTTAGTGGGTTTAATGTGGATAGAGGTGTGGATGGAGCCATCAGAGGAGAGGAGGGGCTTAAGACTTTAAGCAGGGATTGGAATTTATGCTGGATTTCTGGTATGGGATCACTTTGGTATAGTTTATAGGTGGAGGAGTCAGACAACTGACAGAGACATCCCACCAGTTACACAATGTGGTCTACTACGACTGCGGCAGAACCTTTGTCGGCAGGTAGGATGTTTAGATCACAATCTGTTTTGAGGCTGCACGTAGCCGTCTTTGCTTCTGTTGAAAGGGCTGCGTATTGCCCTTGCCACAGGGATCACTATCCCTGTGGAAAGCCCTAGTGCAAGACTGTCCAATTCAGTCACATAGCACTTCCTATTCCAGTCCTGTCATGGGCTTACCCTACCCTATCAGAGGCCAGACCACCTGTAAAAGCAGGCATGTCATATACCAGCTCTACTGCAATCATCGTACAGCTTTTTATATTGGTATGATTATCACCCAGCTGTCCACCAGGAGGAATGGCCACCTCCAAACTGTGACCAAGAACAAAATGGACCAGCCTGTGGCATAACATGCAACTGAACATAGCACACTTGATCTCAATGGCTGCTTCACAACGCATGCCATCTGGATGCTCCACTCCATCACCACTTTTTCTGAACTGCACAGATGAGAGATATCCTTACAACACATTGTCTGCTCCCGAAATTATCCCGGTCTCAACCTAGGGTAAGTTACTGTCCTCAAACCCTCCACCCAACAGTTTCTGTCCCCTCTGTTCTACCACAACCATCCAATTTACATCCCCTCACCATCATTGTGAGTTGCTGCTCTGCCATTGCACCCACTGGTCTTTTCCCCTCTGCTCCTTTTCCACTACACACTCCCTCTTCCTCTTCCACATTTCCCTATGCTGCGCCTTCCAGCCTTGTCCTGTCACCTAGTCCCCCCACATGCTCTGCCACGCAGCACTGACTCCTCTCCCCCCCCCCCCCCCCCTCACGTGTATTCTGCTGTCCCTCCCCCTTTCCTGCCTCATTCCAGATTGCTGCTTCCACTTCCACTCTACGTGATGGTTGCATTGTGGCTGGAATGCTCAGATATAATGGTCATGTGTATGTGTTATGTACTTGCTCATGAGAATACGTGTGTTTTTTCCTTTCTGAAGAAAGTTTTGCTCAAAAACTCAATGTGTAACAGTCTTTTTGTTATGCTTTTCTGCAACTCAGTCTGTCATTTTTAGGTTAAGTAGCTATCTATCCTTTTCATAATATTGTTGATATTTCAACCTGGACCCTTCAGTGTTACACAGAATAGTAATGTATCACACAATAAATAGTGGCAGGATACTCCACAGTAATGATATGAACCAGCCAAGCTGGACTGCCATTTCAATGAAATATGGAAACATCTGTGAACTTTGCAACACAAATAATAGAAGTTTTGACCAAGATGAACTTTATGTTATGGATTTTTTACCAGAAAATACACTATCATTCAGATTAAAAAACTATATGCGGTCTCCGTCTGAGAATTCAGTATGATGTGAAGACACTATGTCTTACTGCCATGGTCTCTCGAAGGCATGACATGGAATGAAAGAGGGGCCCAGGCATGTTTCTGAGGATCTCCCCGCATGCAGTTCATAAGACAGTCTGCAATGTACAGTGTTTGTTAGAGCACAACAAAGAACAAGTTTCCTATCAATCATACCTCAGACAGTTTTCATGGGTGACATGACAGCAATTGTGGAGCCACGGGGAACTGTGGTACCGATCGTACCTTAAACAAGGCATGCACACTCTACCTGACATATAGCTGTATTTCGTACTTGTGAAAAAATGGAAAGTGGAGCTGCTTGAAGGAGGGCCAATACTTCATGCTATAAAGACTCTGCCATAGCAGTTGCTGTTCATATTAATGTCAACAAGGAGATGAGATTAGCTGTTGTGTCGAACAGCACCCTGGACAGAAAATTTCATTCTGAAAATATCTCCCGGGCTGTGGCTAATCCACGTCACTGTAATACCCTTTCCTCCAGGAGTGCTTGCAGAGGAGAGCTTGTGTGAAGTTTGGATGGAAGGAGACAAGGTACTAGTGGAAGTAAATCTGCAAGGGCACGTTATGTGTCGTGCTTGGGTAGTTCTGTCGGTAGAGCTCTTGCCCGCAAAAGGCTAAGGTCCTGAGTTCTAGTCGCGGCCCGGCTGTGTAGTATGTCAATTTATTGTTAATTCTCAAACATATATACACCAAAGCCTACCAGACAGCTTCCTATACCAATTTACAATTACGGCTGCCCATCTTTACCTATATTGATGGGAGTCACAGAGGATAACCTTAGGATAAAGTTAAAAATTGAAAGATCCCCCTACAATGTCTTTGACAACACTGTCACCAATATAATTTGTAACTGACCAGAAGTAGGGAACTACACTCCATGTCTTGTGAAGCAGCAGAGCAAGCCGGGTCTGTAACTGTTGGTCCACACCAATCCCACTCATGGCACCCATCCAAGTGTACAAGCTTTCTCTAGGTGCACGCATGTTGAGGAGGTCTAGTGTTTGTGTTACAAAGAATCCATGTTTTCTTTGATGTTTAAGGTAATAGTTTTATCACTGTACAGTTTGTCATCAAAGTTTCTTTTACAGAAACATGCAGGGAGAATGTACATCATCTGCTGGGAATGTATTTCTTACATTGGAATATTGACAACGTTGCATTGATCATGACTAATAGGTCGAAAGTTGTACAGCTCTAGCATTATAGGGTGTTTTTAAGTTTACTTTAAGAGTCTGCATTTTTGGACCAACTATTTCTGTTACATCAACCACTTTCACCATCTTTCAAATCTTTGATCTTTTCGTAGCATCTGCCCATCTTCCCTTATTATGTTAACAATTTTACTCAATTTCTCAATTACATTTCATTTTTCAAACCTAGTATGGTATTTTACTTCTTTTTATGGGAATGGATGTAGTCCTACCTTTGTATGTAATATAGTCAGTACAGATTGTTACTTTACAGGTATCATTAACATTGTTATCTAATTAATTGTAAATAAGACTCCTGACTCCACACTCCACACTCATAACTTCAACAGTAATCAAGATAGGTGTGTCAATGCCAAGTAAGTTATACTGGAAGAACATCAATTGTAAAGCGTAATCAGAAATGCAACTGCTTAGGAGTAGTGGATTCCTGTTAATTATCTCTGTGCAGAACACTGACCTCTCTTGTATGGACAATTTAGATACAATATCACAAAATCCAAATAAATGCTTTAATTGGACAATATTTGTACATCAGTCCACCACTGACTTCCAATTTGCAAACTTTATTTTGCAGAACGGAAAAGTGTGACCTGGGTTCTTTATATTTTTTCTTAATAAATGCCTCCATATTCAACCTTAGTCACTTCTAGAGTATCAACTGAAGCATGTACATTTTAATATTGTAAAAATGTAAAACACTGAATTGATGAGAAGCAAAACTATAAAATAATTCAGAATTATGGATATATCATGAAAAAAGGAAGCAAAAGTAGAAAATAGTTCAGAATTACAAGGTATATTATATATATAAAAAATATGCGTGTTAAATCCAAACCTGAGAGGCAACAAAAGAGGCAGTATTGAACACAATATAGCCTGCTACAAATGTAGAAATTCTATTGAAATATAGCGAAGCAGGTAACTAATAAAGAGTAATGGAACAACACTGCGGCTCAAATAGTAGGGTCGACAGAAGCGTCTGACCCCACGCGTCAGCTTCGACCCGTGACGTAAGTGTGTTGTGGTGTGTGATGTCATGACAGCGCGGAGTTTGGTTTGTGAATGTGATGTGTTTGTAGATGTCGTTGTGTTGTGCTTTGTTGTGCCCTCTGGTGGTATGTTCAGGGTTTTCATTTGTGTGGTGTAATGGGCTCAGTTTGCTCTTGCTCATTATCCAGAATTGTTCGAGTGTCAGCTGTGTTTGTAGTAGAATTCGTTTCAGTGAGTTAATGATTTTGTGGTTTTGTGTGAAGGTTAATTTAGTGTTGTTCACTGTATGTTGTGTGGTAATTTTAGTAAAATTAATCAGTTGTTGTTTTTTGTTCAGGAATGGATATCACAGACAAAATTAACAGTGCGCGTCTCAGGAATATGGTGGGGAACACTCCTTTTGGAACTGATCAAGTTTTTGCAGCTTTCCGGTTTAATTGCCGAGGTTGTGAAATGCTCTATTTGTGGCGAAGAAATGAAGTTGGCTAAAGTTCCATCGTCTCGGACCAGGGACGGTTATATGTGGCGCTGTCGGAAAGACAACATTTGGCGTTCCATACGGCGCGGTACCTGGTTCGAGAAGTCAGGGTTGGGCATGTGCGATATTGTACTGGTGACTTATTACTTATGTTATGGATCCCCACACAGTTTTTGTGTGCATGAGACTGGTGTGAGTGAGAGAAGTGTGCTTGATTGGTTTTCTTTTTGCTGTGAAGTGTGTTCCGAGTTCATTAACTACAGGGGTAAGCTGCGGGGGCATGAGGTTGTGGTGGAGGTGGACGAGTCGCAGTTTGGGAAAAGGAAGTATGGGAGGGGTAAGTCTGTGGTTGGTATCTGGGTGTGGGGAGCTGTTGTTACAGGTGGTGGGTGTTCTGAATGTGTTTTTAGGGTTCAGGAAGGGAGGTCTAAGGCAGAATTAGTGGGGTTAATTGAGGAGTACATAGAACCGGGGTCCACAGTAGTTTCAGATGCATTTTCTTTGTATAGGGGGTTGGGTGAGAGGGGATTCCTTTATTTAGTAGTTAACCATAGCTTAGAGTTCAAAAATTATGAGACAGGGGCTTGCACAAATACAATAGATATGATGTGGGGGCTGTTAAGTCAGTTCCTGCGAGGGGGAAGAGGCGCTCTTCCAACCTTCAGTCTCATTTAGATGAGTACTGTTGGCGTAAGAGTGTCCCTGAGGGCTATTGTGTTTTTCGGGTTTTCTTAAGGGCTGTCAGTAAAATGTATAGGCCGAAAGTGGTTGGCTAAGGTGGTTTCGGCAGGTGGGTGGGTGGCTGCGGCTCAGGGTGGGGTGGGTGGTTTATTTCGTGTTAGAATGTTTGTGAGGAGGGGGGGGGGAATGTGTTGGTTTGTGTTTTAGTTGTGGAGTATCTATTTTGTTGAAGTTTTTGTTGAGTTGTAGTGTGTGATAGAGATTTTTTCGTGTTGCATTTGGTTTTCGTTTGTGGGTTTTTTATTTTGGGGTGAGGGAGGAGGTTGGGTTGGTTGGGGAGGGGGGTTGAGGTGTGGGTGGGTCAGGTCTTTGTTTTGGTTGAGTATTTTTTCATTGGTTTGTATGTGTGTGTGTGTGTGTGTGTGTGTGTGTGTGTGTGTGTATGTGTGTGTGTGATTGTAGTGGCAAACCTAGTTTGTGGCGCCGGAACTTTTTTGTGGTAAGTTTTTACTGTTTTGTCTTCAGTGTATGTGTTGTGTGTTGGGGTCTAGGGAAGTGTTTTATTGAAATGTGTGGCTGTGAATGTTGGTATTGGTATCAGGAGATGCAGCACTGGTGTCAACAGATTTCATCAGCACCTTCAGCTCTGAGTTTGTGACAATTTTCTGCTCTTGGTGACAGAACATATGGGGTTCCCTCCACTATTCGTAGACGCCATTCGCTGCTTACTTTGCAGTGCCATGTCTGTGGTCCAGGTGAACGGATAACTGGGTGGACCTATCCCGGTCCAGCATTTGGTCAGGTGGGGATTCCCTTCGTCCACCGTTTTGTATGTGATCACCTTGAGGCGTCTTACCAAAGGCCTCCTACCCCATTTTATAGGGCTTACACTGTGAAGCCACATGTTTCACTGCTGGGCCTATGTGGATGACCTCCAGCTTCTTGTGTGCTCACTTATGAAAACGCATGAAGTGATAGCATGGATCCAACATTACAGGCAATCATTAGGTAGTCACCTCAGTGTTACCAAATCGATGATCATGAACACCGGATGCAGACTACGAAATCAGGGGCCACTACCATTCCCTACTACAACAATGCTCCGTTACCTGAGTATCGACTTCACCAGCTCCACCCAGCACACCACAGCAAAAACATACTGCTGATTGCTGAAGTCCATCAGTAATGCATTCGCCATAACCTCCTCCACAACCTGGATCCACTACAGAGAGAGACTTATGTCAACATGTATATTGGTCCATGTCAAGCAAGTATTCCCTCCACCATCAATGCTTGGAAGTCAACTCAAACAGGCCCTTGGGTACTTCATTACACACACACACACACACACACACACACACACACACACACACACACACACACATCATGCTGAGAGTTGACAGGAACCTTCACCATCCCTTACTCATCTGCCCCACTGATCAACAAGCAACATGATACATGTTTCTCCATCCCTGTCCCACTTTTCCACTTGTTTTGTTGAACTTAGTTACATACACTATGCTCTTCTGAAAATGTACTCACTGTGGCATTTTTGTAAGTTGTTGTTGATGTGCACCCCCTGCACCGCATTGGAGACACAGCACACAGATGTGGAAGACCGTCCATGCTCCTTTCCTTCCATCTCACATCAGGGCATTTTGATACCACACTGTTAATGGCAAGTTCTCCAACAACCAATGACTGTACTGTAGTGGTCTGGCTGCATCACCACTTTGCACAAGATACCTATGCAAGTCACTGATGAGCACCACCTTACACGCACTACAGAGCAGTACAGTCTGGTTCCTAATGCAACATATACCGGCCTGCTATCTCCACATCCCGCCAGCAGTGGTCCACCCCTGTCCTTACTCCTACCACACATTTCTCATTTACCCCAGCTAAACACCATGCTATCATATGGTCCATGGTCAGGCAATCACCCATCCTTCCTGCAATCCCCCACACTCCACACGTGAATTTTGGTGCCATATAATCAATGGTCACACTATGCCCGAACGTTTATCCACATATTGTCAGATCTTTGGCATCTCTTTGCACAGCATTATCAACAACCTGCCCCCCCCCCTTCCTGTAGTCAGGGAGTACTCAACCTCCTACATTCTTGGCGCGTGTGTGATCATTTGTGGTGTACGAGCATGTTCTGGCTGATGGCCTAAATATATGCTGGAGGAATTGTACAGTCGACCACTTTTTTTCATGAGTTTAACTTTAGTTCATGTCAGCCTGTGATGTCGCAGGCCTCAGGGCATATGGCTTTCCGCTCCCCCAAGCCCCAAGAATGGCTTGATATGCTGATCCACAGTCAACTCATATATATATATATATATATATATATATATATATATATATATATATATATATATATATATATCGCGGCCAGGTCTCAGATTGCAAACCCTGCCCTCTTCGACCTCTTGTCCTCTCCACCATGACTCAACGTCATTTTTTTTTTTTTAAAGAAGGAAAAAAGCCGGTAGACCACTAGACCACTTGCCCGTGAAAGTCGAAGGTACCGAGTCTGAGTCTCGGTCCGGCGCACTGTTTTAATCTGCCAGTAAATTTCATATCAGCGCACACTCCTTTGCAGTGCGAAGATGTAATTCTGGAGTTCTAGAATATCTAGCTCAAATAAAGTGGATAAGGAATGACGGCCCCCTAGCATAATATTCGCCACAAACATTGCGAAACCAGTAATATTCTCTTCGTAAGGAATTTTATTGTCACAGAAGAACTTGGCAGTCTCCTGATATAATGTATGACTAGTAGTATCAGCAAGTGGAATCTGTCCTAGAAACGGATCAGTTATTTTGCCAAAGATAAATGTTTTAAGCTACCCTTATCTCTTGATGCAACAACAACAAGGCTAAATTTATCTGTCTTACGTGTTTTAGTTTCACAGCTGCATTTGTTCTGTTACAATGAACACGTTTTGCAACTTGTGAATCAGAACACACTGCCTGGATAATTTTTGGTAAATGTTCAATAACCAGAAGTGGAAAACCTTGATCTACGACAAAACTAGCAAGGTGAATGTCACTGGCCTTAACTGTATCATGTAATCTTGTGATGCCACTAACTGATGGGATATCGATTCCACAATTAATTCCATGCGCTTTACCACTCGCAGGCCCTACTACATCATTTACTAGGCGTAATTTGTACATAAATGACCTGATGGACAGGGTGAGCAGCAATTAACAGCTGTTTACCGATGACGCTGCGGTGTACGGGAAGGTGTGGTCATTGAGAGACTGTAGGAATATAGAATAAACAAAATTTCTATTTGGTGCAATGAATGGCAGCTTGTCCTAATGCAGAAAAATGTGAGTTAAAGCGGATGAGTAACAGAAACAGTCCTGTAACGTTCGAATACAGCATTAGTAGGGTGCAGATTGACACAGTCACTTCGATTAAATACGTAGGCATAACGTTGTCAAGCGATATAAAATGGTATGAACACGTCTGATTGATAATAGGGAAGGCGAATGTTCGACTTCGTTTCATTGGGAGAATTTTGGGAAAGTGCAGTTTATCCATAAAGGACATGACGTATGGAACGTTCGTGCCACCCATTCTTGAGTACTGTTCTAGCCTTTGGAACCCCCACTTCATCGAATTAAAGGAAGACATCAAAGCCATTCAGAGGTCGGCTTCTAGATTTGTTATCGGTAGGTTCGATCAGCACGTAGGTATTGCGAAGATGCTTTGGGAACTCAAATGGGAATTTTTTAGTCTCTGTTTTGTAATGAAAACAAAGTACTCTGTTTCGGTGGAAGTTCTTCTTAGTTATATCAGTTTTTTTCTTTCTTCTTTCGTTTTGTCTATCGAAGTCTCCACTAAAATGTATTTTGCGATACTAGATTTATTGATTTATGATGTATATTTTTTTGTAATTCGTATTGTGTATCGTGGTTTCCACTTGAGCTGTAGAGGTTTTTTATGATACTTTCCGATAAAAGTTTCTCTTACTGGTATGTGATTGAGTACTGAAGTTGTAACCCGAAATATTTCTTTTCCCGACGCAGAAATTCCCATAATCAAAACTGACAGTCTTATATTAGTATCAAAATATGACTGGAGGTATGAAGTTATGGTTGCCAGAGGCAAGTTCACTACGTCACTGGCCACAGATATCGTAGTTTCCATTTCATCTGAGTCATTTGTAGCAGTAAGTACCATTTCCACATGACCTCTTATGCCCGTGATTTTGTTCGTCAGCTAGTTCCTACGGAGAGAAGTTCATTAAAGACTCCACACATTAGCAACACGGGGTGATTCAGGAGGAATATAACTTGTGAGGTGATTCTACATGAAAAAATAAAAGTCCTACGAATATGTGTCCGATTTTAGATCGTTACAGAAATGGATGATACTTGCTTGTCTGGTGCACTGAATCGGCGATCTATGGTGTTGCAGGTACATCTGCCGCCGTTCCCCCAGTGTCTCGTCTTTCAAAAGTGCAAATAGGTATCTTCTCAGGAAATGTGCGTATGCAGGGCCGTCATGCGGTTTGGTAGGAACACAGACCTTATCAACTGGTCATCAATTATACCACACTAGACTTTCAATGTGAAACTAATCTTCTCAGTATATCCATTGTGGATGACGAACTGCTACTGTTATTTGAATTATTACCAAACAAACGCGAGAAATTAATCTACACTACTGGCCATTAAAATTGCTACACCAAGAAGAAATGCGGATGACAAACGGGTATTCATTGAACAAATATATTATACTAGAGCTGACATGTGATCATATTTTCACGCAATTTGGGTGCATAGATCCTGAGAAATCAGTTCCCAGAACAACCACCTCTGCCCGTAAAACGGCCGTGATACGCCTGTCCATTGAGTCAAACAGAGCTTGGATGGCGTGTACAGGTACAGCTGCCCATACAGTTTCAACACGATACCACAGTTCATCAAGAGTAGTGACTGGCGTATTGTGACGAGCCAGACGTTTTCAGTTGGTGAGAGATCTGGGGAATGTGCTGGCCAGGGCAGCAGTAGAACATTTTCTGTGTCCAGAAAGTCCCGTACAGGACCTGCAACATGCGGTCGTGCATTATCCTGCTGAAATGTAGGGTTTCGCTGGGATCGAATGAAGGGTAGAGCCACGGGTCGTAACACATCTGAAATGTAACGTCCACTGTTCAAAGTGCCGTCTATGCGAACAAGAGGTGACCGAGACGTGTAACCAATTGCACCCCATACCATCACGCCGGGTATGGCGATGACGAATACACACTTCCAATGTGCGTTCACCGCGATGTCGCCAAACATGGGTGCGACCATCATGATGCTGTAAACGGAACCTGGATTCATCCGAAAAAATGACGTTTTGCCATTCGTCACCCAGGTTCGTCGTTGAGTACACCATAGCAGGCGCTCCTGTCTGTGATCCAGCGTCAAGGGTAACTGCAGTCATGGTCTCCGAACTCACAGTCCATGCTGCTGCAATCGTCGTCGACCTATTCGTCCTGATGGTTATTACCTTGCTAACTTCCCAGTCTGTTGAATCAGGGATCGAGACGTGGCTGCACGATCTGTTACAGTCATGCGGATAAGATGCCCGCCATATCGACTGCTAGTGATATGAAACCGTTGGGATCCACCACGGCGTTCCGTATTACCCTCCTGAGCCCACGGATTCCATATTCTGCTAACAGTCATTGGATCTCGACCAACGTGAGCAGCAATGGCGCGATACGATAAACCGCAATCCCGATAGGCTACAATCCGACCTTTATCAAAGTCGGAAACATGATGGTACGTATTTCTCCTCCTTACACGAGGCATCACAACAACGTTTCACCAGGCAACGGTGGTCAACTGCTGTTCGTGTATGAGAAATCGGTTGGAAACTTTCCTCATGTCAGCACGTTGTAGGATCGCCACCGGCGCCAACCTTGTGTGAATGCTCTGAAAAGCTAATCATTTGCATATCACAGCATCTTCTTCCTGTCGGTTAAATTTCACGTCTGTAGCACGTTATCTTCGTGGTGTAGCAATTTTAATGGCCAGTAGTGTAGTTTCCCTAGTGTCATTCATCGCCCATGTTTGAGAATCGTGGGCCTTCGTGGAACCATTGCAGGTAAATTTAGCCTCATCTGTAAATGAGTCGTATTGCACGACCTCTCTGTGTACAGCCAACCATTCACAAAATTTTTGTCCGCCTACTGAGACACCTGGATGCAGATTTTGCACGGGCTGCACGTGGAATGCGTACAGGCCCTTAGAATGTAACGTACGCCACACTCGCGTGGAATATCGAGCTGAAGGCTGATCAAGGGATCACCAATTTCGTATTTGAGGGCAGCGTGGAGCGTAAAAATCGTAGAGGGAGACCAAGAGATGAATACACTAAGCAGATTCAGAAGTAAATATGTGTGCAGCTGTTGCCCAGATGAGAGGTCACAGTGCTGCCATCTGTTGGAGAACCTCACACCTCATGCAGGATGGATCAGTCTTCTGTCCCACCATTATTCCCTCCAACACAGCACCTACACAGCACTTCGGTAAGTTATATTAACATGTGTCTTCATTTTCATTGATGTATGTATGTAGTCTTCAACCTGTTCCCGTTCGTTTCGGTTTATTTTCGCCTCACAAACTGTGTGACATTCTCCCTGAATCGCTCTGAATACTGCTGGCATTTCGAGAGACATATCGTCTGCAGTCGACCACTCACTTCGATCCCGCCACACACGAACGATGTACCAAGCGACTCAAACCAAATATTTCGAACGCCATTATGATGGGAAGTTCTGTTATGGAAAATCATTTGCCACTTTTAGCAAAATTGCGTTTGTCGATTATTACTCGTAAAAGAACAGGAGTATGAAATTTGTTAAACTTATTTTGGAACTGCGATCTATCCGCTAGGTAGTGTACAGGTTTAAATTATTTGGTAGTTACATAACAATTATTGGAACTGTTCACAAATTTTGGGTCATCTTTCATCAGCTCATTATTAGCCTTTAACAATTTTCACATTTTCCTCCTACGTTCCAAATAGTTTCTATGCTGTTGCTAAAAGTATTTTATCTTCAAAAGATATGCTTCGTATTCGAGGAGACTACGATTCAAAGCTCCATTCAGTTCAGTCAGATTTTCGTGATTTCCCGAAGTCGCTTTCCGTCCCTATCTATACGCAACACGAGCCCCAATAACCTCATAATCCACGGAACATTAAACCATAATCTTCCTTCCTTCCTTGAAATTACATTTTGACTGTATGATGATTTTTCTTAGAATTTTCCAGTACAATTTGTAATGTGATTTAACCTCGTAACCATGACGTCCCTTGATGCTTATTCTGCATGTTGTTGCGATTCTATTTGTAGCCTGGGATTTAGGAGGTACACATACAATTTTTTTTTTTTTACGACAACTTTTTTCTAGTTAAGTAAGCTACGTCTGTATCACAGAATGAATTATATTTTTCGTTCTCTCCAGGAGTGTTTTGTAGATCTTTTTTCCAGTCTGTATTCCGCCATAGCTTTGGCTGCAACATTTGTTCACATCTCGTCCCGTTCGTTCTATAGATCAAATTAATTGATGTTTGAGATCTAATGCAGACCGACTTTTGATCTAAGTAAAAGAGTTAAATGATCACATATCTTTACCTCTTACGGATTTCCGAAACTAATATTACGTCTCTCTATTGTAATTTATTATTTGATATATTGATTTATTCTTCTTCTTCTTCTTCTTCTTCTTCGCGGATGGATCACTTAGGACCACGGGTAATCAACATTTGTTGGCCTTCCTTTTCGCCCAGTATTCCTTCATAAACAACGAATGGGCTAGCTTTCGTTGCGTAGAGCACGTATGTCGGTTAGTTTTTCTCTCTTCTTCCTCAAAACCCCGTGTGTTTGTGAATTTCCTGATTTCATTTCCATCATGTAGATTTGGAGACCCTAATTCTCTCAGGTCTTTTTCCGTCTGTTTTTACCAGTTCGGTCTTGTAGTTTTGTTCTTTAAAAATGTATATATTTTGTGCGTTAACCTGTTTGAGTCCATTCTTTCTAAGTGCCCCATGAATTGGATTCTTCTCATGCGCATTGTGTCTGTTATTTTGGAGATATTTTTATATATTTCTGCATTGGGTTTTGGATAATGTACCCCATCTTTAGTTCTTGGTCCTAGGATTTTCCTCATTATCTTACGTTCTTTCACTTCTAATTCCTCTTTTAGTGTTAGGTGTTGAAGGTTTAGTGTCTCAGATGCGTAGAGAGCTTCGGGTCTAATGAATGTTGTATAGTGTCGTATTTTGCAGTTCCACGAGAGACTCTTTTTGTTGTAAATGTTTTTTGTTAACTGAAACACCGTCTCCATTTTCTGGACTCTTGATCTGACAGATTTCTTTTCATTACAATTTTCTGCAATCCATTCACCTAAATATTTAAATTCTTTTACTCGAGAGATGTAGTTATTACCAATTTTCAGATCAGAAGGTGCATCTTTGATGTCAGTCATAAATTTTGTTTTTTCAAATGAAATTTGTAATCCTATTTTAGCTGCCTGTTCTTGTAATAATTCTAGCTGTTTCTGTGCATCGGTAATGTCTTGTGCGATCAGTGCAATTTCATCAGCAAATGCTAAACAGTCTAATTCTATGCCCTTATGTCTTAGCCCCAGTCTGTGTGCTGGTGCACCTGCTTTTTTCCATTCTCTAACAACTTTTTCAAGAGCACTATTGAAGAGCACTGGGGGCAGTACATCCCCTTGTCGTACTCCTGTGTCTATTTCAAATTCTGTGCACAATTCTCCCATAAATTTTACTTTGGATTTGGTCTCCATGAGTGTTTCTTTTATGATGTTTGTTGTCTTTTGATCTAGTCCAAATTCTGCTAACACTTCAAAAAGGGATTCTCGGTCTATACTGTCATATGCTTTTTTAAAGTCGACAAACGTGATGACGTAACTTTTGTTTGAAGTACTATGCAAATATTTCATAGAGTTTTTCAAGTTAAGGATTTGTTCTACGCATGATCGACCTTTTCTGAATCCACCTTGGTATTCGCCTAGTTTTGAATCCAGCTGAGGTTCTGCGCAGTTTAGTAGGGCTTTAGACAGAATTTTGTATGTTATTGACAATAAAGAGATTCCACGATAGTTGTTGGGGTCTGTTTTACTTCCTTTTTTGTACAGAGGATGTATGATTGCAGTCTTTCAATCTGTGGGGATTTTATCAGTTTTCCAGATTTCATGTATAATTTCTTTGAGTTTTGCAATAAGATTTTCTCCTGCATTTTTCCATAATTCTGCGATGATTTGGTCTTCTCCTGATGCTTTGCTATTTTTCAGTGACTCAATTATCTCTTTAATTTCTCGTAAACTTGGCGGCTTTGAGTCTGGGTTTCGTTGTGTTCGACGGAATTCAAATTTTTCTGCAGGCTTTTCACAATTCAGTAATTTAGAAAAGTATTTTGCAAGAATTTCACAGTTTTCGGTGTTGGTATGAGCAGTTTCCCCATGGTCATTTTTTAACTGGAGTGATGGAGGAGAGTACTTTGTTAATTTTTGTTTGAATACTCTGTAGAAATTTCGGGAATTGTTTTTCTTGAAGTCATTTTCTATGTCTTGCAATTTTTTGTCTTCGTGTTGTTTACGGACTGTTTGTATTGCTTTTGTGACTGTTTTCCTGGTATCTTTGAGATCTTCCAGAGTCTTTTGATTTTTGTTGCACAACCAATTTTGCCACGCCTGTTGTCTGAGATTTATCAGTTGGTCAAACTCATCTGTCCACCATGGGTGTTTACGTGTTCTTGTTTGCGGTGCTACAGTTTCAGCTGCATTTAAGAGTCCTGCTTGCAGTTGTTGCCAATTTTGTGGTTTTAAATTTTGCGTTTCTTTTGTAAATTGTTCATTGCCATTTATCTTTTGTACATCATATTTACGGTGTGGAGATTTCTTAGTGAATTTTCTTTTTTCTGGAATGACATCTAGGGAGAATTTTGTTGGGTAATGGTCGGAATCTAGGTCTAGTCCGTTAAGGACTTTAAGTTTCATGATTTCTACTGTATTTACGCGGGAGATCATTATATGATCCAACTGATATTCACCTAGTAATGGATTAGGTGAGATCCAAGTTTTCGTTTTCGAGGCTCTTTTCTCGAAAAATGTTGATTTGAAAAATAGGTCATGGTTTTTGCAGATTTCAATGAGTCGCATGCCATTCTGGTTGGTCTGTGTATGCCCTGACCATTTACCTACCCAATATCGATATTTCTTTTCTTTACCGATTTGTGCATTGAAATCGCCCATAAGGATTTTGGCATGGTTATTTGGGATTTTTTGGAGAATATTATCTAATTGGTTCCAGAATTCTTCTACTTCTTCTATTTTGTTTTTGTTAGTGATGTTAGTTGGTGCATGTCCGTTGATTAGGGTGTATATCTTATTAGCTGATTTTATGGTCATCGTGGAGAGCCGACCCGACTAAGATTTGAAAGTTGCGACTGAATCAAGTATTGATGTATCTACTACAAATCCAGTTCCAAATTGTGGACAATTTGCCATGGCTCGTTTTCCAGGTTTTCCTTTGTATATCCTGTATCCTTCAGAATCAAAAGGATTTTCATCTGTATATCGTGATTCCTGAAATGCAATAATTTTTATTTTACGTTCTCTGGATTTGTCCAGGATGTTTTTTAATTTTCCCATTTTTAAGAGAGAATTTACATTAAATGTCATTAGCCAAATTCTAGATTTTGGTTTGATTTTGTTATTACGGGGTTTTGAGGTACTCCGATTTACCTCCGTGCACACTTCTGTGGTCTCCCCAGAATCCGAATAGACCACTTGCGGTTTTTCAACCGTGGGATTTGACCCACTGGGATGATTTGTCTTTGAAGGTACTGTATCCATGTTGACTTAATTGGACTGGGCTTGTGACTGAAATTGAGCTTTCAGTCTGGTTAAGCTCAGAGTTCCACTTCTGAGTTTTATAGATCAGCCGCCACCAACATGTGGAACAGACGCTGTAGGGTTACCGCCACTAACCTGTGGAACCGTCGTGCCCTTTGTCCAAATAACCTCGGACGATAGCTCTTACAGTATCCCAAAAAGCAAGGTTGCCTCTTCCGCCAGTTCCGCCGTACCGATGATCTTCATCCCTGCCTCCACTGCCGCTGAGGTCTTCACCGTGTCCCTGGCAAGGGGCCCTCACGAGGTACTATCACCCGGGCCAGGTGAACCAAGGTTTTTTGAAGAGGTGTTACTCCTCCCCCTCCTCCTTTTTCAACCGGGCTTGGGACCGGCTATGGCGGAGTTCATTGATTTGTTAGTATTGACTGTTACGCAAAATACAATAGAGGCCGTAATAAGAAAATTGATTTGTAGGTGGCCAAAATAAATGTTAAGTTATGATTTACTTGAGCACCAGGTTCCCGACAAATTATTTCAAAAGCTCTTAGCATCTCTGAAAATATTTTGTTTTTGTCAAAATAACATTATTTAACTTTTCCACTTTAAATAACTTAATGACTTGCAATGATTTTTACTATGCTGGCTATTGAAGTAATTTGCACAAAATAGCAATTTTAAATATGCCACGTAATGGCGGCCAATTATTACCACTCAAAGATCACCGCTGCTCGCTTCGCAGCGACTGAAAAATGGTAAATAACCCTTTTCAATTGACACTTTATGAAGAGGTGCTTGTATAGGTTTTTAAATGACACAGTGCACTCACTTTTACATACATATTTTCACCAAGCACAGGATACACTCAAATTAATCCCTAAGCAATAGAACAAACAGAACAAATGCTATCCTATACGTAATCTCTCCAATACAATAGCGATCGTACCTTACAGACAGCAGACTAACAGCAGAAGAAAAATTCATTGTCTTTTTTCAGATTATATATAAGAACAAAGACTACATTCTAGGAACTGTAAGTGTGAAAGATAAGCTACGCCAATGAAACGGATCGTCAGCTGAAGAGAGAAACGTAACAAACATTTTAGCCGAGATAATACACAGTCCAGATTTCACAACGAGACGGTTCGGATGTGCGAGCGGGATCAGCCAGATTAGTGATCTGCGAATACCACATCCCGGAGCATTACTTCCCACATTTCACTCCATCAACTGCTTCATGACGTTGCCTTTCAGATTTGGTATCAGTTCTGCGGATGGTGTCTGTGAAAACTGCCCTGGCATGCGACCTTTCAATGCAATATTTCGTAACAGATGGAGCATAAACTATGGGCAGATCAGACTTCGCATTATATACCACTGGTCATTTGAAATTCCACGCTGGGTGACCGAAGTGGATAAACGCAGTTGTGGTGCGAGCTTTTCAGGAATTGCATCATTGCCACTGCGGACGATGATCAGCCACAAATATTTACAATTCCTAATGGATATGCTGCCGCAGTTATTGGAAAACATCCCACTGGATATAGCGCAGTCCGTGTGGGATCAGCATGATGCATATTCCACCCATTTCGCACAGATAATTACAGACTTTAACAGCAGAAGACTGGTTGAAGTCTCTCTTCATCCCCCTACACAAGAAAGGCTCAATGAGTAACTGCTCAAACTAACGAACTATTGCTACCGTATCGCAAGCAAATAATTTTGCTCTACAAATTGAACCAGTGTTTGAAGTCCTATATTCATTCCTCACATAACCGCAGAACAAGCAGGTTTTGTCGAAGGAAAGAAACTCGTGAACAGATTCTCAACATACGACGAATGATCGAGAAATCGAGAGTTTTTGTTCCTGTTTTCATCAGCTTCCTTTACAGGAAAGCCTTTGACAATGTTGCCTGGGAAAGTCGTGGAAGGTGCTTGCAGAGTTCCGTGTGACATCATAGTTGGCAGCACTGATCAGTACACAATAATCACTTCACAGCTGTGAAAACAAGTGCTGGCCCATGTGATTTCTTCAGTGTATCGAAAGACGTCAGCAGGGTTGTCTCAACTGCACAACATCTATGTAGAACAAGTCATTGTAAATGCTTTTGATAGTTCGACCAAAGGCTACTCAATTGGTTGGGTTGATTTGGGGGAGGAGACCAAACTGCGATGTCATCGGTCTCATAGGATTAGGAAAGGAAGTCGGCCGTTCACTTTAAAAGGAACCATCCCGGCATTTGCCTGAAGCGATTTAGGGAAATCACAGAAAACATAAATCAGGATGGTCGGATGCGGGATTGAACCGTCGTCCTCCCGAATGCGAGTCCAGTGTGCTAACCACTGCGCCACCTCGCTCGGTTCTCAGTTGGTGGTAGAATTATTGACAATCTCCAACTTTCTGACGGCACAGTGCTTTTAGGCAGCAGCGAAGATAAACTTGCTAAGCTACTAACAAAAGTAAAGGACATTAGTCTGTCATATGGATTAGACATCATAGTTAGCAAGTCCAAACTCATGATAACCGATCGAGGAGCACAGGTTCATCTCACAGATTGATTAAAGGAACTGGAAACTGGGCATTCTTTTACCCGCGACACGGGACGTTGTGAAGAGGAGATGAGAAGATGAACCAGGCTAGGGCGAGTGGCTATGAAGAAACTCACCAAGATCTGGTAGAAAGAAGCGATAATGAATACGACAGAGTTCCAGCGTGTTGAAGCACTCGTGTTTTCGGTCTTCTTTTATGGTCTTCTAACGCCAGACACAACAGCGTATTGTTCTATTTGAGTTTTGGTGCTAGCGTAGGTTGACGCGCATAAAATCGACTGAAAGTAGACCAAGTGAGTCCATTATTAACCAGTTCATCATCTCCAGGCGTCTTTCTTCTCGTGTCAACCAAAAAATTGCCCAAGTCTTTGGCTATGTTGTGAGAAGAGATGGTGAAAATCTAAAGAAAATAGTAATGGAAGTGAAAGTCATGAGCAACAGGCCTAAGAGATGGAGACGCCTGGTTCACGCGGTGACGACGCTCAGCAATGAGTACAACGATCTATGACGATGTATAGCGGAACATTAGGACATCATTCGACTGATCGTTCGAGAAACGTAAAATACCCTGTACGCTCGCCAGACTTAAAACCTCTGTCATTTAATCGATGGAAAAATTAGAACAAGAAGTCAAAAGGAAAACATGACAACTTCTGATGGTTCAAATGGCTCTGAGCACTGTGGTCATCAGTCCCCTAGAACTTAGAACTACTTAAACCTAACTAACCTAAGGACATCACACACATTCATGCCCGAGGCAGGATTCGAACCTGCGACCGTAGCAGTAACGCGGTTCCGGAATGAGGCGCCTAGAACCGCTCGGCCACAAGGGCCGGTTGACAACTTCTGAAGGCATGAAATGTCGTATAACACTTGCCTGTCCAGATGAAATTCAACGTGCAGTGTTGTCCCTCCGGAGTAGCGAAAGGTCAACATTTCTAGAGCTTAATGACAATCTCATTAATGAACATTCAAATCGTGCCTGAGTTACATGTTTACCTACAATTGGTGCAGGAGGGGAGGCTTTTGTGGGACCTCTTCTCCTGACGACTGCAATGTGTTTAAACACTCGTAGTTGCCTGCGCTACATGACTACCTACAAAATTGAAGTATAGATGAATGCATAGTAAACAATCAAAATAATCTTTGAAAAAAAATTGACTAAGTTGCAGGTTCGAAAAAAAATACTACGGAATTTGAACGAGAGCTCATCGTCTCGGTTTGTTGTACCGTCATATATACACACACGCTAATATTACACTTTACACAAATAAATGGTGACTCAAAATAAAGGGAAATTCTGGAACGTATCGTGGCAACACTGCGAGGTAGGTGTTGCCGAATGACATATAGAATGCTGCTCGCACTGTCTTGTCTCTTAGTGAACAGTAAACATGGAGCAATGGTCAGTGTGCTGCGTGCCTTTGCGGTAAAAGCTTATTACAAGAACGGAAGTGTGGTGGTCGCGCGGCGAGAATTTTGGCGTCGTTTCAACATCGGACGGCATGGTCGTGCTCCCTCGGCGCATGCAATCAACACCTAGGTCCGCATTGAAGAAGCAATCTGCAGGGAGCCCCTGAACCGCTCGTAGAGGAGGCTGTGCGAACTGCTTTCGTAAGAAGCCCACAGCGGTCTATTCGATGTCGCGCAGAATCTCTACAGTTGCGTCGTTCGAGTGTTCAATGAATACTAAAACTAGATTTCAAGCTCCACTCGTACAAACTGCAGATCGTTCAGCGACTTCAACCTAACGATCTGATAATGCTTGGACAATATGCTGAAATCTTCAACTTTTGTAGTCCTGTCTTCCTCAGTTGCGTGTAATATTACGGTATGTTGATAATTTTTACTTATGGACCGTCTGACAGCAACTGAATAAAACGCAATTTTAGTGCCATACGCGTTTCGCCTTTATTTTCTGCAAGGCATCATCAGTGGCAGGTTGCGTGGACAATTTCTCACATATTACGCTCCTGTTGCATTTTTGGTGTTGTTCTTCTTCCTATGAGCGCCAATTTGCTGTTTTTTCCACATTCCACAGCACTATGCACTGAACGCTTGTTTTAATGCAATGTTTTTCAACATTGCATTCAATGTTTTTCAACATTGCATTAAAACAAGCGTTCAGTGCATAGTGCTGTGGAATGTGGAAAAAACAGCAAATTGGCGCTCATAGGAAGAAGAACAACACAAAAAATGCAACAGGAGCGTAATATGTAAGAAACTGTCTACGCAATCTGCCACTGATGATGCCTTGCAGAAAATAAAGGCGAAACGCGTATGGCACTAAAATTGTGTTTTATTCAGTTGCTGTCAGACGGTCCATAAGTAAAAATTATCAGTATACCGTAATATGCTGAAAGCCTGTTAGCAGAAATGCACGACGACTAGAATTTCATTAACAACCTGTGGATGTCGGACGAAGCTAACTTCCACCTCAGTGGCTTTGGCAACAAACAGAATTTTCGCTGTTGGTCTCAGCAAAATCCACATCAGCTACACGAGCGTATGCACACCCCTAGGGTTATTTGTAAGGTGCGCTAAGCAATAATAAAAAAAAAAAAAATGTTCAAATGTTCGTGAAATCTTATGGGACTTAACTGCTACGGTCATCAGTCCCTAAGCTCACACACTACTTAACCTAAATTATCCTAAGGACAAACACACACACCCATGCCCGAGGGAGGACTCGAACCTCCGCCGGGAGCCAAGTAATCGAAAGGCATTCATTATAGGTCCCTATTTCTTTTCTAACACGACAATGTGTACGGAACCACTGTAACGTCTGTTCGGTATGTTGTCATGGTGGAAAGTTGTGTTGCGCATGAACTGCCCCATTTTTCTGCCAACGATTGGTTTCAACGTGACGGGGCAACGGCGCATACGCCACGGATATCGATGGGAGCTGTGCGACGATTGTTTGGCAATCGTGTCATTTCAAGGCACAGTCACAATTCGTGACCCTCAGGGTCGGCTGACCTAACAGCGTGTGATTTTTTTTATTTTTATTTATTTATTTTTTGTGGGGCCACCTTAATAGTACCGTTTACCGTACTCGACTTGCAACCACTGAAAACCTTAAAGCGAGAATACGCGAGGAAACCTCCATGATTCCTATTGAAATGTTAGGTCGAGCCACGCATAAAGTTCCTACCAAGCTGCAGGAATGTGTGCGCCGAGGGGGGCTCATCTATCGGATTTGATGTTCAAGAAATAAGAATGCTTGTGACATTAATAACGGCATACCCTGTACTGTATGCTGACATAAATAAATATGTGAAAAGTAATTGTGCTCATCCATTAATCTCAATTCCAAAATTTCCCGTCCTTTTGAATCACCCTGTACTGCGAACTACCTCAGGAAAAATAAGAGAGAATAAGTATTAACATTAATTAAACCAGGGCAACTGAAATAATAAAATGTTAATTAGTTTAAGTAGCTCACCAAGCTTAGTCGTTTATTGTCGCAATAGTAGTTACAATGTGGCGTACGCGGGCGCCAATCCTCTCTGGATGTCCAAGACAGAGACGTAATTTCTTAAAACATTTTTCGTAATGGAGCGAGGGAAAAAAGTAGGACGACAAAGATTCAAAAGTTGTGCGCAGAGCGCCTTTGGATTCTTATTATCGCTACGGCAGAGATTATTACTATCGTAGATTCCGCGATTCAACTGAGATCATATTACACAACGGAGCTTTGGCTTGCGACGCCATTATCTCGTATTTGATCAGGTGCCACACTTGTTATGCAGTTAGGGTCTTCTTCGAAAGCTCTTTCCAATACAACGAAAAAGTGTATAGTTTAATTAAACTGAAAAGCAAAGTTGATGTTATAATTCGGCAACAATAAACATTAAAAATTACTTACGTGTGACAGAAAACCGTCACACTGTCGGTTATAACTTCGCGAAAACAACAGCTCGTTATGTTTACTCGTTGTAGGTACATTTGGGATGGGCTGTGTTATCTGCCTCATTCAGTATGTCCGTAGGCTGGAAAGGAGATTTTTATTTGGGGTGTAGAAACGTTTTTCCGCTCTAACCGTTACAACAAAGTGAAAGTCGTGTGTTGTGTGGGGGCTGGTGCACGCTAACAAAGCCAGTATGCAAACACGGAAAGCACAAATCCGCACTTTCCACTCGTTACGTTATCTACAGATCGCGCGCCCGTTGCGAGACACCGCTATCAACCTGGACACCGCCAGTAACAGCGTATGACAGTCTCTTATCTCACTCCTTTCTAGCAGTGAAGGGGTAAAAAAACTGGGTTTATTCGTCGCCCAAGGTTCGATGTAATACCGATATCAGGGCAGGCGCCACAGCCGTGGAAACACACGTCATAAACGCCGGCTCACGAAACGGTACTCAACGATATCTGGAACGTTCTCCTTTCTACCTATGCATGGACGAAATTTGATCGGCACGTATGCCGTGCAGAGGACATTACTCTCGCTTCCGCATTTCCTATTTAATGTTCGTACAGACCGTACTACGAGTATAGAGGCCAGACCATAACCAGCAACAGAAGCAGTATGGACGTCGCGTTTACCGCCGACTTCTATAGCTGAGGTCCACAGTGCAAAGGTGATTCGCGCCACAAAAGCAAAATTTTTACAGAGAAACACGTTTTATTTGCTGTTTCTCCAGTCGGGCTTGTGTCGAACAGTGTCACTAATAATTCCGGTACTGCCTGTCGTATTTTCAAAGTTGGAAACCTATTTCTCGTGTCGTATTTGCCACTCCAGCTCCAAGATTCGTCCAAATACTTTCTGTAAATGACATTATGGTTGTCATTTGAATATAAAATTATTTGTTTGTACAACCCACTACTGCAGTTTCAGCGGAGTGGCCATTTGTTGTTGTGGTCTTCAGTCCAGTGACTGGCTTAATGCAGCTCTCCATCCTACTCTGTCCTGTGCAAGCTTCTTCATCTCCCAGTACCTGCTGCAAGCTACATCCTCCTGAATCTGCTCAGTGATTCATCTCTTGGTCTCCCTCTACGATTTTTACCCTCCACGCTGCCCTCTAATACTAAATTGGTGATCCCTTGATGCTTCAGAACATGTCCTACCAATCGATCCCTTCTTCCTGTCAAGTCGTGCCACAAACTCCTCTTCTCCCCAATCGTATTCAATACCTCCCCATTAGTTATGTGATCTACCCATCTAATCTTCAGCATTCTTCTGTAGCACCACATTTCGAAAGCTTCTATTCTCTTCTTGTCCAAGCTATTTATCGTCCATGTTTCACTTCCATACATGGCTACACTCCATACGAATACTTTCAGAAACGACTTCCTAAACACTTAAATCTATACTCGACGTTAACAAATTTCTCTTCTCCAGAAACGCTTTCCTTGCCATTGCCAGTCTACATTTTATATCCTCTCTACCTCGACCATCATCAGTTATTTTGCTCCCCAAATAGCAAAACTCCTTTACTACTTTAAGTGTCTCATTTCCTAATCTAATTCCCTCAGCATCACCCGACTTAATTCGACTACATTCCATTATCCTCGTTTTGCTTTTGTTGATGTTCATCTTATATCCTCCTTTCAAGACACTGTCCATTCCGTTCAGCTGCTCTTCCAGCTCCTTTGCTGTCTCTGACAGAATTACAATGTCATCGGAGAACCTCGAATTTTTCTTTTGTTTCCTTTACTGCTTGCTCAATATACAGATTGAATAACATCGGGGAGAGGCTACAACCCTGTCTCACTCCCTTCCCAACCACTGCTGCCATTTCATGCCCCTCGACTCTTATAACAGCTATCTGGTTTCTGTACAAATTGTAAATAGGCTTTCGCTCGCTGTATTTTATCCCTGCCACCTTCAGTATTTGAAAGAGAGTATTCCATTCAACATTGTCAAAAGCGTTCTCTAAGTCTACAAATGCTAGAAACGTAGGTTTTCATTCCTTAATCTGTTTTCTAGGATAAGTCGTACGGTAAGTATTGCCTCACGCGTTCCAATATCTCTACAGAATCCAAACTGATCTTCCCCGACGTCGACTTCTACCAGTTTTTGCATTCGTCTGTAAAGAATTCGTGTTAGTATTTTGCAGCCGTAGCTTATTAAACTGATAGTTAGGTAATTTTCACATCTGTCAACACTTGCTTTCTTTGGGATTGGAATTATTATATTCTTCTTGAAGTCTGAGTGTATTTGTCCTGTCTCATACATCTTGCTCACCAGATGGTAGAATTATGTTAGGCCTGGCTCTCCCAAGGTTGTCAGTAGTTCTAATGGAATGTTGTCTACTCCTGGGGCCTTGTTTCGACTTAGGTCTTTCAGTGCTCTGTCAAACTCTTCACGCAGTATCATATCTCATATTTCATCTTCATCTACGTTAGCAAATGGAAATACCTTTAATTCGTTTGACTGGCGTCGATTTACTTAATAACTTGTGTGCCAAGCCAGGTTTATGCGGCTTTGCTGCGGTACGGACTAGCGATGATCAAATTGCTGAAGGCAACATAGTGTATGAAATTTGATAAACAGTGTGGAGCCAGTGACGTAAATGCAAAATACACTGCCTTACAAGAAAAGTGAAGCACCCAGAAGGCATGGTTGGAGGTTAGCGTAAGTTTGTAAACATGCTCTGAGCATCGGCAATTCACATGTAGAACAGCTACCAAAGTTCATCACTACTGTTCGTGTTTAATATTGTTATCAAGCGTGGTTGGGTAAATAAGGGACATTAACAGCCTTGAATGTTGAATGATCGCTGTGAAGGAAACGGAGGTGCAGTGCACTCGTGTGAGACCGTTAGCAGCACTTGGCAGAGTTTGAAAGGGGATCCTTGTGGGTCTCCATTTGGTCAGTAGGTCAAATCGAGCAATATACAGATTTTTGAGACATTCGGAGGTGGGAGTGACCCAATGTCTGACAGTGGCACTGACCTGATGTTTGGACTACACATGGAAACATGATGGTAGACAAACTCGTCGTGAAGGTTCTGGTCGACCACTAGAAGGGAGTATCGTTGTATTGTATATGAAGCACATCATAATTCCTTCACATCTGCGCCTGTTCTCCGAGTACAAGTAACGGACTATCTGCAACTTTCTTTGCCATTCCGCACCATTAGCAGGAGGCTAGCAGCAGTTGAACTATGGAATTACCATCCCATGCGTAGACTTATGTTAACAACACAGCGTGAATAGCTGCGTTTGGAGTGCTGGATGGACTCTTGATGAATGCCACTGTACTTTGTTCAGTGGTGAGTTGTAATTCTCATGTACCCCAGATGACCATTATCGGCGAGAATGGCAGTGACCTCGGGAGAGCTTCCATTCTTCCAATGTTTGGGAGGGGCACAGCAGTGTTGGTTACTCTTAGCGTCATGCTGTAGGGGGCCATCGGGTGTGACTTCAGGTCACGACCAGTAGTTATTGAGGGAACTCTGATGATATTTATTTATTTATTTAGCGTATGGCCGGCCGCGGTGGTCTAGCGGTTCTAGGCGCTCAGTCCGGAACCACGCAACTGCTACTGTCGCAGGTTCGAATCCTGCCTCGGGCATGGATGTGTGTGATGTCCTTAGGTTAGTTAGGTTTAAGTAGTTCTAAGTTCTAGGGGACTAATGACCACAGATGTTAAGTCCCATAGTGCTCAGAGCCATTTCAACCATTTTTTTTTGCGTATGGCTAATACAGACATATCATGAAATTAAATTACATATACGAGGTGCATTCAAGTTCTAAGGCCTCCGATTTTTTTCTCCGGACTGGAAAGAGGTAGTAACATGTGCATTGTTTTAAAATGAGGTCGCGTTCATTGTCAATACATCCCAGAGATGGCAGCACCATACGGCAGATGGAATTTTACCGCCAGCGGCGAGAATGAGAACTGTTTTAAATACTTAAAATGGCGACGTTTTCCTTACTTGAACAGCGTGCAATCATTCGTTTTCTGAATTTGCGTGGTGTGAAACCAATTCAAATTCATCGACAGTTGAAGGAGACATGTGGTGATGGAGTTACGGATGTGTCGAAAGTGCGTTCGTGGGTGCAACAGTTTAATGAAGGCAGAACATCGTGTGACAACAAATCGAAACAACCTCGGTCTCGCACAAGCCGGTCTGACGACACGATCGAGAAAGTGGAGAGAATTGTTTTGGGGGATCGCCGAATTACTGTTGAACAGATCGCGTCCAGAGTTGGCATTTCTGTGGGTTCTGTGCACACAATCCTGCATGACGACCTGAAAATGCGAAAAGTGTCATCCAGGTGGGTGCCACGAATGCTGACGGATGAGCACACGGCTGCCCATGTGGCATGTTGCCGAGCAATGTTGATGCGCAACGACAGCATGAATGGGACTTTCTTTTCGTCGGTTGTGACAATGGAAGAGACGTGGATCCCATTTTTCAATCCAGAAACAAAGCGCCAGTCAGTTCAATGGAAGCACACAGATTCACCGCCACCAAAAAAATTTCGGGTAACCGCCAGTGCCGAAAAAATGATGGTGTCCATGTTCTGGGACAGCGAGGGCGTAATCCTTACCCATTGCGCTCCAAAGGGCACTACGGTAACAGGTGCATCCTACGAAAATGTTTTGAAGAACAAATTCCTTCCTGAACTGCAACAAAAACGTCCGGGAAGGGCTGCGCGTGTGCTGTTTCACCAAGACAATGCACCCACACATCGAGCTAACGTTACGCAACAGTTTCTTCGTGATAACAACTTTGAAGTGATTCCTCATGCTCCCTACTCACCTGACCTGGCTCCTAGTGACTTTTGGCTTTTTCCAACAATGAAAGACACTCTCTGTGACCGCACATTCACCAGCCATGCTGCTATTGCCTCAGCGATTTTCCAGTGGTCAAAACAGACTCCTAAAGAAGCCTTCGCCGCTGCCATGGAATCATGGCGTCAGCGTTGTGAAAAATGTGTACGTCTGCAGGGCGATTACGTCGAGAAGTAACGCCAGTTTCATCGATTACGGGTGAGTAGTTAATTAGAAAAAAAAATCGGAGGCCTTAGAACTTGAATGCACCTCGTACATATTGACACACAAGAAACTTAAGTTTGTCTTTACAACTGAATATCCAGTCCTTCAATGCAGTGCACTGCATCTGGAGTTGCTAGCAGGAAGTCCTCTTTGGCGCCGTGATAGGCTCGAATCCTGCATTCACTGACAATGTGGTGAACAGTCTGGTATGGAGCCCCGCAGTCACAGGCTGGATCAGGCAGCTTCTTCCACTTAAAGAGAGCATCCCTACATCTGCCATGGGCGGTACGGATTCTGTTGAGAGCAGACCAGGTCTTGCGTGGTAGGTCGAATCCACTTGGAAGTTTAGCACCTGAGAAGATGTTATGCAGGTGCACATCTGTCACTGCTTCCCACCGACCTTTCCATTCTTGGAGAGGTTTGATATCCTTAGCAACCATGTCAGCAGCATCGCACAGAGTTGGATGGCGTGATTTCAGTCTCTTACGACTTAAAAGCGGCAGGTCGCTATGTGCAGGTACGTTAGAATTCCTGGAGATCTTGTGGAATTCTCTCATAAGGGCAGTACATCTGCGTAGATCAGGAGGCATTATACCGGTTAACAGTTGAAGCCAATAAACTGGACTAGATCTGATTGCGCCAGATATTATGCGCATTGTCGTATTCAGCAGGGTATCAACAAGCCTCGTATGATGACTGTTCGTCCAAAGAGGTGCACAATACTCAGCACTTGAGTACGCCAAGCCCAGAGCTGAAGATCGCAGGGTGGTTGCTGAAGATCCCCAGGTAGTTCCGCATAGCTTATGGAGGATGTTGTTTCGAGTGCTCAACTTTTGAGCTAAGTTGAGAAGGTGTTGTTTGAAGCATAGTGTACGATCCAAGATGACACCAAGATATTTTGGGTTCCAATTATGACGAAGAATTCTGCCTCTGAAACTTACTTCCAGTTTTACGTTCGGCAACCGGTTATTTAGATGGAAGCAACACACTTGTGTTTTACTCACGCTGGGTTGGAGTCTCCAGATTTTGAAGTAATTATCTAATGCAGACAGATCATTGGCTAGAATCTCTTATGTTGTCTCCATTTCCTGGTGTTTTACGGCTACATCAACAAAAGCAAAACGAGGATAATGGAATGTAGTCAAATTAAATCGGGTGATGCTGAGGGGATTAGATTAGGAAATGAGACACTTAAAGTAGTAAAGGAGTTTTGCTATTTAGGGAGTAAAATAACTGATGATGGTCGAAGTAGAGAGGATATAAAATGTAGACTGGCAATGGCAAGGAAATCGTTTCTGAAGAAGAGAAATTTGTTAACATCGAGTATAGATTTAAGTGTCAGGAAGTCGTTTCTGAAAGTATTTGTATGGAGTGTAGCCATGTATGGAAGTGAAACATGGACGATAACCAGTTTGGACAAGAAGAGAATAGAAGCTTTCGAAATGTGGTGCTACAGAAGAATGCTGAAGATAAGGTGGGTAGACCACGTAACTAATGAGGAGGTATTGAATAGGATTGGGGAGAAGAGAAGTTTGTGGCACAACTTGACTAGAAGAAGGGATCGGTTGGTAGGACATGTTTTGAGGCATCAAGGGATCACAAATTTAGCATTGGAGGGCAGCGTGGAGGGTAAAAATCGTAGAGGGAGACCAAGAGATCAATACACTAAGCAGACTCAGAAGGATGTAGGTTGCAGTAGGTACTGGGAGATGAAGAAGCTTGCACAGGATAGAGTAGCATGGAGAGCTGCATCAAAGCAGTCTCAGGACTGAAGACCACAACAACAACAACAACATTACGGCTAGAGCCAGGTCTTCGGCATATCAGTATGTCAGGTAGATCAGATAGATATAGGTTGAATGGATTGCCTCTGATGACACAACAGTACATCACAGGCGTCCTACATCCTTATCTGTTAACCATCATGTGGCAGTATTGTGGTACCATTTTTCAACAGGACAATGCTCATTCTCACACAACACCTGCCTCTTTGAACTGTCTGCATGACTCCTGTGGCCAGCGATACCCACAGATTTGCTCCCGACAGCACGTGCGCAGGACCCGCTCAGGCGTCAGCTGTAGCCCGGTGGCAGTGTTCAGGGTGTCAAGACTTGTTACAATAGTTGTGCCCCACGTTGCCTCAGGAGAGTTACAATGGCTTTATGGTACCCTTCCAATCGAATCATTGCTTGCAACCAGGCCAGATGGAATGCAATGCCATACTGGTAAGTGGGCTTATACTGCAAGTTCTTTGCAAGTTCGACTCGATTTTGCAATCACTACAATAACATGGCACACCAACTCAACCCGCGAGAAGTTTCGTTTCGTTTCTTCCTCCCCTTCCGGGCGCTTCACTTTCTATATCAGGCAGTGATTTAGCCCACTGAATTTACTCACCGCAATTGCGTTCTAAATGTTCTTAATTGCACTCCAGTAATTGCAATTAATCCTACCCCACATAATAAAATTTTCCTTTAGAGTTTAATGATTGTACAGTTACCCTATTAATATTCAACCAATTTCCTTGGCACATTATGTATAGATATTCCTAGCACATATAACCCCTTCCAAAACAGCACGTAATAATCTGATCCTAACACCCCACTCAAATAATCACAAAATAAATCTTTTTACACTGGAATGAATTAAACTTTTATCTCATAAATCACACCACTGTCTTCCAAACACCGCACACCAAATTTGTGTCTCCATCTTTCTGCCGCCACGCTAAAATTGTGCCTCCATACTCTCTTTGCGTGTATTGTAGCATCGTCTGATTGTACAATAACAATAATAATAACTTAACAAGAAATCTCACATACTGCACAAGAAACTATATGTATTTATTTAAATACATTGCGGTGAATCAGAACTGCTCAAAAACTCCTCCTGACATAACACTGCAAAACTTCCAAATGTGCTACATGCTGTTCTCCGCTGAAAATCTGTTTAAATTTTAATTTCCATTTCTTGCCCTCTTGTTCATATTCGAGGCACTTTTCCTCCGCAGCTCAGTAAAGTTTTATATTTGCTCGAACAGTCTGTACGCAGCACCACATCTTTCGCTAACTCGCTGACACAAAATCTGTTCTGGTGTAGCCACAGGCGCCGGCATGAAGATGAAGAACGTAAGAGCAGAGAAGGCGGTGAGACGTCGTCGGCCAATGGTGCGCTGACTAGGACCGCACCACGACGGGGGCGCCCCCTGCAGGAACTGAGTACAAGCGCAGCTCCTGCCAGCCCCAGGGACATTAGCGATCCAATCGGCTCAGTATGTGGACATTAGTGGACAGGCTTGTTGAACCTTGTGTGTAGCCAAGAGTATTACTGTTTGCATGTCCCCTATCTTTTTTGACTACTCCTTGCAAGTGTCCAAGTTAAGTATTGTCAATCTTCTTTATAGAAATAGAAATACTGATGTTATTTGCTTGAATTGTTGTATAGTATTCCGACAACACAGCATCCCTTAGGCATGCTACACGAGACGAGTGGGCAAGACCCAACAAAAACAAATCGTCGTAAATTCGAACTTACCACACTGAAATTCTAATAAAGTTTCTTTTAGTATAGGATTGGTTAGTCCACCTGAAACAGTTTTGATTTTTACATTGCTTGCTTCTGTATGTAATAAATTCTCAGATACCACTGAAATATTACTTCCAAAAAGGAGAAGCACACACACTTTGTAACAGCAACAACCCTGTACTATTGTACACATAAATAATAATTTTTTTCCATCTGATTTTTCGTTAAACTTGAGTAATTGGTGTTCTGATTTCATTTGTTTTCTTGTTTCATGTCAATGTGTTAAGAAAACTGTAAACAAGTTTCAATGTTAATATCAATATTTATGTCAAATGACAAGCAGTATTGTAACAGAATTGAAATGTAACAAATGTTGAAACTGTTGTAAGATGTTTAAGATTGTAACTGTGAGCCTGGTCCATACGTAGGCAATGTGTTAGGATATGTAGAATGCAAAACCTCGGGTGAATACCCGGCCTGTCAGGGAGCGGTAAAAGGTGGATGGCAGGCGAGCACGGGAAAATGCACACGGGCACTGCACGGCGCAACGGGCTCAGCAGTAGCAGTAGTAGTTGGAGTTTGGCAATGGTTTGAGCAAGTCGTGTGAAGTTAGCACCCCTTTTTCGAGAAATATACATTTTTTTCACAGTTCTTGATAGATGTAGCATAGTTCTAGAGTTCTTTGTACAAAATTTCAATAGTTCTGCAGAATTTAGCGACCAAAACAACAATACTCGAAAAAATTTTCGTATCGAAAATGTTCTTTGGCAGTTTCCGCAAAATGTAAATAAGTACAAGAGTTCTGAGCACAGTTCTGAACAGAGCTCCAAGAGTTCTTTCGAAAATCCAAGTAACATTTTTTTGTGCAGCTAATAGTTTACGAGATAATTGCATTTTAATGAGAAAATCTTTTCACTTACTGTGAAGTAGGCACCCTTTTTTTCAGAAATATATATTTTTTTCAGAGTTCTTGATAGATATGGCATAGTTCTAGAGTTCTTTGTACAAAATTTCAATAGTTCTGCAGAATTTAGCGAAGAAAACAACAATTTTCGAAAAAATTTTCGTATCGAAAACATTTTTTGTCAATTTTCGCAAAAATTAAACTTGTACAACAGTTCTGAGGACAGTCCTGAACAGAATTCCAAGAGCTCTATCGAAAATCCCAACAATATTTTTCTATGGCGATAATGGTTTGAGATAAATTGATTTAATATGGGACACACTTTCTTTACGGAAAATATAAATATATTCGTACAACAGTTCTGATGACAGTTCTGGACACCACGTAAAGAGTTCTATCGAAAATCCTAGTGAAATTTTTTTGTGCAGGTAATAGTTTAAGAGGTAATTGCAACTTAATTAAGAATTCCATAAGAGCTCCTACTGTGAAGCTGGCACCCTTTTTTTCAGAAATATATATTTTTTTCAGAGCTCTTGATAGATAAGTCATAGTTCTAGAGTTCTCTGTACAAAATTTCAATAGTTCAGTAGAATTTAGTGACGAAAACAACAATACTCGAAAAAATTTTCGTATCGAAAATGTTCTTTGGCAGTTTCCGCAAAATGTAAATAAATGCAAGAGTTCTGAGCACAGTTCTGAACAGAGCTCCAAGAGTTCTTTCGAAAATCCAAGTAACATTTTTTTGTGCAGCTAATAGTTTACGAGATAATTGCATGTTAATGAGAAAATCTTTTCACTTACTGTGAAGTTGGCACCCTTTTTTTCAGAAATATATATTTTTTTCAGAGTTCTTGATAGATATGGCATAGTTCTAGAGTTCTTTGTACAAAATTTCAATAGTTCTGCAGAATTTAGCGACGAAAACAATATTCGAAAAAATTTTCGTATCGAAAACATTCTTCGTCAATTTTCGGAAATTGTAAATAAGTACAACAGTTCTGAGCACAGTTCTGAACAGAACTCCAAGAGTTCTATCGAAAACCCAAGTAACATTTTTTTGTGCAGCTAATAGCTTACTAGATAATTGCAATTTAAGGAGAAAATCTTTTCACTTACTGTGAAGTTGGCACCCTTTTTTTCACAAGTGTATACTTTTTTCAGATTTCTTGATAGATATGCCATAGTTCTAGAGTTCTTTCTACAAAATTTCAATAGTTCTGCAGAATTTAGCGACGAAAACAATATTCGAAAAAATTTTCGTATCGAAAACATTCTTCGTCAATTTTCGCAAATTGTAAATAAGTACAACAGTTCTGAGCACAGCTCTGAACAGAACTCCAAGAGTTCTATCGAAAACCCAAGTAACATTTTTTTGTGCAGCTAACAGCTTACGAGATAATTGCAATTTAAGAAGAAAATCTTTTCACTTACTGTGAAGTTGGCACCCTTTTTTTCGTAAATGTATATTTCTTTCACAGTTCTTGACAGGTATGCCATAGTTCTAGAGTTCTTTGTACAAAATTTGAATAGTTCTGCAGAATTTAACGAAGAAAACAACAATACTCAAAAAAATTCGAATAGCAAACATTCGTTATAAATTTTCGCAAAAGGTAAATTCGGAGAACAGTTCTGAGGGCAGTTCTGAACAGAACCCCAATAGTTCTATCGAATATCCTAATTACAATTTTTTGTGCAGCTAACACGTTACGAGATAATTGCAATTTAAGGAGGGAACCTCTTCACTTACTGTGAAGTTGGAATCCTTTTCTTCAGAAATATATATTTTTTCAGAGTTCTTGATAGAAATGTCATAGTTCTAGAGTTATTTGTACAAAATTTGAATAGTCCTGCAGAATTTAGCGAGAAAAACAACAATACTCGAAAAATTTTTCTCATCGAATACATTCTTTGTCAATTTTCGCAAAAAGTAAATTCGTACAACAGTTCTGAACAGAACACCAAGAGCTCTATCGAAAATCCTAATAATATATTTTTGTGGCGATGATAGTTTATACGGTAACTGCTTTGATGTTAGACCCACTTTCTCCACAGAAAAAGTAAATTCGTTCAACAGTTTTGATGAACAGTTCAGGTTAACACCTCAAGACTTATATCGATAATCATAATAACATTTTTTGTGGTTATAAAGTTTGTATGGTAATTGATTAATTGTGGGGCACTCTTACTAAAAAAAAAAATTATGTCTGTGCGTATGCTCTGATGCCAGCTCTGGATAGCACTGTAAGAGTTCTATCGAAAATACTAGTAACATATTCTGTGCAGGTAATTGTTTACGTAGTAACTGCCTTTATTAAGGAATGCTTATGAGCATTTCCCGTGAAGTTTGAACCCCTTTTACGATAAATATAACTTTTTTTCACAGTTCTTGATATATATGCAATACTTCTAGATTTCCCTGCTCAAAACACGAATGTTCTACAGAATTTCGGGAAGAAAACAATAACTCGGCAAAATTTTGGTATGGTAAAAAATTATTTGTCAGTTTGGAAAAAATAAATTTGTATAACAGTTCTGTTGGCAGTTCTGGATAGCACCGGAAGAGTTGCATTGAAAATGATAAGAACATTTTTGTGGCGATAATAGTTTATACAATATTAGTTTTAATCTGATACTCACTTTATCTAATACAGCAAAATTCGTAGAATAGTTCTGATGACAGTTCTGAATATCACCCACAGAGTTCTACCAAAAACTATAATAACATTATTTGTGACGATGACATTATATGAGATAATTAATGTGGGACTCACTTTTGTCATGTAAAAGTAATAAATTCGTACAAAAGATCTGATGGCATTTCTTAATACGACCCTAAGAGTTCTACCGACAACTGTAATAACATTTTTTGTGGGGATAACAGTTAATGAGATAATAGCATTTTCGAGAGACCCACTTGGTCTACATTATAATAAATTGGCACAACCCTTTTGCTGACAGTTCTGGATAGCACCGAAAGAGTTCTTTTAAAAACCCTCATAACATTTTTATGGTGCCAGTAGATTATGAAATAGATTGTGTGTTCACTCTGCAGTGGGTGTGCGCCGATGTGAAACTTACTGGCAGATAAAAACTGTGTGCCGGACCGGGTCTCTAACCCCAGGCTGTGACCAAAGAATATCGTCACAATATCCTTTCGTCCAGGAGTGCTTCTTCTGCAATTTTCGTAGGACAACTTCTACGAAATTGGGAACGCAGGAGATGAGGTATTGCTGGAAGTACAGCTATGAGGACGATCATAAATTCTCACTTTTAGTTTGGAAAACCGAAAATCGAAAACCCGGATGTATATTCTACTAAATACAAAAAGGCTAAATGTTCAGCACTATACAAATGCCACTACACCTTCTTAAGACTGACTGTAGTAACTGTAGGTGGAAGCATGGGATGTGCGCGCTTAGATGATTCAAGGAGAGAAGGCTCGTCAGTGCAAAACAAACAGATGGCTGAGAGAGCAGATACATTCACACGCGACACTAACCAGATGGTGTCACACCTGTCGAGAATCGCACCAGAGGTACAATGAGCTGTGGTGGAGTGCTGTTGGCGTGGTTACTATGCAACTTACTTGATGGGCATCAATACTGTGGTGTCACCGCCAGACACCACACTTGCTAGGTGGTAGCTTAAATCGGCCGCGGTCCATTTAGTACTTGTCGGACCCGCGTGTCGCCACTGTGTGATCGCAGACCGAGCGCCACCACACGGCAGGTCTCGAGATACGGACGAGCACTCGCCCCAGTTGTACGGACGACATTGCTACCGACAATACGGACGAAGCCTTCCTCTCATTTGCCGAGAGACAGTTAGAATAGCCTTCTGCTAAGTCCATGGCTACGACCTAGCAAGGCGCCAATTGTAACAGTGCATGTATCTTACGAGTCTCATTTGTATAGTCAAGAGAGATGTATCACAAGGAGTGATTAAAAGTTAAGTATATTCCAAAGCTACGTATTTTCTTTATAGCAGTCATAACGTATCCTGTTCCAGACTTGACGCCAGTCGGCGTGTGTGTACGCGTGCCTTTCTTTCGGCTCCCTTCCCAGTGTGGCGTAACTAGCTTGTTACGCCACAACAAATACACCGTTATATTAATGTACAATACTTGAGAAACAATGTCATTCACACACTCCGAGTTCCTCATCACTCAGTGCTAGACTAAATTACCGGCCTAGTGATAAGCACCCTATGTACCTCACCGACTACACATCTTCGTGTTACAAGAAAAAAAGAGAAAAATACCAAGGGACACAAAATATGAATCCGGATAAACCGGAAATCCGGATTACTGAGGACCAAATAAACGAGGTTCTTATTTACAAATTTCGAACTTGTTATTAACTTTAATACTGTATCCCCTCAACATTATAACACCTCTATCAGTCATGTATTGAATTAGGATTTAAACATACTACTTAGTTCGTTTGTACGATATATTCAGTAAATATACTTACATTTCTATACATTGTAAAAACTTTTAACTCTCGCTGTAGTGTAACTCATCAAACTTCCACACTTCCTTTCTAACTAGAACAAATGTTTGCAACAATATTAACGACAGCAATTTCAAATTTATTCGTTACACACAGCACATGTTTTTATGTATCCTAGCGGCTGGTGATGTTGCCACATAACTTTCATCCATGAGGGTCCTGGGCATATTTTTAGCTGTTAGTGGGTCCTGGATGTCATGAGAGCTCAAAACAATTACTGTTTTACGTAATAAAATTCGTCTGGTTCTTCCTGATTCTAAAAATATACACTTCATGTGTGCCTTTCAATGTTGTATGATTCAGTATCGACGCTAATGCTCTCTTGATGAGATATGAGCCGATTGCTCGTTTTTATCCACTGTGCCCTTTCGAATTTTATTTCAGCGATTAATTTATTTGTTTATCAACGTAGTAAGTAGTACAAAGCTAATCCAGAATGTAAACTGCACTTAAATTCTGTTTTAACTGTTTAATAGTCAGTGTCCGCTGTCTGAACGTCAAATTTCAGATTAATACACTGCGCCTGGTTGCGTTATTTTATAGGAATTTTATTATTGTAAGTGGGAAGTACTACATAATGTTGAAGAAATCCAAAGCATATTGTTCGAAGAGCATAATATTATTCGAAATTTACCTGTACCAATAGGTGCAGCCAAAGCAGCATTTGTGATGCTGTAATTACCTCATAGATAACGATATTTGTCTATTGTAGTTTTGTATTCCAATCAGAATTTTGAGAGCATAAAAGCCTCATTTCAGCGTGAGAGAGGAGTAAAATCAGTAGATGATATTGAATTGAAAGCCTTCATCAGTCTCTTGTTTTTAATTGTTGTTAACAAAAGTAACAGATAAAGCCTGGAAGATCTGTGTGGAACTGATGGTGATGGCATTGAAAAATTTCACCTTCCAAATGAACATAAAACGTTTCAAATTTATTCCGGAGAGCCTTAGATTTTACAGTCGCGCTATTCGTGATGAAAGGAGACAATTAGACAAGCTAACAGCTATTCGGGAAATATTTACTGTGTTTGTACGCAACTACCACAAATCTTACATCCTTGGAGAAAATGTTACAGTAGACAAGAAGCTGGAAGGATTCTGTGGAAGGTACAGTTTTTGCCAATATGTATCAATCAAAACAAACGAGTATGGATTCTTGAGTGTGCGTTCTTAAGTATTTTACCTGTACAATTTGGAAATATACGCTGTGTTGCAACCAGAAGGATTTACCAACTGAGCAATAAACATTTTGATGTTGTTCTGTGACTGTGTAAACCTATATATCAGTCAGGTCGAAATGTGAAAGCGGACAACTGGTTTACTAGTACTGGAATGATAATAGAGCTATGAAGGGAGAATTTTTCTTTTGTTGGCATGATGAAGAAAGACAAGCATGGAGATTTGTCTAGAGTTTGCTATCAGTAAAAGAAGGGCTGCCCACATTTCCTTTTTTGGCTTCCACAAGACTGAACTCTAGTTTCCTCTGTACCTAAAAAGGGGAAGTGAGTGATCCAGGCATCACGTTTGCATGAAGATAATTCGATAGATGCTGACATTGTAGATAAACGGAAGCCATCCACCGTAAATTTTAAAATAGTGTTAAGTGTGGTATTTTCACAGCGGATAAGCCGAATACTTTGTACAACGCTGCAAGAAATGTGCGCCGCTGGTCAATGATTGTATTTTTGTAATGATCAGTACAGTTGGAATCTATGCACAAGTGTTTTATTGTGGCAACAGTAAGAACTGTATCAGAAGGAAAGGGTTCCTGAATCAGCTTTGTTATACAATGTTGTTTTCTTCGCTAAATTCTGCATAACTATTGAAATTTTGTACAGAGAACTCTATAACTATGACTTATCTATCAAGAACTCTGAAAAATATACATATTTCCGAAAAAAATGGTGCCAGCTTCACAGTAGGAGCTCTTATGGGGTTCTTAATAAAGTTGCAATTACCTCTTAACCTATTACCTGCACTAAAAAATTCTACTATGAATTTCGATAGAACTCTTCACGTGGTGTCCAGAACTGTCATCAGAACTGTCATCAGAACTGTTGTATGAATATATTTATATTTTCTGTAGAGAAAGTGTGTCCCACATTAAATCAATTTATCACAAACTATTATCGCCATAGAAAAATGTTATTAGGATTTTCGATAGAGCTCTTGGGGTTCTGTTCGGAACTGTCCTCAGAACTGTTGTACAAGTTTAATTTTTGCGAAAATTGACAAAAAATGTTTTCGATAGAAAAAATTTTTCGAGTATTGTTGTTTTCTTCGCTAAATTCTGCAGAACTATTGAAATTTTGTACAAAGAACTCTAGAATTATGGCATACCTGTCAAGAACTGTGAAAGAAATATACATTTATGAAAAAAAGGGTGCCAACTTCACAGTAAGTGAAAAGATTTTCTCCTTAAATTGCAATTATCTAGTAAGCTATTAGCTGCACAAAAGAATGTTACTTGGGTTTTCGATAGAACTCTTGGAGTTCTGTTCAGAACTGTGCTCAGAACTGTTGTACTCATTTACAATTTGCGAAAATTGACGAAGAATGTTTTCGATACGAAAATTTTTTCGAATATTGTTTTCGTCGCTAAATTCTGCAGAACTATTGAAATTTTGTACAAGGAACTCTAGAACTATGCCATATCTATCAAGAAATCTGAAAAAAGTATACATTTGTGAAAAAAAGGGTGCCAACTTCACAGTAAGTGAAAAGATTTTCTCCTTAAATTGCAACTATCTAGTAAGCTATTAGCTGCACAAAAAAATGTTACTTGGGTTTTCGATAGAACTCTTGGAGTTCTGTTCAGAACTGTGC
Source organism: Schistocerca serialis cubense (assembly GCF_023864345.2). Classification (NCBI taxonomy): domain Eukaryota; kingdom Metazoa; phylum Arthropoda; class Insecta; order Orthoptera; family Acrididae; genus Schistocerca; species Schistocerca serialis. The sequence continues at coordinate 17,469,563 of NC_064641.1, forward strand.
TCAGAACTGTTGTACTTATTTACAATTTCCGAAAATTGACGAAGAATGTTTTCGATACGAAAATTTTTTCGAACATTGTTTTCGTCGCTAAATTCTGCAGAACTATTGAAATTTTGTACAAAGAACTCTAGAACTATGCCATATCTATCAAGAAATCTGAAAAAAGTATACATTTGTGAAAAAAAGGGTGCCAACTTCACAGTAAGTGAAAAGATTTTCTCTTTAAATTGCAATTATCTCGTAAGCTATTAGCTGCACAAAAAAATGTTACTTGGGTTTTCGATAGAACTCTTGGAGGTCTGTTCAGAACTGTGCTCAGAACTGTTGTACTCATTTACAATTTGCGAAAATTGACGAAGAATGTTTTCGATACGAAAATTTTTTCGAACATTGTTTTCGTCGCTAAGTTCTGCAGAACTATTGAAATTTTGTACAAAGAACTCTAGAACTATGCCATATCTATCAAGAAATCTGAAAAAAATATATATTTCTGAAAAAAAGGGTGCCAACTTCACAGTAAGTGAAAAGATTTTCTCTTAAATTGCAATTATCTCGTAAACTATTAGCTGCACAAAAAAATGTTACTTGGATTTTCGAAAGAACTCTTGGAGCTCTGTTCAGAACTGTGCTCAGAACTCTTGTACTTATTTACATTTTGCGGTAATTGTCAGAGAATATTTTCGATACAAAAATTTTTTAGAGTATTGTTGTTTTCTTCGTTACATTTTGCAGAACTATTGAAATTTTGTGGAAAGAACTCTAGAACTATGGCACATCTAACGAGAACTGTGAAAAAAATGTATATTTGTCGAAAAATGGGTGCTAACTTCACACGACTGTTTGAGCATCACCTTCCGGAGCGAGGAGGCTCTCCTGAAAGACGTAGGTTCACTGAGCCTCGGGTATGCCGTTCCAACGCCCATACAGCATGGCAAAATTACATAGGCTCTAAACGGAAAAGTATTGCGACGCTATGAAGAAATAAAGTGCCGATACATCAAGAGCCATAGCTGTGGTTGTATGTGTGCTCTGTGCCTCGCCATCTCGCCGCCTGCCAACCGCCACATCGATACGAACAGGTTAAAACTTTTAGTACTGTATTCGTGTGGACCAGTGTTACTTTTGTTCCATACTGTTCAATAACAACTTAAATTTTACCAGAACTTTCCTATCATTTAATTATCCTCACAACTAACCTAGACAGGGTCTTTTCCACATGTTGTGCAATCCGAGTGTCCCGAAATGAAAAATTAAATTTTGTGTTGATATTAATTACTTGCAGACCTAACTATGTTAGAATGGTGTTTAAAGAACTGTTTTGTTAATGAATCAGTAAATGAATAGCGAAGGTCTGATAAAGTTGGAAGATAACTTTAATATTGATTTAGTAATGAAGTTTAATTATTTCGAGACAGATATAAAGGTATTTAAATGAGTAGGAAATAAGATAAAGAGAGTAGTAACTCATATATTGGAAATCTTGAGCGCATAATGGTGTCAGTAATTAATTTTTTTAATACAGTGATCATAACAGTTTCAGGTCCCCCCCCCCTCTCTTTTTTTTTATTCATTTGAATTCTGAAGTGTTATAAATTGGTTTGACTAGCAAAAGTTAAAGTCAATATATATGTCAAAAGTTATCAGTGTTTTATCTTTATCAAAACTGACATTTTGTGTGTGGCCCCAAAGTGCTATTTCTAGGGTAACCTATGCCCGATTTTAATCAGATCAATAGACAGTACGAAGTTTGGTAGTATACATTATAGTGTAGTGTTATGTATTTATCGTTTTTCCATATTAGTACAGAACGTGAAACTATCAGTTCTGTAGATTTTCTGGTTCTAAAATTTACTATATTATGCAGTGTTACTACGTGTTGTTTTACATGAACGTACATCAACTCGTACAGAGAAGAAACTCAGTTAATGCCTAATTAGGCTGGCGACCGTATCATCAACAAATTGGTAGCATCTTCTGTGTTGCTTTTGTCCATCCTGACGTGTAGTTGCATTTCGGACTTGCTTGACGTATCATTGTTATTACAGAGTGGGTGTAAGTCTGATTTGCCACCATTCAGGTACACGCGGTCAATATCTATACAAAAATCCTGTCTCGTAAGGTGAACCCCACTCACTTACCATAGTACAGGCTTTAATGAGTATTGTGTGCCCCACGCATACGTTTGAACTTCTTCATCATAAGCGTTGATCTCGTTATGGGCTGCATATTTACAATTACTTCCCTCTTTAAACATTTCTCTCTTAACAAATCACTTTCGGTATGCCTTGCCTCCATCTTTTGCTGCAAAAGCTAACTGCTTCACCTCCACCTCCAGCATTCTCGAGGAGGAGGAGATTAGTGTTTAACGTCCCGTCGACATCGAGGTAATTAGCGACGGAGCACAAGCTCGGATTAGGGAAGGATACGGAGGGAAATCGGCCGTGTCCTTTCAAAGGAACCATCCCGGCATTTGACTGAAGCGATTTTAGAAAAATAACGGAAAACCTAAATCAGGATGGTGGGGCGCGGGTTTGAACCGTCGTCCTCCCGAATGCGAGTCCAGTGTGCTAACCACTGCGCCACATCGCTCGGTATAGTCTGGGAAATTCCTTCTTTATTCCGACACATGTGTTCACAGACCTCCTCCCCCCCCCCTTTCTCCCCATTGATGGCTCTCCAAAGTTGGCGTTACCTAACAAGATTATGGCTATTTTTCTCACTCATAAGCTCACCAGACAAAATGTTAGTCACCTCACACTGGTCGCTTTGGAGCGCTGTAGATAGAGTAGAACTGTTGGTCATGTATCCCTCCACCACTAACTCCTAGCAGTGGTTGGGTGTGTATAATGCCAATCGGTTGTATCGAATCAGCGAGGCAAGATGGATCGACCTGGAGACGGGGCAGAGTGGCACTATCGTGTTTGTACTTTCCCATGACCATACCGAGAATGAAGATGCCCGGTATATTGGTGCATCAATGAGGATAGTCCAATATTTCTACAAGGAATAGTGTATAACTCACTTTCATGAAACACGACGGAAAGAACAGTGGTCATAAAAAGGTTCTAATGAACATGTATTGGAGACGTGTGTCACGCCTTCTAAATGTGAGGAATTAGTGCTGTCAGTAAATGCAGTTTTCGAGCGAACGTTGAGAAGGGAACTGCATGCAATAGAGATTTGGAGTCAGGTAACTCCAAAAGCCCATTGCTTACAGTGGCACATGAAGCTGCATGTCTTCAATGGTCCAAACAGCACAGCAACTTGACCGTAGCTGACTGGACGCGTGTAATGTAGTCCGACGGTTCGTTACTTTGGCTCTTTTCAAACGAAGTCAAGTGAACTGACGATCCAATGAGGCATTTATATTGCAGATTGTGGAGTGTATAGTTCTCTCTAATGTTTTGGTGGTGTCTTTCATACCATGATCTGGTCTCATTTGTTCAGGTTACCGTTTACATGTTCACCCTTTTCACTGATGGAAAGCTGCAGGTAAAGACGGGTAACAAAGAACTGAAGACCAAGAACGAATTGCTTGGGCAACAAAATGTGTAAGACAGGGATGCAATGTTTAGCCTGTACTGTTCAATCTATACAATAAAGATACAATGCCGAAGATGAAAGTAAGTTTTAGAATTGGGATTACAATTCAAAGCGAGAAGATATCAACGATAAAATTCGATGATATTATTGCTTTGCTCAGTGAAAATGAGGTAGAACTGCAGGACCTGTTGAATGGAATAAACAATATAACGAGCATACAATGTGGATTGAGAGTAAACGAAAGAAAGACGAAAGGTATGAGGAATATCAGAAATGCAGTTAGCTATTAACTTAAGATCAAAATTGGGGACCATGAAGTAGAGGAAGTCACGAAATTCTGCCACCTTGGAGGCAAATTAAGATGTGACGAACAAAGCAGGAACATAAAAATGAGACTAGCGCAGGCAGAGGGGCCAAACGAGGTCTATTGGTATCAAGGGCTGGCCTTAACTTGAGAAACAAATTTCTGAGAACTGCGTTTAGAGTGCAACATTGCATGGAAATGAATATTGAACTGTGGGGAATCCGGAACGGAAGAGAATAGAATGATTTGAGATGTGGTGCTACAGAAGAATGTTGAAAATAAGGTGGACTGATAAGGCAAGCAATCAGGAGGTCGTCTGCAGAATAGGCGAGGACAGGAACATGTGGAAAACATCGCCAAAAAAGGGGGTAGGATGGTAGGACGTACGTCAAGACTTCAAGGAATGTTGAATTACGTTGTGTAGCTAGGTTATCAATATAATAACGCTGGACGTAAGAGATCACACCAGATATCTATTAAAAGAATTCGGTACCTTATCTAGGTGGGGCATACGAACTAACGCACGTCTTATCTACAATTATTGTTGCTTTCGGCGTCGCTGCGCCTTTGATCAGAGTTTCTGGCTTTATCTTTCTCTCACCGTGTAATGCTGCAGGAGATCGGTAAGGACACGATGCTTCTCTACCGTTACTTTCATAGCGAACAACACGGAAGCGAGGTACGCTATCTTATCGAAACTTGAAAGGTGGCTACACTGAGCCACTGCGCCAGAGATTGCGCCAAAGAGTATTATTAAGCCGCCTCCACAGTGCTTGTCGAGAGCTCGTAGTAGTCAGTGCCTGTCGAGGTCTCATGGTAGTCTGTGCTGAGATGTTGTAGCAGAGAGTGTTTGTTGAGATGTGCTATTAGGCAGTGCTTGCTGAGATGTGATATTGGAGAGTTCTGGTTGAGATATAATGTAAGGATTAGAGTGATTTTCATCAATATAAATGAGGTATCTAACTCCGTTTGTTTTTAATTTCAGTATCCTAAATAATGCGTCATTACAGGTTCAGTCAACAAAGCATCTGGCGTGTGTTCTTGTATTAGAGTGTAATTCTGCTTTCCTTACGCAATTATCGTATTTCTAATTTTCTTTTATCACGTCAGTAAAATTGGTATTTAAAAATTCTTGTCTTGTTGAAGAAGAACCGTGCCAGATGTCCGTTGAGTCATACTTCCACACACAGAACAGTTATACTTATGCTTTGGTTTTGTAGGTTTTATAGTCGCTGGGGACTTAATTAATTAATTGTGTTAACGGAAATTTTCATTTCATTCTTGTTGTTGTTCTTTGCAGTCAGATAGCGTAATAATACTAGTCAGGGCCAACCGATTACGAAACAGCGTAATCGGACATACAACTACTAAAAACTAAAAGTATTTTCAATCATATTTAATTAAGCCCCCATGCAAACTATATGAACACTTACTAGTGGACATTAATGTGGAGTGTGTCCACATTTGAAGTCTGCTGGAGACACTTTCACTGGGGTGTCTGTGGAGGAATGGCAGCCCATTCTTTCTCAAGATCCGAGACCAGAGAAAGTAGTCACGTTAGACTCTCGGGTCAGGAGCAAAGTTGACATTCTGACTGGTCCCAAAGGTGTTCCAATGAGTTCAGATCAGGGCTCTGGGTAGGCCAGTCTGTTTCAGGAATGTTATTGTCTACAAACCGTTGCCTCAAAGATGCTGCTTTATGACAGGGAGCATTGTAATGTCAATACATCGTCTCAGAACTGTTCCCCTACAGCACGCATCTATATAGTTAGTTAGTGACATGTTCCATAGACCATTTGAACAATTGTTTTGTCGAAATAATGTGGTACGAGCCAGTTTACAGAAGATGTATGTGTCATTAGTGTTATCAGTAACGAACATGTTGTTCTACTCGTGCAGCTACTCTTAAAAGCAAGTGTTTTCTTACAGGTCAGCAGTTTCAAAATACGTAAAAATTCGTCCATGAAATAGAAGAAGTTTTCTAAAAGAAATGGTTTTAGACTAGGCTAAACTTCCTTTGCAATATGTTAGACCTTTATGTTACTGGTCAAATGATCCAAAATTTTTGTCGCTGCATACTGAACCCCTTTTTGAGCCACTAACAGCTGAAATAACGGGCAATAAAGGCCATTTTTTCCTCTATTTTGTGTATGGTTATCACTGTTCTTGTCAAATTATGATGGATTATTTATGGCGAAATTCGTTTGTGTTGGTGCAGTTAAAATGCCTGACTCTTTGAAGGGGTACCTACGTGACGACGGCAGATGAACAGCACATATTATTCTTACTGCTCTCTCTTGTGCAATCAACACCCCCGAAAATTGTTCCATAAGGCGTTATTGACTGTAAATGTACAACATTTGTCAAGAAACTGGTTCGTTTGTTTCCAAGGCTAGCAATTATACAAAGAACAAAAGCAGCAGAAGCCAATTGTTTGACCAGATCAGTAATATGTTTCTTCCACTTAAGTTTACATCAATAAACACACAGAAAAGTTTCCCACAAAAAGTTCTTGGGCTGGGATCAAATACCTAATCTGTGTTGTCTGCTTCGAAGAGTTGATATTGTTGCTGTTGATGTTGAAACCAAGGATAAACTTAAGTCCTGGTGTTACAAATACTGATCAAGTAGGTAGTAATGCCCACATTAATTCGTGCCACATGTAGCTTTGAGTTTCTATCTTGCTGATTTCAAGGTACAGCTGTGAAACGTTGGTACAGTGTGTGCCTTTTAGAATCCATTACATGTTTACTAAACTGATCGGCACAGATGCCGCGTCTATACTTCAAGCAAAACTGGGGGTACAACAGTGCTTCCACATGGACCTTATATACACTTTGCTACAATGACGCGATTGTTAAAAACAGAAAATTAAAGAATTACAATGAATTTTGACAGATAACGGTGCATTAAATGACAATGAATAAATTGTAAAAGAAAATTACGTTAGATAACGTATGAATTTCGTTACAGAGCAGTCTCATTCATAGTGAAAATAATCAGACACGTAGATATAACAATACATATCATATTTTAGTGGATTATTCCTAAAATGAATTCTTCCTAGCATGTTTCCTAACTTCAATAAAAATATACTTAATTTCAGTAAAATAATCTTTTCAAAACTGAGTATAGCAGACAGGATAATGCGTTGTAATTACATAGTTATACACGTATTTTAGTTGGAATCTGTTCTTTGTATTTTTTAATTGTATTAGTTTGGAACTATGTATCATCGATAATGATTATGACTGGATTTTACTGATTTTAATTACTTTCAAATTACTTTTGTTATCAATAACTATGGTAGAAGAATTTTAGCAATATTACGAGAATAGAATGGTTTTAAGCATTCCTACCAATTGCAGTGTCTACTTGAGGTATAATGAATCCATCATGTAGGTTTATTTCATGATCACAGTTCCCGAAGTATAGTATTACCAATGTTGCCCATATTTGGCTATGCTTAGGATTGGAGTTGATATGATATTCAATTAATTAATGTAAGTGAGAAACTGCCGGTAACTTGCTTGAAATAAATGGTAACTCTTACGTTTCAACAGTAAAAAATTTGAAGCGTTCTACCTTGTTCACTGACTCCTATTCTTGTGCTACATCAATTGGTGATGTGACTCAGTTCTGTGTACAGAACTGAATATGGTGCGTTTCCTTAAAATTTGAGGAGAGTCCAGTTTTAGAGAACCACTTAATAATTCGCTGGAAAAAACCACTAACAATCTCTTCGTTGCTTTCTCTCTAGTGGGATTTATTATGAAATTAGTATTATCTGCAAAAAGTACCAATGGTGCTTGGTGCAGCACACAATGCTGTAATGTGTTTTCATATCCATCTGCATTTAGTGTTTTCTTAAGTGCAATAGGGGGACCACGCCGCAACCGCGAGAAATACCCCCATGTCATAACTTCACTTTTGGCACTATGCATGATGGCAGGCTCTCCAGGCATTCGACAAATTCAATCCATTTCATCAGATTACCATAGAGCATAGCGTAATTCATCACTCCAAATCACTCCGTGTCCGTCCGTCCGTTATCTGGTAGCGCGGATTTTTACACCAGCTTAGACGTCGCTTAGCACTGGCTACAGAAATATATGGTTTGTGAATAAATTCTCGGTGCTTTTTGAGTAAATTCTCGACCATTATCCGTTATTATTTTTAACGCTGGAAGTGTACACCTGTGTCACTCTAACCGTGGAGTTCTTTGTTTGTTACTGTACTTGCGCTACTGCACGAATACAATCCACTACCACCAATGTAAATTCAGTGATACCCAAAAGAGCACGGATTTCGAAGTTGTGCGACAATGCACCTTCATTAATTTGACAGAAATAATTTTTGAATGGTCACTGAGACCCTGGAGAATACATTGTGCAACTCCAGAATGAAACTTTCACTCTGCGGTGGAGTGTGCACTGATACGAAACTTCCTGGCAGATTAAAACTGTGTGCCGGACTGAGACTCGAACTCAGGACCTTTGCCTTTCGTGGGCAAGTGCTCTACCAACTGAGCTGCCCAAGCACAACTCACGACCCGTCCTCACAGTTTTACTTCTGCCAGTACCTCGTCACCTCCTCATCTCCTTCCAAACAACTCGCAGGAGAGCTTCTGTTAAGTTTGGAAGGTAGGAGGCGAGGTACTGGCAGAAGTAGAGCTTTGAGGACGGGGCGTGAGTCGTGCTTGGGTAGCTCAGTTGGTAGAGCACTTGCCCTTCTTATTAAGGTACATTAAAAGAGAGAGAGAGAGAGAGAGAGAGAAAACCTACTGCATAATGTATTTAGTGAAAAGAAAAGTGTTATTGAATCATTAAAAGAAACGAATGTTAAAGACGTTTACAACCTTGCTCGGGCTTGGGAAAGCTTTACGATTAAAGTGTCAGTATCTGCGTGGGGCAACTGTGGCCAGATCTTCCTTTATTAAACTGGCACAAAAAATGTTTTAAAGAAGGTAAAGAGATTGAGAGATTGAGGAAAACGTTGAACATATTAACGACGAGGAAATCATGCAGCTCCAAGAGACAATTCACGATATCTGTTCAAATGATTCTGAAACACTGTCTGTTAGCCGTTTAAATGACTGGTTATTCGGAAACCAAGACGAAAATTGTCAGGTGATGAGTGATAACTAGATAACCTGAGACGTGTTAAGTGCATATGACATTGAAGAACAATCGGGAACTTTGCCAGTATAGATAGTACTACATGCCGATGCTGTGAGTGCATTTAACGAATGTGTCATGTGAACTGAGGAATACGACGTAGAAGCACCTGATGTTTTAGTTTTAAGGAGGCTGGAAGAGAAAGCTTAAAAAATCTCTTTGATCTCGAAAAATAAAACAAAGGTTGACGACTGGAACGTCCCCTTTTGAAAAATTGTACAAGACTGTGCTTATCCTGACACACAATATTTTTAGCGCAACGCAATCTGACTTTCAAAAATCCCTACAAAAGAATGGCCCTGACTAACATTAACCTATGCCTTTCACAAATCACTTACCTCACAAAAATCTTCGTTACTCGAACTACTGCAATACAGCGAGCGCCACTACTGCCGGCTAAACAAAAGATTCAAACTACAGAAGGCACTAACTAATGATAGGCATAGTTAGCAAATGAAAGATTTTAACAGAGTACAAACAATGTATTTACCTTAATAGCGTTGAAAAATCATAATATACATAGCAGTTCATGACATCCAGTCTTACAAATTTCAAAACTCCGCCATTTCTCTCCCCACATCCACCACTGCTGGCGGCTCACCTCCAACTGCGCAACGCTACGCGCTGTTCACATCCAGCTGCCGCTGCCCAACACTACAATGGCAGACAACAATGCAAACTAGCCACAGACTGCACACAGCACAGCCAGTGATTTTCATACAGAGCGCTACGTAACGTTGCCAATAAGAAAATAAAACAGCCTACTTACACGACTTCATAGCATAGAAGAAGTCGATTGATGAAGATGAATGTAAAAACGATTAATACATTAAAAATAAAATTGTTTTTGTTTCTCAATTAAAATGTTTGTTGCTGTAAACATGTGTGTAAAATGTTGTTAATATATGATCTCAGTGTTACACAGTATTTTTGTATTGTTTTGTCAGTCAATTAACTGTTTTAATATAAAAAACCCAGTATTTTTGATAGAAACTCCAATAATCCGACAATTTCTATAATCCGATACATCCCGGTCCAAAATATGTCGGTCTACAGACACTCAACTGTTGTAGAATGCGGTAAGTAAAGAAACAACGTTCACAACGGACAAATAAATGAAAACATCTGCAGGTGGAGTGAACATAAGTTGTGTGCACTCCACAAAAAGTGTGTTTCGAGGCGTAAACTGTTGGCGTCCCTTGTCGGGAAAGCGGTGTCATTCGTATCATTGTGTTGCCCCCGTAAACACTGTCATGGACGCTGTAAATAGTTTTGATTTTATGCGTTAGGAGTGCTGCTGTCGCGTGACGTGACGAGGCGGTCCGCGAAATTAAGGGGATCAGATCACACTGTGGTTCAGGTCGAAAAAAATCGATTTTCGGTTTTCATCATATTTCGATAGATTAAGATTTTAGTTAAGTACTCTAAAAAGGATTTTGCTGAAAATCTTTTTTTTTTTTTGAGCATTTAAAGAGCATTTTGGTACCACGTGTGTTTATGTGCCACGTCCACTTTTCTGTCACCCACTTTTCTGCATTTATTTTAGATCTTTATATCCCCTACATTGCACCCTAGGGATTTTTTTTAACTCCCGAGTGTGTTGGCTATCCTTGGAATGCAACGGTCGGTATTCTTTTGTTTCTACTGTTTGTTAACAACATGCTTTCAAACACGTGGTTAGTTCTGTTCAAGTCTGATTGAGAGTAGTTGTTATACTTATTTTCGCAGTGCTTGTTTACGTGTGTTTTGTTGTGTTTATTGAAGATGACGAAACGTAAAGGCACTTTTCTAGAAACGACAATTTAGAGGAAACAAGTTTAGAAAGCTTTCTGTACAAGAGGTTATGTCGCCTGGCAACGATATTTCTAATTGTAATTCTTCAACAAGTGCATCATCAAAGAAGCTCTCACCATATCAAGAGAGTTACAACGAATATAACTGTAAGTAACAAGGGGTGTGGTAACATTATTATAAATTTGAGAATATTATCAGATGTAATTTTTAAATTTGTACAATGTAGACACCGTGGTGAGTTACAGAGTGTGAAAATTTGTGAGAGTGCGCCAGTGGGAGAAAAGGCCTAGCAATTGCTTTGGATTTAATTTGCAATAAATGCTCAGCTGTGATTTCATTTATGAGCTCTTCAAAACCAGATGTAAGTGGCCCTTATGAAATCAATACTATGCCTTACGATCCATTGGCAAGGGCATGGTTGCAGGGAGAACATTTTGTTCAGTGATGAACTTACATCAACCACCAAACAAATTTGAAAAACAGACTGCAGTATTAGAGAAAGCTGTATGGGAGGTCAGTGAGGAAAGCATGAAACTGGCTACTAGGGAAACAGTGGAAGAAAATGATGGATGTTCGGATACTGCAGTTGCACTTGATAGAAGTTGGCAGAAAAGAGGACATACTTCTCTGAATGGAGTAGTGAGTGCCACGAGTGTATACACCGGTAAAGTGTTAGATGTGGAGATAATGTCTCAATATTGCAAATGTTTTAAAGTCAATGAACATAAAGAACACAACTGTGTGGCTAATTTTAGAGGAACAAGTGATGGTATGGAAGTGCATGGAGTACAACAAATATTTCATCACTCCATAGAAATAAGAGGCATATGGTACGCCAAATATTTGGGCGATGGTGACAGTAAGGTATACAACAATGTGGTGAACTCTAAGCCATATGGAGATGCCATTATTAGCAAAATAGATGTGTAGGGCATGTTCAAAAACGTTTGGGAACAAGGCTGAGAAAACTAACTGTTGATATGAGAGGAAAAAAATTAGAAGATGGAAAATTGTTGACTGGACAGGGTCGGTTAACTAAAACTGAAATAGAAAACTTGCAGGTATACTATGGGAGGCAGTTAGGAGAAATAAAGAAAATCTGGAGGCAATGAAGAGAGATGTTTGGCCCATATTCTTCCATATGTTCTCTACTGATGATAAGCCATCTCACGGATTGTGTTCATCAGGAGAAAATACGTGGTACATATACAATAGGGCTCAGGCAACTGGAGAATCTTATTCTCACCAGCATTCTCTTCCTGCTGCTGTTATTACAACAATTAAACCTATTTTCAGAGATTGGGCTCATCCTGATCTTCTAAGGAAATGTCTGCATGGGCAGACACAGAACCCAAATGAAACTTTCAACAGCATAATTTGGAACCGCCTTCCTAAAACTGTATTTGTAGGCAGTAGGCATGCATACAATGAAACTAGGAGCTCTTGATGCTGTCATTACATTCAGTTGTGGTAATATTGGAAAGTGTTGGGTACTGGGAATTAATCCTGGTGAAAATATGATCACTGGGCTGCAACATTGCGATAAAATGAGGATAGCCGATGCAGACAGGTCTGCATCTAATATGGCCAAGAAAGCAAAACAAACATCCAGGAAGGGGAAACAGAAGTTAGAAGACCTGCTAGATGCGAAAGAAGGGCCATCATACACAGCAGGACAGTTTTAATTAAACTGTAAGTAACAAATTTCAAAAGTTGTTTTGCTGAAAGTCAATTTCCAACAAACTAAAATGTTCAATACATATGCCCCATTATATCAGAAACTGTCAGAGATAAATGAATGAAATTTTTCAGAGACTCTGCATAACATAAAAAGCCACCTCTGGCACTACATTCATTAATATTCCCCGATTAGGAAGTTCACAAAAAAATATTTTCTGCAGAAAAAACTTAATTTTTTTTCTTAATAAATTTAAAAAAGTATTTCTTAAAAATTATGAAATGGATAAAGCAGATTTTAGTACAGTTGACTCTATTAGCATCATGTAACATACAGTAAAAATATTAAGGTCCTGCAACAAATAGTTTTTTCATAAATGGGTCAAATACTTGCCTAAATTAACATGGGTTAGATAGGCAGGCCGTGGTCCCCTTAAGAAAACTGTGAATCAAGCCCGAGGGTCACCTAAGGCTGTTGTCCAATGCCTGGACTACACGATCAGCAAACAAAGACAGCAGACTGCCACTATCGTTAAGGAGTATCTGTCGAGAGTGAACGGATGCAGAATGGCCACATAAATCCATCCGTAGGAGAGGCAGGCGCCGAATCTGAATTTATCCGAAGAATCCCAATGAAGTGTAAGTTAACCGCGAAGTAAGACTCTTACAAAATTCTAGTAAGAATAATTCTTGAATGTCTCAGAACAAATATTTTGCTTTGAAGCGGAGCGTGGGCTGTTAGAAAACATTCTGACAGATTAAAACTCTGGGATGGACCTGGACTCTAATCCACACTACCTTTCTAACTATGCTAATCACGTGAGAATTGCCAGGCAACATTAGCGCTTTAATTCTTGTACCTCTTCGCCCGTTTTCCAAACTCCAGAGAAGCTGTCCTCATTAACGCGCTGGACCAGCACCCATGCTGAAGAGAAAATCGCTGAGAAATATGACTAAGAGTTTCTTTCCAGAACGAATTATCCACTCTGCCGTGGTGCATATGCACTGCCTAACATAAGAAGGGAGAAGGAAACGGAATTAAATTTCACGAGTTGAGGGACCATGTGGTGTTATTTAAGTTATTCAAAATTCGAGATAAATTTACAAAGAACTTGGCAGTTAGTTAGTTGCGTGTTCGATTGGTCAATCGCACGGTACGATAACCGTTATGATGTGTAACGTGTCAAGTACACAAGAAATGCACGTATGAAACAAGATTCTTTAATGCATATATATATATAGATTACAATACAGAGTTAAGCATTAACATTCCTATTATTTACCCCATTCCCTTAAATGGCACAAAATGCATATACTAAATTTATAGATTTATTTATTCCTATTCAAGAATTCATCTATGGTATAGAAGGAGTTGTCAAGGAGATATGATTTCAACGTATTTTTGAAGCTATTCCTGCTGTCTGTCAGACATTTTATTTCATCTGGCAATTTGTCGAAAATTGTTATAGCAGCATATTTTACCTCTTTCTGTGCCAAAGATAGGTTGAGTAAAGGATAGTGTAAGTCTTTCTTTTTTTCTGGTATTATAATCATGAATGTCACTGTTGTTTTAAAAATTGGCCCGTGTTGTTGAGAACAAATTTCATTAGTGAGTAAATGTACTGTGAGGCTTTAGTAAGAATTCCCAATCTTTTAAAAAGTATGAACCCAGTTCCCAGCACGACTTTGCACTCTCTCTGGCCTGGAAGCATAGAGTGTATCATCGGTCTGGAAGGCTGTGATGAAGCAGTTGCATCCTCTTCTGACACAAGGTGCCCCAGAACTGTTTCTTGATATTCTGTGTACTGACCTCGGGAAGGAGTTGACATCCGAGCTGGTCGCACCACACATGTTCCGTGGCAGGGGAGTGCCTCAAAATCATGCAGACAGTTAATGGGTCACGTGCCGTGTATGGGACGAGCTTTGTCCTGCTGAAAAGTGGCACCACGGTGCTGTCACATGAGAGGTAGCACAAGTGGATGTAGGATGTCCGTGACGTACTGACGTGAAGTCAGAGTTCCTTCAGTAGCTACAAGCCGTGACCTGTAGTCAGTTGAGAAGAGCACACCACAGAACTGCAGAAACGCCTTAACAAATCTGTATTTGCAATTCGAGTGTTCGCAGACATAGGTGACATAAAAATGAAAAAGCTTGCATACTTTGCCTACTTTCATTCCATAATGTCATATGGTATAATATTTTGGGGTAACTCTTCAAGTCAAACAAAAGTTTTCAGAGTCCAAAAGCGTGTAATACGCATTATTTGTGGAGTAAATTCACGGACGTCCTGTAGAAACCTCTTCAAAGAACTGGGTATACTAACTACTGCCTCTCAGTATATTTACTCATTAATGAAATTTGTCCTAAATAATATATCTCTTTTTCCAACAAACAGCTCAGTTCATACATACAATACCAGGAACAAAAATGATCTGCACAAGGACTTAAAAGCACTTACTTTAGTTCAAAAAGGGGTCCACTACTCAGGAACACTCATCTTCAATAATTTGCCAGTAAACATAAAAAATTTAGTTACAAATAAATATCAGTTTAAAATGAGCCTGAAAGACTTACTAGTGGCCAACTGCTTCTACTCCATTGACGAATTTTTTAGTAGAAACAAATGATGTATTGTATATATTCATACTATTAGTATTGTAATTTCAGCTTAAAAAAAAAATTGACATGTTCCACATCCACGAGGATCTCCTCAGCACGGATCTATGGAACGAAAACTAATCTAATCTAATCTAATCTCATCCGCAAATTTTGGACGAGTGGGACCTCTGCCCAGGTGGTTGCCGTACCTGCGGAAGACAGTCACCCAGGCTAGTGCTGAACCGCGATTCTTTTGTTGAACACTGTGGGACGCCATTCGTCAGCAGTCCATGCTTCTCAGTCACGGCACCACACCAGACACAGCCGTTTGTGTTGTGGTGTTAGTGGCAGCCTAGGCATGGGACAATTAGTTCCTAGTCTGACGGCCAGTCTCCGACCAATGGTACAGGATAACACAGAATGTCACAGCGTATCCATTATTTATTCTCGGATGGCAGGCACAGATGTGAAAGGACTACGATGTGCCTGGTGCCCAATACAGCGATCGTCCCGTGTAGTGGTGAGACGCGGTCGACCAGAACCTTGACGGAGAGTGTGCCTGCTCTCACGTTCTCATGCAGCCCAACATTGGGCAGCTGTCACATATGAATGGCCCACAAACCTGGATATTGCACGATTCGACCAGCCGGCCAAACAGCAATTCACAATGAGGTCCCATTATCTGTCAGGTGCTGATAACGCTGCCTCACACGATTATGTGCCAACTCCATGATCTTCATAGTGATCACTCACAGACCTTGTATTCCCTTCCAGGCCTAGCAACAACAATGAACACGAACCGCATTAACCTACAATAATGGCTGTTCTACGTGTCACAGACAATTCAGCTCAAATAATTTACGTACCCATCGATGATGAACACGTTTACCAACTTACATCGCAGCCAGCCATCTCTTCTGGATGCTTCACATTTTTCTGAGGCACTGTTTCCAAATAATTATTACGTTTGGAATTATCGCTGATGTTTAGGAGCAGGTCTCACGAGTTCTCTTCCCCTTTTCAGTAAGCCAGTCAAATGGAAACCGAACACCCGTCACGTCGGGGCATGGCATATTTCCATTCAAAAGTAATCACCACACGTCTTAAGACATATATCCACTGGGACACCCGACGATCAACTCCTGTTCCACAGAACGCGGTAGGCGCCTGATGGCTCCCAAACCCCATCCACTCCTGGACCTTCTCGTCCGACTGAAACCGACGTCCAAGCACATCTTTCCTCAGGTCGCCAAAGATGGAAAATCACACGGCGGAAGATCCGGGCTGTATGGAGGATTTTGCAGCGTTTCCCAACCAAACTGCTGAAGCGTACAGGGTGTGGTAGATAAGTAATGAGACTCAGTCTAGAAAAACAAATTTATTGATCCAATTTGTACAAAACGTTAATATTCTTCAAAGTACTCGCCTTGGGCGTCGACACAACGTTGCCAGCGCGTTTTCCAAGCTTCATAGGCCCCACTGTAGTCCGTTTGAGTTATCCCAGTTAGTGCCTTCGTGACAGCACGTTGGATGTTCGGAATATCGTCGAAACGATGACCCTTCAGGCATCTTTTGACCTTCAGAAATAGGAAGAAATCAGGAGGACTCAAGTCAAGGCTGTATGGTGGCTGTGGCAAAACTTCAACTCCAATTCGGGTCAAGTAGGAGGTCATGAGGAATGCTGTGTGCGCCGGAGCCTTGTCGTGGTGGAGACGCCAGCATTGAGCAAGGTCCTGTCGCTTCCTTTTGACGGCTCTGTGCAATCGCTGAAGGACTTCTTTGTAGAATTCGGCATTGACAGTCTTCCCCTGAGGGACAAACTCTTTGTGAATTAACCCCCGCTTGTCGAAAAACACAATCAGCAATGTCTTGATGCGGGACTTTGACATTCTTGCTTTCTTCGGCCGCGGGGATGCCGGTGTGTGCCACTCCGAGCTCTGGGCTTTCGTCTCCGGGTCGTACTGGAATGTCCACGATTCGTCGCCTGTTACTACGTTGTCTAAAAAGTGTGGATTATTTTCCAAATCATTCAACATCTCACGGCAAATGTCCACTCGTTGTTGCTTTTGTTTGGCGGTGAGCACTCGGGGAACCAATTTTGAGCAAACTTTCCTCATCATCAAATCTTGCGTAACAATTTGGTGAACCGTAAATTTATTCACGGAGACCTCATCGGCGATCATTTTGAGACTTAAACGACGGTCGGAGTCCAGGAGTTCTTTCACTTTGGCCACTGTTTCATCCACACGACTCGTTGAAGGGCGTCCAGATCGTTCCATGTCTTCAACGGATTCCCTCCCGTTTTTAAATTCATTAAACCACCGGAACACTTGAGCTCTTGATAGGGAGTCTTCTTTGTAGGCCTCCGTAATCATAGCAAAAAGTTTCCGAAGCAGTTTTGCCCAAGCGAAAGCAAAATTTGATTGCATACCGCTGTTCTATCGAGCGATCCATCTTCAGCGTTTTCACAAGTGTCACGGGCACACAAACAACGTAATACGCGAAGCTCGACCCTCACTGCACCAGAGCTCCGACGCGACTGGGAACCGGTTCTATTGTTAGCTCAGATCCCCCACCACGTGACGTACAGGTGGAGACCGCCCTGCGAGCGACTGGGGCGCCGCGCGGCGGCCAGTCTCATTGCTTATCTACCACACCCTGTAGCCTTCGTCCGGTTGGCAGCGTGGTAGCGGGCGTTTTCGTGCAGCAGAATCATTCCGTCCGACAGCCTGAGGGCAGACGGCAAAGGCAGCAGTGGAAAAATCCCACATCTCCCTCATCAGACAAGTCCAAAGCTGTTCACACAAATTGCGGCAAAGTCGCAAAGACCTCCTCCTTCGACTGCAGGGGCTTCTTGCTCGTCGAGTACCGCGAACGTGGAACCACAATCAACGCTTAGTGCTATGAAGACACTTTGCAGAGAGTGCGACAGCCATAAAGTCAAAACGACCACGAATGCTGTCGGAGGGAATCATCCTGATGCACAACAATGGCCGCCACACTGCCAATCGGACGAAGGATACGCTTCAGCAATTTGTTTGGGAAACACTGCAACATCCTCCGTACAGCCCGGATCTTTCGCCGTGTGATTTCCATATCTTTGGCAACCTGAAGAAACGCGTGCGTGGACGTCGGTTTCAGTCGGACGAGAAAGTGCAACCATGGGTGCGGTTGTGGATCCGTCAGCGACCGGCCGCTTTGTATGAAACAGGATTTGATCGTCTCATCTCTCAGTGGGATAAATGTCTTATCAAAAAATGGCTCTGAGCACTATGGGACTCAACTGCTGAGGTCATTAGTCCCCTAGAACTTAGAAATAGTTAAACCTAACTAACCTAAGGACATCACAAACATCCATGCCCGAGGCAGGATTCGAACCTGCGACCGTAGCGGGCTCGCGGTTCCAGACTGCAGCGCCTTTAACCGCACGGCCACTTCGGCCGGCCAAATGTCTTATCGCGGGTCGCGATTACTTTTGAACGGAACCGTTCCATTGTCCCAATATGGCAGGTTTTCGTTTTCATTTGACTGCCCTGTATATGTAAAAATTCAGTTAGGCAGGAAGTGGGGCTAAACACGGATATGCGAGTGGACCTGGGTTCAAAAATGATTCAAATGGCTCTGAGCACTATGGGACTTAACATCTTAGGTCATCACTCCCCTAGAACTTAAAACTACTTAAACCTAACTAACCTAAGGACATCACACACATCCATGCCCGAGGCAGAATTCGAACCTGCGACCGTAGCGGTCGCGCGGTTCCAGACTGAAGCGCCTAGAACCGCTAGGCCACGAGTGGACCTTGATCGCCTGCTAGTTTCTGAGGACTCTTCTGATGGAATTTGACAAGTTTATATTTAATACCACTCGTAATGAGGAAAATGAACGCAAGTAACCAAAGTTTTAACTTTAGTTAGAAGATACGTTTACATTATCAATCCGCTTACGTAATTTTAGGTAATAAGAGAATTAACCGTCTTATAAAACCATAGCTAATGTCCTCTGTAGTGTCCCATCACAGTGTTTTACTTCGCGTAAGCATTTGACTGCGTAACATATCATTTTCATCCATTCTCGGTCCCATCTTTTGCTTCTTCGTCCTGTGAGTTCTGATGTCTGCAATGCGCAGTGCTGTTTTTCTGGGGGAACACTGGAGGATGCGTACCCCTAAACTTTTTTACGATGTTGAGAACTTGGAAGAGTGCCAAAGATTTATTTCACGGACGTAAATTTTTATTTCATTTTTTCGTGTTGGTAATTGCAATACGGAACGATACCAGTGCAGTTTTTGGTGGGAAAAGCGATGTCGTCGACTGTTTCAAGCATTTCGAAGCTGCGGCAACCGTTCTCGACAGCTGAATCGCTGGCAGCCAGTTCGACAAGCATGTAGTGCCCTCGCCCGCTAATAGTGGGCGATGGTAGTGCTAAATGGATATGCGTACGCTCAAACGCCGAGCTACCGATAGATGTCTCTACGGTCCCGCTACCATGATCCTTCGCGATTCATTGCCATCTTTGTTTTGTTGTTCTTTATTCGTTTGCGCTTTCTGTTCCGTTCTTGTCGGTTGAGCGAAGTTTTACACTGTGTCCTGTTTTCGTTGCAACTTGTAAGTTAAGTTGCACGTGAGAGATGAGCAGAAAACTAACAAACTGTGCTTCATTTGAGGTGATGTAAACTGAAGTGTTCGATACCACATTCTCTTGTATGTTTGGGTGTTTCTCGGTATAGCTTGCTTCATTTGAGCTAAGTCAACTGAAGAGTCCGATACCATTTTTTTTTGTAGTTCGACATGCTGATGACGTCATGGCTAAAAGCAGACGGGTGGTATCCCATGCTTCAGTTATAAGTAATTTTCGCTACATTATATCCAATGTCGGAGTACCCTCAAACTTTTTTTTAGAAAAAAAGCACTGCCAATGCGTATAGAAAAAGTAATATGGAGAAAGACACGAAAACCTCACTGATGAGCAAAGAACGTAGTGTTGTCGCGCAATAACATGGCACACGACATCGTGCGATGTTTAGTCGTGTATTTACACGCCTAGCGGAGACCTAGCCTTCAGGGAAACCTGTACCGCACGTAATAAAGACGATGTATTAGCATCAATGACGTTAGAGATGACTAAGAAAAGTATGTTCTTAAAAAATTTCTTGTTGGTAATGCAGTTGGATAAGATTTTCCACCAATGCTGGAAGGATGTTAGTCGTACATAGATTTGGAGATCGCTTGCCATTTAGCTTGACATTGCAATCCACGGAGAATTGGACGGGTATCGACTAATGAAAGTCGTGACGTTTATCTGAGTCTGTTTTTGTCCTTAGACACACGTGTCCTAAATATCTTGACAAAGATGAATTTCAGTCGTTTATAGGCGCTGGAAGTTTTTTTGGCTGATGGCTTTACATCTCTCAGATGAGTACTCGCTGGAGTTTTCTGATCTCTTTTTAATGTGGTTATAAGTAGCTGAGTTTTCCGACTGCTCCCTAATGTATTTATTGGTTGTTATGTGCGTATAAGTAATTAGTCGAAATGACATGTTTGTAGGATGAGTGACTTTTTAACGCCTGTCCTACTAACGTGCCGAAGTCTCTCTTTGGCAGAGACATATTGAAATCACTTCCATGTCTTCTTTGCAACGACTTTGGAATGAGACGGAAACCCTACTCAAGTTGGGAAATCGGATAAACAATTTCGCAGTTTTCCTGCTTTCTTATAAGTCCGTGCCTAACATTCACATACAAATGACCTGGTTGCCATTAAAATCCATTCGTATTTTATGACGCTATGTGAAATAGAGGTGTACCTCAGGTGTTCAAATTTTGTCAATGCGTGAAAACCAAAACAGCCTACGTTTACAAATATTTGTATTGAATGTCTGGCTTCAGTCGTAATGATCATCTTTCGATTGGTCTAAAAAATAATGTGCTTATTTATGAGAAACAGCATTGCGATAAAGTAACATTATAAGTAGCACCGATTGCGGCGGCGCGGTTCTTTCCGTCCCTTTACGACCGACCTGCACCTACCTGTGAACATGGTCTCAGCAGATCATCAGTAGGGAAGCCGAGCGAAACCTACTGTACTTCGACGTGAATCAGGCTGCAATTTAAGTCGCTAATCTACGTTTCGGGAGAAACACGAAATGAAAGTTTGAAAATTTTGTCCTCAATTAATATATTCTGAAACTTAGGTGAACAAGTATCACTGCCAAGCCCGTGCTAGTCTTGACACAGTCGCTCACAAATCATTTCACTCGCGTTAGCAAGTTTATGGTGTTGCATTTCCCGAAAACGTAATAGCTACAAAAGTAGTGATTGTTTTTGATTGATAATGCTCGCCAAATATTGAGACTGTCGGTACGAAATGCAGTCACAGTTTTTAGCCACCGACCTGCTCAATACGCCATGCGGAATATATGTTTTTTCTCGTCACAAAATTGACTTGAAAACTCCGAAATTTCTACACGCCCATCGGAATAATTATGCCGTCACTTTACCTCACTTTTGATGTATGAAGCACTGCTAGATCGGGCAACTTATAGTTTCCATCGGAACTACTACTACACACGTCCGAACTGTTTCACGGCTAGGCTCCCACTCTTCTCTAGAATACTCTTAAGTCTTCTCTACCAATAGAGAAAGGTGCGCGAAGAATATTGCTTTACCATTGGTCAGTTTACTCAACAGCCAATAGCAAAACAACATTCTCCCGCGTCAGTCCGCGCTTTTCATCAATAACCAATCGCAAAATAGTAAATGTAACGACTGCACTTTTTACCGACGTAATTGTCTAATATGCTGAAGTTTTGTTTATGCATAATGTTATTTACTATTGTTATTTATACCTGAATTAACTTTCCCTTTACCATAAGCTTGCTTTACAAATCTATTCTACAAAAATCCCCTTTGTCCATATCGATACTTCTTCGAAAAGTCCCCACACTAAATCCTACTACACAACTCGTTAAACAATTGTCTTCATATTAACCTTAAACCACACTCACGCATCATTCATACTGCTAAAACACATTTATAACATTTTACATACACAAAAAGACATAATAACACTTTATGAAAACACTAGAACAGTTTATGAAAAACATTCTATTACTTTAGTGCACTCTAGTGGGCACAATCGAAACTAAAATCACAGTCCCCCTATCCAGTACTGTCCTCTAACGGCTGATACATAAACTACGTGTACGTCCAGTCTCTCGCGTCACCATCTGTCACCATCCAGCTCTGAGACACATCTCCCACTTAACCGCCTCCAAGGCAGGATCGGTATACGGCGCTACGCCTCACGATGATTTACATTATCTGAGAAGCGACTGACGGTGTACTTGTCTCCCAGAAGTTAATAAAACAGACAAATAATATTTACAGCCATGATCGGCTTCGTCACACATCATAGCTCTTTTCAGTGTGCACGTGAAGCTGCCTAGAACAATAGTGTTGCATGCCAAGTGTGGGTGCCCGCTGTAAGGTTTCGCCTGATTTTATTCAACCCACACAACGACCTCTAAAGCATTTCCTTCTTCATGACAATTCTTGGCCCCACGTTGCAGAGGCCATCAGGAAGCCCCTGCAACGTTGTCGATGGGAGCTGTTTGATCACCCACCACACAGTCCGGAATTGGCTCCCTCTGATGTTCATCTCTGCTCACATGATTCACAGGCACGAACTGCAGGACAGAGAACAGAAGTGCCGGAAAGCACAGACAGCTGCCTTCTATGACGAGGGTGTTGGAAAGTTGGTGTAACGCTACGACAGATGTCCAAGTCAGAACGGCGACTATGTGGACAAGTAACTGTAAGAGGTAGTAAACAGTTACAAATAAAACATTTTTGATTTTCATTGTGGTTTCCATCTCGCGATCATAGTTTTCGAGAAGACCTCGTATGTCACACTCTTTCTCAGAATGTGTGAATCCTAGACAAAGGGGAGATGTATGCTCATTGCTCAATTTTTGATTTCGTTCACGATTCGCAAACCGCTCACTGTGCTACAGGCCTAGACATTTCTAAAACGAGCTCGGTACTTTGATGCCTTAAAATCCTGAGTTTTTATGGTGTTGGGACAGCAACCAGCCTCAAACTTATTTTCAGTTCCTTTATTCAAAGGGTACCGTTACCCGTTTCGAATCATTACGATTCGTCTTCAGACGGTTATCATACTTTCATTACAGCACGTGTCCTAAAATATAAATAATTACATAATTACAAGCACGCCAAACAGATGGTTGCGCTACAGATTTTCATTGGATGTGATTTACGTGATATGCCGGTTTGGAGTGTTCGTTTTCATCACATTCGTCCAACAGATGTCAATACATTCCCACTGCATTCTTATCGTTGCACACGTAAATTTTTCTCACTGAACACTTTAGATCTGTCACAGAATACATTTCTAACACGCACCACATGTTTTGATACATACGAAGTGCTCACAAACATATGATTGTCAAAGATGCTATGATATATCGTAACATTATGAAGACGTCCCATGTCTGGAAAAAGATCATAAATTCACTTATGCAACTGAAACGCCTTTTACACTAGTGCAGAGAGACATTGATTTTGTGACTTTTAGAGCGAAAACTGTTACATTAATTATAAAGTTGCTCCCTTTTTTTTAGTATTGCATAGGTAAGACAGTACATTATTTATTTACATTTAGCATAATGAGAATTGAAGTAACGTATAAATTTGCTACTTGATCTGCAGATAGGCGTAGGAATATTTTTGCTTTGGAGGGTGGAAAATAATTTTTGGAGGTTTTTCAGGAAAGGGATGTTAGCTAACTCGGTTTGTTCGTTAAGGATATAGTCTGGGGAGCTGTTTTGTGTGTGTGTGTGTGTGTGTGTGTGTGTGTGTGTGTGTGTGTGTGTTTCTGTTTCTTCTAATATATTCATAGTGGCTCCTTTTTCTGCTAGATGTAAAATTTTTAAGTTGTTCTCAATGTTTGTCACTGAATGGTGTTCTTCAGCAATATGGGCTGCAAAAGCAGATTTGTTCAAGTTACCAAGCCTTAAAGTATCAGTGCGTTCTTTGTACCTAACTTCAAAACTTCTGCCTGTCTGTCCAATGTAGAATTTTGGGCATTTATCGCATTTGAGTTCGTATATTTCTGATTTACAGTAGGGCCTCTTGGAGGTATTTACATCAGGGATTACTTTTTGTTGTAATTTATTATTTGTGGAAAAGCTGATGATGTTATAATGAAAGTATGAAAACCGTCTGAAGATGAATCGTAATGACTGGAAACTGGTAACGGTACCCTTTGAATAAAGGAACTGAAAATAAATTTGTGGCTGGTTGCTGTCTCAACACCATCAACATTTGTCTTCAAATAATAGCCACGATCACCAGCCATGTCATATGACAAAATAGCATGTCGTAAGTGTTTTTCCGTGTGGTTGCTGTTAATTTTTAGTGAGTATCTCGTGCATTACAGAGAGGAATCTGATAGGTTTATAGTTTTAATTTTATTGTTAGCCTTCTTTCTTGTAAAGTACAATAATTGAAGCTTTATTCCAGTTTTGCGAAATTGTCTTCTTCTGCAGACACGTTTTACACAGTTCTGCGAGTTTGTTATCTGTTAATTATCTTCGGCTTTGATCATTTATATTGCAGCATCATTTCCCGTCACCTCGAATATTTTTATACTCAAACACTACATCCTGAACGCTGTTATTTCCATTATTAACTGTCTGTCTTTCTGATTAATTTCTTACACCGTACAAACATTTACAAAAATCTTCCAGCACTTGTGCAGCTCCCTCTCTGATGTTGATTACTTTGCCATTTAGCGTCTTAAATGATGAAACGTAGAGTTAACAGTCGTTTGCGTAGTATTCGAGACAGGATCAGCTCAATAATTCAGTTGATTATTAAGTTGTGAAATGAATTTATTATGTATTTAGCGTAAGTACTTGCATTTCAGTTCCGTAGCGAGTTGATGGCGTGATGAAACGCTGTAAACATGTTCGGCGGGTACTGAATTCAGTTCCCATTGTAACTACACAGAGTTCGGTTTCGTTTGATTTTTCTGACTCACACTACCAAATCCAAAAAATGTTCCTTAAGAGACTACTACCGATTCGTTATCCCACTTGGCCTGTATCTCTTAAGAATTTCGAGATTGGGGATAATTACAATTCCGCTCAGTGCATCAGTAGTTTTCGATCCGACACATGCAAGAAATTTTGTTGCAGACCACACCTTACTTCGTACTGCAGGACCGAATTACTGCCAGCAGATTTATCAATGGCAGTTTATCGCTTCAGTTGCGCAGGTGCCTATTTCCCACCACTGAAGAGATAGACATCGAGTAATTGTTACAGCGCCTTATTTGATACTTGGTTTCGGCAGTGGCGCCTCGGGGCAAGTTAGTGGGTTTGTAATCGCGTGCCGAAGTCAAGAACTAAGGACCGACCGGTTGAAAAAAAAGGAAAAAAATTGAAACTGTATACAAATTGGAGACACACGCCGTTGTTTATTTTTCTACGTAATTTGTGTCTGTGTAATTTCTTTCATAAGACTTAGTATCGCGAAGCAACTTTTTGAATCTCTATACATACATTTAAGTTGCCTGGTGTTTAGCTAATTTTCCACTGGTACTTTCTCTCCTCAGTGTCTTACAACCGTTGAAGCTCTAGTCTGTTCTGCAGGTGCAGACAGATACGTTAGTCAATGAGTCTGAAGTCCGAAGTACGATTTGGGCTCATTGTTCACGTACTATTCATAACTGAATTTTTGGGACAAGCGAGAATGAGGTGCAAGCAAAATGTGCAAACGCTATTCTCTGGTCCTTCCAAGCGGCTGTTGTAATATTTTCGGAACTCAACACATTTGCAGTTAACGACAGTTTAACATCGTCAGTCGTGTTTATGAAACAAATATGTACTCGTAAGGCTACGGCATTGGCTCACTTTCACATTCGTTGGCTGACAGAGATGGTCCGTTTGCATGCGAGTCCTGATATTCCTCTCCTTATCGCAGACATTCAATCCGCGTCCTGGACTCAGTGTTTCTTCTGAGATTGACGTGGATCGCCGTGATTCTTACAGTTGTGAACCCAACAACATTACTTACCTTTGAAGAGGAGTCTTGAACAGACTGCTCAACATCTAGGATCTTTTTTTCCACACCTAATCTTGTCTTTTGGCCAAAGTCACACACACACAATCAGACAGATTGCTGGAAGAAATTATTGCTCAGAGCGCACCAGTCACTTCTTTTGAATAATTATGTTTTATTCCATGAGCCGGTTTCCAAACATTTTCAGGTTCATTTTCAGATGGTTTCAGGAAGTGACATCATTATTGCTAGCATAATGCTGGGTGCTGGCTCTATGACAAAAAGATGGAATACACTTTAATGTACCGCCATGACTATAGATTATCTGTCGATATGGGTGTAAATTTAGGTTTTTGCTTACTGCGACAGTATAGGCGGCTTCTTTCGGTTAGTGTCCACCTGTCTGCCTCCATTTTGATGTCCAGTTGTTATATCATTCCACACACTTCCACACAAACTATATTAATTTACACTCTGACAGCGAGACTTTTCAGCATCCAGCATGCGCTTTACAGCTGTTGCTTGTAACAAAGATATTGACAGAAAGATACGGCATAGAGCTACTTTGCACAGCTTTAGTCCATTACAATCACTATAACTTTTATACATATACATTTAGCTAAAATAAACAGAATCTACTTGTGGGGCGGCGGGTGGAATTTTATGTTTTATATAAAATGTTTTGTTATGTAGAAAAGATGCATTTCCCGGCCAATGAACCATATGTGGGGCGGCGGGTGGAATTAATTGTTTATATAAAAATGTTGTTCCTATTATTTATTTAATGTTGTTTGCCGTTCTCAACACTGGCTCTCTAACTACAATATTGGCAACCAGAAAGTGATTAGCAAAACGTGAAGCCTGTAATTAGAATTCCTAGTGCCCACTTCATCTGAGAAATACACTTATAGCTACAGCTTATAGCTCTGAGGAATTAGGAGATTGTCTGGGATTCACAAGCAAAAACGATTTTCTAAAGTTGTTCAGTATATTCTGAAAGTCACCGACCAAAAGAATCCACACAATCCAACTAACAGAGCAGTTCAGAGTCTAATGCGCCGATACAACTACAACTGTTCAAATTAAATGTTTAAGTCAATGCTCGCTATAATTTGATGATAATGTTCATCAAACGCCACGCTAAATAATGGTAGAATGTCTGTCCCGCGGCGGCACGTGAAAATACGACATACGCAAACTGAAGATGGATCATTAAAGTCATCCTAGAATTAACACCTCACTCGAAAACGATTTCATGGTTACGCGTATCCCGAGTAACTTATTACGGCATCCGAGGCTGTTTATAGCAATGATACCGATGCGACGCGACTCCCGACACAGGTGGTGTGCTATTCAGCGTCTGGAGAGAACTGGGGCCTTATTTCCTCGCGCAGCGTTCTTATATATAAAGCAGCGGTGCGGACGGCTAAGGGAACGCCTGATCAAATCGGCTCTCCCGACTAGCCGCTGGGCTAGTAACGCACCACTTTAAGTTATTGAATAAATCATCGCTTCCTTTGCTGATGGCCGATGAAGCTCTCAATTTAAATGTGCAATCAGCACACAGGTAAGTAATCATAATAAAAGTCTGACGTGGCTAAGTCAAATATTTTGGGCGAGAGAATTAATTTAATTACACTATACGCAGTACACGAGCTCTGAACTTGCCCTTTGGAGATACGCTATCGCTATAGTTTTATAGTTATTCAGATGAAACTTCTCACACCTTTATGATTATAGCGGATCTCCCTTCTACTTAAATTTAAACATCCTAGCTTTATTTATTCGCCTACTTAATCTATCTTGCTTCCATAATTTTTAAGACAAAAACCAGAAAATCATGAATTTCAACTAAAATTTTAATTTTTGAGATCCAAAATACTGTTTCTACTAAATTATTATGAAAAAGGAATCTAAATATAAATTTTTAAGTTTCTAGCTCTTTTCTTTTGCGCCAATGATTTTTACAGAAAAACATCCAAATTTCGAAAGTGGTTGAAGTTATTGAACTGATATCCAACACATATTGATTTAGTATTACTCCTGACATGCTAGAAATGTTTCAGGTTATTTACTTGATTTTTAAAGTATTGCGCAACATTTATGACGTCAGAGCTAGTTACAGCGGACTGGCTGGCACACAATGGAAAGACTGATGAGAATTTTATACAGCGTGAGTAGGCTGCTTCCCTACATACTCTTGCTAATACCCCAGATCATGTTAATAACAGCAGAAATAAGTCAACAGTTCATCTAAAGGTCTGTTATTAATTTAAATTTAAATATGAAGGTCCTACTCACACAAACAACTGCATCTCATTGCAGATACATACACTCTGTGTCACTGATTCCTGGGTATTCATGTTAATGCCAATCATGATAAAAAAAAGAATTGCTATAAACTGCCTGTTTTATACGTAATATACAAATAGAAATAAGATCTCACACCACCTGAAGTTTGTTCTTGTAATCATTTATTTATTTATTTTATTTTGTGCTTTCATGGTATCGCCAGTCTGATTAAAATATTTGCCCTCATATCGACTTTAATACATGTAAAGATGAACAAATTACATCTCTGTGCAAAGAAGGCCTATGCCATATCTTTCTGTCAAGATCTTTGCTACAAGCAACAGCTGTCAGAGTGTAAATTAATATAGTTTGTGTGGAAGTGTGTGTAGTGATAAAACAACTAGACTTCAAAATGGAGGCACACAGATGGACACTAACCGAAAGAAGCCGCCTATACTGTCGCAGTAAGCAAAAAACCATATCGACAGATAAGCTATAGTGATGGTGGTACATTAAAGTATATTCCATCTTTTTGTCAGAGAGCCAGCAACCAGCATTATGCCAGCAATAATGATGTAACTTCCTGAAACCATCTGAAGATAAACCTGAAAATGTTCGAAAACCGGTTCATGGAATAAAACATAATTATTCAAAAAAGTGACCAGTTGCAGTTTTTTATAACTTATTTACATTCAATATACAGTCACGGTTCTAAAATATCCGTAATGGATAAGCATAACTTTTCAATTCCACGACTGTAGAAATCACGTCGAGCCGTGTTCGGAGCGCATTTTCATACAGAAAGGAATTTCCTTGAAGGCTGTCCGATAGAGAGCGGAAAAGGTGAAAATCTGAGGGCGCAAGATCAGGTGAATGAGGTGAGTGCGGAATGACTTCCCAACCCAAATCTTGTGTAGTATTTTTTGTCAGTCGATCAGAATACTGGTGAATGTTATCGTGGAATAGCATCACTTCATGTAGTTTTCTTGGTCGTTGTTCTTGGATTGCGTCGGAAGGGCGTCTCCGCTGTTGACAACAGATGTCAGCAGTGGTGGTTACACCTCAGGTAGCAGTAGTTCACCACGCCATCGCTGGTCTACCAGATGTTGTAAGACGTATGCGTTGCCGGCGATGGGCGCGGCATGACAGAGTCTCTGACCAGAGAGTAGTATGTCGTTAGTTGTTGCTTGTCGCTAGTCTGCGCTTGTCTGCGCGAGTCGACAGTAGTCTCGTGTTGTCTGCGTGAGTCGGCGGGAGTCGGCACGTGTCGGCTGTCTGCTCTGCTCGGGACTCTGGTCAGGACTCTGCAGGATGAGTATTGTTGTAGAAGGTAAAGAAGCAGCATTGCGCATAACTAATAATGTATGTTAATTGTCATTTAATTTGTTCCAAAAAATGCCGCAATTATAATTTTTATAATATAAAGTAACTTTTTTAAAGAAAAGCATTCATTTCAATTTAAAGAATATTTCCAATGCATGATCATTCCTTCCAAGATTCAAAAAAAATATACGCCAGCATTGCACGAAACTGTGTCGAAAAATTTCTACATAAGAGCAGATATATTTGCAGTTTTTATTGAGGTAAGAAGCTTTTCCTTTTTTATTCAGAATACAGGGCCGAAGGGCAGCGTTGCTGTCCTTATAAAATTTATCAGTTACTAATTTTTTTATTATTATTTCCGGGTGTACGAATTGAATTTTGAGGTTACATTAAATGTGAATGCATTTCTGCACACAGACTATAAATGGGAGCAAATTTTGTTCAGAGGTCACAATATTTTTAAAAAAATCATTTAATTATTAATTTTGTGAGGAGTTTACGCATGGTTCATGGTCCATTTCCATTTTCATTCACACATATTTTTTCTGTGGGGAGGTTACAATGTATAACATTATCTTTTGCGGATGCGTGCAGGTCTTTGTATGAAGAGTTACTGCTCTGTTTGGGCTCAGCCTTTTCCTTACGTTACCATAAGGACACCACCTCTCGTTACCAGTAACGATACAGGATGAGAATGGTCGGTGGTGTCGAGAGCCAATTGATCACGAAGAAGCAGAGATGCTCATATGGCCATTTGCTGATTTTTGTGATTTTGGCTTAGAACTTGCGGCACCCGTACACCCGATTTGTGGACCTTATCTATTGCATGCAAATGTCGCACGACGGTGGATTGACCACAGTTCACCACATTTGCCAGTTCTCAAATACACTGACATGAATCACTGTGTGTCCTCCTTAAAATGGCAAAACCTTTTTTTAGCCTTGTCCTGTCCCATGACATTATGCCATACTTGGCACAAAAGTTTCTGCCTCCACCACTGCCACTCTGCTACTGACCTCAAACATAAGAATAAGTCAGAATGTTACGATTACTGCACTTGCCACTCCGTTTTCTAGTGTCCACAGCTCCACTCACTATCTCCAAATGACAAAATGACAATACGTAAACTCAGATAGCAACAGTGAACCACAAATAAAAAATAACAACCGATAAATAAATCCGTAGCAACCCCGGATACCAACATGCAAAAGAAAAATACTAAGAACTTATGCACCAACTTAATATTTCTCGAAAAGCATATTGTGGACGACCAGTCTCTATAAAAAAAACTCTAGTTTTACTTCCACTTTCGGCTTTTACTAACCATCAAATACAAGAAGTTTTCCAATTATAGTACCTGTGTGGGTATATAGATCACGCCCCGTCCCACTTTCATGAGCTGGGCCCCACACCTCAATAAATAGAATTTAAAGCTAGTTCAGAAGACAAATGTGTAAATAATGGAAGAAAGCATTCTGCCTCTGGAGACTTGTAAGCCGTTGCGACAACGTGATTATTAAACATATGAAGCAGTGCTCGGCAAATACCTACTAACTGAACAGAATCAACTACTGATAATACTGCACTAAAATTTTTTAACGAACTATCGAACACAAACTGACTATCGAACACAAACTAACCCAGGACCTCATCTAATAAGTATCAAATAGAAAGCTGACATCAGAATGACACTACCAACGTAGGGAGTATTAACTTCACCACCCAATCCCCGACACCTGTGCAAATCTTATCCATTCCATTCTTAACGTCATCAGCGTAGTTTTGCTCTCTACACCCCGAAAATTATACCAGTTTTTAAAGGTGCTTCAGGCGGTCACAGTTTCTTATTTCTCCTCCCTCCCCCTTAAATATAATTTTCTGTCACTCATATAATGTACTGCAGTTGACTAGTATTTAATAATAATGATAATAATAATAATCTGCTTTCATTAACGCATGCTACATTCCAGAATGAGATTTTCACTCTGCAGCGGAGTGTGCGCTGATATGAAACTTCGTGGCAGATTAAAACTGTGTGCCCGACCGAGACTCGAACACGGGACCTTTCCCTTTCGCGGGCAAGTGCCCTACCATCTGAGCTACCGAAGCACGACTCACGCCCGGTACTCACAGCTGTACTTCTGCCAGTACCTCGTCTCCTACCTTCCAAACTTTACAGAAGCTCTTCTGCGAACCTTGCAGAACTAGCACTCCTGAAAGAAAGGATTCTGCGGAGACATGGCTTAGCCACAGCCTGGGGGATGTTTCCAGAATGAGATTTTCACTCTGCAGCGGAGTGTGCGCTGATATGAAACTTCCTGGCAGATTAAAACTGTGTGCCCGACCGAGACTCGAACTCGGGACCTTTGCCTTTCGCGGGCAAGTGCTCTACCACTTACCCACGAAAGGCAAAGGTCCCGAGTTCGAGTCTCGGTCGGGCACACAGTTTTAATCTGCCAGGAAGTTGCATAGTAGATTGCTTTAACATATCTTGTAAGATTAATAATTTACACGATGTAAAATCGAAGTGTGCTCTCACCATTATCAGTGTTTAACTTAGCAATAGGGCTGTGAACGCAGGGCTGTTGACAAGGGCTTCGTGAGAGCGTAGGAATGCAATTTCTTTCAGTCGTTGGCAGCTACGATCTGGTAAGTTAGTGGGTCTGTAGTTTATTTCCTTAGTGGAGGAGCTCTCCCTTTCTACCGTACATTACTCTGCTTCCTGTGGTTTGATACTTCTACCTGTGGATTCAAGAACTAGTGGTGAGCAACAAGCCACGAAACTGTTAAAAATCGCAGTGAGTGAGAAGTCCCAGTTCTCACGATAACACCTTTACCCTATCTGGCTACACTTTCAACCATAAATAGAAGTCACAGGTACAAGCAGCAACTGAAAGTAGAATTTAAGTTTCAATGGCGTGCGCAATCTGTTGGCCGAAGGTCGTACTTCTTTCTAAGAATCTTTTGTCAGGCTACCGAGTGACGCTGCGATTTCAGTCACAAGTAGAAACTAAAAGTAGCATTTAATCATTGTAACATTCAACGACACGTGCTGCATGTTGACCGACGTTCGTACTTCGTCCTAAGAAACTTGTGTGTCACGCTATTATTAAGTACCTAAGGTCGAAAAAATGAATGAAGAAACTGATTTGTTCCGAGAAAAAGTTTACATTTGGTGTTTTATATGGCAGCAGCAGTGATTTATTTGGCTAGAATGTGATGTTGGGAACCACACCCTCTTCTCGGAATCCTGATTGTGCAGCGAAGCCGAAGGTTGAAAGGTGGTTACTCGGTTGAGAGCCGGTGAAGCCAATGAATGTGAATCCCAAATAAAGGTTATAGTAACAGGGTGACCTATAGTGTAGCCTGCCGTTTACATTCGGGCCATATTTAACGATATTTTCGTCGTAAAAACGAAAACGGAAAGGTAAAGATAATGACAAGACTCCGAAGAGTATTCTGATACCTATCATACATGTATATCCTATATAAACTACAAAAAATGCAAGAGGGAGTCCAGTTCATAACATCTACGACTTGTTTAACAGTGGTCTATTCACAAGATGGAAATTTGCCTTCAGCTCTACGATACACAGGTAAGCTTTTGTGTATAACTCCAAGTATTGCACTTCAACTAATTAAGATGTCAGTTTTTTACTGGAAGATCTATACATCCCACTCTTTTCACTTGCATATCATTATATAAAGTGATTTCACAACGTTAAAAATCATGTTTGGTGTACAACAAAAATAAAGAGAGTGCAGTATGACAGTATCTCAACCAATGTCAAGATCTCACAAACTTTAGCATTATAACCGTGTAACCTGAAAAACTGTAATATTGTGTGGTTCAATTATTGATGATACTTTATATTGCCCATTGTAAAGTGTAATTTTAAAAAACAAGTTTGGTGCACAAAATTCCGTGCATGTGGATTGTATCTTTGCTTATGATATTTGGTTACCTAATAACTAGTGTCCCTTGCAAACGCTGATCAGTTGTTTCCTGAAGTAGGCCAAATAAGCTGAAAACTAGTTACAAAGAAACAAATGTTAGTAGAACAAAGTCAGTGTACTTGCTAGTCAACCTTAAATACTTCATTTGTTGTTTCTTAATATTCGTTATTTTATCTGTTTGAGCAGTAGAATTTTATTTATATTTTGATGATATTGAGCTGAAGAGCAGTAATATGACGATGTGGCAATAATAGAAAAAACGACATAGTATACTGGATGTTTACTAGGCGTAGTGGTAGAAATGGACAGTATTTGTATAATGCTGCACTCATCGTGATGCAAGACCTCTGGCTGCCTCTTACTATCCCCACCTCTCCAACCTGTGGAGCTATGGGATTGCCTACATCAGTCGGTGTGAGGTCTGCAGAAGGTACTCGGTTTTTCGACTGGGTTGATGCTGTCCAGGACCTTTTCCTAACTTGTGTTAATCTTTCCATCCCTTCAGAGCTACTATATCCGACTTTTTCTACATGCTTTGAAGACGTGTTCTCGTGTTATCAGTCGAGTCGTATCGTCGAGTTGGCGCAGCGTTGCAACGAGTTTCTCACTCGTCATCTTCAGGCGGAGTGACGGGTTCATCTTCAATTCTATCCTTTAAAGCATCTGGGCTACAGACTCCTCTGCCTAGGCGCCCAAGGGATGGGCCAGTAAGACATAGCGCGGCTGGTGGTTGAACATCAGAACGTTTCTGGTTTAATTTTGTTAACGCTATACCCCATGCAGAGCTGAAATGGAAAACACTGTCCTAGTTGACAAGATCGTCATGTATATCTTATTTTCACTGTCTCTCTGGGGGACTCAATAGCTGAATCCATTAGCGTGGCACACTAGCTTTGTTTGCTCAAAAATAAACGTAGGTCCTTCGCTGATGCTGGGTTCTGCCACTTCAGACCTGTCAGTTTGGTCGAGGCAAACACTCCTTGCATATTCTGAACAGCAGTGCACGTGGCCGATGTACTGCATTCTGCATTCGTAACTGAAGCTGTAGATGTCAGGTGCCCATCGCCCTAACTCGTCTTCGTCTGATCTAAATATGCCACAGCCCCCAACCAACTGGCGCGACGTTTCTGCCAGAGACATGCGACTGGCACAACTGTCGGGCCCTCGGCGGAGAAGTCTGCGGTTCAACAGCAGTAAGAGAGTGGCCTGGACATTTCGCCTGAAGATGACGAGTAGGAAACTCGTCGAAACGTTGCAACAAGGTCACACCAGGACTCGGCTAATATGACTGAAAAGCCTACAGTCCCATACCTTCTACAAACTGTTTTGCATTTTTCAATTCTGATATATCCTCTACTGTTTCCCGCCACTACTGCTCCTTCCAGTAACAAGTTAACTATTCCATGGTGGTGTGGCACATGTGCCACTAACCTGCCCCTTCTTATAAGGCACATCCGTAAAATCATTTCCTCACGTATTCTTTATAGTACTACTTCATTTGGCATTTTACCTGTCCTCTTGATTTTTAACACACTTCAGTAGCAACACATTTTAAATGCTTTGCTTTTTTCATCTTCAGATTTATGATCGTGCAGGTTTCACTCCCATAAAAGTGTGGTACACTTTCAGGAACTTCACTCCCACTTCAAAATCAATATCTGATACCAGGAGAGCTCTTTCACTGAAGGAAACTGTCTTCGCTCCGACCAGCCTACTTCTGATATCTTCCCCGCTTTGATCAAGGGTAAATTTGTTTCCTAGCTAGAATAATTCTTTCATTTCTTCTACTACTGCAACGTTCCAGATTTTGACGTTAAGGAAGGCATTGTTATTCATTCTGTTACCCATCGTCACCTGCACCTTTGCTGCGTTTTTGTTTAACCTGTACACCCAGACTAAAAAAGCGTGATTAAATAAAGTTATCTCGTACATAATGTTAAAAAGGCAATGTCAGAGCCTACCATCTGGAAATTTTGAATAAATCTTCAAACAAAGTTTTTTACGTTTGAGTCCATGGACACGTAGTCCGATTCTTAAAGATCTCTACTGATGTCGTAGAACCTTCGCTTGCGTAGCAAGGGTTTTGTGAAACATTTCTAACACAGCATAATATTAAATATGTACACTGCAAATCACTGTCTAATCGTATAATGAAACTCGTCCTATTGGCTGAGTTGGTGCAAGGCAAATGTGCTTGCCATCTGTTATACATTTACCATTTGAAAAACTAATAAACAATGAGCTGTGGTGATGGGTCTGAAATTAATCAAACTGCTGTTCCAAGCTGCTTCTCAGGAACTGCGTCACATCATCACACCTGATCGCTGAAATATGCTGAGAAAGACAGCTGGCGCATGCATGGAAAAGTGTAATGGCCGCCTTTCTTTCAGAGCAAACAGTGCAGGAAAACGGGAGTAGATCCCACGAGATAATGTAGTATCAATGTTGTATACAATGGCATGGACAAAGGAAATCCTTTAATGCATTATGTAAGTTAATATATGCAAAATGTGATAAATGAACGTTGTAGTGTTCAAAACAGTTTTACATAAATTGTAGTCCCACATGAACAATGCAAATCGTCAGTCTCAGTTTTGCACAGTACTCAGTTGATGAGACCCCACATGAAAGCTGCAAAATGTTTCCCTTGGTTTTTAAAATATACAATACTGCCCATTAAAATTGCTACATCAAGAAGAAATGCAGATGATAAACGGGTATTCATTGGACATATATATTGTACTAGAACTGACATGTGATTACATTTTCACGCAATTTGGGTGCATACATCCTGAGAAATCAGTACCCAGAACAACCACCTCTGGCCTTAATAACAGCCTTGATACGTCTGGGCATTGAGTCAAACACAGTTGGATGGCGTGTACAGGTACAGCTGCCCATGCAGCTTCAACACAATACCACAGTTCATCAAGAGTAGTGACTGGCGTATTGTGACGAGCCAGTTGCTCGGCCACCATTGACCAGACGTTTTCAATTGGTGAGAGATCTGGAGAATGTACTGGCCAGGGCAGTAGTCGAACATTTTCTGCATCCAGAAAGGACTGTACAGGACCTGTAACATGTGGTCGTGCATTATCCTGCTGTAATGTAGGGTTTCGCAGGGGTCGAATGAAGGGTAGAGCCATGGGTCGTAACATATCTGAAATGTAACGTTATGAAAGGTCTCTGTTGGGTTCCTTTCATGTTAATTTCTTAAATCTGTTGTCATTTACAACATAAATTCCTCTTCTAAATTTACTGTGGTGTTTCTGACTCTATCTGGGAGGAGACTGAGTAGTGGAACGTGTTACTTTTACACATAAACAAGAACGACCTGTCACACTACTACACTTTAAAACATGGTTTATATGTAATTCATGTCACACAGTCTCATACGGAATCTACATCTGCTTTCTTTTATATACTGTATATGATAAGATACTGTCATCCCCCTTCCCTTCTGTGTGAACGGATGAATGAGCAAATGTATTTCTAGTTGCATGCTTGATGGTAGCAGACAAGCCTGTCTGAAACTTCCTGGCAGGTTAAAACTGTGTGCCGGACCGAGACTCGAACTCTGGACCTTTGTCTTACGTGGGCAAGTGCTCTACTAACTGAGCTACCTAAGCACGACTCACGCCCCGTACTCACAGCTTTACCTCTGCCAGTGTCTCGTCTCCTACCTTCCAAACTTTACAGAAGCTCTCCTGCGAATCAAAGGCACAAGTCCCGAGTTCGAGTCTCGGTCCGGCACACGGTTTTAATCTGCCACGAAGTTTCATATCCGCGCACAGTCCGGTGCAGAGTGAAAATCTCAATCTGGGGACAAGCCTGTCTGCTAGAGAACAGTAGGACCAACGTCGGAACAGATAGCTACGCTTTCTAAAAGCAAAGAGGTTTCTATTCATGGTATGGTCCTGTCCGTCCCGTGTGATGTTGGTATAGGAAGCTGCCTCTCTCGTCACTTCCGTTTTGTATCTGTGACGCACCCTTGGTATAGGCCCAGGCCAGTCTGTCTGCGGCGAGCATCTGAAGTGGTAAGATCTGCAGCTAAGCGCGTCTCTGCTAAGACTGTAGGACAATGGATTTCTTAAGTTCAGCCTAACTGAAAATTTAATCACCTTCATTTCAGGTTTAGATCTAAAATATCTTATGTTATCTTAAATTGCAACGCAGTGTAATTCGAGTGTGAAGTTCAGAATATCTTCCAGTAGTTGCTTTGTCACTACTTTGTGAGTAAAGTGGAACCACGTGTTGATGATCCGTAACTCTAACTAAGATCATCAATCTTAAATGCGAATGTGCGTGAGATTATAACGCCTCGTCTTGAGAATATTTTTCAATATAGCAACTTTTCTTTATGTTCAAAAAGTAACACGTTCCACTGCTCAGTCTCCTCCCAGATAGTCAGAAACGCCACAGTAAATTTAGAAGAGGAATTTATGCCGTAAATGACAACAGAGTTAAGAAATTAACATGAAAGGAATCCAACAGAGACCTTTCAACGTCCACTGTTCAAAGTGCCGTCAATGCGAACAAGAGGTGACCGGGACGTGTAACCAATGGCACCCCATACCATCACGCCAGTATGGCGATGACGAATACACG
The DNA here is from genome assembly GCF_023864345.2 of Schistocerca serialis cubense. Classification (NCBI taxonomy): domain Eukaryota; kingdom Metazoa; phylum Arthropoda; class Insecta; order Orthoptera; family Acrididae; genus Schistocerca; species Schistocerca serialis. The sequence continues at coordinate 17,507,920 of NC_064641.1, forward strand.
CTTCCAATGTGCGTTCACCGCGATGTCGCAAACACAAATGCGACCATCATGATGCTGTAACCAGAACCTGGAATCATCCGAAAAAATGAAGTTTTGCCATTCCAGCACCCAGGTTCGTCGTTGAGTACACCATCGCAGGCGCTCCTGCCTGTGATGTAGCGTCAAGGGTAACCGCAGCCACGGTCTCCGAGCTGATAGTCCATGCTGTTGCAAACGTCGTCGAACTGTTGGTGCAGATGGTTGTTGTCTTGCAAACGTCCCCATCTGTTGACTCAGGGACCGAGACGTGGCTGCACGATCCGTTACAGGCATGCGGATAAGATGCCTGTCATCTCGACTGCTAGTGATACGAGGCCGTTGGGATCCAGCACGACGTTCCGTATTACCCTCCTGAACCCTGCGATTCCATATTCTGCTAACAGTCATTGGATCTCGACCAACGCGAGCAGCAATGTCGCGATACGGTAAACCGCAATCGCGATAGGCTACAAACCGACCTTTATCAAAGTCGAAAACGTGATGGTACGTATTCTCCTCCTTACACGAGGCATCACAACAACATTTCACCAGGCAACGCCGGTCAACTGCTGTTTCTGTATGAGAAATCGGTTGGAAACGTTTCTCATGTCAGCACGTTGTAGGTGTCGCCAGCGGCGCCAGCCTAGTCTGAATGCTCTAAAAAGCTTATTATTTGCAAATATGACAGCATCTTCTTCCTGTCAGTTAAATTTCGAGTCTGTAGCACGTCACCTTCGTGGTGTAGCAATTTTAATGGCCAGTAGTGTAGTTGTGTGTTCTCCCATGGTGCGTCCCGTTTATGCAAGTGATTGCATCCAGCGTTTGTTCTTCAATCGTGTAACCATACAATAACAGGTCTTTCTGTCTACCTGTATGTATTCGCAATACGGTACATTTGTTTATGTTGAGGGACAGTTGGCACTCCGTGGACAAAGCGTCGATCCTCCGCAAGTCTTCCTGAATTTCACTGCAGTTTTCTAGCGTTGCTGTTGCTCCGTATACAACAACACCATCCGCGAAATGCCACTTGGAATTTACGGCGTTGTGTACTAGGTCATTTATACTTGCTGCGGAAAGTAACGGTGCTATGGTACTCCTTTGGGCACTCCCGAAGTTACTTTTACGACTGAAGATTTTTCGCCACTGAGAATGACTTGCTGTGTTCTGTTTGCTAGAGACTCTTCAGTCCAATCGCACAGTTGTCTCGATATTCTGTACGCTCGTATTTCGTCCATTAGGTGGCAGAGCGGAACTGTATCGAATGCCTTCCGGAATCAACGACCACGGCATCTACCTGCACGCTGTGTCTACTGCTCTCTGTGTCTCGTAGACCAACAGAGCGATCTGGATTTCGCACGTACGTTGTTTCTGGAACCCATGTTGATTCCTAAGGAGGACGTTTTCGATTTCCAGAAATGTCGTAATACGCGGGTATAAAACATGTTTGAAAATTCGTTTGATAACACTATCAGATATGAAACAGTTTGGTCTACTAGCGGATGCAACACTTCCGTCGTAATCATATCTAGCCGAGGTGCTTTCTTCTACTTCATTACTGACGGCCGCAGTTCCTGCTGGGCAAATGGAATCACAATTCCGTAATTCTCATGCTGCTCTAGTAATTCAGAACGGAGATACCGATGGCACGTGTGTCTTTCATCGTCGCATCGTCCGGTAGCAGAGTTCACAGGATTTACGTCTCGTAGTCTGCCGTCATCTTGCCTTCGAATCCTCTCCAAGTGGACAACACAGTGGATGATCGAATCTTGTTTGTTGGAGGTTTGTGAGGAAAAACTCCAAAATACACTACTGGCCATTAAAGTTGCTACACTACGAAGATGACATGCTACAGACGCGAAATTTAAGACGCTGTGATATGCAAATGATTAGTTTTTCTGAGCATCCACACAAGGTTGGCGCCGGTAGCGACACGAACAACGTGCTGCCATGAGGGGAGTTTCCAACCGATTTCTCGTACACAAACAGCAGTTGACCGGCGTTCCCTGGTGAAATGTTGTTGTGATGCCGCGTCTAAGGGGGAGAAATGCGTACCCTCACGTTTCCGACTTTGATAAAGGTCGGATTGTAGCCTATCGGGATTGCGGTTTATCGTATCGTGACAATGGTGCTCGCGTTGGTCGAGATCCAATGACTGTTAGCAGAATATGGAATCGGTGGGTTCAGGAGGGTAATACGGAACGCCGTGCTGGATCCCAACGGCCGCGTATCACTAGCAGTCGAGATGACAGGCATCTTATCCGCATGACCGTAACGGATCGTGCAGCCACGTCTCGATCCCTGAGTCAACAGATGGGGACGTTTGAAGACAACTACCATCTGCACGAACAGTTCGACGACGTTTGCAGCAGCATGGACTATCAGCTCGGAGACCATGGCTGCGGTTACTCTTAACGCTGCATCACAGACAGGAGCGCCTGCGATGGTGTACTCAACGACGAACCTGGGTGCACGAATGGCAAAACGTCATTTTTTCGGATGAATCCAGGTTCTGTTGACAGCATCATGATGGTCGCATCCGTGTTTGGCGACATCGCGGTGAACGCACGTTGGAAGCGTGTATTCGTAATCGCCATACTGGCGTATCACCCGGCGTGATGGTATGCAGTGCCATTGGTTACACGTCTCGGTCACCTCTTCTTCGCAATGACGGCACTTTGAACAGTGGACGTTACATTTCAAATGCGTTACGACCCGTGGCTCTACCCTTCATTCGATCCCTGCGAAACCCTACATTTCAGCAGGATAATGCACGACCGCACGTTGCAGGTCCTGTACGGGCCTTTTTGGATACAGAAAATGTTCGACTTCTGCCCTGGCCAGCACATTCTCCAGATCTCTCAGCAATTGAAAACGTCTGGTCAATGGTGGCCGAGCAAATAAGCAACTGGCTCGCCACAATACGCCAGTCGCTACTCTTGATGAACTGTGGTATCGTGTTGAAGCTGCATGGGCAGCTGTACCTGTACACGCCATCCAAGCTCTGCTTGACCCAATGCCCAGGCGTTTTAAGGCCGTTATTACGGCCAGAGGTGGTTCTTCTGGGTACTGATTTCTCAGGATTTATGCACGCAAACTGCGTGAAAATGTAATCACATGTCAGTTCTAGTGTATTATATTTGTCCAATGAATACCCGTTTATCACCTGCATTTCTTGTTGGTGTAGCAATTTTAATGGCCAGTAGTGTACGTGACACCATTTGGTGTTTCACATATGCTTCCTTTTTCTTCCCTTGGTCGGTGTAGTAGGACTTAATTTTGTTGTTTGATCGTTCGATAGAAATTCAACTTCCTTTATCGTTCTGTTTCTCCTAAAGATGTCTGGTAATATATTCTCGTCCATGCCTTTCGATTGTCGAACAAATGCCGGCATGGGTGGCCGAGCGGTTCTAGGCGCTTCCGCCTGGAACCGCGCGACCGCTAAGGTCGCAGTTTCGAATCCTGCCTCGGGCATGGATGTGTGTGACGTCCTTAGGTTAGTTAGGTTTAAGTAGTTCTAAGTTCTAGGGGACTGATGACCTTGTAAGTAGGCTGTTTAGGTTTTTTTATTGGTAACGCCACCTCTGTATGAAAATCACTGGCTGTGCTGTGTGCAGTCTGTGGCTGGTTTGCATTGTTGTAATACTCGCCATTGTAGTGTTAGGCAGCTGGATGTGAACAGCGCGTAGCGTTGCGCAGTTGGAGGTGAGCCGCCAGCAGTGGTGGATGTGGGGAGAGAGATGGCGGAGTTTTGAAATTTGTCATGAACTGCTATATATATTATGACTATTAAGGTTCTCTATTAAAATCTTTCATTTGCTAACTATGCCTATCAGTAGTTAGTGCTTTCCGTAGTTTGAATCTTTTATTTAGCTGGCAGTAGTGGTGCTCGCTGTTTTGCAGTAGTTCGAGTAACGAAGATTTTTGGTGAGGTAAGTGATTTGCGAAACGTATAGGTTAATGTTAGTCAGGGCCATTCTTTTGTAGGGATTTTTGAAAGTCAGATTGCGTTGCGCTAACAAAATATTGTGTGTCAGTTTAAGCACAGTCTTGTATAATTCTTCAAAGGGGACGTTTCAACCTCAGAAGTTAAGTCCTATAGTGCTCAGAGCCATTTGTCTAACAAATGTTGGCATCGCCCTGTCTTGCGCCGTCTGCAACGTTCACTTTAATTCACTTCCTTACGTGGAGCTGTCTTTAATTCTGTCTGTAAAAGTTCCCATATCGTTTGGCGTAGATTGTTTATTCGTTCGGGCTGGATGTTAGTATATAAGTAATTTTCTGCGACTGGTATTGTGTAATAGCTGAGGTTACGATTATACGTTTTAGATCCGTCACAGATGTATCAGTTTTAAATACGCTCACTGACTTCCGAGTTTACATGGGTGATATCTGTATTAGTTGCGTCCCCTGCGCGACTTCAGAAAGCAAGCTTGCTAAGAGGCGTTGGGGTTGGGCTGATGTGGGGAAGGAGACCAGACAGCGAGGTCATCGGTGTCATAGGATTAGGGAAGGATGGGGAAGGAAGTCGGCCGTGCCCTTTCAAAGGAACCATCCCGGCATTTGCCTGGAGCGATTTAGGGAAATGACGGAAAACCTAAATTAGGATGGCCGGACGCGGGGATTGAATCGTCGTCCTCCCGAATGCGAGTCCAGTGTGCTAACCACTGCGCCACCTCGCTCGGTACTAAGAGGTCTACTCATGAGATGAAACCCAAGTTCTTTTATTGTGTCCTGGAGGCAGAGTGCGCTCTTGTCAGTTACTCTGCTGCTCCACAATGTTGATTTCGCATTTACATCCATCATGGTGTCGACCTACCATTGCTAACAAGTAACTAACTTCTCTGTTGTATCTCCTGACTCTATTGAAAATACTGAGTTGTAATGTAGAATTTGTATTAAGACATTCATTATTTCTCTTGTCACAGCGTGTTCATCGCAGAGAACGACTAACAGAGCAGCAAGCTTTATTTTTTCGAGATGTCAAATAAAACTTTATCCGTCGTAAGCACAGGCTGACGCCAAGCAAAAAGAGAGAGTAAAAATTGTGTCATAGCTAATACCGTTAAGACAATTGCTTCATACACGCACCTTCGCACACGCCCACTTGTCGAACAGGATATACACGAGCGACTAAGAGGTTTCACTTTTCTTTTGTTTGGCTTCTGCGTAGACGTTGTCGATTTAGTGGGCGTCCTTTGTCAACATACAAGGACGAACAGCTAACAAGCTGTCGCCCAGTTATGCCTTCAGGGCTTCGCCGATTGAGAACGCGCAGAACAAGTCGGGCGCAACGGCCTTTCTTGGCAACATGCTGTTTTCCCGGTACACTGTATCATTTTTCACTAACTCAGTCCCAGTTCCAAATTTCGAAAGTTGAGTATCGTATCAAGTGGACAGCCTGAATATCAAAATACCGTCAACAGATCTCAAGAAGTGTATCCTCCATTATAGGCAATGTAAATGTCGCGTGACTAGGGCCTCCCGTCGGGTAGACCGTTCGCCTGGTGCAAGTCTTTCGATTTGACGCCACTTCGGCGACCTGCGCGTCGATGGGGATGAAATGAGGATGATTAGGACAACACAACACCCAGCCCCTGAGCAGAGAAAATCTCGGACGCGGCCCGCAATCGAACCCGAGCCCTAAGGATTCACATTCTGTCGCGCTGACCACTCAGCTACCGGGGGCGGACATTATAGATCATCGTCATCAGTGTTCTGCCTAAAGGCAGGTTTTCACATGATTGTTCTCCAGGCTGTCCGGTCTTCTGCCATCCTCTTCAGGTCTGCATAATTTCCTCTTCCCTTTATGTCGTCTATCACCTTGTATCTCCTTCTTCCTCTCAGTCTTCTTCCACAAAACAATCCTTCCAAAGCATCTGCTAGCAAGCACTCCCTTCTCAATGAATGTCCCAACCAGTTCTTTTTCCTTTTGTAAGTAGTCTGTTTAGGTTTTTATATTGGTAACGCCACGTAGCGCTCTGTATGAAAATCACTGGCTGTGCTGTGTGCAGTCTGTGGCTGGTTTGCATTGTTGTTTGCTATTGTAGTGTTGGGCAGCTGGATGTTAACAGCGCGTAGCGTTGCGCAGTTGGAGGTTTTCTAAGGGGACGTTAGACTTTCTCTTACAACCTTCAGCAGACATCTTCTCTCAATAACCCTTTCCAATACTCTTTCATTAGTCACTCTTTCCATCCAGCTTATTCTCTCCATTCTCCTCCACATCCACATCTCAAATGCTTCTAACCTTTTTTCATCCTCTCGTCTCAGCGCCATTGTTTCTGCCCCATATAGTGCCACACTCCAGACAAAACATTTGCCAAGTCTTTTCCTTAGACCTTTATCTAATTTGCCACGCAAGAGTCTCCTCTTTCTGTTGAAGCCTCCTTCGCTATGGCAATTCGAGTTTTCTCCTCCTGGTGACATCTCAAGTCTTCAGTTGTTGTGCCTCCAAGATATTTAAATTCACTTACTTGGCTAATGGCAGATTGTCCTATTTTAATATTGGACAGTCTGCGTCTTGTACTGACGACCTTTCTATTTGTTTTTGCTGTGTTTATTTGCATCCCACATTCCACACCAGCTTCATTAAGATCTTTCAGCATGTTATTCACTGTCCGATCACTTTCTGCCACTAACACCATGTCATCGGCAAATCTTATACAGTCTTTTCTCTTTCCACCAATACATATTCCTCTTTTCCCATCTAAGATATCTTATAGATAATGACAGGGACATTTGAATGTAATCAACAGAAACTTTACAATATTGAGTTGACAAAAGACATGGGATAGAGATGTGCACGTATACAGATGGCGATAGCATGGCTTACACAAGGTATAAAAGGACAGTATATTGGTGGAGCTGTCATTTGTACTCATGTCAAAGCGGTTCTGACGTCATTAAGACCGGACGACGGGAGTTAACAGATTCTGAACGCAGAATGGTATTTGGAGCTACACGTATGGGACATACCACTTCGGAAATCGTTAGTGAATTCAATATTCAAGAGTCCACAGAGTCAAGAGAGCCGAGAATTCGAAATTTCAGGCATTACCTCTCACCACAGACAACGCAGTGTGCGACGGCCTTCACTTAACGACCGAGAGCAGCGGCATTTACGTGTACATGTCAGTGCTAACAGACAAGCAACACTACGTGAAAAAAAAAACGCAGAAATGAATTAGGGACGTACGACTAACGTATCAGTTAGGAGAGTGCGGCGAAATTTGGCATTAATGGACTGTGGCAGTAGATGACGTAGGGGAGTGCCTTTGCCAACAGCACATCACCTGCAGCATCTCTCCTGGGTTCGTGACCATATCGATTGGACTGTAGACGACTGGAAAACCGTGGCCTGCTCAGATGATCTCCGATTACATTTGGTAACAGCTGATGGTAGGGTTAGAGAGTGGTGCAGGCTCCACGATGCCATGGATCCAAGTTGTCGACGGCCGGCCGCGGTGGACTAGCGGTTCTAGGAGCTCAGTCAGGACCCGCGAGACTGTACGGTCGCAGGTTCGAATCCTGCCTCGGGCATGGATGTGTGTGATGTCCTTAGGTTAGTTAGGTTTAAGTAGGTTGGTTGGTTGGTTTGGGGGATTAAAGGGACCAGATTGCCATGGTCATCGGTCCCTTTTCCAAAGACAAAGAACACCCACAGAGAATAAAAACAAGGAACAGAAGAGATCACAGACGATACAGAACAAGAGATACTGAGACAAAGACAAGACAAAACAAACTAAAACCACACAGAGTGTGACGGTGGTTGGCCGACCATAGACATAAAAAAGGAAAGGCCAACCACTTAGAAACACATTAAAAAATCAGTGTAAAACCATAGGCCAAAGGCCAGAATCAACACAAAACAATAAAATAAAACAGAAACACTCAGAGTAAATGATAAAATCCCCCTGCCCGAATAAAACGTAAAACTAAGTCAGCCATAGTGGAGTCGTCTGTTAAAAGGGCAGGGAGCGTAGTAGGCAGCGCAAATGTCTGCCTGACCACAGCTAAAAGGGGGCAGGCCAGCAAAATGTGGGCCACTGTCAAAGCTGCCCCACAGCGACATAGAGGAGGGTCCTCCCGGCGCAGTAAATAACTGTGTGTCAGCCGGGAGTGGCCAATGCGGAGCCGGCAAAGAACTACTGAGTCCGCCACACAGCCGTCGTCTCCTTGACAGCACGGAGTTTATTGCGCATTGGCAGTTCGCGCCATTCATCGTCCCATAGCGCCAAGATCTTGCGGTGGAAGACTGCCCGCAAATCAGTCTCTGGGAGGCCAACGTCCAGAGATGGCTTACTGGTGGCCTCTTTCGCCAGGCGGTCAACATGTTCGTTACCCGGGATACCGACATGACCGGGGGTCCACACAAAGACCACAGAGCGGCCGCAACAGGCGAGAGTATGCAGAGACTCGTGGATAGCCATCACCAAACGAGAACGAGGGAAACACTGGTCGAGAGCTCGTAAACCGCTCAGGGAATCGCTACAGATAACGAAGGACTCACCTGAGCAGGAGCGGATATACTCTAGGGCACGAAAGATGGCGACCAGTTCAGCAGTGTAAACGCTGCAGCCATCCGGCAAGGAACGTTGTTCGGAAAGGTCCCCGAGAGTGAGCGCATATCCGACACGACCAGCAACCATCGAACCGTCAGTGTAAACAACACCAGAGCCCTGATACGTGGCCAGGATGGAATAAAAGCGGCGGCGGAAGGCCTCTGGAGGGACTGAGTCCTTAGGGCCCTGTGCCAAGTCGAGCCGAAGGCTAGGGCGACGAACACACCATGGAGGTGTATGCAAAGTAGCCCGGAAAGGAGGTGGAACAGTGAAACCCTGGAGCCCAGAGAGAAGCTCTTTGACGCGGACTGCTATTGTACAACCAGACCGGGGCCGACGTTCTGGCATACGGACGACCGACCGCGGGAACAGGAGGCGATAGTTTGGATGCCCGGGCGAGCTTAGAACATGGGCAGCATAAGCGGCCAGCAAACGTTGGCGTCGGAACCGCAGTGGAGGTACACCTGCCTCCACTAGTACGCTGTCCACAGGGCTGGTGCGGAAAGCACCAGTGGCAACGCGTATCCCGCTGTGGAGAATCGGGTCCAGCACCCGTAACGCAGATGGGGATGCTGAGCCATAAGCCAGGCTCCCATAATCCAGACGGGACTGGATTAACGCCTGGTAGAGCCGCAACAGTGTAGAGCGGTCGGCGCCCCAGCGGGTGTTGCTCAAGCATCTCAGAGCGTTTAGATGCCGCCAACACGTCCGTTTCAGCTGCCGGATATGAGGCAGCCAAGTCAACCGGGCATCGAGAACCACCCCCAAAAACCTGTGGGTCTCCACCACAGCAAGGAGTTCGTCGGCAAGATAAAGCCGCGGCTCAGGATGGACTGTTCGGCGCCGGCAGAAATGCATAACGCAGGTCTTGGCTGCCGAAAACTGAAACCCATGCGCTACAGCCCAAGACTGCGCCTTACGGATAGCGCCCTGTAGCTGACGTTCAACAGCGGCAATGCCAGTAGAGCTGTAATAAAGGCAGAAGTCGTCAGCATACAGGGAAGCGGAGACAGAATTTCCCACGGCCGCAGCAAGCCCGTTAATGGCTATTAAAAACAGACAGACACTTAAAACAGAGCCCTGTGGCACACCGTTCTCCTGGACGTGGGAGGAACTATACGAGGCCGCGACTTGCACGCGGAAGGTACGACACGACAGAAAATTGCGGATAAAAATCGGCAGAGGACCCCGAAGACCCCATCCATGAAGCGTAGAAAGAATGTGATGACGCCATGTCGTATCGTACGCCTTCCGCATGTCGAAAAAGACAGCGACCAGGTGCTGACGGCGGGCAAAAGCAGTACGGATGGCCGACTCCAGACTCACCAGATTGTCGGTGGCGGAGCGGCCTTTACGGAACCCACCCTGAGACGGAGCCAGAAGGCCCCGAGACTCCAGTACCCAATGCAAGCGCCGGCTCACCATCCGTTCAAGCAACTTACAAAGAACGTTGGTGAGGCTAATGGGACGGTAGCTGTCCACCTCCAGAGGGGTCTTCCCAGGTTTCAAAACGGGGATGACAATGCCTTCCCGCCATTGCGACGGAAACTCCCCCTCGACCCAAAGACGGTTGTAAAGATCGAGAAGGCGCCGCTGGCAGTCCACTGAAAGGTGTTTCAGCATCTGACAGTGGATGCCATCTGGCCCAGGAGCGGTATCAGGGCAAGCAGCTAGGGCACTGCGAAATTCCCACTCACTGAACGGAGCATTGTAAGATTCCGGGTGGTTGCTGAGAAACGAAAGGCTCCGACGTTCCAGCCGCTCTTTAATGGAGCGGAAGGCCTGGGGGTAATTCGCAGAAGCGGAACTCATAGCAAAATGCTCTGCTAAGCGATTTGCAATGACGTCGGAGTCGGTACAAACGGCTCCATTCAGTGAGAGCGCAGGGACGCTGGCAGGGGTCCGATAGCCGTAGACGCGTCGAATCTTGGCCCAGACCTGCGAGGGAGTGACATGGAGGCCAATGGTGGACACATACCGCTCCCAGCACTCCTTCTTGCCTTGGCGGATAAGGAGGCGAGCCCGCGCACGCAGCCGTTTGAAGGCGATAAGGTGGGCTAAGGAGGGATGTCGCTTGTGACGCTGGAGCGCCCGCCGGCGATCTTTAATCGCTTCAGCGATCTCAGGCGACCACCAAGGCACAGCCTTCCGCCGAGCGGACCCAGAAGAACGGGGAATGGCAGATTCGGCGGCAGTAACGACGCCGGTGGTGACAGATTGAACCACCGCATCAATGTCATCAGTAGAGAGAGGCTCAAAAGCGGCAGTGGAGGAGAACAAATCCCAGTCAGCCTTATTCATAGCCCATCTGCTAGGGCGCCCAGAAGAGTGATGCTGTGGTAGTGACAAAAAGAGCGGAAAGTGGTCACTACCACACAGGTCGTCATGCACACTCCATTGGACAGACGGTAAGAGGCTAGGGCTACAGATGGAAAGGTCAATGGCGGAGTAGGTGCCATGCGCCACACTGAAGTGTGTGAAGGCGCCATCATTTAACAGCGAGAGATCGAGCTGCGACAACAAATGTTCAACGATGGCGCCTCGACCTGTGGCCACTGACCCACCCCACAGCGGGTTATGGGCGTTGAAGTCGCCCAATAGCAAGAAAGGCGGCGGCAATTGGGCGACCAGTTCAGCCAGGACATGCTGCGAGACATCACCATCCGGTGGAATGTAAAGACTGCAGACGGTAATAGCCTGTGGCGTCCATACGCGTACAGCGACAGCCTCTAAAGGCGTCTGGAGAGGGACAGACTCGCTGTGCAGAGTGTGAAGGACATATATGCAGACGCCACCAGACACCCTTTCATAAGCTGCTCGGCTCTTGTAATAACCCCGATAGCCACGGAGGGCGGGGGTTCGCATTGCTGGAAACCAAGTTTCCTGGAGAGCAATGCAGAAGAAAGGGCGAAGGCTGAGAAGTTGGCGGAGCTCAGCTAAATGGTGGAAAAAACCGCCGCAGTTCCACTGGAGGATGGTATTGTCCATGGCTGAGAAAGGCGTGAAAGGACTGGGAAGGCAATTTACGCCGCTTGTTCACTCACTGCCACCGATTCAGTACCCGTACGAGAGGCATCCATGGCGTCTGAGGGACCAGCGAGATCAAGGTCCTCAGCGGACGCTAGAATCTCGACTTCATCCTGAGACGCAGAGCGCGAAAGGAGCGGTGGGGTTGGTGCCACCGCAAGTTCTTTGGCCTTAGAGGTCTTTCTCTTGGACTTCTCTCGCTGAACCTTGGGTTTCACTGGCTGGGAAGGCTTCACCGATTCAGTCTCCGGGACAGAGGAGGATCGTGAAGCCCTACGCCCGGCCGCTGGTGAGGACTTATGCCACTGGTGGCCGTCATCCTTCCCGCTGGTGGAACCCTGGGAAGGGAGGGTCCCAAGGGAACTCTTACGGGCGAGAGTAGTCGAAGAAGTTAGACGCTTCTCCGGCTGAGAAGCGGGGACGGACGTCCCCGACGGGTGGGAGGAGGTTGCTCCTGAGGTAGGTGGTGCAGGAGCAACCTGTTGGGTAGACCCCCCACGGGCAAGGGGGCAGGAGGAGTCTTACTGCTTATCGAGCTGGCTGGAAGTCTCGAAACTGATGGAGCTAGCACAGTTGTTGTAGCAGCTGCATAAGAAGATGTCATTCTCACAGGATGGAGTCTGTCATATTTCCGTTTGGCCTCAGTATAGGTCAGCCGGTCCAGGGTCTTATATTCCGTGATTTTGCGCTCTTTCTGAAAGACTTTGCAGTCAGGCGAGCAAGGTGAATGGTGTTCCCCGCAGTTGACGCAGATGGGAGGCGGGGCACATGGAGTATCGGGATGAGATGGGCGTCCGCAATCGCGACATGTGAGGCTGGAAGTGCAATGGGAAGACATATGGCCGAACTTCCAGCACTTGAAGCACCGCATCGGGGGGGGGGATATAGGGCTTGACGTCACATCGGTAGACCATCACCTTGACTTTTTCCGGTAACGTATCACCCTCGAAGGCCAAGATGAAGGCACCAGTAGCAACCTGATTGTCCCTCGGACCCCGATGAACGCGCCGGACGAAATGAACACCTCTACATTCTAAGTTGGCGCGCAGCTCGTCATCAGACTGCAAAAGGAGATCCCTATGGAAAATAACACCCTGTACCATATTTAAACTCTTATGTGGTGTAATAGAAACGTTAACATCCCCCAACTTGTCACAAGCAAGTAACCTGCGGGACTGGGCGGAGGATGCCGTTTCTATCAGTACTGACCCAGAGCGCATTTTACACAAGCCCTCCACCTCCCCAAACTTGTCCTCTAAATGCTCGACGAAGAACTGAGGCTTTGTGGAGAGAAAAGACTCCCCATCAGCTCTCGTGCAAACTAAGAATCGGGGCGAATAACTGTTACCTCCATCCTGAGACTTACGCTCTTCCCACGGCGTGGCCAGGGAGGGGAACGTTTTCGGATCGTACTTCTGAGCATTAAATTGAGCCCGAGAACGCTTAGAGACTGCTGGCGGCTGGCCGCCAGCGAGAGATGATGTACCACGCTTCATTGCGGGTCATCCGCCCTGATGCCACCTACTCCGACCAAGGGCCCTCCCCACGGGCGCCACCCAGCCACAGCAATAGCCACCTGGCAGGATGGCCATTGCCGGGAGTCCTGATGCCCCAGGGAGATGGGCATCTACTCCTTGGCATACGTGGGGAGTGAACGGCGCAGGCATCAGTAGAGCGATCCCTGTGTTGTCAGGGGGCTACAACCAAGAGGGTACATGGCGGCCCCACCACAACGGACTGGCTACCGTGCTGGAGGTTAGGTGACATGTGGTCCATGGGCGTCGTCAGTGCAGAAAATGGCCCTGCACAGTGCGTGGCAGAAAGTGCACGCAGGGGCGCATCGATGCCCAAGAGATGGAGAGCGGGCAAGACTGCAATGCAACGACGAATAAGATGGCGAAAGTTCTCAACACAACACGGACACAATGCACCAAGTAAGGCGCCCTTCCCCAATCGGCTCGCTCTTCGGAAAAAATTTTGAGATGTGCAGGTCAAACCCGACAGGGGACCATCACATAAGGCCGAAACGTTTGAGACTCCTTTTAGTCGCCTCTTACGACAGGCAGGAATACCGCGGGCCTATTCTAACCCCCGAACCCGCAGGGGGGAGGTTTAAGTAGTTCTAAGTTCTAGGGGATTGATGACCACAGATGTTAAGTCCCATAGTGCTCAGAGCCATTAGAACCAAGTTGTCGACAAGACTCTGTGCAAGCTTGTGGCGGCTCCATAATGATGTAGGCTGTGTTTACATGGATTTTATTGGGCCGCGCGGGATTAGCCGAGCGGTCTATGGCGCTGTAGTCATGGACTGTACGGCTGGTCCCGGCGGAGGTTCGAGTCCTCCCTCGAGCATGGGTGTGTGTGTTTGTCCTTAGGATAATTTAGGTTAGGTAGTGTGTAAGCTTAGGGACTGATGACCTTAGCAGTTAAGTCCCATAAGATTTCACACACATTTGAACATTTTTTGGTTTTATTGGAGCCTCTGGTCCAACTGAACCGATCACTGACTATAAATGGTTTTGTTTGGCTATTTGGAGACTGCAGCCAAACAGCGATGGAATGTTTGTGGATGGCAATACGCTCTGTCATAGGGCCACAATTGTTCGAGCGAGTGATGTGACCAGCCATCGAACATTTACGGGACATAATTTTGTACACAGTGGTTCCGTATTCGAAGCGAGAGCTTGCCGACGCGGTGTTTACTTACGGAAAGGCAAACGGCAAAGGGCGGCGTGCAGCAAGGTTGTATCAGGAGACTTATCCCCGGCAACAACAACCACAGCAATCAATGTTTGCAACAGTGTTTCGCCGTTTGTCCGAGACAGGGTCGTTACAAGGAGCTGGAAATCATGAATGACGTACCCGAAATGTTTCGACACCAGACTTGGAGGAAAATATTATGAACACTGTGGAAGGCGACCGCCGTGTCAGTACGAGGCAGTTGGCCTGCCAGTATAGGGTAAGCCAGACTATATTGTGGAACATTCTCCATGACAATTGTCACTACCCTTATCAGCTACAGCGTGTTCAGAGCTTACCAGTGACAGACTTACCAAATCGGTAACAGTTTCGTAACTGGTTTCTTCACCAGGCAGCTACAATTCTGGGATTAGTGTCGTCCTCCCTATTCACAGATGAGGCCACCTTTACACAGAGTGGTATCTTCTACTTTCTTAACAGTCATCTGTGGGATAGTACACAGGACCCTCCATGGTATGGTGACAGCGGTTCAGCCGGAATGTGTGGACCGGGATAACTGGTGAGCGTATTTTGGGACCAGTCTTCCTTCCTCGTCGCCTAACAGGCCGGAACTATCGGCGTTTCATGCCCCTGACTTTGCCTCCCCTGGTGGAAGAAGTGCCACTGATGATTCTACATCTACACAGATACTCTGCAAGCCACCGTACGGTGAGTGGCGGAGCGTACCCCGTACTACTACTTGTCATTTTCTTCCTTCTCCAATCGCAAATAGAGCGGGGGAAGAAGACTGTGTATGCCCTAATTTCTCATATGCTATCTTTGTGGTCCTTATGCGCAATGTATTCTGGCGGCAGTAGAATCGTTCGGCAGCCAGCTTCAAATGCCGGTTCTCTGAATTTTCTCAGTAGTGTTTCTTGAATAGAACGTCGCCTTCTCTCCAGGGATTCCCATTTCAGTTCCCGAAGCATCTCCGTAACACTTACGTGTTGCTCGAACCTACCGGTAACAAGTCTAGCAGCCCTCCTCTGAACTGCTACGATGTTCTTCTTCAGTCCAACCTGGCACGGATCCCAAACACGCGGGCAGTACTCAAGAATCGGTCGCACCTACCCGTTCTCCATTGCAGCTGAACCACTCTTTTCTAAAATTGTCCCAATAAACCGAAATCGACCATTCGCCTCCCCTACCAGATTTCTCACACGCTCGTTCCATCTCATATCGCTGTGCCCATCGTTATGCTCAGATACTTAAACGACTGGACTGCGTGAAGCAGGACACTAGCCGTACTGTATCCGAACATTACAGAGCTCATCTTCCTAAGGGTTATGTGGCTGCTACGTGATGGTGCTCCAGCCCACTTCTCCGTTAACGTCCGGTCGCATCTCAGTCGTGTCTTCCTGGTCAGTGGATCGGACGAAGTGGTCCAGTTGAACGACCTGCTCATCCACCGGATCTCAACCCGTGCGATTTCTAGTTTTGCGGCCATCTCAGAAGTATCGTGCATGCAGAGCCCATTCTAGATGTGGAGACACTGGACAGCGTAGTCATTGGGCCTTTGACACTGTTCGGATGCAGCATGGGCGATGTGAACGTGTGAGACAGTACATGCTTCGGTGCGTCCACGAATGCGTTGGGGAACATGAAACCCATTTGCAACACATACTGCAACAGCGGCTGTATGGTACAACGCTTATTTGTCCATTAGAGCTTTTTTGTTCCGTGTCCTCTCATCGATCAGTCACTAGAGTTTGCTCCCTACACGGTGCAAAACAAATCACTTTATATACGTATTTCGTGTATATACAGGGTGGTCCATTGATCGTGACCGGGCCAAATATCTCACGAAATAAGCGTCAAACGAAAAAACTACGAAGAACGAAACTTTTCTAGCTTGAAGGGGAAAACGAGATGGCGCTCTGGTTGGCACGCTAGATGGCGCTGCCATAGGTCAAACGGATATCAACTGCGTTTTTTTCAAATAGGAACCCACATTTTTTATTACATATTCGCGTAGTACGCAAAGAAATATGAATGTTTTAGTTGGACCACTTTTCTCGCTTTGTAATAGATGACGCTGTAATAGTCACAAACATATGGCTCACAATTTTAGACGAACAGTTGGTAACAGGTAGGTTTTTTAAAGTAAAATACAGAACGTAGGTACGTTTGGACATTGTATTTCGGTTGTTCCAATGTGATACACGTACCTTCGTGAACTTCTCAGAACGCATGCTGTTACAGCGTGATTACCTGTAAAAGCCACATTAATGCAATAAATGCTCAAAATGATGTCCGTCAGCCTCAGTGCATTTGGCAGCACTTGTAACGCCATTCCTCTTAACAGCGAGTAGTTCGCCTTCCGTGATGTTTGCACATGCAGATCTGGTGAACGTGTGGGCCGTAGTATGGTGCTTCGAAGACCAAACCACCTGTCACGAAATATGCTATTCAATTCCGCTTCAACCGCACGCGAGCTATGTGCCGGACATTCATCATGTTGGAAGTACGTCGTCATTCTGTCATGCAGTGAAACATCTTGTAGTAACATCGGTAGAATATTCCGTACGAAATCATAATACATTGCACCATTTAGACTGCCATCGATAAAATGAGGGCCAGTTATCCTTCCTCCCATAATGCCGCACCATACATTAACCCGCCAACGTCGCTGATGTTCAACTTGTCGCAGCCATCGTGGATTTTCCGTTACCCAGTAATGCATATTATGCCGGTTTACGTTACCACTGTTGGTGAATGACGCTTCGTCGCTAAATAGAACTCGTGCAAAAATCTGTCATCGTCCCGTAATTTCTCTTGTGCCCAGTGGCAGAACTGTACACGACGTTCAAAGTCGTCGCCATGCAATTCCTGGTGCATAGAAATATGATATATGTGCGGATTAGCCGCGACAGCAGCTAAAACACCTACTTGGGCATCATCATTTGTTGCAGGTCGTGGTTGACTGTTCACATGTGGCTGAACGCTTCCCGTTCCCTTAAATAACGTAACTATCCGGCGAACGGTCCGGACACTTGGATGATGTCGTCCAGAATACCGAGCAGCATACATAGGACACGCCCGTTGGGCATTTTGATCACAATAGCCATACATCAACACGATATCGACCTTTCCTGCAATTGGTAAACGGTCCATTTTAACACGGGTAATGTACCACGAAGCAAATACCGTCCGCACTGGCGGAATGTTGACTATTACAGCACCATCTATCACAAAGCGAAAACAGTGGTCCAACTGAAACATTCATATTTATTTACGTACTACACGAATGTGTAATAAAAATGGGGATTCCTATTTAAAAAAACGTAATTGATTTCGGTTTTACCTATGGCAGCGCCATTTAGCGGGCCAACCATAGTGCCATCTGGTTTCCCCCTTCAAGCTAGACGAGTATCGTTGTTTGTAGTTTTTTCGTTTGATACTTATTTCGTGAGATATTTGGCCCGGTCACTATCAATGGACCACCCAGTGTACACGAAATATTTAAAGAAAGAAAGACAGGAATTAAGCATGCTATGGCCACCCTCCCAGTTACGCACAGACTCGAGAACTGCCAAGGCACGCACACACCTGTGTTGGCAAAGTGGAGTAGTGTAGCAACAACACATGTAGAAGTAGGCATAGGTGGAGTTACTCCGCAAACGTTCAGTTATTCCGAGGCTGCCAGTAACATACCTAGTTATACGAGCTGGATGTTATCCACTGGGAACCTGAGTTAATTCCTTTTATTTTATGTTATTTTTAATTGATTCTTATTTTCGATATTCCGTTTTATTTCTATAGTAATATTACCAATGGTTGCTGTTAACGTAACTTATTATCACATACATCATATGAAACATTATGTCACCATGATTACTGAATATATACGACCAGTTTAGAGTTTTCAGATAACATGTTTAAAATTCGTGGCAGTAAACTGAATCGTATTAGGTTTCGAACAGACTTTAGAGGTTGGAAGATTATTGCTAGATATTGAACTTGGATTACATGTGAAAGTAAATCTGTTTATGTCCAGATATGAAAATTATGTCCAATCACATACAATAGTTTTCCGCATGAATCACAGCTAGGCACATGATCGTACTGGAAAATTCAATAAAAAATTACCTAGGCAGTTAATAACGCAACGATTTATAGTGGAAATAGCAAAACGAAAATTGAATGTAGGTGAAACTGAGCAACCACATTGTACATTGTTAGATATGTCACGAATCATATAAAAAACGTGGCTTGCAGCCATTTTCAGTGAAAGGGGAATATGCTCCCAGTTTATTGTAGTGATACACGAAACATGATAAACATATTTTCTGTAGAACAAAGCAATGACCCTCTCCCTCCTACGTCAGCACGAAAACCTACCTTTCTGCTGAAAACATGCATAGAAATGTAATGTTCATAGTGGTTACTACTATTGTTGACGTGAAATCGGAGAGAAAATCGGAGAATTCTATCACCTGAGGTAACCAAGTAACTCGTTTGAGTCGGCCGGAGTGGCCGAGCGGTTCTAGGCGCTACAGTGTGGAACCACGCGACCGCTACGGTCGCAGGTCCGAATCCTGCTTCGGGCATGGATGTGTGATGTCCTTAGGTTAGTTAGGTTTAAGTAGTTGTAAGTTCTAGGGGACTCATGACCTCAGAAGTTAAGTCCCATAGTGCTCAGAGCCATTTGAACCATTTTTTAACTCGTTTGAGATCTAGTTACCGTGTACCAACCGTTGAATGGAAATCGGCTTGGTTCATTTAAGAGTAAATAGGAAAATACGTGGCAAGGAGAATGACTGTAAGGAATCTTCAAATTGAAACTCAAGTTTGTAGATGATCTCAATGAAGTAGGTGAGGCATAACGATACGGGTGCATACCTGTGCCTAGAGAACACGTGACACACAAAATAGCCAAACTGTCCGGAAAATTCAACGAAGTATGATTTAATATACACATCAGAACATTTACGAAGATTCACTTAACTGCCTGCATCGCCATTCGAATGAATCAATAGCAAGCAGAGTCTCTGCCGAACCTCGAAACTTACTCGCCTCACAAAGACACAAAGAGCCGATAACCACATGTGAGACGCGAGTCCAACACGGGAAAGTTATAGCAATTCCGCGGCGTGAATCAAGAAAAACCTAAGCGCAGAACACACGTATGTCGTGAATGATTAGCGGAATCTGATTGCAAATGTGCGTTTACTGCACGCAACCTAGCTACCTGTTACCACCTGACCATAAAGTAACACTGCAACTGCGGCATTCGGCACCGAAGACGTCTTCTGTGACATGTAAGGTGGTTGGGGAATGAGGGCTATCTGTTATTGATTGGTATTCGGTTGAAACTAATATTTCTTTTATTTAAATTCTTCATAGAAAATGAGTCGGTTGTGTCCAAGGGACTTCTACTTCCTGCTCGCTGGAGCCAGCAATGGCGCATCTGCAGAATGGCTGCAGATGGAATGCGGCCAGACATGACAGTTACTCTGAAGCAGAGAAGAGAGAGATTAGTGTTTAACGTTCCGTCGACAACAAGTTCGGATTAGGAAAGGACGAGGAAGGAAATCGGCCTTGTCCTTTCAAAGGAATCATACCGGTATTTGCCTGAAGCGATGTACGGAAATTACTTAAAACCTAAATCAGGATGGCCGGACGCAAGTGTGAACAGTCATCCTCCCGAATGCGAGTCCAGTGTGTTAACCAACGACCCACCTCACTCGGTACTACTCTCAGACAGAGGTCTGTACAAATAATATGGACTTCTACAACTGACAGACTCTTTACAACAATGTCGCGGATTTGGCAGGTGGAAATATTTTTCAGTTCCAACTACGGGCACCAGGTGCTGTGGTCATCATCGTGATTCATTGTCTCACACACATAACACAAGAAAACGTCCATGAATCGCAACGATTTAAACATTAATTAAAATTTTTCAGTATCTATTAAAACAAGCACGTTTCCCTAAAAAACCAAAACCAACTGCCTTCAGTAAGATAATCGAAATCTTTGATCGATGGCGTCCTCAAAGTTGTAACAACGAATTTGCTATCTTCAAAATTTTGCCGATCGCCACTCACCGCCAAGCACACACACAAACACACACACACACACACACATACACACACACACACACCAGCAGGCGATACAAACGGATAATCAGCACAAGAAACCACTGGCCAAAACATCAATAACAAGGTTGGTTAGATCACAATCAGTATCTACATCTACTTCTACATCTACATCCATACTCCGCAAGCCACCTGACGGTGTGTGGCGCAGGGTACCCTGAGTACCTCTATCGGTTCTCCCTTCTATTCCAGTCTCGTATTGTTCGTGGAAAGAAGGATTGTCGGTATGCATCTGTGTGGGCTCTAATCTCTCTGATTTTATCCTCATGGTCTCTTCGCGAGATATACGTAGGAGGGAGCAATATACTGCTTGACTCTTCGGTGAAGGTATGTTCTCGAAACTTTAGCAAAAGCCCGTACCGAGCTACTGAGCGTCTCTCCTGCAGTCTTCCACTGGAGTTTATCCATCATCTCCATAACGCTTTCGCGATTACTAAATGATCCTGTAACGAAGTGCGCTGCTCTCCATTGGATCTTCTCTATCTCTTCTATCAACCCTATCTGGTACGGATCCCACACTGCTGAGCAGTATTCAAGCAGTGGGCGAACAAGCGTACTGTAACCTACTTCCTTTGTTTTCGGATTGCATTTCCTTAGGATTCTTCCAATTAATCTCAGTCTGGCATCCGCTTTACCGACGATCAACTTTATATGATCATTCCATTTTAAATCACTCCTAATGCGTACTCCCAGATAATTTATGGAATTAACTGCTTCCAGTTGCTGACCTGCTATTTTGTAGCTAAATGATAAGGGATCTATCTTTCTATGTATTCGCAGCACATTACACTTGTCTACATTGAGATTCAATTGCCATTCCCTACACCATGCGTCAATTCGCTGCAGATCCTCCTGCATTTCAGTACAATTTTCCATTGTAACAACCTCTCTATACACCACAGCATCATCTGCAAAAAGCCTCAGTAACTTCCGATCTCATCCACCAAGTCATTTATGTATATTGTGAATAGCAACGGTCCTACGACACTCCCCTGCGGCATACCTGAAATCACTCTTACTTCGGAAGACTTCTCTCCATTGAGAATGACATGCTGCGTTCTGTTATCTAGGAACTCCTCAATCCAATCACACAATTGGTCTGATAGTCCATATGCTCTTGCTTTGTTCATTAAACGACTGTGGGGAACTGTATCGAACGCCTTGCGGAAGTCAAGAAACACGGTATCTACCTGTGAACCGGTGTCTATGGCCCTCTGAGTCTCGTGGAAGAATAGCGCGAGCTGGGTTTCACACGACCGTCTTTTTCGAAACCCATGCTGATGCCTACAGAGTAGGTTCCTAGTCTCCAGAAAAGTCATTATACTCGAACACAATACGTGTTCCAAAATTTTACAAGTGATCGACGTTAGAGGTATAGGTCTACAGTTCTGCACATCTGTTCGACGTCCCTTCCTGAAAACGGGGATGACCTGTGCCCTTTTCCAATCCTTTGGAACGCTACGCTCTTCTAGAGACCAACGGTACACCGCTGCAAGAAGGGGGGCAAGTTCCTTCGCGTACTCTGTGTAAAATCGAACTGGTATCCCATCAGGTCCAGCGGCCTTTCCTCTTTTGAGCGATTTTAATTGTTTCTCTATCCCTCTGTCGTCTATTTCGATATCTACCATTTTGTCATCTGTGCGACAATCTAGAGAAGGAACTACAGTTCAGTCTTCCTCTGTGAAACAGGTTTGGAAAAAGACATTTAGTATTTCGGCCTTTAGTCTGTCATCCTCTGTTTCGGTACCATTTTGGTCACAGAGTGTCTGGACATTTTGTTTTGATCCACCTACCGCTTTGACATAAGACCAAAATTTCTTAGGATTTTCTGCCAAGTCAGTACATAGAACTTTACTTTCGAATTCATTGAACGCCTCTCGCATAGCCCTCCTCACACTACATTTCGCTTCGCGTAATTTTTGTTTGTCTGCAAGGCTTTGGCTATGTTTATGTTTGCTGTGAAGTTCCCTTTGCTTCCGCAGCAGTTTTCTAACTCGGTTGTTGTACCACGGTGGCTCTTTTCCATCTCTTACGATCTTGCTTGGCACATACTCATCTAACGCATATTGTACGATGGTTTTGAACTTTGTCCACTGATCCTCAACACTATCTGTACTTGAGACAAAACTTTTGAGTTGAGCCGTCAGGTACTCTGTAATCTGCTTTTTGTCACTTTTGCTAAACAGAAAAATCTTCCTACCTTTTTTAATATTTCTATTTACGGCTGAAGTCATCGATGCCGTAACCGCTTTATGATCGCTGATTCCCTGTACTGCGTTAACTGTTTCAAATAGTTCGGGTCTGTTTGTCACCAGAAGGTCTAATATGTTATCACCACGAGTCGGTTCTCTGTTTAACTGCTCAAGGTAGTTTTCAGATAAAGCACTTAAAAAAATTTCACTGGATTCTTTGTCCCTGCCACCCGTTATGAACGTTTGAGTCTCCCGGTCTATATACGGCAAATTAAAATCCCCACCCAGAACTATAACATGGTGGGGAACTCTACTCGAAATATTTTCCAAATTATCCTTCAGGTGCTCAGCCACAACAGCTGCTGAGCCAGGGGGCCTATAGATACATCCAATTACCATGTCTGAGCCTGATTTAACCGTGACCTTCACCCAAATCATTTCACATTTCGGATCTCCGTCAATTTCCTTCGATACTATTGCACTTCTTATCGCTATAAACACGCCTCCCCCTTCACTGTCCAGCCTGTCTCTGCGGTATACATTCCAATCTGAGTTTAGGATTTCATTACTGTTTGCGTCTGGTTTCAGCCAACTTTTTGTCCCTGGTACTATATGGGCGTTGTGACCGTTTATTAATGAGAGCAGTTCTGGGACCTTTCTATAGACGCTCCTGCAGTTTACTATTAGCACATTAATATTGCTATGCCCTGTTGCATTTTGCCTACTCCTACCTTGCCGCGTCTCAGGAGGCGTCTTGTCGGGCCTAGGGAGGGAATTATCTAACCTAAAAAAAAACCATGTGCACTCCACACGTACTCCGCTACCCTTGTAGCCGCTTCCGGCGTGTAGTGCACGCCTGACCTATTCAGGGGGACCCTACATTTCTCCACTCGATAGCGGAGGTTGAGAAATTTGCACCCCAGATCTCCGCAGAATCGTCTGAGCCTCTGGTTTAAGCCTTCCACTCGGCTCCAAACCAGAGGACCGCGATCGGTTCTGGGAACGATACTACAAATAGTTAGCTCAGATTCCACCCCGCGAGCGAGGCATTCCGCCTTCACCAATTCCGCCAACCGCCTATACGAGCTGAGGATGACCTCTGAACCCAGACGGCAGGAGTCATTGGTGCCGACATGAGCAACAATTTGCAGTCGGGTGCACCCAGTGCTCTCTATCGCCGCCGGTAGGGCCTCCTCCACATCTCGGATGAGACCCCCTGGCAAGCAGACAGAGTGAACACTGGCCTTCTTTCCCGACCTTTCTGCTATTTCCATAAGGGGCTCCATCACCCGCCTTACATTGGAGCTCCCAATAACTAATAAACCCCTCCCCCCGTGTGCCTGCTCGGACCTTGCTGAAGGAGCAGCCACATGTCAACTCACAGGCAGAACGGGCGATGCCACACGGCCAGCCTCCACATTGACCCTCCGCCTCGTGCGCCGCGAACTCCGCTGAACCCGCCACTCCCCTTGGGGAGAGGGTGGCCCAGTTATTAGTTACTGGTAACTTAACTCAGCACCACAGCCATTTGCTACGCTACGGCACAACTAGTGCATATTCTATAACTTAGTAATCAGTGGCGAAATAAATCTCGGGTGAACAGTCTGGTATGAGTGTGCACAGGACACAATATTTTGGCAATCGACCACGTTGCCATCAGCACCGTGTCTGATGATGGCAACATGGTCGATTGCCGAAATATTGTGTCCTGTGCACACTCATACCAGACTGTTCACCCGAGATTTATTTCGTCATAAAAAACGCCTGGAGAAATTGAAGAACTTAGTAGTAAGTGTCGCTAAATAGATGGCAACGGCCATTAATACTATTTTTTTTTTAAGTTCTCGGGTACTAACCCGCTTATTCTTGGGCCGTGCTACCCGCGATAGTAAATGTACCTTCATTAACAACGGGGAGTAGTCCCTCGCGTTCCGCACAGGTTTTAGTGTGAGTGAATTAATTCCTAAAGTGGACCTCAATTTGGAACTAGACAGTGGTCAGTATACTAACGCTATTCGTCACTGACAAACAGTTTGCGCTATGGCTCCTATTCTTTAAGATCCACTTCAAATTTAACACGGTGAAGATACTAAGCTATACTAATTAATATATGCTATGCGCAATAACCAACACTCACAAATTCACAAAAATCTCACCAAGGACAAAATGACTGCAACAGACCAGGCAGTCACCGCTAGATAAACGACGACATCATTTTTTACCCAAAAGTGTGCAAACCACTCTCTTCAGAATTCTCATCAAAGACGAAACTGGGTAAAACAAAGTCGATCCAAAGAAGTAACATACATGAAACAGAATCTAAGCTAATCCACGCCCCTCAGACATATCTTTCAAAATCACCCCCCCCCCCCCCCCCCCTAAACAGACGGTGACACAGTTCAACCACACAACTGTTTAGGCAACGATACCTTGCTAGTTTTTCAAATAATAAACAACAAACCCGATCATGGCTTTTCCCTGTATGGCGTGCAGAATACCTCTTCATCGATCCACAGCGTGCACAAAACTCACAGGTTATTATATCGGGTGGTTATAATTAAACTTGTCCTATTTAACCTGTTATAACACGGAAACTAATTACATTAAGAGTACCAAACTTGGTAGCATTAATGTCCACAGTATAGGGTACATGATTTCCATGCGTCACAGAGCCACAGTCCAGTTCCAACTGTGGCCACCAGGTGCCGTGGTCAGTCATCGTGATTCATGGTCCCACACACCTGACCAGTCGCACTCACTTGTTGACGTATCAACATGAGCTTGGACAAAAGGAGCAGGGCACTTTTGGTGCAGCTCTATTATCAAAACAACAATAATGCTTCGGCTGCACTTCGGGAATATCTCTGGCTGAAAGGATTACGGAAGGGTGCTCTTCCACTGCGGAGCATGACGAAGAAATTGGAATCAACCGGAGAATTCGGCGTCGCTGTGGGAAGAGGATGACGACCGGTTGCACGACAGGTGGTTGATGAAATCGCTGTTGTTATGGGAAACACGCTACGCGCAATTCCCGATCGCCATGCAGTGAGCGTGCTGTCTCACGACAGTTGAACACCCCATGGTCCACAGTACAGAACGTGCTTCGAACCAATCTCAGTTGGGATCTGTACAAAATCCATACCGTACAGCAGCTTGCACCGAAAGACGCACAGCGACGAGTTGACTTTGCTCTCCACTTTCTCGCAAGGATTGAATTAGACGATGGGCTGGCCCTGGACCGACCTATGGACAGACGAAGCTCATTTTTCTCTGACGGATGACGTGAACACGCAGAATTGCCGAGTATGGGGATCTTCACCTCCAGTCACTGTGCATCACGTTCCTCTGTGTGGTGAACGTGTCACGGTACGGTGTGGCTTCACGGCTACATTCATCGTTGGCCCACTCTTTTTTGAACAGGTTGGCGCTTAAGGACCAAAGAGGTGCAGTCTGACTGGCCAGCGTTACTGCGATATGCTTCGCCAGCATGTTTAATGAAATGAAATTAAATTTAAAAAAAAATAAAAATAAACAGTTACCTTTTTTTAAAATTTGTTTTTAGTTAATTTGCCTTTCTTTCTTTCTGTACGTACGAACTTTGTTGTAGAACCCCTTATTTACGTGTGGTAATAAAAATTCATTTAGACAGAATTAAGTACATTTAAAATTACGTAAACTTAGTCAACCGTCTCATGCTGATAAATTCATATTAACTGATTAAGAATATTTAGTTGAGAATTAAATCTTTTACATAATTCGGCCTTGGCACACGTTTTCTAAATGCAGTGGTCTTTTTTTTTTTTTTTTTAAATATTTACTGAATTCTTTCCCGGCGTTAGCTATGGAACACAAGACTGTCTCTATTAGCAGAAAATGGTTAAATATTGCCAAGCCAACCTGAACGTTTAATTATCATTGATAAAACACACTTCACTATACATTTAAGTTATTTGAAAGAACCAACAAATTGTTAAACTTCAACGTTAACTATCCGCCTATGAATGCACAAATGTGAAACTAGTAATAAATTCCGTCAGTCTCAGGATCGCTGTAAAAGAAAAACATTTACTTAATTCACTGCTAATTTTTATCTGCTCCCGATTTACGGGTTTGGTTAATTTTTCTTAGCGGAACAATTTTTTAAATGTGCCGCCGCTGCAAATCGTTCGGTCGCGGCACAGCCCAGCAATACCAGCGATAGCGATAATTGCTAAAAATGCTGAAAATTCTTTAAAGAAATATTATAGATGAGATGGGCAAGCTAATTTACATTAGTAATACACACTTTTGATAAATTATAATGTATTTAGACTACAACAATAATTCAACTTACATTAGTTTGTAATTTCTCCTCTAATGGCGGGTAAATCTAGATACAGACAGATGAAGTCTACCCATTCATAAAATGCTACGTCACAGCTTGCTCTCACTTTCAGCTCTCCAGGAGGACGACTAAGAATGCACACTATGTATTCCTATTTATACGACTATCAACCGTTATTGTCTCTTTGCAATCTGCGGCTGTATTTTACATTTTTCTTATCGCAGATATTGACACAATTCGTAATTACATTATGAGTATAGAAATATTACAATCAGAAATACATCGATAATATTATTACAGAAAATATTACAATAATAATGAATGTCCTTTACACAAAATTAAATAATATTTTTGTTAAATAATTACAGTATATACAAATTGCTTCATAGCGGCGTATATAGTACAATTAAATTTTAGTTTATTAATAGTGTGTGTGCGGCCAGGGAACGTTACACATGTCGTACCCGCCCTAAGGGAGGGAGACGCATTGAAATGACCGAATTATACACTATGTGATCAAAAGTATCCGGACACCTGACTGAAAATGACTTACAAGTTCGTAGAGCCCTCCATCGGTAAAGCTGGAATTCAATATGGCGTTGGCCCACCCTTAGCCTTGATGACAGCTTCCACTCTCGCAGGCATACGTTCAATTAGGTGCTGGAAGGTTTCTTGGCGACAACCAGCCCATTCTTCACGGAGTGCTGCACTGAGGAGAGGTATCGATGTCTGTCGGTGATGCTGCAAAAAGTCGGCGTTGCAAAACATCCCAGAGGTGTTCTGCAGGATTCAGGTCAGGACTCCTGTAGTGTAACTACTCCGCCACAGGTTGTGCATCATTAACAGGTGCTCGAGCGTGTTGAAACATGGAATCGCTATCCCCGAATTGCTCTTCAACAGTGGGAACCAAGAAGGTGCATAAAATATCAATGTAAGCCTGTTCTTTGATAGTGGCACGCAAAACAACAAAGGGTGCAAGCCCCTCCATGAAAAACACGACCGCACCATAACTCCACCGCCTCCGAATTGTACTGCTGGTACTACACACGCTAGCAGATGACGTTCACATGGCATTCGCCATACCCACACCCTGCCATCGGATCACCACATTATGCACCGTGATTTGTCACTCCACACAACGTTTTTCCACGGTTCAATCGTCCAATGTTTACGCTCCTTACACCAAGCGAGGCGTCGTTTTGCGTTTACCGGCGTGACGCACGACCATGAAATCAAAGTTTTGTCATCTCCCGCCTAACTCTTATATTACTTGCAGTGGATCCTGATGCAATTTAGAATTCCTGTGTGATGGTCTTGATAGATGTCTGCCTATTACACATTACGACCCTCTTCAACTGTTGGCGGTCTCTGTCAGTCAGCAGACGAGGTTGGCTTGTACGCTTATGTGCTGTACGTGTCCCTTCACGTTTCCACTTCACTATCACATGGGAAACAGTGGACCTAGAGATGTTTAGGGGAGTGAAACTTTCGCGTACAGACGTATGACACAAGTGACACCCAATCACCTGACCACGTTCGAAATCCGTGAGTTCCGCAGAGGGCTCCATTCTGCTCCCTCACGATGTGTAATGACTACCGAGGTCGCTGATGTGGAGTACCTGGCAATAGGTGGCAGCACAATGCACCTAATATGGAAAACGTATGTTTTTCGGGGTGTTCGGATACTTTTAATGGCGTAGCGTAAATCGATCGTTTCCAAATGCTTGCCCGGTACGATCACGTGATCTCACTCCCTGTGATTTCTGGTTTGTGGGGCTACCGGAGTGACAGGGTTTACCTGGGGAACATTCACGCAGGCGCTGGTCTGAAGCGCAGCGTATCAATAGAGGTAGTTAGCGTACCTATGGGCATGCTTCGTTCGGCAGTCTTGAGCTTTCAGACTCTTCTGGACAATGATGGCCGACATGTTGAGCCCCTTTTGTAGCAGTAATGGTACCCGTATGTAATGGCGTGATGTAACGTAGCAGAACATTAAAAGAGTTTCACTTGAATTGATTCTGCATTATTTCTCTTCCCCATGTGCTTGACATTAACGCTACCAAGTCTGCTTGTACGCTAATTAGTTTCCGTGTTATGACGTACTAAACAGGGAAAGTTTAATTATAGCCACCGGTACAGTCGAGCTCTAATGCCAGTGCTATAAATTCAGTGGCGTGAGCCAACGGCAGAACTAATGTGCCACACAGTGGAAGAATCCAGGGTTGTGGCAGATACGAAAACCGATGACTGGCGGTGGATTGTTTTCTAGTTACCGTCTACTTCACTCACAAAAACGTAAGTTAATACACAAGAGAATGATAGACCTTGGCTGCGAGCCGTCATTGATCGAAATCAATGTGGAAAGTAGAAAATTTCCTTATATATAAAAATATACATATACATACTCGTGTCTGCCTTACGAATCGTCAGGACCATTTTCCCTGCTGTTTCGTCAATTATTTGCAATTTCGTTTTGGCAATGTGTAGATTGAGTCAGCCCAAACAAGTAGTCCTCATTACGTCTTTGGTGCGACACCCAGCGTCGATGCAAAGCGTCGGTTTGTTTCTAGTTGTGACACTATTAGACAAACGGCCATCTAAATTTACACTACTGGCCATTAAAACTGTTACACCACGAAGATGACGTGCTACAGACGCGAAATTTCACCGACAGGAAGAAGATTCTGTGATATGCAAATGATTAGCTTTTCAGAGCATTCACACTAGGTTAGCGCCGGTGGCGATACCTACAACGTGCTGACGTGAGGAAAGTTTCCAACCGATTTCTCATACACAAACAGCAGTTGACCGGCGTTGCCTGGTGAAACGTTGTTGTGATGCCTCGTGTAAGAAGGAGAAATGCGTACCATCACGTTTCCGACTTTGATAAATGTCGGATTGTAGCCTATCACGATTGCGGTTCATCGTATCGCGACATTGCTGCTCGCGTTGGTCGATATCCAATGACTGTTAGCAGAATATGGAATCAGTGGGTACAGGAGGGTAATACGGAACGCCGTGCTGGATGCCAACGGCCTCGTATCACTAGCAGTCGTGATGACAGGCATCTTATCCGCATGGCCGTAACGGATCGTGCAGCCACGTCTCGATCCCTGAGTCAAGAGATGAGGACGTTTGCAAGACAACAACCATCTGCACGAATAGTTCTTCGACGTTTGCAGCAGCATGGACTATCAGCTCGGAGACCATGGCTGCGGTTACCCCTGACGCTGCATCACAGGCAGGAGCGCCTGCGATGGCGTAGTCAACGACGAACCTGGGTGCACGAATGGCAAAACGTCATTTTTTCGGATGAATCCAGGTTCTGTTCACAGCATCACGATGGTCGCATCCGTGATTGGTGACATCGCGTCGAACCCACATTGGGAGCGTGTATTCGTCATTGCCATACTGGCGTATCACCCGGCGTGATGTTGTGGGGTGCCATTCCTTACACGTCTCTGTCACCTCTTGTTCGCATTGACTGCACTTTGAACAGTGGACGTTACATTTCAGATGTGTTACGACCCGTGGATCTACCCTTCATTCGATCCCTGCGAAACCCTACATTTCAGCAGGATAATGCACGACCGCATGTTGCAAGTCGTGCACGGGCCTTTCTGGACACAGAAAATGTTCGACTGCTGCCCTGGACAGCACATTCTCCATATCTCTCGCCAATTGAAAACGTCTGGTCAATGGCCGGCCGAAGTGGCCGTGCGGTTAAAGGCGCTGCAGTCTGGAACCGCAAGACCGCTACGGTCGCAGGTTCGAATCCTGCCTCGGGCATGGATGTTTGTGATGTCCTTAGGTTAGTTACGTTTAACTAGTTCTAAGTTCTAGGGGACTAATGGCCTCAGCAGTTGAGTCCCATAGTGCTCAGAGCCATTTGAACCATCTGGTCAATGGTGGCCCAGCAACTGGCTCGTCACAATACGCCAGTCACTACTCTCGATGAACTGTGGTATCGTGTTGAAGCTGCATGGGCAGCTGTACCTGTACACGCCATCCAAGCGCTGTTTGACTCAATGCCCAGGCCTATCAAGGCCGTTATTACGGCCAGAGATGGTTGTTCTGGGTACTGTTTTCTCTGGATCTATGCACCGAAATTGCGTGAAAATGTAATCACACGTCAGTTCTAGTATAACATATTTGTCCAATGAATACCCGTTTATCATCTGCATTTCTTCTTGGTGCAGCAATTTTAATGGCCAGTAATGTATAAAAAAATTTGCTTTTAAAATTTGTCGTAATGTGGCTGTGATATGCAAAGACTATGTGGAAAGTTTCGTATATGTTTTGTTAGAGAGGTTTCCAAATTTGTGTTCGTAACTTAGGTAAAGAAATATGTGAAACCTACAACTTACTAAATAATATTTTGTCATGCATTAATGAAATCAGAATGTTCGTGCATGTTATTTCATATATTTGTTCTGGTTGTCATTTGTATTATAAACGGTACACGCCTAGGCACAGCCGAGGGAGGTGGCGCAGTGGTTAGCACATTCGAGAGGTCGACGGTTCAAACCCGCGACCGGCCATCCTGCTTTAGGTTTTTCATGATTTCCCTAAATCACTTCAGGCAAATGCTCGGATAGTTCCTTTGAAGGGGCACGGCCGATTTCCTTCCCCGTCCCGATGGGACGGATGACCTTGGTGTTTGGTCCCTTCCCCTCCAAATCAACCAGCCAACCAACCAGGCTTAGGGACAATTCGTAGGATACGTGTTACGTAAAAGATGCATTGCTTCTTTACTGTATGGAAGTAACTGTGGGAAGCTTAAAACGTGGCTTGGGTTCTTGGCGCGCTACCTGTGTAGTGCGAGCAGGAACGAGAGGACGCAGTCTGTAGGCAGCAGTGAAAGCGGCAACACTCGAAAGGAGCAGGCGATGCTTTGCCTAGAAATTGTTGCACAGTAGCCTCGGATGACGACTGCTGAATAATTACGGCTTTAGTAAAAGTTGTTGGACTATTTTATGGACGTTGAAACGAGGCCAAGAGGAATTAATTAGTCCGTACTACAAGAAACCTGTACGCCGTACCATGGGTAGTATTGCCGCCACTATTATTCGCCGCACCCAGCGCCTGCATCCAGCAGGTTACGAACCGTATAACTAGAGCTGTAGAAGCGTGAACCATTAATTCAAAATTAACTTTTTTTGAATAATTGTTGTGTTGAACATAAAATTTGCGCCAGCCTGTTATTTTATTCGTAATCACTCACCTACGTAAGGTCCTTTGTTGCTAGGTGGGGTCGCTTCAAAAATATGAAGGTCAACTTTGTTTTTTTTGTTTTTTTAATGGGATGCTATAGTTTGGTACTTATTTTCTGATAACGGCTATCGAGACGAATCCAGTGATGTGTAACAGTAAGGTCTTTGAAGCTGAGCGAAGGTCAAAAAGGTGGCATGAACGTCCATTTACAGAGAGTATTCGAAGTGATGACCATTGGTATCAATGGAGTGCTGCATATCATGGATTGAGTGGTATTCCTTATCACATCAGCACTTATCGAAGCACACGCTCTGACAATTCTCCCTCTCATATCTTCAGGTGTAGTTGCAACGTCTTTATAAACAATGTCTTTCACTAATCGCCACAAGAAAAGAAGCAGAGGTATCAAGTCTGCCGAACGAGCCGGCCACGACACATCTCCCCCGCGTCCAATCCAACGATTTTGGAACTGTCTCTGCAACTCATTTCTAGCCATAAGCGAAAAATGTGCCGGACGCCCATCGTGTTGTTACTACATTCTGTGCTCTGTTCCTAAAGGTATTTCTTCCAATAACAGACCTAATGTTTCTTGCATGAATGCGGTGTACTTCCTACTATTAAGTTTTCCTTCGATGTAATAGGGCCTATAATTCTGCCCTCCATAATCCGGCACAATACATTGACCGCCCACGGTTTTTGGTGAGCAACTAACGGCAGCCAACATGGATTTTCAGTTGCCCAGTAATGCAAGTTCTGCAAATTAACATTTGAATGATTCGTGAATGTAACCTCGCCAGTAAATAAAATCAAATTAATAAATGTGTCATACCTCTGAATCTGATGTTGAGCCCATCGGTAGAATTCAATGCGACTCATACAATCCGTACCAATTAATTCTTGATGGAGGGTGATATGGTAAGGATGATATTTATGGCGATGCAGAACACGAACAACACTACTCTGGTTCATGCCAGATTCCCTTGCGATTTGACGCGAACTAACACAAGGATCTCGAACTACAGTGGCAAGAGTACCAATTTCCTTTTCCTCGTTAGTAACTTTCCTTTTCCGGATATGTTTCTGATGCATTAAAGATCCAGTTGTTCTCAATTTATCATACACATATTTAAATATATGACATGTAGGGTGAGTACGTTCAAAAAAATGGTTCAAATGGCTCTGAGCACTATGGGACTCAACTGCCGTGGTCATCAGTCCCCTAGAACTTAGAACTACTTAAACCTAACTAACCTAAGGACATCACACACACCCACGCTCGAGGCAGGATTCGAACCTGCGACCGTAGCAGCAGCGCGGCTCCGGACTGGTGCGCCTAGAACTGCTCGGCCACCGCGGCCGGCTGGTGAGTACGTTGAGGATATCTTTCAGCGTATAAGTCTCTAGCTCTCACTGAATTTTGTTGGCATTTTCCGTAAAGGAGAAGCATATCGACTTGTTCTTCGAAGGAATACACCATTCGCATTCGCTTGATTCGACTATACTGGTCTCATCGTTCCTATTAGTGTTGTATTGCGAAACTGTCGAGTGGTGTTTACATGTGAATGGCACGTTAGAAGGATACGCCGTATTCGGCGAATATTTACCATTTGCACTATATACGAGAGAGAATTGTCAGAGCATGTGCTTCGATAAGTACCGAAGTGAAAAGGCATACCACTCAATACATGATAAGAAGATTGCAGCAGCTCTGGACTGATACCAATAGTTATCACTTGGAACACCTTCCGTAAATGGACGTTCGTGCCACCTTTTCGACCTTCTTTGAGCTTCAAAGAGCTTACTGTTAAACATCATTGGATTCGTCTCGATAGCCGCTGTCAGAAAATAAGTACCAAAATATAGCATCCCATTTAGCAAACAAAGTTAAGCTTCATATCTCTGAAATGACCCTACCTAGCAACGAAAAACCAACGTCATACTATGGCCCACGTTGTCCCATGCAACTTTTGTCCTACAAACTTTTCAGCTACTGTCATTCTTTCTGAGTTATTCTAGGTGACAATAGTTAGTGACTCACCCTGTATAAGCGAAAGTGTGTTTGTTATCTTTTCGCGACTAAACCGCTGGACAGTTTCTTGGCAGTTCACGTGCGACAACAAAAGTACATGTCCGAAACACCACAGTAGCGTAATTTTGGAAATAATATTACCAAGCGCAACTCGGTTTCCCAAGACGTGATGTCACTGTGCTCCGGAAAATGCACACATGTACACATTGACTGCCTTCGCACAGAGATCAGCTAGTCAGATCGTAACGTAGAGGCAAGCCCCACAGAAGATGGCCAAATGCGCTTCACGCATACGATCCACTGCAGTCTGCGACTGCCGACAGATCTCCACGCACACGAGCACCCTTGGCCACGACTCGGCATCGAACTGGGTCCGCCGGTGCACTCTTCTACTTAGGATACCACGAAACCAAATTAGCCCGACTTGCATATAAGCCACACTTCACGTTACTAATTAATCGCGAAACTGCACTTCTCCGCAAACGTGGCAGATGGTGCCGAATGATGGCCTCTTCTGCTGTGTTCGGTGGCACTGGAAGAGATTCCGTCCTCAACCGGCTCCGAGTAAACGGCCGCTAGGGAGCGCTAAAGTGGTAGTTCAAACTCACGTACGACAAGTACTTGCTTCAGTTCTCTCCACACTATGGAACACAAGAGTAGCTGCCCAGCATTCTCTGCGAGCAGGCAATGATACGAGTATCACTGGTTTGCTCATCCGGAACCGAAAGAAGACGTGCAGCATGGAGGTAAGATTAAGGGGAGATGGCGCTACGTATCCCAGCCGTACTACGTTTTGAAGCCATGGGGGCGTGGCTCGCTGCCATGACACTCTGACCAAAACGTTGCCAGTGTGCTATAGCGCTGCGTGTATTACAGTCGCTAATTGCACCATATACGCATGTAACGTCATCAGATTGGTTGTTTCAAAGTTTTTGTTTAAAATAAAATCTCGTAAAGGCGAAATTCCGCGTTTCTTGTGATTAAAAATAGTTTTTAATGTAATATTACGAATAGCTAGCCTTCAATGTAAACGATACAATTTTGTTAATTCAGTAATAAACGCGTATCACTAACTATATAATAGAAACTGAAAACTAAGTTAGCTATACCCTCCCTCCAAAGCCCCATAAATAAATCTTGTTTGTAATACGTACTGGGACATTTCAGTTACGTTACACTACTGGGAAACACTGTTCATTACCACCAATATTTACTGAAATACGGTACATAGAATGGCAAATCTACTCAGTGTCCTATTTAGGCCTATGCTTTACGCCAGTTAATGTAGTGTTAGCTTTTAATTTGGTACATGATGAAGACAAAGTGAGTTACTCAACACTTCGATTATCGACGATACGTACGTATTATACTGAAACGTGAACTTGAAAACTATGAATTTAATTCTTTGAATTAACATACCTTTTGCAAATGTTTTGGGTGTGTAGGGAAAACTGATGGTACATCATTTTCTCGGAGCCTTACTGTTGAATGGGAAGTTCGGTCTATGTCCTCTTCTCGGAAATGCTGAGAACATATAGTGCTCCATTTAGACGCACGCCAGTTCTTCCTCCTCACGGCATTCTCCCACAGAGCTTTCCGACTTTCATTTTTAGGAAATCTAAAATCATATAGGAGAAAAACACGCTACAGTACAAGTACCGATGTAGCACACGTTCATTCACAATGAAGTTGTAAAATCACACTTAACGAGACAACTTACACATGAAATGTTATTCCCTTCGATTTCGCATCACAATCAGAACGATTCGTACATCCGAACACCACACAAGTCACCATAATAGCGCAAAACCCTTCCAAAAGCGAGCGACAAGCCTATGCACACAAGCTTACAGCAGCAATGTTTTGGTCGGATTGAGATGGCTACCCTCGGCTATACATAGCTTCACAGCTGTGACGTCACGGCGTCTCCCTCTATTCTTACCTCCATGACGTGCAGCGTGCCTCATAGATTAACTCCAAAGATGACTAAATTGGTTGAAGTCGATACTAGGTACAGAATGGCGTCTATGCAGTAGCCCAGCGGTAACTAGCAAGCGAAAATAATTGAACAGTAAAATAGCAAATTTAATATTGAAAGTTGCAATGTAACTGCCAACTTTCGAGGTATAGTTCTTCACTCTGGCGATGTTATCAAAATAGTACACGAAGTGATACAAGACTGCTTCAAGCATACAGTGAATTCTTTAATTTGCACATTTCTATTCCGTAATGTGAACTGGGATTTTAATTTTGGGACACCTTAGTTAAGGCTTAAAGGGTACTTAAGTGAAAACACTATATGGTATATCACAATTGTACGTTATGTCAATTAGCGAACATGATTTAGGCGTCCTGACACCAGTGCACGTTTGTTTTCTTATGAGATGTATGGTCAACCGCAGTGTACACGGACGGATCACACGACAAAGGAAGCATTATAATCTTCACGTTGCAAGCATATCCTTAGGTACTGTCCGAAAAATACATTTCCTGTAGTCTACCATAAGAACTGAATGATATTATTGATAAATCACAGTTTTCTAACACTAACTTACATCTTCTTCCTCCCCCCACCCCCTGTAAAATTCCTTATGTTCCCTAATGATTACATTAGTTTTACTTAATATGTTAGGCTAATCTGTTTGGTGGCGAGCGGAAGTGTTTAACTAGACGAATACCAATCAGGTTTGCGTAAACATCGAAGCACAACATCCGCACTGATAAAGGTGACAGATGACCTGAAACAATATGGGCAGACAAGAAGCGACTATCATTTGCTTCTTAGATTTCAGCAAAGCATTTGATACTGTCGACTTCGACATCTTACTAGTCAAACTTAACGGTCTAAATTTCTTACCAAGTGCAGTGCAATGGTTTCGCTCATACACGACGTCTCGTCAGCAACGCGTCCTGTCCGGGAATATAAAATCACAATGGCGACAGGTAGTGTCAGGCGTTCCTCAAGGCTCAGTATTAGGTTCTATTCTCTCTGTATGTCAATGATGTGTCATCCGTTCTGACCTATTGCAAATATCATATGTATAAGTGCGAAACCAAGCAATCTTAAGAAAGCTATCGAAAATTTCAATACTGATCTCGATGCACTATCAAAATGGGCACAGTACATAGGACTAAAACTAAACCCATCTAAAACCCAAGCGGTACTTGTTGGTCACTCTAAGATCATTAGCCTAAAACATAGGGAATCCGTACCATCTCGTATCCTAAATGGAATAAATATTAACTTCTCTCCCTCAGAAAAGAGTTTGGGAGTAATAATAGATGAAAATCTAAATTGGACAGAGCACGTAACTGCAGTGTGCAAAAAAGCATCAGCATCCCTTCACGTCCTACAAAAATATAAAAAACTCTTCCCTTTCGATCTGAAAAAGAAATTAGTACAAACACTTATACTCCCAATCATTGACTACAGCGATATTATCATTCAAGGCCTCTCTCAGGAAAATTCGCGGCGTCTGGAACTGGTTATGAATGCCTGCGTCCGATATATCTGTGGCGATCGACTTTTTGATCACATTTCACCAGCATATGCAAAATTGTCCTGGCTGCGCACAGACAAACTCAGAGATTTCCATACACTCTGTCTCATCTACTCCCTTATAAATGTACACTGTCCCTCATATCTCTCCTCGTCCTTAACGCTTATGTCGGAACAACATGACGGAAACACACGTTCCCATCATAATAAAATCCTCTCTGTTCCACTGCATCGCTCAGTCACCTTCTCCAAGTCCTTTACAGTAGCGGGAACCCGACTCTGGAATAACCTCCCTCGTTATGTTAGAGAACTTAAAAACATGTCCGGCTTCAAAAAACAGTTAATGACGTATCTACTTAAGCAACAGTAATGCCTTCCTCTGTACATTAATACACCTCATTACTTCCCTCTTTCCCCCTCCTTTAATCTCCCTTTCCCAAAACTCGCTATACTAGTAAACATCTACTTTACACGCGAAGATATTAATCTGCACAAATCTTCGTTACTATTGCCAATTTTTCTCATGTTTATCATTATTAATTGATTTTTTTACTGTTATTATTATTGCTTTTATCATAATTTGTATGTATAGCACCTGTTGTAAAAATACTGGCAGCATTTACTTTATTAGGTCTTAGTCATTACTCTTTATTCATACTGTCACAAGAGTAATATAATTTTCTTACTCAAACTATTGTCATGATGTAACTCTGATATGTGAAAAGCTGCATGTGTGGAACACTGGTCCGATGTAAGAGAGGGCCTGATGACCCTAATCTGATCAGGTTAAATAAATAAATAAATAAATAAACTCAGAAGAGTGTTCCTAGAGCCACTCAGTAGCAATTCAGGACTTGTGGGGTGTCGCATTATCCTGCTGGAATTGCCCAAGTCCGTCGAAATACAGATTGGACAAGTATGGATGCAGATGATCAGACAGGATGCTTACGTACGTGTTATCTATCAGAGTCGTATCTAGACGTGTCAGGGGTCCCATATCACTCCTACTGCACACGCCCCACAACATTACAGAGTCTCCACCAGCTTGAACAGTCCCCTGCTGTTATGCAGGGTCCATGAATTCACGAGGTTGTCTCCATACCTGTACACGTCAATTCGCTCGATAGAATTTGAAACGAGACTTGTCCGACCAGGCAACATGTTTCCAGTCATCAACAGTCCAATGTTGGTGTCGACGGGCCCAGCCGAGGCGTAAAGCTTGGTGTCGTGTAATCATCGAGGATACACGAGTGGGCCTTCGGCTTCGAAAGCCCATATCGATAATGTTTCGTTGAATGGTTCACATGCTGACACTTGCTGATGGTCCAGCATTGAAATCTGCAACAATTTGTGGAGAGGTTGCACTTCTGTCACGTTGAACGATTCTCTTCAGTCGTCGTTGGTCCCGTTCTTGCAGAATCTTTTTCCGATCGCAGCGATGTCGAAGATTTGATGTTTTACCGGATTTCTGATATTCACAGTACACTCGTGAAATGGTCGTACGGAAAAGTCCCCACTTCATCGCTACCTCGGAGATGCCGTGTCCCATCGCTCGTGCGCCGACTATAACACCACGTTCAGACTCACCTCAATCTTGATACTGTGGTGTCACCGCCGGACACCAAACTTGCTAGGTGGTAGCCTTTAAATCGGCCGCGGTCCGTTAGTATACGTCGGACCCGCGTGTCGCCACTATCAGTGATTGCAGACCGAGCGCCGCCACACGGCAGGTCTAGAGAGACTCCCTAGCACTCGCCCCAGTCGTACAGCCGACTTTGCTAGCGATGGTTCACTGTCTACAGACGCTCTCATTTGCCGAGACGATAGTTAGCACAGCCTTCAGCTACGTCATTTGCTACGACCTAGCAAAGCGCCATTACCGGTTACTATTGATGCTGTAAAACATGTACCGTCAAGAGCGATGTTCACCAATTATGGATTAAAGTTAAGTATTCCAGGAGCTACGTACGTTTTTTGTTAGTCTCATTTCCTTGACCTGTTCCAGACCTCACGCAAGCCTGCGTGAGCTAAAACGCGTGCCTTTCGGCTTCCTCTCATAGTGGGTTGGCTGTCTTGCCAATCCACAACAGATACCCTGCCACTACACTTTTCTATTATCACGTTCTTACAATTAACATGTGGTTAGACATATTCAAAAATAATAATAATCAAGCAACAAACATGGTTGTCAAACGTAGAAAACTCTTCCTCATACATGT
Source organism: Schistocerca serialis cubense (assembly GCF_023864345.2). NCBI lineage: Eukaryota > Metazoa > Arthropoda > Insecta > Orthoptera > Acrididae > Schistocerca > Schistocerca serialis. The sequence goes on from NC_064641.1 coordinate 17,547,840, forward strand.
CACGGTATTACGTCCATGATTAGCGGAGGCGCGAAACAGTCACGTAACTGTGTTTACTGATAACTTATAATGGGGTAATGTAGTCCTAAGACATGTTATGTTGAATAAATCACACATTTTAGGCAACTGCTGCATAATTATCTCCGTACTGTTTGTTTCGCATCAATGTATTTTTCAACGGAAAAATTCGAGAGCTCTCGAGCTTTTACTATTAATCTCGAATGTTTTCGAATGAATACAACTTGGAAACGGCAGGTCAGCACTCGGGCAAAATCGTTTTAACCGATGAGTTGTGCAATGTGTAAGGGGCACTCAAATGAAAACGAGAGAGATGGAAAAAAGTAAATAAACAGTTTATTATTTGAAAAGTTATCGGTGTAACTGTTTATACAATATCCCACTGTGAGACAAGACGGTCAGTGCCTTCATGGGAAAATGTTTGCAGATGCCTACGGAACCATGACTGCATCTAGGCGTGAACCTCTTCATCCGAAACAAATCGACGGCCATGTCTTTCTTGAGGACTCCAAGATATGGAAATCGCATGGGGAGAGCTTAGGACTGCATAGAGAATGTGTAAGGGCTTCCCAGCGAAACTTCTACACCATTATTGCGAAGGTTATTTCAACAATGCTCGTATAGAATGTTCGTACAGAAATTAATAGTTGTTGTTGTTGTTGTTGTGGTCTTCAGTCCTGAGACTGGTTTGATGCAGCTCTCCATGCTACTCTATCCTGTGCAAGCTTCTTCATCTCCCAGTACCTACTGCAACCTACATCCTTCTGAATCTGCTTAGTGTATTCATCTCTTGGTCTCCCTCTACGATTTTTACCCTCCACGCTTCCCTCCAACGCTAAATTTGTGATCCTTTGATGCCTCAAAACATGTCCTACTAACCGATCCCTTCTTCTGGTCAAGTTGTGCCACAAACTTCTCTTCTCCCCAATCCTATTCAATACCTCCTCATTAGTTATGTGATTTACCCATCTAATCTTCAGCATTCTTCTGTTGCACCACATTTCGAAAGCTTCTATTCTCTTCTTGTCTAAACTATCTATCGTCCACGTTTCACTTCCGTACAAATACTTTCAGAAACGACTTCCTGACACTTAAATCTATACTTGATGTTAACAAATTTCTCTTGTTCAGAAACGCTTTCGTTGCCATTGCCAGTCCACATTTTATATCCTCTCTACTTCGACCATCATCGGTTATTTTACTCACTAAATAGCAAAACTCCTTTACTACTTTAAGTGTGTCATTTCCTAATCTAATTCCCTCAGCATCACCCGATTTAATTTGACTACATTCCATAATCCTCGTTTTGCTTTTGTTGATGTTCATCTTATATCCTCCTTTCAAGACACTGTCCACTCCGTTCAACTGCTCTTCCAAGTCCTTTGCTGTCTCTGACAGAATTACAATGTCATCGGCAAACCTCCAAGTTTTTACTTCTTCTCCATGAATTTTAATACCTACTCCGAATTATTCTTTTGTTTCCTTTACTGCTTGCTCAATATACAGATTGAATAACACCGGGGAGAGGCTACAACCCTGTCTCACTCCTTTCCCAACCACTGCTTCCCTTTCATGCCCCTCGACTCTTATAATTCCCATCTGGTTTCTGTACAAATTGTAAATAGCCTTTCGCTCCCTGTATTTTACCCCTGCCACCTTCAGAATTTGAAAGAGAGTATTCCAGTTAACATTGTCAAAAGCTTTTTCTAAGTTTACAAATGCTAGAAACGTAGGTTTGCCTTTTCTTAGTCTTTCTTCTAAGTCGTAAGGTTAGTATTGCCTCACGTGTTCCAACATTTCTACGGAATCCAAACTGATCTTCCCCGAGGTCCGCTTCTACCAGTTTTTCCATTCGTCTGTAAAGAATTCGCGTTAGTATTTTGCAGCTGTAACTTATTAAACTGATAGTTCGGTAATTTTCACATCTGTCAACACCTGCTTTCTTTGGAATTGGAATTATTATATTCTTCTTGAAGTCTGAGGGTATTTCACCTGTCTCATACATCTTGCTCACCAGATGGTAGAGTTTTGTCATGACTGGCTCTCCCAAGGCCACCAGTAGTTCTAATAGAATGTTGTCTACTCCCGGGGCCTTGTTTCGACTCAGGTCTTTCAGTGCTCTGTCAAACTCTTCACGCAATATCTTATCTCCCATTTCGTCTTCATCTACATCCTCTTCCATTTCCATAATATTGTCCTCAAGTACATCGCCCTTGTATAAACCCTCTGTATACTCCTTCCACCTTTCTGCCTTCCCTTCTTTGCTTAGAACTGGGTCTCCATCTGAGCTCTTGATATTCATACAAGTGGTTCTCTTTTCTCCAAAGGTCTCTTTAATTTTCCTGTAGGCAGTATCTATCTTACCCCTAGTGAGACAAGCCTCTACATCCTTACATTTGTCCTCTAGCCATCCCTGCTTAGCCATTTTGCACTTCCTGTTGATCTCATTTTTGAGACGTTTGTATTCCTTTTTGCCTGCTTCATTTACTGCATTTTTATATTTTCTCCTTTCCTCAATTAAATTCAATATTTCTTCTGTTACCCAAGGATTTCTATTAGCCCTCGTCTTTTTACCTACTTGATCGTCTGCTGCCTTCACTACTTCATCCCTCAGAGCTACCAATTCTTCTTCTACTGTATTTCTTTCCCCCATTCCTGTCAATTGTTCCCTTATGCTCTCCCTGAAACTCTGTACAACCTCTGGTTCTTTCAGTTTATCCAGATCCCATCTCCTTAAATTCCCACCTTTTTTCAGTTTCTTCAGTTTCAATCTGCAGTTCATAACCAATAGATTGTGGTCAGAATCCACATCTGCCCCTGGAAATGTCTTAACAATTTAAAACCTGGTTCCTAAATCTCTGTCTTACCATTATATAATCTATCTGATACCTTTTAGTATCTCCAGGATTCTTCCACGTATACAACATTCTTTTATGATTCTTGAACCAAGTATTAGCTATGATTAAGTTATGCTCTGTGCAAAATTCTACAAGGCGGCTTCCTCTTTCATTTCTTAGCCCCAATCCATATTCACCTACTATGTTTCCTTCTCTCCCTTTTCCTACTGACGAATTCCAGTCACCCATGACTATTACATTTTCGTCTCCCTTCACTACCTGAATAATTTCTTTTATCTCGTCATACATTTCATCAATTTCTTCATCATCTGCAGAGCTAGTTGGCATATAAACTTGTACTACTGTAGTAGGCATGGGCTTTGTGTCTATCTTGGCCACAATAATGCGTTCACTGTGCTGTTTGTAGTAGCTAACCCGCACTCCTATTTTTTTATTCATTATTAAACCTACCCCTGCATTACCCCTATTTGATTTTGTATTTATAACCCTGTAATCACCTGACCAGAAGTCTTGTCCCTCCTGCCACCGAACTTCACTAATTCCCACTATATCTAACTTTAACCTATCCATTTCCCTTTTTAAATTAATAGTAGCCAGATGAATCATGATACCTCAAAAAGAAACATGTACATTACCATTATTTCCATGACGATTCTGATGGTGTAATCAGATTTTCAATATCTTTATTAGTTTAAAGTTTAGTATCAGACTGTAAATTATACAAGTAACACCCAGCAACGAATTTCCGAAATCTAAACGGTTCATCCGATTTCGTCGATCTATGTGTCTTTAGAAAGCTATTAGTTTAAACGTAAATTAGTATGAATTACAGGCATGTAACTTGAATAGTACATGAGTTATTGGAGGTCAAAGTGGCCGATTACTACTGCTAATCGCGTCAGGCCATAAGTACTCCACAGTGACACGAAAAACGGTAGCAGCATGCTTGTAAATATATTTATTCGTCTATGTCTGGTTATATCCGATATGTACAACTCATGAAGAAATTGGTTAAATATTTAGTGTGTTTTAGAAAGCACAGAGACATTAGGCTACTGGCCTACCTTTTGTTCTACTCCTTTGATATATGTTTATTTAATTTGTTTATGTATCTAATAATGTGTGTTAGAGCGTGTTTATAGTCCAGCCATAGGAATATTCATTTAATTTCAAGTCATTTAAATGTAAATCCAGTATTTCGAATGTGTTTCATTACATATTTACTAAGATGGTATCTGTTCTTTCGGACATGTCCGAAAGAACAGATACCATCTTAGTATATATATATAGTTAAGGCTCACCGGCTGCTTGACCATCTTCTTCTTCTGTGCGAATGCACAAACAGTGCCCGAACTCTTACGGGAATCGGCAACGCGCCGCGAGTAATGAGTATAATGGGCGGGGGCACTACGGATGTAGTGCGGGGCAATACGTTGAGAATGTGGGTTTCGCGGGAGGCGTGCCAGAGATAAATCCCTGCAGTCGCGCTATTCTCTGTGTCCTCAGTAGCTCTGATGGAGGCCGGCATGGCAGCTCAGCGTGTTCGGTCAGAGGGTTACGTGCCCTCTGTAACAAAAAAAATTTAGTTAATCGATCAACAAAGAACACAAACCGATGTATTACGACGTCCGCCCCGAGCAGATGCAACGAACAAAATGAAATTTACGAGGTGCATTCAAGTTTTAAGGCCTACGATTTTTTTTCACCGGACTGGAAAGAGATAGAAACATGCGCATTGTTTTAAAATGAGGCCGCATTCATTGTCAATACGTCCCAGAGATGGCAGCACCGTACGGCAGATGGAATTTTACCGCCAGCGGCGAGAATGAGAACTGTTTTCAATACTTAAAATGGCGACGCTTTCCTTACTTGAACAGCGTGCAATCATTCGTTTTCTGAATTTGCGTGGTGTGAAACCAATTGAAATTCATCGACAGTTGAAGGAGACATGTGGTGATGGAGTTATGGATGTGTCGAAAGTGCGTTCGTGGGTGCGACAGTTTAATGAAGGCAGAACATCGTGTGACAACAAACCGAAACAACCTCGGGCTCGCACAAGCCGGTCTGACGACATGATCGAGAAAGTGGAGAGAATTGTTTTGGGGGATCGCCGAATGACTGTTGAACAGATCGCCTCCAGAGTTGGCATTTCTGTGGGTTCTGTGCACACAATCCTGCATGACGACCTGAAAATGCGAAAAGTGTCTTCCAGGTGGGTGCCACGAATCTGACGGACGACCACACGGCTGCCCGTGTGGCATGTTGCCGAGCAATGTTGACGCGCAACGACAGCATGAATGGGTCTTTCTTTTCGTCGCCTGTGACAATGGATGAGACGTGGATGCCATTTTTCAATCCAGAAACAAAGCGCCAGTCAGCTCAATGGAAGCACACAGATTCACCGCCACCAAAAAAATTTCGGGTAACCGGCAGTGCTGAAAAAATGACGGTGTCCATGTTCTGGGACAGCGAGGGCGTAATCCTTACCCATTGCGTTCCAAAGGGCACTACGGTAACAGGTGCATCCTACGAAAATGTTTCGAAGAACAAATTCCTTCCTGCACTGCAACAAAAACGTCCGGGAAGGGCTGCGCGTGTGCTGTTTCACCAAGACAACACACCCGCACATCGAGCTAACGTTACGCAACAGTTTCTTCGTGATAACAACTTTGAAGTGATTACTCATGCTCCCTACTCACCTGACCTGGCTCCTAGTGACTTTTGGCTTTTTCCAACAATGAAAGACACTCTCCGTGGCCGCAAATTCACCAGCTGTGCTGCTATTGCCTCAGCGATTTTCCAGTGGTCAAAACAGACTCCTAAAGAAGCCTTCGCCGCTGCCATGGAATCATGGCGTCAGCATTGTGAAAAATGTGTACGTCTGCAGGGCGATTACGCCGAGAAGTAACGCCAGTTTCATCGATTTCGGGTGAGTGTTAATTAGAAAAAAAATCGGAGGCCTTAGAACTTGAATGCACCTCGTAAAAAAAAAAGATGGATAGAGCGGCTGCCATGCAAGCAGGAGATCCCGGGTTCGATTCCCGGTCGGGGCTCACATTTTTATCTGCCCCCGTTGACGTCTGTCAACGCCTGTAAGCCAGCCTAAGGGTGTTCATTTCATTGTGTTTCATTATGTTTGTGTGGGTGCGTTAGCTTGAAGACATGGTGCGAGCACTCTAGCCAATCACAGCGCTCGTAAATGGGGAGACTGGATGGAAGCGGGAGAAGAGTTTTGGGCAGGATGGCACAGGACACGGGAGGTACTGGACGCCGCGACTGACGCAGAGTGGCGGAAAAGACCTGGAGTGGAGCAGTTTGCGTCTGGTCGCAAGAGATAGAAATATTTCGTAGTGCCGACTTGTGTACTTGTGAGATTTTCGTGGCTTCTGCAGTGAAGACGTAGTACGCGTTTGGAAGTCAATATCTTGTGAGCTATGTTGTTGTTCATAACTAATTACGTGAAGTACGAATCTATTGTTCCTCCGTTATTCAAGTTACGTTTTATTTAATTGCTGGACCATCGACATCAATAAGTGTTTCGCAGAAATATACCGCATTCTCAAAAGTACTTCTACTGTCGTACTCATCATTTGAAGTCTTCAAAATAGTACCTGCAGATTTTATTTAATTGCAATCTTTCATTTATAAATTTCTATATTAATTCACAATTGCCGAGTGATAAGAAACTTCGACCATTCGATTCATGTGCATATTCATATTGTATACTGTAGACTCAGCAGTATCTGGCCTGTAATGCGGCAACTACGTATCCCAGCCCCTGGACAACGAAACCAGCCAAAACTTTTAATATTTCAACTCTGAGTCGGAGGGAACGTAGTTGAGGGCCATCACATTTTAATTTCAAAGCCTGCAAGCGGATGCGCTTGATTTTCTACACTCTTTTCACTGACGTTGTTAATTTAATCTTTCCCGGGATGGTAATGGAAGAAAATAGACTTTTTAGTCGTTATTCAAAAACAAATTGTATTTACAGTTCGATCTAAATTTAAACTTTACAAGCAGAGTAGTTTCGTAGTAAGAAGTCCAGAGAAATAAAACGATTTAACCGATAATTTTGCGCTGATAAAATTCACAATATTTTGAGGTGAAATTCACACAAACGCCAATTTTACATTTTGTAAGTGTAAGATAAGCGAATTTTTAATATTCAACGACAATTTTACCCAAAATTTCGAGCGGCACGCATACGCTGTAGCTTATGAGGTCTTTGTAGGTCAATTTGAGGTTATTTCCTTGACATATCACATGTGTCGTATGTCAAATTGTTCGTCTCATTGTTTTCTACACCACTGTGGTACGTTGGTAGCAGGTCCCGTTTACGCACTGTAGAGAGGGGCTACATAAAAAGAGAATTGTTGTGTGAGCGAACAATTCCAGCAACGTAGTTCAACAAACAAATCAGCGAACACAGACTATGATTGTCGGGCGAGAAAAAAATTTAAATCCATTGATACAATAATGAATCAAAGCGAAAGTGTAAACTTTCCAGGAGAATTCCTAAATTCACTCATTATTCCCACAGTACCCTCGCAAGAAAGCTTCTAAACAATATTATGGAAACTGAAACATCGACCGGAAAAGAGAAACGCAAGTCAGTACTCATGCCACGAATTCTATTTATTTCATGTAATTTACCGCGCAGCTGAAAAAGACCCCAATTACTTTTTTTCCTTCTTCTCATACTTCGCCTTTCTGCCCCTTCTGCTTCGTCCTTCCTCTTTTCTTTTAGCCGGCCTGTGTGGCCAAGCGGTTTAGGCGCGTCAGTCTGGAACCGCGAGACCGCTACGGTCGCAGGTTCGAATCCTGCCTCGGGCATGGTTGTGTGTGTTGTCCTTAGGTTAATTAGGTTTAAGTAGTTCTAAGTACTAGGGGACTGATGACCTCAGATGTTAAGTCCCATAGTGCTCAGAGCCATTTGAACCATTTTTGAACCTCTTTTCCTTTCATTCTTTCCCACAAAAGTGCGCCATAATGTATAAGGCCCCCAAGGGCATATGACTGGGCTGGTATACCTTGTTCGCGCCACTGGTCGATAAGCAGTATCTAGCAGACAGACACACACAAGCGCATCGCGTTGAGCAGTCGGCGACGGGGAGCAGTTGTAAAACAAAGCATACGGCTGCAGACAGAGAGATGCTGAATGAGGCGCTTTTGGGTTGTTAAGAAGGCAGGGCGTGAAGCATTCGAGGCCTACCGTAGCAGAATGCTGTCGAAAGATCTCTCAGAAAACCGAAGAAATTCTGGTCATATGTGAAGGCTGTTAGTGGCACCAAAATAAGTGTCAAGACACTCATGGACGAGGCAGGAACTGAAATAGAGGGTAACAAAGTGAAAGCAGAAATGGTGAACTCTGTTTTCAAATATTTCTTTACAGGGGTCACTTCAAGACTAATGGTCCAGTTAGTTCTCGCACCACCGCAAAGATCAGTGAAAAAGATTTTAGAGTCAGTAGCGTTAAGAAACAGCTAAAATCGTTAAAAGTGAGCAAAGCACCAGGCCCCGATGGATTCACAATCAGATTCTGCACGGAAGCTGTGGATGACTTAGTCCCCTTCTTAACCGTAATATACCGCAGATCCCTAGAACAAACAACTGTTGGGGACCTACGCAGTGGTTGGAAGGAGGTACAGCACACACCCGTGAACAAGAATGGCAACAGAAATGATCGACTAAGGTGTCTTCTAATGACCACGACATCCATTTGTTGTAGACTCTTAGAACATATTCTGGGGTCAAATGTAGTGAGATATCTCGCACAGAATGACCTCCTCCATGCTGACCAATATGGATTCTAAAAGCATTGGTCATGTAAACCGCAACTTGTGCTTTTCGCACATGACATACTGAAAGCAATGGATCAGTGCAATCAGGGAGCTGCGGTATTTCTCGACGACCATTTGACTCAGTACCCCAACTACGCTTATTATCAAAATCACGATCGTATGCGGAATCAAGCGAAGTCTGCATCTGGGTTGAGTATTTCCCGGTAGGGATGATGCAGTAAGTTACGTCAGATGGATAGCCATTGACAGATGTAGAGGTAACTTCAGGTGTGACCCATCGAAGTGTGTTGAGGCCCTTGGTAATCATATTGCATATTTATGACCCTGCGGATAGTATTAATAGTAACATCAGGCAGTTCACAGGTTATGCAGTTATCTTTAACGAAGTACTCTATGGAAAAGGATGCACAGATATTTAGTTGTATCTTGATAAGAATTAAAAGTGGTGCAAAGGCTGTCATCTTTTTTTTAAATTTTCAGAAATGTAAACTTGTGCTGTTCACAAAACGAAAAATGCGTAGTATCCCGTCACTATAGTATCAGTGATTCACAGTTGCAATCGGTCAGTATAAAGGCTACAAATATCCAGATGTAACGAAATGCAGCGGTCACATAGGCTCAATCGTAGGTGTAGCAGTTGGAAGAATTCAGTTCACTGGCAGAATACTAGGGAAATTCAATCATTCTATAATGCAGATTGCTTACAAAACGTTAGTGCGACCCATCCTAGAATATTGCTCAAGTGTATGTCACCCGTGCCAAATAGGACTAGCAGGGGATTTTGAATGTATACAGAGAAGGGCAGCACAAGAAGCCACTCTCGGGAGTTTGTCACGGAGATTCTGAACGAAGTGAACTGGTAAATGCTCGAAGAGAGACGCAAACTATCCGTGAAAGTCTACTTAGAAAGACTTAGAAGCGGTAACTGATGAAGCTACGACTATGCTACAACCCCCTACGCGTCGCTCCAGTAGGGATGGCGTGGACAAGGTCAGGTTGTTAGGTTACTTACAGTGCGCACGGAGGCGTTAAAACAACATTCTTTCCGCGATCCATAGATCTATATCTACAACTACATCTACGTGATTACTCTGCTATTCACAATAAACTGCCTGGCAGAGGGTTCAATGAACCACCTTCAAGTTGTCTCTGTACCGTTCCACTCTCGAACGGCACGCGGGAAAAACGAGCACTTAAATTTTTTGTGGGAGCCCTGATTTCTCTTGTTTTGTCGTGACGATCATTTCTCCCTATGTAGGTGGGTGCCAACAGAATGTTTTCGCGACCGGAGGAGAAAACTGGTGATTGAAATTTCATGAGAAGATCCCGTCGCAACTAAAAACGTCTTTGTTTTAATGATTGCCACTCCAATTCACGTATCATGTCGGTGACACTATCTCCCCTATTTCGCGATAATACAAAACGAGCTGCCCTTCTTTGTACTTTTTCGATGTCATCCGTCAGTCCCACCTGATGCGTATCCCACACCGCACAGCAGTACTCCAGAATAGGGCGGACAAGCGTGATGTAACCAGTCTCTTTAGTAGACCTGTTGCACCTTGCAAGTGTTCAGCCAATGAATCGCAGTCTTTGGTTTGCTCTACCCAGAATATTATCTATGTGGTCGTTCCATGTTAGGTTATTTGTAATTGTAATCCCTAAGTATTTATTTGAATTTACAGCCTTCAGATTTGTGTGAATTATCGTGTAATCGAAATTTAGCTGATTTCTTTTAGTACTCATGTGAATAACTTCACACTTTTCCTTATTCATGGTCAATTTCCACTTTTCGCACCATACAGACATCTAATCTAAATCATTTTGCAAGTCGTTTTGATCATCTGGTGACTTTACAAGACGGTAAATGACAGCATCATCTGCAAACAATCTAAGACGGCTACTCAGACTATGTCCTATGTCGTTAATATATATCAGGAACAATAGAGGGCCTATAAAACTTCGTAGGGGAACGCCGGATATTACTTCTGTTTTACTCGATGCCTTTCCGTCTATTACTACGAACTGTGACCTTTCTGAAAGGAAATCAGGAATCCAGTCGCACAACTGAGGCGATACTCCGTAGGCACGCAGTTTGGTTAGAAGACGCTTGTGAGGAACGGTGTCGAAAGCCTTCTGGAAATCTAAAAATATGGAATCAATTTGACATCCCCTGTTGATAGCACTTATTATTTTATGAGTATAAAGAGCAAGTTGTGTTTCACAAGAACGATATTTTTTGAAACCGTGCTGACTATGTGTCAATAAATCGTTTTCTTCGAGGTACTTCATAACGTTCGAATACAGTATATGTTCAAAAACTCTACTGCAAATCGACGTTAGTGACATAGGCCTGTAATTCAGCGGATTACTCCTACTATATGAATGGAACGGGAAGAATCTGTAATAACTGGTACAATGGAAAGTACCCTCTGCCGTGCACATCACAGTAGCTTGCAGGGCGTGGCCATGGGTGTATATGAAGAAATATGACGCGTTCCATCTCTAAGATGTAGGGTGTGTAATCTTTGAATAGGACACAGGCGAACGAACTCTCCAATCCGAGCTTGTGCGCCGTCTCTAATGACCTTTTCATGCACGGGACGTGAAACCTTAATCTTCATCAGTACAAGAGATGACAAAGAAAACCAAAACGGCAACTTAAAAGAAGGTGGGTGACTGACATCAAAAGTCATGTAGGACCAACAACGAGGTATACAGCTGAAGACGTTATCGCCTGCAGAAATCTAGACTAGGCTCACACACGGCAAGGGAAGAGACCCCTAGAGACCAAGAATTGTTGTTGATAAGGAAATATTACAAAATGTTAAATATTTTAATAATCGATGATGTGATATTACACATGAATCTGATAGAGATGCAGAGATGAAAAGGCGGAGTTCTCAAATGTATGTGGAAGAATTAAGAAGTGCTTGAAAAACAAAATGCAAAGAAAGACACCATCGAATTTTTTTAAAGAAAGTGGCTGTTCCTGCTTTATTGTACCGAAGTAAGTAATGGGTAACATATAAACAACAAGGGAGTACATACTTATGAGGCAGCTGAAATGAGATTTCACAGAGCAGTAAAAGGATGTAGCTGGTTATGGAGATTTAGGAATGACGTTGGGAATGAATTGAACATCTATAAAGTAGGAAATACGATTCACAAAAACAGACCTAAATATAATAAACACGTTAACAGGCTCAGTAGCCAAACTACACCTTTCAGAATCACAGCATAACCTAGCAGGAGAAGACGTGAAGCAAGACGAAGGAAAAGTTGGGATCGCAACAGACAAATGCCTGACACTTCAAGAATAGCATAAGAATAAGAACAATGTAATACCAGCACCAAACTGTATACGTTTTATCAAAATTTAAACAAAGAGCTCCACAAAGACATATTTTTCACTGTCGCAGCACCAGAGAATTAAGCTGAATTATCGCCGGTACAATTTCGCTTTTCATATGTTTCTGAGCGATATTCTGTTCGTCTGTCTCCCTGCCTTCCAGTGAAGCGGGACTGTATAAAGACTTCGGAGCGCAGAGCACGATTTCCGCCATTACATGCACGCTATTTAATGTAATGTAGATAAATGCTAGGACATGGCCACAGGCATTGTTATAAAGCACTGATCACACAGAGAAAAGAGAAGGCAGAACTTATATTTTCTTGGAGTTCTTATCTGTACTTGGCAACCTAACTGCACTCCAGCATTAATCTGAAACCTATGTGTTTTTAAAAGAATCTTTCCATATTAGAAAAAAATGTGTGTTAGACGCCTACGAGAATTGATTCCAGTGGAAAGTAAATACTATTCGCCTCTAGGCACCAAAAAGTACGTATCTATGAGAGAGCCTGCACTTCATGTTAATGAGGTTCAAATTTTTTTTAAATAATTAACACTCTTGCAAAGATGCATAATAACAAATAAGACACATAACGCCTCTATATAACTGCAACTTGACTAAACAGAATGAATACAAAGATTGTGTGTAAAATTATTTTCGCGGACACCACAAGAAGAAGAAGAAATTAGTCAAATGCCTGGTGGTACATTGAAGGAAATGGAAAATGTTACACCATGAAGAGCAAATGCCATATTTACAAAGCTTTATAGAAATGTTCATCATATAACGGGTATTAAATGATTAAGCTTTCACTCCACTTGGCCGGCCGCTGTAGCCGAGCGATTCTAGGCGCTTCAGTCTGGATCCGCGCGACCGCTACGGTCGCACGTTCAAATCCTGCCTCGGGCATGGATGTGTGTGATGTCCTTAGGTTAGTTAGGTTTAAGTAATTCTAAGTTGTAGGAGACTGATGACTTCAGATGTTAAGTCCCATAGTGCTCAGAACTATTTGAACCATTTTTTCACCCCGTTTGGAACTGATATGCATCATCAAGACGCGGTGTGACCTCGACGTGCGTGAATACAGTCCCGTATTCATCGTGGCGTGGAAGCCGCCTATTGTCATTTTGAGGAATTTCTCACAACTCCAGTAATACATGTTTCATCACTTCGTAAAGGTGGCTGCTGGAGACTGGTACGAAAGTATACATGCCTTCCAATCACATACCAGACACCCTCTGTAGTTGACAAATCAGGGAGACCAGGCAGACTCACCAAGGACCAGTACACACCGCAAGGCGCTTGAGTTGTGAATTGCAGTGTGGCGTCTCGCGTCATCCCGTTGGAATATGACGTTTTCTGCCCTGGTCATGAAGGGTGCGACAACAGTGTTTATCATTCTTGCAGCGTACTGGCGCGCAATCAGCTCCCTTCTGCAATTACCACGTAAGTGTTAGTGTCATATGCAATAGCTCTCCACCCCATGATTCCGGGTGTTGGTGGGGTACGAGACTCAAGAATATCTGCTTCCCGTGATTTTTCAGCAAGTCGTCTATGGACACGTTGGCGTCGATCTGACCGCCACAAATAGAAGCGATCCTCATCGCTGAACACGAGAGAATACCACACGACATCCCAACTGGCTCTGAGTCCACACCATGCATGTCTACGATTTCTATGGTTTGGGGTCAGTGGTAAATGACACCCAGCTTCCAGTAACTTGTTCCCGATTGTTGTGGTGACCTACTCCCACATTTCAGCTATCCATCTGTTCTTGAGAGCCAGTCGATTATTTCTACTATATTCTAGTGGCGCAATCCTTCTGGAAGGATCCATGTACACTGTTCCTGCCACACCATTGTCACGAGTCCGTCTGGTCACTACAGGCGGCAGTCTGAGTGATCCCTCGGTATGATGCCCCCAAGTCCCTCATGCCAATTTTTTGTCTTTTCTCAGTGTCCAAAAGATGGTGATAAGCTGCAAGTGCGCGTCCCCTGAGCACACCTGTGTAGCAACCAACACGTAACAAAATCCAGCAGCATTTGACGCATCCAGTAGTCTCCATATACTGACACCATTCATCATCTATAAGAATGGCTCTCTCCTGGATTGATGTTACTGAAAATGACCTCACATAACGATAAAATTTTTATGAAGCTATCTCACAGACATATGTACACGAGCGGTATCCATGAAGTTTTAGTTATCACCTAAAAAAAATCAAGCTGCGACCACGAAACTTGGTGATTGTGTTACCTCTTCTCTACAAATGTGCCCTTCAATGCGATACATTTTTTCCGACGATGGATGGTTGGAAGGAGAGCGTAGTTGTAAAAATCTACAAAATGGCTGTTCAGGAAATATTCCACCTCGGGAATCATCTTGTCATCATTCTGAAAGTGCCTTCCACGCAATAGTTTTTTCAGCTGGGGAAAGAGAAAGACGACACCAGATACCATACCAGGAAAAAACAAGAGGTGACGCAAAATTTCGCGGTACAAAGAAACTTGTGTGAAAGATGGCTGACATAGTGTTTAGTGTATCTGGGATTGTAAATCAGTTAAGATCCTTAGACACCAGGAAGGCATCTGGCCCAGACGGATTCCCCGTAAGACTATATGTTAACTATGCTACAAATATAACACCATTCTCATCCATCATCTATCAGAGATCATTGGAACAGCGGGAAGTTCCACGGGACTGGAAGAAGGCCCAGGTCATAGTAATCTATAAAAAGGGGAGAAAATCGGATGCACATAATTACCAGCCAATTTCACTGACGTCGATTTGTTGTAGAATCATGGAACATGTTTTGCGATCAGACATAATGACCTTTCTAGACTCTGAGAAGCTCATCTGCAGAAATCAGCACGGTTTTAGGAAACAGCGGTCATGCGAGACACAGCTGGCCCTCTTTGTGCATGATGTATAACAGGCTCTAGATACCGGCTCCTAGGTTCATGCCATATTTCTCGACTTTGACAGCGGCATTAGACTGTTTGCCGATGATGTTGTAGTCTACAGGAAAGTAGTATCTCACTAAAATTGTGAACAGATCAATGAGGATTTGCAGAAAATAAATGCGTGGTATAATGACTGGCAGTTATCTCTCAGTATTCGTAGCGTAACCTACCGTGTATAACAAGGCGAAAATCCCCATTAATGTACGAGTACAAAAAATAAAAAAAATGCCCAGTCTTTGGAGCGGTAGCATCCGTCAAGTACCTGGGTGTGACTATTCGAAATGATCTCAAATGGAATGATCAGATTACACAAGGCGAACTCTAGATTGCGGTTTATTGGTAGAATCCTGAAGCGATGCAGTCCTTCAACAAAGGAAATTGCTTACAATACTTTAGTTCGTCCAGTCTTAGAGTATTTTTCGTCTGTGTGGGACCCTTACTAGTTGGTCTGATTCAATAGATTGAGAAGGTCCAAAGAAGAGTGCCAAGATTCGTGACTGGTACATTTAGCCATCGCGAGAGTGTTACAGATCTCATAGAACGTGTGAAGTGGGACACCCTTGCAGATAGACGACGCGATAATCGGAAGGGGCTGCTCACTAAATTCCGAAATCCGATCTTCGCCGAGGATGTAGAGCATGTATTATTACCACCAACTTTCAAATCGCGCAATGATCACCATTCAAAGATAAGGGAAATAAGAGCTCGTACTAAGGCGTTCAGACAGTCGTTTTTCCCTCGCGCTATTCGCGAGTGGAACACATGAGGGGGGGGGGGGGCGGAATATGACTTTGGCGCGAATTGTGCCCTCGGCCACACACCGCTTGGTGGCTAGCGGAGTATATATGTAGATGTAGGTGTAGAATGTGTGCTGTGCAGAATAGGCTGGGTCGATGTCGTGGGGCAAAAACTTCCCAGTGGATATCTTCCCAAGACACTTTGTATTGACAGCCTCATGTAACCATGACACAAGATTTCGGTACTGTGCTCATGTGACAGTTTGTCCCTTACAAGCATAACCTGTTAGCACCAGACAATGACAGTCTAAAAAAATCGGCGTAGGCT
Source organism: Schistocerca serialis cubense (assembly GCF_023864345.2). Taxonomy (NCBI): domain Eukaryota; kingdom Metazoa; phylum Arthropoda; class Insecta; order Orthoptera; family Acrididae; genus Schistocerca; species Schistocerca serialis. Next base: position 17,563,898 of record NC_064641.1, read on the forward strand.
AATAGGATGATTATGGGATTTTAGTGTTTTTCGGCGGTGGTGAGCGACATGTTTTCCCAACTTGAGCACCGCATAATGACAATCTCGAAAAACACTCAGCATCACCTTGCCCAATGATGGTTGGATTTTAGTCTTTTTGGGCGGTGGTGACTCGACATATTTCCACTACTTGAACGCTACATAATGGCAACATCAAAAATTACTCAGAATCATCTTGTCCAATTATGGTTAGATTTTAGCCTTTCTCTGGGATGATGAATCGATATATTTCCACTACTTGAGCACCACATAATGGCAAGCTCAAAACATATTTAGCATCACCTTGTTTCGATTAGATTAGATTTGCTTTCATTCCAATTGATCGGTAGGAGGAGGTCCTCCAGGATGTAGAACATTGTCCAGTGGTGGTTGGCTTTTAGACTGTCTCGGCGGTGGTGAATCGACATATTTCCACTACTGTTAGTCCCTCATAATGGCACGTTCAAAAAGTAGCCTCAGCTTGTCCATTGGTTGTTGGATTTTAGCCTTTTTCGGTGATGGTGAATGCGCATGTTTCCACAGCTTGCTGTGCTCCTTTGTCTCAGGGTGATATTGATACGCCCATCAATGATCCATGGTAGTAACGAAGGGGCTAAAGAAGTGAACTAGACTGGTCTGACACAGCTGCAACATTTCTGTTGTTGCCTCGGTTCCGCAAGCTTTTTGAACAGGCATGCAGTTGTGGTACCAACGGGCAGTGAGTTTTGTCATGATCAAAATGTCAAACAAGATGTTGACAACTGATCCGTGACTGATTTTCGTATTTTCCCCTTTCATCGTCACTGTGATATTCTAGTTTTCGAGCACGAAGGTCTGCGTTTGTCTTGCGACTCCCGTTTCTTCACAGGGAGATGGTCTGTCACTTCGTTTTTCACTATTCAGACATGTTCGGTCGTATTGGAAGTGCCCGCGCCATCACATAATGATTCAGTGTTGCCATACACTTCCACGAAGTAAGTCCTATCTTGCTTTTACGAAATGTTATCTCGTAAGCTTGTAACCTGCTCATCTGCCGCTTCTTCATCATCCAGGTGTCCAATGCATACTTGAATACTATAGCATATTATGTTTGGCATAAAATTTGCTTGTTTTTTGGTGGTACATAACTGCTCCATAGCAAGTTCTTACACTCTGCAGGAATCCATGTGGTTGCCTTCCCCTTTCAATAATATCATTATCATTGCTCCCACTGTCTTTTATTACACTCTCCAAGTTCAAGTAACTTACCACTGTCTAAAGTAGTATCCTCCAACACTTAAACCTGTTGCTACTCTCATGTTATTTTTTTTTTCCAGACTGTCACTATCACTTCACATTTCCTTCCGTTAAATTTCAGTCCATACTGTACCACCTATTTCTCCCACACATTTACCCTTTCTCGTAGGTGCGCTTCTCCTTCTCCACTAAACCATCTGCAAACATCACTGCCCATGCGTCAAAATTCAGCCCGTTGCCAAGCTGTTAACACAGAGGACAGCGATGGCGCTGTCGTGGGGAAGTGTGGTTCGTCTGTCAACTTGAATTTTGACTCATGTGCAGAACACTCACAGCCTGCTATATTAGGGTGGAACGGGGTTGACCTTCGTTCCTCCAACATATCCGAGTCCTCTACACCTCCTGCCGACTTGATCCCCCTCTCCTTTCCAACCCCCGCCCACTGCCGCGCCTTCACTGTTGTGTCCCCCCCTACCCTCCACCCCTACACCCTTCACTCCCTTTTCCAAGGCGACTTCCGTCAACTCCCCCTCCCAGATGATGCCCTCTCTCCCTCTATTTATCCTACCTATCAACTCTGATCATCACCTCCCCCTCCCTCCCTCTGTCCTATTCCCAGGCACCCTCTGCCCCCCTTCCATCCTGTTTTTTCTTCACCTACCCTCTCTTCATTCTTTCTCTCTGAGTCCTTTTGATATCCCCTCCACTGCCTTACCTACTCCTTCTCGCATCCGCCCTGTCCCCCCTCTTCTGCGGCCCCTCTATTTGCTTTTCCTCTCCTCCCCCTTTTCCCCTCTCACACATCCGTGTCACCCCTCCCCAATATGCCTTTGTACTCTATAGTGCAGTGTTTCTGTGAGTGTTCAGTATTGTGTGTCCCCCTTTTTTAAGACACTATACCGTCGCTAGGTGTGTTTTTTTTTAACTCTTTCGAACAGACACCAGACTGTCGCCATGTTTTTGTAATTGTGCCTGTCTAATTACTATGTGTTTTAATCAGCATCACCAACCCTTTGTCTTTATAGTTTCACTTCGCATCTTTTCGCCATGTTACAGTTTTAAACAGTCACTGTTCTATCATCTGTTTATATTGTTTTGTTATCTCCTCAATATGTTTCTAACTCTTCTGTATTCTGCACAGCGGCATATTACGCTGCTGCCAGCCCCCCCCCCCCCACCCCTCCCCCCCTCGCAGAAATTCAATAAAGGACAAAAAAAGATCTTTCTCAGTCTTCGAAGGCTCACTTGAAGATGACTGGTAGGTGCCCAGTCGAAACATCGTGCAATGAATTAAACGACAACCGGCTGCAATCCCGAAATTTATTTGAACGTTCAAGTCACCAGGAAAATTTTAAAATTAAGGCAACTAATTCTTTTTGATTCGATAATTAGGCCTTTATTGCCACCCCTCATACTGGAGTGTCAGTTTGGCAGCAATCGGTCTAGGTGTTGACGGTGCATCGTTTTCAGTTCCATCAGTGAGTAGTCCAGGAGCTAACAATCTAATTTCCCTTCATTAACATCTTGTAATATAAGATTAAAGGTAGTAGTAAAAATGTAAACCATTTTATCATTGAACAAAAGCGAGGAATAGACGTTCGTACATGGTCTATCGAATAAACGAACGACGGTTCACACGACGACGGTTCACACGACGACGGCGCGTAATCATCTTCCGTTTTAGACTAGATATGAATAACAGAACCCCTCGACCCCCTCTTCATTCTCTGTATTCTCCACCTTAAAATTTCAACTATATTTGATATGTCAATTTGCATAAACGCTATTGTTAACGATAACAAAAAGTTTCAGAGACGATCCCTGTTGAAATAAAGGAATGCCAAAATCTGATATAAACAGCAATACAAAAATTTACATTTAGAATTTTACATTCGGTTTCTTTTTATAAAAAGTCATATAAACTTACGTTTCGGCAATAAAAGACAAATATTTAATTTCTGCACATATCGTACCATCACTTTCGGTTCTAAATAAGACATTAAGAATATTAATACCTTGTAGTATTGTATTACGAGCCTCCCATTATTTTTCTAAATCAGTTACCAACCTTCGTAGCATCTACAGATAGCGTTTGTTTTAAATATACAGTAAAAACGAACCTAAACTTTCCAGTATATGAACGCTATGTAACACCAGGAACTGCGGTCGTGAAATTATTTTTTTAATAGGTGTCAACTTGCCAATATTCATAACTCCATACAAATACAACTGTAATTTCCTCACTTATCTTGAGGGGAAGGTCGAACTGTACCACTATACATGTACTGGAAAGAATCGATACGCGTTTGCGGTATTTTAAAAACCAAACCAATGTGCAGATGATAAAAATGTTGGTAATTGGCCTGATTTAGGAAAATTCCACATCGCTTATAATGCACTATTTCAAGGTTTAATCCTTTTTGCTTTATTGTCTGATCGTGGAGATCAAAAGACTCACTAGAAATTACACAAAACGAATTTTTTTAGTCAAACAAGGAGTGTGAAATAGACAAATTGGATATCAACCTGACCTCGTGAGATTTATTTTTAGAAAGAAAAATTTAATTGCTTGAAAGCAATAAAGGTAATTAAGGAAAACTTAGTGATTTGAGGAAAATCACGCAGGGGATTTTTGTCCGAAATTTCATAGCCAAACGAAGTGTAGGGAACGGACAAATGGGATACAAAATTGACCAGCGTGAAATCTAGTTCTGAAAAAAAATTGCAGTTGAAAATAATTAGGATAACAACGAAAAACTTAGTGATTTGAGGGAAAATCACACAAAGGATTTTTATCCGAAATTTCGTAGCCAAACGAAAGGGGGGAAATGGTTAAATACGATATCAAATTGACCTGCATGAGATCTCCTTTTTCAAAAATAGATTTAATTACTTCAAAATCGTCATCATCATCATCATCATGAACAGTTTCCATGTTTGGAACATAAGCTCCACCGTCCTGTTTTCCCACCATCATTGTGTGTTCACTCTGGTCCAGTCCTCGCCTCTTTTTTCAACACACACTTTCACACCTTTCAGCTCTCTCTTCCTTGCTCTTGCTCGTCCTTCGCCTCTCCATTTCATGTACCTTCTTAGGAATCCCCTTGCTTTCTATTCTCTTTAAGTGCACATATTAACTTTTAGCTTTAATGTTTCTATCCTGCTCTGCAAGGACTCCTCTTTCACTATTTCCCTTACCCTTTCACTCCTCGTCCTATCTCTCCTTGTTACTTCTATCCTAGTTCTGAGGAACTTCATTTCACATGCCTGTAATCTGATTACATTTTTTCTTTATTACCCATGTTTCAGATGAAATAACTTCTCTATATTACTACTTTGCTTTTTATGTAGGACGTCTTTGTTACAAAGCAGGCTCCTAATACTTCGCAGAAATGCTTCTGTCTGTCTGTCACGTTCACTGATCTCTTTCTCAATTCTTCCATTTTCGTCTATGACGCTTCCCAAGTACTTGACCCTCTTTAATTGTTCACCAATAATCCTTATTCTGATAGTTGGTCTGCCTTCTTTTGTATTTGAAACCGGTATGTCACATCTGTTACATTAAATTTCCTTCCATACTGTCTCACAGTTTCTTTCCAAGCTTTCATCTGTTCCAGACTCTCTTCCTCCGTTTCCCCCTCCGGTTCAAGTCATCTGCGAACGCCATTGATTTCATCTTGTTTTGTCCAGTTGCTTCTGACACCTCAGTCATTATCTCATCCAAAACACAATGAAGAGGAGAGGTGACAATGCACTGCTCTGTTTCACACCACTTGTTTGCTGGAACCAATCCGTTCTTTCGTTTCGCACTTTCACGCAACTCCACAATACATCTGCTCCACTCTATTTGTTGTCTCTTTTTCCACTACCTTCTTTTCTAGTGCTCTCCAGATCTTTCTTCTATAGACACTATCAAATGCCTTTTGTATATCGAGAAAAACCCTTACAAGGTCTTTCTCAGATTCTTAGCGGCGCTCCTAGAGATGCCTCACTGCAAATATGACGTCAGCAGCTGATCTCACAGGTCTGAAGCTATACTGTTCCTCTCTCAGTTCGGGCATGGGTGTGTATGTTGTCCTTAGCGGAAGTTAGTTTAAATTAGATTAAGTAGTGTGTAAGGTTAGGGACCGATGACCTCAGCAGTTTGGACCCATAAGGCCTTACCACAATTTTTTTTTAATAATAATTTGTATGATACTCACATTTGTGGTGTGTTGAAGAGCTCTGGAATTATTTATGAGCTTAACTCAAGAAGATACGTGGGATCGTTATAGTATTGAAAGGTCGAAATTTAGTGCGAGAGTCAATGCGAGATGCTTTTAATAATTTCCACAATGAAATATTGTCTCAAAATAGAAAACCCAAAGAGATTCTGGTCTATGTAAAGTACACCAGTGGCAAAAAAAACAGTCAATACCGTCACTGCGCGACAGCGATGGAAATGATACCGATGATGGTGCCACTAAAGTGGAGTTACTAAATACAGTTTTCCGTAATTCCTTCACGAAAGAAGACGAAGTAAATAATCGAGAATTCGAAACCAGAACAGCTGTTAGCATGAGTATGATAAAATTAGATATCTTAGGTGTTGCGAAACAACTCAAATCACTTAAGAAAGTCAAGTCTTCCGGTCCAGATGGTATACCAATCAGGTTCCTCTTAGAGTATACAGACACAACAGCGCCTTTCTTAGCAATCATATACAGCCGCTCACTTGACGAAAGGTCTGTTCCTAAAGACTGTAAAGTAGCACAGGTGACACCAATATTCAAGAAAGGAAATAGGAGTAACCCATTGAATTACAGACCCATATCACTGACCTCAATTTGCAGTAGGATTTTGGAGCATATATACTGTACTCGAACATTATGAATCACCTTGAAGAAAATGACTTATTGATTCATAACCAACACGGATTCAGAAAATATCGTTCTTGTGTAACACAGCCAGCTCTTTATTCCCATGAAGTAATGAGTGCTGTCGACAAGGGATCTCAGATCGATTCCATATTCCTGAATTTCCAGAAGGCTTTTGATACAGTTCCTCACAAGCGAATATTAATGAAATTGCGTGCATATGGAGTGTCGTCTCAGTTGTGTGTCTGGATTCGTGATTTCCTCTCAGAGAGGTCACAATTCGTAGTGATAGACGGTAAATCATCGAGCAGAACAGAAGTGATATAAGGCGTTCCGCAAGGTAGTGTCATTGGCCCTCTGCTGTTGCTGATTTACATAAATGATCTAGGTGATAATCTGAGCAACCCCTTAGATCGTTTTCAGATGACGCTGTAATTTACCGTCTAGTAAAATCATTAGACGATCAATTCCAATTACAAAATGACCTAGACAGAATTTCTGTATGGTGCGAAAAGTGGCAATTGGCACTAAACAAAGAAAAGTGCGAGGTCATCCACATGGGTACTAAAAGAAATCCGATAAATGTTTGGTATACGATAAATCGCACAAATCTGTCAATTCGACTAAATACCCAGGAATTACAATTACGAGCAACTTAAATTGGGAAGACCACATAGATAATATTGTAGGGCAGGCGAAACAAAGACTGCGCTTTGTTGGCAGAACACTTAGAAGATGCGACAAACCCACAAAAAAGACAGCCTATATTACAATTTTCCGTCCTCTGCTGGAATATTGCTGCGCATTATGGGATCCTTACCAGGTAAGATTGACGGAGGACATGGAAGAAGTGCAAAGAAGGGCAGCTCATTTCGTGATATCGCGCAATAGGGGTGAGAGTGTCACTGACATGATTCGCGAGTTGGGGTGGCAGTCACTGAAACAAAGACGGTTTTCTTTGCGGCGAAATCTATTTACGAAATTTCAATCACCAACTTTCTCTTTCGAATGCGTAAATATTTAGTTGACACCCACATACGTAGGGAGAAATGATCATCACAATAAAATAAGAGAAATCAGAGCTCGAACGGAAAGATTTAGGTGTTCCTTTTTCCCACGCGCCATTCGAGAATGGAATGGTAGAGAAGTAGTATGAAAATGGTTCGATGAACCCTCTGCCAGGCACTTAAGTGTGAATTGCAGAGTAACTATGCAGATGTAGATGTACCAATTCCATCAGGTACACGAGTGCTGTTTGTTTCTTGAATTGCTCATACAGTGTTTTTCAAGAACCTGCTGTCTTCTGAGAGGTTAGACTGAGATCTATTGCTCCTCTCCATGAATTATTAGCAGTTTATTGCATCTATATTTTTTTTCTCGATTTCCTCTTGCGGTGGGTTGGGGTGACGCCTGAACGTTTTATCAGGGCTAGATACTGGGACACTCGAAGGCTGCAGCTCCGGTACAGTGGAGGTGTCGTATCATTGCGACCCCCATGAAGTTTCTGAGAGCCTGCGTGAAAGTAATCAAGGTAATTAAGAAATACTTAATTAGTGATGTCAGGGAAAATTTAAATATTTAACGAACTGCTGTGAGCGAAACGATGTATCAAAAAGTTCATCTTGTCAAGGCCTAGCTGTTTTGTTCATAAAGACTCACATTGGTGTGTGCTTTGACTGTCGAAAGAATTTGAACCAAGTAAAAGTTTTTAAAAAAAATTGTCGAATATTTTATGAAATGACTTCCCCAACTAAAATCAATAAATAAAATAGATTACAGAAACATCCGACACGCATTTCAATGATGCTCGCTTTCATGTACAGAAAATAAGATGCCGACTGAGATGGTGCTACAGAAGAATGCTGAAGATCAGATCGGTAGATCACATAACTAATGAGGAGGTAATGAATAGAATTGGGGAGAAGAGGAGTTTGTGGCACAACTTGACTAGAAGAAGGGATCGGTTGGTAAGACATGTTCTGAGGCATCAAGGGATCACCAATTTAGTGTTGGAGGGCAGCGTGGAGGGTAAAAATCGTAGAGGGAGACCACGAGATGAATACACCAAGAAGGTTCAGAAGGATGTAGGCTGCAGTACGTACTGGGAGATGAAGAAGCTTGCACAGGATAGAGTAGCATGGAGAGCTGCATCAAACCAGTCTCAGGACTGAAGACCACGACAACAACAATGTAGATAGAGAGGTACAAATTGACACACATGCTTTGAATGACATGGGGTTTTATTAGAACGAAAAAAATACAAAAGGTCAAAAAATGTCCGACAGATGACGCTTTATCTGATCAGAATAGCAATAATTAGCATAACAAAGTATGACAAAGCAAAGATGATGTTCTTTACAGGGAATGCTCAATATGTGCACCATCATTCCTCAACAATAGCTGTAGTCGAGGAATAATGTTTTGAACAGCACTGTATAGGACGTCCGGAGTTAGGGTGAGGCATTGGCGTCGGATGTTGTCTTTCAGCATCCCTAGAGATGTCGGTCGATCACGATACACTTGCGACTTCAGGTAACCCCAAAGCCAATAATCGCACGGACTGAGGTCTGGGGACCTGGGAGGCCAAGCATGACGAAAGTGGCGGCTCAGCACACGACCATCACCAAACGACGCGCGCAAGAGATCTTTCACGCGTCTAGCAATATGGGGTGGAGCGCCATCCTGCATAAACATCGTACGTTCCAGCAGGTGTTTATCAGCCAGGCTGGGGATGATGCGATTCTTTAACATATCGGCGTACCTCTCACCCGTCACGGTAGCGGTTTTGCTGTTCAGCGCCATCTGTCGGACATTTTGTGAACTTGGTGGTTTTTTTTTTTTTTTTTTTTTTTTTTTTTTTTTTTTTTTTTTTTTTTTTGTTCTAACGAAACCCCATGTCAATCCAAGCATGTGTGTCAATTTTTACATCTCTGTCTACATTGTTGTTGTTGTTGTGGTCTTCAGTCCTGAGAGAAGCTGCAGCATTAGAAAATTGAAGCGAAATGCAGGAAGATCTGCAGTGGACAGGCACTTGGTGCAGGAAGTGGCAACTGACCCTTAACATAGACAAATGTAATGTTTTGCGAATACATAGAAAGAAGGATCCTTCATTGTATGATTATATGATAGCGGAACAAACACTGGTAGCAGTTACTTCTGTAAAATATCTGGGAGTATGCGTGCGGAACGATTTGAAGTGGAATGATCATATAAAATTAATTGTTGGTAAGGCTGGTACCAGGTTGAGATTCATTGCGAGAGTCCTTAGAAAATGTAGTCCATCAACAAAGGAGGTGGCTTACAAAACACTCGTTCGACCTATACTTGAGTATTGCTCATCAGTGTGGGATCCGTACCAGATAGGGTTGACGGAGGAGATAGAGAAGATCCAAAGAAGAGCGGCGCGTTTCGTCACAGGGTTATTTGGTAATCGTGATAGCGTTACGGAGATGTTTAGCAAACTCAAGTGGCAGACTCTGCAAGAGAGGCGATCTGCATCGCGGTGTAGCTTGCTCGCCAGGTTCCGAGAGGGTGCGTTTCTGGATGAGGTATCGAATATATTGCTTCCCCCTACTTATACCTCCCGAGGAGATCACGAATGTAAAATTAGAGAGATTAGAGCGCGTACGGAGGCCTTCAGACAGTCGTTCTTCCCGCGAACCATACGCGACTGGAACAAAAAAGGGAGGTAATGACAGTGGCACGTAAAATGCCCTCCGCCACACACCGTTGGGTGGCCTGCGGAGTATAAATGTAGATGTAGATGTAGACTGGTTTGATGCAGCTCTCCATGCTACTCTATCCCGTGCAAGCTTCTTCACCTCCCAGTACCTACTGCAACCTACATCGTTCTGAATCTGCTTGGTGTATTCATCTCTTGGTCACCCTCTACGATTTTTACCCTCCACGCTGCCCTCCAATACTAAATTGGTGATCCCTTGATGCCTCAGAACATGTCCTACCAACTGATCCCTTCTTCTAGTCGACTTGTGCCACACACTTGTCTTCTGCCCAATCCTATTCAACACCTCCTCATTAGTTATGTGATCTACCCATCTAATCCTCAGCATTCTCCTGTAGCACCACATTTCGAAAGCTTCTATTCTTTTCTTGCCTAAACTATTTATCGTCCATGTTTCACTTCCATACATGGCTACACTCCATACAAATACTTTCAGAAACGACTTCCTGACACTTAAATCTATACTCGATGTTAACAAATTTCTCTTCTTCAGAAACGCTTTCCTTGCCATTGCCAGTCTACATTTTATATTCTCTCTACTTCGACCATCATCAGTTATTTTGCTCCCCAAATAGCAAAACTCCTTTACTACTTTAAGTGTTTCAATTCCTAATCTAATTCCCTCAGCATCACCCGACTTAATTCGATTACATTCCATTATCCTCGTTTTGCTTTTGTTGATGTTCATCTTATACCCTCCTTTCAAGACACTGTCCACTCCGTTCAACTGCTCTTCCAAGGCCTTTGCTGTCTCTGACAGAATTACAATGTCATCGGCGAACCTCAAAGTTTTTATTTCTTCTCCGTGGATTTTAATACCTACTCCGAACTTTTCTTTTGTTTCCTTTACTGCTTGCTCAATATACCCCAAAATATTATACCGTATGACATTATGGAGTGAAAGTAGGCAATGTGTGCAAGCTTTTTCATTTTTATGTCGCCTGTGTCAGGTAACACTCGAATTGCAAATACAGATTTGTTAAGGCGTTTCTGCAGTTCTGTGGTATGCTCCTCCCAACTGAATTTATTATCAGTTAGACAGTTCAGGATTTAAGCTAGCTCCCTACTTCTGCAGAGTAGATATGGATGGAGGAGGAGTTGCTACATTTATTAAAAGCTGCCATAAATTCAAGAACATTGACGTTAAGGGGCTCTGGAAAGGCTCAAAATCATGAAAAGTTCAATTTTTACTTTTTTGCGTTTTCTGAGTCTGCAGACTATTACCTTTTAATAGATATATAATTTATTCAATTCCGAAGACTACAACTATTTTTAAATTTTTTTTGAAATGTGTTCTACATGGGCGTGACCCACTGTGGCGCTGTTAAACTGCTGTCAAATGGTGTTATTATTAACGTCCGTGTTCATCAGGTACATTTTAGTGATGTGAGATAAAGTATGTGTTGTGGCTAACCTGTGATGGTTCAATATATATCGCTGGTGTGATTGTCGATTGTGTCATGTTTATTTACTCTGTCGTTATCTCGAAAATATTCGTAATTAATTCTGTTTCTTGAGTCTCTCTTTTGTTGAAGTATCATAATGAGTAAAAGTAAAGTTATTAGAAATCCTCTGAAGGCTTTTAAGAAAAGGAGAAATGTTGGAAAGCCAAAGGTATGTGTTATTACTGTAAACAATAAAGACGATAACCAAGTGAGTGAACCTAACCTCTCAAGTGCACCTGCCCATAGCAGTCAAAGTGGGAAAGAAAATACTTCACAGAAGAAGCTTGGTTCAATGAGTGAAAACTATGAATGTTTTATGGGCGAATCGGATGTGAATGAAATATTTGATATGTCGTTTCTCACAGGAATTTTTTCAAACTGTGTAAGATGTACTCATTGTAGTGAAGTTAGTCTGGAACTCTCCACAATAAAGCACGTAGGACTTGCTAGTGAAATACAACTGAACTGTGATAAGTGTTCATACATGACCACCTTTTGGAAAAGTGTTGCAGTAACTGCAACTGAAGAAAATGGTAGCAAAATCTACGAACACAACAACGAGCGATGCTTGCTTTAGACAAGGAACGCCTTCGGGCTGCAGACAGGGCTGTAAAGAGTCTAGAAATACAAGCAAGAGTAAACAGGAGGGAGGAACAAGAGGAAGCTGGAGGAGGAGTTTGCAGAGGATGAAGATAATCCATCCTATGGACCTGGAATGCACTAAAAAGTTAATCCAATCTTTGTCGCTCGACTCCCAAAACTTTTATTTTCTCATACTAATTACATGTTTTCTAAGGACCTTCCAAACATATTTGTTTCAAACTTTCAGTAAATGTTACACAGTACCTTCTGCATAATTTAACACAGCCTTTTTCCAAAAAACTGTATATTTTTGAATATATAAATAAAAAATTGCAAAAAAAGTTGTGAATTTTCATTACAATTGAAAAAAAATCATCTTTATTAACTGAACTAAAATTTTGTAAAATCCCTGTGTTAAGTTGTAGCCCATATTCCAATAAATAATCTGTAAAAAGTTCAACTTCCTACCTCAAATACTTTGTGAGGAAAGATGTAATTTATAAGCGTTATTTTAACATTGCAAGTATAGGGCGTTCCGGAGTCCCTTAATAGTTTGAGCAGCATCTAGAAGCATGTGCAACAGAAGTTGAGTCAGTCGAAACGCCTACATACGTCGTTTGTGGGTCGGTTGATCAGTCGGTTGCTCAAGTGTAGAGGGTCCTTTAGGACGATAAGGAGAGGGCTACGAAGGACTGGAGCCACGACGAGGAGTGCGCGAGTGTGTGCGACGGGTTAGCACAGGTGCGGCGGCTCGTCCTTGGTCGGCAGTGGGGCGGCGACTCGCGCAAGAAGTGCCTGAGTGGTGGGAGGGGAGGGGGCGGCGGCTGAGCCGAGCTGCGTCCAGCGGCGCCCGGCGGCCAGTCGGCAGTCAGCCACAGCCACCAGCCCGTCGTCCCGCCAGGTGGCTCAGCACAGTGCAGTGAAGTCGGTCGCGCGCGCGCTACGCTAAGCTACCAGTCAACAGCGGTCCCCAGTTCCGAGGAGATGGCACAGCGGAGGATCGGCGGCGGCGCGCTCGGCTTGGCGGCGGTCCTGCTGGCGGCGATGCTGACGGCCCAGGGTCGAACCCAGTCGCTGCGAGGCGGCCTGGCCAGGAGCGGCGGCGGCAACGACCCCAGTGAGTAGCGGCGGACAGGAAGGCGGCTGCTGCCGAAGCGGGCGCACTCTGCTCGCGCTGTGATCGATCACCTGTGCAGGATCCACGGCAGTTCGGGCTGCCACGCCAGGGAGTCCGTAGTCGAAACAACGGTCCCACACTTGCTGAGCGAAAGTGACATTTCCCATCTCAGGCTCTCCTGTTTAGGGTGCTGTCTGTCCGTCTGTTACGCCCCTTTTTCTCAGGGCCCGATAGAGATATCGCGTTGAAATTTCTGTCACATACTGAGGCCTACGGTCCCTTGGCGGTGTGAAACATTTAAGCGTCTAACTCAATGTAATCAAAAGATACGGCCATTTATCACACACATTTTGATACTCGCAAACTCTCTCATTAAAACGTATGGATGAACTATGTATATACATGTTGGATGTACTGGTCTAGTGGTAAAGTGCGTCCCTGGATATCGTGGGATCAAATCTCGGTCTGACCACGGATTTTTCAGTCCTCGTGTTTAGGGTGCTGTCTGTCCGACTGTTACGACCCCTTTTTCTCAGGGACTGTTAGAAATATCACGTTGAAATTTGTGTCACATACTGAGGTGTACGGCCCCTTGGCGGTGTAAAAAATTTAAGCGTCTAACTCAATGTAATCAAAAGATACGGCCATTTATCACACACATTTTGATACTCGCAAACTCTCTCATTAAAACGTATGGATGAACTATGTATATACATGTTGGATGTGCTGGTCTAGTGGTAAAGTGCGTCCCTGGATATCGTGGGATCAAATCTCGGTCTGACCACGCATTTTTCAGTCCTCGTGTTTAGGGTGCTGTTTGTCCGACTGTTACGACCCCTTTTTCTCAGGGACTGTTAGAGATATCACGTTGAAATTTGTGTCACATACTGAGGTCTACGGTCCCTTGGCGGTGTAAAAAATTTAAGCGTCTAACTCAATGTAATCAAAAGATACGGCGATTTATCACACACATTTTCATACTGGCAAACTCTCTGATTAAAACCTATGGATGAACTATCTATATGCATGTTGGGTATGCTGGTCTAGCGGTAATGTGCGTGCGTGGATATCGAGGAGTCGCAACATCAAATCTCGGTCTGGCCACGGATTTTTCAGTCCTCGTTTCAACTTAATCTTCACCTCTCAACGATGTGAGAAGTGGCCAGAAACAACACGTGGTTCGGATTCCACGTCAAACTGGAGGCCTCTTTTTCACGGTTGGATAACACAGTACATTTACTCACTAATGAAATTTTTTCTCAACAACATGGTCCAGTTTATATTCAACAGCGGCATTCATGATTACAATACCAGAAAAAAAGAAAGATCTACACTATCCTTTACCTAACCTATCTTTGGCACACAAAGGGGTAAAATATGCTGCTATAAAACTTTTTGATAAATTACCAGTGAAATAAAATGTCTGACAGCAGAAATAGTTTCAAAAACAAATTGAAATCATACATCCTTGACAACTCCTTCTATACCATAGATGAATTCTTGAATATGAGTAAATAAATCTGGAGATATAATACATGCATTTTGTGCCATTTAAGGAAATGGGATAGATAATAGAAATATTTAGGTATAACACTGTAATGTAAACACAAAAAAACCCTTGTTTCCTGTGCGCATTTCTTGTGCATTTGACACGTTCCACATCTTAACGGTTTTCCGTGCTATTGATCAATGGAACACGTAACTGACTAACTAAATGCGACAGGTTAAGGACGTGGCAGGCACTTCGCTGAAGTGGCGTTTTATAGGAAGACTTGCACCGGGCCACTGAGCCACACCAATCTGTTATCCACGTACATAAAGTTTTTACGGAACCTTCATCTCAGGAGTTCTACTCGCGCTTGACCAGTTTATTTTCTTCATTGTACGCTTTGTACAATTTCAGTTCTTGACCATCTCAGAAGTATATATAACAATTAGAACTGAAAAACACAATATTGTTTATGCTCTACGGCGTTAATTTATTTCTTAAACCGGTTTTCGGCCCATAAGGTCATCATCACTCTTCAAATAACTATCGTCGTCAAACAGAGTACAATATTGGTGAACGGCACTGGAAAATGTGTTACACATCGAGCGTGAAGCATTAACACAAAGTCATCTTTGGTAATACAGTGGTAATGGAATTAAAAATATTAAACAGTAAACGAACGCGAAGGGGACAAACCTAAGAAACATCAACACTAAATTTGAGAATCCAGTGCATTTTTAACAGTATAAGTTAAATTACCAATCCCAATAAAATAAAATTAATGCGTGAAAAGCGTGCTGAAGAATAGCTTGAAGAGGTCTTTCATATGACAGGCGATACAGAAATTAAATACAAGATAGAAGTGACAATTGTAACAAGAAAACATATGCAGTAAGTAGAAACTAACAACAAAATAAATGAATGCAGGCAAAATGCAGGAACAGAAAGGGACTCTGCATGGGAAGATGGGAAGCATTGGGTAACTGTAAGCATTACGTGAAGTTTAAGAAAGGGGAGGTACTGCTATTGAGCTGTATTGGGTCATTTAATACTGAATCCTCTTTGACGACGATAATCAGTTAAATTTTCATGACGGCCTTGTAAGCCGAAAGCCAGTTAACGAAATAATATTGGGGAAATGCAAAATAATGTTGACTTTTTTTTTACAATTATAAAGTCGTTCTACCAAGGAGCGACGGAAGAATCTGGTAACACAGCAATAGAAGACAGTGTATTACTAATCGGTTAAACGTTAAATACAGTAACAAATGACATCTTAAAATGTGCTAGGAATAATAGGAACATACCGTAGAAAAATTCAGCGGTGGAACATTACGCCACAGTACACTGCACATGTTAAATTTGTATGGCATCCACTGTCGCCTTTGTTCCCGAGTGCAAATGTCGTTATTTTCAGAAAAACATTCACTAACATCGTTAATACGAGTGCACGTCACACACTTAAAGTTTTACGTAGCCTATTTCCACGTAACATCGTATTCGACTTCCACTTTATGACCGCGCAGTGGTTAATGTGGGCACTTCACTGTGGAAAATGCTGTTACAAGGAGGTTACGGTAGACTACACAGCAGACTTACAGAGATGATGCACACAGCTGTCATGGATATCCTTCAAGTAGAGCTGCGAGTAATGAGATAAGTTAAATAAAACGCTCAAGGTGTATCGTTACTAGTCGAGTAAAATAAAATGCCATAAATGCTTACTCTTAGAGCTATATAATTAAATACGTCAATGAGTGCACTGCCTAACATAGTTTATTATTGATGATGTAATTTATATTATTATGTGGCAACAGTGATAAACTCATGAATTTTATTACCTAACGTCAGTTTTTTTATGTGGTCGAATACAATGTTGTAAGAGCTTTTATGATCCTGGTGATGTAGTGTTGACCGAAACTGATTGTTAAATAAAGAAATTTTATCAGCAGCTCTTGGCGATAATCATGACTTTCTTCACATCGGCAAATGTTACGTAGCTCAAAATGGCTCTGAGCACTATGGGACTTAACATCTTAGGTCATCAGTCCCCTAGAACTTAGAACTACTTAAACCTAACTAACCTAAGGACATCACACACATCCATGCCCGAAGCAGGATTCGAACCTGCGACCGTAGCAGTCACGCGTCCCGGACTGCAGCGCCTAGAACCGCGCGGCCACCGCGGCCGGCTCTTACGTAGCGGACCTCGCTTGCATTTTTCGTAGTTAATGTACGATATATGTATATAAAACGCTTCGAAATACTCGTCTGAGAATTGTACATTATCTGACATGGGTTTTCTGAATTTACCTTGCATAAAATACGGCGGCGGATTGCATTAAATATGATGCTAACATGGACGACAGACTGTGCTACGGTACCTCTTCTTAGTCACGTCATATAGCCATTTTAAGTGTTTACATATTTTAGTGCCAGTAAAAAATCTGTGAGTAACAATTATCTCAGCTGCTGAAATACACATTATGAAACAGCAGACTCAGTAGCAAGGTGTCACTGGCAAGAGGATAGCAGAGAATTCATGCGATTCGTTGCCACTCGCGAAGTGCACCGGCAGTAGAAGTGTTAGCCATCAGCTGCTTTCTTCATGTCTGTGCACCTCGCCGTATGGTGGGCTGTTACGCGCTGTTTCATAATACGTACCGAAGGAGCTGAGGAAAACAATTAGTTACTCATGACTTTCGACGCCCCTACTAACTGCAGAAAACGTAGACAGCATTATGAATTTCTATATTCGGGGTGAACCAGAATGTCATCTACAAAATTTGGGAGATGGTTCGGCGATATTTTCTGAGTACTTCGGTAGGAGGAACCCGTGGTCCCCGGTGACTCGTTACGGAGGAACTGCGCTTCGCTCGGTTGCTTTCACTTTCCCCCTCCCTTCTTTCAATCGTTGCGTCTGTATTTCACGACAAGTCATGGGATAGCCATATGAACATATAGAGATCGCGGTAGTATTGCGTACACGGGCAGTACATTGTCGTAGCCGTCGTTTGTACTCGGGTGAGTCATGCTTCAGACGTGATTGTGGACACTCAACGGAAATTAACAGACTCTGAACGCGGAATGCTAGTTGCAGCTAGAACTGTGGATATTTTTAAAAATATCGGGTATCGTGTGTATCGGTATCTAAGACGTATCATTGCAGGCTCTCGGTTTATCGAAAGAAATTATCGATACATCGACGTGAAGTGTATCGAAGCACGGGCCTGTAGAAACATAGACTACACATTGTAAGTATACTGCCCATCTTAGAACTGTATATTTAAGTATTGATCTATTATTAGATATTCTGTACATCAACAAGCTAGCAACTTGCTTAAACCCCTTAGAGCAAGAATTGAAAGGAAAAACGATGCACGTTCAAGCTTGGCGACAACAATGGTAGCCGGCCGAAGTGGCCGTGCGGTTAAAGGCGCTGCAGTCTGGAACCGCAAGACCGCTACGGTCGCAGGTTCGAATCCTGCCTCGGGCATGGATGTTTGTGATGTCCTTAGGTTAGTTAGGTTTAAGTAGTTCTAAGTTCTAGGGGACTAATGACCTCAGATGTTAAGTCCCATAGTGCTCAGAACCATTCGAACCATTTGACAACAATGGTAACTGCTTGTAAGTGGCACAATGAAAGGTATCCGATGGGTGCGTCGTTCGACTTCGTCACATATCGAACTTGTCCGGAACACTTCATGTCGACTTCCCTGTCCTTTTTTATTCCTGCATGCGCCAGCGACCTACCAGATGCAGATTCGGGAGGACGACGGTTCAATCCCGTCTCCAGCCATCCTGATTTAGGTTTTCCGTGATTTCCCTAAATCGTTTCAGGCAAATGCCGGGATGGTTCCTTTGAAAGGGCACGGCCGATTTCCTTCCCAATCCTTCCCTAACCCGACCTTGCGCTCCGTCTCTAATGACCTCTTTGTCGACGGGACGTTAAACAACACTAACCACCACCACCACCACCACCAGATGCAGGCGGACGACAACAAAAAAATTGATGAGGATTGAAAACTTCTTGAGAAGAAACTGTCACGTCGAAATACGCCTTTGTTTATTGCCGTCCCAGTCACGAATCATATCCGTGGCGCTCTTTCCGCTACTTCGTGATAGTACAAAATGAGCTGTCTTTCTCTGAACTTTGTAGATGTTGATGGGATGGGCGTCGTCCGTCAAAAGGGTCTCGTAATCCTTGGCAGTAATGCGTCGTTGCAGAGTAACCACGAGCCCCGCGAAGAACCACGGTATGGCTGTACAAATCATCACTGAACCGTCTTCGTGTTTCATTCGTGGGACGTAAACTCGCCCAGAAGCTGGAAACTGTGTGAAACAAGACGCGTCCGACCAAATGACTTTCTTCCGTTGCACCATAGTCTTAGTTTTAAAGTTTCTGCACCACGTTTTCCAGTTAAGGACATTTGCATGAATGATGAGTGTTTTTGAAATCCCAGCTCTCCTGCAGTTCCCTGCTTATGGAGCTCCCTTCGTGTTGTTCTGTTGCTGCGAGTGCTCGCCAGTGCGACATTCTGTTCTGCAGTGACTTTTGCAGCTGTCGTCCTCTTCTTTTACGTCACACAGTGCTCTTCAATGGCTGTCTGCCACGATCACTGAACGCACACTTTCGCCCGCGTTATGACTTAGCGGATGATGTTTTTCCGCTTTCACTGTGTGCGGTACAAATCTTCGGCAGGATCTCTCTTGAAAAACCAGACACTTCGGCTCCTTTCGTTACGGAAGCACCCACCATAAGAGCACCAATAATTTTCCCACGTTCGGATTCCCTTAGTTACGACATAAGCAATCACAATTATACAGAACACTGTTCTGGCCGCGACTGACAATCGCAACATTTTGTGGGCAAATACAAGAAGGTAACCAGCAGGCTTGGCAAGCATCAGTATTTATGTTGAAGCACGAATTTCCGGTGGTGTTAGTATATTTTTGCCAACCCCTTTATCTGCAGGGACAGAGCCACAGACCATATATATTCGAGTGCCTTTGACGCAAGAATTCTTAAGATTCTGGTAGTAAATCAGTATTTCAGTAACTCGCATTGTGAACGTGCTATTGGTCTGGAAACCAATTTATACCCGGCGAACTTCGTTGCGCCTCAGAAACTCTTTATATGTTATAGCTGGCCCGGCAAACGTTGTTCTGCCATATAAATTATCTCTAGTCTATAAGAGTAATGTATACCTGTAACACAATGTATACGTGTAACACTATAGCCGTTGTTGGCGGGAGTTCGAGACACAAACAATAATAATGGCCGAAAGCTGTGCACGGAGTGAGAAAAGGATTAGGGGGAAGTCCGGCAGTATCGGCCGCATTTAGTTCTAGCGTTTCTACGGTAGATCGCGCGGATTTAATAATTGTAGCCGATTCACGGCTCGTCCATGAGCATACAGACATTCGGCATTTAGTGTCGAAATGTGTTCGCCAGCATTATGAATAAGGCCAAGCGCACACGCGTCGATTTTTATCGTACGTAAAGATATTGTACGATTAAATTCCTTTAGAGGAACAAAGGAGAGCATAGGAACTTCTTTGTTCCACTAAAAGAATTTGATCGTACGATATATGACCGTACGATAAAAATCGATGTGTGTGCGCTAGGCCTAAATGTCGGTTTGGCGAATGACGCATGCTGCCTAGTTAAACTTCTCAGTGTAGTGACGTCGATTCAAAGAGGAATATTACAGTCGTTGCTATTGGTACGTTTTCTTCAATTACCTATCTATCGAATAGTGAAAGACTATAACCGGTAGACACCGGGCGGGAATAACTGATCAAGTGATAATTGATCAGTTATCGACTGGAGTTGAAAATTATGAAATTACTAAAATCGCTATTAAAATATAGGGGTTGGTGGTAGGGGGGTGAAAATTTATGGTTGCGTTTATTTTGTAATGCCACATCATAAAAAATAAAATAAAAAGATCTGTCCAAAAAAATAAGAAAAATTTTTGGGGTGGACCGCCCTTATCACATAGGGGCGTGAAAAATAGATTACGACCGATTCTCAGACGTACCGACTATACACGTAAAATTTCGTCAGAATCGATCGAGCCGTTGATCAAGTGATAATTGATCAGTTATTGATCGGGGTTGTAAATTATGAAATTACTAAAATCGCTATTAAAAAATAGTGGGTGCTGGTAGAAGGGTGAAAATTTAGGGTTGTGTGTATTTTTTAATGCCACATCATAAAAAAACATAAATAAAATGTTCTGTCCAAAAAAAATAAGAAAAAAGTTTGGGGGGTACCGCCCTTATCACTTAGGGGTATGAAAAATAGATTATGACCGATTCTTAGATCTACCGAATATATATGTAAAATTTCATCAGAATCGATCGAGCCATTTCGGAGGAGTATGGCAACTAAAACTGTGACACGAGAATTATATATATTTTCGATACATGCAGCGTGCAAGGGGTGTAATTTCTGATATTTATATATGTGATAGAGTAATATGCTGTGTTTTATCTGCGTCAGTCGTCGCACAAACACGTCACATAATTCACTGCCTAATGTTTTGTGCAAGGTCGTAACTGCCCCAGTAGGTGGACTACCCCTTCGACACGTCCACTTGTCCACAATTCAACAGCTCACTTGCTCCACAGGAGGCAATAAGCATTAATGGCTTGCTTATAACACATGCACTTGGAGGCACTACCTAAAATACATATACATGTACATGGATACTCTGCAAATCGCATTTAAGTGCCCGGCAGAGGGTTCATCGAACCATCTTCACAGTTTTCTACTATTTCATTCTCGTATTGCGCGCAGAAAGCTCGAACACCTGTATCTTCCCGTACGAAGTCTGATTTCCTTTATTTTATCGTGGTGATCTTTTCTCCCTATGTAGGTCGGTGTCAACAAAATATTTTCGCATTTGGAGGAGAAAGTTCATTGGAATTTCGTGATAAGATTGCGTCGCAATGAAAAACGCCTTTCTTTTAATGATGTCTAGCCAAACTCCAGTATCATTTCAGTGATTTCTGCCGGGTCTCGAGACAAAGTTCCGTTGTGGAAACTGTTATAAGCGTCTCGCATTGAAGTCCGCGCTGTATTTCGAGCTTCTGCAAAAGATCGCCAATAAAAAGAAAAATGGTTCAAATGGCTCTGTGCACTATGGGACTTAACATCTGAGGTCAGCAGTCCCCTAGAGTTTAGAACTACTTAAACCTAACTAACCTAAGGACATCACACACATCCCTGCCCCAGGCAGGATTCGAACCTGCCCGCATCTCGTGGTCGTGCGGTAGCGTTCTCGCTTCCCACGCCCGGGTTCCCGGGTTCGATTCCCGGCGGGGTCAGGGATTTTCTCTGCCTCGTGATGGCTGGGTGTTGTGAGCTGTCCTTAGGTTAGTTAGGTTTAAGTAGTTCTAAGTTCTAGGGGACTGATGACCCTAGATGTTAAGTCCCATAGTGCTCAGAGCCATTTGAACCATTCGAACCTGCGACCGTAGCGGTCACGTGGTTCCAGACTGAAGCACCTAGAACCGCACGGCCACACCAGCTGGCATCGCCAATCAAACATAGGTCTTGCAATAGCTATAAATATTAGTCTGCAAATGACCTAAATGCCGATGTAATGTTATTTCGTACACCGTCCTCAGTCACTAGAAGAAATATCTGCATTTACACCAGTTTCACCCGGTATACCTCTTCTCCGTTAATTCGAAAAATGGTCAGTCAGTAACAGGTTGATACAAACAGTATCTCCAGGTGGCTAATTTTGTTTTTTTGTTTTTTGCCCAAATCAAAGCAGAAATTGACAAAGCTGTTGTATGACACCCGTGTGATTGGATCGACCCTCTAGTTAAAGCACCACTTCATAAGTTCTGGACCTGCTGATGAGTTGCTACTGAAACAGTTCATGATGATGATCGTAAAAGGCTCAGGCTGTCAAATAAATGCACATAGGAGAGCTGTAGTCATCGGTAGTATCTTACTTATTAAATGCGTTTCCTTTGACGTCTTGCTCCATTTATCTTAGTTTCTGTACGGTACTAAAAGTATCAGCACAACATTGCAAATGTCGGCACTATGGACTGTACAACTTGTTGGGAAATAGCTGTTGGTGACGGTAACACCCACTCTGCTCTTCTCTCACAAGCTTGCCTTCAATACTGCTCGGTTCTGCGTCGGGTCTGTTCCGCTGGCGGTGTTAGTTATAGCAAATAGTTAGTGATAGCAAAGGCACGGACAGGTTCCCTGATGAACAGTTGCCCGGCATGCACCTCGGGTATGAGTTCAGTGAATGCAATAGAAGAGCGGCACAACGATGCAAGCCGAGATGCTCCCACAAAGACGGCAACAGCATCACAGTATTTTTGCATCTAAAACTTTTGCAACTCTTCATCAGTAAACCTATCTATACTACTATGTACCGCTGTTAACGTACAGCCAACATTGTCGGAAAAAGAAACCCGAGACAGGACCGAGCAGTACTGGAGTCGAGCTCGAGACCGAAGAGTAAAGTGGGCGTTACTGTTGTCAACAGTAGGTACCGTGAGTGGAGGGAACAAGTGTGGATTCTCCTATGGCCACTACAGTCGCCGGGTCTAAATACAGGGTGTCCCACTCAAACCTGCCTGATTTTAAAGACTCAGAGGAAATACACCGCAGCAGATACGACAGTGAAAAATGCACCACATTGTAGAGCATCTCAAAGAATTTATGTATTCATCATCAATACACCTCTACATGTGAACCATTTGTAGCACGAAGAATATCGAATCTATATTAAATTTCTTGCCAAGTTTTTTGCCTCATTTCCTCTGTTATTGTTGCAACCGCATCAGTGATACGATGTCGCAACATAGGAATATCGTAAACTTTGGTCGCACACACGCAGTCCTTCACGAATCCCTTCATGAACATAGTGGCCATGCAATGGGTCCTCCGCGTCCGATCCAATGATTAGAAATTTCCTATCCAGAAACTTGGCGAACAGCCGTTGACCAATGCGGCGGAGCTCCATCTTGTTGAAAAGTGATGTTGGGTTGCACGTCTTCCATCTGAGGGCACACAAACTGCTCCAACATGTCCAGATACACTGACCCATTCGCTGTTTGTTCTCCAAAGAAGAATGGTCCAACAATCCTGTCGTGCATTAGCCCAAACCAGACGTTTAGTTTAGGGCTATCACGAACATGTTCACTGAAAACGTGCGGATTTTGCGAATCCCAAATCCGAACATTATGCCTATTAACCCTTCCTGATAGATGAAAGGTTGCCTCATCTGAGAATAAACATCTTTCCAGGAAGTTCGCTTCCGTATCAATACACTGCAGCATATGTGCAGCAAATTGTTGTTGGCGTGGTTTGTCGTTTGGCGTCAGATGTTGCAGAATTTGCACTTTGTAAGCAAGCATACTAAGATGCTGGTGAACTGCACGATGCAAAGTTGCCTAGATGCTTGACGAACTGACTTATGTGGGCTTCTGAGAAACGTTTGTCTGATGTCCTCCACGTCTCTTCTGAAACTCCGTAACGTGCACCGCCAGAATGTTTCAGGTCAGTTCCTGTTGCCAGAAACTTCCTACACCATTCTTTAATTGTTTTCACATCAGATGAATCACACTCATACACACGACGACAATTTCTTTGCACAACAAACGGCGATTTTGTTTCTGCAAACTACACTACAGCTTGCGCGCACTGCAGTGGAGTCACCATTCTGACTTCATGCGACTATGATACACTCTGCCGGCGATACTTGGCACTTCTGACGCGGGAATATAAATTCTTTGTGATGCTCTACAATGTGGTGAATTTTTCATTGTCGTATTCTACTGTGGTTTTTCTCTCCTGGGTCTTTGAAACCAGAGAGATTTGAGTGGGACACCCTGTATTATTGAACCTTTGTGGTCTGCTTTGGAGAGATGGATGCATGATCTCTAACCACTTTCATCTTCGTCCCATAGATTTGCCACTATTTTGTGGGAGGAATTGTATAAGATACCCTTGAAAACGATATAAGACCTGTATTTATCCCTTCCGGGACGAATTGAAGATGTTTTGAATGCCAACGGTTTTGCTACACCGTATTGGGCTTGATAACGTGTCGCGTTTTTGGTCTTCCTCTGTTTTTGTCCATGCTGTAAGCAGCAATGGGGTTCTCAATGAAAAGGAGGGATAATCATTTTAACAAAAATGATAGATACGTACAATGCGTCATCAGTAACATTTTTAACCTGAATATTTAATTTAAATATTCAAACATATCAAGATAGCTTACGTAGATTTTATTCGGACGTGCCTGGGTAAATCATAACCGCTACATTACTTGGTAGTATTCTGATTGCTAGGTGCAGTAACGTACTGAAGCTTGATGATATCGAATGAAACCCAGTAGGAGTATAGTAACTGACGAAGACGTAAACAGTACAAAACAATTCGTGGAATAGTAATTTAGTGGGACGTTGTCTTTTATCGCACAAGAATAAAGAAAAGGACAATTGCCACTTGTAGCAGCTGCGACGCTTTCATGATGCCCAAAATACACACTGAGATCTTGTACATCGTTCTCATCACATCTGGAAGACAATTCAGTCAGTAGCTTAATACTTTCATCGTTCATAGTAAAAAAAGAAAAAAAAACTATCAATAATGGTAACGACAAGGATTTTATCAGGGTTGCGAAAGGCTTGAGCCAGTCATAAAGCAAAATATTGTATTTAATCCTGGAATTTTCAATATTATTATCACAAAAGTTCACTCGGATCGTTGATGGTACCTCCGCAAAAGGCAGTACGAAAAAAACGTTATATTGTGAAAATGAACCAGCAGTCGATGACGCTGTGCCGTAATCGTGTTGCTGACTTGTTCTGTTATATCTGTATAAGTATTCCGTCTGTAATACTATTTCAGATCTCACCGTTTTATAAGCTTTGACTCTAACACTTGTCGTTAGTGAAGCTTACGTTGATTAGTTGTTTATTGAACGCTTGTAGTACAGCTAATAGTACCCGTATGGGGTCGCAACCTGAATGAAAATTAGGTTGGTTACGTGTTACAGAACGACTGCAGCAACTGACGGAATCCAGCTACGGTAAAGTGGCATCCAGCAATCTCTTCTGCTATGAGCTACGTCAGATGTTCATTTCCTCTGCTGATGTAACCTGCGTCTGCAATCTCCTTAAATAAATAAGACAGGTTATTTGCTGGATAAGTGCATGTACTGCTTTATTTAGTTTTCGTGTCAACGACGAATAAAATACGCTGCTTCAGTTTTGCCAAGAATAGCCATTCTGGACACCACGAAAAAGAGGAAATTTCCTATCGAACATATGTAGCGGTCGAAGATTTCAGTCTTCACTTTCGGATAATGACTTTCTGTAAGCTTACTCGTTTTTAAACACGGTTACTTTAAGCACTAACTTCTTTTTCTTGGAGCTTTCTGTCACAAAATCGCAATGCAAACGACTACGTTATAGTTTCGAGATGTTAACGAGATGATTACGTTTAAAATTTAGAAATTTCACTTGCATTCTAGAAGCAATACAGTCTGCGTTCGTATCATGTCGTTTGCATTTTTTTGTTCCCGAGCTCATAAATTTTGCACGGAGTATCTTAAAGTAAAAAGAAAATGTGATCTGTAGAGAAATCATGCAGGACGTTTTGTCTACGTGTTTCTGTATCCATGAGACTGTTAGAGCTATTGTTTTCAGAGCAGGTCTCGGAATTCAGTGTGCTATAATAGAACAGATGGAACAATTACGCATTTCATAAAATCAGACACTTAGCTACCTGGTTAACAACAAATTTTAAAGAGGAGTACTGTCAAATATGTGCATTTATAGTGAACATTTATCTTAACGCAATTCACGCAGAAAAACTCTTCCAATTTGTAGATGACAGAAAGGCCAAACTCTTCATAGTACTTTTGGTAAGGACAAGACGCAAAGGGGTAGAATTATTTGGAAGTAGTGTTGGTAGTGTGTCATGTGCGCATTCTTTGACCTTCCGTTACCGTAGCGCGCTGAAGCGACCTTGGAGTCGTTTGGTGGTAATTAGGACAACAGGAAGCCTAGGTCTCTACATCTGGTCGGCATGTGAGACTAACAACTCATTCTATATTCCGAATTAGTATGAAAGTATTTTGTAAAAATAAGGACGGAGAGGAAAAGACGAAAGCCTGTCTTCAAACTAATGGTGGTGTTAAATGTAGCGTTTCAATAAATACCATAACTGCATGTATACATTTTCCGTGTTGCAATTTACTCACATGAAGTGGAAAAAAAACTTAGGGGTTTATATAGTTTTCAAAACGTCATGTCGTTCAAGGATGAAGCTAATTAGTCTGTTGCGGTGCGCACCGTTTCCTCGATGTTCCAGAGTCTTACCTGTCGTTAGTAAGATATCTCCAGGTATGCAAAGGGAGACGGTTTGGCAACATACGTGTTAAGATCGTGACTCCAGCGTTTCCTGTACGTCATTATATTACTCAATAAGCAGTAAACTTTTAATTCCCTGCGTATGTCCACGTTCCCGAACTTTTCTTTTCTAGAGCATCACTCTAAAATACGATGGAACCTCATTCAATAGGACTGTACCATCGATACTTTTCATTTTATTAGTGTGTAGATTTCCCTTCTCTATAGCAGTTGGTTCAATCCCACGGCCGGTCGGTGTGACCGAGCGGTTCTAGGCGCTTCAGTCTAGAACCGCGCGACCCCTACGGTCGCAGGTCCGAATCCTGCCTCGGGCATGGATGTGTGTGATGTCCTTAGGTTAGTTAGGTTTCAGTAGTTCTAAGTTCTAGGGGACTGATGACCCCAGATGTTAAGTCCATAGTGCTCAGAGCCATTTGAACCAATCCTGCGTCCGGTCATCCGGATTCAGGTTTTCCGTGATTTTCCTGAATCACTCCAGGCAAATGCTGGGATGGTTCCTTTGAAAGGGCACGGCCGACGTCCTTCCCCATCCTTCCCTAATCCGATGCGACCGATGACCTCGCTGCCTGGTCTCTTCCCCCAAACAACCCAACCCTATAGTATTGTTGGAATCGCCTTTGGTTTGTAGCAAATTTTTATCCTTGCTTCCTTTATTGCCTTGCTCCTCCATAATGTTCGAATCGTTTCGTACAACTCATTGAATTTACTGGTCTGCGTCAAGGAGGAAACAGCATTTCAAATTCTAAATGTCTCATCTCAAGACAAATATAATCAAACTGTCTTCATCCAAAAAGACGCCCACACCTGCATCATTACTCTGAAGCCTCCTGGCGGTGTATGGCGGAAGGTACTTCTAGTAAACCCTCCCCCCCCCCCCCCCCCCTCGCGGCCCACAATTCCCTGTTTCATTTGAGAAGAATGGCGCATCGGAAGACTGATTGTTGATAAACGTCCGTATTAAACCCTAATTTATCGCATTTTGTCTTGCTTGTCATTGCGGCCAACTACGTCAGAGGAAGTAATATGTTGCCCAACTCTTTCCGGGAGATATTCACTTGAGTGATGTACAATGCCTTGTTGTACCGTCTGTCACTGGAATTTTTTTCAGCACCCCTGTAACGCTCTCGGGCCGAGTCAACGATCCCGTGTCGAAACGCGCCGCTCTTCATTGAATCTTCTCTATCGCATCTATTAGTCCTACCTGGTAAGGATCGTAGAGTAATGAGCAGTACTCGAGAATCGGTCGAACAAGTGTTTTGTAGGCGACTTCTCCCGTGGGTTAATTACATTTCCTTAAGATCTTCGCGTGAATCTCAGCCTGGCATCCGCTTTTCCTACTGTCTGTTTTGGTCAATCCACTTCAGGCACTTTTGACCGTTACAACTAGATATTTTATCTTAGGTAGCTGTTTACAGTGATTTTTCGCCAACAGAGTAGTCGACTTCTTCGGCTATTTATCCGCAATACGTTACATGTATTTCCGTTCATGGTCAACTGCCGCTCTTTGCACCAGCCATCAGTCTTCTTCATTCTTACTGCACCTCCTTATTGTCTTCTGATATTGCTGCCTTCCTATACCTCATCATCTGCGAATAGCTTCGCGGTGCTTTCTATGTTATCTACTAGATCATTTATACAGTGTGCTTGAAAATCCCCGTTGCAAACTTCTAGGACTTGTGAAGGAGAGTGAATACATGATATTTAGAATAAGACACAATGTCGGGAAACGTTATCTAGCTATAGAGTTACAGGCGCCGTCGCCTGTAAATGTATGTATATACAAGATAATTCCCTGATGATGTTACAAACTTTCGAGGTCGATGGAGAAGGATAAATGTATCAATTTCAGGTAAGCGTCCCTGTACCGGAAACGAACGATTCCAAAGTTACAAGCGAAAACCGTTCTGATACCTCTGACAGTGGAATGTTTGTACCGGTACTGTTGTTGCTAAGAATGTAGGGTAGGCAACTTTCAGAGGAGGTAGTATGGACTAAAACAAGGAAACATAACTACAAAACATGGGCTCTAAAAAGCAGACCTTGAGAGTTAACGAGTACTTGTTCAGTAGAGGACATGTATTTCACACTAGCGAAGATAAACGAGAGCTCACAGATGCTCAGTTGCGCATTTTTGAGCCATTGTTTCCTAGACATTGTTTTCGTTGTTTTGGTGAATAGTACCACCTCTGAAAGTGGCCTACCCCACATTGTTGGCAACAACAGTACCAGCAAATGTATCAACTGCCAAAGGCATCAGAATGATTTTCGCTTGTAACTTTCGACTCGTTCCTTTCCGAAACAAATTGATAAATTTCATACTTCAAACTGATACATTTATCCGTCTCCATCATCCTTGAAAATCTGTAACATTATCACGGAATTACCGTGTACTCGTATATACCGGATGATCAAAAAGTCAGTATAAATTTGAAAACTGAATAAATCACGGAATAATGTAGATAGAGAGGTACAAATTGACACACATGCTTGGAATGACATGGGGTTTTATTAGAACAAAAAAAAATACGAAGTTCACAAAATGTCCGATAGATGGCGCGTGAAAGATCTCTTGCGCCCTTCGTTTGGTGATGATCGTGTGCTCAGCCACCACTTTCGTCATGCTTGGCCTCCTCAGTCCGTGCGAATATTGGCTTTGGGGTTACCTGAAGTCGCAAGTGTATCGTGATCGATCGACATGTCTAGGGATGCTGAAAGACAACATCCGACGCCAATGTCTCACCATAACTCAGGACATGCTTTACAGTGCTGTTCACATCATTATTCTTCGGCTACAGATATTGTTGAGGAATGATGGTCGACATATTGAGCATTTCCTGTAAAGAACATCATCTTTGCTTTGTCTTACTTTGTTATCCTAATTATTGATATTCTGATCAGATGAAGCGCTCGCCATCTGTCCGACATTTTTTGAACTTTTGTATTTTTTTGGTTCTAATAAAACCCCATCTCATTCCAAGCATGTGTGTCAATTTGTACCTCTCTATCTACATTATTCTGTGATTTATTCAGTTCTCAAATTTATACTGACGTTTTCATCACTGAGTACTTACATTTACAGGCGCCGGCGCCAGTAACTTTGACGTTCTGCAGCGTCATTGGATGACGTTCCCGGACATGGGTTCCTATTCGAAATATTATGTACTTACTTACCGCAGTAAGTCCTAGAAGCTTGAAACTGAAATTTTCGAACACCCCATTGTATTGTAAACCGTACTTGCCTGCCCTACCTCCTTCTGCTACTCTTGAAATTTCGTTTACATCGGTCGATTTTGTCACGTCGAAAGCGAAGCGCTCTGCTCTGTCAGGAAGTTCTTAATGCAGTCGCCAATATGGCTCGATTCTCCATAAATTTGTAACTTTTTTCACTGAGCGGCTGTGCTGGGCCATGTTGAATGCCTTCCTGACGTCAAAGAACACGGCAACAACCTCAGCGCCGTTGTCTACCGAGCCTAGTTTCGTAAGACCCATGTCTGTGGAATCCATGTTGATTTTTACGGAGATTTTCGTTCTCCAAACACATCATAATACGTGAGCATGAAGTAGGTTACCATGAACCGCTGCTAGAAGGCGAGAAAATTCTTTAGCATAATGTCTGCAGAATCCTACAGGTATCTCAGATTAGATTAGATTAGATTTGCTTTCATTCCAATTGATCCGTAGTGAGGAGGTCCTCCAGGATGTAGAGCATGTCAGAAAAACAACAATACATGACAAATATTTACAACTCAAACAAATAAGCTTATGTACCTTCCACATGTCCCAAGTGGAATAATCGTCATTTTTTAATGAACACTGTATGAAAGAATCATTTTACAAATACTAATGCACTGAATTTAAAATAAAAAAGTTTTTTAAATTTTTATAAGGTAATAAACGTGTAATACAACTACTAAATACTTATTTACAATGAGCACATTACTGCAGTGAAATGGTGCAGAAGTTAGATTGTACTTACACATACACACACAAAGACACACACTTATTTACAATGAACACATTACTGCACTGAAATTGTGCAGAAGTTATACTGTACTTATATGCATATGTACACACAAATCAGTTGGTTCTACTGAGAAATTCATCAGTGGAGTAGAAGGAGTTGGCCACAATAAATCCTTTAGGCTTCTCTTAAACTGAACTTCATTGGTTGTTAAGCTTTCTATGACTGCTAGCAAGTTATTGAAAATGTGTAGCCCGCATCTCGTGGTCGTGCGGTAGCGTTCTCGCTTCCCACGCCCGGGTTCCCGGGTTCGATTCCCGGCGGGGTCAGGGATTTTCTCTACCTCGTGACGGCTGGGTGTTGTGTGCTGTCCTTAGGTTAGTTAGGATTAAGTAGTTCTAAGTTCTAGGGGACTTATGACCACAGCAGTTGAGTCCCATAGTGCTCAGAGCCATTTGAACCATTTTTGAAAATGTGTGTTCCTGAATAACGCATACCTTTTTGTACAAGCCTAAGTGGCTTTAAATCCTTGTGAAGATTATTCTTATTCCTAGTATTGATTCCATGAATTGAGCTGTTGGTTTGAAGAAGTGATCTATTTTTAATGACAAATTTCATTAAGGAATAAATATATTGGGAAGCAGTAGTTAGTATCCCTAGTTCCCTAAACAGGCCTCTGCAGGATGGTCTTGAGTTCACACTGCATATAACTCTTACTGCACGTTTTTGTGCCTAGAAAACTTTAGCTTGGCTTGATGAATTACCCAAAAAAATAATCCCATATGACATTATGGAATGAAAGTAAGCATAGTATGCCAGCTTCTTCATTTTTATATCCCCTATGTCTGACACACCTGGTCCAGATACCTATCCCCTAATGGGCGCTTTTAGTTGATTTTCTGTTCCGTAATAACTTATCTCAATATCTGCCATGTAGGCGCTCGTGCGATGCCAGTCCGCATTTCTCGTTATCCTGGCAGTGTGATTATGGTAGACAGTAGTAAAGACCAATAAAGGAAACGACACGCAGCGTAGTAAAACTGACACGCACTGTGACCTTCACAGGTGCGTGGTGCGCTCAATGCAGCGCGTATTTACGCGGCCGGGTCGGTAGCAGCCGACGGAATGCAGAAAGCGACAACACTGCCGGCTGCGGCATTGACTTTCACTCCATCCTCACTCACTACTCCGGCGGTACGGCACCGCCACCGGCTATCCGAATGAATAGCGCTACGCAGCACCTCGCGGCACAGTTTCTACTTTGCTAGCCTCTTCACGCTGTCATTACTGTGATACTTTACACATTTTTCGACTCTTGAAGCTCTTAAACATACAAGACGTTTGACCGTACAGGTACAAACCAAAGGGGTGGTTAGAGGATAACGAAATAAGCAAATAATTCCAGTAAACATAGGTCCGGAAACCGATGGTTTCCCCGATACGACGTATGCCCAAGTACATTCATACCAATTTTACAACACTTTTAAGGGGAGTCGTACCGCCCTATCGCGACAATGTTAAATTGGCTATATAAATGCCCCGTTTCCTCAGGAACTGTTGAGTATATAAATGTGGTGTTTTTTATCAAATGTTCTTCCATGTTTTGTGACTGTATTGCTCTACAATCACTTATAATAACAACTGGAAAAAAGTTATGATTTTTTTCCCTACACATATAATTTTTTGGTGTAAATTTTCACAATTTTAATTTCTTGAATTTTAACTATCACAGTAAATACTGCTAAAGTAGAGCTACAACATCATTGTACTATCTATGTTATGTGGTAAATAATTAATTGAGGTAGATTCAGAAGTTTCTGAGAAAAAGGGGCTTTTACACTGAAAAATGTCATGTTGAGAAAATTACGTTTAAAGAAGAAAATTTAATATACAGCCAACTGACACATAACAAATATGTTAGAATCCTACTGGATGGTAGTCCTCATCTCCTCCTTCATCGTCCTTACCCAGTGCTGCCCTCCTTCTCTTGGATCTGGCTTCTTTTGACATATTGTTTGTTGCAATCTCTGCCTTCATGATTCGCAGATGGTCCAAGTCCATCACACTTTTAGTGGTATTGTAACCTTTATGAATCCCAAGATATTCCAAAACCTGTAGTCTTCCAGAATAGCCATCACTAAAAGTAAGAACAGCATCCAAAACACCACGTTCAAAGACTGACCTTTCAACAAAACCTTTTTTTGGTATCCTTGACCATACAACATTGTTCAATGACTCATTCGCTTTTTGTGTTTTGCCCTTGAGACATTTCCTTAACAGCTCTGGTTGGGCAACATCCTGAAACACAGGTTTCATGGCAAGCATAACAGCATTTGGTATAGTAATTTTGTGCGATAAAATGTCTACTTTACTCTCCTCTTTTGCCTTCAAGTATTTACACTATTCAGTGTAACACAGGTTGTGTATTGGTTCAGCATCTGTAGACAGCTTGTGAAAATAAATGGTCCAAACAGCTCTCTTTATACCATCTAAATTATCTTTGTTACTTCTAATAGCCATATTGTAATCTGATCAATTTGTTCTCTCAGTCAGTCGACGTCTTATAATTAGACCATCAGATAACTTGGTACTTCCCAACTGCTGTTTGAGTCTACGTAGTCTCGTGCCCATCCTCTTTTGCACATGATTAATGCACTCTAGTTTTGTAATTGACAAATCACCATATGGTTTACTCTCCACCACTGCCTTATACGATCGTGAGTCTCCATCCCCAAGAAAACTCATATAGCGAATAGCACGGTCATGCTGGGAATGTTGGTACATTTTCACTGCAGAAGCAGCCTCCATCCCTCGACTAGTTCCTTCATAATTTCTCTGACAATCCATTTCATGCTTAGTTTGCTTTTCAGTACTCTTGCCTGCTTGCCTACAACCCTGACAGTACATGGTCAACACACCAACATCCAACACTTTCCCATTGTCGATGCTGATAATAGATGCACATGAATTCTTTGACTGGAAACCTCTTTTTTGCCAGGATCCGTCGAATGATACTGCTATGTCAGAACTACCATTTTCTGCTACAGCCTGCTCTGCTGCATTGACTCCATAGCACACGCTTTGACACTACTTCTTACTATGGAGTTGTATTTGATAGATTTTGCAGGGGGACTAGGGAGGTTCAACAAGCCACAAAGAACCTTATCAGCGTAATGGCCTTTTCCTATGCATCTAAGTCCATAGAAGTATCTTAGATTAGTGTCAAAAAGTCCATTCTTTACACTTACTTCTGAAGTCTTGAAGGTCTTTTCGCTTTTACAGTTGAAACACATTATTTGTGAAGTGGACACCAGGCCATTGCGTTGAGATAGCTTTTCAGAAATTTCAATTTCCCCTCCACATATACGACAACACACTAAGCTGAAATAAGTATAAGGAGATTAAAAATGATATTGCCGTTTGTTTCACTGTCTGAAGCTGCGTTGTATTTTACATCATTACCCAGCAGTTTTTTCTTGGAAGCACTCGGAGGACTAGAAGGGCTGTCACTATTTACAACCAAATTATTACGCCCTTCGGCGCTAACCACTCTTTTTACTGCTGCTATATTTGTTCTGTAGTATCTGTTTCCTTTGTTTCGTATTTTTTTAAACACTACTTTTGGTTTAGTCATGACGAAAACTATCACAGGAAACACAGAAACTAAAATGCGGCTAGTGGATAACTGTTGTTGTCAAACACAAACAAATGTACAGTTCAAAGAGTTTACTGCGAAGTACCGCCAGTGTAGGCAACTTATGAAACGGACAGTTCTCTACAAAACAAAAGAAACCACAGCCTTCTAGACTATATAGTTCCAGAGAAGAATGCCAATAAGCGAAATGATGTAAAACAAAATTCATGGAAATGTCATGGCATGATTATTTTGAAATATTTATTTAAAATAGTAAATAATCGAAATTTTCAATAAAACCAACACCAAATTAAGCACAAACATCCATATTTTCATAATTTGCATTAAAATAAAAATGTCAGATTTTGTCATTTTGGGTGGTACGACTCCCCTTAATTGCTAACGCTACGTTTATTTCGAAACACCGTGAGTTAAGCGTAAATCCCAGAACGACTAGCTGTCCTCGGCTGATCTTATCATCATTCCGGGCACATCCGTACTGGCAAACACCATTCCGACAAAAAATAATGTATCGGTCGTGGTTCAGCAGTATCATGGTCTCCCGTGTGACTCGAGTTGAACCCGTCCGATTTGTGTGTGTGTGGGTGGGTGGGTGGGTGGAGGAGGGGGGGGGGTATTTAAAGGCTTTGGTGATTCCAGCCCTGCTGATAGCGTCGATCAACTCTGAAACATATTGTGGATCTTTGTCAATGCACTTGGAACACGCCTGGTATTACGTAGTAGACACCATTGATTTACGGTATGTTTATTAGGATTATTTGCTTGCTCCATTGCTCTATGCTTTCCTTTCTGTCTATAATACTAATAGTTGAAAACTCTTGTATAAGACTTACTGTTTAGCCGATATGTCTGCTTACTTAAATATCCCAATATTATTTTTATGAAATAATACGTACTGCTAGTCACTTGTTACTAATATTTTACTAGCACGACGCGTTTCGGCAGTATGCTACCATCATCAGGTGCATTTACATTTACTTCTAAATCATAATTAGTATGAAGTGAGGTTAGTGCCCTTGAAATTGACTACAATATAAAATTAACTGTAAATGCTTCGTGTTAATGTAAGTTACAATTGACTGTTGAAAAATATAAATTATTTCATAAAAATCTTACAATACAGGTACAACCCTCACATAATGTCCATATAATATGAATAAATTTAAGTAAAAAATCCTAAAATTGTGTTCGTAAATAACGCAACCAGACACAAATGCTTCTATTTTAGAGCCATAACCGCACAAGAATATCTTGATATTAAGTGCCACTTTGCAGGAAGTCTTATTTAAGAGACGCATAGAGCTTATGACGAAATAAACCTTTGTTCACGACCAGTCTCCGTGAACTATTCTTCGTCACCATCAAACAACATTTACTTCAGCCTCTATAGTAATCGGTCATACCGTGGCGAAAGAAAAGTCTTGCGTCACTACTGACGGCGGTTTCGAGAGAGTTTTATATTTCATTACTCGAAAGTATAATTCTAACTACCGGCTGACAAAAAATGAAACGGATTATAGCCGTCAGACCAGAAGCTCTGTGATCATAACGGGTTCGAAACTCAAGATTACAGAGAGAAGGGCGAAATACTAGCGCCTTTCTCCATATTTCACAGAGGAAAAACTTAATGTGGGTCCTTTTTTTAAATAGTCACGCTAACGTCAGAATGACAGACATCGAAATAAATGACGTCAGTTGGAATCGCTCAACAGAGGAAAGGCCACTGGACATACTGTTGTACACAACTGAAAAATAATGTGTTTTCTCAAAATTAAGGGAGAGCTCATTTCAGAGACCCACTTTATAGTTGTTTGAGAAACGTCATTAACAGTTTCTTCTACTGATTTCGCTCTAACGTGATTTATTGTAAGACTAGTACCGTCCACAAAAAGTACCCATTCTGCTCGATGAGTGTTAAGTGGAAGGTCATTCACATTTCTAAGTAATAGGAATGGACACAGAATTGAATTCTTGACTTCTCCCCACTCACTAAAATTTTCTCTCCCTCTAACATTATTAGCATTATTGAGCGTAATGCTTTGTATTCAGCTTTTGAAGTATGATTCAAACTCGTTGATTGGAAAGCCATCAATTCTATAAAACTTAAGTTCTTCTAAGAGCGTAAGGTACGCAATCAAATGCCTTCGCAAGATCTTAAAAAGTACCAACTGCGGATATTTTATTATTTAAGGCTTTCTGGTCTGATGGATTTACCCTAATCATACGTCGCATTACAAGATATCTATGTTTAAATTTATAATTAACTTTAGTTACCGAATGGACTTCATACTACTGGCCGTTACGTACAGTTACCGATCACTGTTCTTTTTCCACACTCAGATTTCTTTCTTTTCGTCGAGATCGATTATTACGAATGTGGTTCATAAAAGATTGTGTCTGATACTGTAAAAACGCAATTAACGTAAAAAGTCATTTATTATCCCAAGATACATTACGCTAAACTCGTCACACGGCAATCGACTATCAGCCACGATTATTGTCCGAACTATCACATTGGACTATTATATTTAATCACGTCAAACAAATGCATTTATCCCAATCCATCCACGTCTTCAATATCAGCCTCGGGGAACCGTTAACTAGCCGTGTCGATGAATACTACAGTATACATAATACGTTCATGCTCTTCGAACGCCCGCCAACGACGACTTTTGCACACTGACTCAAACTACAACAATGTACCTTTTGTTGGGTGCCAGAGAGGTTTACCACTTTCTCCACTGGCTTGGAGATCGACACTGACTAACCACAACGTGAAATTTTTTATATACCTACTGGGGCGCCATATAGCATAAAGATATGTGTATATGACGCTCCAGTAGGTATATAAAACTCGTCCGTATTCGAATGCAACATTGTTTCAATATTTCAAAGCATTTGATGAAGAACTTTCGGAGATTTACGGTTTTTTACAAAAGAACATTAACATCAACATAAATAAAAATAAATGTTTATGTGTTCAAAGTCATAAATCTCCGGAGCTTTTCCATCGATTTTGATAGAACATTGCATTCGAATACAGGAATGTTTTATATACCAGTTTCTAATCACATAATATATAAATAAATATTAAATATATAGCGAGAAACCGCTGTTATCAAAAATCTGGAGAAGTTCTTGATCGATTTACTTTAAATTTTTACACAGCAGTCCAATGAACATCCAGACAGACATAGGCTATGTATATTCTGAGATGAAGAGGCTTGCACAGGATAGAGTAGCATGGAGAGATGCTTCAGCTGCAACCCACATCCTTCAGAATCTGGAGACCGTGTTCATCTCTTGGCCTCCCTCTACGATGTTAATCCGCTACACTTCTCTCCATTAGATTATGCCACAAATTTCTTTTATCCTCAATTCTATTCAGTACCTCTTCATTAGTTACGTGATCTACCCACCTAATCTTCGGCATTCTTTTGTAGCACCACATTTCAAAAGCTTCTATTCTCTTCTTGTCCAAACTGTTTATCATCGATATTCCACTTCTGTACATCGCTACGCTCCATACAAATACCTCCAGGAAAGACTTCCTAACACTTCATTTTATATTTGATAACATATTTATTTTCATCAGCCATTGCCAGTCTACATTTCGTATCCTCTCTACTTCGGCCATCATCAGTTATTTTGCTGCCCAAATAGCAAACCTCGTCTACTAATTAAAGTGTCTCGTTTACTAATCTAATTTCCTCACCGCTACCTGATTTAAACCGATTACATCCATTGTCGCGTTTTGCTTTTGTTGATGTTTATCTTATATTTTCCTTTCAATGCAATGTCCGTTCTATTCAACTGCTCTTACAAGCTGTTTGCTTTCTTACAGAACCACAATGTCATTGGCAAATCTCAAAGTTTTTGTTTCTTCTCCTTGTACATCAATTCTTCCTTTAAATTTTTCTATCCTTTCCTTTACTGCTTGCTCAACTTACAGACTGAAAACATCGTGGATAGGCTACAATCCTGTCTCAGTACCTTCTCAACCACTGCTTCCTTCTCACGCCCCTCAACCCTTATGTCTGTCTTCTGGTTGCTGTACAAGTAGGAAATAGCCTTTCGGTCCGTCTATTTTACCCCTGCTACCTTCAGAATTTCAAAGAGAGTATTCTAGTCAACATTGTGAAAGGGTTTCTGTAAGACGACAAATTCTATAAACGTAGCTTTACCTTTCCTTAAAACTCGCGAGTTTTCGAATGTAACGTTGTAGGGTCAGTACTACCTCGCGTGTACCTACATTTCTCCGAAATAACAACTGATCTTCCCTGAGGTGGGAATTCGTGCAAGAATCTTGCAGCCATGACTTAGTAAATTGATAGTTCGGTAATTCTCACACCTGTCAGCAACTGCTTTCTTTGGAATTGGAATTATTATATTCTTCTTATGGTCCGAGGATATTTCGCCTGTCTCATACATCTTGCACGCTAGATGGAAGAGTTTTACCGTGGCTGGCTCTCCCAAGGCTATTAGTAGTTGTGACAGGATGTTTTCTGCTCCTGGAGCCATGTTTCAGCTTAGGTCCTTCTGCGCTCTTTCAAATTTTTCACGCAGTATCATATCTCCTATCTCATCTTCATCTACATCCTCTTCGCTTTCTGTAATATTGTACTCTTTCCACCTTTCAGCTTCCCCTTCTTCGCTTAGGACTGGTTCTCCATCTGAGATCTTGATATTCGTCTCTGTTCTCCAAAGGCCTCTTTAATTTTCCTGTAGGCGGTATCTATCTTTTCGCTAGTGAAATATAACCGAGCGAGGTGGCGCAGTGTTTAGCACACTGGACTCGGATTCGGGAGGACGACGGTTCAATCCCGCGTCCGGCTATCCTGATTTAGGTTTTCCGTGATTTCCCTAAATCGCTCCAGGCAAATGCCGGGATGGTTCCTTTAAAAGGGCACGGCCGACTTCCTTCCCCTTCCTTCCCTAATCCGATGAGACCGATGACCTCGCTGTTTGGTCTCTTCCCCCAAACAATCCAATCGAATCCAATCCTAGTGAAATATGCTTCTAAATCTTTACATTTGTCCTGTAGCCGCTCCTTTTTAGCCATTCTGCACTACCTGTAAATCTAATTTTTTAGTCATTGAAAAGTCGTTAACAAACAGGGAGGTTTTATTTATGTCATATCGACTTATGGTTATAAAAAAAAGTGTGTGAAATCTTACGGGACTAAACTGCTAAGGTCATCAGTCCCTAAGCTTACACACTGTTTAATCTAAATTATCCTAAGAACAAACACAGACACACACACACACACACACACACACACACACACACACACACACACATGCCCGAGGGAGGACTCGAACCTCCACTGGGACGAGCTGCACAGTCCATGACTGCAGCGCCTTAGACCGCTCGGCTAATCCAGCGTGGCTTATGGTTATAAAACTACTACAGAATCTGAATGAGCAGTACCAGTAGATAAGGTGCAGTACCAGTAGATAAGGCTGAAGTTCTGAGAGAAGGGGGAAGAGGGATAGAGGGGTGGGAGGAAATGAAAACAGAAAGTGGAAAGGAGAGAGGGGGCAGGAGAAGATAGAGAGGGGGAGGAAAAGATGGACATTAAAATGGAGGAGGAGGTGATGAACAGAGAAGTGATGAGAGGAGATGGAGAGAGAGGAGGGAGGAGAAGGTAGCGAGAGAAAGAAGCAGGAGGTGGTGAACAGATTGAGGGGAAGACAGAGGGGCAGGAGGAGATGGAGGCAGATGGGGAAGAAGGACGACAGAGAAAGGGGGGGGGGGGAGCGGTGATGGATGGAGAGAATGTTTTTTTTTTGATCTCATTTTGTTCACTTTTGTTCGTTGCATCTGCTCGGGGCAGACGTCGTAAGACATCCGTTTAAGTTTGTTGTTGATCCATTAACTCAGTTTTTTATTACAGAGGGTAGCTAAACCCTCTGACCGAACACGCTGAGCTACCGTGCCGGCAGGGTTAGAGAGTGGGTAGGAGGAGGTGGGGAGAGATGGAGGAGAAGAAGATGGCGAGACAATGGGGGGGGGGGGGGGAGAGGTGACGGATAAACAGAGGGGAGGGGAGCAGATCGGCACGTGTATCCAGTTCCCACACATGTTACAGACGTGTGCTTTCTCTACGTACGTGAGGACAGAGTCTCCTCACATTCGGCACGCGCTGCAGCTGGATGCAGAGCATGCGTGGCTCCCGCCCTGCAGCTGCAGAGGTTAGGCGAGGTGAGGTGCCGTTAGGCGCGCGGGTTTCGAAAGCAGCGGGCGCGTGCTGCGGCCAGACGTGACATTCACGGCTCCGGCTGGCATTTCAGCCACGCCGCCGCGGCGACCCGCCCCCCTCGCGGCCGGAAGCAAACCCACACGGGCTTCCCGTCGCTCGCGCAGCCTCTCAAGGCACTCGATTGGAGCCATGTCTGTTTACAAGTACTGAAGATATTTTAAATCTGTTATCAAATGCTTTTCGATTTATTGATATAAACACCATCAGTGACCTGTAATCATATTTTCAATCTGACTTGCTTTCTAGCAGTAAAACCACTTCCTTACAAAAGACATTGAGATATGATTTTATCATTCAGTGAAGCAGCTTTTCCAGAAAGGCTGAAAATTTCAAAAGTGAAGCCATTATTTAAAAACGGCGACAAGTATAAGGTAAAAAACTATCGCCCAATATCTCTCCTCCCAGCATTTTCCAAAATATTAGGAAAACTGATGAAGCACCGAATCAACAAATATCTAAATGACCATAATTTACTAAACACAAATCAGCATGGCTTCCAACCACGTAAAAATACCGAAACAGCAGTAATGTGCTACACTGAACAAATAAATATCTAGAAAAAGATTATACTGTAGTAGGAGTAAATTTAGACCTTTCCAAAGCTTTTGACACAGTGAACCAGGACATTCTTTTAGAAAAATTGGAAGCGTTGAGTATACATGGGATAGGAAAAAAAAATGGTTTGAATCATACCTAAAAAACAGAACACAGGTTGTAGGACTGACATCAACTTACTCCAACCACAAAATAAATTCCGTATCAGAGGCAAAAAATGTAGAAATAGGAGTACCACAAGGCAGCATCCTAGGGCCGATATTGTTTCTTGTCTATACAAATGATTTTCACACCTCAGGTGATGCAGCCAAAGCAATAATATTTGCAGATGATACTAGTGTGATAACAAGTGCACCAAAGCAATTGCTACCAACAACTGCTGATAAAGTACTAAATTACCTCCACTCTTGGTTCAGTGCAAACAGGTTGACTTTGAATGTAAATAAAACAAATTATATGCAGTTTGGGAAAAGATGTCAAAATGTAAATCTCGATCTGGTGTGGGGTGACAAAGCATTAGACAGAGTGACATCCACAGAATTGCTGGGGATTCATGTGGATGATAACTTAAATTTTAATGACCACGTAATAAAACTTGCACAGAAACTTAATTCAGCCTGTTTTGCTCTCAGAATTATTGCAAATGTTTGTACCTCAGAGGGTGCCAGAATGGCATATTTCGGCTATTTTCAATCTCTTGCTACGTACGGAATAATATTTTGGGGTTCCACAACAGGGCGCCTAAAACAAATTTTTTTGTTGCAGAAGAGGGCCATCCGAATAATAACTGACAGTCATCCACAGACACACTTCAAACCCATATTCAAAAAGCTTAGAATACTTACTATACCATCATTATACATACACAAATGTGTATTGTATGTCAGGACCCACATTGCAGATTTTCAGACAAATGCCGACTTTCATAACTACAATACCCGTAATAGCGCAGCACTCCATACTCAGCGAACAAAAAGAACGAATACACAAAGGCATGTGATCCATATCGGTGCAAAAC
The DNA here is from genome assembly GCF_023864345.2 of Schistocerca serialis cubense. Taxonomy (NCBI): domain Eukaryota; kingdom Metazoa; phylum Arthropoda; class Insecta; order Orthoptera; family Acrididae; genus Schistocerca; species Schistocerca serialis. The sequence goes on from NC_064641.1 coordinate 17,606,257, forward strand.
TGTACAACGCACTGCCAGTCAACATCAGGCAGTTACAAGATGATAACAAATTTAAAACAGAATTTAAAAAATTTCTAGTAGAACAGTGTTTTTATTCTGTAAATGACTATATAGGTCAATAAATTTTTTCTGATGATATTTATAAAGGCAAAAGGAAAATACTCTATCTGTACCTAATCATTCATTACATTTACATACTTAAAGGACAGCTGTTGCGCGATGTAAATATATACTTAAGCAATGTTGTGTATATAAGGACTTGCCGTTTAGGGAGGACAAAACTAAAGCCTTATGAAAAACAGACTAAGCATTTAAAATAACAAGCAGGGATGTATATAGGCTGTATTAATTTCATTATATTTATTTAACTTCATTGTATTATTTTGTTTTGTACTTTCTTACGTATATATTGTTTCTGTCCCATTTCTTTGAAGTGGCTTACATGTTCCCTTGACAACATCCATACAATATTTATTGTCAACGGATGGATAAATAAAATAAATAAATAAATTTACTTTATTTTACGACCGATTTTCACTCGCATTACGAAGTGTCTCTGTTTGCATACTTTTGAGGTACTCCTTCGTTTGTCACTGCTGTTCTTTGCCTAATCTCATCATTCCTCAATATCTTTTGTAACGAACTGTTTTTAGATTTAAAAAGCAAACGTATTGTACACGTATTTCATTACAGACCGCTCATGATGGCTTATATCAATAAACGAAACATTTATGACGAGAAGATATACACTTTCTTGTAGCTGCACAGATGGATTTAAAATATCTTCACTAAATCTATTCTTTTTCGTTTTCTTCTTAATTCATTACAAAGCAAAACCTTATTTTTGGAACTTTTTCGAGATTAGTTTCGTGACGAAGTTACTATGGCATCTGTTTCTATACTTGTTATATTGTCTTACTGCAGAAACTTGTTTCAAGAGTAATCCATTTAGAACCAAGGATGCGCCTTATAGTTAATGTCAAGAGAGGTGAACATGATGTTCGTGCGAATTTGCAGATGTAAGAGGGTATCCAATCAGGTAGTAACATACACTGAAGAGCCAAAGAAATTGGTGCACCTGCCTAACACCGTGTAGGGCCTCTGCGAGCACGCAGAAATGCCGCGAAACGACGTGGCGTGGTCTCGACTAACGTCTGAGTAATGCTGGAGTGAGTTGACACCATGAATCCTGCAGGTATGTCCATAAATCCGTTAGAGTACGAGGGGGTGCAGCTCTCTTCTGAACAGCACGTTGCAACGCACCCCAGATACGCTCCGTAACGTTCATGTCTCGGGAGTTTGGTGGCCAGTGGAAGCGTTTAAACTCAGAAGAGCGGTCCTGGAGCCACTCTGTAGCAATTCTGGACGTGTGGAGTGTCGCACTATCTTGCCGCAATCGCCCAAGTCCGTCGGAATGCGCAATGGGCATGAATGGCTCAAATGGTTCAAACGGCTCTGAGCACTATGGGACTTAACATCTGTGGTCATCAGTCCCCTAGAACTTATAACTACTTAAACCTAACTAACCTAAGGACATCACAAACATCCATGCCCGAGGCAGGATTCGAACCTGCGACCGTAGCGGTCACGCGGTTCCAGACTGAAGCGCCTAGGACCGCACGGCCATGCCGGCCGGCGGACATGAATGGATGCAGGTGATCAGACAGGATGCTTACGTACGTGTCACCTCTCAGAGTCGTATGTAGACATACCAGGGGTCCCATATCACTCCAACTGCACACACCCTACACCATTACAGAGCCTCCACCAGCTTGAACAGTCCCCTGCTGACATGCAGGGTCCGTGGATTCATGGTTTCCATACCCCAACACGTCCAAACGCTCGAAACAATTTGAAAAGAAACTCGTCCGACTAGGCAACATGTTCCCAGTCGTCAACAGAGATTTTCTCCGCTCAGGGACTGGATGTTGTGTTGTCCTAATCATCATCATTTCATCCCCATCGACGCGCAAGTCGCCGAAGTGGCGTCAACTCGAAAGACCTGCGCCAGGCGAACGGTCTACCCGACGGGAGGCCCTAGCCACACGACATTTCATTTCAACAGTACAGTGTCTGTGTTGACGGACCCAAGCGAAGCGTAAAGCTTTGTGTCGCGCAGTCATCAAAGGTTATGCTAGTGGGCCTTCAGTTCCGAAAGCCCATATCGATGATGTTTCTTTGAATGGTTCGCACGCTAACACTTGTTGATGACCCAGCATTGACATCTGCAGCAATTTGCGGAAGGGTTGCACTTCTGTCACGTTGAACGATTCTCTTCAGTTGGTCCCGATCTTTCTCCGACCGCAGCGATGTACACATATGTGAAATCGTCGTACGGGAAAATGCCCGCTTCATCGTTTCCTCGGAGATACTGTGTACCATCGCTCCTGCGCCGACTATAAGATCATTTTCGAACTCACTTAAATCTTGATAACCTGCCATTGTAGCAGCAGTAACCGATCTAACAACTGCTCCAGACACTTGTGCGCGAAAGGCAAAGGTCCCGAGTTCGAGTCTCGGTCCGGCACACATTTTTAAGCTGCCAGGAAGTTTCATATCAGCGCACACTCCGCTGCAGAGTGAAAATCTCATTCTGGAAACATCCCCCAGGCTGTGGCTAAGCCATGTCTCCGCAATATCCTTTCTTTCTTTCAGGAGTGCTAGTTCTGCAGCGTTCGCAGGAGAGCTTCTGTAAAGATTGGAGGGTAGGAGACGAGGTTCTGGCAGAAGTAAAGCTGTGAGGACGGGGCGTGAGTCGTGCTCGGGTATCTCTGTTGGTAGAGCACTTGTCCGCGAAAGGCAAAAGGTCCCGAGTTCGAGTCTCGGTCCGGCACACAGTTTTAAATCTGCCAGGAAGTTTCATCACTAACCCACATTACACCTCACGTGAACTTTTGAGCTCTGGTCTTTTTCTCGTATGTGTCAACACCTTGCTGTCTGAACCGTTGCCGAGCTCGCGGGTGACGTCAGAGGGTGGCACGCCATTGCACCGTTACAGAGTAAGTATGTAGGCACCTTTGAGCCAAACCTCAAATTTAGGAGTCGCAATGGGCGATAATTACGGGGTTTCGAAAAAGTAATTCCTCAATTTTGTTGCGCAGTGTAGTTGATATCTGATCCGTTCTGTGTTGCGAGGTACGAACAGGTACTGCTGCGTCTTTGAGAGTAAACGTACCGCAGTTCGTTGCCTCTAGAGTGACCTCGCCTTAGCGGGATGAGCTACGACTTATTACGCTGGCAGACGGTGAGAGCAGGCCTGAGTTACGACTTATTAAACTCACACACACACACACACACACAGGAGGGTGCACTGGGTCACGATCGGACGGCACGCTCTGCCGCCGCTACAGGCGCGGCCATAAATAACGCCACCTAGCGACCCGGCGCGCTCTAATTCGCCACACTTGCCGTCACAGAGCCTCCCTGCTACCGGCTACCTGCCACTGGCAGCAGCCTGTCCAGGCACCGACCGACCCAAGAGCTTAGTCAGGGACCGAGGTGTGGGGGACGTGCCCTTAACGCTAGGATTTCACCCAGAACAAGTCCCGCCCATTCACCCCCTCCACGCCTATCCATAGCGCAAGGCCCTCCCCTAAACAGCCGCCAGTTCCACAATCTGGAAGCTACATCAAAGTTGCTATCGTCACAGTCCAACACATGTTACACTGTGATGAAATTCAGTTGTTGTTGTTGTTGTTGTTGTGGTCTTCAGTCCTGAGACTTGTTTGATGCAGCTCTCCATGCTACTCTATCCTGTGCAAGCTTCTTCATCTCCCAGTACCTACTGCAACCTACATCCTTCTGAATCTGCTTAGTGTATTCATCTCTTGGTCTCCCTCTACGATTTTTACCCTCCACGCTGCCCTCCAATGCTAAATTTGTGATCCCTTGATGCCTCAATTCAGTAACGATAAGAAATTTAAGTTTTTCTGGATAGTAATGTAATATGAATCTGCATTATTAAAGAAATAAAACTATTTATAGAAAATTGAAAGCATCGCCCGCAATAGAAAACAAAAAATAACGTGATGTTATTTAAGGGCAATAAGGACAAATTTTCATTAACTAATTCACTTATTATAATACGTTTATCTGAGGGAAACAGCAGAGCAAACATACAATGCGAAAACAATGGTCTTGAATCTGTCATGTCGGTAGTAAAACCACGGATGCAGTCGAATAACTCTGTTGTCTAAAATCAACGTTATATAGAAATAAGTGAAGGTTGTTTTGTTTATGTATGCCCTCATAGTAGCTCACGAAAATTAAAGAATATGAGAATGCCATAAATTAGAAAGTCCTAATGAAAACAGGAAGATATCTGCTTATATGCCATATTTAGTTAGTATTTGCATGGGTAATGGGTGAATTTTAACTTTTAAATTCTTCCAATGCCATACCTGCGCATTATAAACGAGCTTACAAAGACTTGTGGCTATTTCTGTGTGATTAGTGACCTATATGCTGTTGCAAACGTCTCAGGAAAATAATGTGTCGCTATTCTTTGTCCTGTCTGTTTTTAACCAAAAGATTAATTAATTTCGTAAATGTCATTCAAACCATTTTAAAAATAATAATGTGATGTGTATGTTTGTCGCAGAGGAGTTGTGGAGGAAATAAATGCTGCGGTGTTTCACGGCTGTAAAACGTCCTTCATGCTGTGCTAGTTCTTCTTTCACCCCTAAAACTTTTCAGCAAAACTATTCCGTGAATAGCACGCAAAAACAGCTTGGATCGATCTAGCAAGAACAAAGTAATTTTGATGCCCTCTGGAAGTATAGTGAACATTGGCGCTTGTTTCACATATACTGTCTGAGTTCTGAAACTTAAGTGTCGAGTATGCTGTAGCTCCTCTTTCTCCAAGCAAATTATTCTTTGAGGGTAGGTTTATCCTGTGTTAGCTTTGGGTGCTTTCCCTCACGTAGAAGTATGTTTCCTCATAGGCTATTCATCTGAATATTGAGTTCTCGTATTTAAAGACTTCAGTGCCAAATTGTTTTCTCTCATGTTTGCTGTGGAAGTACCTGGCACAGCTGAGGCCAATTGTGCACGTTTTTTGTAACGACTCTTTCAACTATCTGGCAAAATTTAAGACCTAGCAAGATGTTAATTTAACTTTCACTCCAAGTGCAGCCGAACGCGGTAGACCACGTGGGTCAACTGAAACGATGCCCAGGCGCCGAACAAAGACCGGGAAAACCGGGGGTGAGTGGGCGGGACTTGTTCCGGGTGAAATCATAGCGCTAACGATTCCTGCTATGGGGCGAGGCGCAGCTCATGTTACTTTAGTCGTCGGAGGGGAGGGGTAGTGGGAACCAAGCACAATTTTTACAAATTAAAATTCAGGATTACTGAAAACCGTACTTATCAATGACGCTGATGCTACCGCTTTAAAACAGTTCCCTCTATCTACCATGTTAAAACTACAACACCAGGAAGGTTACAAAATAAGGATATTTTAATTATTGTTCATATACAGTACAGCAGGATGAACAGACGATTAAATTTGAAAGTGATTTGTGGGGTGTGGTGTCGTCCGGATGTCCCGTGGCAAAGATGATACCATGCGATAGGACGACAAGTAAGCATAATCGCTGCCAGACGCAGCGACGAAAGTGAAACGTCGGCGTGGAACTCCACCTGTCGTCGCTGCTGATCGCTTGCTTACTGCAGAGTGGAGTGCCGCTCTGCCCAGCCTCCAACTGTCGGAGAAGACGACACCGTCGTCTCACTACAGAGTCAGCAGTGCGAGAGTTATATTAGACAGAACTATGTGGCAAAATTTGTAGTCAACTGTATTTTCAAAATTATTCAGTTACACTAAGAAATATACGAGAACATAGACAAACTTGTGGGCAGTGATTGTTTCAAAGTTAAATATTTCATCCTGTTCATGTTGTAATAAAGCGATCTCATATTTGGTGTGTGTTACAGTATGAAGTGGGCCTCCACCAAAAGTAAATCTGAGAACCCACCACAGTGCCGACCAGTGTTTTTTCTGGTCACCACAACAGGGGCTACAAAGATGAAGTGTAGTCCCTGGCGCACAGCGTCTGCCTGCTTTCATCTAATACTTTCCCCTCTTTGGGGAAGTGTGGGGGGGAGTTTGTAGCCTTTCGGCTTTTACTCCCCTGTGCACTTGTGTGTGTGATTATTTCTGTACTTTTTTGGTGTCTGTGATCTGTGATGACTGTTCTGTGTGAGTCTGGTACTTGCCTGAGGTTTCGCGAGATAATTGTAGTAATTTGGGTAGGAGCAGGATTTGGGAATGGATATTGGGATTTTTCTCTTCGACTTAGTCGTCGAAGATCGTCATGGGGCGATTGTGTTTATCGCGGGACATGTCGTACCGACCTAGGGAGTGGATGAGGGCGTTTCCCGACCTGGAAGTACCTTCATAGAAGGCCCTTGCCAGGTCTTGAAATCGCTCTCCCAGGAGTGGGATTTCCTCAGCGGCATGCAAATCGTCGATAGGGAATCCAAGGGGTAAACGCAGTGCCCTCCTGAGGGCGCGGTTCTGCAGCCTGTGGAGTTTGTCCAGGTGCTGCTTCGCCGCGTATCCCCAGACAGGACACGTGTATTCCATGACTGGCCGGATCAGGGCCTGGTATACGTTCACTCCTACTGAGCAGGAAAGGGAGCTGGATGAGTTGAGGATTGGGTACAGGATGGACATTCTGGCGCCGACCTTCCTATGGACCTCGTCTATGTGGGGTTTCCACGTAAGACGAGAGTCCAAGGTTACGCCAAGATACTTGGCGGTTCTGCGCCAGGGGAGTTGGGTTCCGTTTAGGTGAAGGTGGAGGGGGGGCGTTGAGGAGGTTCGCGCCTTCCGAGCCTACGGGTGATCAGCATCGCCTGCGTCTTTTCAGAATTGATGGTGATTCGCCAGCGACGGGCCCAAGTTTCTGTGTCATCTAAAACCCTTTGTAGCCTACGGATGACCAGGTCCTTGTTCGCGTTTCTTGTGTAGAAGGCTGTATCGTCAGCGTACTGCGCGGTGTGCACCAGGGGGGCCGTTGGTGTGTCCGCAGTGTACAGACTGTACAAAACGGGCCCCAGGACCGATCCCTGTGGCACCCCAGCACGAATACGCCTCTTGGTGGAGGTGGCTGTTTCTACTTTGACAGAGAAAGTTCTGTTCGAGAGGTAGCTTTTGATCTGCTTAACTATACTCCCGGGGAACCCTTGAGTGTACAACTTGTAGAGTAGCCCTCTATGCCATACTGAGTCAAAGGCTTTGGCTACGTCTAGTAGCACTATCCCGCAGTAGTCTCTGTGGTTGAAGCCCTCTGTGGCTGCTTCAACCACTCCCATGATCTGTTGTGGGGCAGAGTGGTTCTGCCGGAATCCGAATTGGAAATCCGGCAGAATTTGCTCTCTGGTGATATGCTCTTGTATGGGTCTTAGCAGGAGGCGCTCAGGCGCACAGCGTGTTACTGAGCTGCTGACCTAGCTGCGGGTGGAATACACCATTTCTCCGCCACAGCACTGGGAGGGGGGAGGGTGGCGCTCCCGCCGCCCCGGTCGGCCCTACTCCAGAGAAAAATCTCCAGTACTCGTTTGATAGCAGACTTAGTGGTCCTGGTCCTGACCTGAAACAGCGCGGATTGACATATCCGTGTCTGTCATCAAAGGTCAGTTCGACTCGGTTCCCTGCCGAATTAGAGTGATTCTTGCTGCTAGAAGTGTCAGCTGTGTGTACTGAGTTTCTCATCCTCTGTATCCCCTAAACAATCGCCGTGGGGATCTGGGGGGTACAACACAAGACACCAGGATGTCCCAGTCAGAGATAGCTGGTGAAACTAGAAATGCTGTGAGTTTTGGAACAACATGAGTGAAGAAATTACACGTGTATTTTGTACTGAGGATGTGTTTTTTTGTAAGATGGTTCAAATGGCTCTGAGCATTATGGGACTTAACAGCTGTGATCATCAGTCGCTTAGAACGTAGAACTAATTAAACCTAACTAACCTAAGGACATCACACACACCCATGCCCGAGGCAGGATTCGAACCTGGGACCGTAGCAGACCACCGCGGCCGGCTTTTTTGTAAGATATTGACCTTAGTTTTCCTCAGTTTCTCACTTAATAAACAGACACCATTTCAGAATTCTCTCGCAATCATGTCTGCACAACATGTTAGTGAGGTGAGACTGTGTAAACTGCGCTACTGTGTTTTGGCAAAAGAAGCAAATTATAACATGGCAGCAAGAGAAATGTGTAGGTTTTACTGAAAATTCGCCACACGTGACGCTTCTCTTAAAATTACAAATGCTTAACAAGCCACACGAAAGTAAATTGCTGCTTTTGTTGCATTTTCAGCTGTATTATTTTTATATAGTAACTAAAGCAGAGGTGACAGGTCTTTTTGAATGGTTACAATGCAGGAGGTATTGAGTAGGATTGGGGAGAAGAGGAGTTTGTGGCACAACTTGACTAGAAGAAGGAATCGGTTGGTAGGAGATATTTTGAGGCATCGAGGGATCACAAATTTAGCATTGGAGGGCACCGTAGAGGGTAAAAATCGTAGAGGGAGACCAAGAGATGAATACACTAAGCAGATTCAGAAGGATGTAGGTTGCAGTAGGCACTGGGAGATGAAGCTTGCACAGGATAGAGTAGCATGGAGAGCTGCATCAAACCAGTCTCAGGACTGAAGACCACAACAACAACAACAACAATGCAAGGGTGGGTGTGGAGGGGCCTCGTTTAATATTTACAAAAAATCTGAGTGTAGGCTTCAGTTTACCGCGGCACTTGTCCTCCAGCGCTCGGCACTTGTCCTCCAGCGCTCGGCATTTCCCCTCCAGCGCCTGCCCGCAGCCCCCACCACCGCCACCCTCCCCAAACATGCGCTGCCGCCTGTGCAGCTACCGGCCACAGTATTCTGCGTGGACTCCACCCGCCTCCGCGATCTTCACACTTTGCTGCAGAAGCCCCTCAGAGGGTTGATAAATTTCTTCCTTGGAATGGACACAAAAATGGTTCAAATGGCTCTAAGCACTATGGGACTTAACTTCTGACGTCATCAGACCCCTTGACTTAGAACTACTAAACCTAACTAACCTAAGGACATCACACACATCCATGCCCGAGGCAGGATTCGAACCTGTGACCGTAGCAGCAGCCCGATGCCGGACTGTAGCGACTAGAACCGCTCGGCCACAGCGGCTGGCAATGGACACAAATCACATGCTTAAATTGAACTCTTTGCTTGCCTAAGCAGCGGTTTTCCCTTTCTATGCCAATGGAGTTACTAAAAGCCGCTTTGCGGGGTAATTTCAAAGGCTTAACTAATGTTGGTGAGGTTGCTCGGAAAATGATTCAAAAATCATAATGCATACCATTTAGCAGTGATTGAGTTAATGGAATAAATTACTAGGTGAATTATAAGTAATAGCGAAAATTGACGCAGGTATAACTGCATGATAATAGAAGCAAAAACGTATCAGTTAACATGGGTCTGCAACGACCCAATTGTGAGATAATTTATTTGCGGTTGTCACTTGACAAAGACGTCACGATGAAGAATTGACCAAAGAAGTACATATGTATTTCAAATATAACCCAACATGCAGTCGACGCAGATTCAGAAAATGTCGTTCTTGTGCAGTGCGACTAGGTCCTTACTCTCACGAAGTAACAGGTGCTATTGACAGAGGATCTCAAACTGATTCTGTACGTCTCTATTTCCGAACGGCTTTTCATACTGTTCCTCAAAAACGGCTTCTAATCAAGTTATGTGCGTATGCAGCATCTTCTCAGTCGTGCAGCTGGACTTGTAATTGTATGTTCGTAGTAATTGATGGAAAGTCATCGAGTAGGACGGAAGTGATATCTGGCATTCCTCACGGAAGTGCTGAAGGCCGCCTCCTGTTCCTAATCTATACGGCGGCCGGGGTGGCCGAGCGGTTCTAGGCGCTACAGCCTGGAACCGCGCGACCGCTACGGTCGCAGGTTTGAATCCTGCCTCGGGCATGGGTGTGAGTGATGTCCTTAGGTTAGTTAGGTTTAAATAGTTCTAAGTTCTAGGCGACTGATGACCTGAGATATTAAGTCCCATAGTGCTCAGAGCCATTTGAACCTAATCTATACAAACGATTTAGGAGACAATTTTAGCAGCCCTGTTAGTGTCTGCAGATGATGCTGTTATTTACCGTCTAATAAGGTCATCATCTGTTCAAAACCAATTGCAAAATGATTTAGAGAAGCTATCTGCATGTTGTGAAAAGCGGTAATTGAGTCTAAATAACGAAAAGTGTGAGGCCATCCACATGAGTACTAAAAGAAATCCGTCAAATTTCGATTACACGATAAACCGTACAAATCTATAGGCTATCAGTTCAACAAAATACCTAGAGATAACAATTACCAGCAACTTATTTTGATCTGTTACGTAGATAATTTTGTGGGGCAGGCGAACCAAAGACTGCGTTTTATTGGCGGAGCGGTTAGAAGATAGAAAATCTCCACTAGAGAGACTGTCGATACTACACTTGTCCGTTCTCAGCTAGAGTATTGTTGTGCGGTGTGGCAGCCATACCAGATATAATCGGAGGATACCATAAAAGTTCAAAGAAGAGCAGGGGAGATAGTTCGCGCATGTGATTTGCAAGTTGGACTGGCAATCATTAAAACAAAGCCGTTTTTCATTGCGGCGAGATCTTTTCACGAAATTTCTAACTCCAGTTTTCTACTCCAAATGCGAACATTTTTTCAAATGGTTCAAATGGCTCTAAGCACTATGGGACGTAACATCTGAGGTCATCAGTCCCCTAGAACTTAGAACTAATTAAACCTAACTAACCTAAGGACATCACACACATCCATGCCCGAGGCAGGATTCGAACCTGCGACCGTAGCAGCAGCGCGGCTCCGGACTGAAGCGCCTAGAACCGCTCGGCGAACATCTTTTATTGAAGCCTACTTAGATAAGGAGAAATGATCGTCGAAATAAAAGAGCAATTGGAGCTCACACGGAGAGATTTAAGTGCAAGTTTTTTTCCCGCGCGTTGTTCGGGACTGGAACTGTAGAGTAGTGGTGTCGAAGTGGTTCAGTGCACCCTCTGCCAGGCACTTAAATGTGAATTGCAGAGTAGTCATGTAGATGTAGATTCCACCTGTGAACTACGGCTGGGGAATGTGTGCATGCCTGATGGTGTACCGGCACATTTTGCTGCCGATGCAAGGAGACATCCAGTGCGTTAATTTGGTTCGGTGGGTCGAGTGGGGCGTCCACTTTGGCCCTTGAGATTACCTGACCTAACTCCTCTGGATGTTTCTCTCTGGCGTCATTGCAAAAATGATGTACACAGCACCTCCACTGATAAACTTGTAGAATGGGAGCAACGAACTGCACAGTCTTGCGAAGAGTTGCGTAATAACCAGCAGGTGTTTCAAAGAATTTGTAACTCACTGTAGAGAAGAGAGCAGCACTCCATCGAAATGTGAAGACGACACGTGGGCAACCTTCTTCGACAGGCACGAGTGTACAGTAATTTGTAAAATGTAACGTGCTGAAGCAGTATTGCATGCTTGTTAATGTACGCCGTGGTTGAAATTTGAATGCAATTACACGGGGGCTTAATCGAAAAGGGCCCATTCCAAATACGCATGCACTAATTAGGATAATATTTCGTACTGAAATCAGTGGCGGTTTGTAAGCAACCATTTGCAGTTATCTCGCAAACAGTTCGTTTGTGTACGCCTGTTTATTGGAACGTCCATATTTGTATTATCGTAAGATTCCACCTGTTTTCGCTGTCAATTGTGGTAGACCTTCTATTATCAGACGTTATCTCCATACGTTATACGCAACTAAGATAAGAACTTGGCAAAATATAGGTACATGTCGCTGAATAGGGGCCCAGTCAGATCTTAAATCGGCCTTGCGCCACAGTATGTACATCTACATCTACATCTACATCTACATGACTACTCTGCAATTCACATTTAAGTGCTTGGCAGAGGGTTCACGAACCACAATCATACTATCTCTCTACCATTCCACTCCCGAACAGCGCGCGGGAAAAACGAACACCTAAATCTTTCTGTTCGAGCTCTGATTTCTCTTATTTTATTTTGATGATCATTCCTACCTATGTAGGTTGGGCACAACAAAATATTTTCGCATTCGGAAGAGAAAGTTGGTGACTGAAATTTCGTAAATAGATCTCGCCGCGACGAAAAACGTCTTTGCTTTAATGACTTCCATCCCAATTCGCGTATCATATCTGCCACACTCTCTTCCCTATTACGCGATAATACAAAACGAGTTGCCCTTTTTTGCACCCTTTCGATGTCCTCCGTCAATCCCACCTGGTAAGGATCCCACACCGCGCAGCAATATTCTAACAGAGGACGAACGAGTGTATTGTAAGCCGTCTCTTTAGTGGACTTGCATCTTCTAAGTGTCCTGCAAATGAAACGCAACCTTTGGCTCGCCTTCCCCACAATATTATCTATGTGATCTTTCCAACTGAAGTTGTTCGTAATTTTTACACCCAGGTACTTAGTTGAATTGACAGCCTTGAGAATTGTACTATTTATCGAGTAATCGAATTCCAACGGATTTCTTTTGGAACTCATGTGGATCACCTCACACTTTTCGTTATTTAGCGTCAACTGCCACCTGCCACACCATACAGCAACCTTTTCTAAATCGCTCTGCAACTGACACTGCCCTTCGGATGACCTTACTAGACGGTAAATTACAGCATCATCTGCGAACAACCTAAGAGGACTGCTCAGATTGTCACCCAGGTCATTTATATAGATCAGGAACAGCAGAGGTCCCAGGACGCTTCCCTGGGGAACACCTGATATCACTTCAGTTTTACTCGATGATTTGCCGTCTAATACCACGAACTGCGACCTTCCTGACAGGAAATCACGAATCCAGTCGCACATCTGAGACGATACCCCATAGGCCCGCAGCTTGATTAGAAGTCGCTTGTGACGTACGGTGTCAAAAGCTTTCCGGAAATCTAGAAATACGGAATCAACTTGAGATCCCCTGTCGATAGCGGCCATTACTTCGTGCGAATAAAGAGCTAGCTGCGTTGCACAAGAACGATGTTTCCTGAAACCATGCTGATTACGTATCAATAGATCGTTCCCCTCGAGGTGATTCATTGTGTTTGAATACGACGGGGTATCAAATAGTACGTTATCTATTATTATGGCAGGCCAAGTAACTTTTACTGAATGCTGCACTTCATAGTAACATAGATACATGACACTGTATTTCAACATTGTTATCAAGTCTGTATTAACAACGATCGGAATGCTACGGCAATCGTTCACTTCTTCGAAGATAGAAATTCGCTCCTCGAGAACACCTTCCTGTACACCACAGCACACATCAGCAAACAACAGCAGATTGCTGCTCACCCTGCCCGCCAGATCATTTAAGTTTACAGAAAACAGCAGCTGTCCTGTGGCACTTCCCCGTAACAATAGCCTTGCCTCTGATGAACACTCACCGTCGAGGACAACATACTGGGTTCTATCACTTAAGTACTCTTCGAACCACTCACATATCTGGGAACATGTTCGATGTGCTCATGAGTTTGCTAAGTCTGCTATGAGGCACCATGTCAAATGCTTTCCGGAAGTCTAGAAATATGTACTTTGCCTGTCCCCCTTCATCTCATCTCTCTTCTGACAACGCTCCACTACTGTTGCGCGGCGGTGGGTCGATATCGGTAACTTAGTTTTTGAATTTTTTTTATGTCCATTTTTCTGATTGAAGGTTTAAGGGACTTTGGGCGTTCACTTACTTAATTAAGTGAAACACTTGCAGCCATCCTTTTGATGTTACACCGCCAGTTTCGCCACCTTCAGGCCTTAAGGGGCGGTCTACTATCTTTTGCTTCAAAAAATCGATTTTTTTAAAAACTGCATTTTTGGATCCATAAGTGTTTAGAATCCACCCATGAAACAGTTTTTCCGAATACGTTGTTCGAGGTTGCACAAAAAATTGCACCTGCCTGAAATCGGCCTTTTTCACGCACCAGTTTTTTTTTCTTTCGGAGGACGATTTATTGTACCGGTGCTTGGGAGGAAACACGCAAAATTCAAATGAAAGTTCGAACGCGTGTGTTTGGAAGTTAGCCCCCAAGCATTTGCATTCTGCTGCGAAGACTGTGGGGATTGCGACTTTCCTGGCAGTGAGCAGCATCAACGAAGCGGTATTCAGCAATTCTGAAGACCATGACAACGATGGACGTCACCCTGGGACTTTATTCGACGCAGTTCGCCAAGCATTCGGACGACCACCGGATTCAAGCGGTCGAAAACCGCTTGTCACCGGCCGTACGAGCGGCTCTGAAGCAGCGCAGGATGGACCAGATCGAGCAGAACGCCCTCTATGAGGAAGAGGAAGGACTAGTTTATGGACCCGGAATAGCAGATTGAACGTCAGTTGCATAATATTGCATTTATATGTAATCAAAACTTCAAACGCGATTTCCTCGAAATGAATTATTTTTATCGCGCTGTATGGCAACTTCAAATCTACTGAATCGATTGCCATGATTCTTTGTTTCCGACGAAGATAACTAAATTGTCTAGGAGTTGTACCACTTTTATGCCGATCCATCAACTATAAATATTTTTACTTGGCCGACGAAGTCCAAAAATCGATGGAAAATACCCTATTTTTTCCAAATGGCCGCCATTTTGTTTCCTATGGTCCAAATAACTTAAGCGAGGTACAACACGTAAAGAATCTTATATACTTCGTTAACGTCAACTCAATTTTGATTTGAGACGAGCCGGCTGACCTGTGACATACCGCGCGTGCAGGTCTACATCGAAATTGTGTTTCGTTCCGATAACACTTCCGCCTTTGCTCTTAAACATTTCCGGTCGAAAACATTCCAGTTTCTAGAGGAAATATCAATAAACATTTTGTCCAAATTTGACATTGATATCTGTAACACATGCCGAGAACAAAATTCTCAAAGTGTGGCCGTGCGGTTCTAAGCGCGTCAGTTTGGAACCGCGTGACCGCTACGGTCGCAGGTTCGAATCCTGCCTCGGGCATGGATGTGTGTGATGTCCTTAGGTTAGCTAGGTTTAAGTAGTTCTAAGTTCTAGGGGACTGATGACCTCAGTAGTTAAGTCTCATAGCGCTCAGAGCCATTTGAACCAAAATTCTCAAAGAACATGCTTCTTTCGGGCCAAACACAGTAAACCTTTCCTTAACTGACGTTGAGGTGGTTAACTCCAACCATATGCAGGATCCCATCAGTGGCCAACATCTAAGGTGTGGTAGTTGATGGTTGGAGACACATCATCTCTGTTACAGTCTACGGAAACCAGTTCATACACTACTGACCATTAAAATTGCTACACCACGAAAATGACGTGCTGCAGACGCGAAATTTTACCGACAGGAAGAAGATGCTGTGATATGCAAACTATTAGCTCTTCAGAGCATTCACACAAGGTTAGCGCCGGTGGCGGCACCTACAACGTGCTGACATCAGGAAAGTTTACAACCGATTTCTCATACACGAACAGCAGTTGACCAGCGTTGCCTGGTGAAACGTTGTTGTGATGCCTCGCGTAAGGAGGAGAAATGCGTACCATCACGTTTCCGACTTTGATAAAGGTCGGATTGTAGCCTATCGCGATTGCGGTTTATCGTATCGCGACATTGCTGCTCGCGTTGGCTGAGATCCAATGACTGTTGGCAGAATATGGAATCGGTGGGTTCAGGAGGGTAATACGGAACGCCGTGCTGGATCCCAACGGCCTTGTATCACTAGCAGTCGAGATGACAGGCATCTTATCCGCATGGCTGTAACGGATCGTGCAGCCACGTCTCGATCCCTGAGTCAACAGATGGGGACGTTTGCAAGACAACAACCATCTGCACGAACAGTTCGACGACGTTTGCAGCAGCAGGGACTATCAGCTCGAAGACCATGGCTGCGGTTACCCTTGACGCTGCATCACAGACAGGAGCGCCTACGATGGTGTACTCGACGACAAACCTGGGTGCACGAATGGCGAAACGTCATTTTTCGGACGAATCCAGGTTCTGTGTCTACATCGTGGTGAACGCACATTGGAAGCGTGTATTCGTCATCGCCATACTGGCGTATCACCCAGCGTGATGGTATGGGGTGCCATCGGTTACACGTCTCGGTCATCTCTTGTTCGCACTGATGACACTTTGAACGGTGGACGTTACATTTCAGAGTGTTACGACCCATGGCTCTATCCTTCATTCGATCCCTGCGAAAGCCTACATTTCAGCAGGATAATGCACGACCGCATGTTGCAGGTCCTGTACAGGCCTTTCTGTATACAGAAAATATTCGACTGCGCCCTGGACAGCACATTCTGCAGATCTCTCACCAACTGAAAACGTCTGGTCAATGGTGGCCGAGCAACTGGCTCGTCACAATACGCCAGTCACTACTCTTGATGAACTTTGGTATCGTGTTGAAGCTGCATGGGCAGCTGTACCTCTACGCGCCATCCCTGCTCTGTTTGACTTAATGCCCAGGCATATCAAAGCCGTTATTACGGCTAGAGGTGGTTGTTATGGATACTGATTTCTCAGGATCTATGCACCTAAATTGCGTGAAAATGTAATCACATGTCAGTTCTAGTATAATATATTTGTCCAGTGAATACCCGTTTATCATCTGCATTTGTTCTTGGTGTGGCAATTTTAATGGCCAGTAGTGTAGATATTGGCCACTGATGCGATCGTGTGTACGCGTCAGCGTCAGTAAGGCCTGAAGATGGCGTACTGAACACAGAAACTGGTAGCTATTTAATAAATAACATCGAAAGGACGGCTACAGGTATTCCATTTTATTAGTAGTTGAAGTCGCTTTGCATAAAACGAAATCAGTGGGAAACCGATGTCTCTGGCAATGTTGCGAGTAGGACAATTGAAAAAATGTGCGTTTTAAAGAGCTGAATTGGGCTAATCACATTCGTGGATACGGCTATGAGTGGAGCGCGAGCGGCGAGTGTTGTCCACGACACGGCACGGTGAGTAGGCATCCGTAAGTCCAGTGCTGCGGCAGCGCTCCCACTTTCTACGGCTGCTAGCCGGCGTGTGAAAGGATTCTACCGTTACTCAAAATGCCTTGTGACTTTCAACGCCCGGCCGCCCCTACGATAGCCGTAGGAGGAGCGTCTTATAGCGACCTTGCGGAGTGAATGCAGAGGAGGAAGAAACGGTTCACCCAGTATCTCACGATCGCTTATTCTGATTACGGCGTAGCTCAATAACGTCGTTACCGACGCGAGACCATCTACTTTCCAGTTATACCATTATGTGCTCGTGTGCAAGACTCGGTGAGATTTACTCTGAGAATTCTTGGATGAGAAGGAACACACAATAAGTGAGGTATCTTGACACAGCTAGATAATAATGAATTGACCACCAGATGCCTCGAGAAGCGTACCCTCAAGTGCTAATGGAGGCAAGGAGCACAGTGTTGTCAGTAGAAAAGCAATAACAGCAGACTGGGTGCCACTTGAGTAACAAATTCCATTAGGGACATCTCACCCTTCTGAAGCTGCCCAAACCGACTGTTGGTGATGTGACCGTGAAGCGGAAACGCGAACCAACAACCACAACTAAACCAAGATCAGGCAGATCTCATATGCTGATGGACAGGAACAGTTGAGCATTGTGTAGGGTTGTTCTGACCAAAATCGCGTGAAATTTAGCAGAAGTAATCACTCGTCAGTTCGAAAATGCTACCATTACTCCAGCCAGTACGATTACTGTGCGTAGAGTTAAGAAGAACGGGGTATGTGGCGGAACCGGTTTATAGTATTTCGTGACTTTATATACTGGGTGTTACAAAAAGGTATGGCCAAACTTTCAGGAAACATTCCTCACACACAAAGAAAGAAAACATGTTATGTGGACATGTGTCCGGAAACGCTTACTTTCCATGTTAGAGCTCATTTTATTACTTCTCTTCAAATCACATTAATCATGGAATGGAAACACACAGCAACAGATCGAAACAGCGTGACTTCAAACACTTTGTTACAGGAAATGTTCAAAATGTCCTCCGTTAGCGAGGATACATGCATCCACCCACTGTCGCATGGAATCCCAGATGCGCTGATGCAGCCCTGGAGAATGGCGTATTGTATCACAGCCGTCCACAATACGAGCACGAAGAGTCTCTATATTCGGTACCGGGGTTGCGTAGACAAGAGCTTTCAAATGCCCCCATAAATGAAAGTCAAGAGGGTTGAGGTCAGGAGAGCGTGGAGGCCATGGAATTGGTCCGCCTCTACCAATCCATCGGTCACCGAAGCTGTTGTTGAGAAGCGTACGAACACTTCGACTGAAATGTGCAGGAGTTCCATCGCGCATGAACCACATGTTGTGTCGTACTTGTAGAGGCACATGTTCTAGCAGCACAGGTAGAGTATCCCGTATGAAATCATGATAACGTGCTCCATTGAGCGTAGGTGGACGAAATTAAAATGAGCTCTAACATGTTCCGGACACATGTCCACATTTCTTTATTTGTGTGTGAGGAATGTTTCCTGAAAGTTTGGCCGTACCTTTTTGTAACACCTTGTATATATATATATATATATATATATATATATATATATATATATATATATATATATAAAACCAGTTACCTATTGTCAGCGTAACAATTCGTTTGTTCTCAAAAATGATTATCCCGGCTAATATTTGTCACTCAGCTAAAGAAATCTCCACTTGACGTTGTGCAGAAATGGTGTCTGTAAAGTCGTGTGAGTGGCACTAAATTGCATATCATTTATCAGATTTTACACAAGAGTTACTTAAGATGGAAGCACTTTTCTCTAGCAAAGGGAACATTTAGTCACAAAATACTACCCGCGCACAACACTGACGTATGTCTCCTATTAACGAATTTCGTGTAAATCGTCCGAAATAATTAGGCTTCATACATCAGCAAATAAGAAATTGATACTACGTAGCGTTTTGTGAGCAATTAAGGATTCAATCTGAGTTGAATTCTGTCTTTTAAAGTAGATTCGGGACCACCAGTGCACATTTACTTCCATTCATTTATACCTAACAATATTTATGTTTGTTAAAATTCTCGATTCTAAACTGCCGAGGAGATATTTATGCTAAGATGGCGGCAGACAGACGATAGTCAATTTGTCTATTGTTATTTTCCATTCCTTTTATATCAAGGTAATATATTTAGATAAAACTCTTTAACCTTTTTATCTCTATTCTTTAGCATTTAAAATCATTTTCAATGATAAATACCGACATATTTTTTACACCAGCTACTAGTAAACTCCGCTGTAAGTTACTAGCGCTAATGGCTGCACTCCTAATTGCGGAGCTCAAAATTAACGCTTAAAATCATTAATTAGATTGGATTACAACTGAAATAAATACAAATCCACGTCTAGACAATAGCGACTCTATTTTTCAAATAATAATTAACAATATATAGATACAGGTTTTCTCTTTACAGACCTCACACGTCTCACGTCCGAAAAGTTTATCGGTTAGCACAGGAAGAACAACTGAACCACAATTATCACAGATAACAAAAAAAAGATTATAATTGTCGTTGTCCATGAATGCTGTTCTCCGATAATAGTTTTAATTCACACAGAAATTAAATTATTACAGAAATAATGAAATAGTTATCGTCATTTTTACACTATACACTCTTTTTATACGCAGTATCGATAATATTGGTTGAAATTTGTACACTTAGTTCATTTTAACATCTCGTGGCTAGAACATATTGTCGTGCATATTACAGGTACAAACGTCGAGCCGAGCATTTCTGAAGTTTCAAGCAAAGAGTGAAGCGGTGTAAATAGCAACGCCGCTGGACACAACATGACTGGAAACGAGCCATTTGGAGCGATGAATCACGCCGTACCCTGTGGCAAGCCGAAGCAAGGGTTTGGGTTCGCGAATTGCCAGAACAACATCGCCTGCCATCGTTTGTACTGTCAACAGTGGAGTACGCAGGATATGCCGTCACGATATGGGATTGTTTATCGCTGTCAGGGTGTGGTTCCCGTACTGCTAGTAACAAAACGCCAAATGAGGAAAGATGTGGACACATCTTACAGCCTTGCCTTATGCTTATATTAGAGCAACAGTTCGGAAACGATGACCGATTGTATCACTTGGCAATGTTGTTGTGGTCTTCAGTCCAGAGACTGGTTTGATGCAGCTCTCCACGCTACTCTATCCTGTGCAAGCTTCTTCATCTCCCAGTACCTACTGCAACCTACATCCTTCTGAATCTGCTTAGTGTATTCATCTCTTGGTCTCCCTCTACGATTTTTACCCTCCACGTTGCCCTCCAATACTAAATTGGTGATCCCTTGATGCCTCAGAACACATCCTACCAACCGATCCCTTCTTCTAGTCAAGTTGTGCCACAAACTTCTCTTCTCCGCAATCCTATTCATCACCTCCTCATTAGTTATGTCATCTACCCATCTAATCTTCAGCATTCTTCTGTAGCAACACATTTCGAAAGATTCTATTTTCTTCCTGTCCAAACTACTTATCGCCCATTTTTCACTTCCTTACATGGCCACACCCCATATAAATACTTTCAGAAACGACGTCCTGACACTTAAATCTATACTCGATGTTAACAAATTTCTCTTCTTCAGAAACGGTTTCCTTGCCATTGCCAGTCTACATTTTATATCCTCTCTACTTCGACCATCATCAGTTTTTTTGCTCCCCAAATAGCAAAACTCCTTTACTACTTTAAGTGTCTCATTTCCTAATCTAATTCCCTCAGCATCACCCGATTTAATTTGACTACATTCCATTATCCTCGTTTTGCTTTTGTTGATGTTCATCTTATATCCTCCTTTCAAGACAGTGTCCATTCCGTTCAACTGCTCTTCCAAGTATGGGGCCATAAAGCATTATCTGTGATGCAATGATTGGTCACCAAAAATATGAAATCCGCTAACCTGCTCAGAGTCTCAATCTGAATCCAATGGAATACCTTTGAAATTAGTCAGAAGGTCAACTTCGCTCTAGACCCCAGCGTCCAATATCACTAGCTTCTCTGGTTTCGGTTCTTTCGTCATAACGACGAATGTCGGACCCCCCCCCCCTCCGCCCCCCAATTAAAGTGTACCAATAGGTGTCCGGATGTTTCAGATAATGTAAGAATTTAATGTCCCGGCGACAAGAATGGAGAAGGAAAACGAGTGTGTCCTTGTCAGATGAACCAGTCCGACATATTCCTTAAGCAGTGTATGGAAACTACGGAAAACATAAATCTGGATTTTCGAACGAGGATTTGAAGACGGCATTGCCCGGGTCACTGACCGAGGTGGCGCAGTGGTTAGCATACTGGACTCGCATTCTGGAGGATGGCGCTTCAAACAGGCGTCCGGCCATCGTGATTTAGGTTTTCCCTGATTTCCCTTCCTTACCCATCCTTCCCTAATCCTGTGGGACGGATGACCTCGCTGTTTGGTCCTATCCCCCAAATCAACCCGAGTCATTCTAGCAGACGGTGACGGCGCATCATGTATAGACCGACAGTTAATCCGCTGGAATCAGCATTGATTAGCCAAAAATGCTAGTGCTTTCTATCCTGCACGAAAATGTAGTTTTTCGCAAAAAATAGTAAGTACTAAAGCTACTAGTCAGTGGAAGACCTTTTGCGGACTCCGTTGATGTATGGTGAAATACGTGTTGTGACACCAACTAACCACTAAACTCCATAATGAGATTTTCACTCTGCAGCGGAGTGTGCGCTGATATGAAACTTCCTGGCAGATTAAAACTGTGTGCCCGACCGAGACTCGAAGGAAGGTAGGAGACGAAGTACTGGCAGAAGTACAGCTGTGTGGACGGGGCGTGAGTCGTGCTTGGGTAGCTCAGTTGGTAGAGCACTTGCCCGCGAAAGGCAAAGGCGCCGAGTTTGAGTCTCGGTCCGGCACACAGTTTTAATCTGCCAGGAAGTTTCAACCAATAAATTAATTTTTGAAAAACTGTATTGTATATTGCCATATCTGGTTTCGGACACACGAGTCTTGTTCCTGCCAGATGTCGGCAGTGCATTACACGTAAATTACTATAGCGATCGAAAAATCAGCTAAGTATTCGAAAGAGGCAATCACAACAAATAATGAAATTCAGCGTCCACTCTGTTAGAGAGCTAAAATTCATTCTGGAAACCATACTCTAGTCTGTGGCTAAGCCATTTACCCGCAATATCCACTTTAACAAAAGTGCTAGTTCCTCAAGATATGCACGAGGGCTTCTACGTCTACATCACGCTCCGCAAGCGACGTCACGGTATGTGGTGGAGGGTACTTCTGGTACCACTATCTGATGCTCCCACCCCTCCTAGTTCCTCGCGAATGGCGCGTCTTAAGGACAATTGTCGATAGTCTTTGAATTAGTCGAATTTTCTCGTCATGATCATTTCGTGAGATGTGTGTGGGAAGAAGTAATATGTTGTCCGTCTTTTGCTGGAAAGTTGTCACGCGAAATTTAAAAACTCTCCGTGATGCACAATGCCTCTCTTGTAACGTCTGCCCCTAGAGTTTGTTGCGAATCTCTGTACGCTCTCGTGCCGAGTAAACGAATCCGTGACGAAACGTACCGCTTTGCATTGGATCTCATCTATCTCTTATGTCAGTCCTATCTGGTAGGGATTTCTGATTGAGTCGGTCGAAAAAGCGCCTCGTAAGCTACTTCCGTCGTGGAGGAGTTACATTTCTTTAAGATTCTTCCCGTGAATCTCTGTCTGCCATCTGCTTTGCTAGTGTTGGTAGTATGTGCCCATTCCACTTAAGATCGCCCTGGATAGTTACTCGTAGACATTTTACGATATATAATATATCCAGCAATTTGTCATCAATATTGTAGTTGCACAATAGTGGATTTGTTTTCCCATGTATGCGCAGTATGTACACTGCGCATATACAGGCAAAGAAATCCACTACCGTGCAACTAGACTGTCGCTTCTGTGAAGTTTAGAAGCCGCAAGGGTAGTATTGGCAGTAGCAGAACATCCGTAACGAGGAAGACGGCACTTTGACTAGCCTACTAAACTTGCATTCGTGAAGAGCAAGCTTCTAATACCCTTTCGACCGGTCTCATTTCGTTTTTTCGCTGTCTCTCTGTCATCTTGGGAGAAAGCTGGAATAGTTGCTTCCAAGAGTAGCGAACGATTTCCTCCCCCATCGCCCGCAGCTCGTGGTCGTGCGGTAGCGTTCTCGCGTCCCACGCCCGGGTTCCCGGGTTCGATTCCCGGCGGGGTCAGAAATTTTCTCTGCCTTGTGGTGGCTGGGTGTTGTGTGATGTCCTTAGGTTACTTAGGTTTAAGTAGTTCCAAGTTCTAGGGGACTGATGACCATAGATGTTAAGTCCCATAGTGCTCAGAGCCATTTGAACCATTTTGAACCTCCCTCATCGTCGCTAAACCCCAATCTTCCAGTCTTCAAAATACGGCTGTGGACGTCTTTAGCGCGTGTGTGTTTGTGGAAGCGCCAAGCTGTTCTTCGGAAGGCCCCTTGATTATAGCAATTATTGTTGTTACTGAAACATTAAGAGTACACCGGTCCATTAAATCTTCCGGGAATACCTGCAGAGTTTATGGTGAAGGACAGTAATAATTGGTGCAAGTCGTACATGCGAGGACAGGTTGTGTTGTGGAATGCTATCGTTTTTCTGTTATGGCCCGGCGATGGACAGTTTCTTTTTATGGAAACTGGCCGCGACAACTGTAGTGCAAGAAGAAACCGTCCCCTTATAGGGTGTTCGAAGCTCCGCATCACATCCTTCACTTGCGGCTCTTTTTCATTTACAATTTTCTAGATAAGGTGTTCTACTGCGTTATCGGTCAACGATTTCGTCAGACAACAAGGCTCGGGTGCCAGCATTGTTCAGTACACGGCGACACTACAGTCGTAACTCTTCGATTTTGGACTCCGTGATTAGGACAGACATTTTCGCTATATACTGGGACAACGGAGTGTATTATTCTGCATTTTTTCACGCACTAAGAGACGCACCAGTGAATGACACTCTTGTAGCTTGGAACATAGTAGAATAGGTTTGAATGCCTGTATGAATGCATGGTTTCGGGGTGATATGAATTAGAACTTTCTCGGGCTTCCAGCCGCGTCAGGTGGTTAAAATCCCACGAGACATCGCCTTGGACACGGCTCCAGCTAAGCCAAGTTGCTTTTATCGTTACGTCGATGAGACCTTTATCATCTGGCCCCATGGTCGTGAAAAAAAAAGCACTCCGTCTTCAGGCCACGAGTGGCCTACGTGGACCATCCGACCGCCGTGTCATCCATCAGTGGAGGATGTGGATAGGAGGGGCGTGGGATCAGCACACCGCTCTCCCGGTCGTTATGATGGTATTCTTGACCGGAGCCTCCACTATTCGGTCGAGTAGCTCCTCAATTGGCATCACGAGGCTGAGTGCACCCCGAAAAATGGGAACAGCGCATGGCGGCGTGGATGGTCACCCATCCAAGTACCGGCCACGCCCGACAGCGCTGGACTTCGGTGATCTCACGGGAACCGGTGTAGCCACTGCAGCAAGGCCGTTGCCATGGTCGTGAAAAACTGGGAGAATTCTTAGGACACCTGAGCATCATTCACGGCCACATTAAGGCTACGATAGAAGTCGAGACAGATGGTGCATTGCTCTTCCTTGACGTCCTCTTTCGACGGAAAACCAATGGGCACCTCAGCCACAGTGTCTACAGGAAACCGAAACACACAGGTCGGTATCTGCACGCTATCAGATACCACCACCATCCGGCACAAAAACGTGTCGTTCTGAATGCCCCCGTCCATCGTGCTAAAGTCGTCTCAGACGCTGAAAGTCTGCCACTAGAACTGAGCCACCTCGGAAAAGTCTTCCGAGTAGACGGGTACACGCACGGACAGGTGTCACAGGCCATATCTGGTGTGACACGCAAGAAACACGCCAACAGAGAAGAGAGCACCACCGAAGAAGAAAGCAAGAAGCTCGTGTTTTTGTTTTTCTGTGATACGGTGTCGGGAAATATTAGCCGGCTCCTGAAGAGATATAACGTTTGATCGGTGTTCAGGCCCCCGGCAAAAATTCGATAGCTCATGAGGCCTGTGAAGGACGATCTACGTCTTACAAGGGAACCTCCCCATCGCACCACCCTCAGATTTAGTTATAAGTTGGCACAGTGGATACGCCTTGATAAACTGAACACAGATCAATTGAGAAAACAGGAAGAAGTTGTGTGGAACTGTGAAAAAATAAGCAAAATATACAAACTGAGTAGTCCATGGGCGACATAAGCATCATAATGGATGATGTGAGCTTAGGAGCGCCGTGGTCCCGTGGTAGCGTGAGCAGCTGCAGAACGAGAGGTCCTTGGTTCAAGTCTTCCCTCGAGTGAAAATTTTACTTTCTTTATTTTTGTATAGTTATTATCTGTCCGTTCGTTCATTGACATCTCTGTTCACTGTAATAAGTTTAGTGTCTGTGTTTTGCGACCGCACCGCAAAACCGTGCGATTAGTAGACGAAAGGACGTGTCTCTCCAATGGGAACAGAAAACATTTGATCGCAAGGTCATAGGTCAACCGATTCCTCCACAGGAAAACACATCTGATATATTCTATACGACACTGGTGACGGCATGTGCGTCACATGACAGGAATATATTGTCGACCCACCTAACTTGTACACTTGGCGAATGGGTAAAAAGATTCTTCTACCTTGCCCGATTTAGGTTTTCTTGTGGATGTGGTAATCACTCCCAAAAAAGTGATGAAAACACAAGAGTTTGTCACATAAACTGAAAATAACAAATTACAATTTTCACGTGAAGCAAGATTTGAACCAAGGACCTCCACAACTGCTCACGTTACCACGAGACCACGGCACTCCTGCGTTCCCACCGTCCTTAATGTTGCATATCTTCCATTGAACTACTCAGTTTGTATATTTTGCTTATTTTTCCGCAGTTCCACACAACTTCTTCCTGTTTTCGCAATTGATATGTGTTCAGTTTTTCAACGCCTATCCACTGTGCCAACTTATAACTAAATCTGAGGGGGGTGCGATGGGGAGGTTCCCTTGTTAGAACGTCTCGCGTGTACAAGATACCATGTCAGTGTGGCTGTTACTACGTCGGCCAAACAGTATGCACTGTGGAGCAACGCCGGATGGAACACGAGAGGTGCTTACGCCTACTCTATCCAGAAATATCAGCCGTGGAAGAACACGCCTAAGAAAATGGACACCGAATTCTATTCGACGAAGCATCTGTCGTTGCGACGACGAAGGGATTTTCGGATAGCGTCATAAACGAAGCTATCAAAATAAAAACCTCTGAAAACACCATCAACCAGGACGGCGGTTTGCAGCTCAGCACAGCCTGGGACCCGGCCATCACGAGGTTAAAACGGGCGCAACGGACGCGGGATGAAAACATTACCGTATATGGCCAACACCGACTCGAAGGAAGGCCTCGGCGCTTGTTGGTGACGTCACGTCAGCTAGGCACGGCGAACGCCAGGTCTGTTGCAGGCATACTCATAATGGTGGTGTCTCCCTCTCTGACACAGGAAAATGTGAAACTATTGGCGGTAGTTGACCGACACACGTTGTTCTGAGAGATTTCTGCAATCAATTAATTGTGCAATTCATTACACCTCTTAACAAATAGTGTACTCCTGAACTTACATTTCCACCTGTTTTAAGGATTGACATACAAAAACAACTTCATGGGCCAGCAGCTACAGAATTCGTGCTTCTTTACCTTATTTGTAAATCTGAGGAAGTTACGTTTGTACTGGGTTGCTTTTACAAGAAACTGTGAACATATTGGTGCTCTTCTTTAGGTATCTTGGTTGAGTATGGGGTGAGGAGCACTGAAAGGTAATGGTTCAAATGGTTCAAATGGCTCTGAGCACTATGGGACTCAACTGCTGAGGTCATTAGTCCCCTAGAACTTAGAACTAGTTAAACCTAACTAACCTAAGGACATCACAAACATCCATGCCCGAGGCAGGATTCGAACCTGCGACCGTAGCGGTCCTGCGGTTCCAGACTGGAGCGCCTTTAACCGCACGGCCACTTCGGCCGGCTAAAGGTAATGAAATATCTTAAGATTGTACACGTTGGGGGAGGGGGTGGGGGACAGAAGAAGAGGCAAAATAGAGACACTTGTTTTATCAAATAAAATTTTTTATCTTATAAAGTTTTCCTTTCAGTTGCAAGAGGGGAATATTTATCTTTTCTAATGTGCATGTTTAAAAAGTTTAAGCTCAGCAGTATTTTCGATGTATGAAGCTATTTTGTTTCCTGTTTGGAATTCCTTTCGTTGAAAACGACTGTAATCTAATGACTGGCAACAGCTGGACATTTACAGATGTAAATTAGTTCACATTTCCAGTGATGATGTAAAAATAAAATAAACAAATAAATACAAGAAACGAGTTAATTGTAACGGGGTTGGGGTAAGTTTCGATAACAGAATGGATCAAGTACATATAATTACTTGAATGTAAAATTTCGGAAGCTTGCAATGGGGCAAAGCATCTTCTCATATTGATCTACGTTTGTTTCGACAGGATTCAGTAATACAGAACTATGATCTTCATTTGTAGCTTTACGTTAGTAGGAAAATCTTACATCTAAATAAAAGTGCAGAATCCAAAACAGTACCAAAAATTTTGTCCAAAAATAAGAGATTTATAGTGATAAGCACGCCCAGGCGTTTCTGCCTGCAACAGACCTGGCGTTCGCCGTGCCTACCTGACGTGACGTCACCAACAAGCGCCGAGGCCTTCCTTTGAGTCGGTGATGATATGGCGAGGAAGAGAGCACCAGTGACGTCACAGCCAGCAGTGCGGCTATATAACGACGCGGTAACGCCGACACAGCAGTCGGTCTTACCACTTGACAATGACTGAGGAGAGCTCGGTCGAAAGCTCGTGGGATTGTAACCACCTGACGCGGCTGGAAGCCCGAGAAAATTTCATTAGTATAGGTTGATTCAAAAAGAATACCACAACTCTGAAAATCTGTATTTAATCAAAGAGACATGTTGGAACATTGAGTAATTAATCAATGTGAAGAGTTCTTAACAAAGTCTTTCTTTCAATAGAATACAAGTTCATAAATGTTCAATATGACCCCCTCCAGACACTCGAGCACCATCGACCCAATACTCGAACTCGTTCCACACCTCCACACCTCCGGCGTGACATTTTGTGTAGCTGCAGTTGTTCCTTCTTTTATTAGTTCCTCAATGTAAGCTGGTAGAGGTGATCGAAACACCGTATCTTTAGCGTACCCCCACAGAAAAAAAATCACAGGGGCTGAGGTCGGTCAGAGCTTCTTGGAGGCCAGTGATCATGTGCTCTATCACGAGCTGCCTGGCGGCCGATCCATTGGGTGCATTTCGTTCAAATACGCACTGACAGGTAAGTGCCAATGGAGTTGATACTCCATCCTGCTGAAATAACAATTGACATGCTCCTTATTGAAGTTGAGGCGACAGCCAGTTGTGCAACATTTCCACATAAGTTTGCCCAGTTACAGTTGCACCTCCGATGAAAAAAAGGTCCAAAAACTTTATTGGCGGAAATGGCATAAGAAACGTTAATCTTGGGTGGATCAAGTTTTTCCCGAATTGTTCCCCGCGGATTCGCAGTGCCCCATATGTGGACGCCGTGGCGACTGACTTCCCCCGTTATGTGAAATGTTGCTTCATCGTTAAGAACCAACTTCGTAATGAACCGGTGACCCGTTTCCATTTGAAGGGCAAACTCGCATAGCTCGATCAGCTTCGGGGAAGGCTTCAACCAATTGTAGACGAAAAGGTTTCATTACTAACCTTCTCCTTAGGACTCTCCAAATGGACTTCGCTACACCAGGTCAAAGCAGCTACTGACATAAACATAATTATATGTGCTTAGACACAGTGTAGCGAACTTTGAGTCTGGAATTTGGTCATCTATTTTATTCCATAACCATATCAAATGAATAACTATTGCTAATTGCCAGTAAATTAGCCAATTACATAAATCTTCTCGCATTTACTGTTGACAAAATTGGTTTGTATAAGCGAAAATACATATATTGACGAAGCCTTCTCTTCTACTCAAGTCTGATGATTTTTGAGTCTTGTAACATTTGCAAATGTCTTAGGGCCGAAATTCAGATTGTGGAATAAAACCTGTTGTATAGTGCAATACCAGTTATATCTTTCAAAACAGCTATGACAGCTTCTTATCGGTGACTTTCACAAATCACTCCAGATAAATGGTGCGATAGTGCTTTTGCGTGATATCTTCCGCCGGTCATTCCTTTAAGTACTCGCACTTTCTGTACCGTTTGAAATGGCCAATGGTCCCGCTGTCGGTGAGATACCTACCTCTCATAGCCTGTACAGAATTTTTGGTTTCAGCACTGAAAAGGACGACAGATCAATGTCAGTTGTTTGCCCCAAGGTCTAATAAAGGGTGGCGAAGTAGAAATGGAGCGGAAAATATTTGTGAGACTGACGGGGACTGACCCTTGTTAATCACCAGAACAACTCCCGATCACAGAAAAGGCTGGAAAGCGTGATTCAGTTGCAACAATCGGTTGCTGTCAGATGTATGCGACTGCATCTCCAATCTGCTCTGTCACGAACACTTTGCTTTGTCGGTACTTTTGAGTGGCACACATGTTTAGCAACCAGCTGAATGGAACACAAAATGGCGCTCACGATAAAGCAGCGTGTGTTCATTGTCGAGCGTTATGCGAAGCAGAATTCGTTGAAAAGAGCCGGCCGGGGTGACCGAGCGGTTCTAGGCGCTTCAATCCGGAACCATGCGGCTGCTGCGGCCGCAGGTTCGAATCTTGCCTCGGCATGGATGTGTGTGATGTCCTTAGGTAAGTTAGGTTTAAGTAGTTCTAAGTCTAGGGGACTGATGACCTCACATGTTAAGTCCCATAGTACTCAGAGCCATTTGAACCATTTTTCTCCTAAGGACGTATACCGGTGTTTATCCTCCGGCAACCAAGAAAAGAGTAACAGCATGTTGGCATTGTTTGAACAGATTTGGTAATAACGTCTCCATAGTTGACTTTTCTACATTGACCGCACGCGCATCGGAAAGACACGAATTTCACTATTGTCACTTGCCTATATGTCGGTGCTCATATACCCGCATCTGAGTTGCGATACTCTGCATATATGCTACAACGACAGAATAAAACGCAAACATTTTATCGCCCCCTTATAATATACACTACTGGCCATTAAAATTGTTACACCAAGAAGAAATGCAGATGAATAAACGGGTATTCATTGGACAAATATATTATACTACAACTGACATGTGATTTCAATTTCACGCAGTTTGGGTGCATAGATCCTGAGAAATCAGTACCCAGAACAACCAACTCTGGCCGTAATAACGCCCTTGATATGCATGGGCACTGAGTCAGAGCTTGGATGGTGTGTACAGGTACAGCTGCCCATGCGGCTTCAACAAGATACCACAGTTGATCAAGAGTATTGTGACGAGCCAGTTGCTCGGCCGCCATTGGCCAGACGTTTTCAATTGGTGATATATGTAGAGAATGAGCTGGCCAGGGCCGCAGTCGTACATTTTCTGTATGCAGAAAGGTCCGTACAGGACCTGTAACATGCGGTGGTGCATTACCCTGCTGAAATGTAGGCTTTCGCAGGGATCGAATGAAGGGTAGAGCCATTGGTCGTAACACATCTGAAATGTAACGTCCACTTTTCAAAGTGCCGTCAATGCGAACAAGAGGTGACCGATACGTATGACCAGTGGCACCCCATACCATCACGCCGGGTGATACGGAAGTATGGCGATGACGAATACACGCTTCAAATGTGCGTCCACCGCGATATCGCCAAACACGGATGCGACCATCATGATGCTGTAAACAGAACCTGGATTCATCCGAAAAAATGACGTTTTGCCAATCGTGCACTGAGGTTCGTCGTCGAGTACACCATTGCAGGCGCTCCTGTCTGTGATGCAGCGTCAAGGGTAACCGCAGCCTTGGTCTCCTAGCTGATAGTCCATGCTGCTGCAAACGTCGTCGAACTGTTAGATGGTTGTTGTATTGCACACGTCCCCATCTGTTGAGTCAGGGATCGAGACGTGGCTGCACGATCCGTTTCATTCATGCGGATAAGATGCCTGTCATCTCGACTGCTAGTGATACGAGGCCGTTGGGATCCAGCACGGCGTTCCGTATTACCCTCCTGAGCCCACCGATTCCATATTCTGCTAACAGTCATTGGATCTCGACCAACGCGAGCAGCAATGTCGCGATACGATAAACCGGAATCGCAATAGGTTACAATCCGATCTTTATCAACGTCGGAAAGGTGATGGTACGAATGGCTCTGAGCACTATGCTACTTAACGTCTGAGGTCATGAGTCGCCTAGAGCGTAGAATTAATTAAACCTAACTAACCTAAGGACATCACACACATCCATGCCCGAGGCAGGATTCGAACCTGCGACCGGTGATGGTACGCATTTCTCCTCCTTACACGAGCCATCACAGCAACGTTTCACCAGGCAACGCCGGTCAACTGCTGTTTGTGTATGGAAACTTTCCTCACGTCAGCACGTTGTAGGTGTCGCCACCGGCGCCAACCTTGTGTGAATGCTCTGAGAAATTAAACATTTGCATATCGCAGCATCTTCTTCCTGTCGGTTAATTTTCACTTCTGTAGCACGTCATCTTCGTGGTGCAGCAGTTTTAATGGCCAGTAGTGTACATGTATGTTGGTGTTTTGCTACCGGTTAACAGTAAAGGACTGGGTCTACCATTTCTAAAGCCATATGATGTAAGCTGTCACAGGTGGTGACGTGGTGCATAGTAATTTATATTCTTTTATCATAACAGTTTTCTTTCAGTTTAAATAACCCCACTGTTCAAGTAAAAAGTAGTCCCATACTCAGGAAATGAGCGTAGCCAGCAGAGGCAGGACTCCTGCATCACTGTAGCATTCGAGATCCTAGTGGAGGTGATTTGCCATTGCCTCACTCCGAACTGTTATGAATGTCAGGTACGTTTCTGTGTTGTATGGATGACTATGATGAATGTCTGTACTCTGTAGTTCTGGATGAACGGAAGGGAGAGGCGGAAACCGGGTGCCAGCACGTACCCTACTCCGCTCGAATAGCACTAAGAGGGCCGACGAGGTTAATGTCCCCATCTGACGGAGGGATTATCATGAGGAGCGTCACATGACCTCACTCCATGAGACACCACGGAGAGGTTTGGAATTTAATCCTCCGGGACTTTGGGGAACGACAGTGGTCAGAAATTTTACGCCACAACCTCTCTTCCCCTTGCCGGCCAAATACTGGCAGTGAAAACCTTTTCCACCACCAGGATTCGAATCGGCGTACCTCCGACTCGAGTGACACAGCGTCAGCGATTTCGGCTGCGGAGGCGGATAGAATCCTCACCATGAGACTGTTGGAAATTCAAGAATCGTTCTAGTAGCGCATGTTATCTAGGATATTATTATAATACGCACACAGACTGACGTAAACAGACCACACTCCGTATCTGAACGTTTGTTGGAAAAGTTCCACTCCATTTATTTTACGTTATAGCGACGTGTAGCTACATAATTTTGATGGCGCTTGAGCGGAAGTTTAGCTAACGTTGTTGTCAAATACCGATTAGGTCGTTGCACAACTAAGTGGGATGGTAACTTGTTAATGGTATCGACTCTAGGGCAGCCATACGGTATGCGAGACGTCGTTATATTTTACTTAGCCACAAAATGCTCTTACAGCCTTAGATTTCCGTTGCGTAGGGGATAACTTTGTTTTCGGTCTCTGGAATTATTACCATCACGACCAGTTGTTGTCTTATTTTCTGCTTTATTACGTGTCAGAAGCAGATTACAGACTGCCTGAGAAGCCGTTGCATTTGCTTAATTTAAACTTCATTAACTCCACACGGCCAGGTTCGACCTTTTTATTAGGCCATAATGAAGTGTATCTGAAACTGACAATACATAATACGGATACATAAAAATGTTTTATATGATAGGAATGGAGACAAAGCTTGTACAGGGTGTCCCAGAAGGAGTGGTTAGTATTCAGAGAGATGATAGGAACGGTCATTCGAAGCAAAAAGTTTGGTAAACATGGTCCTTTAATGGTCACCTTAATAGCTATGAGCAGTTCTTCTCTCCTACTGCAAGTTTTTTGGTTTCCATATTTTTGGAGGCTGTGTACCCAGTTAATAAGGGGTCAAAAACGCATTCACGCATTCCTTAAGAGCTACAGAGACTTCCTCAGTACAAGGGATACGTTTTACAATAGCGAAGATGACTTTTTTTCTTATTTTGATCAAAAAGTATGGAAACCTAAGAGCTTACAGTAGAAGAGATGTGTTTCACAGTATCGAAATCGAAGAACTGCTGACAGCTCTTAAGATATGCATTTTAGACACGATATTTACTTTATTGCTTCCTGTCACATCCATGAATACTGACCATTCCCGCTGGGACACCCTATATAAACGTTTCTCCTCTCCTACGATATAAAATATTTTTATGTATTTGTATTATGTTGTAGCAGTTCCAGATACGCTTAATAGTGATAAAATAAGAAGGCGGAAATGGTTATATGGATTTAATAAAGTTCTAATTAAGCTACTGGAGCGGCTTTCATTAATTAACAATACTTGCGGGATCAGCACCATCCAAACATGGAGAATCTAATAGGTTAGTGATTGACTGGCATTTGAAAGACATCTCTGTTTTGCACGTCAACTCGGCGGGGAACTTTCCCGTGCTGACAACCTTTATCACCGAAAAGTTGTGGTCCACACGAGAAAAGACCGTTCAAGGTAAACCGACATACTGAACACTGCTCTGTGAATGTAGGTTTACTTTTACCTCCGTTTCCGTTAAAAGTGCCTGTACGTAATCAGTTAACTGCGGTCAAAGTGTTGAGAAGGTTCCAGACGTACATACACGCACACTCACACACACACACACACACACACACACACACACACTTGCGCGCGCGCTCAGATCATGAAGATTATGCTTGTCATTCTGAACAGATAGAAATCTTCTTGGCATATCACGAGAGAGCGTTATAAGACCATTACTTTTAACAATATGCATAAATGACCTAGCGCATAACCACGGAAGCTGCATGGTGCACACAGAGAAGTCGCAATGCTAGAAAATTGTAGCTACGTGGAGGATGATCTCCAGAGGACATACGCTTGCCACTGAGATTGGCCATCGATCGTCAAAGAAACGGTTGCGGCGCACTGGGCGTTGGCGGAAGTCCCCGTTTGTGTCTGATGACACTGGGAGCAGTCACGTCCATTTAATATTTGGGAGTTGTTGTCGTTGTTGCTGTCATCAGTCCTGAGACTGGTTCGATGCAGCTCTCCATGCTACTCTATCCTGTGCAAGCTTCTTCATCTCCCAGTACTTACTGCAAACTACATCCTTCTGACACTGCTTAGTGTATTCATCTCTCGGTCTCCCTCTACGATTTTTATCCTCCACGCTGCCCTCCAATACTAAACTGGTGATCCCTTGATGCCTCAGAACATGTCCCACCAACCGATCCCTTCTTCTAGTCAAGTTGTGCCACAAACTCCTCTCCTCCCCAATTCTATTCAATACCTCCTCATTAGTTATGTGATCTACCCATCTAATCTTCAGCAATCTTGTGTAGCACCACATTTCGAAGGCTTCTATTCTCTTCTTGTCCAAACTATTTATCGTCCACGTTTCACTTCCGTACATGGCTACACTCCATACGAATACTTTCAGAAACGACTTCCTGACACTTGAATCTATACTCGATGTTAACAAATTTCTCTTCTTCAGAAACGCTTTCCTTGCCATTGCCAGTCTACATTTTATATCCTCTCTACTTCGACCATCATCAGTTATTTTGCTCCCCAAATAGCAAAATTCCTTTACTACTTTAAGTGTCTCATTTCCTAATCTAATTCCCTCAGCATCACCCGACTTACAAAATTTTGTACATGGCTGCACGTTCAGAGACCGTGAATAGTTACAATTGAGAGAAAAACAGCCCTCGGTCACTATACCCAGGGCACTATACCGAGGGCTGTTTTTCTCTCAATTGTCACCCGACTTAATTTCAAAAATGGTTCATATGGCTCTGAGCACTATGGGACTTAACATCTGAGGTCATCAGTCCCCTAGAACTTAGAACTACTTAAACCTAACTAAGCTAAGGCCATCACACACGTCCATGCCAGAGGCAGGATTCGAACCTGCGACCGTAGTAGCTGCATGGTTCCGGACTGAAGCGCCTAGAACCTCTCGGCCACAAAGGCCGGCGGATTATATGTACGGAGACATTTTAAGTGAAATACCACATAAAATTAATCTCAGGGAAGACAGGTACGAAACTGAGATTCATTAGACAAACCTTTGGGAAGTGCAGACCATGTAGATAGCTCACAAAACTCTCATTCGACCTTTTATTAAATATTGGTCGTCAGTCTGGAGCCCCTACCAGATAGGACTGACAGAGGAAATTGATAAGATGGAAAGAAGAATGGCGTTTCTTTACTGGTTCATTCAGCAGATGAGAAAGGGTCGCCGGCCGGTGTGGCCGTGTGGTTCTAGGCGCTTCAGTCTGGAACCGCGTGACCGCTACGGTCGCAGGTTCGAATCCTGCCTCGGGCATGGATGTGTGTGACGTCCTTAGCTTAGTTAGGTTTAAGTAGTTCTAAGTTCTAGGGGACTGATGACCACAGATGTTAAGTCCTGTAGTGCTCAGAACCATTTGAACCCTTTTTGAGAAAGGGTCATGGAGCTGCTCATAAAATGTCAGGGCAGGTGCCTGATGCGTCGCGATGTGATGTGCTGTTAAAATTCCGAGGGTGTTCATAGCTAGAAGAATCAACCAACACTTTGTAACGTTGATGCATTAATTTGTTTGAATGCGGTGCTGATATGCAAGACAATAAAAGCGGGTTAAAAGCTGTGACCTATCTGGGGAAGTTAACCTTGCATTACTGAGCAACTGTTTCACCAGGTATCCAGTCTAGTTTACCAAATTCCGAACCAGGCTAACATTAATTATAATCTTTTAGTAGTCATCTTACGATAACCGGTGATATATATATATATATATATATACTCCTGGAAATGGAAAAAAGAACACATTGACACCGGTGTGTCAGACCCACCATACTTGCTCCGGACACTGCGAGAGGGCTGTACAAGCAATGATCACACGCACGGCACAGCGGACACACCAGGAACCGCGGTGTTGGCCGTCGAATGGCGGTAGCTGCGCAGCATTTGTGCACCGCCGCCGTCAGTGTCAGCCAGTTTGCCGTGGCATACGGAGCTCCATCGCAGTCTTTAACACTGGTAGCATGCCGCGACAGCGTGGACGTGAACCGTATGTGCAGTTGACGGACTTTGAGCGAGGGCGTATAGTGGGCATGCGGGAGGCCGGGTGGACGTACCGCCGAATTGCTCAACACGTGGGGCGTGAGGTCTCCACAGTACATCGATGTTGTCGCCAGTGGTCGGCGGAAGGTGCACGTGCCCGTCGACCTGGGACCGGACCGCAGCGACGCACGCATGCACGCCAAGACCGTAGGATCCTACGCAGTGCCGTAGGGGACCGCACCGCCACTTCCCAGCAAATTAGGGACACTGTTGCTCCTGGGTTATCGGCGAGGACCATTCGCAACCGTCTCCATGAAGCTGGGCTACGGTCCCGCACACCGTTAGGCCGTCTTCCGCTCACGCCCCAACATCGTGCAGCCCGCCTCCAGTGGTGTCGCGACAGGCGTGAATGGAGGGACGAATGGAGACGTGTCGTCTTCAGCGATGAGAGTCGCTTCTGCCTTGGTGCCAATGATGGTCGTATGCGTGTTTGGCGCCGTGTAGGTGAGCGCCACAATCAGGACGGCATACGACCGAGGCACACAGGGCCAACACCCGGCATCATGGTGTGGGGAGCGATCTCCTACACTGGCCGTACGCCACTGGTGATCGTCGAGGGGACACTGAATAGTGCACGGTACATCCAAACCGTTATCGAACCCATCGTTCTACCATTCCTAGACCGGCAAGGGAACTTGCTGTTCCAACAGGACAATGCACGTCCGCATGTATCCCGTGCCACCCAACGTGCTCTAGAAGGTGTAAGTCAACTACCCTGGCCAGCAAGATCTCCAGATCTGTCACCCATTGAGCATGTTTGGGACTGGATGAAGCGTCGTCTCACGCGGTCTGCACGTCCAGCACGAACGCTGGTCCAACTGAGGCGCCAGGTGGAAATGGCATGGCAAGCCGTTCCACAGGACTACATCCAGCATCTCTACGATCGTCTCCATGGGAGAATAGCAGCCTGCATTGCTGCGAAAGGTGGATATACACTGTACTAGTGCCGACATTGTGCATGCTCTGTTGCCTGTGTCTATGTGCCTGTGGTTCTGTCAGTGTGATCATGTGATGTATCTGACCCCAGCAATGTGTCAATAAAGTTTCCCCTCCCTGGGACAATGAATTCACGGTGTTCTTATTTCAATTTCCAGGAGTGTATATATATATATATATATATATATATATATATATATATATATATATATATATATATAAGACAATTTAAATAAAAAGAAATTAATCAGTTTACATTTGGACATTTATTTGAACATTGATCATTGTTCCGTTGCAATTTCAGCATATTAAACTTGATTCATAACTGAACTGGTGCCTTATTTAGGATTGTGAAAATGTGAGTTTGTAATCTTACGGAACACATCAAATATGGAGCCAAGATTGGGAGACTGCATACAACACTGCATTCATAAAATAACACACGAAGAATGTTGAAACATATGCAAGAGGAAATTAACCACAACCAACCGATTCAATTTTCACCCAAAGAAGCTACGTTTGTAGCGCAATCCTGTCCGTCATGAAGTTACCACACACTGGTATACTGAATTCATACTAACTCTCTGTGAAATCTTCCCGAAAAGAATAGCTGAGGGCTACTTTGATGCTTACACCACATGGTCAACTTGGTTTACACAAAGAGTGTAACTCCACAATAATTTTGATAATTAAAATAAATTACATCGCAACACAAATGACAAAAGAAAAACATCGAACTGGTTACTATCGTCTTACTATTAACCTGATGGGTCAAACAATTATATAAGCACGTGGTACTGGTCTCACAAAGTACATTCCACGTGGGTTGAACATAAAGAAAAGTTGCTATACTGAAAAATATTGTCAAGACGAGGCGTTATAATCTCACACACATTCGCATTTAAGATTGATGATCTTAGTTAGAGTTACTGATCAACACGTGGTTCCACTTTACTCACAAAGTAGTGACAAAGCAACTACTGGAAGATATTCTGAACCTCACACTCGAATTACACTGCGTTGCAATTTAAGATAACATTAGATATTTTAGAACTAAACCTGAAATAAAGGTGATTTAATTTTCAGTTAGGCTGAAATTAAGAAATTTACTGTCCTTAGCAGACACGCGCTTAGCCGGAGATCTTACCACTTCAGACGCTCGCCGCGGACAGACTGACCTGGGCCCCTACCGAGGGTGCTTAACAGATACAAACGGAAGTGACCAACATGGCAAGGAAGGGCCAGGCCCATACTAAGAATAGAAACCTCTCTGCTTTTAAAAAGCGTAGCTACCTGTTCCGACGTTGGTCCTACTGATCTCTAGCAGACAGGCTTGTCTGCTACCATCAAGCATGCAACTAGAAAGACATTTGCTCATTCATCCTTTCACACAGAAGGGAAGGGGGATCTTATCATATGCAGTATATAAAAGAAAGCGGATGTAGGTTCTGTATCAGACTGTGTGACATGAATTACATATAAACTGTGTTTTAAAGTGTAGTAGTGTGACAGATCGTTCTTGTTTATGTGCAAAAATTACCACGTTCCACTGCTCAGTCTCCTCCCAGGCGGAGTCAGAAACACCACAGTAAATTCAGAAGTGGAATTTATGCCGTAAATGACAACAGATTTAAGAAATTGACATGAAAGGAATCCAGCAGAGACCTTTCAACTTTGCTCCCTGCTGCATAAAGGTGCAACTGTGAGACTGGAACACACGCAGAGACACACCAACAAGTGTTGTTCTAGAACACTATTTGGGACTACAGGAGTTAAGGGAGGAAGTGGCGCTGGTATAAGATGTACTCTACGCCACACACCATCAGGTGCCTTGCGAAGTATAGATGTAGGTGTGGCTGCACAAAACGTTTTTTAGCAGCTCGTATTTTTATTGATCCATCTCCACCACGGTGCTTGTTGGTGCTTTACAACCTCCAGTGATCTCCCGATTCTTGTCATAACGGGCAGGCGCACACCTTGCGGTCGCAGCAGCGCCCATAGAGCAGAAATATCTCTGGAGTGAGCATTGCGTCCTGCGCATGTTGTCAACATTGAACTGGAATTGTCACGTGATCTAGGGACGACGTCGATTGTTTAACGCCAATTCGCGTCCGCCATCAGGTGGCGTCACGTCTCGTCACATAACACCAAAACATTCTACAATACCTTTCGAATGGAGGCATTCGCACAGGTCGTCAACGGAACGTCACGTCATTTCACGATACGTCGAGGTTTCTCGGGAAGAAAATTTTGACGGTACCAGTCTGTTAACATCGTAAGTTAACTTATTTTTGCCGCGCTCATTCTCCTTAGAATAGTTGATTTTGTAATGTTGTATCTTCATAATGTTTATTTTATAATAGCGCTTTGGTTCAAATGGCTCTGAGCACTATGGGACTTAACATCTGTGGTCATCAGTCCCCTAGAACTTAGAAATACTTAAACCTTACTAACCTAAGGACATCCATGCCCGAGGCAGGATTCGAACCTGCGACCGTAACAGTCACGCGATTCCGGACTAAGCGCCTAGAACCGCAAGGCCACCGCGGCCGGCTATAACAGCGCTTTGT
Organism: Schistocerca serialis cubense; assembly: GCF_023864345.2. Classification (NCBI taxonomy): domain Eukaryota; kingdom Metazoa; phylum Arthropoda; class Insecta; order Orthoptera; family Acrididae; genus Schistocerca; species Schistocerca serialis. Next base: position 17,646,268 of record NC_064641.1, read on the forward strand.
TTTAGTGACAAATTGGAGATATTCCATGACGATTGGGACATTTTTTCCACTTTTTTACACAACCGAGGTCGTATATCTGAAGGTGAAAAGTTATTTAGGTTTTACGATAACACACTGGCGCCTACGCCCACAATGTGTATGTATAAGAACATAAGTAGACGAAGCAAATTCCACCATATGACATTTTAAGCAAAAAAGTGAGCTTTAATGAAGGAGTAAAATACAGTTGTTATTAATTACGTAAGAAACAACATAATGGGTAAGTTTAACGGGCTTCATTAATTCGTTTGAAGCTTTCTTTGATGTGTATGAATGTACACATTTTCCCTAGCAAATAATTGTCGATGTTTTGAAACGTTGCCTCACTTCCCAGTAATTTATCAAACATAATTGATCAAGAACATGGTTATAAAGTTTGCTTCGGACATTGACAAATTTTGTCGTTGTTAGCTCCTCAGTTCTGATACTATACTCTAACATTTTATGCATATTAGGGATGGCACTCAAAGCTCCAATTTCGCCGTTCAGTACTGTGTTAAGCGACTTGGCGAGATGTGACATGAAAGACATTGTAAATACATGCTGACGTGAAGCTTCTGTGACGTCATGCTCGTTCATTTTGGTCTTCAAAGCTAACAGCCCAATTTATTTCAAATGTTGTTGTTGTTGTTGTGGTCTTCAGTCCTGAGACTGGTTTGATGCAGCTCTCCATGCTACTCTATCCTGTACAAGCTTTTTCATCTCCCAGTACCTACTGCAACCTACATCCTTCTGAATCTGCTTAGTGTATTCATCTCTTGGTCTCCCCCTACGATTTTTACCCAACACGCTGCCCTCCAATACTAAATTGGTGATCCCTTGATGCCTCAGAACATGTCCTACCAACCGATCCCTTCTTCTGGTCAAGTTGTGCCACAAACTTCTCTTCTCCCCAATCCTATTCAATACTTCCTCATTAGTTATGTGATCTACCCACCTAATCTTCAGCATTCTTCTGTAGCACCACATTTCGAAAGCTTCTATTCTCTTCTTGTCCAAACTATTTATCGTCCATGTTTCACTTCCATACATGGCTACACTCCATACGAATACTTTCAGAAATGACTTCCTGACACTTAAATCAATACTGGATGTTAACAAATTTCTCTTCTTCAGAAACGCTTTCCTTGCCATTGCCAGCCTACATTTTATATCCTCTCTACTTCGACCATCATCAGTTATTTTGCTCCCAAAATAGCAAAACTCCTTTACTACTTTAAGTGCCTCATTTCCTAATCTAATTCTCTCAGCATCACCCGATTTAATTCGACTACATTCCATTATCCTTGTTTTGCTTTTGTTGATGTTCATCTTATATCCTCCTTTCAAGACACTGTCCATTCCGTTCAGCTGCTCTTCCAAGTCCTTTGCTGTCTCTGATAGAATTACAATGTCATCGGCGAACCTCAAAGTTTTTATTCCTTCTCCATGAATTTTAATACCTACTCCGAATTTTTCTTTTGTTTCCTTTACTGCTTGCTCAATGTACAGATTGAACAACATCAGGGACAGGCTACAACCCTGTCTTACTCCCTTCCCAACCACTGCTTCCCTTTCATGTCCCTCGACTCTTATAACTGCCATCTGGTTTCTGTACAAATTGTAAATAGCCTTTCGCTCCCTGTATTTTACCCGTGCCATCTTTAGAATTTGAAAAAGAGTATTCCAGTCAACATTGTCAAAAGCTTTCTCTAAGTCTACAAATGCTAGAAACGTAGTTTTGCCTTTCCTTAATCTTTCTTCTAAGATAAGTCGTAAGGTCAGTATTGCCTCACGTGTTCCAGTGTTTCTACGGAATCCAAACTGATCTTCCCCGAGGTTGGCTTCTACTAGTTTTTCCATTCGTCTGTAAAGAATTCGTGTTAGTATTTTGCAGCTGTGACTTATTAAGCTGATAGTTCGGTAATTTTCACATCTGTCAACACCTGCTTTCTTTGGGATTGGAATTATTATATTCTTCTTGAAGTCTGAGGCTATTTCGCCTTTTTCATACATCTTGCTCACCAGACGGTAGAGTTTTGTCAGGACTGGCTCTCCCACCGCCGTCAGTAGTTCCAATGGAATATTGTCTACTTCCGGGGCCTTGTTTCGACTCAGGTCTTTCAGTGCTCTGTCAAACTCTTCACGCAGTATCTTATCTCCCATTTCATCTTCATCTACATCCTCTTCCATTTTCATAATATTGTCCTCAAGTAGATCGCCCTTGTATAGACCCTCTATATACTCCTTCCACCTTTCTGCTTTCCCTTCTTTGCTTAGAACTGGGTTTCCATCTGAGCTCTTGATATTCATACAAGTCGTTCTCTTATCTCCAAAGGTCTCTTTAATTTTCCTGTAGGCGGTATCTATCTTACCCCTAGTGAGATAGGCCTCTACATTTATTTCAAATATCAGACGTAAACTGCTATGGTGCCTGAAGAACGTCTATACTAAATCCACAGCACTTACGAAGGGAATCTGTCTTTACTAGCGATATGACAACATTCAAACTTTATAGGACAAATGTCGGACAAATCTACGGCGTCCCGAGATCACGTGATCATTGTGGCAACGTATGCTGACAACACAAAATCAATTCTGCGCTTCTGAATGCTCACTCCAGAGATACTTCTACTCCATGGCAGCGCCGCTAGATCTACAAATAGAAAGCGGCAGACGCGCGGGGCAACACGGGCGGCCGCGGCCGCTACGGTGGCGTCACGGCTGCGGCGCGCTGGAATCAAGTGCGCCCGCGAGGTCAGTGCGCGAAGGCCGCCGGCCTTCCAGCGTCCAGCGGGAGTTCGCTGGAGAGCCAGCCAGACCGGACGCCTCCTCTTCTGGGTGGGACGGGAATGTGGAGCTTCTGGCAGCGAGGAAGCCCCTCCGTCCCAAGGACGAGCCATCCAGCCCCTGGCTGGAGAGGTGCTGCCAGCGGACGCTTTCGCAATCTCCCTGGCTCATTTGTTACAGGTGGTTGTCGCCTGCTCGCCGTTCGATGAGTAGTTAAATGGGTAAAATTAAAGGCAGTGCAGTTTACTGTGACCTACGCGTAATACTGTCGTCCACGAATATAAACTGTAAACACTGACGGCCCTAAAACACACTCTTAGGGTACTCTTAAAATTACTTTTTCATCTGTCAATTTGGTTCTGTTAAGAACGACAACGCGTCCTGTCTAGGAATAAACGCGTCCTGTCTGGGAATATAAAATCACAATGGCGGCAGGTAGTGTCAGGCGTTCCCCAAGGCTCAGTGTTAGGTCCTATACTCTTCTCTCTGCATGTCAATGATGTGTCATCCGTTCTGACCTATTGCAAATATCATATGTATGCTGATGACCTTCAGTTGTATCTAAGTGCGAAACCAAGCAATCTCAAGGAAGCTATTGAAAATTTCAATACTGACCTCGATGCACTGTCAAAATGGGCACAGGACATAGGTCTAAAACTAAACCCATCTAAAACCCAAGCGGTACTTGTTGGTCACTCTTAGCTCATTAGCCCAAAACATCGGGGATCCGTACCACTTCTTATCCTAAATGGAACAAATATTAACTTCTCTCCCTCAGCAAAGAGTTTGGGAGTAATAATAGACGAAAATCTAAATTGGACAGAGCACGTAACTGCAGTGTGCAAAAAAGCATCAGCATCCCTTCATGCCCTACAAAAATATAAAAAACTCTTCCCTTTCGATCTGAAAAAGAAATTAGTACAAACACTTACACTTCCAATCATTGGCTGCAGCGATATCATCCTACAAGGCCTCTCTCAGGAAAATTCCTGACGTCTAGAATTGGTCATGAATGCCTGCGTTCGATACATCTGTGACGTTCGACTTTTTGATCACATTTCACCAGCATATGCAAAATTGTCCTGGCTGAGTGCAGACAAACGCAGAGATTTCTATACACTCTGTTGTGACTTGGCAAGACAGCCAAGCCACTATGAGGTGAAGCCGAAAGGCACGCGTTAAAGCTCACGCAGGCTGGCGTGAGATCTGAATCAGGACAATGTCTTGAGACTAGCAAAAAATGTACGTAGCTTCTGGAATACTTAACTTTAATCCATAATTGGTGAACATCGCTGTTGACGGTACATGTTTTACAGCATCAATAGTAACCGGTAATGACGTAGCTGAAGGCTATGCTAACTAACGTCTCGGCAAATGAGAGCGTAATTTGTCAGTGAACCATCGCTAGCAAAGTCGGCTGTACAACTGGGGCGAGTGCTAGGAAGTCTCTCTAGACCTGCCGTGTGGCGGCGCTCGGTCTGCAATCACTGATAGTGGCGACACGCGGGTCCGACGTATACTAGCGGACCGCGGCCGATTTAAAGGCTACCACCTAGCAAGTGTGGTGTCTGGCGGTGACACCATACACTCTGTCTCATCTACTGCCTTATAAATGTACACTGTCCCTCATATCTCTCCTCGTCCTTAACGCTTACGTCGGAACAACATGACAGAAACACACGTTCCCATTATAATAAAATCCTCTCCGTTCCACTGCATCGCTCAGTCACCTTCTCCAAGTCCTTTACAGTAGAGGGAACCCGACTCTGGAATAACCTCCCTCGTTATGTTAGAGAACTTAAAAACATGTCCGGCTTCAAAAAACAGTTAATCGACGTATCTACTTAAGCAACAGTAGTGCCGTCCTCTGTACATGAATGCACTTCACCTCATTACTTCCCTCTTTCCCCCTCCTTAAATCTCCCTTCCCCAAAACTCGCTATACTAGTAAACATCTACCTTACACACCAAGATATTAATGCACATCTGCACAAATCTTCATTGCTATTGCCAATCTTTCTCATGTTTGTCATTATTATTTGATTTTTTTTACTGTTATTATTATTGCTTTCACCATAATCTGTATTACGTTATTAGATCTTAGTCAAGTTTATCATTATTATTTCATTTTTTTTACTGTTATTACTATTGCTTTTATCATAATCTGTATGTATTGAAACGTCCCCTTAGAACAATTTTACATGACTGTCCTTAAACTGATACACAATATTTTTTAGCGCAACGCAATCTGACTTTCAAAAATCCCTACAAAAGAATGGCCCTGACTAACATTAACCTATACGTTTCACAAATCACTTACCTCACCAAAAATCTTAGTTACTCGAACTACTGCAAAACAGCGAGCGCCACTACTGCCAGCTAAATAAAAGATTCAAACTACGGAAGGCACTAACTACTGATAGGCATAGTTAGCAAATGAAAGATTTTAATAGAGAACAAACAATGTATTTATCTTAATAGTCATAATATATATAGCAGTTCATGACAAATTTCAAAACTCCGCCATCTCTCTCCCCACATCCACCACTGCTGGCGGCTCACCTCCAACTGCGCAACGCTACGCGCTGTTCACATCCAGCTGCCGCTGCCCAACACCACAATGGCAGACAACAATGCAAACTAGACACAGACTGCACACAGCACAGCCAGTGATTTTCATACAGAGGTGGCGTTACCAATAAAAAAAACCTAAACAGCCTACTCACAGTATAGCACCTGTTGTAACAATACTGCCGCATTTACTTTATTAGGTCTTAGTCACTACTCTTTATTCATATTGTCACTAGAGTAAGCTAATTTTCTCATTTAAACTATGGTCATGATGTAACTCTGATGCGTGAAATGCTGCATGTGTGGAACACTGGTCTGATGTAAGAGAGGGCCTGATGGCCCTAATCTGATCAGGTTAAATAAATAAATAAATAAATAAATATTCAGTTCTGTCTGCAAGGAAGTCTTGACCCCAATTACGAATCTGACCCGGCGCTAGTTTAGCTCGTATTTTTTTCGCTAAACGGCAGGGGGGAACTGCATCAAACGCCATCCTGAAGTTGAGGAACACGGCATCAACCTGGGCGTCGATGTCTTCGTCACTCTAGATTTCATGGACGAGCAGAGTGAGCTGGGCTTCGCAGGATCTCTGTCTGCGTAACCACTATCGATATTCACAAAAGTGGTTTTCGTTTCCCAGGGACGTCATTATGCGATAGCATAAAACATGCATCACAATTCTACAACACTGAAAAGAAGATTTATTTTCCTTTTTGGCGGGAGAAAAACATATATTGAACGGCACGTTTCCGTAGAACTCTACCATTCTTTCGGAAGATTGGGCCTGCGTAAGCGAGATATGCGATTCTTGGCTTTCATGAAATGAAAGGACGAGTTTTTGGAACAGCGTAATTAAGGGGTCTTTTTTACTAAACATGTCGGAAACGAGACGAAGGTTTCCAGTTAATGTTGGTTGGTTGATTGATTTGGTGGAGAGGACCGAACAGGGTTCGGGAAGGATGGGTCAGTTAGCCGGCGGTGCCCTTTCAAAGGAACTATCCCGGCTTTTGCCTGAAGCGGTTTAGGAAAATCACGGGAAACAAAAATCTGGATGACCTGCGCGGGTTTGAACCGTCGTCCTCCAAGATGCGAGTCCAATGTGCTAACCACTGCACCACCTCGCTCGGTTATGTTGTATGGCTCTGAGGACTATGGGACTTAACTTTTGAGGTCATCAGTCCCCTAGAACTTACAACTACTTAAATCTAACTAACCTAAAGATACCACACACATCCATGCCCGAGGCAGGATTCGAACCTGCGACCCTAGCGGTCGCGCGGTTCCAGACTGAAGCGCCCAGAACCGCTCGGCTACAACGGGCGGCTTGCGTTGTATGTTGAGCACGCTTAGCTACTCGCCCTGGTGGAATATCAGAAAGGCGGGAGGTTAGTGTAACTTCGGTGTGCGACCGCTGATTGCGAAAGAGCCTTTGCGTCCACTGAGTCCGCATTTGTACGACTCACTGCTCGGGTGCTTGGTCGGGTGAATACTGCTGATTGCCGAAGCGCGTCCTCTGCAGCCGAGTAACATTCGATACAGAAACAGCTACCAGTCAACGCCAGGGCAGTGATCTGCTTCATTAGGGGATAGACAGTGTTTCATGAGATGCGTACCACATGGGGTAAAATATCCAGCGAAAGGAAAGCGGTTGTAGGCGCTTCGTTCCGGAACCGCGCTGCTGCAACGGTCGCAGGTTCGAATCCTGCGTCGGGCATGGATGTGTGTGATGTCCTTAGCTTAGTTAGGTTTAAGTAGTTCTAAGTCTTAGGAACTGATGACCTCAGATGTTAAGTCCCATAGTGCTCAGAGCCATTTGAACCATTTTCTTTACCTTTCTTCTTGATAGATGCATTTGTTTTCATAGAAATTTAAATATACACTGAAGAACCACACAGAGTGGTGCACCTGCCTAATATCGTGTACGGCCGCCGCGAGCACGCAGAAGTGCCGCAACACGACATGGCAAGGAGACGCCTAATGTGTAAGTAGTGCTGCAGGAAATTGACTCCACGAATCCTGCAGGGCTGTCCATAAATCCGTAAAAATACGAGGGTGTTGAGTTCTTTTCTGAACAGCACGTTCCAAGCCATCCCAGATATCTACATCTACATCTACATCCATACTCCGCAAGCCACCTGACGGTGTGTGGCGGAGGGTACCTTGAGTACCTCTGTCGGTTCTCCCTTCTACTCCAGTCTGGTATTGTTCGTGGAAAGAAGGATTGTCGGTACGCCTCTGTGTGGGCTCTAATCTGTCTGATTCTATCCTCATGGTCTCTTCGCGAGATATACGTAGGAGGGAGCAATATACTGCTTCACTCCTCGGTTCACGTCTGGGGAGATTGGTGCCCAGCGGAAGTGTTTCAACTCAGAGGAGTGTTCCTGGAGCCACCCTGTAGCACTTCTGGGCGTGTGGGGTGTAACATTGTCCTGCTGGAATTGCCCAAGTCCGTCGGAAAGCACAATGGACAGGATGCTTACGTACGTGTCACCTGTCAGTCGTATCTAGGCGTATCAGGCATTCCATATCACTCCAACTACACACGCCCCACACCATTACAGAGCGTCTACCAGCTTGAACATGGGTTCATGAAGTTGTCTCCGTACCCACGCACGTCCATCCGCTCGATACAATTTGAAACGAGACTCGTCCTACCAGGCAACAGGTTTCCAATCATCAACAGTTCAATGCCGGTTTGACGGGCCCAGGCCAGGCGTAAAGATTTGTGTCGTGCAATCATCAAGGGTACACGAGTGGGATTTCGGCTCCGAAAGCCCATATTGATGATGTTTCGTTGAATGGTTCGCACGCTGACACTTATTGATTGCCCAGCATTGAAATCTGCAGCAATTTGCGGAAGGGTTGCACTTCTGTCACGTTGATCGATTCTCTTCAGTCGTCGTTGGTCCCGTTCTTGCAGGATCTTTTTCCGGCCGCAGCGATGTCGGAGATCCGATGTTTTACCGGATTACTTATATTCACGGTACACTCGTGATATGGTCGTAAGGGAAAATCCCCACTTCATAGCTACGTCGTAGATGCTGTGCCCCATCGCTCGTGCGCAGTCTATAACATCACGTTCAAACTCATTAAATCTCGATAATCTACCTTTGTAGCACCAGTAACTGATCTAACTACTGCGCCAGACGCTTGTTGTCCTATATAGGCGTTGCCGACCGCAGCACCGTATTCTGCCTGTGTACATATCTCTGTATTTCAATACACATGCCTATACCAGTTTCTTTGGTGCTTCAGTGTATGTACTTGATTAGATCATACGCACGTTCTTTAGTTTACTTAATACCTCCGCGGTGTAAATCTAAATGTCGGTATAATCCTTATATGGGACTTCCGTGTTCGCATTGGGAACGCACGTCGGGAGAAATACGGCTTACCTAAATACTCGCGCTTATCCTATCCTGCAACCAGAAAATAGCTGTACGAAGAAGGTACAGAGAAAAGTTCGGAAATAAAAATTACCTCGACTCCGTTCTGCAAAAACCGAGCGAGGTGGCGCAGTGGTTAGCACACTGGACCCGCATTCGGGAGGACGACGGTTCAATCCCGTCTCCGGCCATCCTGATTTAGGTTTCCCGTGATTTCCCTAAATCGCTTCAGGCAAATGCCGGGATGGTTCCTTTGAAAGGGCACGGCCGTTTTAATTCCCCATCCTTCCCTCACCCGAGCTTGCGCTCCGTCTCTAATCACCTCGTTGTCGACGGGACGTTAAACACTAATCTCCTCCTCCATCCGTTCTGCAAAGATTCTTATCCATCTTGACACCAGGACAGCAACGAAATCGAAGAAGAAAACAGCACAATTTCTCACCAACAAAGTGACAACGAATCAAAGTTACATAGTCATCGCTAAAGTCACAGTATCTTCTGTGACTCTCCGACATGCTAAACTTGCGGTTTAGAGGACCCGCAGACAGTCTGTTCCCGAAATATGTGACCATTTTACAATAAGTAAAAAGTCAACACTCTCAGATTCTAGCAAGGGGAGAAATGCTCCTTCTTACCCTTCCATGCCGACTTTGTATGACATTGTATCTATACAAGACGGAACATGTGTGAAGATTATACAATTACGTATCTTTCAAAACACCTGTTACATCTTCCGTAGGCAGCAGTAGGCTGTCTATAAAAATCGGTCCAGTTTTGTGTGAGTCGGTCAACACGTGTGGCGGCTGGGAATCTGCGAGATTCCTTGGACGCTTCAACTCGTCCGTTTCCCACGCGCAGGGCCTCAGCCAACTGATTAGGCGGTCGGCCTTGACGCGGACTGCACTCCAATAAAAGTTATCCGTTCATTCAGCAGTTTACACACCTTGTTTGCATGCGCACTAAAACTAGAGTTGCAACACTTATTTCTTCCATATTATCGAAACCTACAATTTTTCTACGCTGCTCCAATTTCGTGTAAAAAGTCGAAAGACGTGCCCACTGCTACTGGAGCTACTGACAACGTATTCATTGTGATGCAGAGCAATGAGCCGAACCAGTTTAGAGACACACAAAGCACTGACTGTCTGGCACCGAACTATACCATACTGCCTGGGTTTTGAAGCGCTTTTCCTTATTCAGTCAGGAACGTTCTGATGTTGTTCTACGTTTCTGCTTCGGACACACTATATGGAAAACTATCTGACATAAAACGAGCTATCTCGTTACAGGATCCGTCTTTAAAGGGGGAGCACTGATTGGGTTATAAAATTGTGGTTGAAATAAACATCTGTGATATTCCTGGTATTCACCTCAAGCGAACCAGACAACTAGCAAAACCTCACGTCAGGAATAATTAGACGCGGTTTTGTCGCCCACATGCCCCGTACACAAGCCACACGGGTAAATAAACAGGAACTACATGCAGTCCCGTATTATCACGGCAGGCTTAGGAAAGTGGAGATGATGAAGGCCAGTGAACCATATGTTACGTCGAACATTCTGCAAAAGTTGGTGAAATAAAGCGTGCAAACGAAGGCGTAGGTCACGTGCATCGCAGCAATGTACGCACTCAAATAAATTGTAGCATTTATGGACGTATTCGACGGGTGAGCCACATAGTGTTGACCTTTTTTTTGCGCAACTAGATTGTCCACGTAGAGACTGTCGCAGGTGGAATATGAAATAAATTAGATCTCTTACGGAGGTTTACCGACAAATATTGTCATATGCCACAGTTAACATTTCTTAAAAATGCATGTGTCTTTTTTGATATTTCCTATTTCATTTTAGGCAACGGCCTTGCCGCAGTGGATACACCGGTTCCCGTGAGATCACCGAAGTTAAGCGCTGTCGGGCGTGGCCGGCACTTGGATGGGTGACCATCCAGGCCTCCATGCGCTGTAGCCATTTTTCGGGTTGCACTCAACCTCGTGATGCCAATTGAGGAGATACTCGACCGAATAGTAGCGGCTCCGGTCAAAGAAAACCGTCATAACGACCGGGAGAGCGGTGTGCTGACCACACGCCCCTCCTATCCGAATCCTCAATGAGGATGACACGGCGGTCGGATGGTCCCGATGGGCCACTTGTGGGGTGAAGACGGAGTGCTATATATTTCATTTTATGTTAACTGTGTATGTGAAAATAAAACTCACACCACCAGGCATAGTGAAGTGACAGAATATTAATAGCAACCATTACACGTCTTCTCTGAAGTAACTGCCAGCCGCATCGGCGCGTCAGTTCTGGTTCCGTACGAAAAAGTGATCACGTCTAGGAATTTATCGAATAATATTCACTAGATCAGTTCGACTGATGAGGCAGGCCATGAAGTGGAAGTGGTTGCTAGGCTGTCATTCGTTGAACAGTCTGCTATTATAACAGGACACAGCAAAAGGAAATCGGAAGTTTTAAATCTCGCGTTAAAAAATCATTCATGCAGGAGCATCGTACAAACATATCGTCGTTTGACCGTCGTACAGATTCCCGTATGGAGGACGTAGTTCAAATGGTTCTGAGCACTATGGGACTTAACATCTGAGGTCATCAGTCCCCTAGAACTTATAACTACTTAAACCTAACATACCTAAGGACATCACAAACATCCATGCCCGAGGCAGGATTCGAACCTGCGACCGTAACGGTCGCGCGGTTCCAGACTGAAGCACCTAGAACCGCTCTGCCACAACGGCCGGCTGGAGGACTTAGTAATAAGCATCCCTGGCGTAGAGAAGCAACAGAAAGGGCTGAAAACATGTAAGTCACCAGGTATGATGGAACCCCAATTCTGTTTTAAAGAGAGTACTTTATGGATGTGGCCTCTTACTTAGTTTCCTCATATCGTGAATGCCCAGCCCCGTGCAAGGTTCAAAAATGGTTCAAATGGCTCTGAGCACTATGGGACTCAACTGCTGTGGTCATAAGTCCCCTAGAACTCAGAACTACTTAAACCTAACTAACCTAAGGACAGCACACAACACCCAGCCATCACGAGGCAGAGAAAATCCCTGACCCCGCCGGGAATCGAACCCGGGAACCCGGGCGTGGGAAGCGAGAACGCTACCGCACGACCACGAGATGCGGGCCCCGTGCAAGGTCTCAAGGGACTGGAGGAAGCGCAGGTGACGCCTGTACATGAAAATGGTAAGAGAATGGGTAAGCAAAATTACTGACAAATACCCGTAACACGGATTTGCTTCTGAATTCTTGAACGAATTCTCACTTTAAATATAATAAATTTCCTTAATACGAAAGACCTCCTGTCCACAAAACAGCAAGGATTTAGAAAGCATCGCTCGTGCGAAATTCAGTTTGTACTTTGTCAGATGATACACTACGAACTGCCGGCCGGAGTGGCCGAGCGGTTATAGGCGGTTAAGTCTGGGACCGCGCGACCGCTCCGGTCGCAGGTTCGAATCCTGCCTCGGGCATGGATGTGTGTGATGTCCTTAAGTTAGTTAGGTTTAAGTAGTTCTAAGTTCTAGGGGACTGATGACCTAAGATGTTAAGTCCCATAGTGCTCAGAGCCATTTGAACCATTTTTTGAACACTACGAACTATGGATGAAGTTGAAGACAGACAGACTCCATATTCTTAGATTTCCGGAAAGAGTTCGACATGGTGCCCCAGTGCAGACTACTAACGAAGCTCCAAGCGTAGAGCATAGGTTGTCAGGTATGTGAGTGTCTCGAAGACTCCTTAAGTAATAGAAACCAGTATGTTGTGCTCGCCGCCAGGTGTTCATCAGAGACAAGGGTGTCGTCAGGAACGCTCCACGGATGTGTGACTAGACCGCTGTTATGCTCCATGCACGTAACTCATCAGCTGGACAGGGTGGGCAGCATTCTGCAGCTGTTTGCTCATGGTGCTGTGGCGTAATGGAAGGTAATTACAAGGAAATGAACGCCCTTAGCTCCTTACAGGCGTTGAAATACATCAACGGGGAGAGACGAAAATGTGTGCCCCGACTGGGACTCGAACCCGGAATCTCCTTCTTACATGGTAGACGCTCTATCCATCTGAGCCACCGAGGACACAGAGGATAGCGCGACTGCAGGGATTTATCTCTGGCACGTCTCCCGCGAAACCCACATTCTCAACGTATTGTCCCGCACTACATCATTCGTAGTGCCCCCGCCCATTATACTCATTACTCGCGGCGCGTTGCCGATTCCCTAAGAGTTCGGGCACTGTTTGTGCATTCGCACAGAAGAAGAAGATGGTCAAGAGGCCGGTGAGCCTTAACTATATATATATACTAAGATGGTATCTGTTCTTTCGGACATGTCCGAAAGAACAGATACCATCGTTGACCATGCAGCTCGTTAGAATGAAATTACAAGGAAATGAACACCCTTGGCTGCTTACAGGCGTTGACGTACGTCAACGGGGACAGAGGAAAATGTGTGCCCCGACTGGGACTCGAACCCGGGATCTCCTGCTTTTCATCTGTCCCCGTTGACGTGTGTCAACGCCTGTAAGCAGCTAAGGGTGTTCATTTCATTGTAATTTCATTCTAACGAGCTGCATGGTCACCGATGGTATCCGTTCTTTTGGACATGTCCGAAAGAACAGATACCATCTTAGTATGTAATGGAAGGTGTCGTTGTAGAGTGGCTGTAGGAGGATACGAGATGATTCAGGCAAAATTTCTAGTTGGTATGATGAATCATAGCCAGCACGTAAGGACAGAGTAGCGAAGTGAATAGTTGACTTCTGTTTATTGGGGAATTTCAAAGAAAATGTGCTTCATACTGGAGTGTTTTGGATCCCTAGCAGATCAGATTAAAGGGAGATATCGAAAAAATTCGGACGTGGGCTGCTAGACTTGTTGCCGGTAAGTCAGATCAGAGTATTACAGAGATGCTTGGTGAACTCAAGAAGGAATCGCTGGAGGGGAACCGCCATTCTTTTCGCGGAACACTACTTACAAGGGAACCTCCCCATCGCAGCCCCCTCAGATTTAGTTAGAAGTTGGCACAGTGGATAGGCCTTGAAAAACTGAACACAGATCAATCGAGAAAACAGGAAGAAGTTGTGTGGAACTACGAAAAAAATAAGCAAAATATACAAACTGAGTAGTCCATGCGCAAGATAGGCAACATCAAGGATCAGATGATGTTAGGAGCGCCGTGGTCCCGTGGATAGCGTAAGCAGCTGCGGAGCGATAGGTCCTCGGTTCAGTTCTTCGTTGGAGTGAAAAGTTTAATTTTTTATTTTCAGACAATTATCAAAGTTCAGGCACTCACACATAAACAATTTCCCTCTCCAAAATTCCAGGACATGTTCAGATTTGCTTGGACATACGCAGGATTTGACGGTGTACACACGGAAAAATTTGAAAACGTAAAAAACAAATGTTTTGACAGAGCACAGGGAAAACTGTGCGACTCTGAAACTGTTGCATTCATTTGTTGCAGTTTATGTGACAAACTCTTATGTTTTCATCACGTTTTTGGGAGTGATTATTACATCCACAAGAAAACCTAAATCGGGCAAGGTAGAAGAATCTTTTTACCCAATCGCCAAGTGTAGAAGTTAGGTGGGTTGACAACATATTCCTGTCATGTGACGCACTTGCCGTCACCAGTGTCGTATAGAATATATCAGACGTGTTTTCCTGTGGAGGAATCGGTTGACCTATGACCTTGCGATCAAATGTTTTCGGTTCCCATTGGAGAGGCACGTCCTTTCGTCTACTAATCGCACGGTTTTGCGGTGCGGTCGCAAAACACAGACACTAAACTTATTACAGTGAACAGAGACGTCAATGAACGAACGGACAGATCATAACTTTGCGAAAATAAAGAAAGTAAACTTTTAATTCCAGGGAAGACTTGAAACAAGGACCTCTCGTTCCGCAGCTGCTCACGCTAACCACGGGACCACGGCGCTCCTAAGTTCGATTATCCTTGATGTTGCTTATCTTGGGCATGGACTACTCAGTTTGTATATTTTGCTTATTTTTTTCATAGTTCCACACAACTTCTTCCTCTTTTCTTGATTGATCTGTGTTCAGTTTTTTCAAGGCCTATCCACAGTGCCAATTTATAACTATATCTGAGGGGGATGCGATGGGGAGGTTCCCTTCTTAGAAAACTTCGAGAACTGGCGTTTCAAGCTGATTGCAGAACGAATATACTGCCACGTGCAGATTTCACGTAAGAACCACTAAGATAAGAGGAATTAAGACGTAAGGTGGTACAGATATAGACATTTTTCCCTCGCTATATTTGCGAGTGGAACAGGAAAAAAATGACTATCGGTGTTACAAGGTACCCTCAACCGCGAGCCGAACGGTGCCTCCTTTCGGCGTCTGTACGTGGATGTAGATGTAAGGCAGAGGCGGGCAGGAAGCGCGTGAGGCGCGTGGCGGAGAGAGCCTGTGGCGGATGCTGGGTGCCCCACTTATCAGCGACACACTTCACCTGCCGCACAGGCCGGCCCGACCAGTACAGTAGCCCCTGCCGCGGCCGCTGAGAGACACGGGCCTTAACTCCACCTGCTGAGCCCGGCTCGAGTGTAAGAGTGCTCCCGTGCGTAGGCTGCTTTTTCCTTCTTTCTTTCTTTTTCTCGTCAGTCTCCTTTGATGCGATCCATCACGACTTCATCCAGCCTCTTCATAACAAAGTAGAACGTACCTACACTCAACGTCTTCAGTTACTTCTTAGATATGTTCCAAAATCTGTCTTCCCCTATAGTTCACTTCTTTACAGCTGCCTCTAGTACGATGGAAGTTATTCCCTCATGCCAAACACATATCCTATCATCCTGTCGGAATTTATCTACACTACTAGCCATTAAAATTGCCACACCACGAAGATCACGTGCTACAGACGCGAAATTTAACTGCCAGGAAGAAGATGCTGTGATATGCAAATGATTAGCTTTTCAGAGCATTCACACAAGGTTGGCGACGGTGGCGAAAGCTACAACGTGCTGAAATGAGGAAAGTTTCGAACCGATTTCTCATACACAAACAGCAGTTGACCGGCGTTGCCTGGTGAAACGTTGCTGTGATGCCTCGTGTAAGGAGGAGAAATGCGTACCATCACCTTTCCGACTTTGATAAAGGTCTGACTGTAGCCTATCGCGATTGCGGTTTATCGTATCGCAACATTGCTCCTCGCGTTGCTCGAGATCCAATGAATGTTGGCAGAATATGGAATCGGTGGGTTCAGGACGATAATACGGAACTCCGTGCTGGATCCCAATGGCCTCGTATCACTAGCAGTCGAGATGACAGGCATCTTATCCGCATGGATGTAACGGATCGTGCAGCCACGTCTCGATCCCTGAGTCAACAGATGGGTACGTTTGCAAGACAACAACCATCAGCACGAACAGTTCGACGACGTTTGCAGCAGCATGGACTATCAGCTCGGAGACCATGGCTGCAGTTACCCTTGACACTGCATCACAGACAGGAGCACCTGCGATGGTGTAAACAACGAACCTGGGTGCACGTATGGCAAAACGTCATTTTTTCAAATGAATATAGGTTCTGTTTACAGCATCATGATGGTCGCATCCGTGTTTGGCGACATCGCGGTGAACGCACATTGGAAGCGTGTATTCGTCATCGCCATACTGGCGTATCACCCGGCGTGATGGTATGGGGTGCCATTGGTTACACGTGTCGGTCACCTCTTGTTCGCATTGACGGCACTTTCAACAGTGGACGTTACATTTCAGACGTGTTACGACCCGTGGCTCTACCCTTCATTCGATCCCTGCGAAACCCTACATTTCAGCAGGATAATGCGCGACCGCATGTAGCAGGTCCTGTACGGGCATTTCTGGATATAGAAAATGTTCGACTGCTGACCTGGCCAGCACATTCTCCAGATCTTTCACAAATTGAAAACGTCTGGTCAATTGTGGCCGAGCAACTGGCTCGACACAATACGCCAGTCACTACTCTTGATGAACTGTGGTATCGTGTTGAAGCTGCATGGGCAGCTGTACCTGTACACGCCATCCATGCTCTGTTTGACTCAATGCCCAGGCGTATCAAGGCCGTTATTACGGCCAGAGGTGGTTGTTCTGGGTACTGATTTCTCATGATGTATGCACCCAAATTGCGTGAAAATGTAATCACATGTCAGTTCTAGTATAATATATTTGTCCAATGAATACCAGTTTATCATCTGCGTTTCTTCTTGGTGTAGCAATTTTAATGGCCAGTAGTGTATGTGGTCATTCCACTTTAGGTGTCTCCGGATGGTTTTTCCTGTCTACGGTAGTTACTATTTTCAGCAGTTTTTCGTCAATAATGGTATCGCACCGTAGTCGATTTCTCCGCCTATCTATCCAGTTACATTTATTTAGGTTCAGTGAGGGTCAACTGCGAGTCGCTGCTCCATTCGTCACCCTTCTTCACATCTTGCTGCAGTTCGCTACAGTGTATTGGCTTCGCTATCTTTATCATTCGTGACCATCCTCATGGAGCTTCCGACGCCATCCGCTGGATCATTTATGTACGATGGTAAACTGTAACGTTGTCATCACACTTCCTTACGGTAGCTTTCTATCGGTCCATCTCGTTCCGTTAAGATAGACGGATTGACTTCTATCTCCAAAAATGTCCTCGGTACAGTCACAAATTTAGATTGATACTCGGTAAGCTAGAATATTTCACTAAACGGTAGCGCGGAACTGCATCAAACGCCTTCCTCAAGTCAAGGAACACGGCATAAATTTGAGTGCCGACGTCTACACGCTCTGGATCCCATGGGCGAGAAGAGCGAACTGAGTTGCGTAAGATCTGTGTTTGAGGAATCCATGTTGATTTCTACAGAAAAGATTTTCTTTCTCCAAAAGCATCACATACATGAGCTTAAAACATGTTCCATAATTACACAACATATTATCATCACCGATATAGATCTATAATGATGCGCGTATATAGTACAGCCGTTCTTGAGAATCATCTCCGGCTTTTTTTTTCTTTTTGTTTCTTTCTTTTCTTTCAGCGACCTACGATAACCTATTTATAGAAGGGGAGCACGTTATTTCGCATAATCTCTGGAGAGTCACCTGGCGCTGTTGCCTTTCCACCGTACAGCGATTGTAGCTGCTCATTTATTCCGCTATCACTTATCTCGAGTCAGCCGGGCTCCACATTTGGTATGAAGCACTATGCGACAAGCCGACCAGCTACCTACACGCGTACCAATAACATTAAGCCGTTCAAATGAGTCAAAAGCGGTCTGCGCGAAGGCGAACGCCTTCGGACCTACTTTAGCCTCCGAGCAGCTACCGCTGACGCGACGACTCGTCCACGTGTGCAGCCCGTCAGCACGTGCCAGCTGCAGTCTGCATTCAGCGCACTTTTGTGAATGGAGCCTATTTTGCAGAGTTGCATGTACATGCTGTTTCATGTTCCGCCGTTGTGTGAGAACCAATAACATGAAGACATGCTGTGTCCATTATAATTATCCGGGCTGTTATGCCGTGGTCGGTTGATGAATTCTGTGTCAATTCCCAACGTTTCGTCCCCGTCTGCGGAGGACATCTTCAAGGGGGTCTGTAGCCCGATGAAAGGTCCAACACAGCCACTGGGTCGCTACTGACTCCCGCTAAATTCTCTGTCCGCGCCGCGGCGTGACGTCACGTGTTTTGAAAACGTCAGTGCAATTGGCCGCTGTCCGTCGCCGTCGATCGCCGTTGCCAACACCCAGTAGTGGACGAGTGGTACACATCTTCTTTTAACAGCGGCATCCATATACCGTTTAATTTCACGCCCTTTCGATTGAAAAAATTAGGGTGTTTAGCGATTTCGATTGCCTCCCTGTAGAGCCTTTCGTAATATCTGCTCGTGGCCGCTAGTACTTGCGTCTCCTCCAAACGAATATGGTGGTTACGTGGCTGGAAAGCGTGCTCCGCAACAGCTGATCGTTCCGTTTCTCCTCTTATACAATTGCCCTTGTGTTCTTCCAAACGTTTTGAAACAGTTCCTTTAGTGGTACCCACATAAACATCTCCACAGCTGCATGGAATCCTGTACACCCCAGCTTTTTCCAATGCTCTGCGAGCGTCCTTGGCAGGCTTAAGGTATTCCTGTATCTTCCTGGCGGGCTGGTAAATTACGGTGATATTCCGCTTCGTCAAGATCCTCCCTATTCTTTCCGTTACATTTTTAACAAACGGCAGGAAAAACTTAGATTTTGCAGTAGCCTTTACGTCACTATGGTTTCTGCGTGGCTGTCTCACCGCACTTTTTATTTCGGCGGACGAATATCCGTTCTTCGTTAGCGCATTCTGGAGATGTTCCATCTCAGCGTCGAGCAACTCAGGTTCACAAATATTTCTAGCTCTGTCCGCTAACGTCTTGATAACACTCCGCTTCTATTGTGGGTGGTGGTTTGAATCCCGGTGCAAATAACGGTCCGTGTGCGTGGGTTTGCGGTATACTGAGTGGCCGAAACTACCATTTTCGTTTCTAAAAAGAAGCACATCGAGGAAATGTAATTTGCCGTCTACCGCCTCCTCCATTTTAAACTGAATTCTTTGGTTTATACTATTCAGATGTTCGTGAAACCGGCTTAGTTCCTCCCTGCCGGACAGCGGCCAGTTGCACTGACGTTTTCAAAAAACGTGACGTCACGCCGCGTCGCGGGGGCGCGCGGCCACAGAATTTAGCGGCACTCAGTAGCGAGCCAGTGGGTGTGTTGGCCATTCCGTCGAGCTACGGACCCCCTTCAAGATGTCTCCCGCAGACGGGAACGAAACGTTGGGAACTGACACAGAATTCATCCACCGACCACGGCATAACAGCCCGGATAATTATAATGGACGGCCGTGAAAGTCTGCATTTTAGTATGAAGACGTGCTGTGATCGCTGCATACACTATCAGAAAAATCATCGGGAGCCGCCAATGTAATGAGGAGTTGACTACTAGATGCCAAGAGAAGTGGGCCGAGAGTACAAACTAGGCGGGGGAGTATTGTGTTGCCCGTACAAAAGCAGTAATAGCAGAATGGGACGGTGAGGTAAGCCCAGTGACAAGATGTTGGAAGTCAAATGTTTGAGACACCCATTAGTGACATTTGAAGGCTTCTGAAGCTATCAAGTCAGGTGCTCGTAACGTGTCTGGGAAGTGGAAAGGCGAAGAAACGAGTACAGTTAAATAAAGGCCTGGCAGATATCATTTGCTGATGGACAGGAACCATCGAGATTTGTGGAGGGCGGTTATAGAAATGACATGAAATTACCAGAAGGAGTCACTCGTCATTTCGAAAGTGATAACACTAGTCTATCTGCCACAATGATCATGCGTAAGGAGTTTTAAAAATGATGTACAGTGATCGAGCAGCTCCTCATAAGACGAACATTCCCGAAGTCACAGCTAAGCAAAGCTTGAGGTTGCCTAGAGAGCGACGCTAGTGGACAATGGATGCCTGGAAACGAGTGATTTGGAGTGGTGAATCACGCTGTTCCCTGTGGCAAAATGAAGGAACGGTTTGGGTTCAGTGCTTGCCTGAGGAAAGTCGCCTGACATCATGTATAATATCAACAGTGAAGTACGGAGGAGGCGGCGTTATGGCATGGAATTTTTTTATCGTGGTTAGTGTGTGGTCCCCTTCAGAAAACGTTACATCTACATCTACATCCACACTCCGCAAGCCACCTGACGGTGTGTGGCGGAGGGCACCTTGAGTACCTAAAATGGTTCAAATGGCTCTGAGCACTATGGGACTCAACTGCTGTGGTCATAAGTCCCCTAGAACTTAGAACTACTTAAACCTAACTAACCTAAGGACAGCACACAACACCCAGCCATCACGAGGCAGAGAAAATCCCTGACCCCGCCGGGAATCGAACCCGGGAACCCGGGCGTGGGAAGCGAGAACGCTACCGCACGACCACGAGATGCCCTTGAGTACCTCTATCAGTTCTCCCTTCTATTCCAGTCTCGTATTGTTCGTGGAAAGAAAGATTGTCGGTATGCCTCTGTCTGGGCTCTAATCTCTCTGATTTTATCCTCATGGACTGTTCGCGAGATATACGTAGGAGGGAGCAATATACTGCTTGGCTCCTCGGTGAAGGTATGTTCTCGAAACTTCAACAAATGCCCGTACGGAGCTACTGAGCGTCTCTCTTGCAGAGTCTTCCACTGGAGTTTATCTATCATCTCCGTAACGCTTTCGCGATAACTAAATGATCCTGTAACGAAGCGCGCTGCTCTCCGTTGGATCTTCTCTATCTCTTCTGTCAACCCTATCTGGTACGGATTCGACACCGGTGAGCAGTATTCAAACAGTGGGCGAACAAGTGTACTGTAACCTACTTCCTTTGTTTTCGGATTGCATTTCCTCAGGATTCTTCCAATGAATCTCAGTCTGACATCTGCTTTACCGACGATCAACTTTATATGATCATTCCATTTTAAATCACTCCTAATGCCTACTCCCAGATAATTTATGGAGTTAACTGCTTCCAGCTGCTGACCTGTTATATTGTAGCTAAATGATAAAGGATCTTTCTTGTGTGTATTCGCAGCACATTACACTTGTCTACATTGAGATTCAATTGCCATTCCCTGCACCATGCGTCAATTCGCTGCAGATTCTCCTGCATTTCAGTACAATTTTCCATTGATACAACCTCTCGATGTACCACAGCATCATCCGCAAAAAGCCTCAGTGAACTTTCGATGTTATACAGAAGGTCACTTATATATATTGTGAATAGCAACGGTCCTACGACACTCCCCTGCAGCACACCTGAAATCACTGTTACTTCAGGAGACTTCTCTCTATTGAGAATGACATGCTGCGTTCTTTTATCTAGGAACTCTTCAATCCAATCACACAATTGGTCTGATGTCCATATGCTCTTACTTTGTTCATTAAACGACTTTGGGGAACTGTATCGAAGGCCTTGCGGAAGTCAAGAAACACGGCATCTATCTGGGAACCCGTCTCTATGGCCCTCCGAGTCTCGTGGACGAATAGCGCGACCTGAGGGATGTGAATACATTGGACAGCGTTGTGTGAAGTGTACAGTAAAGGAACATTTGGGAGATGATTGTGTCAGCATGGCAATCCACCCTGTCAAAGAGCATTATCTGTGAGGCAATGCTTTGTGAGCAATAACATTCCTGAAGTGGAGCTCCAACCTGAGCCGAATGAAACATCTTTGGGTCAGGAAGAAGGTAGTCTTCGCTCCAGACCGCAGCGCCATTTTCTGTGGTTTCGGGTCTTGAGGAAGACTTTCAGACCCAAGAGTCTCCAGCAGAGTTCAAGGCGTCAAAAAGGCGAAGGGTGGACACACCCCGTATTAATGTTCACCAACACGCGTCCGGATACTGTTGATCAGATAGTGTATTCTGTGGTCTGTTCCTCCGCGTTACCTGGTGGCCTATCGCTTTTAGCCGAAATGGGGGGGGGGGGGCACCAGAGCGTCCTTGGTAGAAAGTCTTGACGCCGTTTTAACAGTTCAGAGTGGTGTGTCATCAACAGCATCCGCTCACGTAGGTGCGCACAGACTCAAACTGAAACCTTGCACAATAACTGTGGTGCATCGACTAATTATTTCACATCCTATTTGTCGACGTCAGTACTCCAACTGGCTATTGCAGTCCGTGCATGATGGAGAGGTTGATTCAGAAATCCTCTGTTTCTGATGAAGCATCTCTGCATTCATCGGGTTATGTGAATTTGCGAAGTTGGACTTCTGAGAATCCTGATGAGTTACAAAAATCTGCATCATATGAAAAGAAGAGTATGGTGTGCGATTAGTCCACCATGAATTACTGGACTGGGCTATAGCTTCTGATAGGTGCGTGAACAACGTACTTCAGCTTTTGATCTGAGAACTAGCAATGACTGGAAATGCCTACGATTATTTCGTAAAGGAAATTGCAAATATACACAATGCCAGTGCGCCTATAACACAATTACAAAGCTGCATTGTCTGCCTCGGATGACTGTGAACACAGGTGCACAGATTCTGACTGTGCGAGCGTTAAAATGGGCGTACTGCTGTTTCCTTCAGTCGTTTCCGCGTCCGTACGGTAAACACAGACCTTCTGTTATAATTTTCTTAGTGGAGAACCTTTATGTCTCTCTTTACTCAACTTCCCGTGGTCTCGCGGCCTTGGCTGTGGGCTCACGAAACGTGTGGCATTAGTCACCGGTAGCAGTTTACGGTCATCTGATGTGTGCCTTTTCCTGGCTTGAATGCCTTTCGCAGCCGGATAGTGCGCAAAACGCGTCAACGTGAACAGGGCCTCAGGCAAGCAACTGGACAGTATCCTGTGTTAAACACAGTTTTATGCTTTCTACAGTTCCTTACCTGTTTCGACACACTTGGTTTTCATACTTCTGTATTCCGCGAAACTTAGGTGAGAAATTTTGGAATTGATAGATGTAGAAATATATACACACTTACATAAATATTCTATGGATGGGGCACGAACAACCTCCCTCCGCCCCCCCCCCCATCCCCGCACACGAACTACCTCCCCCAGAAGAGGGGGGGGGGGCTCTGCTCACTGGATTTGCACCTGTATACACTTTGCCCTTCTGCGATTGTTCCACAGTGCAGTAGGCTCTCTCTCTCGATCTTGTACTTGGTCAAAGTGAAGACCGCTGTCTT
Organism: Schistocerca serialis cubense; assembly: GCF_023864345.2. NCBI lineage: Eukaryota > Metazoa > Arthropoda > Insecta > Orthoptera > Acrididae > Schistocerca > Schistocerca serialis. The sequence continues at coordinate 17,669,698 of NC_064641.1, forward strand.
GAGGTCCATATGGTGGGTCTCTAGCAAAGCTAGAAAGGTCTCGCAACAGGTCATCTACCATCGACTTTCAGAGAAGCACGCTGCCTGCTATTCTTTCTTGATCTGATCGAAGTACGTATCCATATCACAGTAGACGGCTATGCCTCATCTTCTCAGCTAAAGGTGCCATTCCATACCGCCTGAAAATTACACCGTTGGTCACATGATGATGAAGTGGGAGGCCAAATGTCCACGAAAGTATTTTAGTTTCTATTACAGCAAGCTTCTGCTTCTTTTGTTGTGAACCAACATTCTACACCGTGCAAAACAACTGAAGGAATGCAGATCAGGCGGCCGCTGTGGCCGAGCGGTTGTAGGCGCTTTAGTCCGGAAACGTCGTGCTGCTACGGTCGCAGATTCGAATCCTGCCTCGGGCATGTAAGTGTGTGATGTCCTTAGGTTAGTTAGGTTTAAGTAGTCCTAAGTCTAGGGGACTGATGACCTCAAATGTTGAGTCCCATAGCGCTTAGAGCCATTTGAACCACTTTTTTAATGGAGATCGATATGTTTTCGACTTGAGCATGATCTTCTTCGCACAAAGCATGCATTTAAACCGTGCACTGCTAAAGCGGTTTGTGATTTCTGAAATGACTGCGATGTCAGCAGGTTTTTTTGAGCCAAGGTTCACTCGAAGACAAAAAAACACAGCACTACAAATGAATTATCTGAATGGGACGGAAATCGCTAGATGTGATGCTCATGTACAGACAAACAAATGATTACAGTTTCAGAGCAGTTGGATGACATATTCGTGAAAAATAGCTTCACATAGTGAGCAATTCAATAGTGTGTTGGCCCACCTGTGGCCTTAGGTAAGCCGATATTCGACTTGACATTGATTCATACAGTTGTTGGATCTTTTCCTGGTGGATATCGTGCCAAATTCTGTCCAATTAGTGCGTTAGGTCCTTAAAATCCCGAGATGTTTGCAGGGCCCTGTCTACAATCGTCCAAACGTTCTCAATTGGACAGAGGTCAGGCGACCTTGCTGGTCAAGATATGTTTGGGAAGCTCGAAGACGACCAACATAAGCTCTAGCCGTGTGCAAGCGGACGTTATCATGCTGAAATGTAGGCCCAGGAACGTCTGACATGAAGGGCAACAAAACGGGGCATAGAATGTCGTCGACGTAACGACAACCAAAGGAGTCCTGCTATGGAAAGAAATGGCACCCCAGACCACCATTCCTGTTTGTCAGGCCGTATGGCGTGCGATGGTCTGGTTGGTCTCCCATGCTGTCAGGGGCATCTCTTGCACTATTCAGCCTGCAATCTCATTGTCTGGAGTGGAATTGTCTTCAGCGATGAGTCCTGCTTCGAACTGAGCCCCAGAGACCAGACATATCTGGAGGCTCCCTGGACAGCGGTTGGGGCCGGCCAGAGTGGCCGTGCGGTTCTAGGCGCTACAGTCTGGGGCCGGGCGACCGCTACGGTCGCAGGTTCGAATCCTGCCTCGGGCATGGATGTGCGTGATGTCCTTAGGTTAGTTAGGTTTAATTAGTTCTAAGTTCTAGGCGACTAATGACCTCAGCAGTTAAGTCGCATAGTGCTCAGAGCCATTTGGACCATTTGAGCCACAGCGGTTGGGTACCAGTCTGACTTTAGCTCGCCTTACAGCCAGATAATCAGGAGTGATGGTCTTCTATGCCATTTCTTTTCACAGCAGGACGCCTTTGGTTGTAATCGGAGGCACCGTTACAGCACAGGGTATGTCGACAGTTCTCAAAAAAATGTTGAAATGTGTGTAAATCTTATGGGAGTTAACTGTTAAGGTCATCAGTCCCTAAGCTTACACACTACTTAACCTAAATTATCCCAAGGACAAACACACACACACCCACGCCCGAGGGAGGACTTGAACCTCCGCCGGGACCAGCCGCACAGTCCATGACTGCAGCACCCTTAGACCGCTCGGCTAATCCCACGCGGCCGACGGTTCTCTACGCCTTGCTTTGTTGTCCTTCATGGCAAGCCATCCTGGGCTTACATTTCACCGAGATAATGGCCATCCGCACATGGTGAGTGTTCTACTGTTTGTCTTAGTGCCTATCTTGGCCAGCAAGGTCTCCGGAACTCTTCTAAATCGGGAACATTTAGTGTATTATGGGCAGCTCGGAATTTCGACCATCCAACGCGCCAGTTGTACAGAATTTGGCGCGGTATCTCTGAGGAGAACATTCAGGAAATCTATCAATCAATCAATGCCAAGTCGAAAAACTGCTTGCGTAAGGGCCAGAGATGGACCATCGCGTTATTGACTTGCTCAATTCGTGTAGATCTTTCCATTGAATAAATCATCCAATTTTTCTAAAACTGTAATCATTCGTTTGGCTGCACATGTACATCACATGCACGGATTTCCGTTCCATTCGGATAATTCGTTCGTGGTGCTTCATTTTTTTCTTTCTTTGAGTGATTTGTCTTTGGCAGATCTGAACTGTTGATCTTTGATCTTGATGGTGTCCAGTTGACGGGTATTCAGTATTCTTTCTGCTGAGGTGTAATCCGGACTCTTAAAGGCTGTTTTCAACACGCTTGTGCTTGTCGTTGAGCGTCGTTCTTGTCTTCACTGGCCATAAGAGCATCATTATCTTTTTAGACAACATAGTTGTATGGAGATAAACAGCGATTAATTTACTTCTAATCAGTTATTCAAAATGACAGTCACAATGGCATTATTTATTTTGCCGCCAACTGGTTTCAACCCGCGATGGGGTCATCTTCAGGGCAATTTACACCACTTGGTCGCTCGCTGGAGTCGTCACCCTGCCTGTGCACGGTTGGGCAGGGTGACGTCTGGTGTAAATTGCCCTGATGATGACCCCATCGCGGATTGAAACCGGTTGGCGGCAAAATAAATAATGCCATTGTGACTGTCATTTTGAATAATTGATTAGAAGAGCACACCCTCCTTCGCAGCCAAGGTCGCTAACACACACCTGTGCAATGGTGCTTGACTCGAAGTTATGTCGTTTAGAATTATGGTGGTGGGTGAAATTTTTACTGGCAGTATTTGCCCAGCTTGACGTGGGTGGGTGGGGGAGGGGTGACGGAGAGGGGGTGACGTGGAAATTCTGATTACCAGTTTTGCACCAATGTGCTGGATCAGATTCCAAACCTCTCCATAGTGTCTAATGAAGGTAGGGCATGTGGCACTCTCGGTGTGATCCGTCCATCCGTCGGATGGGGACGTCAAGCTCCGTGGTCCCCGTGGCGCTATTCGAGAGGAGTAGCCTATGTGCTGACATTGGGGTTCACTTCCTTTTTCTTATCACCACCATCGACATACGACACAAACATAACCCTACGCTACACGCACAATCATTGCACTCACCTACACTCTACAAATAGACATACGACAGTACTCCCACATATCAGCAAGGGAAGGGGCCAATATATGCAATGGACGAACACCATTTCCTAATGGTTCTAATGGCTCTGACCACTATGAGACTATGCGACTTAACATCTGAGGTCATCAGTCCCATAGAACTTAGAACTAACTAACCTAAGGACATCACACACATCCATGTCCGAGGCAGTATTCGAACCTGCGACCGTAGCCTAGAACCGTTCGGCCACAACGGCTGGCCACACCATTTTTGCTAGCTGGCTGAATCCATCCCATAGCATGTACCAGCGATTAATGCCACACCACATTTCTAAAGTAGGACGTCGTCAGTATACAACAATGTCGAAGGTGTTAATTTCTGAAGATCTTTGGTGACCGTGTCCGTTATGAGGATGAAAAGAAGGGAAGAAAGAGGTTATGGAGACCCAGAGAAACGACAGTCGTCTGATGCCCGAGGAGAAGACAGTACTCGACTTTTAGGATATTGGTAGAGCAACTGGACCCAGTCAACTAGTTCTTCTCGAACTTCATGGTACTCGATCAGAAGCCTTTTCCAGTTCTGGGAAAGCGAAGTGAAGATGCTTAGAATTCTCACAGTGTTTCTCGATAAGCTAGCGAGTTGCATGGGTAGTCCCTCAGCCTTTCACAAAGCCGTACTGACTGGTGGTAATCTTGACAACCTCGTGTATTCTGCAATCTGTGATGAGCTCCGAGACCTTCATCGTATTTTATAAGAGGCGTATAGGACGATAGTTGGAACATTCAGCCTCGCTGCCCATCTGTTCACAAATTGGAACCTTAGTGCTCAATGTCCACTCGCTTACTATCTACTTCTTGATTAAAATGTTCTCGGGTTTCCAGCCGCGTCAATTGCTTAAAACTACACGAGCTTTCGGCCAAGCACTCCTTGGCCGTTGTCAAGTGGTATGACGCCAGTGGGCTGTTGGTGCGCCCTTATATACGCTAGCTGCCGGCTGTTACGTCACTGGTGCCCGTGACATTGCCATATATGGGCATGTTTTGGGTCGGCTTTCGATGTGCCCTCTTCAACCACGCGATCGCTGGATCCCACGCAGCGCTGAGCTGGCCGTATATGGCAATGTCACGGGCACCAGTGACGTCACAGCCGGCAGCTAGCGTATACAGGGTGTTACAAAAAGGTACGGCCACACTTTCAGGAAACATTCCTCACACACAAAGAAAGAAAATATGTAATGTGGACATGTGTCCAGAAACGCTTACTTTCCATGTTAGAGCTCATTTTATTACTTCTCTTCAAATTACATTAATCATGGAATGGAAACACACAGCAACAGAACGTACCAGCGTGACTTCAAACACTTTGTTACAGGAAATGTTCAAAATGTCCTCCGTTAGCGACGATACATGCATCCACCCTCCGTCGCATGGAATCCCTGATGCGCTGATCCAGCCCTGGAGAATGGCGTATTGTATCACAGCCGCCCACAATACGAGCACGAAGAGTCTCTACATTTGGTATCGGGGTTGCGTAGACAAGAGCTTTGGAAATGGAAATGAGCGTTTGGCGTCATTGGCCGGGAGGCCCCTCGCGGGGCAGGTCCGGCCGCCATATCGCAGGTCTTATTACATTCGGCGCCACATTGGGCGACCTGCACGCCGGATGGGGATGAAATGATGATGAACACAACACAACACCCAGTCCCTGAGCGGAGAAAATCTCCGACCCAGCCGGGAATCGAACCCGGGCCCAGAGGACGGCAATCCGTCACGCTGACCACTCAGCTACTGGCGCGGACCACAAGAGCTTTCAAATGCCCCCATAAATGAAAGTCAAGAGGGTTGAGGTCAGGAGAGCGTGGAGGCCATGGAATTGGTCCGCCTCTACCAATACGTCGGTCACCGAAGCTGTTGGTGAGAAGCGTACGAACACTTCGACTGAAATGTGCAGGAGCTCCATCGTGCATGAACCACATATTGTGTCGTACTTGTAAAGGCACATGTTCTAGCAGCACAGGTAGAGTATCCCGTATGAAATCATGATAACGTGCTCCATTGAGCGTAGGTGGAAGAACATGGGGCCCAATCCAGACATCACCTACAATGCCTGCCCAAACGTTCACAGAAAATCTGTGTTGATGACGCGATTGCACAATTGCGTGCGGATTCTCGTCAGCCCACACATGTCGATTGTGAAAATTTACAGTTTGATCACGTTGGAATAAAGCCTCATCCGTAAAGAGAACATTTGCACTGAAATGAGGATTGACACATTGTCGGATGAACCATTCGCAGAAGTGTACCCGTGGAGGCCAATCAGCTGTTGATAGAGCCTGCACACGCTGTACATGGTACGGAAACAACTGGTTCTCCCGTAGCACTCTCCATACAGTGACGTGGTCAACGTTACCTTGTACAGCAGCAACGTCTCTGACGCTGACATTAGTGTTATCGTCAACTGCACGAAGAATTGCCTCGTCCATTGCAGGTGTCCTTGTCGTTCTAGGTCTTCCCCAGTCGCGAGTCACAGGCTGGAATATTCCGTGCTCCCTAAGACGCCGATCAATTGCTTCGTACGTCTTCCTGTCGGGACACCTTCGTTCCGGAAATCTGTCTCGATACAAACGTATCGCGCCACGGCTATTGCCCCGTGCTAATCCAATGATCATCTGCCAAATCCGCATTTGTAAACATTGCACTGACTGCAAAACCACGTTTGTGATGAACACTAAGCTGTTGATGCTACGTACTGATGTGCTTGATGCTAGTACTGTAGAGCAGTGAGTCGCATGTCAACACAAGCAGCGAAGTCAACATTACCTTCCTTCAATTGGGCCAACTGGCGGTGAATCGAGGAAGTACAGTACGTACTGACGAAACTAAAATGAGCTCTAACACGGAAATTAAGCGTTTCCGGACACATGTCCACATAACATCTTTTCTTTATTTGTGTGTGAGGAACGTTTCCTGAAAGTTTGGCCGTACCTTTTTGTAACACCCTGTATAAGGGCGCACCAACAGCCCACTGCCAGTCATACCACTTGACAATGGCCACGGAGTGCTAGGCAGAAAGCTCGTGCAGTTTTAAGCAATTGGCGCGGTTTGAAGCCCTAGAACATTTTATTCAATGTTATCGCCGAGAGACTCCGCATACATATCTTCTTGTTGTTGGGGAAATCTGTCAGCCGTTCAGCTGCCTCCCAGTGCGCCGATGTCCACAGTCGTACGCCACCGCGTAGTGATGGGGAGCTCGCGAATGAGTCGTTCAAATGAACGCTTCACTCCAGTGAAGTGTGAACTAACCACTCAATTTCAATGAACTGGTACTTCAAACTCTTCACAGATAACACACTCCACACCTTTTTCTAGTTCACTCACTCTCTTCCCCTCTCCCTCATCCCATTACATCGGCGCTACGTCACTCATTCTTCCCTCTACTGCCTGTCGACGAATCGCGCGGTGTTTGTGGGGAACGAAAGGTTTACACGGGGTTTGGGGGGCGAGGGGAAGGCAGCGTCAGCTGCTACCTGCCGTGCTGACATCATTACCCGTGACTATTTGTGCAGTCCAGTTATACTTCGCGTCTACCGGTAGCCTACCGTTGGCAGCGCTTGCGGACAAATGAATATTAAAGATACAAACGAAGAGGCTGGCTTTGTGAGCACGCACAGCCAACATGAAAATAAAAGGTTTGTTAATAACACTGAAAGAGGGATTTTACCTGAAATCGTACCAATGGCTACAGGTGACAGTTAACGTTTTGAATCTGAAGGGTTATTATTCTCAACAAAAATAAAATCTACAGGAAAACTTCTGAATAATTACTTAACGTAGATATATAGACTTTGTGACAGTGGTAAACATACACATTCTATTTTCGATTAAATTTTAAAAGGAACGTAAAATTGCACTGCATTTTGTTGGTAGCCCTAGTTTTTCAGTCCACGAATACAACAAATAAGGTTTCACTTGGCAGATAAGACTTTTTTGGGCGCTTTATGAGAAAATGTCGAGCAAGATTAAATGTAATAGGCCTACCTTCTTTATATGTGACAGGCTTCTCTGTTTATCTTTCCTCTGTCCCCTTCGACCATGCTCTATTTAAGTTAGCTCAGATGCTGTAAGAGCGTAAAACGTTGCGTGCACGCTACTGCGTAGTTCGGCCATCTGTTGGTAAAATTATGAACTATTACGAAGCTTTATTGTACGAGCGAGGCGAAGCGAGCGTAGCCGCGGCTGAGCGGCGAACTGGGCAACTTCGCCAGCCTCCCGTACTTCATCAATGAACTACTTCATTTGAACGCTTCACGGCAAAGAGTGAAATGAATGAAGTAGTTCACGGGAATGAACGAGTTCGACCCATCTCTACTACCGCGCCACCGAGAGGTGTCACTGCAGCAGGTGAGTGGCAGCTGCTGTCAGTGGGAACGCCCTGACCTGGGCCAACGTGGCGGCCGACCGCAGCTGTCCCTCCCACTCACTTCGCGACTGAGGCTCCCATTTCCCACGGAGCGGAGGCAGCAGCGGGCTCACGTAACCCAGGCACACAGCGCGCCGAGCTGGAATCGAATAGTGGCGCTTTAGAATTATGCTTTGTGCCAGAAACTCTCCGAGTACAGCACTGACCTCGATCTCTGTGCCGCCACAACGTGCTATCGTGTGTACGCAAATGTGACTCAACCCGTCAGCATTAGATACGAGGTGTGATCAAAATGTACGGTGAATGATTTTATCGGGAATAAAGTACTAATCTTACGTGAAATTTAATTTAATTTCCTTCGAAATACTGTCCTTGTACCAAAAGTGGCCTCCACCACATACCGTAAAGTGGCTTTCAGAGTATTGAATGTAGATTTTAATGACGTAATTGTTCTCTGCCACAACGGGCCAGTGGGATGGGCTGGGTAAGATAGAAAAGACTATATGATTCGGGTATTGTATCAGAAATCACTTGTGTCCAGATACGCGTTTAAGTCCACTCCGCATGTACACATGTTCCTCAAAAATAGGTGCGGTTCATAGTTAAAGGCTCTGAGGCGGACCTCCTGCAAAGTATATATTAAGATACATTTTTTTTTTTTTCAGTAACGGATTATATAACTTAAATTATCAGAACACATTTAGAACATTCCACACACGAATGTACGTAATGACACTCAACATTTTTGGATCTGTTCTGTAGTGACTTGGCAAGACAGCCAAGCCACTCGGAGGTAGCCGAAATGCACGCGTTTAAGCTGACGCAGACTGGCGTGAGGTCTGGAACAGGACAATGTCTTGAGAATTGCAAATAAAGTACGAAGACCTTGGAATACTTAACTTTAATCCATAATTGGTGAACATCGCTCTTGTTTATACATAATTATAATCTCAATATAAACTGGTAATGGGGCCTTGCTAGGTCGTAGCAAATGACGTAGCTGAAGGCTATGCTAACTATCGTCTCGGCAAATGAGAGCGTAATTTGTCAGTGAACCATCGCTAGCAAAGTCGGCTGTACAACTGGGGCGAGTGCTAGGAAGTCTCTCTAGACCTGCCGTGTGGCGGCGCTCGGTCTGCAATCACTGACAGTGGCGACACGCGGATCCGACGTATACTAACGGACCGCGGCCGATTTAAAGGCTACCACCTAGCAAGTGTGGTGTCTGGCGGTGACACCACATGTTGATCAAGAGATGTTTTCCAACAGATAGTAGCTAGTCTTAATGCTGTGCCTTGAAATGCTACTTAGATCTTTGTATCAAAAGTTTGTGGTGTGGCATCTACGGAGTACATTTCTTCGGGCTTCACGAAGAGCCATACGTCGCGTCTTACGTCGCGTTACGTCATGCCCACGTCACGAGTGGAAGCAGAACTTGGGAGACGCCATATTGAGTTTCGTCGTAATCAGCTGAAGCCCGTAACTGGTAGGTTGTATATTAGAACTACGCGCTACGAATAAATGCTGTTTCTATGCGCCGGCACATTGAGAATCTCTCGAAAGCGCGTCGTTTTTCGTACGATTTGTTGTAATAAAATAACGGGAAACGTCATATTCGTGGTGAAACCATTTTCATACTTTGTTGTTTAGATAAAACTTGCGTATTATGAAAGTATGTCGTTTCAAGGCAGTACCATATTGAAGATTTATCAAAAACGTGTCATTCTTGGTACGATTTGTTATACTTAAATGTCAGTGAATGACACGTCGGAGATATATTACATTTGTTGTGATACGCGCTAAATGCGGTAATGTACAAAAATATGTGCGTCTGTTAGTTACCACTTGTTCAAATGTTCACTACCAGTTAAAGTACGGCTTTTTTGGAAGTGATAAATTTAACCTAGGTGAGTAAAAGCTACGTCCGTTCGGTTTTGAGGAAACCAGAAGTAGTCTCTGGCTGGCTGCTTGAATTTATGCGCACGACGACGCGATTGGCTAACTTCAACGCTAAATAGCTCGGAAATGGCGCAAGGAATCCAATTATTTCTTAACAGTTATTTCTCAACACAACCTCCCCCGCAGCACCCTTACAAGCGTTTCAAACTGTTTCTGACCACGTTGTACATCATCAGCAACAGTACATGGTGTGACTTGCGCAGGTAGAATACTGTCTTCCATTCGCTGTGGTACGGAAGCAAACAGCCTCCGATGCCATTCTGAGGAATTTCTTGCCATACCTGAAAAACACATTGTTTCAATTCATGGGGGTTCATAAGAAAGTATGCTTCGTATTGCATTCCAGATAGGGTGGTCAAATATATGTACAGCCCTCAAGATATTTATAGTGTGAACTGCAATGTGAGGCCCTGCACTATGCTGCTAGGACATGACATTTCCTACCCCAGTCATGAAGAATTTTACAGTCTGATTCACCATTCATGCAACATACTGGCGAGTAGTCAGCCTTACTTTAGCAGTTACCAAACCAGTCCTGTCGTTATATCCAATAGCTCCCCACACCACAATTGTAGATGCTGGAGAGCTATGAGTCTCAGGAATCGATGCTTCCCGTGATCCTTCACCAGGTTATAACTCAAGACTACCACAAAAAGGAGCGAAACTCACAGTTGAACACCGCAAAGTGCCAGCGTCCCAGTTGACACCTTGCAAGCCTGTGTTATCTGCGGTAGGGTGTCAGTGATAAACAAAGTATCGGAGTTCGAGACCTGAACCATGCTACCAGCAAGCCGCACGAGACGGTTCTCGCGACGCTCTGCTTGTAACCTATCCTCAGATTTCAGCTGTTGTCATCTGTCTATTCGTTAGGGCCAGTCGAACCATCCTAAGACCACCTCGTGGTGTATTCCTTCTGGAAGGACCTGTACTAATTCTTCTGCTGTTGGCCAGTCCATGACGTCATCACCCGGCCTGCAGTCACTGGCCTATATCAACCCGTCTGCGCGACCTGTCACTATGACGATCCTATCTCCCTCACGCCAGTAGCAATCCTCTGAGTATACTGTGTTGCCATCTCTACCTGAAAAGTTCCAATAACGTTCCACACATTCAATAGCCATCATGTCTTCACATCAGTCTTTATCTCTAGGAATATCTTTTTTCTGTACTGAAAACGCTGAAGATGAAGTCAGATGAGAATGAAATTTTACTCAACGTATCCCACAGACACGTAAATATTGGAATACACTGAAGAGGCAAAGAAACTGGTACACCTGCCTAATATCGTGTCGGGCCCCCGCGAGCACGCAGAAGTGCCGCAACACGACGTGGCATGGACTCAACTAATGTCTGAAGTGTGCTGGAGGGAACTGACTCCATGAATCCTGCAGGGATCTCCAGAAATCCGTAAGCGTACGAGGGGGTGGAGATCTCTTCTCAACAGCATGATGCAAGGCATCTCAGATATGCTAAATAATGTTCATGTCTGGTGGCCAGCGGAAGTGTTTAAACCAGAAGAGTGTTCCTGGAGCCGCTCTTAGCAATTCTGGACGTGTGGGGTGTCGCATTGTCCTGCTGGAACTGCCCAAGTCCGTCGGAATGCACAGTGGACATGAATGTATGCAGGTGATCAGACAGGATGCTTACGTACGTGTCACCTATCATAGTCGTATCTAGACGTATCAGGGATCCCATATCATTCCCACTGCACACACCCTAAACCATTACAGAGACTCCACCAGCTTGAACAGTCCTCTGCTGACATGCAGGGTCCATGGATTCATCAGTTTGTCTCCATACCCGTACACGTCCATCCGCTCGATACAATTTGAAACGAGACTCGTCCGACCAGGCTACATGTTTCCAGTCATCAACAGTCCAATGTCGGTGTTGAAGGGCCCAGACGAGGCGTAAAGCTTTGTCTCGTGCTATCATCAAGCCTTGGGCTCTGAAAGCCCATATCGATGATGTTTCTTTCAATGGTTCGCACGCTGACACTTGATGATGGCACAGCACTGAAACCCGCAGCAATTTGCGGAAGGATTGCACTTCTGTCACGCTGAAATAGTCTCTCCAGTCGTCGTTGGTCCCCTTTTTGCAGTATCTTTCTCCAGGTGCAGCGATGTCTGACGTTTGATGTTTTACCGGATTCCTGATATTTGCGATCCTACGGGAAAAACCCTACTTCATCGCTATTTTGGAGATGCTGTGTCCAAACGGCCGTGCGCCGACTATAACATCACGTTCAAACTCACTTAAAAGTCTTGATAACCTGACATTGTGGCAGCAGTAACCGATCTAACAACTGCATCAGACACTTGTTGTCTTATATAAGATTTGCCGATCGCAGCGTCGTATTCTGCCTGTTTACATATCTCTGTATTTGAATACACACGCCTATGCCAGTTTCTTTGGCGCTTCAGTGTATGAGCTCGTTAATATTATCTATGTACTTTGGTTTCAGGAATACACTCGCACAGATTATACGATAGTTTAGTAAACTTTGTTATTGTTCAAAACAGGTAACTTTACTGTCTGCGTCATATGTAATTATATTTGTTTGTTTGTTTCAGGTAAGTAGCACATCTTATAACGCTGAAACCGATGCTTCAGCTGACGTGGTACTGGAGTGGCAATAACTTACTGAATCAGAGGAAGATTTGGGAGCTTCATGCAATTCACGAGTAAGTACTGTAAAATATGAACATATTCTCAATGAAGAGAGAGAGAGAGATGTTTCGTCAAAATCGCTCAGATCGGTGGTAGTGGACGACCAAACTACTGGAGATCTGTAGATAATGTTGCTGCTCTCGACCGGAAAGCAAAATCGACTAAACTCTCGTAGAACATCACGGAAAACAACATAGGTGAGTGAAACTTCCTGGCAGATTAAAAGTGTGCGCCGGACCGAGACTCGAACTCGGGACCTTTGCCTTTCACGGGCAAGTGCTCTGGCAGAAGTAAAGCTGTGAGGAGGGGGCGTTAGTCGTGGTTGGGTAGCTCAGTTGGTAGAGCACTTGCCCACGAAAGGCAAAGGTCCCGAGTTCGAGTCTCCGTCCGGCACACAGTTTTAATCTGCCAGGAAGTTTCATATCAGCGCACACTCCGCTGCAGAGTGAAAATCTCATTCTGATCATAGGCGAGTGTTCCCGAGCTGTGGGTGGAACGAATGCAGAGGTGTGTTGGCTTTAAATACGTCCTACTTTGAAGTCGAACATCGCTGATTGTGTATAATACTCAAACGTACATATTTGCAGCATCACTTCTGATTCATTAGTATCAGACCATGCACACGACGTTATGCGGCTGAGTTCAAGTAAGCATCTGTAGCAATTTGCTCATCCTCTGCAACTGCACTCGCTGAGCCAGTTTGTCACTGAGTGGGTTGGAACAATAGTCGCGCACCGACACTCTACGGTACATACTTCCATAATAAAGCAAGCACCTTCTTCCTTGTTTCAGAACTTGTACATTATGCCGTTCCCATAATGTAGAACACAAGTATTTAGCAGCCACAAGTCGCACTGAAATAAATTATGCATTAAGCTCACATTATCCGCTATTTAGATGACCTTCTTTATCCACCCTCCAGGCTGTTAATCCGCTTCACCTGTACTCTGCCAGCTTGCCCTTGCGATGTTCCGTATGCTGATAGTGCAGAACAACGGTACTGTGTGAAGAAGTGTTACTCCTCTATAATGCTTTTATAATGCCCGACGTTGGATAATGTATGGATCTTGAACGGGAATAGAAATGAGAATCAACGTAAATAATGTAGCTGGCGAGTAAAATTGTGATTCATTTGTATTTATTTCCTTGTTGTAATTTCGTGTTGATAATAAAACTATAATGATACGTACACTCAAAAATAACAAGTCTTCAATGTGAAGGCAAATGTACTGATCTTGAACATAAATCAGACCTGAAATTAATACGAGGTGCATTCAAGTTCTAAGGCTTCCGATTTTTTTTCTAATTAACTACTCACCCGAAATCGATGAAACTGGCGTTACTTCTCGACGTAATCGCCCTGCAGACGTACACATTTTTCACAACGCTGACGCCATGATTACATGGCAGCGACGAAGGCTTCTTTAGGAGTCTCTTTTGACCACTGGAAAATCGCTGGGGCAATAGCAGCACGGCTGGTGAATGTGCGGCCACGGAGAGTGTCTTTCATTGTTGGAAAAAGCCAAAAGTCACTAGGAGCCAGGTCAGGTGAGTAGGGAGCATGAGGAATCACTTCAAAGTTGTTATCACGAAGAAACTGTTGCGTAACGTTAGCTCGATGTGCGGGTGCGTTGTCTCGGTGAAACAGTACACGCGCAGCCCTTCCCGGACGTTTTTGTTGCAGTGCAGGAAGGAATTTGTTCTTCAAAACATTTTCGTAGGATGCACCTGTTACCATAGTGCCCTTTGGAACGCAATGGGTAAGGATTACGCCCTCGCTGTCCCAGAACATGGACACCATCATTTTTTCAACACCGGTTACCCGAAATTTTTTTGGTGGTGGTGACTCTGTGTACTTCCATTGAGCTGACTGGCGCTTTGTTTCTGGATTGAAAAATGGCATCCACGTCTCATCCATCGTCACAACCGACGAAAAGAAAGTCCCATTCGTGCTGTCGTTGCGCGTCAACATTGCTTGGCAACATGACACACGGGCAGCCGTGTGGTCGCCTGTCGCCATTCGTGGCACCCACCTAGATGACACTTTTCGCATTTTCAGGTCGTCATGCAGGACTGTGTGCACAGAACCCACAGAAATGCCAACTCTAGAGGCGATCTGTTCAACAGTCATTCGGCGATCCCCCAAAACAATTCTCTCCACTTTCTCGATCGTGTCGTCAGACCGGCTTGTGCGAGCCCGAGGTTGTTTCGGTTTGTTGTCACACGATGTTCTGCCTTCATTAAACTGTTGCACCCACGAACGCACTTTCGACACATCCATAACTCCATCACCACGTGTCTCCTTCAACTGTCGATGAATTTCAATTGGTTTCACACCACGCAAATTCAGAAAACGAATGATTGTACGCTGTTCAAGTAAGGAAAACGTCGTCATTTAAAGTATTTAAAACACTTCTCATTCTCGCCGCTGGCGGTAAAATTCCATCTGCCGTACGGTGCTGCCATCTCTGGGACGTATTGAAAATGAACGCGGCCTCATTTTAAAACAATGCGCATGTTTCTATCTCTTTCCAGTCCGGAGAAAAAAAGTCGGAGGCCTTAGAACTTGAATGCACCTCGTACAAATAATGTGACCGACATGTAAAATTGTAGCTCAGCCATATTTATTTTCATTACAGCAATTAGGTGTTGATAATACGACAATATTTGATACACAATCCGATTTCTCAAGAAACACGTCTGCTTTCTGCAAGACTACGATCTAGAGTTTCTTATACTACATTAGTTACTTGTTGATTCTTCGCTTCTTTCAACGATAGATACACCAGTAGAGGAGAGCCAACGTAAGCAATTTCTGTGCATCATCACCCGTTGCTAATATAAGCAATAACACGTAGACGAACTGAAAGTTTTATTATCTTTTACTGTGGCGAAAGGACTCCCGTCCCCGATTGCTGCACCTACAGCCTGATTCCCCTAATGGGAATCCGTATGGGACAGAGGTCGACATTATAGACAGGAACGCACGGAGAAAGTGAAAAAGTGTCTCACTAATTTCAGAAATATTTCGGAATGAGTACTGAGTCGTCATAAATAGTCTTCCGAAACTGACAAGACGGTTGTGCTGTGAAGGAATGTGCTGGAATAATTCTCTATCTGAATACCTGCCAGCATTTAAATGCGAAACATTCATCATCAGAAGGTAAGAGTCGCCTTTTTACTTTTTTCAGGCGTGTTTCTGACCTCTCCTCACCTGGAATTCCAGTTGGGTGACTGGTTCACCTCCCAAGTCTTTCACCTTGGAGGGTGCCACGCTAAACATAACAGGACTGGATACCTCGACTTGTCGTTTCTCACTCTTAATACACAGCAGACACTGCCTCTCCCATTTAGCGATCTTTAGTGTACGTTATTCCTCGTGGGCGCCGGTGCTAACCTCAATTCTGTCTAGAAAGTCGCTTGGGGCTCACGATGACAGTTTCCTAATCCTGTCGAAATTCTTCCGTACGTCACATGGAGAGAAACGAAGTTGTGCTTGCATTTCAGATGCTATTAGCTAATACTCTCTCAACAGGAAGAGTGGACATGCGTTTCGTTATTCCGTTGCACCTGGAATAAAATCGTGCCAGTGTACAGAACTAGTATCTCTACATTCAAATCTGCAATTCAGAAGGGGAGAAGGAGGTTATAGATTTAGTTAACAGGTAGTTGAATGTTTTAAATAATAGTCCCAACAACATAATGATGTTTATTTATTTACTGGTGACCGGTTTCGACCACTGTTCTAGTCAGACCGCTTGCTCTGTGAACAGAGTAACACGAATGTGCTTAGAAGAATGTACACTACAAGCACAAAAAGAACCGTAGTACATCAACAAACACTTGAAAGAAAGAAAGCCTATACCCAAGTGAGTCTGCTGAAGCTGGTGAGGAGCGGTCGCCACTCTAGGAGGAAAATAACGGCTGCTGAATCACATGCAATTTACATCGCTCAAATAACGGAAGCTCCAGCCACCGTCTCCAGCATTTTATCATCGTCAGACAATGGCCCTAAAACACATTAAATAAGGCCTAAATACAATTGTTTGTGTACAATATTTACGTCCATACCATACATATATCGAAAATACAAATAAACCTAGTCAAACGATAACCTAAAACTTAAAATTGAGTAAAACGAAAGAAAATAAGCTGTTAACGTCTCGGAATATGCACTGTACCCTCTATAGGGTCTCGTGTGTAATAACCATGAGGTCAAGGTGTTTAGCAGGGACGCCACCTGTAACCATGGTAACGTTCTTAAGATCAATGTATTGCGACTGCGTATCATAGATACATCAGTATTGTCGTACAATCTTTGGCTCGCCAGTAGTCAAGGTACCATTATATATGTATATCTCTAACGTCTATAAGTTGTAGAATTTTGGAACACGTATTATGTTCGAGTATAATGACTTTTCTGGAGACTAGAAAACTACTCAGTAGGAATCAGCATGGGTTTCGAAAAAGACGATCGTGTGAAACCCAGCTGGCGCTATTCGTCCACGAGACTCAGAGGGCCATAGACACGGGTTCCCAGGTAGATGCCGTGTTTCTTGACTTCCGCAAGGCGTTCGAAACAGTTCCCCACAATCGTTTAATGAACAAAGTAAGAGCATATGGACTATCAGACCAATTATGCGATTGGATTGAAGAGTTTCTAGATAACAGAACGCAGCATGTCATTCTCAATGGAGAGAAGTCTTCCGAAGTAAGAGTGATTTCAGGTGCGCCGCTGGGGAGTGTCGTGGGACCGTTGCTATTCACAATATATATAAATGTCCTCGTGGATAACATCGGAAGTTCACTGAGGCTTTTTGCGGATGATGCTGTAGCGTATCGAGAGGTTGTAACAATGGAAAATTGTACTGAAATGCGGGAGGATCTGCAACGAATTGACGCATGGTGCAGGGAATGGCAATTCAATCTCAATGTAGACAAGTGTAATGTGCTGCGAATACATAGAAAGATAGATCCCTTATCATTTAGCTACAAAATAACAGGTCAACAACTGTAAGCAGTTAATTCCATAAATTATCTGGGAGTAGGCATTAGGAGTGATTTAAAATGGAATGACCATATAAAATAAATCGTCGGTAATGCAGATGCCAGACTCAGATTCATTGGAAGAATCCTAAGGAAATGCAATCCGAAAACAAAAGAAGTAGGTTACAGTACACTTGTTCGCCCACTGCTTGAATACTGCTCACCGGTGTGGGATCCGTACCAGATAGGATAAATAGAAGAGATAGAGACGATCCAACGGAGAGCAGCGCGCTTCGTTACAGGATCATTTAGCAATCGCGAAAGCGTTACGGAGATGATAGATGAACTCCAGTGGAAAACTCTGCAAGACAGACGCTCAGTAGCTCGGTACAGGCTTTTGTTGAAGTTTCGAGAACATACCTTCACCGAGGAGTCAAGCAGTATATTGCTCCCTCCTACGTATATCTCGGGAAGAGACGATGAGGATAAAATCAGAGAGATTAGAGCCCAGACAGCGGCATACCGACAATCTTTCTTTCCACGAACAATAAGAGACTAGAATAGAAGGGAGAACCGATAGAGGTACTCAAAGTACCCTCCGCCACACACCGCCAGGTGGCTTGGGGAGTATGGATGTAGATGTAGATTATCAAGAAAGATATGTTACTACTACCGATCATAGAATGAAATAGTTATTAAAAGTTGAAAATTATTTCTATCATAATTACATTCAATAATAACGTGGCCATTATGTATTAAAGGGCGTTACAAGCAAACATTATTAAGATATAGAGCGTTAGTGCCCTTCTAAGGGGCAAGCGAACAACATACCTCAGACATAGATGGCGAGAAAAATATTACCTATCATTACGGTAATCGTATGAAGAATGATAGGTTTCTATTGTTAATATTATGTACAATATAACAATTATGTTTAAAACATTAATGAACCTCAATGTAGTATACCTGACATCTTAATATTTTCTCACAGTTTTCGCGTTTCAATAAATTGCGCTGCTCCAGACATACATTCACTTAAACGTCTCTAGAAGAGAACAAGTGTCTGGCGCAGTTGTTGGATCGTTTACTGTTGCTACAATGGCAGGTTATCAAGATTTTAGTGAGTTTGAACGTGGTGTTATTGTCGGCGCACGAGCGGTGGGACACATCATCCCCGAGATAGCGATGAAGTGGGAATTTTGCTGTACGATCACTTCACGAGTGTACCGCGAATATCAGGAATCCGGTAAAACATCAAATCTCCGACATCGCTGCGGCTGGAGAAAAGTCCTACAAGAAAGGGATCGACGACGACTGAAGAGAGTCGTTCATCGTGACAAAAGTGCAACCTTTCCGCAAATTGCTGCAGATTTCAATGCTCGGCCATCAACAAGTGTCAGCGTACGAACCATTCAACGAAACATCATCGATATGGGCTTTCGGAGCCGAAGGCCCACTCGCGTACCCTTGATGACTGCACGACACAAAGCTTTATGCCTCGCCTGGGCCCGTCAACACCGACATTGGACTGTTGATGACTGCAAATACGTTGCCTAATCGGACGAGTCTCGTTTCGGATTGTATCGATGGATGGACGTGTACGGGTATGGAGACAGCTTCATGAATCCATGGACTCTGCATGTGAGCAGGGGACTGTTCAAGCTGGTGGAAGCTTTGAAATGGTGACGGGCGCGTGCAGTTGGAGTGATATGGGACCCCTGATACGTCTAGCTACGACTCTGACAGGTGACACGTACGTGAGCATTCTGTCCGATCACCTGCATCCATTCATGTCCATTGTTCATTCCGATGGACTTGGTAAATTCCATCAGGACAATGCGACACCTCACACGTCCAGTATTGCTACAGAGTGGCTCCAGGAAAGCTCTTCTGAGCTTAAACACTTTTGCTGGCCACCAAACTCCCGAGGCATGAACATTATTGAACATATCTGGGATGTCTTGCAGTGCTGTTCTGGAGGGATCTCCACCCCCTCGTACTCTTACAGATTTATGGACAGCCTTGCAGGGTTCAAGGTGTCAATTGCCTCCAGCGCTACTTCAGACATTAGTCGAGTTGCGGCACTTCTGTGAGCTCGCGTGGTCCTACACGGTATTAGGCAGATATGCCAGTTTCTTTGGCTCTTCAGTGTAGAATTCATTAACTTTACGTACTATGTTGCCTCCAGTTTTGATGCTAAGGTGATCGCTAATCTCATTTCTGCTAAGTCTCATCACTTTCGTCTTTCTTTGATTAACTCTCAGTACAGATTCTGTGATCAGTTGAACGTTCACTCTGTTCAACAAGTCCTACAGCTCTTCGCCGAGAATGAAACTTGTCATAGGTATCTTTTAACCCCGAATTCTAATCGCCTTCATGAAACTTTCTTTTGTTTCCTTTAATTGCCTCTTCGAAGTACAGTAAGGGTGAAAGACTTCCCTTTCTTGCACTAGTGTCAGCCGAGGAGTTCTGTCATAATACAGGAAAAGGATAAGTGTTTCATAATTCTAATGCGAACGGACGGAAGCAAGGCATATCCACCTACCAGGTGTACAAGTATGAAACTGGAATTTCCCTACAGATGGTGCTAGCCGCTGGTTTAGGACCCGAGAGACGGTGTCTGCAGCGCCGTCTGCTTCTTGCAACGGCTGGCGACGAATGTCAACACACAGTAACGCAAGTTACATGCATCGGTACCTGTTTCAAACCCGTAAACACGTGGAGTTTTGTGCCTACAAACTACGATTTGAAGACAACATTGGTTTTGTCTTATCATCTGAAGAAAACTGCTGCAGAATCGCATGGAATGTTTGTCGAAGCTTTCGACGAACATGCTCTTGGGAAAACGCAGTGTTTAGAGTGGTTCCAAAAATTCAGAAGTGGCGATTTTGACCTGAGAAACGACGACCGCGGGAAACCACCGAAAAAGTTCGAAGACAATGAATTGCAAGCCTTATTGGATGAAGATGATACTCAAACTCAACAGGAACTTGTGGAACAACTGAATGTGACGCGGAAATCACTTTCTCTTGAAAGCTATGGGAAAGGTGCAGAAAGTGGGAAAATGTGTTCCGCATGAACTGAATGAAATACAGCAAGCAAATCGAAAGACCACTTGTGAGATTCTGCTCGCCAGATACAGAAGAAAGTCGTTTCTCCATCGAATAGTTACAGGTGATGGAAAATGGATATATTCTGAGAATTCTGAGCGTCGTAAATGATGGGTGAATCCAAGCAAACCACCGTCATCCACTACAAGACGAAATCGCTTTGGAAAGAAGACAATGCTCTGCGTTTGGTGGATCATAAGGGTGTCACCTGTTATGAGTTGCTAAAACTTGGGGAAACCTTTAACAATGATCGCTACCAACAGCAAATGATCGATTTAAATCGAGCATTACGTGAAAAACGACCGGAATACGGAAAAGGGCAACACAAAGTCATATTTCTCCATGATAATGCCCCATCACACACAGAAAAAGGGGTCAGGGAAACGACCGAGGCTTTCAGTTGGGAAATACTAGGGCATGCGGCATATTCCCCAGACTTGGCTCCGTCCGATTATCATCTATCTGCATCACTGGTACACGCTCTCGCTGAACAACGCTTCAATTCGCATGAAAATGTACGAAGACGGATCGCTGACTGGTTCGCTTCAAAAGAAGAACTGTTTCTTTGTCGTGGTATTCATAGCCACTCGGAGAGTTAAGAGAAATTTATGGATAGCAATGGAGATTATTTTGAACTAAATATTGCTTATCACTTTCAAACAACAGACGTGTAAATATTGTAACTAAATTCCGGTTTTGTACTTCTACACCTGCTATAGTTACTGTTGTGGATTGGCAAGAGGGCCAACCCACTAATGTAAGAGGAAGCCGATAGGCACGCGTTTAAGCTCACGCAGGCTGGCGTGAGGTCTGGAACAGGACAAGGAATTTAGACTTCAGAAAAAAAGGTGGTACTTGGTGGAATACTTAACTTTAATCCATTAATGTTGAACGTAGCTCTTGTCTGTACATTCTTTACAATATCAATAGCAACTGATAATGGCGCCTTGCTAGGTCGTAGCAAATGACGTAGCTGAAGACTACGCTAAACTATCGTCTCGGCAAATGAGAGCGTAATTTGTCAGTGAACCATCGCTAGCAAAGTCGGTTGTACAACTGGGGCGACTGCTAGGAAGTCTCTCTAGACTACACCTGCCGTGTGGCGGCGCTCGGTCTGCAATCACTATAGTGGCGACACGCGGGTCCGACGTATACTACCGGACCGCGGCCGATTTAAAGGCTACCACCTAGCAAGTGTGGTGTCTGGCGGTGACAGCACAGTTACACGCATCCTTCGGATGGTTCTTTTGGAAACGGAAACGATCTACGTATTTTTCGAACTGCTTGGAACGTTTTGTTGCTCCAGCGATCTAACGTAAATTGCTCCCAGGAGTTGCAGAAAATCTTTCGCTTAATGTCTGTAGGATCGCACAGGTACCGGGTCGGATCCAGTGGTATCAGTTACCTGTAGTCTCAGAGAGGAAGAGGCGGTGGTCTTGTTGAAGAAACCATCCCAATCTCGCGTACGTCGGCCGTCGTAATTTAATTTATTATTTACTACAGAAATTGGTTGGTAATTGTGATTGTTGCCTACTACTTGATGGACCATAATCAAAATAATATTTCATTCAATTCTGATTTACAATGAAATGCTTTTGTGAAGTTCTCTTTTTTTAACAATATTAAACGTGAGTGGAAATTATTATTTTACGTTAATGAACGTTAGACTCACTGAATCTTAAAGCATGAACATATAAGTTGAACAATGGAATAAACTTTTCATATTAATTTCCTCGGCTAGTCGGTTCACTTTAAAGCAAAAAATCTTTAGTTATTAATTACAATTGCTGCCCCACGCGCGAGAGTATTTTTTCTTACCTCCGTTAACCATTGCCTCGTAGTCGGAGTCCTGGCTCTGGCTCTCGGCTGTTGTACTGAAAATAAGAATCTTAAAGCTACGTATTTTCTACAGCGTCGGGCGGCTGTGGAGAAAAATGTATATTACGTTAACAGCGGACGGGTTTTTCGCTTCCGCTAATTTTTATAAGTTAATATCGCCACGTAAAGGCGTCGTTGGCTGCATCGGCCGCTGCGATTGTTACACTGTAAATTACTCGAATGCAGGTTAATTCAAATGAAGGCGGATATGAAATCGGGATCACCTCTTACAAATTAAAAGTGAACAATAATATTAAATCAGTATATTATCCGCTTAATTAGTACAAATATGCTTACATTTGCAGATGTCTGTCTACACGCAACCAAGACAAGAGAAGAAGTGAAGACGACTAAAAAAATTAACAAAAGAGCGTATCTTGTCGTCTCTTTAGATCATTTTGTTATATTTCTTTGCCCTCGAAATCTACACAGAGAAATTATTATAATACGGTTACATGAGAAAAATGCATATTATTCAATTTTTAAATGTCTCTTCTTTATATATACTGTTTTTTAAAGACTTTTCTAATTATTTCACTGGGGACGCTATACCAGCGTTTTTCAGTAACTATTAAGAAAACCACAGACATTTTAATCGGGATTGTCGAGCACTGGTTTGAGCTCTGGTTCTCTCCAGTTAAGGGACAATACACTAAGATGTTGGAAGTATGAAACAAACCATTCCACATTTGCAGAGCATTTAAAACACTACAACCATCATCCTACAAACATGGAACAAGAAATGAAAATAATGAGAATAAGCAACCATGACAAACATCTTATACAAATGCAAGAAAACTTCCACATCCCGAAAGCCATAGCAGAAAACAAACATGTGATAAATGAACAAACACACATCAACACAGGCTCCCTACTACACTTAGTAAAGGAGATGATAACATAAAACAAAAAAAAAAACAAAAAAACTTTCCCCACACCATCTGGAGACACACACACACACACACACACACACACAAACAGCAAAAAAAAAAATTATATAACACCGAAATACACACACACACACAGCACAAAAAAGTATATATCACAAAAAAAAACCACACACACACACACACACACACACACAAACGGACACACAAATGCATACACGAACAGACCACAGATACTTCAATAGTTACACTCATAAGTTTGGCAATAACATTCGATCTTTGGCAAAAACATTTGAGAGTCGGCAACAGAAACCAAAACATTGCTTTAAAACAAGCGTTCAGTGCATAGTGCTGTGGAATGGGGGAAAAAACCGCAAATTGGCGTTCGTAAGAAGAAGAACAACACCAAAATTGCAACAGGAGCGTAATGTGTAGGAAATTGTGCACGCAACCTGTAAGTACAGTTCAAAACATTACTACTTAATAGGAAATACCAACCACCAGAACTGTTTATAACCTATAGGCACAATGACAAAAATGTAAATAAAATAGCTAACATATGTACGTATTCCAGGCCACTGATGATGCCTTGCAGAAAATAAAGGCGAAACGCGTATGGCACTAAAATTGTGTTTTATTCAGTTGTTGTCAGACGGTCCATAAATAAAAATTATCAATATACCGTAATACTAAAAGCCTCGCTCAGCAGAAGAAGCGAGAGGAAAGCGACGTTGGTGCACCGGTACAACAAAAAGCGGCGTAGCAATTGAGCGTGAGTGGCTGACTACAGATGCAAATTTAGCCGCGGCGCGGTCTGGTGTTCGAGCAAATGGAGTACACGGGTGGGGGCGGTGTGAGTCTATATTCCCCACTAACGGCCGTTCACGTTGAGTCCCGCGTGTTGCCGGAGGTGAAAGGAAACTCTGGGAGGAGGCGGCAGTGCTCCAGTCAGGAATTCCAGGCAAGCCGAGCCTCGCTAATTACCTCTTTCCTACGTCCAACAGGTCGCGCGCAAGTGGATCGTTAAAGCGAACGGCCGTTCGCCAACACCGGCGCGCCGCGGTTCGTTCTTGTACGTTGCTTTTTTTGTCGTCACGCTTACGGCGGCTTGTTAAAGGAACGTTGGCTCCGTGAGTCGGAGCGAAATTCCCGTACACAAGTTCGCTCACTTTGGTTCAAACTGCTTCAAAAAGCTATAGATAAGATTGTAAGGGTACAGTACCATTACGTAGTATCGATTATGGACTATGCAGAGATCATACATGGTTTAAGCAAAGACTGCAGTGCAGTCAACAAAGTGCGAGTGGGTAAGCAGTAGTCGAGTGTTGGAGTCCGTGGGTGGAAGTCGGGTGTGAGAAGCTAAGAGAGAGAGGTTGCTCGGTAGCGAGGCCGGAGATGAGAGGCAGAATGACACACAGTGTCTGATGTTCGTAAATGTTTATAAATTGAGTGATTTAATTAATAAAGTCCAGCAATTAAGAAAGGACATGTTGTCATTTAGTAGTTTTCACAATAACGGAAGTGGACAACAATGAGTCTCATGACAAGGAGGAAAGATATATATTATGCTAAAATAATTAAAATATAACTTCACCTAGAGCGTATGGGAATAATATAGTTCGGTG
Source organism: Schistocerca serialis cubense (assembly GCF_023864345.2). NCBI lineage: Eukaryota > Metazoa > Arthropoda > Insecta > Orthoptera > Acrididae > Schistocerca > Schistocerca serialis. The sequence continues at coordinate 17,694,602 of NC_064641.1, forward strand.
CAAAACTGGGGGGGGAGCTTACAAGATGCTTCAAACTCTCTTTTCACAAGGTCAGTCATTTCAGTGTGATAAACTCCTTCACACTGTACGCGACCGAGATTAACTTGAATATCACATTTTCGTACCCTGACGGAAAAAATCACAGCACCAAAAAATAATTACTGTAGAGTAGTGAAATTTCGGGAACACTTTTGTCTAGGTAGCATATTTAAGTGATTAACATTGCAAGAGCACAGGTTAATGTATGCGCGAAATAACCCATTGCAAATGTGAAACGTTAATACAGTACATTAATAACCGGTGTAGCCCCCCTTAAAGTTGAATGCAGGCGTGAAAACGTGCATGCATTTTCTGGTACAGGTACCGGAGGTCAGTCTGTGGGCTGAAGTCCCAGACCTGTTGCACGCCGTCGGTCAGTACAAGTTAATGCTGTTTGTGGATGGCACTGGATTTGTCACCCGATGATGCCCTACATGTGCTCGATTGGAGACAGATCTGGTTATCGAGCACGCCAAAATGAACTTGTCGACTCTCTGTAGAGCATGTTGGGTTAGAACAGCGATGTGTGGGCGAGCGTTATCCCGTTGGAAAATATCCCCTGGAATGCTGTTCGTGAATGGCAGCACAACAGGTCGAATCACCAGACTGATGTAACAACTTACAGTTAGGGTGCGTGGGGTAACACCATTAGCGCTCGTGCCGTCATACGAAGTCGCACCCCAGACAATAAGTGAACTGCGGCTGCAGGTCCAGAGTGACTAGCGCGCAGACATGTTGGTTGCTTTCCTCCTGACCGACACACGGCCAACACTGGCAACAAGACAGAACTAGCTTTCATCAGAAAACACAATTAAGCATCCAGCGCCACAGTCTGGAACCGCGCGACCGCTACGGTCGCAGGTTCGAATCCTGCCTCGGGCATGGATGTGTGTGTGATGTCCTTAGGTTAGTTAGGTTTAAGTAGTTCTAAGTTCTAGGGAACTGATGACCTCAGATGTTGAGTCTCATAGTGCTCAGAGCGATTTGAACCATTCTGCGTAATGTTGAAGTACTCCAGAGGCCAACAAGATACTCATATAGAACTTGGGCGGGACCAGATCGGCGGATCGGCGGCCAACTCCGTCCCACTGCCAGTGTATAGCATATGAAGGACTGGTTACAACAGGTGTGGGTCAGTCTGCCGCAGGAGACGATACGACGACCCTGTGATGTCCTTCCGAACCGTATCAGTGCATGCATCCGGACCAGGGAGGGTGTAAAGGTATCGTGATAAATGGGCTCATAGAGCCAAGTTGTTTACAAATTTGACGCGATTTTGTAATCACTGTAATAACATCACACACCTTTCCAATCCCAAAGTTTCATTTAATTTCCTCCTCTCCTTCTCGGTGCTTCACTCCTTTTGTCAGGCAATGGATCTGAAAAAAGAAAAGTTTCCATCAGTAATGGTGATCTCGTGATTGGGAGAATTAGTTAATCAGTAGCGGTCTCATACACCTTGGCCCATAGTCAGAGCTAGACCAAAATGATAAATTCAGGGTTAGGTAACATAAATATACGAATTTTATTTTTATGCCTCTTTTTCTATTTTTGTGCTTAGCATTTTTCTGGATCTGTAGTTGGTCTACGATGACTGAAACCAGTAATTTATTTATTGGTTTTCCAAAATTGTCGTTGTGGCAAGAGTTTTTTTTCCGTTGTCTTCTCTTCGTTCTTCATTTTCAGATACTTGTGCCCTAATTATGTTAATCAGTAAATAAAAATAGTAGCTATGTAAATACAAAACCACAATACATTGTCACTGAAAGTAGCTATTTTGTGAGTTAGTAAACAGTTATTCTTTAAATACAGAACAAAGGGAGCTTAAGTAGGAATGGGTAAAGAAAAAAGAAATAATGATGTCTCGCATGGAGGATTCATAAGTACTTCTTCATTATTGTATTTTTTTTTTTTCAACCTTTCAAAGCTATTGTGAGAGGATGCTATTGATGAAGCATTAGTTCATACGAAAAGACTCGTTCATAGCTCTGTGACATTATCCTGTATTTATTCGGGATAACTCAAGAAAACTTAACCTGTATCCGAGAGCCAGTTCCTTACAACTGTTTTAAAAAGCGCCTTCTTCGAGTTCTCTTCCTAAGCGTCTTATCCGCTTTGTTTTCGTTTCAGTTCTTCTTATTTTCAAATGTAAGTATCTGGATGGTTAATTAAGGTCATCTTTCTGATGCTTTGTATATTTTCTTTTGGGCTAGCAGCAGGATAATGTGTTTTGATTAATGATGCAAACACGGATTTCTCAGTCACTTTTTCATACCACGAGCCAAACAAGAATGGAAACGCATAGCAACAAAAATACATTACTTCTTGATTATCTCTCTCTCTCTCTCTCTCTCTCTCTCTCTCTCTCTCTCTCTCGTGTGTGTCTGTATTTAAGGGGAGAGAGAGAGAGAGAGAGAGAGAGAGAGAGAGAGAGAGAGACATCCGAATCAGAATTTAAATATGGACAGGAGACTTTATTGACTGGGCGCTCGTTGAAGAAGGGGAATTCTAGAGTGCTGAATCAGTCGACATTTCGTATCGACGTGCATCACAACGGCCTATAGCAAACTCTGTCACAGAAGGATTGAAGTTTGTCCCGTGCTTTCCGCAGAGAAAGGCCGCAGATATTTTCTCTCTCGTCGGCATAAAATTTGTATTGCAATGAGTGAAAGCAGCGAAGAGATATATTTACCAAGCTTTCCCTTTTGCATTGGATTTTGATTTCTTATTCCATAACTTCCAGTACATGCAGAGTTTCAGAGAGTTTTGTTTCTTACATTCTGTTATCCGTGTAGCTTCTGTTGTGACTTGGCAAGACAGCCAAGCCACTAGGAGGTAGCCGAAAGGCACGCGTTTAAGCTGACGCAGGCTGGCGTGAGGTCTGGAACAGTTAAAGGAGTTGAGTCTAGTAAAAAAAGTACGGAGCTTCTGGAATACTTAACTTTAATCCATAATTGGTGAACATCGGTCTGACGGTACATGCATCACAAGATAAATAGCAAATGATAATGGCGCCTTGCTAGGTCGTAGCAAATGACGTAGCTGAAGGCTATGCTAACTATCGTCTCGGCAAATGAGAGCGTAATTTGTCAGTGAACCATCGCTAGCAAAGTCGGCTGTACAACTGGGGCGAGTGCTAGGAAGTCTCTCTAGACCTTCCGTGTGACGGCGCTCGGTCTGCAATCACTGATAGTGGCGACACGCGGGTCCGACGTATACTAACGGACCGCGGCCGATTTAAAGGCTACCACCTAGCAAGTGTGGTGTCTGGCGGTGACACCACACCTTCTTCCCTCGTACTTCCGATTTCTTTACATATGACGTGTGATTCTCACTGTATCACAGCTCGGAACATTAGTGCCTTGTATATTTCTAGGTAATGAACTAAGTGGGCTGTTGGAAAAGTAGTCGAAGTAATTGTGACAATACGATTATTGAAATTAAGAGTTACACAACCAATGAAGTGGGGTCTCTCTTTTATCACTTACTGACTCCCATTTATTTATGGATTCTTCCGTCCCTTCTTGATAGAACAATTCCATATTGAGGGTTGAAAAACACATAGGTGATTTTTATTTGTAGGAACTAGTTTTCGGCTTATTAGGTCATCTTCAGATAACTGCTGGCTATTGTCCAGAATGTTTGGTTCGTAAGAACACAAGCCCCTTGTAAACAATAGCCAGTGGTTATTTGAAGATGGCCTAATAAGCCAAAAACTAGTTCATACAAATAAAAATCACCTACGTGTTTTTCAACCCTCGACTCTCATTTCTTTTAGTTACTTCATATTCGAGGTTTCTGGAAATGCATTCTCTGGCGTTCATAGCTCATATATACTAGCTATCCAGCACGGAGTCCGGAAATCTTATGTTAACATCTTGCAGAGGAAACATTCTTATGTGAACTCCAAAAGAAATGCTTCCTAGTTTTTAACGAGTCGCCGGACAAGGAGGTAAACAGATACGAAGCACTAGCTCGCTTGAAGAAGGATATAAGTTGGAAGTTACCGTGCTTTTATTCATTAAAATCTCTCGGCATTCTCCTCAAATGGTTTAGACATCGCATTCAGGATGGCTGGATGGAGATTAGATCCACTCTCCGGCTTAGTGCGAGCTCAATATGATAAACAACCTCACTGCTTATCCGTGACTACGTCGTAGCAATCAGCAGTAAAGAGAAGCTTGAAACCCCAGATGCTAGGAGCCTATCACAACAGAGTCACACATTCCACAGTACAAGGCACCTTGCAGAAAGTCCAGGGAACTCGTTTCTTGTCTTACCAGTATCCTTCTGTGATGAGACATCTGCAGTTTTCCCACAGTCCATGTTTCAGTTCCACAGAATGATGTGCTGCATTTTTAGAAATATCTTCTTCAAATTGAGACCAATGTTTTACACTGGCAGACTTATTTCGGTGAGGAATTCTCTCACTGCCTGCTTCTTACACTGAGGCGGCGAAAGTCATGCTAATATCGTGTCCGACTTCCTTTTGTCCTACGTAGTGCCGCAACCAGAAGTGGCATGGACTCCACAAGGCATTGGCAGTTCCCTGCAGAAACATTTAACCATGCTGCAAATTGCGAAAGGGTTTGCAGCTGCAGGGTTTTGTGCGCGAACTGATCTCCTGATTATCTCCCGTAAATGTTCGATGAAATTCGAGTTGGGGCAATTGGTTCGCCTAATCACTCTCTTAAATTGTCCGAATTGTTGTCGAAACCAGTCGCAAACAGTTGTGAACCGGTGACATGACGCGTTGTCATCCATGAAAATTGGGTTATTCTTTGGAAACATTAAATCCGTGAATGGCTGCAAATGGTCTCCAAGTAACCGAACATAACCATTTCCAGTCAATGATCAGTCCACCTCGACCAGAGGACCCAGCCCATTCCATACAAACACAGCCCACACCATTATGGACCCACCACCACATTGCACAGTGGCTTCCTGACAAGTTGGACATTTTACAATAGAAGTGCCCTAAGCGTGAACCACCTTCCAATATACAATGTTTTTCTTCTAAATATATACATATTATAAAATTTCATTGTTTTAAACATCATTTAGCTTTTCCCATATGTTGTTGTTGTTGTTGCGGTCGTCAGTCCACAGGCTGGTTTAATGCAGCTCTCCATGCTACTCTATCCTGTGCAGGCTTCTTCATCTCCCAGTACCTACTGCAACCTACATCCTTCTGAATCTGCTTAGTGTATTCATCTCTTGGTCTCCCTCTACGATTTTTACCCTCCACGCTGCCCTCCAATACTAAATCGGTGATCCCTTGATGCCTCAGAACATGTCCTACCAACCGGTCCCTTCTTCTAGTCAAGTGGTGCCACAAACTCCTCTTCTCCCCAATTCTATACAATACCTCCTCATTAGTTATGTGATCTACCCATCTAATCTTCAGCATTCTTCTGTAGCACCACAGTTCGAAAGCTTCTATTCTCTTCTTGTCCAAACTATTTATCGTCCATGTTTCACTTCCATACATGGCTACACTCTATACAAATACTTTCAGAAACGACTTCCTGACATTAATCTATACTCGAAGTTAGCAAATTTCTCTCCTTCAGAAACGCTTTCCTTGCCACTGCCAGTTTACATTTTATATCCTCTCTACTTCGACCATCATCAGTTATTTTGCGCCCGAAATAGCAAAACTCCTTTACTACTTTAGGCATCTCATTTCCTAATCTAATTCCCTCAGCATCGCCCGACTTAATTCGACTACATTCCATTATCCTAGTTTTGCTTTTGTTGATGTTCATCTTATATCCTCCTTTCAAGACACTATCCATTCCGTTCAACTGCTCTTGCAAGTCCTTTGCTGTCTCTGATAGAATTACAATGTCATCGGCGAACCTCAAGGTTTTTATTTCTTCTCCACGGATTTTAACACCTACTCTGAATTTTTCTTTTGTTACCTTTACTGCTTGCTGCTGCTCAATATACAGATTGAATAACATCGGGGATAGGCTACAACCCTGTCTCACTCCCTTCCCAACCACTGCTTCCCTTTCATGTCCCTCGACTCTTATAACTGCCTTCTGGTTTCTGTACAAATTGTAAGTAGCCTTTCTCTCCCTGTATTTTACCCCTTCCACCTTCAGAATTCGAAAGAATTTTCCCATATATACATCACAATACTTTAATTTTCCTGTCACAAATCAATGACCTTAGTCAGCAAAGAATACACACTTCGTAATTAGTGACACACGTTACATAATATAAACCTACATCTAATCGATATAAGTGTTACAAGCTCATTCTCTAATGAAGTCGATATCTACTGGACATTAAACTCTTACCACTCCCACTTCACTTTACAGAATATGCTCTGCCCTAGAGATGTTTGTCACAATTGAGGCTACACTGTTGAGAACGTAAACAGCAATGCTCAGTAGCAAGCACGCTTATGTGTTATTCCAAACGACAGTTTTTGTGCTTGTGAGTAGAAGGAATGGAGTAGAGTTATACAAGCGGGATCACACTTGGGTCGTGGTACAATCAGAGTTTACGTCCAGTACGAACTAAATGACCTTTGTTCTCCACCTTGTACGTTCGTTTATGAGGCGAATAATTAACGCTTTTAAACCTCGTGCTCTTCAAACTTTCTTCGTGATGATTGCGACACGCGAAGGAAATAAACTTTTCGCGGCAGTGCTGTGAAACGGGACGGGCGTCAAGTGCGACGTGTTTCGTAATGGAAGTGCAAGACTGCGACGCCCTCCCATCATGGCAGCGCGTGGGCAGACGTCGTGCGGGCCGAGTGGACGTGGAAAGTGTTCCGCCGTTTGGCGTTCCGACGCCCACGCACGTAATGACAGGCCGCGCGCCATTGTGCTCGCAGGAAAGAGCGAAAACGCGGAAGGAGTAGGTGGGAGGGAGGGGGAGGGGGGGGGGGGGTCAGTCGGGCACTCCCTGCGTGGCTAAGACTTCCTGCGTGGGGCCAGTCTCCGGTTTTCACTGGAGCAATAGAAAGCACGCACTCGAGTCGCCGTCATCCGGGGCAGGGTTTCCGAGGTTTCCACGCCTGTAATGTGAATACTGGCGCTGTGCCCCACATTCTTTCCCAATAAATTTCCAATTGAAGGCATAAAGCACCCCACCTCTTCCCCATAATCCCTTTTGCGTCGCCTTTTGAACGTCGCCTTTTGAACGGAATGAATAAATTTTGAGTGGATGCCGTATCACAAATTCTAACCGTTTGGAAAAGTACGACATGGTGCCGAGAAACTGCAGTACGTTTTTACTTTGTTCACGTACTCTTTTCTATAGTGGTATCTTCATCCGGTTGAACGAAATAGTCATAGTGGGTATCCTTGGCGAGCCGGCCGCTGAGGCCGAGCCCTTCTAGGCGCTTCAGCCCCGAATCGCGCTGTTGCTACGGTCGCAGGTTCGAACCCTGCCTCGGGAATGGATGTGTGTGATGCCCTTAGTTAGGTTTACTGGCCATTAAAATTGCTACACCACGAAGATGACGTGACACAGACGCGAAATTCAACCGACAGGAAGAAGGTCCTGTGATATGCAAATGATCAGCTTTTCAGAGCATTCACGTAAGTATGGCGCTGGTGGCGACACCTACAACGTGCTGACATGAGGAAAGTTTCCAACCGATTTCTCATACACAAACAGCAGTTGACCGGCGTTGCCTGGTGAAACGTTGTTGTGATGCCTCGTGTAAGGAGGGGAAATGCCTACCATCATGTTTCCGACTTTGATAAAGGTCGGATTGTAGCCTATCACGATTGCGGTTTATCGTATCGCGACATTGCTGCTCGCGTTGGTCGAGATCCATGACTGTTAGTAGAATATGGAATCGGTGACTTCAGGAGGGTAATACGGAACGCCGTGCTGGATCCCAATGGCCTCGTGTCACCAGCAGTCGAGATGACAGGCATCTTATCCGCATAGCTGTAATAGATCGTGCAGCCACGTCTCGATCCCTGAGTCAACAGATTGGCACGTTTGCAACACAACAACCATCTGCACGAACAGTTCGATGACGTTTGCAGCAGCATGGACTATCAGCTCGGAGACCGTGCCTGCGGTTACCCTTGACGTTGCATCACAGACAGGAGCGCCTGCGATGGTGTACTCAACGACGAACCTGGGTGCGCGAATGGCAAAACGTCATTTTTTTCGGATGAATCCAGGTTCTGTTTACAGCATCATGATGGTCGCAGCCGTGTTTGGCGACAACGCGGAGAACGCACATTGGAAGCGTGTATTCGTCGTCGCTATACTGGCGTATCACCCGGCGTGATGGTATGGGGTTCAAATGGTTCAAATGGCTCTAAGCACTATGCGACTTAACTTCTGAGGTCATCAGTCGCCTAGAACTTAGAACTACTTAAACCTAACTAACCTAAGGACATCACACACATCCATGCCCGAGGCAGGATTCGAACCTGCGACCGTAGCGGTCGCTCGGCTCCAGACTGTAGCGCCTAGAACCGCATGGCCACTCCACCCGGCGATGGTATGGGGTGCCATTTGTTACACGTATCGGTCACCTCTTGTTCGCATTGACGGCACTTCGAACACTGGACCTTACATTTCAGATGTGTTACGACCCGTGGCTCTACCTTTCATTCGATCCCTGCGAAACCCTACATTTCAGCAGGATAATGCATGACCGCATTTTGCAGGTCCTCTACGGGACTTTCTGGATACAGAAAATGTTCGACTGCTGCCATGGCCAGCACTTCTCCAGATCTCTCACCAATTGAAAACATCTGGTAAATGGTGTCCGAGCAACTGGCTCGTCACAAAATGCCATTCACTACTCTTGATGAACTGTGGTATCGTGTTGAAGCTGCATGGGCAGCTGTACCTGTACACGCCATCCAAGCTCTGTTTGACTCAATGCCCGGACGTATAGGCCGTTATTACGGCCATTGGTGGTTGTTCTCGTTACTGATTTCTCAGGATCTACGCACCCAAATTGCGTGAAAATGTAATCACATGTCAGTTCTGTTTGTGATATCTTAAGGGACTTAACTGCTTAGGTCATCAGTCCCTAAGCTTACACACTACTTAACCTGAATTATCCTAAGGACAAACACACACACCCATGCCCGAGGGAGGACTCGAACCTCCGCCGGGACAGCTGCACAGTGCATGACTGCAGCGCCTGAGACCGCTCGGCTAATCCCGCGCGGAACATGTCAGTTCTAGTATAATATATTTTTCCAATGAATACCCCTTTATCATATGCATTTCTTCTTGGTGTAGCAATTATAGTGGGCAGTAGTGTAGTTCTAAGTCTAGGGGACTCTTGGCGACCCGGTATCATGTGTCGAAAATCATTAAGCATTCGCATTAGTTAGGGTTTGGACAAAAATTTGGAAACACCGCGAGAAACGCATGGTTGGACAGAAATGCAGATGCCAACCAAGCCTGCAGGTTGCGCTGTTATTATGTCTTTTTGTGTATGTAAAATGTTATAAATGTGTTCACGATAAAGGATGACAGCCAAAAACAGTTGCAGGATAAAAATTTTTTATTAAAATTCTTGACCAAGGTTTCGGTACATATAAATATACCTTCATCAGAAGTAAAAAATCCTGAACAGAAAGACACATTCATTAGAAAAGCCATAGCAACGAAAGTGAGAAAGAAAAGCTTAAGTAACGGTGAAATTACCAAAGTAATACAGGCACAAAATCTTTAGTTACTTACTAAAATTACATCATGCAATGGAGATTAATAAAACAATTATGCCAAAGGCGTCGTCAATTGTTTAATTATTAGATAATTACGTCGGTAAAAAGTGCAGTCGTTAGATTTACTATTTTGCGATTGGTTATTGATGAAAAGCATGGACTGACGCGGGAGAACGTTGTTTTGCTATTGGCTGTTGAGTAAACTGACCACTGGTAAAGCAATATTCTTCGCGCGCCTTTCTCTGCTGGTAGAGAAGACTTAGAGTATTCTAGAGAAGAGTGGGAGCCTAGTCATGAAACAGTTCGGACGCGTGTAGCAGTAGTTCCGATGGGAACGGTAAGTTGCCGGACCTAGCAGTGTTTCATACATCAAAAGTGTTGTAAAGTGATGCCATAATTATTCCGATGGGTGTGTAGAAATTTCGGAATTTTTAAATGAATTTTGTGACGAGAAAAGACGTATACTCCGCGTGACGTATTGAGCAGGTCGTTGGCTAAAAACTGTGACTGCATTTGGTAGTGACAGACTTAATATTTGGCGAGCATTCTCAATCAAAAACAATCTGTATTTTTGTAGCTATTACGTTTTCGGGAAATGCAACACCATAAACTTGCTAACGTGAGTGAAAGGGATTGTGAGTGACTGTGTTAAGACTAGCACGGTCTTGGCAGTGATACTTGTTCACCTAAGTTTCACAATATATTAATTGAAAACAAAATTTCCAACCTTTTATTTCGTGAGAAAACTTTCTCCCGAAACGTAGATTAGTGACTTAAATTGCAGCCTGGTTCACGTCGAAGTTCAGTAGGTTTCACTCGGCTTCCCTACTGATGATCTGCTGAGACAATGTTCACAGGTAGGTGCAGGTTCGTCGTAAAGGGACGGAAAGGGTGTACGAGACGACCACGACATTTTCTATATGCACCCGCAGTCTTTCGTTAGCCTTCCCCAAAACATTTTCTATGTGTTCCTTCCAATTTAAGTTGTTCGTAAGTGTAATACCTAGGTATTTATTTGAATTTACGGCTTTTAGATTAGACTGATTTGCGGTGTAATCGTAGTTTAACGAGTTCCTTTTAGCACTCATGTCGATGACCTAAAACTTTTCGTTATTTAGGGTCAACTGCCACTTTTCGCACCATTCAGATATCTTTTCAAAATCGTTTTGCAGTTTGTTTTGATCTTCTGATGACTTTATTAGTCGATAAACGACAGTGTCATCTGCAAACAGCTGAAGACGGCTGCTCAGATGTCTCCAAAATAGTTTATATAGAGAAGGAACAGCAAAGGCCTATAACACTACCTTGGGGAAGGCCAGAAATCACTTCTGTTTTACTCGATGACTTTCCGTCAATTACTACGAACTGTGCCCTCTCTGACAGGAAATCGGAAATCCAGTCACATAACTGAGACGATATTCCATAAGCACGCAATTTCACTACGAACCGCTTGTGTGGTACAGTGTCTAAAGCCTTCCAGGAATCCAGAAATACGGAATCGATCTGAAATCCCTTGTCAATAGCACTCAGCACTTCGTGTGAATAAAGAGCTAGTTGTGTTTCAGAGGAACGATGTTTTCTAAACCCACGTTGACTGTGTGTCAATAGACCCTTTTCTTCGAGGTAATTCATAATGTTCAAACAGAATATATGTTCCAGCATCCTGTTACATATCGACGTTAACGATAGGGGATTGTAATTTAGTGGATTACTCCTATTACCTTTCTTGAATATTGGTGTGACGTGTGCAGCTTTCCAGCCTTTGGGTATGGATCTTTCGTTGAGCGAACGGTTGTATACGATTGCTAAGTATAGAGCTAATGCATCGGCATACATCGTTTGTAAGTACGCCTTCGAAGATCTAGGGCTGGGAAACAATATAGCTATTGACGTCGTCCAATACTGGGCTGATAATTTTAGAAGAGACGACAAGGATCATAGACCATGGCTCAAAAGTCCCTGGACACGCAAAAGTAAAAGTAAAGGCGCCGACTGCTGTTTGTCACACTGCGGTTGCAACTCAAGACATTTTCCTCCAACACTGCAGCTGTCCCGGTTTATTACATGACCTCGGATCACAGCGTTTCTTCACTCTGTTTTTGAGGCAGGCACTTGTCAGTTCTTAAGCTGCAGCTTGTTTGTAAAAGGGACGCAGGGGAGGTCAAGATGGCAAGCGAACTAAAAGTCTTGAAAGGTTCTCAATGCGCAACGTGGGAGCTGCCGGAGAACCAGAGAGGGGATGACGACCGATCAGCCACATTTCCAGATTTCTCGTACGCTTTGTTGTAGGTCTTTCTGCTGACAGCAGGACTGTCTGCACTTCACCACACAGACTCTGGGCTTATCGTTGTTGTTGTTGTGGTCTTCAGTCCTGAGACTGGTTCGATGCAGCTCTCCATGCTACTCTATCCTGTGCCAGCTTCTGCATCTCCCAGTACCTACTGCAACCTACATCCCTCTGAATCTGCTTAGTGTATTCATCTCTTGGTCTCCCTCTACGATTTTTACCCTCCACGCTGCCCTCCAATGCTAAATTTGTGATCCCTTGATGCCTCAAAACATGTCCTGCCAACCGATCCCTTCTTCTAGTCAAGTTGTGCCACAAACTTCTCTTCTCCCCAATCCTATTCAATACCTCCTCATTAGTTACGTGATCTACCCATCTTATCTTCAGCATTCTTCTGTAGCACCACATTTCGAAAGCTTCTATTCTCTTCTTGTCCAAACTAGTTATCGTCCATGTTTCACTTCCATACATGGCTACACTCGATACAAATACTTTCAGAAACGACTTCCTGACACTTAAATCTATACTCGATAATAACAAATTTCTCTTCTTCAGAAACGCTTTCCTTGCCATTGCCAGTCTACATTTTATATCCTCTCTACTTCGACCATCATCAGTTATTTTGCTCCCCAAATATCAAAACTCCTTTACCACTTCAAGCTTCTCATTTCCTAATCTAATTCCCTCAGCATCACCCGACTTAACTCGACTACATTCCTTTATCCTCGTTTTGATTTTTTTCATGGTCATCTTATACCCTCCTTTCAAGACACTGTCCATTCCGTTCAACTGCTCTTCCAAGTCCTTTGCTGTCTCTGACAGAATTACAGTGTCATCAGCAAACCTCAAAGTTTTTATTTCTTCTCCATGGATTTTAATACCTACTCCGAATTTTTCTTTTGTTTCCATCACTGCTTGCTCAATATACAGATTGAATAACATCGGGGAGAGGCTACAACCCTCTCTCACTTCCTTCCCAACCACAGCCCCTCGACTCTTATAACTGCCATCTGGTTTCTGTACAAATTGTAAATAGCCTTTCGCTCCTTGTATTTTACCCCTGCCACCTTCAGAATTTGAAAGAGAGTATTCCAGTTAACATTGTCAAAAGCTTTCTCTAAGTCTACAAATGCTAGAAACGTAGGTTTGCCTTTTTCTTAATCTTTCTTCTAAGATAAGTCGTAAGGTCAGTATATCACCACACACTAATTAAATTACGGATTCAGCGATACAGGGCGATTTGCGCTGATATTATTTCACGTCATTGCATATTGGAACTGTACTCGTGCTCGTTCACTACCTATTTTTTACACGTGGCTCATATGCAGAGGGGGTTAGTAGTGAACGGTTGCATTTGCGCCCCTAATGCTGAGTCATATGTTGGCTACCCTTTGAACAGCAGTGAACTGAACACACAATTGTCTATACCACAACCTTGCGAAAATGAGGTACACTATACAAGTTCAGACGGAAACTTATTTATTTAAAAAAGCACTTCTAACTTTGTGGCTATGCATTTTTAAGTTCGCCGGCCGCGGTGGTCTAGCGGTTCAGGCGCTGAGTCCGGAACCGCGCGACTGCTGCGGTCGCAGGTTCGAATCCTGCTTCGGGCATGGATGTGTGTGATGTTCTTAGGTTAGTTAGGTTTAAGTAGTTCTAAGTTCTAGGGGACTGATGACCACAGATGTTAAGTCCCATAGTGCTCAGAGCCATTTGAACCATTTTTAAGTTCACAAATAAATCCGAACTGGATAAATAATAATCGGTGCAATTCGTACGCATGGTTTATTGTCTCGCACCTACACACTTGCACGTTGTTCCGTCACAGTTTATTCACGTGCACTGGCGTCCATGCTTACACTCGCAGTACTTTGCCGCTCCGAACTTACCACCACAACGGACAACTGACAAAGACCCCATTTTCCCGCTCATATCCACAGTCCTGAGTCGGCTCATGCGACACTACATTAATAAGATTAATTCCTAAACATGCCACAATTCATTTACAATTTTTATAAGATTTAGATACTTAAACCTAAATACATTACATAATTTTACATACAATTATCACCACATAATTTTATAATTCGTTGCAATTAAAGAAAACAAAACACTATGCAAAGGAACTACGAACGCTCATCAAAACACAAAACAAGTACTTTCATGTCCATTTTTCATTACACTATTTTAACTCTGCATTTAATATGATATGTAATTTTATTCTTGTTGTTGTTGTTGTGGTCTTCAGTCCTGAGACTGGTTTGATGCAGCTCTCCATGCTACTCTATCCTGTGCAAGCTTCTTCATCTGCCAGTACCTACTGCAACCTACATCCATCTGAATCAGCTTAGTGTATTGATCTCTTGGTCTCCCTCTACGATTCTTACCCTCCACGCTGCCCTCCAATGCTAAATTGGTGATCCCCTGATGCCTCAAAACACGTCCTACCAACCGATCCCTTCTTCTAGTCAAGTTGTGCCACAAACTTCTCTTCTCCCCAATCCTATTCAATACTTCCTCATTAGTTATGTGATCTACCCATCTAATCTTCAGCATTCTTCTGTAGCACCACATTTCGAAAGCTTCTATTCTCTTCTTGTCCAAACTATTTATCGTCCATGTTTCACTTCCATACATTTTATTCTTAAGCACGGAAAATTAAAATCAGAACTAATTTGTGACATGCTATCAGATTTACATGATTAGGAATAACTCCATCTTTTGGCACGGTTTCACCCTCTCCCTTCATTTAATCAAGTCTTTGTACGAAATATGAGACATACAAATACTTGTCTGGCACTACAAAGACCGAAACTGAATGGTGTCTTCATAATAAAATAACGACTTACTTTGCAATTGTTCTAAACATCTTTATAACTTAATTCTACTATGAAACATTTTGATTGAAGTACACCAGCCCAACATATTATTTCTGCTGCTGTGGTTTAAATTTAAATTACAAACTACTTGGAAGAGCCCCATGTTATCCCCCGTTACCTTACAATATACACTAATCTAATCCCCTATTTATGCCACTCATATCCTTCCAGTGGGTTACATTCAAGTAGTAGATATAGTAGACCTAACAAATGTTTTCATAACACACCTGTTGTACCTCTGCTTTTACTTCCATTTCTATAATTTCATCTGTCCGAAGCAAACGATAGTAAACGGTCTGTTGGCACATACCACGGGTTCATAAAATGCCTTTCTTGTGAATCACGACAGGGTCATTATTCGCATGCAGTAATGAGTGCTATCGACAGGGGATCTCAAATTGATTCCATATTTCTAGATTTACAGAAGGCTTTTGACACCACTCCTCTCAAGAGACTTCTAATCAAGCTGTGGGGAATAGTTTCAGTTGTGTGGCTGGATTCGTGATTTCCTCTCTGAACGGTCACAGTACATAGTAATAGACGGAGAGTCATCGAGTAAAATAAGAAGTGCTACCCGGCGTTCCTCAAGGAAGAGTTATAGGCCCTCGGCTGTTTCTAATCTATATAAACAATTAAGAGACTATGTGAGAAATCTTCTGCTTGCAGATGATGCTGTTACTTGCCGTATAGTAAAGTCATCGGAAGATCAAAAGCAACAGCACAATTATTCTGACAAGATATCTGTATGGTGCGAAAAGTGTCACCTGTTTGGGAACGAAGAAAAGTGTGAGATCATCCACACGAGTACGAAATGAAATCCATTCAATTTAGGCTACTCGATAAATCACACAAATCTAAATGTCGTGAATTAAACTAAATGTCTAGGAATTATAATTACGAGCAACTTAAATTAGAACTATCACGTAGATAATGTTGTGGGAAAGACAAACCAAAGACCGCGTTTTGTTCGTAGAACACTTACAATATGTAACAGGTTTGCTACAGAGACTGTTTACATTACTCTTGTCCGCCCTCTGCTACAGTACTGCTGTGCGTTGTGGGTTTCCTAGCAGGTAGCATTGACGGAAGACGTCGAAAAAGTCTAAAAAAAGGGCAGCTCGATTTGTATTATCGCGAAATAGCGGAGAGAATATCGTGGATATGGCAAGCGAGTTGGAGTGGTAATTATTAAAACAAAGGCACTTTTCGTTGAGGCGAGATCTTTTCACGAGATTTCAATCACCAACTTTCTCCTCTGTATGTGAAAATATTTTACTGTCGCCAACTGACATAGGAAGAAATGATCATCGTAATAGAATAAGAGAAATTAGAGAATGTATAGAAAGATTCAAGTGTTCATTTTTCCGACGCGCTGTTAGTGGAACGTCATAAAAATAGTTTACATTGGATTAGATTAGATTAGTATGAAGGTTGTCCGGAGAATCCTCTGCATTGCAGAGAAATTCATGTACGTGTTGATGCAGACGAATGACTCCAAGGAAAGGCATTCACACTGTAGCACAAGGTCAACCAGAAACAGATAAATTGCAAGATTAAACCTCTAATAAGAGTTGTTTTCTCCGCTGGGTTCATAATTAACAACACTTAACTGCAATTGGTTTTCGTGATCTTCCGCCGTGAGTGGTATTTACGCGCCTCTCTGTATTCCACTCACGAGCTTCTGCTGACTGCTACAGCTGGCGCCGTCGCCTCGTTTGCCGGTCAGAGGGGCGTAATTAAAAAAAAAAAATACTGAGTGAAGGAATCAACGATGAACTTGAACGGATGTCATGTGACGTCCGGCCACAACAAATGCAGCGAACAAAATGGGGAGAGAGAGAGAGAGAAAGAGAGAGAGAGAGAGAGAGAGAGAGGGGTGGGGGAGAGAGAGAGGGGGGAGGGAGGGAGAGAGATAGGAAGGGGCGGAAAGAGGGAAAAAACAGTGGTTACCCTCGCTGTCTCTAGATCGCGGTGTCCCGGATTCGTTTCCAGGTCGGGTCCGAGATTTTCTTCGCTCGGGGAGTGGGCGTTTGTGTCGTCCTGAACATTTCACAACTTCATCACAAAGACGCACAAGTTGCCGAAAAAACGTCAAATAGAAAGACTTGCATCAAGAGACTGAACAACTCCAGACAGGGTCTGCTGGCGTACGAACACGTCATTCATTTCGGTAGGTTCCCAAATCTACAACACCCGTTCATATATATCTATCTTCTGGTCGTTCGTCCGGTATAGCAAGTCCACGGTTCCATATGTTTGAAGCGGTTTGAAGTTTCGAAATAACCAAGAAAAACATGATGTCTGTTTACTATCATTCAGAAGAGAGAAGTATTGTTGCATTGCAATGTCGTGTCATAGCTGCCGACGTTCAGCTGAGACCATTTTTTTTTGTGGTGACTTGTGCCGTCATCTGGCCTACGAACATTTCTACTATTTCCAATGACGCTGAAGGTTAAATTTTAATATGATTCGGCAGATCAAAATAGTAGCAAGGGATCCACACAGACCGCTGGATCTGTTACTATTGAAACTGTCTACAGCGTACTGACTGAACAAAGCTGACACGGGGGTAAAAGGGCTGAAATCAAACACAAATGAAAATCGGTACAAAAATGTTGAAATCAATATTAAACGAAATGTGCTTCATGGGTACATCAGAAGAGTGCATTTTAATCATATATTACAAATATCGACGGGAGGAAGTATCAATGTGTTTGTATCAGTGTTTTAATTAATGTTAGTTAGAATATTGTTGTTCGGATGAAACAAATTACCTGTATCGAAGAATTTCAGCCTTTTATTTCGACTGTGACACTTCAGTTGCTTCAGAATGCTTCGCAAAGAAAGTGTCAAAAAGTAATCTGAGTAGCGCTCTCATATCAGGCTTTGCGAATAAGAAGTACTTCTCACTTCCAACATACGTTAGTAAAGCTACGGGTAAGTTCTAAAAGAGAAACCAAATACGAAAACTTAAATCATACGAGGAAACGTGATACAGCGAACGCAAATGAAAAGTTCGATATGGAAAGAGGCTATTATTTCCCAGCAGCTTTAGTCGGTGCGACCAACAAGTTCCGAGACTGTTTCTATTCCTGGTGTGTATACGATGTCAGCTCAGTAGTTTGAACTAACAACTGTGAACAACAGATGCGCATTCGACCAGGCAGTTGTGACCAGGGAGTGTGTGTGTGTGTGTGTGTGTGTGTGTGTGTGTGTGAAATCTTATGAGACTTAACTGCTAAGGTCATCAGTCCCTAAGCTTACACACTACTTAACCTAAATTATCCTACGGACAAACACACACACCCATGCCCGAGGGAGGACTCGAACCTCCGCCGGGACCAGCCGCACAGTCCATGACTGCAGCGGCCGAGACCGCTCGGCTAATCCCGCGCGGCGACCAGGGAGTGTTAGGTAGTGGACGTACGGCCCGAAGTGTGTCAACATTGTTGCGCCACGAATTTCACTGGAGCAACATGCATAAGTGAATCGCTCAAGACATTCTCCAGAAGAGAAAAGTGTGTGCAAACTTTGTGCCGCACATCTTAAAAACGACATGTGGGCGGGGAAGATGATGTCAATGTGACACGCAAGTTGAACAACATCGCACGAAGGACATTTCTGGCACTTCCACATAATTGTATGAACGCTCTGTGTGTTGTACTAAAGTGGGGAAAGACTATGTTAGAACACGTGAAGCATTAAAACCACCATTTTATCTTTTCTTTATCTTTTATTAATCCAGTGTCGAAACTTTATCGACTGTCGGGGTATGTAGTAGACACATGCGTGTGTTACACATAGGGGCTCCCTTCTGACAACCGGTTAGTATGGGAGTGCTCGCAGTGGATATTTGGCCAATTAAGACCAGAGAATTCAGCAAAATTACATCGCATGGTGGCGCCAAAAACGTCGATCAAGCGAAACTCAACTCACGTAGTGGGTAGAGCTGTTGAATACCTTTTAAATCAGTCCACCTCGGCACCTTCTAAAGAAAACACAGTCGTACGGCATTTCTAAATGGGTTTGCGAACTGACTGAAAATTTGCTGATCTGGAGGATGCAGCACGTTATCCTGAATCGTTAGTCATCCACTTTCTTTCTTCTTCTTTTTTTTTTATCATCAGTCGTCTGACTGGTTTGATGCGGCCCACCACGAATTCCTGTCATGTGCCAACCTCTTCATCTCAGAGTAGTACTTGCAACCTACATCCTCAATCATTTGCTGGATGTATTCCAATCTCTGTCTCCCTCTACAGCTTTTACCCTCTACAGCTCCCTCTAATACCATGGAAGTTATCCTGATGCCTTAACAGATGTCCTATCATCCTGTCCCTTCTTAGTGTTTTCCACATATTCCTTTCCTCTCCAATGCCGTGCAGAATCTCCTTATTCCTTACCTTATGAGTCCACCTAATTTTCGACATTCGTCGGCAGCACAACATCTCAAAGGCTTAGATTCTCTTCTTATCCGGTTTTACCACAGGACATGTTTCACTAACATACAACGCTGACCTCAAAAATTAAATTCTCAAAACTTTGTTGCTCAAATTAAGGCCTATGTTTGATACCAGTAGACTTCCCTTGGTCAGAAACGCCCTTTTTGCTGGTGCTGGTCTCGTTTTTATGCCCGCCTTGCTCCGTCCATCATGGGCTATTTTCCTGCCTAAGTAACAGAATTCCTTAACTTCATTTACCTCATGATCACTAATCCTGATGTTACGTATCTTTCTGTTCCCATTTCTCCTACTACTCATTACTTACGTCTTTCTTCGATTTACTCTCAATCCATATTTTGAAATCATTAGACTGTTCATTCCGTTCAGCACTTGCTGCAGTTCTTCCTCACTTCCACTGATAATAGCAATGACGTCGGCGAATCGTATCATTGACATCTTTCACCTTAAATTTTAAGTCCGCTCTTGGCCCTTTCTTTAATTTCTATCATTGCTTGTTCGACATACAGTACAGATTGGGCAGTAGGCCGAAAGACTACATCCCTGTCTTGTGCCCTTTTTAATCCGAGCACTTCGTTCTTGGACATCCACTGTTATTGTTCCCTCTTGACTCTTGTCCATATTATGTATTATTCGTGTTCCTCTGTAGCTTACCCATATTTTTCTCAGAATTTCCAACATTTTGCACCATTTGACACTGACGAACGCTTTTTCCAGGACGACAAATGTTATGAACGCGTCTTGATTTGTCTTTAGTCTTGCTTCCGTTGTCAACTACAACACCAGAACTAACGCTCTGGTGCCTTTATAAAGCCAAACTGGTGTATACTGAAGTACACTACTGGTCATTAAAATTGTTACACCACGAAGATAACGTGCTACAGACGCGAAATTTAACCGACAGGAAGAAGATGCTGTGATATGCAAATGATTAGCTTTTCAGAACATTCACACATGGTTGGCACCGGTGGCGACACCTACAACATGCTGACATGAGGAAAGTATCCAGCCGATTTCTCATACACAAACAGCAGTTGACCGGCGTTGCCTGCTGAAACGTTGTTGTGATGCCTCGTGTAAGGAGGAGAAATGCGTACCGTCACGTTTCCGACTTTGATAAAGGTCGGATTGTAGCCTATCGCGATTGCGGTTTATCGTATCGCGACATTGCTGCTCGCGTTGGTCGAGATACAATGACTGTTAGCAGAATATGGAATCGGTGGCTTTAGGAGGGTAATACGAAACGCCGTGCTGGATCCCAGCGGCTTCGTATCACTAGCAGTCGAGACGACAGGCATCTTATCCGCATGGCTGTAACGGATCGTCCCTGAGTCAACAGATGGGGACGTTTGCAAGACAACAACCATCTGCACGAACAGTTCGACGACGTTTGCAGCAGCATGGACTATCAGCTCGGAGACCGTGCCTGCGGTTACCCTTGATGCTGCATCACAGACAGGAGCGCCTGTGATGGTGTACTCTACGACGAACCTGGGTGCACGAATGGCAAAACGTCATTTTTTCGGGTGAATCCAGGTTCTGTTTACATCGCGGTGAACGCACATTGGAAGCTTGTATTCGTCATCGCCATACTGGCGTATCACCTGGCGTGATGGTATGGGGTGCCATCGGTCACCTCTTGTTCGCACTGACGGCACTTTGAACAATGGACGTTACATTTCAGGTGTGTTACGACCCGTGGCTCTACCCTTCATTCGATTCCTGCGAAACCCTACATTTCAGCAGGATAATGCACGCCCGCTTGTTGCAGGTCCCGTACGGGACTTCCCGGATACAGAAAATGTTCGACTGCTGCCCTGGCCAGCACATTCTCCAGATCTCTCACCAACTGAAAACGTGTGGTAAATGGTGTCCGAGCAACTGGCTCGTCACAATACGCCAGTAGCTACTCTTGATGAACTATAGTATCGTGTTGAAGCTGCATGGGCAGCTGTACCTGTACACGCCGTCCGAGCTCTGTTTGGCTCAATGCCCAGGAGTATCAAGGCCGCTATTACGGTCCGAGCTGGTTGTTCTTAGTATTGATTTCTCAGGATCTATGCACCAAGATTGCGTGAAAATGGTATCACATGTCAGTTCTAGTATAATATATATGTTCAATGAATACCCGTTTATCATCTGCATTTCTTCTTGGTGTAGCAATTTTAATGGCGAGTAGTGTTATATATTGTGTCCGCTGGAGGAGTGTGATAGAACCGTTAGTAAGCGTATCATGTGATTTAAAATCTCAAGCATTTCGCGGATGTTGGAGTTTTCTCCGAGAAAAGTCTATCCGCTAAAAGCTGCAGTGGTGTTCAGTTAAATACAACCAGAATACCAGAGTGGCATTGAGAATGGTAATTAGGTCTTAATTTAGACAAATTCAGACTTAAGCACTTCACAAAACATGAAAGAGTAGTATTCTTAGCTGACAGAATAAGTAAGTACTACGGTTATCGTTAGCCATGTCATGAGGGTGGTATGGACTAACAGTGTCTAGAGATATCAGGGGAAATGAACGCACGGGCTTCTTATAGGTAAAGGAAACGGCAGACTAAATTCGCCTACAAAAGAATCCCCTGCAAAATTCATGTATGGCCCATACCTGACTAGTGGTCGAATATATCGTGTGCACGTCATCTGTAGTACTTAACGGTTGACCCGGTCCGTGGTTCGTGGTGCACTAAAGAAATTATAGGTGGCCTAGCCAACGGTTTAAGATGCAACAAAAATTTGACTTTCAGTACTTGGCATAAAAATTGCCCGAATTTAAAAATATAAAATGGTGATACAGTCTGCTCATTCAGAGGTGTAATCTTATGGTAAAGGTTTAACACAATAAGACGAGCACTACAGCTAGACACTGCGTAGATCTCTTGAGGCAACATAACTCACGTTACGCAGATACCCAGACTATATTCAGCCTGTATTTGGGAATGAGAGCACTTAGCAACTGTCAACAAGCTTTACACATAATCTCAAACCTTCAAGAAAATTTATCTCTCCGCCCCCTGCCCCCCTCACAATGGTTTATCGTTTACTTTATTTTCGCTGGTCACGCAGTAAAAGTGCCGCATGGGGTATTACGTTTTGATTTATTAGTTCTTTGCTACTAACTCTGCCCACAACAGAATTTGCAGACAGTGTTCACATATCCCACTGAATGTACCTGCAAAATACTTCAGAAATTATCGTGCCATAAGCACTGAGATGCGTGAAAACCTAGCTTTTGCGAAAAATGGAGCGCTAATTAACAGGACTGTACTCATCCAGCGTTGGACAGTCAGAGCACTTAGCGGCTTCCAGCAAACTTAAAACATAATTTCAAAACATTTTCTGAACTTTTTCTCGCTTACATACTTAGTGGTGTCGTTCGACGAGTGAGGTCTCGTAGTAAAGTTGGTACCTCACCAGGGAACCACAAGCTACGGACAGTAGCTGCCGGACGCACCCACAAATGAGAGACGTCGACGAAGGCACGCCCACCCTCAAAAGGTTCCACATGCCGCCCCTGCTGGAAGTCTACTTACGTCAGAGCGAAGCGCCGTTCTCCCGATCTTTAATAGCCCACTCTGATAGCAGCAGCATCGTAGTTTCGATCCGCCACCGAGCTGGTGTCATTGATGATTGTTGTGTACCAAAGTTCATAGCTAAGTTCAAAAATGGTTCAAATGATTCTGAGCACTATGGGACTTAACTTCTGAGGTCATCAGTCCCCTAGAACTTAAAACTACTTAAACCTAACTAACCTAAGGACATCACACCTATCCATGCCTGAGGCAGGATTCGAACCTGCGAGCGTAGCGGTCGCGCGGTTCCAGACTGTAGCACCTGGAACCGCTCGGCTACTCCGGCCGGCCATTGTTGAATGCAGTGTGGTATTTGACTCTCATTCAATACAAGAATAACTAGCGACATTACAGAATTGTCCAAAATAATAAACAGCTGTCATTGCGTTCTGAGATCCAAACAAATATGTATCGTCCCTCATACGAACATGAAATTCATGCAAAGTTAAGTATTCCCCATTAAAGAGTTTTAGTGAAACTGAACTAATGTTCTTTATACGCTGTAGCATCCACACTTGACCTGCTCCAGAAGTCAAATCTGTTGAACTGTTGGCTGGGCTTGTTACCACTTTCGGAAAATGCTTAACGTCAAATATTTAACACATTACCTCATTAGTAAAGTAATCTTAAGTTTCAAGCTGTTTTATACGTGAACGTTCGATTCTTTACAGAGTGGAGGTTTACTGATGCAGGGCTCCCAGGAGACATCGAGCGTAGACAAATAAAGATTCGGAGCGAATTTTCAAAGGCTTATTGGAATGGCGAGAGAGTGTAACAGAAATGGTGAAAAATCTAAAGTGGCACATGCCTGGAGAAACGCGCCCTACACCTCGCCGGAGCTTGCCTCGGAAACATCGGGAGCCATCTTGGAGGGCAGAACCAAGGATATTCTTCGGTCCCCTACGGATCTATTGCATAGAATCGTGCAGAAGAATTTAGGAAACCAACAGCTCGCACGGGGGCACAGAAGCAGTCTTTCTTCCCACTTGGCATCTGGAATGGAACAGGAAGAAGTAATATGGATTTGTACTGTAGAGATGTAGATATGTTTGGAGAAAGTTTTCGCAGAACTCATTTTTTACTCCGCGCATTCCTTCGCATCATCATCACCTTCTCATTCGTTGTCCATTAGATGACTGGTCTTTTTCGTATTTCGGTCTTAATGGTCACGGCTGTGGTATTTCTTTTTCGGGACACCTGCAGCCGCTTTCACTCGATACGATGTCACCTTAAGAGTCGCTCCAGTGTGCTATGGGTCAAGGACCATCGCAGACACACATGTGCGTAACACCCGGCCAGCCGCTTCCTGCCTTTCACACTCCAATGTGCTGTGTCGGTTCGTTTCGAAACAGTCGCAGCCCGTCCTCGGGGCAGCTCCCGGGCGGCAGATGATTGGACCGACGAGGAAGAAGCCCTGGGGTCAGAGGCTGGAGGCAGGCGGCAGTCCGATGAGGAGGTGAGGCTTCAGCAGCATTTGTCATCATTACCGACCGCTCCTCCAGTGTGTGCTGGACGATTATGGAGAGGACCCTATTCATCGTACTTAGGAGCTTCTGCCCACCGGTGGAGGAGCGGGGAAACCCGCGTGGAAGGCGGCGCCGAAATGTCAAGGTAGGCCCCCGAGCTACTCATTAGGACACGTTTTGGGTGCTGGAAAAACGGCGGCGACTGGCCGTCGCTCTCCAGAGAGACTCAACCGTTAAGCAAGCGGTCCGGACCCTTTAGCCCACGAGCGGGACGGCGCCGCGCCGCGCCGCGCCGCGGCCGGACGAAATGCCAAGGCGGCGGCCTCACCTGCACTCGACGAGCCACGCCGACACACTCAGACCCGGGGACAACTCTGCGGCGAGGGACCACCCCAGAGAGAAGCGGAATACCTCGTACTGGCGTTTCTGAAATGACACCATCTGACGTCCAGTAGGGTAAAGTCTCATAAATACACTACTGGCCTTTAAAATTGCTACACAAAGAAGAAATGCAGATGATAAACGGGTATTCATTGGACAAATATATTATACTACAACTGACATGTGATTACATTTTCACTCAGTTTGGGTGTATAGATCCTGATAAATCAGTGCCCAGAACCACCTCTGGCCGCAATAACGGCCTTGATACGCCTGGCCATTGAGTCAAACAGAGCTTGGACGGCGTGTACAGGTACAGCGGCCCATGCAGCTTCAACACGATACCACAGTTCATCAAGAGTAGTGACTGGCGTATTGTGACGAGGCAGTTGCTCGGCCACCAATGGCCAGACGTTTTCAGTTGGTGAGAGATCTGGAGAATGTGTTGGCCAGGGCAGCAGTCGAACATTTTCTGCATCCAGAAAGGCCCGTACAGGACCTGCGACATGCGGTCGTGCATTATCCTGCTGAAATATAGGGTTTCGCTGGGATTGAATGAAGTGTAGAGCCACGGGTCGTAACACACCTGAAATGTACCGTCCGCTGTTCAAAGTGCCGTCAATGCGAACAAGAGGTGAGGTGAGCGAGACGTGTAACCAATGCCACCCCATACCATCACGCCGGGTGATACGCCAGTATGGTGATGACGAATACACGCTTCCAATGTGCGTTCACCGCGATGTCGTCATACACGGATGCGACCATCATCATGCTGTAAACAGAACCTGGATCCATCCGAAAAAATGTCGTTTTGCCATTCGTGCACTCAGGTTCGTCGTCGAGTACACTATCGCAGGCGCTACTGTCTGTGATGCAGCGTGAAGGGTAACTGCAGCCATGGCCTCCGAGCTGATAGTCCATGCTGCTGCAAACGTCGTCGAACTGTTCGTGCAGATGGTTGTTGTCTTGCAAATGTCCCCATCTGTTGACTCAGGGATCGAGACGTGGCTGCACGATCCGTTACAGCCATGCGGATAAGATGCCTGTCATCTCGACTGCTAGTGATACGAGGCCGTTGGGTTCCAGCACGGCATTCCGTATTACTCTCCTGAACTCACCGATTCATTATTCGGCTAACAGTCATTGGATCTCGACCAACGCGAGCAGCAACGTCGCGATACGATAAACCGCACTCGCTATACACTACAATCCGGCCTTTATCAAAGTCGGAAACGTGATGGTACGCTTTTCTCCTCCTTACACGAGGCATCACAACAACGTTTCACCAGGCAACGCCGGTCAACTGCTGTTTGTGTATGAGAAATCGGTGCTGTTTGTGTATGAGAAATCGGCTGGAAACGTTCCTCATGTCAGCACGTCGTAGGTGTCGCCACCGGCGCCAACCTTGTGTGAATGCTCTGAAAAGCTAATCATTTGCATATCACAGCATGTTCTTCCTGTCGGTTAAATTTCGTGTCTGTAGCACGTCATCTTCGTGGTGTAGCAATTTTAATGGCCAGTAGTGTAGTACCAGCCTCAGGATTTTTCTGAAAGTTAATGTACACTGCCGGGAAAAATGCAACACCCTCTAAGACAATGTTACACTCCTGGAAATTGAAATAAGAACACCGTGAATTCATTGTCCCAGGAAGGGGAAACTTTATTGACACATTCCTGGGGTCAGATACATCACATGATCACACTGACAGAACCACAGGCACATAGACACAGGCAACAGAGCATGCACAATGTCGGCACTAGTACAGTGTATATCCACCTTTCGCAGCAATGCAGGCTGCTATTCTCCCATGGAGACGATCGTACAGATGCTGGATGTAGTCCTGTGGAACGGCTTGCCATGCCATTTCCACCTGGCGCCTCAGTTGGACCAGCGTTCGTGCTGGACGTGCAGACTGCGTGAGACGACGCTTCATCCAGTCCCAAACATGCTCAATGGGGGACAGATCCGGAGATCTTGCTGGCCAGGGTAGTTGACTTACACCTTCTAGAGTACGTTGGGTGGCACGGGATACATGCGGACGTGCATTGTCCTGTTGGAACAGCAAGTTCCCTTGCCGGTCTAGGAATGGTAGAACGATGGGTTCGATAACGGTTTGGATGTACCGTGCACTATTCAGTGTCCCCTCGACGATCACCAGTGGTGTACGGCCAGTGTAGGAGATCGCTCCCCACACCATGATGCCGGGTGTTGGCCCTGTGTGCCTCGGTCGTATGCAGTCCTGATTGTGGCGCTCACCTGCACGGCGCCAAACACGCATACGACCATCATTGGCACCAAGGCAGAAGCGACTCTCATCGCTGAAGACGACACGTCTCCATTCGTCCCTCCATTCACGCCTGTCGCGCACCACTGGAGGCGGGCTGCACGATGTTGGGGCGTGAGCGGAAGACGGCCTAACGGTGTGCGGGACCGTAGCCCAGCTTCATTGAGACGGTTGCGAATGGTCCTCGCCGATACCCCAGGAGCAACAGTGTCCCTAATTTGCTGGGAAATGGCGGTGCGGTCCCCTACGGCACTGCGTAGGATCCTACGGTCTTGGCGTGCATCCGTGCGTCGCTGCGGTCCGGTTCCAGGTCGACGGGCACGTGCACCTTCCGCCGACCACTGGCGACAACATCGATGTACTGTGGAGACCTCACGCCCCACGTGTTGAGCAATTCGGCGGTACGTCCACCCGGCCTCCCGCATGCCCACTATACGCCCTCGCTCAAAGTCCGTCAACTGCACATACGGTTCACGTCCACGCTGTCGCGGCATGCTACCAGTGTTAAAGACTGCGATGGAGCTCCGTATGCCACGGCAAACTGGCTGACACTGACGGCGGCGGTGCACAAATGCTGCGCAGCTAGCGCCATTCGACGGCCAACACCGCGGTTCCTGGTGTGTCCGCTGTGCCGTGCGTGTGATCATTGCTTGTACAGCCCTCTCGCAGTGTCCGGAGAAAGTATGGTGGGTCTGACACACCGGTCTCAATGTGTTCTTTTTTCCATTTCCAGGAGTGTATTTTACTGACAAACGAGAAAACATGTGGTTCATCATTCCCACTTCATGATGTCCCATACGTGTTCAATTGGCGAGAGAGCTGGTGGTCTCGCTCGCTGGAGCAGCTATCGAAGACCACGTTGCCTCCAGCAGCCGCATGTGGCCGTGCGTTCTCTGGCTAAAGAACACAGTCCTCGAGGCTGTTGCAGTATACGTTATCTAAATGTGCAGCCCATTCTTCAGACACGTGTGCCGAAAGTGTCGAAAATAAGTTTCCTACAACTTACCAGACATAAAACAACAGGTGGAGCGGTGCAGACTGGCAGGTGTTCTATATCGTACCAGTGGTATTATAAATTGAACCAAAAAAATATTTTACTAAATATAGCAACAAATACAGAAAGTTGGTGATTACTGCCGACATTCAGTTTAATTTTTGAGACGTTGGAAAACAAATTTTAACCCCTTAATACATACTGTATTTGTTATCTAAAATGATTGATGAAACAGTTTCAACATTAGCTACTCATTCAGGTCTGCAACTATCACAGTAAAGTATTTTTTACTTCACTCTTACTACTGCACTTTGGGAATGGAATCATTCGCGCACCGAGCGCGTGGCGCAGTGGTTCGGACACTGGACTCGCATTCGGGATGACGACGGTTCGATCCCGCCTCCGGCCATCCTCATTTAGTTTTGCCGTGATTTCCCTGTATGGCTTCAGGCAAAAGCCGGGACGGTTCCTTTGAAAGGGCACGACCGACCTCCTTCCCCATCCTTCCCTAATCCCTTGCAACCGATAACTTCGCTGTTTTGTCCCCCCCCCCAAATCAACCAACCAGTCAATCATACGTGCAACATTGGAAGAACTTCACGATTTCTTCGTCCTGGTCAACTTCGCAGATCTTGCAGAAGCAGCTTGAAGACGCATTAAGTTTTTCTAGTTTTAGTTTTATTAGGACTACTTTTGTTTCTCTCAGACAGTCTGTCGACGTGGAGCCTCTTGTAAGGACTACCGGTGGTCTCAACTTCAGACGAAGTTGCTCTGCTTCTTTCTGCTTTTTTTTTTTTCGTAGAGTTGGGGTAGGGGAGACACTTGTGGCCCCACTGACACTGTCCTACTACAGGTTTGTTGTGGAGGAGTTAAAGGATTCAGGAGTGCGTAAGGTCCATTAGTCTGGCCTGACTTTCCTGGGAGTACATGTCTGTTGACTCATTTCCTATGCCTCATTTCTGGCTTCCGATAATGGACAGCAACAAGTCGCCAAAAGGTCTGAACCCCCAAAAAATGGCCAGATTTCTGTTTTAGAGAAGCCACTGGTGGCGTTTTGTACGATCACAGCCCTATCATATGACTCTCCTACTTGTACCAGCTGATTGGCTGACTAGTATTGCTCAAACGGTTTTTTGCGAAACCATTTGTGAACTGCTTGGTTGCAATAAACAGCAAGTGGCTTAAAAATGCAATGTGTAGCGGCTGTAGCCAATGAGTGGCCCGTGTAGGTAGGTAAATATCACACAATTGTCTAAAATTATAGCAGCCGACAAATATAGCCGGCCGGAGTGGCCGAGCGGTTCTAGGCGCTACAGTCTGGAGCCGAGCGACAGCTACGGTCGCATGTTCGAATCCTGCCTGGGGCATGGATGTGTGTGATGTCCTTAGGTTAGTTAGGTTTAAGTAGTTCTAAGTTCTAGGGGTCTGATGACCTCAGAAGTTGAGTCCCATAGTGCTCAGAGCCATTTGAACCATTTGACAAATATAGCAGTACAATTCCTAGAAGAATTATCGGATCAGATCAATTGTTGGAACGTGAATGGTGAAAATTTTTTCAAAGTACTGGTACAATGTGTAAGAATGGAGCTGGTACACTTTATGAGACGACACCATACTTTGTGAACTTACTTTTTACTGCACAGAGGCTACGCTGATTTTAAATGTTTCTACACTATATTGTCACTTAGCAAGTATAGTTACATGCTAGATAAATTGTAAATAGACTTTACATATTTGTAAGAGAACAGATGCTTAGCTTCACAAACCAATATTTACTTCCTTAGAGCAAAAAATAAGCTTAAACTACTCCACGCCAAAACTATCAAGCATCTTTCAAACTGGTCACATATAACACCTAGATAAAGGCTAATAACACACATTCTGTCCAACTTGCCGCGTCACCATGCAGATAGTCTGATTAGATACGTTAATGGTACAATTTAAATTGGGTGCAAAATATAAGACTGTACCCTACTGAATTACTTTCGGACTCCACTGTTCCGGCTTCCACTTGTCTAATTGTAATTTTTTTTAACGATTTTCTCATTTTGGCTGTTCACTGTACATTTCCGATTGCCAATGAATTGTTCGCCATGTGGGGATCCAATCTGCAGGCGGGCATCATCTTCCGGCTTCTGGAGGACGTCTTACTTATGTGTACCGTGTGAGCTCGCTTGCTTGCTCTGTTAATTGCTAATTACTCCTCTCCTTGTCGACTATTAATTGTTTCATCATTAGCATTATTCGAAACAATGTATTGAGATGTCAGTATTAGATTACTGCATCATTTGTTAAAGCTGGCATTGAATTACAGTAACAAAATCGTGCCACGAAATTCGAATAAAACGTCAAATTTCACGAATGCTTCAAGTTTGGACACGGTTCTCTACTTGCGAATTACTCTTCAACATCGTCCCGACACGAGACATTCTAATTCAGTTCGATACTTGACCACCTTTGCGAATACTTCTTTCGGCCAAGTGCTCATGGGCGATCTGATCTCTAGACTCAACAACTGCCGCGGTGGCGTGCGCTCACATCGGGAAACCGCTAAACTCATTACTGAGTCCAGAAATTCTTAACCGCGCGCTGCCGCACCTTGCATAGGTTGTATTTGTTCTGAAGGTCTGTATTTCTTTTCAGAGTTGTTATGGACAGATATGCAGCAACAGCGACCACACAACAAGTAGTTAATATTCTACTAATGTCTTCTTTGAGGAGGCTTTCTTTCAAAATCGATCTGAGGTTGTGAATATTTTTAATCTTACATTTATCATTTAAGAGATGTAAATTTTATACTGTCTCCTAGCTAACTTTAGCCCTCCCAACACTTACAGCGCAGACATGTTAATATTGTGAGTGCCTCTCCGGGCCCGTTCAGCTCACGAATCACCATGAAACACGTGCGTAAAGCTGGGTCTACAAGTTAGTTTGATTTATACTTTTGGTACCTAGTGTTTTACTATCTCTCTTTTCTTTCGCTTTAAACAGATCATCTGATAATGACCTGGCAGTACGTTGAAACTGGTAATAATACCGTTTATGTAACCTGAGGCTCAGACAGATAGTTCGCAAAGTTACAGGAAGGTACCTGTCTGTCCCTGAGGGAGTTTGACTGACCTACGAGAGTACGCTAACTGAATTCCCATTGCCTTCTTGTCAGAACGTGGGCACAATATTATGAAAGAAACACTTCCATGATGTTCTGCAAATATTATTTATTTGATCATGAGCCAGCTTTCGGTTTCCTAAGGGCCCTCCACACGCACAAACTTATCGTTCAACCTAGCAACAGACCAATTTCGTTGCGACTTGACTCAGCGTTTCAGCGCGGCCCTTATCCTGTCGCTGGTTGCGAAATGTTTGTACTACGTTCAGTGAAGTTATGTTGTGCGAGATGCCGCTTGTTACTGCATAGACACAATAACAGGGACTTGTCTTGACTGTTTTGGAGTTAACAAGGTCAAAAAGAGCCGAGAGGAAGCTGTGGGCAAACCAGTGGCTAATGCAAAAGTAAATATTCACTTACACTCTTATACTTAAGGAGCTGGGGGCCGATGATTTGCGGAAATATTTACAACGTATTAAAAATGCTTATCGTAGCTACTGAATGTCGTAAAAAATGACTGACGAAAAAGAGAACACCCGTAAAAGAAGCTGTAAGCTGCTCGAAGAGCAGGCTGTTAACTAAGGTTTCTAGCCCCTTGCAGAAGTTACGAAGACCTCAATTGCAGTGCAGTTGGATCCTCACAATTATTATCTAAAATGATTATTGAAACACGCATTGCGTTTCACAGTAGCCTCAAAAAGTACATCTTCGTAAAGCTAAATAAGTGGAACGAATGATATTTCTTGTAAACTTGATTAATAAATTTTTGTATATAACGTAAAAGTTGTCCCCTGTAAGTTTAAGAAACTCATTTCGAATTGGAAGACGGAAGACTTCAAATGGTGGGGGCGCACATCACTTAATAAATACAGCATCAGATACGTAATAAATTAAGCATTTAACAACTGTTAGAACAGTAACGGAGGTTCTACACTTTCCTCTTCATAGTAGAAGACGTGGCGGAAAGCAGGATTTCTTTCAACGCTTCTAACAATGAAGCAAGCGCTCGTATATTTTGTGAATTAAGGTCCAGCGACAGTCTGTATTTCGGTTGTTAGTTTTTTTTATTTGCGATACGAGTAGGAAATGAAAACTCAAAATCTAGTCTGTCTGTATTTCGGTTTCTAGATTTCATTACAGCTGAATCTAGAATCTACTCTATTTCCATTTCGGCCTTTATGTTTCATTTTCGGTAAGTGTCGGATATAAAACCTAAAACCCGAAGTACAGACAATTGACGGACTTTTATTAATAAAAATATGTCTTAATGTCTGTGAGTGCCACATGAAACCGTAATAGAATCCGTAAAAAATGAAATAAAATGAAACATGCGTCGATACTGCTATACTACTCGCGCAATGTCTCCAACAAAAATGAGCAATCTATACATTTCTCGAGAAACTCTGTCATCAGTTTCGTCCATCTTCCACTCTGTTATGTTATCCATATCAGAATAGCGTTTAATTCCGCACGCAGTGATAAATAACTTTTGTCGGGCAGCTGGCACAACAGAGCTACAAGAGGCACAGTTGTTTTGGGTGGAGTGGTGGCGATTCGGCTGTCGGAAGGTCATAAACAACCGACCACGTCGTTGTAGTTGTTGTCTTCAATCCAGAGACTGGTTTGATGCAGCTGTCCATGCTACTCTATCCTGTGCAAGCTTCTTCATCTCCCAGTACCTACTGAAGCCTACGTCCTTCTGAATCTGCGCAGTGGATTCATCTCTTGGTCTCCCTCTGCGAGTTTTACCCTCCACGCTGCCCTCCAATACTAACTTGGTGATCCCTTGATGCCTCAGAATATGTCCTAACCAAACGATCTCTTCTAGTCAGGTTGTGCCACAAATTCCTCCTCATTAGTTATGTGATCTACCTGTCTAATCTTCGGTGTTCTTCGGTAGCATCACATTTCGAAAGCTTCAATTCTCTTCTTGTCTCAACTGTTTATCATCCATGTTTCACATCCATACATGGCTACGCTCCATACAAATACTTTGAGAAACGACTTCCTGACACTTCAATCTATAATACATGTTAACAAATTTCTCTTCTTCGGAAACGCTTTCCTTGCCATTGCCAGTCTACATTTTATATCCTCTCTACTTCGACCATCATCAGTTATTTTGCTCCCCTATTAGCAAAACTCATCTACTACTCTAGGTGTCCGATTTCGTAATCCAATTACGTCAGCATCACCTGATTTAATTCGAATACGTTTTGCTTTTGTTGATTTTCATCTTATATCCTCCTTTGAAGACTTTGTCCATTCCGTTCAACTGCTCTTCAAAGTCCTTTGCTGTCTCCGACAGAATTACAATGTCAGTGGCAAGCCTGAAGGTTTTTATTTCTTCTCCATCGATTTTAATTCCTACTTCAAATTTTTCTTTTGTTTCCTTACTCCTTGCTCAATATATGGATTGAATAACATCGGGGAGAGGCTACAACCCTGTCTCACTTCCTTTCCAACCACTGCTTCCCTTTCATGCCCCTCGACTCTTATAACTGCCATCTGCTTTCTATACAAATTGTAAATAGCCTTTCGCTACCGGTATTTGACCCCTGCCACCTTCAGAATTTGGAAGATATTATTCCTGACCACATTGCCAAAAGCTTTCTCTATACAAGTGCTAGAAACGTTGCTTTGCATTTCCTTAATCTGAGATAAGTCGTATGGTCAGTATTGCCTCACGTGTTCCAACATGTCTACGGAATTCAAACTGATCTTCCCCAAGGTTGGCTTCTACCAGTTTTTCCAATCGTCTGTAAGGAATTCGTGTTAGTATTTTGCAGCCTTGACTTATTAAACTGATAGTCCGGTAATTTTCACACGTGTCAACACCTACTTTCTTTGGGATTGGAATTATTATATTCTTCTTGAAGTGTGAGGGTATTTTACCTGTCTCATACATCTTGCTCACCAGATGGTAGAATTTTGTCACAGCTGGCTCTCCCAAGGGTTTAAGTAGTCCTAATGGAATGTTGTCTACTCCCGGGGCCTTGTTTCGACTTAGGTCTTCCAGTGCTCTGTCAAATTCTTCACGCAGTATCTTTTCTCCATTTCATCTTCACCTACGTCCTTTTCCATTTCCATAATATTGCCCTCGTGTACGTCACCCTCTATATACTCCTTTCACCTTTCTGCTTTCCCTTCTTTGCTCAGAACTGGTTTGCTATCTGAGTTCTTGATATTCGTACACATGGTTCTCTTTTCTCCAAAAGTCTCTTTAATTTTCCTGTAGGCACTATATGTCTTACCCCAAGTAATATATGCCTCTACATTCTTACATCTGTCCTCTAGCCATCCTTGCTTGCCATTTTGCACTTCCTGTCCATTTCATTTTTGAGACGTCTGTATTCCTTTTTGCCTGCTTCATTTACCGCATTTTTATATTTTCTCCCTTCATCAACTAAATTAAATATCTCTTCTGTTTCCCAATGATTTCTAGTAGCCCTCGTCTTTTTACTTACTTGATCCTCTGCAGCCTTCACTGTTTTATTTGTCAAAGCTACCGTTCTTCTTCTGCTGTATTTCTTTCCCCTGCTCTTGTCAATCGTTCGCTAATGCTCTCTCAGAAACTCTCTACAACAGTTTATCCAGATCCTATCACCTTAAATATCCACCTTCTTGCAGTTTCTTCAGTCTTAATCTACAGTTCGTAAACAATAAATTGTGGTCAGAGTCCACATCTGCCACTGGAAATGTCTTACAGTTTAAAACCTGGTTCCTAAATCTCCGCCTTAGCAACATGTAACCTGTCTGAAACCTTCCAGTGTCTCCAGGCCTCTTCCACGTATACAACATTCTTTCATGATTCTTGAACCAAGTGTTAGCTATGATTAAGTTATGCTCTGTACAAAATTCTGGCAGGCGGCTTCCTCTATCATTCCT
Organism: Schistocerca serialis cubense; assembly: GCF_023864345.2. NCBI lineage: Eukaryota > Metazoa > Arthropoda > Insecta > Orthoptera > Acrididae > Schistocerca > Schistocerca serialis. Next base: position 17,729,627 of record NC_064641.1, read on the forward strand.
TACCCCCATTCCATATTCACCTACTACGTTTCCTTCTCTTCCTTTTCCTACTATCGGATTCCAGTCCCCTATGACTATTAAATTTTCGTCTCCTTTCATTATCTGAATAATTTCTTTTATCTCATCACGTATTTCTTCAATCTCTTCGTCATCTTCGGAGCTAGTTGGCATATAAACTTGTAATTCTGTGGTGGACGCGGACTTCCTGTCTATCTTGGCTACAATAATGCGTTCACTACGCAGTTCGTAGTAGCTTACCCGCGCTCCTATTTCTTTTTATTCATTATTAAACCTACTCTTGCATTAGCCCTATTCAATTTTGTATTTATAACCCAGTATTTACCTGACCAAAAGTCTTGTTCCTCCTGCCACCGAACTTCACTACTTCCCACTTTATCTAACTTTAACCTACCCATTTCCCTTTTTAAATTTTCTAACCTACCTATCCGATGAAGGTATCTGGCATTGCACGCTCCTCACACACACACACACACACACACACACACCCACACACACACACACACACACACACACACAAATCGGTTGTTCGGTTGGCCATATCGCTTGCACAAGTCCAGTTTGTCGATCGATCAATCGGTCTGTTGATGCGTGTGTGGAGCTCATTAGGCTAGCATCAGATGAAACGACGCGCGACTTACATACTTACCTAGAATAGGTATTATCCACGGAATGAGCATTCAGATTCGCAAACGTAGTACATCGCCTCCAAAGTCACTTGCGTACGGTGAGCACAATGTTTGCCCGCAAACGATTTGCAGATTTTGGTTCACATTACATCTCTAGTACAGGCAGATACCGTTCAAAACTACTGTGGGTTTTGCATGCACGTTTTAGATCCGTGTTGCATTTCCATTCGATGTATGGAGTGAACTTGGCTTGAGGCTATGAACAGATCAATGGAAGGTCATTTCACTCGTTTGCAGAAAGTGTCACAGCTCTGGTATCACAGAACAACTTGGTATAGCAGAAAACGCCTTTGCCGCGATCATTTTTCAAGCTTTGTATTGCACTTCATCGTATTGCATAGTCTCTGTTTAAAGAAATACTACTGAGGCGGCATTGCGAAATCGCTTCCTAGCGTGCCAAAAGTGAAAGTTTCCTGAAAAACGTCGAAGATGGATACATACAACAAATCGGCGATTATTCACACAATAAAACAGTGAAGGAAAATTTTTGGTTTTTATTTTCTAGTCTATATGTTTAATCTTCGTTCATCCTGAAGGAAACTGAAATACGAGTATTAATCGCACATACTCACTCTTGACGTAATAGCCGCTAGTACTCCATTTTTCTATTGTTACTACTTTAAAAGAAGTAGAATGGCTTTGGATATCTGTACAACCCGAAGGTCATAATTCAGACTATCATACACAGATTTTATCTACAACATTGCTCAGAATGTGAATACGTACATTGGATTGACGGGAAGCACATTCCCACGCTTGTGAAGTCTCATAAACATAAAGCCGCACGTCACACACATTAGCCTCGCGATGTTAACTTTTTTGTAATATGTCTCGTTTTCCCAAGAAATAGGACCTAGAGCGCTTCTTATTAATATAATAACTATAAGTATGAATAGATCTTAGTGGTTACTTACTACGAAAGGTATTTTTCCTCCTTTAGCGCATTTCGATTTTTATTCGTGGTGGCAATAATTATTCACCATTTCTGTAACTAATAAATTAAGTATGAGAACAGAATTTGGACATCTAATGTTAAAGTTTTGGTCTTAGCTCAAAATGTAAACAGACTGCGTTATACTTAAGTCACTTAAAACTTTCAGTTTCATCCTGGATCACTACTTGGATATTCCAACTGCATGGCGACGTTCAGAGATACTACTGATACAACATAGAATGGGAAGATGCAAAGTGTTTGTAAAGAATATACAGAATGTTTACTGATTCAGATATTAGTTTTTGCATACATGGGTATCGTTACTTTTAAATATAAATGAAAAATAATGAAAGGTAAAACTGGATTTATTGCTACAATAAATGTCACAGCTAGACATAAAACTGGGTGCGACGTGTACAGATATTATTGTACAGATGATACGTGAAATGATTAGATAGAGAATGTTTAGAAACAAAGATGTTAAATTTAACAAAAAATGAAAATTAAAGTTGATTTTGCTACTGTAATCAAAGATTTGCACAGTGGAAACATAATTTAACAGAGGGGTGCAAATAAATCATGTTTTCGTATGATTATTGATATACAATAGTGTCAGCTTCCCGATTTTCTAACAAGTATGTGAAATACCACAGTCTACATCTAATCGGTGATTTTCTATTAAAAAGTGTTCAGCGAAAGTTGAATATGACTTTCTTTATGTCCAGCTTCACTCACGTTATAATAATTCAACTGCCACAAGTCTGTTCTGGGGAACGAACAGCGCATGCGGGTGATTTCATACACACCACCTTGTGCCAAAGGATTCATTGTGTCTTCACTGTTGACTAATAATGTGCTACGCAATTTGATTGTAGAACGCTGGTGTGCAGTTGCGAAATAACATTTGACCAACATTTGATCATGGTATTAACGGAGATGGCAAATGTTTGACCGTGAATTTAGGGAAGCTTTAAGGAGATTCAATCGTAGTAATTTTCAACTGTACAACTACATCTTATTTTCTTGTAATGGGTAACAATAGAGATAGAAATAAAAAAACTGGGAAATTTTGTTTAATTTTACTCTATAATGTGATACGGTACCAAAAAAATGGCGCTGAGTACTATGGGACTTAACTGCTGAGGTCATCAGTCCCCTAGACTTAGAACTACTTAAACGTAACTAACCTAAGGACATCACACAAATCCATGACCGAGGCAGGATTCGAACCTGCGACCGTAGCGGTCGCGCAGTTCCAGACTGTAGCGCCTAGAACCGCTCGGCCACCCCGGCCCGGCGATACGGTATCATATTTTGGGGTAACTTCATTTTCACTGTGAGAGCACATGATGGAAAATGATTCAATTTAGAAGGAAATGAAGACCAACATGGACGCCGAACAATATAGCAGGTACGCTTTCGGAAAGAAGACCACACACATCAGAACATTCCGTGTTGGCTGTCCTCTGTTTTCGACTGCTGACAGCTTTAAGCGATTTGTCAGTACAGGCTCTTCGGAAGCGTTGCGAATTGTTGTAGTGTGCCAATCAGTTGTCTCATGAATCACGTAACGACTGTATTGAACATGAACGTCCCTACAATCCGATTTTGCGAATCCTTGTTACTCCCGTGTTTAATTTATACCATAGCTGCTGATCGGTACAAGGCGAGTGAATCCGTTGGTTGCCAGTATTGACTGAGAAACGAACAAACATTCGCCCGAAATCTCCTGGCAGATTAAAACTGCGTGCCGGACCGAGACTCGACTCGGGACCTTTGCCTTTCGCGGGCAAGTGCTCTACGATCTGAACTACTCACGTGCGACTTAAGACACCACCTACTTCCGCCAGTAGCTCATCTCCTACGTTGCAAACTTCATTCTGGAAACATTCCCCCTCTCACAACCCTTCTAGATCACCACGATAAAATAAGAGAAATCAGAGGTTGTACGGAAAGACGTAGGTGTCCGTTCTTTCCGCGCGCTATACAAGATTGGAACAACAGAGAATTGTGAATTGAATAATAGAGAATTGTGAATAACAGAGAATTGTGAATGATAGAGAAATGTGAAGGTGGTTCGATGAACCCTCTGCCAGGCACTTGAATGTTATTTGCAGAGTATCCACGTAGATGTCGATGTGTGGGCTATGCCATTCGTTCTCCTCTCCTTATATTACCTTGAGCCAAAACATCTTCTTTCTGTAGAAGCGTGAACAGAAAAGAGAATATGTATCGAAAATACTACCGATTACTGGACGAAAACTTTTCGAGTTCTGTCGATCAGCGAATTTAGGCTATTGATAGTACTTTGCAGGATTAAATTTATAACAGTGGTCAGTGACAATACGGGAGAAAGACGCAGCCAATAAGGGAGCAGCGAGGATTAAAAATAATTGCTGTAATACGGGAGATCCCGGGAAATACGGGAGAGTTGGTCACCCTAAAGCTTTCAGTGAAATGAAAGAATGAATGAACTGTAGACGAAATTAAATATGACGTAAGGTGTAGCAGTATCGCGGGGAAAACTGGTCAGCGGGAGATTCCGAAATACGAATATTATCAGAATGTTTGAGAGATTTCCGAAAATTATTGCCAGAATTTCTCAGTTCTCTCATTGGCTCCAAATTCAATATGTTCATTGAGAAGGTATACGAGAAATCCTCATTTCTACTCGATCTTGAGTCAACAGATGGCGAAAATGCAGTAACGTACCAACAGAAGTGAAAGATGACAGTCTTTGCTTGCAGCCTTGTTGCGACAGGAAGGTGGATTTAGAGCTGCCACTTTAGTGAATGTCAGCACATAACGTTTCACTCCGTTTCCTCTCTTTTTGTCTCTCTCAAGGCGTGCGAAACATTGCACAGAAAAGTAAAATGCTTTTGCTGTGAGTAAAACGCCGGACTGGTCGGGTAGTCACTGGCGAAGGTGAAAACGCTAACGAGGCGTGCGGTGCAGCAAGTAGATGCAGCAGCAGATTGTCGTCTAGCCGTGTAGGCGCTCGTCAGCTGGGAGCTGCGAAGCGAGAAGTCGGCCGCCCCCTGCCCTCGTGTTACGCCCCTTAAGCCGTCGGCACACGGACCACGCATCCGAACGTTGAGCGTTGAGCGTGCCGAGTTTCTGACGTCATAGCGTGGAATAGCACGTTCGGGAGTCTTTCCGAACGTGCAGAGCAATATGTGGTATGTCAGATATTCTGAGCGTGCGTCTGAGCGTTGACCAATGAGATGGCACAACGCCCCCTACGTCACACGCACGCCGTCTCCCTTCAGTACAGAGTTGTGAGGCTCCATATTAAAGCCTATATGTATATATGCCGTTTCTGAGCACCAGCAAATTGAGAATCACTGGAGAACCCGTTGTTAACTGTGTGATTCGTTCCAATAAAATAATGAGAAACATCATATTCGTGGCAAAAGAATTATTATAACTTGCGTATTATGAGAGTAAGCTATTTGAAAACAGCGACACACTGAAGATCCACCCAAAATGCATTGTTCTTGGCACAATTTGTTATAATTAAATTTCAATTAGTAACATAATTATCTACAATTAACGTTCTTAGCAAGGGGTAATAGAATATGATTAAGGTCGAGCAGCGTGTTGTTTGTTCAGCATAATGAGTAGCGTCTCTGACGAGAAATGAGTTTGTGTTGGGACGGTGGTTTGCGTCTTAACAGTTCAAAATTTTTTTCCCTAACATTCGCGTTTTTATTGGGTTCTGATATTTTATTATTAGTTTAATATAAGTATATGCTATAATATTTGATGTTATGTAAATATAAGTTTATCTTTTTTTGAGGGGTGACTTTGCTGGATTGGCTTAATCTATAGGACAGCTTGCGCTACTTCTATAAAAATATTTTGCTCATTTTTCTTTTACACTTCGTAATTCACATGTTGTAGAGATTCTGCTACTGGGTAGGAGCAGTGATCAAGTAAAACAGGCCTTGGGGTTTTACTAAAATGTGCGCATGATGTAATAATAAACTTTATTTATGATTCTTATGCGGAGAAGTATTCCAAATTTGTACCGCACTGTTTGTAATGGAACTTTTATAAGCCTGCGTCCTTATTGATTGGACATGGTACTTTCCTTTTCGTGGAAGATGGAGGAAATGTGCGTTTTAATAGAGTAACGTGGTACTTTTACGGGCGCCCGTTGAGTAAACAGTGTGATTTACGAACTAGAAACATCCCTCAACTGCCGCTGGAGTGCGTTGCGATCGCGTATACCACGTTGGGGCCCACGTACCGTGTGCACAAGTCGCATCGTTCCTGAGCGTTCAGCAGCACGTTGAACTTGGCACGCTCAACGTTCACGTTCGACAGCACGGTCCGTGTGCCGACGGCTTTAGCCACGTCGCTTGTGCCGGCGGCGGCAGTGAGCCCGTTACGATGCAGCCGTTCTCGTTGCGGTGTGCCAGTGGTCGGCTCATTTCCGACCCTGCAGTGTTTACAAGCGGCAGGAGAGAGAAAGTCCTCGTAACTGGTCAGCTCGCCTCTGTCGAGCCGCAAGCGCTGGTCGAGTCGTGGCGGTAGCGGGGATCCGTTTGTCGTCCCTTCACCGGCTCCACTCGCACAGTTCACTGCATCTGGAATGGGCCAATTCTGCATCTGACAAGGCGACCGTACGAACCTACCTCACCGATCTGCCTCGTACTGACAGGTTGTGTAGGGCACGATCAGGACTTCAACATACACTACTGGGCCATTAAAATTGCTACACCACGAAGCTGACGTGCTACAAACGCGAAAGTTAACCGACAGGAAGAAGATGGTGTGATATGCAAATGACTAGCTTTTCTAAGCTATCGCACAAGGTTGGCGCCGGTGGCGACACCCACAACGTGGGTTTCCAACCGATTTCTCATACACAAACAGCAGTTGACCGGCGTTGCCTGGTGAAACGTTGTTGTGATGCCTCGTGTAAGGAGGAGAAATGCGTACCATCACGTTTCCGACTTTGATAGAGGTCGGATGGTAGCCTATCGCGATTGCGGTTTATCGTATCGCGACATTGGTGCTCGCGTTGGTCGAGATCCAATGACTGTTAGCAGAATATGGAATCGCTGGGTTCAGGAGGGTAATACGGAACGCCGTGCTGGATCCCAACGGCCTCGTATCACTAGCAGTCGAGATGACAGGCATCTTATACGCATGGCTGTAACGGATCGTGCAGCCACGTCTCGATCCCTGAGTCAACAGATGGGGACGTTTGCAAGACGCCAACCATCTGCACGAACAGTTCGACGACGTTTGCAGCAGCACGGACTATCAGCTCGGAGACCGTGGCTGCGGTTACTCTTGACGCTGCATCACAGACAGGAGCGCCTGCGATGGTGTACTCAACGACGAACCTGGGTGCACGAATGGCAAAACTTTTTTTTTTTTTGGATGAATCCAGGTTCTGTTTACAGCATCGTGATGGTCGTACCCGTGTTTGGCGACATCGCGCTGAACGCACATTGGAAGCGTGTATTCGTTATCGCCATACTGGCGTATCACCTGGCGTGATGGTATGGGGTGCCATTGGTTACACGTCTCGGTCACCTCTTTTTCGCATTGACGGCACTTTGAATGGTGGACGTTACATTTCAGATGTGTTACGGCCCGTTGCTCTACCCTTCATTCGATCCCTGCGAAACCCTACATTTCAGCAGGATAATGCACAACCGCATGTTGCAGGTCCTGTACGGGCCTTTCTGGATACAGAAAATATCCGACTGCTGCCCTGACCAGCACAGCCTCCAGATCTCTCACCAACTGAAAACGTGTGGTCAATGGTGGCCGAGCAACTGGCTCGTCACAATACGCCAGTCACTACTCTTGATGAACTGTGGTATCGTGTTGAAGCTGCATGGGCAGCTGCACCTGTACGCGCCATCCAAGCTCTGTTTGCCTCAATGCCCAGGCGTATCAAGGCCGTTATACTGCCAGAGGTAGTTGTTCTGTGTACTGATTTCTCAGGATGTATGCATCCAAATCGCGTGGAAATGTAATCACATGTCAGTTCTAGTATAATATATATGTCCAATGAATACCCGTTTATCATCTGCATTTCTTCTTGGTGTAGCAATTTTAATGGCCAGTAGTGTATCTTCGATTTCCGGCGGGGTCAGGGGTTTCCAGCTGCCTCGTGATGACTGGGTGTTTGCGTTGTCCTCATTATATCATCATGATTCATGAATGTGACGAGATTGGGCTGAACAAAGGTTTTGGAATTTGTACGGACGCTGATAACCTCGCAGTTGAGCGCCCCCAGAAACCAAACATCACCATCATTATCATCATCATCATCATCATCACCATAAAACGTGACTCTCAACCGTTTTCGGGAAAATCGAGTTTGAAAATTTTAGGCCTGCTAATACACTTTGAATAGCCGTTGGTATTCAGGGAGCCGGCATTTGTGCGAGTAAGTGGTTAGTTTCACAAGCGTGAGGTCTCTGGATCGAATGTGGCTACCGATATCTTTTTTCATTCCGCCTTATTCTGCCAACGTGCAGTATTAAAGTAATCCCTCCCAAATGCATTTCACTGGTGCAGCCTAATTTTTACATACTGGAGAAGAACCTTATCAAACGACTGTAAAAGTGCGCGTACGTCGTCGAACAGAATAGAAAGATAGCGTCTAGAGTCTTACACCAACAGTCATCTGTACCAATATTTGGTGATTTGCTTCGATACGCGTGGCACACCGCTGAAGTGTGTGATGACCGAGAACAGTTTATAAATGCAAGTGTTTTTGAGTAAACACTTTGAGAAATGATGCACACTGAACGTACCCAGGGGTTAGAGACCCTGCATACCATGCGCTGCTTCCACAAACTGCCTCCATTCTGTTTTGTGCTCGGTTCCTCCAGGTGTCTTCAGTCTCTAGAGCTGCCATCTCGTCCATCCGGTGCTCCCTTGGTCGTCTTACGGGGCGCCTGCTGTTTAGTTTCCTCTCAAATGCTTTCTTCGCTTGTCTTCTGGAATACGGGCTACACGTCCTGCCCACTGCATTCTTTTCCGCTTCAGCTTCTGTAATATTGTTGGTTGTTGCATCAAGAGGTTGATTTCCTCATTCTTCCTCCTCCTCCATTCTCCTCTATCTAAGATTAGTCCCCATAACTTCCACATTACTTTCCTTTCAGATTTTAATAGTTTTTCCTTCTCGCGTTTTGCCATGCTCCAGCTTTCTGAACCGTACATTACTGCTCGGCGTATCACTGTGTAAGAGATTCTCACCTTAGTATTTGCTGATATAGATTCTGAGCTGAGCATCTTCTTGAGTGAATACGTGCATTTCATTCCCACTGCTATTCTTTCTTGATGTCCATTTCAATGTTGTGGTTGCTGATGAACCAAGATCCCAATATTTGAGCTGGTAAACTCTTTTGAACCTCATACTTTCTACCTCCAGAAATTCTTGCTGCTCTTGTCTGCTTTCTAATTGCATGAACTCCATTTTGTCTTGAGTCACCTTTAGTCCACCCTTCTGTGCGTAATTGCCCATTTTCTGGTACATTTCTTTCGACTCATGGATCGATTCACTTAGGAGTACTGTATCATCTGCATATGGGAGACAATTGCAGTAACTATCCATCTGTACACCAGCCCATTGCTGTTGCCTACATTCCCTTCTTACGCTCTCTATGATGACACTGAACGTAACACATGACGGAGCATCCCCTTGTCTGAAACCTGTCGCAATGTCCAACTTGGAAACGCACAGCTGCCCTTGATCCATCCATGCAAGTCTGCACCATTCTCACTAGCTTCTGGTGGGTTCTGAAATCACGCAGTGCATTGTATAGGATATTTCTGTGGATGGTGTCGCAAGCACATTGAAAATCGACGAAGAGACTATAGGTATTTTTATCATATTCCCAGTGCTTTTCAAGGTATTGTCTTAGGGTCGAAACGTGATCTATTGTCGATCGGTTTGGTCCAAAGCCACCTTGGTATTCCTGCATGTTATTCTCTATGAATGGTTGTAATTTTCTGAGGATAATGATCCAGTACCTTGTAGGATACATTCAGCAAGCTGATATCTCTGTAGTTAACACATTCCATTTTGCTTCCCTTCTTGTATATCGCGTATATTATGGCCAGTTTCCATTCTTCTGGCAATCATTCTTCCATATCAGCTGGATCAGTATATATACATCTAAGTGCAAGCTCTCTCTCTCCTTTTTGATTAATTCTCCTGTTTTTCTATTCTTCTCTGGAGCCTGGTTCTTTCTGAGCTTTTTTATTGCAACCCTCACATCTCCTTCAGTCATTTCCCGTTCTTCTTCATATTTCCTTTCCTCCATGGTATCTGCAGGCAGCGTCTCATCTGGCTCTGGACAATTTAAGAGCTCTGAGAAGTAGTCTCTCCATCTTTCTTCAATTGTTTACTTCTTATTTATCAAGTTGTCTTTCTTTTCGCTAATGAAATAGACAGGGCCTGTGAAAAAGTCTTCATTCATCGTACATGCTGTACGTCGCAACAATTATTGTTCTCCATGTTTCTACGATCAGTATCTTCCTCATTCGTGCAGTGCTCAATAGGTTACATATTATACTTGTCGAAATGTGGATACACTAATGTAAATGCCGAAACTGATTTGATTGAAAGTTCCTGTGCATCGTTTTTTTTTATTTCCAATCTCTGTACGAAGAAAATTTTTCTCGTTTTCCTTCAGGATGAATATTTAATAAATAATAAATGAACTGTTAAATATTGATAATTTGCACAGTTGTAAGAAACCTTTTGTTAGAATTATGTGAGAATGAGAAAAGAGTGCACTGTGCACTGGGGACCGAACCGCACAATAACCCTGGGTTCGGTGTGGACGGCGGAGGGGTGGGTGGACTGCTGTGGTGTTGTGAACCACTGACGACTACGGCGGGGACGAAGCCTCTCCGTCGCTTCTAGGTTCCCAGTTCCATACAATAAAACATGCAAGTATACTAAAAATTAAGTAGGCTGATTGGATAAGAAATGAGGAATTTCTCCGCAGACTAACAGGGTCTAGGTGCTACTGCGAGATGAAGAGATTGGCGCAGTATAGGGTACTGTGGAGGTCTGCATCAAACCAGTCGGAAGACTGATGAACCAGTAAAAAGATAAATAGATTATTAAAAAAGCATACAAAGTAGAAGCAATCGCCTGTCACAAATTGGAAAATGAGCGAGAGTAGCTGAAATGAATCGTCAATGTGCGGCAAATAGACAGGGGCAAAACAAAGACCGGAAGAATGGTACATATATCAGTGTCAGTCCCTAACAAGTATTATGGATGACTGAAGACGAAGTATACATGGTTCTTGGTCATGGCCGTGATCCGTATTCAACATATCTGTACGAAATGGGTAGATTTTCTCATGACAATTGCACTTGTGACGACGTCGAAAGACCAAAGCACTTGGTATTTCAGGAAAATGATGATGGCGTCTGTGGTGTTGCAGAACAGGAACTACCCAGAGGCCAAAGCATACACGATATTCTACACTAGTGAAACGAGTGGCGTACTAAGTGTCCTTACTGCGCCGACTGCTTAATTATTGTCCTTTCTTCACAATTGAGAAGTGGTAAGGGAAAACAAAGGTTTCACCGCGAATTTGTCCCTCATGGAGGTATTGTATAAGATGGGCAAAATTTAGCCTACATTTTATATGATGTGGAGGTGTCGACGGTATCAACCAAAGAACGAAGAAAATTTATTGAATGTAATATCGCATCCGAAAGGTTATCAATCATGATCTTAAAGTTGTTGTTGTTGTGGTCTTCAGTCCTGAGACTGGTTTGATGCATCTCTCCATGCTACTCTATCCTGTGCAAGCTTCTTCATCTCCCAGTACCTACTGCAACCTACATCCTTCTGAATCTGCTTAGTGTATTCATCTCCTGGCCTCCCTCTACGTTTTGTACCCTCCACGCTGCCCTCCAATACTAACTTGGTGATCCCTTGATGCCTCAGAATATGTCCTAACCAAACGATCTCTTCTAGTCAGGTTGTGCCACAAATTCCTCCTCATTAGTTATGTGATCTACCTGTCTAATCTTCCGTGTTCTTCGGTAGCATCACATTTCGAAAGCTTCAATTCTCTTCTTGTCCAAACTGGTTATCGTACATGTTTCACTTCCATACATGGCTACACTCCATACAAATACTTTCAGAAACGACTTCCTGACACTTAAATCTATACTCGATGTTAACAAATTTCTCTTCAGAAACGATTTCCTTGCCATTGCCAGTCTACATTTTATATCCTCTCTACTTCGACCATCATCAGTTATTTTACTCCCTAAATAGCAAAACTCCTTTACTACTTTAAGTGTCTCATTTCCTAATCTAATACCCTCAGCACCACCCGATTTAATTTGACTACATTCCATTATCCTCGTTTTGCTTTTGTTGATGTTCATCTTATATCTTCCTTTCAAGACACTGTCCATTCCGTTCAACTGCTCTTCCAAGTCCTTTGCTGTCTCTGACAGAATTAGAATGTCATCGGCGAACCTCAAACTTTTTACTTCTTCTCCATGAATTTTAATACCTACTCCGAATTTTTCTTTTGTTTCCTTTACTGCTTGCTCAATATACAGATTGAATAACATCGGGGAGAGGCTACAACCCTGTCTCACTCCTTTCCCAACCACTGCTTCCCTTTCATGCCCCTCGACTCTTATAACTGCCATCTGGTTTCTGTACAAATTGTAAATAGCCTTTCGCTCCCTGTATTTTACCCCTGCCACCTTCAGAATTAGAAAATGATCTTAAAGGTAAATGATCTTAAAGGTAAATGATCTTAAAGGTAAATGATCTTAAAGGTAAATGATCTTAAAGGAAAATGATCTTAAAGGTAAATGATCTTAAAGGAAAATGATCTTAAAGGTAAATGATCTTAAAGGTAAATGATCTTAAAGGTAAATGATCTTAAAGGTAAATGATCTTAAAGGTAAATGATCTTAAAGGTAAATGATCTTAAAGGTAAATGATCTTAAAGGTAAGTCCTAAAATCGGATTGCTTTGCTAGGCTACTACTGTACGTGGTATGCACTTATGTCTCTGAAAATTGAGAACCAGGTGAATCATACAGTGACTGTGGAATATGCGATTTAACGTGGAATTCGGATATCGATGCAGCTTGTTATTTCTCTCAGATACAAAACATTATCATAGGAGACGGCACTTTAACTGTCAGAAAGAAATCCTAGAACTGTTTCGGGACTGAAGCCCGGTCTTCGGTATTCGGAGTCCTACCAACTTTCTTTCTTATTTACGTGAAGACAAGACACAAATACAGTAAGCGTGTTACTTCTACATTCAAGTAAAAGGACTCGTACTTGTAATCCGTGTCTGGAATGCAGCTACGCTTGGCCTTCATCCAGAACTAGCGAGAAGCAGAGCAATATGATCGCGTGCTGCCAGGGTGACGTATAGCTCAAGGCACTGTGGTTGGGATGACCTTTGTCTTTCTTTAACTGCGTATTGCCCTGCAATAACGGAAGCAATCCGTTATTACAGGATTCTGGAGCCGTAAGAAGTTACTACAGGTCTACTTTCCGTTGTTTTCTTCCTTTTTTAAACTGCAAGAATCTCTGTGGTTACGCTTCATATGTAACACGTGGAACACACACGTCTATTTATCCAGTATACGATGAAATATCATCTTAGTAGATGAAGTATCACCTTAGTAGTAGAATCTAAAGCAATGCATTCTACACTCCTGGAAATGGAAAAAAGAACACATTGACACCGGTGTGTCAGACCCACCATACTTGCTCCGGACACTGCGAGAGGGCTGTACAAGCAATGATCACACGCACGGCACAGCGGACACACCAGGAACCGCGGTGTTGGCCGTCGAATGGCGCTAGCTGCGCAGCATTTGTGCACCGCCGCCGTCAGTGTCAGCCAGTTTGCCGTGGCATACGGAGCTCCATCGCAGTCTTTAACACAGGTAGCATGCCGCGACAGCGTGGACGTGAACCGTATGTGCAGTTGACGGACTTTGAGCGAGGGCGTATAGTGGGCATGCGGGAGGCCGGGTGGACGTACCGCCGAATTGCTCAACACGTGGGGCGTGAGGTCTCCACAGTACATCGATGTTGTCGCCAGTGGTCGGCGGAAGGTGCACGTGCCCGTCGACCTGGGACTGAACCGCAGCGACGCACGGATGCACGCCAAGACCGTAGGATCCTACGCAGTGCCGTAGGGGACCGCACCGCCACTTCCCAGCAAATTAGGGACACTGTTGCTCCTGGGGTATCGGCGAGGACCATTCGCAACCGTCTCCATGAAGCTGGGCTACGGTACCGCACACCGTTAGGCCGTCTTCCGCTCACGCCCCAACATCGTGCAGCCCGCCTCCAGTGGTGTCGCGACAGGCGTGAATGGAGGGACGAATGGAGACGTGTCGTCTTCAGCGATGAGAGTCGCTTCTGCCTTGGTGCCAATGACGGTCGTATGCGTGTTTGGCGCCGTGCAGGTGAGCGGCACAATCAGGACTGCATACGACCGAGGCACAAAGGGCCAACACCCGGCATCATGGTGTGGGGAGCGATCTCCTACACTGGCCGTACACCACTGGTGATCGTCGAGGGGACACTGAATAGTGCACGGTACATCCAAACCGTCATCGAACCCATCGTTCTACCATTCCTAGACCGGCAAGGGAACTTGCTGTTCCAACAGGACAATGCACGTCCGCATGTATCCCGTGCCACCCAACGTGCTCTAGAAGGTGTAAGTCAACTACCCTGGCCAGTAAGATCTCCGGATCTGTCCCCCATTGAGCATGTTTGGGACTGGATGAAGCGTCGTCTCACGCGGTCTGCACGTCCAACACGAACGCTGGTCCAACTGAGGCGCCAGGTGGAAATGGCATGGCAAGCCGTTCCACAGGACTACATCCAGGATCTCTACGATCGTCTCCATGGGAGAATAGCAGCCTGCATTGCTGCGAAAGGTGGATATACACTGTACTAGTGCCGACATTGTGCATGCTCTGTTGCCTGTGTCTATTTGCCTGTGGTTCTGTCAGTGTGATCATGTGATGTATCTGACCTCAGGAATGTGTCAATAAAGTTTCCCCTTCCTGGGACAATGAATTCACGGTGTTCTTATTTCAATTTCCAGGAGTGTATTTGCTGCTGGTATTTGCAGTTGAACAGTCTTGGAAAATCGATGCTGGATGGCCGCATTATTATAAAAGATTTCAAATTGAGCAAAGTGAAGTTTCCTGCCCTACGCGACGTTGGAATTGTTGTGGATTGGCAAGACCGCCAACCCACTATGAGGAAGCCGAAAGGCACGCGTTTAAGCTCACGCAGGCTGGCGTGAGGTCTGGAACAGGACAAGGAATTGAGACTAGCAAAAAACGTACGTATCTTCTGGAATACTTAACTTCAATCCATAATTGGTAAACATCGCTCTTGACGGTACATGTTTTACAGCATCAATAGTAACTGGTAATGGCGCCTTGCTAGATCGTAGCAAATGACGTAGCTGAAGGCTATGCTAACTATCGTCTCGGCAAATGAGAGCGTAATTTGTCAGTGAACCATCGCTAGCAAAGTCGGCTGTACAACTGGGGCGAGTGCTAGGAAGTCTCTCTAGACCTGCCGTGTGGCGGCGCTCGGTCTGCAATCACTGATAGTGGCGACACGCGGGTCCGACGTATACTAACGGACCGCGGCCGATTTAAAGGCTACCACCTAGCAAGTGTGGTGTCTGGCGGTGACACCACAGGAATCATGATCTCACCTAGAGTTCATCGACCGACAGTATGTAAATGGAAACACGAGTAGGCGAACATTATTGCAATTTTAACTTATATTGTCGATAAATGAGTAGCATGTCCACCTTCTCTTCGTTGGCGTGCCTCGTACTCACGCAAACATTCAACTGGTGACGGTTGACTCAATGACCAATATGCGTTTTTCTGGGTTTCTATCTGTTTAGTGGAGAAGCTATGGAATCCTGATTACCTGCACGGTGTATTAGTACAGGAGAAAGAGAGACAATGATACAATCTGATACCTTTCTGAACATATTTTGAGGAGAGAATGCTGATGCGATGGCTCCATACATAACAGTCACAAACAATAGCTCGCTCGACGGAAGATCCGTGCCCAGAGACTGGAAAGATGCACAGGTCACACTAATAGGCAAGAAAGGCGATAGAAGTAATCGACTGAATTACAGGCCCATGTCAGTAACGTCGAACGCAGCAGGATTTTGGAACATACACTGATCAGCCAGAACATTATGACCAGCGATCTACTATCGACATAAACCCGTGCAGGCGGTAGCAGCGTCACCTGGCGAGGAATGACTGCTAGTCAGGGACACGCACGGTGCATGTACACTACTGGCCATTATAATTGCCACACCAAGAAGAAATGCAGATGATAAACGGGTATTCATTGGACAAATATATTATACTAGAACTGACAAGTGATTACATTTTCACTCAGTTTGGGTGTATAGATCCTGAGAAATCAGTATCGAGAACAACAACCTCTGGCCGTAATAACGGCCTTGATACGCCTGGCCATTCAGTCAAACAGATCTTGGATGGTGTGTACAGCTAGAGCTGCCCATGCAGCTTCAACACGATACCACAGTTCATCCAGAGTAGTGACTGACGTATTGTGACGAGCCAGTTGCTCGGCCACATTGACCAGACGTTTTCAATTGGTGAGAGATCTGGAGAATGTGCTGGCCAGGGCAGCAGTAGAACATTTTCTGTATCCAGAAAGCCCCGTACACGACTTGCAACATGCGGTCGTGCATTATCCTGCTGAAATGTAAGGTTTCGCAGGGATCGAATGAAGGGTAGATCCACGGGTCGTAACACATCTGAAATGTAACGTCCACTGTTCAAAGTGCCGTCAGTCCGAACAAGAGGTGACCGACACGTGTAACCAATGGCACCCCATACCATCACGCCGGGTGTTACGCCAGTATGGCGATGACGAATACACGCTTCCAATGTGCATTCACCGCGATGTCGCCAAACACGGATGCGACCATCATGATGCTGTAAACAGAACCTGGATTCATTCGAAAAAATGAAGCTTTGCCATTCGTGCATTCAGGTTCGTCGTTGAGTACACCATCGCAGGCACTCCTTTCTGTGATGCAGCGTGAAGGGTAACCGCAGCCACGGTCTCCGAGCTGGTAGTCCATGCTACTGCAAAGGTCGTCGAACTGTTCGTGCAGATGGTTGTTGTATTGCAAACGTCCCCATCTGTTGACTCAGGGATCGAGACGTGGCTGCACGATCCGTTACAGCCATGCGGATAAGATGCCTGTCATCTCGACTGCTAGTGATACGAAGCCGTTGGGATCCAGCACGGCGTTCCGTATTACCCTCCTGAACCCACCGATTCCATATTCTGCTAACAGTCATTGGATGTCGACCGACTCGAGCAGCAATGTCGCGATACGATAAACCGCAATCGTGATGGGCTACAATCCGACCTTTATCAAAGTCGGTAACGTGATGATACGCATTTCTCCTCCTTAACGAGGCATCACAACAACGTTTCACGAGGCAACGCCGGTCAACTGCTGTTTGTGTATGAGTAATCGGTTGGAAACTTTCCTCATGTCAGCACGTTGTAGGTGCCGCCACCGGCGCCAACCTTGTGAATGCTCTGAAAAGCTAATCATTTGCATATCACAGCATATTTTTCCTGTCGGTTAAATTTCGCGTCTGTAGCACGTCATCTTTGTGGTGTAGCAATTTTAATGGCCAGTAGTGTACTTAAACTAACCTATGGACACCACACACATCCATGCCCGACGGAGGATTCGAACCTGCGACTGTAGCAGCAGTGAGGTTCCGGACTAAAGCGCCTAGAACCGCTCGGCTACAACGGCCGGCTCACACTCCTTTACCACTTTCACCATTTCCCACGGTTACACTCCAGATTACGTTGCGCCCTAGTCTGACCCTAGGCCTGTACTAATGCCTACGGCAATTTCAATCTATTTTGTTTCTTCTGCTTCAGATTGTTTCCATGTCCCGCGGCACTCAACTTTTCTCTTACTTCGGTTTCATTTCTTTTGTTTTTCGCAGTTGTTTCAATCGTTTTATTCTCAGGAACTCAATATTTATTTCACGTACGAAGCAAAACTCGTACAACCTACCTCGGCTAGGAACGCGGTAGCTCCTGGCCTTGAGACACAATAAAAGGCAGCGTAGCTATATGGTCATGTCATGTCACGTGCAGGCATAACTCACGAATTATTTGCGCTCAGATCTTTCCCGGTAACTGCACAGCGGCATTCATATCGCTTGACATTAAGCGAAACATACATGAGTCCTCATAACACTGATGCCTTAGTTCACATTACTTTCTGTAGATCGAAAGCGGAACGTATTATGGCAGAACTTGTTATATTTCGGAACAGCTTTGGATTTAACTACAACAGCAATAACACACACACGCACAATGTCGTAATACTACGAAAGGTACTTGATTAATTTTTTTAATACGTTGCTACTGATTGAATTGCGATCGTATTCGGATCATTAAGGTGTCCGTAAGTTTACGGCAAACTAATTTTGGTTAGCCGTTATCGGTTCATTCAGATACACTCCAAAACTGAAGCATTGCATAAATATTTGAAAATGAATACCAAGTGTCATCTGTAGATTTTAACTTTCTTTTTTTATCTGTTGTATTCAAATTTTCGCTTCTATCTATCTATAATTTTATCCCGGTGAAGCACCACAGGGCTTTGCACGTCTGACTTCTAGTATGGCTAAATGGTATTTTGGAAAATAGCTTTTGTGTGCTTATCTACGTGATATTAGTATGTATGGCTGTTTGTCTATAACTGTTATGCCCTAAATTGTCTGGTGACTGTGGAGACTGGTCTACTATCTTAAGCGTCGGGGTACTGTGAACGTAGCTGGTGAATTAGATGGTGGAACGACGTGGAAGCCCTCTCATAGAGTTTTTCTGACTTCTTTTTGATGCAAATGAGGATCGATCGTTTGTCTAAGAGGTCCATGATGTGTATGCTTGGCGTGTACCGGTCTGCATCGGCGATGACTCGGAGTATTCTGATCTGGAGTTTCTGAATTTTCTGCAAATTCCCATCTGTAGCCATTGACCCAACTTCATATCCGTATAATATAGTTGGGAAGATAACGGACTTGTAAATTCCTATGAAACTTACTCACAGATTAAAACTGTGTGCCGGACCGAGACTCGAACTCGGGACCTTTGCCTTTCACTGGAAAGTGCTCTATTCCTTGTTTCGTCTCTACGTTAAGCAGCCCACCCTTGAGGAGTGGGTATAATTGGACAGAAGCAGTGCAACCTATGCTCCGGGATCTGTGTATCTGTTTCGCGAAGGCCGAGATAAGTTGCTGAGTTCCTCTATTCTGTTTCTTTGTCTGCCACAGAGATCTGACTGGAGGTGTCAACTTTCCCGTGAACGTAACAGCTACAGATTTTTCGGTTTTTTTGCTGATTTTCCATACACTGCTGAATTTTACAGTTACGCCTGGGAGCTCATGTAGCTTTCGTGCTATGAAGCTGAGGTTGCTGCTACTTTTGTACACGGCGCTACCTCCCCACCTTCCAATGCTGGCACGTCACTGGTGTAGAGCGAGTACAATATGGGGCCCAGAGCTGAACCCTGTGGAACCCCTCTCTGGTCGTGCAGCACCTGACACAGTACCACACCTTGGCCAGGAACGAGTCAGTCACGTTCCAATACAAAGTTAACTTTCATACAAATGCAGACCGATAAGCGAGTCACTGATGAGGTGGATGGCAGAAGTCAATCGAAAAGTGCCACGTGCGACAGGAGCATCGCAGCCGATGGCAACGTTTGTTGTTACAAACAGAGCTTTCATTACAGCAGTCAAATGCGTGTAATTTACTCACATCATTCGAGAATGCGATGATAAAAACATTCTCAAGTTAATGGAAGTAATTAGTTGCTCTCTTACAACAGCACACTGGTCCCTCTGGAGCACTGCAGACGGTGTAGAAGTGATAGCAGGCGAACTTCAACCAGTGAAGTAAGTCGCGGCAGCAAAGCGGTGTGTGTGACGCAGCTGTGTGGAGTCGGCGCCATGAGGCGCATCTACGTGGAGACGTGACAGAATGTGTGGCAGAAATACATACCTTAAGCCGTTATTTTTGAAAACTTTATTTGGGCTACTAGTTTCAGCGTCTCAGTAGCGTCTTCTTCTTCAGGATCCTATACCGTTACAGAAAAGGCTTAAAACAATGAAGTATAAAATAAGTTCTATAGTACAACAAACCAGTTATATCAGATACAGTAAAAACGATATGAATTACGTACTTCATAGACATAAAGAGAAGCAATGGTTGGGAAGGGAGACAGGGTTGTAGCCTATCCCCGATGTTATTCAATCTGTATATTGAGCAAGCAGTGAAGGAAACAAAAAAAAATTCGGAGTAGGTATTAAAATCCATGGAGAAGAAATAAAAACTTTGAGGTTCGCCGATGACATTGTAAATCTGTCAGAGACTGCTAAGGACTTGGAAGAGCAGTTGAACGGAATGGACAGTGTCATGAAAGGAGGGTATAAGATGAACGTCAACAAAAGCAAAACGAGGATAATGGAATTTACTCGAATTAAGTCAGGTGATGCTGAGGGAATTAGATTAGGAAATGAGACACTTAAAGTAGTAAAGGAGTTTTGCTATTTGGGGAGCAAAATAACTGATGATGGTCGAAGTAGAGAGGATATAAAATGTAGACTGGCAATGGCAAGGAAAGCGTTTCTGAAGAAGAAAAATTTGTTAACATCGAGTATAGATTTAAATGTCAAGAAGTCGTTTCTGAAAGTGTAGCCATGTATGGAAGTGAAACGTGGACGATAAATAGTTTAGACAAGAAGAGAATAGAAGCTTTCGAAATGTGGTGCTACAGAAAAATGCTGAAGATTAGATGAGTAGATCACTTAACTAATGAGGAGGTATTGAAAAGAATTGGGGAGAAGAGGAGCTTGTGGCACAACTTGACTAGAAGAAGGGATCGGTTGGTAGGAGATGTTCTGAGGCATCAAGGGATCACGAATTTAGTATTGGAGGGCAACATGGAGGGTAAAAATTGTAGAGGGAGACCAAGAGATGAATACACTAAACATATTCAGAAAGATGTAGGTTGCAGTAGGTACTGGGAGATGAAGAAGCTTGTACAGGATAGAGTAGCATGGAGAGCTGCATCAAACCAGTGTCAGGACAGAAGACCACAACAACAGACATAAAGTCTGTTAAGACAACTACGTAGCACAATGGTGCCACTGTTATGGGATGTGGCAAACGTACATATTTAACGGCCAAGGTATGAAGTATTTGTAATAATAAGTAAAAAATAAAAAAATCATAAAGAAGATGTAATATGGTTGGTATAAAAAGATGTTGTCATAGGATATGAAAAGTATGTACAAAGCAATGGCAGAAAATCATAATTAAACGCAATGTAAAATAGTCTAATGTAGGAGAATGTATAATATGTGTGTAACATCAAAATGAATTATTTCTTAGGTTGTAAGGAAAAGGAACACTGGCCACTCAGTTACAAGAACATCCCATGCTTCATGGAAACTAAGAGGAAAAGAATTAGTTAGATTTTCCTATTTTTTCTTTTCAACCTAAGAAATAATTAATTTTGATGATACAAAGATATTATACACAATCCTGCCTTAAACTATTTTGCACAGCGGTTAATTATCATAATTTTCTACTTTACGTGGTGCTTTGCAGACATTTTTCATACGCTGTGACTATATCTTTTTACACCGCCCGTATTACATTTTCTTTGACTTTTTCTTATTTTTTACTTCTTACTAAATGTGTATCATATCTTGGAAACTGAATATGTAGATTTGCTACATTCTATTACAGAGGCACCATTGTGTTCCATAGTTGTCTTGTAAACCTTGTGTCCATGAACTACTGTTTTTCATATTATTTTCAGTTCATAATTTTTACTTGTACCAGTCTGATGTAACAGTTTCTTTGTATTATTGAACTTATTTTGTAGTAAACTATTTTAAGTGTTTTTTTGTAATGGAAGGGTCTACGGGTTACAACAGCAGTGTTAATCCTTGCGTCTTGATGAGTGGAGCCATCTGGTATGTTTTCTGGTCATGCCTCGTAGTGTCTGAGGGGACTTTTATATCACAACGATACGAACATTCCGTGTCCTTCCAGAATGAGATTTTCACTGTGCAGCGGAGTGTGCGCTGATGTGAAACTTCCTGGCAGATTAAAACTGTGTGCCCGACCGAGACTCGAACTCGGGACCTTTGCCTTTCGCGGGCAAGTGCTGTACCAACTGAGCTACCGAAGCACGACTCACGGCCGGTACTCACAGCTTTACTTCTGCCAGTACCTCGTCTCCTGCCTTCCAAACTTTACAGAAGCTCTCCTGCGAACCTTGCAGAACTAGCACTCCTGAAAGAAAGGATATTGCGGAGACATGGCTTATCCATGGCTTCTCATTCTGGAGGTTCGCAGGAGAGCTTCTGTAAAGTTTGGAAGGCAGGAGACGAGGTACTGGCACAATTAAAGCTGTGAGTACCGGCCGTGGGTCGTGCTTCGGTAGCTCAGTTGGTAGAGCACTTGCCCACGAAAGCCAAAGGTCCCGAGTTCGAGTCTCGGTCGGGCACACAGTTTTAATCTGCCAGGGAGTTTCATTCTGTGTCCTTATGTGTTACCCCTCTTGCGGAAGTATCGTGGTGCCATTTTTCAACAGGATAATGCTCCTCCTCACACGGCACGTGTCTGTAGGAGCCGTCCGTCTGATGCTGAGGTACTAAAGCAGCTAGCGAGTTCCGCAGGCCTGCCCCCAGCAGAACGTGTGTGGAACCACTTCGGACGTCAAACCCGCCACAGTGTCAGCACCCAGGGTGTCAAGAACCAGTCACGACAACTGTAGGCCAGCTTGCTTCAGCAGAGGATACGATGACTTTATAACATCTTTGCTAAACGATAAGTGGGTTCATACTGCCAAATTCTGTGTGAAATTGACCCTGTTTTGTATTCGTTGAAATAACATCACATACTCTCTCAACCGTGTAAATTTTATTTCGTTTTCTCCTTACCTTCTAGCTGGTTCACTTTTTTTTATCGTGCAGTCGATATTTCCCGACAAATCGTGCTAATATAACAGCCACATTTCAATGATCTTCTTTCGACGTTTAAATCATTTTGATAACCGTGTCTAAATCAGTGTATGATATTTTTATCTTACGTGGTAGGAATGTCGAATGAACTTAGAGGTGGCTCAGACTTAATCCTAGCTCTGAGGCTTCGTCGAAATTGCACAGGTAAGTGGGTACGTGAACACTCGTAAATTTGCGGTTGGCTCCATAGGGGGAAGTGAGAGAAGGCCCGGGCATTATGTAGCACCCAACGTCTCGTTACGTTCGTCTGACGCGATAATTGTGCCTGTCATGGACGTGTAAGTCGTAACTTAGCCGTGGACAGAAGGAAAGAAATGCGTACTTTGAAAGCTGATAATGATAGGTAACTAAGCCCGTGCGTGACTCCATGGGTAAATTGCTCTGCTTGAGAGAACCATAAATCGCTCGTATTTGCCACGAAGCTGATTTCAGAGCAATTTGTTTGACTTATGTGGGCATTAACCGTTCACTTACATGCTGCAATAAAAATCACGCAATACTCATGTGCAAACATTGCTGCGAATTGATGTAACCTCACGTAGGAATGCGTAAGGAGCACCCCCCCCCCCTCCACACACACACACACACACACACACACACACACACACACACACACACACGCGCGCGCGCGCGCGCATTTGTTTCCTTGCAGATGCTACCAGATAGTGCAATTTCGATGGTATCTGGCGGCTGTAAAGACTACTATAGCTGACACCTAGACCGATAGGCATTTCTACATGTAAAAAATCCACACTGTTCTCTAGTACAAGACATCTGCATTATTTTCTAGTACTATGGCACTGGAGCAGCATATCTGCTTGGAGACACATTTGACGACGCTGCTATACTTATGAAACAGCCCTCTATTTTGGCGGATGGTGCGAAAAATATCAAGGACGCTGCTATGATAAAATATACGTTGGAGAGGGTACAACGAATTCGATAGGAACTATGGCACGATACCGCAGGCAGAGTATACTTTTAACATGACTCCGACCTCATCACATGAAATAATAATGTAACTTAATTACAATAACATTAAGAGTAATACATCAGTAACATGACGCACCCCTTAAGGTATAACGCTCACATTTTTTTCACCGAAGTGCAAGAATCCGTGCACTTTGACGATAACGTAGAAAGCTGCTAAGACGACCGTTGAAATAGGCAACTTTCAGCACAAAGTGTAGATTTCCTGTATGCGTAAGACTTCCATATGTATTGTTTTAAGACTGACATCTTATAAAATCCACAGCTAGAATTCACTAACCAATGTTGACTTCAGATTCAGTTTATATACAATCCTGTATTCCTTGAGACGCCATCTATCATGTGGTGTGCCAAGTACGTATGTGACTGCAGTTATTTCATCGAATCTTTGTAGCTTTATTCCAATCTGACTAATCAGTTCACCTCGATGTCTTTCTGACAAAAGGATTTTTAATTTCTGTGTGAATTAGTTAATGCATAATATATTGAATTTTTTAAAAATCGCGTGAGCAGCAACATAGATAACAATATATTACGCGTTTCATTTAAACCAGTAGCTTTTCTATGAACTCAGAGAGGTTCAAGAGTTCTGCACAGTTAAATCTTATACTAAATTTTAAAATTTCATAATGGAAATAATGTAGGTTTCTAATTTTTCCCGCTATTTTTGGCTGTCGATCTACACGTAGGAGTTCCATTTAGAACTGGTGGATGTATTTTAGAACCTCTGTCTTACACACATCTATCCTATAGGCTGAGAGCATTATTATAAACATCAAAAGAAGCCCTCAGACTTTGCAGGAATTTGTATGGGAGTGCCTGACAAATGCCGAGTCCTTGCAGTGGTGTGCAAGCACTTCAACTTATTCAGACTGTAATTACCTCCGAAGAGGCGCTGCAGAGAGAAGGGAACGAGACAAGTCGATATATTTATGACTCCGGAGGAAGAAAGTGGCGAGGCAAAAGCAACTGTGGTTAAACTCGTCTGCAGATCTCAACGCTTCATTGGAACGCGAACTTAATCGTGTGTGTGTGTGTGTGTGTGTGTGTGTGTGTGTGTGCGCGCGCGCGCATCTATTCTTGGAAGCGTCTCCATCTCTTCCGCTAATCGAACTTGCCAGTGATCACAGGTCAAT
Source organism: Schistocerca serialis cubense (assembly GCF_023864345.2). Lineage (NCBI taxonomy): Eukaryota > Metazoa > Arthropoda > Insecta > Orthoptera > Acrididae > Schistocerca > Schistocerca serialis. Next base: position 17,754,561 of record NC_064641.1, read on the forward strand.
GAAAAAGCCGCTGGAAATGACGGTAAATTGGCCATTCTATTTGAAATCACTCTCAAGTAGATACTCCAATATATATATGATGTTTGTGGCAGATTCCATTGGCTGATTGTCAGTCAAGTATTCAAACCATTTCTTTTAACATACTGACGTATTATATTTCATTTATTTATTTTAAGGTTCAACGGGCAGTATTCGCATCAACCCTTGGCCGTCTCCAGTTCTTCATGCATGTTGTATCATATCCAGATTTAGATTTTTCGTGATTTCCCTAAATCGCTTCGGTCAAATGCCGGCATGGTTCCTTTGAAAGGGCACGGCCGACTTGCTTCCCCATCCTTCCTTAATCCCATGACACCGATGACCTCGCTGTTTGGTCTCTTCCACTAAATGAAGCCAAACCTGACAAAGGGATTGAACTCCGTCGTATGCGATCAATCACAGAAAGTTGAATACGTTGTTAGCCAGGTCTTTCATGTATACCGTGAACAGCGGCCGTCATATGTTTCACTGAGGTTCGCCGGACGGTATTGTCACCCCTGGTCATATCTCCTCTTTACTAATGACATTTTGGCTTCTGTTGGTTAATAATTCTTCACCGATACTGCGTACCTGGTCTGAAATACCGAAAATAATTATATTTCCACGAAGGTACGGTGCAGAATTGGATGTAAGGCTTCCGGAAGTTACGAAACTCCATCAGCCTTGTTTCCACCTTCTGAATCAAGTGTAGGAAGAGATCAAGCTGAATTTCCGACGATCGGAGCTTTTGGAATACCTGTTGACTTATTCTGAGAATTTTCCTGCTCCCTACATAAGAGTTCAAAACCTGTGCCGTAAATGATACCAGTGAGACAGGTCTGTAGGTCTGCTCAATTGTCCTACATGCTTTTTAAAGAATGGTATTAATGTCCTTTAAAGTCGTCGAATCTCTTACTGCTCCAAGCAGTGAATCCAAGCATTTCCTCAAAGCTGGACGCATACACGTAATAAACAGCTAGTGCCCCGCAAGACTGTAATACGGCCACCTCGGACTATGTGACCAGTACCTGCGAGTTCCCTCAGCGCAGAGGTTAGCGCACTCGGCTCGAGTTCGCGAGGAGCAGGGTTCAAATCCCCTTTCAATCAGGTTTTCCATGGTTTCTGTAAATTGGTTAAGGCGAATAATTTTCGAAGCATTTGACGACGCGCGCGCGCGCTGTTGCCTACCATTCTCCCTGTATTTTAGAACTAGAGTGGACCAATTTGGCAGAAAGCGTTCATTACCATAAAAAGTACGTGCTTTGTTCATTAATTTATAAAAGACTAGCGACCCGCCTCGACTTCACACGGTTAGCGCTAACAAGCGGACCGTACGAACTTCCTCTCATCGATTTGATTCATATTGGCAGGATGTGTGGGATACGACTAGGACTTGAACGTGTCTAAACAAGACGACGCAGCTCCAAATCGCTTTCAAGAAAATCAAATTTGAAAATTTTAGGCGTGCTTATGTACTTTGTAGGGTCACTAGTATTCAAGGATTGCACAGAGAGCGAGTAAGTGGTTGGTTTCATAAACACGAAGTCCTTGGATCGAATCACGCTGCCGTTACTTGATTTTTCTCATTCCCGCGTAATTATAACAACAGATATGTGCGACACGCTGCGAAATTGTGTGATAACCGGGAACCGTTTATGAATGTAAATCAAGTCTGTCTTGGAATAGACACACTGAACGAACCATGTACACGCAAAAATTCGGTGTTCATTACATATCCTGTAGGCCACAGTTGTTTTCCATGTTTCCACTACCAGTATCATCCTGATTCGTGCTGTGCTCCCAAGGTTACACATTGTACTTGTCACAGATGTAGATAAAATAATATAAATAAAATGACAGTACTGATGAGTATCGTATTTTATTTCCAGCTCCCTTACCAAACTTTTTTCCGCTAAAGATTATGAAAATAACAAATCTGTTGTTGGACTTATGTGGGAATAAAGAAACATTTAATATCGGCAGGGAGTTTGGATCCAGAGACCTTGCCCTCAGGAGACCAAGCGCTTACTCTCTTGAATACTAGCGACTTGCAAAGTCGCCGACAATTTTCAAGCTACGCGGGATTAGCCGAGCGGTCTAGGGCGCTGCAGTCATGCACTGTGCGGCTGGTCCCGGCGGAGGGTCGAGTCCTCCGTCGGGCATGGGTGTGTCTGTTTGTCCTTAGGATAATTTAGGTTAAGTAGTGTGTAAGCTTAGGGAGTGATGACCTTAGCAGTTAAGTCCCTTAAGATTTCACACACATTTGAACATTTTTTATTTTTTTATTTTGGAAGTGGTAGTATGGACCAAACTAAGAAAAAAAATTGTCAAGTAAACATGGGGTCTGCACACGTTAAGAGCTATGGGCATACGATGAGTACAAGAGATGAGTTTCACTGTGACAAAGATGAGCTCTTAAAGTCGTTTTAGGGCCATTGTTTCTTACCTCAGATTGATATATCTACCCTTGTTCATCATTCCTGAAAGTTTGTAACATCATCACAAAATCAACCTGTACGTATAGAATAGATCACTGTTCCCCCGTGTGGACAAAGTGCAGCCTTCCTGTACAATTCGTGTACTTCACGGCTGACAGTGTTCTTTCTCGCAGAACTGAAGCTGTGAGGACGGGTCGTGAGTCGTGCTCGGGTGGCTCAGATGGTAGAGCACTTGCCCGCGAAAGGCAAAGGCCCCGAGTTCGAGTCTCGGTCCGGCACACAGTTTTAATCCGCCAGCAAGTTTCATATCAGTGCACACTGCGCTGCAGAGTGAAAAATCTCATTCTAGTGTTCGTTCGATGTCGTAAGCTACGTGTGCGGTGCCGCTGCACATCTGATGAGCTCCTTCTCAAAGAACCTCGCCGCAAAGGCAAAGAGAACGGGCTGATTTGCTGCATGGTTAGATCACCTGATTGGATCTGTGATGAAACTGTCCTCTTGCCAGAGGCTGTGTGCTGTAATCCACCTGGGTAGTGTGTTTGTCTTCGCCGGTGGGCTCTGCCCAGGGTACCTCCGGCAGCGCAGGCAGCGGAGGCCAGAGCTAGCTAGCCGACCAGCCAGCCAGGCAGCCAGCTGCCCGTGGCCTTTGAGCGGACAGCCTGGTCACATTCCCGCGTGGCGCGGTTCTCACGCACAGACCTCGGCTCGCTTCCCGGGGCAGTCGCTTATCGCGGCAGGATATCTTTGCGCCTCTCGCCAGCATCTCACCAGAGACAAGCGCCGCGTCATCGGCGCAGAGCCTCATCTCGACCAGTGCGAACTGCGTTTGTCTAGCAAAAATGGTTCAAATGGCTCTGAGCACTGTGGGACTTAAGTTCTTTGGTCATCAGTCCCCTAGAACTTAGAACTACTTAAACCTAACTAACCTAAGGACATCACACACATCCATGCCCGAGGCAGGATTCGAACCTGCGACCTTAGCAGTCGCGTGGTTCCGGACTGAAGCGCCTAGAACCGCTCGGCCACAGCTGCCGGCTCAGCAATTCAACTATATGGTTTTTACAATTTAAGTTTTAAAGGTTAGCAGAAGGCGGGATATTTACGAGTGTTCAAAATTGGATCAGTTGCGTTTTTTCATGGTTTAAAGCTAAACCATTTGTGAAAGACCAGTCAGTAGTTTCCAGAAAAATATCATTTACTATTTTCTCTGTTGATGTATCTTTACTCGGCTGCTTAACAATGCCTGCATCATCTGCAGGCAGGAGTGACTCTGCCTCCTGATTCAGTTGCAATGGTAGACCATTAGCACAAAGTAGCAGCAGTAGAGGAGGACCAATGATAGAACCCTGTGGGACTCTCATTTTAATTTTTTGCCCATGAGATGATGTGGCGTCCCTCCTTATACTACTTGAACAGCCTAGGGTAACATTCTACACTCTGTTTACTAAATAACAGCTAATCTAGGTGTGTGCTGAACAATGTATTCTATGAAAACCTAACGTCCGTAATAGAATATTATGATTAACACAATCAAATGCATTCGGTAAGCCACAGAAGATCCTAACTAGTATTACATCAATCGCAGATTGGTGAAAGCCTGAAGCGCGTATTGGCATAACTGAAGTTAAGTGGCTGGATGCCGTACTTCTGCGTGTAAAATTGGAGGAAGCTGGGTGATACGTTGGCGTACCCGTCCTCAAGGTTCTCGTCAACAACGCCTGACCACGATGAATGGTTCAAATGGCTCTGAGCACTATGGGACTTGACATCTGAGGTCATCAGTCCCCTAGAACTTAGAACTACTTTGTTGTTGTTGTTGTGGTCTTCAGTCCTGAGACTGGTTTGATGCAGCTCTCCATGCTACTCTATCCTGTGCAAGCTTCTTCATCTCCCAGTACCTACTGCAACCTACATCCTTCTGAATCTCCTTATTGTATTCATCTCTTGGTCTCCCCCTACGATTTTTACCCTCCACACTGCCCTCCAATACTAAATTGGTGATCCCTTGATGCCTCAGAACATGTCCTACCAACCGATCCCTTCTACTGCTCAAGTTGTGCCACAAGCTTCTCTTCTCCCCAATCCTATTCAATACTTCCTCATTAGTTATGTGATCTACCCATCTAATCTTCAGCATTCTTCTGTAGCACCACATTTAGAAAGCTTCTATTCTCTTCTTGTCCAAACTATTTACCGTCCATGTTTCACTTCCATACATGGCTACACTCCATACAAATACTTTCAGAAATGACTTCCTGACACTTAAATCTATACTCGATGTTAACAAATTTCTCTTCTTCAGAAACGCTTTCCTTGCCATTGCCAGTCTACATTTTATATCCGCTCTACTTCGACCATCATCAGTTATTTTGCTCCCCAAATAGCAAAACTCCTTTACTATTTTAAGTGTCTCATTTCCTAATCTAATACCCTCAACATCACCCGACTTAATTCGACTACATTCCATTATCCTCGTTTTGCTTTTGTTGATGTTCATCTTATATCCTCCCTTCAAGACACTGTCCATTCCGTTCAATTGCTCTTCCAACTCCTTTGCTGTCTCTGACAGAATTACAATGTCATCGGCGAACCTCAAAGTTTTTATTTCTTCTCCATGGATTTTAATACCTACTCCGAATTTTTCTTTTGTTTCCTTTACTGCTTGCTCAGTATACTTAACTACTTAAACCTAACTAACCTAAGGACATCACACACACCCATGCCCGAGGTAGGATTCGAACCTGCGACCGTAGCAGTCCCACGGTTCCAGACTGAAGCGCCTAGAACCGCTTCGCCACTCAAGTCGGCGTTTGTCTAACAGTAAAAGGATTGAACCCATTCACCGCTCGTTGAGGTACAGTTGTAGGCTGCACCACAAGTGTCGTCGTTGTGTGACTCTAGGAGGATACATACAGGATGGCTTACGCACAGTTTCTACTTGCTTATGTGCTGTCTGTTCTTTCGGCCACGACGGCCAACGATCTCTTCAGTGCAGGTGCACGCAAAGCACGAACTCCTACGGGAATCGGTGAGATGCCACGAGTAACGAGGTTAATGGGCAGGGTCGCTACATCAGTAGCGCCTGGTATCAGTTGGCAACCTGGATCAGACGGGGGTGAGCTTCGGTACTCCATGTGGTTGTGGTGACCACTGGGTCCGGATGGTGTAGTGGTCAGCTCATCTTCCTAGTAAGCGGGAGATATGGGTTCGAATCCAGGTTCGGTACAAATTTTCCACTTGCTCCGTCGATATAAGTCAATGCCCACTGGCAGCTAATGTCTTTAGTTGCGGGTTGTTTTGGGGAAGGAGACCAGACAGCGAGGTCATCGGTCTCATCGGATTAGGGAAGGACGGGGAAGGAAGTCGGCCGTGCCCTTTGAAAGGAACCATCCCGTCATTTGTCTCGAGCGATTTAGAGAAATCACGGAAAACCTAAATCAGGATGGCCGGACGCGGGATTGAACCGTCGTCCTCCCGAATGTCTTTACTTCCTTTGTGTCTCTTCTACTTGGGTTCGAGAATTCTCAAAATATAGAAAAATGAAAATTAATGCAGATGACCAGGAAAAACATTCCTGTAATGCTCGAATACAACACTGATGGTATGCTGCTTGACACACTCACGACGATTAAGTATCTATGCCTGACGTTGCAAAGTGACATGAAATGGAACGAGCAGATTAGGCCCGTGGCAGGGAATGCGAATTGTAGACTTCGGCAGAACATCATGAGTGTGTAGTTCATCTATAAAGGAGCTCGCTCGTAGAACACTAGTCTGACCCGTTCCATACGGCTGGCCGAGTGTTTGTGATCCCCACCAGGTCCCATTAAAGGAAGACATCGAAGCAGTTCAGAGGCATGCTGCTAGATGTGTTAACGGTAAAGTTCGACCAACACGCGAGTATTACGGAAATGCTCCGTCAAATCAAACTGGAATCCCTGGACAGAAGACGGCCTTCTTTTCGCGGAACAGTTGTTGAGAAAGCTTAGAGAACCGGCACTTACGACACTGAAGAACGATTCTATTGTCGCCAACGTATATTTCGCGTAAATACCACGAAGACAAGAGGAATTAGGGCTCCTACGGAGGCATATAGATAGTCTTTTTCCGTCGTTCCATGTGCGAGTGGAACAGGAAAGGGAATGTTGTGCCATGCACCATGTGCAGGCTCGCGAGTATGTACACACATGAAAAAAATGTCTTGCATCACCTCGGTTCCGAGAGTTCCGGAACCTGTACATAAAATTGGAATAGAGATCAATGTAACCATCATTTCCGCCCTTTCTATTGCTCATGAAAACCACACATTGCATGTTGTACCACCATACAGACAGACCTTCAGAGGTGGTGGTCCAGATTGCTGTACACACAGTTACTTCTAATACCCAGTAGCATGTCCTCTTGAATTGATCCAGGCCTGTATTCGTCGTGGCATACTATCCACAAGTTCATCAAGACACTGTTGGTCCAGATTGTCCCACGCCTCAACGGTGATTCGGCGTAGATCTCTCACAGTGGTTGGTGGGTCACATCGTCCATAAACAGCCCTTTTCAGTCTGTCCCAGGCATGTTCGATGGGGTCCATGTCTGGAGAACTATAGTCGAGCGATGTCGTTTCCTGAAGGAAGTCATTTACAAGATGTGCACGACTGGGGGCGCGAACTGTCGTTCATGAAGACGAATGCCTCGCCATTATCCTGCCGATATGGTTGCACTATGGGTCGGATGATGACATTCACGTATCATACAGCCGTTATGGTGCGTTCCATGACCACCAGCGGCGTACGTCGGCCCCACATAATGCCACTCCAAAACGGCAGGGAACCTCCACCTTGCTGCACTCGCTGGACTTTGTGTCTAAGGCGTTCAGCCTGATCGGGTTGCCTCCAAACACGTCTACATCTAGATCTACATCCATACTCCGCAAGCCACCTGACGGTGTGTGGCGGACGGTACCTTGAGTACCTCTCTGGGTTCTCCCTTCTATTCCAGTCTCGTATTGTTCGTGGAAAGAAGGATTATCGGTATGCCTCTGTGTGGGCTCTAATCTCTCTGATTTTATCCTCATGGTCTTATTGCGAGATACACGTCGGAGGGAGCAATATACTGCTTGACTCCTCGGGGAAGGTATGTTCTCGAAACTTCAACATAAGCCCGTACCGAGCTACTGAGCGTCTCTCCTGCAGAGTCATCCATTCGAGTTTATCTATCATCTCCGTAACGCTTTAACGATTACTAAATGATCCTGTAACAAAGCGCGCTGCTCTCCGTTGGATCTTCTCTATCTCTTCTGTCAACCCTATCTGGTACGGATCCCACACTGCTGAGCAGTATTCAAGCAGTGGGCGAACAAGCGTCTCTGACGATTGTCTGGTTAACGTCATATGCGACACTCATCCGTGAAGAGAACTTGATGCCAATCCTGAGCGGTCCATTCGGCATGTTGTTGGGCCCATCTGTACCGCGCAGACATGATGTCGTGGTTGCAAAGATGGACCTCGCCATGGACGTCGGGAGTGAAGTTGCGCATCATGCAGCCCATTGCGCACAGTTTGAGACGTAACACGACGTCCTGAGGCTACAAGAAAAGCATAATCCATAGGTAGCGGTCATCCACTGCAGCAGTAGCCCTTGGAAGGCCTGAGCGACACATGTCATCGACAGTTCCTGTCTCTCTGTATCTCTTCCGTGTCCGAACAACATCGCTTTGGTTCACTCCGAGACGCCTGGACAGTTCCCTTGTTGAGGGCCCTTCCTGGCACGAAATAACAGTGCGGACGCGATCGAACCGCGGTATTGACCGTCTAGGCATGGTTGCACTACAGACAAGACCAGCTGTGTACCTCCTTCCTGGTGAAATGACTGGAACTGATCGTCTGTCGGACCCCCTCCGTCTAACAGGCGCTGCTCATGCATGTTTGTTTACAACTTTGGGCGGGTTAAGTGACATCTGTGAACAGTAAGAGGGATTGTGTCTGTGATGCAATATCCACAGCCAACGTCTGTCTTCAGGAGTTCTGGGAACAGGTGTGTTGCAAAACTTTTTTTGATGTGTGTATGTAGTGTTTCCTGTGAGTCTAGCGGAATGCGGGCAGGCGCTACCGCATAGTGAAGTCATTTCACGCAGTCTGTCTGGACGTTATTCTTCGATTGCGATTGCAAAACGCCTCGGTTGTTGACAATAAATGTCAGCAGTGATGGTCTCACCTCGGGGAAACAATTCGTAGTACAGGACATCGTCGCTGTTCCACCAGATGCATAACATTATCTTTTGCGGTTGCGCGCATGTTTTAGTAAGGGGATTTGGTCTTTTGTTTGGACTCAGCTCTTCCTTTCTTTTCCTTATGTTAGCATGAAGACACAGTTTCTCCGCACGACTACGATACAGTATAGTAATGATAGGTGTTGTTCACGAGCCAATTGATGAAGAGCCAGCAGAGATGCAGATAAGATCACCTGGTGATTCTTTATGATTTTGGCTTAACAGCATGCGGTACCTATATACCCGTTTTTTAACTTTCCCCATAGCGTGCAAATATCACACGATGATAGAACGATCACAAATCATCACATTTTTCTTTTCGAATACATTGACAAGGATCATTGAGGGTTAATCCATTTAAAGGATCTTTATCAACCCCTCAAGGTATTGGTTAACGTGTGGAGTCAGTAATGCCAAAAAGATCCTCCCTAAAACGAGAAAAACATTTCCTAGCTGTACTGTCCAATGGAATTATCCTCACAAACGGTGAAAACGTTCCGGGTTGCCTCCGCTGCTGTCACACCTCTATGGAACAGAAAAATACGAGGGTAAGTCAATTATTGTCCGCAAAGTAGTTATAAAATTTTATTGTAATCATATAGGAAACTTACATGAACATCATTTTTCGACATAGTCGCCTTGCGTTTCAACGCACTTGGTCCATCGTTGTACAAGCTTCCAGATGCCCTCATAAAAGAAGGTTCTCGGATTGAGCTGCGAGCCAGGAATGCACCGCTTCTTTCACTGCTTCGTCCGAGGCAAATCGACGGCCCCTTAATGCCTGTTTGAGTGGACCAAACAAGTGATGGTCACAAGGGGCAGGATCGGGACTATATTGAGGATGATCCAGTTCTTCAAATTTGAGTTTCTGGAGCGTTTCAGCAGTGTGGGCAGCAGTATGCGGACAGGCATTGTCGTGTAACAACACAACACCTTTTGACAGCAATCCTCGGCGTTTGCTTCGAATTGCAGGCTTTAGCCTAGCAGTGAGCATCTCACGTACACTGTTTATTGTTGTGGCCCTTTCCTCATAATGTTCCAGTGCGTCTGAAAAAACCGTAAGCATCAGTTTTCCTGTGGACGGTTGGGTCTCGAATTTTTTGTTGCACGGCGAATTTGCATGTTTCCGTTCCATACTCTACGGTTTACTCTACGATTCGTAATGATGGATCCATGTTTCGTCACCAGTGATGATCCTGTCTAAGAAGTTGTCTCCTTTGTTTCCATAGCGATCCAAATGTTTTTTGCAGATGTCCAAGCGCGTTTGTTTGTGCAACTGTGTGAGTTGTTTTGGGACACATCTTGCACAAACTTTATGAAACCCAAGTCTGTTGTGGATGATTTCGTTGGCAGAACCGTGACTAATTTGCAGACGATGTGCCACTTCGTCAATAGTTAATTGTCTGTCTAAAAGACTCATTTCACGTCAACGCTCAATGGTTTCTTCATTTGTGGCGGTAAACGGTCGTTCGGCTCCTTCGCCCTGCGTAACACTTGTGCGACCATTTCGGAATTTTTCAATCCATGCGTAAACACTCCGTTGTGGCAAAACACTGTTCCCGTACTGTACCGAAAGTCTTCAATGAATTTCGGCCCCTGATATGCCTTTACTGAACGTTGATCTTCTTTGGTGCAAATAGGCAACAAAGCAGCCATGATTAACACCACGCCAGCGATAACGAAACTAACCTAGCAGCAAGAAAATTGCAAAGATACAACAACAAATAAACAAAGCATGCGTCATCAACGACAGTACTACCAAACTAAACAAAAATACAACTGAATTGCGGATAAAAATTGACTTACTCTCGTATATCGAAGATGATCCGATTTCTCCACTTGGCATCCTATTTTGTAGTGTCCACACCTTCAAAAAAAAATGGTTCAAATGGCTCTCAGCACTATGGGACTTAACGCCTATGGTCATCAGTCCCCTAGAACTTAAAACTACTTAAACCTAACTAACCTGAGGACATCACACAACACCCAGTCATCACGAGCCGTCCACACCTTCGCTCCTTATCTCCCAGTGACAAAATAGCAGTAGAAAAACTCAGACAGTAACAGCGAACTACAAATAAAACATGGCACTCGATGAATAAACCCACAGCAACCGGAATAACAACATACAAAACAAAAACGCTACGTACTTGTGCACCAACCTAATATTTGTGCAAGCACGTATTTCGTAACTATGTACAAGTATTACACAGTGTCGGTACCAGCTAAAGAAGCTGAAGACATGATCTCTTGGAGAAAGTGCTGTCATCACGAGAATTGGGTAACTCTAATGGGACATTCGTCCTCTCCCCCACACGTCTGGACAGGGTTCGGCTCTCCTGGAAAAGCCGACGGGGAAGAGGAGACACGGAAAAAAAAACATGTTAGCCCGACCGTCTGCAAAACCGGACGCCTTAAATGTCAGCGGTGGTCCGCTGAGGAAGCGAAACCCGGCAGTGAGACAGCAAAACACGCGTCCGGCGACGCGCCGGCAGGTGAGTGACAGACAGAAAGGGGGAGTGGCGGTGTTGGAGGGGGGAGGGGGGTGAGTGATCGCGGCCTACTTGCGGCCTGCCGGGTCAAGTGTAGGCTTTCACTGTCCCAACCCAGACGCCCTGGGCGGTGTCGCGGTCCCAGCTGATTCCAGCTCTCCACGGTTTCACTCCAGCCTGCGCGGCTGTGGCGCATTGCGCTGTCTCCGATGATGCAGCCGCATAACAATGGAACCCAGGGAGCGGCTGATCTGCAGTGGGCGGTGCGTGTCAACGTTACTGTTTATTCCTCTTTCCGTGCCACTACTATGCAGACGGACTGCTTCATTAGAACCGTAGAGGGGCGTACCAGCGACGGTGGAATATATGCGAGCAGCGGGGGGAGGGGAAACATTTCCCCGGTGTACCTAGTACCGGTTTACAGCCGTATTCCTGTAGGCGTTACTGACTGTATGAGAGGAAGCTCCTTTCGGACCACTGCCAGAAAATGATGCGAGTAACAGGAGGTCTGACGTTGTTCGAGAGTTAATGTACACTGAAGATGATGAAGTCTCATACTCCATTACAGAGCGTAGGGGAGCGACACGGGAGACCCGCGCCGCCTTGCTAGGCAAGGTCCTAGTGGACGTGGTTTGCCGTTGCCTTCCTCCGACAGGAATAATGTACACTACTGGCCATTAAAATTGCTACACCAAGAACAAATGCACATGATAAACGGGCATTCATTGGACAAATACAGGGTTATTACAAATGATTGAAGCGATTTCACAGCTTTACAATAACTTTATTATTTGAAATACTTTCACAATGCTTTGCACACACATACAAAAACCCAAAAAGTGTTTTTAGGCATTAACAAATGTTCGATATGTGCCCCTTTAGTGATTCGGCAGACATCAAGCCGATAATCAAGTTCCTCCCACACTCGGCGCAGCATGTCCCCATCAATGAGTTCGAAAGCATCGTTGATGCGAGCTCGCAGTTCTGGCACGTTTCTTGGTAGAGGAGGTTTAAACACTGAATCTTTCACATAACCCCACAGAAAGAAATCGCATGGGGTTAAGTCGGGAGAGCGTGGAGGCCGTGACATGAATTGCTGATCATGATCTCCACCACGACCGATCCATCGGTTTTCCAATCTCCTGTTTAAGAAATGCCGAACATCATGACGGAAGTGCGGTGGAACACCATCCTGTTGAAAGATGAAGTCGGCGCTGTCGGTCTCCAGTTGTGGCATGAGCCAATTTTCCGGCATGTCCAGATACACGTGTCCTGTAACGTTTTTTTCGCAGAAGAAAAAGGGGCCGGAAACTTTAAACCGTGAGATTGCACAAAACACGTTCACTTTTGGTGAATTGCGAATTTGCTGCACGAATGCGTGAGGATTCTCTACCGCCCAGATTCGCACATTGTGTCTGTTCACTTCACCATTAAGAAAAAATGTTGCTTCATCACTGAAAACAAGTTTCGCACTAAACGCATCCTCTTCCATGAGCTGTCGCAACCGCGCCGAAAATTCAAAGCGTTTGACTTTGTCATCGGGTGTCAGGGCTTATAGCAATTGTAAACGGTAAGGCTTCTGCTTTAGCCTTTTCCGTTAGATTTTCGAAACCGTCGGCTGTGGTACGTTTAGCTCCCTGCTTGCTTTATTCGTCGACTTCCGCGGGCTACGCGTGAAACTTGCCCGCACGCGTTCAACCGTTTCTTCGCTCACTGCAGGCCGACCCGTTGATTTCCCCTTACAGAGGCATCCAGAAGCTTTAAACTGCGCATACCATCGCCGAATGGAGTTAGCAGTTGGTGGATCTTTGTTGAACTTCGTCCTGAAGTGTCGTTGCACTGTTATGACTGACTGATGTGAGTGCATTTCAAGCAAGACATACGCTTTCTCGGCTCCTGTCGCCATTTTGTCTCACTGTGCTCTCGAGCGCTCTGGCGGCAGAAACCTGAAGTGCGGCTTCAGCCGAACAAAACTTTATGAGTTTTTCTACGTATCTGTAGCGTGTCGTGACCATATGTCAATGAATGGAGCTACAGTGAATTTATGAAATCGCTTCAACCATTTTTAATAGCCCTGTATATTATACTAGAATTGACGTGTGATTACATTTTCACGCAGTTTGGGTGCATAGATCCTGAGAAATCGGTACCCAGAACAACCACCTCTGGCCGTAATAACGGCCTCGATACGCCTGGGCACTGAGTCAAACAGAGCTTGGATGGCGTGTACAGGTACACGTGTCCATGCAGCTTCAACACGATACCACAGTTCATCAAGAGTAGTGACTGGCATATTGTGATGAGCCAGTTTCTCGGCCACCGCTGACCAGACGTTTTCAGTTGGTGAGAGATCTGGAGAACGTGTTGGCCAGGGCAGCAGTAGAACATTTTGTGTATCCAGAAAGGCCCCTACAGGACCTGCAAGATGCGGTCGTGCATTATCCTGCCGAAATATAGGGTTTCGCAGGGATCGAATGGAGGGTAGAGCCACGGGTCGTAACACATCTGACATGTAACGTCCACTGTTCAAAGTGCCGTCAATGCGAACAAGAGGTGACCGAGACGTGTAACGAATGGCACCCCATACCATCACGCCGGGTGATACGCCAGTATGGCGATGACGAATACACGCTTCCAATGTGCGTTCACCGCGATGTCGCCAAACACGGATGCGACCATCATGATGCTGTAAACAGAACCTGGATTCATCCGAAAAAATGACGTTTTGCCATTCGTGCACCCAGGTTCGTCGCTGAGTACACAATCGCAGGCGCTCCTGTCTGTGATGCAGCGTCAAGGGTAACCGCAGCTATGGTCTCCGAGCTGATAGTCCATGTTGCTGCAAACGTCGTCGAACTGTTCTTGCAGATGGTTGTTGTCTTGCAAACGTCCCCACCTGCTGACTCAGGGATGGAGACGTGGCTGCACGATCCGTTACAGCCATGCGGATAAGATGCCTCTCATCTCGACTGCTAGTGACAAGAGGCCGTTGGGATCCAGCACGGCGTTCCGTATTACCCTCCTGAACCCACCGATTCCATATTCTGCCAACAGCCATTGGATCTCGACCAACGCGAGCAGCAATGTCGCGATACGATAAACCGCAATCGCGATAGGCTAGAATCCGACCTTTATCAAAGTCGGAAACGTGATGGAACGCATTTCTCCTCCTTACACGAGGCATCACAACAACGTTTCACCAGGCAACGCCGGTCAACTGCTGTTGGTGTATGAGAAAGCGGTTGGAGACTTTCCTGGAGTCAGCACGTTGTACGTGTCGCCACCGGCGCCAACATTGTGTGAATGCTCTGAAAAGCTAATCATTTGCATATCACAGCACCTTCTTCCTGTCGGTTAAATTTCGCGTCTGTAGCACGTCATCTTCGTGGTGTAGCAATTTTAATAACCAGTAGTGTAGACTATCACAAATTTTCACGTCACGAAAACGCCATTTAAATGTTTCTACATAAGCCGCAATCCGTCATAAGGTTCATGGCGGAGGGTACATTGTACCGCTACTAGTCATTCCGCTTCCTTTCCAATCACAGCTTGAGCGAGGAAAAACCAGCCTGTATACGCATCCTTACTAGCCGTAATTTCTTCTGTTCTATCTTCCTTGGCGACAGTTGAACCGTTCTGGAGTCAGCCGCAAATGGCGAAGCTCCAAAATTTCTCAATAGCATTTCGCGCAAAGAAAGTCGTCTTCCCTCCAGGGATTTCCAAAAAAATGTTCAAATGTGTGTGAAATCTTATGAGACTTAGCTGCTAAGGTCATTAGTCCCTAAGCTTACACAATACTTAACCTACATTATGGTAAGGACAAACACACACACCCACGCCCGAGGGAGGACTCGAATCACCGCTGGGACTAGCCGCACAGTCCATGACTCCAGCGCCCCAGACCGCTCCGCTAATCCCGCGCGGCAAGGATTTCCATTAGAATTCACGAAACATCTCCGTTATACTCGCGTTTTGAACGATCCTACCTATAACAGTCTAGCTGCACGTCTCTAAATTGCTTCGATATCTTCTTTTAATCCGACCTGGCAGGGTCCCAAACACTGGACCAATACTCAAGAAAGGGGCGTACTACTGTTTTACACGCGGTATCTTTTGTAGATGACCTACATTTTCGTAAAATCCTCGCAATAAACCCAAGTGAAACATTCGCCTTCCCTGCAACGTACCTTACAGAACCGTTCCAACCAGCGAGGTGGCGCACTGACTAGCACTCTCGAGTCTCATTCCGGGGGGACGGCGGTTCAAACCCGAGTCGGCCATCCTGATTTAAGTTTTGCGTAATATCCCTAAATCGCTTAAGGCAAATGCCGGGATGGTTCCTTCGAAAGCGCCCAGCCGCTTTCCTACTCCATCCTTCCCTAATCCGAGCTTGTGCTCCGTCTCCTTTGTACGGTCGCAGGTTCGAATCCTGCCTCGGGCATGGATGTGTGTGATGTCCTTAGGTTAGTTGGGTTTACGTAGTTCTAAGTTCTAGGGGATTGATGACCTCAGATGTTAAGTCCCATAGTGCTCAGAGCCATTTGAACCGTCTCCTTTCATATCGCTTTGCAGCTGTACGCCTACATATTTAAACGACGCAACTGTGTCAACCACCACGTCACTAATTCTGTGTTCGAACATTGCAGGATCTTTTTTCCTTCACATCCGCATTAGCTTACATTTTGAAAGGATGTCACATACCGTAATGAGACAAGTGCATGCGCGATTAGAAGCAAGCTGACACCATTTTAAACAATGTCTACGAATTTCTGGCTTGAGAACCTTCTACAGCGTTCTTTTATTAATGATTCAAAAAATAAGTATTCTCAGATCTAATTTCTTGTTTAAGTGTGAGGAATCCACCCAGTTGTTGGCGGTTTTCGTTCTTCTCTATGGTATAACAGCACATTTTAAACCCACTATCGTGTCCGACCAGGTATCCAACCCACGTCATCTGCTTTTCTTCAAGGCACTGTGACAATACGCCACTAAGTTGTCAATCTACGTTCCGTAAGGCGGATGTTCGGTAAGGCGGACTGTAGCATGAAGCCACTGTTATAGTTCACATTAACACTTCATTATAACTAACTGGGGTAAATTGTTGTCAGATAAATTCTTTTGATGAACATGTTTTACAACACTGAGTAACATACCAGAAACACTACTTTGCCTCCAATGTTGGAAAGATTGCCACGCGCGAAATATTAGGCGGCTGGCATTCCTTCGATCTTAAGAGGCAACACAATATCACGGGAATGACACACAATCTGTTAACGGATAGTTTTTCATATATTTTCGTCATATGTTAGTGATGTCAGAAACGGCGTGCCATACATTAAAAAGTGAAAGTTTGTATTCAGTGTCTTTATGCATCTCATGAAATTTAGTTTGCCGCGCGGGGTAGCCGTGGGGTCCTAGGTGTCTTGTCACGGTCCGGACGGCTTCCCCCTCCCGTGGAGGTTCGAGTCCTCCCTCGGGCATGTGTGTGTGTGTGTGTTCAAAATGGTTCAAATGGCTCTGAGCACTATGGGACTCAACTGCTGAGGTCATAAATCCCCTGGAACTTAGAACTACTGAAACCTATCTAACCTAAAGACAGCACACAACACCCAGCCATCACGAGGCAGAGAAAATCCCTGACCCCGCCGGGAATCGAACCCGGGAACCCGGGCGTGGGAAGCGAGAACGCTACCGCACGACCACGAGATGCGGGCTGTGTGTGTGTGTGTGTGTGTGTGTGTGTGTGTTTGTGTTGTCCTTACCGTAAGTTAAAGTTAGATTAAGTAATGCGTGAGCTTAGGGACCGATGACCTCTGCAATTTCGTCCCGTAGGACCTTACCACAAATTTCCAAACTTACTTTGCAGCAGGTGGGAGAACTTCCTCTTCCAGGCGGCGCTAGTCCGCTGTTTCAGGAAGCTAAGGCGCCACGTGGTAGGCGGGAGGTCACACGTTAACGCAAGTCTGTCTGCTTCGAGGACGAGATCTGAAAAGTTACGACGCTTTTGGTTGATCTCGCCGAAGTCGAGGCGCAGCGACGTTAACGAGGCCTTAAATTTCGCCATTTAGAAACAGGTTTGAGAGGTCTGACGGAATACTGCCGAGCTGTTCTCCTCGTTTCTCGAATTCCTCAGTAGAAAGTGATTCTCTCCCAACTCACATGTCTCCATTAGACTAAAGTCTAACTTTACGTGAAGGGTGAAGCCATGCAAATTTTTGTCCGTGACAGATCATCTTAAAGTTTTTCCTTTCTTCTCGACTTTTCAATTCTTTGTCTACTTCCTCGATTTTTTTTTTACTATCTTGAAAGTCTTCCCACTTCTTAACAGTGCCACTACCTTTAGCACTCCTTTTTTTTTACTTTCCCTACGTGCATGACATTCAGATTACATCGCACTCCTCACGGGGCTGCCTCTTTTAAGCTAAACTCATTAATGTTTTATTTTCAAGTTCATATTCTGTTGATGCTGAACGCTCTGAAACGTTTACGGTGAGAACATAAATGTGATCAAAATTTTTCCGTAATCATATGAAATCTGAACAGAATGATTCCGAAACTCTATCGATATTTCACGTTTTATGTCGTCTCTATAGCTTTTCCTTTCCTTTTTCCTTTCTTTTTTAAATTTCTTGCTTCGATTTCTTCCTGTATTTGCCGAAGGCAAACAAGTATTTCCTAGTTTCATCTGTTACGCGTTACCATTTACTTTTATTTAGCTACTGTTCTACTGTCAAATACCGGTCTAACAATCTTTTGTTTTTTTAATAATGTTTCAACTTCCTCTTTTCCTCCTCATTTATTTTGATTATAGTTGTGTAACAGCATCCTTTCTGGCGCAGTTCGTTATTTAACAGAGTTTGAACAGATTTCCTAATGCTCGGAACATGCAGTAGGTCTAAGACGTTCGGGAATCTTTACATGTTTGCCATTCGATGAGAAATGGGACCTTAGCTTGAAATAAGACATCTGTCATCAGTTAGAGATTTTTTGAATGTTCCAAATGATGTGAAAATAATGCTAACTAAAACAGATTCAGAAACGGTTATAAAAGTTTCGTAGGAACATAACATTTTCTTAACAGCATTACGCATGCATTCGTGCATATCAGAGTTATTTTAGCTCGATGGGTATTCCGTCACAAAAAACTAATTCTACGAACTGGCTACATTTCTGTTGTGGTGTTTTGGAAAAAACCATGTTTACCCTTTCACAATCTGTTACAGTTTCAAACCCCGTATGCGCAGCAATCTGAATAGTTTCAGAGATATCCTTTTCAAATTTTCAGAGATATACCTTTCAGATCGGTCGGTAGACTACACCCACAATTACTGCAACAACCAGAAAATAACTCTTCCAGCAGATCACATCGATCCCACCAGTGCAGTAATATTTGCTACCATAAGGACTGCTGATAAGTGTAAATAATTTCTTAGACTCTCCCGGCGATTCGTTGTCATCTTGTAGAATCGGGTGTACTGTTGGTGGTCGGCATCTTGCCAACATGATATTTCGACGTCGTAACTGCCATCAGGTGTTTTCCTGATGAAGATGCAGAGATACGACGTCGAAACATCGTGTTGGAAGACTCGAACAATCAGGTGTACATCCGATTTTACGTGATGATTGATGGTAAACTTTACGATGGCCTTCGAGAGCAGTAGAGCACCAGTACTGTAATCAGTTGCGTCAATAAGTGGACTATTCGCAAGAAGCTATTACCACCACCACCATCATCATCGTTTGCCAATAAGTTGTTGTGACAAATACGGTTCTTCTCTGTTTAACTTCGCCCTTGCCCCACTTTTTTAAATTCCATTTCAGGTTCTGCTGGCTTATTCGTCTGCAGACAAGGTCCACACAACTCGCTGTTGGTCGTCCTTGGCTTCTTTCCACTTCCATATACAGGGTGTCCCGAAACTTTAGGGTCACAATTATGCAGACTGTAGACTGTCATAATCTGATTATTATAAGCTCAAGAAACCAACGTTTGGAAATGATTAGGCGATAAGACGCACTGAACAACCAGTGCTCGTGGAGCAAGCGATTATTTGCTGCCACGCCGTTCGGTCGGTTACCTGATGTCAATTAGAGATATGCCTAGACAGTGACTGTACGCTGTGCATCTCCTTGTCCGCGAGAAATTGTGATTTCAACGGGACAGTCTAGCACCGTACCACTTCATTAGAAATGTATGTGAATTCCTGAACTACAGATACACTCATCGTTGGATTGGAAGTGGAGATCCTATCGTGTCTCACTGCCGCAGCGATTATCGGATTTCACTGCTATGGACTTCTTATCCTATGGCGTTATATGAAGTCCTTGGTTCATGGATACTCGCTGAAACTGAAGAGGAAACGTCATTATTGGACCCTTGCTGTGTCACTGCACAACAGGTAACACAAGTATTCGAGAGTGTGAAGCCGAATTTTTACTTCTTTGAAATGAATAGACTGAGACTGGCGGTCGAAAGTTTGAACAGCTGCTTTGAGCTCTATCATGTATAGACTGTTGACGTCACTAAAGAAAGCTAAATACTCATTTTTTCCCAGAGGTTGAAAATATCGCTTTTATTTAGGACACGACCGGTTTCGGGCTCTTATAGGCCGATCTTCAGGTGTACTGAAAATAGCAAGAGACGGGAGATAATTTCTACACGCAGCAATAGACGTGAAAAAAAGATTGCACAAAAAAGTTTTTAAAAAACACCGGTCGTGCTAGGTGCTGTAAAGCCTTCTTTTTAAAACCACGGGTAGGGTTAGGTGCTGTAAAACCTAAGTCAACGCCAAAGTGACATAGGACAGTACTACAGACGACTGCCTGGGTAAAAAAATGGTTCAAATGGCTCTGAGCACTATGGGACTTAACTTCTGAGGTCATCAGTCCCCGAGAACTTAGAACTACTTAAACCTCACTAACCTAAGGATATCACACACGTCCTTGCCCGAGGCAAGATTGGAACCTCCGACCGTAGCGGTCGCGCGGTTTCAGACTGGAGCGCCTAGAACCGGTCGGCCACTCCGGCCGGCTGCCTGGGTAAAGAAATATGCCAATAATAGCAGGACACTGACACTTAGTGCTGTACTCCGAGCGCCGTGGTGGATGTGTACAAGACGCGACGTGCTAGCAGCGAGCACAGAGCATGGAGTAGCGTACGCGAAGGAGGACGCAAACTGGTAAACCAGAGTGGCAAAAGTACTGCCATCTGTTGACGAGGAGAAGAACGCGGGGCCACTAACCCGGCCGTTCACAATTTGGATTAGTGATTTACATTTAAAATGAAAAATGGTAAAAGGGAAACATTATAGGCCACAGGGGAAAAAGAATTACAGGATTTGGTGGACACCATTGAAACTAACGGAAAAAAACATGGAATGAAAATTAACACAAATAAAACAGAAGTATTGGTGAAACGTCCCCTTTGAACAATTATATAAGACTGTGCTTAAACTGACACACAATATTTTTAGCGCAACGCAATCTGACTTTCAAAAATCCCTACAAAAGAATGGCCCTGACTAACATTAACCTATACCTTTCACAAATCACTTACCTCACAAAAATCTTCATTACTCAAGCTACAGCAATACAGCGAGCGCCACTACTGCCAGCTAATAACAGATTCAAACTACGGAAGGCACTAACTACTAGTAAGCATAGTTAGCAAATGAAAGATTTTAGTAGAGAACAAACAATGTATTTACCTTAATAGTCATCAAAAGTCATAATATATACAGCAGTTCATGACATCCATTTTTACAAACTTTCAAAACTCCGCCATTTCTCTCCCCACATCCACCACTGCTGGCGGCTCATCTCCAACTGCGCAACGCTACGCGCTGTTCACATCCAGCTGCCGCTGCCCAACACTACAATGGCAGACAACAATGCAAACTAGCCACAGACTGCACACAGCACAGCCAGTGATTTTCATACAGAGCGCTACGTAACGTTGCCAATAAGAAAACCTAAACAGCCTACTTACATTGGCACTAGGAGGAAATAAAGAAATAAAAATTATGCTGAATGGAGAAACACTATAACAGGTGCAAAATTTTAAGTATCTTGGAAGCAGGATAGACACCGACTGGAAGTGCAGCACAGAAATTAAAACAAGGATAGCAATGGAAAAAGAGGCGTTTTATAAGAAAAGGAGAATTTTCTGCAGTAGTCTGGACAGAGAACTCAGGAAGAGACTCATAAAATGTCTTATATGGAGTGTTCTTCTACAGGGTGGCGCAGATGGATCGGGTGGTTTGGAAGTGGACTGTACGTCTGGAGGGGGGGAGCCAGGTGTTCGGCGACTTCGTCCTGTGGTGGGGGGGGACGGGAAGTTTCAGTTGCAGGCTGGCAGTCAGTCGCGATGGCTACGTGGTCCGTTGAGCATCGTGTTTTCGCAGTGGAAGAGTTCATACGCAATAACGAGTCAATTGTTGCTGTGACGCGTGCCTTTCGCCGGCGTTTCAACATCCCACCTCGCGGTAGTGTTCCTAAGCGAGATACGATATTGAGTTGGGTGCATAATTTCCGCACTACTGGTTCATGTGCTCCAAAATGGACGCCTAGACCGCCAACAATAACAACGCCTGAGAACGTGGAGCGTGTGAGACGCGATGTCACTGCGAGCCCACGTCGATCAACGAGACGTCGTGCTCAAGCTCTTGGAATGTCACGTCGGAGCCTTCAAAGGATTCTTAACGAAGAACTGAAATTCCACCCCTATAAAATCCTGTTGGTACAGAAGATTCTCCCAACAGACCATCTTCAAAGGCTTCAGTTTAGCCAACAGATGTTGGAGTTATTGGAAGATGTAAACCTGATTATCATGATGTCTGACGAGGCTCACTTTCACATTAACGGATACGTAAACAAGCAAAATTGCCGTTACTGGGCCGACACTAACCCAAGAGATCTACACCAACGGCCTCTCCATAGTGACAAAGTGACGGTTTGGTGTGGGGTTTCTAAGGTAGGGATAATTGGTCCTTACTTTTTTGAAAATGAAAGGGAGCAGGCGGTTACTGTTAATTCGCAGCGTTATGTGAACATGATTGAAGATTTTCTTCTCCCACAACTTGAAGAGAACAATTACGACATGGGCAATATGTGGTTCCAACAAGACGGGGCAACTGCACATACCGCTAGGATATCAATGCAAGCTGTACGCGCTCTGTTCCCTGGCCGTTTGATTTCCCGTAATGGAGATGTCCATTGGCCCCCTCGCTCGCCGGACCTCACGGTATGTGACTTTTTCTTATGGGGCTATTTAAAAGCAAGGGTCTACATGAACAAACCCCGGACCATTCAGGAGTTGAAGGCAGCAATTCACACCGAAATTACATGAATTCCTGGTGATGTGCTTGAGCGGGCAATGCGGAACGTTAAGGACCGACTCCAAGAATGCGTCGCTCGAGAAGGAGGGCATTTGATGGATGTAATTTTTAAAAACTAACATTACTATTTTTTTGTTAATAAACTTCCATTGTAACTACACGTTTTGCACTTTATTTCAATCCAATACCTTTACAATTGACAGTTTGACAAGTATTTTAAAACCACCCGATCCATCTGCGCCACCCTGTATATGCCGCTGAAACATGGACTGTGAGGAAGAAAGACAGAGAAAGGCAGGAGGCTTTTGAGATCTGGACATGGCGGAGGATGGGAAGAATAAGTTGGATGGACAGAGTAAAAAATGAAGAGGTACTGAGAAGAGTGGGAGAGAAAAGACAGTTACTAGATGTAATAAAGAGAAGAAAAAGGAATTGGATTGGGCATATATTAAGAAATAATGACGGACAGATAAAAACAGTTTTAGAAGGTTATGTAGAAGGAAAAAGGAAGCGAGGAAGCAAGGGATTCCAGATACTGGATGACATAATGGACGGTACAACATACAGCAGCCTTAAGAAGGAAGCAATGGATCGCAGAAAATGGAGAGTCAATGGACCTGCTAATATAGCAGATAACTGATGATGATGATAGGCCTATAGAAAATTACATGATAGACGTCAAAAGTGCATTATGCGCGGCTAAGAAACATGTTAAGCAGGGCACGCATACCCGGATGGTGTGACGCAACGTGCTCCTCGTTGTGTACAGGAACTGCCCAGTCCACCAAGACCACCAGATGTCTCGCCAATTGAGCGCAGGTGGAACGTCATGGAGCGGCAACTTAATCGTTCTTCAGGGTGTGCATAAATCATCGCCGGAATGCAAGAGATGCTTGGGCCAATCTGTCATAGGGTGCCATTCGCAACTTTTATGCTCGTTTGCATGCGCGAATACACGCTTTCATTGCAACCAGACGGGGGTATATTGTATAGTGCTGCGACTGTTTGGGCACACTTAACAGTGACGTGTTTGTTTCATTTGGTCTGAATTTATCATATACTCCTACTGTGACTGACTACCTGTCAGATCACTTGTCGGCACAATGGCGTTGTCATTGAGGGTGTTTCATGTCTTTCCGGCAGTATCGCACATCCTAGAGTACTCATTATTTGTGCCAGAGTATTTAACTTGAAAGGTGCACAGCGTGTAAGCAAGAGCATCGACTTCCATCTGTTTGGTCAACTAAAGACGGCGTGAAATGTACCCGACGGCTCTCCCCAAGCTACCAAACACGTGATTACGAAATATCCGAACAGGTATGCAAATGAGCAGGTACGAAGTGGACTTTTCGTATTAGCTAAACACCAAAACGTCAAACGTCAGAAGCAAACGCAACGTTCGATGTATTTCGCGGTAGCGTCAGAAACCTACTACTGCTCACGATATAGTCGGGCAGACGGCGCCTGTGGCTCTGTGCGGCTGCTCGTACATGTCGCAGTCGTGCACGGGGCGGTCCAAAACTGTCACGAAGAGCAGGGAGACTTGCTCAGTTCGGAGACGGCCAGCTGACCCGCTACAGGAGAAGAGGAAAGTAATGCGCGACATTAGAGGAACTGATCCGACATCGTTAGAGTATGCGATGTGCTATCAGTAGTATCAGTCACATTCTCCAAGTACACTACTGGCCATTAAAATTGTTACACCAAGAAGAAACGCAGATGATAAACGGCTATTCATTGGACGAATATATTATACTAGAACTGACACATTTTCATGCAATTTGGGTGCATAGATCCTGAGAAATCAGTACCCAGAACAACCACCTCTGGCCGTAATAACGGCCTAGATACGCCTTGGCATTGAGTCAAACAGAGCTTGGATGGCGTGTACAGGTACAGCTGCCCATGCAGCTTCAACACGATACCACAGTTCATCGAGAGTAGTGACTGGCGTATTGTGAAGAGCCAGTTGCTCGGCCACCATTGCCCAGACGTTTTCAATTGCTGAGAGATCTGGAGAATGTGCTGGCCAGGGCAGCAGTCAAACATTTTCTGTGTCCAGAAAGGCCCGTAGAGGACCTGCAAGATGCGGTCGTGCATTATCCTGCTGAAATGTAGGGTTTCGCAGGGATCGAATGAAGGGTAGAGCCACGGGTCGTATCTAAAATGAAACATCCACTGTTCAAAGCGCCGTCAATGCAAACAAGAGGTGACCGAGACGTGTAACCAATGGCACCCCATACCATCACGCCCGGTGATACGTCAGTATGGCGATGACGAATACACGCTTCCAATGTGCGTTCACCGCGATGTCGCCAAACACGGATGCGACCATCATGATGGTGTAAACAGAACCTGGATTCATCCGAAAAATGACGTTTTGCCACTGGTGCACCCAGGTTCGTCGTTGAGTACACCATTGCAGGCGCTCTTGTCTGTGATGCAGCGTCAAGGGTAGCCGCAGCCGTGGTCTCCGAGCTTATAGTCAATGCTGCTGCAAACGTCGTCCAACTGTTGGTGCAGATGGTTGTTGTCTTCCAGCGTCCCCATCCGTTGACTCAGGCATCGAGACATGGCTGCACGATCCGTTACAGCCATGCGGATAAGATGCCTGTCATCTCGACTGCTAGTGATACGAGGCCGTTGGGATCCAGCACGGCATTCCATATTACCCTCCTGAACCGACCGATTCCATATTCTGCTAACAGTCATTGGATCTCGACCAACGCGAGCGGCAATGTCGCGATACGATAAACCGAAATCGCGATAGGCTACGATCCGACCTTTATCAAAGTCGGAAACGTGATGGTACGCATTTCTCCTCCTTACACGAGGCATCACAGCAACTTTCCACCAGGCGACGCCGGTCAACTGTTGTTTGTGTAAGAGAAATCAGTTGGAAACGTCCCTCATGTCAGCACGTTGTAGGTGTCGCCACCGGCGCCAACCTTGTGTGAATGCTCTGAAAAGCTAATCATTTCCATATCGCAGCATCCTCTTCCTTTCGGTTTAATTTCGCGTGTGTAGCACGTCATCTTCGTGGTTTAACAATTTTAATGGCCAGTAGTGTACTTCGCGTGAGTGGAACAGGAAAGAAATAAAATGGTTCTGGCATATTGCGTACCCTCTGCAGAACACAGTGCGGTCGCTTGCTTATTGGAAAAGGACAACCAGGAAACGACAAAAGGTCGGCCAGTCTCATACATGTATCTCCGAGCCGTCGAAGCAACGTCTCTTTTGACATTCTACAGTGTTCTGAGCTCCCTATTTTCTGAAACTAGGAAGAAAACGGTATGAAGATTAGTATTTAATGTCCCGTCAACTACGAGGTCATTAGAAACGGAACACAAACTCGGACAGGGAAAGGAAATCAGCAGCGTCGTTTTCAAACGAACCGTCCCGGACTTCCCCTTAAGCGATTTGGGGGAAACTGCGGAAAATCTGAACCTGGATGCTAGGATGGGGAACTGTACCGTGGCTCTCCAGAGTCCGTGTTCATCGCCGTGACTACTGCACATCTCGCTCTTACGGCTTCTTGTTGTAAGAGCGAAGCCCATTCAACTCCAGTGGTAGTTAAGTTCGTGTGATGTGAGTCCACGGCCTCTATAATTTCTGTAACTGACGTTATGTTTACTTTTAGCTGTGACTGATTTATTGAGCAATAAATCAGTTACAGTTACAAGGGAACGTGATGTCATTCCAGCGGTAGCTGCTAGCAACACAGCCATTGTTTGTCAGGGTATATACAGTCCGCTTTCAACTTTCAGAGAGCGTACCTTCCGAGAAGAGAGACATGACATATTACTTCCTCCTAAATATGTCTCGCAATTCGACTGTGACTTTAGAATTAAAGAATTAGAGCTCATACGAAGGTGAACCCAAGAACCCCATCGTGTAAGAACAGTTTTAAGTGGGAGGGGCGTTGAAGGAGCTTGTTCCTTGAATTTATGGGACCGTAGAGGAGCCTTCACATAGATTTTCTTGCCACAGGAAATTAATTTGTGCACGTCAGGGTAATCTGATCGCACCTCTTTGGCAACTCTGTGCAACGCATGTACAAGGCAAGTGGCGTGCAACATACTGGGGTAGAGAATCTGAAGCCCTTTGGCTGCTTTAGCCATATATGAAGCACTATCTGCTACAAGCAGCAAAACGTTGTCTCTTTTCACTTCATCCGGCCACAGTGGCTTCAGAGAGTTGTCAAACAAAGTAGCAATCGTCGAATTGTTTACTCTATCGAGAGCTTCACACGTTAGTAGGAACATACTGTATCTCCAGGGCCATCAACTTTTAGAACACCAACAGCAACATTTGCAATATATCGCCCACTAATATCCGTAGTTTCATCTATCGACAGCCAGATCTTTTGCTCAGCACTAGTAATTCGTTTATTGTTGAGCACATCATTGCAGCATACGGATAAATAGTTCTTTCTCAGTATAGAGTAATCTGGAACTGGATGTGTTGTGTACTTCTCCAAGAAGCGTCTGAAGCGTGGATTCTTCAGCTCTTCCAATGGGATGTTGCAGGACACCATCATCTCACACAAATCGTCGCAGAATGATTGCACGGTTGACAATTGACCTGTCTGTTCAAATAACAGCGTTTGCCTGCTGTTATTTTCAGCACTTCGTTTCACACAGCTGCTGTGTTTAGTGGTATTACAGTGTTATTGCATATTAAAGCGCTTTTCTGCGCTAACTTCACACAGTTTAGAAAATAATATTTTTCCATCAGTACTAAAGAAATTCTCTCCAAATTCTCGAACATATCCTCGCAACTTCACGCTGCCGGAGCACTTTGCTTTAGGCATGTTGAACAAGGCAAAGGCTGTATTCAAACCGGTTACTGGGAAAACCTATGCGGCTGCGATGATTATTACGGCAGAAGATGCCTTTGTTGGCTCTGAGAGCGTACTGTCGACTGTGCGCAACAATGTTTTATATTCGCGAAACGACTGTGTTGTGGGTTGGCAAGAGAGCCAACCCGGTATACTAGAGGAAGCCGAAAGGCACGCGTTTTAGCTCACGCAGGCTGGCGTGAGGACTGGAACAAATCAAGGAAATTAGACTGTCGCAAAAAAGGGCGTAGCTGTTGGAATACTTAGCTTTAATCCATAAATGGTGAACATCGCTCTTGACGGTACATGTTTCACAGCATCAATAGTAACTGGTAATGGCGCCTTGCTAGGTCGTAGCAAATGACGTAGCTGAAGGCTATGCTAACTATCGTCTCGGCAAATGAGAGCGTATTTTGTCAGTGAACCATCGCTAGCAAAGTCGGTTGTACAACTGGGGCGAGTGCTAGGAAGTCTCTATAGACCTGCCGTGTGGCGGCGCTCGGTCTGCAATCACTGACAGTGGCGACACGCGGATCCGACGTGTAGTAACGGACCGCGGCCGATTTAAAGGCTACCACCTAGCAAGTGTGGTGTCTGGCGGTGACACCACAGACTGTTGTGGTACACCGATTTTCTACTACAGCCCTGAGAAATAAAGCTGTGTACTAATTTATCTGTTTATCTTTCATAATAGCACGTTAAATATTGTCTCGCGAGCAACATATTCATTTCCTTATTCGTGTGTCCCCTGAGATACGAGAAAAACGGTATATCCATGTTTGGCAAAAGTTGACCGAAATATGACCTGTTATATTAAAAGTTAGCCGCAATATGATCTATTACTAAAATTTGTTGAAATATGACTTTATATGCACGATCAAAATACATTTTTCGACACTAAAATGCCTAGATTTGTGTATACATTGCTCTAAAATTCACCCTATAGTTCAGAAAAAAATATGGTCATTAAAATCCGGGCCCTACTAATGAGGTACTGAATCGAGTTAGGGGAAAAAAAAATTGTGGCACAACTTTAGTTACAGTAGTGAAATGTTGATAGAACACTTACTGACATACTGAGGCATCAAGGAATCGTCAGTCTTGTAATGGAAGGAAGTATGTGTCTGAGGGGGGGGGGGGGGGGGGGGGGAAGAAGTAAGAAGTGTAGAGGGAGACCAACAGATGAATACATGAATACAATAAGCAGGATATGGGCTGCAGTAGTTATGCAGAGATGAAGACCCTTGCAGAAGATAGAGTAGCGTGGAGAGCTGCATCAAGCTCTCTTAAGACCATAACAAAGAGAGCAACAACAACAACCAAAGATGTTGAGTATCAAGGAGTGAGTACAGTTTTTGGACGCTAGACCTCTGTGTCCGCCTATATACGCTACCGTAATGAATTAAAAGTTAATGTTTTACACTGTGTGACATCTTGTTTGATACTGCAAGTGTTTCGACCAATGTGGACAAAACTTTAACTGCGGCGAGTGTGGATGACCTATCGCTGCTGCATTCGTGGTGCAACAGGACGAGGTGTCGCTGTCGATGTGTAGGACCCTCCATAACGAGCGCTCAAACAGACACACACAGAGAGAGAGAGAGAGAGAGAAGGGGGGGGGGGGGGGATAGCAATCCAGAGATAGGCGCGAAGAAGGAGCGTCCTTCTACGCAGAGCACCGTCCCGACACCCGGTCGCCCGCTTTCGCCGTGGCGGTGCGTCTCCGCCTGCCCGTGGCTTTCCCCGCATCTCTCTGGAGACACGCGGCCACGCCACACACCAGCCAGCCGCCGACATCGCTCTAATTAACTGCCGGCCCGGCCTCTCTATGCAAATACGGATCCAGGCAGCCCGCTGCCGTCTCCACACCTGCAGACCTACTCCAGCCTGTGATGCTAGACACACACTGCTGGGTGTAGTACTTCACAGCGACCACCATTCCACACCAGCTACGACGAAATTAACTTCAGGAAACGCATTCGCAAAATTACGAACACGGGACCACCACAGCTATAAAATTTACTGGAAACAAATGAAAATTTGTACTGCATCGGGACTCGAACTCGTATTTCCCTCTTTACACGAACGGTTGTCTAAACTTTTTCGGCTATCCGAGCATGCTTCACGGACAGTCCCAAGCTTCAATATATCCCAGTTTCTTCTTCCCATAGTGCTCGTACTTTGATGTGATCCCTACACAGCAGAGACTATTTAGTTTTCTTGTCAGATTGCCTTGGCTTTGGGATGAAGTAATTAGTGCAGTGCCTGCGTTTGACAGTGTCTGTAAAGTTTCTTTGTACATGCATTGGTCTGCGCTAATGAATGAAATCAACTTTGTTACTCGTCGAAATTACAAGTACTCGGATTTTCCCTTCCGTCTTTCGGTCGGAAGTATCGCTATGCCTCAATTCTACGGACGGAGAGACGTCGCGGTATTGACACAAAATCTCCCCGTCAGCACAAACCTTCGACCTTCCACTACTCACATACACGCCCCTCACGTCATTCTTGAAGTTACAAGAGACGTGTTGCAGCGCCGGCCGGTGTGGTTTGAGCGGTTCTAGGCGCTTCAGTCTGGAACCGCGCGACCGCTACGGTCGCAGGTTCGAATCCTGCCTCGGGCATGGATGTGTGTGATGTCCTTAGGGCAGTTAGGTTTAAGTAGTTCTAAGTTCTAGGGGACTGATGACCTCAGAAGTTAAGCCCATAGTGCTCAGAGCCATTTGAACGCATTCCAGCAGTCACTTGTAAGCAATGAAAAAATGGAGATATACCCCAGAGATATACCGTTTCTGAAAGTATTTGTATGGAATGTAGCCATGTATGGAAGTAAAACATGGACGATAAATAGTTTGAACAAGAAGAGAATAGAAGCTTTCGAAATGTGGTGCTACAGAATAATGCTGAAGGTTAGATGGGTAGATAACATAACTAATGAGGAGGTATTGAATAGAATTGGGGAGAAGAGAAATTTGTGGCACAAGTTGACTAGAAGAAGGGATCGGTTGGTAGGGCATATTCTGAAGCACCAAGGGATCACCAATTTAGTATTGGAGGGCAGCGTGGAGGGTAAAAATCGTAGAGGGAGACCAAGAGATGAATACACTAAACAGATTCAGAAGGATGTAGGTTGCAGTAGGTACTGGGAGATGAAGAGGCTTGTACAGGATAGAGTAGCATGGAGAACTCCATCAAACCAGCCTCTGGACTGAAGACCACAACAACAACAACGACAACAACAACAACACCGCAGAGCAGCCACACTAACAGGACCGATGGACGTTCTAGCATAGAAAGAAAAAAAAATGGTTCAAATGGCTCTGAGCACTATCGGACTTAACTATTGAGGTCATCAGTCGCCTAGAACTTAGAATTAATTAAACCTAACTAACCTAAGGACATCACACACATCCATGTCCGAGGAAGGATTCGAACCTACGACCGTAGCGGTCGCGCGGTTCCAGACTGTAGCGCCTAGAACCGCTCGGCCACCTCGGCCGGCGTATAGAAAGAAAGAACTGACATCATCACACAAGCTAGCATAGGACATATAAGTCCCCACGACAACAGGAATTATCTGTATATCAATTAGATTACATAAAGCAACAGGACAAAAAATGCCTAGACATAATACAATCAATCACAGATGGTGTTTTTCTGCAGGCTGATTTTCCTTCAGCCGTAAGGCGAATGCCGCAATTAAATAATAATTATATGAACATCTTCCTCTCATCCACCTGCATTGCGTACTATGTTCAAACCAAATAAGAGCCCAAAATTAAAAATAAACAACGTTACTACAGCATTAACTACAACTAATTGAAAAGGACCTCACCCTACTGCAGCTTACCGTGGCCTTAAGAGATGAAACGAAAAATTAAAGGAAATTACAGCTAAGTACACAGCCCACATCGAGCCTTCAGACTTTATCCTGGGACATATCGCCCTTGGCGTAAATTAAAAATAGTTCGAATCCCCAGTTTCGATCAGGCTTTTGGCGAGGTTTTTCTTGGTTCTCAGGTAGAAGCTGGTCCCAAATAATTCTCAATTGGAAACTCCCTTCCGCACTCCCAGTTCGCTGAATTTGGCTGAAAAGAATCTGGCTCTAGAATGGGATGGACGTGTCTTCCTCTACAGTTTTGCCTTCTACAATTCCGTCTACTAATACGAATGTTACTTTCTGCTACGTTAGGTCCTGTCATCCCGTTCCTTCTTCGATTAGCACTTTCCGCATGTTCTTTTCCTCGCCGATTCTGCCTAGAACTTCCCCACTTCTTATTTTACCTATCAGTTTAATTATCAGCGTCCTACTGTGACACCACGCCTCCAATGCTTCGATTACCTGCTTTGGCACTTTTCCGTCAGTCCGTATTTCACTCCCACAAAATTCTCAAAAATTTCTTCCTTAAATTAAGGCTTATGTTCGATACAATTAGACATCTTTCAGGAAGGAATATAGAATGAAAAGTTACAAAATACTCTCGGGACACTCACAAACTCTCTCTCCAAGTGTGGAGAGGCATTAAACTTATACACACCAACGCCCTGCCAACCGAAGCAGCACGCGGAGCCGCTCGCTGTTTTCCTATTAGAAGAAACAAACCAAAATATTTGTTTCACAGGACATCACTATTCTAACAGCAGAATTGGCAGACATCCTACAGAAACATCCGTACGCTTGCCAACATGAGGAAGAACTGATCATCCAATTATCGGATTCTGGATCATCACTAGTTCTCCCTGACATTTTTGCTCTACCGTCAACAGGTTAGCAGCCCTGTGTAAAGGCATATTACGATATCAAGTAATTGAAGTGGTAGATATAATATTTTTGCTGATGAGCCTGCTCACAACAGACAAATTAGCCATTCTGGAATGAATCCCAGTTATCAATCTAGTATTAACACAGCTTCAGCTAAGCAAATGAGAAACGAAGATTGGCATGCTCCAGAATCGGGGGATAGGTTACACAGGAATGTAACCTCCGCTGCCAGTGCGTCACTGGTATGACAACAACCTGAGCTTCAGTTATCACTGCTTCAAGAAACATCAGTGCCGCACTGGTTTTACGTAACCCCCGTTAAGTGGGAGGGCACCCCGCCTCCCCCCTCCCCTACCCCCACCCCTCCCCCGTCCTTCTGTAAAGGCTCTGCGAACGCTGGACTTCACGCTGTCCTTTGCAATGACATTGTCAACATAGCAACTTGGTCTTCCGCCTCTGATACGATGTTCTTATTGAGCCTCACGCAATGTTTTCTGAAATGATCAACAAGTCGTAAACTGTTGGATTGTACAATACTAATAGTTATCAAGATAACAGCGCTAGATCTTATCATGTGCCAATAAACAAATAAAAAAGTTTCCACTTATCCTAAAATGACCTCCGTTTCGTATTAACTACCACCAATTTTGCCCCGTTGCTCATGCACTTCGATGACTGACTGCTTTCTTGTCTCTTCTTCGAAAAGTCTTACCCGATAATATGTCACCAAAATTTTTCAGAACATCTCTGCTTCGTTGGTATGCTGAATAAAATTACGTGAAAACGGCTTGGAATATGTAATGGAGCAGTTAATTCAAGAGATTTACTTTTAAGACACACTTCCACAACATAAGGCTACCGCATGAAGTAAACAAATGTGTAAATATACGTACAAACGACTTCGGTAACACTGGCAAAGAGAACTGTAGTGGATAACCCAAAGAGATTATTATTGTTAAAAAAGTAGCAGTCTGTTGTCTGTGACTGGCAGTCGTTGAGCGGCGGAGCGCGCGTGAATTGTGATGCGTACGTCATTGTGCTTGATGGAAAGTACGCGAATTATTACGAATATAATGGCAGTTTGTTGAGATGCGGAAGCAGAGCATTATCACACTATGTTACATAATAGCAACTGCGACGAGAGGACTGAAAGAGAAAACGTCGATCTGCCACTAAAATTCTCATGGCGACGGTAACAATCCAGGTAAGTTCGGCATCTTTCTGTAAAGTGCAACTTCATTTCGATAATATCTCCGTAGCCATTCCAGTAATGTAAGAGATTTGATTAGCTTCTCGGTATCTGTTGTATTAATATCAGTGTTGCTTAGTGCATGATTATTAGTGTTCTTTGCTTGACTTAGTGTGTGAATCATTACTGGTACTATTGTATAACGATGCCTATTACTTCCTTTCGTTTTGATTTCAATTTCGTATTTATGAGCGCACAAAAATAAAATATTATTACCACGTGCACTTAAAAATTTCTGTCGCAGGGCTGCGTTGGGTGTCCAGTGTTCACGGTCAGTTTTTCCAAATTAAAGAGGACAGTTAAAAAGCAAATGCTGACGGCCACGTTACAAATACCACAGCTACAATCTCCTCTTACTGCAGCCACCGGAAGTGTGATATCATCTGGCACTGAGCGTGCGCAATTCTTCATGAATATGGAATGTACGCGTGGCAGTCTGCCATTTGTGTGTCCTACCGTTCTCCGTTCAACTCGGGAGGGTTACAGAGGACGTGTTCGCTGGTTTAAAGGCTCGTGCAAGGCTGTTATCTTCGAAGATGAGCCGGATTTAACTTGTAAAGATACAGCAGTCGCGTATCGATTAGGTGAACAACCCCTGATGTAACTCAACTTCTCATCCAACATTTTGCATCGTTTTGAAGCTCATTGCCCTAGACCGCAAATCGAACCACCCACCGCAACCGACATCTGACGGTAATTAATGTATAATTCTTTTGTTACTAGAAATTTCACTCAATAATGAATTACAGGAAAAACTCATTCTTCAACTACAGGTTCCATCAACTACCACATAAAGTTAAACACGCTACATAGAGGGTACGTGAATGTACGCAAGCCACCAAAATCGGTTGAACTCAGACGAATGCTTGTTTCTGGCATTAATTCCTCCCAGGTATGGTGTCTCTTTTGCTCTTGAAACTGCTACACAGTTTAATTTGAACGAATTTTAATGAGCATAGGAACAGAGCCCTAACTGACAACTATTTTGGTACAAAATGCATTGCTCATGAACTACCGCGTTTTGTCGCTACATTCAGCTCTTCATCCAGTGAAATATAATTACATAGCAAGATTATCTGAAAATCTTGATGTGCACCGCGTCTATGAAACAAGTGTCTTAAAATTCAGTATTACATTACAATATGTACGTTATCTGTACGTTAACTGTGAACAGTCTGTTATTCATTCCGGAACAATGCGAAACGAAGCTCATTCCAACTCTAAATTCTATTAACTTGCACCATAAAACATGAAAAGCATTTATGAAGGCGCCAGAAATACATTAATACGCACCTATCATACACTGTCTTTAGAAGTAGAGTCAATAACATTCATTTCTTTTAACTAATAATCTGTAGCACGTAAAATATTCTTGGTACCGAAAGTATACATAATCCGGCGTTCACATTCAAATTTAAATCATTTCTCCGTCCTGTTAGTCGTATGTATGTTACAGTCAAACCTAGTAGTGAAAACTCGCGCATTTGCAGACCACAGTTCTACTCTCCCCGAGCTTCCATGCAACATTCAGCACTGTAATATCACAGACGCCGATAGAAATACGAAATTTCTATTCCTTTTGTGTCATCAGTCTTCTGACTGGTTTGACGCGGCTATGTTTCCTTCTTCTTCTCATCTCAGAGTAGTACAGACTTTCCACCCACCGGACCCGAAATAGCACATAAATAAGAAGTCTTTACATCACGATTACATTAGTTAACACAAAAGCTAAATTTTTTACCTTGTTTCATGGAAATCAGCGTGTTTAAAATCATCTACATTCCATGAAGCCATTTCATATTATGCTATTTTTATCCAAGATTCACTGACATTTCATTGTTTATTGTCGAACAATAAAGATGGAGATATAGGATGCAATACGATGATGGTAGTTAAGTTTTTTCGAACAACGACGTCTGTGGATATAGAAAATCTGAATTATTTGTCCAAGTGTTTAAGTTTTGTGTGCTGATTGCATGTCGTACGTATTTTATGGAATATTTAACTATTGTCTCGCCGAAGAACTCGTGTGCGGCCTTGCACTTCGAGTGGTTCCAGACAACTGTGAAAAACCCAGATTAGAATATTCAAACCAAGATTCGATCAGTTTTACAACGGTATCACCTCTAGCAGCGAAAGACCTTCGCCCCTACATAAGACATTAAGGTTAGGATAATTCCGTTACTTACCAAGCCTACTGCTCGGTAACGGGAAGAACAGGCGACGGAGATAAAATCCAGTAAACGGATCAACTAGCAGGAGAACAATGGTCGACGGATTGAGGTTACGGAGATAAATGCACGGCATTTTCGGTTCATTACACTACTGGAGGAGAAACAGCTTGCTAACCCTCTGATTTTGAAAGTATCCAGCACCAAACGGAAACTACGATTTAAATTTGTTCATTGGTCTGCTACGTGTTTTGAGGATACGTAGGACAACATCTATCAATCATCATGACGGCAGCATGCAATTTCGTGCAATTCCTTCAGATCGCTTTCGTAAATGATATTCGTAGAGCGAAACCTGTTCTTCGCGGAGAGAGGTGGCTCTCAGTGGGCGTCCAAAATATCCATAAATCATCAGCCAGGAACAAATCGTAGTTGGAACATTTTACATTGTCTCCCGCAACCATATAGTTAGGGTGAAGGCTTTCTTTTCATGTAGCTAAGTACTACGTTCATTCCAGATCTCTACCTCCATGGTAGAACTTGAAAATGCAGTCAGAATAATTTTGAAATGGTCTGGAGTGGTATTCCCTTGCAATGTAATAAAAGTCAAAGAACCCTGACCACAATCATGAGATCTGCTTCGTGACTCCTATCGTTGATAATCTGAAAACAGACTCTACGCGGTTCACATCTTCAGACCCGTGCGCTGAAACCGGAAAACCACACATTACATCGTGATTAAAATTACGCAAACTGTATTTCCTTTGTTCTACAAGCTTGTCTCTTCACTTCATTCGACACGCGAGTCAGCTCCTAGCAACTGTCGCTATGTCCGTGAACGTGTAATTGGTCATGGAAACGTCAACAATCCTTGCATATAGCCAGAAATAAGTACTGAGGCAATGACAAGGGCTGGCGAGTATAAATGAATGTCAATGTATCTGAGCGAATTTTTCAACTCTCGATCGTCTCTGCAGTGGCTTAGAAGCTCCATTACCTCACGAAACTACAAGTAGTTGGCTGGCTATGTTCAGCAAATCAGGACGACCACCACCCACTGGTCACACGGCGGCTAATGCTGGTATCTGACAGCACTCTTTTCTGGTTATGCTCAGCTTTTTGTTACGTGGTATATGTTGACACGACTTTAAAAAATTTAAAGAAAAGAAAAACAATGTAAGTTGACTAGGAAAGCCACAGTAATGTGAACTGTTCGTACGCATGCCCTACTGCTCCCCCGATGGGCGAGGTTAGTAGATTCTTCTACTGTCTATCTAAATCTGTACTCCAAAGGCCCCGTACAATATGTGGCGGTGCGTATGCTTTCCCTCTTTGCTATTCCATTTCCATCTGATACACAGGATGAAGTAACGTATTCCAGTTTCCTCTAATTTTACACGCAGAAGTACAGCATCGAGCCACTTAAGTTATGCCAATACGCACTTCAGGCTTTCACCAATCTGCGACTGAGGTAATACTAGTTAGGATCTTGTGTGGCTTACCGAAAGCATTTGATTAGTTCAAATGGCTCTGAGCACTATGGGACTTAAGATCTGAGATCATCAGCCCCCTAGACTTAGGACTACTTATACCTAACTAACCTAAGCACATCACACACATCCATGCCCGAGACAGGATTCGAACCTGCGACCGTAGCAGCAGCACGGTTCCGGACTGATGCGCCTAGAACCGTTCGGCTACAGCGGCCGGCTAAGCATTTTATTGTGTTAATGATAATATTCTATTACGGAAGTTAGGTTTTTATAGAATACTTGTTCATCACGTGCCTAGATCAGCTGTTATTTAGTAAACAGAGTGTAGAATGTTATCCTAGGCTGTCCAAGTAGTACAACGAGGGGCGCCACATCATCTCATGGGTAAAAATTAAAATGAGGGTACCACAGGGCTCTATCGTTGGTCCTCCTCTACTGTTGCTGCTTTATGTTAATGATCTACCATTACAATTGAATCAGGAGACAGTCACTCCTGTTAAGCAGCTGACTAAAGACACACCAGCAGAGAAAATAGTAAATGATGTTTTTGTGGAAAATACTGACTGGTTTTACACAAATGGGTTAGCTTTAAACTTTGAAAAAACGCATATCATCCAATTTTGACGAGTATCCCAGCTTCGGCTAACCTTTAAAACTTAAATTGGAAAAACTATATAGTTGAGTTGCGAAACGTTTAGGCTTGGCTATTTTTGGCACAAGAATAATTGGCAACTTTGGGGATATAGAAGACAGTAAGTCAATACAGTTAGCGTATTTTCGATTATTCTAGTATGACACCTCGCTTTGGCAAAAGATATACATTTTACCACTGCACAAAAGAAAATAATTAGAATTATGGATGGGGTTCACAAACTTCCATTTTCCAGGCATATCTTTAAGCAGAATTCATTTTTCCCTCCTGAAATTTGTTAGCTACGATCCGTCTGACTTTTGAGAGTTAACAGAGATATTCGCAAGGGCAACACTGGAAGGAAAGGGATCTGCATTACTCTTTAATGAGTCTACTTTTGGCGTGGAAAGGGGTGAAATGTGCAGCTACAAAACTGTTTGACAATTTACACATGGAAATGGAACGTCTGACAGACATCAGAAGCGTTTGCAACGATAGATAAAACAT
Source organism: Schistocerca serialis cubense (assembly GCF_023864345.2). Taxonomy (NCBI): domain Eukaryota; kingdom Metazoa; phylum Arthropoda; class Insecta; order Orthoptera; family Acrididae; genus Schistocerca; species Schistocerca serialis. The sequence continues at coordinate 17,792,757 of NC_064641.1, forward strand.
GTTTGTTCTTAAGAACTACTTCTATTGAACAGAAATAGTCATTTTTACAGAAGAAACCTATAAACAGCTAACATGTGGCGATATAATTTTTTTCGCGTCTTAGATATATATGCGTTCTGTGTTTTTTTTTTTTTTCTATTGACTCGTTCCACATCATATCGTTTATCGTGAATTTGATGTATGAAACAACTAACTACATTTATGTCTTCATCATTACTAAGTTGAAGACTTAATTTTGAATGCTACACCGTGCCTCTTAGCCGTGTCTTGTAATTGGTTCTTTCATATCCTAATGCAGTGGAGCATTCATACCTGTACATTTGTCATAATGCTTATTAACAACCAAAAGGAATACATTACAGAGAAAGCATATAAGCCGGCCGCAGTGGCAGAGCGGTTCTAGGCGCTTCAGTCTGGAACTGCGCGACCGCTACAGTCGCAGGTTCGAATCCTGCCTCGGGCATGGATGTGTGTGATGTCCTTCGGTTAGTTAGGTTTAAGTAGTTCTAAGTTCTAGGGGACTTATGACCTCAGAAGTTAAGTTCCATAGTGCTCAGAGCCATTTGACCCATTTGAAAAAGCCTATAAACTGTTGCGAGTACTGTGAAAAACAAAAAGAGAGTGCCACAAGAATGTATTTCATTTTATGTGTAAACATATTCTGTGTGTAGCCTCTACTATTCATTTCTGTTCGGAAGAAGGAAAGTAAGATCAGGATTAACTTCTCGTCGTCAGAAAGCTCATTAGAAACGGTGTAGAAACTCGGATTGGGAAATGAAATCGGCCATGCTATCTTCAAAGAAACCATTCCAAAATTTGCTCTCGACGATGTAGAGAAACCACATTCAAATCATTTGCGCTACGCAAGCTAACGCATGACGTGTTAACGGAGACCAGGTAGTGTGCCACAATTAATTTTCCCTCTTCAAGTTCCATTCCTGTGTGAGGAGAAAAATTGTCGGTACCCCCCTGCATATGCTAGAATATCTCTGATTTTTCCGCTTTGGCCACTTAGCAAGATATAAGTTGGAGAATATACCGTTTTTATTTACTGGAATATGATCTCTCCAAATGTTTAGAGTAGAGCTCTCCACAATGGGCGGTGCCTTATTTACACGAAATCGTTTTCACTGACTGACTATTGCAGTTTCCTCTGACTGAGTCCATATTACTATTCACAAGTCTCAAAAACTGCAGCGCCAAGGTCAAAATTCGGAGACACTCTAACAGCAGCTTACACAACATTCTCCGACTAGACACCGCCGTTAAGTAGAAGGCAGCTGCGAGTGCCTTGAAAATATTGATAGCACATCTGAAACAAGGGCTTTTATTTCCAGCTCGTGATATGCCAATTACTTTCCATTAACGGTTCGGCGTCGGGCGCTGTGTATGATTGTAAGGCTCCCGTAGGCCGCTGATGGCTGTTAACACAGATTCAGCTGTTCGTGACGCTGACAATGGGGGCCACTTTAGCGGGGAAGCTGTTCGCTTTGTTGTTAGCAGCGGCGTGACTGCTTCTCACGTCCAGGATACGTCATGACTGGAGTCCTTATGATATGGCATAACGCTCATCGCTAGGCTATTTATTTTGGCACCATTAGAAGCTACATATCCTCTTTAAACTTAGCTACTGGTAGCACAGTTTATGTAAAATACTCCCAGAGAAATATGTGAATTTTTCATCTATAGGCCTATTTTGAGTCTGTTACTAGTATCTTTATGTTCCCCTTACGTGATTCGTGGCTAATGGATTCGGAGTCAGAAGTTTCTGTATTTCATTCCGTTACTCCCAGATCCTTATGTTCGTGCATGCTTGACCAAAGGACTTAGAGGTGGTAAACAATTGGTAGGGGCTTGTGCATCACGTCTTATTTGCACACTGCGATAAACGTAATGTGCTTGCGGTAATCGTAATGCAGTTTCATTTAATTAGTGGTTTTAATTCTGGTCTTTCTTATGGTGATATAATATTCGCTTCGTGTATAAACAATGACGGGTGTCCTGGACGAAACGTGTGTACAACTCGTCTCAAGGATATTTAGTGGTGGTTGCTGTAGGAACTAAAAGAGGACAACTGCGTTGAGAAAGAGTGTCAGGAATTTATTGTCAGCAATTTATCTACATATACACATATAAAGTGAATCAGAATTTCACTGGCAAACTTCAGAATGTGGTGCTGTGGACCAAAATAAGAAAAGGGGCTAGTAAACATGCGACGAGCATTTGTGCATCGGCCGGCCGTAGTGGCCGAGCGGTTATAGGCGCTACAGTCTGGAACCGCGCGACCGCTACGGTCGCAGGTTCGAATCCTGCCTCGGGTATGGATGTGTGTGATGTCCTTATGTTGTTCTAAGTTCTAGGGGACTGATGACCTCAGAAGTTAAGTCCCATAGTACTCAGAGCCATTTGAACCATTTGTGCATCTTCGCTACTGTGATAGACATGTCTTCACTGAACAAGTGCTTATTGCTCTTAAGTCCATGTTTACTGCCCATATTTTCTTTTTTGGGTCCATACTGCCTCCTCCCAAAATATGGACATCAAAGAGCTTGCTGTAGAAGAGATGTTTCACAGTATCGAAGATGAACACGTACTTACAGCTGTTAAGGTATGTATTGTAGAGCCCATATTTAGTAGAGATTTTTATATTATTATCATTAACATCGAGTATAGATTTAAGTGTCAGGAAGTCGTTTCTGAAAGTATTTGTATGGAGTGTAGCCATGTATGAAAGTGAAACATGGACGATAAATAGTTTGCACAAGAAGTGAATAGAAGCTTTCGAAATATGGTGCTACAGAAGAATGCTGAAGATTACATGGGTAGATCACATAACTAATGAGGAGATATTGAACAGAATTGGGGAGAAGAGGAGTTTGTGCCACAACTTGTCTAGAAGAAGGGACCAGTTGGTAGGACATGTTCTGAGGCATCAAGGGATCAGCAATTTAGTATTGGAGGGCAGCGTGGAGGGTAAAAACCGTAGAGGGAGACCAAGAGATGAATACACTAAGCAGATTCAGAAGGATGTAGGCTGCAGTAGGTACTGGGAGATGAAGCAGCTTGCACAGGATAGAGTAGCATGGAGAGCTGCATCAAAGCAGTCTCTGGACTGAAGACCACAACAACAACAACAACAACTACATGGTTCATACTGCAACCTCTCAAAGTTTTTCGGTGCAGTTCTGGTTCACCCTGTATACTTCACATTGTTCGGTACATGCGGAGTATACAACAAGCTAATAATAACCATTAAATGTCTTACATTCGCGTACCAAGCGAGGGAAAAACGGCGCACTATATTACTCTGTTTGCGCCATACTCCCTCTTATCCTACTCTCATGATTCCTAAGCGAAATATGCGACGGTGACGTCAGGACGTTAGCAGTCTTCTTCGAACAGAAGCTCTTTAAATTTTCGCGAGATTATTCCATTTGATTCTCTAATTCATTCCCCCGTTACACTTTCGTATGGGCTGCAGAACCTAGCATTGCGTGTGTGAAGTCATTTGGTGTCTGTTGTCCTGCCTACTTGGTAACGACTCCGAACGCTGGAACAATACTCTAACAGTTGGACGCGCTAGCGTCTTGTGTCCCAAACTTTTACGGTCAGGCAGCAAGGGTCTGTTTTATATTAATAATGACCATCGGAGTTGCGACAGCAGTTCGTCTCATTAGCTGTTATACATTGAGAAAAGAAGACAGAGTGTAAAGGATAAGTGTTTGCCCCGTACCACGGTGGTCTAGGTGAAGTCAAGAGGAACAAATTTACCTAGGACATCTGCGGTCTATCAAGGCGGTAACGAACCTGATTAAAATCATTCACACTTGGTCTTACAAAATGAAAAACTGTGAATTGTAAATTAGCCTGTATCTCAAAATATTGGGAATATTAACAGCATAAAATTAATAATCATATCTTTTTTTGTCTGGCCGTCTTACAGCGAAACTGCTGTGCTAATAAGGCCTAAGTTTAGAACGAATTGAACTACAACATCCAGAAACGGCACATCTAACAGAATTTGATATTTCATTTTTTGTATGAACCAATAGCTGGAATGTAACTCAATATACTGTGCACAAGGGCCACAGATATACTCACTGGAACATGATTTCATTGGCTGTTTTTTTTTTATCTTGAATGGTGGAGAATGGACATATCTAGCACAGTTATTCTCAGATAAATATTTTCTAGTGATTCAAGCCACGTCCACTGGTTTAAAATCCACGAGCTTTCGGCCGTGTTCTCGTCGGCCATTGTCAAGTCGTGACTGCTGAATCATTGCTGCTGCCATCCTTATACAGCGCGGCAGTCACCACTTGACAATGGCCGAGGAGAACTCGGCCGAAAGCTCGTGGATTTTAAACCAGTGGACGTGGCTGGAAGCCCGAGAAACTTTTAACAGTATACATCGCCGCAAAACTATGCATTCCCATACAGTTATTCCATTTAATTTTATCCATATTTTGCAGCTTAAGACGTGACTGTATTCAAAACATTGGAGGTATGAATTAAACAACGCCTTCAGTCACAACCTTTTCGTGTTTTATTAACTACACGATGCATTTCGGATCCTGTGGGTCCATCGTCAGGTGTAATTTGTCGTAGTACATGTTTTATTTCTTCTCTTGAATCAGGTGAAATGCATATTCCTGTCACGAAAAGGTTTAATGTTAGGTTATGAATTTCGTAAGTCGAACGCGGAAAATATGTGCAAAATAGTGGAAAATGAACAGTGTAAACTTTCCGCATAATCCAAGGAAAGCATTTTTAACGTTTTCGTACCGGCAGACATTCTTTTCTCCGTCGTTTTAGTACATGCCACTTCATACAAGATGTACATTTGCACCCACATGTTTATAAACACTTTACAATATTTTTGTACATGGTGTTGTCAAATATGAATTTATTCGTAGTCCTAAAGATATAACTGTAATACAATTGGCATATGCAAGAAACAAATTTAGAATAGGTCTTCAAAATTACTGAAATAACTATGGCTTGCGAAATCTGGTTGTTCATTTAACATAGATTCTGGTTTAACAAACAGATTTCGCAAGCCATAGTTATGTCAGTAACTTTAAAGACCTATTCTAAAGTTACTTCTTGCATATGTCAATTGTTTAGTAGTCATATTAAATAAATATAAATTTCTACAATACATGCGGCTGTTGGTAAATTATTGCATCAAGAAATACATGCAAACCGTTGTCCCACGGTCCGTAATGGATGAACAAAGATTAAAAGTACTTGACTTTTATCACTGGCTGCCGAAGTCTGTCGCTTGGTACAGCTGAGTAGAAATATAGCCCTAGTATACTGGGCAACATCCACTGCAATGTCACGGGCTCACTAGACATTAAAAACCTGCTATTTTCGGTTAAATAAAGTCGAGGAAAACGACAGTGTCTTTGTATAAGTACCACACCGGAAACCACTGTGCATTCCTGGTGGTGAAACGCTGAAGATTTGTCAAGATGATAGAAGCAAGATTTGAGCCAGGATTCTTCAGAATACTTCTACATCTACATCTACATCCATACTCCGCAAGCCACCCGACGGTCTGTGGCGGAGGGTACCCTGAGTACCTCTATCGGTTCTCCCTTCTATTCCAGTCTCGTATTGTTCGTGGAAAGAAGCATTGTCGGTATGCATCTGTATGGGCTCTAATCTCTCTCATTTTATCCTCATGGTCTCTTCGCGAGATATACGTAGGAGGGAGCAATATACTGCTTGACTCTTCGGTGAAGGTATGTTCTCGAAACTTTAACAAAAGCCCGTACCGAGCTACTGAGCGTCTCTCCTGCAGAGTCTTCCACTGGAGTTTATCTATCTTCTCCGTAACGCTTTCGCGATTACTAAATGATCCTGTAACGAAGCGCGCTGCTCTCCGTTGGATCTTCTCTCTCTCTTCTATCGACCCTATCTGGTACGGATCCCACTCTGCTGACCAGTATTCAAGCAGTGGGCGAACAAGCGTACTGTAACCTACTTCCTTTGTTTTCGGATTGCACATCCATAGGATTCTTCCAGTGAATCTCAGTCTGGCATCTGCTTTACCGACGATCAACTTTATATGATCATTCCATTTTAAATCACTCCTAATGCGTACTCCCAGATAATTTATGGAATTAACTGCTTCCAGTTGCTGACCTGCTATTTTGTAGCTAAATGATAAGGGATCTATCTTTCTATGTATTCGCAGCACATGACACTTGTCTACATTGAGATTCAATTGCCATTCCCTGCACCATGCGTCAATTCGCTGCAGATCCTCCTGCATTTCAGTACAATTTTCCATCGTTACAACCTCTCGATACACCACAGCATCATCTGCAAAAAGCCTCAGTGAACTTCCGATGTCATCCACAAGGTCATTTATCTATATTGTGAATAGCAACGATCCTATGACACTCCCCTGCGGCACACCTGAAATCACTCTTACTTCGGAAGACTTCTCTCCATTGAGAATGACATGCTGCGTTCTGTTATCTAGGAACTCCTCAATCCAATCACACAATTGGTTTGACAGTCCATATGCTCTTACTTTGTTCATTAAACTACTGTGGGGAACTGTATCGAACGCCTTGCGGAAGTCAAGAAACACGGCATCTACCTGTGAACCGGTGTCTATGGCCCTCTAAGTCTCGTGGACGAATAGCGCGAGCTGGGTTTCACACGACCGTCTTTTTCGAAACCCATGCTGATTCCTACAGAGTAGATTTCTCGTCTCCAGAAAAGTCATTATACTCGAACATAATACGTGTTCCAAAATTCTACAACTGATCGACGTTAGAGGTATAGGTCTATAGTTCTGCACATCTGTTCGACGTCCCTTCTTGAAAACGGGGATGACCTGTGCCCTTTTCCAATCCTTTGGAACGCTACGCTCTTCTAGAGACCTACGGTACACCGATGCAAGAAGGGGGGCAAGATCCTTCGCGTACTCTGTGTAAAATCGAACTGGTATCCCATCAGGTCCAGCGGCCTTTCCTCTTTTGAGCGATTTTAATTGTTTCTCTACCCCTCTGTCGTCTATTTCGATATCTACCATTTTGTCATTTGTGCGACAATCTAGAGAAGGAACTACAGTGCAGTCTTCCTCTGTGAAATAGCTTTGGAAAAAGACATTTAGTATTTCGGCCTTTAGTCTGTCATCCTCTGTTTCAGTACCATTTTGGTCACAGAGTGTCTGGACATTTTGTTTTGATCCATCTACCTCTTTGACATAAGACCAAAATTTCATAGGATTTTCTGCCAAGTCAGTACATAGAACTTTACTTTTGAATTCATTGAACGCCTATCGCATAGCCCTCCTCACACTACATTTCGCTTCGCGTAATTTTTGTTTGTCTTCAAGGCTTTGGCTCTGTTTATGTTTGATGTGAAGTTCCCTTTGATTCCGCAGCAGTTTTCTAACTCGGTTGTTGTACCACGGTGGCTCTTTTCCATCTGTTACGATCTTGCTTGGCACATACTCATCTAACGCATACTGTACGATGGTTTTGAACTTTGTCCACTGATCCTCAACACTATCTGTACTTGAGACAAAACTTTTGTGTTGAGCCGTCAGGCACTCTGTAATTTGCTTTTTGTCACTTTTGCTAAACAGAAAAATCTTCCTACCTTTTTTAATATTTCTATTTACGGCTGAAGTCATCGATGCCGTAACCGCTTTATGATCGCTGATTCCCTGTTCTGCGTTAACTGTTTCAAATAGTTCGCTTTACAAACGTTCTGCCCTCGCCTTTCGTCGATTTCACACTAGACTTGTTGACTATGAGTTACGAGGAGGGTGCGAGATTCGATTTGTGCCAGCGTGGCCATTATAATGTCAGCTCTAAAACTGTGCTGATTTCCAGTTTTATATTTGCGCTTTTTTAATCCCGCACGCAAGTACACCACAATGTTTTGTTTTTGTGTATCGGTATGTGGCTCGCTAAATTGGTTTCATTTCGATGATATCACTAAAAAGTTTAGACCCTCGCATTTACACTGCCTGACAGTTGTTAAGCAACAACGGACACTTGCTAAGGAACAACTGCCAACTGCTACAAACACCCTCCCTATGATAGTAAAAGGATATGTAAAGGGCGAGACGAGTCAACCGCAGCGAAGCCAGTACGCAATCACTCTGTGTGCATTCCACAGTTCATGCAGTACGGTTTTTGACGAAGTCTTTTATGGAACCTATTAGTGCGCTAGTCCGTGTGGTACGGAAACATGTCTGCAAGACTTCATTTGAGTCCTTACGATCTTGGACGAGCAAAGGGACGTCTCAATGCCGGCCAGAGCGTCACTACGATGCCCACAATAATGGATGTGTCCGAATGTATCATCTCGCGATTAAAAAAGATCGCTGAAGGTGGAAGTATTATGCGAAAGCATGCAGGCGGTCGTACACGGACCACCACACCGCAAAAGGATCGATACGTAACCCTAGTGGCCAAAACAAACTGACATTTCACTCTGAGGCAGATGGCTGCAGACTTTGCAACGGCGACCTGTACACTTCCTGTACCAGAACCATCTCCCGTTGATTAACTCAAGCTGGTCTGTACGCTCGGAAGTCTGTTAAATGCATCCCACTTCAACCACGCCACCGTCGAAAAAAAGAGTTTCTTGGTAGATGGAGCATGTTGTTTAGGGTCAGCAACAGTATTCCAGAGTGATGTTCTCCGACGAATCCCATTTCACTATAGCAAGCGATTGTGGTCACCAGTGAGAGTGGAGAGAGGGGGAAACACATTCACACCACGTATGTCATCTGTATGTCGTAGGCGTTATGGTGTGGGCAGGCATTATGCACAATGGCCGAAAACCGCTACATATCTTTGCGCGAAGTATCATTGCAGCACAACGGTATTGCAGGGAGATTATTCTGGATCATGTCCCTCTGTTTAGGGGTGCGGTACGTCCTGACTTTCTGTTTATGACGACAGTTCCCACAGGACCGCTGATGTATCGGACACACTGGAAAATGAAGATACTGAAAGTATGGAACGTCCTGCGTACTTTCCGGACCTAAAGTCTATACAGCACGCTTGGAATGCACTCGGCAGACGTGTTTCTCGACGAATACCCCATCCATGAACCGTCCAAGAACTGAAAACCGCCTTGAGGGAAGAGTGGGACTACATCCCCCCAAAGACTCCTCAACAATTTGGTAGCCAGCATGAGTAAAAGGTGCAAGATGTGCGTTACAGCCTGACGAGGACATACTCCTTACTGAGAGTCAGATATCGACCTATATGCGTCATGACTGGGTGTTGTGTGATGTCCTTAGGTTAGTTAGGTTTAAGTAGTTCTAAGTTCTAGGGGACTGACGACCATAGATGTTAAGTCCCATAGCGCTCAGAGCCATTTGAACCATTTGACCTTTATGTTGGGAGTCGGGCCTATGTCAAACATGAACGTTATTTATGTCTGTTGTCCTGATTTCCCGTGTGGTGAAACCTGTACCATGTTTCGTTATAAATATACCGTTCCACTTGTATTACTTATGTTCTGTGTTTCATCTCGTCCATAATTGCGTGTGATTATTCCTGTTCAAGGACGTCTCTGTTCCTTATCAAATGTCAACCAGTGTAAATTTATAGTACAGGTAGTACCGTTTAGTGCGTAGTGGCGATGGTAATTCTTTCTAACATTAATCCATTCTACTCGAGTTTCGTACGGAATGAGAGAAAATTTACTCTTGATGCCCCTGCACACGCCGTTATCGTATTTTCATGATTCCTCCAAGAGATATGGGATGGAGGCAGCGAAATGTTACCGCCCGTAACGTATCACCGGTTTCACTCAACAACGTTTCGCGAAAAAGTCGTTCTGTCGACGATCCACATTTAAGTGTAGTAACCTTGTTTTATATTTTGATATCGGTTACGCCGACCACTTTCTGCGTTAGCAGATGGCTATGTTGACAACTCTAGACGCTGCTGCAGCGCTCCAGATTAGGCCGGGCTACAATACTCAATGCGAAGCCATTAGAGGATTCACTCCGTTTTCCTAGAGATATCTCTTCAAATTTAAATCATTCATTCACTTTCCGCAGTTGAGATTGCACCTGCACATTCCAGGTCATATTGCCTTTTGGTGGTAGGATTATGTCAGCGGTTACTACATGTTTGCAAACTGGCTAGGTTATAACGGAAAGATTTCATTACAGTTTCTCTTGGTCTTTTTTGGGCATACAGTAAGACAGTGGCAACACTGCTCACTTAATGCAAAACTGATGTACATTATGCCAGTCCTAATCACGTTATTGGAGTGAGCTCATGCAGATAAAGATCTGGTGCAAAAATCTTTGGCGAAATGAGGGTTTCCTAACACGTATGATAAGCAACCCGTTCCGCCAATTACTGTAAGTTACGGTTAAGGACGCGGACATGGAGTCCCTCGGAAACATTAAAGAGATCCTGTCTCGACAGGTGTTTCCCAAGGACCGGGCCATTCCTTCCTTATTAAGCTCACGACTTGGCAGTAGCGCCGCAAGTGTGGCAGCCGTATTACCTCGGAAGCCCTTGTCTTAATAGCGAGCGGGCAAATAGCGCCAGTAATAGCTGTGAAGCGTGACTGAGTCGAATCCGAGAACGTGGGATCTAGTACGGGGCGGAAGCAGAAGCAAGCGTATCGAAGGTGGGAAACCAGATTCCCGATTATTCTGCGTCCATTTCATTACATTATTTGATTGATTAATCACGTAATACGTGCATGCTATGTAGACAGTGCGGACAAAGTAAGTGGGAAGGATTTGACGCAAGTAGTCATGCTTCTACATCAACATCCACCTCTGTATCTAAGAGAGTTATTCTGTAAGTAAGGTCCGATTGCTGGTGACAATTAGATAAGGCTATATTGAAAAAGTGAATGGTTAGTCTCAAATATGATCTCATTGATATACTCTACGTATTTTGATTTTTGTAACATATAACAGCTTCCATGATAGCTTAGTATACTTCTTTGTTCTTTTTCATAGCATTAACTGCCTACTGTCTACATCGTATGTAATTCTGTTTTTTTTTTTTTATTGTTTCAGGTAAGTAGTACATCTTCATACCGCAGAAACAGGTGCTTCAGTTGGCATGGTTCTGGTCTTAATTATGGGAATGCCTACTTTATTCAGAGGAAGATTTGGAAGTGTGTTGCAATTTGCAAGTAAGTACTCCACAATATGAACTTATTCTTATTTATACGTCTGACCTCGCATGTATTAAAACGTTTTATATCTGTGGAGGTTCGCCTCTGTCGGATGAACTATATTTCCGAAAAGAGGTGTTAAAAGAAAAAATAATACGTCCTTGTGTTGGAGTATGATGAGCCCAGAACCCGATGAGATGGGTCAATTACACATTACCGCCCAGGATTCCGATTTCGGACTATGGGAGGTCAAGAAGGCTACTGACAAAGAAGGCTGAAGAAAAGTTATATGTTTGTAGCGTGGGCTTCATTGAGTAATAACGAAGGAATGGGCACTCCCGAATGTGTAGTATTCAAAGATAGGAGGTTGTCAGAGAAATTCGAAATTTAATGTGTGAAGAGTAGTACTGGCGGTAGAGCAATGTTGGCGCACATACGGTGCTTCAACGAATGCGTTTTATCTGTTTTTCTGTTCAACTGTCTCCATGCCTTTGACTGCTACGACAGCGAATGGCACGCAAGATATTTGCGCTTGCGTTTTTTGACGTAAACGGATGACACACATGAAAGCGAATAGCTTCCAGACCCTGGTGAGAATCTGGTGCGCTGTTTGATCGAAAATATCCAGCCGTGATCCGTCGTTTCCCGAAGTGCACGGGTGTTCTGTTGCGTGTATCTGGTTGCAATGTCTATCAGCCATAAAGAACGCTAGCTTCTGAATATTACTGGAAGATTAGTCCTATTGATAACACTGTTGGATCAGATGACTGAGTAGTTTTCAATCTGAGGTAACTGTAAAGACTGCGTAAATTGAAATTTTAAACAGAATCTTTAAAATGCAGATGCGTAAGAGGACATCAAATTACATCGGTGTGCAGCCACTTGTCTACGAAGTGGTACCACTTTTACAGTTTCAGAACAATTTACAGTAGCATGTAAGTCAAGAAGTGTTGCATTTCTGTTATTGTAAGACATATGAAAATACCTCTATGAGACGATTTCATAACACGAGAAGTATTTGAAATAGGGCAACGAAACTCCACAGTCGCTAAGAACACTGCTACTGTGTATTACAATTTCAGGAGCAGTTACAGAACGTTTTGTTTTCAAATACTAAGCAGCTCAGACATGTACAGGAATGATCAGTTTCCTGGAAACGAAGCGTTATTGGCAACCTTAAACTCCGCAGAAAGTACATTACGCATAACATTATCTCACTAAAAGATAAATATTATGTTGTCGGTGCAGAATGCGAAAAATCTTCCATACCAACTGTTATGGGAAAAAAATGTCATTTTGCATCTTCTGTCTTAAGCGTACTGCATGTTAAAGGTATCTATCCAAAGACACTTTTCACTTTTATTCAAATCATTTTTACTATACTCTCACTTTTATTCCACTCTTTCTTCGTCTTTCAGAGGTGTACTTTTACTTCAACTGCGTTTTTTATGCAGTTCACTTTAATTTCGTAAAACTTCGTGCAAGTTATTGCGAAGATGCTCATTACCTACCGAATGAATTTAAGGACGTACTGCATGCCGTCCAGGCGATATTATTTCCAACTATAAATCTGACAAGCAAAGCATGAGCTTCAATTTAGGCATGTTTATTTTCGAGCAATAATGCGTTCTTTTCCTATTCCTTGTATGAACGTAAGACGGTAAGTGAAAAAAAAAATACTAACGAGAGAAGGGTTCAGCGATCTGCTGTCACGATTGTCTCCTGTTCTACAGAGAACGATGTAAGCAAGAAACTTAAAAGTCGCTGTACTCGTCATCTGTACTGTAGCTGAGCAGAATTTATATATATGTTTATATCAAATAACTACGTTAGATCATAAACTCCTGAATTCCGAATTACCCGAACGAAAAGAATGCGAACTTTTGATTGCGTCACTGGGACGAAGACAAAGGCAAGTTTTGGGGTTATCTGTCAACATAATGTTACTAAAGGTAAAATCTTCACCTTGTCAAGCTGCATCATGTTTCCCTTTAACTTCTTCTTACACAGTCAACGCCTCGACCCAGAACACATGCCGCTCCTTGTCAACATGGAAGACCTTCATGACAACGACATGAAAACCTGCAGACTTAACAGTTAACAGTGTAGTGTTACTTATTTTGTATCGACAGTGCCCTTCTACCAGTCGCTTGACTGATAGTGAAAATCAGTTTGTTTTATAGTACTGGGTTCGATAAAACTAATGCAAGAAATATACGAAAGGTTCGATGACTGTAATGTAAGTCAATACCATATCTACTATTTTGTACTTTTTACAGAATTGTAATGACATTGGAAGAAGTAAAGGACGTAAATACAGGGTTATTACAAATGATTGAAGCGATTTCACAGCTCTACAATAACTTTATTATTTGAGATATTTTCACAATGCTTTGCACACACATACAAAAACTCAAAAAGTTTTTTTAGGCATTCACAAATGTTTGATATGTGCCCCTTTAGTGATTCGGCAGACATCAAGTCGATAATCAAGTTCCTCCCACACTCGGCGCAGCATGTCCCCATCAATGAGTTCGAAAGCATCGTTGATGCGAGCTCGCAGTTCTGGCACGTTTCTTGGTAGAGGAGGTTTAAACACTGAATCTTTCACATAACCCCACAGAAAGAAATAGCAAGGGGTTAAGTCGGGAGAGCGTGGAGGCCATGACATGAACTGCTGATCATGATCTCCACCACGACCGATCCATCGGTTTTCCAATCTCCTGTTTAAGAAATGCCGAACATCGTGATGGAAGTGCGGTGGAGCACCATCCTGTTGAAAGATGAAGTCGGCGCTGTCGGTCTCCAGTTGTGGCATGAGCCAATTTTCCGGCATGTCCAGATACACGTGTCCTGTAACGTTTTTTTCGCAGAAGAAAAAGGGGCCGGAAACTTTAAACCGTGAGATTGCACAAAACACGTTAACTTTTGGTGAATTGCGAATTTGCTGCACGAATGCGTGAGAATTCTCTACCGCCCAGATTCGCACATTGTGTCTGTTCACTTCACCATTAAGAAAAAATGTTGCTTCAACATTGAAAACAAGTTTCGCACTGAACGCATCCTCTTCCATGAGCTGTTGCAACCGCGCCGAAAATTCAAAGCGTTTGACTTTGTCATCGGATGTCAGGGCTTGTAGCAATTGTAAACGGTAAGGCTTCTGCTTTAGCCTTTTCCGCAAGATTTTCCAAACCGTCGGCTGTGGTACGTTTAGCTCCCTGCTTGCTTTATTCGTCGACTTCCGCGGGCTACGCGTGAAACTTGCCCTCACGCGTTCAACCGTTTCTTCGCTCACTGCAGGCCGACCCGTTGATTTCCCCTTACAGAGACATCCAGAAGCTTTAAACTGCGCATACCATCACCGAATGGAGTTAGCAGTTGGTGGATCTTTGTTGAACTTCGTCCTGAAGTGTCGTTGCACTGTTATGACTGACTGATGTGAGTGCATTTCAAGCACGACATACGCTTTCTCGGCTCCTGTCGCCATTTTGTCTCACTGCGCTCTCGAGCGCTCTGGCGGCAGAAACCTGAAGTGCGGCTTCAGCCGAACAAAACTTTATGAATTTTTCTACGTATCTGTAGTGTGTCGTGACCATATGTCAATGAATGGAGCTACAGTGAACTTATGAAATCGCTTCAATCATTTGTAATAGCCCTGTATAAATACTATCTTTGATCACAAAATATTGTTACAATACATCATACCCAATCAGACTTATTTATCATGTTACTTTTTTCGTATTTCGTCCTTTGATTGCGTGTTATCGTTACTACTACAGAAGAATTTATGTTAGATTGTCAAGCTACAGAATAATTCGTGTAGGAAGGCACATAAACTTATTTGCGGCTTGTTTAAAAGGAGATATTTTACGAGTGAAAGCGACCCCCTGCATTGTTTCTAGGTCTACGATTATGACATGTTAGACGCGAGAGAGGATCCAGGCCAACTAACTAGGTAACACAAGCTGCCCTCAGGAATCGGTAAAATGTAGTCTACATTCTAAAGCAGGGAGGATACACCAAAGGATGTCTGTATGGGAATCACCGTGTGGACATGCAGGAGTTGGGCAGAAAATGGAAAAACTGCGAGAAGTGCATGCTTTAACACACATGGGGCTCACAGAATATCCCGATACGGCTGGCCAAATCATTACCGTACCCCCGCTATGTCTCAGTCTGGGCCACTAGGCCAAAGTTGGAAACAGTGTGTGGCAAGACTCCTCCGACTGAATGACATTATTCCATTGCTCCATAGCCCAGGCCTTATGGCTTTGGCGCCACGATTCCTGTTAAGTGCGTTTACACTACTGACGAGTGGCTCTGGAATACAGCTTTCCCTGCAGCTCCAGCTTATGGAGCTTCTTCGTGTTGGTTTTGTGCTGACAGTCCGCTTCAATGACCATCTGTCGCGATACCTCAACAGCCACTTTCGTCCGCGTTGTGGCTTAACGGATGATGTTTTTCAGCTTTCCGTGTATGCGGTGTAAATCTTCCATACGGTGCCTCTTGAAACACCAAACACTTTGATTACGAAAGCGCGCACCATACTAACACCAACAATGTGCCCGCGTTCAGGTTCACTTAGCTCCGACACAATGCACTCACAACTACACAGAACACCGTTCTGGCCACGTCTAACACATGCAACGTACTGAGGAAAATGGCTCAAATGGCTCTGAGCACTATGGGACTCAACATCTCAGGTCATCAGTCCCCTAGAACCTAGAACTACTTAAACCTAACTAACCGAAGGACATCACACACATCCATGCCCGAGGCAGGATTCGAACCTGCGACCGTAGCGGTCACGCGGTTCCAGACTGAAGCGCCTAGAACCGCACGGCCACACAAGCCGGCCGTACTGAGGAGACTGCGCAGGTGCTGTTAGTGATCAAATACGAGGCGTGTTTTTAAGTAAGTACCGTTTTGAAATTTAAAAAAAGACGTGCTAAAATATCTCAATAATTATATTTTTACATGAAAGACTGTACCTTAATCTACTTTTCTACACAATTTCCATCAGTATTGAGGCACTTGTCATAACGCTGTACCAGTTTTTGAATACCCTTCTCAGAGAAGTCTGCCGCCTGACTTGTTAACCACTGCATCACCACTGTTTTGACTTCGTCATCGTCTTGAAGACGCTGACCGCCCAGGTGTTTCTTCAATTGCAGGAACAGATGGTAGTCACTGGGCGCAAGATCGGGGCTGTACGGAGGATGATCTGGAGTCTCACATCAAAAAGGTGTGATGAGATCTTTGGTCTGATTCACCACATGTGGACGGGAAATGTCTTGCAGCAAAACGATGCCCTTGCTCAACTTCCATGGACTGTTGCTTTGATTCTGGTGTGACGTAGGCCACCCATGTTTCATCGCCCGTAACAATTTGGCTTCAGAAATCATCACCGTCGTTGTGGTACCGCTCAAGGAAAGTCAATGCACTGTCTAAACGTTTGGTTTTGTGCACATCCGTCAACATTTTCGGTATCCAACGTGCGCTCAATTTTCGGTAATTCAAGTGCTCGGTCACAATGCCATACAAAACACTACGAGAAACATTAGGAAAGTCATCCCGCAAGGAGGAAATCGTAAAGCGCCTGTTTTCTCTCACCTTATTCTCCACTTCCTGCACCAAACTTCCATTAACTCCATTGTCCGTCATGCACATTTGTGCGGCCATCTTTAAATGCTCTCACCCACTTTCTTACCATTCCATCACTCA
Organism: Schistocerca serialis cubense; assembly: GCF_023864345.2. Lineage (NCBI taxonomy): Eukaryota > Metazoa > Arthropoda > Insecta > Orthoptera > Acrididae > Schistocerca > Schistocerca serialis. Next base: position 17,809,620 of record NC_064641.1, read on the forward strand.
TAATGTTTTCTCCGTAAACTGTACAGATCTCACGAGGAATATCGATCGCGTTTAGGTCCTTAGCACTAATAAATCTTATAACAGACCGTACTTCGCTGCCGGCGGGAATCACGATTGTCGGAGGCATCTTAAACAGTCAGTACACAACGTAAACAAGGAAGAATCAGACTGTAATGGCGTCAGCGCGTAGATTAAGGTACAGGCTCTCATGGAAAAATAAAATTATTGAGATACCTTAGCACGTCTTTTTTTAATTTCAAAACGGTACTTACTTAAGAAACACGCCTCGTACAACAGCGCAACCAGCAGGTTTGACTACCATTTGCATTTCCGTTCGAGCTACTTTGGAGGGAAACTTGGCACTGTTTAGCAAGAAGAATGTCTTAAGACTGTGTTGAGGCCCTTCTTAATCATGTAAAGCGGTCTACAGTACGAAGGTTCAAACCACAGTGTTTATCCATTCCTAGACGACTGGAAGCTGTTTTGAATGCCAGCAGTTTTCCTGCACCATATTGGGCATCAAGATGTGTTGTCTTTTTAGTGTTTCTGTATTTTTGGGCAGCCATGCATATGTTGTCTCCCATGTCACAGTGCGCACCATATGGAAAGCCGGAAATACTTCCGAAAAAGAAGTAACTCGATTAGCCGCATCTTCCTCAGCAATACCTATTTACCGAAAATAGACGTCTGGTACTAGCAGAACGATGTCGCCGGACTGTGAGCCTGATTCTCAGAAATAGACAATCCTTGGCCTTCACGGTCGAATTTGTTATTCAGCGGTTACGGCAGCGGTAGACGCTCGAATAACTCCGACGTACGTGCGCTGCAAGTTGGAACGGAGTGGCCGTTTTCTCCGTGTCGTTCGCGCTGCACAACCTGGGGTTCCGCTGCATTCAGCTGCTAGCGGCGACGAACTCTGACATTCCGAATCCCCTGCGCCGGGTACAGCAGTACGGGCACGTTTTCCCGGGCGCTCCGTATCACGTTATTCTGGTGGCCGGCGAAATTTTTTAATCTCGGTATAATTTCAAGGCCCGCCGCATGAATATGTATGAGGCGACGCAAAAGAGGCGAGGTCTTGCGCTACTTCTGACCGCATAGGCCGGGGCGACGGCTTCCCGTCTTGCGTGAAAACCGCTCATTGTTCGCAGGGAAGGACGCAGCCGTATCTTCGCCGACGCATCGACGGCCGGGAAAATAGCATCTACGCTGCGAGGAAATTCGCCCCTCAAGGTGAGGGGTCGAAGGTTTTCCTTCTGTGGATGAAATAGACATGAGGCGAGACTCTTTCATCAGATCACTGGAAATGGAAATCGTATGCGTACCTCTTACAAGGAGACGGCACGACCGTGGGGTCGGGGATTTGGCCGCAATTTTGTGTGGTGAAAGAGGACCTCTAAAACCTCACTTGGTTAAAATATTAGGACCCACTACTCGGAAAATCCCGAGAAAAATCGATTCAAAGTTTCTTAGGTGGCTTATGAGTATAAAATGTTAGTCGACTGCCGAGCCGCCGTGTGACCTACAAGGTTAGCGCTCGGACTCTTACGCCAAAGGTCTCGGGTTCCATTCCTCCTCCGGCATTTTATTTTTTTTTTCTTCTGTTGCTTGCAAAATTGCAGCGCATTGTTACAGAAGAATCGTGAAATCGATTCCCGGGAAGATTGTATAAAAATTCATTCTATAATTCACCATCAATTATCGTCACCAATATTCCGAGACATGATTCAATATGCCTGGTTTGCCTCAAATTTGTCAGAAACTCGAAACATTTTCGTAAATGTTAAAGGGGCATGTTTTTGTACGGATTTATTGCAAACGCCCTGTGATTGTAAAAAATCCGCTTTTGTATGTTGCGCAAGATGTCGCAAAAATTATTGCTTTGTTTATTTTTACTGTAATTACCACTGCAGTTGTTGTTTATAATTATTATATGTATAAAAATTGAATGTTTTGCAATAGACTTTGTTATTCTGATTAAAAAGGCAATGTTTCTCCTCGTATACTTGACAATGAAAAATGGAAAACCCATCGCCATGAATTGTGTTGTTGGACAAAAAGAAAATAATTTTTATTCAATAATGAAACTAACTTTTACAGAACTTTTAAACAAAAAATAACCAAGTACAGCCCACCGACACTCCAATTACAAGATAAAAATGGTAATATTGCACACAACAACAGGGATAATTGCAAAATTTTGAGGGAATATTTCAGAAACCTTCTCAACTGTAAAGAACCAATTGAAAAAATGGATTTCAGCAACTCAACTTCAACAAGTCCTAACTCAGAACCACCCACCGTCGAGGAACTACAATCAATCATTTTGAATCTCAAAAACTATAAGGCTTCGGGAGAGAACCAAATTACAGCTGAACTGTGGAAAAATGTCAATAGAAATGCCATAGAATCTCTCCAAAACATATTTGAAGAAATATGGAAAACAGAAAGAATTCCGGATGAATGGAAGATGGCCCTCATTCACCCAATTCATAAGAGGGGATCCAGAACAGACCCCAACAATTACAGAGGGATTTCGCTCCTTGACGTAACATACAAAATACTGTCTAAAGTCCTTTTGAACAGAGCAGAACCCCAGCTAGATTGTCAACTTGGAGAATACAAGGCAGGCTTCAGAAAGGGAAGATCCTGCCCAGAACAAATTCTAAACCTCAAAAATCTTATGGCCTACCAAAAATCGAGAGCAAAAGCGTATGTCATCACATTCATTGACTTTCAAAAGGCGTACGACTCCATAGACAGGGAATCTCTAATCTCCATATTAAAAGAATTGAACCTAGACAACAAAACTACAAACCTAATTAGAGAAACCATCACCAACACATACTCCAAAATTAAATTTATGGGAGAACTCTCAGACCTATTTGAGATAAAAACTGGAGTACGACAAGGTGATGGACTCTCTCCATTGTTATTTAACTGTGCCCTAGAAAAAATAGTAAGAGAATGGAACAAGAAAATCAATAGTGGAATCCGACTAGGAACAAAAAACAAAGGCATCAAGGTTAATTGCCTAGCATTTGCAGATGATATGGCCCTACTAGCTGAAACATGGGAAGAAGCCAAAGAACAGATCCTCGAATTACAGAAACAAGCAGAGAAAATAGGCCTTAAAATTTCTTTTGAAAAAACCAAAATAATCACAAATATAAAAAAGCCAATGAAATATCTTAAAGTAAGAGACCAAAAGATCGAAATTGTTAAAGAATTCAAATATCTTGGTGAATGGATTAGCTGGAACGCCCTTGAGAAAAAAGCGATAGAATTAAGAAGAAACAAAGTTGAACTAGCCTTTCAGCTTACTAAAAATACTTATAATAAAAAGTCCCTCTCATGGAATTCAAAAATAAAACATTACAACACTGTCATTAAACCAGAAGCACTATATGCAGCTGAGACATTATCTATCACTAACCATGGCCCAATTGAAAGGCTAGAGATCAAAGAAAGAAAAATATTGAGAAAAATTTTAGGCCCCAAATTTCATAACGACAAACTAATCATACCAAAAATGAAACACTCTACAAAACCACAGAAAAACTTTCGGATACAATGAGGAAAAGAAGAATTGAGTTTTATGGGCACATTCTCAGAATGAACCCAAATAGACTTACAAAAAGAATGTTTGACTACTTCAGGAATAAAAAATCCAAACCAAATTGGTTTATCCAAACAGAGAAAGACTTAAGAGAACTACACATCACAGAAAAAATGCTCACAGACAGGACCGCAAAAATGATAAGCAAAGACAGAAAAGAGGGATTCCAGCTCCAAAATAGAAAGAAAAGAACGATTGTCATCTCTGATGAGGAAAGAAAAGCAAGATCAGAAAGAATGAAGCAGTACTGGGCGAAAAGAAAGGCACAGAACACACAGAAGTGATTGATTCAACGTACCCCAAAGTTGGGTGAAACGAAGAAGAAGAAGAAGAAGAAGAAACTAATTTGTTAGAGATAATGTAGGTTTGGGATACTTTCTGAATAATTGGTGGAATAACCAAAGAAAATGAAACAGAAGAAAAGAAAAAGTGCCTGAGGAGGAATGGAACATGAGACCTCTGGCGTAAGAATCCGAGCCCTGAACACCTAGGCCAGACGGCGGCTCGCCAGTGTACTAACAATTTATACTCATAAGGCATCAAAAAAAATTTGGATCGATTTTCCCGGGATTTTCCAGGTAGTGCGTCCTAATATTATAGCCACGTGAGGTGTTGGGGGTCCTCTTTCACCACACAAAATTGCGGACAAATCCCCGACCCCACGGTCGTGCCGTCTCCTCGTTAGTCATGTAAAGCGGTCTACAGTACGAAGGTTCAAACCGTAGTGCTTAAACATGGCACTGTTTTATTTGAGGTTTTGTTCTGTTACCACCCTGTAACCCAGCCGTTCCCAATCTAGTGGGCGGGGAGGGGGGGGGGGGAAGTAGGGCGGGGGAGGGGGGGGGGGGGTGCAGACAGCTCAGAAGAAAGGAGAAACATGCGGTCAGTCAAGTCAAAAATTTTACGTTCTTATTGCAGTTAGTGAATCCATTTTTTGTAGAGCTCATGGCAACAGCTTTGCCTCGAGAGTCACCAAGTTTTTGCTGACGTAAGACACTCTTCAGTCTGCGCTCAGTGTTCTTAGCTCTGTATTACGCTTGTTGTGTTCTGTATAGATAAATAGTATTTTCGGTTTTGTACGTTGAGTGAAAATGTCTGCTATAAAGAAAATTGCTTAATGAAGAATATATTAAGTATGGGTTCATGTTTATTGCAAAAGACGATGTCCAGCTGCCACAGTGTCTTAATTTCCTCAGTAACGACTCATTGCGACCTGTGCGTCCGGAACGTAATCTAACAACAGCACACCCGGCGTCTGAAAATAAACCAAAAGTTTTTGGTTCCATAATGAGATTTTTTAAATCGCATGAAACTGGACTCTGCTGGGATCTTTCGGCTGCAGAATGACAAAGTTATTGAAGCATCGTATGAAATTTCTCTCTCAATAGCAAAAAAAAAAAAAACCTCATACTAATGGTGAGACGTTAATCAAACCTTCCGTTCTTATAGCAACGAGAATTGTTACTGGAGAAGACAGGCTGCGAAAAATGAACTGTGTGAACTGTGTGAAACGTAAGGTCGAAGAAATTGTCCTGAATTTGAAAGAATAGCTAGTTAAAAGACTTGCAGTCTGTCTATTCTACTGATGTAGCTCTACAGTGTCACTTAATAATATACTGCCGATTTGTGGACGGGAAGAACTGTTGTTTTCCAAAAATTTAGAAATAACAGCAAAAGGTTTTCTTGTATATTCTTCCGTTAATGAATTTTTAGTTGAAAATGGTCTGGCCTGGGACAGATGGAATGATCAGATTACACAAGTAACGGGTAAGGCGAACCTTAGATTGCGGTTTACTGGTAGAATCCTGAAGCGACGCAGTTCTTCAACAAAGGAAATAGTCTTGGAGTACTGTTCGTCTCTGTGGGACCCTTACCAGTTGTGTCTGATTCAAGAGATTGAGAAGGTCCAAAGAAGAGCGGCAAGATTCGTGACTGGTACATTTAGCCACCGCGAGAGCGTTACAAATCTCAAAGAAAATTTGAAGTGGGACACACTTGCAGATAGGCAGCGCGCAAAACGGAAAGGGCTGCTCACGAAATTCCGAAATCCGATCTTTACCGAGGATGTAGAGCATATATTATTACCACCAACTTTCAAATCGCGCAGTGATCACCATTCAGAGATAAGGGAAATAAGAGCTCGTACTGAGGCGTTCAGACAGTCCGCTTGGTGGCTAGCGGAGTATATATGTAGATGTAGAGTTATGGGACTTTGTACTGACCGAGGTGACGGAGTGCCAGCCTTGTTAGATTCGCTTTCTGATTTCCCAAATAATGCCAAAAGAAAAAGTCCTGGTCTCATTGACTCTCACTGTATAATCCACAGATTTGCCCTAGCTTCTAAAACTTTACTCGAGATACTGAACACGGAGCTGAAAGTGGCTATCAGTACAATTAACAGAATTAAATCAACTGCCGTGAATATTCGTTTTTTTTTTCGAGTCCTATGTAATGATCTCATTACTGGAAACCAATCTTTACTCTTTCGTATACAAATCCGGTGGCTTTCGAAGGGCAATATGCTTAGCAGGCTGTACAAATTGAAATCAGAAGTAGAATTATTTCTTTCGAGTCAAGGGGAAGCTGAGCTTCAGCGTTCATTCACTGATGAAGGGTTTATATTTTCCCTAGCATAGGGTAACTTCGTAGAGGCGCCGCATGCGGTAGAGACTGCTCACCACTCGTAGTTTCCGCGGACACCGGCACAGCGGGGTTGTAGCGGCACTGTAGTTGCTCTATGACGTCAAGCATAATAAAAGTATTTTACGTTTAGATCGAGGAAGTTTTACACAAGATGTGGGGCAACAACAGGGGTAAGTCTATAAACACCCCTTCAAAACCCTTCTCAGCGTCACGATTAGTTTTTAGTGTATGATAAATAGTCAAAGTTTTCCAAATGTTTGAGTAGTTGTATTAACAGTTAGTTATACTGGGCGTGTTTTGGCTCTAGTGCGGCCATCTTGGCTATCAAGGTCATGAATTTATGAAATGCGACCTCTCTACCCTACAGATCCGGATACACGCCGCAATAAAAACCAATACATATGCTGCACACTTTTTCGTTAGGGATAGTTCCCGCACAAATCAAATAACGGTTTTAAATAAGTGAAAACATTCTCGTTTTGTTTGTCTTTTCGTTCAAACGACTTGGCGTGCACAACGTTTAAGGTTCAGACGACCCGGATGACGACACAAGAGAGTCAAAAAATGTATCCCCAGATACGTGTAAGGAGTGCGGAGAAGTATACCTGAAATGAGCAAAGAAAAATGATTGCTTATGTTCCCCCAACTTGTAAGTTTTGGTTACAAGTAACCTTGCACAATTTTTGTTATGTTTTGCGTCAATTTTGAACGAGAAAATACGAAGAAAGCCAACTGAACTAAGTTTGTAAATCTTACCTTTGTTTTTTATTTAATATTTCACAAGGATTTATTCAGTGTATTAAATAAAGATAAATGGATTATATGCCTTAGTTTTTAAGTTTTCAACTACTAAGAAGGAAACTAGTTATCTAAACCAGTTAACTACTTAGATATACAAATAAGATATAAAAAAGTATTGTTAACACTTCACAGTTTTTTCTTCGCTCCGCTACCTATTTACAACCAAAAATATTTTGACTTAAGAAACAAGATAGTTTTGCGATTTTTAGCATGCTGCATATCACAAATAGAATAAGGGATAGACGCCGCAATGTAAAGATGTTTTCATGGTCAAGTATTATGATTAAATATTACATTAAAAAAGCCAAAAAAATTGTATCTCTTAGACAACTGGTGTATTCAGTCGTAAAAAAAAAGTTTTACTAACAGTGAACCATGGCACTTTACATATGCGATCTTGAAAATGTGCGCCATTTCTCTCGGATTTACGCAACCTTGCAGATTTCACTGTAACCCTGAATAATCTGAATTTGAAACTACAAGATAGAAACACCACAACAACGGCCGGCCGGTGTGGCTAAGCGGTTCTAGGCGCTTCAGTCTGGAACCGCGCGAACGCTACGGTCGCAGGTTCGAATCCTGCTTCGGGCATGGATGTATGTGATGTCCTTAGGTTAATTAGGTTTAAGTAGTTCTAAGTTCTAGGGGAGTGATGACCTCAGATGTTAAGTCCCATAGTGCTCAGAGCCATTTGAACCACAACAACGGATGACAACGATGTCATTGGGTCCTCTTGGAAAAGAAACAATCATGAAATCATTACGTGGATACTGAACTTTGCGTCATTCTCTCGATTCAGTGAAGATCTAGACTGGCCACAGTGTGATGTCAACGAGTGGAGGTTTCATCAGTGAACACCTGGAACCACTTCAAGAAGAGTTCAGACGTTATTTTCCTCATTTGTCTTCAGAAGACTGGCAGTGTAAATTACGAAAATGACCCTTCACAATTTATGTGCTTGTACTCCCTGACGAAACACAAAAAGGTGCAACTGAATTGGAATGTGAGGAACAGTTTCAACAATTGGGATTGGGAGAATTTTGGACCAGTTTCCTTCTTGTACATCCAGGAATGGCGAAGGAAGCCTTAAGCCCTTCTACAGGTCTCATGTACATACCTCTGAGAGATTGAATTCTCGACACTAAGCATCATGAAAACAAAACACTACAGTCACCTGAACGTGGAGAGTGACCCTAGATGTGCTTTAACTAGTTGGAAACCAAATATTAGAGAGCTGCTCAAAGAAAAAACAATTTCAAACTCTCATTCATGTACTGAATTTTTCTTTTGGCTCTCATCACACACAAAAAAATGTTATATGTGAAAAGCATTGTTCAAGTGAAAACATTATCATTGGGTATTTAATAAGACATAAACACATTTCTCTTTCGGCTACCAAGTCCTTTGAAACTCCGTAGTTTTGTATTACTGTGCATTTGATGTCCCTCTTTTACTAAAGTGTGGTTTGCATATTATTGTCAAGTAAAGTTTTTCGAAAGAAGAAAGAAAATTAATAAATAAATAAATTAAATAAACATAAGGGGCATTCGATATTCTGGAGCTGCAACGGGGAGCACCAGGTAGAAACTCCAACCACCGAATCAGCTTGCCAGACTCAGTAGAAATTAACTTGAAACCCTAACCTCCTAACAACACACACCTTTCATTGCCGGAATTAAAATTCGTGGTATATGTCAGTTCTTGCTTAACACTCGCTTCAGTGAGATTTGGAAACAGGTCACGCCATTTTTATGTTCGGGAGCTTTCTTCAAACATGAGAATTATTTTCTAAGTTGTTTGCGTTGTGCATCTACTTAATTTTTCTGGCTTTGAAGTATTTAGAGCATTATGCTCTCCTTATGGAATTCCTCACCATTCTTACACAAATGTATGAAAAGGCTCACCATGTCCTGTTCCTGGCTGTTTCCTTTAGTTCTTGCTGTCTTTTTCTACGTCAATTTCTTTTTCCTTCAATGATAATTTTCTGGGGATAGTTTTCCCTTAGAATATGTGAAATACAGTTTGCTTTTCTCTTACTAATATATTTCACGAGGATTCTTGGTGCATTCTCTCTATGAAATACGTCATTATTGTTTGCTGTGTCTACCCATTTAATTATCTTCATTCTTCTCCGTATCTAGCCATTAAAGCTTTCCAGACGTCTCTTACTTTTGCTTCTTAATTATTCACCTTTCTGTACCGTATGTAACAACAAATAGAGCATTTTGCGTAACATAATTCCTCTTTTGCTCTGTTACCAATAATTTTTGTATTTTTCTGAAGGCTTCCGTTCCAGTGCTGTCCTTACTTCTCCGATTCAGTTTGCAACTGACGTAACCCTGTTTTCTAAGTAAACAACGGAGTACACTTGCTCAGATTTTTCCCCTTTAGTATTATATTTCCTGGGCTGTGTTTCTTCGCTGTTTTCATTAGTCTTGCCTTGAAACAGTTTTTATACATTTCGAAATCCTCCCAAGTTTTTCTCTTGGTCTTTATCGATAGCAGAATTTCTTACTCATTATCTCTGTTTCTTTTCACTCACAAGCCTGTCACCATAACTATTAAATTTCTCTGGAGATACACAACAACTTAAGTGCTTTCCAGAGATCGGCTAACACCGTATCAAAGAGAAGATGCCTGGCTTCCTCACTTACTAGATTCATAGTCTAAACACAGTAATAACTATTCTCATTCTAATAATTCTTGTTTTTTTTATTGAGACTTTTCTTAACAGAGCTTTCTCTACAAAATAACAATACACTCGGAACTTATTACAATGAGCATTACACAAGTACTAACCACAATCTGTTTCGCCAGGTAATTCGATCTTGTTCCGCACGAAATCTCAGTGCCATCTGTACATTTTGGAGCCAGGCAGAGATCGGTCGTCATTATCTCCTTCTTCCTTCAGTTTCCCAACTCAGTTTCATTTCTGATATTCTTATTTCCTCCATTCTTCTTACATGTCTGTACTACTGTAATTTTCATCGATCCATCACATAACATATTCCTTCTTCCACTTCCATTAAAATAATTCTTACTAATCAATAAAGAAGATGTACAACGAAACTGCCGTGTATACCGGCGGCAAGCTGTGGTTACATCCGTATGGGTTTTCCATGAGAGATGCTAACAGAGGCAGCTTGCCGTGACCTTAGTCTGACCCACTTGATTTCTCATCCAGGCGCGTCTCTTAGTTGATGGGAAAAGGCTGACTCTTTATCGTGAGAATCGCACGGCTGTGTGACCCTGAACTTCCTGTTCGAGAGTAAAACTTTTCACCTACACGTCTGCGTTAATGTTCCAGGATTCACTGAATCCAGAACTGGAAAGTATCGGGTTTCTCTGTATGCGTCTTAGAATAGGTTTTATTGCCTTACAACTATCGTAATGTGTGAAGTAAACCTATCCCCAGTTTTACGTGTGGTTTAAACAAAATCGAGCTTTTACTTGTCCAGACGTGTTTGAGGTGGTTTGCCACAGGCTTTGTCTGATCTTTGAGCGGACATGTCCAGACAGTTATCAAGGACCTGCAGTTTATAGTGGAAATGGTATTTTCCACATATAGGAGCCATTGTCAGATATGAAACAAGCCGTAAATTGGGGAGGATGCTAAGTTCACCGGACTTGGATATGATGTGAAGTCATTATGACGGATACACGCTACATCGAAAACGATGGAAACCGTATATCGACTATTCGACTTTTGTGAACTTTCGAGAGGTTGTGACAGGGTAGCGCTGTGCTCTGCGCCATTCGTTTGGATGTGTTTTGCGTTCCTTGCGTTTAAATCGTGTATTGTACTGTTTTTGTGTCCTGTGCGTTGTTTTTAGTTTGCTCGACTCTAATTATGTGTTCAGCATTCGACAGACTAATGAGAGAAAAGCTGAAAGAGTTCAGCATCGATGACGACGGGCAATTGTGTGGTTATCGTGAATCTCAAGCAGAAATTGATGTACTTCTGACCCAGCTGAAGTGCGTCGGTTATTCGTACTCGGTGAGAAGAAGCACTCAGCAGCCAAAATCTTTTGATGCGTCAAGACACTAAACTTTGGTTAAGATTACATTGGGAAATCCACTTGCCCTCGTATTTCATCTCCGGTCGACGATTTTTCTTCAACAATGCCTCATTTTTCTTTTTAAGTTCGAAATTCAATCATTCTACACACCAGTCATTACTGGACACTAAGGTACCTGTCTCTGCGGTCCGAGTGTAAAATTACTTGGAATTATGGTTGATAAAAGACTATCTTGGGATGCACATATAAATTACTTAGCTAACAAATTTGCGCGAGTTCTCTTTCAGCTATATAAATTAAGAAAAAAAAGTCAGCAAGAGTATGCTGCTACAATCTAATATGTACTGACAAGACCAATTGTATGAAACCATACTAAATTATTGATAATAAATAAATATTATTTTCGGCGTAAGCGTTCAATACAACAATCACACAATCTAATCTGGTCGGGACATAAGAAGACTTCACTTTTTTACGAAACGTGTTATCCGTGGTGTTTTCAAGGCCACGGTCAGGAATATTTCTATTAATATCCAGCTCTTTTACTTTTATTTTGGCGAAATACATATACGCTGCCACACTGAGCTGTTTTCAGAATCGCACGTGTCAAAACAAACCACTAGCTGACGACAGTTTAGAATCTCGAACGTTCGTAAAAGTCGATAGGTGTGTTAATCGACTAAAGCGTATAAACGTCATAATGGCGTCACATTATATCCAGATTGGGTGAACTTAGCATCCTCCGTAAATTGGCGGTCGAATCCTGAGACCGCCTAGCTGTTGAAGGTGAGTCCTTTTGGCTTTTAGTCTGACGCTTATGCACTGAGTTACAGAGCCACACAGTGTGACTTGGATGGATAATATAAGAATGGAAACAACGTTTATGAGGAGAAAACTAACAACGTGAAGAACGTATAGAGTCTGTGGATCAACCAGCGAATTTACACTCCTAGCGAAATCAGGCAAAGTAGACGAGACGCTTTACGGAGTCGAAACGCATTCCAAGGAAAACGCGTGGGGCAATGAAAGGCAGACTGGGATCATTAAGTGACAAGAGCCGACCAATAACAGCAGAATGTGGAAAAACTGCACAAAAATGAAAAGACAAGGGGGAACTAAATGAAAACATCCAGATAGTGGGGAAACTGAAGACTATTGCTGCTTCTTTTCTTTGAAGATGTTTTAGATCAGACATCCAGTACTTTCCAAATAGTAAATTTACTTCAATTCTATCTCGGTTCTGTTCACCAACTTCGAAATTAAATTTGCCATGGTCAGTTTCGTCTTGTACAGAATACAAATTGTGTCTTGTATCTAATACAAAAACGTGATCGCGTTTTTACAGCTTTCAATCAAATTTCCCTTATTAAAAATTACTGTTCGTCGGAGTATGTAATCTTTCAGAGAGCTTCTATCGCTGTTTAGTCCAAGGCACACTTTTCCTGGCAGCGTGGATGTCGACGGGGGCTGCAGTCCGGAACCGCGCGGCAGCTACGGTCGCAGGTTCGAATCCTGCCTCGGGCATGGATGTGTGTGATGTCCTTAGGTTAGTTAGGTTTAAGTAGTTTCAATTTTAGGGGATTGATGACCTCAGCTGTTAAGTGCCATGGTGCTTAGAGCCATTTCAGCCATTTTTTTGTCCACGGGGTGCGGGGCAAGATAAAACATTGCCTTTTAACAAGACGTGTCCTGTTGCAAGAACTCAGTTTTACACGAACTACACGGAACGTAGGACGTCTCAAATGATTGATAGTTATCCACCCAATATTTATTGCAGGTAGATTACCATGATAAGCTAAAAGCTACCTACAAATTGTGCGAGACTGCTACGGTCGCAGGTTCGAATCCTGCCTCGGGCATGGATGTGTGTGATGTCCTTAGGTTAGTTAGGTTTAAGTAGTTTTAAGTTTAGGGGATTGATGACCTCAGCTGTTAAGTGCCATAGTGCTTAGAGCCATTTGAGCCATTTTTTTGTCCACGGGGTGCGGGGCAAGATAAAACATTGCCTTTTAACAAGACGTGTCCTGTTGCAAGAACTCAGTTTTACACGAACTACACGGAACGTAGGACGTCTCAAATGATTGATAGTTATCCACCCAATATTTATTGTAGGTAGATTACCATGATAAGCTAAAAGCTACCTACAAATTGTTAGTATATATCAAGTACAAATGGCTCTGAGCACTATGGGACTTAACTAGTGAGGTCATCAGTCCCCTAGAACTTAGAACTACTTAAACCTAACTAACCTAAGGACATCACACACATCCATGCCCGAGGCAGGATTCGAACCTGCGACCGTAGCGGTCACGCGGTTCCAAAATGAAGCGCTTAGAACCGCACGGCCACACCCGCCGGCTATATCAAGTACATCTTTTGTAATAGTAATACGATTATCGATGTAATTTTTTCTAAGCTCGTCTTGTAGATGCTCTGTTCAGGCACTTTATTCAGAGTGCTTGTCGAGACTTGTTAAGAGTCCAAAAAAGATAAGAGGCAGCAAGTTGTTTGTGTATGGTGGGGAGCTTCTTATATCAGCCTAATTGCAGGAGATCGCAAAAGATCCACGATACCTTACGCAGCATTATTAACCATGTCACGAATGTGCATAAAAGTGTATTATCAAGGTGGAAGCGCCTAGAAGGTCAAGTCAGTGAGGTTGTTCACCTGTTAAAAATCGCGAAACAGAACTGAGGTAATGGCCGAAGCAGAGTGTGGTTATGCCGCCCTCGCCGCGGGCAAGCCCTCAGCAGAGAGGCGTAATTACACTGACTGCAGGGAATTCGTGGCGGCCGTCGGTCGTGTTTTCTACGGCGGTGTTTGTGTTGTGCTGCTGAGAGGGCAGACAAAAGTGGACACTTCACGACGGGTGTTTGACACGTAACGTTTCTGTAGCTCTATAAGTCTTTGTACAATGAAAAGTTAGCGAATGTTTTAGGCACTGTTTGACACTGTTTTACAAAGGTTCGCATCCGTCTTCATTAGAGTATGATGCGTAAAACTACGCTGAGCCAAAGGAAACGGCATAATTTGCTGCGGAGAGCGTGTCACATGGCGATTGCGAAGAATACAGTATCTACTGTCAAGCCCGGCCACGTAATGTCAGAAGAGACTTAATATGCACTTTTAAACAATCAGAAACAATCATTTCTAGAAATGTATGAGAATTTCGCAATGAATAAAAATTCATCGGAGGAGGGGGAAACTGCCCCTTCCCCCTCTCCTTTCCCCCCGCTTGGGGTCGCCTTTGCCTGACAGAAGAAAATATAATTTTGTGTAACGTTAAATGTTAATATACATATTTCTGAAACCGTTACTAGTGTTTGTTGTTAGGAATGGGAACTTATTACTCATACCTATACTAAACGACTTTAAGATGTGGTTGTATTTGATAAACAAATCCATTGCTCGCCAACTGATACTTAATACACAAAAGGTATGTAAATTCACGCCTTTAGATTTTTCACTCAATCACACTCTCTCGATCGTCTAAGTGTGGCTATGATGCTCAGTGAAAGAATATCACTCGTTCTCCTTTAACGTCTTTTGACAGTGCAAACAGTGGCCGGCCGGTGTGGTCGAGCGGTTCTAGGCGCTATAATCTGGAACCGCACGCCCGCTACGGTCGCAGGTTCGAATCCTGCCTCGGGCATGGATGTGTGTGATGTCCTTAGCTTGGTTAGGTTTAAGTAGTTCTAAGTTCTAGGGGACTGATAACCTTAGAAGTTAAGTCCCATAGTGCCCAGAGCCATTTGAAACATTTTTTTGCAAACAGTGAAAGGGGAATATTTCTGTAAGTCCATGGGACGCCAAATAACTTTCAGGATATCACTATGTTGGGAAGCAAAACGTTGTAAATCACCATTATAAATAACCATTTCAACAAATTCTTCGTTAACTTTATTTCAGATTTTATCATCACCTACTTACAAGAAAGCTGTCGACCCCTTGTTTCTTCCTCCCACGCCATCTTCTTTGCACTTTCATATCGACTATCACTGTGGAAATCGGTGCGGTCCTATCAGTTGCTCCTCGTCCTTGGATGGCTACTTAACCCTACAATATTCAAGAAAGTTTCTGGTCGATCTCTACAAAAAAAAAAAAAAAAAAAAAATATGCGTTCGGTGGAGGTGTTCCGGTAATACGGAATATGGTAGTAACGTATGTTTTTACTTTTCTTCGCACGTCTTTGTCTATTTAAGGCATAATATTGTGACTATGGGAAGGAAAAACTTTGGATTTATTGATCGCTCACGCTCCTTCCCTTGCCATTACGTACATCTGCATATACCACCGTTAAATATATTAGACAGAAACGTCCTAGATCATACTGCAAATTTTCACTATTTTACAGAGACAATCATTTGTGAATGGCAGATATGTCATCAGCAAGTCGTTCTATTGATTTTTAGGTTTGCACTAAAGAAATAAAGCCACTGACATGTTCGCAGAAGCAACTGCTTGTGTTGAACCGTCTGATTTGCATCTTGTCTATTTGATAACCATTGTTTTCCAAGGAAAACGCCGGGTTTTCGGCTCCCTGGAGCTTGGTAAGTCTGTGTACACCGAACATAGTTTCTAACAATATGGCTCCGGCATACAATGGAAATTCAGGTGTCTGGAGAAGCTTGCCGTAGTTAGCAATGTTTCAAAACTCTTACGACACGGTGGTCGTCACATACAGATCGCACGAAGTCTGAAGTACGGAATGTTGATGCATGACTTTGTTTAATTGTCTTGTACGTGTTACGTGATATTCACCAACACGTAGCTCCGTATGAGCAGACAAGCCTACGTTCAAGAAACAAATTTCAAGATGCATACGGTAATGAATAAATCTTACTTTGAAACGCAGTTAATGACTTATTCATGGCTACTGTGCAAAATTCATTTTGTCAAGGATCAACATAGAACGAGGACAAAAGAAAGAATCAACAGTGGACTGGACAGCGGTCTCAGTCTGTCATTTGTCTGAGCCAAAGTTGATGAAATCACAGAAAACCTAAATCACAGTAGTTGAATAGCTATTCTAACGGTGCTCGTCACAAATACGCGCCCTTCGTGTCAACCATCGCTCATGCATCACCTTGTCGTCCCATACTATGTGATCTCTTAGCCAGTGGAAATGTAAACAAAACAAAAAGTGTAGCCTGTGCTTTACCGAAGCACACAACCTGTCCATGCTAAGGAATCTTTCCACTGCCACGCCTCAATCTGTTTCACTGAGCGAGGTGGCGCAGTCGTTAGCACAGCGGACCCGGATTCGACAGGACGACGGTTCAAATCCGTGTCCGGCTATCCAGATTTAGGTTTTTCGTGATGGTTCTTTAAAAGGGCACGGCCGATTTCCTTCCCTATCCCTGAAACAATGCGAGCTCATGCTCCATCTCTAACGACATCGATCTCGACGGGACGTTACACTGTTCCTTTCAACTACCCGTTTCCTCAAAAGCTCAAGATTTTTGGTGCGAACTGTCCATGTATAATAACAGATTTCCAATTTGTATCTAACGGAAAACGTTACATCTTCTGTTTCTCCCGTTTCCTCGTAAAGCTGGTTCTGCGCTATCTCTCACGAAGCTAGATAGGCGCATATGGAACGACGTTCAGCTACGGGTGGCGAGACTAAAGATAGATGCCTTGTTAGGCAGAGCCCTATAAGGGCGGAGAGGTTGAGCCGGCAACTAAGATAACAAGTGGAGAGTCGCTAGCACATTCATTCAGGAAGTACATAAATGAATTGAATTAGCACCTGCTGCCAGACTAGCGGTTGCAGCTAAACGCAAACGGGAATTAATCCACGCCAGTAATAAACAGTATAGTTATCAGGGACTTTACACTAGAAACTTAAATCTACTTGACGGCCAAATTCTGCTATCGAAATTTTCTACTTATATAAGCAATCTAACCTAGACAGCTACGCTGAATATGGGGCTATAGCCTTCAAGTAACCTTCCAAAGGTTAATGTAATCCCAGCTGCAACGGCTTCGATACAATCCTACTGAATTCGTTCCGCTTTTGAGATCGATCTATTCCAAATCAACTGCTCCAGATGAAAACTGCTTATTCATGATAATCTAAATTCCACGCAATAAAAGTTGGTCCTGATGTAGCGTAAGAAGCCCTTTTTGAGCGCTAAATAATATTTCTTTTTTACATACATACTCCGCAATCGACCATATGGTGTGTGGCGGAGGGTACCTCGTACCACAACTAGGATCTTCTCTCCCTGTTCCACTCCCAAATAGAACAATTCCTTGAATTGATCCGTCCCATTCTATATCGATCTTTTTACTTGTAGTCCGCATCTCGTGGTCGTGCGGTAGTGTTCTCGCTTCCCACGCCCGGGTTCCCGGGTTCGATTCCCGGCGGGGTTAGGGATTTTCTTTGCCTCGTGATGACTGGGTGTTGTGTGCTGTCCTTAGGTTAGTTAGGTTTAAGTAGTTCTAAGTTCTAGGGGACTGATGACCATAGATGTTAAGTCCCATAGTGCTCAGAGCCATTTTTTTACTTGTATTCCAACATTGTTTCCAAGGCGTTACAGCCGACATTCAGCTTTGCACGCAATTCTCTGGTCATTATCCGCCTATGAGTACGGGTGAGTTACTCAAGATGCTCTTCATTGTGAGGGATGACAGCTGTGCAGCATTGACGGGGTCGTGGCTTCTCATACACACCCTTCAAACCACCTTGAAAATGCAGAACCCATCGCCTCACATTGCTCACGTCTGTTATATCGTCTCCATACGCGTTTAGCTAGTATCTATGGATTTCAATCACCCATACTTCTTCAGCAGTGAGGAATTCAATCATGCACTGCTGTCTTAGAAGGGCGTCCGTATCAGACTCCATTTTGCAACATTACCCTGCTGGCGCCAACTACCGCAGAATAATGGAACGAGCTGCAAATGAAAGGGGAAGGTTCAAGCGTTAGAACTACATAAAAAAAAACATCTGGCGTGGACATCCAAAGTCACCACAAAATAATAGGATGTATTACTTTCGGAATGACCCTCGCAGTTGTAGAAAAGCAGAGCATGTACATCTACATCTACATGATTATTCTGCAATTCACATTTAAGTGCTTGGCAGAGGGTTCATCGAACCACAATCATACTATCTCCCTACCATTCCACTCCCGAACAGCGCGCGGGAAAAACGAACACCTAAACCTTTCTGTTCGAGCTCTGATGTCTCTTATTTTATTTTGATGATCATTCCTACCTATGTAGGTTGGGCTCAACAAAATATTTTCGCATTCGGAAGAGAAAGTTGGTGACTGAAATTTCGTAAATAGATCTCGCCGCGACGAAAAACGTCTTTGCTTTAATGACTTCCATCCCAACTCGCGTCTCATATCTGCCACACTCTCTCCCCTATTACGCGACAATTCAAAACGAGCTGCCGTTTTTTGCACCCTTTCGATGTCCTCCGTCAATCCCACCTGGCAAGGATCCCACACCGCGCACCAATATTCTAACAGAGGACGAACGAGTGTAGTGTAAGCTGTCTCTTTAGTGGACTTGTTGCATCTTCTAAGTGTCCTGCCAATGAAACGCAACCTTTGGCTCGCCTTCCCCACAATATTTTCTATGTGGTCTTTCCAACTGAAGTTGTTCGTAATTTTAACACCCAGGTACTTGGTTGAATTGACAGCCTTGAGAATTGTACTATTTATCGAGTAATCGAATTCCGACGGATTTCTTTTGGAAGTCGTGTGAATCACCTCACACTTTTCGTTAATTAGCGTCAACTGCCACCTGCCACACCATACAGCAATCTTTTCTAAATCGCTTTGCAACTGATACTGGTCTTCGGATGACCTTACTAGACGGTAAATTACAGCATCATCTGCGAACAATCAAAGAGAACTGCTCAGATTGTCACCCAGGTCATTTATATAGATGAGGAACAGCAGAGGTCCCAGGACGCTTCCCTGGGGAACACCTTATATCACTTCAATTTTACTCGACGATTTGCCGTCAGTTGCTACGAACTGCGATCTCTCTGATAGGAAATCACGAATCCAGTCGCACAACTGAGACGATACCCCATAGGCCCGCAGCTTTATTAGAAGTCGCTGGTGAGGAACGGTGTCAAAAGCTTCTCTTCGGCTTGTCAAGTAAAAATGACGAACCTGAGGAAACTGGGAGAAGAGGAGGCGTATGCCGTAGGACGGGTGACGGGGACTGGTGACGTGGTGCAGGGAGAGGCCGGCGCATCCCAGACGCCTGCTGACTCAGCTGCGGGCAGGTAACGGGAGAGGAGAGGAGCCGCGGCCTTGCGCCTGCCGGCTGGGGAGTGGCCTTGGTCCGCCGCGGCAAGTAGTGCGCGACCGCTCACACGCCCACGCACCGGGCTCGAGCTGGAGCTGGAGCTGGAGCGGCCTCCGCGGGGCTCTCCTCCACGTGCCTTTCCCACGTCCAGGGTCTCTCTCTCTCGTTACGAGCGTCGCTTACCAAGTGCCAATGCATTGGTCAAATGTCTCTGTAGAGATGGGTAGTTCGCGAACGAACGGGTGCAAAGGAACGGTTCACCAAGATGAACGAAAGGACCGAGGAACGAATTCCAAGGAACGATCGGTTCGTAGTTCACTTCGGTCGCGGCGGTCTACTTACAGTTCCCGGAACGAGGAACGATCGGTTCATAGTTCACTAGTTCACTTCGGTCGCGGCGGTCACTTGGGCAGTTCGCGTTCCAGCCTCGGTCGCGTGCTCGTCTCAGTCTCGGTCTCCGTCGGCCGCACTCATCGTTCTTCGCATGACCACCTGTCTCAGTTCCACTGCCGACTGCTCCTAGTTAGTTCAGTATCCAGTTGTTCATTTCGTTCACTGCGCTCGCCTTTTTTACATGTGTTCCAAACTGTTATTGCACTTGGTTCTGGCTATTCAGCGTCCACGACCGGTAATCAATTACGTTTTATGTAATAGATACGTCTTTTCAGGTAACAAAAGGGCATATCAGCTCACTTCATTATATCGATGAACAGCAGAAGACATACTTATAACAAGGCAAGGTTTTTTTAATTCATATATTTTTTGGTTTCATCGACTTGATTTAGCAGCTAACTTTCAATAATTACCTTAATTTTTAGTGTAAGAAAATTCGTATAAAACGATATTCGTGTGTCTTTCATATACAAAAAATTACATTTAGGAAGGCTCTAATTATTTTTAAGTTTGGTTGTTTCCAATTTGCATTACCTGCTAGTTTGGTTTCTTTGAAAAAAAAAAAAAAAGTGGGTTGTGGGTCATTTTGGCTCAGTAGGAAAAGAGGTGCCTCTCCATTTGAGAAGACATAGGTTGCCATAAAATCGTATTTACTTATTATCTCAACAACATTTGTTCAGAAGGAGCTTTCAAACCAAAAACTTTAATACCGCGAACTTAATTATTATTATTATTGCTGCATTAACTTTAATAGTGCAACATAAGAACCTAATTTTAACTAAGCGTGTGACTCAAGTATGAGAAAACCACATTTTATTTTATGCTTCCATAAAGTCTCTACTTCGCCTACGATCTCAGAGACAACGTGAAGTATATATAGGGTGTAAACGATTATTGTTTACAACGTAGCATAGCTATGTAGTGGAAGTCGAAACGAAGAATTTTATACAAGACACTTGTGGTCTATTAAGTTGGGAAACAGCCACCAACAGGTTTACAAGACTACATGAGCTATAGCCCATGCGCGTCGCGTGAGATTTTCATGTTCTCTTCTCCAACTCCCTACACATTGTCATCGATTGTTTCCAACTGTTGTTTGCATTAGCTTGTTATTTCTTCACTGCCTACTTATTACATGTTTGTCTGTTTGTTGTATCTGCTCGTAACGGGCAACGCATCGTCCGTAATTGGCGAGCAGTCTGTACTGGGGGCCGCTTTTCCATGTGCCAACCTATATGATTTCCCTGCGATCAGCCACACAAGGCTACGGTTGGCTAAACGAGAAGTTCTGCAGAATCACAGAAATTACTTCTAAAAGTGTGTAAGAAATCTTTAATGAATAAAAGCTCTATACTCCAGGGGGGAGGCAAGTGCCCCCTCTTGGTGCCCTCCATCCTTCAGTCACCTACACGACTAGTTTTCAGTTTTTTGTAAGAACCATACACCAAGCACAAATTAACGGTGAACTAGTAAAAATGAACGGTTCCCAAAAAAGAACGATCAGCAGTCAACTAGTCCCTAAGTATGAACGAGTTTGCCCATCTCTACTGACCACTATGGGACTTAACATCTGAGGTCATCAGTCCCCTAAAACTTAGAACTACTTAAACCTAACTAACCTAAGGACATCACACACATCCATGCCCGAGGCAGGATTCGAACCTGCGACCGTAGCTGTCGCGCGGTTCCAGACTGCAGCGCCTTTAACCGCACGGCCACTTCGGCCGGCTATGGGACCTAACATCTGTGGTCATCAGTCCCCTAGAACTTAGAACTACTTAAACCTAACTAACCTAAGGACATCACACACATCCATGCCCGAGGCAGGATTCGAACCTGCGACCGTAGCAGTCGCGCCCTTAGAGGAAAGCTAACTAAAACTATGTACAGTGTATGTCTGAAAAAGTAAAAGTTATGGTATGTGTAATCGTAAGAACGGTGGTCTGGTTATCAGTTGCTTCACTGAATCTAGTACTCGTAGTGAGCCATACGACCAAGTTTTTAAACAGGCGACCAGGGAGGGGTTCAGGTCTTTTGATATTTGGATTTTGGCTGGCAAGATTGCTTGGTAAGGTTTATGTAGCCAGTGATCCACGTCGGCCTAAGTGTTGCTTTGTACATAAAAATATGACGATGTGCATCTATTTGGGATTTACAAGGGGACCGCGACTACTCGCCTTGTCCGATTTCGTCCAAATTCGTGGTATATGCAGGGCTTGGCCAGACATGATAATTACAAAACAGGGAGCTCCAAATGGCCCAGCGTTTGGAAAAAATATAGCTTTTGGTGCGGGTCGGGCGAGGTATGGGCCATTTATGCAAGTGACGTTCGCACGCAGCGTTTAGCGCCGCGAGAAGAGTGTAGAATGGTAATCCGAGCGTAATAGGTTGGACCCTATATTCGGATTTTTTTTCTATTTGTACGTCAGTTAGGCTCCAAAAAAACCGAAATAATGTTTAGTGTATTGTACTTATTATTTTCATAAAATGTATGAAAAGGAAATGTCAATGAAAATGTGAACTTGCAAACAAATTTCCAAAAAGGGATTATAAGGCATACACGAATTATATATTTTTATTATCTTTACAGCTGAGGATTTACATGTGTTGGTGTTGCATTCATCGTAAAAAGCAGCAGACGCAACGATTTTCTGTTATCTTGCACACGCCAAAAACGTCGCATGTTTGTAATTTTACGGGTTCTACAGAAAAACTAGTTTGGTTTATGTTTATAAAAGGGGCTCTCTGATCACACAGTGTGCCAGAAAAACACGCGTAACGCATCATCTCACGAAGTATTGCCAATGGAGCGTATTATGCTGCAGTCTTCTCGGGGTGTGAATTCTTTTTCTCTCTTGATCAGACCAGAGCATTTTGTTGCTTTTTAATCAGATTCTTCGCCTAATAGTAAAAAGAGACGTTGCAGCGCTGACTGGCGTGTGTATTTGGTAGGATGGGGCATTCACATTAATACTGCATGATGGCAATCTCCCTTCATCTTAAAAAAGTCTCCTCCTATAATTATAGATTTGTTTGTCCTTCCTACTAGTCACCTAACTGCAGAAATTAGTTATCCTGCATGTAAGGCTTCAGTTCATAAGTAAAAAAAAAAATGTGTAATGTTGTTGTAAGGCTCCCAGATTTTGATGAAGTAACGACAGTCCTATATTTTACCATGTACTCATCCACCAAATTTTCGTCTGTCTTTCATTTTCATGCCTTTTCTGAAAATATTAATAAGTACAGTGAGAATTATTTCGACTTATTTGCAGTGTTAAGCTAGTAAAAGCTGAAAATAAAAGTATAAAAACAGTTTCCGCAAATTTATTAAACCCATGACGGCCGGGTTACCATTCTGTACTCTCTCCACTGCGCCAACCGCTGGCTGGATACCACACCAACACTAGAGGTTCATGCCTCGCCCGATCTGTGCCAGTAATGCCTTTTTTTCTAATCGTTTAGTCACCTGGAGCCCCCACATCTGTAACTTCAATTTCTGGCCAAGATTTACATACACCATAAATCTGCATGAAAGCGGTAATGACACACAGGCGCGGTCCCCATGCCCGAAATATTTCGGTGTGTACCAATTTGAAATGTGAGTGACAATATGGCTATCAGTGACTGAACTTTTGCCAAGGTGAATCTGTTGCCGTATAAAGTCTTCAGTAAACTATTGAACTTTAGGTATTTACTCAGTTTAAGAGTTTAAGTATTAGGTGCATGGCTCAATTCCTTTTTGTGTTTTGTTACTTGCTGTGCACACTCTGCTTGGACTTAATCATTTGATTTCTTGTCTTTGGTTGTTAAGACGTTCGTACTTTTTATAGTTTGGACAAGAAGAGAATAGAAGCCTTCGAAATGTGGTGCTACAGAAGAATGCTGAAGATTTGATGGGTAGATCACATAACTAATGGGGAGGTATTGAATAGAATTGGGGAGAAGAGGAGTTTGTGGCACAACTTGGCAAGAATAAGGGACCGGATGGTAGGGCGTATTCTGAGGCATCAAGGGATCACAAATTCAGTATTGGAGGGCAGCGTGGAGGGTAAAAATCGTAGAGGGAGACCGAGAGATGAATATACTAAGCAGATTCAGGAGGATGTAGGTTGCAGTAGGTACTGGGAGATGAAGAAGCTTGCACAGGATAGAGTAGCATGGAGGGCTGCATCAAACCGGTCTCAGGACTGAAGACCACAACAACAACTTTTTATTTGAACACTTCTTATACATAAGCAATTTAGGAGCCATTCTGAGCAGCCCTCTTAGATTGTTTGCAGATGGAACTATCATTTACCGTCTAGTAAAGTCATCACAAGATCAAAATCAATTGCAGAATGACTCGGACAAGATATCTGCATAGTACGAAAAGTGGCAATTGAATCGAAATAATGAAAAGTGTGAACTCATTCATATGTATTCTAAAAGAAATCGGTAAAATTTCGGTTACACGGTAAATCACACAAACCTAAAACTTGTCAATTCAACTAAATACTTAGGGGCTACAGTTACGAACAAGTTAAATTGGAAATCTCACATAGAGAACGTTGTGGGGAAAGCAAATCAAAGAGTGCGTTTTATTGGCGGAACACTTACAAGATAAAACAGGTCTGATGAAGAGACTGCCTACACTACGTTTGTCCGATCTCGTCTGGAGCACTGCTGCGCGGTATGTGGTCTGTTTCAGATGGGATTGACAAATGTGACTGAGCGAATCCAAAGAAGTGCAGCTGGGTTTGTATTGTCGTGGAGTAGGGGGAAGAGTGTCACGGATGTGATACGTTGGTTTGGGTTGCAAACATTAAAACGAAGTCGCTTCTGGTTGCGGCGAGAAATCTCAGTCACCAAATTTCCCTTACAAATGCGAAAATGTTTTGTTGACGCCCACCTGTATACGAGGAAACGGACATCGTAATGAAATAAGAGAAACAAGAGCTCGCATGGAAAGATTTCTGTATTCTTTTATTCCGTGCGCTGTTAGACAGTGGAACGGCTGAAAAACAGCTTGAAAGTGGTACGATGAAACCTCTGCCATGCACTTAATTGTGAATTTCAGAATAGTCATATAATGGAGACCTCGCCTTGCCGGCCAAATACTGGTATTGCAAATCTTGTCCACCACCTGGACTGGAGCCGATTTACCAGACAGAGAAACGATTTGCACTAGGATGACACTTCCTTAAACATTGTACGGATTGGTATATACTGTTCTGCAGATTCTAGCTTGAATAGGCTTTCAGTAGAAGCAAAATATGTGAATGATAAGCGCACGAATTTCAAATCTAAAAGCTGAAATGCTTTATTTTGGCTCACTGCTTGTAGTTTGTTACTTGTTGCGTATACTATCGTAATTTTTTAATTGTTTATTCATCTAAATTTCGTAAGAGCCTCATGTCATTTATGGAGTGTCTCAATCCATGACCGATTAGCTTACACTCTCACGGTCTCTCGGGAGCTCAGCGGAAAAAAAACCAACATTATTTTCATCTTCATTAAGTGTGTAGCGGTGCCGAAAACGTCTAGCATGACAGGCAATAAAGAAAACATCGTAAGCAGAAATTGATGGTGGGAAATGAGTGCTGTATTATCTACAGATGTGTAATTTGTAAAGCACTTGATTATGAACTTCATAATGCCAAGGTCGACGGTGTAAGCGAAATGGGTTCCTCTCAACTGAGGCCCGTGTTCCAGCGTGACTCAAGTGCGGAGCGGAACGGCCCCTTGTGTAACCCGGATTTCTGTTGGCTCATCAGCGCTCTGTGCGTTGTACTGTTGCACATCTTCCCGTTAGCAGTATGAGGCGTCATTTCCGAACTGGTTGAACTCCCTGCGTTTATCTAAACGGAATGACGGCAGCGACAAAACGTCCGGGAGAAAGGTAAGTGTCTAAAGAAGTCAGGCCTCAATTGCACTGACCAAGACATGTTTCAAAGATGCAAACATCTCGCCCGTGGGACAGCTGTTCAGGATTAACGCCCTTTCATGACCAGTACTGACGCTTTTATGATAGATACGGTTAGGTATTCAAGACGAATATAATAATTCCGATACCAAAGAAAGCAGGTGTTGACAGATGTGAAAATTACCGAACTGTCAGTTTAATAAGCCACGGCTGCAAAATACTAACACGAATTCTGTACAGACGAATGGAAAAACTGGTAGAAGCCGACCTCGGGGAAGATTAGTTTGGATTCCATAGAAATGTTGGAACACGTGAGGCAATACTGACCCTACCATTTAACTTAGAAGAAAGATTAAGGAAAGGCAAACCTACGTTTCTAGCATTTGTAGACTTACAGAAATCTTTTGACAATGTTGGCTGGAATACTCTCTTTCAGATCTGAAGGTGGCAGGGGTAAAATACAGGGAGCGAAAGGCTATTTACAACTTGTACAGAAACCAGGTGGTTGTTGTAAGAGTCGAGGGACATGAAAGGGAAGCAGTGGTTGGGAAAGGAGTGAGACAGGGTTGTAGCCTCTCCCCGATGTTATTCAATCTGTATATTGAGGCAGCACTAAAGGAAACAAAAGAAAAATTCGGAGTAGGTATCAAAATCCATGGAGAAGAAATAAAAACTTTCAGATTCCCCGATGACATTGTAATTCTGTCAGAGACAGCAAAGGACCTGGAAGAGCAGCTGAACGGAATGGACAGTGTCATGAAAGGAAGATATAAGATGAACATAAACAAAAGCAAAACGAGGATAATGGAATGTAGTCGAATTAAGTCGGGTGATGCTGAGGGAATTAGATTAGGAAATGAGACACTTAAAGTAGTAAAGGAGTTTTGCTATTTGGGGAGCAAAATAGCTGATGATGGTCGAATCGTTTGACGTCCTACCCCCCTTAATACGAATAAATAACAACAATTCGAGGCATAGTGTTTTTTTACGCAATTTCTCCGTAGCAATCAACGTTCAGACAACAAAATTTCATTGCTCAGGACATAGTTTACTTTGTGGGACCAAGGGAAAAGTACTTTCATAAACGAATAATTACCTTACGAGAGATATGTAGCAAAAGATTTACGCAACTCATCCAGGATGGCATGAAAAAAAAAATAGTTGTTGAGATGTGTTGCTCCTTATCGTACTTACTGAGGCGGAGATTGGAAGCAGCGCCGAATTTGCCGAAACGGTCATATAAAACGTAAGTACCACACTCAGGCTGGCCGGTGTACCAGACAAACAACGTCAAAAAAATTCTTCAGAAGAGTGGTGGAAATCGTTTATGCTGGGCGTAGTATACACCGTGTCGATTCTATGCGACAAGTTAAAACTCTGAGCCGGACCAGGATTCGAAGTCGGGCCCCTGCTTTCCATGGGCAGTGCGCTACCATTTACGCCACACGAACCGACTCAAACCTGGTGCATACAACGGCGCCCTCCCTTTCCTGCCAGTCCCTGAGGAGGCTCTCCCACAAGCGTGAAACACTTCACAATGATATTAAAACTCTCCATCCTGATGGGAGTCGTAGTCTGCTGCCGACCACTGAGATGTCTACTTTGTGTGATATCGTAGACACGAGTTTGTTTCCTTTATCATCGGTGACGATAGCAAGCTGTAACTTACACAGCACAGATTCGACGTATATATGCACAAAGTGAATCCGAAGATGAGCCTGCTGGTCCCGAAATCGGTAATGCAATAAAGAAACTGCAAACCATCCTTGCAGCAAGAAGCTAATTTATTTATAGTTGCAACTACACACTGAGACAAATCCTGTCTACACCTGAAACAAGCGTCACTACCACGGTTCACTAAAACTATCCACCAACCTCCATTTGACCCAAAAATATGGTACATTTATAACTGGCTTCGATATCCCTCCTGTCCAATTGCGAATCGTATATGTCACTCAGTAACACTGTCCTAGCTTTGGTCAAACCCATCTCTTTCCTTTCCTTAGGTCCTTTGTCTTTTATTTCAGTACCCCTTCCACTAACTTTGTTACCCTTCCCAGACCAGTTACCAAATACTACAGATTTGGTCACTTCCATACCGCCACGATGTCTTTCTCTTACTTTATCATTACTAAGACTTGAGAGCACCTTTACTTTATACACACATCAAAAAAAGTTTTGCATCACCCCGGTTCCCAGAACTTCTTAACATGGACGTTGACTGTGGAAATTGTGTC
This sequence comes from Schistocerca serialis cubense, assembly GCF_023864345.2. Lineage (NCBI taxonomy): Eukaryota > Metazoa > Arthropoda > Insecta > Orthoptera > Acrididae > Schistocerca > Schistocerca serialis. Next base: position 17,837,511 of record NC_064641.1, read on the forward strand.
ACAAACACAGTCCCTTTGACTGTTCAGAGATGCCACTAAACCCGCCCAAAGATTTAAACAACCATGCCTAAGCAGCGACTATTAGACGGAGGGGGTCCGACAGCCGATTAGTTCCAGTCATTCCACGAGGAAGGGTGTTCACGGCTCATGTTGCCCGTAGTTCAACCATGCCTAGACGGTCAATACCACGGTTCGATCGCGTTCGCATTGTTACTTTGTTCCAGGAAGGGCTCTCAATAACGGAAGTGTCCTGGCGTCTCGGAGTGAATCAAAGCGATGCTGTTCGGACGTGGAGGACATACACAGAAACAGGAACTGTCGATAACATGCCTCGCGCAGGCCGCCCAAGGGCAACTACTGCAGTGGATGACCGTTACCTACGGATTATGGCTCGGAGGAACCCTGACATAAACGCCACCATGTTGGATAATGCTTTTCGTGCAGGTACAGGACGTCGTGTTACGACTCAAACTGTGCGCAATAGGCTGCATGATGCGCAACTTCACTCCCGACGTCCATAGCGAGGTCCATCTTTGCAACCACGACACCACGCAGCGCGGTACATATGGGACCAACAACATGTCGAATGGACCGCTCAGGATTGGCATCACGTTCTCTTCACCGATGAGTGTCGCATATGCCTTCAACCAGACAACCGTCTGAGACCTCTTTGGAGGCAACCTGGTCAGGCTGAACGCCTTAGACACAGTGTCCAGCGAGTGCAGCATGGTGGAGGTTCCCTGCTGTTTTGGGGTGGCATTATGTGGGGCCGATATACGCCGCTGGTGGTCATGGAAGGTGCGTAACGGCTGTACGATACGTGAATGCCATCCTCCGACCGATAGTGCAACCATATCGGCAGCTTATTGGTGAGGCATTCGTCTTCATGGACGACAACTCGCATCCCCATCGTGCGCATCTTGTGAATAACTTCCTTCAGGATAACGACAACGCTCGACTAGAGTGGCCAGCGTGTTCTCCAGACATGAACCCTATCGAGCGTGTGTGGAATAGTTTGAAAAGGGCTCTTTATGGACGACGTATCAGTACTACGCAGAGAAGTATCTCAATAACTGATGTGCTGTCCCAACTTCCGGTGGATTATTTTGCGACCTCACCACGCCTTTTCAAGTTTTCCGTGCGTTTAGTGTATAATATGGCTTACCAGTGATCCCCACATTTCCTGCAGCTGTCATATATTTCTTGCTCTTTGAAAATTAATAAAAATTAAAAAATACAGGGCATCGATGGTGATGATGACGATTTTGGTTTGTGGGGCGCTCAACGGCATGTTAACCGCCCGTACAAATTCCCAATGTTTTCAAAGTCTAGTCTCCCCGTTTTCCCGAACGATGATGAAATGATGAGAACAATACAAACAGCCAGTCCACAGGGCGAGAAAATCCCCGACTCGGCCGGGAATCGAACTCGGGACCCCATGATCCGGAGACATCAACGCTAACCACTCTTTTTTTCCGTTGCATTCGGTTGTGGCCGACGTCACATGACAGCCGTTGAAGTTCATCGTTGATCCCTTCACTCTGCTTTTTTATTACAGAGCGCAGCCACCTCTCTGCCCAAACACGCTGAGCTACCATGCCGGCACCACTAGACCACGAGCCGCGAACGCAGGGGATCGAATAACCTCTGGTTTCAAAGCACGATTTCTTACGGTCTACTTCTTTGTAGCAATGTATACGCCGAAAATGAAAGATGGAAGATAGTGTGAACCATTGTAACAATATATACGCCGACCATGAAAGATGGAAGACAGTGTGAAGCATAGGCCTCCGGACATGCTGTCTCGTCACGACGAATCTCCAGGAAAATGAACAGCCCTTCTCTGGCGCAGTGGACAGGCCACGAGTAGAACGAAATCTGCGGTCAGGTGCTTCAAGGTAACGCTGAGAGCACACGCCAAACACGGTGAGGCGACATTTTGAGGCCGCCCACATTATGGGCTGTGACAGCATTCCAGAGGGCTACTGTGCCAGACTCACCGCCGGAGACGCCACAAGGGACACGGACAACGGCTGGGTGCTGCGTGCCGCGTCTTGCTACCGTTCTTCTCAGACATCGCACGCTAAGATTACATTAGATTAGATTAATACTAGTTCCATGGATCATGAATACGATATTTCGTAATGATGTGGAACGAGTCAAATTTTCCAATACATGACATAATTAGGTTAATTTAACAACATACTTAAGTTAATATAACAACTTTATTTTTTGTGTTTTTTTGTTTTTCTTTATTTTTTATTTTTATTTTTTATTTTTTAATATTTTTTTTTTCTTAATTTATATCTAAAAATTCCTCTATGGAGTAGAAGGAGTTGTCATTCAGAAATTCTTTTAATATCTTCTTAAATACTTGTTGGTCATCTGCCAGACTTTTGATACTATTTGGTAAGTGACCAAAGACTTTAGTGCCAGTAGAATTCATCCCTTTCTGTGCCAAAGTTAGATTTAATCTTGAATAGTGAAGATCATCCTTTCTCCTAGTATTGTAGTTATGCACACTGCTATTACTTTTGAATTGGGTTTAGTTCTTAATAACAAATTTCATAAGAGAGTATATATACTGAGAAGCTACTGTGAATATTCCTAGATCCTTAAATAAATGTCTGCAGGATGATCTTGGGTGGACTCCAGCTATTATTCTGATTACACGCTTTTGTGCAATAAATACTTTATTCCTCAGTGATGAATTACCCCAAAATATGATGCCATATGCAAGCAATGAGTGAAAACAGGCGTAGTAAGCTAATTTACTAAGATGTGTATCACCAAAATTTGCAATGACCCTTATTGCATAAGTAGCTGAACTCAAACGTTTCAGCAGATCATTAATGTGTTTCTTCCAGTTTAATCTCTCATCAATGGACACACCTATTCCGTAATACTCTCATATCGTACCTATAGTCGGCTGATGTTATGACCAGTGCTTAATTTCTAAACTTTAAGGTGACGGAATGCGCCCCCTTCTCCTACTTTTCGCCCCCCCCTCCCCCCCCCCCCCGGCCACAAAGAGAGACTTGCGATACTTACAATGAGAAATCGGTTTTTAGAAAATCCTGTTCTGAAATTCAGGTTTTTAAACCATAATATCTTACAATCAGAAACATAACACCAGTATAAACAACAGCTGCCACCGCCTGGTGCCGTACGAGTGTCGCTTTGCTCCATAGTTCTGCTTCATACGTATTGGCACAAGTCGGTAGTCTTCGTGACTATGACAGCATGCTTTCAAATGCTGCCAGCCGGAGCGTTCGAACAGTTTCTTTGTAGCTGCTCCATGAACGTGCGTTCAGTATTAATCAACAAGCCATTTAGTGGTTAATGACAATGAAGATATTCCTGCTCCATCTGGGTCTCGTACAATTCCGATTTCCCACGTCTTCACGGAACGTTAGTCCCGTGTGCATGTTGTACCACAGCAGCCGATCGTTGCGTCGCGCCTGAGTTGGTAACAAAGCCCCCTTCCTCACCCTGAGGCTGCTGTAATCTTCCTCCTCTCCGCTCCTCTCCTCCCCACATCATGTTACACTGTTATTTCTCATTGATACACACAACATGAGACGTCGCCTTGCTACTACATCGCTGAGGTTGTTGGCAGTCGTAAACAAAAGGCGATATGTACCGATCACAACTTTGGAATAACACTCAACTTATCTTGGGTATACTGTACGTGCGTACACACACGAGAAAAACACACAAAAAATGGCTCTGAGCACTATGGGACTTAACATGTGAGGTCATCAGTCCCCTAGAACTTAGAACTACTTAAACCTAACTAACCTAAGGACATCACACACATCCATGCCCGAGCCAGGATTCGAACCTGCGACCGTAGCGGTCGCGCAGTTCCAAACTGCAGCGCCTAGAACAGCTCAAAAAAAAAAAAATAAAAAAAAAATAAAAAATAAATAAATAAATAAATAAATAAATAAATAAAAACCACACACAGTACCTCATGTCCGTCACATGACGTTGGCGACCCATTGTCACGTTCACCTGTGCTGGCGCAGCGGCAAATTATAATTACGTTGTGATTTAATACACGTGTACTATTTCAACTTTCCGGTGCTGAACTGTGAAAGAAAAGAAAACAAAGGGGGTATTTGGGAGGTGCCGGAACGCGTTGCGGCCGAAATTAAGCCCTGGTTATGGCGAACTGAGGATAAAATGGTTAGTACCTGACGACTCTTCGATGTCTAGGTCGCTAGAGACGGACTTACAAAACGAAGTGACTGTGACTGGTTTCAAGGACATGTGATCGTTTTGAGTGATTTATGGAAACCAAAGCAACATTTAATCGGCCTCTCGCTCGATCGTGGTAAGCTCAAACTGGCTGACACAGAAATCCTAGCCATTAGCATTCTGGGAAGGACAGGTTATAGCGGAAGTATTCGGCTGTGCAATGAAGATTTAAGGAATGGCTGACACAGAAATCCTAGCCATTAGCATTCTGGGAAGGACAGGCTATAGCGGAAGTATTCGGCTGTGCAATGAAGATTTAAGGAAGAGGTGAACATAGGACAAGAGATACACGCTAGGTCGATACCTCTTATGGACCGTATGTTAGTTTTGATTTAATCGTCGTAAATGACTCACTACTCCACGTCAGACACTCCGGACTCGCAAAAATTGAGTTTGGTATTACTGCATACACAAACAAGTGAATGGCATCAGAGAGGCTGTTGTGGCGGTGCCCTTGATAGTGGAAACAACAATGTTGCTGGATATTTTTTATCCTTAGAATAACAGAGTTGACGGTAAATTGAGTTCGTGGTTCAGAGTAGTTTCAGGGATAAGACAAGGCTGCAACCTGTCTCCACTGTTGTTCATATTATTTATGGATCATATGTTGAAAACAATAGACTGGCTGGGGGAGATTAAGACATGTGAACACAAAATAAGCAGTCTCGCATATGCGGATGACTTATTTGTGATGGTAGATTCGATTGAAAGTTTGCAAAGTAATATTTCAGAGCTAGATCAGAAATGTAAGGACTATGGTATGAAGATTAGCATCTCCAAAACGAAAGTAAAGTCAGTGGGAAAGAGATATAAACGGATTGAGTGTCAAATAGGAGGAACAAAGTTAGAACAGGTGGACGGTTTGAAGTACTTAGGATGCATATTCTCACAGGATGGCAACATACTGAAAGAACTGGAAGCGAGGTGTAGCAAAGCTAATGCAGTGAGCACTCAGCTACGATCTACTCTCTTCTACATGAAGGAAGTCAGTACCAAGACTAAGTTATCCGTGCACCGTTCAATCTTTCGACCAACTTTGTTGTATGGGAGCGAAAGCTGGGTGGATTCAGGTTACCCTATCAACAAGGTTGAGGTTACGGATATGAAAGTAGCTAGGATGACTGCAGGTACTAGTAGATGAGAACAATGGCAGGAGGGTGTCCACAATGAGGAAATCAAAGAAAAACTGGGAATGAACACTATAGATGTAGCAGTCAGGGCGAACAGGCTTAGATGGTGGGGTCATGTTACGCGCATGGCAGAAGCAAGGTTACCCAAGAGACTCATGGATTCAGCAGTAGAGGGTAGGAGGAGTCGGGGCAGACCGAGGAGAAGGTACCTGGATTCGGTTAAGAATGATTTTGAAGTAATAGGTTTAACATCAGAAGTGGCACCAATGTTAGCACTGAATAGGGGATCACGGAGGAATTTTGTAAGGGGGGCTATGCTCCAGACTGAACGCTTAAGCCCGCATCTCGTGGTCGTGCGGTAGCGTTCTCGCTTCCCACGCCCGGGTTCCCGGGTTAGATTCCCGGCGGGGTCAGGGATTTTCTCTGCCTCGTGATGGCTGGGTGTTGTGTGCTGTCCTTAGGTTAGTTAGGTTTAAGTAGTTCTAAGTTCTAGGGGACTGATGACCATAGATGTTAAGTCCCATAGTGCTCAGAGCCATTTGAACCATTTGAACGCTGAAAGGCACAATCAGTCTTAAATAATGATGATGATGATGATGATGAATAACAGGTATACACGAGAAAGGATGACAAGTGATACACAACATATGTAAGAACCTAGAGGGAAGAGTAAGAATAGAAGACCAAGTCACAAGTGCTCGCATTAAAAAGGACTTAAGGCGAGGGACGCAGTCTTCTTCCTCTTCTCCTCAACCTGTTTCGCAGAAGGAATTATGTAAAACAAAGCTTCAATAATGCGATTAAAAGTCAGAGCGAAGGGATATCAGTGGTGAGATTTGCTGACGAGTTCGCTCACAGTGGTTAGCACTCTGGACTCACATTCGGGAGGACGACGGTTCAAACCCGCGTCCAGCCATCCAGATTTAGGTCTTCCGCGATTTCTCTAAATCGCTCCGGGCTTATGCCGGGATGGTTCCTTCGAAAGGACACTGCCGATTTCCTTTCCCAACCTTGACACAATCCGAGCTTGTTCTCGATCTCTAACGACCTCCATGTTCCTCGGGATGTTAAACCCAATCTTCCCTCCTTCCTTCGAGTTTGCTGTCATCTGTAAAATATGATGATTTACACGACCTCCTGAATATGATAGTCCGCTGTGCACAAAATATGGATTGAGACTAACAGAAGATATGCGAAACTATAAAGCAGTAGCAGAAATAAAACTAGCAAAAAACTTAGCATAAAAATTCGGGGCAATTCTGCTTCTTTGTAAACAAAGAAACACTAGGAGGACAAAGCAAGGGGGATATAAGAAGTAGGCTAACATAGACAAAGAGAATAGTTCTCTCTAGACGAAATCTACTAATATCAAACACAGACCAGAAAAATTTTTCCAGAATGCCAGCATGAATTAAAAAAAAAAAAGCTTTGTTCTTGTGAAAGACAACTGGCTCTTTGTTCACACGAAGTAATGAGTACTGCCGATAGGGGAACTCAAATCTATCCCATATTGTTAGATTTCCAGAAGGCATTTGATACCATTCCTCACAAACGGCTTCTCAAATTGTGTGTCTTCGGAGCGTAAACGACTTAGGAGACAATCTCAGTAGCCCTCTTAGATTGTATGGAGATGAAGCTGTCGTTAAACGTTTTTAAAAGCCATCAAAAAATCGATACGAAGCATAAAATGAATTTGATAAGATACCTATACGGTGCTAAAAGTGCCAGTTGATTCTAAACAGTAAAAACTGTGTTGTCATCCATGTGAGTATTAAAAGGAATCTGTTAAATTTACTCGATAACTCAGATTTAAAGGCTAAATGCGTAGGGACTACAGTTACGAACAATTTAAATTTGAACGATCACGTAGATAATGTTGGGTGACGGCGAACTAAAGGCTGCGTTTTATTGGTAGAACACTTAGAAGATGCAACGAAACTACTAAAAAGTGTGTCTACACTACGCTTGTCCGCCCTTTTGTGGAATACTGCTGCTCGGTATGGGATCGTTACTCGACGAGAATGAATGAGACATTGAAAAATTTCACAGAAGGGTAGCTCGTTTTGTATAATCGTGAAAGGGGGAAGAGAGTGTTCGGTATATAGTAAGCGAGCTGGGTGGCAGTCAACTTCGCATCGAAATTTTTTTACGAAATTTCAGTCACCAACCTTCTCCTCCGAATGCGATAATATTTTGTTGTCTCCCATATACATGGGGGAATATGATCATCGCAAGAAAATAAGAGAAATCGGAGCACGCACAGGAAGATTTAAGTGTTGGTTTTTCCCACGTGCCATTCGACAATGAACGGTAGAGAAACCTTCTGCCAGGCTCTCAAGTGTAACTTGCAGAGTAGATGTAGGATCATGTGGAACACAGCATTGTATGGAGAGGAATCGTGGACTGAGGGGAAACCGGGAAAGAAGAGAATCGAAGCGCTTGATATGTGGTGTTACAGATTCTGATAATTATGTGGACGAGTAAAGTAAGAAACGAGGATATTCTCCTGAGAAATAGCGAGGAAAGGAATATATATCCAACAGTAACTAGAAGAAGGGGTAAGACGATAGAACATGTTTTGAGACATCAGGGAATAACTTCCATGATGCTACAGGGAGGCGCAGAGGATAAAAAATTGTGGTGGAAGAGAGAGATTAGAACAGATAGAACGAATAATTGAGAACGATGGACATAAATGCTGTTCGCGCAGGAGAGGAAGTCGTGGTGGACCGCATCCAACAAGTCGCAAGAATGATGGCAAAAAAATAAAAGTAGGAAACTGTTGCAAATGTTGCATCATATACGCGAGAAACGTCTACATACGTTAAAGTAACCTCTGGCGTGCCACAGGGGAGTGTTACGGGACCATTGCTTTTCACAATATATATAAATGACCTAGTAGATAGTGTCGGAAGTTCCATGCGGCTTTTCGCGGATGATGCTGTAGTATACAGAGAAGTTGCAGCATTAGAAAATTGCAGAGAAATGCAGGAAGATCTGCAACGGATAGGCACTTGGTGCAGGGAGTGGCAACTGACCCTTAACATAGACAAATGTAATGTATTGCGAATACATAGAAAGAAGGATCCTTTATTGTATGATTATATGATAGCGGGACAAAAACTGGTAGCAATTACTTCTGTAAAATATCTGGGAGTATGGGTACGGAACGATTTGAAGTGGAATGATCATATAAAATTAATTGTTGGTAAGGCGGGAGCCAGGATGAGATTCATTGGGAGAGTCCTTAGAAAATGTAGCCCATCAACAAAGGAGGTGGCTTGCAAAACACTCGTTCGACCTATACTTGAGTATTGCACATCAATGTGGGATCCGTACCAGGTCCGGTTGACGGAGGAGATAGAGAAGATCCAAAGAAGAGCGGCGCGTTTCGTCACAGGGTTATTTGGTACGCGTGATAGCGTTACGGAGATGTTTAGCAAACTCGAGTGGCAGACACTGCAAGAGAGCCGCTCTGCATGGCGGTGTAGCTTGCTGTCCAGGTTTCGAGAGGGTGCGTTTCTGGATGAGGTATCGAATACATTGCTTCTTCCTACTTATACCTCCCGAGGAGATCACGAATGTAAAATTAGAGAGATTCGAGCGCGCACGGAGGCTTTCCGGCAGTCGCTCTTGCCGCGAACCATACGCGACTGGAACAGGAAAGGGAGGTAATGACGGTGGCACGTAATGTGCCCTCCGCCACACACCGTTGGGTGCCTTGCGGAGTATAAATGTAGATGTAGATGTAGAAATAATAGGGCTTAATTTAGTATGCGGACACGGCGATGATAGGAGACAACTGCGCCATGGCCTATGCTGTGAGGAAACGCATGGAAAGAGGACGTAGTGGGGGCTCTGAACAGCGGATGGAGAAAGTCCGCCAGCAGCGGTTTATCCTCGGGACTGTTTGCTGAAGGAGCTGCTCTCGGAAAGAGCTGACTTTCGAGTGGTCAAACAGTCGAGACGTCGGCATGCTCCAACCCAGGAAAGCCCACGCTCACACCACAGGCTTACGGCTACTCTGCCTCTTGACTCCAGGGCGGCCTCACAGGCACAACGGTAACCAAGATGTGAGTTAACATTTAAGGCGGGGGTCACAGCGTGACAGCGCAGCCAGCGTCTCGCGTTCTCATAACACGAGGGCCGTAGTTGCGCAAGTGATGACGAGTGACGCGCACAGAACCCGTACCTCGAAAAAACTGGCGAAAGTCTGCACTTGTGTGAGACCCTATCGACCTTCTATTTCAGAGTAGACCTCTGTAGCCGGCGGGAATCTTACCCACACGTACCACGTGTGACACTGTAGAGATTATGCATCTCATTCTACAGCCAGAGTATTGACAGAGTCTCGAACGATAATCTGAAAAGTTGGTCTAAATATGTCACATCCTTAATGGCACAAGCATTATAACACTATCGCGTGGATTTGTTTCTCGACAGATTAAATTATTGTGTTTTCAATCTATTTGCAAGTACGGTGACTTGAATGATCTAAACAATTATCGACCAATTTCCTTACTGGCATCTTTTCTTTGTCGAATATCCCAGAATGTAATGTCGTAAAGGGTAGTACCATACTTACTTAAAAATCATTTGATTAGAACATCACATTTTCGGTTTAGTAATGTCATTGGCAAACTTCAAGCGTTTTTATTTCTTTTCCATTCTTCTCCTTCCAGAAATATCCTTGGTTTCCTTTACTGCTTGCTCAATGCACAGACTGAATAATATCCAGACATACTACAATTCTGTCTCACTAACTTCTCAGCTACTGCTTACCTTTCATGTTCTAAGGCTCTTCTAAATACAGTTTGATTTCTGTACATATTGTATATAATCTTTCGCCCCCTGTATGGTATCTCTGCTAAATTTCCTAGGGTGTATTCAAGTCAATTTTGTAAAAAGCTGCCTCTAAATCTACAAATGTTGTAAATGTAAGTTTGCTTTTCTTCAATTTAGCTTTTAAGATAAGTGTTAGGGCGAGTATTGTCTCGCGTTTTCCAACATTCTCCGAAACCCAAAATGACCTTCCCGAATGTCTCCTTCTACCATTTCTTCCATTCTTTAGTAAATAATTCATGTCAGCATTTGGCAACTATGCTTTATGAAGAGGATACTTGGGTAATATGCACACCTGTCGACACGTGACTGTATATATTACCGAAGGCTTGAAACGAGAAAGTATTTACCACAAGCCAACAGCACCCATGGCTGAGCACACGGCCACTGAACAATGAACCAGTAAGTAGCTTTTCTTCAAAATTAGACGTAATCAAAGTATTCTTCTTCGTCTTAAAGAGAAAGAAAACCTCCCATTCCCAGTGCTGCTTTCTTCCGGTGAACTACCTACAATAATACTGATTATGCATGGAAGGTACACACGTGACAAAAATGGTTCAAATGGCTCTGAGCACTATGGGACTCAACTGCTGTGGTCATAAGTCCCCTAGAACTTAGAACTACTTAAACCTAACTAACCTAAGGACATCACACACATCCATGCCCGAGGCAGGATTCGAACCTGCGACCGTAGCGGTCGTGCGGTTCCAGACTGTAGCGCCTTTAACCGCTCGGCCACTCCGGCCGGCTACACACGTGACGACGGCTGGGAACCACGCTACTGCTACGGTCGCAGGTTCGAATCCTGCCTCGGGCATGGATGTGTGTGATGTCCTTAGGTTAGTTAGGTTTAAGTAGTTCTACGTTCTAGGGGACTGATGACCTCAGATGCTAAGTCCCATAGTGCTCTGAGCCATTTTTGAAGGTGACGAGGGAATGCGATCACTTGGCCATATTTTAACTTTAACTTGAGCAAAAACGTCATCCTGAAGACCTCCAAATCAAAATGAATATGTTTCGTGCATTAATGGTCGGCCCCAGGAGACATACCTAGACCTTCATTTTCCTCTCAGATGCCGTGGACATAAACGTGACAGCAAAGACATTAAAATCTGACTAGCTCATTATTGAAAAATCGCAGGCCAGTTCATTTCGAGGTCGCGAACAGTTCTAATTTTAAGGGGGGCCTTTCCGTCACGTTTCCGCCAGACACCGTAACACAAGGAGCCGCCGAAGTGCAGCGGGCGCGCAATCTCTGCAATCTGTCGGCGCGCCGCCCTTGGCTGCTGTGTACGGATTAACTGTACAGGCGTCCAGAGCCCGGCGCAGCCTTGGTTGTTGGTGTTTCAAACAACGCCAGTGGCTGCCTGCAGCCAGTAACGGGCCGGTCGTTGTCACGGCGCTGCAGCCGGCACAACTGCCCGTGGCGCGCTCCAAGGTTCGCCACCAATGTTACTCTCCCAAGGTGGGCTGACGCACCAAGGCCCACCGCCCACGCTGCAGGCCGGATAACGGACATGTACGGTGACCTACAGAGCCTACACTGAGGTGAAAAGAGTCATGGTGTACCTCGTTTTGCCCGGCGTAGTTCAGCTACTCGACATGGCACGGAGTCGACAATTCGTTGGGAGTCACCTGCAAAAGTCTCGAGCCATGCTGCTCTACAGCCGTCCATAGCCGCGAAAGTATTGCCGGTGCAGCATTTTGTGCACCAACTGTCCTCCCGATTATGTTCATAAATGTTGGATGGGATTCATGTCGGAAGATCGGACCGAGCGAGGTGGCGCAGTGGTTAGACACTGGACTCGCATTCGGGAGGACGACGGTTCAAACCTAATTTAGGTTTTGCGTGATCTCCCTAAATCGCTCCAGGCAAACGCCGGGATGGTTCCTTTGAAAGGGCACGGCCGACTTCCTTCCCCATCCTTCACTAATCCGATGAGACGGATGACCTCGCTGTCTGGTCTCCTTCCCCAAACAACCCAACCCCCCCCCCCCCCCCCGGGAGATATGTGTGCCCAAATCATTCGCTCGAACTGCCCAAAATGTTCTTCCGGCCAAGCGCGAGCAGTTGTGGCCCGGTGGCATGACATCGCTGTTCGCGAATGAATGGCTGCAGATGGTATCCAAGTAGCCGAACATAGGCATTTCCAGCCAGTGATCGTCGGTTCAGCTGCGCCAGTGGACCCAGCCCATTCCGGGTAAACAAAGCCCACACCATTATGGAGCTACCACCAGCTTGCACAGTGCATTGTTGACAACTTGGGTCCATGGCTTGGTGGGGTCTACGCCACACTCGGACCCTGCCATCAGCTCTTACCAACTGAAATCGGGATTCGCCTGACCAGGCCACTGTTTTCGAGTAGTCTAGGGTCCAACCGGCACACCCACGAGCCCAGGACAGGCGCTGCAGGCGGTATTGTGCTGTTGTCAAAGACACTCGCGTCGGCCGTATTTTGCCATAGCCCATTAACAGGAAATTTCACCACACTGTCCTAGCTGATACGTTCGTTGTGCGTCTCACATGGATTTCTGCGGTTATTTCACGGAGTGTTGCTTGTCTGTCAGCACTGACAACTCAAACGCCGCTGCCCTCGGCCGTTAAGTGAAGGCCATCGGCCACTGCGTTGAGCGTGGTGAGAAGCAATGCCTGAAATTTGTTGTTCTCCGCACACTCTTGACACTGGCTCTTGGAGTACTGAATTCCCTAACGATTCCCGAAGTGGGACATCCGATGTGTCTAGCACCAAGTCCGCGTTCAAAGTCTGTTCATTACCGTCCTGGTGCCGTAATTGCATCGGACACCTTTTCACGTAAATTACCCGAGTACAGATGACAGCTCCGCCAATGTGCTGTCCTTTTATACGTTGTGTACGCGATACCACCGCCATCTGTATGTGTGCATATCGCTATCCCAAGACTTCTGTCAGCTCAGTGTATTTTGGTTATAAAATTAAAAATCCATTTAGAGATTAGACTGTGGATAGGCGACGATTTTCCCATTCCCGTTCTGTCACTGCTTCTGTCTTCGACTCCTAAATTTAACACTTTCTTGCTGCAAATATCTCTTTTGCTGCTTCTGTCACTGTGTGGCATACCTTGAGATATAATTTAAGTATACACTACTGGGCGAAATTTAACCGACAGGAAGAAGGTGTTGTGATATGCAAATGATTAGCTTTTGAGAGCATTCACACAAGGTTGGCACCGGTGGAGACACCTACAACGTGCTGACACGACGAAAGTTTGCAACCGATTTCTCATACACAAGCAGCAGTTGACCGGCGTTCCCTGGTGAAACGTTGTTGTGATGCCTCGTGTAAGGAGGAGAAATGCGTACCATCACGTTTCCGACTTTCATAAAGGTCACATTGGACACTATCGCGATTGCTGCTCGCGTTGGTCGAGATCCAATGACTGTTAGCAGAATATGGAATCGGTGGGTACAAGAGGGTAATACGGAACGCGTTGCTGGATCCCAACGGCCTCGTATCACTAGCAGTCGAGATGACAGGCATCTTATCCGCATAACTGTAACGGATCGTGCAGCCACGTCTCGATCCCTGAGTCAACAGATGGGGACGTTTGCAAGACAACAACCATCTGCACGAACAGTTCGACGACGTTTGCAGCAGCATGGACTATCAGCTCGGAGACCATGGCTGCGGTTACCCTTGACGCTGCATCACAGACAGGAGCGCCTGCGATGGTGTACTCAACGACGAACCATCGTGCACGAATGGCAAAACGTTAATGTTTGGAATGAATCCAGGTTCTGTTTACAGCATCATTATGGTCGCATCCGTGTTTGGCGACATCGCCGTGAACGCACATTGGAAGCGTGTATTCGTCATCGCCATGCTGGCGTATCACCCGGCGCGATGGTATGGGGTGCCATTGGTTACACGTCTCGGTCACCTCTCGTTCGCATTGACGGCACTTTGAACATTGGACGTTACATTTCAGATGCGTTACGACCCGTGGCTCTACCCTTCATTCGATCCCTGCGAAAACCTACATTTCAGCAGGATAATGCACGACCGCGAGTTGCAGGTCCTGTACGGCCCTTTCTGGATACAGAAAATGTTCGACTGCTGCCCTGGCCAGCACATTCTCCAGATCTCTCACCAATTGAAAACGTCTGGTCAATGGTGGCCGAGCAACTGGCTCGTCACAATACGCCAGTCACTATTCTTGATGAATTGTGGTATCTTGTTGAAGCTGCATGGGCAGCTGTACCTGTGCACGCCATCCAAGCTCTGTTTGACTCAATGCCCAGGCGTATCAACGCCGTTTATTACGGCCAGAGGTGGATGTTCTGGGTACTGATTTCTCAGGATCTATGCAGCCAAACTGCGTGAAAATGTAATCATATGTCAGTTCTAGTGTAATATATTTGTCCAATGAATACCCGTTTATCATCTGCATTTCTTCTTGGTGTAGCAATTTTAATGGCAGTAGTGTAGATTACTGAAGCAAAATCAATCGCGACAGCTGCTAAATGACTTTTCGACCTTAACCTAAATTCGTATCACGTAGATTCTAATTTTTTACACATAAAACATTTTTGTAGTAGCAATACAACGCCTCTGATTGCTTGCTGATTTCACAGCCAGCATAGAATCTCTCTAAAATTTAGGATGCCTTAAAAAATCAATATTTCTAATTTTGGAACCATCTAAATTCATCACCACGTATTTTTCTATCATGAGTTGAGGATCTACAATAACGTATGACCGTAATAAGATAATAGGTTTCACGGTGGACCTACTTATTTTGATGATTTCGGAAATGTGACACCCCTAAAGGCAAAGGGAGCAATGATACAACCTTGAAATTCAATTAAACGAATGTTTTTAAAAGCAACATGTATTCAATCAATGCGGGCGAAAATACGATCATGCCCGAGACGTACAGGTGTAACCCTAACGCAGCAAATAAATTAATATTAATATTATTAAATAATTAATAATGCCATTAAAACCTTCATAACTTCGGAAATATTACAGACTCGCAGAACCTAAGATCGATTTTGGAATCAGCAAAAAACATTTTGGAGATGAGACAGTTTGCATATCATTTTTCAGCCGTTTTAAATTTCGTAAAGTTTACATTTATTTTATTTTGCTAGAATGGTAGAACAAGTTATGGAAAGAATAGTGAAATCGAGTGTGGT
The DNA here is from genome assembly GCF_023864345.2 of Schistocerca serialis cubense. Taxonomy (NCBI): domain Eukaryota; kingdom Metazoa; phylum Arthropoda; class Insecta; order Orthoptera; family Acrididae; genus Schistocerca; species Schistocerca serialis. The sequence goes on from NC_064641.1 coordinate 17,852,922, forward strand.
TGGTACCACATTAATACTCATTCCGACTAATTTAATATACAAAGGAAAAACTCTTTTGAGTCAAGACTAACATAAAATAAAATAGCTCTAGCCATCGGGCAGCTTAATTTCACTATGGCATGCATATTTATTCTTGGTTTTGTGACCTCACATCTCTTACACTGGTGGTGAGAGGCATGTATATGAATAGATTTTGGAGAGATGCCATAAAGTAAACGAGAGTGAAGTAACGTTAAGGTAGGCCGTATACACCTAAAACACTTGTTCTTCTGTGAATGCGTTCTAAAAGTAGATTGCGAACAGTGGGAAAACATGACCGAAGACTGTTGTTACTATGAACTTTGTATTGTGAACTGTGTGTGTTTACGAAATAAATGTAATCGTATGAATACATAGTTATGACTTACCACTAATTACGTAGCAGAAAGGAACTCTCGGAGTAGACTCGTGGAATGGACTGCAGCCAGTTTAATTCATCAGTTTTTATTGATGAAATCCATGTACTGGATATGTCGCATAATTGAATGGGGACTCACAATTTAATTTTTTATCAACCTTGAGCTTAGAATACGTCACAGCGTCTAAATATTGTGTAACTTCTTGGGTCCAGTAAGTGGTTTATTTCTTTCCCCAAAGATATTTCGACATATGTTTTGTCAGCCAGTTCTCATACATCCTGTATAAACGCCCGAAAACTTTCTTCTTTTACTTACAGTGTTTCGTTTTTTCTTACATTTGCATGTATTTCATCCAAAAAAAAAATGGTTCAAGTGTCTCTGAGCACTATGCGACTTAACTTCTGTGGTCATCAGTCTCCTAGAACTTAGAACTACTTAAACCTAACTAACCTAAGGACATCACACACATCCATGCCCGAGGCAGGATTGGAACCTGCGATCGTAGCGGTCGCTCGGCTCCAGACTGCAGCGCCTAGAACCGCACGGCCACTCCTGCCGGCTGTATTTCATCATTTGTCTCCTAATTTATAGGCGTCTTCATTTTTTTATAGGATCTGAAATTTTTTCACGAGTGTCCTATCTGATATTTTCAGTTCATCTGATTTAAAATTCAAGCTAGACATTCACGTGTTCAGGGGTATTCTTGTTTCACTTCCGTGTCGTAATACGTTATTTTTGTATTTCTTGATACTCTATTGTTGTTGTAACCAGATATCCTTCTATATTCTCTTTCCATTTTCTGTTGATGTTTCAATTTTTATTTTAATCAGTTAAATAATAAATATTTCAAACATTTTTTGTTAGAAGCACCTTTACATTAACAATATACTCTCAGGAAATGTTTGAACGGAGAAAGGATACATTTTTAGAATCGGGATTTGGGCTTGACGAGAAAGAGTGGTTGTAACCTGAAGTTCTTGTTCATGAGGCTAAGTGTCGTAAGTTTCAGACTGTGTGTCGTAAGATGAGTCCCTGACTTCTGCGAAGTGCCTCGTGGCGTAGGAGCATGTGGCGCTGTTGACGGTGATCAACACGTGAGGTGTGCTCGTTACGATCTTAGTGCCCGTTCAAACTGGAGTCAGTGCATACGGGCGGACGGAGCTGGAGCGATTCGCTTCACACTGGACCCTGAGCGCGTCTGTAGCTGTTTCGCAGCAAGCCCTCAGGCGGCGGGTTGTGAGACGCTTGCTACCTATGCTGCGCATCACCGCCTCCTCCACTTCGCACGTAATTTTCGTTACACTCCGACATGTCAGCAACACTGCACTCCCTGTCTACCTTGTCTCCTTCCTCCGCTTCCTTGCCGTTTCCCGTTTCTCTACGGGGTCTGAATTTTTGTATGGATTTGGAATCTATGTACCCCATCTATTTGAGTGCGGAGTAAATCTCATGTTCAAGTGTGGGGACGTTTTGTAAATGTCTGCGTAGCGCGTATGTGAGGCGGTCGTGGGTACCGGCCCCGTAGTTACCTAGCTGGAGGGGGGAAACCGCCTAAAAACCACATGCAGCCCTAGTCGCTAATCCGCGAGGCGGATTCGATCCCGGGCAGGTTCACCTCTCCGAATACCTAGAAGTGACTCGTTCGGCTATACGGGCGGATCATTCTCTCCGTCTGCTGCCTAGTATTTATTAATTGCATTAAATGTCTTCTGCGGGTGTGTACTGAGTCCACTCCGGATTATACAAAGGAAAGGCTGCAAATAATTGTTCGCCTATCAGTGCAATAAAAATGTCTTGGGATTCTTGAGGGTCAAATCGCTGCGATTCCTTGAAGTTCACGAAGGCATGCACTCTCTTTCTTGTACTGGCGAGGTTAGGATTGTTTGCCTTCCGAAACGTCTGTGGCACATTGCGAATCGAAGCGACAAGATACCCGAGAAATTTTTACTGTAGAAAAACGAAATGTTATTTACGGCAGCCTCGGTCGATACCTAACTGCAGATGGTGTTCTTTTTTTGTTAATGATATATCTACTTTGTACGTCTCTGAGAGTCACGGTCTTTTTCTTTCTCGCATTCTTTTTTCTATTTTTCTTGCTGTTGATGTCCACCGAATGGAAGATGGTTTCAGCTTTTTACATAGTTCGTTAAAAGACGACAATGATCACGACATAAAATGGAAAAAAAAAATTCTCTGGAACTTCCAAAAATTTTTCGTGAAGGCAAAGGAAAGATGCTAAATGTAATCGAGAAATAGTTCCTGGATGGAAGCAACTGTTTATTTCCTGTATTTTTTTCACAGTGACTACACATTCTCAGTAAGAAAATTTTCTGGATGACCGTTCTCTAAACATGACGCCAGCAAGTACCAGTTTTATCTACCACGTCACAGCTTAGCTACAGTGGGAACTACTACGAAATCCGCAGTAAGCGGCGCACTGCATCTCTACTGTGACAGGACCCCAAGTGCTCTACCAGTCGGGGAGTCTGCGTGTCAGCAGCGCTATTCACCTTCTTCCTTCCCCAACAGCGCTGTTCTCCACACTCACCAGTCATCTGCGCTGAAAGTACAGTTAAGATAATCCTGCAGCGCAAAGGCAAGCTATCAGTGTATCCAAAAGATAGAAGTTATAAAACTTTGAACGATTCAGTGACCGTGTCAGAATTATATTACAAACAAATAAGCCCTCGGTCACAAATATTAAGTCAAAATTGACCAGGTTTCGACCGAGCGAGGTGGCGCAGTGGTTAGCACACTGGACTCGCATTCGGGAGGACGACGGTTCAATCCCGTCTCCCGCCATCCTGATTTAGGTTTTCCGTGATTTCCCTAAATCACTCCAGGCAAATGCCGGGATGGTTCCTTTGAAAGGGCACGGCCGATTTCCTTCCCAATCCTTCCCTAACCCGAGCTTGCGCTCCGTCTCTAATGACCTCGTTGTCGACGGGACGTTAAACACTAACCACCACCACCACCAGGTTTCGACGCTAATATGAGCGTCGTCTTCAGAATTAAACTGTTCTAAAACATTAGGTACATAATACATTAATAAAATTAAAGTTTGTACTGACTGGAAAGAGATGCAATACTTACAAGTCACATTTTAAAAAATCTAAGCCGGAAAGGCGACATCAATAAGATGACGAGCCGCTAAGGGCTGCTCGTACTTGTGTAAACAAGAGTTGCAACAAGACTCTGCATATCTTTCCAGTCAGTACAAACTTTAATTTTATTAATGTATTATGTACCTAATGTTTAAGAACAGTTACTTTAGTTCTGAAGACGACGCTCATAGTAGCGTCGAAACCTAGTCAATTTTGACTTAATATTTGTGACCGAGGACTTATTTGTTTCTAATATAGACAGAAGTTATACTCAGTCACATGGGGTAAATTACATAACTGGATCTCCTAGCCAACTGTAAAGCACGACACTTTGAACTAGTATGTATGATATCCTCAGGATGAAATGGGCAATTCGGTTACAGTCCTAGTAGATTCTGTTTCATTTCAGTTGCTGTTAGGCACAAGATACTGTAAGCTGAAACTAGTTACAGAACTATGCTCATAGTCCAGCTGCTAGGCTAACTTTCTCTGGGCGGCTTCTGTCTTTTACTCACGGTATAATCCGGATTCTTTCCATTCGCCTTTTTCTAGGAGAACCGACCGTTGACTAAAGCTGTGGTAGCGACACTGATTGTGAAAACTTCAATTACTAGCCAGCCAAAGGCTACTTTTATTACATAAGCAGTTTGCGCCATATTGATGAACCATCGGTAGCCATATGTATTTTTTTTCCTTTTTCGACAACTGGTTTCAAATGTTTAGTAGCACGACACAAGGTATCCTTGCTTGCCAACGGGACTCAGCCTGTAGGAGAAGCTAGAAGAGCGGTATGGGATGTAGTCTTTACCGTCGTACAGGCATAAGCATATGTGCAATCAATGCGAGATTATCGATCCAATCAATTAATGGTTCCCGTCTTCAATACTAAACGCGCTGTGATAACTGCGTAAATCCAGATATCATGCTAGCACTTCGCGAGATTCACCTTTTGCAACACCATACAACAAGTAAGGTAATTTGGGGGAAGCAACATACATGTATGAATAGGTTAATTGATGAGTAACCCGTTGTCAGAGAGCACAAATGGTTCAAATGGCTCTGAGCACTATGGGACTTAACATCTGAGGTCATCAGTCACCTAGAACTTAGAACTGCTTAAACCTAACTAACCTAAGGACATCACACACATCCGTGCCCGAGGCAGGATTCGAACCTGCGACCGTAGGGGTCGCGCGATTCCAGACTGCAGCGCCTAGACCCGCTCGGCCACGCCGGCCGGCTCAGAGAGCACAAGAGACAAGAAGGCACCGACAGCCTACAAAGTGCTTGTTATTACCTCACACTTTGGTAGCAGTTCCAGGAAGGATTGCATCCTAAATAGCAGCCAGTCATCAGGTAAGAACAGTACACCGCCAGGGAGGCTGGAAAGTATGTTTGGAGGTGGAACAAAGTGTTTGCTAGTGAAAGCGCAAGTTTGCGCTGAAATGTAAACAGCGTGACCACTTCCTTTTTTAACGTTTCCACCGTGTTTGAATTGAGTCCGCTTTCGCTCTTGCAGCGTATTTGGCAAGTAACTTCCCCCTTCGGCGTCCAACGCCGCCTTGCCGCATCGCGCCAGGCGCGAGTTCCAGTTCCAGCTTCGCCTACCGCGGTCGGTAAGGTTGTCGACCATCACCTGCATCGTTTACTCTGTTTCGCGCATAGTGCGGCCAGTCGAAGAAAAGACAAGATCTGATTTGTCGAGTCCATGCCACGCCGAGCTGCTGCTCGGGCAAAAGGTGGTCCGACACGATATTCAGGAGGTATACCATGGGTCTTGTCTCCTCCTGTCCTTGTTATTTTAGCACGTCACTGTAGGCGTCCCTTTTACGCTGTGCACTAAAATACTTGTGAAGTGTTTCTCTTCCTACCGTGCGTTGAAGTCTCCACTGACCTTAAGGCCAATGGTTTTCCAGTCCTTCGCCCGTCCTTCACATTATCTTCTCCCAACAGGTACAAGGACGCAGAGGTGGTACGCAGTGAGCTGTAAATCCAGAAGAACTGGTCCCCGGCAGGAATCCTCATCTTGCTGGACCATCCTCATTTTAAAAGGGCCGAGTCAAATAACTTTCGCTGCGAGTTCCGTGTAGAGCTGCCTACGCAGAACGTTAAATTATGTCGTGTCCCGTTAACGGCTTGTCAGACGTCTGCTCACGTTTGTGGCCACTGCACCAGCTGACATGGCAGTTATTTATGTGCCCTGTAACACGCATTTGCTTAACTTTCAAGGACTGCGTGCGAAATAAGTGCGAGGTTGCGCATCGCTCTCAGACTTTGGAAGAGGCATTACCAGTATATCATTCTGCTAATCGACTGGTATATAAAAAGATAGTTCAACAGAAAATATGGAGCACTAAAGCTGCCGTAGAGCGACTGACTACTTAGGCTTTCCTCGTGTCATTGTTCTTAAAATCTAAAACTCCGTCAATGATTCTTTCACAAAACGCAGATATTTTGGCACGTTTTGTGTGGCTAGTGTTTAGTAGATCACTGTCTTTATTAATGGCTCACTTTCCGCACACAGATTCACACACTTCACAGAGTCACGTAATTAATCGCGTGACGTCTTGATTATAATTAATTTTACAATCGTAATTTGTGCGCAATTTCAAGTTTGCTCCTCTATTTCATTTCATTACTTCTCTTTGGCTTCATAAAATTGTATACCTACACTTCGCGCCGAAATGCCGCTTTGGTGGAAAATTGCACACTTCCCCACCTTCCTTGACTTTAATAGCTGACTTTGCCAGAATTTATTAGCAGAGGCGGACATAATTAAAAGAATAAATTAAAACGATTAGCGCAGCGGCTCCTACTCGTTCTAAATGGTGATCGCGGCCACGCTTTCCATGTTTAGCTTTTTGTTACGCAGTTCCTGGAATGTGGTTCCCGCGTCTACAGGCGTTAATATCTCTTCCTTCATCAGTCGCTGTAGTGCAATTCTGAACCAAGAAATCTTTGGATGAACTAAGATTTAGGGATGAAAGAGTTAATTATTTCGATCAGCCTATTAAATGAATTTGTCTCATACGTTGTGAGACCACAAGAGATGAAAATAGGAATGATCAGATTACATAGTTTTCTCAGTCTTTCCATCATTTATACGTGTGTTAGTGTGTTATTCAATATTGCTACCTTTCCAAAAAAAACTACAGCTCTTGCTCACTAAACTTTAGCATCGGTGCTCTAATGTAATTTACTGTTATTTGTCTAAATCTATTCCAACGCATAAGAGAACAGTCTCTCCAACAAGGTCATAGATGTTATTTTCCCAATTTAATACCATATTGATTTCTTGAATTTTAGTTACAGGAGGTTCAATCAGAACTACACATCTGCGCAAAGTTCTTGGAAATTCGAACCGTATGAAGGCTCTCTCTTTTCTTTGCTCAACGGTGCCGTTTTCTATTCATGCTACATGCTTGTTTCAACACACAAAACAAGCGCCTATCCGACAGAAAAATAATTCCGTGTGTAACGAAGGATGCTCATTTAAACAAGTAAATTTCGTGGGTCAAAAGACGACCAATACCTTAATTTTAGATGTATGTAGTAATTTTTTATTAGTAGAATTGATCGAAGGATGTATTTAAACGTAAATCTCTTATTGTCTCAGACTTATTGTAGCACAAGCCACAGGGTTTTTAGGGGCAACAACTTAAGCGCATGCAATCTTTCAAAGTGAGAAGAGCATGTAGGACAAGGTAGTACACTGACAGAAATCAACTTTGATTTCAACATTATTTGTCCCAATTCATTGCCTACATCGCGTAAATCAGGGATTTTACTGCCCTCCTGCGGTACTTTTCACACCATATGCTGCTTTTCTGCATTTCACGGGCAAGTTGGCGGTTGCTTGTTGCTGAATCTTTTCCAACACGATTCAGTACTATCTACTCAAATTATGGTGTGTGAACAAACCTTTCCCTGCGCTATTCCGCGTTCTACCCAATTTCCCGCTCTTCTATCCCCGACGATAAATTTTTTTAAAAAATTAGGTCGACCACTGTTGCGAAACTTTTTCCTGTACATTTCTTCGGATTTGCTGGTAATAGTTCCTACTGCACCCACAAATTAAACGCATGTCTGAGAGTTACTGTGTCGCATAAAACTCCATCTTCAACAACGAATTACGAATTGCGAACTGTGATGCACTCCACTGTGTTCACATAACAGACGCTCCTATATTGTTTTTCACGGATGCACCAACAGCACCGATACGACAGACGGTTGTTTGTAATGGTAGCAAAGCAGTTAAAAACCCCTGCTTCACATACGTTGTTCATTCCACATCTAGGGCTGCTTGAAATATTCATTTCGTTATCTCATAATACTTAAGATCCTCTACACTGAATATGTATAAGACTGCATTAACAACGATCTTTTTAGATGTCAATCGATTAGGAGAGCGATATACTGGTAACGCCTCCTCCAAAGTCTGCACGCGATGCGCAGCCTCTCACCTATTTCTCACGCATAGATGTCAACTGATACGTGGCTACAAACGTGAGCAGGCGCCACACAAGCCGTTAAGAGAACACTGCCTAACATTCTGCATAGGCAGCTGTACTCGATGTTCGCAGATAAATTTACTTCACGCTGTCCTTTTCTGCCAAAGTGTACGGAGTTGCAAGTAGCATAAAGGAGTCCATCAGAAGAATACTTAGGAAGAGCTTTCCATTTACATCATTTTTCCTACAATTACAGCAGATTTCCCAAAAAGCTTGGTTTCAGTCGGAAGGTAGGTGAAGAATTTGGTCACCCTCCGTGCTGTGCCGACCTGGTACCTAGTGACTACCATTTGTTCTTGCGCTTAAGGGCAGTTCGCAGAGCCTATTCGGCCAATGTTAAATAACCCAAGCCTTTATCTCTAGAACCAGTGAGGATAACAATGTGAAATTTTTACAGCTATCTAATTCATGTTATCTGTGTCTGTTGGAGCAGAATTCAGAGATAAGATACAAAATAACCAGGGACATACATTTTTTTAATTATGCCATTTTACTATGAATATTTGTACATGTAAGCTCCTAGATTCGCACCTATTCCAATTGCTATCATGATAATGCTTCTTTAGGTACAGTGTGTTACAATAAAACGGGTCACAAAATTTCACGTATCTATACAAGTAGTTTTTGATGTAAAGGTACATAATGTATAAAAAAAAGCCAGTTTGAGAAAATCGCGATTGAAGTTCAGAATGATAAAAATGCCCTCATATTTTCATTTTAGGGCTCAAAACCACCTAGTAGAATAGTGAGTATCACGTTCTTTGCCACCCTTCTACTGTAAAATCTTGTTCCTTCTGGCTTATCCTGTTTCTTTGGTGGTAAACTCTGCTGCACGCTGTGCCTCGGCATCTCTCGACTTATTTCGTAAAGTATGACAGCCTGGGGTGACGTTAATATCGGCGAGAACTCTGATCCTCGCTACGTCTCCATCAATAAATATTAATATAGCATCACTAACTGCACGTTTCAGTGTATTTAACCCTATGAACAGATTCTCTGACGCTCTTGTCCAGATAATATTACTGGAAGACTCGTTGAAATTCTGAGTCCACCCATGTAGATATTTTAGGAGGAGGTCTGGATGATCTAGGTTCCCATAAACTCGCTTGATGGCTTCCATAACAGCATCAGGACTAGAGTTCTTGAGTTCAAAATACACTCTGAATCTTCAGCCTTCAGGAATTTACACCATGATTCAGATCCAGGTGGGCAAACTGAAAGTATTGGTTTTTTGTCTGTTGAGAGTTTGTCGAATTATGAGACCAAGGCCGCTTTCTTCACGCTTTCTCAATCATTTATGTTATTTCTGATGACCATTACATAGTACTGCTCCAGCTGGTCTACAGGTCCATTAATCAGTCGATCCCTCAGTGGCCTGGCGTGCGACGAGTCTCTTTTGGTTATCTGAGGCATGTGCCCAACCTCTTTTGTAGGTGTCCACTGCATTACAGATTCCTTATCTTCATATTTTCATATTGATTTGATTCAACTGCGTACTTGTAGGCTTTAGAAACGCATATAAAGAGATACATATCCGAAATTAGGTAGTTTCGGAGCTACGCCAATAACATAACAAAATTATTGTTTTGTTAAATGTCAAAAATTCTGATTTTCTTGCTTGTAGACTCGCCTTAAAGAAGTGCCTTGCTGGTCAACGTTGCTAGAAAGATGAAGATGTTAGGACTGGTTTAAAAATCAAGCGACAGCTTTCTGTATGGATGGATTTCAGGAGTTGGTCGTACGACACGGATAAATGCCTTAATAAAAGTGGAAATTATGTTGAAAAGTAGATTAAGGTCCAGAGAAGGGAGAAAGGAAGGTTAGGGTTTAACGGCTCGTGGGGAACGAGTTTATTAGAGACGAAGTACAAGCGCGTAATGGTTCAAGTTTGGGGGAGGAATTCAGCGGTGCCCTTTTAAAGGAACAGTCCCGCAATTTGTCTGGATTGGTTTAGGGAAATTGCGGAAAAACCAAAATGAGAATGCTCGGACGCGGGTTTGAATCGTCGTCCTCCCGAATGCCAGGCCAGTATGGCAACCACTGCGCCACCTCGCTTGGTATTAAGGTCCAGGCTTTCATATAAAATTAGAGTTTTTCCAATACTTTTTTAAAATTTTCTTTGATAACAGTACTTATTGTACGACTGGGCCTTTTACTTTGCGGCAGTAGAAACTAAAGGATCATTATTTCTGTCTTGGGATCGAACAAACTACTAGCTCCAAAAATATTTTCCCGTTTTTCTGAGAGCGCTGTGCACGTTGTACCGCAGTTGCGGTATCGTCCAAAGAAGGCGGTGCTGCAGCAAAGTCGGCAATTTCCATCGATACCACAGAAGTTAACGATACCTCTCTGCATTCAGCACGGATGAATGGGAGGCCAATATACATCCGAGCAATGGTGCCCTTGGCTGCAGTTCGCGATCAGTGATAATGACGACAGCATCGTCTTAGGTAGGGCACCTGTGTATCTCAAGTCTTATAGCGAATTTTAACTGTGAACAGTGTCCCTATGTACTCCAAGTGAAGATTCTTGAAAAATTGTCTGCATCCAGTGATCAGAGACAGTTGCAAATACTTAGAACATTCCTGTGGAAATGGATTATACACACAGCAAAAAAAAGTTTTGCATCACCCCGGTTCCCAGAGCTCCTGAAGATAGACGTTGACTGTGGATATTGTATCACAGTCACAGTCCCTTTGAGTGTTCAGAGATATCACTAAACAGGCTGAAAGATGTAAACAACATTGCATGAGGAGCGCTTATTAGACGGAGGGGGTCCGACAGCCGGTCATTTCCAGTTATTCCACCAGGAAGGAGGAACACGGATCGTGTTGTCTGTAGTTCAGCCATGCCTGGACATCAATACCGAGGTTCGATCGCGTCCGCATTGTTACTTTCTGCCAGGAAGGGCTCTCAACAAGGGAAGTGTCCAGGCATCTCGGAGTGAACCAAAGCGATGTTGTTCGGTCACGGAGCTGATACAGAGAGACAGGAACTGTCGATGTCATGCCTCGCTCAGGTCGCCCAAGGGCTACTACTGCACTTCAAAAATGTATGTGAAATATTATGGGACTCAAGTGCTAAGGTCATCAGTCCCTAGCTTACACACTACTTAACCTAAATTATCCTAAGGACAAACGCACACAACCGTGCCCGAGGGAGGACTCGAACCTCCGCCTGGACCAGCCGCACAGACTGCTGCAGTGTATGACCGCTACCTACGGATTATGCCTCGGAGGAACCATGACAGCAACGCCACCATGTTGAATAGTGCTTTTCGTGCAGGCACAGGACGTCGTGTTGCGACTCAAACTGTGCGCAATGGGCTGAATGACGCGCAACTTCACTCCCGACATCAGTGGCGAGGTCCATCTTTGCAACCACGACACCGTGCAGCGCGGTACAGACGGGCCGAACAACATGCAGAATGGACCGCTCAGGATTGGGATCACGTTCTCTTCACCGATGAGTGTCGCATAAGCCTTCAACCAGACAATCGTCGGAGACGTGTTTGGAGGCAATCCGGTCAGGCTGAATGCCTTACACACACTGTCCAGTGAGTGCAGCAAGGTGGAGGTTCCCTGCTGTTTTGGGGTAGCGTTATGTGGGGCCGACGAACGCCGTTGGTGGTCATGGATGGAGCCGTATCGGCTGTACGATACGCGAATGCCATCTTCCGACCGATAGTGGAGCCATATCGGCAGTATATTGGCGAGGCATTCCTCTTCATGGACGACAATTCGCGCTCCCTACGTGCACGTATTGTGAATGACTTCCTTCAGGATGACGACATCGCTCGACTACAGTTTCGAAAATTTGTGGTAAGGTCTTACGGAGAAAACTGCTGAGGTCATCGGTCCCTAAGCCTACACACTACTTAATCTAGCTTACGCTATGGACAATACACGCACCCAAGGGCGAGGGATGACTCGAACCTCCGACGGGGGGAGCCGCACGGACCGTGACAAGGCGCCTAGACCGCGCGGCTACCCCGCGTGGCTCGACTACAGTGGCCAGCATGTTCTCCAGACATGAACCCTATGAAACATGCCTGGGACAGATTGAAAAGGGCTGTTTATGGACGATATGACCCAGCAACCACTCTGAGGGATCTACGTCGAATCGACGTTGAGGAGTCGAACAATCTAGAAAAAAAATGTTCAGATGTGTGTGAAATCTTATGGGACTTGACTGCTAAGGTCATCAGTCCGTAAGCTTACACACTACTTAACCTAAAGTACCCTAAGGACAAATGCACACACACCCATGCCCGAGGGAGGACTCGAACCTCCGCCGGGACCAGCCGCACAATCCATGACTGCAGCGCCGTAGACCGTTCGGCTAATCCCGCGCGGCGACATTCTGGACCAACAGTGCGTTGATGAACTTGTGGATAGTACGCCACGTCGAATACAGGCTTGCATCAATGGAAGAGGACGTGCTACTGGGTATTAGAGATACCGGTGTTTACAGCAATGTGGACCACCACCTCTGAAGGTCTGGCGGTATGGTGGCACAACACGCAATGTCTGGTTTCATGAGTAATAAAAAGGGTAGAAATTATGTTTATGTTGACCTCTGGTCCAATTTTTCGTACAGGTTCCGGATCTCTCGGAACCAAGGTGATGCAAAACGTTTTTGGTGAGAGTACAAAGTTAAGTAAATCTTTGTATCTGTCTTGAATAAAGTGCTTTAACATTTTACATGTTCTAGTTTCCACTCGTTCTCCTCAGGGAGCAAGTAAGTACTGACGATTGTAGTTTCGTGAGGTTCATCAGTGCTACGCACGCGTGAAGCGAAATGCCGGCGCTGACGGCGGTAACGAGTAAGCGTGCAGCGCTCTGTGGCTGACCCCGGCTCCTAGCACCTCGTCGCTGTCCCGTTACTACGCGGCGCGCAGCGAGGCATAGCACGTGGCGGAGACACGAGACTGCCGCTAGCCCAAGGACGCAGGGGCGAAGGACCTGACGGCAGCCCACAAGTCCGGGACCCGCACAGGGAGCGCCGGTCCACAGGAGCGACACCTCGCTGCACTCTCCGCGCACCGCCAACAGCCGCCTCGCGCGCCGGACAAACTCGTTTTTGGTGTCCCTGCACGCCCGCCAGGTCACAGCGGCTGGGTGTGCCGCGCGGCAGTGGGCGGGTCAGTACCAGCCCAGCATACAGCGACGTGGACCTGCAGACCTGCCCACGGCCCGCCGACGCTGCAGTGTCGTCACCTCCCAAACTCCAGACCAGGGGTCACCAAACTGCGACCCGCGGGCCACATCCGGCCAGCGAGTTCAGTTCATCCTGCCTGGGGTCGATACCTCAATTTGCTTGTGTAACACCCCACCTGTCACTCATCTGGTTTCGGCGTGTGTTCACCCCAGTTAGTTGACTAACAGATCAACAGAGAGTGCAAAACTGCCGCAATATCGGATAACGCAAAAAAGTAATTTGGCCCTGTGACTCCTGATTGAACTGCGGCGGAAGTGTTGACATTAATTGATTCAGAATTGATCACTTTTAATTAAGAAGGGGTGCACATTGATGTTATATTCAGCTATTGAACACCAGATGCAAATGTTGAACAAAAAATTATTTAAGAAAGTGAGTTGGGATTTCAACTACTTGATTGAAAACAAAGGCAGTCGATTAGCACAGATTTATTTTTAACTCTTGACCTTCAATCATCACATTACAACACTCTCCTATCAGGCAGTGGTAATAAATAGCGTTTGCATGGAGTAAAGCGCGATAAATCAAAAGTAATTCCTATCGACTGACCCAGGCGTAATGCGAAGTGCGAGAAGAATTCTACAATACATGGCCCACGAAACCCTCATGGAAACTTTGCCGACGTGATCCAACAAATTAATCAGTGGCCGGAGCAGGCGCAATATCACCGAATTCAACGTGGCGGAGTGGCGTCGTTGTGTGGACGTCAGCCGACCTCGTAGTGCTGCAAGGCTGCACTCGTCTATTCACTCCTAGCTATCTTGCTCAGTACATAGTTGAACCAAAACTTCCTATGTCCATGCTCAATCATTCCATTTGCTAAGTCCTAAACTGCAGAGATGCTCACTCTTTCTCAGGCAAGCTAAGTAAAGAACGCCACGTCTGCACTCTAGGCAAGCTGGGAACAGAAGACTACTACGGGGACTTCTCCCAGTCCGCTCTTCGCCTCGGTGTCCCCTCCAGCAAAATCACTTACGCCAATTGCAGCACAAGTCGCGTTAATTATGCGTCGCTTCCCAGCGCCGACCAATGCCTGCTCTGGGAAGTGTACAAATGCCCAAAAAATTTCCCTTCCTCTCAACTTCCGCTATTTAGCTCCTCCCAGGCCACCCATCAAGGTTAGTGTCTGCACAAACACCAATTTTTCCTGAATTCTGACTCCCAGGAGAGTACTTCAAATTCCTCGGTCCTACGTTCCCATCGGAGGCCGGCGTATTTCATTCTGTCGCTCTTCACCTGATTTACTTCTGACTCAGCCGACTGTGACTTCAGCGTGAAGTTGCTATAGTCACGAAGACGCTTATTTTGGCCTCTGTTGTCCGCTCCACCATAGCTTTGCGTGGCTTTCTCGCATGTTTCACTGAAAACGGGACGACGGACATTTATCAACAGGCGTACAAGTTCTCCGTCTGCTTCCCGGTACACCAGCATGGGGTCAACCACCCACCCACTGTCACTCATCTTAAGACAGCTGAAGGCCGCGCCCCGTTACCGCTTTCTCAGAGTTTGAGCCACCCTAAGCCGCCTATTGTGAGTGTACATCCCTAACGAAATGTATTGGACCTGAACGTGTCAAGAATAGTAGTTGGTAAATAATCAATCTGACCATCGGGGAAGGGTACACAGAAAACACGTTTGGAATCTAGTAGATGCAGTGGTGCGCAACAATTAGCGTCCACAATGTCCTAAAGGCTTCTTTTATTTATTTATTTATATATTTATTTTTCCGTGGGACCAAATTAAGAAGTCTCCATGGTCATGGAACGAGTCAATACATGAAATTATAACACGATATTAGAAACAGATGAAATGAAACATAAAAAAAAACATATTCGGGTGCAAGTCGTAAGTTTAAATAAAGAAAAGCAACAATGTAACACTGGATTTTGCTTAATTTTTTAGCTCTTCCAGGAGCTCCTCGACAGAATAGAAGGAGTGAGCCATGAGGAAACTCTTCAGTTTAGACTTAAAAGAGTTTGGGCTACTGCTAAGATTTTTGAGTTCTTGTGGTAGCATATTGAAAATGGATGCAGCAGAATACTGCACTCCTTTCTGCACAAGATTCAAGGAAGTGCATTCCATGTGCAGATTTGATTTCTGCCTAGTATTAACTGAGTGGAAGCTGCTAACTCTTGGGAATAGGCTAATATTGCTAACAAACGACATTAAAGAAAATATATACTGTGAGGGCAATGTCAGAATTCCCAGACTATTGAATAGGGGTCGACAAGAGGTTCTCGAACTTACACCACATATAGCTCGAACAGCCCGTTTTTGAGCCCAATATACCCTCTTTGAATCAGAAGAATTACCCCATAAAATAATACCATACGACATAAGCGTATGAAAATATGCGAAGTAGACTACTTTTCGTGTTGAAATGTCACTTATTTCAGATACTGTTCTAATGGTAAATAAAGCAGCATTTAGTTTCTGAACAAGATCCTGGACATGGGCTTTCCACAACAGCTTACTATCTATCCGAACGCCTAGGAACTTGAACTGTTCCGTCTCGCTTATAATATGCCCATTCTGTCTGATCAAAATATCGGTTCTTGTTGAATTGTGAGTTAGAAACTGTAAAAACTGAGTCTTACTGTGATTTAGCAACAAATTATTTTCCACAAGCCACGAACTTATTTCATGAACTACATTATTTGTTACTGTTTCAATATTACACACAAGATCCTTCACTATCAAGCTGGTGTCATCAGCAAACAGAAATATTTTTGAATCACCTGTAATACTAGAAGGCATATCATTTACATAAATAAGAAACAGCAGAGGTCTTTAAAAGCTGACCACCCAACACAATTGTATTTTCATTTAATTGTTCGTAGTAAGTAAGTGCAAACGTTTTGCAGAAGACCCACAGGAACTGCTGTACGACGATTGAGACGCCAGAAATCGTATTACGCAGACTGCTGGAATCGAACCCTCGATCTCACGCACGCTAATTCAAAACACCAACTGCACAACACTGCTCCTTTATGCTGACAGAGATAGTTACCGTACAATTGGTTACAGAGTTGCCAAACTACCAATCTTTGGCTTCCATTTTCTGCCCGAAATACGCGCAGGACGAAATTTTGTGAGGGGCATCTTTGTGTTATCAGTATGTGAAAAATCGCGTTGCGAAGTCAGAGTGCGCGAAATTTTCTTTACCCTGTATGTAGCAGTTCCACCGAACCACTGGTGATGCGTAACAATACACTCAGTTTTCATGTTGACTGTTTTTCCATGTACATTGTTGTCTTGTAGTTTATGTTCATAATAAATGCTTGTTTTTTTATGATTGCAGTACCAAATCTTTTTGTATGAAAATTGATATATCTGTCAGTTTTTTATTGGCTTTACGGAATAAAACTGTGAACAGTAAAAAAAGGAAAGGTTTACACGCAGGTTGTTGGGTGACACAGCAGTAGCACTTTGAACAAAAAACCTTTGAACTACAAGTTGCAGAGAATGCCGGACATTTGCTACGCCGGACATTTGCCACACTTGCCCCTTCGCCAGGTAGCGATCCCTCAGGTAAGGGACGCCCTTCCTCGTACTCCTTCTGTCCGCTTTGAAACCGTCGTCTTCACATCTTACTCGATACTACCAGTACGTAAGTGACTTTCTTCTTCGACATCTTGGCGAAATAAAGAGCTTATTTCCGAAATCGAAGTATTTGTAACTTTTGGGGAACGAAAGCAATACCGACGATTATGTCAGTATGTAATTAGTTCTGCCAAGTATAAATATAGATCCCTCTGTCTGCACGGTAGCTTCCTTTCACGCTTACTGATTGCGATGGAAACAGTCCACCGCCATGGGAACAACAAGAAAGCAACGATGTAAAGAGAATTCGAGTATACGCTAATCATTTCTTTTTGACCACTGCATTTGTGCCTACTTTAATTACTACAACTAGTTGCCCAAAAGACAATAAGGAAAGAAGAAATGGGTATGTGAATGTTTGAAAAGAAGAACGACATACTCCATATTAAATTACTCTCTAAAATCCGATATCCCCTGCGGCGAAACATTAGCTAATAAAGTGTAGAGTGACAATGTTCAAAACATGACTGAAAATACGTTCACTAAATTGAGATAAGAACATCTATGATTGACATGTCATCTAAAGTCGACGTACAATTTTAAAATGTTAGAAATAAGGAAATGAAGTAATACAGAATGCTATGCTTGTAACGTACGTTGTTGTCCTACACTGTTTAGCTCTGATATTTACAGGGTCACAGAGAAGGCATCCTAGGTATTGGAGGGAAAAGCCGTAATTGTAATGATCTGCACTACAATAGAAACAAGAAGCACAACTTAAGGAAAAATAATGTAATGTGTGTTCCAGCTCACAAGCGACATTGAAGCAGATAGTTCCTGTGACTTAGTATGGGCACAGGCTATATTCGACAACCGGAATAAATAAATAACTGATTCCTATCACCGACCCCCGGTCTCAGATGAAACAGTTGCTGATGAGTTCAAAGAAAACTTGAGTCTCATCACAAATAGGTACCCTACTCACACATTTATAGTTGGCAGTAACAAAAATACATTTCCAGACCCAATAGATAGACCCTATGGATAGAAAACAACATCCGTAATTGTTCTAAGTGCTTTTTTCGAAATTACTTTGAACAATTAGTTCACTAGGCCATTCAAATTGTAAATGGTTACGATAACAGACTTGACCTCTTAGCCACAAATAATCCTGAGCATCACGACGGATACAGGGATCAGTGAACACACAGTCGTAGCGAGGCTCAATTCCGTAACAAAGAAATTCACCAAAACTAAACGCGAAATATATCTGTTTATAAAAGCAGCTAAAAATTCGTTTGACGTCTTTCTAAGAGACAGTCTCCAGTGCTTCCAAACTATGTAAGTGAAGACGATATGTGTATCAACAGCACTCGAGAGATTCATACCAAATAAATCAATAAGAGACGGAACTGATCCCCCATGGTACACAAAACACGACAAAAAGCTGCTGCAGGAGCATCGAAAAAGGCACGTATAATTTAGACGAACGGAAAATCTCGAAGATTGGTGAAGTTCTGCTGAAGCTCGAAATTTGGTGCGGATTTCAATGCGAGATGCATTTAACAGTTTCCACAACGAAACTCTCTCTAGAAACGTGGCGGAAAATCCAAACAGATTCTGGTCCTATGTTAAGTAAGGCTCAGTAAGTACCTTTACTGCGCGACCGCGATGTGGAGGAGGGGGAGACAAAGGACTCAACCCTTCGGAGCAAGTAATATCGTGGCAAATGTCCGCCGTGGCAAATGTCCGCACACCGTTGCAGAAAAGGCATAGCTAACAAAATCTGAAATCTTCGTTTTTTTTGCATCAGCCGATAACTGGAGTGTAACTCTATGCACCGTGGAATAGGGTCGCACATATACCTACTGGAACGTGATTTCGCTGGCTGTTGCTTATCTTGAAGGATGGAATGTCAGCCATGCCACACTGTATGCTTATCATGAAGCAATTGTCAAGAGAACTCCTGGTGGGCCGGCCGGAGTGGCCGTCCGGTTCTAGGCGCTACAGTCTGGAGCCGAGCGACCGCTACAGTCGCAGGTTCGAATCCTGCCTCGGGCATGGATGTGTGTGATGTCCTTAGGTTAGTTAGGTTTAATTGGTTCTAAGTTCTAGGCGACTGATGACCTCAGAAGTTAAGTCGCATAGTGCTCAGAGCCATTTTGAACTCCTGATGGATTACGTTCAACAAAATATTAAAGAGCAAGATGTGTTGCATCTAATATTGTTCAACGACGCGTGTTGTGGACGAAACAGAAATCGTACAATGTTTCGATTTCTGCATAATGTGGTCTATAACGAAACATTGAAAATTGTAATACACTACTTCTCTGTATAGGGACACACTACTCTGTATGAGGACATTCCTTTTTGAATTTGGAGCTGTAAAACGGTTCATCAGGGAGCGCCACAGGAAATATAGTGGAACAATACTGTGAGCCTATGGGAGAAAACGGTGTGTCTGAACGTATCTCCATCAAAGTAGATTATATACTAGTTGTCAAGAAATAAAAGGTGTGCCTATCAGATGAGACAGCAGGAAATGGTATTCCCAAGCAAAATAAAATTAGTTTTCAACTGTCTAAGTTGAAACATATTGTATGTAAATGAAATATAAAAAGGAAGATTGTTGTTTATGAGTATATTGATGGACTAGACAAGCATACATTTTTTTTTTGTTATATGCTACAATATCCCTCCGAGTCAACCTCATTAGTAAGCAAACATCATTGGTAGTAGAGATAAAGAAAGTGTAGTATCTGCAAAAACTTGTACAACATATTCGTGCAGGACACATTGAGTTTTATGACACACTTTCGAAACAAATACAGAAGAAGACAATTAATGAGAGGGAAAACTACCCAAATTACTCTATTTATATGTTTCTCTGTAGACTCTTATCACTTTTGTTCGCCTCTTAATTTTCTATAATGTGAAACAATGGTAGCCGGCCGATGTGGCCGAGCGGTTCTAGGCGCTTCAGTCTGGAACCGCGCGACCGCTACGGTCGCAGGTTCGAATCCTGCCTCGGGCATGGATGTGTGTGATGTTCTTAGGTTAGTTAGGTTTAAGTAGTTCTAAGTTCTAGGGGACTGATGACCTGAGAAGTTAAGTCCCATAGCGCTCAGAGCCATTTGAACCATTCTTTTTTTGAAACAATGATAAAAAAATGTTTCTTGCGGTTTATTTCGTTACAGTTTTTAAAATTCCTGTGATTGTAAGAGTGGTACTTTACAAAAAGGGCATATGTAGTACAATATACATAACGTTCAATAGTTGACTCATGTATCGCATGTCGGAGTAATTTTCTTTCAGTACTGTAACAAAACATGACTGGAAAGCTGCGGAAAATTTTCAAGTGCAGACTTTGTGTTTCAAACAGTCTATTAAGTTTTTTGTGTCTACTGAACATTTTCATTTTCGTTGGATATGCCCTTTCTGCATCTTGTAATTCACTTGTTCCAAGAAGACATGTCCTGAGAATCGACTTAAAAAACCGACCAGAGTATGTACTTAGTTGTTTAAGGATGTAGCACCTTTGTGAGAACACGGCCTTCGCTAACACACAGTTCCGCTGCATTGCACGTGGGCACGGGTGTTCATTAAGCCACAGGAAACGGACGCAGTTACAGTGTTACCACATGGCAGGAAACGTGCATTCCAAAGGACTGCGGCGCACAGGATGTTCGGAACTGTGAGGTTTCGCCTTTACATTTCCCATGTATCTCGAGAATGACCTCCTTTGACGCCCATATTTTCTTTATCTGCCGTGGACATCGTAAGTCGTTTCTTATGCGATGTCTCGAATCAGCCCATGCGATTGCCTCTGGTTCGTGGTAACTGCCTAACGATACGTCGTACAGGTAGAGATTCATTTATTCTAAACGCGCAGGGTTCGAATCCACTGCAGGCCATCCTGATAAAGCTTCCAATGGCTCTTTGAGTCATTTTCAGCGATTGTCAGGACTGTTTCTTTGACAAATCCCCGATACATTGCTCCCCCCATACTTGTACCGTACATCTAAGCTCATTATTCCGTCTCTATTGACCTTAACATTGGTGGAACATTTAATCTCTCTTCTTCTTTTCTTTACCGCCACGTTGTCTCTTCCACCTACAGCCGAAAGCACTTCAGTGGCGTCATATACGAAGATGACTCTTTTTTTTTAAACATTGCTGCATAGAAAAGTTTACATTCTTTATTCTTCATTGTTTCTAATATTGTGAACATTTTAACACAATTCCAATTAAACAAATAGACGGTACTGACGTGCGTTTGTGTTATGAGTTCCGCAGGAAAGGTGCTCACTGCATAAACCGAGGTGTTATGTACCTCAGGAGACCTCGAAACTGATGTCGCTGTATCACAGAAGGAAGGAATGGGAGTATTCGAAGACAAAAAATGGCATTTTATAATGTTTATAATAAAGCGTGGCGAGTTGCTTGATTTATTGTTGTATTAACTGAATTGCAACTGAATATAAGTGCTTATTTTCGTCAACAACGAATTTACTGCATGAAGTTAATTTCATTTAATTAGGAGCCAGATGGGCGCTTGCTATTATATCTGTCTAACCCCAGATGCACCACAAAGAACAGTAGACCAATTTTCAGATGACAGCACGTATGAAACTTCGTAACAACTTAAAACTGTGCACAGATGGTGAAATCGAAGCAGGACCTTTGACTTTTGCAGGTTACGCTCTGCTAACTTAATCTAGGGAGCCAGCTTCTCAACTCAGCTGTAAGCTCCAGCCTGACAGTGGCTTTGTATTACTTCTCCAAACTGCAAAAAAGCTCCCCTCATTCCGACGCTACACTAATACCTCTGGGAGAGCGTATATAGTGGTGAAAGGATTAGTCCATTCAGATTTATCGAATTTCTACTCCCTTATATACGAGGAATTTCAAAAAGTAAGTTAACGTTATTATGGCAGTCCAGATAACTTTTACTGAATGCTGACAAAGATACACCAGGACATTCTTTCTCAATATTGTCACCAAGTCTCTGTAACCAACCAATTGTTTAAGCCCTCGACAACAGAAATACACTACTTGGTTACGGCTGCATGAATATTCTCATTTTTAGTAAATCTCCTCTCCCTCGCTCCCTCGGCGAGTCTGTGTGGCAGTTTTGACGCTTTGCCCATAACAATAGTACTGTCCCAAATACTTCAACTCTGGAGTATGTTTCTACTTCCCGCGTCATTTCACTCCTACGCTGTGATGTGCCTTTCAGCGTACCGCAGCAGAAAACCAGGAACGCGTAATCTCTTGTGACAATGCGCCACTCTTGCTGTTCCATGGACTTAGCGTGGGATTACATGGGTAGCTTAATTCCTGAAGTCCCTACGTAGTTTCAAGAAACAGTTTATCGTGGTAAATGTTCTAGCACTCCCCACGTACCACTGCCGTAAGTACTGTGAAGATAAGATTAGATCAATTACATCCCTATAAACATTTATGGCTACAGCTGAACATTTACAGGCGTCTTCTCTAAAAATTACTACATATTTCTGTTCAAGGATTCCTCATTGGTATATAAGGAGATGTTAAAGAAAAACATCTTTATCTGAAAATACTATTCCTACCTGTAGGACATTTTATTTCCATGACCAGATCGTCAAAGAGTTTTATAGCTGCGTATTTCATCCCTTTCCGAGCCAAAGCTAGATTTGTTAAAATACACTCCTGGAAATGGAAAAAAGAACACATTGACACCGGTGTGTCAGACCCACCATACTTGCTCCGGACACTGCGAGAGGGCTGTACAAGCAATGATCACACGCACGGCACAGCGGACACACCAGAAACCGCGGTGTTGGCCGTCGAATGGCGCTAGCTGCGCAGCAATTGTGCACCGCCGCCGTCAGTGTCAGCCAGTTTGCCGTGGCATACGGAGCTCCATCGCAGTCTTTAACACTGGTAGCATGCCGCGACAGCGTGGACGTGAACCGTATGTGCAGTTGACGGACTTTGAGCGAGGGCGTATAGTGGGCATCCGGGAGGCCGGGTGGACGTACCGCCGAATTGCTCAACACGTGGGGCGTGAGGTCTCCACAGTACATCGATGTTGTCGCCAGTGGTCGGCGGAAGGTGCACGTGCCCGTCGACCTGGGACCGGACAGCAGCGACGCATGAATGCACGCCAAGACCGTAGGATCCTACGCAGTGCCGTAGGGGACCGCACCGCCACTTCCCAGCAAATTAGGGACACTGTTGCTCCTGGGGTATCGGCGAGGACCATTCGCAACCGTCTCCATGAAGCTGGGCTACGGTCCCGCACACCGTTAGGCCGTCTTCCGCTCACGCCCCAACATCGTGCAGCCCGCCTCCAGTGGTGTCGCGACAGGCGTGAATGGAGGGACGAATGGAGACGTGTCGTCTTCAGCGATGAGAGTCGCTTCTGCCTTGGTGCCAATGATGGTCGTATGCGTGTTTGGCGCCGTGCAGGTGAGCGCCACAATCAGGACTGCATACGACCGAGGCACACAGGGCCAACACCCGGCATCATGGTGTGGGGAGCGATCTCCTACACTGGCCGTACACCACTGGTGATCGTCGAGGGGACACTGAATAGTGCACGGTACATCCAAACCGTCATCGAACCCATCGTTCTACCATTCCTAGACCGTCAAGGGAACTTGCTGTTCCAACAGGACAATGCACGTCCGCATGTATCCCGTGCCACCCAACGTGCTCTAGAAGGTGTAAGTCAACTACCCTGGCCAGCAAGATCTCCGGATCTGTCCCCCATTGAGCATGTTTGGGACTGGATGAAGCGTCGTCTCACGCGGTCTGCACGTCCAGCACGAACGCTGGTCCAACTGAGGCGCCAGGTGGAAATGGCATGGCAAGCCGTTCCACAGGACTACATCCAGCATCTCTACGATCGTCTCCATGGGAGAATAGCAGCCTGCATTGCTGCGAAAGGTGGATATACACTGTACTAGTGCCGACATTGTGCATGCTCTGTTGCCTGTGTCTATGTGCCTGTGGTTCTGTCAGTGTGATCATGTGATGTATCTGACCCCAGGAATGTGTCAATAAAGTTTCCCCTTCCTGGGACAATGAATTCACGGTATTCTTATTTCAATTTCCAGGAGTGTGTAATGCAGATAATTTTCTTCTCTAGGGTTGTACTTGTGAATATCTCTGTTGCACTCATACTCACACGGATTGTTGCTAACGAATTTCATAAGTGAATAAATGTACCGTGAGGCTGTGGTTAAAATTTACAGCTAACTAAAGTGACGCCTGCAAAATGTACTTGTGTGAACTCCACACATAATTACAATTATTTTCTTTTGCGCAGTGAATACTTTTTACCTAAATGTGGAGCTGTCCTAGAATACCGTCCCAGTAGAATAGGTAACAGGGATGTCGGAGACTGTGTCAAAATTTCGTGCGGTATTACTATGCACGCTGGCGATTGCCATTTAGAACATTTACGAATTGTTATAAGGTGCAAGGCCTTTATGCCATTAACAAAAAAAAATTAGGAAGGATAATAATGTCTATATCTACAACGCTAAATGAAAAAAATGATGTTTATCACCTATTATTAAAGCTATCAGTTCCTTAGAAAGGAGTACAACACGTTTTGATTATTTACGCAATTAACATTAAATACCTGACACGTAGCAAAGCTAGTTTTAAATCTAACCTCATATCGTTTCTTCTGGACACCATCTTTCATTCCATGTACGAATTTTTGTGCAAAAACCGGTAACCTATAAAAAACATGTAGTTGCATGATCAGTACTGAAAAAAATATACCATCTCAGGATTAAAACTAAACTGAATTTTTGTCAGTGTTCGGAAGAACATGACGATGATGTTAAAAAGGAAAACAGATTCTAATGTTCTGCTAAATCACATTTATGTGTCACAAAGAGGCCCTCGGCTTCTCAGGCCATCTTGAGGTGACAACTGACTGTCGCAAACACAGATAAACAAGATATATGACTTACACAGATATTATTTGTGCAGAAGGTGTAGAAATGACTTACAATAATTACATTAACACAAAAAGGGAGGGTAAACAAAGTTTTTACGTGAAGAAACATGTAAGAAATGATGAGAAATAAAATGAATTTACAGTTTGAATCTATTATTTGAAAAGAAAACTTAAAATAACGAGGGGGAAAATGGAAACTGAGTCTGGTCATCTAATACTAAGCTGGCATTCTTTGTCACGTTTTTGTTGATTTCCGACATTTCCAGTAGGGTCTTCTTTCTGATTTCTTTTGGTAGAATGTAAAACTTCACATTCTACATCATACGGATGGTTTTCTGCTAAAAGATGATCAATTAAGGTCGAATCTCTCTTCGTTATTCGCCAGCTTCTCTCGCAGCGTAATTGCCACAACTGTGCCTGATCAATATACGCCTTTTAAGACTGATTGCAAGTGATTTTATATACATCACTCAGTGGGAAGGGCTGCATTTTGAACTGTATTGGTACCATTGGTCTGTAGTTGCAAGACTTTACTTTTTTTGCAAGATTGTCTCAAATATTGATAATGTACGGAATTTCATCAGACTTTGAAACTATTGAGTGATTGCTGCTGGCCAGCGTACAAAAGTGGTGGAATTTTATTCGTTTCCTTTTTTTCGTAGATTATTATCAATAGGGCAGAGCTATGACCTTTGCTGAAAGCGATTTCTTTGATCGTTTGTAGTTCTGTCTGAAAGGCTGATTTGGATGTTTATCTGTGTTTGCAACAGTCAGCTGTCACCTGAAGATGGCCTGGGAAGCAGAAAAACGGTTTGTGACCAAATAAATATAATTTTGCAGAATATTGGGAAGTATTTTCGTTTTTAATATTGCAACTGATCATTCATCGATATAGTGTAACCGGACTCGTTTCACGTCATTTCGAAGAGAAAAAAAATCGTTCAAATGATGTATGTAACGTTTAACTATGCTGAAGAGCAAAGAAAGTGGCACGCCTGCCTAATATCGCGCAGGACCCCCGCGAGCACGCAGAAGTGCCGCAACACGATGTGACATTGACCCGACTAATGTCTGAAGTAGTGCTGGAGGAAACTGACACCATGAATCCTGCAGCGCTGTCCCTGAATCCGTAAGAGTGCGAGGGGGTGGAGATATCTTCTCAACAGCACACCGCAAGGCATCCCAGATATGCTCAATAATTTTCATGGTTGGGGGAGTCTGGTGTCAAGCGTAAGTGTTTAAACTCAGAAGAATGTTCCTGGAGCCACTCTGTAGCAACTGTGTGGGGTGTCACATTGTCCTGCTGAAATTGGCCAAGGCCGTCGGAACGCGGAATGGACATGAATGGATGCAGTTGATGAGAGACGTGTCAGGTGACCAATATCGCTCCAACTGCACACGCCCCACACCATTACAGAGCCTCCACCAGCTTGTGCTGACATGCAGGGTCCATGGATTCATGAAGTTGTCTCCATACCCGTACACGTCCATCCACTCGATACAATTGGAAACGAGACTCATCCGACCAGGCAACATGTTTCCAGTCA
The DNA here is from genome assembly GCF_023864345.2 of Schistocerca serialis cubense. Taxonomy (NCBI): domain Eukaryota; kingdom Metazoa; phylum Arthropoda; class Insecta; order Orthoptera; family Acrididae; genus Schistocerca; species Schistocerca serialis. The sequence goes on from NC_064641.1 coordinate 17,879,205, forward strand.
TCAACAGTCCAATGACATTGTTGACGGGCCCAGCAGAGACGTAAAGCTTTGTGTCGTGCAGTCATCAAGGGCACACCAGTGGGCCTTCGGCTCCGAAAACCCATATCGATGATGCTTCGTTGAATGGATCGTACGCTGACACTTGTTGATGGTCCAGCATTGAAATCTGCAGCAATTTGTGGAAGGGTTGCACTTCTGTCACGTTGAACGATTCTCTTCAGTCGTCGTTGGTCCCGTTCTTGCAGGGTCTTTTTCCGGCCGCAGCGATGTCGGAGATTTGATGTTTTACCGTAGTCCTGATACTCACGGTACACTCCTGAAATGGTCCTTTGGCGCTTCAGTATATATACCTGTCTAAACATTCTTTTCTGACAGTTGATTCCTTATCTCAAAGCAGTCAGATTAAGGAGCTCTACCACCTGAAGAGTTTTCACTCCAAACCTTTGGAACATATTATACGGTACAGGAAAGTCGGTTCCAACACCGCCAGTAAGTTGTAAATCCTCGGGCCGTGAGGCAGTCTCAGGTGATGTGTCGACCCGAAGGTGTGAGTGCGACTCCAGATCTGGAATGCCGTTTAAACCGTTCAGGAAGTGTTACTATTGCTTTCCAATGCGGAGTAATTGTTCACTTCTCATACTAATAGTGCGTGATCCATTAAACAAAAATGAATCGAAGATTTTTGTCGGCATGATACCTCATTTGCTGCCAGATGATGACCTCAATGAATTATAATTTATTAGGTCAGTTTTTCGAGAAAACGACATATTATATCTTTCATAAAATTCCCATTACGTTCACTATAATGCAATGCACATTCGGCCCTGCACAGAAGTGAAGAAAATCCAATGAATTTGTAGTAGAAAAGACACTGGGTTAGAAACAGCGCAACTGATCTGGGAACTATTCTCTCCAGTTACACGACGTGGAAGCAGACGAAAGAACGTTACAGCCATCTGGAAGGCTCAGAATATGGAAGAGTTCGTGAAGATTACGCCCGGTGTTTTCTCTGCAAAAAATAACAAATGAAATACTTCCTTTTAAACGGAGAACGAATGCGTTAGTAACTGAAACGTCGAAATGGTCTCGCCCAGTGTCACGAAAAGTAAACACCGGGGAGACAACCGTCCGAAAATTCTACGTAACCCAATTGTGTCTCAAAGGAATTACTGCTAACAAGAACACTTTAATGTCTAAGTTATAATGGTTGGTTGGTTGTTTTGGGGAAGGAGACCAGACAGCGTGGTCATCGTTCTCATCGGATTAGGGAAGGATGGGGAAGGAAGTCGGCCGTGCCCTTTCCGAGGAACCATCCCGGCATTTGCCTGGAGTGATTTAGGGAAATCACGGAAAACCTAAATCAGGATGGCCGGACGCGGGATTGAACCGTCGTCCTCCCGAATGCGAGTCCAGTGTCGAACCACTGCGTCACCTCGCTCGGTAAGTTATAATGCACATTGACTATACAAAGTGGAAAAAGTCGACATGGATGTTACGGCACGTAAGCATGTGAAACTGAAATAAAGCCACAGTTCCAGCGTGGAAGCCCAGATTGAAGATTATTTTTCTCTCTTCAGATTCTTGTTGGTAGATCGAGAAGTAACATGGATTAAAGTAATTATGCCACTGCGTACGACACCCTGTCCGTGAAGCAGATAGAGGAAGAAAACATGGCAACGTCCTCTTTTCCGTTGTGAAAGTGATTCTTGCTTTTCCAGTTGGTGCTCCACGTTGAGAAGATTAGAAGAGTATGCCAGCAAAATGCCGTCCGGATCAAATCTGGCGGTGAATTTTGAGTAAAATGGTGTATTTTGATGAGTCGAAAGTTTAGATGGTGGGTGGGTGATGAAAGTTCAACGTCTGTGAAGACATGATTGTCATATGACACAGCATCGGTGAAGGTGCTCAAGGTAGGGGAAGAAAAACGTCCTTAGCCGTATCGTGCGAACCAGCCTGGCAGTGAAGCTGACACTCGCCTACAATGGTTTAGAGGAACTGTGAAAAAAATCGAGATTCAGGTAGCTTGATGGGAATCGAGCCTCCCCAGTAGAGTTTCAGTCTGGGATAGCAACATAAAAAAAGAAATCAATTCTTAAAAGTTTTTTCACTGCCCTGTCGCCTGTTTGCAATGACTAGGCCATTGAAGACGTAAGACAGAGATCTATTTGTCTGACGGTGCCACTCAATATTTTTTTCCTTATTTCCCTTTTTTTTGCTGCATTTTTGTTGCTCCCGTAACACATTCACGATTTACAACAAGGGATTTTGTTTCCGCCGTATGTAACTGGATGCGCAATTGAGCGGAAGTTTAATGCTTCTAATTGTATCTTCTGCAACAATGAAGGATTTTGAACACGTTACTTTGGATTGGTAAAAAGAAGGCCCATAAATACAAAAACACTCAACACAGTTCCTGTCAATTTAGGTTGCCAGCGTTTTCGGGCCGCCAGTGTTAAGACATGCTTGTGTGTGTAATGACAATTAAAGTTCATTACTTGTTAGTCATATACTGCAGATTCAATGTAAAAATGTAATTTTTTTAAATTTTTATATCTGTCACACACATTTCATTGCTCCCTCCCCCCACCTCCAAGCGGACAGGTAGAGCTGTTTCAAAAAAAAAAAAAAAAAATGGTTCAAAATGGCTCTGAGCACTATGGGACTCAACTGCTGTGGTCATCAGTCCCCTAGAACTTAGAACTACTCAAACCTAACTAACCTAAGGACATCACACACACCCATGCCCGAGGCAGGATTTGAACCTGCGACCGTAGCAGCAGCGCGGCTCCGGACTGGAGCGCCTTTAACCGCACGGCCACCGCGGCCGGCAGAGCTGTTTCAGGTGAGAGCTTATCCTACAACGCGAGTCTTTACAACCAAATGCACCGCAGAACGTCCGAATTAGAAATATTTGGAAGGACAATTTCGGTTGCAGCTCTGACTTGTTAACCAGAGAAACATCTCTAAAAAAAACTCCGTGGATCAGGGGTTTAAGGAGTATTTTTAATTTGAATCTGAACCAACGTTGTCCCAGATATAAATTAAAAATGTTTGTGCAAGCACAAGCGCTTTGGTCTCTCTCTCTCTCTCTCTCTCTCTCTCTCTCTGTGTGTGTGTGTGTGTGTGTGTGTGTGTGTGTGTGTGTGTGTCTTCAGCGAGGGGCAGAGAGCTTATACAATCATAAGACATAATTCACAACTTCCGAAGGAGATGCCAACTAAATCAACAATAGAGTACATCTCTCCCGTAGATTGTATTGGACGGTAGAACCATCCCATAGGGTGTCCCACCAGGAGTTGAACACAATTTTCTCCTTCCTGCCCCATCATTCACTAACGTAAACTTGAAAGCTGTACCGTTGATGCTACGTAGATAAAAAGCACTGAAATTTCAATTGCACCATTCACTAACTTAAACTTGAAAAGTGTATCGTTGATACTACGTCGATAAAAAGCACTGAAATTTCAAATGTAATAAACGTGCAAATCAGCAATATTACAATAATCGAAAGTGTTTGCTGGTTACCTTCGCGGATATTACTCTTTCCTTTTGCGCTCTGTTGTGAAGTTCATGCTAACAGCTCCTTCTAGGTCACTCATATACAATGTTATCCAGTGAGCTGAAGAAGAGATTCGTTAAGCGAGGGGGAGTGTCTGTAATATAAGATGATGCGATTCGCTTCCTGTAAACAGCACCTCATTTCTCGTTCAACGACTACACTTTCTCTCTGAGGAACATAAACCAAGACAAAAAGCAACCGCAGACGAGTTAAACTACCGGTCTACTCAAGTAAGAAACGAGCACAAAGTAACGCAAAGGTTTCCCCTTATACGTAACGAAGGTCTTCTGTGCAGCAATATTCGGCAAGTTTGCGTTAAACTTTTGAGAAAAAGACGGTAGTATGTGTGTCGGCAGAGAACATCTGATCGTTACTACCTAAAATTACGGCCCCAACGTCAGGTGAACGTCTGAATGCTGATTCAGCAATTTAAATTACTGGTTCGTCTCGGTGTATCCTTTTACGGTTCTGATCTGTTAGCAATTCAGGGAGGTTTTTGGCCAGGGCCGCGTGTAAATGGTTATAAGACTGCGAAAGTTTTCGGCGTTGTTACGGTGCTTTGCGTTAGTGGGAATAATTACGCAGTAATTTTCGGCCTAAGCTCTTGGGTTTTTCCATTTCGCTTCCCTGTGGTCCCTTCATTTTGATTCCATTTACTGCGCTTGTTTTGTACAGTTACCTCACTTTTAAATTCTCTGTAGAGCCCACACAGAAGACGTTTATCACCCCTTGGAATGGATGCCGATTACGGCATTTTGCATTAGCCTTAACACCAGTACTAGCACCGGTAAAAATTTACATTACTTACAATATTTGCTTAAAGTAACGATTTTCAACATTTTCCCTTTATTCGAGCAGAGGAAGTATTTGTAAGTAGGCTGTTTAGGTTTTTATGTCGGTAACGCCACGTAGCGCTCTGTATGAAAATCACTGACTATGCTGTGTGTAGTCTGTGGCAGGTTTGCAGTGTTGGAATATTCTAGTGTTGGGCAATTGGATGTGAACAGCGCGTAGCGTTGCGCAGTTGGAGGTGAGCCGCCAGCAGTGGTGGATGTGGGGAGAGAGATGGCAGAATTTTGAGAGCGGATGATCTGGGCGTGTGTGCATCAGAAAGAGTAAATTTGTAAGACTGGATGTCAAGAACTGATATATAAATATATTATGACTTTTGAACACTATAAGGGTAAATACATTGTTTGTTCTCTATCAAAATCTTTCATTTGCTAACTACGCCTATCAGTAGTTAGTGCCTTCAGTAGTTTGAATCTTTTATTTAGCTGGCAGTATTGGCGCTCGCTGTATTGCAGTAGTTCGAGTAACGAAGATTTTAGTGAGGTAAGAATTCATGAAAGGTATAGGTTATTGTTATTCAGGGCCATTCTTTTGTAGGTATTACTGAATGTCAAATTGCGTTGCGCTAAAAATATTGTGTGTCAGTTTAGTGAATGTCTGAGTACGTTCAGTTTTGCTCAGCTGTTTGAAAATCAAATAACGTAGGAGTTTATCAGCACAGTCATTCATTAATTTTTCAAAGGGGACGTTTCATATTTATAGGGGAAAAAAAACAAATTGCTTTTGTCTCGACCAACATTTGTTTACCACTAACCGGCTTTCGGTTTATTAAGCCCTTGTCAGTTAATTAGTTACAAGCAACGTAGGCGCGGTTTGATCTGGTGACCAAAGTAACTTAAAAACTACGCGGTCTTCGAAGAAGTGATAAATGGTGTCATGACGTCAGGCTATACAAGCACTAAGTTCTAAACTAACATTTGGTTTCTACATCGTACAGCCATCTCGTCAGTTTCGGACTCGAAGCCACTTTTCTGAGTTAGTTGTGGTCTTCAGTCTGAGGCTGATTTGATGCGGCTATTCACGCTGTCCTATTCTGTGCAAACATCTTGATTTCTGAGTAAGTACTTGGAACATACTTCCATTTGGACCTGCTTTCTGTAGTCATCCCTTGGTCTCTCTCTACAGTTTTTCTCCCCACGCTTCCCTACGATACGAAACAGGATTCATTCGTGCCTCAGCCTGTGCGCTATCAATCGATCCCTTCTTTTACCTAAGTTCTGTTGTAAATTTCGGTTTTCTTTAGTTAGCTTCAGTTCCTCCTCATTAATTACGCGATATATCCATCTAATCTTAGCATTTTTCTGTAGCAACGCATCAGAAAAGCTTCTAAACTCTTCTTGTCTGAAGTACCGCACTGCAGATAAATACTGAAGAAAAAACTTCCTAAAACCTGAACTTGTATTAGATGCTAGCAAATTCCTCTGCTTTTTCTGACACAGCCAGTCTGTCCTGTGTGTACTGAAGCAACATTTACGTCATCGCCGTCATGGTGGTCGCCGTCGTCGTTGTCGTCAGCTCCTTCACTATGCACTACTGGTTGAAGACCACCTCCAGACTTTTCTATACATTTAGACCTTTAGCGACGCACGAGTATGCTGTTCTTGCCTATTTTGTAATGTCATCTGCCCATCCGCCATTAGGTCGTCCTCACAGTCTCTTCTTATCTCTTGGAATGCAGCAATGATCTTCCTTTAATATCCGTTCGTTTGGCTGCATCTTCCTTGTTCTTCTATTTGATGTTGATTATAACCGTAATTACGTCTTCTACTCCAGTCTTCCGGCTCATTTGATTGTTTCCCCCGCCAGACCCAGCAATTCCCAACATGCGCCTCTTTATTTCTCACTTAGCTTTCCTCAGGTTTCGAATGGTTTTCGCATTAAAACACCATGTCTCACTGCCATAACTCAAATCTGGCGATGTACAGGGTGATCAAAAAGTCAGTATAAATTTGAAAACTGAATAAATCACGGAATAATGTAGATAGAGAGGTACAAATTGACTCACATGCTTGGCATGACATGGGGTTTTATTAGAACAAAAAAAAAATACAAAAGTTCAAAAAAGGTCCGACAGATGGGGTGCTTCATCTGATCAGAATAGCAATAATTAGCATAACAAAGTAAGACAAAGCAAAGATGATGTTCTTTACAGGAAATGCTCAATATGTCCACCATCATTCCTCAACAATAGCTGTAGTCGAGGAATAATGTTGTGAACAGCACTGTAAAGCATGTCCGGAGTTATGGTGAGGCATTGGCGTCGGATGTTGTCTTTCAGCATCCCTAGAGATGTCGGTCCATCACGATACACTTGCGACTTCAGGTAACCGCAAAGCCAATAATCGCACGGACTGAGGTCTGGGGACCTGGGAGGCCAAGCATGACGAAAGTGGCGGCTGAGCACACCATCATCACCAAACGGCGCGCGCAAGAGATCCTTCACGTGTCTAGCAATATGGGGTGGTTCTAATAAAAACCTATGTCATTCCAAGCATGTGTGTTGATTTTTACCTCTCTACCTACATTATTCCGTGGTTTATTAAGTTTTCAAATTTATACTGACTTTTTGATCACCCAGTATAGTGATCATAAACTTTCTGTTTCAGATGTATCTGAATCTTTGTTTTAAAAATTCCTTTTTAGTGTACCAAAATCACTTTAGGCCTGTTTTTCTTGTGTTTATTTTCTTGTCGATCCAGGTGTGTTGCAACACCTCTAAATTTAAAAAAGCTCAGATTCTGGTCTGTAATTCCGCTGATAATCTGTTGCAGTCCTTTCCTGTGGATGTGATGATTATATATTATTTTAGCTTTGTTATAATTTAACAGGTTTTCTTTCCTTTACTTATTACTAAAAGGCTTTTGATAATGTACATCGAAGCTAACTCTGCGAAATTTTAAGATGCAGATTGAATCTATCGCGTAAGAACTGTGTAGGGTTTATATTATAAATAATAAAATAAAATAAAAATAGTGGACAGCAGGCATACTATGGCTGAAATAAACCGATGATGTACAGCAATAAAAGAATTTAAAATTAATAACGTGGACGTCAGTACACTGCTTTCTGCTGATGACTGTGTCATGGAACTATACGCAGAACGTTGACAAAGGAAGTCCACAGAGATATTCTACTGAAGCTCTACAAGGGTATAGTTATGCCTGTGCTGCTTTGTGGATGCGAAAACTTGTTCATTAAGAAGAGAGATGAAAAGAGAACAGAAGCATGTGAAATAATCTTGCTTAAATACGTAGCTGGATGTACTTCAAAACGAAAAAAGAGAAATAATGACATTCGGGCTCAAATGAATGTGCAAAACATCAATGGCACAATAAAACAATATCGTTAAAGATGGAAAGAGCACAAACCGCATCCCAGACGTAAGAATCACGAAAAGAATATAAACCAAGAGGAAAAAGTTATTTAGGAACACCGACTAGAAAAATTCCTTGACCAATTTTGAAGGCGACGGAACGGACCAAAAGACTCACCTCCGGGTATAGATGGTGATGATAATTTATTTTCAGCATTGCTTCCGAATTTGCATCATTTATTCCATCCATTCGTCTTTGAGCTTTATCTACACGAGAGCCAAACGTGACCAATGTATCACAAAACAGGAATCAACTCAGATACGTCCCGTTAACTAATATTCGTTCTTGGTTGTCCCAGTTTAACACACTTCGAGGCTCTTTTCATATAGCTCTAGATGGTCAAAACAGTAACTTTAATGTAATTTGGTTTTTAGCAGTTTAACTCCGGAAAGATTCCTTCAGTATGGTTGTTGTCATTGGAGTTTTTGTTGCGCTAGCGAAACATTAAAATATTGTCTCATCCAAAGAACGTACGCATGAAATGATCAAACGGCAAGCAAACATTAATTGAGCTCTTGGATTGGCATTTCATTTCAGATAACGAACTTTTGCTCTCTGGTCGACAAAAAGTAGAGGGCTGTGCCTAGTGTGCTACGGTGATTGAGAGGGAAGGAATCTGCATTGTGAGAGAATATTAGTCTTGAGTGTTGCGTCGCTGTGTTATCTCCTTTCATCCTCATTTGTCTGGAAAAATATCAAACATCTCTTAACGGTGTGTCGAATCTGTTCCCACGATTTGACCCCGGATGACTTCTTTTTATTACTTCAACTCTAAACCACGTTTCCCAAGCTTAAGCTCAGGAAATTTAGCACAGACATGTGAAAGTGGCTTCTGGGAAGCGCTGCAAAAAAACGCAGAGATGTTCGGAAAGGTATACTGCAAGCTAAGGCACCTTCTCTGAAGCATTTGGTATCTGAAATGTTTTAACAGTGACAATAAAACACCTGGCATTCACACGTTTCATACAACCTACTCCAACGCTTATATCGAGCTAAGTTATCCATCGTTAAGATAACAATAGGAAACATACAGTCTTTTCGGAAGGAACTATTCAAGACGTGAGAAGGGACGCTTCTTTTCGATGCATCCTCGCTAAAGCGACAGCGCATGCTGAGTGAACTTTATTTTCATGGCAGTAAATAGTGGGTTTCAGATTAAACCTTGAGATTGCGCCATTAACAAACTGATTTAAGAGACAGGGAGAAGTAAGTAGTCATTGCACTATTACAACATCCGAGATTCCAGCATTTAATAGTGGGTCATGATTAATGAGCAATCTTCGAGTAGCTCGGTACAAGCTGTTGTCCTAAAACATATTCTGAACATCATTCTCCTCATTGTGACTATCGCCTAACAAATCTCTCCTCTATCCTATCATCTTTTTATATTATTCTTAAAGAAACAACAAAATGTTATTTATATTTCAACCTTAAATTATTGTTATTTTGAAAAGTATCATTCTTTGTAAATGTTGTAGATAAAACAAAAGAAAAGAAAACTCTAAAAAGATTAAAAACGAAAATTGTAACATGTACGACCTGTTTTCATCATCAGGTAACATGTCTATAATTTGGCAATAAACAATAATAAATAATATCGCCTATCAGGCCATTGCGACACGCTGAAAACCAATTGCCCGCCCCCCAATAAAGTACCAACGCTTTCTCCAAAGTTTCAGACTGATGTCGTTGTAATTTTCTAATTACGTTCAAGGTGAGCCCAGCTCGATTCAATTAAACCAATCAAATACCAGGTTTGCTCAATGCACCTTCACACACCTACCATCTCTAGCAATTACAACCCGATTCTGAATATTACTCGTCATCGCCATGCACACGTGCCCACGATCGAACATGAGCAAAATTTATGTCAAAAGTTCATTGAACTTGGTCTGGGAATAATATATCTAAGTTTTCCATCAACCCGGTGTGTCGCGCAGGTGTGTTGGTAATGTGACCTGTGCCAATCGGAAGGTCACCCCTGACGTTGTTTGTCGACACGCGCATAGAACAACAGGTCGAAAGCCGCACTCGAATGGCTTACGGCATTTCAGCCACATCAGCACCTACATACATACTCCGCAAGCCGCCGTACGGTGCGTGGCGGAGGGTACCCTGTGCCACTCGCAGATAGAACCGGGGGAAAACGACTGTGTATACGCCGCCGCATGAGCCCTGATTCATCGCATCTTACACACAAAATGTACGTTGAAGGCAACCGAATCATTCTACAGTCAGTTTTAGAAGCCTGTTCCCTAAACTTTCTCAGTAGTATTCTTCGAAATGAGAGCTCCCGAAGCAATCTGTAACACCTGCATGGTGACCGAACCTACCGGTAACAAATCCAGCAGCTCGCCTGTGAACTGCTTCGATGTCTTCTTTCAATCCGGCCTCGTGCGGATCCCAGGCACTCGAGCAGTACTCAAGAATAGGCTGCACCAGCGTCCTATATACTGTCTGTTTTACAAATTAACCACACTTCCCAAAAATTCTCCCAATAAACCGAAGTGGACCATTCGCCTACCCTAATACAGTCCTCACATTCTCGTTCCATTTAATATCGCTAGGGAATGTGGCATTAATTTCGACTGATAACACTAATAATAAGAATGAACGTAGCTGTTCGCCAAGCATGTACGAGAATAATAGAGGTTTCGATACGCACAGCTTGCAGTACAGTCCGTTCACAATGGCTCCTCTCTGTCTCTGCCAGTCGCCAGCAAAGGTCTCCCTTTATACAAAGAGTAATATCTGCGTTTCCGCGCAACTGCAAGTTTTCGTCATATTCTCTGACAGACTTCACAAAAACGCGCGTGCTACTTGTCCCAAGGGGATTCCTGCATCAGGAACTCCGATACTTTCAGGGTATTTTCACTTCAGGAGGCATTTCCTCTGGGCTGACAAAGTAGTTGATGCCTGATGGAAATAAGTGAGATGTATGTTCATAGCGGTATGCACAGGCAGCACAGCCAGCTTCTGAGCTTCAGAAACATTATACGGTGATTTTGTTTATAAATGTCCTTCTTGATCGCCTATGTTATAAAACTCACATCACTGGTTTCGAGTTACTGTCATCATCAGATCTGTTCCGAAAAGAAAATAGAAAAAATAAAAAAATAATATAACATTAACGCTAAATGTGTGGAAAACCTAGGAGTACATAAAAAGATAACAGCAGCCATACATGTCAGCTACACGTAGTTAGATATCAAGTCCTTTCGCCCTAGCTATAAAAAACTGAGTAAAGGAAAAAAAAGTGGTCAGAGCATCTGACTGGCCTGCAGAGGACCCGGGTTCGATTCCCTGTGCGGTCGGGGATTTTCTCCACTCGGGGACTGGGTGTTGCGTTCTTCTCATCATCGTTTCATCATCATCGACATGCAGGTCGCCCCATGTGCGTTCAACTGAAAAGCGGCAGAACTTCCCCCAGCTGGGGAGCCCCTACCTTCATTTCGATGCTGATCATTGCGATCATTTTATTTTATTTCATTTCATATATGAATATAGTCGTCGAATAATCTGCAGACGTGGTTACATGAACAGTGCTGGTAGTGGTCTGGGGGCGTCCTGTGCTTACACAAACACAACTAACCCAGTGGAGGGCACTAGTGCTACGCTACATGAATGATCGGTGTCACAAATTCAGTAGGTTAGAACAGAATACGTATGCTAACTAGTTAAACTGGTTCCACGCAGCAAACTGTGTGTCTAATATAAGATGTAGGAATAAAATCCACGATTAAAATATGACTAAAACATGTAAATGTCAAACACTGTTAAAAGAAATCTGTTGGTATGACAATGTAAATAACACAGCAGTGTGTGAAAGTTCGATTAAAAGGCGTAAAAAGTAGTATACAGTAGAAGCTGTTAACAGAAAGACCTTTCAGGATGACGAAGCTTACAAAACGCAACCTTATGTGAAGATCGTAAGTGAAACAATAACTTTATTATAAACGTCCTGGTAGCGGATAGCGCGTTCAGAGTACGAGAACCCAGCTAGGGCCGCTCGTGGCCTCTCTTTAAGCTGTTCTGTTTTCCTGTGGAGTTGCCTGCGGATGGAAGCACCTGTCCCCGTACCGCTGACGTCTCCTGTGTACAGCCGGCCGCGAAGCCGATGAACCTGTTCATATCAGTAAGTTCGTGAACACGTCTTAGTAAGCGTTCAGGCTAAACAGTTACTGGTCATTGAGCAATAACAGCAAAACAATGGTTGTCGTATTCTATGGATCTACATCTCCATTTCCTCGAATAGGTCCAATCCTTACCGTTCCATATTATCCCGCACATTTCCCGCTGCATGCTTTTCGTTAACCAAATGAGTTCCAAACGCGCTCTCATTTGGGCTTTACGTGTGTTCGCTGACGCGAATTTTGAAATTACTCCGGGGCTGACCAATATAAAATCTTTCACAGTTGTGGCGGTTGATCTAGCAGACCCTGGATTCCAAATATTGATTCTTGTTGATGCCAGATTGGTGGAGTAGCTTGGAAGCAATCGTGGCTTTTGCCTGAAATCAGATTTTAACTTCACTTTTTTCTGAAAGCGTGTGCACTTCTACCGAAAAGTGCACCATTGCATGACACATTAACAAACTTATGCCGGGCGGGATTAGCCGAGCGGTCTAACACGCTGCAGACATGAACTGTGAGGCTGGCCCCGGCGGAGGTTCGAGTCCTCCCTCGGACATGGGTGTGTGTGTGTTCGTCCTTAGGATAGTTTAGGTTAAGTAGTGTGTAAGCTTAGGGACTGATGACCTTAGCAGTTAAGTCCCGCCCGCAGCTCGTGGTCGTGCGGTAGCGTTCTCGCTTCCTACGCCCGGGTTCCCGGGTTCGATTCCCGGCGGGGTCAGGGATTTTCTCTGCCTCGTGATGGCTGGGTGTTGTGTGATGTCCTTAGGTTAGTTAGGTTTAAGTAGTTCTAAGTTCTAGGGGACTGATGACCATAGATGTTAAGTCCCATAGTGCTCAGAGCCAACCAGTTAAGTCCCCTAAGATTTCACACACACATTTGAATTTTTTTTTTTTTTTTAACAAACCTATTGTCGACTGATCCTGTTTTCATCATGTAGTTTTTACCGTGGCTTGTTGTATGGGTTCGTTACATCATGGTAATTATATCCATTGGCCCTGGCTACTTGCTTAATAAAGTTCAATTCTTCTGATTTGTCATTACGGTCGAGTCGCAACTTTAACATCCTGTTGGTCATGGCTGTGTAGTAAGCCCATAAATACTTTTTAGGATTACAGGATTTCACATTTATGATATGTGTCAGTAGCTGTTGGTTCCCTAAATATGCTGATCTTTTGTCTTTCATCTTTCTTACTCAACCTGGTATCTAAAAAGCTTATACTTCCTTCTTCCTTCACTCCCACTGTGATTTTAATTTTGTCCTGTATCACACTGACTCTTAGTGTTACTTTACGTTTTTTTTTTCATCACCTTCATACAGTAGTCTGATGTCATCTACGTACCGTCTGTAATATATATATATATTGTAAACTTATCATTCACTTTTTTTATGAAAGTGTCATCTGAAGTGTCTGCGAAACTGTGGCCCATTTTGAGTGCGTTCTTTGGAGGGTACTTTAGATGAGATTTCCATAAACCAACTGGAAAACAAGTTTTCCGTGAATACGAGTACTATATGTTAGCTTTTACACCTTTTATTCCTGTGCATAGTGGTGTGTTATTTACGTTGTCAGGCCAGTTTGGTTCTGTTAAAAGTAAAATTGGAAATTTGTGGTAAGGTCTTATGGGACCAAACTGCTGAGGTCATCGCTCCCTAAGCCTACGCACAACTTAATGTAACTTAAACTAACTTAATCTTAGGACAACACACACGACCACGCCCGAGGGAGGACTCGAACCTCCGACGGTGGGGGCCGCCCGCACCGTGCCAAGACGTCTGAGACCGCGCGGCTACCACGCGCGGCGTCTGTTAATAGTCTTTATCTTTTCCGTATTTTACGCAAGTTTTAAGCGTGTGTTTTTTTCCCACGTGTTATATTTCATTGTTACAAATAGTTTGCCGTGTGACATCACTTTAATCCATTACTATGCATATTTTACGTTAAACTACTAAATTTGTGGCCACTCATACACTCCTCTACTGACTTGGATATGTTTGTATAAGCGTAGAACGCCCGCCGATCGTTACCAGTACTTTGTATGTAACCATGTCTACAGGTTATTCGACGATGATATTTGTTTCTGAATACTTTCAGTGCTACGTATGGCTGGTATATATTACTACTAACCAAGGTATCTTTTCGTGTATTCGTAGGAATTCTGTATATTTATCTTCATTGTCACATTTTTTTATATATTTTTTTTGGACCGCGCGGGATCAGCCGAGCGGTCTCAGGCGCTGCAGTCATGGACTGTGCGGCTGGTCCCGGCGGAGGTTCGAAGTCTCCCTCGGGCATGGGTGTGTGTGTTTGTCCTCAGGATAATTTAGGTTAAGTAGTGTGTAAGCTTAGGGACTGCTGACCTTAGCAGTTAAGTCCCATAAGATTTCACACACATCTGAACATTTTTTCTTTTTGGAACATATCTGTTGATGACAGTAAGCCGAAAACAGTAACTATGACAACTAAAGTACCAAACGTGATCGGGGAATGTTTACAGACGTCATGGCTTCAGCGGATTACATGTGCACAGTGAGTGAGCGCTTCTTAACCACAGTTGCAATGTTCAGCGCCCAGAATGGATAAGATACAGTTTACATCATATGGTGGCCAATGGAAGACAGAGTACAGGGAACATACCGCCATGGGCTAAAGCAAAATTAAGTATGAGAATAAGCTGCAACTGACGGCGGTTCCACTTGCTGTTGTCCAGTATAGTGACCGCGCCCAAGTGGCGATCGATTCCGTGGGTCCAATGGCGATAGTTTACAGCTGTTGTAGATTCTCGACACGAGACCTTGAGATGTGACCGTGGGCTGTACCGGTTTGTCGCAATAGATGCGGGCCGGCTACGCTGATACGGCGCATGCAAATCCGGACGGCGGCCCCTGGCTGTCGGCTATCGGCGAATCGTCGACTTTGAAACTGCCGAGTAGCCTTGGGCGCACTTCCTATCTGCCAGCCGAATGGGCGGCATCGCTCGCCGCTTCTCGGATTTCGTCGAACGCCGAGTGAGATACCAGCCGAATCTGGCAGGTAACCTCGCGCTAGCGACGCGATGACACGTGGCAACTGGTGGGGACCAGAGCTTGCACGCTTTAGAAGTACCGTGTTTACCGCTACGTGGCCGCATAACTTTCAGATAAAAAAGCGAGCGGAGTTAATTCGCATTTACATATCAAAACAATGAAATTTTAGTATCACACACGCCAAAAGAACGCATGCCAACGGCTTTCCTGCTCATGTTTATGTTAACTACATCTTTGTAAATTATACATGAGTCTCTTACTTGGCCGACGTGCTTTTCGAGATTAAACTCTTTTAGCAGTTGTGTACGGTTCGCTATCTAAAGACATTTTTCTGTGTTTTTTTTAACTTTGTAAATTAAATTGTCTGACAGAGCAGGTTGGGCAACAAATTCATCACCAACATTTTGAAGGCGGGATACTGCGCTCAAAGTAGAAGGATCGTATTTGAAAGACATGAACACTATTTCTATAAGCCAAGAAACAAAAATGCTATTAGTGAACATTTTTCCTAATGGAAATGAGAGATCTGTAAGAATTTCACTTTCACTTTCTCTTACTACTGATACCTGATTATGGGTTTCACGTGATCGAATTAAAAAAAAAAAAAAAATTCTAATCTTAGTGTAAAATACAGGATACACAGCATAATAGCAATAGGCACAATCTTTCCAGGGTATATTTACCCATGTGAAAAGAGAAAATTATCCGGTTGTAAACTGGAATGAAAAAATAACCGCCGCGCCGGATTAGCCGAGCGGTCTGATGCGCTGCAGTCATGGACTGCGCGGCTGGTCCCGGCGGAGGTTCGAGTCCTCCCTCGGGCATGGGTGTGTGTGTTTGTCCTTAGGATAATTTAGGTTAAGTAGTGTGTAAGCTTAGGGACTGATGACCTTAGCTGTTAAGTCCCATAAGATTTCACACACATTTGAACAATTTTTTTTTTTTTTTAAATAAGCGAAGGGTCACAGTTTACGCTTCCGTCTGCGACTAGATTATTAGGGAGGCAGCAATGTCTTTTGTGAGCAAAGAAGAGCAGTCAGTTGTCACACGGGACACACCAGAAAGTTGAGTGTATCACTGCAGTATATTTGAATCTCACTTCCTCTGAATGTGTGGGTAGGGTCGAAACACATACGCTGCCGCACTTGGTGGACGTAGAAACAGATCCACAACAGACAAATGAATCGCAAAGTTACCATAGCAACCAGTAAGCTCGGGAGGAAGATCGCAAAGGAGCATTCGAAACATCGAGTTGACTCAGCTTCCAGCCCTGACTTTATGATGAAAGTTCGTCAAATTTTTGTTGTGGTTTCAAACTGCAAGTTATAAGTTTCCGAAGAACAAATAGGCGCCTAAGACAGTACTTAAATTCTATGCGAACAAGAAATTAGTCATATATACAACTACTGAATCGTTTATACCCTTCAACTTGAAGCTAAATGTTAACTAACAAATCCACAGTAAAGTGGAACACTTGCAGTTTTTCGTTTTAGGTAAGATAAGTATTCAAATCTAATAATAGAGGACATCTTGAAAAACTCTTAAAAGCTGCTATTTTAGATGATCATTACATTTCTGCAACTAATTTAGGCCAATGAACATGATTTTACAGACACGTAAACAGAATAAAAATATTAAACTTCCTGGCAGATTAAAACTGTGTGCCGGACCGAGACTCGAACTCGGGACCATTGCATTTCGCCGGAAACCGCTCTACCGACAGAGCTACCCAGTTTTAATCTGCCAGGAAGTTTCATGTCAGCGCACACTCCGCTGTAGAGTGAAAATTTCATTCTAGGATAAAAATATTGTTTAGCAAAACTACCTTGAAAAGACAATGATGTCAAACAGCAGTCAAAAAATACCCACAAAAATCCTAAATAACAATATTTAGAGTAGTATTTCTTTAAGAAAGCTTGGTTGCTGTCAGTCTCTGTATCTACACAAAATTCTGTTAAGAAACTGAAATTACTTGAGTACAAGCTTTTGTTTCAGACGTTTCTAATTATTTTTACAATAACTGCTGCAAACCACTCCCTCTAAGAGAACGTAGTTTATCGCGGCGACATTCGTGAATAAATGCTTCACGGAGTTCTTGACGCGTCAGAGTTGTATGCACTCTTAGGCTTTCGATGATTTTGTCTGGAGCTATCCGTAGGTCGGGTGGGTCTTTAGTCATGTCGCCGAATTTTGTCATGGAGACTTCAAGAAGTCAGGGAACGCCCGTGTGCTACCACAGATTATGTCGACGTTTGTGACGGATGTTGATTTCGGTAGGTGGCGTGTGATTCAGCTTATTTCTTTGTAACTTTTCAGTACCGAGCGCACTTTGCAGGCACCTTTTAAAGGTGTAAACGCTGTCCCGTCTAAAGTTGTTGCACAGCGGCTATACCCAAGACGCGTGGAAACGGACCTAATATAGAAATAAGTTGAACCAACTACCATCTATAGAAATCAACATCGCTAGCAATGTTCTAGCATACACAGCGACATAATGTCTCGTGACATTTCCACAAATCACTTCGGCCAAATAAATAACGTAACATACGGTCTTCGGATAATTATTGCCGATGGCAACGGAGGACGTCGTCGAAAGCTTGAAATGGCATCAAAGAGATATGATTTAAATTCACTTTTGAAACTGTTACTGCTGTCTGTCAGACATTTTATTTCATCTGGTAATTTGTCAAAAATTTCTGTAGCAGCATATTTTACCCCCTTCTGTGCCAAAGATAGGTTGAGTAAAGGATAGTGTAAGTCTTTCTTTATTCTGGTATGGTAATCATGAATGTTACTATTGTTTTTAACCTGGTCCATGTCGTCGGGAACAAATTTCATTAGTGAGTAAATGTACCGTGAGGCTGTTGTAAGAATTCTGCATTTTAAAAAGATGCCTACGAGACGTGCGACTATGTACCCCACACATTATTCTAACCACTTTCTTTTGAGCAGTGAATACTTTTTGTCGAAGTGTAGAGTTACCCCAAAATATTATTCCGTATGACATCAGAGAGTGAAAGTTCAAATGGTTCTCAGCACTATGGGACTTAACATCTGTGGTCATCAGTCCCCTATAACTTAGAACTACTTAAACCTAACTAACGTAAGGACATCACACACATCCATGCCCGGGGCAGGATTCGAACCTGCGACCGTAGCGGTAGCGCGGTTCCGGACTGAGCGCCTAGAACCGCTAGACCACCGCGGCCGGCAGAGTGAAAGTATGCAAAGTATGTTAGCTTACTAATTTCTATATCCTCAAAATTGGCAATTATTCTGATTGCAAAAGTTGCTGAACTTAGTCACTTTAGAAGATCCAAATATGAATTTTTCAATTAAGATTCTCATATATGTGCACGCCCAAAAACTTAGTATGCTCTACCCTGTCTACTGACTTCTGTTGATGTGTTATATTTATTGAAGGAACTGTACTTTTGCAGCAGAAAATTTGAAGTACTGCGTTTTTTTCAAAATTTAGACCAAGCCCATTTGCAGAAAACCAATTAATAACTTTTCCAAAGACCTTATTTGTATCATCTTCAATTGGAGTTTCTTTTACTGGATTAATAATTATACTTGTATCATTAGCAAACAGTGTCAGTTCAGCTTCTTGTTTCAGATAAGAAAGAAGGTCGTTCACATACACCAAGAACAGAAGGGGACCCATGATTCAACCTTGTGGAACACCTACTGTAATTTCGCCCCAGTTAGATGAAGTGGCAAACTTATTTAAATCACTTGACCCATATAAAGAACTTTTTGTTTCCTGTTCTGTAGGTATGACTTAAACCACCGATATGCTATTCCATTTATAACATGGAATTGTAATTTCTGTAACATAACGTCATGGTTCACACAATCAAATACTTTGGACAAGTCACAGAAAATTCCTATTGGTGACATTTTACTATTTAAACACTATTATGTGGACACTGAAAATGTATATTGCTGTCTCAGTGGAACAGCATTTTTGAAATCCGAACTGTGATTTACTAAGTATCCCATTACTGTTGAGATGGCTAACAACACTTGAGTACATTATTTTCTGAAAGATTTTTGAAAATGCTGTAAGTAAGGATACTGGCCGATAAGTATTGACATCTGTGGTGTCCCCTTTTTTGTAGAGAGGCCTGACAATGGCATATTTTGACCTGTCTGGGAAAATACCTTGAGTTAGTGATGCATTACATATGTGACTCAGAACATCAGCTGTAGCTGCTCCACATTGTTTTAGTATCTTATTAGAGATGTCATCTACTCCAAAAGAACATTTATTTTTCAAAGATTTAATAATTTTATTTATTCCACGTGAGGTTGTTAGGTGAAACTTAATCTGACTAAATTTTTTCAAAACTAACATTGCTATGTATTTCCTGGCTTTTTCTTTTGAACTGTTCTCACCAATTTTTTCCACTACACTTAAGAAATTGTTGTTAAATACATTAGCTACTTGTGTACTGTTGGTTAGGATGGTTTCATTCTCTTTAACGGTAATACTACCTACCCCATGCCGGCCGCGGTGGTCTAGCGGTTCTAGGCGCTCAGTCCGGAACCGCGCGACTGCTACGGTCGCAGGTTCGAATCCTGCCTCGGGCATGGATGTGTGTGATGTCCTTAGGTTAGTTAGGTTTAAGTAGTTTTAAGTTCTAGGGAACTGATGACCACAGATGTTAAGTCCCATAGTGCTCAGAGCTATTTGAACGAACCCACCCCAGTGGTTACTTTTCCTGTCTCCCTTCTAACAACATTCCATATTGATTTGATTTTATTGCCAATGTTGAATTTCTTCTCTAACATACATATTTCTTGATTTCCTTACAACTTTTCTCAGTGTGTTACAATAATTTTTATAGTGTAAAACTACTTCTGAATCTTTACTAGTTCTTGAGGTCTCATACAGTTTTCTTTTTCTTTATGAAGACACTTCAATACCTGTAGTAATCCAAGGTTTCTTTGAAAAGTGTGTGGTATTACATTTAGTAATTTTCTTTGGGAAACAATGTTCAAAAAGGGATATAAATTTATCAAGAAATATGTTGCATTTATCATTAGCATTTGGCTCATTATATACATCTCCCCAATTGACATTTCTTAAACTTTCTCTGAAGTACTCTATAGCTATCGGGTTGAGCGACCTCACACTTTTACTTAATGGTTTCTGAAGTGTACACCCTGTTAGGTTTTGTAAGTTAATCAGTTGTGGATCATGGTCTGACAATCCATTTACTACAGGCAAAGTATGTGTTTGTTTTACATCCTCCGTCTGTACAAATACATATCTGTTAGAGTGCTACTGTCTTGAGCTATACATGTAGGGAAATTACCACTGATTATAAGATATATGTTGTTAATAACACTTCTAGTTCACTTTTCCTATCAGAATTACTTAGAAAGTTTACATTGAAATGACAGATTTATATTTTCTTTTTGTCTGACAGACACCATAATAGGGAGTCAAACTTTTTTATGAATAGCTCCCAGTCTCCTATTGGGGACCTGTAGACTGTTTCTGATATCAATACTACATTATCTAGCTGAAGTTCACATGCAGAAACCTCAAAGTGCTGATCAACACAAAATTTGTTCACTTGTACAGTAATTATGCACTGCAATTGGATGCACTGTTTTTACGGTCGGAGCCGTTGTAAAACGGTTTTTCAAATGAAAATTTTGTTCGAGTAAACTCCAGGGGAAGGCGGTATGGCCCTATAGGTAGTGGTAATGTTTCGCTAAAATGCGCGTGGCCGGCTACCTATGCGGGACGACGTAATCGGGAGTCGGATGATGTACCACCGTCACGACGTGATAATGAAATTCGTCTGACATTCTTGCGCCCATCCGCACAGCGAAAGTTCAGGCAAGCTGGGAATGAAGCGTTAGGCATAACGGATTGCGGGATGAGTCGGGCGAAAACACGCGTGCCGGTGGCTTCGGAGCCCCGTATCGCCGACCTCCAGCCTGTCACTAGCGCGGCGCGAAATATGAGTTACTGGCGCGTCCCGTTTTGGAAAGAGCGGTTTCAATTGCTCCGTACGACCGACACCGTCCTTGGGATTATTAATGAACGCTCAAGATGGGAAAGGGGACCGTCAGCCCCAGCTGCAAGTGCACGTATCGAGTGACCGGGGTGCGTTGCAAATCCAGAGTCAAGACGAATGAGCAATGTGGATGACTCATGTGGTTTTTTACATACATCATTAGGTTTCATTTTATTACGGTGTCAGTCTTTTTCTGACAGATGCCATATTTTGTCATACTAAAGAATCTTGACAAGTGGTTCTCCCTTCAACACAGATTCTCTTCTGCTGTTGCCAGAAGGTCCGAGCGTAACCTTTAGGCATTGTGAAAGGTCAGCACCTACTTGCTGTAAGGTTAACGCTGAAATTCGAGTTGTCTGTATTTCCGATGGTAGGGATACCTGTACTGGACTCGTTCTTTATTTTTTGTCTTTGACCGTAAGCAACTATACGAGAAGTCCTACGAGACGTGTAGCGCTACTGGTGCTTACTGTGGAGAGGCAAGGCACGAAATGCAAACTCCTTCAAATGGTTCAAATGGCTCTGAGCACTATGGGACTTAACAGCTATGGTCATCAGTCCCCTAGAACTTAGAACTGCTTAAACCTAACTAACCTAAGCACACCACACAACACCCAGTTGTCACGAGACAGAGAAAATTCCTGACCCCGCCGGGAATCGAACCCGGGAACCCGGGCGCGGGAAGCGAGAACGCTACCGCACGACCACGAGCTGCGGACGCAAACTCCTACGTCACTGGCCAGAAATGTATCTTTACCGGTTCAACGCGTCTATGAGTGTAGCCTAGAGAACTGTCTGTTAAAAAGCAACGTAGGGTTTTATTGGCTAGGATCTCTCTTCTCCAACTTCACCTGAGCTGGGGACACGCGGCCAATCACATGTGACGGATTTCGACAGTATAACGCAACTGCCCGAACGCTCGTCTCCCTGCGTGTGTCTGCGCGAGGGAGGTTTTCTTGCCTTTTTTGGTATAAACAATGTCAACAACTGTCGCCTATACATCGTTTTTTGCTGCTTCTCTGCCGGAATGGGAGCCCCTGCTGGAATGCGTTCGCTCAGTGTTCCCAGAGCTACTGGGTCATAAGATTGCACGAGTGGAAACTAGCAGTCACGTGCTTAAGACAGGCCTGCTAACAAATAGTGTCACTAGATATGTCGATGTGGCCAGCAGAGACCCATTAGTTTAAAGTAACAAACAGCTGTCTGGATCGACTCCAGCCGCTTGAGCTAGACGAGCAGTTCCAGCGTTTCCCCAAGCTTAAGCTTATAGTTTTTATTCCTGTCAATATATTATGTATTTTAATGGTTTTAATCAAACCTTGAAGCTGCCGTACGCTTCTGTTTGTTTATTTGCTAACTGCTGATTAAATGGAACTTTCTTATCCTCATTTTTAGTTTATGAATGGTACATTGCAGTCCATCTCAGTGAATATGCACAATACCTTCACTAGTTGGCGAGACTCATAACTAGCGTGCATGAACAATCTACCATATTGATCATAGCCCTGATTAGATTAGATTAGATTAATACTAGTTCCACAGATCATGAATACGATATTTCGTAATGATGTGGAACGAGTCAAATTTTCCAATACATGACATAATTAAGTTAATTTAACAACATACCTAAGTTAATATAACAACTTTTCCATTTTTTTTATTTTTTATTTTTTTAATATTTTTTTGTTTTTTCTTGTTTTCTTTTAATTTATGTCTAAAAATTCCTCTATTGAGTAGAAGGAGTTGTCATTCAGAAATTCATTTAATTTCTTCTTAAATACTTGTTGGTTATCTGTCAGACTTTTGATACTGTTTGGTAAGTGACCAAAGACTTTAGTGCCAGTATAATTCACCCCTTTCTGTGCCAAAGTTAGATTTAATCTTGAATAGTGAAGATCGTCCTTTCTCCTAGTATTGTAGTTATGCACACTGCTATTACTTTTGAATTGGGTTTGGTTGTTAACAACAAATTTCATAAGAGAGTATATATACTGAGAAGCTACTGTGAATATCCCTAGATCCTTAAATAAATGTCTACAGGATGATCTTGGGTGGACTCCAGCTATTATTCTGATTACACGCTTTTGTGCAATAAATACTTTATTCCTCAGTGGTGAATTACCCCAAAATATGATGCCATATGAAAGCAACGAGTGAAAATAGGCGTAGTAAGCTAACTTGCTAAGATGTTCATCACCAAAATTTGCAATGACCCTTATTGCATAAGTAGCTGAACTCAAACGTTTCAGCAGATCATCAATGTGTTTCTTCCAATTTAATCTCTCATCAATGGCCACACCTAAAAATTTGAAATATTCTACCTTAGCTATATGCTTCTGATTAAGGTCTATATTTATTAATGGCGTCATACCATTCACTGTACGGAATTGTATGTACTGTGTCTTATCAAAATTCAGTGAGAGTCCGTTTACAAGGAACCACTTAGTAATTTTCTGAAAGACAGTATTGACAATTTCATCAGTTAATTCTTGTTTCTCAGGTGTGATTACTATACTTGTATCATCAGCAAAGAGAACTAACTTTGCCTCTTCATGAATATAGAATGGCAAGTCATTAATATACACTCCTGGAAATTGAAATAAGAACACCGTGAATTCATTGTCCCAGGAAGGGGAAACTTTATTGACACATTCCTGGGGTCAGATACATCACATGATCACACTGACAGAACCACAGGCACATAGAAACAGGCAACAGAGCATGCACAATGTCGGCACTAGTACAGTGTATATCCACCTTTCGCAGCAATGCAGGCTGCTATTCTCCCATGGAGACGATCGTAGAGATGCTGGATGTAGTCCTGTGGAACGGCTTGCCATGCCATTTCCACCTGGCACCTCAGTTGGACCAGCGTTCGTGCTGGACGTGCAGACCGCGTGAGACGACGCTTCATCCAGTACCAAACATGCTCAATGGGGGACAGATCCGGAGATCTTGCTGGCCAGGGTAGTTGACTTACACCTTCTAGAGCACGTTGGGTGGCACGGGATACATGCGGACGTGCATTGTCCTGTTGGAACAGCAAGTTCCCTTGCCGGTCTAGGAATGGTAGAACGATGGGTTCGATGACGGTTTGGATGTACCGTGCACTATTCAGTGTCCTCTCGACGATCACCAGTGGTGTACGGCCAGTGTAGGAGATCGCTCCCCACACCATGATGCCGGGTGTTGGCCCTGTGTGCCTCGGTCGTATGCAGTCCTGATTGTGGCGCTCACCTGCACGGCGCCAAACACGCATACGACCATCATTGGCACCAAGGCAGAAGCGACTCTCATCGCTGAAGACGACACGTCTCCATTCGTCCCTCCATTCACGCCTGTCGCGACACCACTGGAGGCGGGCTGCACGATGTTGGGGCGTGAGCGGAAGACGGCCTAACGGTGTGCGGGACCGTAGCCCAGCTTCATGGAGACGGTTGCGAATGGTCCTCGCCGATACCCCAGGAGCAACAGTGTCCCTAATTTGCTGGGAAGTGGCGGTGCGGTCCCCTACGGCACTGCGTAGGATCCTACGGTCTTGGCGTGCATCCGTGCGTCGCTGCGGTCCGGTCCCAGGTCAACGGGCACGTGCACCTTCCGCCGACCACTGGCGACAACATCGATGTACTGTGGAGACCTCACGCCCCACGTGTTGAGCAATTCGGCGGTACGTCCACCCGGCCTCCCGCATGCCCACTATACGCCCTCGCTCAAAGTCCGTCAACTGCACATACGGTTCACGTCCACGCTGTCGCGGCATGCTACCAGTGTTAAAGACTGCGATGGAGCTCCGTATGCCACGGCAAACTGGCTGACACTGACGGCGGCGGTGCACAAATGCTGCGCAGCTAGCGCCATTCGACGGCCAACACCGCGGTTCCTGGTGTGTCCGCTGTGCCGTGCGTGTGATCATTGTTTGTACAGCCCTCTCGCAGTGTCCGGAGCAAGTATGGTGGGTCTGACACACCGGTGTCAATGTGTTCTTTTTTCCATTTCCAGGAGTGTATATTAATAACAACAAAGGACCCAAGACTAACCCTTGTGGAACCCCATTCTTGATAGTTCCCCAGTTTGAGGAATTTGCTGATCTTTGCATATTATGAGAACTACTTATTTCAAGTTTCTGCACTCTTCCAGTTAGGTACGAATTAAACCATTTGTGCACTGTCCCACTCATGCCACAATACTTGAGCTTGTCTAGCAGAATTTCATGATTTACACAATCAAAAGCCTTTGAGAGATCACAAAAAATCCCAATGGGTGGTGTTCGGTTATTCAGATCATTCAAAATTTGATTGGTGAAAGCATATATGACATTTTCTGTTGAAAAACCTTTCTGGAAACCAATCTATACGAACAACACATTTAGTCAACAAATATTTGCGCAGCGGAATACGTCAG
The DNA here is from genome assembly GCF_023864345.2 of Schistocerca serialis cubense. NCBI lineage: Eukaryota > Metazoa > Arthropoda > Insecta > Orthoptera > Acrididae > Schistocerca > Schistocerca serialis. The sequence continues at coordinate 17,904,588 of NC_064641.1, forward strand.
TGAACCTGTCCCGCACCTCCTAGACTCATAGAGTTTCAAACTTACCTCAAACGCTGAAATACATTTGTGTACCTGTGTGTAATATACGTAGCTCAGCCTATTACAAAAAGGCGAAACTGTGACCAAGGGAAAGATGAGCTTAGGATTATGGAAGAGTACTTAGAGGGTGTGTGAAATCATTAAAACAGTTTTCCCAATAAGCCTGTATCGAGATGAAAATAGGAAGGAAACACAATGGGGATTACAATCACAATGCAAGGACAGAGACGATCAAATACTGAAGACAGGCAACGCGTAACTGCGTATTATCGAAAGTGCAAGCGTCGCGAGCTCTTAAAACGGTTAAAATTAGAAAAATGCATTGAAAAGCACATTGGGAATGGCCATAAGAGAATACAAAGAACGAATATAGGAATCAAGAACGTCTATGTTGACCAGAACACTTGTCGCACTCACGATTGGCTTATACTAACTAATCGAAATTCTGCGGCCATAATGCGCCCAGAATATAGTATTAACGGAAATAATAGGAATGATCAAAGGCCTTTCGCGATGCATGCATGAGAACAATAGACGTTTCGTTGCCCACGTGTTGCAGTGCAGTGCGTCCACAATATGCCCTCTCTGTCCCGTGGTCAGGCCGGCGGTTCTAGGCGCTACAGTCTGGAGCCGCGCGACCGCTACGGTCACAGGTTCGAATCCTGCCTCGGGCATGGATGTGTGTGATGTCCCTAGGTTAGTTACGTTTAAGTAGTCCTAAGTTCTAGGGGCTGACGACCTCAGAAGTCAAGTCCCATAGTGTTCAGAGCTATTTGAACCAGTAATGCAGCAAATTCTGGCCCGTTGCAGGAACTACCTACAACTGGGAGAAGGCATTTTAATCAGATATTTAAGCATATATGATGCATTTTGCAGGCTGTGTCTCAGTTTTACTGTCACAGAAGTGTGTATTACAAAGTACATGTGTACAGTGAGTAGACTATGTGAGGAAGGTGTTGATCAGACATTTGTTTCGCAAGCTGTAACCACCACGTCGTGCCGCATGTTGATGCTAGTGTTAAAAAAAATGTAATTACTGGTAACTTGTGTAATCAGTATTGCAGCTTTACGGAACAATAATACAATTGATCTTTCAATAAAAGTCTAGCTTCATGACTTGAGCTCAGTCATGTCATTTTGTTTTGACCCCACAGAAGGTTTTATTGTACTCTTCAGGGAGTAGTTACCCGCAGGTCGGGAGCCACTGCGTTGCGCGGTTTGAACATCAGTGGCGGCTGAACTGTGGCAGAGGTGGTGGCGGCGAGTGTGGCGGGCCAGCCCGGGCTAGGCTGGAATCCCTCCCTGCACGGCGTGCCACACGCGCCGGAGCGGCGCGCCGAGAGCTCTGCGGCTGCCGCGTCGACACCTGCCCGCCGCCTCCCGCCCCCAGCTTCACGCCGCCAGACCCACACCGTCCCGCCTCCAGCCCCACGCCGGCATTCGCCGAGCCGTCAGCAACACGCCGCGCCGGGCGCCCGTCATCACCCCGGGCGACACCGCATACCGGGCAGTTTCTCCAGTTAACGCGTCGCCGCGGGCCGCGCTACCACGACACGTGGCTTTTGCCTCCCCCTACCCTGGCGGTCACCGTCAAAGATCCGTTTTTTTTCCATCGATGAGCAAAAACGTGACGACCACTCCCTCAACAGCTTGTTGTTATCCATTTGGAACGCAGTACAGAGGCGATTGTACATGGCACGAATTCGCCGTTTCCTTGATACGTTTCCGGAGCTACGTGGCACCTGATCATTACACACAGGTCACGCAATTCCCGTAATTTACGTGTCGGTGGGTTTTGAGCGCGGTGCTGGCTCTCTGTAGCGTGCCAGGTGCATTCCATTAGGTTCAGTTAATGGGAATTTGGTAGCCAAGACATGAACGTCACTTCACTATCATTACGCTCAAGCCTTCGTAGTATGTCACGTTGGAGACTGGAGTCCTTCCTCGGGCATGAGTGTGTGTGTTGTCCATAGCGTAAGTTAGTTTAAGTTAGATTAAGTACGGTATAGGCTTAGGGACCGATGACCTCAGCAGTTTGGTCCCATAAGACCTTACCACAAATTTCAAATTTTTTCAGTGTAATCATCCACGAAAGAAGTGGACTACAAAACACTTGTAAGACCGACTCTTCAGTATTCCTGGGCCCTTACCAGATTGGATTAATGAAAGATGCAGAGAAGATCCAACGAGGAGCGGTGTGTTTCGTCACAGGACCGCTTTGTGGGCGCGAGGGCGTCACGAAGACACTTGACAAACTGCAGTGGCAGGCGCTGCAAGAGAAGCACTGGGTGGCTCAGACGAGGTTACTGTTGAAATTCCGAGAGCGCACTTCCCAAGAACAGTGAGATACCATATTACTTTCTCCCATACAAGTCACGCAAAACGACCAAGAAGAGAAAAATCAGAGAAATTAGAGCTCATACCGAAGTTAGAGAAAGCAAAGAACTTGGAAGAGCAGTTGAACGGAATGGACAGTGTCTTGAAAGGGGGATATAAGATAAAAATCAACAAAACCAAAACGAGGATAATGGAATGTAGTCGAATTAAATCGGGTGATTCTGCGGGAATTAGATTAGGAAATGAGACATTTAAAGTAGCAAAGGAGTTTTGCTGCTTGGGGAGCAAAATAACTGATGATGGTGGAAGTAGAGAGGATATAAAATGTAGACGGGCAATGGCAAGGTAAGCGTTTCTGAAGAAGAGAAATTTGTTAACATCGAGTATAGATATAAGTGTCAGGAATTCGTTTCTGGAAGTATTCGTATGGAGTGTAGCCATGTTTGGAAGTGAAACAAGGACGATAAATAGTTTAGACAAGAAGAGAATAGAAGCTTTCGTAATGTGCAGCTACAGAAGAATGCTGAAGATTAGATGGGTAGATCACATAACTAATGGGGCATGAATGTGTGTGTTATCCATAGCGTAAGTTAGTTTAAGTTAGATTAAGTAGTGTATAGGCTTAGGCACCGATGACCTCAGCAGTTTGGTCCCATAAGACCTAACCACAAATTTTTCCTTCGTAGTATGATTTTCGCCCTCGGACACGGACAGTTATCCTGTCGAAAAACACCATCACGGTCGGGGAAGACATCAAGCCCTAAATGTTGCAGGTGGAAGATGGTTCACAGTAATGTTCACGCAGTCCACAGCTGTCGTGGTGTCTTCGACTACCGCCACAGGTGCCCTGGAAGCCGAGATGGACGTCCCCCCATAGCTTAATACTGTTCCCGCCGGCCTCTGTCCGTGGCGCGGTGCATATTTGGAGGACCCGTTCGCCTGGGTGACGGGGTATCGGGAGGAGACTGCCGACTCGGTGTAAAAACGAATCGTGACTCATCCGACGAGGCTATACGTTTCCATTGAGTCACGGCACGGTATCAAGGAGTAAGTGCCAACAGCATTCATAATTGACAATGTCGTTGAGTCAACATGGAAACACGTTGAGGTCATCCGCTGCGGTGCCCTACGTTAATAACGTACGCTGAACAGTACGCTCCGAAACACCCGCCGGCCGGTGTGGCCGATCGGTTCTAGGCGCTTCAGTCTGAATCCGCGCAACCGCTACGGTCGCAGGTTCGAATCCTGCCTCGGGCATGGATGTGTGTGATGTCCTTAGGTTAGTTAGGTTTAAGTAGTTCTAAGTTCTAAGGGACTGATGACCACGGATGTTAAGTCCCATAGTGCTCAGAGCCATTTGAACCATTTTTTGTAAGCTACTTTCTATATTGTCGACTACAGTTTCTGAGGTTCTTCCAATGAAACCCAGTCCCTCATCTGTCGTACTCCGATTAGTCTTACGTCGTGACCCGACTTTGTCATTTCGTACCTGCACTCCTAGAGTCCTGTGGAGTGACTGCTCCCAGTGACAGTTCTGCAATCGTGTAATCGTACAGTAATGGGTGCCTCAGCTATTTCTGCGTATTACGTTACATTTGTTTACGTTGAGAGTCTACTGCGAGTCCCTGCAACGTGCGTCGGTCCTCTGCAGGTATTCCTGCATTTCAGTGCGATACTCCAGCTTTGAGGGTTTTCTTTATACACTAGCGTTATGCGCGAAAAGCTTCACGGAATTTCCGACGTTGTTCACTTGGTCATTTGTGTATTACAGTGAAAAGTAATCGTCTTTCAAGACTCCTTTTGGATACACCCGGAGTTACTTGTACGCCGGAAGATTTCTCTCCGTTGATGATGGTATGCTCTATTCTTTTTGCTAAAATCTCTTCGGTCCAATCACAAAGCTGGTCGGATATATCGTGCATTCGTATTTTGCTCACTAGATAGTAAACTGCAACACGGGATACGTATTGCTCTATGACACCAAGATGACTTACGAAAAATGCATGCAGTTAGGATGATAAAACGATAGTGGCCGGAATATTGTTTCAGTTAACAGTATACGCTGAATGCTGAACCTTGCACGGGGTTTCAGCAAAGCGAAATTCAATACATATATCCTGGAGTTGTTTACCTGCGACGCCTGGTGAAATCTGCCGGACTAACAGCCCACCAACAGGCGGAAGCCTTTTAAGTCAGAAGCTGTGCGCTCATTTCTAGCCCCAGAATATGATGATCCTCGCGAATCCCTTCCTTGAGTGGTTTATTATCCTGACACGCTGTCTTGGCACCGCGCCTTAAGAGCCCACCTTATAAGGATGATGTACGAAAGACTGGAGCGGAATGTCGGCTTCGAAGGTCAGTTCTGACTCTCTGAGAGCACCAAGTGGCAAGTAACTTCGCACACCTGTTGTTTCGCGAAGATCAAAGCAGATATTACAGCAGACTTACAGGAATGGCAGTCCCAAATAGTTTCACCATCGCCAAAGCAATTTATATAATGTGGGAGAACTATAGCCATTAGCTGGCGAAGATCTCCAGTCTTATGGAAACTGCTGAAACAAAAGGGAGAAAGGAATATTAGCGTTTAAAATCCCAACGACGATGAGTTCATTACAGAGGAGTCAAGGGCTCCAAAAGTGCAGATATTTGCTCGCCCTGTGAACACTCGGAAGACCAAAGTGCTCGCACACCTGCCCCTGGGATGGCTCTCTCAAGCTTTGATATCGCCACGTCTGATGCACATCTGGATCAGGTAAAACGAAACACACCTTGCATGAACTCGCCGACACGGTGCACTTCTGGTCGATGACTGCTGAACGACTGGCCCGGAATACACCACCAGCTGGTGCACCAGGTCAGCTTCTGGCAACACTGGAAGCAGCACGGACTGCTATACCCTAAGAACACATCCAGAGCCTCTTTGATTCAGTGCCGAAACGCGTAGCAGCGGGTACAGTCAGCAATGGCGCAACACTCAATATTGATTTCAAGATCTTCCTCACTTCTTATGGGGTTGTAGTTTCAATCAAGTGATATTCAGGGTGACAATGATTGCACTATATGAAATAAAATCGTCATAACTTTTGAATAGTTCGCGTTAGGGCGCTTAAACTGCACAGTTGGCCGCAGGGCTTGATGGGAATTAGTATGTGAATATGGTTTGGTTTACCGACGAAGTCCACTTTCATTTGGATGGGTTCGTCAGTAAGCAAGATTGGCGCATTTGGGGGACTGAGAATCCGCATTTCACGGTCGAGAAGTCTCTTCACCCTCAACGAGTGACTTGTGGTGCGCAGTGTCCGGTCACGGGATAATCGGTGCGATATTCCTTGATAGCATGGTGACTACTGAACGGTACGTGAGGGTTTTGGAAGATGACTTTATCCCCATTACCCAAAGTGACCCTGATTTCGACAAGATGTGATTCATGGAAGATGGAGCTCGACCCTGTCGAAGCAGGAGAGTGTTTGACGACCTGGAGGGGGTTGGGTTGTTTGGGGAAAGAGACCAAACTGCGAGGTCATCGCTCTCATCAGATTAGGAAAGGATAGGTAAGGAAGTCGGCCGTGCCCTTTCAAAGGAACCATCCCCGCATTTGCCTGGAGCGATTTAGGGAAATCACGGAAAATCTAAATCAGGATGGCCGGGCGCGGGGTTGAACCGTCGACCTCCCGAGGGCAAGTCCAGTGTGCTAACCGCTGCTCCACCTCGCTCAGTGTCCTGGAGGAACAGTATGGGCCGGCCGGTGTGGCCGAGCGGTTCTGGGCGCTTCAGTCTGGAACCGCGCGACCGCTACGGTCGCAGGTTCGAATCCTGCCTCGGGCATGGATGTGTGTGATATCCTTAGGTTAGTTAGGTTTGCGTAGTTCTAAGTTCTAGGGGACTGATGACCCCAGATGTTAAGTCCCATAGTGCTCAGAGCCAGTTGAACCATTTTGACCACTATGGGGACCGCCCTCTGGCTCTGGGGTACGCAGAGGCCACTGGTATGGGCGTCGATTGGCCACCATATTCTCCGTATCTGAACACATGCGACTCCTTATTAGTGGGGCTGTATCAGTGTGTACAGCAATAACCTCAAACCACTGCTGAGCTGAAAACAGCCATTCAGGAGGCCATCAACAGCATCGATGTTCCGACACTTCAGCGGGTCATGCAGAATTTCGCGCTTCGTCAGCGCCACATCGTCGCCAATGATGGCAGGCATATCGAACACGTCATAACCTAAATCCGAATATCTGTAGTGACGTTTACACGTTGAACCTAACTAACCTAAGGACATCACACACATCCATGCCCGAGGCAGGATTCGAACCTGCGACCGTAGCGGTTGCGCGGTTCCAGACTGTAGCGCCTAGAACCGCTCGGCCACTCCGGCCGGCCAACACGTGAGGTAGCACTAATTCTGTCCCTCTGGTTTTTTTTTTTTTTTTATGAGAGACAGAGCCGGATTCCAAGCAGCATTTAAACAAAATCCGCCATCTCTGATAATGAGGTTGCTTGATAGTCTGATTTCAACAGCTTCCTTAATAACACTATCCCAATAGCTGGACGTGCAAGCCAGAATCTCCCTGTTGTTGTATTCCGTAGGATGACCGGTGTCAAGGCAATGTTCTGCAATAGCGCATTTGCTCGGCTGTTGTAAGCGTGTGTGACGCTTATGTTCAATACACCGGTATGCCACAGTCGTGATTGTCTGACCAATATATGACATGCCACAACTGCAAGGAATAGCCGGCCGCGGTGGTCTAGCGGTTCTAGGCGCTCAGTCCGGAACCGCGCGACTGATACGGTCGCAGGTTCGAATCCTGCCTCGGGCATGGATGTGTGTGATGCCCTTAGGTTAGTTAGGTTTAAGTAGTTCTAAGTTCTAGGGGACTGATGACCACAGATGTTAAGTCCCATAGTGCTCAGAGCCATTTGAACCACTTTTTGCAAGGAATACGATAGACCCCAGCCTTACCCAAACCAAGATCATCTTTTACGGACGCCAACAGGGCCTTAAACTTAGAAGGTGGTCGAAAAACACATTTCACATCATATTTCCGCAAAATACGGCCAATCCTGTTGGAAATGCTTCCTGCGCAAGGCAAAGAGGCCGTACACTTAGGTGCCACTTCGTTGCTATCGTCACTCACCCGTTGCACAGAAGAAGACAGCGCAACGCACGTTTGATCTGCCTCTCACTATAACCGTTCTGACGAACGGTGACTTCCAGATGTGCTAGCTCAGCTGCCAAACTTTTAGGGTCTGAGATAACGTGGGCCCTGTGAACCAAGGTGCGAAGTACTCCTTCACGCTGAGCTGGATGGTGACAACTATCAGCTCGCAGATACAAGTCAGTGGGGTGGGCTTCCTATAAACAGAATGTCCCAACGTACCATCAGTCTTCCTTCTGATCAACACATCAAGGAAGGGAAGGCATCCATTCTTTTCCACCTCCAATAGTGAACTTAATATTGAGTGGATTGAATTCAGATGTTCCAAAAACCGGTTTAAATTCTCACTACCATGAGGCCACACAACAAAGGTATCGTCTACATATCTGAAAAAACACGCAGGTTTCAAGGTCGCTGACTCCAATGCACGTTCCTGAAAGTCCTCCATAAACAAATTGGCCACAATAGGTGACAACGGCCTTCCCATTGCTTGCACATTTTTTCCTTCCTCGCATTTGTGCCTTGAGAATGGCAGGGTGTGCTCCTGTCGAAATATCGGCGGTGTTGTCGACGTCACCCGGCAGCAAACCCGTAAGTTATTTGAACAGCGTCTGAACTGTCCTGGTGGGGGGGTCAAGAAGCGCACAGTGGGCGCCAGGGAAACCCGTCGCCAGCTGCGAGAAAGCGGTTCTGGTGGACGTAGCCGGCAGCTGGGAGCCTGGTTGGAGGATGGGGGGGGGGGGGGGGGGGAGGGCGGCTCGTCGCTAATCCCAGCCTCAGTAGGCCTCAGCTTAATGCGGCATCTTGAAAGCCCCCCTCCCCCTGTCAGAATGCTGCCAGAAACCTGCCGCTCTGTATTGAACTTCTCCAGCATATTAAGCTGCGGCCGAATGGACTCTTTTGGTGAACCCGTACATTCTTCGACTGCCTCCGGAGATGAGTGGGGTCTGGGGCGGTGAGGCACGAGACGAGGGAGGGTGGGAGGGTGGTGGCTCCGGTAGACGGGAGACAGCCACACAGTGGATCGGTGCTGAGTCACTGCGTGTGATGAACAGCAACTACAGTGCACGCAGATGATGTCTTCCGCAGGCAGCTGTGACTGGATCGGTATGACAATGCACCCTGTCATAAACAAGCCCCTACCACGCCGTACCGCAGAAGCGAGGCAACTGCCCCCAGTTGAAGCAGCTGATCGCCGCCATTTACACGGATGAATCCTAGTACTGGGGTGGTGATTTGAAGTATATGAGACGCAACAAGAGCAAATTGAAGCACAAATTAAACACATGATTGTTTAAAAAAATACTGAGTATTCGAGTCTATTTTAAAAGTGTACTTAAATGAATGAAGTTTCCTAATTTCCGAAATACGCCTGCATAGAGGCGCGAAATTTAAGAACGTAAGGCTCTTAAAAAAGCGAGTTTACATCGAGTTACTTGCATTAGTTAATTACATGAAACTTTTAAAGTAGCAGACAGTACGATTATTATTTAATTCACGTAATTTTCCTGTCAGGTCCTGTTTGCTTTTTGCCGACTACTGTGTAGATTTTGCACGCTTACTTTTGTTTAGCACAGTATTGTCTACACTCGAATTTTGGTATGATTAATTTAATTCTAATAACCCATATCACTTTAAATATCGTAGGAATTTCATTCGCACATTAGTTTTTAACACTGATAGCACCTCTGAAAGTGGTTGAGTTTGCAACATTTGATAAAATATTTGACCATTTACAAAATATAATCACCACCTGACAACACATGTTAAGTATCTAAACGCAATTATTCGACCTACCTCTGATTCATACTTAATATATATTTGATTGCCTTGGTAACCTGGAAAAGGAACGTTCAAAATTATACACACTGACAGTATTTCCACACTGTTTAACTTAGGCCTATATTGCACGATTTCCGGGACACCATACCTTTTTCAAATGAGGTAGAAATACAGATACTGTCGGTATAGCATCGTCCTTCAGTTGACGTCTGTTTACATAATTTTCCATGTACCAATTCTCTTCAAAATGAAGGGAGCACAGCAAATGATTTGCTGTCGGTTGGAAGTTCTCTCTCCGAGTAGCAACTATCCATTTCAGATTTAGAAAATCACTTGTAAGGGGAAACCTAAACAAAAACAAACGCTCATGATGTATTATTTCTCCATGAAAATACTATATACAAGTAATAGGAAGTAACAAACAACCAGAAATGACTGACCTGTGAAATGTAACATTCTTTCCGTCTTCGTCTTTGCTTCCATTCTTACTGTTACAATTAAAAGCAGCACTGTTTCCCTGCAAATGGCGGCTTCTGTCGCGTTCAATGTGGGGACGCGACACTAGCGCCAATGCGCGGTCTAGTTTTTATTTAGTAAGTCTACGGTCATAAAGCAGCATCCTTGTAGCCGTGGTTTGCGGAAAATAACATTTCTAAAACGGACTGGCGTGCCCAATATCCCGACCTGAGACCAATATAACACCTTTGGTATGAGTCACAACTTCGACTTTGGTCCTCAGACCAGTGCGCAACGGAACAACCTTGTCTGGTTTCGGATCGTGAGGAAGAATGAGTCACCTTTCCTCCTTAGGCGTCCTTGACAGCTAACTGAAAGTGTCCTCAACAGAGTTCAAGCCGTCAAAGAGTGGAAGGGTGAACGCAAACGATATTAATGTCTACGAATAGGTGACTCGATACTTTTGGTCAGATGCATTCTCATTGGCCACTTCCAGCTCCCGTTAATAGCGGTTATCTGTAAAGTGCTGCAGCTTCCTGAAAGGACTTTGCGAAGTATCTCTCCAGTGGGCGCCGTAACACAACGGCTATAATGGAAGAATTACGGGTCCTGAGTATGCTGCCCCTTACCCCTGCTAACCCAAACTGATCCTCGCATGCACATTAGTGAATAAGAGGTACACATAAGAACGACTGGGATATGGTACTTTACAGTCTGGTAACCCGCTTACCTGGTCAACTAGCCTGATAACCCGCTCACCCTGTCAACTATAGTGAAGCTTAAAGGAGGGATCTGTACAAAATGCTACTGCCTATAAACTGTGCTGCAGGTAAGATTCTTAACTTAGTTCAAAATTTGAGCTACTGTAAGTAGGCGGTTTAGGTTTTTATATTGGTAACGCCACGCAGCGCTTTGTATGAAAATCACTGGTTGTGCTGTGTGCAGTCTGTGGCTGGTTGGCATTGTTGTAATATTCGCTATTGAAGTGTTGGGCAGTTGGATGTGAACAGCGCGTAGCGTTGCGCAGTTGGAGGTGAGCCGCCAGCAGTGGTGGATGTGGGGAGAGAGATGGCGGAGTTTTGAGAGCGGATGATCTGGACGTGTGTCCATCAGAGACAGTAAATTTGTAATACTGGATGTCATGCACTGATATATATAATATGACTTTTGAACACTATTAAGGTAAATATATCGTTTGTTCTCTATCAAAATGTTTCATTTGCTGACTATGCCTATCAGTAGTTAGTGCCTTCAGTAGTTAGAATCCTTTATTTAGCTGGCAGTATTGGCGCTCGCTGTATTGCAGTAGTTCGAGTAACGAAGATTTTTGTGAGGTAAGTGATTCATGAAAGGTATAGGTTATTGTTAGTCAGGGCCATTCTTTTGTAGGGGTTTTTAAAAGTCAGATTGTGTTGCGCTAAAAATGTTGTGTGTCAGTTTAGTGTTGATGAGAATAAGTAAAGAGAGAAATGTCTGAGTACGTTCAGTTTTGCTCAGTTCATATGAAACGTCCCCTTAGAAAAATTTATGAATTACTGTGCTGATAAACCTCTACTTTATTTGATTTTTAAACAGTTCATGACATCCAGTCACTGTCTCTGATGGACACACGGCCACATCATCCGCTCTCAAAACTCCGCCATCTCTCTCCCCACATCCACCACTGCTGGCGGCTCACCTCCAACTGCGCAACGCTACGCGCTGTTCACATCGAACTGCCCAGCATTACAATAGCGAATATTACAACAATGGCAACCAGCCACAGACTGCACACAGCACAACCAGTGATTTTCATACAAAGCGCTACGTGGCGTTACCAATATAAAAACATAAACCGCCTACTTACACTACCTGTGAGAGCGCCTTGTAACATATTCCATCACCTGGAATGCTTCTGCGTGTTAGTGTCCCGGACTTTTTCATCGTGCTTCCACGATATGTTTCTAACGTCTGAATAACACTGAATATTCCGTGGGAGGTAACAGTAATCCGGAGGAGAAGCCGTCTTCGTTGGTGCGGCAGTTGCAGTGTGTGGCTGGCTGACCACGTATTTCGCGCAGCCTGAAGTGCAACTGGAGGGGAAAGCCGGACCCCGGGCCTGCCAACTGGGCCGTGGGGGGCGCTCGGATTACCCGGCAGCCAAGGACGCGCCGAGCAGTTCTGCCGCAAAGTGCTGCCCCGTATCCTAGATTCGGTAACTCACCCTGTCAAGTATCTCTTCTCATCTCATTACACACTTGGATTTTATTGTCTTCGAGAAAACTAGTTCGCCTCCTCCAGAACGTGTACACTGAGAGAAACACAATGATAAATTGATAGATTTTCCATGAAAAAATTCTTCTGATAGAAAAATGGTTCAAATGGCTCTGAGCACTATGGGACTTAACTTCTGAGGTCATCAGTCCCCTAGAACTTAGAACTACTTAAACCTAACTAACCTAAGGACATCACACACATCCATGCCCGAGGCAGGATTCGAACCTGCGACCGTAGCAGCCGTGCAGTTCCGGACTGAAGCGCCTAGAACCGCTCGGCCACCACGGCCGGCTTTCTCCTTCTTCACTTTTTTGTCATACAGTATAGATGACAAACAGAAAAACCTTATGAAGTATAGCGGAAAGTAGAACAGCGAATGACTTGTTAAACATCAGAACTGCGAATGGCAGACGTTGTAGGAGTGAAAGAATTCTGGTATTTTGGGAGTAGGACTATACCGATTGACTGCAACAAGGAAGATATCGCAAGCAGGATGACAAAGACGAGGAAAGTTTCCTTAAGCAAAACGGGGGAACTGCTGTCAGATACTAATATGAAAATGAGGGCGAAGTACCCTCTTGCGTTCCCCTGGAGCACGGCGTTCTGCTGAAGTGAACGTTGAGCGCAGCAAAACCGGAAAAGAAATTTGATCCGTTTGAACTATGGCGCTATCGATCAATGATAAAAATGAAATCGACGGATAAAAGTACGAAACGAGAAAGTTTTAAAAGGAATAGATGAACAAAGAACTCTAAGGAGCAGTTACGTACACTACTGGCCATTAAAATTCCTACACCACGAACATGACGTGCTACAGACGCGAAATTTAACTTACGGGAAGAAGATCCTGCGATATGCAAATCATTAGCTTTTCAGAGCATTCACACAAGGTTGACGCCGGTGGCGACACCCACAACGTGCTGACATGAGGAAAGTTTCCAACCGATTTCTCATACACAAACAGCAGTTGACCGGCGTTGCCTGGTGGAACGTTGTTGTGATGCCTCGTGTAAGGAGCAGAAATGCGTACCATCACGTTTCTGACTTTGATAAAGGTCGCATTGGAGCATATCGCGATTGCGGTTTATCCTATCGCGACCCTGCTGCTCGCGTTGTTCGAGATCCAATGAGTGTTAGCAGAATATGGAATCGGTGGGTTCAGGAAGGTAATACGGAACGCCGTGCTGGATCCCAACGGCCTCGTATCACTAGCAGTCGAGATGACAGGCATCTTATCCGCATGGCTGTAACGGATCGTACAGCCACGTCTCGATCCCTGAGTCAACAGATGGGGAGGTTTGCAAGACAGCAACCATCTGCAAGAACAGTTGGACGACGTTTGCAGCAGCACGGACTATCGGCTCGGAGATCATGGCTGCGGTTACCCTTGATGCTGCATCGCAGACAGGAGCGCCAGCGATGGTGTACTCAACGACGAACCTTGGTGCACGAATGGCAAAACGTCATTTTTCGGATGAATCCAGGTTCTGTTTACAGCATCATGATAGTCGCATCCGTGTTTGGCGATATCGCGGTGAACGCACATTGGAAGCGTGTATTCGTCATCGCCATACTGGCGTATCACCCGGCGTAATGGTATGGGGTGCCATTGGTTACACGTCTCGGTCAGCCCTTGTTCGCATTGACGGCACTTTGAACAGTGGACGTTACATTTCAGATGTGTTACGACCCGTGGCTCTACCCGTCATTCGATCCCTGCGAAACCCTACATTTGAGCAGGATAATGCACGACCGCATGTTGCAGGTCCTGTACGGGCCTTTCTTGATACAGAAAATGTTCGACTGCTCTCCTGGCCAGGACATTCTCCAGATCTCTCACCAATTGAAAACGTCTGGTCAATGGTGGCCGAGCAACTGGCTCGTCACAATACGCCAGTCACTACTCTCGATGAACTGTGGTATCGTGTTGAAGCTGCATGGGCAGCTGTACCTGTACACGCCATCCGAGCTCTGTTTGACTCAATGCCCAGGCGTATGAAGGCCGTCATTACGGTCTGAGGTGTTTGTTCTGGGTACTGATTTCTCAGGATGGATGCACCCAAATTGCGTGAAAATGTAATCACATGTCAGTTCTAGTATAATATATTTGTCCAACGAATACCCGTTTATCATCTGCATTTCTTCTTGGTGTAGCAATTTTAATGGCCAGTAGTGTAGATATGAGAAGATAGGGGGCACAGCGCGCGTAGAAGTGCGCAGAGCTGCCTGGGACTCGGGCGCCCTACATCGTTAAGGTGAGATTGTGGAAGGAGCGCACACGGCATCCGCATCAAGTGCCACATATGCACCCATAACACACACACAAAAAAAAGAATAAAGGACGACGCAGCGCGAAGGAACTGTTCAAATGAGACGGAAATCAGTAGATGTGATGACACGTGCAGACAGACAAGTGATTACCATATCAGAAAAACTGGATGATTTACTCAAGAGAAGGAGCTTACCAAATTGAGGAAGTCAATAACGCTTTGGCCCACGTCTGGCCTATCCGCGAGCAGCTATTCGGCGTGGTATTAATCGACTAAATTGCTGGATGTCCTCTCGAAGAATATCGTGCCAAGTTCTGTCCAGTCGTCGCCTCAGACCGTTAAAATGTCGAACTGGTTGGAGGGCCCCGCTCATAATGTTCCAACGTCCTCAATTCAAGTGATCCTGGGCTTCCATTTCAACAAGATAATTTCCCCCCTCCCCCCCCCCCCCCCCCCCCCCGCACACGGCGAGAATTAGTACTGATTGTCTTCCTGCTTACCAGACCCTGCCCCGGCCAGCAGCGTCCCTGGATCTCTCCCCAACTGTGAACGTCTGGAGCATTAAGAGTAGGGTCCTCCAGTCACCTCGGGATTCTGACGATCTATCGCGCCGATTGGACGGAATTTGGCACGGTATCCCTTAAGAGGACAAAAAAAAAAACACTCCATCTTCAGGACACGAGTGGCGTACCGGGGCCATCCGACCGCCGTGTCATCCTCCGAGGAGGATGCGGATAGGAGGGGCGCGGGGTCAGCACACCGCTCTCCCGGTCGTTATGGTGGTATTCTTGACCGAAGCCGCTACTATTCGGTCGAGTAGCTCCTCAATTGGCATCGCGAGGCTGAGTGCACCCCGAAAAATGGCAACAGCGCATGGCGGCCTGGATGGTCACCCATCCAAGTGCCGACCACGCCCGACAGCGCTTAACTTCGGTGATCTCAAGGGAACCGGTGTAGACACTGCGGTAAGGCCGTTGCCTTAGGAGGACACGTAACAGCTGTAAATGTCAAGTCGAATAACTGGTTGCATAAGGGCCAGATGTCTACCGAGCTCTTGCTCCTGAATAAATGATCGAGAGCATACATACGTTTCCAGTCGCTGGTGCTCTGTAGTGTCGTTGGTTAATATTTCCGGACATGAGTTCCTATGTGAAACTTGATCTACTAAGTCCCCTCTACAACCTCTAAAGATGTGTAACACGAATTGTGGAAGACACTGTTTATCTGACACCAAGAGCATTTGGTGAATGTCCGCAGCTCGTGGTCGTGCGGTAGCGGTCTCGCTTCCCACGCCCGGGTTCCCGGGTTCGACTCCCGGCGGGGTCAGGGATTTTCTCTGCCTCGTGGGTGTTGTTTGATGTCCTTAGGTTAGTTAGGTTTAAGTAGTTCTAAGTTCTAGGGGACTGATGACCATAGATGTTAAGTCCCATAGTGCTCAGAGCCATTTGAACCATTTGGTGAATACAAAACGAATAGCATCAAACACTTTGGAAAACGGATAATTGAAATGAGAGACTAAAACGAAGAAAGCAGATGGATAACAGCGACGTGAAGAAATGTCCCTTTGGGTGACAAATTTCTGTTATTAATTACCGGAAGAGGAGTGAGCCGTCCTTGACTCAGGACCCTGGATAACGAGCGCCACAAGGTCCTTCTCAGCTGATCAGAGTATAAGTGATATGCTAGAGGCTTACAACTGGAGTATTACGAAAAGTGATGGACACTGGACCGCTCGGGAAGCGGAGTGCGGGGCGCGAGGTCACTCGGCTACTGCGTTGCCTCGCGCTGCCGGTGTTTGGGACGGGGTGTCATTTCTCACGGTCGACCTGCGAATCAGGGTGAGCAACTCTGTGGCGGCGCCGCGGCTTCCTCCTGCACTTCCCGTGGCGGTGACCTCGACAGCCGGCCCGCTCTCGCCTGCGTGCGTGCGTGCGGCCGCAGGTGGCGGCCCAGCCGCGGTTTCGAGCTCTGGTGTCGCCAGGGACCGCCCGGTAACAGAGAGCCTGTACAGGGAGAGAGTGGCCAGCCGGACGATACGGCGGCCATTTTTCTGCCAAACTGCGGGCGGGACTTTTGAATGGCCAGTAGTGGAGTACACACTCACCGAATCAAAAGCACAAGACAATATGGCGAAATCGTTCGGTAAATGCCTTTGTTTATGTGTTATAATAATTTTCACACAGCCAGTTTACAGGTCTGTTTTCAAATTTAACTGTGCATATTGTAAGTTGTTTTATATGTAGTCAAAAGCAAAAACGAGTTACTTCGCATAGATAAGAGTACTTGGTTGGTTTCCACAAGGCTCCTGTTTGATTCATGTCAGCCCTGTTGACTGCGACTGCCCACTGCTTTCGTCTTTCTTGATTGCGTGGAAATGCTAACATGCGAAATCCATCTTCGCCTCGGAACAAATGCAGCACAACCTGGCATCGTTTACGAACGTCTGCAGAACGAATTACAGATGTCAAAAACAATACTGTACAATTACTAACGTGTTTAATTCAAACATGTAGGCTTACCGACTTCATCACAAAACGCTTCATTATTTCAACTCGTATTTAAGATCGCAAACGCTAATTACGTACTAAAAACAATATACAACTAAATCTAACATGCATGCATAACGCATAACAAGTCTGTCAATAATTTAAATGACTTTTACTCGTTTCCAGAAGTCCTCTGAACTTCAGTTCAACTCAAAACCACGGTGAACATAGGAAACGCGAGAGACGTTTGGCGCCATTTTTGTGCCAAAGCTAATCAACCAATCACGGGCAACTTCACCTGTGGCCGCTCCCTCTGTGCACAGGCTCCCTACCCAGTAACAGAGCGACCCGCCGCTGGCGCCCTCGACGTCGTAACAGTCCCCAGTGTTGCTGGGGCTCTGATTTGGAACTGCCAAAGCAAGAAAGGTAAACAACAGGTAGCGTGCGTGCTGTATAACGTAATACCGTGTTTCCTGACTTCCGGAAGGCATTATACAGGGTGGTCCATTGATCCTGACCTGGCCAAATATCTTACGAAATAACCGTCAAACGTAAAAACTACAAAGAACGAAACTTGTCTAGCTTGAAAGGGGAAACCAGATGGCGCTACGGTTGGACCGCTAGATGGCGCTGCCTTAGGTCAAACGGATATCAACTACGTTTTTTTTTTTAAATAGGAACCCCCATTTTTAGTATATATTCGTGTAGTACGTAAGGAAATATGAATTTTTTAGTTGGACCACTTTTCTCGCTTTGTGATAGATGGCGCTGTAATAGTCACAAACATATGGCTCACAATTTTAGACGAACAGTTGGTAACAGGTAGGCTTTCTAAAATAAAATACAGAACGTAGGTACGTTTGAAAATTTTATTTAGGTTGTTCCAATATGATACATGTACCTTTGTGAACTTATCATTTCCGAGAACGCATGCTATTATAGTGTGATTACCTGTAAATACCACATTAATGCAATAAATGCTCAAAATGATGTCCGTCAGCCTCAATGCATTTGGCAATACGTGTAACGACATTCCTCTCAACAGCGAGTAGTTCGCGTTCTGTAATGTTCGCACATGCATTGGCAATGCGCTGACGCTTGTTGTCAGGCGTTGTCGGTGGATCACGATAGCCAATATCCTTCAACTTTCCCCACAGAAAGAAATACGGGGACGTCAGATCCGGTGAACGTGCGGGCCATGGTATGGTGCTTCGACGACCAATCCACCTGTCATGAAATATGTTATTCAATACCGTTTCAACCGCACGCGAGCTATGTGCCGGACATCCATCATGTTGGAAGTACATCGCCATTCTGTCATGCAGTGAAACATCTTGTAGTAACATCGGTAGAACATCACGTAGGAAATCAGCATACACTACCATTTAGATTGCCATCGATAAAATAGGGGCCAATTATCCTTCCTCCCATAATGGCGCACCATACATTAGCCCGCCAAGGTCGCTGATGTTCCACTTGTCGCAGCCATCGTGGATTTTCCGTTGCCCAATAGTGCATATTATGCCGGTTTACGTTACCGCTGTTGGTGAATGACGCTTCGTCGCCAAATAGAACGCGTGCAAAAAATCCGTCATCGTCCCGTAATTTCTCTTGTGCCCAGTGGCAGAACTCTACACGACGTTCAAAGTCGTCGCCATGCAATTCCTGGTGCACAGAAATATGGTACGGGTGCAATCGATGTTGATGTACCATTCTCAACACAGACGTTTTTGAGATTCCCGATTCTCGCGCAATTTGTCTGCTACTGATGTGCGGATTAGCCGCGACAGCAGCTAAATCACTTACTTGGGCATCATCATTTGTTGCAGGTCGTGGTTGACGTTTCACATGTGGCTGAACACTTCCTGTTCCCTTAAATAACGTAACTATCCGGCGAACGATCCGGACACTTGGATGATGTCGTCCAGGATACCGAGCAGCATACGTAGCACACGCCCGTTGGGCATTTTGATCACAATAGCCATACATCAACACGATATCGACTTTTTCCGCAATTGGTAAACGGTCCATTTTAACACGGGTAATGTATCACGAAGCAAATACCGTCCGCACTGGCGGAATGTTACGTAATACCACGTACTTATACGTTTGTGACTATTACAGCGCTATCTATCACAAAGCGAAAAAAAGTGGTCCAACTAAAACATTCATATTTCTTTACGTACTACACGAATATGTAATAAAAAAATGGGGGTTCCTATTTAAAAATACGCAGTTGATATCCGTTTGACGTATGGCAGCGCCATATAGCGGGCCAACCATAGCGCCATCTGGTTTCCCCCTTCAAGCTAGACGAGAGACGAGTTTCGTTCTTTGTAGTTTTTTCGTTTGATGCTTATTTCGTGACATATTTGGGCCGGTCACTATCAATGGACCACCCTGTATACAGCTCAGCACTATACTTTAGGGAACAAAATACAAGCTTACCAACTAACGTGCCAAATTTGTGGTCGCATTCAGGACTTCCTTCCCGATAGCAGCCAACATGACATACTCAACGACCGAAGTGGTTGCATGTAATTCGGGTGTGACAGGACAGCTACTGTTCCAGTATGTTGGTTGAACCTCAACACCACAGACAAAATATCTGATGTTGTCCACGGGTATTTTCTGAGTATTTTAGTATAAGGGCGCTGTAGTTTCTGATGGCTCGTTGTTGTTGTTGTTGTTGTTGTTGTTGTTGTTGTCTTCAGTCCGATGCTTTGGTTTGGTGCAGCTCTGCACGCTAGCCTATCCTGTGCAAGCTTCTTCATTTCTTCGTAACTACTGCAATATACATCCATTTGCACCTCCTTAATCTATTGAAGCTATGGTTCGCTACTACAATTTCTAATCCTCATACCTCCTTCCATTACCAAATTGACGACTTCTTGATGCCTCAGAATGTGTCCTGTCAACAGATCCCCTCTTCTAGTCAAGTTATCCAACAAATTCCTTTCTTCCCCAGTTCCATTTAGTACTTTCTCATTGTTATTCGATGTACCCTTCTGACATTCTTCTGCAGCGCCACATTTCCAAAGCCTTTTATTCTCTTTTTATCTGAACTGGATATCGTCAACATTTCACATCCGTACAAAGCTATACTCCAAACGAACATCTTCAGAAAAGACTTCACGTCAGTTAAAGCTAATAAACTTCTTTTTTACAGGAATGCTTTCCTTGGTTTTGCCAATCTGCATTTGATACTCTCTCTACTTCGACCGTCGCCAGTTATTTTGCTGAGAAAAAAACCAAACTTGCCCACTATTTTTAATGTCTCATTTCCTTATCTACTTTCCTCAGCATTAGCTGATTTACTTCGACTACAGTACATAACCTTTGGTTTTACTTTTGTTAATATTCGCCTTATAACCTCTTTCCAAGACTCGAACCAGGTCTTTGAACAGCTGTTGCAAGTCCTTTGCAGTCTGCAGTCCGGTTTCTGTACAAGTTGGAAATAGCCTCCCGCTCCATGTACTGTCTCCCCATTACATTCAGAATTTCGTATCGTGTATCCCAGTCAACAACGTCAAAAGCTTTCTCGGTCTAAAAATACTATAAACGTAGGTCTGCCTTCCTTCAGTGTCTCTTCTAAGGTAAATCGTGGTGTCAGTAACGTAATTATGATTTACTCTGTCGGTTATCATAATTACCTTCGTTTCTGTCAAAATACATTCACAACAGTGAAGAAACCTTGTAATATGCCATCTTCAAAGTATACAACGCAAAATACAGAGTAATGTACATATTCAAAACTATTATGATGTTGTTGCAGTCACTGCCGAAATTGCTCAGAAAAGCGTATTTGTAGCGCCCGTTCATTGCACGAGATACCTGTCGGACAGTAAAACTACACATGCTGCTTTGCGTTACTGTTACGGTACGATTAGCACCGCAGTAGTAGCAGACAAGAGACAGAACCGACCAGTACCGAACCCAAGCTTGAGGACGAAAAGTGAACATTACTGTTGTCAACAGCAGATACCGTGAGTGAATGGAACAAGATCGCTTCCAAACAAGACACGCGCCAATGACCATCGACATTTGTACTGTTGTGCAGAAGTTTCAGTGTAACACCGATAAAAAAAAAACTGAGGGTAAGAAATCAAACGAAATGCAGTACACTGTAACGAGCCACCGCAGGCCACGAGTCCGTTATACCAAAATATTCAGGTATAATGTTCCTGAACGGTATCCGAAATTTTTTCAGTGGTGATCGGGCTCACGCTGCTCATTATTTATGTAAGAGATAATGTCAGAGGCTCCGTGAGATTACCTACGGACGAAGCTGTTGTCTGTAGGAAGGTCGCAACGCGAGAAGACAGTAGCGAAATGCAGGAAGACCTGTAGACGATTGGCAGTTGGTGCTGGGATTTGGCAGTTGACCCTCAACGTAAATAAATGTCACTTACTCAGAAAAATAAGCGAAGAGCATCCACTACTGTTCATTACGCTATTGGCAATAAGGCACTGGAAAGAAAAACTGAAGCAAAATATGTAGGAGTAACCACCCGTAGCGATATTAAGTGGAATGACCACCTGAAACAAACTGTAGGAAACGCAGATGCCAGGCTGAGAATCACTAGGACAATCTTGAAGAAATGTAACCATCGCCCCCGTCGGAGGTTCGAGTCCTCCCTCGGGCATAGTTGTGTGTTTTGTCTTAGCGTAAGTTATTTCAAGTTAGATTAAGTAGTGCGTAAGCTTAGGGACCGATGACCTCAGCGGTTTGGTCTCATAAGACCTTACCACAAATTTCAAATTTTTTTTTCAATGTAATCATCCGCGGAAGAAGTGGACTGCAAAACACTTGTAAGACCGACTCTTCAGTATTCCTAGGCCCTTACCAGATTGGATTAATGAAAGATGCAGAGAAGATCCAACGAGGACCGGTCTGTTTCGTCAGAGGACCGCTTTGTGGCCGCGAGGGCGTTACGTAGACGCTCGACACACTGCAGTGGCAGGCGCTGCAAGAGAAGCACTGGGTGACTCGGAGAAGGTTACTCTTGAAATTCCGAGAGCGCACTTTCCAAGAAGACTGAGATACCATATTACTTTCTCCCATACAAGACACGCAAAACGACCACGAAGAGAAAATCAGAGAAATTAGAGCCCATACCGAAGTTAGACACAGCGAATTACTTGGAAGAGCAGTTGAATGGAATGGACAGTGTCTTGAAAGGAGGATATAAGATGAACATCAACAAAAGCAAAACGAGGATAATGGAATGTAGTCAAATTAAGTCGGGTGATTCTGAGTGAATTATATTAGGAAATGAGACACTTAAAGTAGTAAAGGAGTTCTGCTATTTGAGGAGCAAAATAACTGATGATGGTCGAAGTAGAGAGGATATAAAATGTAGACTGGCAATGGCAAGGAAAGCGTTTCTGAGGAAGAGAAATTTGTTAACATCGAGTATAGATTTAAGCGCCAGGAAGTCGTTTCTGAAAGTATTTGTATGGAGTGTAGCCATGTATGGAAGTGAAACATGGACGATAAATAGTTTGGGCAAGAAGAGAATAGAAGCTTTCGAAATGTGGTGCTACAGAAAAAATGCTGAAGATTAGATGGGTAGATCACATAACTAATGAGAAAGTATTGAATAGAATTCGAGAGGAGAGCAGTTTCTGACACAGCTTGACTAGAAGAAGGGTTCGGTTGGTCGGACATATTCTGCTGCATCAAGGCATCACCAATTTAGCATTGGAGGGCAGCGTGGACGGTAAAAATCGTAGAGGGAGATCAAGAGATGAATAAATTAAGCAGATTCAGAAGGATGTAGGTTGCAGTAGGTACTGGGAGATGAATAAGCTTGCACAGGATAGAGTAACATGGAGAGCTGCATCAAACCAGTCTCGGGACTAAAGACCACAACAACAACAACAACAACCGGAGTTAATGGAGAGTCGTAGTTCCCAAGAAACATTCACGAATAGAACAGGAATTCGCGAAATGGTCGTGATACCAGACGTACCCTGAACCACAAAACCATAAAATCGGTGAAAAAAAGAGTCTAGATCTCGATGGTACTTTATATCACCAACTTTGGCCTATGCCAAGGCCGTCTTCAGACAGCACCGTCAGCTGAAGTTAACGATGCGTACAGCAGCCAGTTGGACTCAGTCGGTGAAACTGCGCAGGCTGTCGATTCGCTAAATACCTAGGGGCTACAATTAAGAACAGTTAAAATGGGAACCATTACACGGAAAATGTTGGTGGGAAGACGAACCAAAGACTGTGTTTTATTGGCAGAACACGTAGAAGATGCAGCAAATGGATCAAACAGACTGCCTACACTAAGTTTGCCCGCCCTCTACTAGAGCATTGCTGTGCCTTATGGAATTCTTACTAGGTGGGATTGACGGAGGATTTTCAGAAAGTTCAAAGAAGGGCAGCTCGTCTTGTACCACCGCAAAATATGGGACAGTGTCACGGATATGACACGAGCTAGAATAGCAGTCATTAAAACAAAAGCGTTTCTCGTTACATCGAAATCTTTTCACAAAATTTCAAACACCATCTTTTTCCTCCCAATTTTGAAAATGTTTTGTTGACTCCCACCTATAAATGGAGAAATGACTATCCGTAATAAAATAAGAGAAATCGGAATTCCGACGGGAAGATTTACGCCTTCATTTTTCCCGCGTTCTGTTCGAGAGTGGAACGGTCGAGATATAGTCCTAAACTAGTTTTGTGAACCCTCTGCCGAGCACTTCAACGGGAATTGCAGAGTAGCGTTGTAAACGTAAAAATTATATTCTACACTTTTTCTTTTGCTGTCCTTACACAATGAAATTGTCATTTCCGTGCTCATTATATCCCTTTGGGTGTACCTGTACATTTTCTTCAGTGTTTCCGGAGCTTAAACAAGACACGCCACACTTTCAGGTTAGCCACCGCAAAGCCGCACGCACTGAAGTAAAACAGTGGAAATACGTCCACCAAATATGAATCAAACCATTCGCGATGCTCGTACGAAATATGTAGCTTTACATGCCGAGCAAGTCGTCGACTTCACTCTCTTATACACACAAAACAGTTACACATTGTTTACTGGGAGGTGTTGTCTCAGAAACAAATTAGAAATATCTCCACTCTCTGATTCTGACGAAGGCTTTCGGGAGCGTTTCCTTGGTTTAATGCAACTGCTGGAACTAGAAATCTTCACACAAATATTACAAAATCTCATCTCGCTGCTTGGTTCAAATGGCTCTGAGCACTATGGGACTCAACTGCTGAGGTCATTAGTCCCCTAGAACTTAGAACTACTTAAACCTAACTAACCTAAGGACATCACAAACATCCATGCCCGAGGCAGGATTCGAACCTGCGACCGTAGCGGTCTTGCGATTCCAGACTGCAGCGCCTTTAACCGTACGGCCACTTCGGCCGGCTCATCTCGCTGGGATTTGGCTGAAAAGAACAGCGACTTAAAATGGGATCTCAAACAACAGCCGACTCCCCTATGTTATGTCAACTAGGTAAAGACAAATATTAAAAAGAAAAGATACACTCTCCAAATTTGCACCACGGAGTATAATTTTTCAGCAAAGTATGATTATGAACTATCTGCTTTTTCTATGCACTCATAACCATATGCGTGAAATATACAAAATTGGGGAAATTGTATATAGCACATTCTGAATTGAATGGTGGTCTCATTGAGCGAATCATGTTCCGTAAATCTCTTAGTAAAAGGAAAGGAAACAAGCCTTTCTTGCTCCTAGCTTAGGTTCCCAGCGGTTTACCTAACCCATTTTACGACGAAAGCCGCTGCCAATCCTTCCTTCTTCTCGTCCATCGGTGTCAGATTTCCGTCAATAATGATCTCCACCGCACCGTCGTAACAAAGTCAGTAAAAAAAGATACGTTATGAATGTTGAAACAGGTATTTGCGCCGTCATCTCGTGCGCAGGAAATACCACAGCCTTCAGAAAGTATCGTCCAGCGCCTCATGAACGCCAGCCAACATTGTTGTAATTAGCTTTTCCGCTCCACCAGCATAAATTTCTGGTTAAGGTCGTATGTCAATATCAAGACGCTATGACTGCCAATTAAGAGTTTTTAATCTACGACATTCAGGCCGTTTTTCGGTGTGGCGCAGTTTAAATTTTAATTTATGTCGGTTTTTTAACAGTTCTCCTGTGACTTGTTGTAGCAGCTTCGTACATAAACATGTCTCCTTGACCAGCCTAATACGCAACCGAATAGGTGAGAAATACCTTCTTGGCCTCGGTAGACGACAATGTCATATATGTTGATTGCTGCCGGCCGAAGTGGCCGCGCGGTTCTGGCGCTGCAGTCTGGAACCGCGAGACCGCTACGGTCGCAGGTTCGAATCCTGCCTCGGGCATGGATGTGTGTGATGTCCTTAGGTTAGTTGGGTTTAACTAGTTCTAAGTTCTAGGGGACTAGTGACCTCAGCAGTTGAGTCCCATAGTGCTCAGAGCCATTTGAACCATTTTGTTGATTGCTAAACTGCTAAGAGTTTCTCCAGTGCGAACTTTCATGATACTAGAATAATTGATAAATAGCACGTGCCCCCATAAACGATTTTTAATCAAGGCAGCGTTTCTTTGTGAGAGAAACATTACCGCGTTCAGCAGGTAAGTTACAGCATATGGGGCAATCCATCAAAGGAACTTTCACTGTCAGCACTTACGCACATTTTCGACAACTGCAGGGAGGCAACGTTCTAAATAATACTGGGCGAATATCTCTAACAGGACAGGAGAAGCAGCAGGGCAATTTTCAGTTTATTACGTAGTCCTCATCACGTCATTAGCACCATAAATTTCCAGCTAACTGGTAACTGTCTTCATTTAACTTTAGGTAACTAAATTCTTTAGTCACTTCATATCACAGTGACTTCTGAAGCAAGTTTTCGTTCACACTACAACTGCACATTCGAAATTGGTGATTTCATGATGCTACAGAGATCCCTTTATCTAACATATAATCTAACCTGGCTGCAACACATGTGGGCGGTACAATTGAAAACTTCAGTGCTGATTGTTTACTGTTGTTGTCGTTGTTGCTGTTGTTATTGTGCGGCGTGTCGTGAAGAGATGACTGGAGTAACCAGACTCAAAAGGAGGTAGGTTGCGGTAGTTATTCGGATATGAAGCGGCTTGTTCACGATAGAGTAGCATCGTGAACTGCATCAAACCAGTCTTTGGAATAAAGACCATAACAACAGTCTTTTGACAGTACTTCTCGGTTTGATTTCCAACTTAATATTGGAAGCATGGGGAGCGTACAAGGGATAAGTCCCTGCAAGTGCGCTGTTCTCTGTGCCCTCGGTCGCTCAGATGGATAGAGAGTCTGCGATGTAAGCAGGAGGTCCCAGGTTCGAGTCCCGGTCCGGGCACGCATTTTCAGCATGTCCGCAGTGATGTATATCTACGCCTGTTTGCAGCTAGGGTGACGATTTAATCATCATTTCAATGTAAGAAATGGCGTCTGAAATTCTAGCCCTTAAACGAGCCCAGCGACTCGGATCGTACCATTCAGCATACACTGTGAATCTCCCCTACAGCTCACTTTATGGGGATTGGGGAAAGCTAATCCATCAGATTCACACCGCAAATTAATAGCAAGGACCTCTAGACAAAGGGGCTGGTAGAAGTTCCGCTAGGTGCCAGGTCTCACACTGCTAAGAGCTACGATCGGATCCCTAGATGTGGCAGACTCAGGTGAACATTAGGTCAGTTGTTGTTGTTGTAGTGGTCTTCAGTCCTGAGACTGGTTTGATGCAGCTCTCCATGCTACTCTATCCTGTGCAAGCTTCTTCATCTCCCAGTACCTACTGCAACCTACATCCTTCTGAATCTGCTTAGTGTATTCATCTCTTGGTCTCCCTCTACGATTTTTACCCTCCACGCTGCCCTCCAATGCTAAATTTGTGATCCCTTGATGCCTCAAAACATGTCCTACCAACCGATCTCTTCTTCTAGTCAAGTTGTGCCACAAGCTCCTCTTCTCCCCAATTCTATTCAATACCTCCTCGTTAGTTATGTGATCTACCCATGTAATCTTCAGCATGCTTCTGTAGCACCACATTTCGAAAGCTTCTATTCTCTTCTTGTCTAAACTAGTTATCGTCCACGTTTCACTTCCATACATGCCTGCACTCCATACAAATGCTTTCAGAAACGACTCCCTGACATTTAAATGTATACTCCATGTTAACAAATTTTTCGTCTTCAGAAACGCTTTCCTTGCCATTGCCAGTCTACATTTTATATCCTCTCTACTTCGACCATCATCATTTTGATCCCCAAATAGCAAAACTCCTTTACTACTTCAAGTGTCTCGTTTCCTAATGTAATTCCCTCAGCAGACACCCGAGTTAATTTGACTACATTCCATTAACCTCGTTTTGCTTTTGTTGGTGTTCATCCTATACCCTCCTTTCAAGACACTGTCCATTCCGTTTAGCTGCCCTTCCAAGTCCTTTGCGAACCTCAATGTTTTTATTTCTTGTCCATGGATTTTAATACCTACTCCGAACTTTTCCTTTGTTTCCTTTACTGCTTGCTCAGTATACATATTGAATAACATCGGGGATAGGCTACAACCCTGTCTCGCTCCCTTCCCAACCACTGCTTCCATTTCATGCCCCTCGACTCTTATAATTGCTATCTGGTTTCTGTACAAATTGTAAATAGCCTTTCGCTCCCTGTATTTTACCCCTGCCACCTTCAGAATTTGAAAGAGAGTATTCCATTCAACATTGTCAAATGCTTTCTCTAGGTCTACAAATGCTAGAAACGTAGGTTTGGCTTTCCTTAATCTTTCTTCTAAGATAAGTCGTAGGGTCAGTATTGCCTCACGTATTCCAACATTTCTCAGTACCCTAAGTAAAATCGATATCGGATTTATGTACTCTTCCGAACACATTTTCCAGCTCGAATATGGCTTGTTAAAAGACATCATAAGTGTCTTCATATGCACTTCAGTGGGTTAATTACGCTATAACAGCGCGCTCGCTCGCACACGCACACGCACGCACGCACGCACACACACACACACGCACACTCACACACACACACACTCACACACATGAGCACGCCCGCTCGCGTACACTTATGGGAGATTAAGTGACTGGATTCGTGACTGGCTGCGGGAGTGTCCGACCAGTTCGGCGACCGCTCACTTCTTTTTGGAAGAGCGCCCGCCTTAGGGTGTGGCCAGCAAGCTACAAGGAGCTAACACCGGGGCTGTTGACCCAGCACTGAGGTTCGGCTAGCTCGTGTCTGTGACCCCTGCCACTGGTCGGCAGGCAAGGTCCAAGGTCGTGCATGTGTGTGTGGCAAGAGGAGGGCAGCGATCTCAAGCGAATGAGATGACGAGGACGGGAAAAAAAAGAGAAAGGGACGACTATTAATGTTTGATACGCCGTACTGACCGAGGTCGCTGCCGTTGGGCCAGGGGATCGCGCGGCGATGTGTCCGCTGTCAGAGGGGTGAAGAACACGGTAAGAGCAAACCTCCCTGTGCGCATGCGCAACAGCAGCAGCCAAGACCCAGCTTCTAATGTCAGACGCCTCCTTATTGGTGTGGTAACGTTTCCATATTTCTCAGATCATCGAGATATAGGAACAACATCTTTTGGCAAGTTTCATTCCTAACCATTCATTGTTAAAAATACACTGGGCTGTAGGAGTCCGCCGAAATTGCAAGAGAAATGGCGACGTATTTCCTCCAGAAAATGGTTCAAATGGCTCTGAGCACTATGGGACTTAACATCTGAGGTCATCAGTCGCCTAGAACTCAGAACTAATTAAACCTAACTAACCTAAGGACATCACACACATCCATGGCCGAGGCTGGATTCGAACGTGCGACCGTAGCGGTCGCTCGGTTCCAGACTGTAGCGCCTAGAACCGCTCGACCACCCCGGCCGGCTTTTCTCCAGACTTCTGACTCCTTTTTTCTTCGAGAGAAGTGTCGTAACTGATCATGTTTGAGTTACACCTAAATTGTCTTGTTGCCATATTAAAATTTGCATCTTTCGACAAAATACAGCAGAGTTTACAAAATCTCACCTCACTAGCAAACGTAGTTGATATTGCCACAAAAATCATGGAACAGTGTATTGTTGCATTAGCAAGTGAGGGCAAGACAGGTCAGTAGTTTGTGGAAAAGCCGATGCTCATTAAAAAAATAAAATCTAAGTTCTTCACTTATGTTGTTGCAAAACATACAGCAATATCCGTTTCACACACTATCAATTCGCCTTAAAAATTACAGTAGTCGATTGAAAATATGTGTAGTTATCCGTATATCACACTAGATAAGGAAGCTTTCCGCGTTAACCATAAGAGAAAACACTCTTCTCTTTGCATCCTACCATTTGCCGTAATATCATTTTGATGTCTCAAACCATTTGCTAGGTGTGAAGGACGTTTGAATATTTATCGCCTGCATGTGTGAGCGGCAAGGAGTGCGCTGCATACAATCGACTTCCTTGAAATTGGTGAGTGGTATAGGTGTCCGCCCAAGTTTAAGGAATAATTGAATATGTTAGTTACATTTTGTACACAGCGATATACGACCTATCATGGACCAAACGCAAACTCATTGAGGACCGCTATTCTTTATTGCAAACTATTCAATTTTCGTGCAGTAGATTATTCGATCTCGAAATTTCACATTATCGAATCATAGACAGTTCGTCATGAAGCTGAGGGAATAGCGCTGTGAGATGAGAAGCAGGAAATATTTTATCCAGTATTTCGTTCAAAATCATTTGAGAAAGATCGAGAGGATCTGCTAGGCCCACGACATTCTGGTTCGTCTTGCAGGTAAACCACCGTTCGCTGTGAGACTTCGCCTTGCTAGCTGTGACGTCAGACGCGAAATGGGACTCCTGACTGGCCAGTGTATGTCGCATTCGCAAAACGTTGCAAGTGGAACAGGTCCGAAACTGTCACGGAAAACATGCGGACCTGTCTGCAGGGGGGGGGGGGGGGGGGCGATTAGCAGACGACAGAAGCTGTCTCGCAGCAACGCGTAACATACTATGATTAAATGCAAGGGCTGTGTTGTTGGTTCAGCGTAAGGCGTAGCGTCACTGACCGTTATTGAGTTGTTTGTTGGGGTAGTGGTTTGCGTCTTGACACTTCCAAAATTTTTTTCGTAACATTCGCGTTTTATTAGGTTCTCATACTTTATTATTAATATAAGTATAGACTATAATATTTGATGTTATGTAAATATAAGTTCACCTTTTTTTTTTTTTTTTTTTTTTTTTTTGAGGGGTGATTTGTTCAATTGGCTTATTCTACAGGACAGCTTGCGCAACTTGTATAAAGATATTTTGCTCCTTTCTCTTTTACGCTTCGTAATTCATATGTTGCAAAGATTCTGCTGCTGGGCAGGAACATTGATCAAGTAAGACTGACCTTGGAGTTTTACTAAAATGTAGGAATGATGAAATAATGTTTATCTTAGGCGGACGAGTATTCCAAATTTGTACCGCACTGTTTGTACTGCCACTTTTATAAGCTTGTGTCCTTATTGATTAGACATGGTACTTTCCTTTTCGTGGACGATAGAGGAAATGTGCGTTTTATTGGAGCTAACGTGGGAATTTTACGCGCTCCCGTTGAGTAAACATCCCTGAAATGCCGCTGGAGTGCGTTGCGATCGCGTATACGACGTTGGGTCCCACGTACCGTATGCACAAGTCGCATCGTTCCTGAGCGTTCAGCAGCACGTTGAACTCGGCACGCTCAACGCTCAACATTCGGATGCGCGGTCCGTGTGCCGACGGCTTTAGAGGGAGTGTTGCTTCGTGTGAGACAGGCACTGGGGAGTGTGTGCCTCGCGACACAGAGGGCGACTTCCGCACCTCAGGCAGTACACAACTGGCTCTCCGCTGCGCGGGCCTCTGGAGCGCCCGTGAAAGAGTGAAAAAACAAGCGAGGCGGGCAGAGCGGCCCGAGAAATTGCGCCTCCGTGACCAGAGGCAGGGCGCGACGTGTTGTCGTGAGGTGTGTGTAGTCCCACGCGATGTGCGGGCAGCGGGCGGCGACCCGCCAAGGCCGGCCGCTGCTGGCGGTGGGTGACTGAACGCCGTGGAGCGCGCCCCGGGCTGCTGGACTGGACTGCCCGCCCATCTCCTCTTCTCCCCCCCCCCCCCCCCCCCCCCCCGACTGCGGCCGTGACGCGAATCCCGAGTGCGCAAGTGCCTCGTTCACACCGCTTAATATTCCCGAGAATTTATTGCCAGTTCTCGGCCGGAAATGCCGCTCCGGGGCCAATGTACAGAAAAACGTCCTCGAACCAACAATCTTCCTTTTGGGTGTTAGCTGTGAGCAATGCAGATATCTATTTTTTTTTCTTTCTTTCAGTGTTTGCTCCTAGCAGCGTAATTGCGACTTACCTACGGCTGTAGGCGAGGCGTATGACCCAAGCGTAGTATGCACCTTTCGAACCGAAGATAGCTGGTTCTCATCTACATTATATCTACACTACTGGCCATTAAAACTGCTACACCACGAAGAAATGCACATGAAAAACGAGTATTCATTAGATAAATATATTACACTAGACCTGACATGTGATTACATTTTCACGCAATGTGGGTGCATAGATCCTGAGAAATCAGTACCCAGAACAACCACCTCTGACCGTAATAACGGCCTTGATACGCCTGGGCATTGAGTCAAACAGAGCTTGCATGGCGTGTACAGGTACAGCTGCCCGTGCCGCTTCAACACGATACCACAGTTCATCAAGAGTAGTGACTGGCGTACTGTGACGAGCCAGTTGCTCGGCCACCATTCACCAGACGCTTTCAATTGGTGAGACATCTGGAGAATGTGCTGGCCAGGGCAGCAGTCGAACATTTTCTGTACCCAGAAAGGTCCGTACAGGACCTGCAACATGCGGTCGTGCATTATCCTGCTGAAATGTAGGGTTTCGCAGGGATCGAATGAAGGGTAGAGCCACGGGTCGTAACACATCTGAAATGTAACGTCCACTGTTCAAAGAGCCGTCAGTGCGAACAAGAGACGTGTAACCAATGGCACCCCATACCATGACGGCGGGTGATACGCCAGTATGGCGATGACGAATACACGCTTCCAATGTGCGTTCACCGCGATGTCGCCAAACACGGATGCGACCATCATGATGCTGTAAACAGAACCTGTATTCATCCGAAAACGTTTAAGTAGTTCTAAGTTCTAGGGGACTGATGACCTCAGATGTTAAGTTCCATAGTGCTCAGAGCCATTTGAACCATTTTTGAATCACCGCCAAGAAACCTCAATATGACTTTATTTATTTCACACAAGTTTCGAGAATACAGGGCTGTTCTGCCAGAGATAATCATATTGCACTTCATCACGCAGAGCAGAAGATAATGTTATCGAAACTTGTCGTGATTAAATAAACATTGCAACTCCTTGATGATCATGTGCCTTCTTCTTTTAAATTTTTGGAAAGTGTGTAACACCACCTGAATACAGAGTATTGCGGTTTGAAACTGGCAGTAAAGTTTGCGGGACATAAGAAAAGTGCCCCATTGAAGACGTGCAGTATTATGTGCTTCTGTGAGCAATGGTCTTTTGGAGGTGTCCGATTTCAGATGCACGTTGCATCTGATTCTCTTCGCAATATTCGCTCTGAAAATGGTTGAGATGGACATACATACACTAACAGCAGCAATTCCTTTTTTTGCGCCTTGCGACATGGCTGCGAGTGATACGCCGTTCCTTGTAGACACGTTGGAGACTCCGCGTTCGTAGGCCAACAGATCGGAGAGCTCCTATGCAGTGTCTGCTCACGGGCACGCTGAAACGAGGTAGCTCCTTTCTGGCGTTCTGTCACGCCTCCACATCTCGTTCCATACAACCGACCATCAAGCAGACACCGCTGCACTGAGCTGACTTGTCAGCGGTGGAGGGTCAACTGGCTCCCGGCCACCACCGAGCTCTTTCAAGCAGGTGACTACTACGTTGCCTGGTGCGCTTTCATTGCAATGAAAGAGAGGCGTCACATTCTTCAGAAACGGTAATACCCGACGACGGTTGCCTTTCGAATGCGCAGTCTCCGAACGATATATACTGAAGAGCCAGAGAAACTGGTACACCTCTCACCTGACTAATATCGTGTAACCCCCCCTCCCCCCTCCCACCCCTACCCCCCCCCCCCCCCCGAGAAATCAGAAGTGCCGCAACACGACGTGTCATGGACTCGACTACTGTCTAATGTCTGAAGTAATGCTGGAGGGAACTGACACCTGCAGGGCTGTCCATAAATCCCATGAGGGGCTGGAGATCTCTTCTGAACAACATGTTGCAAGGCATCCCAGATATGCTCAATAATGTTCATGCCTGGGGAGTTTGTTGGCCAGCGGAAGTGTTTAAACTCAGAAGAGTGTCCCTGAAGCCACTCTATAGCGATTCAGGACGTGTGGGGTGCGGCATTGTCCCACTGCAATTGCTCAAGTCCGTCGGAATGCACAATGGACATGAATGGATGCAGGTGATAAGACAGGATGCTTACGTACGTGTCAGATGTCAGAGTCGTATCAAGACGAATCAGGGCTCCCATATCACTCCAACTGCCCCACACCATTACAGAGTCTCCACCAGCTTGAACAGTTCCCTGCTGACATGCAGGGTCTATGGATTCATGAGGTTGTCTCCGTAGCGAACACGCCCATCAGCTCGATACAATTTGAAACGAGACTCTTCCGACCAGGCAACATGTTTCCAGTCATCAACAGTCCAATGTGGGTGTTTACGGGCCCAGGCGAGGCGTAAAGCTTTGTGTCCTGTAGTCATCGAGGGTACACGGATGGGCCTTCGGCTCTGAAAGCCCATATCGATGATGTTTCGTTGAATGATCTGGACGCTGACAGTTGTTGATAGCACAGCACTGAAATTTGCGGTAATTTGCGGAAGGGATGCACTTCTGTCACATAGAGGGATTGTCTTCAATCGTCGTCGGTCACGTTCTTGTAGGATCTTTTTCCGACCGCAGCGGTGTAGGCGATTTGATGTTTTCCCGGATTCCTGATATTCACGGTACACTCGTAAAATGGTCGTCCAAGAAAATCCCCAGTTCATCGCTACCTCGGAGATGCTGTGTCCCATCACTCGTGCGCCGACTATGACACCACGTTCGAACTCACTTAAATCTTGACAACCTGCCATTGTAGCAGCAGTAACCGATCTAACAACTGCACCAGACATTTTTTATCTTATATAGGCGATGCCGCCCACAGCGCCGCATTCTGCCTGTTTACATATCTCTGTATACGCACGCCTGTAACAGTAACTTGCAGCGTAAAAAAAAAAAAAGGTTCAAAATGGCTCTGAGCACTATGGGACTTAACTTCTGAGGTCATCAGTCCCCTAGAACTTAGAACTACTTAAACCTAACTAACCTAAGGATATCACACACATCCATACCCGAGGCAGGATTCGAACCTGCGACCGTAGCGGTCACGCGGTTCCAAACTGAAGCGCCTAGAACCACACGGCCACAAAGGCCGGCCTTGCAGCTTCAGTGAGTATCCAACATGCGATGCTAAATCGACTACGCGGCTGTTACCGCCCGGTTTGTGAACACAGTGTTTATAGGTGTCTAAAGCATCGATAAAAGAACGCTTACTAACTTGTAAGTAATTACAAATGACAGTACTTAGTTGGGTTACTTCGCTCGTCAAGAACTAGTCCATTTGTCGTGTAAGTCAATGGAAGCAGTCCTTTGTAGCCGTAACCAGGGTACGCTCCTGCTATGCCACGAAGAAATATCGGCAGAGTATGAGCAGCGTCATTTTGTCCACGCAATGTCCGATTGTGGAAATAGAGGCATTGAAACAGGTGAAGTTGGTCTCTGTCTCCTGGCCCGGGACGCCATCTCTCTTAATGGAAGAGTTGTCTGATTTCCACTGCTGCTCTGTGTTCTGGCTATGGACACGCGGATCGTCCGACGATACAAGCTTCGCAGAATGATTCACCAACTCGCGATCAGATCCTTCTGTCGTTAAGTGTTGTAAAATTTGAACCCGCCCATAATGACTTCCGTGCCTGGGAGTATGAGATAGTTTATGAGACTGACTAAAGTTTGCTTGTCTCTTGAATGAACTCTTACTATGAAGCACTTACGGGGCGCCGGCCTATGTGGCCGTGCGGTTCTAGGCGCTACAGTCTGGAACCGCGCTACCGCTACGGTCGCAGGTTCGAATCCTGCCTTGGGCATAGGTGTCTGTGATGCCCTTAGGTTAGTTAGGTTTAAGTAGTTGTAAGTTCTAGGGGACTGATGACCACAGATGTTAAGTCCCATAGTGCTCAGAGCCATCTGAACGATTTGAACTTATGGGGCTCTCGTTAAATACTGCCAAATAGCGAATTTTGACTTTATTTCTTAACGGTTGTGTTCTCTGTTATTTTCTTCTTGCTGTATGGAACTCGTCTACTTTTACGACCTTGTTCCGAACACCGATGAGAACACTCTCGTTGGTCACTATCACTTAACACATCTATCAGCAGAAGCCGAAGTAGACGCATAGGGTGTTCGTTGATAATTTCCGGAGGCTGTCGCTTGCAGCATGTTGTCTCTGATCCAGCAAGAAATTAAAATTATGCTTTCCTCTACTGATAACTTCGAACAGCCAAACTACGTATTTCTTGTCATAGTTGTTCTCTTCCTACACTTGGTGCCATGAAATTGTAAAGAGATGTCAGCATCAGAACTTGTCTTGCGAAGTTTGACGAACTTCTCTCAACCACAGTCTGCTCAATTTCTCTTCACCTTGTCTGTAAGTAACCCGAATTTCTTGGACGTTACACAAATAAAGAATTAAAATTCTCCGCGTCGAAGTATTGTCGGCAGAAAGGTCAACACCATCGAATCGTTGATTGCTACTCACAAACGGTATCTACTGAATACGTTTCCGTGGCAACGCATTAAACACTTATCGTAACTCGCACGGTAACAGCCGCGTGGGCTATTTAGAATCTCAAGTTCGTTATACACTGTCCGGCGCCTGCGCATTCGATAGGCAATCATTCTTGGAAGTTACGATATCAGTCTAATGACTGTCAGAGAATTTATGATGTCACAGTGGCGACAATTTCGTCAGTGGTGATGAGGAAATAGATTAGAAGACGTAGTGATGGAGGGTGCAGGAATGTAGGTAGTGACAGCGAACGGAGGAGGACGGTGGACGTCGCGAAACACATCGAATGTTTTGCTACTTTAGTTCGCAGAGGTTTCTCGTTTGTCTCCGTCTACCGTAGCCAACACACACGTGTAAAAGTTCAAGAACGAGATGAGTATCTCGACAGCGATATAGCGTCTGTATTAATTAGAGCAGTTTGCGAAAGGCGCGGCACGAAACGGCTGACCAGCCAAGCGGCGCCGAACCGTCGTTACGCCCAGCCTCCACTGGTTGGCAAACCACAGGTCCGGTTCCCCCGCTACTGAATCGAGCCGCCGTAATATAAGCAAGCGTGCCTGTGATGCTTTGTTGCCTGTGGGTCTCTCTCTCTCTCTTTCTCTCTCTCTCTCTCTCTCTCTCTGTGTGTGTGTGTGTGTGTGTGTGTGTGTGTGTGTGTGTGTGGTTTTTCTCTGTACTTACGATGCGCAGTACATTACGTACAAAAAGAACTTAATAACAAGTTAATAAAGTTATTAGAGCAACCTTTTGAGCATTCTTTTTATCC
The DNA here is from genome assembly GCF_023864345.2 of Schistocerca serialis cubense. Taxonomy (NCBI): domain Eukaryota; kingdom Metazoa; phylum Arthropoda; class Insecta; order Orthoptera; family Acrididae; genus Schistocerca; species Schistocerca serialis. Next base: position 17,941,064 of record NC_064641.1, read on the forward strand.
TACTTGAGATGAATTCCCTCGTCTGTATGCTAATAGTAAGCTGACCTTCCAAGGAGATCCAATGTAATGCCTGACCAGGCACCGGACTAATCTGTCTAGCCCCTGGCGACCAAACAGCTACGCCCGATGCGATCTCATGCACTCATAGGGCGTTCTTCGTTAAGGTGTGTGTCCACTAGCAAGGAAATCTCTGCCAGTCACTTGCAGAAGCTGCTGCAAGTTCCTCTGCGTTAAAACACCCTCAGCGAGTCTACTTGCACAGGTTTCGCCAACTTCCAGAAGTAGCTTCCGCGAGTTAGTGGAAAACGTTTCCTACATCTTGCTGTGATAGTGTGACCACGTGCCGAACTTGCCGACTGCTGGAAGTTCTTCTCGAGCTTGCAGATCTTTTGCGTCTCCAGTACCGGTACAGAAATGTCAATGTTGCAAAGATGAACGGCGGGGATGAGACGAAATAAATGTGCCATTTGAACCCATTTACGTGCATAACTTGACACTGTAAGCCAAATAAGTACGAAATGTTTACCCATTACATTGTATCGCCAGAAAGGAAACTAGAATGGCGATATTTATTATGTCTTTAAATTACAGCCGATGTTTTCAACGTTATTGTAAATATTTAACACTGTTTGTAAGGATCGAAGAGTAATTAATAGGCGATCTCTTGACTATATAACATGCAGCATTTTTTTGTCTCGTTTTCGCGTACTTGATTATACAAGCGACCTTCATAGCTTGCATACGACATTCTCAGAAGGGCTTTAATCATAACGGTGTCCCCTCAGTTTAGCTGATTCAACAGTGTTTTTCGAAAATTTAAATGTGTACGCTTCTGTATGTACCGGGTGATCAAAAAGTCAGTATAAATTTGAAAACTGAATAAATCACGGAATAATGTAGATAGAGAGGTACAAATGGACACATATGCTTGGAATGACATGGGGTTTTATTAGAACCAAAAAAATACAAAAGTTCAAAAAAGGCCCGACAGATGGCGCTTCATCTGATCAGAATAGCAATAATTAGCACAACAACGTAACACAAAACAAAGATGATGTTCTTTACAGGAAATTCTCAATATGTCCACCATCATTCCTCAACAATAGCTGTAGTCGAGGAATAATGTTATGAACAGCACTGTAAAGCATGTCCGGAGTTATGGTGAGGCATTGGCGTCGGATGTTGTCTTTCAGCATCCCTAGAGATGTCGGTCGATCACGATACACTTGCGACTTCAGGTAACCCCAAAGCCAATAATCGCACGGACTGAGGTCTGGGGACCTGGGAGGCCAAGCATGACGAAAGTGGCGGCTGAGCACAAGATCATCACCAAACGACGCGCGCAAGAGATCTTTCACGCGTCTAGCAATATGGGGTGGTTCTAATAAAACCCCATATCATTCCAAGCATGTGTGTCAATTTTTACCCCTATATCTACATTATTTCGTGTTTTATTAAGTTTTCAAATCTATACTGAGTTTCTGATCACACGGTATTTCCTCAGCCAAATAAGTCTCGTTCTCAACTTTTTCTTTTCAGTTATGATTTTTCTTTAATAATAACACTAATGCAACAATGTGGCAGCTGCTTGAGGTTTTTAAGCGCGGCAATGTCAACTTCGACTGCCCGTCTCACAACGCAAGTCCAACGGGAACACTTCTGCAGTAGTAGCAGCAAGTTTTGGAATAATACCTTCGTCTCTGCAACTTAATAAAAATATCAGTGAGCTCAACAGCCTCGCTCTTTTTTCACGTAACTTATCGAATCTTCGAATACGCTGCATCAGTTCCTCCGATAAGTTACGTCAAAAAAGAGCGAGGCTGTTGAGCTCACTGATATTTTTATTAAGTTGCAGAGACGAAGGTATTATTCCAAAGTTCGCAAAATACCAGGGCTCAGTGTATTGTCGCCAGTATCACCTGAAGATGGCCAGAAGGCTCTGCGCCGAAATATTGAGACAGGAAGTTACAGACATCCGGCAGTTCTCCCGAAATTTTGTGAGACAATAAACCTTTCAGTTCTATAATGTCAACGTCTCCTTTCGAATCCTCTTCAGATATATTACAACTGAAGATTTTTAACGGCAAGTGTGACTATTTTGATGGACCTTTACCGGTAGGCACATGGTCCCATTTTTAGTCTTCAGGTTGTAACAATACCACCACTTGCAAAGTAGGTTAGAAATCAGATTAATAATGTTCCTCGCGCAGCATATGTTCGCTTTATGGTTCAAATGGCTCTGAGCACTATGGGACTTAACATCTATGGTCATCAGTCCCCTAGAACTTCGAACTACTTAAACCTAACTAACCTAAGGACATCACACAACAGCCAGTCATCACGAGGCAGAGATAATCCCTGACCCCGCCGGGATTCGAACCCGGGAACCCGGGCGCGGGAAGCGAGAACGCTACCGCACGACCACGAGCTGCGGACGGTTCGCTTTATCGGGCAACAACAAAGTTATTGACTGTGGATGGTAACGTCAGAACGGAAATAATGAAGTCACTGTAAAAAAGTCATTAATTTTGGCACTTATCTTGAATGGATTCCCACGTAGATTTCGTCGAAGTTGTTATGGCTCATCTTGTTGATTCTAGGGTGATTCCGCTTTGACTGCTAGAAGGTCCAGCTCTGTATCTTAGCAATATTTGAAGACGTAACAAATGCGTTTTTCAGGAAATTCTTAATGATCGAACAATCCCAAATCAGCACAATGGTATGGTAGAAATAATTTTTGACTTGGTGTCCACGATCCACATTTTTATTAAACTTCTTGTAAATTCACATATACTTCTTAATTGTCACATCATCAAGAAAACAGTTTTGTATCAATCTTCATATATTTAATTTCCACTTTAACCAAACACAAGACTTGACTGTTCTTTTACAAAGCGAAATAACAACTTAACTTCTGCAAAGTGAAACAAAGACTGCTCTGTGCGCATTCGCGCCAAAAACGGTTACAAGTAAGTCAAAGATTATGACAGTCTCACAGAAATGAATACACACAAGAACCATATCACTGTAATATATCGATAATCGGAGTACCTATACATTAATGAAACCAAATGTGAATATTGTCACAAAAATATGTCTGTTACTTCGCAGAAAACTAGTACGATATTACTGGTATTGAGAACTGGGGTTGGAGTGCCGTAATGGTCACGTAAATAAAGAACCATTACAAGGTGCATGTTTATTGAGAGTAAGATTCCGACTCTAAGCTGCGCAACATAAACACTGGTGCGATCAATACGGCTGGTTTTAGAGCGGAACTTGGCCACGATAGATACGAATAAGGGAGCGGGCATCTTTACAACAGACGCCCCTAGGTAATCCCTGTTAGCAGAGTAGCACGTCCCGTGCCAGTCAGTCTTTGCCTAGCCTCTGCAGTAGCAGTGGTGGAGGCGGGCTGACTCAGGGTCCGCCGGTCCAGGCGGCTGTCTAATTACTGGAGGGAGGGCGTGGCCGCGCAGATCTCGCGGCCAGATAACGTCCGTGGGCTGCTGAATGTGGACAGCAGCCGCACGTCACTGCTCCACTGACGCTTCCCCAGCCGCCGTTACCACACACCGGTTATGCAACTCTACCAGAACAAGAGTGAATTCGTTTATTTGACAAATGGAACTGGCAGCTCAATGTCTGTGTCCGTGGCTGAGTGATCGGCGTTGCTGACTGAAATGCGTGGGACCCGGATTCGATTCCCTGTACCGACAGGGATTTGTCCTTGGTGGGAGGACTGGTACGAAATGCACTGAGCCTCTCAGTGCCAACTGAAGGCCTACTAGACCGATTATTAGAGGTTCCGAGTCGATAAACTCGACAACGACAGGTCGACTGGAGTTTTGACCACTTTCCCCTCCTGACAGCATTAGCAGAGGATGACACGGCGGTCGGTCGGACCAGATTTTTTTTCTTTTTTTTTTTAAATCTTTATTTCAACATCAATAATAATTATACAACATAACCCACTTCCTTATATGATTAGGGGGTCTTAATTTGTTTAAACATCAATTGCAGCTAATTGTAATTCAATTGATTGTGAGCTACAGCTATAACTAATTACAATGGGAAGCTAAATTTCTACACGTATTAGCATTTAGTGTATAAAATCTTAACTAACTCTACTACCTGCAGCGTCACAGTTGTGTCAGAAATATATATAAACCTATTTTATTGCCTTGCCCATCGAGCTGATCCCGATGGGCGTGCCCCTGGCACTGCGTAGGCCAAGGTGTTATTCGCTGCAGGTTCCTAATACTAATTTCCTAGTCTAAGTCCTCCTAACTAGTTCTAACCTAAGTGAAATCCGGTGCTTTGTCTAGTCGGTGATATTGTTCCCCACTCCACCTAGTCCCGTACGTGGCGGATTTCAGACTACAAGGAAGTCGGCCTATCCACGCGCAGGCGGTACAGGAGAAGGGCACGTATTTGTATTTGTTTTATATATATATATATATATATATATATATATATATATATATCCATTTTTTACATTAATTTATGTTAATTTATTTCCCTCAGGTTTTCCTTTAGCACTTTTCGTGATACCTCATCTGCTAGTTTATTGAGAGTTTGAGAAGTGTCTTGTTGTTTTATTAGGTGGTATGTGTCACGGTCAGGTAATTGGTCACGTAGTGTGGAAGCAACATCATTGAAGAGGGGGCACTCGTAAATCACATGATCGGGAGTGCCCTCCGGTTCACCACATTCACACGCGGGTGTGGCCCTTTTCCCCAACTGACATAACTATGTAGGGTATGGCCCATGTCCGGTGGGAAAATGGATTTGTCCTCTAGTGGGTTCAAAGTATGTCATTTTCAATCGTTCCCTGATGTTTGGAAGAAGTTCATATGTCCTACCCCCTGTTTCATACGCCTCCCATAGCTCTCGCCATAGTTCTACATCTACATCCATTACTCCGCACGCCACCTGACGGTGTGTGGCGGACGGTACCTTGAGTACCTCTATCGGTTCTCCCTTCCATTCCAGTCTCGTATTGTTCGTGGAAAGAAGGATTGTCGGTATGCTTCTGTGTGGGCTCTAATCTCTGTGATTTTATCCTCATGGTCTCTTCGCGAGATATAGATAGGAGGGAGCAATATACTGCTTGACTCTTCGGTAAAGGTATGTTCTCGAAACTTTAACAAAAGCCCGTACTGAACTACTGAGCGTCTCTCCTGCAGAGTCTTCCACTGGAGTTTATCTATCATCTCCGTAACGCTTTCGCAATTAGTGAATGATCCTGTAACGAAGTGCGCTGCTCTCCGTTGGATCTTCTCTATCTCTTCTATCAACCCTATCTGGCACGGATCCCACACTGCTGAGCAGTATTCAAGCAGTGGGCGAACAAGCGTACTGTAACCTACTTCCTTCGTTTTCGGATTGCATTTCCTTAGGATTCTTCCAATGAATCTCAGTCTGGCATCTGCTTTACCGACGATCAACTTCATATGATCATTCCATTTTAAATCATTCCTAATGCGTACTCCCAGATAATTTATGGAATTAACTGCTTCCAGTTGCTGACCTCCTATTTTGTAGCTAAATGATAAGGGATCTATCTTTCTATGTATTAGCAGCACATTACACTTGTCTACATTGAGATTCAATTGCCATTCCCTGCACCATGCTTCAGTTCGCTGCAGATCCTCCTACATTTCAGTACAATTTTCCATTGTTACAACCTCTCGATACACCACAGCGTCATCTGCAAAAAGCCTCAGTGAACTTCCGATGTCATCGACAAGGTCATTTATGTATATTGTGAATAGCAACGGCCTACGACACTCCCCTGCGGCACACCTGAAATCACTCTTACTTCGGAAGTCTTCTCTCCATTGAGAATGACATGCTGGGTTCTGTTATCTAGCAACTCTTGTTCGCCCCTTTGCCGAATCTCACCAGATTTCCTCTCTAGGGCCAGAACGCGGAGCTTTGCCTCTTTTTAAATACCGGTAGAGCAATGTAGCTATCAGAGAAATGCATCCCGCTCGCGGAATAGAAAAGCAACTACAACGGGGTTGGTAGTGGAAAGAGATCAGGACCAGATGAGATCCCTATAAGATTGTACAAAGATTATGCGAAAGAACTTGATCCCTTTCTAGCAGCAGTTTATCGTAGATCGCTGGAGCAACGAAAGGTACCTAGCGATTGAATAAAAATGCAGGTAACTCCCATTTTCGAGGGCCGTAGGTTAGATGTACACAGTTACAGACCTATATCGTTGACGTCAATCTGTTGTAGAATTGTTCTACGTGTTTTATGCTCAAGAATTATGAATTTTTAGGAGACCAAAAGTATCCTCTATAAAAATCAACAGGGAGTCTACAAACGGAGATCTTGTGAAACTCAGTTTGCTCCGTCCCTCCACGAGATGTCTAGCGCTGGGCAAAACATCGCTCTGGTTGATGCCGTGTAGCTCGACTGCAGGGAAGCTTTTGAAACCATCCAGCACTGCCGTTCAGCGAAAGAAAAAAAAATGCGAGCTCATCGAGTATCGTTTAAGACTGGATGCAAGACTTCCTTGCCGATAGAACTCAAAACGTCGCTCTTAACGGAACAAAATCGACAGATCCATAAGTGATTTCCGGTGTAGTATCTCTTTATATTTGATGATTTATTCTGATGCAATTCTACCCTTGAATGACGTATACTAATTTTCTATCTTCATACTCGCAGAATCCATTCGCAAAGTAGTTTCATACAATAGCTATGCCATGAGCGCATAATTATTCTTTGCAGTACTCTCTCTGGTGGTTGTTAGAAAAAAGCTTCCGAGATTGTCTTCGTGCCGATTAGCCTGAGCATTGTTTCAAAAATTGTAATCTGAATATTGAGATTTATGACAAAAGATAACTGGTACGAAATTGTACGATTAATATATATATATATATATATATATATATATATATATATATATATATATATATATATATATATATATAAAAGGTGTGTAACAATTTACATTATTTGACATTTGAGAGTTAATGATATTCATCGATATATTGCGTAGTTGTTAATCAGAAGGGAACTTCCGAAAGACTGGATACGAACCTGCATTTTATAATCCAAGAGCTCCATTACTTCTTCGGAAGGTTAAACTTCATCAAAGCCAAATATCCGCTTGATCTGAGGTTTCCCGACTGATCATACAACGCTCCCAAAATTACGAGGCATTTTATTTGTACAGATTAGCAGACTGCCGCAAAGCACGAGCCTCCAGAGAAGAAGAATCATCGCCCGATTTCATTCTAACAAGTAAAATTTCTGAATCATTTTGAGTGACTGAGCTATGACTGTGTTTCCTATTATGAATGATAGATTGCTCGAACGAATTGAGAACTACATAACTACATGATTACATAGATAGGAGGAAAAATTACACCGGTGTACGCCAAGGAAGTATTTCAGGACCATTATTCTTTACAATGTATGTAAATGATCCAGTAAAAGCCGTCGGATGCTCCTTAAGACTGTTTGCAGATGATGAGACTGTCTATAACGAAGTATTAACGTCAGAAGACAGTATCTGTTTGTAGAACAGCTTGCAGAAGACTGATGAATGGTGCAGGCTCTGGCAGTTGATCCTCAACGTAAATAAATGTAAAATAATGCGCATACATAGGAAGAGATATCAACTACTGCACAACTACATCACTGATGAGAAACTGCTGGAAACGGTATTAACCTTAAAATATGTAGGAGCAAATATCCAGGGCGACCTTAAGTGGAATGACCGAATAAAATAAATAGCAGGAAAAGTAAATGTCTGACTGAGATTCACTTGGAAGGAAGTGGCTTATAAGGTGTTGCTAATCAAACCTTGGTCTCCCGTCTTCCACTTTCCTCATTACCAAACTAACGAATCCTTGATGCTTTCCGAAAGATTTGGTCGCTACGTACCCTTTGCTGAAGAGGACCCCTGTTGTCCTTTGTCTCCCTTTTATGTTCGCTTTTCTGTTCACCTTATTTCTTTCAGTTTTTGCCCTATGTGTTTTTATTATCATTCTTCGACTCTTAATGCGCCACTCGTTTTACCACTAGGTCTACCTTCTCGGTGTTTTCCACACATGAAGGTGATTATGTTTACGCTTGGAGCATCTTTTTAACCGGGGATAGATTCGTTCGTCTTACCAACATTATCAAGAATTTATACGCTCGATTGTATATCCGTATTTTTATATGCGCGATATATTTCAATCGCATGGAGAGCTGCATCAAACCAGTCTCAGGACTGAAGACCACAACAACAACAACATATTTCAATCGATTGTTTCTGGTGAAAACTGATTTGTTAGTCATAACTCAGTTTCTACGTATTAAAAGATCGCAACGGTATAACATAACAGGCAGTTTCGGCCGCTACAAAATATTGCTTGAAATGATCCATCCTTTTCCATATCGATCATTTTACTCATATTTACTTTAGCAGCATTCTTTGTGAGGTTCAAGTTTTCGTATTTGGTAACTACCCCCCAGCTTTACTAACAAGTATACTGGAAGTCAGGATCACCTCTTATTCGCAGCGACGTAACAGGTTTTGTGGGGGATGGCTTCAACAATCAGTCGTGCAAAGCCTGATTTTTGAGCACTGCTTGTCTTAATTTTGTCATTGTTATAGGAAATCCGTTTCAAGCAGTTAATGTATTTCAATCAAAGCACGGGGTCAAAAAACCTCCATTCTGATAATTAGTTTAACTTAAAATAGAATGTTTTAAGATGAAGATACATCGAGTTTGCTTGTCGCTAACTATAAGCCATTACATTTCGACTGGACACGTGCCAATCATCTTCAGTTGAGCCACCGAAGACTGCAGTCTTCGATGGCTCACATCAACACGACTTTCAGGTGCCCAGTCGAAAAATGGTGCATTGTGAAGAGTTAGTTATAAATGTGTCAGTTTCAGCTGATATCGACGAGTGTAGCTGACAGACGTTTTGACAGCCGCAGATGTGTGCATCCTGTGTATCTTCTTCGTCTTTGGTGAAAGTGCTAACAGTGAGGCAGCGAGATATTTCTGAGCATCGATCTCGTGTTATTGTTTACGCGCCGAACGATAAAAAGCGAACGTTAATCAAAGCTGTCACGTCAAATATGTAATACCATTGTGGAATCTACAATTGTTAGATGGGATTTGGTTAATGACGTTTAAAATAAACTGTAGGTATATCTCACGTGTTAATTGCTATGACCATTTTGCAACTTCAATGGCTGCAGTATCTCTCCTTTTGGCGTCTTCTCTTGTGGTTTTACAATGAGTGACAAGTCAGCAGGCCACCTTGAACAAATTAGAGAGAGACGAAGTATTCGTAAAACTCAGTAGATCACAGAAATTGTAGGATTGAAGTCATCTGGATATCTTAACGTAGTAAATGACGTGCCGAGGTTTTGGGCTTTGTTAAGTAGACAATAAAGCGATGAGGTCTTTGTCTACCTTAAGGTAATGACAAAGTGACGTAAGATTTGCACTCCTTGAAAGATGAAAATGAAGTGACGATCATTTGGCTACCATAAGAGATCTATTGAAGTGGCATAGCACCTGTAATTCTGAGGTGACAAGGCAATTGGCTACCTTAATACCAATCAGTAGAGATCGTGTATTTTTATTTAACTGTAGTTAACGTTTTCACTCAAATTTAGGTTTAAACTTAAGTCCTATAGAAGAATTCCTCCATCTGGTGTCGGCCAGTGTGCACTAGTTTAATGGAGTAGTGAGGCTTTTGGCTACCTTAAAAAATGATAAAGTGACATGGCATTCGGTTACCCCGAGATAACTTCAAAGTGATGAGATATTTGCCCGTCTCAAGAGAATTGTGGAAGTAAGCAAGCATTTACTGCTTTAAGAGTAAAACAGGGCGATGAGTCATTTGGCAACCTTTACTGAATTACAAAAGTAACAATCATTTGATTACCTTAAGATATCAATTGTAGTGATGAGGGTTTTGACTGCCGTAATCAAAACACACAGAGACGAGGAATTCCGTTACCAAAGGGGGCTAGGACGTCAAACGGGCCGACTTGGAGCAGGAGAGGCACCACAGGACATTTTATTTTCTACTGTCTATACTTTTACAAATAAATTCGTAAAACTTTGTCAGCACGACAAGAAAGGATTCGGGATTCACACTCATAGCAGTGGAAGTGCAAAACCATAACAAAATAATTTTTTTTTAGATATGAAATTTCATCATTTTTTCACTTACTGTTGGCTGCATTTGTTGCTATAGGTACCTTTTTCTTCACAAGTAAGAGAGATTCTTTGATGAATTTTGCACAGCATACAAACCATACTTACAGGTGTATGAAACTCTAGAATTTTCGAAATCTATTAAAAACTGTGGTATAAGTTGAGATAATTAACTACAAAATTTGATTTTTTTCTAAACATTAAGTTTAAAACGTAATTTAAAACGTAACAGCTCATTCATTTTTTCATAAATTAAATAGATTCTAGAGTTTCAGACACCTTTAAGTATGGTTTGTATGCTGTGCAAAATTCATCGAGCAGTCTCTCTTACTTATGAAGAAAAGTGTACCTATAGCAACAAATGCAGCCAATAGTAAGTGAAAAAATGATGAAATTTCACATGTAAAAAAATTATTTTGTTATGTTTTTGAACTTCCGCTCATACGAGTGTGAATTCTGAATCCTTCCTGGTCATGCTGACAAAGTTTTATCAATTTATTTGTAGAAGTATAGACAGTGGAAATTAAAATGTCCTGTGGTGCCTCTCCTGCTCCAAGTCGGCCCGTTTGACGTCCTACCCCCCTTAACAGAATTACACAGTAATGAGGCATTTGCACTTCCAAAGCACTTGTACATCCGATCTTCGAATGCAAATGTGTGCTGGACACATATGAAACAGCATGGGAGAGCACCATGAAATGCTGAAAAATCTGAACTGGCACATGGAGTGGAGAATCTAGAAATATACTTCAGCACTCTATATATCACTACCGCAGGGAGCGCAAAAACAGGGTCAGACTAATTGTACCGCGCACACAGGCAATTAAGCTGTCGTCCTCACCGCTCTCCATATGCGATTTGAATACACTGAGATGACAAGAATCATGAGATAGCAATATGCACACATAGAGATGGTGCTGCCGGCCGCAGTGGCCATGCGGTTCTAGGCACTACAGTCTGGAGCCGTGCGACCGCTAGGGTCGCAGGTTCGAATCCTGCCTCGGGCATGGATGTGTGTGATGTCCTTAGGTTAGTTAGGGGACTGATGACCAAAGAAGTTAAGTCCCATAGTGCTCAGAGAAATTTGACCCATTTTTACAGATGGTGCTAGTATCGCATACCCGAGGTATAAAAGGGCAGTGCATTGATGGAGTTGTCATTTGTACACAGGTAGCTGATATGAAAAGGTGTCCGATGTCATTATGGCCACATGACGTGAATTAACAGACTCTGAACGCGGAAAGGTAGTTGGAACTAGACGCACGGGACCATTCATTTCAGAAATCGTTAGGGAATTAAATATTCCGAAATCCACAGCGTCAAGAGTGTGCTGAGAATACCAGATTTCAGGCGTTACCTGTTACCGCGGACAACGCAGTGGCCGATGGCCTTTACTTAACGACCGAGGGCAGCACCGTTTGTGTAGGGTTGTCGGTGCTGACAGACAAGCAACGCTACGTGAAATAACCGCAGAAATCACTGTGGGACGTACGACGGACGTATCCGCTAGTACAGTGCGGCGAAATGGCGCGTTAATGGGCTGTGGCAGCAGGCGACCGACGCGAGTGGCTTTGCTGCGCCTGTCCTGGGCTCGTGGCCACATCGGGAGGACCCTGGACGACTGGGAAACTGTGGGTGGGTCAAATCAGTCGCGATTTCAGTTGGTAAGAGCTGATGGTGGGGTTCGAGTGCACAGGCAGACCCCACGAAGTCAAGGACACAAGTTGTGAACAAGGCTCTGTGGAAGCTGGTGGTGGTTCTATAATAGTGTGGACTGTGCTTACATGGACGATGGAATTGACTATGCGCCATGTCACCTGGTGCGATTGGTTTGAAGAACATTCTTGACAGTTCAAGCGGTTGATTTGGCCCGACGTGAATTCCATCGAACATTTATGGGACATAATCGTGGGGTCAGTTCGTGTACAAAATGCTGCACCAGCAAGACATTCACAATTGTGGACGGGATATACAGGCAACATGACTCAATATTTCTGCAGGGGACTTCCAAAGACTTGTTGAGTCCATGCAGTATGCCGGGCAAAACGAGTCCGACAGGATACGAGGTATCCGACGACTTTTGTGACCTCCGTGTAAAGCCATCGGCACACGGACCGTGCTGTCCAACGTTAACATTGAGCGTGCCAAGTTCAACGTGCTGCTGAACGCTCAGGAACGATGCGACTTGTGCATACGGTACGTGGGCCCCAAGGTGGTATACGCGATCGCAACGCACTCCAGCGGCAGTTGTGGGATGTTTCTAGTAGTTCGTAAATCACACTGTTTACTCAACAGGCTACGTAAAATTCCCACGTTAGCTCTATTAAAACGCACATTTCCTCCATTGTTCATATCCTAGTCACGTTGTTCTATATGTAATATACACAAATAAAAACTTCAATATCGATGTACATGATTTAAGACAAAAAGGAATGTACCATGTCCAATCAATAAGGACGCAGGCTTATAAAAGTTCCATTACAAACAGTGCGACACAAATTTGCAATATTTCTCCACATAAGATAAACACTATTATATCTCCCCCACATTTTACTAAAACACTAAAGTCATTCTTACTTGATCACTGTTCCTACCCAGTAGCAGAAACTTTACAACATGTAAATCACGAAGCTCAAAAGAAAATTTATACAAGTAGCGCAAGCTGTCCTGTAGATTAAGCCAATCGAACAAACTCACTCCTCAAATATTTACATAACATCAAATATTGTAGTATATACTTACATTAAACCAATAATAAAGCATCAGAACCTATATATACGCGAATATTATGAAAAAAAATTTAGACTAGGCGAGATGTAAACCATCATGACATCACATACCTGGTCTTGAATCATCAACGCTACTCACTACGGTAAAGTGATAACAATTCGTTTACGGACTTCTTATAAGATCTTGCCACTTGCTAAAAGCTTTAACCGTAGCTATGTTACTAACTGAAATTTCATTGTAACAAATTGTGCCAAGAACAATGTGTTTTTCGTGGAACCTCAGTGTGTCGCTACCTTCAAATGATATGCTCTCATAATACGCAAATTACAGTAATTCTTTTACCACGAACATGATGTTTCTCATTGTTTTATTGGAACAAATCGCGCCGACCGGAGTGGCCGTGCGGTTCTAGGCGCTACAGTTTGGAACCGCAAGACCGCTACCGTCGCAGGTTCGAATCCTGTCTCGGGCATGGATGTGTGTGATGTCCTTAGGTTAGTTAGGTTTAAGTAGTTCTAAGCTCTAGGGGACTGATGACCTATGAAGTTGGGTCCCATAGTGCTCAGAGCCATTTGAACCATTTTTTTGAACAAATCGCGCAGTTAACAACAGCTTTTCCAGTGATTCTCAATTTGCTGGTGCTCAGAAACGACGTATATATACGCATGGGCTTGAGATGAATGCCAATATGGCGTCTGACAACTCTGTGCTGAAGGGAGATGGCGTGCATGAGACGTAGGTGGCGTTGTGCCATCTGATTGCTCAACGCTGAGACGCACGCTCAGAATATCTTGACATGCCATATATTGCTCTGCACGTTCGGAAAGACTCCCGAACGTGCTGTTCCACGCTATGACGTCAGTAACTCGATACGCTCAACGCTCAGCGTTCGGATGCACGGTTCATGGGCCGACAGGAAACGTTAGCGACAGCCCCGGACATTTGCACAAGCCCCGCCCATTTACCCCCCTCCACACCTACCCCCCGCCACACCAACCAAGAGCGCATCAATATGATCTTTGGTAGTCCTCGTCGCTGTCGTGTTTTTGTTCGTCGTTTTTTGTTTTACCGCGGTTGTTCATACTAGCAGTGTTGTGCTTTTAGTACTTCTTAGCAGTTTGTGTAATACTGTCAAAATGAAATATAGATATGCACTTTCAATAAAGTTATCATACACAAGGTACCTAATCTTGACTGTTGTGGCCAACTGGTGTCAAAACTGATATCTAACAGACATTAAAGTACGATAAGATGTGTTGGAATTACACTGACGAAATTATGTACATATGTTTAACAATAGGCAGGTCTAAAGCTCTGAAACACTGAAGAAGAACTCAAGGTAATCTCGTGTCTGCTATAAGGAACCAGTCATAAGAGTTCACAAGTAAATATTCACCCATTACACAGGCAAATATTAATGAAGAATGTCACTGTATAAATATCTGACTGCTTGCATTAAACATTTCTACATTATCCCACTCTTATATTCTTTAGTCTTAATGAGGGAATCAGAAACAAACCAAGACATCGACTTTGCCTTGTTTATGCACAACATTGACTTTAGACAATCGAGATAATGGACAGCATCCTTGGCGATACTACCAATTAATATTTCCCAACAGAATTTCTTACACTACGCGATGTGACGGAAATTTGCGCTCACTGCAGTTAACAAATATCAGATTTTTTGATACAGTGCAGATGAAAGCTCATGAAATAAAAAAGACACTGTTGATGCCATTTTTATTTTTCATTCTTATTGATGATTTTTCAACTCGCATATTCAATGAACATATTTCCGATTCTTTTCACAATGGTACCGGAAAACTGTATTTCGTACTAACTACCGATTTTCTCCCTTGTTATGACTGGCCTATCTGTGATACGAACAACTTTGATGTTGGAACATGCGGCAGACCATGGGCGGAGCTTAGGATATGGATTGGTGTGGAGGGGGGTGATTTGGCGGGACTTGTGCACCGTCCGGGTCTGTCGCTAACGTTACGTTGGGCCGACGGCTTAAGTTGGTTGGTTGGTTGTTTGGGGAAGGAGACCAGACAGCGTGGTCATCGGTCTCATCGGATTAGGGAAGGATGGGGAAGGAAGTCGGCCGTGCCCTTTCAGAGGAACCATCCCGGCATTTGCCTGGAATGATTTAGGGAAATCACGGAAAACCTAAATCAGGACGGCCGGACGTGGGATTGAACCGTCGTCCTCCCGAATGCGAGTCCAGTGTCGAACCACTGCGCCACCTCGCTCGGTACGACTTAAGTAGAAGCTCTTAACATGAGGTACAGTTTTAAGTACCCTCTGCCATTTACGACACAGTGGTTTGTAGTGTGGTGGTTGGGAGTGGTGCCTGGGCGATTCTGCAACTGTTCCACCGTTCGCCGCTGGCAGATCGTCTGCTGCAGCGGCCTACATAAGCGCCTCTCGTAACGTGGAGCAGCAGGTGCTGGGCGGGCCTCGTGGGCGACCCACAAACCGGGTCACTGTCGCAAGCCGGCCCCCGCTGATTCGCGATACCCTGCCACCACACCCCACACACGCGAACGCGCCACTGCGTATCACTGGCCAAACCGCGACACGCACACACACGCTGGTGTCTTAGTACGAAGGCCGGTTTCTGCTGTGGTCTGGCAACACCGTTCGCCCAACTACACTACATTGTCGATCATTCTATCAAATCAGTATTCGTGCCACACTGTAAACAAAGAATGGTGTTAATGTCGCTTACTGTTACCAAATGTATGGAACTCCACGCGTAATGTCTCTTCAAACGTCGCGATGATGCTTAAACTTCTATAACTCATTTCATTGGGAATATATGGCGCTTTTTCCGACATGTCTTTATTTATGGCTCAGCATTATTTCTTTGCACATTTGTGGTCTTGTGTGTGTGTGTGTGTGTGTGTGTGTGTGTGTGTGTGTGTGTGTGTGTCATTTCTAGTCTTTCCATTGTCGGCCGCGGTGGCAGCAGGGTTCTAGGCGCTTCAGTCCGGCACCGCGCGACTGCTACGGTTGCAGGTTCGAATCCTGCCTCGGGCATGGGTGTTTGTGATGTCTTTAGGTTAGTTAGGTTTAAGTAGTTCTAAGTTATAGGGGACTGATGACCTCAGATGTTAAATTCCGCCCACATCTCGTGGTCGTGCGGTAGCGTTCTCGCTTCCCACGCCCGGGTTCCCGGGTTCGATTCCCGGCGGGGTCAGGGATTTTCTCTGCCTCGTGATGGCTGGGTGTTGTGTGCTGTCCTTAGGTTAGTTAGGTTTAAGTAGTTCTACGTTCTAGGGGACTGATGACCATAGATGTTAAGTCCCATAGTGCTCAGAGCCATTTGAGCCATTTTTTTGTTAAATTCCATAGTAATCAGAGCCATTAGTCTTTCCATTCTTTGTTAGCGATTGATTGGTTTGCCGCCGCTACCGTGTTTGGTGTCGTGAGTATGACGCTAGGAGAAGGAGCAGAAAGACATTTTGCGTCACTGCTCACCAATCAATTTGCAGAGCGCAAATGAACATGCCTCCTTGACGCACTCTTCCTTCACTTCACTGTACAGCTACGTATTTGATTTGAATATCTGGGGTATATTTCCTGAAACAGCTTAAAACACGCTGTAGATTCAGCTGAAGAACTGGAATTCATTTGGAATACGAGAGACTGACAGTTCCTCTACGTTGAAGGCAATTATCTATTTCAGAGACAGTTGTTACAGTTGTATAAGTGCGAGCCATTTAATTGTTTCACATTAATTGTTTATTGACGCATGTATTCTGCCTTTCTACAATTGTGGCATCAGTATTCAGTTTCATTTTTGGTTCAAATGGCTCTGAGCACTATGGGACTTAACTTATGAGGTCATCAGTCCCCTAGAACTTAGAACTACTTAAACTTAACTAACCCAAGGACATCGCACACATCCATACCCGAGGTAGGATTCGAACCTGCGACCGGAGCGGTCGCGCGGTTCCAGACTGAAGCGCCTAGAACCTCTCGGCCACACCGGCCGGCTTTCATTTTTAATTCCCGAACTAAACACTTGTGTCAAAAGCAAGATGTTAATAGCGTTTCATGAGTTTTCTTGAAATAGTCGTAATATCGTAGATCTTCTGACATGCAACATTAATAGCGTGTGTTTTAGCACTTCTGTTAAACGTAAGGTATCTGTCAAGGTCATAGTATTTGAAAAAAATTGCGAAAAGCTCTACTGTTTGTTGTACATATGTCAGATTCTTTGTGCAACCAATTTCCAACCATAATAATACGGACGCTGAGCTGATTTTTCGATGTAATGATAGTACCAGATTTAAACTGCGTGCAACTTTGAGCGTTAAAATTTGCATACTTCCAGTGCAATTAGCAAACATTATGCTGACGGAACTCCTGCAGATTTATCTCCAGACAATCGAAGTAGACAGTCTTGCTAATTACTCGTGAGCCGTATGCTGCTGTGCAGGCACAACACGGTTCATTTGTCATTGTGTCAACAAAACAGCCGAGTAATCGAAAAAACAGTATGAAAACAATGTCAAATTTCACTGCCCCTACAAAAAAGTGAAGCTCCTACAAGACATGGCTGGACGTCAACGGAGTTTCGTAGACTTGCACGTCATCGGTGGGTATGTAAAAGATTAGGGTTGTGATTTTCTGTGATAGCTAGAACGGCCGCCAGATTGCGTTAGTGTTGTTCGTGTTTAGTTTGTTACCAGGGCTTCCAGGGTATATACGGGACGTGAACAGCGTCAGATGTTGAGTGATTACTGTGAAGGAGACGTAGATGCCACGTACTTGTGTGAAAGAGCTTCATCAGCATCTGGCAGAGTTCGAAAGGGACCTCATTGTGGGTCTCCATTTGGTGGGAAAGTCGATTTGTACAGTGTCCAGATTTGTAGAGCATTCGGATGTGACAGAGGTAGGAAAATTTGGAAATTTGTGGAAAGATCTTATGGGACCAAATTGCTGAGGTCATCGGTCCCAAGGCTTACGCACTGCTTAATCTAACTTTAACTTTTACCAAGGATAACACACACACACCCATGCCCGAGGGAGGACTCGAACCTCCGACGGGGGATGTGACAGAGGTCCAGTGTTGGAATGCACGGTAAAGTGAGGCCAGGCATACCCATCGCAAAAATTTGGGTCGACCAGGTCTGGCAGCCACAAGCGAGGACCGCCGTATTGTGCACCAGGCACGTCGCACCCCCTCCAGACCTGCCCGTGGACTCCGTCAGCACTCCGTGTCATGGCACACCACTGGTCGGAGACTGACAGCAGCCAGACTAGGAAACTGCTGTCCCACGCGCAGGCAGCCGTTAACAGCACAGCACAGACGGCTGCGTTTGTGTTGTGCCACGACCGCGAGGCACGGACTGCTGATGCTCGGTGTCGCATTGTGTTCTGCATTACCCCGTATGACCACCGTCGGAGAGTATGTACCCGACCTAGGGAATGGCCATATTCTTCCAATATTTTGGAGAGGCAATGCGGTTTCACGCCTGGTGTCGTGGTGTGGGAACCATAGAGTACAACTTCAGTTCGTAGCTGTAAGTGATTATGTTGTTGTTGTTGTGGTCTACACTCCTGAGACTGGTTTGATGCAGCTCTCCATGCTACTCTATCATGTGCAAGCTTCTTCATCTCCCAGTACCTACTCAGCCTACATCCTTCTGAATCTGCTTAGTGTATTCATCTCTTGGTCTCCCTCTACGATTTTTGCCCTCCACGCTGCCCTCCAATACTAAATTGCTGATCCCTCGATGTCTCAGAACATGTCCTACCAACTGATCCCTTCATCTAGTCAAGTTGTGCCACATACTCCTCATCTCCCCAATCCTACTCAATACCCATCTAATCTTCAGCATTCTTCTGTAGCACCACATTTGAAAGCTTCTATTCTCTTCTTGTCCAAACTATTTATCGTCCATGTTTCACTTCCATACATGGCTACACTCCATACAAATACTTTCAGAAACGAGTTCTTGACACTTAAATCTATACTCGATGTTAACAAATTTCTCTTCTTCAGAAACGCTTTCCTTGCCATTGCCAGTCTACATTTTATATCCTCTCTACTTGGACCACCATCAGTTATTTTGCTCCCCAAATAGCAAAACTCCTTTACTACTTTAAGTGTCTCACTTAGTAATCTAATTCCTTCACCGTCGCCTGATTAAATCGGCTACATTCCACTATCGTCGTTTTGCTTTTGTTGATGTTCATCTTATACCCTCCATTCAAGACACTGTCCATTCCGTTCAACTGCTCTTCCAAGTCCTTTACTGTCTCTGACAGAATTACAATGTCATCGGTGAACCTCAAAGTTTTTATTTCTTCTCCATGGATTTTAATACCTACTCCAAACTTTTCTTTTGTTTCCTTTATTGCTTGCTCAATATACAGATTGAATAGCATCGGGGATAGGCTACAGCCCTGTCTCACTCCCTTCCCAACCACTGCTTCCCTTTCATGCCCCTCGATTCTTATAACTGCCATCTGGTTTCTGTACAAATTATAAATAGCCTTTCGGTGCCTGTATTTTACCCCTGCTACCTTCAGAATTCGAAAGAGACTATTCCAATGAACATTGTCAAAAGCTTTCTCTAAGTTTACAAATGCTAGAAACGTAGGTTTGCCTTTCCTTGATGTTTCTTCTAAGTCGTAGGGTCAGTATTGCCTCACGTGTTCCAACATTTCTACGGAATCCAAACTGATCTTCCCCGAGGTCGGCTTCTACCAGTTTTTCCATTCGTCTGTAAAGATTCGCGTTAGTATTTTGCAGCTGTGACTTGTTACCCGTTAGTTCGGTAATTTTCACATCCGTCAGCACCTGCTTTCTTTGGGATTGGAATAATTATATTCTTCTTGAAATCTGAGGGTTTTTCGCCTGTCTTATACATCTTGCTCACCAGATGGTAGAGTTTAGTCATGACTGGCTCTCCCAAGGCTGTCAGTAGTTCTAATGGAATGTTGTCTACTCCCGGGGCCTTGTTTCGACTCAGGTCTTTCAGTGCTCGGTCAAACTCTTCACACAGTACCTTACCTCCCATTTCGTCTTCATCTACATCCTCTTCCATTTCCATAATATTGTCCTCAAGTACATCGCCCTTGTACAAACCTTCTATATACTCCTTCCACCTTTCTGCCTTCCCTTCTTTGCTTAGAACTGGGTTGCCATCTGGGCTCTTGATATTCATACAAGTGGTTCTCTTCTCTCCAAAGGTCTCTTTAATTTTCCTGTAGGCAGTATCTATCTTACCCCTAGTGAGACAGGCCTCTACATCCTTACATTCGTCCTCTAGCCATCCCTGCTTAGCCATTTTGCACTTCCTGTCGATCTCATTTTTGAGACGTTTGTATTCCTTTTTGCCTGCTTCATTTACTGCATTTTTATATTTTCTCCTTTCATCAATTAAATTCAATATTTCTTCTGTTACCCAAGGGTTTCTATTAGCCCTCGTCTTTTTACCTACTTGATTGTCTGCTGCCTTCACTACTTCATCCCTCAGAGCTACCCATTCTTCTTCTACTGTATTTCTTTCCCCCATTCCTGTCAATTGTTCCCATATGCTCTCCCTGAAACACTCTACAACTTCTGGTTCTTTCAGTTTATCCAGGTCCCATCTCCCTAAATGTGAAAGGTATGGAACGGAATATAAAGGATGTAGATAATAGGGTAGACAGTAGTATCAGCATGTTGCTGTCACAGAAAAGATTAACATTTTAATGCAACAAAACGCAGTGTAAACGGTTTCTCGAACAGAGGTCATGTGAATGCGAAATTTTATTGTCCCAAGGAAGTCAAATATTTAGTGAATTCGACTGCTTTAGATTCTTGGGACTGAGGGCAGATGGAAGCCTTTCTTGGAACTATAACATTCAAGATATTGTGCAGAAACTAAATGTTGTTGTGTTCACCGTAACAGTGATGTCCTTTGCCTGATACTGAAACGTGGAGGCTTCTTTACTGTGTTTGCTTTCATTCCATTGTCTCATATGTTGTTATAAAATGGTTCAAATGGCTCTCAGCACTATGCGACTTCAACTTCTGAGGTCATCAGTCCCCTAGAACTTAGAACTACTTAAGCCTAACTAACCTAAGGACATCACACACATCCATGCGCGAGGCAGGATTCGAACTTGCGACCGTAGCGGTCGCGCGGTTCCAGACTGTAGCGCCTAGAATGGCTCGGCCACTTTGGTGTTATATTTTGCGCCAATTTTGTGCGTACGCCAACAATATTTTTAGCTCAGAAAAATAGGTCAGACTTATCTGCTGTGACAGTTCGCGAACTTCGTGCAGAATGTTCTTAGGGTGTCTCGGAAATTTCACGTTAGCGCCCCTGTGCGTACATATATTCCATCACGGAACTAGTCGTTGGCGAAATTGGCTTCTTCAGAAGAAATTGCAACATTCTCCCAGTTTATATGAGACGAGAAAACGATGAACCCCGAGTAGCCACATCCAAGTTGAAATATTTTCTTCTGACACTCAGTTTCTTTTCTGTACAGGATCTCCTCGTAATAGTTGAAAACTTTCCTTGTAATGTGCTGTTTATTCGTGTACTCTGTCACAGTTTTTCGTGTGTCTGTTAATTCTTTTTTTTTTAATTTTCTAATCAGCATCGTGTAAACTATTTACTGACTCGTTAGGACTGACCAGATACCCGTATCTCACATGCTCTCACGGAACCGATAAGTAAATAAATTTAAAAAAAAAAGTACGTAACGTACTTGTGCCCAATGGACTACCTTTATACTGCCGTCTCCAGCATCTGATAAAATAATAATTTCATATCTGCTCTTGTAGTAAGCGTGAGCGAGGGCGTGAAAGCAGTGGCTCCAGCAAGGGCATCCGACCATCGTCTACCATAGCATTACCAAATCTAGTATAAGACGGCAGTAAAAAGAAGTAGAGGAAGAAGGAGACCGTGAAAGAGAATTGAATTGCATGTTTCCGAACTTGTTGTTGTTGTGGTCTTCAGTCCTGAGACTGGTTTGATGCAGCTCTCGATGCTACTCTATCCTGTGCAAGCTTCTTCATCTCCCAGTACCTACCGCAACCTACATCCTTCTGAATCTGCTTAGTGTATTCATCTCTTGGTCTCCCTCTACGATTTTTACCCTCCACGCTGCCCTCCAATACTAAATTGGTGATCCCTTGATGCCTCAGAACATGTCCTACCAACCGATCCCTTCTTCTGGTCAAGTTGTGCCCCAATCCTATTCAATACTTCCTCATTAGTTATGTGATCTACCCATCTAATCTTCAGCATTCTTCTGTAGCACCACATTTCAAAAGCTTCTATTCTCTTCTTGTCTGAGTTATTTATCGTCCATGTTTCACTTCCATACATGGCTACACTCCATACAAACACTTTCAGAAATGACTTCCTGACACTTAAATCTATACTCGATGTTATCAAATTTCTCTTCTTCAGAAACGCTTTCCTTGCCATTGCCAGTCTACATTTTATATCCTCTCTACTTCGACCATCATCAGTTATTTTGCTCCCCCAAATAGCAAAAGTGGTTTACAACTTTAAGTGTCTCATTTCCTAATCTAATTCCCTCAGCATCACCCGACTTAATTCGACTACATTCCATTATCCTCGTTTTGCTTTTGTTGCTCATCTTATATCCTCCTCTCAAGACACTGTCCATTGCGTTCAACTGCTCTTCCAAATCCTTTGCTGTCTCTGACAGAATTACAATGTCATCGGCAAACCTCAACCTGTCAACCCGAACTCGTTAAGGGTGCCAATTCCTAGATAATGCATCTCCACGAGCATATAAAATTGCTTCGGTGAACTAATGCTCACCGCAGACTACTTTATTTTGACACAACAGCCACTCTACTCCACTGCTCTCCTCGAACATGTGCCAGCTCCACTATGAAAAGATACGAGAGCCGCCTGCAGTTACGACACACCGCCGTACGTCACACAGCGACCAGTGTCGCCGTCTCGCACTACATATGAACCGGTTGAAATAACTCGCATCAGCATGAAAGCCAGCTACGGCTGTCGCCTAGCGACGGACAGCAACATATCAGAGGCGAGAAAAAGAGAAAGCGTCAACACCAAACAACAAGCCACGAAAAAACTATTTCGCTTTCCATGCGGTCGCTTTCACTGGGTGGACAGCGTCTGCTCGCGCGGATTCCACTGTGCCGCTGGGCGCTGGTGTGGAGCGCCGGACAAGACCTCTCTGGCGCAGACTCATGTTTTACACCCGACAGTCCTCAGACTCTGATTTCCTAGTTTGAATGCTACGTTTAGAGGAGAATCGCTACCAGGGGAGTAACCATCAGGACACTGTTCTTATTTCTTCTTCTTTTAGTCATAAATTCTTTCTTTCGCTGGTGCCATGTCCCGCAGCATCGCAGGGTCGACACGGTTAGGAACGGTTTTGGCGAGGTTAGATTTTGAGGGGTGGCCGGATGCCCTTCCTGCCGCCACCCCCATGCACCCCAGGAAGGAATGAGTGTACCCCAACTGTCTGCGTCTAGTGGAATCCATGGAATAGTGAGAAAGTGTTCAGATGTCTGCGAGTCGTGTAACGGAGTCGGAACGTGGGGACCAGCCCGGTATTCACCTAGCGGGATGTGGAAAACCGCCTAAAAACCACTTCCAGGCTGGCCGATACACCGGCCGCCGTCGTTAATCCGCCTGCCCGAGTCCAGGAAGCAGCACGTTAGCGCTTTCGGCTAACCAGGCGGGTTCTTTTAGTCGTAAATGGAACAGCCTAATACAGTTTTATCACCTTGTCCAGCGTATCCATACGAATTATGTTCTTAGAAGATTATAATGCAGGTTTTTTTTTTCAATGGATTTCTTTTCTGTCAGTTAGATAATGTATTCTTTATTCTTTCCACTTAATTTTATTCTGCACAGCTTATATCCACTGTTCGAAGTTGGTAAGGCTGTCGTGGCCACTCGTTGACAAATTGCCATTAGGTTTCTGTCTCCAGTTCTTCTCCCAACATTTGCTTGATGATTTTTCTAGCGTTTCGCCAGCACGTGTGGTCGGCATTCACGAAACTCACCCTCCTCTGGAGTGAGGGTGAAGTTTTTACGATGCCAGGCGCTTGTGCTGGAGAAAGATTAGATTATATTAGTACTTGTTCCATAGATCACGAATACGACGCTTCGTAAGGATGTGGAGCGAGTCAGGTTAGTAAAAGGTGTCTATACAAGATATTACATTACACAAAATATTACATTACACTTAATATTTTTTTCCTTTGGTAGGGGTTGGGGAAATTACCCACTTACTATATCCAAATATTCATCTAATGAGTAGAAGGAGATGTCATTAAGAATTCTTTTAATTTCCTTTTAAATGCTATATGGCTATCTGTCAAACTTTTGATGCTATTTGAATTCGTTCAGATTGTTAATAAAAATTTTCATATATATATGGTGTTACAAAAAGGTACGGCCAGACTTTCAGGAAACATTCTTCACACACAAAGAAACAAAATATGTTATGTGGACATGTGTCCGGAAACGCTTACTTTCCATGTTAGAGTTCATTTTATTACTTCTCTTCAAATCACATGGAATGGAAACATACAGCAACAGAACGTACCAGCGTGACTTCAAACACTTTGTTACAGGAAATGTTCAAAATGTCCTCCGTTAGTGAGGATACATGCATCCACCCTCCGTCGCCCGCATCTCGTGGTCGTCCGGTAGCGTTCTCGCTTCCCACGCCCGGGTTCCCGGGTTCGATTCCCGGCGGGGTCAGGGATTTTCTCTGCCTCGTGATGGCTGGGTGTTGTGTGCTGTCCTTAGGTTAGTTAGGTTTAAGTAGTTCTAAGTTCTAGGGGACTGATGACCATAGATGTTAAGTCCCATAGTGCTCAGAGCCATTTGAACCATTTGAACCACCCTCCGTCGCATGGAATCTCTGATGCGCTGATGCAGCCCTGCAGAATGGCGTATTGTATCACAGCCGTCCACAATACGAGCACGAAGAGTCTCTACATTTGGTACCGGGGTTGCGTAGACAAGAGCTTTCAAATGCCCCCATAAATGAAAGTCAAGAGGGTTGAGGTCAGGAGAGCGTGGAGGCCATGGAATTGGTCCGCCTCTACCAATCCGTCGGTCACCGAATCTGTTGTTGAGAAGCGTACGAACACTTCGACTGAAATGTGCAGGAGCTCCATTGCGCATGAACCACATGTTGTGTCGTACTTGTAAAGGCACATGTTCTAGCAGCACAGGTAGAGTATCCCGTATGAAATCATGATAACGTGCTCCATTGAGAGTAGGTGGAAGAAACTAAAATGAGCTCTAACATGGAAATTAAGCGTTTCCGGACACATGTCCACATAATAGCTTTTCTTTATTGGTCTGGGAGGAATGTTTCCTGAAAGTTTGGCCGTACCTTTTTGTAACACCCTGTATATAGGCTGGCGTGAGGAGGGAAGGACTATACTGACGTGAGGTCTGGAACATGACAAGGAATTAGAATTCAGAAAGCTGACGTAATTAGTTTGATACTTAACTTTAATCCATTAATGATGAACGTCGCTCTTGACGGTACATGACTCACAATATTATCTGTTCAGAATACATTCATAGTAACTGAATATGGCGCCTTGCTAGGTCGTAGCAAATGACGTAGCTGAAGGCTATGCTAAACTGTCGTCTCTGCAAATGAGAGCGTATGTAGTCAGTGAACCATCGCTAGCAAAGTCGGCTGTACAACTGGGGCGAGTGCTAGGTAGTCTCTCTAGACTACACCTGCCGTGTGGCGGCGCTCGGTCTGCAATCACTGATAGTGGCGACACGCGGGTCCGACGCATACTAATGGACCGCGGCCGATTTAAAGGCTATCACCTAGCAAGTGTGGTGTCTGGCGGTGACACCACATATATATATATATATATATATATATATATATATATATATATATATATATATATATATATATATATATATATATATATAGTGAGGCTACAGTGAAGATCTCTAGCTCTTTAAATAAGTGTCTGCAGGATGATCTTGGATGAACTCCAGCAATTACGTCAGAAATATCATCAAAGAAACGTCGGCCGAAGAACCCAAGGCAGAAGCGAACCGGCAGACCAGGGTTGCTCACGTCAGACTGATATATTTTCCCTTCTTCATCATACTAGAAGTCCGCCCCCGGTAGCTGAATGGTCAGCGCGACAGAATGTCAATCCTAATGGCCAGGGTTCGATTTCCGCCTGGGTCGGAGATTTTTTCCGCTCAGGGACTGGGTGCTGCGTTGTCCTGATCATCGTCATTTTACCTCCATCGACGCGCAAGTCGCCGAAGTGGCGTCCAATCGAAAGACTTGCACCCCGCGACCTGTCTACCCGACGGGAGGCCCTAGTCACGCGACATTTACATTTTATCATACTTGAAGGCGTGTATCATCGTCACGGTAACACCTTGTGTATCGCAGCCGGCGCGGTGTCCACGTAGTCATGGATCCGGTGAGAGGAGGAGGAGGAGGAGGAGGCTGGAACCAGTTCCTCTGGAGTTTCTTCCGAGGCCAGTGGGCGACGGCGGCCGCCTGTGACGAAACCAGGTGGGAGCGGCTCCCTGCTGCGGCGCCACAGGCACACGAACGCGGCCGGACAGGTCACGGGTCACCCGGCTGTGGTCGGCGGACGGCCAGCTGACAAACCGCACATTCCGCGGACACACCCAGCCGTGGCACAGCGCCGGCTGCGAAACGGACCGACTGATTCAGCTGCCTGCGTGACCACAGAAATTGCCGGTGGCGCACCGATGTAATTTAATATCGTCTGTGTAGGGTATGGTCAAAGGCGTGAAACGAGGACCCAGTGAACCTGTCATTACAGACTCCAGCTATTATTACCTCAATCGCTAAAGTATGCCAATACGATACCTCTCAATTTGAGTTTAGCGAGTACAAGTTTTACTGACACACAGAATGTCGTCCAGCAGTATTTAGTCGACGCTAAGGACAAGGTTTTTTCTCCAGTTTCAGAGGTACAGGGATCATTCCGAGCTGTACCTATAAGCTTAGCAGCTGTTAGCTGAATAACGGATGCTTTTCTATCGATGACCAGACGAGGTCAAGTTTACTACACAGAGAAGGCTGGGCCAAAACGTTCGCCAGCGATTGGCCGTTTTCGCGTGACGTCACTGTCGAGAAGCGGCAGCATTGCGAGCTGTATTCTGGAGTTCGGATATGCCACTATTCCGCGTAAACTAACATTACCAAAACTCATGGACAGTATAATGAGTGATCAGCACGATAGAGACGTACATATACAGGGACTGAATGTCATTACTTTCCGCGACCATCAAACTCGTATGTTGCTTTCCTTGTTATAACAATACTGAAAATAAAAATTGCGACTGCTCTTGATATCTGTATTCCGTTAATACACTACTGGCCACTACACCGAGAAGAAATGCAGATGATAAACGGGTATTCATTGGACAAATATATTATAATAGAACTGGCATGTGATTACATTTTCACACAATTTAGGTGCATAGATCCTGAGAACTCAGTACCCAGAACAACCACCTCTCGCCGTAATAACGGCCTTGATACGCCTGGGCATTGAGTCAAACAGAGCTTGGATGGCGTGTACAGGTACAGCTGCCCATGCAGCTTCAACACGATACCACAGTTCATCAAGAGTAGTGACTGGCGTACTGCGACGAGCCAGTTGCTCGGCCACCATTCACCACACGTTTTCAGTTCGTGAGAGATCTGGAGAATGTGCTGGCCAGGGCAGCTGTCGAACATTTTCTGTATGCAGAAAGGCCCGTACACGACCTGCAACATGCGGTCGTGCACTATCCTGCTGAAATGTAGTCTTTCGCAGGGATCGAATGAAGGGTAGAGCCACGGGTCGTAACACATATGAAATGTAACGTCCACTGGTCAAAGTGCCGTCAATGCGGACAAGAGGTGACCAAGACGTGTAACCAATGGCACCCCATACCATCACGCCGGGTGATACGCCAGTATGGCGATGACGAATACTCGCTTCCAATGTGCGTTCACCGCGATGTCGCCAAACACGGATGCGACCATCATGATGCTGTAAACAGAACCTGGATTCATCCGAAAAAATGACGTTTTGCCATTCGTGCACCCAGGTTAGTCGTTGAGTACACCATCGCAGGCACTCCTGTCTGTGGAGCAGCGTCAAGGGTAACCGCAGCCACGGTGTCCGAGCTGATAGTCCATTCTGCTGCAAACGTCGTCGAACTGTTCGTGCAGATGGTTGTTGTGTTGCAAACGTCCCGATCTGTTGACTCAGGGACCGAGACGTGGCTGCACGATCGGTTACAGCCATGCGGATAAGATGCCTGTCATCTCGACTGGTAGTGATACGAGGCCGTTGGGATCCAGCACGGCGTTCCGTATTACCCTCCTGAACCCACCGATTCCATATTCTGTTAACAATCATTGGATCTCGACCAACGCGGCTTTATCAAAGTCGGAAACGTGATGGTACGCATTTCTCCTCCTTACACGAGGCATCACAACAACGTTTCACCAGGCAACGCCGGTCAAGTGCTGTTTGTGTATGAGAAACCGGTTGGAAACTTTCCTCACGTCAGCACGTTGTAGGTGTCGCCAGCGGCGCCAGACCTGTGTGAATACTCTGAAAAGCTAATCATTTGGACACAGCATCTTCTTTCTGTCGGTTAAATTTCGCGTCTGTAACACGTCATCTTTGTGGTGTAGCAATTTTAATGGCCAGTGGTGTATTTTCTATTAAAAAATTCTAACATGCTGTCCTCCCACTTTCAGTAGCACTCGAAACGCAACAATAGTGGTGCAGCTCCAGAAACGACCGCGAACATAACATCATGGAGATTCCAGCTCTCGCGGGACCTTACCGTCAACAAATCCTCGCAAGAACCATTCGAGACTGGAACAGTAGAGTGAGAAATGACAGGTATAAACGTACGCTCCGCGGAGTATAGATGTTGATGTAGAAGATATAGTTCAGGGCTGAGTTGGTTCTGTGATGTTTCGCAGGTAATTTTCATACTGTGAAGTGTACCCTCTTACCTAGGTCATCGCGAGCGTGTAACGGGATGTCTACATCAACATTTTCAGAGTCAAGTGCTGCCCTTCTTCTAAATCCTTGCAAGTATTCCGTGAACTCTCTCTTATTCCGAGATGACAACAGCTGTGTTCACAGAGATGCACACATATGTTAACGAATAAACAGGCACACGATTGCACCTCGAACGGCCGAATAAATCACCCTATTTAAATCCCAATAAACAACATCGGGGACCATTTGGAACGGCGGGACCAATGTAGAAATGAACATTCCCTCAGTTTTGTTGTAGTTGTTGTTCTTATAGCCTTCAGTTCTCATAATAGTTTGATGCCAGCCTTCTTAATCTGCTTACTGTGTTTATATCTCTGTTTCCCTGTACGATTTTTACCTCCCTCCCCCCCCCCCCCCGACACACACACACACACACACACACACACACACACACACACACACACACACTTCTCTCCAGTACTAAACTGGTGATTGCTCGATGTCTCAGAAGTGTCCTGTCAACCGATTCCTTCTTCTGATCAGGTTGTACCACTAATTCCTCTTCTCCCCGATTCTATTCAATACCTCCTCATTAATGGTAGGCTCCATATGGTTCCCACATTGTGCAGCGACCGTAAACCATAAAATTACCAAATAAGCAGCAACCAGTCGCAAAATCATGTTTTCTTTATTTACTTTTGCAAATCGATTTCAACTGATTAACAGCCATCATCGGTGCTTTCAACGTATATGGTCCCTGAGTAGTAACACTGCCTAAAGCACAGGTCAAACATAAACTGATCACTTTATGTTATTCAGTTGAAATCGATTTGCAAAAGTAAATAAAGAAAACATGATTTTGCGACTGGTTGCTGCTTATTTGGTAACCTCCTCATTAGTTAGGTGATCTACTTATCGAATCTTCAACATTTTTCTGTAGCACCACATTTCAGAAGCTTCTACTCTCTTCTTGTCTGAACTATTTATCGACCATGTTTCACTCGAATACATGGCTACACTCGATACAAATACTGTCAGAGAAGACTTCCTCACACTTAGATCTATACTCAATATTAACAAATTTCTCCTCTTCAGAAAACGTATATACTACTTTAAGTGTCTCACTTACTAATCTAATTCCCTCAGCGTCACCTGATTCAATCGACTACATTCCACTATCGTCATTTTGCTTTTGTTGATGTTCATCTTATATACTCCTTTCAAGACACTGTCCATTCCGTTCAACTGCTCTTCCAAGTCCTTTGCTGTCTCTGACAGAATTACAAACTGACAGACGAACCTCAAAGTTGTTGTTTCTTCTCACTGGGCTTCAATTCCTACTCCAAATTTTTCTTTGTTTCCTTTACTGCTTGCTCAACGTACAGATTTAATAACATAGAGGATAGGCTACAGCCCTGTCTCACTCCCTTATCAACCACTGCTTCCCTTTCATACCTATCGACTCTTAATACAGCCGTCCGGTTTCTGTACAAGTTGTGAATAGCCTTTCGCCCCCTGTATTATACACCTGCTACTTTTATAATTTCAGAATGTCAGAGAGAGTATTCCAGTAAACACTGTCAAAAGCTCTGTTTGGGTCTACAAATCCTATAATCATAGGTTTGCCTATCATTAACCTACCTACTAAGAGAAGTCGCCGGCCGGTGTGGCCGTGCGGTTCTAGGCGCTTCAGTCTGGAACCGCGTGACCGCTACGGTCGCAGGTTCGAGTCCTGCCTCGAGCATGGATGTGTGTGATTTCCTTACGTTAGTTAGGTTTAATTAGTTCTAAGTTCTAGGCGACTGATGACCTCAGAAGTTAAGTCACATAGTGCTCAGAGCCAGCCATTAAGAGAAGTCGTAGTGTCAGTATTGTCCCGCGTCTTCGTACATTTCTACGGAATCCAAACTGATCTTCCCCCACGTCGGATTCTACCAGTTTTTCCGTTCGTCTGTAGAGAATTCGTGTTACTGTTTTGCAGCCATGACTTATTCAATTGATATTTCGGTAATGTTCAGACCAGTTGACGCTTGCTTTCTTTGGAATTTGAATTATTACAGTCTTCTTGAAATCGGAGAATGTATGACCGGTCTTAGTGTGGTATCTCTGTGGAATCGAATGGTCAGTGTCTTCAACTGGATATGGCGTTCGTAAAGAAAGTAGTAGACTGACTCCCTCGCCAATCTGAGGAAGCTGACAAGGCGAGAGGCGGCGCTGCACGGGATTAGCGCGCTGTCTCCGGTGCGCTTTCCGAGTTGCTGGCCGCGGAAAGCCTCGCCAGAGACTGTGGCGGATGGCGCCGCTCCGTGACACCCAGCGGCGCCACGTGACCACCTGCTGCTGCGCGCTTCCTCCACGTAGCTTCTTCAGCAGACCGGTCTGTCCGGCCGAGCCTCGCGGCGAAACGCCGCAGCCATTAAAACAGGTCGGCGAACGCCGGCTGCCCGCTGCCCTTGCGGACGACGATCCCAAAAAACCACTGACCTCGCTCTGTCCACCTGGTTCTGCACCGGCGTCACTGCGGTTCAGGTACTCTTACTGTCCGGCCGCCCCGAGGCTTACTTCCACAGCCAGCATCCCATTCTGCGGTAATCCCAGTAATTTCCAGACGTGCGAACTGGTCATCAACCACTGTCGGCACTCGCCTTACAATCTGGGTGAGTTAGCTTTGTTATTACACTACTGGCCACTAAAATTGCTACACCAAGAAGAAATGCAGATGATAAACGGATACTCATTGGACAAATATATTATACTAGAACTGACATGTGATTTCATCTTCACGCAATTTGGGTGCATAGATCCTGAGAAGTCAGTACCCAGAACAACCACCTCTGGCCGTAATAACAGCCTCGAGACGCCTGGGATTTGAGTCAAACAGAGCTTCGATGGCGTATACAGGTACAGCTGCCCATGCAGCCTCAACACGATACCACAGTTCGTCGAGAGTAATGACTGGCGTATTGTGACGAGCCAGTTGCTCGGCCACCATTCACCAGACGTTTTCACTTGGTGAGAGATCTGGAGAATGTGCTGCCACGGGCAGCAGTCGAACATTTTATGTATCCAGAAAGGCCCGTACAGGACGAGCAACATGCGGTCGTGCATTATCCTGCTGAAATGTACGGTTTCGCAGGGATCGAATGAAGGGTAGAGCCATGGGTCGTAACACATTTGAAATGTAACGTCCACTGTTCAAAGTGCCGTCAATGCGAACAAGAGGTGACCGAGACGTGTAACCAATGGCACCCCATACCATCACGCCAGGTGATACGCCAGTATGGCCACGACGAACACACGCTTCTAATGTGCGTTCACCGCGATCTCGCCAAACACGGATCCGACCATCATGATGCTGTAAACAGAACCTGGATTCATCCGAAAAAATGACGTTTCGCCATTCGTGCACCCAGGTTCGTCGTCGAGTACACCATCGCAGGCGCTCCTGTCTGTGATGCAGCGTCAAGCGTAACCGCAGCCATGGTCTCCGAGCTGATAGTCCATGCTGCTGCAGACGTCGTCGAACTGTTCGTACAGATGGTTGTCGTCTTGCAAACGTCCCCATCTGTTGACTCAGGGATCGAGACGTGGCTGCACGATCCGCTACAGCCATGCGGATAAGACGCCTGTCATCTCGACTGCTAGTGATACGAGGCCGTTGGGTTCCAGCACGGCGTTGCGTATTACCCTCCTGAACCCACCGATTCCATATTCAGCTAACAGTCATTGGATCTCGACCAACGCGAGCAGCAATGTCGCCATACGATAAACCGCAATCGCGATAGGCTCCAATGCGACCTTGTATCAAAGTCGGAATCGTGATGGTACGCATTTCTCCTCCTTACACGAGGGATCACAACAACGTTTCACCAGGCAACGCCGGTCAACTGCTGTTTGTGTATGAGATATCGGTTGGAAACTTTCCTCATGTCAGCACGTTGTATGTGTCGCCACTGGCCCCAACGTCGTGTAAATACTCTGAAAAGGTAATCATTTGCATATCCCAGCATCTTCTTCCTGTCGGTTAAATTTCGCGTCTGTAGCACGTCAGATTCGTGGTGTAGCAATTTTAATGGCCAGTAGTGTACATGCCTGCTGACAGTGTGTAGGTGTGCGAATTTTCATTGACATACTGACTTACGATCGTCTCTCCTTGGTGCTTCACGTGTTTTGTCAGGCAGTGTATCAACAACGGCGGTGCGGTGTCACAACTTTCCACACTTAACTACTTTCTTCTCCATTACGAGAAAAGCGCCTTCCATCCGTGCACGCACCCCAAAATCGGTTGATCACGAGCATAGGACCGCAGAGGGTTGGGAGAAGGCGCAGGCTGGGGTAGTGGCCACAGTAGGCCACATCCGGTCCGCCGTGCTGGGAGGCGCGAGACCCGAACCCCGCAGCCCGCCGCGGCCGTGATTTCTCCGGCTCTGATGTAAGCCAAGGCCGCCGCCGCGCCCCACATTCTGCCGACGAGCTACCTCACTGCAGTGGCTGCCAAGCTAGCAGCCGCCACACGTGCCGGCGCGGCGGCGCATCAGGGACGGCGTCGAAGTGCGGGGGGCAGTCGGCCGGCCCGAGGGAACCTCCCCACACGCGAGCGGCGGGTCGCTGCAGTCCGTCTCATAGACGAAATACAGAAAAGTACTGTGGTGTGCGTACTGTAAGGCCTTCGGTTCACACACCATCAGGTTATTTGACTTGTCGCTCTAACGAAGTAGGCGAGTGTCAGCAATATGTCTCGTGGTCTTATCGTGGCGTGTTTATCTTCTGCCGTTAGGTCAGACGATAGAAATGCCACTTGCACGCTTAGAGTAGCACATTGACGGTGACCAACTTTAAACAGAACTTGATTAATTTTCACACACAATTATTAAAATAATAAAAAGCATAGATATTACGTAACTTGATTCTGGATGCTGTTTACAATTGACAATCAGAAGTTCCTTTGCTTTTGGTACGTTAATCTTATTCTCACATATCTCTGATACTTGACAAAGCGCAGTGGTTAGCACACTGGACTCGCATTCGGGAGGACGACGGTTCAATCCCGCGTCCGGCCATCCTGATTTAGGTTTTCCGTGATCTCCATAAATCGCTCCAGGCAACTGTCGGGATGGTTCCTTTCAAGGGGCATGGCCGACTTCCTTCCCATCCTTCCCTAATCCAATGAGACCGTTGACCTCGTTGTTTGGTCTCTTCCACCAAATCAACCCAACCAACCCCAACTTGACAAAGTGTCTATTCATTTATCTTCATGGCTACGTACAGGAATGTGGTAATCTTATTAGGCGCAGACTGAAACTTGATTGGTACAGACAAATGGAGATTAATGCAGACTGACTAATCGGAGGTCTGTACACTCGTTATAATACCTCGCGCGTTCAGGTATCACTGCGCGAGTGTGATCCGCGAGGACAAAAGGTTCTACATTAGCAGCAATCTCATTGGCTGCATTACATATTAATACACGGATCGGCGGAAGCAGAATTTGGTCCGTCTCTAAGGCAGCGCCATCTCGTAGTGCGGAGACGGACGAGCGCTGCGCCTCCGCTGTTGTGTTTAGCGGGCCGCGCTCCAGTGGGAAAGTTGTGTACGCGCTGACTACGCGGAACTATGTATACAACACGTACATATACCACAAAAAGCCCGCCTCCTCGTGGCGGGACACGGGCAACGGTGTGAGGGAGATCGGGAGCCGGGGAGGTGACATATCAGCCACTCCGGGCCCCGAGCCCAGTTACCGCGGCCAAGTGGCATAATACGACCCACCATAAGCAATCAGAGGATGGGTCAGTAAACAAAAAGCAGCAAGTGGGAAAAAAAATCCGTCTCAAGGACGCGCCATCTGTCCGCATATCGCTCGTGTGCGGGCAAATCGCAGATCGCAGCGCTCGATAGCTGATCGCTCGTAATTCCTGTGCAATTCGATGAATCGCATGAGACGTGTGGCAATATGGCTGCTACTCGTTCACCTACAGCATCCTCACAGCTAAAGTTCCAGTTTCAAAACGCAGCAGAATGAAAACCACTGCTCAGAATAACGTCAAATTCGAAAAGGATTTTGTTGGCTCAGTGCGAAATGTCATGAGACAAAAACAAAAAAACTAAGGAAAATTTTTGCAATAGATACCGACGTAACCCTCTTAACGTAAATTGGATGGCAGATGAGTCGGAATACTAAGGTTATGCGTCCGTGCTGTTCAATGTACGTGACTGAACAAGCTCAGCAGTCAACAGTTGTGGCACTCTTAGGTAAGATCGCCCACCAAGGCAGTTGAAACGTCCCCTTAGAAAAATTATGAATGTCTGCGCTGGTAAACTTCTTACATTATTCGATTTTCAAACAGCTGAGCAGAACTGAAAGTACTCTGACATTTCTCTCTTTACTTATTCTGATCAACACTAAACTGACACACAATATCTTTAGCGCAACGCAATTTGACTTTCAATAATCCCTACCAAAGAATGGCCGTTACCAGCAATAACCTATACCTTTCGTGAATCACTTACCTCACAAAAATCTTCGTTATTCGAACTACTGCAATACAGCGAACGCCGATACTGAAGGCACTAACTACTGATGGGCATAGTTAGCAAATGATAGATTTTGATGGAGAACAAACAATGTATTTACCTTAATAATGTTCAAAAGTGATAATATATATAGCAGTTCATGGCATCCAGTTTTACAAATTTACTGTCTCTGATGGACACACGTCCAGATCATCCGCTCTCAAAACCCCGCCATCTGTCTCCCCACATCCACCACTGCAGGCGGCTCACCTCCAACTGCGCAACGCTACGCGTTGTTCACATCCAACTGCCCAGCACTACAATAGCGAATATTCCAACAATTCAAAGCAGCCACAGACTGCACACAGCACAGCCAGTGATTTTCATACAGGCCGCTACGTGGCGTTACCAACATAAAAACCTAAACAGCCAACTTACACAGTGTCATACCATACTGGATGGGAAAAATCGGTTCTTAATTGCCCTGGGGCCAAAACCCGCTTAAAAACAAAACGTCATCGGTTTCTGGTTTTTGTGAGACTGGAGCAAGACGTGTTCAATATCCTGTTCACCGTTTTCTTCCACAATCTGAAATCGAGAAACAGCATGTTCCACAACAGATCGGAGTGCCTCGAGGTCACGTAAGAGAATGCGTTGCGCATTGCGTGCCTTTAGTTCAGCTGCATTCACTATTGCATCACTGAGCATATCTTTCAATATAACACCACAGCCAAAAGTCACACGGATCAAAAGTAGGTAATCTGCACGGACGGGCTCTAGGGAAATGACAGCCAATAATCCTAGCACTTCCGGAATGCCTCTGCACCAACCGCTTCATTGGCTGTGCAGTGTGCGGAGGGGCGAGCCTGTTCGGGTGCCAATATAAAATGACTTTTTTTTTAATAATTTGAATATTTATATATGTGTTTGCAGAGACAGAGAGAGAGACTGATTTTTTATTGAGATTTATACTTTAAGTGGTAACTGGTACGTGAATTTTGGTTGCTGCGTCCTTGAATGACCAGCTTCTGCACCAGTTGTTGACGTATTACAATTTGGAGGAAGTTATTGTTCTTTAAGGTTTAAAATACGACTCTGTTAGTTACTTGGCCGTATTGCGGATAGCTTTGAGCCAAAGTTATCGTAGCTTTTCATACCTAAGGGCCACTGTTGTAAGTAAGCAAGATCAAACAGCAATCTGCTTTTCGTGAGAAAAGGAGATTGCTTGGCACACACACTTCCTTCAAACTACACGTCCTGCTACATCAAAATTGGTCAGTGGAGTTCAGCACCATACTATTGTACAAGAACATAATCCAATTACTGTAATTAAGAAATTATGAGAGGTTGTTACTTATTGAACGAAAACTATAGAGAATGTATTTCTTTTGCTGTATTTTAGTGAACTTTGTACACTTACAATTCTGTCGGTTGATAGACGGCAACGACAAAGAAGTTTACTTCCTTTTTCAAAAACAAGATATTTCTATTCTTCACTTCCAGAAAATTTGTATTCATAAATGTTTGGCAACTCTTACACATACTCGGTTTTGTCACTAAAATATCAATTCTCATTAAATGTAACAATACGTTCTGAGCGACGACCTAGCAACACGTCCTCTTTCGACAAGGTACAGATTAACAGTAATTTTTTTTAATAAATCAGTTGGCTTTTTTTTTTTTTTAGTCCATACTCAATGATTCACAACTACTATCGTTGCGGGGATTGCGCACTAAAGACTTTCTCACTGTCGAGCTGCGCTTCACTTCAAGTACTTTTTGAATCAAAAAACTGTGTGCCCGACCGAGACTCGAATTCTGCCAGGAAGTTTCGGTATTCACATACATTACTGAGCTTCTCAGAATAAAATCAGGCACAAATTAGTTAAAGAAAAGAAGCAGTGAGGCACAGATAACATTACAGCCACCTCGTATAAAAGTGAACCTGCCCAAACATCGATATTGTTGAAGGGTTGGAATGACGCTGGTGCACAAAAGACTCTCATGGCGTTTACCAATGACGGGCCCTTAGGACTCATATCCTCGAAAAAATACGGCCCTGCAGTAAACGATCCCGCACTACTTAGTAACCTTCGCAGAATCAACTGGTACCGGTTGATGTGCCTGCGGATTTTCGCTTGGCCATATTCTTTAATTGTGCGTACTGACATGTCGCTGGAGACGGAAATGGGCTCCGCCTGTCCGCAGAATGTTGCATGGCCGTTCATTGTGCAATCCCATGCGAGAAAGAAATTCCAGAGTGATCGTTTCTCTTGCTGGCAGGTCAGGTGGCCATTCCTGAACACGGGTTATTTTGTTTCGATAGCAATGCAGGATATTCCGTAGGATTTCACGCGCCGTGCTCGCAGGCACGCCCGACGTTCGGGCAGTTCCCCGTGCACGGCGTGTTCGCACACCACCAGTCGACCACTCCTGCAGTGCTGTGGCCACGTTTTCGACGGATGTCGGAGTAACTGCTTTCATCCCTCTGCCACACTGCACTTCAAAAGAACCTGTATTTTCGAATTATGTTACCATTTTCTGCAGGCCATCAGCAGACATCGGACCAATGCCTTTTTTCACGTCCCTGAGGGCTACTGGTATACCGTCACCGTTCTCGTAAAAGGGCTTTAACAGCACCGCGCAGTCCATGTTGTGCGTCTCGGACGAAATCTGTGGAACAACCGTCTGTCGCGCACCTATTGGTGTGTGTATATTGTGACACTTACAGCGCGATCTATTGGTCAAATTTTCATTAATCAACTTTATTGTTCGACGACGTTTCCCCGTGCGTCAATAACATGCTGTTCAGATTTGACGTCGTTCCGATCAGTAGTTCTCTTTGTACAGCGTTTTGAAACTGGAACTCTAATTGCGGATAGCCTGTAGATATTAAGTGTGGTTATGTACAACATCACGTTACATTTTATAGTTATTCATGTAGCATAAACGATTCTGAAAACTGAAGTTGAAGCTGGAACTGCTAATTATATTAAGAAGGAATACAAATATAGAAATTGACACCCTCAGATTTTACTGTGTTTAGGATTTCGATGCTTTTGCTGCAGAAGTAGAAATTCGTGGGAAGGCCACAGCTACAGTTACGATATACAGAACTCCATCTGGTGATGTTGAATTATTTACGAAACAATCTGACGCGTTATTAAATTTTTTTAGCTTGTAAACAGAATGAGGCGTCGTTAAGAGGAATTTTAAATTCAATGCCAAGGGCTTATCTCTTCTACATTTGTATTTAAGTCCTTGTCACTTCATATAATCTGACTCGTGAACTATTTACAAATGGTGTGTAAACCAGCACTGCTGCAATTGGTAACATTCGTCTGGAGACATCGAGATGCGGAAATCACGGTGAAAATGCTTGCAGCTAAAGCAGAAGACCAGTAAATGAAAGAAAGGGATTGACGGATTTAATAAGTACTTCCGAGATACAGGGAAGATGTACAGGGCACACACTTCGCATTGATGAAATGAAATGTAACGTAGAGTACAGTTCCCATGGATGCCGTTTCAAAACGAGATTCTTAAAATAAAACTCACGTGTCTTTTGTTTTTGCAAGTATTGGTGAGCAAGCGGAGAACAGCCGCCGTGCTCGTACACATAGCAGTTCATTTTCCACAGCAGAAAGTATTTTGTTGACACCGACGTACATAGGGAGGAACGATCACCACGATAAAATAAGGGAAATCAGAGCTCGTACGGAAAGATATTCGTGTTCATTCTTTCCGCGCGCTATGCGAGATTGGAATAATAGAGAATTGTGAAGGTGGTTCGATGAACCCTCTGTAGGCACTTAAATGTGATTTGCAGAGTATCCATGTAGATGTAGATCTTCGCGAGACTGGCGTCCAAAATATTGGACAATACTGCTTGGTAAATAGTTCGTGCGTGGCGGAGATGAAGCGATGGACCGATTGCAGTCAATATCGAAGTTCTCTGTGGCTGGTAGAATGACCACCAGAGGGAATTAGCGTTATTCGTGTATAATGTCGTTACCAGGCCGGGTCGGGTATATAAAAGGCATGAGCAGCAGCAGTCATTGAGTGATCGCTGTGAGGGACATGAAGATGCAATATACTCTTGTGATACAGCGTTTTCAGCACGTGACAAGTTTGAAAGCGGCCTCCTTGTGGGTCTCCATTTGGTCGGCGGATCGAACCGTCCAAAATGATGAATGGCGGGGCGTTCTGATGTGACACTGGACCAATGTTGCACTATATGGAAACACAAAGGCAAGCGTTCTCACAGTCGAGGATAAGGTCGACCAGGTCTGACGACCACAAAGGAGGATCGCCGTATTGTACACGACCCACACACCGTGACCACTTGTCATCTGCGCCGACAATCCAATGCACTCTGTGCAACCATCTGCATCATCACGCACCATTGGGCAGAGACTAGAAGCAGGCGGAATACAGAATTACCATCCCATGTGCAGGTTGTTGTTAACACTGCAACACAAACGGCTGCGTCCGGAGTGGTGCCACGACCCGGAAGCAAGAATTGCTCGGGAATGGTGTCGCATTGTGTTGAGCGTCGAACCGCGGTTCTGCGCTACCGCGGATGACCACCGTCGGCGGCGATAGGGTGGCGACCTGGTGATGAGAGGTGCCATTATTGGAATGTATCGGAGAGGCACAGCCGTGTTGCTGCTGGCGTCAGGGTGTGGGCGGCCATCGGGTGTGACTTTTGCTCACGACCGGTGGTGACTGAGGGAACACTGAAAGCCAGTGTGCGATTTGCAGGAGGGGGGTGGGGAGATGGGGGGGATTCGCCCCCCCCCCCCCACCTCCTCTGCATCAGACCATCCCCTTCTCTGGTTTTAGTTTATGCATCCCAACCTGGGATGTTTATTTCCCACGCACTGGAGTAAAACTTTACATATAATTTAAATTTGTGGAGCCGAACACTGAAAGTTTTTAATACAGTCTTACTATTAATACTATTAGTATGTTTGCTTTTTAATTTTGAAAAAGTGTTATGTAATAGTTAAGCATTTCAAAACATTTAGAACTAAATCATCATTCTCATGTTGTCATTGTTGCTTTCGCCTAAGGTGCGTCACCCGTTTACTTGCGAGGGAAGTAGTGTGGCAGTCAAACCGCAGCAGTCGCACTGCAGAGTTGTCTGAGCTGGGGGCTGAAAGTCCCACCCCGGGCCCTGACACAGGGTGGCGACCGGCCCGGTGCCTGTGCGAACATTTACCACCTTTTGGCAACGGTATGGCGCGGAATAACGCGCCTGGGACGAAAGCACACATTACTAAATAACGCACCATCGTCTGCTTCATTACTAAATAACGCACCATCGTCTGCTTCTACACTCCTGGAAATTGAAATAAGAACACCGTGAATTCATTGTCCCAGGAAGGGGAAACTTTATTGACACATTCCTGGGGTCAGATACATCACATGATCACACTGACAGAACCACAGGCACATAGACACAGGCAACAGAGCATGCACAATGTCGGCACTAGTACAGTGTATATCCACCTTTCGCAGCAATGCAGGCTGCTATTCTCCCATGGAGACGATCGTAGAGATGCTGGATGTAGTCGTGTGGAACGGCTTGCCATGCCATTTCCACCTGGCGCCTCAGTTGGACCAGCGTTCGTGCTGGACGTGCAGACCGCGTGAGACGACGCTTCATCCAGTCCCAAACATGCTCAATGGGGGACTGATCCGGAGATCTTGCTGGCCAGGGTAGTTGACTTACACCTTCTAGAGCACGTTGGGTGGCACGGGATACATGCGGACGTGCATTGTCCTGTTGGAACAGCAAGTTCCCTTGCCGGTCTAGGAATGGTAGAACGATGGGTTCGATGACGGTTTGGATGTACCGTGCACTATTCAGTGTCCCCTCGACGATCACCAGTGGTGTACGGCCAGTGTAGGAGATCGCTCCCCACACCATGATGCCGGGTGTTGGCCCTGTGTGCCTCGGTCGTATGCAGTCCAGATTGTGGCGCTCACCTGCACGGCGCCAAACACGCATACGACCATCATTGGCACCAAGGCAGAAGCGACTCTCATCGCTGAAGACGACACGTCTCCATTCGTCCCTCCATTCACGCCTGTCGCGACACCACTGGAGGCGGGCTGCACGATGTTGGGGCTTGAGCGGAAGACGGCCTAACGGTGTGCGGGACCGTAGCCCAGCTTCATGGAGACGGTTGCGAATGGTCCTCGCCGATTCCCCAGGAGCAGCAGTGTCCCTAATTTGCTGGGAAGTGGCGGTGCGGTCCCCTACGGCACTGCGTAGGATCCTACGGTCTTGGCGTGCATCCGTGCGTCGCTGCGGTCCGGTCCCAGGTCGACGGGCACGTGCACCTTCCGCCGACCACTGGCGACAACATCGATGTACTGTGGAGACCTCACGCCCCAAGTGTTGAGCAATTCGGCGGTACGTCCACCCGGCCTCCCGCATGCCCATTATACGCCCTCGCTCAAAGTCCGTCAACTGCACATACGGTTCACGTCCACGCTGTCGCGGCATGCTACCAGTGTTAAAGACTGCGATGGAGCTCCGTATGCCACGGCAAACTGGCTGACACTGACGGCGGCGGTGCACAAATGCTGCGCAGCTAGCGCCATTCGACGGCCAACACCGCGGTTCCTGGTGTGTCCGCTGTGCCGTGCGTGTGATCATTGCTTGTACAGCCCTCTCGCAGTGTCCGGAGCAAGTATGGTGGGTCTGACACACCGGTGTCAATGTGTTCTTTTTTCCATTTCCAGGAGTGTAGTTCCTACCATACTATTTCGTGGACCTTCTTTAAATACTCTCCTCTTCCACCATCGTTTTCTTTTCCTTTGGCTGTCATTTCCGTTGTTAGCTGCATGTGCAAGTACCAAGTAGGCCGCCGCTGCGATACTTTATCGTCCTTTATACTGCAAGACTGACGCACGTGTGGCGCAAATTCTGTTGC
Organism: Schistocerca serialis cubense; assembly: GCF_023864345.2. Classification (NCBI taxonomy): domain Eukaryota; kingdom Metazoa; phylum Arthropoda; class Insecta; order Orthoptera; family Acrididae; genus Schistocerca; species Schistocerca serialis. The sequence continues at coordinate 17,983,477 of NC_064641.1, forward strand.
TTTGGTATGAATTAACCTGCCGCATGCAACATACGCCGCAAGATGTTGCCTGTTGTAGCATGCTACAACACGACGCACGCCACATTTCCGTAGCATGCCACAATGTTGCAAGACGGCGTCCCAGCGTAAACGAGGCTTTAGAGCCACGTCTGTATTGTATGGTGGATGTGATGTGTTGCGTACGAAACTAAAACCTGCAACCAGATCCAAACGTCGTGGAAAACTGTGAAGAGGTGTCATCCCGCAGCAAGATAACGCTCGCCCACATTCTGCCAAACGGACAGCCGACGCAATAAAGAAGTTGAGATTCGAGGTGCTGGAACATCCACCATACAGTCCAGACCTGGCTCCAAGCGATTTTCACATGTTTGGACCCTTAACGGAAGCACTACAGGGGAGAAGATTTGAAAGTGATGAAGACGTCATTGCTGCGGTGCAAAATTGGTTACAGGTGCAACCGAAAAACGCATTTTCTGAAGAAATAAAAAAAAAACCGTAAAACGTCGTGAAAACTGCATTGAAGTCCAGGGAGGTTACGTAGAAAAATAACGCATGTTTCAGTTTTCTATCATCAGAGTAAGTACAGCTTATCACAAATGTGCTTTTACTTTTTTAATTCCCGTTGTATACCTGTATATAGATAATTTTGTAAATAAGCTTTACCTATAATGTACTTTTAAAGATATAACAAGGGATGGCTTTTCTGACAGTGCATGCGCGTGAATAGTGAGTTTCGGCATTAACATCTATTTATAAATAACTGTTTAACCATGGGTAACGCCACGGTCCAAGCTAGTAACTTATGTAATTATACTAGCCCCCTAAGACATCCCCCCCCCCCCCCCACTGGTACAAGCACAATTCACACACAGCTGAAAGCACAGCAGTACTTCAAAGACATCCTGCGACCTGGTGCGTCAGCTCTCATTTGCCAACATCGTGATGCCATTTTTGGACAGGATAGTACGCGTCCACAGATGGCTCGTATCTTTATAAACTGTCTGCGTGATGTTGAGGTACTGCTGTGCCCTTTGAAAATCTCATACTTGTCCCCGATAGAATATGTGTGGGACAAGTGTGGATGTCAAGTCCGTCCCAGCACCAGCGTCCAGGATACCAAAAGACAGCGGCAGTAGTTGTGGGCTGGCTTGCCTCCAAAGGGAATACAACGCCTTTCCCAACCGAATGAGTTGGATCCATGCGAGAGGGGGTGCAACGTCGATTTTGTTATCACTACTATAACATCATATACACTACTGGCCATTAAAATTGCTACACCAAGCAGAAATGCAGATGATAAACGGGTATTCATTGGACAAATATATTATACTACAACTGACATGTGATTACATTTTCACGCAATTTGGGTGCATAGATCCTGAGAAATCAGTACCCAGAACAACCACCTCTGGCCGTAAAACGGCCGTGATACGCCTGTCCGTTGAGTCAAACAGAGCTTGGATGGCGTGTACAGGTACAGCTGCCCATGCAGCTTCAACACGGTACCACAGTTCATCAAGAGTAGTGACTGGCGTATTGTGACGAGCCAGTTCCTCGGCCACCATTGACCACACGTTTTCAATTGGTGAGAGATCTGGAGAATGTGCCGGCCAGGGAAGCAGTCGAACATTTTCTGTATCCAGAAAGGCCCGTACAGGACCTGCAACAAGCGATCGGTAATTATCCTGCTAAAATGTACGGTTTCGCAGGGATCGAATAAAGGGTAGAGCCAGGGGTCGTAACACATCTGAAAAGTAACGTCCACTGTTGACAGTGCCGTCAATGCGAACAAGAGGTGACCGAGACGTGTAACCGATGGCACCCCATACCATCACGCCGGGTGATACGTCGGTATGGCGATGACGAATTCACGCTTCCAATGTTTGTTCACCGCGATGTCGCCAAACACGGATGCGACCATCATGATGCTGTAAACAGATCCTGGATTCATCGGAAAAAATGACGTTTTGCCATTCCTGCACCCAGGTCCGTCGTTGAGTACACCATCGCAGGCGCTGCTGTCTGTGATGCAGCGTCAAGGGTAACCGCAGCCACAGCCTCCGAGCTGATAGTCCATGCTGCTGAAAACGTCGTCGAACTGTTCGTGTAGACGGTTGTTGTCTTGCAAACGTCCCCATCTGTTGACTCAGGGATCGAGACGTGGCTGCAGGATCCGTTACACCCATGCGGATAAGATGCCTGTCATCTCGACTGCTAGTGATACGAGGCCATTGGGATCCAGCACGGCGTTCCGTATTACCCTCTTGAACCCACCGATTCCACATTCTGCTAACAGTCATTGGATCACTACCAACGCGAGAAGCAATGTCGCGATACGATAAACCCCAATCGCGATAGGCTACAATCTGACCTTTATCAAAGTCGGAAACGTGATGATACGCATTTCTTCTCCTTACACGAGGCGTCACAACAACGTTTCACCAGGCAACGCCGGTCAACTGCTGTTTGTGCATGAGAAATCGGTTGGAAACTTTCCTCATGTCAGCACGTTGTAGGTGTCGCCACCGGCGCTAGCGTTGTGTGAATGGTCTGAAAAGCTAATCTTTTGCATATCGTAGCATCTTCTTCCTGTCGGTTAAATATCGCATCTGTTGCACGTCATCTTCGTGGTGTCGCAATTTTAATGGTCAGTAGTGTATATACGTGGTGAATTGCTATATTTGTAGTCTCTCTCAGACAAACAGGCATTTAGTAGTCTCTGACACATCATTTTCTTTTTATGTAGGCACTCACTGCTGTGACATTTGATGCAGTGGGCTGGTCTTGCGTTAAACAATGTAATCGAACAAGTTAGTACGTAACCTTACGGGACGCCCTGTATGCCGAGGACGGCGTTACGACAGGGCGGTTTTTAACGCTCGGAACGTAACGGGTATGGCCCAAGCGGCGGCGCTCTTCAGGTGAATGCCGCTTAATTAGCTTAGCGGGGAGGCTGGCCTTGCGAGCAGTGAGGCCGGGGAGAAAGGGAGGGCGAAGATCCCCCCGGCCGACAAAGGCGAGAGCGGCGCGGGTTGCGCAAGCAGGACAATGCGCGCCCGTCGCGCTACGCAAAGCGTGAAATCAGTGCGCTCTTAAAGTCCGGCTGGACGACGAGGGAGGGTTGGGGGGAGGGGGGCGGGAGTCCCAGGCTGGCAGAGCCGGCACACGCTGCTGACAAGCAGACGGCACCACCGTGGGGTCGGGGTTTGGCAGCAATTTTGTGTGGTGAAAGAGGACCCCTAACACCTCACGTGGCTATAATATTAGGACGCACTACCCGGAAAATCCCGGGAAAAATCGATCCAAAGTTTCTTACGTGCCTTATCAGTTTAAAATGTTAGTACACTGCCCAGCGGCCGTCTAGTCTAGGTGTTCAGCCGGCACGGTAGCTCAGCGTGTTCGGTCAGAGAGCCGGTTGGTCTCTGTAATAAAAAAACTGAGTGGAAGGATCAACCACCGAACTTGAAGAGGATGTCTTGCGACGTCCGCAACGACCAAACACAACGACCAATAACGAAAAAAGTGCAAAAAAAATTTAAAAAAGCTGTTTCGGGCTCGGATTTTTACGCCAGAGGTCTCGTGTTCGATTCCTCCTCTGGCACTTTTTTTCTTCTGTCTCATTTTCTTTGGTTATTCCACCAATTATTCAGAAAGTTTCCCAAACTTACATTATCTTTAACAAATTAGTTTCATTATTGAATAAAAATTATTTTTCTTTTTGTCCAACAACACAATTCATGGCGATGGGTTTTCCATTTTTCATTGTCAAGTATACGAGCAGAAACATTGCCTTTTTAATCAGAATAACAAAGTCTATTGCAAAGTCTATTATACATATAATAATTATAAACAAGAACTGCAGTGGTAATTACAGTAAAAACAAACAAAGCAATAATTTTTGCGACATCTTGCGCAACATATAAAAGCGGATTTTTTACAGTCACAGGGCGTTTGCAATAAATCCGTACAAAAACATGCCCCTTTAACATTTACGAAAATGTTTCGAGTTTCTGACAATTTTGAGGCAAACCAGGCATATTGAATCATGTCTCGGAATATTGGTGACGATAACTGATGGTGAATTATAGAATGAATTTTTATACAATCTTACCGGGAATTGATTTCACGATTCTCCTGTAACAATGCGCTGCAATTTTGCAAGCAACAGAAGGAAAAAAAAAAGTGCCGGAGGAGGAATCGAACCCGAGACCTTCGGCGTAAGGGTCTGAGCGCTAACCGTGTAGGCCAGACGGCCACTCGGCAGCGGACTAACATTTTATACTCACAAGGCACCTAAGAAACTTTGGATTGTTTTTTCTCGGGATTTTCCGAGTAGTGCGTCCTAATATTTTAACCACGTGAGGTGTTAGGGGTCCTCTTTCACCACACAAAATTGCGGACAAATCCCCGACCCCACGGTCGTGCCGTCTCCTTGTGAGAAGCGTTGCCTCCGTCACTGAGCGGTTTGCTGATTATCTGTGCAAACAAGGAGGCATTGTCACGTGTCACCAGCAGTGCCTGTTAATTCTACCTTTTGACTTGGCTCTAAATAGACCCAGTCTCTGGGCGTTCTCAGCCTAGTGACCACCTGAAGCTGCAAACAAGGTCTAAAGAGTGGAATTAATGCCCCACCAACGACGATGTCATTAAAACTTCCTGGCAGATTGAAACTGTGTGCCGGACCGAGGCTCGAACTCGGGACCTTTGCCTTTTGCGGGCAAGTGCTCTACCAACTGAGCTACCCAAGCACGACTCACGCCCCGTCCTCACAGCTTTACTTCTGCCAGTACCTCGTCTCCTACCTTCCAAACTTTTACAGTACCTCTGCTGCGAACCTAGCAGAACTAGCACTCCTGAAAGAAAGGATATTGCGGAGACGAGGCGTGAGTCGTGCTTGGGTAGCTGAGTTGGTACAGCACTTGCCCGCGAAAGACAAATTTTCCGAGTTCGAGTCTCGGTCTGGCACACAGTTTTAATCTGCCAGGAAGTTTCATATCAGCGCACACTCCGCTGCAGAGTGAAAATCTCATTCTGGACGATGTCATTGCCAACGGTAGGATTGCACAAAGATGACGACTGTGTCCTTTCGAACGAAACACACTCAAAAGAACGACGCACCACGGAGGAATTATGCGAATGGGACGGCAATCGGTAGATGTGATGTACGTGTACAGACAAAGAAATGATTACAGTTTCAGAAAAATTGGGCGATTTATTCCATAGGAAGAGCTTCACAAATCGAGCAAGTCGATTACGCGTTGGTCCATCTCTGGCCCGTATGAAAGCGGGTATTCGGCTTGACATTGATTGGTAGACTTGCTGAATGTCTTCCTGAGGGATAACGAGCCAAATTCCGTCTAGACGGCGAATCAGACCGCCAAAATTCCGAGCTGGTTGGAGGTTCCTGTCCATACTGCTCTGTACGTTCCCAATTGGGGCAGATCGGCAACCTGGCTGGCCGAGGTAGCCTTTGGTAAGCGCGAAGACAAGTGGTAGAAACTAGCGCATTGTGCGGGCTGCAACTATCTTGTATAATAATAATAATAATAATAGTAAATAAATAATATATAATTAATAAGTTTTTTTAAATGTATAATCAATAGTTGATTAGTCAGGAGGAAAGGTAATAAATGAAAAGTAAAATGAATTTAAATTATCTCATTCGCATACACAAATCACTTTCTTAATCTTTTTTACCTTTTTTGTTGTTTGAAGTGAAGATCAGTAGACTCTTAACGTGCTGGAAAAACGTTTAGTTTGCGATCTTAAAATCTCAGGGGAATGCAAAATTGTCTTCTCGCCTCGAGAGAAAATTCAGATCAGTTCTAAATTAATTTCGCGGGTATCGCGTTGACAAAGTAAGAAAAAATGTAGTAAAGCAAAATCTGTAACATTCTATAAATTGGGGATCGATAACCGCTACTATGAAATGAAAGCGGAAATGCCAAATCGAGCAATTATTATTTCACAATCTTAGTTTTTTATACAGACATCTGAAATCTCGAACACTAATCTCACAGTTTTCAACAAAATAAAGAATTGTGCCGAAATACGTAGAAATTAAAGTAATCTCAGCTCGACCCTGGAGCGAAAGAAAAATATTCGTAGTAAAGTCATTTCGGTAATCGCAATTACCGATAATAATGACACAACTAAACAAATTCCTAGCAGGAATACGATTTCAGTTCATTTGAAACAAAATTGAAAAATATATGAGTCCGACAGCGTAAGATGCTGTCGTAAAGGCGCGCGACTAAAGAGAGAGAAAGAAAAGACGAGCGCGCATTCTTATATAGGACAAAATACAGATGATAATGCTACGCCGTTCTCATTATCCTGGGCGTACATATTCGCTGACCTGCAGCGCACTTAATTGGCACAAAGATTAAATTATATCTTTAACTTTTGATATTTCGATAGGAAAGGAGAATAGTACATTATTACGTCGCGGGCAGGACACAATATTACACTTGCTGAAATTTAGGCCCGGGATGGCGTGTCATGAAGGGCAACAAAACAGGGCGTAGAATATCGTCGACGTACCGCTTTGTTGTACGAGTGCCGAAGATTATAGCCAAAGCGGTCGTGTTACGAAAAGAAATGGCGGGCGATCTAGTCGGCATCGCACCACTGTCCAGGGCGTCTGAGGACACGTCTTCGGCCTGGAATCTCATTAACTGGAGTAGTTTTCAGTGATGAGTTCCACTCTGAAGTGAGCCGCGACGACCAGCGGTGACGTGTCTGGAGAGACCGGACGCCCTGAACAGATACCAGCCTAATAGTAGTTCACCGTGCGGCCCGTCAGCCACGAGTCACGGTCTGGGGGGTGGCACTTCATTTCACAGCAGAAGCCCTTTGGTTGTCATCCGCCGCACCCATACAGCACACAGGTACATCGACGATATTCTACTCCCCGTTTTGTTGCCCTTCATTGCAAGCTTCCCTGGGCTTACATTTCAGCAAGATAATGCCCGCCCTCTCACCGCGACAGTTTCTACTGCTTGTCTTCGGGCTTGCCAACCCAGCGAGATTGCCGGATCTCTCCCCAATTGAGAACCTTGGGATTTTGACCATCTAACGCGTCGGTCGGACAGAATTCGGCACGATATTCCTCAGGAGGATCTAATCCAGGGTTCTCCTCACTAGCCATTCGTCCTGTTAATACAGGAGACTTGTCTAGTAAGGCCATTAATTGTTCTATCCTCTGCGAAATAATCAGCAAAAAATCCTCTTCCATGTCAAGAAACACTGACCGCTTCTCACAAGGGAACCTCCCCATCGCACCCCCCTCAGATTTAGTTATAAGTTGGCACAGTGGATAGGCCTCGAAAAACTGAACACAGATCAATCGAGAAAACAGGAAGAAGTTGTGTGGAACTATGAAAAAAAAAAGCAAAATATACAAACTGAGTAGTCCATGCGCAAGATAGGCAACATCAAGGATAATGTGAGCATAGGAGCGACGTGGTCCCGTGCTTAGCGTGAGCACCTGCGGAACGCGAGGTACTTGGTTCAAGTCCACCCTCGAGTGAAAAGTTTAAGTTTTTGTTTTCAGATAATTATCAAAGTTCAGGCACTCACACATAATCAACTTCGCTCGATCAAATGTTTTCGGTTCCCATTGGAGAGGCACGTCCTTTCGTCTACTGATGGCACGGTTTTGCGGTGCGGTCACGAAAACACAGACACTAAACTTATTACAGTGAACAGAGACGTCAATGAACGAACGGACAGATCATAACTTTACGAAAATAAAGAATTAAAATTTTCACTTGAGGGAAGTCTTGAACCAAGGACCTCTCATTCCGCAGGTGCTCACACTAACCACGGGACCACGGCGCTCCTGCGCTAAAATTGTGCTTGATGTTGCTTATGTTGCGCATGGACTACTCAGTTTGTATATTTTGCTTATTTTTTTCATAGTTCCACACAACTTCTCCCTGTTTTCTCGCTTGATCTGTGTTCAGTTTTTCGAAGCCTATCTACTGTGCCAACTTATAACTAAATCTGAGGGGGGTGCGATGGGGAGGTTCCCTTGTCAGCAGATTTCGCTTCTTTTGGTGCAAAGCCGCAGGTTTCACCAATGACGGTTCAATCCCGCGTCCGGCCATCCTGATTTAGGTTTTCCGTGATCTCCCGAAATCGCTCCAGGCAAGTGCCGAGATGGTTCCTTTGAAAGCGCACGGCCGAATTCCTTCTTCGTCCTTCCCTAATCCGATGAGACCGATGACCTCGCAGTTTCGTCTCTTCCCCCAAAAACAGCAACAACCCGCAGGCTTCAGCACACTACTTCGATTGCTGTATCGATGAATGGCGTGAAATGTTGTTTGTGTCCACGTTCCATCCACACTAACACTTCGCTGCACGAAATCATTTACACTGTTTAAAATAGACGAAACATATGGGGGATACGAGGGCGTGCTGTAAAGTAATGTCCTCGAATTTTTTATGCGAAAACTCTTAAAATAAAAGAAACGTTACTAATGTTCTATATCTTTATTCTTAATTTCTACGTATTTGTTTCTTAACATAGCCAACGAGAGACCAGTTTGTTGATACCGTCACTGTAAAACGTTTGACCTTGGCGACGGAGCGACAACCTCACCTCTTCTTGCACCGCTTCATCGCAGTGGAAAAGAAGTCCACGAAGCTGTTCTTTAAGTTTCGAAAATAGATTAAATTCGAACGGGGCCAAGTTGGGACTGTATGGTAGATGATCGATGACAGTGAACCAAGGCGTCGGCTTGTGGCAGATGTCGCGACGATCGCGTGTGGTCCGGCGTTATCATGCTGAACGAGAGGGTGCACCGTGCGCCGGCGAACTCTTCGAAAGCGAAACTCGTTTACAGTAGGCTGGTTCTCACGAATGTGCACAGTTCGTTACACACGCAATGCTACACGCTGCAATTCTGAGCCCTCTGGTGGCAGAAGGCTGCAAGTACAGTATGTACCCATGAGGCAGAAGGCTGCAAATACAGTATGTACCCATGAAGAAGAAAGATGTAGAATGTTAATAACGTTTAAACTTGAAGAAAGGCAGCTTCTCAGCCAAGACCGCATTTGTAAAACCTTTATTTACGATTATCTGTTTCGTCAAACAGAGCTACCATAAAATGTAAACATATTTCATTGTGAAGCGTACGTATCATCAATATAATAAATAGATTGAATTATTATTACAGATATCATAGTACAGGTTAATATATGTAGCCAACGTGACTATAATGTACTCCATACGTAAATCAGCCGGTCAGTTCACGTAAGACGCACTGGCATGGCAAAGCTAAAACCAGTATTTACGAAATGTTTGGCCAATATTACAGATGACAATGTACATCACTGATGCAACAGCAAGAGCGCCGCTGAACTGACATACAGCGAAAGTTACTGGGGAGCGTCTTCACATTTAGTGCTGTTGGACGACGCTCGTGTATTCATGTCATCGTCAACTGCAAGCATAAATGTGCAATTTTAATAAAAATGTGGTAATCGCTATACAATTTTTTGTAGCAGATGGGAGCTAAAATATTTACTAAGAAACAGGAGGAAATATGTAAACCGAAAGTCAAAAAAGATAACATCTCGTTAAAGCTAGTACCTAAGTCGTATTTTAAAGTCGAGTCTTTGTATAACGCCAGATATACAAGGGCGTTCAGTATTCAGTAAGTAAGGCAACACATTTATTTCCTCCGCCAGTTTCGGCTGAAAAAAAAAAATGCGGAATTCGTTGTGGGACACCGTGGAATACGCCCACTTCACATCCTATAGTTTCGCGAAGTTCCAGTAGATGGTGGCACTATACGTAGCCTTCAAAATGGCGTCTGTGACGGAAGTGCGTTCGAAGCAGAGAGCTGTCGTTGAGTTTATTTCGGCGCAAAACCGGAGCGTCGCACATATTCGTAGGCGTATGGAGAATACCTGCGGAGAATTGACAGTGGACAGAAGCAGGGGCAGTCATTGGGCGAGGCGTCTCCCATGATCGCAACAAGGTCGCGCGAAGCTGCCCGATCTCCTGTTTTAGTACACGCCCTGCCAGTAAGATGGCGTAAGGCCGTCGCATTGAACGGAGAGTATAATGAAAAATCGGTTTTTGTAGTCAGAAGAGTGGGGAATAATACGGTGTATTGGAATCCCGAACGAAGCCAATCTGCATTCAGAAAAAAAGAATTGTTGCATTGCTTATCACCTACTGGATGATTGGAAATTATGATGTAAAACGTCCATCTGCCGAGTACGAACATGTCCACGAAACAGCAGTACTCTCCTAGAAAATCGTAAAATGGCCGGCCGGAGTGGCCGTGCGGTTCTAGGCGCTACAGTCTGGAGCGGAGCGACCGCTACGATCGCAGGTTCGAATCCTTCCTCGGGCATGGATGTGTGTGATGTCCTTAGGTTAGTTAGGTTTAATTAGTTCTAAGTTCTAGGCGACTGATGACCTCCGAAGCTAAGTCGCATAGTGCTCAGAGCCATTTGAACCGTAAAATGCCTAATAAGAATTCCACGACCGCGTACGGCACGGCACTTCTGAATTCTTGATTACTTTCCGTGTTGGAAAACAAACGTTTTGTGTCACGAAGGATCATCAAACAGAGGAATGCAGTGGATAGTATGTGTCGGCGGGTAGTACGGGCCGCCTGATAACACTCGGGTTTTCCGCAAAAAAAGAAAAAAAACGAAAGTGTACACGCGCGACTGCTACGGTCGCAGGCTCGAATCCTGCCTCGGGCATGGATGTGTGTGATGTCCTTAGGTTAGTTAGGTTTAAGTAGTTCTAAGTTCTAGGGGACTGATGACCACAGATGTTAAGTCCCATAGTGCTCAGAGCCATTTTTTTTTTTTTTTTTTTGAAAGTGTACAGTGCTTGCAATAAAGCGTTGACATCATTCCCCAGTTTGCTAGAACGTAAGTGGTGTAGTTATTCGATTTGTGCTACAAGTAAATTTTATTGGTTTCTGACTGGCGAAGCTGGTGAACGGTGTAATTTTCAGCATGGGTTTATATTTTTAAAGATGGGAACTAATTTCATCATACTAGTATTAGTGTTTAAGTAGTCTCATGTAGATTATACGGTAGTAACGAAATCCCGCTCTTTCAAGCTGCTTTCTGTTTCTGCTGTATTTTAATGTGTAGTATTATCTGGGTAGTCCGCCCCAGTAGCTGAGTGGTCAGCGTGACGGATTGCCGTCCTCTGGGCCCGGGTTCGATTCCCGGCTGGGTCGGAGATTTTCTCCGCTCAGGGACTGGGTGTTGTGTTGTGTTCATCATCATTTCATCCCCATCCGGCGTGCAGGTCGCCCAATGTGGCGCCGAATGTAATAAGACCTGCGATATGGCGGCCGGACCTGCCCCGCGAGGGGCCTCCCGGCCAATGACGCCAACCGCTCATCATCATCATCATCTGGGTAGTATCGGCCATATCATAGTCGCATGGTAGGGGTCGTATAAGTAATTTTTGTTTTGTTTTTGACTTTAGTTGATGAAAAAGCGTGTCCTCGAAAGTGTAGAAAATTAAATAGAGAAAAGAAATTGGCAGGTAACGATTTCTATCAAAATTTTACGAAGAAGCACCTTGAACTGCCTTACAGAAAACATCAGCCCACAAACTCAATTCTTGTCAGGTTCAATCGACCACACGTTGAAACGTTCATCAATCAACTGTTTTTTTGTTATCTTGTACTTTTGATTGTATAAATAGATTAATTTTTTGTGAATCACGAAAACACCATTATTTAATAATACATATTTTATTGGCTGGCCTGACTAACTGACACTTTTCTCAACATCTCGAAATGCAAGTCTTAGAAAATCTTTTCTTGTTTTGTGCCGTTTTGGTTAGAAATCTTTATTTCTTCACTAGCACAAATAAAAGTTCAAGTAAAGATTTTAAGCAGTTATACCTTACTGCAAAAAAACAACTGAAGTTTTATAGCACCTTTGAATTAAGTGGCCCATACTAGTAACCGTTCCCCTACCGACTTTAGAAATGTTGAACACTTTCAAACAACCCCATAGCAAACCCAATACGTGCCACCCTAAGCGCAGGGTCCTGAATGTCGATTCGTACATCACGCGAGCCCCAACAACGCCCGAAAAAATTTAAACATTGCGTTCTTTCAGCCAGTTAGCCTGAGGAGTAGCATGGAAGCGTTTTCAGTGATGCACTGGTAAAGCCGGGAGGGACATTGGATGTGTTCGCAAGAAGAGCAGACGTCTGTTCTAATTATCCTCGTTTTCTTTGGTAGTGGTCTGTGTCTGTCTTGGTCTGACTATTGTCTCGCAGAAAGTTCCTCCCGCGTTTGAGTTCGCCGAACCAACGGAAAGATGTACTTAAGAAAGGAAAATGAAGTCCAAACGGGAAGTTGCTCAAGACGCTTGGGAGTACTCAGTTACATTTTGAAACTGTGAAACGTAATCTCAAGTAAACACCGTCGTTTCTGCTCCACGCTCGGTGCGACTTGATATCGCGTGGAAAACGGTAATGAAGGGCGTTTCAGAACTTCTTACGCCTGTACAACGCAGTGCCGGTAACGGTAGATTGGATGCTTTCATCGCGAATCTTTCACAAGTGCACCGGAATGCTGCCATTTTACGTAATTATACCGTAGGTTTTGTATATTTCCACAATAAAAACTGTCTACATGAAAACATGCAGATATTTATAGAAATAAGTCTCCCATGGGCTTCGAATCAGGAACGAAGTATAAAAGTGTACAACAGGTGTGGTTTAAGATCAAAGAAATAGTGTCGACAGCAGCGGATTTGTACCACATAAATTAATTTCGTAGACTGAAATCACCCCCTGTGGTGCAAAAAACAACTCAGAAAACTGTTGCAGAAGCAACGAAAAAAACTCATGCCAAATTTAAAAGAACCGGTTCCCGTGAGATCACCGAAGTTAAGCGGTGTCGGGCGTGGTCGGCACTTGGATGAGTGACCATCCACGCCGCCATGCACTATTGCCATTTTTCGGGGTGCACTTCATCTCGTAATGCCAATTGAGGAGCTACTCGACCGAATAGTAGCGGCTTCGGTCAAGAATACCATCATAACGACCGGGGGAGCGGTGTGCTGACCCCACCCCCCTCCTAACCGCATCCTCAACTGAGGATGACACGGCGGTCGGATGGCCCCGGTAGGCCACTCGTGACCTGAAGACGGATTGAGTGCAAATTAAAAAAGAACGCAAAAGCACCTAGACTGGCGAATTTGCAGAAGTTCAAAATTTAGCGCGAACTTCAATGCGAGATGCATTTAATAGTTTCCACAACGAAATTTCTTCTCTAAATCTGATAGAAAATCCGAAGATATTTTGGTCGTATGTGAAGTATACCAGCGGCAAGACACAATCAGTCCTCAGTGTGCGATAACGAAGGTAATGTTATTGTTGACAGTGCCACTAAAGCCGAGTTACTAAACACCATTTCCCGAAATTCCTTCACCAAAGAAGACCAGGTAAGTATTCCAGTGTTCGAATCAAGAATAGTTCCCAACGTGATTAACTTAGAAGTATATTTCCTAGCTGTAGCAAAGCAGGTTAAATAACTTAATATAGTCAAGTCCTCCAGTGAAGATTGTATACCAATTAGATTCCTTTCAGACCAAACTGATATAATTGCTCCGTACTTAACAAATACAACCGCTCAGACGACGAAAGATCTTTACTCAGAGAGTAGAAACTTGCACAGGCCGCACCAATGCTCAGGACTGGAATCAGAAGTAAAGGGATGAATTACAGATCCGTATCACTGACGCCGATTTGCTCTACGATTTTGGAACGTATACTGTTTCAAACATTATGAATTAACTCGAAGAAAACGATCTGTTAACACGCAGTCATCACGAATTCAGAAAACATCGTTCTTTTGAAACGCAACAAGCTCTTTATTGGCACGAAGTAATTAGTGCTACCGACAGGGGATCTCAGATTGATTCCATATTTCTAGATTTCTAGATACCCTCTGCCAGGTACTTAAGTGTGAATTGCGGATGCCATGCTGCGGGTTGGAGTACAGAGCACAGACAGTTCTCTTTCGTGCTCGCCTATTCAAGTACGCCCCGTGCACAGACACAACGCCTCAGCCTACCAATGCCTTTTAAGTTCCACAATGGCTCGTCTGCGCATCGATGTTCTTCGAGCACAGAAAAGAAACTGTCATAACAGACATGGGAGCTACAATTACAGCGAGACTGGACACATTCCGTGTGCGAAGTTTCTCGAACACAGTTCTGGGAAGCATCTCTAGCTGAGTGATGTGTCTTTGGCCTCTTTCATCGAAATAAAAAGCAGCTTGACGTAGTCCACCCATTCAGCTGAGAACAAACGTGTGCTGAACAATAGTGGGGAAAGCGCCAGCTGTCAAGGGTCATCATCAGTCGCAGATTTGTTCCACTGCAGTGCAGTTTCTATCGCCAGCAGCGCCGCGGGTGTCGAGTCGACGAGAGACTGTCGAGTCACTGTGCGAATAATCTCTCCTCGTCGTAAACACTGAGAAGTTGCCTCTCTTCGTGCACAATGGCACCTTTCCTTCGCGCAATGTTATTGTTGTGCATCAGGTGCATGTTTCTAAAGGAAACATATCGTTTCCTGGCCGCGCAAGTGTGTTCGTTCAAATGGTTCAAATGGCTCTGAGCACTATGGGACTTAACATCTGTGGTCATCAGTCCCCTTGAACTTAGAACTACTTAAACCTAACTAACCTAAGGACATCACACACATCCATGCCCGAGGCAGGATTCGAACCTGCGACCGTAGCAGTCGCGCGATTCCTAACTGGGCGCCTAGAACCGCGAGACCACCGCGGCCGGCGTGTGTTCGTCCTGTTTCCTAAGCTGAACGCCAGAGCCAGTTTCCGTTATTCGAGGGACGGAGGCTTTTCTTCAGCTCATTTCCTGGGCTTTCCACTGTCCGTATAAACGGGTTATGGTCAAGACTGACTAGGCCGGGTTACAGTGTAGTGACTTTCCCACGAAGGCAAGTGTGTTCCAACTGGGAAGGAGCAGCACTTTTGCAGCGTATTGCTAACAGTGGCAGCAGAAAATCGTCAACTGAATTGTCTAAGTTCTCCTAATGAAGCTGACTAGCAAAAAAAGGCCTGGATGTAAAATTCAGGGTTATTCATAAATGCTTCTAGGATTTCAGAATACGTCTGCGTGGAAACTACAAGACATACACAAAATAGGCACATGTTAGTAGATAGAGAATCTCCCCAACTTTTAACTCGTTTTGCATTTGCTCAGTATGATACGATAGCAAAATTCTTAACATACACGTCGTAACAAGACATGATCGATATAGCGATCACATTAGGTGGTGGTGGAGGCAGGAATACACGATCTTTGATGTAACCCCATAAGAAGAAATTACGTGGACTTAAGTCAGGTGGCCACGGGGAGCGACTGAAGAAGACGGTTCAAACGGCTATAAGCACTATGGGACTCAACATCTGATATCATCAGTCCCCTAGACTTAGAAGTACTTAAAACTAATTAACCTAAGGACATGACGCACATCCATTCTCGAGGCAGGATTCGAACCTGCGACCGTAGCAGCAGCGCGGTTCCGGATGGAAGCGCCTGTAACCGAACGGACACAGAGGCCGGCGACTGAAGAAGAGCAGAGTGATGATGGGAGGCACGTGCAGTCCAACAATTAAGCAAGTAAACACAAACCTCTGCAAGAAAGTCTACTGGAGCACCGCGTTTTTACAAAACGAATTCCACAATGTATTGCTGTAATTATGCCATGAGCCATTACTGCATGTCCACGAACATGAAACCAGTCACAGTTTACTCAGAAACGAAAAATGCCCATAAATTTATGAAGAGGACATGGCACAAAAGAAGTTAATTTTAAGCAGATCACGAATGCGTCCCACAGTCTCGTGTGGATATTCAGTGCCTTAAACACGCACGTTACGACGAACCTTTCCGAAGACATGAAACTTGGTTCCCTCAGTGAGAATGTAGATGTAGATGTAGAATCAACTGTCCGCGGCTCGTGGTCTAGCGGCTAGCGTTGCTGCCTCTGGATCACGGGGTCCTGCGTTCGATTCCCAGCCAAGTCGGGGATTCTCTCCTCCCAGGGATGGGGTGTTTGTGTTGATCTCATCATTTCATCACCATTCAGGAAGTTTAA
The DNA here is from genome assembly GCF_023864345.2 of Schistocerca serialis cubense. NCBI lineage: Eukaryota > Metazoa > Arthropoda > Insecta > Orthoptera > Acrididae > Schistocerca > Schistocerca serialis. Next base: position 17,999,612 of record NC_064641.1, read on the forward strand.
CCTTTTCAAATGTTCGGATAATAAGTTGCCGTCTCTTTATCTAAGAATAGATGATGTATGCAGCTAGCCGCTATCTCTGTGTAATGTCTTGTCTGTATAGACGTGTATCTGTTGCCTTTAAGATCCCTTCACCTTCACACATAAGTCTATACAGTAAAGTAAGGCCCTCCCAGTTCTTGGCTGATCCGTGATAAGACAGGCGAAAAATTAGACTAATGGAGGATTATTAGTATTATCTCTATTTTCATTCGCTCTCTCTCTCTTTCTCTCCTTTATCTATGTACAGTTTTTAATATAATATTTTATTACGTGAAATCAGCCAAATAGGATCTTTGGTGGAGTCCTTCGTCTTGGTAATCAGCGGCTGGCTTGCTGTAAGAGATCTTTAAATTTATTATTACTGTTAAACACTGCAGTCAGTCGGGAGAATCAATCGTTTGGACAATTTGTTCCTTTTACGAAAGATTGCGAATTCCAGGTGTGTACGAAGCCTTTTTGGACGATTTAACACAGACTCAGTGATTGCAGGCTCTCTTCGACACAGCTGAAACTTCCCCACTAATTACAGGGCCAACGTGATCAACAAATGATTCAGGAAAAAACTCATTCGTTCATTCACTCCAGAACAAAAAAGTCACAAACCTTATTTATGGAGGAAATTGTGTATTAAATCCATCTCCATTACATATCCAGATCTCCGGTGATTCCACGCCTTAATTATTTTCCGTTTACAGTCTCTTTCTCTTCAAACAAACCGCTAGCGGCACAAATGTTAATTGGCTCGCTTTAGCGAGAAGAAAAGCGGAATATGTATCTCTCAGAAACACGTCAGTCCCTCAACAGATACTCCAGAAGCTGTCCTAGTTACCACTCTAACAACCATGGAGAATGCATATGTGCATCTCTGTTATTTCAAAGAATAAACGCACTAGAAAATACTTTGGCGTCGTCCAGCTGTCGCCGCATACATTACGAGAAAACCAGATCAGATAACTTTTCCAAAGTGAATGAATGTGGATGGTTTGATTGAAAATGATTAATTGGTGCGTGGTAGAGGGCATTTTCTGTGGGGACATTACAGAAGCTGGCGAGACTGCAAAGCGAAAAGATTTGGAATTTGTAAGGGCGCTGATAACCACGCCCTTGAGTGCCCCACAAACCAAAATCATCACCATCATGATCTGAAAGTATTTTGTGAATAACCATCTCCCTCCAGTCAGAAGCTCATTCGAGTAGTCATCACATGTAGAAAAATGCACATGATTCCACTGCAGTAAAGGTTACGTGCAAAGAAATATTTACTGGGAGATACATTTACCGTGTGCATTCAGCACACATAGAACAACAAATGGTTGCTGAACAGGCCACAAAAATGATTACCAGTGAAGATGCCTAACATGAATAGGTGAAACACGTCTTGGTACTCAACAATAAATTTCAGTTGCAAAAGGTGGAAGTTTTCTTATCTTTATGATGAAACTTGATTGAAAGATGAAAGACTATTTTGTACTGTTTCGTTTTCCAGTGTAGGTGTGGGAGAGACATAAATGGTTATTCGTAACTATCTCTGGAGTTTCTGAATATGACTGCGCAAAACACATACGGAAAAGAGGCCGGTAGAAGTGCCCCAAGTCCTTAGCTCACATTACAGCTGCTCAGTATAAGGATCGCTTGTTACACGGCAACGGTAGAAACGTGCGTGCAGTTCATTGACTCGGAATGTCTGGAAAGGCGCGACGGCACCCCGCTCTGATAACTTACAGGGGATGACATACACTACTGGCCATTAAAATTGCCACACGACGAAGATGTGCTACAGACGCGATGTTTAACCGACAGGTAGAAGATGCTGTGATATGCAAATGATTAGCTTTTCAGAGCACTGACACAAGACTGGCGCCGGTGGCGACACCTACAACGTGCTGACATGACGAAAGATTCCAACCGATTTCTCATACGCAAACAGCAGTTGACCGGCGTTGCCTGGTGAAACGTTGTTGTGATGCCACGTGTAAAGAGGAGAAATGCGTACCATCACGTTTCCGACTTTGATAAAGGTCGGATTGTAGCCTATCGCGAATGTGCTTTATCGTATCGCGACATTGGTGCTCGCGTTGGTCGAGATCCAATGACTGTTAGCAGAATATGGAATCGGTGGGTTCAGGACGGTAATACGGAACGCCGTGCTGGATCCCAACGGCCTCGTATCACTAGCAGTCGAGATGACAGGCATCTTATCCGCATGGCTTCAACGGATCGTGCAGCCACGTCTCGATCCCTGAGTCAACAGATGGGGACGTTTGCAGGACAACAACCATCTGCACGAACAGTTCGACGACGTTTGCAGCAGCGTGGACTATCAGCTCGGAGTCCATGGCTGCGGTTACCCTTGACGCTGCATCACAGACAGCAGCGCCTGCGATGGTGTACTCAACGACGAACCTGGGTGCACGAATGGCAAAACGTCTTTTTTCTGATGCATCCAGGTTCTGTTTACAGCATCATTATGGTCGCACCCGTGTTTCGCGACATCGCGGTGAACGCACATTAGAAGCGTGTATTCGTCATCGCCATACTGGCGTTATCACCCGGCGTGATGGTTTGGGGTGCCATTGGTTACACGTCTCGGTCACCTCTTGTTCGCACTGACGGCACTTTGAACAGCGGACGTTACATTTCAGATGTGTTACGACCCGTGGCTCTACCCTTCATTCGATCCCTGCTAAACCCTACACTTCAACAGGATAATGCACGGCCGCATGTTGCACTTCCTGTACGGCCCTTTCTGGATACAGAAAATGTCCGACTGCTGCCCTGGCCAGCACATTCTCCAGATCTCTCACGAACTGAAAACGTCTGGTCAATGGTGGCCGAGCAACTGGCTCTTCATAATACGCCAGTGACTACTCTTGATGAACTGTGGTATCGTGTTGAAGCGGCATGGGCAGCTGTTCCTGTACACGCCATCCAAGCTCAATGCCCAGAAGTATCAGGGCCGTTATTACGGTCAGAGGTGGTCGTCCTGGGTACTGATTTCTCAGGATCCATGCACCTAAATTGCGTGAAAACGTAATCACATGTCAGTTCTAGTATATTATATTTTTCCAGTGAATGCCCGTTTATCACCTGCATTTCTTCTTGATGTAGCAATTTTAATGGCCAGTAGTGTACCATCCAGTGGTAGTTGAAAGGATTAAGGCGCTGTGCTGTACTTTCTCCAATCTCGTTGTATTTAATGTACCGCAGGAGGCCTTGGCATCACGGCGGCAGAAGTAGCAACACGCGGGGTGTGGAGTGTAGGCTGACCTTGGCGGGTGGGGCCGCAACCGACGCTCCCCACACGACGCCCAGTTACGCGTCCCGCAGCTCCCGATAGCCATCGCCTGCTCTTGAGAATATTCCGCGCTCTAATCTCCGCCTTGCATCAGGCGGCTCGCAACAGCTGGTCCGGTTTAGCTACCTTGCCGACGGCACGACAGAGACAGTTGCTAGGAAACGTCCCGCGCCGTTTATCTGACGGCACAAGGAGTTCCTCCTACATTTTCGGAGCCATATTGGCTGATGTCTGTAGCGAAAATGAGCGAATATTCTTATTCATTCCTCTATTTCCTTGCACACAGAGCGTTTATTGTTAGACAAAATTGTTAACATTCAAAATACAGGCCGTATAATTAAAACAACTTGTGCTAAGTAGGTAAAACGTGTACCAAGTGCCGGCCGGGGTGGCCGAGCGGTTCTAGGCGCTATAGTGTGTAACCGCGCGACCGCCACGGTCGCAGGTTCGAATCCTGCCATGGGCATGGATGTGTGTGATGTCCTTAGGTTAGTTCGGTTTAAGCAGTTCTAAGTTCTAGGGGACTGATGACCTCAGATGTTAAGTCCCATAGTGCTCAGAGCCAATAAGCTGGTTTTGGAGAGGGAAAAGTTGCTCTTCACAAATCTTTAGTTAATATTTTGAACAGGAATATTCTATAAGCTTTTCAAACCAGTTGTTTAACTCCTCCACTTGTGCTGAGTGGGAGAGCTATGTCTCGGATTTGCCAGTTGCAACATCCAGCATGATAGACAAGATGTGTCTCGCCAGACATTTACTTCATAACTGTCAAAAAGTGCTGTAGGTCTAGTCAGCGTACCGAAATAACTGTTGTTAATCGGAGAAGCAGTTTTGATCTGTTTTAAGGCTTAACCCCCTGTCTCGAAGGCCGGCACACTGAGCGTTAAGCTATACGAGAAGGTCAAAGTATCCGTTCGCTGTGCTTGTGTGTACGTCACACGGTGTCACTAACGGACCACAACTGTGGGCGGATTTAGGCCATACATTATCGTGTCAAGTTGGAGGTAGGAACGGGAATATGGTGTGTGGTAGCCAATGGCAGGCGCTTTACCGGGCGATGTCTGTAGAGCGGAAATAAGGATTGCTCGTATTGTGTGGAAGACCCTTCTTTCACGTTCTGACTTTGCCGCATTCTCACTCTTTTCGGTGGTGTATACAATCATTTATCATTCGCTTATTGTATTGATATAGTTATTAATGATCCGTATGAAGATGATAGTTTATTTGTGAGTTGGAGAAGGCATTGCATGTAAATACAAAGAGTTTCACCCGAATACGATGTGTTCGTACTCTGACCGCTACTGATTGACGTTACAAACTTGCAACTATTTGTTCGAACGATTGAAAGCAGATAGTGCTATCTGGCTACTGGGAATCATCTGCTACTCCATGATTTTAATTATCCTTTACCGTTTACGGTATCTGTCAAGAAAACACGCTTCGAGTTAGGTGCTCGTAGTGAAAATTTACACATCGACAAATATCGAAAACTTGTTTTCCACTGTGATTAAAATAAACCACTGTCTTTAAATTTTACTTTTAAGTTTCTACAGGTTTTCAGAAGTTACTTCATACGAACACAGTGGCAGAATGAACAGGTTTGTTAAAAAGAATAATAATTGTGAACTGTAAAATTTACACCATAAAAACGTCGTGAAGACGTCAAAATGCTAAATGCAAGTAGTTAAGCAATAACCGCACTAATTACTAATAATTTCAGTTGTTAAACACCTCACATTTATAATTTCCAGTTTGTTAATGCCTACTAACTTCTCGATCAGTGTATGGTCTATCTGCTTTAACTCACTAAATAAACTTCTCAGACTTTCTCAAAGATGAATACCTACCAGTATAGCATGATATATTGCTTCCGAAGCCTTTTCATAAGCCCCTGCCCTAACCAAAGACATCCCCTTCCTTGCTGTCCTCCCCTGTAGGGAATAGAGGAATGTGGTCGCACTCCTTCCATTCGTCTATCTTCACTACAGAAAATTTTTTTTGGTATTATTTTTAGGTTTCTTTTATTTGAGACCTGTGGATCATACAAAATATCAATACCAATCTTAAGCAGGGCAGAACTGATTAAGATTCCTTCATGCTGTACGCATCTTCCTCACTGAAAGACCATGCACCAGGATGGTTACTTGGAAACACTGTGAAACATTGGTATTAGTGTAAAATTTTGTCACAATGTCACACGTGGCATCTGTGGGAGTTTCATTTATAAACTTTTGTTGCTTGTGTAATTTGCACAAGTAGCTGGCAAGTTTTGGAAGCCGTGGTGTTCGCTTACTCCCTGGATCAGTAAGTTTTATTTGCGTTGTATTACTAAAGATTTGCACAAAATAGTTACGTTACTGAAGAGAGAGTGTTTCCTCGACAACAGTGAATACTGGTGGTATAGTCGACTTAAAAAAATACGGAGTAAATGGAGCAAAGCCTCGGCGGTTGCGTGGGGAAGGTTGGAGACTCGCGCTGTTAACCGCTTAACGCCTGTCGGGCAGGCGCCGGGGACCCGACCCATGGCTCCTGAAACTGGCCCGCTGTTTGGTGCGAGATGACGAATGGAAGACGCCGAGTGACGGCCGCTCCTCGTCCCCACAGGTGACGTAGCCCGCCAGAACCAAATCACCCAGCAGATCCTCGCCCAGTACCTGCAGAGGCGGCTGTTCCCCCAACTCAACGCGCCGAGGTTCCCGACCAACAAGTTCTTCCCGCGCACCGCCAAGTCGACGACGACGACGACGTCGACGACGGAACGGCCGCCGCCGGAGCTGGAGCCGGAGCCGGAGGCGGAGCTGGAACCGGACTACGAGCCGGAGCCGGACGAGGACCCTCCGGAGGACATCCTGCACGTGCCGGACAAGCCCGACAGCCTCCAGGAGGGCGAGAGCGAGGAGGTGTCCAACTTCCTCAGCTCCCAAGGTGCCTGCCTGCGTCCCTCGCTTCGTAAGGTGGCGGTCGGGGCTGTAGTGCTTGCCTTGTTGCTTCGGATCTGGCTTTCTTGTAGTTAGTCACAGGTACATCAACATGCAGAAGCACGTTCTGGAGCTCCCGTGAAGTGCTGCGTTGTCTGCTAGCATATGGCACCAACGACTCTGTTAGAAGCTCTCCTTAGTAGTACGTTCTAAGGAAAAAAAACAACAACAAAGGCCGGCCGAAGTGGCCGTGCGGTTAAAGGCGCTGCAGTCTGGAACCGCAAGACCGCTACGGTCACAGGTTCGAATCCTGCCTCGGGCATAGATGTTTGTGATGTCCTTAGGTTAGTTAGGTTTAACTAGTTCTAAGTTCTAGGGGACTAATGACCTCAGCAGTTGAGTCCCATAGTGCTCAGAGCCATTTGAACCAACAACAAAGCAACACGAAGCAATGACACGATAATCGGTAAATGTCATGTACATTACTACAATTTCAGAAAAATTGGATTTATTCAAGAGAAAGAGCTTCACAAATTGAGTCAATGACGTGTTGTTCGACCTCTGGCCATCATTCGAGCAGTTATTGGGCTCGTCACTGATTGACAGAGTTCTTGGATGTCCTCGTGAGGGCATGGTGCCATCTGTCCAAATGGCGCTTCAAATCGTCAAAATCCCAAAATGGTTCGATGGTGCTGTCCATCATGCTCCAAACGTTCTCAATTGGGGTCAGATCAGGCGACCTTTCTGGCCAAGGTAGGGTCTGGCAAGCACGACGACACCCAGTATAAACTCTTGCAGTGTACGGGCAGGCATTATCTTGCTGAAATGTAACCCCAGGGTGACTTGCCATGAAGGGCAATAAAATGGGGCGTAGAGTATCACCGACATACCGCTGTGCTGTAAGGGTCTCGCGGATGACAACTAAAAGGGTCTTGCTGTGAAATGAAATGAAATTTCACCCCAGACAATCACTCCAGGTTGTAGGGCTACATGGCGGGCAAGCGTTGGTAAGTATCCCATAGCTGTCCAGTGCGTCTCCAGACACATCCTCACTGGCCACCAGTGCTCAATTGGAAGCGCGACTCATCAGTGAAGACAACTCTACTCCAGTCAATAGGATTACATGCCGAATACGTGTGGTGAGACGCCCTGGAGAGCGGCGGGGTACCAACCAACTGCTGCCCCCCCGTATAGACCTTCAAGCAGAACTGATGATCGCGGCTGCCATTTATTGCCATTGCAGGACCCTTTTAGTTAACATCAGCGGCAGTCTTACAGCTCAGAGGTACGTTGACGATATTCTACACCCCATTTTGTTGCCATTCATGGTAATCCATCCAGGGCTTACATTTCATCAATATAACGCCCGTCGGCACACGGCGAGTGTTTCTATTGCTTGTCTTCGAGCTTGGCCAGCAAGGTCGCCGGATCTCTCTCCTAATTGAGAATTTCTGGAGCATTATTGGCAGTGCCCTGCAACCACCTAAGGACATTCACGATCTAACGCGCCATTTGGACAGCATTTTACATGTTACCCCCAAAAAGGTTATCCAATAATTATGTCAATGAATATCAAGGCGAATAGCTGTTTGGAAAGTGCCAGAGGTGTACGTCAACTTTCCTAACTGTCTACACACAGTCATTGTCGTAGCGTGGCTCAAATGGCTCCGAGCACTATGGAACTTAACTTCTGAGGTCACCAGTCCCCTAGAACTTAGAACTACTTAAACCTAACTAACCTAAGGACACCACACACATCCATGCCCGAGGCAGGATTCGAACCTGCGACCGTAGCGGTCGCGCGGTTCCAGACGGTAGCGCCTAGAACCGCTCGGCCACCCCGGCCGGCTGTGGTAGCGTGACTTTTGGCAGCACTTTGGAACTCACCAGTAATTCCTTCCACTGATTTCAAGCGATTTTTCACAGTCACAGAACCTGCCACCGTAGCCGTCACGCGGTTCCAGACTCAAGCGCCTAGAACCGCTCGGCCACTCCGGCCGGCCATTGAAACCGCTCATGGATATGTTGCACAGGTGATATCCAGGTTCTGTCCACTCCTCGTTACAGTCAGTCATCAGTTCCACACGATCCACTGCGTATTGCCACAATGAATTTATTTGCGCGTACATACAGGCAACCCGATGGATGGATTTCCAAGGCACGCTGCTGTTATCCATCCTAGGCAGTTCATGAACTTCAATGATCTGCAGGCACGTACTGACGATGGTCACATCGCAAACAGTGCCGATACTGTGCACCTGTAATTTGAATTAAAAATTTGGTGAAATAGTCTATCTTCTGATATGTGACTACTTTCTTTATGTCTTGTAGTTTTCAAGCAGTTATCTTCTGCAACCTCAGAGGTACTGACGAATAACCCTGTACTTCTTCACCGAAAACATTTTCGCAATGGACATCTGTTTGTTATGGGATTAAAGTACGTACAGGGTGAACTTGAAGTCCACCACGTTAGCGTACCACTCACCATAGCCAGGGGCGGTGTACCCATTCTACCGCCGTTGGTTCTGTTTGAAGTGCAGCACGACCAGAGCGTCCGAAGGACGTTATTTGAGTTACCAGTGGGGGGTATGTCGAGTCTGGGGCCAGAGTATAAACGTGAGACGCGTGGTCGCATTACAGACATGAAAATGGGCGTAACACGGTTAGTTGACAGGGGAGAGACGAAAGGACATCGCGACTGACCTCTGCAGAATGTACCCTACGTTGTTGAATACAGACAACTGGAAGAATTATCGCTGGTAATGGTGATGAAAGGTAGACTTGGGATTACAACAGTTAGGCATCATAGCGACTGATGGGTTCAAATGGCTCTGAGCACTATGGGACTTAACTTCTGAGGTCATCAGTCCCCTAGAACTTAGAACTACTTAAACCTAACTAACCTAAGGACATCACGCACATCCATGTCCGAGGCAGGATTCCAACCTGCGACCGTAGCGATAGCGACTGATATTTGGTATTCCATAAGTGTTGCGAAAGTTGATCTGTCGTTATTCAATATTTCCCTAGTCAGTAAATAGTACATACTCATAATGACTTTAACCAAGATCGTGTTGATTAGGGCAAACGGTCGTTAGTGGAAGCGAATACGCCAAATAGATGTGAGCTATACAACCAATTAAACAGCCTCGTAGCCGAAAATTAATTAAATTGTTATAAGAATTTACTTGTAGGGAGCTTACAAGCCACAAAATTTCGGAGGATATTCAAGGAGATTTCCGAGTATTTCTTGCAAGTTAGGCCGTCGCCTCCCATGGCTCTTTAAGAACAATTGCATTAGTCCGCAGCTCGTGGTCGTGCGGTAGCGTTCTCGCTTCCCCCGCCCGGGTTCCCGGGTTCGATTCCCGGCGGGGTCAGGGATTTTCTCTGCCTTGTGATGACTGGGTGTTGTGTGATGTCCTTAGGTTAGTTAGGTTTAAGTAGTTCTAAGTTCTAGGGGACTGATGACCATAGATGTTAAGTCCCATAGTGCTCAGAGCCATTTCTTGAACAATTGCATTTCTCTTTAGTTTTTACTCTATTCATCTTTGTCTCTGCATTGAACTGGCAATATCACCACAAAAGTGCAAATATGGCCGCTATGCTCTACATCTGTCTTGTTTGGAAACAAACTCGCGATGCTTGTTATTGACGTCAATTAGCGCTGGTTCGGGAACATTTTTCTACACAATCAACATATCAATTGGCGATTCCTCACCCCGCCAGTCCCTAACTTCACACAGACATTAGTTGTCTTTCCCTGGGCCCTTCGTAACACCTTTAAAATTAAATCTAAATCTATTGATCGTAAAAATAGTTGTTCTTTCTTTTAAAATAAGTACTACATGGAAATTTATTTGTAACAGAAATAAAGTTATGAACTTATTCCAGTGCTAAATATTAAAGGTGTAATTCATAACATCTTTAACAGTTTTTAGTGACAGAGGAAAGAACTAGACCTCTTTTATTGTTCTGGCTTGCATAAATATGTGTTGCGTACTAAACTAAGTGGCACGAATGAAAATATAAAATTTCAATTTTTTTTTTGTTTAGTAATGGAAGTACTGAGTTACATAATTTAGCTTTAACTAGAAGATACATTGCATGCTTCTTAATTCATGATAAATTTGTACTAGTGTGCACGTAAATATTCTGTGTAGACGGAAACATCAGAACACGCAAATCAAAACACTACCCCACAAGTACACACCTCTAATAACTTTTCGCTAGTGGTTTCCACTGCATCACCACGATGTTTTCTTGCAAAACTTGGTGAAACCCAGAAACACTTACACTATTTTTTTTAAGATATCCGCCCTCTCAAACGTAAATACATTTTCTGTATGGTGTGGCAATTTACACAAGTTATGTGAAAGGAGCTTCTAACGTTGTTTAAAGATGCAGTATTCCAAAATTTGTGCTAGTTCTGTCTCGGATAATTCTAAAAGCTGCTGACAATAGCCCGCGCAAAAATCAGTTGATAGTGCGTAAAAAAATGATGAAATAAAGAAACATCCATTTAAATCAAGAATTAATCAACAACATAGTTTCAATCCTCGAAACCCTAACCCCTGCTCTACTCGCGTACAAGGAAACTGATGTAAACCGTACCTGTCTATATGAATAATTATTTTCCAATAATTATGAAGGCGTAAACAAAAATTAGTTATAAGTTTGAACGGTATCAGTAGTTCTGGGAGCAGCAGCTGTCTTGTAGCTAGGAAATCCAAAGTCGCAATAACCTTTGTTCCAAACGTGGATACTACTTCTGTAGCGTCTTCCATGTATAGAACCGTATATCCGGGAACGTTGTGCACCTGATGTTAGGATAGGGTTCGGTGGCACCAAAGCCATTCAAGCGCAGAACCATTATAAGAATGAGGGACGTGGAGATGGGGGCAGATCAAACAGTGGAATTAACTTCGCTATGGTCGCTTCTCTTCGCTTTTCCTCTTTGTTTTCAGCTCGGCCTGGTATGAGCTCTCCATATTATGGAGGTAATTTCTGATTGCAGATAAATCGTTTAATCGAATTATAGAGAAAGTTCTGCTACGTTAACGACGTTAAACTCCGAAGTTTTAACTGAAGCTGGCGTACCTCCTTTTTTTGGTGGTAGTTGGCTACTTTTTACAGCAGGTAAACCCGTTTTCCAAGAGCACATTATTTCTTTACTGCTTCTCCTGTTATGCTAATGGGAAACAAAACACGTTCGCAGTCTGGTAGTCACCGTACTTTCCTAGCATCTCGGAAGCAGGCAGTCTTAGGTCAACTGAGAATCTGCTTAACAGTAAAGTCGAAATGTCGCATGTCTCGGCAGTTTTTATTACTTTTGTCTACACCTTTCCTATCTTTTTCTTTCTTTCTTTTTTTTTTTTTTAAAGAAAAGTTCCCTTTCGGCATTCGTTTGATCTGTTGTAGCTCCTGTCATCTTAAGCTAATCCACGTGATCGATAAATAATGTTCACTCTTCCTTTTACGGGCGGCAGACCAAGGTCTACATTAGTGAAATCAAGTCGTGCGACCATGATCCTTTGCGATTGTGGCCACACTTGTTCTTTGTGTGACTGTAGCAGACAGAGTCTGTCGTCGTGTTCGTCGCTTAAGAATAAATTAATGATGTCGAAAAAAGTTTGAAATGGTATGCTGTACCGCACAGAATAGTAGCCGCGTCTCTTTTGACCAGTACCTTAAAAAAGGTATTTATCTCACTTTTGTACCATCAGTTCATAATGGCATAATGTCAATTTTCTCAGAAAATATATGGTCGAATTTAAAGCAGCGTGTGGAAACTTGTTTAGTGTGAAGCTTTAGGTTATTATTTTCCTATGTCTTCGTCCTTTGCAATATGTGTCTGATTTGAAATAGCTAAAAATGAAATGGGAATTAATTGGAACATAACACTTACGGTGAGCAGTAAGCTGTGGTCCGTTTCACCTTCATTGTAATATACTATGTGCTTTGCGCCTAAAGATACATCCACAGGATTACACCCTGCAAGCAAAAACAGTTTCATCTCTGGCAATGTTTCTTGACGTGAAAATTGCAGAGCACCACCGTGATTCGAGATACATGCCAAACTTTAGGTCCTGCTGTAAAGGTCGGTCAAAAACAAATGATCCTAATTCCAGCCACTTTAGGACCATCCCAGTAATTACCGTAATGTTCAAAGCAGAATGGTGACAGCTTTAGGGGAGAGTGATGTAACTTGGAACGCTTTTCAGACTTCCGCCTCTTGCAAGCCCTGTAATAGAAGATGAATACATTTTGTTATTCCTTTGTTAAATGACAGTATTCACTTTTTATGTGCTGCAGTGTTTTTCTGATATTAGAAAAAGTACTTCAAAAATGGAAGGTTTTTCCAGATCCAAAAATACTGTTTCAAGGTACGATATGGTCGTGTACCTAGGGACAAATATTCTATTCAAACTGAAAAGGGTTTTCTTGTGCACATTCTATTTAATGTCCCATCTGCATGTAGGCTCTGAAAACCACTGTGAAGCGCGTGGCAGAGGGCACGTACCATTATATCAATTATTAGGTTTTCTTCCCGTTCCGTTCACGTGCGGAGCGTGGGAAGAATGTTTGAACGCCACTGTGCATGCTGTAATTAACCTAATCTTGTCCTCAAGACCCCTACAAGGGCGAGAAGTAAGGGATTCTATCATACTCCTAGAGTCAGCATTTAATGCTAGTTCTTCGAATTTTGTGAGTAGGCTTCCTCGGGATATTTTTTGAATGATTACTTGAAGCCTTCAGCTGCCATTCTCTTTATTTCCAGTACGATTGTACATTTTCGGCGTTAGGACCATTTTGAAGTATTTTATGGATGATTTTTTTAGTAACAGATTATGTCATATACGTCGTTGCTTGTGTAACATCATGTTATGCTCATAAATTGGTTGGAGGTGTTCACGCTATTTTAGGAGCATTATTTAGGAGCTATTTCCCCAGGATGGTTTACGTCTGTCTTCGAGATCTGCCATTTCAGTTCTTTCAGTGTCTATGTGACGCCAAGGGATGAAACAAAGATGTCGCCATTCGTGCCGCCTTTCTCTGTATACGTTCAATGTCGCCGGTTAGACTTATTTGGTATGGGTCCCACACACTTGAGCAATATTCCAGAATGGGTCGTACGATTGATTTGTAAGAAATCTCCTTTGTGGACTGATTGCTTTTCCCTTGTAGTCTACAACTGAACCAAAGTTTGCCACCTAAGTTAACGACGACTTAGTCTATGAGATCGTTCCACCTGATATCCGTCCAAGGTGTTACACCCAAGTATTTGTATGAATTGACCGATTCCAACTGTGACTCACTGATATTATAATCAGAGGATACTAGGTTGTTTTCCGTTGTGTGAGCTGCACACTTCCACATGTATGAACATTTAAAGCAAGTTGCCAGTCTGCACCATTTTGAGACCTTATCAAGAACTGGTATTTGTGCAGCTTCTTTCAGACAGTACTTCATCATAGATGAATGCACTTCCTTGGCGCACTCTCCAAGTTACTTGTACGCCTGTTAATGATTCTCCATCCAAGATAACATGATGTGCCCTCCCCACAAAGAAATGCACGCTTCAGTCAACAAATTGCGCCTCATACTCAATACGACCATACTTCTTATAATAATCGTAGACTTGACACTGAGTAAAATGCTTTGCGGAAATCAAGAAACACTGCATGTACCTGACTGCCTCGATCCACGGCTTTCAGTATGTCATGTGAGAAAAGTGCGAGTTGGGTTTCACATGATCGATGTTTTCGTTATCCATGCTGTGTGGCATGTAAGGGGTCATTTTGTTCCAGGTAACTCACTACGTTTGAACGCAGAATATGTTGTAGGATTATACAACAGATGGATGTCAAGGATATTGCACGGTAGTTTTGTGAGTCACTTCGGCTACCAACCTTGAAGAGGTTGCTTTCTTCCAACAGATTTTAGTTAGAAGATGGCCTCACTCGGCCACAAGTTCACTATGGTGGCATCTGACAGGGAAACCATCAGGCCCTGGAAATTTGTTCAGTTTTAACACTTTCTGATGGATTTCAGATGTTTCTCAGTACCGTTAACTCCACGGCTTATTTCACTTATCTTTTCAGTGGTACGAGAATTAAATTGAGGCAATACTAATGAGTTTTCCTTCGTGCAGGAAAATTTGATAAATATTAGGCAATTCTGTTTTTGCTTTGTTACCCTCAGTTTGAGTTTCTGTCTCGTCCGTGGGTGAACAGACACTAACTTTGGAGACAATAATAACCTTTACATACGACCAGAATTTCTTTGCTTTTTGGGAGAGATCTTTCGATAATTTTATGCTACGGTAGTAACTGAAGATTTCACACATTGCCTCTCTAGACAGGCAAACGTGTATCATTCTGCACCTCTCAAACTGTAGCCATATGCTTTGCTTTATTCCTTCTATGCAGCAGCCTCTGTTTCCTTAGCAGTTTGTTTCCAGTGACTATACCGTAGAGGATTCCTCCCACCATGAACTGTTCTACTGGGTACTTATTATCCAGTGCATTGTCCACTGTCCTTTTGTACTTGAGCCATAGTCCCTGTACATGTTCCTGTCCTGAGTTAAAAGTTTCAAAAGCATCGCTGAGATGACACAGCTGCTTGTTTATCTGGTTTACTAAACATATACATCTTTCTGCTTGTTTCAGTTGCCCTTTGTACTTTGGTAATCGCTGTTGGTACAACTGCCTCATGGTCACTGATACCAGTTTAGATGTGGACACCCTCAAACAGCCCTGGTCTGTTTTTTCCTATTAGGTCTAATATATTTCTATCCAGAGTGGGATTCCGATGTGTCCGTTCTAGGTAGTTTTCGGAGAAGGAGTTTAGCAATGTTTCAGAGGATGTCTTGTCACGACCACCGCTAACGAAACTTTACTCGTCCTACTTGATTGTTGGATAATTTGTGAAGCGAACTCAGGGTTTCTTTCTAGTTTTCGGCAACAGTAGGTCTCTGGTGGTCGGTAGAATGATCTACCCTACCCCTAATGCTGACTCTTGTTCAAATAATCTCGCACGCAGATTCAATTTGTATCGTAGTGGATTTGAGTTTCTTCTTTACTGTGACATATGCACACCCATTTTCCACTAGGCTATGCTTTCGATACGCATTTAAATTCTTCCGAAATATCTTGCATGGGGGCTTAATTAAATATAATGAATGCAAATAATTTTAATTTTTTGATTTAGTAGCTGTCTGTCCGATTACGAAGTCTCTTAAACGGTTGGCCCTGACTAGTTTTTGTACGCAATCTGACTGCATAGAATAACAACAAAGAATGAAAGAAAATTTCCGTTAACACAATTAATTAATTAAGTCCCCAGCAACTATAAAACGTACGAAACCAAAGCACAAGTGTAACTGTTCTGTGTGTGGAAGTGTGATTCAACGTATACATCTGGCACGGTTCTTCGTCAATAAGACAAGATATTTTGAACACCATTTATACTGAAGCAATTAAAAAAAATATAAATGCTATAATTGCGTAAGGAAACCAGAATTACACTCTAATACAAGAACACAAGCCAGATGCTTTGTTGACTGAACCTGTAATGACGCATTATTTAAGACATTGAAATAATGAAAAAAAAAGGGAATTTTTTTTTACCTTCATATATATTGACGAAAAGCACTCTGATCATTACAATATATCCATTCGAACAACATCTGCTGTCTAGCCCGTCAAACAACTGCATACAACATGGCCACAAATAGCACAGCTACCAATATCCTCTCAGCAAGATCTGCACAAGCACTCACTACGACGACCTCTAAACACCGACTGACTCCTACCACATCTCAACAAGCACCCTCCACCACGAGTTCTCGACAAGAACTGCCAGTGGAGGCGGCAGAATAAAAATCTTTGGCGCAATCTCTGGCGCTGTGGCTCAGTGTAGCCACCTTTCAATCTCACTGCTGTTAACTTAAGATTTTAATCAGCTTCTCGTATCTCGTGTTATGTGAGCTTCATTGTTCTTTAGACGCGCTTTGAACCATGGCAGTTTGTCGTGTATGCTTCGGCAGTTCACCACGAGAATTTCAATGCTCTCGCCTCTGGGGAGGGGAATATTTCTTTGAATGTAACACTCCTACACCTACCACTACATGGATTAGATGGAGAGTCACTTAATCTAAAAAACCCTTGCGTGTCCCCCCCCCCCCCCCCCCCCACACACACACACGCACACAGTGATCCAACTGTGACTTGGGAACCCAGACGACAAGCATCGTTTGTTCTTACGTGCGCCACAGTCTGTAGCCGGTTGGACCCTGCTCCCTCAATGGCTCCTGGGATGGCGTCTTCAGCATGCTGAAAGAGGCCTCCAGACACAAACATTGAGTGCTTCTGGTGTTGCTTCCCATCGCTTGCTACCATTTCTCTAAGGGGTACCGTTTCGCCGTACTTTTGAACCACTGACGATTAACAGACCTCTACATTTTTGTCTCTACCTTCCCTTGACATGGGACAGAGCATGTTTCCCAGAGGTGAGGTGAGTCTCACTGGCTCAGTCTGGGTTTCGGTGGAAGGCAGCACCTCTAAACTGTTGGTTTGGGGGATGGATGTAACACCGTGACTCCCCTCTGCTCAGCGTCACACGTGTACAGGACACCTGCGCGTACCACTGACGTCACTCACACTGAAGTGGACGAGTAACGATAGCACCTGTAGTTCCTGCAGAAGAAACAGTACGCGCAGGGGAGAAGAGTACCTGCGATACCTTTAGCATCGCTGGTCCGTACTCTCAGTAGCTCTTCCAACACACCCAATCGCAGCAGTTTCCATTCGCTTGAGAGTAGTCAGGGTGATTTGCAGATGCAGCAACTAACTCATTTAGTACCTGAGGACAAAAAACATTATTTCTGTACTGTCTATCAATAAGCAATAAATGAAATCAGATTAAGTAGAAGTATTATTAAGGACCATTTGTTGTTGTTGTTGTGGTCTTCAGTCCTGAGACTGGTTTGATGCAGCTCCCCATGCTACTCTATCCTGTGCAAGCTTCTTCATCTCCCAGTACTTACTGCAACCTACATCCTTCTGAATCTGCTTAGTGTATTCATCTCTTGGTCTCCCTCTACGATTTTTACCCTCCACGCTGCCCTCCAATACTAAATTGGTGATCCCTTGATGCCTCAGAACATGTCCTACCAACCGATCCCTTCTTCTGGTCAAGTTGTGCCACAAGCTCTTCTTCTCTCCAGTTCTATTCAATACCTCATCATTAGTTATGTGATCGACCCATCTAATCTTCAGCATTCTTCTGTAGCACCACATTTCGAAAGCTTCTATTCTCTTCTTGTCTAAACTATTTATCGTCCCTGTTTCAGTCCCATACATGGCTACACTCCATACAAATACTTTCAGAAACGACTTCCTGACATTTAAATCTATACTCGATGTTAACAAATTTCTCTTCTTCAGAAACGCTTTCCTTGCCCTTATCAGTCTACATTTTATATCTTCTCTACTTCGACCATCATCAGTTATTTTGCTCCCCAAACAGCAAAACTCCTTTACTACTTTAAGTGTCTCATTCCCTAATCTAATTCCCTCAGCATCACCCCACTTAATTCGACTACATTCCATTATCCTCGTTTTGCTTTAGTTGATGTTCATCTTATATCCTCCTTTCAAGACACTATCCATTCCGTTCAACTGCTCTTCCAAGTCCTTTGCTGTCTCTGACAGAATTACAATGTCATCGGCGAACCTCAAAGTTTGTATCTCTTCTCCATGGATTTTAATACCTCCTCCGAATTTTTCTTTTTTTTCCCTTCAGTGCTTGCTCAATATACAGATTGAATAACATAGGGGAGAGGCTACAACCCTGTCTCACTCCCTTCCCAACCAGTGGTCCCCTTTCATGCCCCTCGACTCTTATAACTGCCATCCGGTTTCTGTACAAATCGTAAATAGCCTTTCGCTCCCTGTATTTTACCCCTGCCACCTCTAGAATTTGAAATAGAGTATAAGGACCATTTACTACAAGTTAAATACGATTTGAAGTAAGAGCTACTGAAAACTAACACAAATTTTCATTCTCGAGACAGATGAAATTGTTAAGAAATCAAACGAACTCATTTCATTATCAAATGTCACAAGTTTCAAGGCAGAAGACCTCCTTCCGTTTCAAGGTACAAGATGGTGCACGATCGACAAAGTATAGCTCGTCCATATGCTCTATAGTTAGTTTCTGAAATACACAGAATTTTACTCACTATAAAACTCTGAAACTGAAGAATTAAAAATATCCTCGAAATAGTTTCAATATACAGGGTGTTTCAAAATTAATATACGGGTTTTAAGGCTTTGTAGCACATATTCCATCCACCTTACAGTTATAAATAATACACCAAATGAAAGAGAAACACAAGAAATTTTTCTTAGAATTATTCAGTGTGAACACCGGTCACACTTCGAATCGATAGGCGAGTTGTACCGAAACCTTGATCAATGTGTCAGGAGTAACTGTTGCAATAACACTGTTTCTAAAGTCGAACAGATCAGCTGGTATCGGAGGCACGTACCACGATCGCGTCAGATCGTGTGTGAACGTGGAGGTCGTGCATAAAATGCTGTGTCAGCCGGCCTCTTGCACCCCAATCCACTGGTCGGACGCAACGTCGTTTAACCAGTCGCGTACTGAGTTACGCCAGGGAGGCGGCGCACAATCTCGCTCCGAAATAAAGGTGTGTTGTTCAGCTTTTTCCCATTGAGGCACGGGCCGTAGCTGTAGCACATCAAGATAAGCAACATCAGTTAGAGTTGATTCACCGAAAACTTTCCACGGCGATATTTCTTGGGACTAAGCGTGAAAGACTCTCACTCGTTCACCACGTTTTTCAGTCACTCTTTTTGTCATTCCATACTCTTCCCATTGCGCAGAGGTATACAAACAAAACTGAAGCTCAGTTATATGCTTCTTCCAGTTCACGTTTGTATCAATATGTGCACCCAAAATTTTGTAACGCTTTACCTTATTTACTGCTTCCTGCTCATATGCTGCATCAGTTGTTTGTTGCACAGAGCTGAATATAGTGTTTTTTTTTTATTTCAAAATTTGGGAAGAGTCCATTTTCTGAGAACCACTTTTAAATTATTTGGAAAATATTATTTACCATCTCTTCTGGTGCTTTCTCTCTAATGGGATTTTTTATAACACTAGTATTGTCTATGAAAAGATTTCAGATTTCAGAGTACCCGACGGCTCAACACAAAAATTTTGATTTAAGTACAGATAGTGTTGAGGATCAGTGGACAAAGTTCAAAACCATCGTACAATATGCGTTAGATGAGTATGTGCCAAGCAAGATCGTAACAGATGGAAAAGAGCCACCGTGGTACACCAACCAAGTCAGAAAACTGCTGCGGAAGCAAAGGGAACTTCACAGCAAACATAAACATAGCCAACGCCTTGCAGACAAACAAAAACTACGCGAAACCAAATGTAATGTGAGGAGGGCCATGCGAGAGGCGTTCAATGAATTCGAAAGTAAAGTTCTATCTACTGACTCGGCAGAAAATCCTAAGAAGTTTTGGTCTTATGTCAAAGCGGCAGGTGGATCAAAACAAAATGTCCAGACACTCTGTGACCAAAATGGTACTGAAACAGAGGATGACAGACTAAAGGCCGAAATACTAAATGTCCCTTTCCAAAGCTGTTTCACAGAGCAAGACTGCACTGTAGTTCCTTCTCTAGATTGTCGCACAGAAGACAAAATGGTAGATATCGAAATAGACGACAGAGGGATAGAGAAACAATTAAAATCGCTCAAAAGAGGAAAGGCCGCTGGACCTGATGGGATACCAGTTCGATTTTACACAGAGTACGTGAAGGAACTTGCCCCCCTTCTTGCAGCGGTGTACCGTAGGTCTCTAGAAGAGCGTAGCGTTCCAAAGGATTGGAAAAGGGCACAGGTCATCCCCGTTTTCAAGAAGGGACGTCGAACAGATGTGCAGAACTATAGACCTATATCTCTAACGTCGATCAGTTGTAGAATTTTGGAACACGTGTTATGTTCGAGTATAATGACTTTTCTGGAGACTAGAAATCTACTCTGTAGAAATCAGCATGGGTTTCGAAAAAGACGGTCGTGTGAAACCCAGCTCGCGCTATTCGTCCACGAGACTCAGAGGGCCATAGACACGGATTCCCAGGTAGATGCCGTGTTTCTTGACTTCCGCAAGGCGTTCGATACAGTTCCCCACAGTCGTTTAATGAACAAAGTAAGAGCATATGGACTATCAGACCAATTGTGTGATTGGATTGAAGAGTTCCTAGATAACAGAACGCAGTATGTCATTCTCAATGGAGAGAAGTCTTCCGAAGTAAGAGTGATTTCAGGTGTGCCGCAGGGGAGTGTCATAGGACCGTTGCTATTCACAATATAGATAAATGACCTTGTGGATGACATCGGAAGTTCACTGAGGCTTTTTGCCGATGATGCTGTAGTATATCGAGAGGTTGTAACAATGGAAAGTTGTACTGAAATGCAGGAGGATCTGCAGCGAATTGACGCATGGTGCAGGGAATGGCAATTGAATCTCAATGTAGACAAGTGTAATGTGCTGCGAATACATGGAAAGAAAGATCCCATATCATTTAGCTACAAAATAGCAGGTCAGCAACTGGAAGCAGTTAATTCCATAAATTATCTGGGAGTACGCCTTAGGTGTGATTTAAAATGGAATGATCATATAAAGTTGATCGTCGGTAAAGCAGATGCCAGACTGAGATTCATTGGAAGAATCCTAAGGAAATGCAATCCGAAAACAAAGGAAGTAGGTTACAGTACGCTTGTTCGCCCACTGCTTGAATACTGATCAGCAGTATGGGATCCGTACCAGATAGGGTTGATAGAAGAGATAGAGAAGATCCAACGGAGAGCAGCGCGCTTCGTTACAGGATCATTTAGTAATCGCGAAAGCGTTACGGAGATGACAGATAAACTCCAGTGGAAGACTCTGCAGCAGAGACGCTCAGTAGCTCGGTACGGGCTTTTGTCGAAGTTTCGAGAACATACCTTCACCGAGGAGTCAAGCAGTATATTGGTCCCTCCTACGTATATCTCGCGAAGAGACCATGAGGATAAAATCAGAGAGATTAGAGCCCACAGAGAGGCATACCGACAATCTCTCTTTCCACGAACAATACGAGACTGGAATAGAAGGGAGAACCAATAGAGGTACTCAAGGTACCCTCCGCCACACACCGTCAGGTGGCTCGAGTGTGGATGTAGATTAGTTGCAGAAGTACCAAGCCCCTCTGCTGTTGTCAAGTCTTCGAAGGAAACACTCCACAAACGAGTTCATGAAATATAGATATTGATGGCTTCGGTTACTCATCTGTCGATATGCATACGGGCCTGAAGATTGCTTTCGTCAGATGCCGAAACTTGTCTAAATAAAATAATCTCTGAAAACCTACGGTTGTTTGGTCGCTTTCCTTTGGTAAATATCTGACCGGTCGCAGCCCCGTATCCACGATGGATCAATAGAGATTTTCAACGGAGAAGTCTGCAGAGCGGTCTGTGACCTGCAGTAGTCCGAAATACTACGCCGTTGTTGTATCTCTGGTTCCTCCCGTTTCCTCACTTTACGATTTACCTACCGCTGCGGGGGCTAAGCTGTACACGGAGGTCACGTTGAGGCGGGATGACGTGGCATAAATTCATTCTGGAAAGAGCTCCAGCGGTTGTTTCGCTGACATTACGTTCCAGGCAAGAGCTCGAGAAATGATAGAGAATCGTTCGCCAGCTCAGCGAGAGAAGCGCCCGGCACGCCGTTTTATTCTGGGCGCCGTTTTATGGCGATCGTGAAAGTCAGGGGAACTTCGCTATTACGGCCCATAAAAAAGAAACTAGCGGCTCGTGTGATTTTGGGACTCGCTGCCCCTGGAGAAAACACACACACGCCTGGAAAGGAAGCAGAGAGAGAGAGAGAGAGAGAGAGAGAGAAAGAGAGTGTGTGTGTTCTGCCCTGCTCTCCGCAGCCGGAGAAGGCGGACAGACGAAGACAGACTTTGAGGAGCACTTCCGGCCTCTCTCGCGGCCTTACTCTCCCAACATCCGGCGGCCCACCAGTGCTTTCACGGAAAAAGAACTCGGCTGCTAGTTACTCCACTGCAAGCAGACCACCTTGAAGGGTCGAGTCATGCCATTAGCACTCCCGGGCTCATTCAGATCCTACCGATTTGAAGCTCGGATGTTTCCGGTGCATCATCAGGCGGACTGGTCGTGAGGCAGATGTGATTCCAATTGGGAATAGTTTCGAGGGGATTTCGACAACATCAGTGTATTTCTCCCACATATATGGCTTTTATAGTAAAGTTTTCTATATATTCTGGCGTCCGAACGAAATGGTCCATGAGGCCAGGAGAGGATCAGCAGACGAAGTGGTGCTGTTAGCAGAGGTTCTCGGGGTCGGTCGTCTGCTGCCATAGCCTATTAACGCCAAAAAAATTGAGCCGAACAGTCCTGAGGCATACGTTCGACATTCGTTTCTGCAGTTATTACACGCAGTGTTGCCTGTCTGTTAGCACTGACAACTCTATATAAACGCCGCAGCTGTCGGTCATTAAGTGAAGGCCATCGGCCACTGCGTTGACCCTGATGAGACGGAATGGCTGAAATTTGATATCGTCGCCACACTCTTGACATTGTGGATATCGCAATAGTGAATTCTCTGACGATTTCCGAAATGGAATATCCCACGCGCCTAGCTCCAGCTACTGTTCCAACTACAGTTCAGTGTGTCTTAATTTCCGTCGTGCGGGCGTAATCGCGTCAGAAACCTTTTCACATGAATCGCCTGAGCACAAAAGACAGCTCCGCCAATGCATTGCCCTTCTACACCTTGTGCACGCGCTACAACCGCTATCTGTATATACAAGTATTGCTATCCCATGACTTTCGTCACTTCTGTGTACATATTCTCTCGGTCCATATATAGGGTGGTCAGAAAAAATCTGAAAAGATTGTAAGGCGTTGCGGGGTAGTTTGTGCTCAGAAATAATTATTAGGAAAAAGATATGGTGCGTCGCAGATATTTTTGTATGTGGTACGTTAATACGTACACACACCAGTGTGTTGGTCGTTTCTTCTCTGTGTCGAACAGTATTCCCACAAAAACGTCACAGACTCAAGAACCTGATGTTTTCTGCATGGCTGGAACTGCACCACTAACTCGGAGTAAATCTGTCAACACAGACTAAGTTTTTTGCGACCTTGTGTCCACAATTCAGTAGCCCAGCTGCTGGCCAGGAAAAAATAAGCGTTATTAGCTTGCCTTTGCCACACATCAACCTAAAAACATACTACACTTAACAGCGATAATTTTTACTCTTCCACACCATCCACCAGTAGAAATATCTGCACTTAATAAGAAAAGCAGCTGTATTAATATGAAGAGCTCAGATGGAAAACAAATCCTAAGCAAAGAAGGGAAAGCTGAAAGTGGAACGAGTGTATAGAGGGCCTATTCAAGGAAGATGATCCTGGAGGCAATATTATAGAAAGGGAAGAGGACGTAGATGGAAATGAAATGGGAATGTGATACTACGAGAAGAATTTGATGGAGCACTGAAAGGTCTAAGTCGAAACAAGGCCCTGGGGAGTAGCCGATATTCCGTCAGAGCTACTGACAGACTTGGGAGAGCCAGCCATGACAAAACTCTTCCATCTGGTGTGCAAGATGTATGGGACATGCGAAATACCCTCAGGCGTCAAGAAGAATGTAGTAATTCCAATTCTCAAGCTTTGTAGCAAGTGTCCAATACCCTCTTCATGGAAGGCAGCCTCCTGTGCTTTCGAAAATTTTCTACGCTGTCCTGCAGGTGGTTGTCTGCGCCAAAATGTTGTTTTCGTAGACAGCTGTTCATTCGAGCAGAGATAAAAATCAGAGAGAGCCAAGTCGGGTTGCACGGTTGGTGATCAAACACTTCCCATCGAAAACGCTGCAGCATCGTCCTCATTGCCCCTGCACTGTGCGGCCGAGAACTGCCACGGAGAAGGAAATGCGTGACAGTCGTGTCGTGTGGGGTTGCAGGACATCAGGCGAAGTCTCTCGACAGCCACCCATACTTCGGGGGCAGATGCCACTTTATAGCCGTCTTTAAGCCCTCACTGTGAGCTCAGAACTGGAAAGCGCAACATGATGCTGTCTACTGGCGTACTGGAGACACTGACCAACACACCCGTCCAAAGCTTCTTCGGATTTCCTCTGTGGTTCCCATTTCGTGGCAGATCGTTCCTTAATTTCCAAACAGCCCTCATATCAAGATACTCTGATAAAAGTTACGAGGTTGTTCGTGAATACTCTTTCTACGCAGTTTGGGTTCCCTGTGTGTACATACACTACTGCCCATTAAAATTGCTACACCACGAACATGATGTGCTACAGACGCGAAATTAAACAGACAGGAAGAAGATGCTGTGATATGCAAATGATTAGCTTTTCAGAGCATTCACACAAGGTTGGCGCCGGTGGCGACACCTACAACGTGCTGACATGAGGAAAGTTTCCAACCGATTTCTCATACACAAACAGCGGTTGACCGGCGTTGCCTGGTGAAACGTTGTTGTGATGCCTCGTGTAAGGAGGAGACAAGCGTACCATCACGTTTCCGACTTTGATAAAGGTCGGATTGTAGCCTATCGCGATTGCGGTTTATCGTATCGCGACATTGCTCCTCGCCTTGGCCGAGATCCGATGACTGTTAGCAGAATATGGAATCGGTGGGTTCAGGAGGGTAATACGGAACGCCGCGCTGGATCCCAACGGCCTCGTATCACTAGCAGTCGAGATGACAGGCATCTTATCCGCATGGGTGTAACGGATCGTGCAGCCACGTCTCGATCCCTGAATCAACAGATGGGGACATTTGCAAGACAACAACCGTCTACACGAACAGTTGGAGGACGTTTGCAGCAGCGTGAACTATCAGCTCAGAGACCATGGCTGCGGTTACCCTTGACGCTGCATCACAGACAGGAGTGCCTGCGATAGTGTACTCAACGACGAACCTTGGTGCACGAATGGCAAAACGTCACTTTTTTCGGATGAATCCAGGTTCTGTTTACATCATCACGATGGTCGCATCCGTCTTTGGTGACATCGCGCTGAACGCACATTGGAAGCGTGTATTCGTCATCGCCATACTGGCGTATCACCCGGCGTGAAGGTATGGGGTGCCATTGGTTACAAGTCTCGGTCACCTCTTGTTCGCATTGACGCCACTTTGAACAGTGGACGTTACATTTCAGATGTGTTACGACCCGTGGCTCTACCCTTTATTCGATCCCTGCGAAACCCTACATTTGAGGAGGATAATGCATGACCGCATGTTGCAGGTCCTGTACAGGCCTTTCTGGATACAGAAAATGTTCGACTGATGCCCTGGCCAGCACATTCTCGAGATCTCTCACCAATTGAAAACGTCCGGTCAATGGTGGCCGAGCAACTGGCTCGTCACAATACGCCAGTCACTACTCTTGGTGAACTGTGGTATCGTGTTGAAGCTGCATGGGCAGCTGTACGTGTACACGCCATCCAAGCTCTGTTTGAGTCAATGCCCAGGCGTGTCAAGGCCGTTATTACGGCCAGAGGTGGTTGTTCTGGGTACTGATTTCTCAGGATCTATGCACCCAAACTGCGTGAAAATTTAACCACACGTCAGTTCTAGTATAATATATTTGTCCAATGAATACCCGTTTATCATCTGCATTTTTTCTTGGTGTAGCAATTTTAATGGCCAGTAGTGTACATAAACCGTCTTGTGTGTCGGGAAGTCTTCCAGATTGTCTCAGCTTGATGTGGGACCTTGCGCCTCTCTCGAGCGGCATCGTAACTCTCCGGCGAGGCCGGGCTGCAGCGGTGAAACCTGCCCGCCTCGGTGCAGCCGTGGCCCGCACAGTGCAAACAATTACCTAGCGGTACACTCAGCTGATGGTGCGCCCGCTCTGCGGCTCAGCCTGCTCCCCCCTACCGCCGGCGTCACGACGAACCGCGCCGCGTCTCCTCGGTTCGATCTGTTCTCCAGTCGCTCTTCCGGAAGCGAGTCGTGCCGTAACCACGTGACCCTGCCAAGGCCTCCGCGGGCACGTGAGCTTCGCTGTGGGCTCCTTGCCAGCCACACTGCTTTCTCTTACTAGTGAATACGCCAGGAGCAAAACATTACGCGCCGGAGAATGGAAACGAGAAAGGTGGCTCTGTGTCGCCAAGGAAAATAGTGATTTTTTATGCTTTCCTAAACAAAACACGATCTTAATTACGTGCTATTGCTACCTCCAATGGAACCGGCCCTATTAGTTCATCTTCAAATCCGAACAGGATCATACACTACCGGCCTTTAAAATTACTACAGCAAGAAGAAATGCAGATGATAAACGGATATTCATTGGAGAAATATATTATACTAGAACTGAGATGTGATTACATTTTCACTCAATTTGGATGCATAGATCCTGAGAGATCAGTACCCAAAACAACCACCTCTGGCTTTAATAACGGCCTTGATACGCCTGGGCATTGAGTCAAACAGAGCTTGGATGGTGTGTACAGCTACAGCTGCGCATGCAGCTTCAACACGATACCACAGTTCATCAGGGGTAGTGACTGGCGTATTGTGACGAGCCAGTTGCTCGGCCACCATTGGCCAGACGTTTTCAGTTGGTGAGAGGTCTGGAGAATGTGCTGGCCAGGACAGCAGTCGAACATTTTCCGTATCTACAAAGGCCCGTACAGGACCTGCAACATGCGGTCGTGCGTTATCCTGCTGAAATGTAGGGTTTCGCAGGGATCGAATGAAGGGTAGAGCCACGGGTCGTAACACATCTGAAATGTAACGTCCGCTGTTCAAAGTGCCGTCGATGCGAACAAGAGGTGACCGAGACGTGTAACAAATGGCACCCCCTACCATCACGACGGGTTATACGGCAGTATGGCGATGTCGAATACACGCTTCCAATGTTCGTTCACCGCGAAGTCGCCAAACACGGATGCGACCATCATGATGCTGTATGCAGAACCTGGATTCATCGGAAAAAATGACGTTTTGCCATTCGTGCACCCAGGTTCGTCGTTGAGTACACCATAGCAGGCGCTCCTGTCTGTGATGCTGCGTCAAGGGTAACCGCAGCCATGGTCTCCGAGCTGATAGTCCATGCTGCTGCAAACGTCGTCGAACTGTCCGTGGAGATGGTTGTTCTCTTGCAAACGTCCGCATCTGTTGACTCGGGGATCGAGACGTGGCTGCACGATCCGTTGCAGCCATGCGGATAAGATGCATGTCATCTCGACTGCTAGTGATACGAGGCGGTTGGGATCCAGCACGGTGTTCCGTATTACCCTCCTGAACCCACCGATTCCATATCCTGCTAACCGTCATTGGATCTCAACCAACGCGAGGAGCTATGTCGCGATACGAGAAACCGCAATCGCGATAGGGTACAATCCGACCTTTATCAAAGTCGCAAACGTGATGGTACGCATTTCTCCTCCTTACACGAGACATCACAACAACGTTTCACCAGGCAACGCCGGTCAACTGCTGTTTGTGTATGAGAAATCGGTTGGAAACTTTCCTCATGTCAGCACGTTGTAGGTGTCGCCACCGACGCCAACCTTGTGTGAATGCTCTTAAAAAGGTAATCATTTGCATATCACAGCATCTTCTTCCTGTCGGTTAAATTTCACGTCTGTAGCACGTCATCTTCGTGTAGCAATTTTAATGGACAGTAGTGTATACAGGTCGTTTGTAAGTTATTGCGACAAATGTCTAGCGATTATCTATCACGTAATTGGGAACAACTTCTTTTAGTGACAGAATGTTCGTTGCCGCTTTCTGAGACGCCCAGGGTCGTTTTATTGAATTCACCGGTCCTGAGATGACGAGATTTCACCTATTAGGGATTATTAACCAGGCGCGATGCTTACGCATGCTGCCTACGCTAGTATATTGGTACAGTGATTTTCAACGATAAGCCCGTAAGAATGAGTGTCCCTGGGTGGAGAAAGATGTTTTAGAAGCTCGGCCTACCGCTTTTTACTGGAGGCAGATGACTGGCGTATAGACAACACGCATTGCCCATGTTCGCCGCAGCGTGTTTGCAGGCTTACGGCTCTCAGCAGCACGTCACTGTGTGCCTCCTCGAACATTTTGTCTCCGACAAAAGTTGTCCCCCACAATGTGATGTATAACCCCTGCATGATTCTTACAAAGATTTTGAAACTCCGTGAATGTGAGACAAAACAATATACGGTGTTCAAAAAAATGTGTCGAATAACAACAAAAGTGGTAGTACTCATCGAAACAAGAAAAATAAGTCCAATAAACATGGTTCCGCAAACGCATACTCTCCGACGTAGACACGTGTTTATAGGGAAGGGTGCGCAACGGTTGACTGCGGATATTACACAGCCGTTGCATTGGCGCTCCGTCAAATGTATGGGCAGAGAATTATGATGTCTTTCTCACAGTACTCTAATTACCATTACGTGGTCTGCAGTCAATAGTTTGTTGTATGCTACGATAGTTTTCGTCGCATTGTGTGCCTCTTTGTGCAGTACCGTCAATCCTAGGTACGTGTCATAGTGTTTTACCATCTTTCAAACGCGGATTCACTTATGTGTTTCCTGTTATTGCGCTGTTTGTACGTGCAAATGGTATAGTACGTTTACATTTCACTCTTGCTCCACTTGTTAGTAATGGACGCGTACTACTCGGCAAGTGAAATGGGACATATGGTATTCTGCTATGGTTTTACCAAATGGAAGTAGCCTGCGAGCCCGTGTCTTCTACGCTAAAAAATATCGACAGTGCAGAGTGCCCTCTGATAAGGAGTTGGGCAGACTTTTCCAGCGCCTGAGGGACACAGGGACCCTTGCACCTCGGAAGACTGACAATGGAAGGGCCCGCTCAGTCCGCGTGTGTGCGCCACGTTCGGTGGAAGAAACCCCTGGGACCAGTGTGCGGCGTTTAGAGCAGCAGAAGGTGTGTCTCACTCTCTTATCTGGGGGGGGGAGGAGGAGGGGGGGGGGTACGCCAACAACATATTCTGTACCTATATCATACACAGCGCGTTCATGCCCTAAGGCGACCGGGTGATCATGGCAGATGGCGGTTCTACATCTACATCTATACTCCGCAATCCACCATACGGTGCGTGGCGGAGGGTGCGTCGTACCACAACTAGCATCGTCTCTCCCTGTTCCACTCCCAAACAGAACGAGGGAAAAATGACTGCCTACATGCCTCTGTACGAGCCCTAATCTTTCTTATCTTATCTTTGTGGTCTTTCCGCGAAATATAAGTTGGCGGCAGTCAAATTGTACTGCAGTCAGCTTCAAATGCTGGTTCTCTAAATTTCCTCAGTAGCGATTCACGAAAAGAACTCCTCCTTTCCTCTAAAGACTCCCACCTTTGTTCCTGAAGCATTTCCGTAACACTCGCGTGATGATCAAACCTACCAGTAACAAATCTAGCAGCCCGCCTCTGAATTGCTTCTATGTCCTTCCTCCATCCGACCTGATAGGGATCCCAAACGCTCGAGCAGTACTCTAGAATAGGTCGTATTAGTGTTTTATAAGCGGTCTCCTTTACAGATGAACCACATCTTCCCAAAATTCTACCAATGAACCGAAGACGACTATCCGCCTTCCCCACAACTGCCATTACATGCTTGTCCCACTTCATATCGCTCTGCAATGTTACGCCCAAATATTTAATCAACGTGACTGTGTCAAGCGCTCCACTACTAATGGAGTAGTGAAACATTACGGGATTGTTTTTCCTATTCATCTGCATTAATTTACATTTATCTATATTTAGAGTTAGCTGCCATTCTTTACACCAATCACAAATCCTGTCCAAGTCATCTTGTATCCTCCTATAGTCACTCAACGACCACACCTTCCCGTACACCACAGCATCATCAGCAAACAGCCGCACATTGCTATCCACCCTATCCAAAAGATCATTTATGTAGATAGAAAACAACAGCGGACCTACCACACTTCCCTGGGGCACTCCAGATGATACCCTCACCTCCGATGAACACTCACCATCGAGGACAACGTACTGGGTTCTATTACTTAAAAAGTCTTCGAACCACTCACATATTTGGGAACCAATCCCATATGCTCGTACCTTAGTTAGGAGTGTGCAGTGGGGCACCGAGTCAAACGCTTTCCGGAAGTCAAGGAATATGGCATCCGTCTGATACCCTTCATCCATGGTTCGCAAGATATCATGTGAAAAAAGGGCAAGTTGCGTTTCGCAGGAGCGATGCTTTCTAAAGTGGTGCTGATGCACGAACAGCAACTTCTCTGTCTCAAGGAAATTCATTAGATTCGAACTGAGAATATGTTCGAGAATCCTGCAACAAACCGATGTTAAGGATATTGGTCTGTAATTTTGAGGATCCGTCCTTCTACCCTTCTTATATACAGGCGTCACCTGCGCTTTTCTCCAGTCGCTCGGGACTTTACGTTGGGCAAGAGCTTCGCGATAAATGCAAGCTAAGCAAGGAGCCAATGCAGTAGAGTACTCTCTGTAAATCCGAATTGGAATCCCATCAGGACCTCGCGATTTATTTATTTTCAACCCATTCAGCTGCTTCACAACCCCAGGGATGTCTATCAATATGTCCTCCATACGGGAACCTGTACGAGACTCAAACGGCGGTATGTTTGTACGATCCTCCTGCGTGAAAAATTTCTCAAATGCTAAATTTAAAATTGCAGCTTTCGTTTCGCTGTCTTCTGTTGTCAGGCCACACTGATCAGTGAGTGACTGGATGGAAGCCTTCGACCCGCTTACCGATTTTACGTAAGACCAGAATTTCCTTGAGTTTTCAGCAAGATCTTTTGCTAAGGTATGACGGTGGTAGTGGTTGAATGCTTCGCGCATCGCTCTTCTTACAGCAGCACGAATCTCTACTAACTTTTGCCTGTCCTCATTCTCCCGATCTTTCTTGTACCGCGAGTGCAACTGCCTTTGCTTCTTGAGCACTCTCCGCATTGCGCTGTTAAACCACGGTGGCTCTTTTCCGTCCGTAACCCACTTTTTCGGCACATACTTCCCCAATGTGTGATTTACAATGTGTTTAAAATTTCCCCATAATTCTTCCACGTCCATCGTACCGGAAGTAAATGAAGTCGATTCATTTACTAAGTGGGATGCTAACAACTGCTTATCTGCTCTTTCTAGTAAGAATAGTCTCCTAGCCTTCTTGACCGACTTTTTAACATTTGTAACCATGGTCGGACTGACAACATCATGATCACTTATCCCTGTCTCAACACTGACATCGTCGATGAGGTGTGGTCTGTCCTGTCAGTGGCTGTTGCAGAAGAGTGCGGCAGATCCACTATTCGCATCCAATATTTTATTTACCGATGAGGCTGGGCGTTGTGAATTTCCGTAACCAGCATGTATGGGCAAATGTGACTCGCCGTGCAACTCAGGAAAGAAGGTATCAATAACGATTCTCAATCAGCTTGTGGGCAGGCGTATTTGGCGACAGATTAATATTGCCATACATACTACCACGAAGGTTAAATGTAGCACATTATCTCGAGTTTCTGGTTAGTGTATTGCCTACCTAGCTGGAGACTGTGTCATTGCAGCAACGAATACAAATGTGGTTCATGCATTGTGACGCAACAGCACACTTTCGTCACAAAGTGCGTGAATATGTGACGTAGACATTTCAGGACCGCAGAATTGGTGGTGGTGGCGATGGGGGGGGAGGGGGGGGGGAGGACACCTTGGCCTTCTGGTTCCCCAGGCATCAATCCCCTAAACTTTTTGCTATGGGGACGCTACGTGAAGGAATTGGTCTACGCCACGACAATCAACGATGTGCGGATACTACTGGGTAGCTTCTTGAATGCAGCAACCGGGAATACTTCAAAGGATGCGTCATTCCTTACGCCAGAGAGCAGAGGGGTGGATTATCATGAATGGACGCCACGCTGAACATCTCGTATCGCAGAAAGTGTGCATTTACGGTCCCATGTTTATTGAACTTATCTCGGAATGCATGCATTTCCGGACCCATGTTTATTTTGTGTCCCGTACAAGCTAAATTGTATGTGTAGACAGTTTGTCCACTCCGTGAATCGAGGATCTTGATGATTTTTTTTTCCCCTGTTATCGAATCGATACCGGCAAGGTATCTGTCCCAAGGATTCCAAGACTTTCGACGGTGTTCTTATTTCAAGTTTTAGCTCCGATGACACATGACAAAAGAAATACTTTTTCGTGTGATATGGTTACGAATAAACTATTTTCTAATTTTTCCCTTTACTTGTGCAGTGAAATCTTGTTTCTTGGCAAATGTCGTGATTCTAGAGCAACCGGAAGGACTATACAGTTTTTGACGAGTGAGCCTGCGCGTATCGAAATGTGTGACATAAATGGGCGTATATTTTCACTGTATTGACGTAGAAGTTTAACATTTTATATCACGAAAAGACTAGAGTTCTCAGTATGAGAGATAAATTTCAACTGGTATATCTACCGGTTCCTGAGAAAAGTAGGTCTTAACAGACGGATAGACAGACACAGTCGTTTTCGTGTAATATAATTACAAATTCCGAATATTTCCCCTTATTCGTGCTGTGAAACCTTTTTCTTCTTGCCTGATTTCATGATTGTAGACCAACGGGAAGCACCTGGTAGGTTTTGATGAGTGAGTCTGCGAGCAACGAAATGTGTGACATCAATGACCGTATCCTTTGACTGCACTGATTTAAATGGTAACGTTTATTACACCGCCAGTGGAACATAGACCTTAGTACGGGACATAAATTGCAGCTTGATGCGTCTACCCGTTCGTGACAAAAAGGGTTTGGGTTCAAATGGCTCTGAGCACTATCGGATTTAACTTCTGAGGTCATCAGTCCCCTGGAACTTAGAACTACTTGAACCTAACTAACCTAAGGACATCACACACATCCATGCCCGAGGCAGGATTCGAACCTGCGAACGTAGCGGTCCCGCGGTTCCAGACTGTAGCGACTAGAACCGCGGCCGGCACAAAAAGGGTTTTGAATAGTCGTACAGGCAGAGAGACGGACAACATAAGTGATCCTGCAAGGGTGCCGTTTTAACAAGTGAGATGCGGAACCTTAATCACGAGGCCCTCGTTCGTGCGCCGTGTGGTCTTCTGCCTTGCAGCGTCATGCGGATGCGGTAACGCGAGGCACGTGGCCAGCACGCCGCTCTCCCGGCCCTCCTGCAGACTTTCCACACCGCGGAGTCTGCTCACTTTAGTGGCTCCTCAAGTGGCGCCACGAGACCGAGTGCACCCGGTGCCACTGCTACCACCTGCTCAGTAGCGTGCTGATGGACTTTTCGGTACGCGCTACACCAACGATCCCGCGTCGCGTGAATTCGTCACGTTTTCAAAATGTTTGTGGCGCTACGCGGCACCACGTGACCACGCACAGGTCACGTTGTTCCCGTAAATTACTGGCCGGTAGATCGTGAGCAGCTGCCACCCAGTAGTGTCCCGTAGGAGTTCCATCGGGTCCAGATCAAACGAATTTTGTGGCCAAGACATCAGTTTGACTTCACTGTCATGCTCTTGAAGCCACAGTAGTGCGATTCTGTTATCCTGTTAGGATATGACATCGGCATGGGGGAAGATTGTTGTTGTGGTGTTCAGTCCAGAGACTGGTTTGATGCAGCTCTCCACGCAACTCTATCGTGTTCAAAGCTCCTTCATCTCCCAGTACCTCCTGCAACATACGTCCTTCTGAATATGTTTAGTGTATTCATCTCTTGGTCTCCCTCTACGGTTTTTACCCTCCACGCTGCCCTCCAATACTAAATTGGTAATCCCTTGCTGCCTCAGAATATGTCCTACCAACCGATCCCTTCTTCTAGTCAAGTTGTGCCACAAAGTCCTCTTCTCCCCAATTCTGTTCAATACCTCCTCATTAGTTATGTGATCTATCCATCTAATCTTCAGCATTCTTCTGTAGCACCACATTTCGAAAGCTTCTATTCTCTTCTTGTCTAAACTATTTATCGTCCGTGTTTCACTTCCATACATCGCTGCACTCCATACAAATACTTTCAGAAACGAATTCCTGACATCTATACTCGATGTTAACAAATTACTCTTCTTCAGAAACGCCTTCGTTGCCATTGGCAGTCTACATTTTATGTCCTCTCTACTTCCACTATCATCAGTTACTTTGCTCCCCAAATAGCAAAACTCCTTCACTACTTTAAGTGTTTCATTTCCTAATGTAATTCCCTCAGCATCACCGGACTTAATTCGACTACATTCCATTATCCTCGTTTTGCTTTTGTTGGTGTTCAAGACATTGTCCATTCCGTTCAACTGCTCTTCCAAGTCCTTTGCTGTCTCTGACAGAATTCAATGTCATCAGCAAACCTCAAAGTTTTTATTTCCTTTCCATGGATTTTAACATCTCCGAATTTATCTTTTGTTTCCTTTATTGCTTGCTCAATATAGAGATTGAATAGCATCGGGGATATGAATTAGTTAATTCCATAAATTATCTGGGAGTATGCATTAGGAGTGTTTTAAAATGGAATGATCATGTAAAGTTGACCGTCAGTAAAGCAGATGCCAGACTGAGATTCATTGGAAGAATCCTAAGGCAATGAAATCCGAAAAGAAAAGAAGTACGTTACACTACATTTGTTCGCCTACTGCTTGAATATTGCCCACCAGTGTGGGATCCGTACCAGATAGGGTTGACGGAAAAGATAGAGAAGATCCAACGGAGAGCAGCGCGCTTCGTTACAGGATCATAAAATCGCGAAAGCGTTACGGAGATGATAGATAAACTCCAGTGGAAGACTCTGCAGGAGAGACGCTCAGTGGCTCGGTACGGGCTTTCGTTGAAGTTTCGAGAACATACCTTCACCGAGGAGTCAAGCAGTATATTGCTCCCTCCTACATATATCTCGTGAAGAGACCATGAGGATAAAATCAGAGATTAGAGCCCACACAGAGGCATACCGACAATCTTTCTTTCCACGAACAATACGAGATTGGAATAGAAGGGAGAACCGATAGAGGTACTCAAAGTACCCTCCGCCAGACACCGTCAGGTGGCTTGCGGAGTATGGATGTAGATGTAGATGTAGAAAGTGATACGGCCATGGTGTAAAAAAGATCTGAGGATGGTCATTAGAGACTGAAACCGGTCATCGTCTAAAGAATTCATTTGTGATCATAGACTGGAAAAAGTGATACGGCCATGGTGTAAAAAAGATCTGAGGATGGTCATTACAGACTGAAACCGGTCATCGTCTAAAGAATTCATTTGTGATCATAGACTGGAATAAAAAAGCATTTTACAGTATTGGATCACTGCTTGTACACGCGATTATGTCGCAGCTGGTGAAATTTGTGGTAAGTTCCTGTGGGACCAAACTGCTGAGGTCATCGGTCCCTAGGGTTACACACTACTTAATCTAACTTAAACTAACTTACCTTAAGGACGACACACACATCCGTGCTCGAGGGAGGATTCGAACCACCGACGGGGGAAGTCGCTCGAACCGTGGCAAGGCGTCCCAGACCACACGGCTACCCCGCGCGTCCAGGACGGACATTTATTGAGAGTCGAGGGTCTGATATTAACGAATAAATTCGGAATAGCAGTGGCTGTGTTATTAACAAGTACGAAGCAATGTTCCCTTGGGCATGGATGCGTGCCCGAAGGAACAATGCTTCGTAGTTGTTAATAACACAGCCACTGCTGTTTCGTATCCAGCCATTACAGAGCAGGTGAGGCTTCGACCTCCACGTTACGTAACGAGGCGTGGACGACAAACACTCCGTCGCCCAGCCGTAGTTTCGCCACCCTTCAGTCACTTTCTGTAGACGCTGACGAACAGCTGAGCCGCGTCTCTGGTGCTGCTTCCCCGGCGCCACGCTCTCTGTCAGAGTCGCTCGTATCGACGGATTTCCCAACATGCGTCCCGTATCGACTCTAGAATGGTTCCACATTTGTCTTTGCTTCGTTCTTTGGGGCGTCACGTGCCTGCAGCGTCCCCAAGCAGCATCCAGTCCTGCGGTGAGAAGTGGCTGTAATGTTTTGCCTCATATACAGACTGAACCATAACTCCTACCACAAACTTTCAGCCGTGATATTATGGATAAAAAAAGTCAAAGTAAACACAGAGTTCTAAAATGCATAAATTAAGACATACAAGGCGGCCGGGGTGGCCGAGCGGTTCTAGGCGCTATAGTGTGGAACGGCACGACCGCTACGGTCGCAGGTTCGAATCCTGCCTCGGGCATGGATGTGTGTGATGTCCTTAGCTTAGTTAGGTTTAAGTATTTCTAAGTTCTAGCGGACTTCTGACCTCAGAAGTTAACTCCTATAGTGCTCAGAGCATCTTGAACCAAGAGATACACACTCACTTTCAACTCAGATACTGTGAAACACGTTTCTACTACTGCAAGCCCTGTGATATCAATATTTTAGGAGGAGTGATATGGACCAAGAACCGAAAAAAGTCCAGTACACATGGGCTCTAAAAGGAACACATTAAGAGCTATGAGCACTTTTTCACTAGAAGAGATGTTTTTCACAGCAGCGAAGATGATCAAGGGCTCATGGGTCTTAATGTATGCCTTTCACAGTCCATCTTCACTGGACATTTTTTTCTTGTTTTGGTCCATATTGCAACTCCTGAAAATGTTCTTTTTTTAAAGAGTGTAACGATATATACTTCTAACGGTGTTCGAAAGCTCATCGGAAGTACCGTCATGTAACGCTTGGAATCCTTGTGTTAAAACTTTCTGTAAAAGTGTGCCAGCAGTGCGCTAAAAATTATAAAGGCAAGGCGGCTGGAGTGGACGGAGCCCGTCGTAAGAGTCACAGACACGCAACAGCAGATGACGACCGCCTCGCCTTTCGGTTTTTGCAATTTTCTCGGATACTTGAATGAAAGGTTTCAACACCAGCGTTACTGCCCTCTATATCACCATAGTCGTTATTTCAAGAATTATTCCTTTAAAGGTCTATCATTCAGTTTGAAAAACCATACTTGCTTCAGTGGGTTGCTTGATACAAAGAGTTAAGATGATTAAAAATGAAATAGAACTACGAATTTCTCCGCACAGTATTATTTGCCACGATACCGACAAGAAATTGTGAAGAATAAATCGTTCGGTTTAATGGTACCCTCTGCGGCAAGACTAAATGTTTCGAAGC
Organism: Schistocerca serialis cubense; assembly: GCF_023864345.2. Classification (NCBI taxonomy): domain Eukaryota; kingdom Metazoa; phylum Arthropoda; class Insecta; order Orthoptera; family Acrididae; genus Schistocerca; species Schistocerca serialis. The sequence continues at coordinate 18,037,102 of NC_064641.1, forward strand.
TTATCTACGCCATACGCTATAATTTTTGTTTCCATTAGTTTCATGGGAGTTTATTTTAAAAATCTGTATTTACAATACTGCCAAATTGTTTCACCTTTATCATAACCTCGTTTCAAAACGGTAATCAAGCGTCTGTTTATGTCATATGGATCCCCTTCAGTGCGAAACATTCGACGCCCCATATATTGTCTACCAGGCAACCAAAATACTGGCTTGTAATGGTAACAGGGGGCGGGATTGGAGGCATCCATTTATGAGTACATCATGAGGCTACGGAGCGTAGTTGAAGTGCCTAGGCCGGCCGGGACGGCCGTGCGGTTCTAGGCGCTACAGTCTGGAGCCGAGGGACCGCTACGGTCGCAGATTCGAATCCTCCCTCGGGCATGGATGTGTGTGATGTCCTTAGGTTAGTTGGGTTTAATTAGTTCTAAGTTCTAGGCGACTGATTGTTGTGACTTGGCAAGACAGCCAAGCCACTATGATTGGTAGCCGAAAGGCACGCGTTTAAGCTCACGCAGGCTGGCGTGAGGTCTGGAACAGTTAAGGGAATTTATAGTAGCAAATAAAGTACGTAGCTGATGGAATACTTAACTTTAATTCATAATTGGTGAACATCGGTCTGACGGTACATGCATCAGAAGATAAATAGCAAATGATAATGGCGCCTTGCTAGGTCGTAGCAAATGACGTAGCTGAAGGCTATGCTAACTATCGTCTCGGCAAATGAGAGCGTATTTTGTCAGTGAACCGTCGCTAGCAAAGTCGGCTGTACAACTGGGGCGAGTGCTAGGAAGTGTCTCTAGACCTGCCGTGTGGCGGCGCTCGGTCTGCAATCACTGACAGTGGCGACACGCGGGTCCGACGTATACTAGCGGACCGCGGCCGATTTAAAGGCTACCACCTAGCAAGTGTGGTGTCTGGCGGTGACACCACAGTGATGACCTCAGAAGTTAAGTACCATAGTGCTCAGAGCCATTTGAACCATTTTTTTGAACTGCTTAGTCGACGAGTAACTCACAAGAGCGCTCAAAATGGTTCAAATGGCTCTGTGAGGTCATCAGTCTCCTAGAACTTAGAACTACTTAAACCTAACTAACCTAAGGACATCACACACATCCATGCCCGAGGCAGGATTCGAACCTGCGACCGCAGCAGTCGCGCGGTTCCAGACTGTAGCGCCTAGAACCGCTCGGCCACTCCGGCCGGCACACAACAGTGCTACTGGTGTTGATACAAAGCAGAGAAATAGCACCGATAGACAAAGGGAACATTGCATTGTATTTACAACAGTTGCTGGAGTTGACATTTCGTCAGATAGGAAACCCAATGAATTTCGCAGAGTGAGAAAAATAGTGGCAGGTGGAATATTACCGTTTCTGCAAGACGAGTGAGTGGAAAGTGTGGTTTCGTATAAGCTCGGCTGTGCGGTTGACGAACATGAGTGCAATGACGACGATGCGTGCTCAAAAAGTGAGAGCGATATTGAAACAGTTGTCGAAGCCATGCAGTTAATCATTCTTGTCGGAGTGGGAGTCACAAATCCTGTATTCGATATCTTGAACCCTTCATGCAATAATGTTGACGATCGCGTTAAGTTCCATGTGCGAGTACGATTACTAAGTGTTGCCATATTAAGCGACAGACGTACGATGTTCTACAGCTCGTAATACCACTACGTTATCGCCGGTGAAGAAACCATGAATGTGTGTGGACTCGGAGCTACTTCCAAAACGCCCTAAATTTATTATTATTATTATTATTATTATTATTATTATTTTCTGAAAAGTCGGCAGACTGGCTTTGACCAGCGAGGAAAGGGCATAGCAGTCAGTGTGCCCCCTGCCGCCGTTGGATAAGCAGCTGCAGCAGCAAGTCGTATACTCCTAGCTCACTCATTTGTTACATAGTTTAATTCTTAATTTCTTTGGGTGTTTTTCGTACTTGCATTGTTTAATTCATAAATTTCGAGCGTATTATAGTATTTGAGAGTTGTAGCATCGCGTTTTAGTACCTGAATAGTGTAAATTCGCGTAGTCGTTTGTCTACTGTTTTGTTTTGAACGGCCAGTGTCGGTTGGTCGCAGTCAGTGTGCTCCCTGCCGCCGTTGGATAAGCAGCTGAGCAGCAAGTCGTATACTCCTAGCTCACTCATTTGTTGCATAGTTTAATTCTTAATTTCTTTGCGTGTTTTTGGTTCTTGCATTGTTTAATTCATAAATTTCGGGCGTATTATAGTATTTGAGAGTTGTAGCATCGTGTTTTAGTACCTGAATAGTGTAATTTCGCTTAGTCTCCTTCCACCGCCGAGCAGTGTCAGCAGTGCGCAAGTAGCAGCATTACTGCATTTACTAGGCAATCTTGTATTTTAATAACCGTTTAAATTTTGTCGATTTGTTTGCGCTCTCTGTAGATTAGTTCAGACGTTCTTAGCAAAACAGTTTTTAGCATGGATAGGGACTGCAACTGCTGTGTTCGGATGCAGGCTGAGTTGGCATCCCTTCGCTCCCAGCTTCAGGCAGTGTTGGCTTCGGTCACACAGCTTGAGGCTGTTGCCAATGGGCATCACTGTGGGGGTCGGGATGGGGGTTTGTCGGGGACGGCCAGCTCGTCCCACGCATCCCCTGATCGGACTACGACTGTGGTTGCCCGGGATACTGCCCGCATTGAGGCTGATCCCTCACCTGTGGTAGAGTGGGAGGTCGTTTCAAGGTGTGGCAGGGGGCGAAAGACATTCCGGAGGGCTGAACGGAAAGCCTCTCCAGTTTGTCTGACGAACCGGTTTCAGGCTCTGTCTCAGGCTGATACTGATCTTCGGCCTGACATGGCTGCTTGTCCTGTTCCAGAGGTTGCCCCTCAGTCTGCAAGATCCGGGCAGTCGCAGAGGGTGGGCTTACTGGTAGTTGGGAGCTCCAACGTCAGGCGCGTAATGGGGCCCCTTAGGGAAATGGCAGCAAGAGAGGGGAAGAAAACCAATGTGCACTCCGTGTGCATACCGGGGGGAGTCATTCCAGATGTGGAAAGGGTCCTTCCGGATGCCATGAAGAGTACAGGGTGCACCCATCTGCAGGTGGTCGCTCATGTCGGCACCAATGATGTGTGTCGCTATGGATCGGAGGAAATCCTCTCTGGCTTCCGGCGGCTATCTGATTTGGTTAAGACTGCCAGTCTCGCTAGCGGGATGAAAGCAGAGCTCACCATCTGCAGCATCGTCGACAGGACTGACTGCGGACCTTTGGTACAGAGCCGAGTGGAGGGTCTGAATCAGAGGCTGAGACGGTTCTGCGACCGTGTGGGCTGCAGATTCCTCGACTTGCGCCATAGGGTGGTGGGGTTTCGGGTTCCGCTGGATAGGTCAGGAGTCCACTACACGCAACAAGCGGCTACACGGGTAGCAGGGGTTGTGTGGCGTGGGCTGGGCGGTTTTTTAGGTTAGATGGCCTTGGGCAAGTACAGAAAGGGCAACAGCCTCAACGGGTGCGGGGCAAAGTCAGGACATGCGGGGACCAAGCAGCAATCGGTATTGTAATTGTCAACTGTCGAAGCTGCGTTGGTAAAGTACCGGAACTTCAAGCGCTGATAGAAAGCACCGAAGCTGAAATCGTTATAGGTACAGAAAGCTGGCTTAAGCCAGAGATAAATTCTGCCGAAATTTTTACAAAGGTACAGACGGTGTTTAGAAAGGATAGATTGCATGCAACCGGTGGTGGAGTGTTCATCGCTGTTAGTAGTAGTTTATCCTGTAGTGAAGTAGAAGTGGATAGTTCCTGTGAATTATTATGGGTGGAGGTTACACTAAACAACCGAACTAGGTTAATAATTGGCTCCTTTTACCGACCTCCCGACTCAGCAGCATTAGTGGCAGAACAACTGAGAGAAAATTTGGAATACATTTCACATAAATTTTCTCAGCATGTTATAGTCTTAGGTGGAGATTTCAATTTACCAGATATAGACTGGGACACTCAGATGTTTAGGACGGGTGGTAGGGACAGAGCATCGAGTGACATTATACTGAGTGCACTATCCGAAAATTACCTCGAACAATTAAACAGAGAACCGACTCGTGGAGATAACATATTGGACCTACTGATAACAAACAGACCCGAACTTTTCGAATCTGTATGTACAGAACAGGGAATCAGTGATCATAAGGCCGTTGCAGCATCCCTGAATATGGAAGTTAATAGGAATATAAAAAAAGGGAGGAAGGTTTATCTGTTTAGCAAGAGTAATAGAAGGCAGATTTCAGACTACCTAACAGATCAAAACGAAAATTTCTGTTCCGACACTGACAATGTTGAGTGTTTATGGAAAAAGTTCAAGGCAATCGTAAAATGCGTTTTAGACAGGTACGTGCCGAGTAAAACTGTGAGGGACGGGAAAAACCCACCGTGGTACAACAACAAAGTTAGGAAACTACTGCGAAAGCAAAGAGAGCTCCACTCCAAGTTTAAACGCAGCCAGAACCTCTCAGACAAACAGAAGCTAAACGATGTCAAAGTTAGCGTAAGGAGGGCTATGCGTGAAGCGTTCATTGAATTCGAAAGTAAAATTCTATGTACCGACTTGACAGAAAATCCTAGGAAGTTCTGGTCTTACGTTAAAACAGTAAGTGGCTCGAAACAGCATATCCAGACACTACGGGATGATGATGGCATTGAAACAGAGGATGACACGCGTAAAGCTGAAATACTAAACACCTTTTTCCAAAGCTGTTTCACAGAGGAAGACCGCACTGCAGTTCCTTCTCTAAATCCTCGCACAAACGAAAAAATGGCTGACATCGAAATAAGTGTCCAAGGAATAGAAAAGCAACTGGAATCACTCAATAGAGGAAAGTCCACTGGACCTGACGGGATACCAATTCGATTCTACACAGAGTACGCGAAAGAACTTGCCCCCCTTCTAACAGCCGTGTACCGCAAGTCTCTAGAGGAACGGAGGGTTCCAAATGATTGGAAAAGAGCACAGATAGTCCCAGTCTTCAAGAAGGGTCGTCGAGCAGATGCGCAAAACTATAGACCTATATCTCTTACGTCGATCTCTTGTAGAATTTTAGAACATGTTTTTTGCTCGCGTATCATGTCATTTCTGGAAACCCAGAATCTACTATGTAGGAATCAACATGGATTCCGGAAACAGCGATCGTGTGAGACCCAACTCGCCTTATTTGTTCATGAGACCCAGAAAATATTAGATACAGGCTCCCAGGTAGATGCTATTTTTCTTGACTTCCGGAAGGCGTTCGATACAGTTCCGCACTGTCGCCTGACAAACAAAGTAAGAGCCTACGGAATATCAGACCAGCTGTGTGGCTGGATTGAGGAGTTTTTGGCAAACAGAACACAGCATGTTGTTATCAATGGAGAGACGTCTACAGACGTTAAAGTAACCTCTGGCGTGCCACAGGGGAGTGTTATGGGACCATTGCTTTTCACAATATATATAAATGACTTAGTAGATAGTGTCGGAAGTTCCATGCGGCTTTTCGCGGATGATGCTGTAGTATACAGAGAAGTTGCTGCATTAGAAAATTGTAGCGAAATACAGGAAGATCTGCAGCGGATAGGCACTTGGTGCAGGGAGTGGCAACTGACCCTTAACATAGACAAATGTAATGTATTGCGAATACATAGAAAGAAGGATCCTTTATTGTATGATTATATGATAGCGGAACAAACACTGGTAGCAGTTACTTCTGTAAAATATCTGGGAGTATGCGTACGGAACGATTTGAAGTGGAATGATCATATAAAACTAATTGTTGGTAAGGCGGGTACCAGGTTGAGATTCATTGGGAGAGTGCTTAGAAAATGTAGTCCATCAACAAAGGAGGTGGCTTACAAAACACTCGTTCGACCTATACTTGAGTATTGCTCATCAGTGTGGGATCCGTACCAGGTCGGGTTGACGGAGGAGATAGAGAAGATCCAAAGAAGAGCGGCGCGTTTCGTCACTGGGTTATTTGGTAACCGTGATAGCGTTACGGAGATGTTTAATAAACTCAAGTGGCAGACTCTGCAAGAGAGGCGCTATGCATCGCGGTGTAGCTTGCTCGCCAGGTTTCGAGAGGGTGCGTTTCTGGATGAGGTATCGAATATATTGCTTCCCCCTACTTATACTTCCCGAGGAGATCACGAATGTAAAATTAGAGAGATTAGAGCGCGCACGGAGGCTTTCAGACAGTCGTTCTTCCCGCGAACCATACGCGACTGGAACAGGAAAGGGAGGTAATGACAGTGGCACGTAAAGTGCCCTCCGCCACACACCGTTGGGTGGCTTGCGGAGTATCAATGTAGATGATGTAGATGCATGTACCACACCATTCACTCTGTTTGAGGGTTAGTGATCTTATGACGCTAATCTATGAATGACGCATCCCGAGCCACAAGCGCTCATCACTTCAGCCACCGAGGCAAGAAAATCACTTCCTGCTGTTGTCAGTCGATCTTAGCGGGTGAAACGTGTGGAACGCCGAATTCGGAGAGGGGATGGTTTTGACGCCGAAGTCTTCAGGGGGCAAGCACAAGGGAAGGAAGGTGGGAAAGGAAGAAAAGCGGGTGGAAAGAGTGGGAGGGAGAGACCGAGAGAGGGGAGGCGGGGGAAAGGCCCAGGCATTTACTTTAAGCGACTTAAGAGGAATCCTGCCGAATTCAGTTTGGCTTATTTACCCATGGCGTCCTGCTGTTCTGGACGAAAGCTAGTCGCATTTATGGCAATTAGATTTGAGGCGCCCTGGGAACCTAATTATGATGATATAGTATCTTGGAGTCGGTCGTACTCGAATAGAACATCAAACTAAAATGTAACAGTTGTAACGAGAAACCGACGTAATTAGTGGAACAATAAGTTCTGGCAGGTTTTAGATGTTAACTGTCATGTTTGAGAAACACCATTACTTTAGTGGAAGCAGAAAGCAAGTGATTTTCAATATTTTGAACATGGCTTCACTACAGCAACGGTTACACAACAGTAAATGTGACAGACAGGCAAACAGTTGCCATAAATGGTGGTTTTCAAATAATCTTTACTATATTTTCGAAGGACTTAGACCCGTCTTTCTGGGAAGGACGAACAAACTTCACATTAGCCATCAGCCAGAAAAGCTGTCTCCACATGACATGCGTCGGCAACCGTCTGTATATCCATATGTGAGAATTAGGGAGGCTCCTAGAATCAAGGGCTTGTCATATCGGTAAAACCAATCACTTAAAATAACAGACCATGTTCATAGCTACGTACCGACTGGAATGGTTTCACTGATGTGACAAGTCCTTAATTCTAGGGACCTTAATTTTCACATATGGACATACAGGCCGTTGCCGACACATGTCACATGGAGACAGCTTTTCTGACCGATTGCTAATGTGAAGCTTGTTTGTCCTTCCGAGGAAGACGGATTTAAATCCGTCGTAACCACAGTAAAGGTCATTTGAAAACCACCATTTATTTGCAACTCGTTGACCGTCTATTACACCTACCAAGTGATTTTGTTAAGTATGGTTTTAATTGGACCGTGGTGAACACGGTGTGGGTACATTTTCAGCGGCGCACCGTTCGCTGTTGGGATTGCTCTCCGCGTTACACCCAGCGTGTAGGCCCCTCTGAATGCCACACGGGCAGCTCATTACTACACAGCCAGCATTCACGATTATCGCATCACGTTCCCGCCGTATGCATTTCCGAAACGATGCCATTGCAGTGCTGCCATTTCGATGCAAATGGCGCGATGCACGATTATTTAGAGCTCATCCAAATATGGCCGTGCGTCTGACCTTTCTCTGCGCGGTGTGCACGCAGCTAAAGACTCGCAATTCGACAGAGGCAACTCCAGCACTACGTCCTACTCCTGCGTCCGGCGCACCTCTAAATCAACAACACTGTTGGTTCAGCTCTGTACATAGAAATATGATGGAACAACCGTATGTATGAAAGACAGGTTCACTGAATTATTTTCAGACCGAGAACAAATTTAACAGTCAGCTATTACATCATCTGAGTTAGCACATATTTTCATCTTAATATTGTCTACCCTTGCTCAGATTTTATTTATATTGGTACTGCGTAAAAAACGGTGTTTGCTGATCAACCAAATCGAATAAGCAAGCAAAGGAGCAAACGATATTTGGAATGTAAAAAACGGTGTTTGCTGATCAACCAAATCGAATAAGCAAGCAAAGGAGCAAACGATATTTGGAATATAGTACAATGGGACATTTGCAAGTTGTAAACGAAACTATGAAATGGAGTAATGAATAAGAGCTACAACCTTTCCTGGCATTCGTAGATTTCGAATAATCAGTTGAATAAATTGTAATAAAATTTGTACTAACGGGTTCCCGATTCGTCCTTCGTTAGTATAAAGAAGAAAGTATACTGATTGTTGACTGATACATTCAGAATATTTTGATACAAGTGACCCACAGTATTCGGTGGCTCATTACGGAGTAGTTACAGTTCGTCAGACTTCTTTCTTCAATTTCTTTTTGCATCTGTACTGAAATGAAAGTATATGCAAAATAGTGCAAATAACGACGGTATTCGCCTTATGCCTTGCGTTGAAACAAAATTGTTTCATTCACTCGAGGGTGTTGTTGCTGACAACTGTAACGCGCGCTTTTCTGTTCGCCCTCATGCTTGGACTCAGTGCCGCTGGTTCTGCCTCGAGTTTGTTTTTCAGACAGTGTTAATTCTATGAACAGGTTTGCTGATATACGCTGGTTATAGAATACGTAAAATTACGTTACCAGCGCAAGTGAATGTGATGAACAGTAAGACCAGGCGAGATACCACACAGACGTCTCACAGAAATGAAAACAGCAAATGAACATGTGTGAAGTATCTTGGGTTGTCTGGTGTCCTGCCGGATATCAGCGTCGTACTTGCACGATATTTCGGTCACGTAGCTGCTGACCTTCATCAGTTGCGACCTGATGGTCAGGTCGCACCTGATGAAGGACACGAGCTACGTGACCGAAATATCGTGCAAGTACGACGCTGATATCCGGCAGAACACCCGACAACCCAAGATGTCATTAGATCGCCGGGAAAGGCTGAAGAGTTACATGTGTGAAGTATGTTACAACAAAGGAATTTAAGAGTCAAGGCTTCGAAAACGGAACGCATCTTCAAAGAAATTGAAATCATATGCTTTGACAGGGCACGGAGAAACTGTGTGATTGTGAAACTGTTGCGTTCATTTTTTGCAGCTTATGTGACAAACTATTATCTTTTCATCATTTCTATAGGAGAGATCACATTCACAATCATACGAACACCTATATTGGGCAAGGCGGCATATCTTACTCACTCATCTGCCGTACAAGTTAGGTGCGTCCATAAGCAGAGAGATCCCCACTTACTGTCGTTAATGCCGTATATGACACAGTAGACGTGTTGTCCAGTGGGCGATTCGGTTGAGTAGTCGCCTTGTCATCAAACGTTTCACTTCCCATTTGAAAGCCGCTTCCTTTTGGCTGCTAATAGAGAAGTTGTTCAGAATCAACTGTCATTACAGGTCTCCAACCTTACGCATCGCTGTTGCAAACGGATGTTACACCACGACACAAACACAAATTTGAATACAGCGAACAGACACAAATTTGAATAAAGCGAACAGCGGAAAAAGTAAAAAAATGGCATAAGGTAGGTTTGAACGTCTCGCCCGTTTGGCAGTCCAACACCGTAACCACTTTTTTTCACCTAATTTTGTTCGTTGCATTTGTTCGGGGCGGATGTTCAAGGACACCCGTTCAAGTTCGTCTTTCATCCATTCACTCAGTTTTTTTTTTTTTTTTTTTTTATTACAGACGGCAGCTAACGCTATGACCGAACACACTGAGCTACCGAGCCGGTATTTAACCAGGACGCCATTTCTGTTCCCACCTGCTCTATATTGCACTTATTGTTGTTGGCTTCCTGTTTTCATTCTTGAACTGCGTTCAGTTTTTGAAGAGCTGTCCACCCTTACCAGTAACTCTGTGGGGGGCGGGGGGGTTGCGATGGCTAGTTTCCCTTGTGAGTCGCCGCTGAATTGCTGTTTATTCTTTCTATTTTACTGTCTCCGTTAATATAATATCGCTAAAACACATATCGCACTAGACTAACATGGGACCGCTCCACCGAATAGTGACGTAAAATTCCGCTTTAAGAATCATTTTGTTTGTAACGGGAAACAAACCGACGCTTTCCGCCGACACTCAGCGTCGCATGAAAGACCTCAGGAACACTATTTGTTCGCGCTGGCTCCACAACGCATAACCGAAATTGCAAATATATGCCGAATCACCAGTGAAAACGTATCTGACGTCTCTAGGAGAGACACCATATGCGTACACAGTTTCTAGTTCTAATATTTTGCTTATTGGACAATTGGAACGGATGATTATTTTAGCCGTCTAGTAATATAGATACTCAGTAAAAATCCGTGAACAGTGTGTATCATACGTCAAAGCTGCGGTCTCAGAGTTCACCAGGGTAGTAGGGGATGCGGAATGGAGAGGGCAGCCAGGAAAAGAGATCTCAAACCCGTAATACTATTGTCAAGCTGTTAGCATGAGTGACATAAAAGTAGAGATTTTAGGTGTTGCGAAACAACTCAAATCACTTAAGAAAGGAAGCCTTCCGACCCAGATGGTATACCAATCAGGTTCCTTTCAGAGTACGCAGACACAATAGCGCCTTTCTTAGGAATCATAGACAACCGCTCACTTGACGAAAGGTCTGTTCGTAAAGACTGGAAAGTAGCGCAGGTCACACCAATATTGAAGAAAGGAAAAATGAGTAACCCATTGAATTACAGGCCCATATCACTGACCTCAATTTACAGTAGGATTTTGGAGCATTTACTGTACTCGAACATTATGAATCGCCTTGAAGAAAATGACTTATTGATTCATAACCAACGCTGATCAAGAAAATATCGTTCTTGTGCAGCACAGCTAGCTCTTTATTCCCATGAAGTAATGAGTGCTGTCGACAAGGGATCTCAGATCGATTCCATATTCCTAGATCTCCAGAAGGCTTTCCATACCGTTCCTCACAAGCGACTATTAATCAAATTCCGTGCTTATGTAGTATAGTTTCAGTTGTGTGACTGGATTCGGGATTTCCTCTCAGAGAGGTCACAGTTCTTAGTGACAGACGGTTAATCATCGAGCAGAACAGAAGTGATATCTGGCGTTCCGCATGGTAGTGTCATAGGCCCTCTGCTGTTCCTGATTTACATAAATGATCTAGGTGATAATCTGAGCATCCCCCTTAGAATGTTTGCAGATGACGCTGTAATTTACCGTCTAGTAAAATCATCAGGCGATCAATTCCAGTTACAAATTGAGCTAGAGAGATTTTCTGTGTTGTGCGAAAAGTGGCAACTGGCACTAAACAAAGAAAAGTGTGAGGTCATCCACATGGGTACTAAAAGAAATCCGATAAATTTTGGGTATACGATAAATCGCACAAATCTAAGAGCTGTCAATTCGACTAAATATCTAGGAATTACAACTAAGAGCAACTTAAATTGGAAAGACCACATAGATAGTATTGAGGGGAAGGCGAAACAAAGACTGCGTTTTGATGACAGAACACTTAGAAGGTGCGACAAAACCCACTAAAGAGACAGCCTACATTACATTTGTGCGTCCTCTGCTGGAATATTTCTTCGTGGTGTGGTATCCTTACCAGGTAGGATTGACGGAGGACATCGAAAAAGTGCAAAGAAGGGCAGCTCATTTCGTGTTATCGCGCAATAGGGGTGAGAGTGTCACTGATATGATACGCGAGTTGGGGTGGCAGTCACTGAACTAAAGGCAGTTTTTTTTTTTTTTGCGGCGAGATCTATTTACGAAAGTTCAATCACCAACTTTCACTTCCGAATGCGAAAATATTGTGTTGACACCCACCTACGCAGGGAGAAATAATCATCATAACAAAATAAGAGAAATCAGAGCTCGAACGGAAAGATTTAGGTGTTCCTTTTTCCCACGTGCCATTCGAGAGTGGAATGGTAGAGCGGTAGCATGAAAATGGTTCGATGAACCCTCTGCCAGGCACTTAAGTGTGAATTGCAGAGTAACCATGTAGATGTAGATATAGATGTAGAAGGGGTACTAGAGTAAATTTTCAAATCGGTATATAAGGGAAAGATGGGAGAGTTACCTAAAGAGCTTCGTTTTGCTACGCGGTAAATGTCGGTTCAGGTAACTGCCCAATGATTTCTCAGGTATACCTGCGTCGAATTCTGCAAACGAATAGGAATCGTAAGCCAATTGCACCACCGACAGCTTTTTGTTGAGCGCAAAGCAGTTTACACAAGAAGTGAAAACTGGAGACCGTTTCAAAGGGCTAAGACTCGCTTACAGCGCCGTTTCGTCAGCCTGCTTTCAAATGAATGTAGGGGCGCCCGGCGGATAACGGGCGCCGAAATGTATTCACACAGCATTCGACGGCCGCCATTCCGCTCATTTACGCCGTGAGCCGTGAGCGCGCTTTTCGGGTTAACTGCCCCGCGCAACACCACTCGTGACTGGCAGGCCGCTAACTCCACTTAGCTCGCTCTAAGTAACGGCCTGCATGCCTGAGAGGTGGCGGCCGAAACTGCTCGGCCGCACTGGATCGAGAAGCATCCTGGTTCAAAATGGCTCTGAGCACTATGGGACTCAACTGCCGAGGTCATTAGTCCCCTAGAACGTAGAACTAGTTAAACCTAACTAACCTAAGGACATCACAAACGTCCATGCCCGAGGCAGGATTCGAACCTGCGACTGTAGCGGTGTTGCGGTTCCGGACTGCAGCGCCTAGAACCGCACGGCCACTTCGGCCGGCGAGAAGCATCCTGTCTGCAGTGAATGCCACTGACGAGCGTTTTGCAACAGAGAGCCATTATTTTAAGTTTTCAAATTGTTTTGTATAAGTAATTACCATTACAGTTTCAGCTGCAAAAGTTCACTCTTGGTTACTACACTACTGCCCATTAAAATTGCTACACCAAGAAGAAATGCAGATGATAAACGGGTCCTCATTGCACAAATATATTAAACTAGAACTGACATGTGATTATATTTTCACGCAATTTGGGTGCATAGATCCTGAGAAATCAGTACCCAGAACAACCACCTCTGGCCGTAATAACGGCCTTGACACGCCTGGGCATTGACTCAAACAGAGCTTCGATGGCGTGTACAGGTACAGCTGCCCAAGCAGCTTCAACACGATACCAGAGTTCATCAAGAGTAGTGCCTGGCGTATTGTGACGAGCCAGTTGCTCGGTCATCATTGACCAGACGTTTTCAGTTGGTGAGAGACCTCGAGAATGTGCTGGCCAGGGCAGCAGTCGAACATTTTCTGTATCCAGAAAGGCCCGTACAGGACCTGCAACATGCGGTCGTGCATTATCCTGCTGAAATGTAGGGTTTCGCAGGGATCGAATGAAGGGTAGAGCCATGGGTCGTAACACATCTTAAATGTAACGTCCACTGTTCAAACTGCCGTCAATGCGAACAAGAGGTGACGTGTAACCATGGCACCCCATACCATCACGCTGGGTGATACGCCAGTATGGCGATGACGAATACACGCTTCCATTGTGCGTTCACCGCGATGTCGCCAAACACGGATGCGACCATCAATGATGCTGTAAACAGAACCTGAATTCATCCGAAAAAATGACGTTTTGCCATTCGTGCACCCAGGTTCGTCGTTGAGTACACCATCGCAGGCGCTCCTGTCTGTGATGCAGCGTCAAGGGTAACCGCAGCCACGGTCTCCGAGCTGATAGTCCATGCTGCTGCAAACGTCGTCGAACTATTCGTGCAGATGGTTGTTGTCTTGCAAACGTCCCCATCTGTTGACTCAGGCATCGAGACGTGGCTGCACGATCCGTTGCAGCCATGCGGATAAGATGCCTGTCATCTCGACTGCTAGTGATACGAGGCCGTTGGGACTGTTAGTGATACGAGGCCGTTGGGATCCAGGACGGCGTTCCGTATTACCCTCCTGAACCCACCGATTCCATATTCTGCTAACAGTCATTGGATTTCGACCAACGCGAGCATCAATGTCGCGATACGATAAATCGCAATCACGATAGGCTACAATCCGACCTTTGTCAAAGTCGGAAACGTGATGGTACGCATTTCTCTTGCTTACACGAGGCATCACAACGACGTTACAGCAGGCAATGCCGGCCAACTGCTGTTTGTGTATGAGAAATCGGTTGTAAACGTTCCTCATATGAGCACGTTGTAGGTGTCGCCACCGGCGCCAGCCTTGTGTGAATGCTCTGAAAAGCTAATCATTTGCATATCACAGCATCTTCTTCCTGTCGGTTAAATTTCGCGTCTGTAGCAAGTCATCTTCGTGGTGTAGCAATTTTAATGGCCAGTAGTGTATTAGTAGCCGTTGCTACTAGAAGATATTTCATTTCCTGTTTCACAGCCAATTTATTATTAAAATCACTAGTTGATTAAAAACGCTAAGATATTTTGTTGTCACAGTACCTAGAAAAACCACTAGGTCGCACGCCGATCGAACAGAGCCCGAAATGTGACGTAAACTGTTCGAACAGTTCAAATGCAGCCCTGCTGACGCGTCTTCAAGTGTCTTACCAAAATTCACCTGAGGGTTAATGTCTACACGTGGTCGTTTCTCGTTAATCACTTGGAGTCCCACGTCATGACGGTGATGATGGTGACGAAGTGTCCATTTGTTAGATTACACGAATCACTTTACAGAGACCAGTTACGCTTACGTGGAAGGGAATTTGCGCGATTTTGTTTCGCGTAGTCACCTTCGCGAAAGCCATGGTGGCGAAAAGTCGTGTGGACCTGCTGTGAGCCCTTCTGAGGCAACGGCCCGGCAGCCCAGCTGATTATCGCGGCCCAGATCTGGCCGCTCCGCAATACGTCCAGGGCCGGCGCAATTGTTTGCACTCGCATCTTCTCCTCGCGCGAGGTCTCGTTAGCTGGTAGCGGCCACGGCTGACGTAGCACGACAGCGAAATGCTAACACGCCTCCTGTTGGGAGGGGGGGGGGGGAGTCCATCTGATAGTCGGGCGTGCGCTGCTTTCCAGAACACCTGCGATGGAGTCGTTGCATTAGCGAGGGTTGCTTCATTTCCAGATTAGATTGCAGATCAGCCAGCGGTGTAGCTTGCAAACGGATTGAATAAGGCAACAAAAGCTACGTCAACCCATCTGGTTTCCACCTGCGGAGGAGGCACAGTAGGGGCTATGCATACTGTTAAGTCCTACTGCTAATATACAAAGATCTCGAGAGAGACCACCATCTCGCGTTTATTGGCCTCCGACTGAGTGCCGGGAATGCATACGTTGCAGGCAATCCGCGCACCGTGTGTGCCAGATTACTACGTCTATGCCATAAAGGACTTGTGTAACAGGATCAAGACAGAAGTCGTAAACCCTGCAGGTCTCGGCGAAGAATTCGAGGCGAAAGTTGGTGTCCACCAAGGATATGCTCTATTCAGTCTGGTCACGAACTGCGCCACGTAACATCGGCAGAAACCTACTACACGAACACTTTTATACGTTATCCAGAGAACCTTAATGTTTTGTCGCAACATGGCACAGATCCAAGCTATCAATACAGACTTGATCTGCGCTGTGTGGCGCAATCACGACGTTAACGACAATATCGCTCGATTGTTTTTTCCGTAATTAACCTGTATAATGGAGTTCAAAAATGTTCAAATGTGTGTGAAGTCCTATGGGACGTAACTGCTATGGTCATCAGTTACTAAGCTTACACACTACTTAACCTAAATTATCCTAAGGACAAACACACACACACATGCCCGGGGGAGGACTCGAACCTCTGCCGGGACCAGCCGCACAGTCCATGACTGCAGCGCCACAGACAGCTCGGCATAACGGAGTTCAAGCTGGAGTAGAACCCCCTTGGTTGTTTATGGATGGTGTTGGGCACAGAGAAGGATCAGTAACTTTTGAGAAATTTCTCCTGGAGACCAGCAGTCTTGTAAAAATTACTTTAAAAATAAGCACAAACAGTCTCGACTGCAAAAAAAAAGAAAAAAAAACTTTTATTTTATGGTAACTGGTTTCGGTTAGTTTTTGACAATGTTTTCAGACCTTCACACCATCACGATAGGCGATGTCGGTGAATGCAGCGGGTGTTATAAATCCACGAACGTCAACTGTGTCGCTCGCTTTACGTGGTGATTGGAAAAATGGTAAGAACATGCTGGCGCCTTGGTAAACTTTCAAGTGATGACTCGCTTCCCGCTGCGTCCAGAGCGTTGTCTGTAGCAAACATCCTGGTTATCTGGGTGGCTACTCATGTACACACATGCAAGCCTGCCCAGAAGTTTCGTAGGAAGCCGTTCCCCTTACGCTCCGACATTTCACTAAAGTATTCTCTGGTCATCACAGTTTGGTACACAGCACTAGAAAGTAGAGGTCATAGAGTAAGTAGGGTCAAAACGGAGCATCTCAAGAACAGCCACCAGTTCTAAACCACAACTGTATCCAGACAATGACCTTATAACACCAAACGAGAAGTTCAAGTACATCGGATCTGTAATAATATCCACAGCTTTCACAGACAAAACGCATCGACAATCGTATAACAACTGACTGTTGAAATGAAGGTCAGTAACAGGAGCCATTTGCTATGCGAAAATGCCAGCCGAAGCCAAAGCAAATGTATGGAAATGAGTAGTAAAACCAGCTCGAACGTAGTGCTCAGAATGCTGGGCAATGACAGACCTAAGCTCTAGGCTACAGCCACGCGGTCCAGGGCGTCCTGTCACAGTTTCTCGCCGCTCCCCCCGTCGGAGATTCGAGTCCTCCCTCGGGCGTGGGTGTGTGTGCTGTCCTTAGCATAAGTTAGGTTAAGTTAGATTAAGTAGTATGTAAGCTTAGGGACCGATGACCTCAGCAGTTTGTTGCCATAAGATCTTCCCTCAAATTTCCAAATTTCTCTAGGCCGCAAAACAAAGATCCTATGCTGGTCTGGAGAAGTGATCCTAATAGATTGAGAAACGACACGTCCGAGGCTTGTTTAAGGTAGAGAACGCAGTGGAAAGGCTTCAAGAGAATCGCCTACATTGTGACGGGCATGTCATGCGCCAGAATTAAGAATGGCGTAAAAAAACTAGGACGGTCGACCCGAGACATCAGAAAAAAGCGTGGAAGTGAAGGACGAAGCGGAAGTTACTGTGCCGATTAATACTTTCGTACGTTAATCTCGTGATACCTGCCCGACATAATATCAGCGGCCCAGTTCTGTTCGAATACAGGTATTCTTTACCCAACACTGTTTCGCGTCGCCTTGTTTGAATGATACCAGTTTGCCGCACGGGTTGCTATTATTAGGATTAAACCATCCTTTTCTTTTATATTGTTTGTTATTACACAGTTTCGGCGATGTAACCATTACCAGCTGTAGAGTATTACCTGTTAAGTTCACATACTTGTGTTACAGTCAGCGGACTTGTCTGTGTCACACAATTTCAGAAGCAGAGAGTGGCTCACAAGTGTAAAGGATTACTGAACAACGAGAGCGAGGTGTTGTGCAACATTAACCAGTCACAAGACTGATGACAGAGTAGGAAGTGAAACTGTTACGCTGCGGGCAGTGGCCGCGCGGTTTGAGGCGCCTTGTCACGGACTGCGCGGCCCCTCCCTCCGGAGGTTCGAGTCCTCCCTCGGGCTTAGATGTGTGTGTGTTGTTCTTAGCATAAGTTACTTTAAGTAGCGTGTAAGTCTAGGGACCGAGGACCTAAGCAGTTTGGTCCCTTAGGAATTCACACACATTTGAACATTTGAAACTGTTACGGAGTTGTAAACTGTTTGCCGGCCAGGGTGGCCGAGCGGTTCTAGGCGCTTCAGTCTGGAACCGCGCGACCGCTACGGTCGCAGGTTCGAATCCTGCCTCGGGCATGGATGTGTGTGACGTCCTTAGATTAGTTAGGCTTAAGTAGTTCTAAGTTCTAGGGGACTGATGACCTCAGCTGTTAAGTCCCATAGTGCTCAGAGCCATTTGAAACCTTTTTTGTAAACTGTTTTTTAATTTCGCTATATTATTACTAACCAGCGTAACAGCGCTGGTTGTACGGACCCACCTGAGTTACCATTTGAATAAATTAATAAACAGAAATAAGAACCTTATCTAACGTACTAGC
This sequence comes from Schistocerca serialis cubense, assembly GCF_023864345.2. NCBI lineage: Eukaryota > Metazoa > Arthropoda > Insecta > Orthoptera > Acrididae > Schistocerca > Schistocerca serialis. The sequence continues at coordinate 18,055,258 of NC_064641.1, forward strand.
TGCACCCAGCCACAGTTTGTTATGGCTCAGTCTGCTTCAATGGAGAAGAAAGAAGAGAGAAATCATACGTTTCTAATATGTATGGCAGTTGGATGTACGTCCTAATCTTCTTCTCTCCCCTGTCTCTGTCTACATCTACATCCTACGTCTACATCATACTCCGCAAGCCACCTAATGGTGTGTGGCGGAGGGTACTTTCCGTATCGCTATGTGATCCCTCCAATCCTTCCCTACTCGCGAATAGTGCGTGGGAAGAATGAGTGTCGGTAAGCCTCTGTATTGGCTCTAATTTCTCGGATTTTCTCCACGTGGTCAACACGTGAGATGTATACGGGGAAAGTAATATGTTGTCCGACTTCTGAAAAGTGCTCTCCCGAAATTTCAATAGTAAATCTCTCCGTGATGCATAACATTTCTCTTGTAACGTCTGCCAGTGGAGTTTGCTTAGCATCTCCGTAACGCTCTCTCGCCAGCTAAACGATCCCTTGACAAAACGCGCCGCTCTTCGTTGGATCTTCTCTATGTCCTCTGTCAGTCCTACCTGATAGGGATCCCAGATAGATGTACAGTACTCAAGAATCGGGCGAACAAGCGCCTTATAAGGCACTTCTTTGGTGGATGAGTTACATTACCTTAAGATTCTTCCGCTGAATCTGAGTCTGGTGTCTGCTTTTCGCACTATCTGTTTTATATGGTCATTCCACTTAAGGTCGCTATGGATAGCTACGCCTAGATATTTTGCGGCAGATTCTGTCTCCAGCTGTTTGTCATAAATAGTGTAGCTGTACAGTAGTGGGTTTCTTTTCCTATGTATGCGCAGTATGTTACATTTATTTACGTTCAGAGTCAACAGCCAGAGTCTGCACCATTCATCAATTCTCGGCAGGCCGTTCTGCAAATTCTTACTATCTTCTGGCGTTGATACTTTGGTGCAGGCAACTACATCAACTGCGAATAGCTTTAAAGAGCATCCGATGCTTTCTGCTAGGTCATTTATATATACTGTGAACAGCACAGCAACGGTCCTGTCACACTTCCCTGTGGTACTCCGGATATTATCTTTACATCTGTCGATTTTGTTCCGTTTAACGGCGACGTGTTGAGTTCCATCTGCAAGAAAGTCTTGCATCCAGTCCCAAGTCTGCTCCGATACTCCTTAAGCTCGTATGCTTTTCATTAAACTGGAATGCGGGACGGTGTCGAATGCCTCACTGAAGTCAAGGAACACGGCATCAGCCTGAGCGCCGTTGTCCACTGAGCTGTGGATCTCACGGAGGAACACAGCGAGTTAAGTTTCGCAGAATCTGTGGTCGCGGAATCCATGTTAACTTTTATAGAGGAGATGTCCATTTTCCAGAACGTCATAATTCTTGAGCATAAAACATATTCCACAATTCTGCAACAAATTGACGTCAGCGATATAGGTCTATAATTGTGTGGATCTGTCTTATGGCCTTTCTTAAAAACGGGAATGACCTGCGCTTTTTTCCAGTCGTTAGATACCTTTCGTTGCTCAAGCGATCTACGTTAAATTACTGCTAGAAGGGGAGCAAGTTCTTTCGCGTAATCTTTACAGAATCTTATAGGTATCTGATCTGGTCCTGACGCCTTCCCACTACTAAGCGATTGTAGCTGCTTTTCAACTCCGCGATCGGTTATCTCAATATCTGCATTTCGACGTTCGTACGACGATTGGAAGGAGGGACAGTATTACGATCTTCGGCGGTGAAACAACTTCGGAAGATCGAATTCAGTATTTGGGACTTCTCTCTGTTATCTTCCGTTTCGGTGGCGGTGTGGTCCCTGATGAATAGATGATTTTGACCCACTTACCGATTTCACATACGACCTCCCCTTTTCGTTGTCCATCTCCTGCTCCTTCTCCCTCACTCTGTCTATCTTCTCTTCTCCAGCTCTCTCTCCATCTCCTCCCGTCTCCCCCCTCTCTGAGCCGATCACCTCCTCCCCCTTTCTCTGTCATCTTCTCCTGCTCCCTTCTCTCTCTGTCTCTCTTCCTCCCTCCTGGCCCCTCTCTCCGTCCACCTCCTCCTTCCCGTCTTCTATGCCAATTTCTTCCCATCTTCCTGTCCATCTCCTTTTCGTCTCTCTCTCTCTCTATCCTTGAGTCTTCTTATTGTTATTGCTAATTCAGATAATTTTGTGGTATTCTAATCATAAACTAATAAGCCATAAATACAACTTTTATGTTTGCTAACAGCGTTTCACTATCGTATAATTTATATGTATATATTGAGTTGGGTTGGGCTGATTTGGGGGAGGAGACCACACTGCGAGATCATCCGTCTCATCGGATTAGGGTAGGATGGAGAAGGAAGTCTGCCATGCCCTTCCAAAGGAACCATCCCGGCACCTGCCTGGAGCGATTTAGGGAAATCACGGGAAACCTAAATGAGGATGACCGGACGCGGGATTGAACCGTGGCACTCCCGAATGCGAGTCCAGTGTGCTGTGCACTGCGCCACCTTGCTCTGTTATACGATTATGTATATAGCAAAAGTATATAGTCTGTATATCTTTAAACGTTTGCCACAATAATGTATAAAATTTTAAAGTTCATTGGAAAGGTACATTTTAAGATTTTTGGTAACAATGTTTTCCTTTTGAATATTACATTTACATATTTATATGTTATATGTATTAAAATATTTATGTATTAAAGTACTATGTACGTAAAACCACGGCCGTATTAGAATTCAACGTTGTCAAAATTTCAAAGAACTCAAACAAGAACTTCTGGCGATTAACGATTTTGAGCAAACGAACATTTACATTTTTATTTATGTAGACACATTTTTCGTTCTTTTATTGCTACTGAGTAAGCAGAAGAAAACGTTTTGGTAAAGTATGATTAGAAACTTCGTTGTTTAACAAAACTTCATTAGGTTGTCTAAAGTGTTTCTTTTGGATTGCTGTCGGAAGTACTGTTTTTTTTTCGACAATTTTTCTTATTTATGATGTTCACACGAGTTTGCTTGTGCCCATTACAACAGTGCCTTTCTATAAAGGGTATATCGCGAGCCGTTATTTCAGTTCTGTTGAGCGGTATGAGATCAGAGGTAATACATCACGTAAAAAATTTGAAACTCTCTTCCTAATTAAAAGCTAGCAATATCCGTGATGATATGTGGATACGACACCAGCTTGTCTTAAATAATTCTCGTTAATTGGAGAGTACGGAAGGAAGAGGAAAAACAAGGAACGGTTCGTAGCGAAGCTGTGGGGGCGTATCGTGAGTCGTGCCTTGATAGATCAGATGGCGAGAGCAGCGCCTGTGAAAGGCGGCGTTACGGGATGGGATCCCGGTCCGGCACACAGGAAGCACCTGTGGAAGTAGAGAAAATACTGTTTCAGTTTCCGACAGACAGCAGGAATCGAACACGGGATATCATAACACTGAACTTCCATGTAACAGTATAATACAGATACTGTTCAGTACTTGTTAAATGGATAAATGTTCAGGTTTGGAAATTCTCAAACAATGATGTTTAGACCTCATTCCTCATTATTTGGCAATGCTGAAACTGTTACTTTCTTGTTGTATTTATTTCAGAGATCGCCTACTGCAGGGTGGAGCAAATAAAAGTGGCTCGGAGAATGGAGTTCCACAGCACAAAGAAACGCAGCAGATGAAAGGAAATACAGTACTAACCTGACTACAGCAGGTGTTGAAAGTGACCACTATTCGTGTTTTGGCACTTTTGGACCCTGCCAAGCAAATTTCTGAAGGCGGATCGCAGCTGCAATCTTATCCGAAATGTTCTGCTGCAATTCTTGAACGCTATGAAGGTTAATGCAGTAAACCTTACACTTGAGGGCTCCCAAACAAAGCAATCGCAGACCGACAGATCTGGTGACCTGGGTGGCCAGTTAGGCCCGCGACCACACTGACCTGTGCTAACAACTCTTGTCAGGCGTGAAGTTTGTGGAAATGTGCTCCAAGGTTCGGCGGCTGTATGGGCAGTTGCTCCAACCCGTTGGAAGTAACTGTAAGTCTTTTCCTCCTCCTTTAATTCTGCCACAAATGCTTTCAAAATGTCCAGGCCACTTTTATTTACCCTTGTAGAAAATGCAGTTTCGTATGTGTTCAGAGTGTTTCACCACTTTATGGCATCGTCGATGAGCATACGGTATTATTAAAAATGTTTTTAATATTAGTAAACTGCAGTATATAATGATCGTTACATAAAATGACGGAAACCTGTTTTGTTAACGAGACCCTTATATCTAGATATTTCGGGTGATAGTTCCAACTGAAAGGCCTATCTTGTAAAATGAGTGCAAGAGCGTAACACGGCGGCAGGCGAAGTGTGGCTAAAAGTTCGCTTTCACCGCCACCGGTCAGCGGAATGCGGCAGCCCGTCGCTGCACCAGAAACCTGACAAGAAAGTGCGTGCCCAGCCGGGAGTCGAAGGAGGGACCTGCCGCCCTATTTGGACTATTTCACCGGATACGCCCAAAGCACACACTTAAATCTCTCAACTGAGATCAGGCGACAGACCAAATGGTGTACTTTCAGCCTAGCGTGTATCCTTCAGCACGCGACCTAACTGAATGGCATATCTTTTATTCTCTCCGGTTAACGTGCCATCAGGATCAAACAGTCAGCTGAATTTACGTGTTATACTCGTTACACGGTTCACAGTGCTAGAGACTTTTCAACCGAATCTCTCTTTTGCTCAGCTACCGGCAATCAGGTTAGAGTTAGCTACATTAAGTTCCGTGAGTTCGGCAGCATAAACTTTTCTTCTTGTTCGTCTAGTATTTCGACCTATTCCTTTCAGACTTCTTCACAGTGAGCCGGAGACTGAAGCAATAGTATTCGTGCCGTCGTTTTAAACCACAGATACACAAGAGCCATGTAGACTGACGAATGGCAAGAATATGCATGAATTGAATCTGATGTTAGCGCGGTCGATCCAGTCTGGGATATCGATGTATCATTATTAGTTGCACTGTAGCGCCATATTTGCCAGTTTATTCAAGCAAGCGCCGGATTCCATGATTTTTCCAAGTTGAAATTACTCTGTTAATTAAATTCTTGGACAAACAAAATTCAGGTTCTTCTTTTACCAACGAGTCGCCAAAAGAAATTTCGACATGTTCGTACCGCACAGAGGGATCGGTATACAGGCAGTCCTCTGTCGCAGCCAATTAACTGGCAATAGTAGGCGGGTGTACCTAGGGTGTTCCAAGCATCTGTCGTGGACTGCCACAGATTCACTTTTATGCATGCTCCCTGCCGCTGATCAGCGTCTCTGGCGCTCGTTTGTCTCTGGTTGAAAATTACGGAACGAGTGCTGTTCCTTTATTCTGTCGTCTGACTCTGAAGACGGCCGAAAGGTATACGCCCAAAATATTAGTAGTAGTAGTGGTAGTAGAATAAGAAGAAGAAGAAGAGAAAGAAGAAGAAGAAATATATGGGGCTGCATTCCAGAAATTTTTTGGATCAGTATTGCGCAGTGAAAACATGAAGATGAACAGGTTAGAGTTTGTCAATCCGTCAGAATAAGAATCATTAGGAACATCGCGGAGAAACGTTGAATTCGTATGTGGGAGCTGTGCACATTCTACACCAGGTGACTAGTCCACTTTCTTAAGCTGTAGACTATTTCACTCTTTTACGAGAAAGTCTTAAGCAAGATCTTCAAGAGCTTAGAACTTCTTTGGGTTGTGATTATTTACAAGATAATTCTTAAAGAAGTAAAAGCGTCAACCACTCGCGGTTAATAATTCAATTCATAAAGAGCAAACAACGCCGTTACCAGTTTAGAGCCGTTACGTCCACCGTCACACAGCTGTTCACGTTTAAAATCGCTTCGGCTTATGCAGTACAGGCGATGTTTTTCGATGTGGCGAAATCTTCTTAGGGTGGTGGTGCCATCGAAAATCCTATGTTATTTTATGACAGGGCAGACTGCTTTTGAAGTAATTCATACTTCAATGAATAGTAATAAAGGTTCAACACTTCTCTGAAGTTTAAAGAGAGAGACACCACACATGCACATGCTTGCGTCCCCCCCCCCCTTCCCCACACACAAACAGCTAAATATTCCGGCCAGGTGGATGGGCGATTTTCACAAAATAGCGTAATGACAATTTTCTTCGTGTCAGGAATTATGCAAAGCAGAGTTGTAGTTTATTGCCACTATTAGCAAAGAAGCGTCAAAGGCAGTAAAAGAAAATACTAGAACAGAACAATAGCAAGGGAGGGGGAACGATTCAGTTCTCTTCGACGAAAGTAAGAGAAGTATGCGCAAAAGAGAAGAACAGTTATTTTCTCGAACCAAAAGTTGAGGGGGACAAAGTAGAAGAGCTACGGTTCTGCTGCCTACGGAGCAAGTATAACAGGGAAAGAAGCATAGTAGACTTGAGAAGCATACCACCGTTGTCGGAGAAATCTTACTACAGCTCCTTTACTACACAGAATGAAGTGGAGAATGACAAACACACCGCGCTGGCATCCCTGTTGTTAAATAATCATCGTCGGGAGCTTTCTTTCTCTTGATGAAAATTACTTTTTTTTAAAATTAGGCCTCCTTTCACGTACTGGTCAATAAGACAAAAACATTTTCAGTTATTGTTTTACTGCTAACAAAATAATCAACACAAGAAATCCATTTGTGACGCAGGAAACGCTGCTCCTAACTGTTCTGGTAAGGAAACACCGGCCATAGCTATTGTGATGGAAGAAATCAGCTGTGCAGTTTTTGGTGCAGGACTACCCGGTTCGTTTCCGGCATTAATTGATTGATACAGTTGCCACCGATAGTAATAAAAAAATGATTCAAATGGCTCTGAGCACTATGGGACTTAACATCTATGGTCATCAGTCCCCTAGAACTTTGAACTACTTAAACCTAGCTAACCTAAGGACATCACACAACACCCAGTCATCACGAGGCAGAGAAAATCCCTGACCCCGCCGGGAATCGAACCCGGGAACCCGGGCGCGGGAAGCGAGTACGCTACCGCACGACCACGAGCTGCGGACCCGATAGTAATAAATCGGTGCGCAAAATACGTTCTGTTCTTTTTAATAGTTGCAACCATTGATAATCCATTGGTTTTCGCATTCGTTTTTGATCAGCATTCAACAAATGTAATCTCATAGGTTTATGGCGACGGCTGTTTTCTGTACCTTCAATCGCCGATCATCTTATACCACTCTGCGCACTTTCTCAGGGTTCTCAACTGTTTCTTGAATCAAGGTTTCGCTCTTTTGTAACTTTGTGCCAGATTAAAACTGTGGACAGGTAGCAAGAAGGTCTCGGGTTCGATTTCCGGTCTGGCACACAATTTTAATCTGGCAGGAAGGTTTCAACTGTGTTAGCAGAACTGAAGAAACGACCGAAATAGACAACCAAATTGGCATCTGCCTAGATTAGCATATAAGACTTTCTAAAAACCACGCCCAGATAGCCCATGTGCCGACGTCATATTTGCCGACGATGAAGCGGTTGAATGTGAAGAGTATCACGTGAGTGACAAGACCAATGAAAAAGCGACGCACCACAAAATCTAAGAAAGAAAGAACAGTACGACTCATACAGTTTGCTATTGCACAGAATGACAGCGCATCGGACTTCGTCCGTGAGGCGAACGAAGTATTTTGAGTATTGTATTCAATTTCGATCGCCAGGATACTGAACCAAGACATGTATCCAAAGTAAATAAAGAGATTTTTCCGCTGTGACGTAATAAGAGAGAAAGTTAAGACTCTGACCACACTGGATAAAAGGTATTTCGTTTTCGCAATTGCATTGGCAGCTTTGCAGTGAGCTAAGCTACAATTCTTTGGTAGAAGATGAAATATACCGGGTGATCAAAAAGTCAATATAAATTTGAAAACCTAATAAACCACGGAATAATGTAGATAGAGAGGTAAAAATTGAGACACATGATTGGAATGACTTGGGGTTTTATTAGAACAAAAAAAAAGCACCCCATATTGCTAGACGCGTGAAAGATCTCTTGCGCGCGTCGTTTGGTGATGATCGTGTGCTCAGCCGCCATTTTCGTCATGCATGGCCTCCCAGGTCCCCAGACCTCAGTCCGTGAGATTATTGGCTTTGGGGTCACCTGAAGTCGCAAGTGTATCGTGATCGACCGACATCTCTAGGGATGCTGAAAGACAACATGACAGTGCCTCACCATAACTCCGGACATGCTTTACAGTGCTGTTGACAGCATTAATCCTCGACTGCAGCTATTGTCGAGGAATGATGGTGGACATATTGAGCATTTCCTGTAAAGAACATCATCTTTGCTTTGTCTTCCTTTGTTATGCTAATTATTGCTATTCTGATCAGATGAAGCGCCATCTGTCGGACATTTTTTGAACGTGTGTATTTTTTTGGTTCTAATAAAACCCCATGTCATTTGAAGCATGTGTGTCAATTTGTACCTCTCTATCTACATTATTCCGTGATTTATTAAGTTTTCAAATTTATACTGACTTTTTGATCACCCGGTATATATTCGATTTCCTTGAAGATATGTCGTTGCAGTTCCCACGCTATCCGTTGGGAGGCTAGAGCGACTACCTATATACGAAAGAGTGAGTGAATAGGTCTGTACAAAGACACCCAACTTGTGCGCTCTCTCGCAGTAATCATCCAGAAAAATATTACTCCAACTGCTACAACGTCATTACTCTTACGCAATGGGTTTCCAAGTTACCTACTCAATGAACAGATGCTGTGCTGCTCTTCTTTCTGAAAATGAATGTATAACTTGTCCCTTGTGAGTGCAATGGGTTCCGAGTCACAATTGTTTACATACGTCACCAATAAAACTCTCTTCTACTCATGTCGTCTGTAAGCTAAAAGGCTGTAATTCAAGTTTTACAAGAAAAGAAACCGTCTTCAATCTGCAACCTTCCAGAATGAAATTTTCACTCTGCAGCGGGGTGTGTGCTGATATGAAACTTCCTGGCAGATTAGAACTGCGTGCCGGACCGAGACTCGAACTCGGTCCCCAATTATAGTCTCGGTCCGGCACGCAATTCTAATCTGCCAGGAAGTTTCAGCTACTTATATTGTATTCTTAAGAATTCTTAAGAAAATTCGTGAGAATAGGAAATGAATTTATCACCATATCAAATAATAATTGATGTACATCTTCGCCGCTGATTTTAAAAAATTCGCCAGTGCTGCTTAGTTTTTCTCACTCGCTCGTAGATGTCACTCTGATCGACAGCTCATACCGTCTCTATCGACTCCTTTTTAATCCCAAAATATGGCAATACTCTCATCTGTCACAGATCGCTCTCTCTTTCTCTTCATTGTTTGCCGCATCAAAAACGAAATAAAATCCATTTTAACTACTACTTCCCGGTTCCTACCTAATTTAAAACATTTTACCTTAATTATATTCCATTTTTGTGCTGCGATATATTCAGCATTTCATTGAGAACAAAAACACACTTCTTGTGAACGAAATTCCCTTGAAAATACCGGGTGATCAAAAAGTCAGTATAAATTTGAAAACTGAATAAATCTACATCTACATCCATACTCCGCAAGCCACCTGACGGTGTGTGGCGGACGGTACCCTGAGTACCTCTATAGGTTCTCCCTTCTATTCCAGTCTCGTATTGTTCGTGGAAAGAAGGATTGTCGGTATGCCTCTGTGTGGGCTCTAATCTCTCTGATTTTATCCTCATGGTCTCTTCGCGAGATATACGTAGGAGGGAGCAATATACTGCTTGATTCTTCGGTGAAGGTATGTTCTCGAAACTTCAACAAAAGCCCTTACCGAGCTACTGAGCGTCTCTCCTGCAAAGTCTTCCACTGGAGTTTATCTGTCATCTCCGTAACGCTTTCGCGGTTACTAAATGATCCTGTAACGAAGCGCGCTGCTCTCCGTTGGATCTTCTCTATCTCTTCCATCAACCCTATCTGGTACGGATCCCACACTGCTGAGCAGTATTCAAGCAGTGGGCGAACAAGCGTACTGTAACCTACTTCTTTTGTTTTCGGATTGCATTTCCTTAGGATTCTTCCAATGAATCTCAGTCTGGCATCTGCTTTACCGACGATCAACTTTATATGATCATTCCATTTTAAATCACACCTAATGCGTACTCCCAGATGATTTATGGCATTAACTCCTTCCAGTTGCTGACCTGCTATATTGTAGCTAAATGATAAGGGATCTATCTTTCTATATATTCGCAGCACATTACACTTGTCTTAATTGAGATTCAATTGCCATTCCCTGCACCATGCGTCAATTCGCTGCAGATCCTCCTGCATTTCAGTACAATTTTCCATTGTTACAACCTCTCGATATACCACATCATCATCCGCAAAAAGCCTCAGTGAACGGAATAATGTAGATAGAGAGGTACAAATTGACACACATGGTTGGAATGACATGGGGTTTTATTAGAACCAAAAAAATAGAAAAGTTCACAAAATGTTCGACAGGTGGCGCTTCATCTGATCAGAATAGCAATAATTAGCATAACAAAGTAAGACAAAGCAAAGATGATATTCTTTACAGGAAATGCTCAATATGTCCACCATCATTCCTCAACAATAGCTGCAGTCGAGGATTAATGCTGTCAACACCACTGTAAAGCATGTCCGGAGTTATGGTGAGGCATTGGCGTCGGATGTTGTCTTTCAGCATCCCTAGAGATGTCGGTCGATCACGATACACTTGCGACTTCAGGTACCCCAATGCCAATAATCTCACGGACTGAGGTCTGGGGACCTGGGAGGCCAAGCATGACGAAAGTGGCGGCTGAGCACACGATCATCACCAAACGACGCGCATCTGTCGGACATTTTGTGAACTTTGTTTTTGCTTCTAATAAAACCCTATGTCATTCCAAGCATATATGTCAATTTTTACCTCTCTATCTACATTATTCCGTAGTTTATTAAGTTTTCAAATTCATACTGACTTTTTGATCACCCGGTATAAACGCGAATAAGTGTTACCTTACAAGTTTATATGAATTTAATGCGTACTCGCTGTCTGTGAGGTGTCCGTAATTTTGTTCTCCTGTCACAGTCAGCATAAACATATCATTCTCAAGGTACCCGTACGCAGATCTACTTTTTAGAGATTGCTTTAAAGAAGCAAGTGGAAGTAGTTTAACGCTATATGTGGTCTCGAGTTCCTGCAGCTGCGGTAGCTGTAAGCAGCCACTGTGCTGGGGGGTAATGCCTGCTGCCACTGCACTGCACTTGCGAGCAGACGCCGCTCCGGCTTCGTGATCGTCCGCCACGGCGTGACGCAACGGCGCCGACGAGTTGCAGAATCGGAAGCCATTGTTTCTGTGCAAACGACGCTCGCTCATTTCGATCTCGATGCAGGCTCCCTGTCCAGAGCCACCGCACTGCGGAATGCAGCGCCGTATCCTGGAGAAGGGAGGGCGAGGTTTAGCCCGTAGTCTGCCGAACTGCAACTTGCGAGTTCCACGAAACGTGGAGATCCCCCGTATTTCAGAAAATGTTATGGTATGTAGTCAGGATTTTCATGTAGTCAGGCAGTGACATATTAAAGAAAGTGTGTCTTCGTAATAACCGTCAACGTAAATGGAGAACCCGGACATCATCCCAAGGGAAGAGTTAGTCTCTGGAAGTGGGCTCCCGTTCCCTGCGTGGCGAACTCTGGACAGGGCGAGCGTGCGTGACCTACTCTAGATTTAGATACGTACGCCGCAAGCCACCGTAACGGTGCGTGGCGGAGGGTAGCTTGTATCACTGCTAGTCATTTCCTTTCCCGCGAAGGGAAAACGATTGTCTATGTCTGGGTACGAGCACTAATTTCTCGTATCTTATTTTCGTGGTCCGTGCGCGAAATATACTTTCGCGGTAGTAGAGTCGTTCTGCAGTCTGCCTCAAATTCAGGTTCTCTAAATTTACTCAGTAGTATACGAATGAAACGAATACACCACCAAGATATGTTAGAAATAGGATGTGTGATAATCAATAACCTCCTATTATTGTTCCTGTTATAAAACCCTAGAAAACATTTCGCCTTCCGCCCAGAGGTTCCTATTTGAGTCGCCGAAGTATTTTCGTAACACTTGCGTATTGTTCGAACCTACGTGTAGCCCATCTCTGAAATCCTTGGATCTCTTTCTTTAATGCAACCTGGTACGGATGTAGAGATCCCGAAGACTCGAATACACTACTAGCCATTAAAATTGCTACACGAAGAAGAAATGCAGATGACAAACGGGTATTCATTGGACAAATATATAATGGTAGAACTGACATGTAATTAGATTTTCACGCAATTTGGGTGCATAGATCCTGAGAAATCAGTACTCAGAACAGCCACCTCTGGCCGTAATAACGGCATTGATACGCCTGGGCATTGAGTCAAACAGAGCTTTGATGGCGTGTACAGCTACAGCCGCCCATGCAGCTTCAACACGATACCACAGTTCATCAGGAGTAGCGACTGGTGTTTTGTGACGAGCCAGTTGCTCGGCCACCAGTGACCAGACGTTTTCAATCGGGGAGAGATCTGGAGAATGTGCTGGCCAGGGCAGCAGTCGAACATTTTCTGTATCCAGAAAGGCCTGTACAGGACCTGCAACATGCGGTAGTGCATTATCCTGCTGAAATGTAGGGTTTCGCAGGGATCGAATGAAGGGTAGAGCCACGGGTCGTAACACATCTGAAATGTAACGTTCACTGTTCAAAGTGCCATCAATGGCAACAACAGGTGACCGAGACGTGTAACCAATGGCAGCCCATACCATCACGCCGGGTGATACGCCAGTATAGCGATGACGAGTACACGCTTCCAATGTGCGTTCACGGTGATGTCGCCAAACACGGATGCGACCACCATGATGCTGTAAACAGAACCTGGATTCATCCGAAAAAATGACGTTCTGCCATTCGTGCACGCAGGACCGTCGTTGAGTACACCATCGGAGGCGCTCCTGTCTGTGATGCAGCATCAAGGGTAACCGCAGGCACGGTCTCCGAGCTGATAGTCCATGCTGCTGCAAACGTCGTCGAACTGTTCGTGCAGATGGTTGTTGTCTTGCAAACGTCCCCATCTGTTGACTCACGGATCGAGACGTGGATGCACGATCCGTTACAGCCATGCGGATAAGATGCCTGTCATCTCGACTGCTAGTGATACGAGGCCGTTGGGATGCAGCACGGCGTTCCGTATTACCCTCCTGAACCCACCGATTCCATATTCTGCTAACAGTCATTGGAACTCGACCAACGCGAGCACCAATGTCGCGATACGATAAACCGCAATCGCGATAGGCTACAATCTGACCTTTATCAAAGTCGGAAACGTGACGGTACGCAATCGTCCTCCTTATACGAGACATTTCAACAGCGTTTTACCAGGCAACGCCGGTCAACTGCTGTTTGTGTATGAGAAATCGGTGGGAAACTTTGCTCATGTCAGCACGTTGTAGGTGTCGCCACCGGCGCCAACCTTGTATGAATGCTTTGAATAGCTAATCATTTGCATCTCACAGCATGTTCTTCCTTCGTGGTGAAGCAGTTTTAATGGCCAGTTGTGTAGTACCCAAGAATAGGTCGCTCTAACGTCCTATATGCGGTCGCCTTTACAGACCACCAACGCTTCCCCAAAAGTCTTCCAGTACACCGAAGTCGACCTCCGCCTTCCCTACCACAATCTTTACACGCTCTTTCCATTTCATATAGCTTTGCAACGTTACGTCCAGATATTTAAACGACGTGCTACTAGTAATGCTGTATCCCAGCTTGTGCCCATCGGTTAAAAAGAACTGTGAGAAACGACTAGATAGTGGGGACAGCCTTCCTCAGAAGCGGGACGGCACGGCCCATGGCACTTGCCGATTGAGTCTTGGCTGGTCGCTCGTTCCGAAATACAGTTGGCCGATTGGTTAGGCGCCCGCAAGTGTTTACACTGTGCGAAAGGCGTACCGGGTCGGGACCCCGGCTCGTAAATTACGCTTTAGCGCCGGCCGTGTCCACGCGGCGGGCTGCAGCGAGCCACTGTGAAAGGCCGGGCCGCCTTCGCTGGCTCGTGCTGCTCTCTACGGCCGCCGACACTGCTGAACGCAGACGGTGGCCGGCGCCGGCAGCGCACTAGAGGCAGGCGTAGCACGTGGGCGTGGCCCGCCTCCTCACCCCCCGTCACGGGGAGCCGCGCTGCAGGGCTAAAGTGATCTGAACGTCTCAAGGGTCTGATCTGGACTTGTTTGTGCCGTTACAAAAAAGAAGAAAAGCCGAGAAAAAACGAGGAGAGGTGAATGCCAGCTGCAGCATCAAAACTGCTGTCGATATTGTACCACTGTAGAAACTGAACATACATGTAATTTGCCAGCTGAAGATGGGTGCAAACCCGAAATGCATATTGGCATAAATAAAACGCATTAAAAAAAAGTGGCTGGTCGCTGTATTTTTACAGTAAAATATCATTATCCACGGCCACGGAGCTCAACAGTCCAAATAAAATGGACCAATTGTTGTTGGTGAACTTCTCAACTTCAGCTTAGCTTCCTTACGCAAACGATTAACTTCTTGCTTTCTCGCGGATTTCGAGTTATCGGCATGCCGCTGAACATACGCATTGTAAAAGTTCTGATACAAATTTATGTTGAACACAATAACATCGGCTTTATATGCGTTGCAGATTATCGTGACTGACCGACTGAACGGCAGGTAGAGATTTCGATAGGCGCGGCAGGGAACCACCCGAATGAAATTTGACACTTGTGCGGTGCTTTTTCAAATCGGGACGTACAAATTATTACCCAACCATGGAAACTAGCCAACGAGGTCATTGCGAGCGTAAATTTAAATGGTTCAAATGGCTCTGAGCACTATGGGACTTAACAGCTGAGGTCATCAGTCGCCTAGAACTTAGAACTACTTAAACCTAACTAACCTAAGGACATCACACACATCCATGCCCGAGGCAGGATTCGAACCTGCGACCGTAGCAGTCGCGCGGTTTCAGACTGTAGCGCCTAGAACCGCTCGGCCACTCCGGCCGGCCGTAAATTCAAGCAGCCAGACAGAAACATTATCGCCAAATTTGTTGTCCATTTGTTTTCCTCAAACCGAACAAACGTAGATTGTGCTCACCTAGCTATATTTTATCATTCGCAAGAAAGGCACATTTTCAACTGGTAAGGGGTATTCAAACAAGTGGAAACTCACGGATCCATATATGTCTGCTTGAATATGCGAGCGCAACGACCGCATTGGCTAACGTCAATGCAAATTATATGGAGTTTTTTTCTTAACAATTTTTCTCAGCAGAACCTATTCTGGAAGACCCTTGCAAGATTTTCAGGCACTTTAAGATCACGCTGTATATAAGGTGTCTTCAGAAAGCAAGTTACACATTATTATGGCAGACCGAGTAAATTATTTTGAATGCTGGACTACAATTCAAAAAAGTGATACGTCTACGTGACGCTATTTTTCAGCATGGTCACCAAGTTTCGGTAAACAACTGTCGGAACTTTTTACCAATTGTTTGATTCCTTGACGATAGAAATCTGGTTCCTGGTGACGAAGCCATTGCAGAATCGCTGTCTGAAAGTCCTCATCCTTGGAAAACCATTATACCCCCTGATGTACTTTCAGGTTGCCGAAAAGGTGAAAATCGCATGGCGCAAGGTGTGGACTGTACGGTGGATGCTTGAAGGTGTGAAATGATGAACTCATGCCACGTCGCCCGGAACTATGCGGCTTAGTTACACCATAGACCTTGCTCGATGTGTGCGCGTTACAGTGGTCGCTGCTGAGTCTGCTGTGAGCCCATATTCCGATACTGTTGACAATACACGACAGTGGAGTGAGCGCTGCCTGTTGGCCCGCTGTAATCAACCTGCAGCCGCGCGGTCTTGGGCGTCTTGTCACGGTTCGCGCGGCTCCTTCCGTCGGAGGTTCGAGTCCTCCCTCGGGCATGGGTGTGCGTGTGTCGTCCTTATCGTAAGTTAGTTTAAGTTAGATTAAGTAGTCTGTAAGCCTAGGGACCGATGTCCTCAGCAGTTTGGTCCCATAGGAACTTACCAAATATTTACAAAAAATCACTCTGCGATTGCTGCGAAACAGTTCCTCGACTTCCTGGACACAGCCGTCCGTGGCCAATGTCGATGGCCTTCCTTCTCGATCAGAAGCTCCAACGTCTGTACCTCCTTGTTCCAGTTGTTGGCACCATTTCACTTCGGCCGTACGCGGCACTGCGGTTGATCCGCACGCCGAAAAAAATTCACGCTGGGTCCGTCTGCAATTTAGACGTTTGCGCAGAAGAACTGTAGTGTCCCGCTCACACTGGTGTATGTTTCCAGTGGCCGCACCATTTCACTCACTGTGATGCGTCTGTTGTCTGTACCGCAGGAGAACCGTCTTTTCAGGAAACCCGGAATACGGTGCTGTCTTCTGACAGTGCGAATCTCCTGTTGCTCAGTGGTCTTAGCGTGGGACGACACGTGTAATTAACGCGTCCTACGTATTAATTGCTTATTTGCCTCTATCGTACTTTCATTCATTGTAAAATGGTTCAAATGGCTCTGAGCACTATGCGACTTAACTTCTGAGGTCATCAGTCACCTAGAATTTAGACCTAATTAAACCTAACTAACCTAAGGACATCACGCACATCCATGCCCGAGGCAGGATTCGAACCTGCGACCGTAGCAGTCGCTCGTTTCCAGACTGTAGCGCCTAGAGCCGCACGGCCACTCCGGCCGGCCATTCATTGTACCCAATAATTAGTGACAGTAGCAGCTTGCTAGCTCAATTGACTCAGTTCACTAGTGTCCCTAATGGGGCCAGGTATTTGACAGTGAAATTCACCAAACAGCCGTGCAATTGAGACGTTGTTTTATTTTATTTTCGCTACTAGTTACGGCAATGTAATATGCCATCTTCAGGCCCAATATGCACCTCTCAAAAACAATCGATATTGCTATACTGGAGCCGTATGTTTCTAGATGTCGTGAATTTGTTGCTCAAGTGCTTGCTTCGAAGACTTGGCTGAAAACTGCACTTGAGCTATGAATTCACGACATTTAGAAACATATGGCTCCAGTATGGCAATATCGATTATTTTTTAGAGGTGCATATCGAGCCTGAAGATGGTATAATGAATTGCCGAAACTGGTAGCGAAAGTAAAATGAAATAACATCTCAATTGCAGGGCTGCTTGGCGGATTTCATTGTTAAATATTTGACCAGCCAGTGTTCCATGTCCTCAATGGATCAACAGAGAATGGTGCCAAGTGTCCAATTCTTTGCTTTCGTCAGCTACTTTTGGTTGGTGTCAGGCAAGAAAACTCTTCCTTTTCTGCAGCCTTTACCATTTTTAATAATTTTTATTGTTAGCTTATCAACTTACATAGTTATTTCAACACTGTAAATTGGAAATGATTTGACACTTGACACAGTGGGTAGGTGTTACTGGGAAACCGAATCCCCTTTGCGTCCGTTCGCCGACTGTTACTGATCTCTTCTTTCACAGGTCTTGATGAGCTGCGTATTTTGGTTGACAGAGCCCGTCAGTCTTTTGTTGTTGAACAGTTTTGTGGCCGACATTCAGCACAGTTTTTTTTTAAAAAAAAAATGGCAGTGCTTAATGCAATAATTTTAAAAGATCATAAGATTTTCTTCAAATCTTGGTATATTTCTTGATTTCTCGTGTAGGACCCGTAGATAAACTAGAGGCTGTAATGTGTCAGTGTGTGGCAGGTGGCAGATGCAGTGCGCTGCGTGGCCGGCTATCCATGTGGTGGCACAGCTCTCTCTGGCTGGCAAGGAATTCCTTATCGTGCGGTGCCGTTGTTGCAGCGGCAAGTGCGTCGATACGTTTCTGTTCATCAATCGTAGCACTAATTTACGAGTTTTGCAAAAGTCTGCGACCACGTGATACAGAATCCTATGCTCCTGAGCGTCTGTTCAAAATGGTTCAAATGGCTCTGAGCACTGTGGGACTCAACACCTGAGGTCATCAGTCCCCTAGAACTTTGAACTACTTAAACCTAACTAATCTAAAGACATTACACACATCCATGCCCGAGGCAGGATTCGAACCTGCGACCGTAGCAGTCGCGCGGTTCCAGACTGAAGCGCCTAGAACCGCTCGGCCACTCCGGCCGGCCTGAGTGTCTGGTTCACTGCACGTGTCGCAGGCGTCTGTCCTGTGTACTTCTCAGGTGTACGCCAGCTAGTTTTTCATTGGTCGATATGGTCCTGTTAACGACCATGTACCACGTGCTGTGGCCTTCTGAAGGGGAAAAAAGAAAAACGCGCTGTCACAGTACGCCAAGCAATATTCCAACTTTAGTGCATTGCCTCTGATTCGCCAAATATTTTTTTTTTTTTTTGCAAACTTCTCTCTGTGATTTATGGAGCTTCCTAATACGTAGCCCTCCTGTATGCAGCACTGCTGCATGTAGTCGAGTGTGAATTCAAACTTTTTGTGGGCGTTTGGCGCTGTTTAGAACTCTGGTTTGTACCTGTATTTGTCGAACAAGACCATTGCCGGACTGATAAGGTTGTATTTTATGATTTTGGATGTCCACTGTATCAGTAGGGTAGCGCACTGCGACGTAGAATCTGATTTTACAGTAGATGTGGTGTGTGCAGTCTTAACCCTCTGTTTGACAGACACAGGAATATTGTAAAAAAGTATTAATTTACGTAAATTATATGCGTATTGTCAAGTTGACACTTTCACATCCATTTTTTTTCTTCAAAATACAGTATGTTGCCCTTAAGTGTCATTGCCCAGAAAAGGCACATGAGCGCTGCGATAAAAATACTCCAGTGTTGATCCTGGGGCTTCAAACACGTCGCATTTTGCATTATTTCATGTGAACTTTTTAAAACAATACATTTTTGGTTCAAAACAGAGCAATTCCACAATGCCTACAAGTTATAGAAGAACACCCCTAGAATCCAACCCCACATCTTTCTTTTCGGCCCATAGTCTGGCCTGTGTGCAAAATTTTCTTATCGTACGTTGTTTACTGGTGTTGGAGCTGGAGTTTTCTTCTTCTTCTGAACTTGACCATCCAATACTCAAATCTAGGCTTGCTGTTTCCAATCGCCGGCCGGAGTGGCCAAGCGGATCTAGGCGCTACAGTCTGGAACCGAGCTACCGCTACGGTCGCAGGTTCGAATCCTGCCTCGGGCATGGATGTGAGTGATGTCCTTAGGTTAGTTAGGTTTAAGTAGTTCTAAGTTCTAGGGAACTGATGACCTTAGAAGTTAAGTCCCATAGTGCTCAGAACTAGTTGAACCATTTTTGTTTCCAATCGTCAAAGCGAGGCTTGCTCTTTCCGTAGAAGATCAGTCCATTTGCAATGCTCTAGATAAACATTCGCTAACACATTTCTATAACAACTCACTTTCAAGACTTCCTCTTTCCGTTTATAAGCAGTTTTAACCGCACATGGAAAAACAGCACAACAAAACCGAAAAAAATGCTACACTGTGTAATCAGCCCCCTTCAAAAAACTTGTTGTTGTCACTAATATTGTCAAAGGTGAAATCTCTTTTTCCAAAACTACGAGAGGAGTAAGATTTACAATAAACTTTTTACTTATCTTCTTTTCTCGTAGTTGGCTCCAATTCTTCATGTCTAGGGGCAAGTGTGCCAAACATTTCGTAATTTCGAATGTTTCTAAAAAAATAATTTTAACCGTACATTCAGAGCTAGTGCTTACCTACTGTAAAAAAATAAAATACGGCTATTTGTTTTTATAGGTTTTAGCTTGTAATACAACACATCATATAAAAAATCGTATGAAATTTTTTAGAAAAACACCTGAGATAATATTAAAAATCGAAAATATTTCTGGTATTGACAACTTCTGTTGAGGAAAAGTAATGCTGGAGGAGTGTGTCTCTTTTACAACCGTAAACTGATGCTGACGTAATCTTACATGCTGTTTGCTAAATACGGACACTGTTTAGCAAATTTCCACCAGAGACCACAGAATACCGCTGGATACGGGAGCTTAATTGTTGCTTGCCGGCACTGTTGTGCATCCAAAGCCGGAACCTGAAAGGTTTTACACGAAACAGTGTGCGATTTTGATATTGCTTGAGAATAGCATTGCCAAATAAAGGTTTGAATATGTCTCCAGGCCACAGTAAACAGGAGAGCGCTTGTATTGTAGCTCGATACAGTTGTTTGGGTAGGTGATGGCGGAGTGCAGGTTACGAAATCATAACGGCGCCTTCCAGGGCGTGCTGAACTGCACTGTTGAGTGCGAGCTCGCTGTCTTTGTTACGAGCCGAGTGGTACTCAAGTCGCCCTGAGTCGTATAAAGCCGGGCTTTGAGGCTTTAAACGCAGACGTCGGCCCCTTTAGTTGAGTCATCACCTCTCTGGCCTTGCTGCCTCTCTTCGTTCCCCTCTTCTCCTCTCTTGGAAGTGAGTAACAAAAACTTCTGCATTTCTACCGTTACAGCCATTTTTGCTCCCGAGGCCTCGACCTTGGTGCCACCAAGTTTTGCGCAATGACCTTGCAGGATATCCGCAACAGAGAGGCAGCTGTGTGACAGCTCTTCCGTGGTCCTTCCTCTCTCCCGGTTTGTAACAAAGGCTGGAACTAAACTGTGTGTGCCTGTCGTAGCATATCCAGACGAAGAAAAATAGAGGACTGTATGGCATTGTCGGCTGGGACAGCCCTTGGATTAGTTCTGTTGACGTATTGGAGTGGTTGCTTTTCACTCGCAACATTCACGCCTCTCCTTTACGAAATACTAATGATGGATCTGAAACAAAACTGTCGAGGTTATTTTACTCTGGTAATCGCATATATGGTTCAGCGCTGTGTTTGTATTGATTTTAATGGAGTTGCAACGATGGAGAGGATGAAAGTCAACGCAGAGCCATTGCTTACTCGCCATGCAACGGCGGACAGCTTACAGTCTTAACGTTCCCATCCGACGAATGGGTCACACTCGGACGTGTCTTTATTCTCTGTTACACTGTGGAGAAGTTTGACAGGCAACAGCACACGGTCCAGCACGGTCCAGTAGTGTACTAGTGCGCCGTCGTTTTTCCTGAAATTGTACGATGCGAGTGTAGTTTGGGGAAAACAAAGATTTTTTTCTGATCTTTGTGTCCTTAGAATGCTATGCACTTGGTCCAGTAACTGTTCAAATTTTTCATCCCTTTACAAGAATCGGATCCGTCTAACTCTACAAACAACTTCGTAGTGATGGTATTAAGTTTCTCGCTCGATGATGTTGTTGATTTTATATTGAGAGGATCTCCTGGATCTAAATCAGGACAATAAGAACAATGGGGAAGCAATTAATTTTAAAAGCGGTACAATTAGCCTTTGTGACTGGTACTGTCAGCTGCAAGAGTGAAAAATCCCTTGTGTGTCTATCGCGGAGATTTTCAAATAAATTTCTTCAAATGATGAGGTAATAAAGGATAATCGTACGCGTTCAAGCGCCGCTTCTGGGACAGGGGAGGTGCGGCAGCGCCAGATTGAGTCCGCCAGAGGATTAACGACGAGGATCGGTCTGCCGGACAGCCTGGATGTGGTTTACAGGCGGTTTTCCACATCCCACTAGGTGCATACTGCGCTGGTGCCCAAGTCCCGTCTCCGTTACACGATTCGCTAACACTAAGAAAACATGAGTAACACCACGTGCAGACAGTTGCGGTGCACGTATTTTCGTCTCGAGTGATCACGGGGTGTTGATAGAAACGGCATTCGGGCACCCCTTAAACTAACCACGCCAAATCCGTCAAATAACCATGCCGGCCCTGCTCCGGTGCGGGACAAAGATACAAGTAAAAGAAGAAGTCAGTTGGAGTAATCTGAAGTTATTGCCGTTAATTACAGTGGCCTACCCATCCCTATCAGCAAAAAGGTTTTCGACTTCCTCTGTGCATTTACACCCGCCTCTGACCATTATGTTACTGACGAGGGAACCTCCCCATCGCACCCCCCTGAGATGTAGTTATAAGTTGGCACAGTGGATAGGCCTTGAAAAACTGAACACAGATCACTCGAGAAAACAGGAAGAAGTTGTGTGGAACTATGAAAAAAAGAAGCAAAATATACAAACTGACTAGTCCATGCGCAACAAGGGTAACATCAAGGATAGTGTGCGCTCAGGAGCGCTGTGGTTCCGTGGTTAGCGTGAGCAGCTGCGGAACGAGAGGTCCTTGGTTCAAGTCTTCCTTCGACTGAAAACTTTAATTTTTTATTTTCAGACAATTATTATCTGTCCGTCCGTCCGATGCGAGGTAACTGCGCCGTAGTATGGGGACGCTACACCTAAACAAACATCGAAACACACGACCTCAGTCGACTATAGCGCAAAAACGTTAAAAACATATGTTTTGACAGACCACAGGGAAAACTGTGCGACTGTGAAACTGTTGCATTCATTTGTTGCAGTTTATGTGACAAACTGTTATGTTTTCATCACTTTTTTTGGAGTCGTTATCACATTCACAAGAAAACCAGAATCGGGCAAGGTAGAAGAATCTTTTTACTCATTCGCCAAGTGTACTAGTTAGGTGGGTCGACAACATATTCCTGTCATGTGACGCACATGTCGTCACCAGTGTCGTATAGAACATATCAGACGTGTTTTCCTGTGGAGGAATCGGTTGACCTATGACTTTGCGATCAAATGTTTTCGGTTCCCATTGGAGAGGCACGTCCTTTCGTCTACTAATCGCACGGTTTTGTGGTGCGGTCGCAAAACACAGACACTAAACTTATTACAGTGAACAGAGACGTCAATAAACGAACGGACAGATCATAACTTTGCGAAAATAAAGAAAGTAAACTTTTCATTCGAGGGAAGAATTGAAACAAGGACCTCTCGTTCCGCAGCTGCTCACGCTAACCACGGGACCACAGCGCTCCTGAGCTCACATTGTCTTTGATGTTGCCTATCTTGCGCATGGACTACTCAGTTTGTATATTTTGCTTATTTTTTTCATAGTTCCACACAACTTCTTCCTGTTTTCTCGATTGATCTGTGTTCAGTTTTTCAAGGCCTATCCACTGTACCAACTTATAACAAAATCTGTGGGGGGTGCAATGGGGAGGATCCCTTATGAGTGATGTGGCACAGTGGTAAGAACATAGACTCGTATTCGGGTGAGCGGCGATTTAAATCCCTGTTGCCATCCACATTTAGATTTTACTTGTTTCCCCAAATCTATTAAGGCGAATGCCGGATGGTTCCCATAAAAGTGATGCTGCCGATTTTCTACATTATCGTTCCCCAAACCGAGCTTGTGTTCCAACTCTAATGACCTCGTCGTCGAAAAGATTTTGAAATCTTATGACTCTTTCTTTTTTGGCTATTGCTTTGAATCGACTCTGATGATCAATTCGTCTCTCATCCACAGTCCCCACTCTTCGTGAAAAGTGCAGCGAAATGCGTCTGAACGTTGCCTGATCCAGCGCTGACGTATCGCTGGAGCCGCTTTGAGTGCCGAGCGCCACAAGCCCCCTTTTGGGGTCGCAACTGCGAGATTTCCATGCAGGACGTACCATAATTAGCAGAAGCCGCTTGGCGCTCCAAACTGTAAGGTGATCCGGGGACGTCTAAAAACAAGTTTTGTATACAGTGCTTATCACAATTAGTAGCGAAATTTGACACGGGCGAAAGTGTACGAGGGAGAACGGAGGCGTTTGCGTGTGAAAAATGTCCTCGAACCGACCCTGTGTACTGCTTCGATATCGAATGTGTTCGAAGAAGGAATCACAACACCCAGCGAGCAACTATTTCTTGTCCAGGATAAGGTCCAGATGTTCAGTTGAGATGATTACAACAACTATCTCGCGCACTTTCGTCTTTGAATCTTTCATTGCCATGCTATAAGCTTTTCGGTAGTTTTCCGTAACATGTCCCAATTGGTACAGTGGAGTACGCTTCATATTCAGAAATCATCTGACCAAACCATAAATAAATAGATACATAAATAGTTCCAGTGCCGATGCACAAGCTTCATCTCATTTGATTTTGCGCTGCGAGCAACCTTTCATATGGAAATGTGGAAAATTCCAAGAAACACGTTTTATCCATCTTGTACACCACACGTCACAACGACGACTCCAAGAAACTACCAAGAAACAATTGTACCTCGTGTTCCTTTGAAAGCAAAATAAAATATATTGTCAATAAAACAAAGCGTTACTAGGAGCAATGACACGGTTCACCGAAATTTCGCAGAATTTCGTAGAATGTAACCATTTTCAACAAATTTTCTTCTTTGATGTGACTTTAAAATTTCTTCTTCCACTAAGATTTGTGGCAGGGATGAAAAACTGAAGTCACAAAGATTTTTTATTTGCGTTTTAGTGTTTAAGACCTGAGGATCATCACACACAGTTGACAAATATAACTTGTCGTAACTGACATTTCTAGAATTTTAGGCCAAACCAATTACTTTCATGGGTGATAAATATCCAACAATTTGTGAATTACTACAAATTAATTCTTACATGTTACTATACGTAGAAATTCATTTGCAACAGTGTGACCAATTCGATAAACTTATAAAATAATACTCAAACGTGTTTCTTTAACAACGTTTTCAATATCAATGTTCTCACTGCGTTCAGGATAATAGAACGATAAATATACGTATGTACGTACATGTACATGTTGTTTTGTGAGTTTCTCATGAGCGAGCACCAGCGCTCTGCCCTTATCAGTTACGCAAACGGCAATTTTAAACGTCACACTCGACTTTGTACGTTCGTCTATTAATTTCCAACGTATACACGTTCAGTTGTTAGGAACAAAGCCTGTTGCTGTGTTCTGAGAGTCTGCTTCCCGCAATGAGGTCAATGAGGTGTAATCCACCGTGGACGAAGCGGTTCGTACGGAAACAAAACGTGACAGATAAATCCGCGAGTAAAGTTCACGGACGACGTTCAGGGACATATTCGACAATCACACCATGAACAGTTAGGTAAGGGCAAGGGTCTATTATTTTCCTTAACTCCTTACATTTTAACAGAATAACGTATAATTGGCTTTCTAATTGCAGCTGACAAAAAATCTGCCTAAATATAGCAAGTACTTGGCGCGACAGGTTTTGCAACGGTGTGTTACGAAAGTATTGTTCGTAGAGAGTCAGGGGTGAGACGTACGTCCATGGCACAGTAATAGAAAACCAGCTATCGGGAACAGAAGGATTGGCGCTAAAATGATCTGGTACACTCTTCGTACTGATACCTTCTAGCAAACGTACGACATACGATGCACAAAGAAGTTGCTAGTTTGATATCATTGTCCCTACGCTCTTCATCCTGATGAAACTCTCTCTGGTTTAGTTAGCATTCACCTCTATGGTACTTTAAAGGTAGGTGGGTCTTAATCCTCTAATTCGTGCGTCAGTCACCTCACAATAAAATTTCAATTAATCATAAAAGCTTGAAAGTTTTCTTGAAAATGACGTGACGTTCTTATCTACTACCGCTGATTCGACCCCATACCGTTTCCAGGTGGAGATTCTCTATCTTGAAGTTACGCTGCACTGTTCTATGTCTCCAGGGAAAAGCTGGATCCTATCGCATTACCTTTGCCTTGTTCTGCCTAGTTTTGTTGATGCCATATTTAGGAAGATTATGACGCTCCAGTGGTGGCAATCTATCAGTCTTCGATGAAAAAATTCTCTGAAGTTGTACCAACAACTCAGACTTTCGTATAAACGGCATATTCAGAAGCGTGCGGTGCTTTGACATATCAGAGAGTAGACATCTTATATTTTAAAACCCTTATCTGCAATGTGCATGAGGAAGAAGGTTAAGGCTTAACACCAATTTAGCGATGAGGTCATTAGGTGAACTGAAGGCATAAAATCTATTATCGAGTCCGCAATCGTATCAGGAACTTGATTCGTAAACATCCGTTCAAAATGTTCAAATGTGTGTGAAATCTTATGGGACTTAACTGCTAAGGTCATCATTCCCTAAGCTTACACACTACTTAAACTAAATTATCCTAAGGACAAACACACACACCCATGCCCGAGGGAGGACTCGAACCTCCGCCGGGACCTAAACATCCGTCTTGACCACATATGCCTTACAGTTCCGAATGATCAGTTTCGGCTTACTACCATAATCAGATCATTGAAAGTATTCTAGTACAAGTATGATCGTCAAACAATATGTACACGTAGGCACCTAACATTTGTTATACCATATGTTAAAGACCTTGTTACAGTAAGGAATAGCTCTGAAACTCCAGTAAAATATTTACCATGCATCGAACGTTTTCCTCCGTGCCATGTGCAATGCAATACCTTAAGCCCGCTAAAAAAAGAATCTTGCAACACCACATTCTGTAATATTGTACTCGCTTTTGTGTGTCTGAAGGCTCGGCTCTGAGCACTATGGGACTTAACATCTGAAGTCATCAGTCTCCTAGAACTTAGAACTACTTAAACCTAACTAACCTAAGGACATCACACACGTCCATGCCGGAGGCAGGATTCGAACCTGTGTCTGAAGGACTACGGCAGTATTCACACTGCAATTAATCTACGTACAATTGTTCTTCGGAGTAAAATACAGATCGAATTATTACTTCTCCCATGTGTATTGCTTTGGAAAGGATACACTACTAGGTTTCCAGTTGAAGCTGACTACTACAGTTACCACTGGCGTCGCTGATTGGTTGTAGTTTGATTGTCAGGTGGCCGGAGAAGCTCTAAACTTTGATTCAGTATACTGATAAGGCATGAACATACTAATTATCACGTATTTATTAGCCTTTGTTTCTTTCCCTAGTCCTCTATACAAGATGTACTGAAAGTGTTTACGGAATTGAATAAAGTTTCTAGCCCTCACAGTAACGGTCGTCAAAAGCGTGACACCTCCTTGCCACGAGAATATTTGATTCCACAACAATGTTTCTAATTCCTCCACGCTCGTCACAGGCAAAAATCAAAGGAATTCTGCTCAACTGCCTTACCCCTTGTGTGTCACAGGATTGTTCAACTGCGCAAAAGATTGCTCTGCTTGCTAACCGAACGTTGAGCATTCACTCCCTGCTGGATATCCCAAACAACATTGAATCATTCACAAGGAACTGAAACAGTCATCCGGTGAACACTAGACAGGGACACGAGGTGCGCTTGGGAGGAGCACACCACAGAACTGCAGAAACGCCTTAACAAATCTGTATTTGCAATTCGAGTGTTAGCAGACATAGGAGACATAAAAATGAAAAAGCTTGCATACTTTGCCTACTTTCATTCCATAATGTCATATGGTATAATATTTTGAGGTACCTCTTCAAGTCAAACAAAAGTTTTCAGAGTCCAAAAGCGTGTAATACGTATTATTTGTGGAGTAAATTCACGGACGTCCTGTAGAAACCTCTTCAAAGAACTGGATATACTAACTACTGCCTCTCAGTATATTTACTCCTTAATGAAATTTGTCCTAATAATGTATCTCTTTTTCCAACAAACAGCTTTCATACATAGAATACCAGGAACAAAAGTAATCTGCACAAGGACTTAAAAGCACTTCTTTAGTCCAAAAAGGGGTCCACTACTCAGGAACACTCATCTTCAATAATTTGCCAGTAAACATAAAAAATTTAGTTACAAATAAAGATCAGTTTAAGAGGAGCTTGGAAGACTTACTAGTGGCCAACTCCTTCTACTCCATTGACGAATTTTTTAATAGAAACAAATGATGTATTGTATATATTCATATCATTAATTAGTATTGTTATTTCAGCTTAAAAAAAGGACATGTTCCACATCCACGAGGATCTCCTCAGCACGGATCTATGGAACGGAAAACTAATCTAATCTAAACACTTCGTTAAACATTATACATTGTACATAATCAAAAAAATGGTTCAAATGGCTCTGAGCACTATGGGACTTAGCATCTGAGGTCATCAGTCCCCTAGAACTTAGAACTACTTAAACCTAACTAACCTAAGGACATCACACACATCCATGCCCGAGGCAGGATTCGAACCTGCGACCGTAGCGACCGCGCGGTTCCAGATGGTGGTGGTGGTGGTTAGTGTTTAACGTCCCGTCGACAACGAGGTCATTATAGAAGGAGCGTAAGCTCGGGTTAGGGAACGATTGGGAAAGAAATCGGCCGTGCCCTTTCAAAGAAACCATCCCGGCATTTGCCTGAAACGATTTAGGGAAATCACGGAAAACCTAAATCAGGATGGCCGGAGACGGGATTGAACCGTCGTCCTCCCGAATGCGAGTCCAGTGTGCTAACCACTGCGCCACCTCGCTCCGCGGTTCCAGACTGAAGCGCCTAGAACCGCTCGGCCATCAGCGGCCGGCTGTACAGAAACGTGTGTAATATTCAGCACGTTTGATTATCAGTAAGTTGCCACAAGAACTGAAAAAATGGGTAATAAACCCCAATACAAGTTGAATTTCATTGCGACTCAATTCTTCTATTCAGTACAGGAGTTTTTCGAAGTCTCCCAGAACTTTTATCTGTAATGTATTATTTGTTCATACACATTCTCGAAGTTTTGTCGTGTTTTATTAATTATTTAATTACCTTGTTTATAAATTGACTAATGGACATTCTGTAAGCTACATACTAACTTTCTCATGACCAAGCAGCTTTGGTTCTTCATTGTCCCACAAAACTTAATGAATCAATAATACAAACTATCCAGAATGAGATTTACACTCTGCAGCGGAGTGTGCGCTGATATGAAACTTCCTGGCAGATTAAAACTGTGTGCCCGACCGAGACTCGAACTCGGGACCTTTGCCTTTCGCGGATAAGTGCTCTACCATCTGAGCTACCGAAGCACGACTCACGCCCGGTACTCACAGCTTTACTTCTGCCAGTACCTCGTCTTCTACGTTCCAAACTTTACAGAAGCTCTCCTGCGAACCTTGCAGAACTAGCAACCCTGAAAGAAAGGATATTGCGGAGACATAGCTTAGCCACAGCCTGGGGGATGTTTCCAGAATGAGATTTTCACTCTGCAGCGGAGTGTGCGCTGATATGAAACTTCCTGGCAGATTAAAACTGTGTGCCCGACCGAGACTCGAACTCGGGACCTTTGCCTTTCGCGGGCAAGTGCTCTACCATCTGAGCTACCGAAGCACGACTCACGCCCGCTACTCACAGCTTTACTTCTGCCAGTACCTCGTCTTCTACGTTCCAAACTTTACAGAAGCTCTCCTGCGAACCTTGCAGAACTAGCAACCCTGAAAGAAAGGATATTGCGGAGACATGGCTTAGCCACAGCCTGGGGGATGTTTCCAGAATGAGATTTTCACTCTGCAGCGGAGTGTGCGCTGATATGAAACTTCCTGGCAGATTAAAACTATGTGTCCGACCGAGACTCGAATTCGGGACCTTTGCATTTCGCGGGAAACTGCTCTACCATCTGAGCTACCGAAGCACGACTCACGCCCCGTCCTCACAGCTTTACTTCTGCCAGTACCTCGTCTCCTACCTTCCAAACTTTAGAGAAGCTCTCCTGCGAACCTTGCAGAACTAGTAAAGCTGTGAGTACCGGGCGCGAGCCGTGCTTCGGTAGCTCAGATGGTAGAGCACTTGCCCGCGAAAGGCAAAGGTCCGGAGTTCGAGTCTCGGTCGGGCACACAGTTTCAATCTGCCAGGAAGTTTCAATACAAACTATATTTTCCCTTCCTTAAAGTGCAGATGCTATTGGAACCGATGTCAGCAGTTTACAACTCGCTTGAATGGCCTCTCCGCGACTACGGCTTTGAAAAAGAAACAACTGGAGGCAGCCACATTTTGCCGACTGCCATTGTGCTCCTGCTGATTGACCAGAGATGCAACAGTCACACCTGCGCCACGTTCTGGCAACCAAGTCGGCGACTTCTCAGTTACAGCGACTGCAGTTCACAAAATGTCAAATTCAGAACTTGACAGTAACACTGTCAGAAAACACATTACTTTTTTAACTGGGGAATGAAATTTTTTCGCTTCTACATCAGCTTCTCAAAGGTGCTGCATGATTAGGCTCAAATCAAAGAGCGCAGAAAGAATGCTGTGTCGGCATTGCAGCGTAATGCAAATGCAGGTGACTAAGCTGAGTTCTGGTTTCAAGGACACCCGGCACCCACAAGAGTCCACGCATAAGCGCAGCGGATCGCCAGACCGGTGACATTTCGAAAACTCGGCATCCTCCGCTGATGTTCACGGTCGTGATACCTGCCAAGTGAGAATACCGCCTTGGATCTACCCTCTGCCTGGTCCTCCGCGTATTCCCTAGACATACAGGCGTCTCACCCACAGAACTGGGACTTCTCAGTATGATCTATAGTCATTGAAACGACGTATCGATAGGTCGGAAATATCTATATTTTGTAAAGATAAGATTGATAGCCGCACACTGATATTATAATGTCGATATATCGGAAATATTAACGCATTTGTCTGATACAGCGAGCATTCGTAATTGGCTTTTTTATATACTTATATTAGTTATTGGGTATAAGTAACCATTTTCCCATCAGATATTGTTGTTGTGGTCTTCTTTCCAAAGTAGCGTCTGAACCTGCTTGATGTATTCAATCGCTGGCCGGTGTGACCGAGCGGTTCTAGGCGCTAGTCTGGAACCGAGCGACCGCTACGGTCGCAGGTTCGAATCCTGCCTCGGGCATGGATGTGTGTGATGTTCTTAGGTTAGTTAGGTTTAAGTAGTTGTAAGTTCTAGGCGACTGATGACCTCAGAAGTTAAGTCCCATAGTGCTCAGAGCCATTTCAACCATTGGTATTCAATCCTTGCCTCTATCAATTTTACGACGCACTTCTCTCCTTAACGAGCGAGGTGGCGCAGTGGTTAGACACTGGACTCGCATTCGGGAGGACGACGGTTCAATCCCGCGTCCGGCCATCCTGATTTAGGTTTTCCGTGATTTCCCTAAATCGCTCCAGGCCAATGCCGGGATGGTTCCTTTAAAAAGGGCACGGCCGACTTCCTTTCCCGTCCTTCCCTAATCCGATGAGACCGATGACCTCGCTGTCTGGTCTCCTTCCCAAAACAACGCAACCCAACTTCTCTCCTTTACCAGTTTGATTGTTTCTTGATCTCTCAAGACGTGTCTTCACTGAATTATTTACTTTCTGATATCTTTATTTACATAGGTTTATATAACCAAATCCATAAATTTTTTTTCAATTAAATAACATTGCAAATCTTTTTCTTTTTATAAAAATTAAAGACGTTTCTGGTCCAAAAGCGTGTTCATCAACCATTTATATAAATTTCCTTTTAATTCGAAAGCTATGAAAATCTCAACTATTTTATGGAAATTAAAGAAATTTCTGGACCAAAGATCAGCAATCACGGACCCCTCGCAGAACAAGCGTATATAATAACGGTTTTCT
Organism: Schistocerca serialis cubense; assembly: GCF_023864345.2. NCBI lineage: Eukaryota > Metazoa > Arthropoda > Insecta > Orthoptera > Acrididae > Schistocerca > Schistocerca serialis. Next base: position 18,086,599 of record NC_064641.1, read on the forward strand.
GCTTCGAACCTAACGTTTCTCATGTAAGAATCTTTTAAATATTTCGAAAGTCGCATATATCATTCGATATATCGTCGTGATTAACATCAATCAAGCGGTTCACTACAAAGTCGATGCATCGATACCGGAGAACATCTTGGCCCTCGGAGAAGTCTCCGGAACTGCCCTACCAGAGAAACTACACACAGGGTGACAATTATTGAACTATACGTAATAAAATAGTCATAACTCCTGAAGGGTTTGCGCTAGAACGTTCGTATTGCACGGTTGGCCATGGCGCATGAGGAGGATTAGTATGCGCACGTGTGGTTTACTTTAGCGACGAAGCCCACTTTCGTGTGGATGGGTTCGTTAATATTGGGGGGGACTGACAATCCAGATTTCGCGATCGAGAAGTCTCTTCGCCCTCAACGGCTGACTGTGTGCCGTGCAATATCTAGTCACGGAATAATCGGTGCGATATTCCTTGATGGCACGTACCTGGAGGTTTTGGAAGATGATTTCATCCCCGTTATCCAAAATGACCCTGATTTCCACAAGATGTGGTTCACTCAAGGTGGAGCTCGACGCCATCGAAACAGGAGAGTGTTTGATGCCCTAGAGGAGCACTCTGGGGGCCGCATTCTGGCTCTGGGATGCCCAGAAGCCACTGGCATGGACCTCGATTGGCCGCCGTATTCTCCGGATCTGAACACAGGCGACTCCTTTTTGTGGGGCTATATTAAAGACAAGGTGTACAGCAATAACCCCAAAACCACTGCTGAGCTGAAAACAGCCATTCAGGAGGTCATCGACAGCGTCAATGTTCGGACACATCGGCGGGTCGTGCAGAATTTCGCTACTCGTCTGCGCCATATCATTGCCAATGATGGCAGGCATATCGGCCATGTCATAGCCTAAATTCGAATATCTGTAGTGACGTTTCCATGGCGCATAAAGTTTGTGCACGCCGTAGTATGTAACTAATGTACTTTTCTCATATAATTCAATAACTGTCGCACTGTATGTTACTGTCAGCACTACGCCGTACTCAGTCGCATGTACACTACTGGCCATTAAAATTGCTACACCAAGAAGAAATGCAGATGATAAATGGGTATTCATTGGACAAATATATTATACTAGAACTGACATGTGATTACATTTTCACGCAATTTGGGTGCATAGATCCTGAGAAATCAGTACCCAGAACAACCACCTGTGGCCGTAATAACGGCCTTGATACGCCTGGGCATTGAATCAAACAGAGCTTGGATGGCGTGTACAGGTACAGCTGCCCATGCAGCTTCAACACGATACCACAGTTCATCGAGAGTAGTGACTGGCGTATTGTGACGAGCCAGTTGCTCGGCCACCATTAACCAGACGTTTTCAGTTGGTGACAGATCTGGAGAATGTGCAGGCCAGGGCAGCAGTCGAACATTTTCTGAATCCAGAAAGGACCTGCAACATGCGGTCGTGCATTATCCTGCTGAAATGTAGGGATTCGCAGGGATCGAATGAAGGGTAGAGCCACGGGTCGTAACACATCTGAAATGTAACGTCCACTGTTCAAAGTGCCGTCCATGCGAACAAGAGGTGACCGACACGTGTAACCAATGGCACCCCATACCATCACGCTGGGTTATAGGCCAGTATGGCGATGACGAATACACGCTTCCAATGTGCGTTCACCGCGATGTCGCCAAACACGGATGCGACCATCATGATGCTGTAAACAGAACCTGGATTCATCCGAAAAAATCACGTTTTGCCATTCGTGCACCCAGGTTCGTCGTTGAGTACACCATCGCAGGCGCTCCTGTCTGTGATGCAGAGTCGAGGGTAACCGCAGCCATGGTCTCCGAGCTGACAGTCCATGCTGCTGCAAACGTCGTCGTCGAACTGTTCGTGCAGATGGTTGTTGTCTCGCAAACGTCCCCATCTGTTGACTCAGGGATCGAGACGTGGCTGCACAACCCGTTACAGCCATGCGGATAAGATGCCTGTCATCTCGACTGCTAGTGATACGAGGCCGTTGGGATCCATATTCTGCTGGATCTCGACCAGCGCGAGCAGCAATGTCGCGATAAGATAAACCGCAATCGCGATAGGCTACAAACCGACCTTTATCAAAGTCGGAAACGTGATGGTACGCTTTTCTCCTCCTTACACGATGCATCACAACAACGTTTCACCAGGTAACGCCGGTCAACTGCTGTTTGTGTATGAGAAATCGGTTGGAAACTTTCCTCATGTCAGCACGTTGTACGTGTCGCCACCGGCGCCAGCCTTGTGTGAATGCTCTGAAAAACTAATCATTTGCATATCACAGCATCTTCTTCCGGTAGGCTAAATTTCGCGTCTGTAGCACATCTTCGTGGTGTAGCAATTTTAATGGGCAGTAGTGTAGATAGATGGCCACGTAAACGGTATGAGAGACGCTCTCGGCACGGCAGATGGATGCCCTTGCACGCACTGGTCAGGTGGCCTTGCCGCAGATGCAACGAACATTTACCCGTCTCCTCTCTGAGAGCGCATCGTGTGTGTGATACATAAATTGCTGTAAAAGCTAAGTGGATTACTTTGCCACATAATGTTTAAGAGCCTGTCTAAGACGTTTTGTCTTACCTATTATGCAAACTTGCAAGGAGCGATAAGTACATTAAGTGCCTGCAGTTAGTTTAAACAGTCAACGGACATATGATTGATTGTACCGGTACTGGTACGTATTGCAACGAATATTGCGCTGGTTGCTGCAAGAAGGAGCAAGATTACAGCCAGTACAGATGGATCACAATTCAGCAAGTCTTCAACAGAGACGATCAAATGGAATTTCCGAAAGGCGAATGTCGTGTGCGAATGAAAAAAAGCTATCCTTCTTGCAGAAAATTTCTGTGTGTTCTTATGGACGCAACTAAGCTTCTAGACAAGTTTTTGTAATAAAAACTAAAAATAATTGAAAGAATAATAGAAGATAAAGTACTTTATTGATGTATCGGAAGATCTCTTCAACCTACTCTATTAGTCTTGATGATTATTATTGACAGCGTTACACCTCCATTAGTAGACGTTTACAACTTGCTAACAGGTTCACATCACGTTGCATACGCTTCACTTGTAGCCTGACATGACAGTTCGAGGACTAAGTTTACTAAACGTGTATGGAAGACGTTAAACATTTCGAACACGAAGTTATTGCAGACTACCGGTAACGGCACACCACTTCGTTTCTCTTAACGACGTAATCTTCCTGCATACAACAGAACCTGGCTCTTGTTGACAGTTGTGTAATAATGCTGTGAGCTCCGATGTGTCGCACGCAGCGGAACTGTTACTTCTTCCATCGTACAGATGCGTTAGGAGTGTAGGCGCTGATCGTGAATCTGATGACAAGATTATAAGTTCCTACACTTCTTCTTAACTTAAGAGTTCAAACGTTATTCACCTCATCTTCGCGCACTTAGAGTTTCACCTTTCCCGAGCTCTTTCGAGCAACTTTCAAGGATCTTCCTCTCCGTATAACAATGGGCTCCGAACATAGCTCGACGACTTCTTCTCCTCAAAAGTGCGCGTTTCCTACAGTTGTTAAACTGAAAGTTATCCCGGCGTTGGCAAACTATTGTAAACAATGGAAGAGAGTACATTAATAATGACTGAAGTCTCTGTTGGGGTTATTAAACTTATGCGAAAACGCTACGAACTTTCTGCACCAACCCAATATTTTTGTCATAGCTGTTGCCAAACCGTATTTGGCCTTGTGAAGAGATTGTTCAGTTGCTGTGTGCAAGCAAGTGGCTCGTAACAGCAAATACCTCGGTGATAGATGGTTGTCTTGTTGCTACGTACACTATGTGATCAAAAGCATCCGGACACCCACAAAAACATACGTTTTTCACATTAGGTGCATTGTGGTGCCACATACTGCCAGTTACTCCATATCAGAGACCTCAGTAGTCATTAGACATCGTGAGAGAGCATAAGGGAGCACTCCGCGGAACTGACGGACTTCGAACGTGGTCAGGTGATTGGGTGTCACTCGTGTCATACGCCTGCACGCGAGATTTCCACACTCTTAAACATCCCTAGGTCCACTGTTTGCGATGTGATAGTGAAGTGGAAACGTGAAGGGACACGCACAACGCAAAAGCGTACAGGCCGACCTCGTCTGTTGACTGACAGAGACCGCCGACAGTTGAAGAGGGTCGTAATGTGTAATAGGCAGACATCTATCCAGACCATCACACAGGAATACCAAACTGCATCAGGATCCACTGCAAGTACTGTGACAGTTAGGCGGGAGATGAGAAAACTTGCTTCTCATGGTCGAGCGGCTGCTCGTAGGCCACACATCACGCCGGTAAATGCCAAACGACGCCTCGCTCCGTGTAAGGAGCGTAAAAATTGGACCATTGAACGGTGGAAAAACGTTGTGTGGAGTGACGAATCACGATACACAAACTTGGCGATCCGATGGCAGGGTGTGGGTATGGCGAATGCCCGGTGAACGTCATCTACCAGCGTGTGCATCGCAAACAGTAAAATTCGGAGGCTGTGGTGTTATGGTGTAGTCGTGTTTTTCATGGAGGGGGCTCGCACCCCTTCTTGTTTTGCGTCGCACCATCACGGCACAGGCCTACATTGATATTTTTAAGCACCTCCTTGTTTCCCACTGTTGAAGACAGCCTGTGGCGGAGTGGTTACACGGCAATAACATCCCTGTAATGGACTGTCCTGCGTAGAGTCCTGACCTCAATCCTACAGAACACCTTTGGGATGTTTTGCAACGCCGACTTCGTGCCAGGCCCCACCGACCGACATCGATACCTCTCCTCAGTGCAGCACTCCGTAGAGAATGGGCTGCCATTCCCCAAGATACCTTCCAGCACCTGATCGAACGTATGCTTGCCAGAGTGGAAACTGTCATCAAGGCTAAAAGTGGGCTAACACCATACTGAATTCCAGCATTACCGATGGATGGTGGCACGAACTTTTAAGTCATTTTCAGCCAGGTGTCCGGATACTTTTGATCGCATACTGTATATGTGACACCAACTGCATTTGCGGAGTGCATCAAAAACATTAGTTTCCTACCTATCAGTTATGGAATAACGGTTCTCCTCAAACTTCCAAGAGATCCCCGTTACCACCACTGAACGATTATCATTGTGAAAACAGGCATTTGACATTATTCAGACAGGTGGAGCCAAATGGTACGCTGCATTTATGGTCGGTGCGACAAACCGTGTCGTAACCGAGCTCTGCAGCCGGTAGCATTGGCGATAGGCGTGGCACGTATGCCAAAAGGCGCGTGGGGAGGTGTGTCGCTCCAGCAGAGTCAGGTCGGGCGCATCATTTTCCGAACCCGTCTCGCGGCCCGCTGCGGCACAGAGGCAAGTGGTCGCGGCTGGGAGAGATGGCCCAGACGGCGGGCGGCCTCGCCGGCTCCTCCTCGGTATTCCGCGGCGGTGGCGGCCGCGGTGGAGATGGCGATCCCAACCGGTCTTTCCGGACCGGCCGAGACCACGGGTCAGCTCCGCTGCTCCCAGTTCAGCTCGCCTTCCACCGGCAATAAAGCGACGTACGTGTGGTGCGGCTGGGCACGGGGAACGATCCCGACCTCCAGCTGCCTCAGCGGCTAGATAGAGTGCACGCGGTGGGCCGGTAGGCGGCCGGTGCGAACTCAGCGTGTCCGAAATTTAAATCACCTGGGTTTGGCCAGTACGGTAATTGGAACACTGTACTCGCGTTTGGCAAGAAGACGGTTCAAATTCCCATCCGGCCATCTTGATGAACATTTTCCGCAATTTCCATCAATCCCTCCAGGAAAATGCCGGGCCGGCCGAAGTGGCCGAGCCGTTCTAGGCGCTACAGTCTGGAACTGCGCAACCGCTACGGTCGCAGGTTCGAATCCTGCCTTGGGCATGGATTTATGTGATTTCCTTAGGTTAGTTTGAGTAGTTCTAAGTTCTAGGGGACTTATGATCTCAGCAGTTAAGCCATTTGAACCACATTTTTTTTTTTTAAATCCCGGGATGGTCCCTTTGAACAGGGCTTTGCTGATTCTCTCTCTCTCTCTCTCTCTCTCTCTCTCTCTCTCTCTCTCTCTCTCTCTCTCTCACACACACACACACACACACACACACACACACACACACACAGACACACACACACACAGACACACACACACACTCCCCAATCCTTTCGTAACCCGAGTTTTTGCTTCGTCTGTAATGACCACGCTGTCGACGAGACGTTAAACTGTAATCTTCCGTCTTTCCGTGTCAGAGGAGAAAAGGTTGCCCGATCATCAACTGTTCGCCAAGGAACTGATTTAATTCCAGAGCTACATAACACATAGGTCTTGCAGTCTGACGTAACATATAGAGTATTGAAAACTACTGTTTGAAAGATGTCCAGTAGACACATGACACATCGAGTGGTAATACAGCTTACATCACTTTTCTTAAACACCAAAAATAAGCTAGACAGCTTGCAACCAGCATCTACATATACATTCCACTTGTCTACTTTCATGTTCCAGTCGCTATTGCAGTGTGGGAAGAAAGACTGTTGGTAAGCCTCCGTTTGATCTCGAATCTCTTTAATTTTTATCTTCGTAGTCTTCCCGCGAGCTGTACGTAGGAGGAAGCAGTGTGTTGGTTGACTCCTTTAGCAAACATTCGCTCTCAGAATTTTAAAATCATCCCGCGATGCTCAGCTGGTGTCGTCTCGTGTCTGCCTCTGTCGCTGTATGAGCGTCTTCGTGACGACTTCGCTCTGCCCTTCTTCTCTACTTCCTCTTTGTTAACGCTGAGGGTGAATTGCTAATCCCTGCGTCAAGCGTTGATTCCTCTCAGCTCTTCCTTTCCATGCAGTTCAGCGTTCTGATTTTTCTGTACACAAAAGCATCATTCGCGATGAGCTAATGAAACTTTCAACGTTATCCACTAGACCAGTTACGTATACAGTGAGCAGTAATGGTCCTACTATATTCCCTTGGAGTAACACCGAAGTCACATTTACTTCTGATTTCCCTCTGTTACAACTGGCATGCTGTGCTACATACGCTGTAAACTCTTCATTTATAAAATTGGTCTGATATTCCGTACGTTCGCATCTTGTTCGTTATCGAACGCTTCCGGGAGCCAATTAACACGCATGAACTTTTGCACTGCCATCTGTTGCCTTCTGGTATCGTGGAAGATGAAAGGGACCTGGTGATTCCTACACAGGAAATTTTTCGGATTCTAAAACGGCCTTAAACATGAGTATAAATATGTGCTCCACAGTTCTACAGCAGATTGACGAAGGTTATGAAGGCCTAGTTGCAGAAACACCCTGCGGTAAACTGTTGCTGGAAGGGGAGCAAGTCCCTCCTCGTAGAAGGAAACATTCCAGCATGTGACCGAAGTGACTGACGAAAACAAAAATGATCATGGCGCAAAGGTGATATGAGCTACGCTAATCGTGAACGGTACTACTGTGTGTCAACCACTTCATCTCCTCCAATCTTATGCCGTTTACAACTTTGCAATTTCGACTTGATTATGGAAAACATGCAACGTTTCATTTTGATCAAATGTGATGAATCATGCTAAGTCAGCATGTCAAGGGTTATAGGCTTTAAGAAGCGCGCTTTCTTGCAAATGTTGTTGATGCTGTGGTCTTCAGTCCTGAGATTGGTTTGATGCAGCTCTCCATGCTACTCAATCCTGTGCAAGCTTCTTCATCTCGAAGTATCTACTGTAGCCTACATCCATCTGAATCTGCTTAGTGTATTCACCTCTTGGTCTCCCTCTACGATTTTTACCCTCCACGCTGCCCTCCAAAGCTAAATTGGTGATCCCTTGATCCCTCAGAACATGTCCTACCAACCGGTCCCTTCTTCTAGACAAGTTGTGTCATAAACTCCTCTTCTCCCCAATCCTATTCAATACTTCCTCATTAGTTATGTGATCTACCCATCTAATCTTCAGCATTCTTCTGTAGCACCACATTTCGAAAGCTTCTATTCTCTTCTTGTCCAAACTACTTATCGTCCATATTTCACTTCCATACATAGCTACACTCCATACAAATACTTTCAGAAACGACTTCCTGACACTTAAATCTATACTCAATGTTAACAAATTTCTCTTCTTCAGAAATGCTTTCCTTGCCATTGCCAGTCTACATTTTATATCCTCTCTACTTCAACCATCGTCAGTTATTTTGCTCCCCAAATAGCAAAACTCCTTTACTACTTTAAGTGTCTCATTTCCTAATCTAATTCCCTCAGCATCACCCGACTTAATTCGACTTCATTCCAATATCCTTGTTTTGCTTTTGTTGATGTTCATCTTATACCCTCCTTTCAAGACACTGTCCATTCCGTTCAACTGCTCTTCCAAGTCCTTTGCTGTCTCTGTCAGAATTACAATGTCATCGGCGAACCTCAAAGTTTTTATTTCTTCTCCATGGATTTTAATACCTACTCCGAATTTTTCTTTTGTTTCCTTCACTGCTTGCTCAATATAGAGATTGAATAACATCGGGGATAGGCTACAACCCTGTCTCACTCCCTTCCCAACCGCTGCTTCCCTTTCATGTCCCTCGACTCTTATAATTGCCATCTGCTTTCTGTAAAAATTGTAAATAGCCTTTTACTCCCTGTATTTTATCGCTACCACCTTCAGAATTTGTAAGAGAGTTTGCTAGCCAACATTGTCAAAAGCTTTCTCTAAGTCTACAAATGCTAGAAACGTAGGTTTGCCTTTCCTTAATCTTTCTTCTAAGATAAGTCGTAAGGTCAGTATTGCCTTACGTGTTCCAATATTTCTACGGAATCAAAAAAAAAATGGTTCAAATGGCTCTGAGCACTATGGGACTTAACATCTGAGTTGATCAGTCCCCTAGAAATTAGAACTACTTAAACCTAACTAACCTAAGGACATCACACGCATCCATGCCCGAGGCAGGATTCGAACCTGCGACCGTAGCAGTTGCGCGGTTCCGGACTGCGCGCCTAGAACCGCTAGACCACCGCGGCCGGCTACGGAATCCAAACTGGTCTTCCCCAGGATTGGCTTCTACTAGTTTTTCCATTCGTCTGTAAACAATTCGCGTTAGTATTTTGCAGCTGTGGCTCATGAAACTGATTGTTCGGTAATTTTCACATCTATCAACGCCTGCTTTCTTTGGGATTGGAATTATTATATTCTTCTTGAAGTTTGAGGGTATTTCGCCTATCTCATACATCTTGCTCACCAGATGGTAGAGTTTTGTCAGGACTGGCTCTCCCAAGACCGTCAGTAGTTCTAATGGAATGTTGTCTACTTCCGGGGCCTTGTTTCGACTCAGGTCTTTCAGTGCTCTGTAAAACTCTTCAGGCAGTATTGTATCTCCCATTTCGTCTTCATCTACATTCTCTTCCATTTCCATAATATTGTCCTCAAGAACATCGCCCCTGTATAGACCCTCTATATACTCCTTCCACATTTCTGCTTTCCCTTCTTTGCTTGGAACTGGGTTTCCATCTGAGCTCTTGATATTCATACAAGTGGTTCTCTTTTCTCCAAAGGTCTCGCAAATATGGAACGAGTTTTAGTTTTTTAAATTACAAGTTTATCCGAGAGTAAAGGCTTAGAATGACTGCAAACTGCGCTATGTCGTCCACAACTGGTTTGAGAGAGAGAGAGAAAGCTTTTCCTTCCTATAACCAAAATTCAATCCTGTGGTATTAAAATATCACCGGAATTTACGAAACCTAAACCTACTCGTGCAATTCCTCTGATAAAACATCGAAACATGGAACTAAGACTTGAGAACTACTACAGCTGTTACGACACTCAGAACAAGGATGAAGGCTGTGCTTCACCCTCAAACCTGTCCAATAATTTAAAGTAGTTCTCGACTGACATACCACTGATTATTATTACCTTTAGCGCACTGCCACTGCTGTCTATGATCGATATGTTATGCGGTGAAATGCCAGAGCACAGCCTGGACTAGTGAAAGTAACCAGGCATTAAACAGCTGCTAGTTCTACGTTTTCTGTTAAGTATGTTTCTAATTGGTGTCCACTAAGGCAACTATGCAAAACAGAAATCTACAACAGTTTGCGACTAACTTCCTTTCCGATCAGGTTTTAATCCCGCCAATGTATAGACGTTTCCTACAGAGATTAACAAGACTGCAACCTGACAATGTTCGTCCCTCACCTTATTGCGCTAGAGCCTGAAATTTTTGCACCAGCGCATTCCTTCAAGATGTAAACTAGCTTGCAGCTGTACAACAAAAACACACTATTATTGAAGTTTTCCCAGCGGATAGAATATTCCATCATCTTTCGCGTATGCGTGTCGGACAGCAACGCTTAATCTACTGGGTACAAGCTTGAATGCTAATTGACTAAAGAAATTCACAAATGAAGGTCCGTCCTTAGTGTCATGTAAATATGTAAATTACCCTATGGACTGATAAGCCAGCAAGACCAATAAAATCATATATGATGAAATGAACAAGAACTGGAATAGTTGCAACACACGAAGGGAATTACGTGGCTATGAGGATAAAATTATGAACTCTTACTGTAATATGTAGCACAAAGGAGCCTTGTTTACTGCAAATTTGACGTAATTTGTAATTTTTATATAAATTACGCCGTTTATATTAATTATGCTTATCAAAAATATGTTATACTGAAGTTTACAGGTATAATTTACGTACAGCCTTGATTTTTTTCAAAACGTCCATCACTCACAATACGTAAAATAGGCCATCTGTTGTCCCCCCCCCCCCCCCCCCCCACATACACACACACTTCTATACACCGAGCGGTTCTAGGCATTACAGTCTGGAACCGCGCTACCGCTACGGTCGCAGGTTCGAATCCTGCCTCGGGCATGGATGTGATGTCCTTAGGTTAGTTACTTTTAAGTAGTTCTAAGTTCTAGGGGACTGATGACCTCAAAAGTTAAGTCCCATAGTGCTCAGAGCCATTTTTGAACTTCTATATATTTTTGCCTTGGTCAATAGTTCAATAGTTTCAATCTTCTGGTTTCAGCTTAAGATGTCCGGAAGTCTTTCTTTTAAATGGTTACTTTCTGGCAATTGATGGTTGGTATAAGTCCCGCATAGTGCCCATACGTTGGGCTGTGAAGTGGTTACAGATATGTGCTCTGCAAATCAAGGGCTTCGCTGGGGCTAACATTTTTATTTGAACCATTGTTAAGCTATGCTGTGCTTTCTCCAATGATGTCGGAATAAAATGACTACTGATACATATTGGTGTGGCGTGTTCTTAGTCTAATATGCACAGTTTCTACCCAACTGGTATAAAAAACGTTGGAGAATATTGATTAATTCCACTTTGAAATCAAGTTTGTAGTACTGTTTAAAAATTAAACGTCATCCTTCGAGTTTCTCCTAATCGAAATTTTTCAGCATTACTCAGTACCACAGTTTCTAGACTTTTCACGTTTTTTTTACGTTATCGATGTTGTGGAGACTGACGGACAGCGAGGCATTCGTCCAATGCAACTTCAATGCGAAGCACGATGAGAGAAGGAACACATACAGAATCCAGAAAAAGAATGGAATTGTCCAGCCGCAGACAAGTTTAGCAACTTGAGTAGCTAGTTTACCGTTCCCTTTGCAGCATTATGGGTACAAGATCCTAAATTGTCCATTACACTATTTTATTTCGAATATTTGTGGTCATGTTCCCTCATTAACTTGTCTTCAGATTAGCACAGCGTTTATCTCCTGACATCGTAAGTACCATATTCAGCTACATATAGACCGGTGAGCAGGTCGCTCCACGGTCTCCTTTCACACTTGATCTGGAATGCCGGCACGCATTGCTGAGCCCAGAACGTTTGGTGCCTTTCGACAGGAAAAGCTGTCGAAGAGTGTAAACACATTCTGTCAGTTGAACTTTTAATGGGTATTTTCATCTGCGTGAGCGCATCGTGACTGTGGTATGACACACGGAAGCATTCCAGTGTCTGTGTCATTTATTGCCGTATTTCCCACACAGTGTTAAACGGTCTCTGGAGCAGTTACCCGATTACGGAAGCTCTAAATGCCACACGTCTTCCTCTATCTCCCCTCGTTATTGTTGCTTTCAAAGAGGAGCTAATAGTTCTCACATCATCCGGGATGTTAATGAAAGTTTTTACAGCATGTGCATTGTTTTGTGAAGGGAATACTTCGAAGGCGGTAAAATACGTAGTTTTTTAAAATTGCGGTGTTTATCAGGACAGAGGACAATTTGTGGCGTAGCTTTTGTTCCACATTTCACTTCCATTGTAAATTGTTCAGAAATAATAGTGGAAATAAGACTCTCTCATTTGCCAGCTGTCTCGCTTCCATCGCGATTATGGCAATCAAGGGAGACATGGGGGACATGAAATTGTTGACTTTGACATCTTGTTACAGCATGTGTGTGTGTGTGTGTGTGTGTGTGTGTGTGTGTGTGTGTGTGTGTCGCAAGTTCATTTAGGGTCCTCAAACCAAGCAGCAACAGCAGTCATTACATTGGCAATCTCTCGTTCTCAGGTGAGCGGTGGGATAGGCAAATTTCATCGTGCTTACAATACTGTGTGTACAAAACCTGCTCCTGGTCCTTCGCAAGGTGTGAAAAATGTCAGCGCAGCCTACAGATTTCGTTCGTGATTTGCAGACACAGTTTTGGAGGTCAACAAGCGATGTCGCCTGTAACACTGTCTGTATCTGGTTCATGCACACTAGGTCGCGACACTTTTCGATATGTTTGCTGTATTCATTGATCTTTAAGCTCAAAGAGGTGGTCGGCATGTGTTTTGCCTCGAAAAGCTGATTGAAAAGTCGCTCCCACTCCCAACCCCCCACTTCAATCTAGGAGGAGGAGGATATTAGTGTTTAACGTCCCGTCGACAACGAGGTCATTAGACACGGAGCGCAAGCTCGTGTATGGGAAGGATGGGGAAGGAAATCGGCCGTGCCCTTTCAAAGGAACCATCCCGGCATTTGCCTGAAGTGATTTAGGGAAATCACGGAAAACCTAAATCAGGATGGCCGGAGACGGGATTGAACCGTCGTCCTCCCGAATGCGAGTCCAGTGTGCTAATCCATCTAGGACCTTTGCTCGAGGCGGTGTTTACGATTACAAGTTCTTAAATCACCAGAAGCACCAAAGCACCCTATGTCAGCCAGAAGCTACGATAGACGTCATTTTTGTGGACGCAGATACGCGCAGAACAGTATCAGACCATCTCTCCAAATGGAGAAGCATCAGAGCCATGTATTGGAGAAGGGTGTGGAACTGTTTACTGATATCCTTCTCGTATTTCAAGAAGCTAACGAAAATTCCTGCTCCCACTTGACATCGCCAACAGGAAAGCTGGCTCTCCTTCTACATACAGGCTAACCAACAATCGAAAAAAAAACTGATCATATAAATGGAATCGACATCAGCGCTTGCGCTCCATTTGCAAATACGCTATGGAGCAAGTAATCATCGGAGTAGAACGATAAGCGGAAACTGCTAATAGTTCTCCACATCTGTCAACAAGCAGTCAACATTTACACGATAAAGGTCTATTACACCGCTAAGGAAAACTAAATAATAGACGTTTTGCCAAAGGAAAGGACCCAGTCCTCATCTACATTTACATCTATGTGAATACTCAGCAATTAACACTTGAATGTTTGGCGGACGGTTCATAGAACCACTTTCAACTTGGTTCAAATGGCTCTGAGCACTATGGGACTTAACTTCTGACGTCATCAGTCCTCCAGAACTTAGAGCTACTCAAACCTAACTAACCTAAGGACATCACACACATCCATGCCCGACGCAGGATTCGAACCTGCGACCGTAGCGCTCGCGCGGTTCCAGACTGAAGCGCCTACAGCCGCTCGGCCACACCGGCCGGCCACTTTCAACTATTACTCTTCCATTTCACTCTCGAATACCACGTGGGAGAACCAAACCACAATTTTTCCGTGAGGGCTCTGATTTCTCCTGTTTTATCACAATGGTCATTTCTCCCTATGCGGGAGAGAGTCAACAAAACAATTTGGTATTCGTAGGACAAAGTTCGTGACTGAAATTTCGTGGAAAAAACTAGAAAAAGTTTTCGCTTTGATAATTGCCACCTCAACTAGCTTATCACCATGACACTCTCTTAGCAGTTTCGTGACAATACTAAACCAGCTGTGGTTCTTTAAACTTGTTCGATGTCTTCTGCCAGTCCTTTCCAAATACGGAACGCATATCGCATTATATATACGCGTTATATATACGCATATCCAGAGCAGGACGGAGATGTGTAGTGTAGGCAACCTCTGTAGTACGAGTAGGTTTGTTGAATGTTCTAAGGGTTTTGCCAATTAAACGCAGTCTTTACTTCGCCTCCCCTGCAGCATTTTTTATGTGAGTAGTCATGTTTAAGTTCGTGATGATGATGATGATGATGTTGGGTTTGTGGGGCGCTCAACTGCGTGGTTATCAGCGCCCGTACAATGATCCAATCTGTGCTCAGTCCAATTTCGCCACTTTCCTGGATGATGATGAAATGATGAGGACAACACAAACACCCAGTCATCTCGAGGCAGGTGAAAATCCCTGACCCCGCCGGGAATCGAACCCGGGACCCCGTGCTCGGGAAGCGAGAACGCTACCGCGAGACCACGAGCGGCGGACTTTTTTTTTTTTTTTTTTTTTTTTAAGTTCGTAATTGTAATACCAACATGCTTAGTTTACTCGACAAGCTTTAAATTCGTGCGGTTCGTCGTGTAACCGAAACTGAACGCATTTTGTAGTGCTGCTGTGGTGGAGCTTAGACATTTTATTAGTCGTATCTACGAAGAGGAACTTTCGGCAGGGAAGTGTTTCGCGGAGAATTGTAGGGCAAGAGCTTACGGCTGAATACCGAGCCTGGCTCGTATGTCAACTGCCTATGCTCACAAAGCTTCTAAACCACCACGCACTGCTGAGCCTTTACGACGAAACTGCAAGAAATGGCTTCGGCGCATCGGCTTCACGCTATTTCCCATAGCACGACTGTCAACGCAGACTGTTAATTCTTTCGATTTCATTACAGCTTCCCAACTACGTACAGATATTAGTACAATTTATTTTACACTTCGTGACTTTTGTATTTGAGAAGTGGCTTCAAAGTAAATATTGATGATCTCAAATCGTATCATAACCGAAACCTGGTGATTTGTTGCAAGCTACACAACAGAATATTTTGAATGATGATAATATAGTATCGTGCGCCATTCTATTGGACTACGGTGACATGCGTGTTCTGACGCAACAGAAAAAACAATGTCACGAACTTTGTAGATAAAACTTCATTTCCAATGAGTGCTCTGCAGTAAATTACTTTATTAATATTTAAGCCAAACAGTTGGGGAAATTATTTAAGCCAAACAGTTAGGGAAATCCAGTTGTTGGTGCCATTAGTAAACTGGCAGTGCCCTGCAGATAATTCTTACTGAAAATCTTTAATACTAATCTCCTTGGACGTAATACACATTCGCAACATAAATACTGAAAACTGCCTATATTTTTTCTTGGGAATTTATGCAAGTTAAACATTGTCATTAATACCATTTAATCGACCCCGAGACGTAATGGATACCTACTTTTCGCATGTCGAAGGGAATTCAGCAGACGGCTTGTGGGATTGAATATTTAAACCTGAGGCAATTTTAGTCATACAAATCCAAATTTTGAAATTGCTGCAAGAAATTAGATTTCATTAACAGGTTCTGATCGCTGTAAAATTGAAACGGGCAGAATATTTAATCGCAGAAAAGCCATTTTTGGTAATAATATAAAAGCATCATTTTGGAAACAGCTTGCGTAAGACACTTTGCATCAGCTGGTCATAACATTCTACGCGTCTCGTTTGTGATGCATAAAACGGTAGCTCGCTCGATCGTGCCGCTAGCGCCTCCTTGGATTTGCGGGTCCCGCAAGGCTTTCTGAGTCATCCGAATCTTATTTGTCGGGGTTATCTTAGGTTCATCTTCAACTGTCCGGCAACCAACTTTGTTAAGGAGGTCTTTACAGCAGCTAAAACTTCGCTGCCAGCGGTCCCTGTCGGCGGAAGATTTACAACAGAGAGATCAGCCGGATAGGGAACCAGCCGGCACGACGAAGCAGTTCAGAGAATCGCCACCAGTCGGCGTGAGCTATGCGAAATGCAAGGCACGATGTGCTCGGTGCTGACACGAAAGCTCACAGGGAGCGCGTCTGCAGTTGGTTAACATCGTAGCCGCGGAATAACATTTTCAGCATATATGTTTCAGAAATTAACATTTCGTTCTTTTTTCCAGAAATAATTGTAACGGCAACTTGAACGAATGATTTCGATATGGCGCTGTAGATACGTCTCGAACTTTGAGATGGTTCATTCCCGTTCTGTAGATAGAACTTACGAAGTGTATCTGCTTGTACATTTTTATTGTTGTAGCTGATTCACGATTTTCAGGACACAGCAAAAGAATAACTGCGGTTCTTTGGTGTCACGTATGGCAAGGAACTGTAGACACGTAAAGATGAAAAGCAAACTAGTTGCAGTTTGTTTCATTAATATTTGTTTATTTGGAAACCAATTTTCGGTTCATTATGCTATCATCAAGTAACAAATCAGTAACATCCAAAAAAGTTTAGTACTGAGCGAGAAACCAAACCGGATTCCCCTCCCCCCCCCCCCCCCCCCCCCCCCCCCCCCTACAAGAATAGCTTTCAACATGCCACAGATGATTGTGATATTGATGATGATGTTTGGATTGTGGGGCACTTAACTGCGCGGTTATTAACGCCCGTACAAATTCCCAACCTTTGCTCAGTCCAGTCTCGCCACTTGCACGAATGATGATGAAATGATGTGGACAACACACACACCCAATCATCTCGAGGCAGGTGAAAATACCTGACCCAGCTGGGACTCGTACCCGGGACACAGTGCTCGGGAAGCGAGGACGTGACCGCGAGACAGCGAGCTGCGAACGATTTTGATATTATTAACAATAATAACGATAAAATGTATATATTGTGTCGATGGTGGTAACGATAATAATGGTTATAATTTGTTTAGATCAGTGCAATTCGGAGAAACACACAATCTGAGAAAATCAGTTGGAGAGTTGTAATAGCAAGAAACCGTCATAACTTTGACAACGTCATAAATCATAATGACTGTCAGTATTACAGCCGGAACTACGACTGTGAGCACACGTCTGCAGACACCCGCTTTGCGAGTGTGTAGAGTCATGGAGAAAGCTGTTTCTTTCAGTCGTTTCCGCTTACATTCGGGTAAGGTCAATTTTTTCTTTAAGAGAACCTCTTTGGTTTCCTGTCTTTTGTTGCTCAACGTCCTCTGGTTTGGCGATTCTGTTGTTGGGCTCTCGAACCGTATTGGATTTTTTTTGTTGGCGGCTGCTATGGTCAGCCTTTACGTGGCTGCAAGGTTTTCGGCAGCCCGGCAGCATAGCCTATCAGAAAAGCAACTGCAAAATGTCCTGTGCAAAACATACGTTGTAGTTTTCTGAAATCCCTGCCATTTTCGGAACATCCAGTTTCTGTAGATGGAACGGGACTGCAGCTGGTCGAAAACTTGAAGAAAATAAATGCCGACAGCCATAATTTTTTTAAGCTACGAGTTTCGGTGCCTCATTGGTACCATCTTCAGGCTTCTATACATGTAGCTAGACAAGACATCTAAACATTTGTGCTGTTATAGGGACCACCATATCCAAATGGTTTCAGTAGACCTCTTCTCGGTAGACGTGGACGGTTCACACTTCTAACGACAACTCGTTACTTGTGTGGGGGCCTGAAGATGTTGCCAATGAGGCACAGAAACTGGCAGCTAAATAAAATTATGGCTGTCGATATTTACGAGTGGCGTTTGAAAAGTCCGTGCAAAGTCAGAGAGATGGCACCACCGGAACGTGTCGAGGTCATGTTTAGTTAGTAGCACCTTTGGAAAGAACGCACACCAAGTTTCAGCCATATTGGTCTATTTCTTTGTGTTTGCCATTCGTGTGAATCAAGAAAGTCTAGTGATTGTCAAAAAATGGACAAAAGGAATTTCGTTTGGTGATTAAACATTACTTTATGAAAGGAAAAACGCCTCATGAGACTAAAGAGAAGCCTCTTAAACATTACAGTGACTCTGCAGCTTCGATTAGAACAGATTATAAGTGGTTTCAAAATTTTTAGGGTAACCATATGGGCACAAGTGATGCTGACCGTTCTGGACGCCCTATGGAGGTTACGACTCCAGAAATCATTGATACAATCCAAGATATGGTTATGGATGACAGAAGAGTTAAGGTGCGTGAGATTGCTATTGCCGTGGGCATCTCGAATGAACGGGTACCTAATATTTTGCATAAACATTTGGACATGAGAAAGCTATCCGCAAGATGGGTTCCACGATTGCTCCATTAATTTGAACATGTATGAAGCATTATAAATAAACGAATTGTTGGCATCAGAGCTGAATAAATTCTTTTAAACCTTATGTCCTGTTCGTCCACTTAGAGGATTCATGTGACATACTTTGCTGATTTCAAGCAGGATTTTCGCAATCTTTGTGACTTTTTTGCTATTTCAGATTTTTCATTTTCAGTTTCAAACTAACATTATGGGAGTTCAAAGACATGCCTTTGAAATGTTAAATTAGCTTCATTTCATAACTCGTTGGATGTCCTGACTTCATCCTGACGATGTACTTTCACGCCATTGAATCAAACAAGTGACATCCTTATTCACGTTAATAACATAAAAACATGTAGTTTGAAATTACTATTGACATACGCTTGCCTTTTAGGTACCAAAGCACTCTAATTTAAAAATACTAAGAAGATCACTATCAGTCATTTGACAAAGAATAATTTTTGCGTACGCCATGTCAAATGTAGTTCTGAGAGCAGGATATGTTTCATAACTCTTCGACTCAATTATATAAAAACTGGCAACTTTTGAATCTTGCCCACTCTTGGAAAAAATTCTGCGTACGCTCATGTTGGACTACGGAAGCGACTGGTTTTCGCGAATAAGCAGTTGCAGCTATTTGTCCCAAAATATTTCCGCAATAAGGGTTGACAGTCGTGTCATATGGCTATATGTGTAATCCGCACTAGGCAGACAAATGTTTCCAAACACTCCAATTAATAATCTCGGGATTAATATTACGTTTATCACAGTTACTCTGAATTTTCTTTTTTCTGAATTTTTTCCCTTAAAAGCATTCCCCATGCGTATCAGCATTTTTTCCTAGGGTTGAAGTATTTCTGGACTGCGATTATCAGCATGGCATTTATCTGCTTCGGTCATTCTACCGTCCGCTTTTCAACGTAAGCGAAACGTCACGATTTCATGGTTCTTTTCAGCTTCAGGAATACGATGACCGGACAGGGCGCCACAACTTTAGAATATGATGGCTGAGACACGCATATCAGCATGGCTTCTAGCCAAAAATTCAAGAAAAGGTGTTGGACTGTAAGGTGGTGTTTTATGGATGTGCAGCTACCATGGAATTATTTCGACAGAAACCCAACAATTTCTTTGAATTGCATTACGCAAACGATGTAAAACTTCTAGTTAGCAGTTCCTAGACTGCGTCCACAGTGGCATCGACATCTGTGTTTTCTGCCGACGACCGACATCGGCGGAAGACGGCCGGTCTTTTGAAATCAGTTCGCCACTACACACAGCTCCATCTCATCGTCCGAACGTACAGACCTGGGACGACAGTGGGTGGGATTGAGCTCAGTTTGTTTTGTTCGGTCAAATCGACCGACGTTCTCACACACGCATTATTCAGTGTGAGAAACTGAGCAGTTTAGTCCAAGAAAGAGTGAGCCTGTGGCGTCCTGACTAATATAATATCATAATCTGAATATAATTCGGAATCTGTGGACTGAAATCGCTGGTTTACTGGAAACTACGAGTAAGCAAAACCTTCATTGGAAATTTTGGGCGTAAATTATAACCTCAAAAAGTAATTTGTTCAAGTGAGAAAGGGGTTGTATCTTACAGCTACAGTAGTGGATCTTTTTTGGATTGTGGTAGATTGGCATTAGCTATCTAAAAATTATCAGTACTGCTTACTGGCCTTTTTATGCCTGTAGGGTGGTGAGTCTGTTATAAGAAGTGCTTTGCAAATGTGGTGTGCGGTATGACTCCCACTTATCATACTGTAGGTGCTCAGAGTAGCTTATGCTAATCTTTGTACTTGTCTTTCACACATATGCTAAATGACCGTCTTTGAAGTTACGTCTGCACAACTTTAAAGAAATAAAGCGAAACAGAGTGTTTTTGATCTTCTTTTTCAAGTTCGCCACGAATCATCTGGAGTATTTAACAGCACGTTTCTCCCGTTAACTCATATATTCGTAAAACTTGTTTGGCTATTCAGATAGCTGAGGACAGTCTTTAGAGTTCTGGCCACGTTCTTTTCAAGACAGATGCACCTAACTCGCACGCATTCAGCGATGCAGCACTCGTCTCGGAGTACAGAGACAACGTGGTACCCGTCCCAGCCTAGGAGATTTAAATCTAACCTACTTCATACATAGGATAGACCGTAATGTAACCTAAGCTAACCTCTTTCACTCCGCCAAAAACTGATACGGGACACACTGTGGCCACACTGTCGGCCGACCTCTGGCGGCGCCGTCCACTGTGCTGGTTGCTGGTGCCACTCTGAAAAAATGAAATGTCGTGTGGCTAGGGAGGCCCTCCCGTCGGGTAGACCGTTCGCCTGGTGCAAGTCTTTCGATTTGACGCCACTTCGGCGACTTGCGCATCGATGGGGATGAAATGATGATGATTAGGACAACACAGCACACCCAGTCCCTGAGCAGAGAAAATCTCCGACCCAGCCGGGAATCGAAACCGGGCCCTTTGGATTGACAGTATGTCGCGCTGACCACTCAGCTACCGGGGGCGTACGGTGCCACTCTGAACACAGCCTTACTAACTGGAGGACCCACAGCTCGTAGCTTAATGGTTTACGTCATTGCCTCTAGGTCGCGGGGTCCCGGATTCGATTTCCGGCCGGGTCGGCGACTGTCTTCACTCGGGGAATGGGTGTCTTTGTTGTCCCAATCGTTTCCTCTCATCTTCATTGCAAAGACGAGCACGTCGCCGAAGTGGCGTCAAATAGAAAGACGCCCCAACAATTCCAGACCTTGTCTCCCGGTCAATAATGTCACACGCCGGCCGCGGTGGCCGTGCGGTTCTGGCGCTGCAGTCCGGAACCGCGGGACTGCTACGGTCGCAGGTTCGAATCCTGCCTCGGGCATGGGTGTGTGTGATGTCCTTAGGTTAGTTAGGTTTAAGTAGTTCTGAGTTCTAGGGGACTGATGACCTAAGATGTTGAGTCCCATAGTGCTCAGAACCATTTGAACCATTTTTGAATAATGTCACACGATGATCTCATTTACTGAAGGGTGCGTCGGAAAAGCATAACACAGTGCCCAGAGCCTACAAATTCGACTAAACTTTACGAGACTTGTTTCGATGTTTCCTCTACTCAAGAAGCTTCTAATAGAACTATTGGGCCTTAGTTTTGACGTCATGTATGCCTGCGCAGTTTTTATATCTCGTGAACTTCATTCAGCAACTCATTTTGATCGAAATTTAACACTTCCAGGAAGATTTTCTCCCACACGTTTCATACTCAAAAGTGTGAAACAATTTCTCTGTTCCGCCATATAACTCGCGAGTGGTTCATGAGGATTTGATACGAGCGATTACGGCGAGTGACAACGCACGTACACAGTCATTTGTTTCCTCGCACCGTACGCGAATGGAATAGCGGAGAAAGTTACTGATACGAGCATGCAGTATGCAATGTCTTGCAGAGTATGTAGGAGGGGCGTTCAATACATAATGCAACACATTTTGTTTTCTCGGCCAATTTCCCTTGAAAAAAATTCTGATTTTGTTGTGGGACGTCGTGAAATATTCCCGCTTCAGCTCCGATAGTTTCATGCAGTTCTGATAGGTGTGCGCGCGCCATGCGTAGCTTTCAAACTGGCCTTGTAACAAGGCCGGCAGTACGAATGGGTGGGGGGTACTTTAAACTGACTTCTCGTTTCGTGACCGTGCGGCCTGTCCACACCACGCACCTGATAATGCCGCGGCTGTCGTGCAGTTCTGCTCCACACTGCTGCTGGCTTGCCTGAAATTATCTGTCGAAATATGCAAGCGGGTTTAGGGGGGCCACTCAACGTTAAAACACAACACTGTTCTACGTGTGGTATGATCAAATATATTCTGAGACGATTATAGGGAATCACAGGTTGCACTGTTTACATTCTAATTCATCTAATTCATAAATGTTTATCCCAATTTAACAATCTTGATGATTATCTGTCCACAAAAAAATCACTAGGACGAGCGTACGCGTAACCGAACACGGCTCGGCTGATTGTTGATGATGCGAAAGCCGAATGATCGCACGAAAGTTCTTACGCTCGCCACACATACAGATATCTGGTACCAGTCCTCCTTCACACTAGTAATGATATTTTAACGCTGTTCGTTAAGTTAATTTTTCAGTTTCTTAGTTCTCACTTGCACGAGCGTGCGCGTAACCGTCGCGGCGCGGCTGATTGTTGATAAATGCGGAAACGCGAGGATCGAACGCACGTTCTCACGCTCGCTACAAGACACTGGCACTTGACTGCACTCTTTTATGGTAACAAATTTTTACTAACTCATTTCAGTTCATTCTGAGAGACGGAACACGGCGCGGATGATTGATGCTGTACGGTACGACACGGATCGAGAGGATACACAAATACGTTATCAGCAGCACTGCTCATTTTTAAATTGCAGGGTGATTCAAAAAGAATACCACAACTTTAAAAATGTGTATTTAATGAAAGAAACATAATATAACCTTCTGTTATACATCATTACAAAGAGTATTTAAAAAGGTTTTTTTTTCACTCAAAAACAAGCTCAGAGATGTTCAATATGGCCCCCTCCAGACACTCGAGCAATATCAACCCGATACTCCAACTCGTTCCACACACTCTGTAGCATATCAGGCGTAACAGTTTGGATAGCTGCTGTTATTTCTCGTTTCAAATCATCAATGGTGGCTGGGAGAGGTGGCCGAAACACCATATCCTTAACATACCCCCATAAGAAAAAATCGCAGGGGGTAAGATCAGGGCTTCTTGGAGGCCAGTGATGAAGTGCTCTGTCACGGGCTGCCTGGCGGCCGATCCATCGCCTCGGGTAGTTGACGTTCAGGTAGTTACGGACAGATAAGTGCCAATGTGGTCTCTCCATACAGTTGATTGTGGAATTTGCAGCTCTCTGCTAGCTCTGCGAGTCCATTTTCCTGGGCTGCGAACAAATGCTTGCTGGATGCGTGCTACATTTTCATCACTCGTTCTCGGCCGTCCAGAACTTTTCCCTTTGCACAAACACCCATTCTCTGTAAACTGTTTATACCAACGTTTAATACACCACCTAGCAGGAGGTTCAACACCATACTTCGTTCGAAATGCACGCTGAACAACTGTCGTCGATTCACTTCTGCCGTACTCAATAACACAAAAAGCTTTCTGTTGAGCGGTCGCCATCTTAGCATCAACTGACGCTGACGCCTAGTCAACAGCGCCTCAAGCGAACAAATGTACAACTAAATGAAACTTTATAGCTCCCTTAATTCGCCGACAGATAGTGCTTAGCTCTGCCTTTTGTCGTTGCAGAGTTTTAAATTCCTAAAGTTGTGGTATTCTTTTTGAATCACCCTGTACTTCATGACGCACTTTCCTCTGAATCATTTACTTATTTTATCACTTTACTGCAATAACACTTGTATCAACACTTCTACTTCTATACTAACAATGGCTCTCACGTGCAGATCTACGCACTACGCAACATAACAGTTCCGTATCCCGCGCTCGACTCTCTAGACGCGGCTGCCCGATAAGGCAAACACAACTAAACTAGCGATGTGACAGTACACTTACAGCCTTTGCAACGGAGGTACGTCCCAAGCAGTAACCTGTTGTTGAGTTTCTTTTGACGGAACACCAGAGCATCGTAGATATTCACATGCGCTTACAGAATGTCTGCGGAGACCTACCGGTGAACAAAAGCACGTTGAGTCGTTGGGTGAGGCGTCTGTAACCAGACCAACAAGGACGCGCAAACCTGTTTGATCTCCAGCGTGCCGGCCGGCTACACACAGCTATGATTCCTGCAATGCTGGAACGTGCGGACACGCTTATCCGACGTGATCGATAGATCACAATCAAACACCTCGCTGCTCATCTTGACGTCTCTGTTGGTAGTACTGACACACTTGTTCAGCAGCTTGGGTACTCAAATGTTTGTGCCTGCTGGCTTTCTCGCCGCCTAACAGAAAACCATGAAGAGCAACGAAGGACCATCTGTGCGGAATTGTTTGCGCGTTACGAGGGAGATAGTGACAATTTTTTGTCGAACATCGTCACAGGTGATAAAACATGGCTTCATAACTTCGAACTGGATACAACACGGCAATCCATGGAGTGACGCCTCTAACAATACCGCCACTTGCAAAGTAGGTCAGAAATCAGATTAATAATGTTGCTCACGCAGCATACGTTCGCTTTCTCAGGCAACAACAAAGTTATTGATTGTGGATGGTATTGTCAGAATGGAAATAATGAAGTCACTGTAAGAAAAAGTCATTAATTGTGGCCATTAACTTGAATGGATTCCCACGAAGATTTCGTCGAAGTTGTTATGGCTCATCTTGTTGATTCTAGGGTGATTCCACTTTGACTGCTAGAAGGTCCAGATCTGTATTTTAGCAATATTTGAAGACCTAACAAATGCGTTCTTCAGGAAATTCTTAATGATCAAACAATCCCAGATCATAACAATGGTATGGTAGAAATAATATTTGACTCGGTGTTCACGATCCACATTTTTATTAAACTTCTTGTAAGTCACATAGAATTCTTCTCAATTGTCACATCATCAAGAAAACAGTTTTGTATCAATCTTCATATATTTAATTTCCACTTTAACCAAACACAAGACTTGACTGTTCTTTTACAAAGCGAAATAACAACTTAACTTCTGCAAAGTGAAACGAAGACTGCTCTGTGCGCATTCGCGCCAAAACGATTACAAGTAAGTCAAAGATAATGACAGTCTCACAGAAATGAATACACACAAGAACCATATTACCGTAATATATCGATACATCGGAGTACCTATACATTAATGAAACCAAACGTGAATATTGTCACAAAAATACGTCTGTTACTTCGCAGAAAAGTAGTACGACATTACTGGTATCGATAACTGGGGATGGACTGCCGTAATGGTCACGTAAGTAAAGAACCATTACAAGCCACACCACCTCACTTCCAAAGGTTGGTAAAGCCATGGCGACGGTCTTCTGGGACTCTGAAGGTGTTATTCTGTTCGATGTCATCCCTCGTGGTGCAACGATCAACTCGGAACTGTATGCTGCTACCCTCAGGAAACGGAAGAAACGACTTCAGCGTGTTCATCGTCACAAAAATGCTAACGACCTTCTCCCCCTCCACGATACGCGAGACCTCACATAAGTCTGCGAACCCGAGACGAGCCCACGAAACTTCACTGGACTGTTCTCCCTCTTCCACCCTGCAACCTGGATCTCGCATCTTCCGACTTCCGTATGTTTGGCCCAATGAAGGATGCACTCCGCGGGGAGCAGTGCGTGGGTGACGAGGAGTTTATTGGCGCAGCAAGTCGTTGAGCGGACGTCGACCACTGCAGTGGAGTGGTGTACATTTTCTCCTACTAAGGCGGCGTTAAGACCGTCGCATTGAACGGAGATTAGGTTGAAAAGTAGCGTTTTGTAGCCAAAAGAATGGGTAATAATATGGTGTATTGGAACCTGAATAAAACGAACTTGCTTTCAGAAGAAAGGTGTTGACAGATGTGAAAAACACCGAACTACCAGTTTAATAAGTCACGGCTGCAAAATACCAACACGAATTCTTTACAGACGAATGGAAAAACTGGTAAAAGCCAGCCTCGGGGAAGATCAGTTAGGATTCCGTAGAAATGTTGGAACACGTGAGGCAATACTGACCCTACGACGTATCTCAGAAAATAGAGTAAGGAAAGGCAAACCTACATTTCTAGCATTTGTAGACTTAGAGAAAGCTTTTGACAATGTTGACTGGAATACTCTCTTTCAAATTCTGAAGGTGGCAGGGGTAAAATACAGGGAGCGGAAAGCCATTTAGAATTTGTGCTGAAACCAGATGGTAGTTATAGGAGTCGAGAGGCATGAAAGAGAAGCAGTGGTTGGGAAGGGAATGAGACAGGATTGTAGCCTATCCCAGATGCTATTCAATCTGTATATTCAGCAAGCAGTAAAGGAAACAAAAGAAAAATTCTGAGTAGGTATTAAAATCCATGGAGAAGAAATAAAAACTTTGAGGTTCACCGATAACATTATAATTCTGTCAGAGACAGCAAAGGATTTGTAAGAGCTGTTGAACTGAGTGGACAGTGTCTTGAAAGGAGGATACAAGATGAACATCAACAAAAGCAAAACGAGGATAATGGAATGTAGTCGAATTATGTCGGGCGATGCTGACAGAATTAAGTTAGGAAATGAGACGCTTAAAGTAGTAAAGGAGTTTCGCTATTTGGGGAGAAAAATAACTGATGTTGGTCGAAGTAGAGAGGATATAAAATGTAGACTGGCAATGGCAAGGAAAGCGTTTCTGAAGAAGAGAAATTTGTTAACCTTGAGTATAGATTTAAGTGTCAGGAAGTCGTTTCTGAAAGTATTTGCATGGAGTGTAGCCATGTATGGAAGTGAAACATGGACGATAAATGGTTTGGACAAGAAGAGAATAGAAGCTATCGAAATGTGGTGCTACAGAAGAATGCTGAAGATTAGATGGGTAGATCACATAACTAATATGGAGATATTGAATAGAATTGGGGAGAAGAGAAAATTGTGGCACAACTTGACTAGAAGAAGGGATCGGTTGGTAGGGCATATTCTGAGGCCGTCAAGGGATCACCAATTTAGTATTGGAGGGCAGCGTGGAGGGTAAAAATCGTAGAGGGAGACCAAGAGATGAATACACTAAGCAGATTCAGAAGGATGTAGGTTGCAGTAGGTACTGGGAGATGAAGAAACTTACACAGGATAGAGTAGCATGGAGAGCTGCATCAAACCATTCTCTGGACTGAAGACCATAACGACCACAACAACAAAAACATTACTTATTGAACGACTCTCGCATACGGATATAGAATGCCAAACTGTTTCATGAATTAACAGTGTAGGAAAAGACGGATTGCCATCTACCGTAAAGAAGACATGTCAAGGTGCAGATAGGCACAATTAAAAGACACTGACATGCAGGATTGGACCACAGCCTTCATCAGTAACAGACAGAGAGAGACACAAACACACCATTCACACAGTGTGTGTGTGTGTGTGTGTGTGTTTTACTGACGAAGGCTGTGGTCCAATCCTGTATGTCAGTGTCTTTTAATTGTGCCTGTCTGCACCTTGACATGTCATCCTTACGGTAAGTGGCAATCCGTCTTTTCCTACACTGTTAATATTCCTACCTGGAATTTCCATTGCTTGTTGTTTCATGAATTATTTAGCCAAACTGGAAACTTCAGCAGTCTAAGATACGTCGTGACCAACTACTATTCCGAGCGATAATGTTGCCGTAAGAATTCGCTGTTACGTTTCTGTGGTAAACGGTACACCGACATTCTCTTCGGAACGCTGTGGTCGTCGGATGGGAGAAATCAGTCTGCGCTGCCGCTACACAATCTCGTTTGCCAGCTTAGCGTGCGCGGCACCGACGTAAACAATCGATTAACGTCTTCTGGCGAGTGAACTTGGCATTGCCAGAGCTGGCAAAAAAGAAATACAGAAAAAATGCTGCCACGTCAAGGCCGCCGAGAGGCAAGCGGTGCCGTTAATCGGGCGGGCGTATGATTGTTGTCCGTTTGCTTGGCCGCTACCTGGTGTGTGGTTCATTTAAAAGTAAGTTATTCGTTGCTAAGGATAACTGAAGTCTGCCGCGATATGCACTTCAGTGAAGTCTCCGTCTCACGCATCAAAATATTTTTTTCAGGCTGTTGCCAAAGTCAAGAATTACGGCTTTCGATGGTCGGTAGACGGACACTTATACTGTGCACAGCTCCAGGCAGTCGTCAGATGATGGAGTTAAGGCGCACACCTTTCAACTTACAGACGACAAGCAGTTTTATGTGAAATTAATGAGTTCCCGGAGATGACATAAACTGGAATTTTCTTTTATTTCCTGTGTAAGTTGTACTTCTACCAGTAGCATTCACTTCCACATAAACATTTTAATCGCCACAACAAATGTAGACTGAAGCCTTAAATCTTTCTTCAGCTACCGTGTGCTTTTATGACCCACTTTTAAAACAGGTAGTTTTCAAGGTCGTCACAGCCTCCATTCTACACGTTTATTTTTATTTGTTATTTTATTTCGTGTATTTAAACGCCAAGTGCTGAGTTTAGCCGCTTCTTTTGAGATCAACATCCAAACGACTCCGTAATCGCAGTTTGTAGCACAATAACAATGACTATGCAGCAGCAAAGGCAATCTCAAAAAGAAAAAAATGTTGGCTTTAATATTAGACTCCGGGACGGTATTGACACTTTGTATTTATATGTAATATTAGTTCTTCAGATCGCCCGAACACCTCGGTGTCCCGGATAAGTACGAAGGCGGATCACGAAAAGTCAGTAATGAACATATAACAGCGGAACTAGCACAGATCATATCTTGAAATCTGCACAACGGTATCGTTCAACATAGTGAACACGCATCTGTAAACATTTGTATCGTTGAACCCAAGCATCAAAACCAGAGTAGAAAAATTCACAATTTAAGTTTGTATAGCGTGGTTACATACATTTCACTGTTAATAACGCTACTACCTCCTCGAATCATTTCACCAGCACGTCCTCGATTGGCGTGCGTGGTTTACATGCAAGGTCCCCGTGTCCGTTAGCGAGCTTCTTCACCCAACGCCGTACATTGCTGGTGTCCGTTACAGTGTTCCCCACATGAGGTTAAAATAGCTTTAAAATCATGGATCAAGAAGCAAAGCCTGAAAATTTTCAAACTGCTTTTGCTGCCTGGGTTAAACGATGGCGCAAATGTGTACAAATGTTTCGTGCCTATGTTGAACTACACAGGGCTATTACAAATGATTGAAGCGATTTCATAAATTCACTGTAGCTCCATTCATTGACATATGATCACGACACACTACAGATACGTAGAAAAACTCATAGTGTTGTTCGGCTGAAATCGCACTTCAGGTTTCTGCCGCCAGAGCGCTCGAGAGCGCAGTGAGACAAAGTGGCGACAGGAGCCGAGAAAGCGTATGTCGTGCTTGAAATGCACTCACATCAGTCAGTCATAACAGTGCAACGACACTTCAGGACGAAGTTCAACAAAGATCCACCAACTGCTAACTCCACTCGGCGATGGTATGCGCAGTTTTAAGCTTCTGGATGCCTCTGTAAGGGGAAATCAACGGGTCGGCCTGCAGTGAGCGAAGAAACGGTTGAACGCGTGCGGGCAAGTCTCACGCGTAGCCCGCGGAAGTCGACGAATAAAGCAAGCAGGGAGCTAAACGTACCACAGCCGACGGTTTGGAAAATCTTACGGAAAAGGCTAAAGCAGAAGCCTTACCGTTTACAATTGCTACAAGCCCTCACACCCGATGACAAAGTCAAACGCTTTGAATTTTCGGCACGGTTGCAACAGCTCATGGAAGAGGATGCGTTCAGTGCGAAACTTGTTTTCAGTGATGAAGCAACATTTTTTTCTTAATGGTGAAGTGAACAGACACAATGTGCGAATCTGGGCGGTAGAGAATCCTCACGCATTCGTGCAGCAAATTCGCAATTCACCAAAAGTTAACGTGTTTTGTGCAATCTCACGGTTTAAAGTTTACGGCCCCTTTTTCTTCTGCGAAAAAAACGTTACAGGACACGTGTATCTGGATATGCTGGAAAATTGGCTCATGCCACAACTGGAGACCGACAGCGCCGACTTCATCTTTCAACAGGATGGTGCTCCACCGCACTTCCGTCATGATGTTCGGCATTTCTTAAACAGGAGATTGGAAAACCGATGGATCGGTCGTGGTGGAGATCATGATCAGCAATTCATGTCATGGCCTCCACGCTCTCCCGACTTAACCCCATGCGATTTATTTCTGTGGGGTTATGTGAAAGATTCAGTGTTTAATCCTCCTCTACCAAGAAACGTGCCAGTACTGCGAGCTCGCATCAACGATGCTTTCCAACTCATTGATGGGGACATGCTGCGCCGAGTGTGGGAGGAACTTGATTATCGGCTTGATGTCTGCCGAATCACTAAAGGGGCACATATCGAACATTTTCGAATGCCTAAAAAAAACTTTTTGAGTTTTTGTATGTGTGTGCAAAGCATTGTGAAAATATCTCAAATAATAAAGTTATTGTAGAGCTGTGAAATCGCTTCAATCATTTGTAATAACCCTGTAGTATTGTGTAGAGGGCAGTTCAAGCTATGATCTGTATTAATTCCTCTTATTTAAGTTTCTATGGCTCAGGAAGCATTACGTTTTGATCCACCATCGTATAATTTTAATCTTTTTGATGTGTGGATTTGTAGGTTAGTTAACTGTTAAATGATATCTGGTGAGTGTTCATACAAATTCCTTCTTCAAATAATTGATTCTTAAATCATGCAAAATGGCATTTAGGATCTATCGTCAGATGCTCTGGTTGCTGAAGGATGTACACTTGCGTATGATGCACAGGCTCCGCAGTGGCACTTTATATGACTTCAGATATATTTGTTTGTCCCTGAAGGCGGCGTTTATACTAAATCCCCTCAAATTTACTACTGCCACAAATACACTACTGACCATTACAGTTGCCACACCAAGAAGAAAAGCAGATGATAAACGGGTATTCATTGGACAAATATATTATACCACAACTGACATGTGATTACATTTTCATGCAATTTGGGTGCATAGTTCCTGAGAAACGCCGTTTGTGTTGTGGTGTTAACGGCAGCCCACGCTTTGGACGCTAATTCCCTTATCCGGCTGCTGCTAATCTCCAACCAATGGTGTGGAATGACAGTGGAATGTTGTTGGGAGTCCATTACTTTAGATGTGATCGGGTTGCGGTGTGTTTGTTGCAAAATACGTCTAACCTCCCTTCTGGTTGTCAGATATGATCGCTCGAAACCTTGACAACATGTATTCCTGGCCTCACCTCCTCCAGCTATCCTGCATAGGGCCACTGTCACATCCAGGTCCCTCACAAATAAACTGCGTGATTCGAAAAGCCGGCCAAATGCAAACCCGATGATGAGCTCCCCTTCAAACTCTGTAAAGTGCTTATAACGATGTCGCATGCAAGTATGCGGCATCTCGGAGTCCTTCACAGGGATCAGTGAAAATCTGATGCTATTAACGCTCCTTACATATCCTACCGGACCTGGTAATAACACTGTACACCAACAACGCTAATGAACTCATGTGGCCGTTCCGCCTGTCACAGAGAATGCCAACTCTAATCATTTCAGTACCCGCCGGTGGTGTGTACGTGTAGGAAGTTACAGTGACGTTCGATCGTCTCTACTACGGGTTGCTTTATTTTTTCTGTCAGTGAATGTATATCACACGAGGATGCGTCCGGAGAGCCTTTCACTGGGAGAGGTGGCGCAGTGCTCAGCACTCTGGAGTCGCATTCGGCAGGATGACAGTTCAAGTCTCCGTCAGAGCATCCAGATCTATCTTTACACTGACTCCAGTAAATCGCTTAAGCTTTACGAACTGCTCATTCTGCATGCAAACTTTCCCTTACAGTCCATACCTAGACACGAACAACAACTGCAATGTTTCAAAGCAAAGCAATACTGGAATTGATGTATGATTGCACTTCCATTGTTTGAGATGGACCTCCGATACCCCGTAAAATATCCGTCGAAGCATTCCACAGAACAGTTCGACACTTGCGTAACTACAGTAGCCCTATGGCCAGCTGTACCATTTCCTTCTCTGGGAACTTCCGTCAAATCTCACCAGTAATCGCAACAGGTATGAGGGTTGTTTTTTAATTAAGGGCCGTTTTTATTTTAAAAAAAAGATACAAATACTTTTGTAAAAAAACTTTTATTTTCTGATTCTACACACTTTTACCTATTTTTCTACATAGTTGCCTTGTTTACTTAAGCGCTTGTCGTACCGTACAACTAAGTTTTTAATTCCCTCTTCAAAGAATTCGGCCGCCTGCTCCGACAGCCAAGAGTTCACGGCCGCTTTCACTTCATCGTCGTCATTGAAGCACTGCCCGCCAAGATGGTGTTTCAGGTACCGGAAAAGGTGAAAATCGCTAGGAGCAAGGTCGGGGCTGTATGGTGGACGGTCCAAAACTTCCCAGCCAAAAGAATCAATCAAATCCCGAGTTTTTTGAGAGGTGTGAGGCCTAGCATTATCGTGCAGGAGCAAAACTCCTTTTGTCAGCATGCCGCGCCTTTTGTTTTGAATTGCTCTGCGGAGCTTCTTTAGAGTTGCACAGTAGGCATCAGAGTTGATTGTCGTTCCTCGTGGCATAAAGTCCACTAGCAAAACACCGCGCCGGTCCCAGAACACAGTTGCCATAATCTTGCGCTTTGACGGCGTCTGTTTGGCTTTGACCTTGACGGGTGAGGTTGTGTGTCGCCATTCCATCGATTGTCGCTTGCTTTCGGGAGTGATATGGGATACCCATGTTTCATCTCCAGTGACAATTTGACTCAACATGTCATCCCCTTCTTCCTCGTAACGAATCAAAAAGTCCAATGAAGTGGCAAATCTCTTCTCTTTGTGGTCCTCTGTGAGGAGTCTGGGTACCCACCGAGAACACAGTTTCTTAAAGTTTAGGTTTTCAGACACAATTTTGCACAAAACCGATCTTGAAACTTGTGGGAATTCCAAACAAAGAGTGGAAATTGTGAATCTTCTGTCCTCACGAATCTTTGTTTCGACTGCAGCCACCAAATCATCAGTGATCACAGAGGGCCGGCCGGAGCGTTCTTCGTCACGGACGTTTTGACGGCCATTTTTAAACTATCTAACCTATTGACGCACTTTACCTTCACTCATTGCATTCAAGCCATAAACTTCTGCTAACTGACGATGAATTTCTGCAGCTGATAGGCTTCTCGCGGTCGTATCATTGACCGTATCTCACACGCGGCGGGCGATTCAATAATCGTAAACATTATAAAGTAGCACAGCGATGCGTACACGTCAGCTACAGAGCTGCAACCTGCATCAGAGTGAACGGGAAGGATGCCGGCAAGTGGCGCGGTGGCTTGTTGCGGCGTCCGCGCGAACTACGGGACTATACGCGCGAACGGCCCTTACTTAAAAAACAACCCTCGTATTTTGTGGTAAGGTGTTATGTGACCAAACTACTGAGGTCATCGGTCCCTAAGATTACACACTACTTAATCTAACTTAAACTAACTTACGGTAAGGACGACACACACATCCATGCCCCCTCCGACCCGACGGTGGAGGGGGGCGGGGGGGGGGGGGGGGGGGGAAGCCGCGCCCATGACCGCGCGGTAATCGCAACAGGAGAACAGACGAAGTCAATGCATCTGCAATTGCCAATTAGCATAGCTTATTAATAAAGCTCCAGTATTAATAACACAAACGAAAACTTACAGTGAGGAATGCACAATTGCACAAAAAGTCTAAGCTTAACATTAGCCATGGAATTTCCGGGAGTTTGGATTGGATTGTTTGGGGGAAGAGACCAAACAACGAGGTCATCGGTCTCATCGGATGAGGGAAGGACGGGGAAGGAAGTCGGCCGTGCCCTTTCAAAGGAACCATCCCGGCATTTGCCTGGAGCGATTTAGGGAAATCACGGAAAACCTAAATCTGGATGGCCGGACGCGTTTCCGGAAGTAATATCTTCCCCATATTGATATCGATACAACATCGAGATCCTCTATTCTCTGGATAGATGAAGTATCAATACACATAATTAAGTTCGTACTGAGAGCTCGGAGTGCGTGTCCTAATTTAGCCCTTGCCCGGTTTTTTTCTTTTTTTTATATCATTAGACATATCGACTTGAAACTGTTTTCCTGTTTTCGTCTTTATGAAGATTATCGATTTCCTAGAGGCCAGCTGGAGCGGTGCGTGGACGGTTGCCGGTGAGCATTTTGCAGTTTAGACGTCGGATAACTGAATATTTCTGAAAACTGTTATATAGTTACAGGGCTTATAATTGTTCACTTTGCAGTAGTCACTAGTTTAACCTTGTCTCGAGGGTCCAAGTGAAGCTGGCGACTTTTAAGTGGACAGGTTTTATAAGTGCAACAGTGCAGGGAATTAATGTGGTTCTGGCAGTAAATGATTCCGAGAAAATCTGCGGAGTCGTACCTCGCGTAATTTGTCTCGTGTGTCGCTCACGTGAGTGCGTGATCCCTTGCGGTGCGCGAAAGGCACGCGATTGAAGTTTTGCGTCTGAGACGTAAGCAACATTTTAACCGTGCTCCGTGAATAGGTCAGTGCACCTGGAATTCGATGCGATGGGCGTTTGATGAAAGTATCAGCGCTAACGGAGAGCATTTTGAAATTATCGTGTGAGAAAGGGTTCCCGTTGTACAGTGGTGCGTTTTGTTCCAGACTGTTTCCATGATTATTGTATTCTGGAGTGCTATAAAAATAATTTCAAACATGGGAATAGAGCGTTTCCTGATCCATATCCATATAAAATATTTCTTCTCCTATTTGTGGTGAATCTGTCCTGAAAGTCCGACTGTACCTCTTGGTTGTATAAAACGTTGCTGTATACCAATACCATTCCACTTACCTGATTAGTTATTTTATTCCGTACTGCCACAATGTCGCTCAGTAAATAGCATTCCTGTGCGATAAGCAGCCGGATTTTTTGAGACGAGTGCTTAACTTGTTTACGTGGATGTGGAGCCATCAGCAGACGCAGCCTAGAGATCTGGAGTAGCTCCAAGTAACGCGGCTTGGATACTGTTGTTCACCACCCGTACTAATACCTCCACAGAATACATCAGCTGCGAGTCAAGATTATCTGTAAGTTGGAAGAACGATGCGAGGTTAACGTCATGAACAAACAGAGGCTAATCTGTATTTGATAGGCAGAGGCATAGACTGATGAATTGCTGGAAACGACCATTTCTTTACGAGGAATCTGAACCGCGTTTAGTGACAGTGTGAGAATAAATACTTTATTCTTTCACACCTTGTCCGATGGTCACGAGATTCGTTTGGTGAAACAGCCTTCGTCCCTGGGATGTAAAATGAAGTAAGGACGCACTTCTTATTGCAGTGTAATCCAATGAAATTATTTAACGTTATGAAATAGCATTCTGTTACAGTACTAGTATGGATTAAAACATATCCTAAATCATTCGTTCTTATAAGTGTTTCTCTGAAGATACTCGTTCGTGGAGTAAAAGAATTTGATCCAAAGAAAATCATTTAATTGTCTAAAGTTGCACCACGTTATCTATTACCAGTTTCATATGCTCTCATAGGTTGCTTAATACATGTATAGCTCTGTATCGGAATCTTTTCTGCTGTGCTGTTATTTCCTTCAAGTCTTTGTTACGGTCTTTCTTAGCACTAGAGCCATTCTCATGCAGAGCACTACTTTTTTTGAGAAAAGAGAAATATTGCTAACTACAGAGAGATATAATGAATAAGTGCCCTATCAAACAGTTGTCAAAATCTTAAGTTGAATGTAGAAACCCCCACAGGACGTTATGGACAGTAGATGCAATTCCTGTATCAGTGTTCTCAAAATACTACTCCCGTAAGTCCAGTTTCCTCTTAAAATGGTTCCATTATTCGTGAGTGAATGGTTATACAAAAGAAACTAGTTTATCATTTTAAAATCATCTACAGTAGAATTCATGCGTACTCAAAATGTAGCTGAACTAAGCCGATTAATCCTTGCTTATCAGTTGCCGAATTAAGATCGTGATATGTCTGTAGTCCTAGCACTTCACACTATCTACACATCTGGCCATTAAAATTGCTACACGAAGAAGAAATGCAGATGATAAACGGGTATTCATTGGACAAATATATTACACTAGAACTGACATGTGATTACATTTTCACGCAATTTGGGTGCATAGATCCTGAGAAATCAGTACCCAGAACAACCACCTCTGGCAGTAATAACGGCCTTGATACGCCTGGGCATTGAGTCAAACAGAGCTTGGATGGCGTGTACAGGTACAGCTGCACATGCAGCTTCAACACGATACCACAGTTCATCAAGAGTAGTGACTGGCGTATTGTGACAAGCCAGTTGCTCGGCCACCATTGACCAGTCGTTTTCAATTAGTGAGAGGTCTGGAGAATGTGCTGGCCAGGGCAGAAGTCGTTCATTTTCTGTATCCTGAAAGGCCCGTACAAGACCTGCAACATGCGGTCGTGCATTATCCTGCTGAAATGTACGGTTTCGCAGGGATCGAATGAAGGGTAGAGCCGCGGGTCGTAACGCATCTGAAATGTAACGTCCGCTGTTCAAAGTGCCGTCAGTGCGAACAAGAGGTGACAGAGACGTGTAACCAATGGCACCCCATACCATCACGCCGGGGGATACGCCAGTATGGCGATGACGAATACACGCTTCCAATGTGCGTTCTCCGCGATGTCGCCAAACACGGATGCGACCATCATGACGCTCTGAACAGAACCTGGATTCATCCGAAAAAATGAAGTTTTGCCATTCGTGCACCCAGGTTCGTCGTTGAGTACACCATCGCAGGCCCTCCTGTCTGTGATGCAGCGTCAAGGGTAACCGCAGCCTTGGTCTCCGAGCTGATAGTCCATGCTGCTGCAAACGTGTTCGAACTGTTCGTGCAGATGGTTGTTGTCTTGCAAACGTCCCCATCTGTTGACTCAGGGATCGAGACGTGGCTGCACGATCCGATACAGCCATGCGGATAAGATGCCTGTCATCTCGACTGCTAGTGATACGAGGCCGTTGGGATCCAGCACGGCGTTCCGTATTACCCTCCTGAACCCACCGATTCCACATTCTGTTAACAGTCATTGGATCTCGACCAACGCGAGCAGCAATGTCGCGATACGATAAACCGCACTCGCGATAGGCTACAATCCGACCTTTATCAAAGTCGGAAACATGATGGTACGCATTTCTCCTCCTTACACGAGGCATCGCAACAACGTTCCACCAGGCAACGCCGGTCAACTGCTGTTGGCGTATGAGAAATCGGTTGGAAACTTTCCCCATTTCACCACGTTGTAGGTGTCCCCACCGGCGCGAACCTTGTGTGAATGCTCTGAAAAGCTAATCATTTGCATATCACAGCATCTTCTTCCTGTCGGTTAAATTTCGCGTCTGTAGCACGTCATCTTCATGGTGTATTAATTTTAATGGCCAGTAGTGTATAATGTTACTCAACCTGCCATCCACAATCTGTTGATTTTTTTTGACATGTTTCATTATATTGATTTTTATTCCTGTACTTTTGTCACATGCAAAAAGGGCAAAATTTGCACCTTCTGAAAATATAAGTTAAAGGTAATTTATGTATATCAAAAAAAGCGGACCCAACATAGAACCCTGTGGTAAGTCACATTCGTTTGCTTCAAATTTTTGAGTGCCTATTAGTATTTTTAGTTTACTGTGATAGAATTGCGTTAAAGCGTCTCTCTCTCTTTCTGTCTGTCTGTCTGTCTGTGTGTGTGTCTAAATTACTGTAAACCTAAGACACTGCTGAGGCACTGCACTTCATCTAGTACGTTTCGCACAGAGGTTCCGTAATGTGACGCAACTGAGTGGTGCTGGATAAGCGCTGGAGATCGGCCCCTGGCGCGCTCGCTGCCTTGCGCCTCTCCGTAATTGGCAGCCTGATGACTGGCCAGCGCGCGCAGGAACTCCGTCGGCGACAGCGGATTCCACACCCACTGGCTGCACACAGCCTCTCTCCCTCTCTCCCTCTCCCTGGCAGTGCGTGCGCCCCAGTTGACGCAACCGCAGGAGGCACCAGCTTCGCTTCCGGTGGACCGCCTCCACCTCTCACTGCGCCAATTATCTCTGCTCTGGATAGGGCTCGCGTAACCACCCGTCGCTCGCGTAACCTCGCTACACCACTGACCACCGCGTTTAAAGAGTTGTATCAAAAGTACTTTTTCAAACTTTGTTGCTGGACCATCACCCTTCAGCAAGATACAAACGTCCGTATGAACGTATCTTTTATTTATTTATTTGCTGGTACTCAGCAGCTGCTTCCTAGGGACTATATGTAGCATCTCGTTTTTATATATCTACGTGACCACTCTGCTAGTCACAATAAAGCGCCTGGCAGAGGGTTCAATGAACCACCTTCAAGCTGTCTCTCTACAGCTCCACTCTCGAACGGCGCGCGGGACAAACGACCACTTAAATTTTTCTGTGCGAGCTCTGATTACTCTTATTTTATCGTGATGATCATTTCTCCCTATGTAAGTGGGTGCCAACAGAATGTTTTCGCAATCGGAGGAGAAAACTGGTGATCGAAATTTCATGAGAAGATCCCGTCGCAACGAAAAACGCCTTTGTTTTAATGATTGCCACACCAATTCACGTATCGTGTCTGTGACACTATCTCCCTTATTTCGCGATAATACAAAACGAGCTGCCCTTCTTTGTACTTTTACGATGTCATCCGTCAGTCCCACCTGATGCGGAACCCACACCGCACAGCAATACTGCAGAATAGGCGGAAAAGCGACATGTAAGCAGTCTCTTTAGTGGACCTGTTGCACCTTCTAAGTGTTCTGCCAATGATTCGCAGTCTTTGGTTTGCTCTACCCACAATATTATCTATGTGATCGTTCCAATTTAGGATATTTGTAATTGTAATCCATAAGTATTTAGTTGAATTTACAGCCTTTAGATTTCTGTGACTTATCGCGTAATCGAAATTTAACTGATTTCTTTTAGTACTCATGTAAATCACACTTTTCTTTATTCAGGGTCAATTGCCACTTTTCGCACCATACAGATATCTTGTCTAAATCATTTTGCAAGTCGTTTTGATCATCTGATGACTGTACAAGACGGCAAATGACAGCATCATCTCCAAACAATCTAAGATGGCTACTCAGATTGTCTCCTATGTCGTTAATATAGATCAGAAACAATAGAGGGCCTGTAACACTTCCTTGGAGAACGCCGGATATTTCTTCTGTTTTACTCGATGACTTTCCGTCTATTAGTACGAAGTGTGACATTTCTGACAGGAAATCACGAATCCAGTTGCACAACTGAAGCGATACTCCGTAGGCACGCAGTTTGGTTAGAAGACGCTTTTGAGGATTGATGTGTTTTGACATCCCCTGTGGATAGAACTTATTACTTCATGAGTATAAAGACCTAGCTGTGTTTCACAACAACGATATTTTCTGAATTCTTGCTGACTATGTGTCAATAAATCGTTATGTTCGAGGTAGTTCATAATGATCGAATACCAAAACCCTACTGCAAATCGACGTTAGTGATATAGGCCTGTAATTCAGCGGATTATCCTACTTCCCTTTTTGGTTATTGGTGTGACTTGAGCAATTTTCCAGTGCTTAGGTACGAATCTTTCTGTGAGCGAGTGGTTGTATATAATTGCTAAACATGGAGCTATTTTATCAGCATACTGTGAGGGGAACCTGACTGGTATAGAATACGGACCGGAGGCTTTGCCTTTATTAAGTGATTCGAGCTGCTTTGTTACACTGAGGATACCTACTATGTTTCTCATCTTGGCGGTTGTTCTTGATTGGAATTCAGGAATATCTACGTCTTCTTCTTTGGTGAAGGAGTTTCGGAAAACCGTGTTTAATAACTCTGCTTTAGTGGTACTGTCACCAGTGACTTCACCGTTGTTATCGCGCAGTGAAGGTATTGGATTGCGTCTTGCTTCTGGTGTGCTTTATGTATGGCCAGAATCTCTTTGGGTTTTCTGCCAGATTTTGAGACAGAATTTCGTTGTGGAAATTACGAAAAGCATCTCGCATTGAAGTACACGCTGTATTTCCAACTTCTGTAAAACTTTGCCAACTTGTGGATACCTATCTTTAGAAGCACACTGGACGCACACCAACAGACATCGTCCTGATGTCGTGTGACACTGCCTGTAACTTTGACATGGCCTCAGTTACCTCAATAAATTTCTTCAAAAACGAAAAAAGAAAAACGCTGTACGAGCAGGCCGTGAAGGTCCAAGGTACCGACCGGCCGCCGTGTCATCCTCAGCCCTTAGACACCACCGGATGCGGATACAGAGGGGCACGTGGTCAGCACACCGCTCTACGGCCGTTGTCAGTTTTCGTAACCGGTGCCGCTACTTCTCAGTCAAGTAGCTCCTCAGTTGCCCTCACAAGGGCTGAGTGCACCCCGCTTGCCTACAGCGCTCGGGGGACCCAGACGGTGACCCATCCAAGTGCTGGCGAAGCCCGACACCGCTTAACTTCGGTGACCTGACGGGAGCTGGTGTTACCACTGCGGCAATATATGCTGTATCCAGATGAAACCACTCATTGAGGATTACATCACGTAGAGTCATCAAACTTCGGGAATGTTGATTGCTACTTTTCATCCTCTGTCCCAAGTAGTCACAGACATTTTCTGTGGGATTGAGATAGGGGGGGGGGGGGGGGTCATTCGAGGTCCCATACGATGCATGAGTTTTTGTCACACAAACGGTTCGATAAAGCCTTCTTATCTTGTAAGACGGGAGAGTCCACAGCATATTCATGACGAAGATATAGAAGGTAAGGGCAACATTTGGTCACGGCAATCTGAATGAGGAGGCCCAGGTGTTAGTAGGAAATAAACCAGCGTAATATCACAGAACGACCTCCGCTGGAGTTATCGTCTCCACACACAGCACGTTAATCTCCTCATTGGACACTTGCCGCCTCCTCACATTTGGAAACGAGCCAAAATCGCGATTCGTCTGACTACACTATGATCAGATATACATGTCCTGTAAACTGACTTGTCCCACTTCATTTAAAGAAAATATTCGTTCAAATGATACGTGGAACATGCAGCTCACTGATTGACCTACACCAAAACAATTTCACACCTCGTGTTCGTTACTCCAAGCACTGCCGGGGCGCAACACGACGTTGCTGCAGCCGGCAGAACAGACGTGGATACTAGAGAAGCCTAGGGCTCACTAGTTAGCGCGTGAAAACGACTCCTGTCATAAAACGTCATTGCCCTCGGCAGCTGACCGTGGCGACAGCGGTTTTCCCTGCACAGTCTCGGAGGTGGGTGGCCCATGTGTCGCGCACATCTGGGTTGGGTTGGGTTGTTTGGGGGAAGGAGAATAGACAGCGAGGTCATCGGTCTCTTCGGATTAGGGAAGGACGGGGAAGGAAGTCGGCAGTCCCCTTTCAAAGGAACCATCCCGGCATTTGCCAGGAGCGATGTAGGGAAATCACGGAAAACCTAAATCAGGAAGGCCGGACGCGGGATTGAACCGTCGTCCTCCAGAATGCGAGTCCAGTGTGCTAACCACTGCACCACCTCGCTCGGTGCGCACATCTGGTCACGATCAGCTGCGCTGACACCACTTCTGCTTTAGTCTGCACTCAACCATCATGCTGATGATCAAAGCGAGGTCTGACGTCACCCAAGCTGTGTAAAACGAGGAACTACACCATTCACAGTGTAGCCAGCCATCTCTCCCCATCAGCTAACATGAACGCATTTATCATACGTTTTAAACTTGTTTGCAGTTGAGGTTTACTATATCTTGCTAAATCAGTACTGAGTTTATTTTGGGCTGCATGTAACCTGTCTTGTTTTATGACATTTGCTTTGTTGTAAGTATGACAGCTGAGTAGCTACAAAATTTTAGTTGTTTAGTATAAAGAGCAGGATGTTAAGTCGTCCGTAGTTCACTAATCACACTGTTTCTTTTGTTTACAGGTAAGTTTCGCCTCTCAACCTCCATCAGGAACAGCGAAAGCGTTGAGAGTAAGTAGTGAATTACACAACATTAGCCAAATGACTCGAACACGAACTTCCGTCGTTTCAGTATCCAAAAACATGTAGAAACCTCCCATATACACACATGAAAAAAAGTTTTGCATCACCCCAGTTCCCAGAACTCCTGAAGATAAACGTTGACTGTGGATTTTGTATCACAGACACAGTCCCTTTGATTGTTCAGAGATGTCACTAAACCCGCGCCGGCCGGAGTGGCCGTGCGGTTCTGGGCGCTTCAGTTTGGAACCGCGTGACCGCTACGGTCGCAGGTTCGAATCCTGCCTCGGGCATGGATGTGTGTGATGTCCTTAGGTTGGTTAGGTTTAAGTAGTTCTAAGTTCTAGGGGGCTGATGACCTCAGATGTTAAGTCCCATAGTGCTCAGAGCCATTTGAACCATTTTGAACTAAACCCGCCCAAAGATGTAAACAACCATGCATGAGCAGCGCCTATTAGACGGAGGGGGTCCGACAGCCGATCAGTTCCAGTCACTCCACCAGGAAGGAGGTACACAGCTTGTGTTGTTTGTAGTTCAACCATGACTAGACGGTCAGTACCGCTGATCGAGCGCGTCCGCATTGTTACTTTGTGCCAGAAAGGGCCCTCAACAAGGGAAGTATCCAGGCGTCTCGGAGTGAACCAAAGAGATGTTGCTCGCACATGGAGCAGATACAGAGAGACAGGAACTGTCGATGACATGCCTCGCTCAGGCCGCCCAAGGGTTACTACTGCAGTGGATGACCGCTACCTACGGATTATGGCTCGGAGGAACCCTGGCAGCAACGCCACCATGTTGAATAATGCTTTTCGTGCAGCCACAGGACGTCGTGTTACGACTCAAACTGTGCGCAATAGGCTGCATGATTCGAAACTTCACTTCCGACGTCCATGGCGAGGTCCATCTTTACAACCACCAGACCATGCAGCTCGGTACAGAAGGACCCAACAACATGCCGAATGGACCGCTGAGGATTGACATCACGCTCTCTTTACCGATCAGTGTCGCATATGCCTTCAACTAGACAACCGTCGGAGACGTGTTTGGAGGCAACCCGTTCAGGCTGAACGCCTTAGACACACTCTCCAGCGAGTGCAGCAAGGTGGAGGTTCCCTGCTGTTTTGAGGTGGCATTATGTGGGGCCGACGTACGCCGCTGGTGGTCATCGAAGACGCCATAATGGCTGTGCGATACATGAATGCCATCCTCCATCAGCAGGATATTGCCGAGGCATTCTTCTTCATGGAGCACAATTTGTGCGCCCATCGTGCACATCTTGTGAATGACTTCCTTCAGGGTTACAACATCGCTCGACTAGAGTGGCCAGCATGTTCTCCAGACATGAACCATATCGAACATGCCTGGGATAGATGGAACAGGGCTGTTTATTGACGACGTGACCCACCAATCACTCTGAGGGATCTACGCGGAATCGCTGTTGAGGAGTGGGACCTTCTGTACCAACAGTGCCTTGATGAACTTGTGGATAGTATGCCACGACGAATACAGACATGCATCAATGCAAGAGGGCGTGCTACTGGGTATTAGAGGTATCTGCGTGTACAGCAATCTGGACCATCACCTCTGAAGGTCTCGCTGTATGGTAGTACAACATGCATTGTGTGGTTTTCATGAGCAATAAAAAGGGTAGAAATGATGTTTATGTTGATCTCTATTCCAATTTTCTGTACAGGTTCCGGAACTCTCGGAACCGAGGTGATGCAAAACTTTTTTTTAATGTGTGTATATGTCAGAACTGTCAGCTGATAACTAAGCAGTGAGACCTGTGTGAGAAGGTTTATATTACCGTATGCAATTATTTTCCAAGGCTTAGACAATATTGAATATTACTCAAAACAATCCATGTGACCTGAAAAAATTTGTTCGCAAGTGGATAACAAATAGATGCGCGGTACCCATCTTTTATGCCCCGTAACCACATGATAGGGTGCCTCGTTAGCTTGTAACTGTTGTACTGTGTAATCCAATGTGCTTGCAAAGATGGACCTCGCCATGGACGTCGGGACTAAAGTTGCGCATCATGCAGCCTATTGCGCACAGTTTGTGTCGTAACACGATGTCCTATGCATGAGCAGCGCCTATTAGACGGAGGGGGTCCGACAGCCGATTAGTTCCAGTCACTCCACCAGGAAGGAGGTACACAGCTTGTGTTGTTTGTAGTTCAACCATGACTAGACGGTCAGTACCGCTGATCGAGCGCGTTCGCATTGTTACTTTGTGCCAGGAAGGAGAAAAAAGAAGTA
The DNA here is from genome assembly GCF_023864345.2 of Schistocerca serialis cubense. NCBI lineage: Eukaryota > Metazoa > Arthropoda > Insecta > Orthoptera > Acrididae > Schistocerca > Schistocerca serialis. Next base: position 18,130,928 of record NC_064641.1, read on the forward strand.
GGTTATTGTTATCAGTTGCACTAGATTGCTATGTTCTTGCATTCATCACGTGCTCAATGCTCTTAAAAATATATCAGTATTAAGATGTTAACTCGTTACGTTGAGTTGTCTAGAGTTGCTATCTTGAGCTATCATATGTTATCGAATACACGCGGTGTTTCTAAAATGACAAGATAAACTTCAAACGACGATAGAGAACCATAGAAGATGGACAGTTATAGAAAAGAATCTCTGTACTGCAACGTCCCATTCAGGAACCGTGCTATAATCTGACAGTCATTATAATACAACGATAGCCTTCAAGTACCAGTACAATAGTAGGCAATCTTGCCATGTAGCTACAGAAGAAGTGCTGGAGCCCTTCCTGCGGAACATTCCACACAAAAAAACAACGAAAATTCGTTATTCGATTCATGTATGGGACTTATCAGATGTCAAGAAATCTGTCTACTTTTGACGGTACTTGCCACCCAGAATGACACCATGTGAGCTCACGTCGAGACAGATCGATGTTGCCCATATGTCGGTGGATTTGAATGGAATGTAGTGAAACCAATACTACGTAGACCATAATTGTTGGGAGACGTGAATATTAACCTCGAATACCACCAAGAGCGCTGCTGAGCTTTGGTTCCAGTGAAGAGTGAACAGCACCACACGTCCTTACATCGTGGGACGCTGTGGAAGGTTTAGAATTTAGCTCAGCACTCTGGCGCAAAGTATGAGGACCAACACTACCTCTCCTATTTCCGTCGATCGCAGTACGGGATTTTTTTTTTTTTTTTAAGTATCTGGCAATCTCAGTTTGAGCCTCCGCTGACGTATTAGGTACTTCGAGTGGGTGTCATGGGACGGGATACACCTTCATTGCACTGTCTGACTCATCTTCATCCATAATGTCTAAGTTTCGTCGTATGCCGCTAGTATTGCCCGAGAGCGTTTATTTGTTCTATTTTACAGCCACTTCTGTGCTCCAATTTCAGGATCGATTCCAGCTATTTGCTGACATCGTCTTCGAATTTTTGTGCTCTATGCACATGTACCAATGAGTTCACGCTCTTATATCTTAATATTTACAAAAGATGGAAAATTTTAGAAGTTTTCATATTCACAACCACGCCTCTTCATTTTTTCGTGTTTTTATTAGTTTCCGATACACATACTTGGAGCTGCAACACTTGCACCCGTCTTCAAAACCACAGTCGGTTCTCTCAAATGGGATAATTAATGTCTGAGATATGATAGTGTTTATGAACACGTGTGGATTCCGTAAACTCAAAAATTCTTGGACTCACTTTGCATATTTACAGATGGCGGCATCCTCCACCACTGATAGCGGAGAAGAATGACACATATTGTGATTCTTACTCCATAAGGCGACTCCAAGATATGTGACATTATTTCTATTTTGAGCCTAGCAAATGGGTGTTTGTATTACGTCGACAGAAACTGCCGTCACTTGCAATTGCCTTTCAACGTCTGGAATTGATGTTAAAGATGTCTTCACACACAAAAAGCATTCTACATCTACATCCATACTCCGCAAGCCACCAGACGGTGTGTGGCGGAGGGTACCTTGAGTACCTCTATCGGTTCTCCCTTCTAGTCCAGTCTCGTATTGTTCGTGGAAAGAAGGATTGTCGGTATGCCTCTGTGTGGGCTCTAATCTCTCTGATTTTATCCTCATGGTCTCTTCGCGAGATATACGTAGGAGGGAGCAATATACTGCTTGATTCCCCGGTGAAGGTATGTTCTCGAAACTTCAACAAAAGCCCTTATCGAGCTACTGAGCGTCTCTCCTGCAAAGTCTTCCACTGGAGTTTATCTATCATCTCCGTAACGCTTTCGCTATTACTAAATGATCCTGTAACGAAGCGCGCTGCTCTCCGTTGGATCTTCTCTATCTCTTCTATCAACCCTATCTGGTACGGATCCCACACTGCTGAGCAGTATTCGAGCAGTGTGCGAACAAGCGTACTGTAACCTACTTCCTTTGTTTTCGGATTGCATTTCCTTAGGATTCTTCCAATGAATCTCAGTGTGGCATCTGCTTTACCGACGATCAACTTTATATGATCATTCCATTTTAAATCACTCCTAATGCCTACTCCCAGATAATTTATGGAATTAACTCCTTCCAGCTGCTGACCTGCTATATTGTAGTTAAATGATAAGCGATCTTTCTTTCTATGTATTCGCAGCACATTACACTTGTCTACATTGAGATTCAATTGCCATTCCCTGCACCATGCGTCAATTCGCTGCAGATCCTTCTGCATTTGAGTACAATTTTCCATTGTTACGACCTCTCGATATACCACAGCATCATCCTCTAAAAGCCTCAGTGAACTTCCAATGTCATCCACAAGGTCATTTATGCATATTGTGAATAGCAACGGTCCTACGACACTCCCCTGCGGCACAACTGAAATCACTCTTACTTCGGAAGACTTCTCTCCATTGAGAATGACATGCTGCGTTCCGTTATCTAGGAGCTCTTCAATCCAGTCACACAATTGGTCTGATAGTCCATATGCTCTTACTTTGTTCATTAAACGACTGTGGGGAACTGTATCGAACGCCTTGCGGAAGTCAAGAAACACGGCATCTACCTGGGAACCCGTGTCTCTGGCCATAGCATTTTGCACCTTCAGGATCCGAACCGGTAGCCTCTGGGGCTAACGGAGGAGTATTGTGCGGAGAAAGGAGCAATGACAGGAAGATAACATCGAATCACTTTCGTAGATCGAGGTGAGAAACGACCGTGTGTGACGTGGGTGGGAGTGACTGTATCTGTCGCGCCGCGTGTTGCTGTCCCTGGCGCGCCATTTCCCGGTGCCAGCCGCGGCTGACTGCGGGAGAAAGCAGGCGGTCAGCGCGGGCCGGCGTCTGTCTCCAAGCCGGGCGGCGCGCCTATAAGGAGAACGCGCGCCCCGCACTGCAAAGTAGTTGGCGGCTCCGTTCGGGGAGAGACTCGGCACTAATTACCAGCCTGCCTGGCCTGGTTCTGCTCAGACGTCGCTGAAAGCCGGCCACAAATGCCGGAGAAAGACACCAGCCTACGGAGGAATTCCTATTAGATCTGACATCAAATGCGCGGCTTTAGCTTCATTGTACCCAGGGTGTTACAAAAAGGTACGGCCAAAACTTTCAGGAAACATTCCTCACACACAAATAAAGAAAAGATGTTATGTGGACGTGTGTCCGGAAACGCTTAATTTCCATGTTAGAGCTCATTTTAGTTTCGTCAGTATGTACTGTACTTCCTCGATTCACCGCTACAATTTTCACAATCAACACGAGTGGGCTGACGAGAATCCGCACGCAATTGTGCAATCACGTCATCAACACAGATTTTCTGTGAACGTTTGGGCAGGCATTGTTGGTGATGTCTCGATAGGGCCCCATGTTCCTCCACCTAAATGGCTCCGAGCACTATGGGACTTAACACCTGTGGTCACCAGTCCCCTAGAAGTTAGAACTACTTAAACCTAACTAACCTAGGGACATCACACACATCCATGCAGGCAGGATTCGAACCTGCGACCGTAGCAGCCGCGCGGTTCCGGACTGCGCGCCTAGAACCGCTAGACCACCGCGGCCGGCTCCTCCACCTACTCTCAATGGAGCACGTTATCATGATTACATACGGGATACTCTACCTGTGCTGCTAGAACATGTGCCTTTACAAGTACGACACAACATGTGGTTCATGCACGATGGAGCTCCTGCACATTTCAGTCGAAGTGTTCGTACGCTTCTCAACAACAGATTCGGTGACCGATGGATTGGTAGAGGCGGACCAATTCCATGGCCTCCACGCTCTCCTGACCTCAACCCTCTTGACTTTCATTTATGGGGGCATTTGAAAGCTCTTGTCTACGCAACCCCGGTACCAAATGTAGAGGCTCTTCGTGCTCGTATTGTGGACGGCTGTGATACAATACGCCATTCTCCAGGGCTGCATCAGCGCATCAGGGATTCCATGCGACGGAGGGTGGATGCATGTATCCTCGCTAACGGAGGACATTTTGAACATTTCCTCTAACAAAGTGTTTGAAGTCACGCTGGTACGTTCTGTTGCTGTGTGTTTCCATTCCATGATTACTATGATTTGAAGAGAAGTAATAAAATGAGCTCTAAGATGGAAAGTAAGCGTTTCCGGACGGATGTCCACATAATATATTTTCTTTCTTTGTGGGTGAGAAATGTTTCCTGAAAGTTTGGGCGTACCTTTTTGTAACACCCTGTATACGCAGGGTGACAATTATTGAACTATATGAAAAAATACGTAAATTAGCTACAAATTACGGCGTTGACACACACAGTGGTTGCGGTTACTACAAGCCACACCACAAGTTGGGAAACGGGGCCAAATTACTAGTAGTTTACTGTCGAGTTGAGATTTTCACAAATGGTTTATTCGTATCTTACAGAAACTAGCAGTACGGCAATGAACAGCCTTTTAAAACACGCCGCTAACAGCAATCAAGTAATTTATAGCAATACAACAACTAAAAAAAATTTTTTTATAAGAACACAGAAGCTAGCAGTACGGCAATAAACTACCTTTTAAAACACGCCGCTAACGCTAATCAAAATTAATTTATAGCAATACAACAATTTAAAAAAATTTAAAGAACATTAGTAAACAGGCTGCTAAAGTAAATACATAACTCTTTTAATAAAGTACGGTGAGGTAGTGAAGCTACCAACACCGCCATCGAAAAAAAATTAAACAGGTCTCAGCAAACACGCGATTAATGGCAATACAAGGAATTTACAAACTAGGAGGAATTAAAAACAAATTTAAACAAAAGTGTCCTGTAATATCATTAGAACATAACAGATATCACACACCCGTGTAAGGCGGCCACAAATCACCCACTCAGGGATGCTCAGGCTAGGCAGAATACTGGCCAGTTTAAATACGCTCGTAAACACAATTGCCACTCTCAGGCTGGTCACTGCACCGACTTTTAGCCAGCGAAAACTTATTATAAGATGGCTTGACTTGCTAACAGAATTAGAGCTAACCTCGTGCAAGGAAACATTACACCACACAGTCCTGAATGAGCGATCACATGATCGACCAACAAGAAGCATGAATTTACTCATAATCCACGACAGAATAGCGAAACAATTAAACTGCCAAAACTACACCTCCCATCGAACAGTAATGAGAGGAGGAAGAAAGATCACTGTCTTCAATTACACCAGTGCCAGGGACAGGAAACCCGGTCGCCGGAGGCCACAAGGCAGAAGAGACGCTGGTTACACAAAATTATTGGTTAATGATTAAACCTTCCACGAACTTAACTTGCGATTATGCTCGAACAGGCAGTACACGACCTCCGATGGCAGGGGTCCACACATCCGACCGCGCACGCGTCGACAGCGTACCCGACACGCCACGGTCGCGCGACAACACGCTCTGTCACCGGAGTTCACGTCTTCTCTGCAACGTTGACGGGGAGTGACCGCTCCTTCATGTTAGGTGACTCCTTTTAAACTCCAGTGTTGAAACGGAGGACTTAAAGAAGCTTGTTAACGTCCCACCGAGACGAAATGAACAGCAGCTACTCGTGGGGCGATTCTGTATACAACCAATGCGCGGGGAGCTCTTCCGTCAACTCGACCCGCTCGTTACACACAACCGACATACATCACGTGGCGACTCGGTACAGCCGACCATGCCTGCTTCGCGCTGGAGAACCACACTGCCCTCCCGTGTCCACCACACTCTCTGCGCGCAACGCCCCTACTTCCGCGCCACCGCACGAGGTTACAACCGGTCAAAGATCTCACTTCCTCCATAGCAGGTTCCCGGAAGCAAAACGCAGATATCGATAGCAGAGGGAAAAGACAACCAAGCAGCCACTTAACGACAGACAACATATCAAACAAACATGTCAGGGGAAGAAAAGGAAAACCAATGCAATCTAAACACAAGGTGTAGCACGAGTCTATACACGCCTCACGCGTACATACTCTTTACTCAACATGCAAACGTCACTGCAGATATTCTGATGTAGATGATGACAATGATGCCTGCCACCGTTGGCGGTGATGTGGCGCAGACGAATAGCGAAATTCTGTACGACCCGCTGAAGTATCGGAACATCGATGCTGTCGCGACGACTTCCTGAACGGCTGTTTTCAGCTCAGCAATGGTTTTAGAGTTATTGCTGAACGCCTTATCTTTAATATAGCCCCACAAAATGGAGTAGCATTACTTCAGATCTGGAGAATATGGCGGCCAATCGAGGCCCATGCTAGTGGCCTCTGGCTACCCCAGAGCCAGAACGCGGTCCCCAAAGTGCTCCTCCAGGACATCAAACTCTCCTCTGCTTCGATGGGGTCGATCTCCGTCTTGCATGAACCACATCTTGTTGAAATCAGGGTCACTTTCGATAATGGGGATGAAATCATCTTGCAAAACCTTTACGTACAGCTCGGTAGTCACCGTGCCATCAAGGAATACCGCATCCACTGTTCCGTGACTGGACACCGCCACCACACAGTCACCCGTTGAGGGTGAAGAGATTTCTCGATAGCGAAGTGCGGATTCTCAGTCGCCCAAAAGCGCCAGGTTTGCTTATTGATCAACCCATCCAAATGAAAGTGGGCTTCGTCGCTAAAACCAAACCGTGCATGCGCATACTAATTCCCATTATGTCCCGCGGGCCAACCGGTCACTTTGAACGTCCTAACACAAACCGTTATGACGATTTTATCTCACATAATTCAATAAGTCTCACCCTGTGTACGGTGTCTGTTCTTGACTCACACACACACACACACACATATATATATATATATATATATATATATATATATATATATATATATACTCCTGGAAATTGAAATAAGAACACCGTGAATTCATTGTCCCAGGAAGGGGAAACTTTATTGACACATTCCTGGGGTCAGATACATCACATGATCACACTAACAGAACCACAGGCACATAGACACAGGCAACAGAGCATGCACAATGTCGGCACTAGTACAGTGTATATCCACCTTTCGCAGCAATGCAGGCTGCTATTCTCCCATGGAGACGATCGTAGAGATGCTGGATGTAGTCCTGTGGAACGGCTTGCCATGCCATTTCCACCTGGCGCCTCAGTTGGACCAGCGTTCGTGCTGGACGTGCAGACCGCGTGAGACGACGCTTCATCCAGTCCCAAACATGCTCAATGGGGGACAGATCCGGAGATCTTGCTGGCCAGGGTAGTTGACTTACACCTTCTAGAGCACGTTGGGTGGCACGGGATACATGCGGACGTGCATTGTCCTGTTGGAACAGCAAGTTCCCTTGCCGGTCTAGGAATGGTAGAACGATGGGTTCGATGACGGTTTGGATGTACCGTGCACTATTTAGTGTCCCCTCGACGATCACCAGTGGTGTACGGCCAGTGTAGGAGATCGCCCCCCACACCATGATGCCGGGTGTTGGCCCTGTGTGCCTCGGTCGTATGCAGTCCTGATTGTGGCGCTCACCTGCACGGCGCCAAACACGCATACGACCATCATTGGCACCAAGGCAGAAGCGACTCTCATCGCTGAAGACGACACGTCTCCATTCGTCCCTCCATTCACGCCTGTCGCGACACCACTGGAGGCGGGCTGCACGATGTTGGGGCGTGAGCGGAAGACGGCCTAACGGTGTGCGGGACCGTAGCCCAGCTTCATGGAGACGGTTGCGAATGGTCCTCGCCGATACCCCAGGAGCAACAGCGTCCCTAATTTGCTGGGAAGTGGCGGTGCGGTCCCCTACGGCACTGCGTAGGATCCTACGGTCTTGGCGTGCATCCGTGCGTCGCTGCGGTCCGGTCCCAGGTCGACGGGCACGTGCACCTTCCGCCGACCACTGGCGACAACATCGATGTACTGTGGAGACCTCACGCCCCACGTGTTGAGCAATTCGGCGGTACGTCCACCCGGCCTCCCGCATGCCCACTATACGCCCTCGCTCAAAGTCCGTCAACTGCACATACGGTTCACGTCCACGCTGTCGCGGTATTCTACCAGTGTTAAAGACTGCGACGGAGCTCCGTATGCCACGGCAAACTGGCTGACACTGACGGCGGCGGTGCACAAATGCTGCGCAGCTAGCGCCATTCGACGGCCAACACCGCGGTTCCTGGTGTGTCCGCTGTGCCGTGCGTGTGATCATTGCTTGTACAGCCCTCTCGCAGTGTCCGGAGCAAGTATGGTGAGTCTGACACACCGGTGTCAATGTGTTCTTTTTTTCCATTTCCAGGAGTATATATATATATATATATATATATATATATATATATATATATATATATATATATATTAAGGTGACGACGGCCAGTGTTCCCTTCAGTACGGATGCGCACCAAGCCTGAACTCTAACGGAAATCGGCGAGATGCTACTATTGAGCAGGGCCACTACATCCGCAGCGTGTGGTACAAGTTGAGAAGTTGGGTCTGACGGAAGGCGTGCTGGGGTGGTTCGTGCGGTCGTCTAGACCACTGTGTCCGGGCGCCGTAGCGATCAGTGCATTCCCAGTAAGCAGGAGTCCCGGATTCGAATCCTGGCCCGACACAACTTTCAGCTTGCCCCATTGATACAAATCAATGCCCACTGGCAGCTAGTGTGTTTAATTCCCTTCTGTCTTTAGGCTCTTTCCCGATTCATAAACGCCGAGAATCTCGCACGCAGCCTGTAACCCCTAGTAACCGCGAAAGAGAACGATATCCGACCGCAAAACCCTTAAGGCAGTAGATACCTGCTGTATTCCCAGGCACGAGTTCCATCCAGTTGCGTACTGTGGCCTAGTGCACAAAGTGCGAGCGTACGGGATATCAGGGACCCAATCTGTGATTGAACTGAAGAGTTCCTACTAAACAGAACACACAGCGTGTGATACTTAACTGAGGAAATCCTTCAGACGTAAAATTGACTTTGAACGTAGCTCAAGGGAGTTTTATAGGATCATTACTGTTCCGAATATACACACATGACCTAGACGCCGGCCGGAGTGGCCGTGAGGTTCTAGGCGCTACAGTCTGGAACCGAGCGACCGCTACGGTCTCGGGCATGGATGTATGTGATGTTCAAATTGCTCTGAGCACTATGGGACTTAACATCTGAGGTCATCAGTCCCCTAGAACTTAGAACTACTTAAACCTAGCTAACCTAAGGACATCACACACATCCATACCCGAGGCAGGATTCGAACCTGCGACCGTAGCGGTCGCGCGGTTCCAGACTGAAGCGCCTAGAACCGCTCGGCCACACCGGCCGGCGATCTATGTGATGTCCTTAAGTTAGTTAGGTTTAATTAGTTCTAAGTTCTAGGCGACTGATGACCTCAGAAGTTAAGTCGCATAGTGCTCAGAGCCATTTGAACAATTTTTTTTTCTTTCTACCTAGACGATAATGTCAGAAGCTCCAGCCTGCTGTCAGTGGATAACGCCGTTGTACACAGACAATCACAGTGCCAAATAATTGTAGCCAAGTGCAGGAAGACTGCAGAGCATCGTCGCTTGGTGCAGTGATTGGTAGCTGACCCTCAACGTAAACAGATTTAACGTACTGCCTGTAAGTAAGTGGAAAGCCACGATTACTGAAGAGCCACTGGAAGCAATCATATCCATTTCGTATCTGAGGCTATGCGTATGGAACGATTGAAACTGGAACGAATACATAAATCTAATGGTAGGAAAGACAGTTGCCAGACTGTGACTCAACTGAGACAGTGCTCAAAAAGTATAAACCACTCACGAAGGAGGTAGCTAGCAAAATGCTCTTCCACAGACACGTAAGTATCGTCCGACAGTAAGGGATCCCAGGTAGGATTGATACAGGAAGTAAGGAAGATCCAAAGAAGAGCAGTGCGTTTGGTTTCAACAAGGTTGGTTGGTTGGTTGGTTGTTTTGGGAGAAGAGACCAAACAGCGAGGTCATCGGTCTCATCGGATTAGGGAAGGACGGGGAAGGAAGTCGGCCGTGCTCTTTCAAAGGAACCATCCCGGCATTTGCCTGAAGCGATTTAGGAAAATCACGGAAGACCTAAATCAGGATGGCCGGACGCGGGATTGAACCGTCGTCCTGTCGAATGCGAGTCCAGTTTGGTTTCAGGCTCGTTTAGTAAACGTGAAAGCGTCAAAGAAGTGATCAGCCGACCCCAGTGGCGGTCGCAGGTTCGAATCCTGCCTCGGGCATGGATGCGTGATGTCCTTAGGTTAGTTAGGTTTAAGTAGCTCCATGTTATATGGGACTGATGACCTTAGAAGTTAAGTCCCATAGTGCTCAGAGCCATTTGAACCATTTATTTCCCTCATGGCAGCACGTTGCAGGTGTCGCCACCGGCGCCAACCTTGTGTTAATGCTCTGAAAAGCTAATTATTTGCATATCACAGCATCTTCTTCTTGTCGGTTAAATGTCGCGTCTGTAGCACGTCATCTTCGTGGTGTATCAATTTTAATGGCCAGTAGTGTATTTACCGTACGCCCACAGCCATTTAAACAGCTATTTTTCCCGCCCTCAGTACGCCAGTGTTAACGTGGAGACTCTATGGTATAAACGTTTAGACCCTCTGCCACTGACTTCATAGTGTTTTGCTGAGTACGACTGTAGACGTTGATCCCTCTTGCCAGTTGTACAATGAGACTGACATCTACGATCTTATTAATCAGTTCATCTTCAGTTTCTACTGGTGTTTCTTACGCCAACTACTTCAAGTAAAGCCATGGAGAAAAAGAACACGCTGGACACACCGCAGAATATTCAGTCATTACTTACAAAGTAGCGACACGACCTCGATGCAGGAATAGGACTACTTTTAAATAGTTGTAATTCTGGCGTAATGGAGAAAAGCTTTACGATCTGCTGAACATTTTGCAACAAACCACAATGCTCTGTCTCCAATAGTTTCCAAGTTACGCTTTTTTCGAATTATAGTGGGACTTCACCGTATATTCTTTTCCAGCCAATAACACAGTACGTTAAAGTACTCAGTTTACGATTCAATACCAGGTGTATAATCTTGACGGTTAAGTTCTCAGGCACCCTGCATATCGCACAGTGCTTGTTTAAGACCTCACGCCGCCAAAATATTAGCTTCATATCTCAAATCTTCTGGTTAGACCCCTCTACTAGCTGTACATTTTGGATCCTAAGCGTTTGCGGCAACCTGTAGATTCATTTTGACTGGCGAGAAGGTATATCCTAGCTCCGGAAACAGCTATTACGACCCTATTCGAAACCGTGCAAGATGGCGCAGTTGCAAATGAGCCTCGACTCTTATTCGACACAACTGCGCTTCAAATGACCGCCCTCCCATTTATCTTTCGGCATTCCACGGTCTCGTCGGCGAACACCCCGCTGGTTCCTTTAAAGGCCGATTTCCTTTTCCATCCTCTTTCCATCTTAGCTGGTGTACCATCCCTGATGACTTCGACGTCGACGGCGTCTTAAATTTTAACATTTCGTAGTTAAACAGTTGAACCTTATCGAAACTTTGGTATCGTAGTGTAGGCGAGTTCACCGCATCCAATTTTCTTTCTTTCGAGAGATTAAACCATGTTGCATAGTGCAGCTTTTGTTTTTGGTAGAAAATTGCCAAACGTCTCAAGACATATACGGTCTAAAATATTAAAAGGACAGTCAAATGGAAACGAGAGAGATGAAAAAAAGGTAAGTAAATTGTTTATTATTTCCAAAGTAATCTTCGTAACCTGTTAATAAATTTGCCCCACTGTGAGACAAGACGGTCAGTGCGTGAGGTTGCGTACGGAACCATGTTTGTACCTCGGCGTGCACCTTTTCGTCCAAAACAAATCGACGACTACGAATGTCCTTCTTCAGGGCTCCAAAAATATGGAAAACACACGGAGAAAGATCGGGGTTGCACGGTGGACGTGTAAGGGGTTCCCAGCGAAACTTCTGCAGTGTAGTCGTAACGACAGGCACGTCAGCTCCAAGAAAGTGGTGACGACCTTTTCTCTGTGAATTTTAAAATTTTCTTTGCCTGCAACTGTCCGCTGCTCATAGACATTCTGGAACTTGGCGCCCTAATTAACACACAGCGCCAAGTGGACACTTTGCAAAAACTGAAGCGTGCAATGAAGCCCAAAGGCCCAGCTATATTGACGGACGGCACCGTTCTTTTGCAACATAATGACCGCCCGCGTATTGCCAAAGTTGTTTCGACTATGCTGCAGAAGTTTCGCTGGAGAACCTCCACACACTCTCCATGCAGTTCCCAACTCTCCCATGCGAATGCCATATTCCTGGGGCCCTGAAAAAGACATTCGTGACGACCGATTTGCTTCAGAAGAAGAGGTGCAAGCCGGGGTACAGTCATGGCTCCACAGGCAACCACAAACAGTTCTTCACGAAGCCACTAACCGTCTTATCTTACAATGGACTAAATGTGTTAACAGTTAACCTATTTTTTCCACTTGTCTCGTTTCCATTTCACTGCCCTTTATACTTTCAAAACTGGCTAATATGACGCTCATCATACTGTCACAGACTAAGAATTCATTGGGTTTCTGTCAGAGGGAATCGAACATTATAAATCACCTTGAAGAAAATGACTTATTGATTCATAACCAACACGAATTCAGAAAATATCGTTCTTGTGCGACATAGATAGCTCTTTATTCCCATGAAGTAATGAGTGCTGTCGACAAGGGATCTCAGATCGATTCCATATTCCTAGATTTCCAGAAGGCGTTTGATACCGTTCCTCACAAGCGACTATTCCTCAAATTGCGTGCTTATGGAGTATCGTCTCAGTTGTGTGATTGGTTTCGTGATTTCCTCTCAGAGAGGTCACCGTTCGTAGTGATAGGCGGTAAACCATCGAGTGCAACAGAAGTGATATCTGGCGTTCCGCAAGGTAGTGTCATAGGCCCTCTGATGTTCCTGATTTACATAAATGATCCAGGTGATAATCTGAGCAGCCCCCTTAGATTGTTTGGAGATGACGCTGTAATTTACCGTCTAGTAAAATCGTCAGACGATCAATTCCAATTACAAAATGATGTACAGAGAATTTCTGTATGGTGCGAAAAGTGGCAATTGGCACTAAACAACCACATGGGTACTAAAAGAAATCCGATAAATTTTGGGTATACGATAAATCACACAAATCCAAGGGCTGTCAGTTCGACTAAATATCTAGGAATTACAATTACGAGCAACTTAAATTGGAAACACCACATAGATAATATTGTGGGGAAGGCTAAACAAAGACTATGCTTTGTTGGCAGAACACTTAGAAGATGCGACAAACCCACTATAGAGACAGCCTACATTACACTTGTCCGTCCTCTGCTGGAATACTGCTGCGCGGTGTGGGATCCTTACCAGGTAGGATTGACGGAGGACATCGAAGAAAGTGCAAAGAAGGGCAGCTCGTTTCGTGTTATCGCGCAATAGGGGTGAGAGCGTCACTGATATGATACGCGAGTTGGGGTGGCAGTCACTCAAACAAAGGCGGTGTTCTTTGCGGCGAGATCTATTTACGAAATTTCAATCACCAACTTTCTCTTTCGAATGCGAAAATATTTTTTTGACACGCACCTACGTAGGGAGAAATAGTCATCATAATAAAATAAGAGAAATCAGAGATCGAACGGAAAGATTTAGGTGTTCCTTTTTCCCAGGCGCCATTCGAGAGTGGAATGGTAGAGATGTAGTATGAAAATGGTTCAATGTACCCTCTGCCAGGCACAGAGTGACCATGTAGACGTCGATGTTAATTTGTTAATTATATCCCAGGATGACCGTAGGTCCATCCTTTGTAACGAAAACAGACCGTAAATTGTGACACCCGGATCTTTATACACTACGTCAGTACTTTGGGAAGGAGATGGGGGAACTGGCATTGAACTATTAATCCTGGCACTGTTTTTAATGACTTACGGAAACCATGGAAAAGTTTAAATGACGCACATATACCAGCACCAAAAGTCGGATCATCAACAAATGTGGCTTCAAGTTTCAGTTGCGCAAAGACTCCGTGAATGTAGAAGAGGGTATCAGTGATCATAAGTCAGTGGTTGCATCAATGACTACAAGTGTAATAAGAAATGCCAAGAAAGGAAGGAAAATATATTTGCTTAACAAGCGTGATAGGGCACAAATCGCAGAATATCTGAGTGACCACCATCAAACGTTCATTTCTGAGGAAGAGGATGTCGAACAAAAATGGAAAAAATTCAGAAACATCGTCCAGTACGCCTTAGATAAGTTCGTACCGACTAAGGTCCAAAGCGAGGGGAAAGATCCACCGTGGTATAACAATCATGTACGAAAGGTACTACGGAAACAAAGAAAGCTTCATCATAGGTTTAAGAGTAGTCGAATCATAGCTGATAAGGAAAAGCTGAACGAAGCGAAAAAGAGCGTAAAGAGAGCAATGAGAGAAGCATTCAACGAATTCGAACATAAAACATTGGCAAACAATCTAAACAAGAACCCTAAAAAGTTTTGGTCATATGTAAAATCGGTAAGCGGATCTAAATCCCCTATTCAGTCACTCGTTGACCACGATGGCACCGAAACAGAGGACGACCGAAGAAAGGCAGAAATACTGAATTCAGTGTTCCGAAACTGTTTCACTGCGGAAAATCGTAACACGGTCCCTGACTTCAGCCGTCGCACGGATGCCAAAATGGAAAATATTGAAATAAACGATATCGGAATTGAAAAACAACTGCTATCACTTAGTAGCGGAAAAGCATCCGGACCAGACGAGATACCCTTAAGATTCTACAGTGATTATGCTAAAGAACTTGCCCCCTTTCTATCAGCAATTTATCGTAGATCGCTGGAAGAACGTAAAGTACCTAGCGACTGGAAGAAAGCGCAGGTCGTTCCCATTTTCAAGAAGGGTCATAAATCAGATGCGAATAATTATAGGCCTATTTCGCTTACGTCAATCTGTTGTAGAATAATGGAACATGTTTTGTGTTCTCGTATTATGACGTTCTTAGATAATACAAATCTCCTTCATCATAACCAACATGGATTCCGCAAACAGAGATCATGTGAAACTCAGCTCGCCCTATTTGCCCAAGAAATTCACAGTGCCGTAGACACTGGCGAGCAGATTGATGCCGTATTCCTGGACTTCAGGAAGGCATTTGATACGGTTCCGCACTTACGTTTAGTGAAAAAAATACGAGCTTACGGAATATCGGACCAGGTTTGTGATTGGATTCAGGATTTCCTAGAAGAAAGAACACAACATGTCATTCTTAACGGTTCAAAATCTGCAGATGTAGAGGTAATTTCGGGAGTACCGCAGGGAAGCGTGATAGGACCTTTATTGTTTACAATGTACATAAATGACTTAGTTGACAACATCGGTAGCTCCGTGAGGCTATTTGCAGATGACACGGTTGTCTACAAGAAAGTAGCAACATCAGAAGACTCGTACGTACTCCAGGAGGACCTGCAGAGGATTAATGCATGGTGCGACAGCTGGCAGCTTTCCCTAAACGTAGATAAATGTAATATAATGCGCATACATAGGGGCAGAAATCCATTCCAGTACGATTATGCCATAGGTGGTAAATCATTGGAAGCGGTAACGACCGTAAAATACTTAGGAGTTACTATCCGGAGCGATCCGAAGTGGAATGATCACATAAAACAAATAGTGGGAAAAGCAGGCGCCAGGTTGAGATTCATAGGAAGAATTCTAAGAAAATGTGACTCATCGACGAAAGAAGTAGCTTACAAAACGCTTGTTCGTCCGATTCTTGAGTATTGCTCATCAGTATGGGACCCTTACCAGGTTGGATTAATAGAAGAGATAGACATGATCCAGCGAAAAGCAGCGCGATTCGTCATGGGGACATTTAGTCAGCGCGAGAGCGTTACGGAGATGCTGAACAAGCTCCAGTGGCGGACACTTCAAGAAAGGCGTTACGCAATACGGAGAGGTTTATTATCGAAATTACGAGAGAGCACATTCCGGGAAGAGATGGGCAACATATTACTACCGCCCACATATATCTCGCGTAATGATCACAACGAAAAGATCCGAGAAATTAGAGCAAATACGGAGACTTACAAGCAGTCGTTCTTCCCACGCACAATTCGTGAATGGAACAGGGAAGGGGGGATCAGATAGTGGTACAATAAGTACCCTCCGCCACACATCGTAAGGTGCCTCGCGGAGTATAGATGTAGATGTAGATGTCCAGCAATGCACCACCATTCTGACTGCAAACTTTTTTCTGAGACTTTCTCGTGTAGTAAAACGTAAGTACCTATAAGTGGAAAGAAGGTCTGGATACCTTACCTTAGCTTTTCAGTGCGTTATGCACAAAATATCGCGAATCCATCATTCTGCATACAGCTGCTGCAGTCCCCTGACTGACATCTCATGAAGCTCTCAGAAACTAGAACTTGGGTTTTGTTTCCAACATTTTCTGGGTGATTAATTTTGTAGCAGTCCCCTGACATTAAGTTCGAACAGAACTCTCGCGTACATAAACCTCTGTATCCTTAGTGGGTTTTCTGTTCCGGTTTTTGCATCGTGACCAGGAGGAGAAAGCTAGTTCCTGTATCAGAAGAAATACAGCGAATCGTGACGTATTCCGACCTACGGAGCTGTTAAAAGAGACATCACATGCTGGTTCTAACGTCGAGAGCGTATTACATTCCTCTAAAAGAAAAAGTTCATTCATGATATACCGCCACTCGCTCCGGTACTGTTAGAAGGCGTGCTTCCTGCTCGTATTCAGCTCTTTTTACTTTCTGACTCGAAGTGTACCTGACTTCGCCGGTTCATTAGATCGACCTGCTCATTAGCAAAAACACAAATACGTGAGGAAACGGTGTGCGAACGTGCTTCTTACGGTTGATGTAGAATACGGAGGCAAACTACGAGGTGCATTCAAGTTCTAAGGCCTCCGATTTTTTTTCTCAGGACTGTAAAGAGATAGAAACATGCGCATTGTTTTAAAATGAGGCCGCGTTCATTGTCAATACGTCCCAGAGATGGCAGCACCGTACGGCAGATGGAATTTTACCGCCAGCGGTGAGAATGAGAACTGTTTTAAATACTTAAAATGGCGACGTTTTCCTTACTTGAACAGCGTGCAATCATTCGTTTCCTGAATTTGCGTGGTGTGAAACCAATTGAAATTCATCGACAGTTGAAGGAGACATGTGGTGATGGAGTTATGGATGTGTCGAAAGTGCGTTCGTGGGTGCGACAGTTTAATGAAGGCAGAACATCGTGTGACAACAAACCGAAACAACCTTGGGCTCGCACAAGCCAGCCTGACGACACGATCGAGAAAGTGGAGAGAATTGTTTTGGGGGATCGCCGAATGACTGTTGAACAGATCGCCTCCAGACTTGGCATTTCTGTGGGTTCTGTGCACACAATCCTGCATGACGACCTGAAAATGCGGAAAGTGTCATCCAGGTGGGTGCCACGAATGCTGACGGACGACCACACGGCTGCCCGTGTGGCATGTTGCCAAGCAATGTTGACGCGCAACGACAGCATGAATGGGACTTTCTTTTCGTCGGTTGTGACAATGGATGAGACGCGGATGCCATTTTTCAATCCAGAAACAAAGCGCCAGTCAGCTCAATGGAAGCACACAGATCCACCGCCACCAAAAAAATTTCGGGTAACTGCCAGTGCTGAAAAAATGACGGTGTCCATGTTCTGGGACAGCGAGGGCGTAATCCTTACCCATTGCTTTCCAAAGGGCACTATGGTAACAGGTGCATCCTACGAAAATGTTTTGAAGAACAAATTCCTTCCTGCACTGCAGCAAAAACGTCCGGGAAGGGCTGCGCGTGTGCTGTTTCACCGAGACAACGCACCCGCACATCGAGCTAACGTTACGCAACAGTTTCTTCGTGATAACAACTTTGAAGTGATTCCTCATGCTCCCTACTCACCTGACCTGGCTCCTAGTGACTTTTGGCTTTTTCCAACAATGAAAGACACTCTCCGTGGGCGCACATTCACCAGCCGTGCTGCTATTGCCTCAGCGATTTTCCAGTGGTCAAAAGAGACTCCTAAAGAAGCCTTCGCCGCTGCCATGGAATCATGACGTCAGCGTTGTGAAAAATGTGTACGTCTGCAGGGCGATTACGTCGAGAAGTAACGCCAGTTTCATCGATTTCGGGTGAGTAGTTAATTAGAAAAAAAATCGGAGGCCTTAGAACTTGAATGCACCTCGTACTTCCTTTGTTTTCGGATTGCATTTCCTTAGGATTCTTCCAATGAATCTCAGTCTAGCATCTGCTTTACCGACGATCATGTCGGAGGCCTTAGAACTTGAATGCACCTCGTATACCTTACCTACTCATATTTAAGAGTCTCCAAGTGGTTCTTTCCTTCCACAGTATCTGCAACTGCAGTTTTCGGCTACAGCTGAAGTCAAAATATACACTATCTGATCAAATGCTTCCTGACGCCCCTATGTAAATCATAATTGTCCACTAGATGTCACGATAGGCGGACCGGTCAGGAGATCTGAGTCACTTCGAACGTGGACTAGTCACATACTGGACGGCACTTCAGTAACAAATCGATGAGGAATATTTCAACCCTTCTGCAGCTGCCCAAGTCGATTCTTGGCGATATTATTCTGAAGTGAAAACGCGAAGGCACTGCCACACCTAAGCCGACATCGTCTACTGACGGTTAGGGACTGTCAATCATTGCAGAGGGTGGTTGTGAAATATAACATGAAATTTTCAAAGCGGTACAAGCAATACAGGTTAAAAGGAATGGGGTGCGATGGGCGAACAGCTCTCCATAAGCCACACATTTCTCTAGTCAATGCTAAGCGACTGATAACAGACAGACGTAACGTTGTGACGAAATTACGACAAAACTGCAGCTCGTGCACACAATAGGCTAAGAAGGTGATTCCGAGCTTAGGCTACTGATACGTTGTCATATTGACAGAATATTACAAGTTTGGTGCTTCTGTTCTTGCTAAAGAGATAACGAACTGGAGGGTTCGAGTTTCTTACTGAATTGATACGGATTATGTTCCATCGTAGTAAACGTGTGACAAAAAAGACGGAGTGGGGATTCTAAGCGACCTTCAAAATTAAGCTGAAATTTTTGTTATTTCTTAGTAAATAGGCGAAGCATAGCGTAGAACGATAACGTGCAACTTCGTTCGACTGAAAGTTCCTCTGTCATCAATCTCGTTAAATCATTTCGGTCTGGTGCAGGTGTGAACAGAGTAGTCTCTGATCTTTTCGTCAGCCAAAAAGCGATGTAGGATGAAGGAAACGATTGGCGGAGCACTTGCTTAAGAAGAGAGTTGCCGTTTTCTTTGTTTTTAAGTTTGCGTAACGAGAAAGGAGTAATACAACGACTTCATCAAGGAGCACATTCATCAGAGTCTGGACAGTACAGATAGGATAGTTCTTTTTCCACTTGAATTCGTCCTTTTTCCAGCTAGGTGAGCTACCTCCGGACATCTCATTTACCAACACAGTAATTCCTTGGATAAAAAATGTTTGGGTAAGCGAATGGAAGTCATCCGTGTGAAGAGGATAATGCCAACTCGTCTGTTGTACTCATTCACGATCTTCATTCACAGATAAAAAGAACGTTTACGATGCGGTATAGAGAGAGCTTCATGCCCCGTCAATATCAAGCTCACTGCAGACGAAGCACGATTTCGGATTAGGTAAGCATGCCAGAAGGAATCGGTCGCGATTCAAGCAACGACACAAACATTTGCCAAAAGAAATAGGAGGAAGAGCGGAAAAACTAAAGCAAGATGGCTAGGCAGCGGTTTAAGCCGTGCTCCCCTCGAATCGCCAGTGCAAAGGGAAACATGTTCCCCTAGACAAGATTTCTGTATCTTAACCAGTGTTCGTCTGATTTTCGCTACCCTTAATAATGCGATTTCAGGAGATGGGATTCATTACGAAAGTCTAGCGTAACGGAAGGAAATAAAAACACTTCAGAAAAAAGGATGCTATTAATAATTGAGTATTCAAGCGAAGTCGGAAAAAAACCGCT
Source organism: Schistocerca serialis cubense (assembly GCF_023864345.2). Taxonomy (NCBI): domain Eukaryota; kingdom Metazoa; phylum Arthropoda; class Insecta; order Orthoptera; family Acrididae; genus Schistocerca; species Schistocerca serialis. The sequence continues at coordinate 18,150,949 of NC_064641.1, forward strand.
TCAGAAAGAACTTGGTACCATGCCGTTCATCACACACTTCCGTCCATGTAAGAATGTGGATCCCATGTTCGATATATACAGGGCTATTACAAATGACTGAAGCGATTTCACAGCTCTACAATAACTTTATTATTTGACATATTTTCACAATGCTTTGCACACACATACAAAAACTCAAAAAGTTTTTTTAGGCATTCACAAATGTTCGATATGTGCCCCTTTAGTGATTTGGCAGACATCAAGCCGATAATCAAGTTCCTCCCACACTCGGCGCAGCATGTCCCCATCAAAGAGTTCGAAAGCATCGTTGATGCGAGCTCGCAGTTCTGGCACGTTTCTTGCTAGAGGAGGTTTAAGCACTGAATCTTTCACATAACCCCACAGAAAGAAATCGCATGGGGTTAAGTCGGGAGAGCGTGGAGGCCATGACATGAATTGCTGATCATGATCTCCACCACGACCGATCCATCGGTTTTCCAGTCTCCTGTTTAAGAAATGGCGAACATCATGATGGAAGTGCGGTGGAGCACCATCCTGTTGAAAGATGAAGTCGGCGCTGTCGGTCTCCAGTTGTGGCATGAGCCAATTTTCCAGATGTCCAGATACCCGTGTCCTGTAACGTTTTTTTCGCAGAAGAAAAAGGGGCCGTAAACTATAAACTGCGAGATTGCACAAAACACGTTAACTTTTAGTGAATTGCGAATTTGCTGCATGAATGCGTGAGGATTCTCTACCGCCCAGATTCGCACATTGTGTCTGTTCACTTTACCATCAAGAAAAAATGTTGCTTCATCACTGAAAACAAGTTTCTTCCATGAGCTGTTGCAACCGCGCCGAAAATTCAAAGCGTTTGACTTTGTCATCGGGTGTCAGGGCTTGTAGCAATTGTAAACGGTAAGGCTTCTGCTTTAGCCTTTTCCGTAAGATTTTCCAAACCGTCGGCTGTGGTACGTTTAGCTCCCTGCTTGCTTTATTCGTCGACTTCCGCGGGCTACGCGTGAAACTTGCCCGCACGCGTTCAACCGTTTCTTCGTTCACTGCAGGCCGACCCGTTGATTTCCCCTTACAGAGGCATCCAGAAGCTTTAAACTGCGCATACCATCGCCGAGTGGAGTTACCAGTTGGTGGATCTTTGTTGAACTTCGTCCTGAAGTGTCGTTGCACTGTTATGACTGACTGATGTGAGTGCATTTCAAGCACGACATACGCTTTCTCGGCTCCTGTCGCCATTTTGTCTCACTGCGCTCTCGAGCGCTCTGGCGGCAGAAACCTGAAGTGCGGCTTCAGCCGAACAAAACTTTGAGTTTTTCTACGTATCTGTAGTGTGTCGTGACCATATGTCAATGAATGGAGCTACAGTGAATTTATGAAATCGCTTCAATCATTTGTAATAGCCCTGTATTGAGTCAGCAACTGTCAATATATGTAGCTAACCGAGTCACAGAAAGCCTATAGTTTCCAGCTACGTACATCTCGTTAAAAGATTATGAAGATAAAACAGAGAGATTCGAGCCCACACGGAGGCTTAACAGCAATCGTTCTTCCCGCGAACCGTTAGCTGCTGGAGCAGGAAAGCTGGAACCGACACTCGTACACAAAGCACCCTTCGCCACACACCGTAAGGTGGCACAGGAGCAGACGTAGTTATTTTAGTCCAACAGAATAAAATCGCTTTGAGACAGCTAGCTCAAATAAGAAAAGACGAATAAATGTGAACTTTAACGAACAATTAATGTGACACCACATTTTCTCGATAGCGTGTCAACAATGAGAAAATGTCATGTAACCTCGTATTCGAAGCTGTAACCTATGGGCTAGGCGGGCTCGTCTTTGGTCGTTACGTTCGTATCCCCCTCACAAGACGTCAAGTTGCGAAATGCGCTGCGCTATAAGTGTCACTGAATACGGGTATACGTGAAAATAAATAATAAATCGAATTATGTTTCTCTAGTTCAAAATGGTTCAAATGGCTCTGAGCACTATGGGATTTAACATCTGAGGTCATCAGTCCCCTAGAACTTAGAACTACTTAAACCTAACTAACCTATGGACATCACACACATCCATGCCCGAGGCAGCATTCGAACCTGCGACCGTAACAGTCGCGCGGTTCCGGACTGAGGCGCCTAGAACCGCCCGGGCACCGCGGCCGGCTAGTGAAAGTGATGTAGCATTACTTAACCACAAGCACAACGATTATAAACGTAAGATAATTTCAGTAATCACTCAGTTCACTGCATCCTAAATCGCAACGGAACCTTTTCTTTTATTCTCAACCAAACTTTTAAACTACCGCGGAGTATGTCTTCTTCACAGTCTTTCACTTCCGTTCCAGTAAAAAGATGTAAAAGAAACGCTGTTTTAGTGGACAGTAAATGCCAGAAATGTTCATGGTTTTCTACTAAAAGTGCTCTTGCTGAAATGCGCCATAACTAGAAAACTTCGTGTGTAATGAAGAAACATGTCCTGCAGTAATGTATATTCCGTTCGCTTCTTGTTTCCTCGTGAAAAAAAATTAGTCGTCAGCGAGGTAAAATTTAATTGTACTCATAAACTATTTAATAACGCTGTTTTCCACTGTAAACATAGAAGGGTTTGTTTGCCAGTCTTGGTAAATACTGCCACCTACAAAGATATCCGAAGTTTATAACGTCCCACTTAGATTTTTAATGTCTGTTTTAGACTTCATTTCACAAGAACCAGTCTCCGTTTCTGTTAATCGGCGTACGTAGCGGCAGTACACCGCACAGAAACACATCGTCGAAGCAAAGATGTTGAGTCACGAAGCTTTACTAGCTCGTGTTCTATTGCCTTTCATCAACCTTAGAGCCAAACCACCCACTCGATTATGAGTTATGAATGGAATTTAATAAGAAATTTTAAGCAGGGTTAAAATAGTTTTTTTATGTGTTCATGTAAGTATTTGCAGAAGTGAATTCGTCTTAAGCACAAAAAAAAGTAACTAATTGGTGGCCGAGCCTCAGTCCTCAACACATTCAGCTTAAAACTCACTCACTGAATCAGTTTCCCATTTTATTGAATTATTGAAGGTAAGTTTACATCTACAAAAATCAACTGAAAGTAGTGAAAGTGAACGGTCAGGATCGTATTTAGAAGAATGCAAGGAAATTTTTCAGCTTCCAGTCATTGTTTAATACGCATGTCCAAGAAATAATAGAGGAAACTAAAGAGAATTACAGTGCAAGAATAAACAGGTAAGCAAAACAGATACAGATTCCAAGGTCTGTAGAAAACGTAGTAATTCTGGTCGTCTATGAAGAAAACTTACAACTAGAGAACCTGTTGAATTCAGTTGATATCATTGTTTTCATTAAATTTTATTTAGTTTTGGAATTACTTGTGGTAATCAGATTGGCTGACATTAGAAATACCATGAGTGTAGAAATTCTCGAGATGATCTGAGTGGCTGCTTAACATAGCAGACAATAGTAATTCAGCATTTCCTGCGCGTTTCAATAGGGCTTTGTGCCTCAGATCTAAGAGTCGCGCTTTTGAAAGGTTCTCGTGTCGTTGACGAAAATTGACTGCAGTACTATTTTGTGAAAGTCTGAGCTTTGTGAGTGGTTTATTTTACGAAATAGGAAATATTCGAGTTTGAATATTTCACGTCGTACATAAACGTCCTGTGGCGTCTTTCGTGCAGATCGCGAGACATTGTGGCGAGCATTTCTTCACAAGAAGCCAACTGAACGACTAAATGTGTTAACTCGCAAGTAGGTCAGCGACTCCCTAGGACGCTCAGAATAACGGGCCGGACTAAATATCTTCTGGCTGCTTTCGGGTGTGAACCTATAATACAGACAGTCAGTAACATTGCGTAATTGATGTCGGGATATTAAATACGGACTTGATAGCCATTTTTGTGTTTTATAGACAATAAATTAACTTTAAGGAAATTTTAGACATTTTTTCAGACGAGTCATGCAAGATTCCCGAACGCTCGCGAGCTATTGCTGGACCGGACTTATGTGGCCTTTGCGTGGTAGGTACATTATGCACTTCGTCAGTTGAAGGTAACATGGAAATGATCTGTTAGCTGACAATGTTCGATACTTTTTCTCTCATCCACTACATAACTCCTTGAAGCAGTCATTCTTTCCACACTCCACATATAAGTGATTTGAGAAGAAACCTTTACGCATGATACCAACCTTTCTGTCACTCAAAATACAGTAGAGTTCAGACAAAGGTGTAGCTGTAAAAGTTGCATCGAAGTTCTAGCGTCAGACTTATACAGGTGGTAGAGGATACTGAACACAGTACTGTGATACAAGAAAAGAATTGTCGGAAGGAATGTTTTGTTTACCGACATAATCACCTTACGTCTCATGTCATGAAATTAAGCTCATAGCCATTCTCAGTACATGCGTTGCATTGGCACCTAATTTTTTTTTCACTCGTACTTTGTATCCTCATTCAGTTCGTGGCACTGCAGTAGCTTAGTAGGCCTGTAAATGCAGGCTGCAGTTTTCCAGTTTTGTGGAATTCCAATATGCAGTTAATTTCAGTTACACACTCTTATCACCCCCGGTGCGCCCGCAGCCACTACTAAGTACCCACACTCGGCGACAGTAGTATGTTGACGTAGTGCTCTACTTACCAAAACACAAAAAAGTCCAATCGACGTTCACCAGGACACTGAATATTTATGTGGCCATTACCACGCGGCAATAAACTCCTTCTGACTTTCTGAACTCGCGTGTCTGTTTTAAGGCCCTAGAAAGTAGCTCACCCGCGTACAGCTAGCGGAAGCAAACGCCGCGAACAGCTGGTTCTGGCTGGTGCCGCAGTCGTTTTCAAAGCGTTATGTCCAGAAGCTGTTGGCTGCCGGTACGGCTCCAGCCAGTGAATGGCGGCACACGTGCGAAGATATTCCGATAAAACGGCCTTCGGCTGGAGTATCTCGTGAACGTATCACCCGCCGCATAGAAAGGCAGCCGCTGCTATCGCCTGCTCGGTACATTTCACGGCAGGCCTGCGTGGGTGGAACTTGGAGCTGTTCGGCGCTGCTGACATCTCGGACGTCTCTTCTTCCTTTCTTAAGTCGGGGATTCTACGGACTGATCCCTTTTGCACCATCTCGAACGCCACGGTTGCCAGTTCTGCCAATCGGTTTCCTGAAATTCCCCAGTTGCAAAATCTTCTCTCTCGTCTTGTGGCCACGTGTCTTCATTGACGTTGCTCCAGTATCTTTTCCGGCCGTGTTTCGTCCTGTATTCGTCTAAAATAACGACACGGAAACAATTTTCAGTACCCAATTTTGTCAAGTGCTGATGATGTCTTCGGCCATGGCCTCTACCTGCACGTCACGTACGATCAATTTCCTGGACTTTCAGGGTGTTCTCGGTTCTGTGTGTATTGTGCCAACATTTCTTGCCAGATTTTGCAATGGGCTGAACCACGGCTCTATACAGGGTGTTACAAAAAGGTAGGACCAAACTTTCAGGAAACATTCCTAACACACAAAGAAAGAAAATATATTATCTGGACATGTGTCCGGAAACGCTTACTTTCATGTTAGAGCTCATTTTATTGCTTCTCTTCAAATCACATTAATCATGGAATGGAAACACATAGCAACAGAACGTACCAGCGTTACTTCAAAAAGTTCTCTGTTAGCGAGGATACATGCATCCACCCTCCGTCGCATGGAATCCCTGATGCGCCGATGCAGCCCTGGAGAATGGCGTATTGTATCACAGCCGTCCACAATACGAGCACGAAGAGTCTTTACATTTGGTACCGGGGTTGCGTAGACAACAGCTTTCAAATGCCCCCATAAATGAAAGTCAAGAGGGTTGAGGTCAGGAGAGCGTGGAGGCCATGGAATTGCTCCGCCTCTACCAATCCATCGGTCACCGAATCTGTTGTTGAGAAGCGTACGAACACTTCGACTGAAATGTACAGGGCTATTACAAATGATTGAAGCGATTTCATAAATCCACTGTAGCTCCATTCATTGACATATGGTCACGACACACTACAGATACGTAGAAAAACTCATAAAGTTTTGTTGAGACAAAATGGCGACAGGAGCCGAGAAAGCGTATGTCGTGCTTGAAATGCACTCACATCAATCAGTCATAACAGTGCAACGACACTTCAGGACGAAGTTCAACAAAGATCCACCAACTGCTAACTCCATTCGGCGATGGTATGCGCAGTTTAAAGCTTCTGGATGCCTCTGTAAGGGGAAATCAACGGGTCGGCCTGCAGTGAGCGAAGAAACGGTTGAACGCGTGGGGGCAAGTTTCACGCGTAGCCCGCGGAAGTCGACGAATAAAGCAAGCCGGGAGCTAAACGTACCACAGCCGACGGTTTGGAAAATCTTACGGAAAAGGCTAAAGCAGAAGCCTTACCGTTTACAATTGCTACAAGCCCTGACACCCGATGACAAAATCAAACGCTTTGAATTTTCGGCGCGGTTGCAACAGCTCATGGAAGAGGATGCGTTCAGTGCGAAACTTGTTTTCAGTGATGAAGCAACATTTTGTCTTAATGGTGAAGTGAACAGACACAATGTGCGAATCCGGGCAGTAGAGAATCCTCACGCATTCGTGCATCAAATTCGCAATTCACCAAAAGTTAACGTGTTTTGTGCAATCTCACGGTTTAAAGTTTACGGCCCCTTTTTCTTCTGCGAAAAAAACGTTACAGGACACGTGTATCTGGACATGCTGGAAAATTGGCTCATGCCACAACTGGAGACCGACAGCGCCGACTTCATCTTTCAACAGGATGGTGGTCCACCGCACTTCCATCACGATGTTCGGCATTTCTTAAACACGAGGTTGGAAAACCGATGGATCGGTCGTGGTGGAGATCATGATCAGCAATTCATGTCATGGCCTCCACGCTCTCCCGACTTAACCCCATGCGATTTCTTTCCCTGGGGTTATGTGAAAGATTCAGTGTTTAAACCTCCTCTACCAAGAAACGTGCCAGAACTGCGAGCTCGCATCAACGATGCTTTCGAACTCATTGATGGGGACATGCTGCACCGAGTGTGGGAGGAACTTGATTATCGGCTTGATGTCTGCCGAATCACTAAAGGGGCACATATCGAACATTTGTGAATGCCTAAAAAAACTTTTTGAGTTTTTGTATGTGCGCGCAAAGCATTGTGAAAATATCTCAAATAATAAAGTTATTGTAGAGCTGTGAAATCGCTTCAATCATTTGTAATAACCCTGTACAGGACCTCCATCGTGCACGAACCACATGTTGTGTCGTACTTGTAAAGGCACATGTTCTAGTAGCACAGGTAGAGAATCCCGTATGAAATCATGGCGGTGAATCGAGGAAGTACAGTACATACTGACGAAACTAAAATGAGCTCTAACATGGAAATTAAGCATTTCCGGACACATGTCCACATAACATCTTTTCTTTATTTGTGTGTGAGGAATGTTTCCTGAAAGTTTGGCCGTACCTTTTTGGAACGCCCTGTATAAATTTGTTTTTGTGTTCTTTCTTACCTCGGATGACTATTTCGTTTTGCTCTCTAAACTGACCAACTCTCTTAAGTATGATTACGTTGCGACGAATTAATGTCTTTGTCAGACCAGGTCTCAAACCAGCGGTCGCATACATCTTTGAGCACGTCTGCAGATCTGAGTCAAACTTTGATTGCCACTGATATTTGAGGTATACAGTAACAGCACCACTAGGAGAACAGTATCGTTGCAAGACTTGGATTGTTATAATTAATGGGCAGCTACTAACAGGGGTTCAGTATGGCAGCGAATCTTGGTAGATATTCTAACGGACTAATGCGGAGCCTATTTACGCTGGAAAAAAGAATTCTTTCCAATTTTGGCCGACAGGTGCAAATCGGGCGCTGCACAGCATCCCTTCGACGGCTCCAGTGCTCATATCGAACAAACTGCGTAACTGACGATTAATAACAACATGAAAATTATGCCTTTCTCAATTGTTTGACATATTTGCTCATGTCTTGTTCATAATCCATTACATATGGAAATATGTCTGTATGTATTTCTTGTATTCAAAACGCCAAATTCGCTCCTGATGCCCAAAATTGGAACTAATTTTTTTACAACGTTAATTGTTTCCGCATTGACGCCTTAGAATATCTACCAAATTTCGTTACCATACGGTAATCACAGCCCACGCAGGACATGTGCGTGTGGCTGCACTTCGTCCGCACCTCGTGGTCGCGCGGTAGCGTTCTCGCTTCCCGCGCCCGGGTTCGATTCCCGGCGGGGTCAGGGATTTTCTCTGCCTCGTGATGACTGGGTGTTGTGTGATGTCCTTAGGTTAGTTAGGTTTAAGTAGTTCTAAGTTCTAGGGGACTGATGACCATAGATGTTGAGTCCCATAGTGCTCAGAGCCATTTGAATTTGTAGCTGCACTTCATTTATAACCACTCCGTATGTGCCGTGATTACGCGGTAGTTAAAATGGCGCCCCGCTCGGCAGTTGGCGCAAAGCACTGGACTGGCAAAGGCGCATCTGTTACTGAAGCCTGACGCCGCCATCTTACCTCAACAAACGTCAAGAAGTTTGCGTGTGGTACTACTACAATATTCTGAAGCGAAGTGACGTCGTAAGCTTTACGAGATGGTCTAAACAAGTTCTGCACTTGAGCTAATATTTACGTACTAGCTGAATTTAACGCATACATTGTAGACCCGTGCTATGAGAAGAACATGAAGTTAGGTATACACACGTTTAACGCGGACTGTAGTTTTCGTAAAAACGCTCAAATGAATAAACACACATGTTATCAACGACAAATAGCACGTTCTACTTATAGGAGCACTCTTACAGCGAGCATACTATTCTAAGAGAAGTCGAAGTTGATCGAGTCTGGTAATAGATTAATAAATACGGTAACGCCACTAAACCAACGCGACCCGTTACTGTACATATCAGAACGTAATGAATAATAAAGAATAAGATATGTGACTACTACCACTTATCGAACCTTCCAACTCCTACATCAGTTACCTTTTGCGTGACGACGGATTTCCCATAACAGGCTCATCACGACTTGAGGATGCTCTGTTACAACACACGTGTAAAGTTTTATCACCAGCACCTTCACGAACAGGACACTTCTTTGAGATGTCCGATTTCTGACAATACGATGGAAACAAAGAGCATACAGAGGTGTCCTCGTCTGACCATTTAAATCTGTGTCTTCTTTACCGTCACAACCCACTCAACAGCCTCATAGTCTGTGTTGCTGCTAATGCCGAATTCCTGCTGATTATGTATATGAAATGAATTAATTCGGTTCAAATATGCCACTTTAGTAGGAAAAGCAACGATGAGCTTAAAGTATAATAAAATTATTTACTAGAGAAAGCACACACATCCATTCCCGAGGCAGGATTCGAACCTGCGACCGTAGCAGCCGCGTGGTTCGGGACTGAAGCGCCTAGAACCGCTCGGCCACCGCGGCCTGTAATTGGAAAAGTGTCATGATCATCTCTCCACTGGCAAAATATTCCGAAATAGTCCGCCATTCGGATCTGCGGGATGGGACTACCAAAGGGGAGGTGACCATGAGAAAAAGATTGAATAATCAACGAAAGTATAACGTTCTACGTGTCGGGGCGCGGAATGTCAGAAGCTTGAACGTGGTAGGGAAACTAGAAAATCTGAATATAGAGATGTGGAGGCTCAATCTAGATAAAGTAGGGGGTCAGTAAACTGAAATGGTAAGAAGACAAGGATTTCTGGTCAGATGAGTGTAGGGTAATATCAACAGCAGCGGAAAATGGGATAACGGGAGTAGGATTCGTCATGAATAGGAAGACAGGGCAGAGAGTGTGTTACTGTGAACAGCTCAGCGACAGGGTTGTTCTTATCAGAATCCACAGGAAACCAACATCGACAACGATAGCTCAGGTATACATGCCGACGTCGCAAGATGAAAATGAACAGACACAGAAAGTATATGAGGATATTGAAAGGGTAATACAGTTTGTATAGGGAGATGAAAGTCTAACAGTCTTGGGGAACTGGAATGCAGTTGTAGGGGAAGGAACAGAAGAAAAGGTTACAGGAGAATTTGGGATTGGGACGAGGAATGAGAGAGGAGAAAGACTCAGTTCTGCAATAAATTTCAGCTAGTAACAGCCAATAAATAATCTGTTCAAGAATCACAAGAAGAGGAGATATACTTGAAAAGGACGGATGATACGGGAAGATTTCAGTTAGATTACATCATTGCGAATAGGCACTTGGTGCAGGGAGTGGCAACTGACCCTTAACATAGACAAATGTAATGTATTGCGAATACATAGAAAGAAGGATCCCTTACTGTATGATTATATGATAGCGGAACAAACACTGGTAGCAGTTACTTCTGTAAAATATCTGGGAGTATGCTTGCGGAACGATGTGAAGTGGAATGATCATATAAAATTAATTGTTGGTAAGGCGGGTGCCAGGTTGAGATTAATTGGGAGAGTCCTTAGAAAATGTAGTCCACCAACAAAGGAGATGGCTTACAAAACACTCGTTCGACCTATACTTGAGTATTGCTCATCAGTGTGGGATCCGTACCAGATCGGTCTGACGGAGGAGATAGAGAAGATACAAAGAAGAGCGGCGCGTTTCGTCACAGGGTTATTTGGTAACCGTGATAGCGTTACGGAGATGTTTAATAAACTCAAGTGGCAGACTCTGCAAGAGAGGCGCTCTGCATCGCACTGTAGCTTGCTCGCCAGGTTCCGAGAGGGTGCGTTTCTGGATGAGGTATCGAATATATTGCTTCCCCCTACTTATACCTCCCGAGGAGATCACGAATGTAAAATTAGAGAGATTCGAGCGCGCACGGAGGCTATCCGGCAGTCGTTCTTCCCGCGAGGCATACGCGACTGGAACAGAAAAGGGAGGTAATGACAGTGGCACGTAAAGTGCCCTCCGCCACACACTGTTGGGTGGCTTGCGGAGTAGAAATGTAGAATGTAGATGTAGATGGCCAGATAGAGATTTCGAAATCAGTTACTGGAAATGTAAGGAAACCCGCCCCCCCCCCCAAAAAAAAGGACCAACTGTGATATTGTGATCTGTCTCTAATGACCTGGGTATGGACGAGACAAAGTCTGCTTCCTTCCTTAGATCAATCCTTTTACCATTTGCGGTCATATGTCCTGGAAGGGGAAAGGACGGAGAAAAATCTTTAACTCAAAATGGTTCTGAGCACTATGGGACTTAACATCTGGGGTCATCAGTCCCCTAGAACTACTTAAACCTAACTAACCTAAGGACATCACACACACCCATGCCCGAGGCAGGATTCGAACCTGCGACCGTAGGCTGAAACGCCTAGAACCGCTCGGCCACTACGGCCGGCCCTTAACTCATTCCAGCCTTTCACAGCGTGCACGCCACAGCACTAATGTCACGCGAGTTATATAGCAGTGCGGCCCAGGCTGTGGTCCGTGTGTTACCAAAGGCTAAGGCCCGCACAACGCGATCGGGACCGCGCAAACACGATAAATAATGGCGGGTGGAGCAGCCGCCTCCGCACGGGACCTCCGCCACTCTGCGACCTTTGCTCGCGACAGCCGGATTACTGCAGTTCGTTGTTCCCTGACACGGAGCCACAGCGATAGCCATGAAACGTGTTCCCATCCCACGGCGCGCCCGAGCATCAAGGGCGCATCGCGACGGGAACCCAGTCAGGAAGATCCCCTCCTAGTGAGACGTTGTTGAAAAACGTTGGAGACTTGTTAGCACACGCACTGAAAAGGCGAACGCTAGTTTGAAACAAGGCAGCTCAGCAGAACGACACAAGCGGAGCAATTCTTTTCTCCATTCTCTACTGCAGTGGACATAACAGACTGTGTGAGATACCGCTCATTACCGAGTCGGTCCTTTTCCGCCAGTTTAGAGACGAGTCTCTTGTGGGGCAAAGGGGTGGTCCAGATTGGGAATATCTGGAACGCGAATAGGGGGGGTTAGCTGTTCCGTAATTTCCCTTACAGCCACAGGAAACCTCCAGAAAACCTTGGTCAAAACTGGGAATTGGAGCTTCCTTTTCATTTTTACTTATTTCATTCCCTTTCGGTGAAAGCGAGGTAGGGCATCGTAGAAGTTCGTTCTTTTCATTGGGATTAAATCAGATGATCGTGGTGGTCAGGATATTGTTCCACCACGTCAAATACAAGTCGGCACATTCCTACGGAGATACGCGACAGGCCGGCCGAAGTGGCCGTGCGGTTAAAGGCGCTGCAGTCTGGAACCGCAAAACCGCTACGGTCGCGGGTTCGAATCCTGCCTCGGGGATGGATGTTTGTGATGTCCTTAGATTAGTTAGGTTTAACTAGTTCTAAGTTCTAGGGGACTAATGACCTCAGCAGTTGAGTCCCGTAGCGCTCAGAGCCATTTTTTAGATACGCGACAATTACACACTGATGATGTGGTCGCTCGCTATCTTGCTGGAAAATAAATTCTGTAGCATCTCTCGTTGATGTATCCGGACTACAAATGTAAGATTGGCGAACTTGTTCAACTGATCGCCGACCCTAACCCAGCGTCCTGTGTGATATACACAGCCAGCTTCAGTGAAATGATTCTACCAGTTAATAACAGTTTGCCTTTGGGGTGGTGACTTGCGATATTTAGTCCGGAATTGTTTCTGGACTGTAGTAGCGGATACAACACTGCGCACAGTCTTCACCGTCATAGGATTCCATGACGACTGTTGGAATAACTAACTCGCGCGTGCCACCTAGTAGGAATGTCAGAAACTCACAGATTAGACGGAAACAAAGCTTTGAAGATACCATGCATTCAGTGCTGTATCAAAATTTCTGTAAGTTATTTACCCTTTTCACAATTATAGGTTACTTTCGTGTAAATAATTTCTAAACGCCCTTTAGAATTATTGATGGTCACCTAAATGGTGGCGACCGCTAGTGAGTTCTTTGGTTTGAAGGACGCCAAGAGCGTAGGGACGCATTCCTGCGAGGTATTTTGCTATCGGGACAGCCAGGCAATGGCAACCTATCACACCTGAAGTACTTCAATAATCTGGAGTACTTGGATAATCTGGGGCAATGGCCTTGCCGCAGTGGGTACACCGGTTGCCGTTAGATCACCTAAGTTAAGCGCTGTCTGGCGTGGCCGGCACTTGGATGGGTGACCATCCAGCCGCCACGCGCTGTTGTCATTTTTCGGAGTGCACTCAACCTCGTGATACCAACTGAGGAGCTACTCGACCGAATAGCAGCGGTTCCGCTCAAAGAAAACCATCAGAGCGGTGTGCTGACCACACGCCCCTCCTATCCATATCATCTATGAGGATGACACGGCGGTCGGATGGTCCCGATGGGCCGCTTGTGGCCTGAAGACGGAGTGCTGTACTTGAATGATCTGGAGAGTTCACTCAGGACTCGATGGGGAGCGACTTTGCTTTCCGTAAGAATGGGCGTTTAGGGTGGCAACAGAAAGTAGTGACTAGCCTGACACTCTGCTGTGTTCTTGCTGCGACCGAGGTCTTAAATGGGAACGAGCTGGGTCACTCAGACTCACTTTTGTGTGTGTCGTGGAGCAGTCAACATGTAGCACCCGTGTCTCTCCCGTCACAGAGGACGTCGCCGACAACACGGCGAGGTGCTGCGACATACAGGCCTAGGTGACGCGACATCACGTCCCACTGTTTTTTTTATTTTTTATTTGGCCTTTGAGTCGTCCCACTGTTGCTCCTCATTGCTAGCATTTCTCCCTCCCGGTCGTCTCGTCCTGCAGACACTTATTTAAAGAGCTAGAGATCTTCGCTGTAGCCTCACAATACATATATTCACTTATGAAATTTATTGTTAACAATCCGAACGAATTCAAAAGTAATAGCAGTGTACATGGCTACAGCACTAGGAAAAAGGATGATCTTCATTACTCAAGGTTAAATCTAACTTTGGCTCAGAAGGGGGTAAATTATGCTGCCTAATAGCATCAAAAGTCTGACAGATAGCCATATAGCGTTTAAAAGGAAATTAAAAGAATTTCTTAATGGCAACTCCTTCTAGTCATTAGATGAATTTTTGGATATAGCAAGTGGGTAATTTCCCCAACCCCCACAAAAAATATTAAGTATCATGTAATATTTTGTGTAAAGTAATATCTTGCATAGACACCTTTTATTAATCTGACACGTTCCACATCATTACGAAGTGTCGTATTCATGATCTATGCAACAAGTGCTAATCTAATCTAGTCTAATCTCTCTAATCAAAGAGTCGAATTTCTGTTCTCTCTATTGTTACACTTGTGGTACTGCCCTTTCTGTTCATCTAATGTTCACCCGCGAAATCACTTTATTTCTGAATAAACACTTCACTGTCAAGGCAAATTCAAAGGACCATGGAAAACACTCAGTGAAAGCTTCTCCCAACTCAGCACATGCTTAGGACGTCTGCCACTTTGATTCCAAACTTTCTCCAGAAGAACACTGACGTTAGAGGTAACCCTACGGCACACGTCTTCCGTCCATGATTTCACGGCAGACTTGAAAAAAAGGCGTCTTAGTTCCATTAATTCATCTGGACGTTTCGAAAAAATTGTTTCCTTTACGTACTTCGAAAGAAGGAAGTCACATGGGGTTGAGATATGGACTATTCGTGGTCCCAAATTGTCTGTCACTGAAACGACATGGAAGTAGTTGCAAGAAGCTGTGAAATGAAGTTGTTGCGAAGTATGCTCAAATAAAGCGCACAGTTCAGTTTCTGCCAAGGAAAAGGGTCCAACAGACCCGTGACTGAAAATTGCGACCTTTACTGCAATCCTCGGAGCATGATGTCGTTCATGAAGCACTTGACGATTTTCAAAGGCACAAAAGGGTAAATTGTGTTAGTTAACCTCATCGTCCAAATGAAAATCCGCCTCGTCTAAAAACGTTGTTGAGACTTTGTTCCCTTTTCTCCACCAATCAGGAAAACGGTAGTCTCTGTCGCTTGTGTTCTGCAGTAAGCGTCTGAGCAGAGGTTATCTTGCATGGGAACACCCGGAGGTCACGTTTAAGAATGCATTGAACGGACCGTCTGGATACGCGCAGTTGCTCTGCTGCCTTTCTGCACGATTTGCCGGGGATTCTCCATAGAGCGGTTCGAAATTAAGAGATGGATCCTAGATTTAGTATAGATTTTTCGTATGTAGAACGATGGAAAGATAGGTATTTCCGGGCTGTTCCAGGATCCACCGTTATGGGCCACGAACACTGTAATAAAAAAATGACTGTTTATTAAATATTTTACCGCCCTCTTGTGTACCACATAAACAGTTACTTCTACGTAGTGGAATATTTTGACACGTTGTACAGATATCTCATCATGACCTTCATATTCGCCAGCGTACGTACACGACGAGTATGATTGTGAAGATGACAACAACGATGACTGAGACGAAGACAGAGAGAATTACGAGCACGATGAACGCGATGAAGATACAGAAGCAGCAAGTGAAACAGACATGGGGAAATATGAAGAATACACGGAAATTAAAGAGCAAATGTACCAAGGCAAACTTGCCAGTTTAGGGAAACAGCTCCAGCACTTGAAGGATGGTACACACCCAGAACATAACAGAAAACTGAAGAACTTAGAACAAGGTTATAGAGAGGGGTTGCGTTTCACCGTCATTTCAAGGGATTATTTAATTGAGTGTCTAGAAAGAGATTACACTATTGAAAGAAGGGCAGTAGCAAAATAATTTGAAGAAACGCTGATAAGCGATTTGGAGGAAAAGAGGAAACTCACAGAATCTGAACGACACACTATAGAGTTGACAGGCGATTCTATGTAGGTGAAACCGGCCATGACGAGGAAACTACCTCATCGGCCTCATGATCCCGTACCGCTGCAATATAGGCTTCGACCGTGGTCGCTTCGCTTCCAGTGTTGATCCTTCCTGTGCAATTTCATCATACAGTCTGTGAATAGTTCTCTTGCAAGAGGCGCACTGTGTTTTAAACTGTTGCCGAAACCGCCTCTGAATCGCAACAGGCCTTTGCGTTTCGTGTAAAGCTAACACAACTGCCATCGCTACTGCGCTGTCAGTCGTCCAAACGTCGGCCATGTTGTAAACACTGGCCTCCTTGAGACGGTATCCTGAACCAAGCGACCTTTCGTAGCTCACTTGTTTCTCCAAGCTCTACTGCTACTGCTGTTGAGATAGTCAACAGCATATCTAGTGCGACTCATAAATTGTGTACGAAACAAATGGTGACAAATTTCGTGCGCCACCCTACACAGGCTGGTCTATTGATCGTGACCGGGCCAAATATCTCACGAAACAAGCGTCAAACGAAAAAACCACAAAGGTCGAAACTTGTCTAGCTTGAAGGTGGAAACCAGACGGCGCTATGGTTGGCCAACTAGATGGCGCTGTCATAGGTCAAACGGATATCAACTGCGTTTTTTAAAAATAAGAACCCACAATTTTTATTACATATTCGTGTAGTACGTAAAGAAATATGAATGTTTTAGTTCGAACACTTTTTTTCGCTTTGTGATAGATGGCACTGCAATAGTCACAAACATATGGCTCACAATTTTAGACCAACAATTGGTAACAGGAAGGTTTTTTAAATTAAAATGCAGAACTTAGTTACGTTTGAACATTTTATTTTGGTTGTTCCAATGTGATATGTGTACCTTTGTGAACTTATCATTAATGAGAACGCTTGCTGTTATAGCGTGATTACCTGTAAATACCCCATTAATGCAATAAATGCTCAAAATGATGTCCGTCAACTTCAGTGCATTTGGCAATACGTGTATCGACATTCCTCTCAACAGCGAGTAGTTCGCCTTCGGTAATGTTCGCACATGCATTGACAATGCGCTGACGCATGTTGTCAGTTGTTGTCGGTGGAACACGATACCAAATATCCTTCAACTTTCCCCACAGAAAGAAATCCGGGGACGTCATATCAGGTGAACGTGCGGGCCACGGTATGGTGCTTCGACGACCAATCCACCTGTCATGAAATATGCTATTCAATACCGCTTCAACCGCACGCGAGCTATGTGCCGGACATCCATCATGTTGGAAGTACATCGCCATTCTGTCATGCTGTGAAACATCTTGTAGTAACATCGGTAGTACATTACGTAGGAAATCAGCATACATTGCACCATTTAGATTTTCATCGATAAAATGAGGGCCAATTATCCTTCCTCCCATAATGGCGCACCGTACATTAACCCGCCAAGGTCGCTGATGTTCCACTTGTCGCAACCATCGTGGATTTTCCGTTGCCCAATAGTGCATATTATGCCGGTTTACGTTACCGCTGTTGGTGAATGACGCTTCGTCGCTAAATAGAACGCGTGCAAAAAATCTGTCATCGTCCCGTAATTTCTCTTGTGCCCAGTGGCAGAACTGTACACGACGTTCAAAGTCATCGCCATGCAATTCCTGCTGCATCGAAATATGGTACGGGTGCAATCTATGTTGATGTAGGATTCTCAACACCGACGTTTTTGCGATTCCCGATTCTCACGCAATTTGTCTGGTACTGATGTGAGGATTAGCCGCGACAGCAGCTAAAACACCTACTTAGGCATCATCATTTGTTGCAGGTCGTGGTTGACGTTTCACATGTGGCTGAACACTTCCTGTTTCCTTAAATAACGTAACTATCCGGCGAACGGTCCGGACACTTGGATGATGTCGCCCAGGATACCGAACAGCGTTCCTAGCACACGCCCGTTGGGCATTTTGATCACAATAGCCGTACATGAACACGATATCTACCTTGTCCGCAATTGATAAACGGTCCATTTTAACACGGCTAATGTATCACGAAGCAAATACCGTCCGCACTGGCGGAATATTACGTGATACCACATATTTGTACGTTTGTGACTATTACAGCGCCATCTGTCACAAAGCGAAAAAAAGTGTTCCAACTATAACATTCATATTTCTTTACGTACTACACGAATATGTGATAAAAAGTGGGGGTTCCTATTTAAAAAAAAACGTAGTTGATATCCGATGGACCTATGGCAGCGCCATCTAGCGGGCCAACCATAGCGCCATCTGGTTTCCCCCTTCAAGCTAGACGAGTTTCGTTCTATGTAGTTTTTTCGTTTGATGCTTATTTCGTGAGATATTTGGCCCGGTCACTATCAATGGACCACCCTGTATATCCCGATGATTATCTTCGATTAGTCATTCTGTACTCTTACTTTCAAAGTGACCGCTTGATTGACACCTGCAAGCAGGAGTGAGTCAGATGGTTCCACGTCCACGCGGTATGGCATCGCCATCATTCGGTGCCATCTGTTAGCGGAAGCGTTGAGCACAGGCGAGGTGTGACAGCACAGGCATATTTCGCTCCGTCGTGGCTGCAGAACTTCCCTCAGATCGCTGCACACGTGATGTGCGTACGGTGTTAACTGCTCCTGCTCTACAAAGACCCAGATGCCGGCCAGCAAGGAACGCCCGAACGTCGCGACGATGTCCGGGAGAAACGCCTCTAAATAGGACGACGCCGGGCTAGCGACACGGCGGCGCCTAGGTAAGCGATAGCGGCCGTACGTCAGCGGCGATGACGGATGGCGGTTGACAGCAAGCAGACCATGCCGTGGCGCACACTCGCACAGCATCTGCTCTCTCTGCGGTGACACCAACGAGCGATAAGATCGACTGTTTCTGCACCTTGGAAAGCGGCTCTTGTCTCCACTCTCTTCTAAATCCGAGGAACGAGAGTGGCTGGACAAGAGCATGCGTGACGATAGGCCACAAGGAAAGTGAGCTCCTTTGGCGAAACCTGTCGACAGTGAGGTGTGGCTGATATTTTGCACATGTTCAGTGCAAAGTTTATAGTTTCAGTGAGAAATTAAATGCCTGAAAGAGTGAAACTGTGTTCCCCGTCAGGTTTCAATCTCAGTACGATGCTCTTACCGAAAGAACTACCACATGTATATCGACATCTACGTGACGGAAGCCATCTTACGGTTTGTAGCAGAGGTTGTTTCTGGTGCCACTAAATTTATCGTCTTTGCCTATTCCACGCGCGAACACTGCGTATGAGCTCTCATTTCTCCGATTTGTTGGTTCAAATGGCTCTGAGCACTATGGGACTTAACATCTGAGGTCACCAGTCCCCTAGAACTTAGAACTACTTAAACCTAACTAACCTAAGGACATCACACACATCCACGCCCGAGGCAGGATTCGCACCTGCGACCGTAGCAGTCGCGCGGTTCCAGACTGAAGCGCCTAGAACCACACGGCCACACCGGCTGGCCCCGATTAGTTGTTACGGTCATTTCGCGAGACGTGTGTGGGATGACGTAAAAGTAAAGCAGAGCAAAGTCGTACGCCACTGTTGGCTGGGAGAGCCCAACGGATGCAGATTATGTTCAGCCACCTAGTCGCCCACGGTGGACACTTTCCTTTCGAAGCGGTGGGAGCTGTGTCTTATGCATATTTTTATCGTGGCACAGTCTTTACCTCTGCGCAATCTGATGCACGTTTAGTTGAAGTGTGATAGGTGGTGGACATATGTTGTAGTGATGCGTTACCTTGCGATGGTATCTGTTAGATGAAGAAAGATTTATTGTAAAGGACAGGAAGGATTAAGAAAGGCGAAAATTCAACAATGTTATTATTTTTGAAGAGAAGTAGTCTGGGGTAAGACTGCAACCCTGCGCAGCTAGGAATGATTCTTGTCAGTTAGTTAACTTGCTAAGAGCTGAGAGAAACACCACCCCACTTCCCTGAGTCATGTATTACCGTATTAACTGATTAAGCTGCTTGCTTTTCTATAGAAATTCTCTGTTAACATTGTACCCCCATTAAATCATTGTTCACGTTATTAAGCATATTATCGTTCAGGCCAGTGTTATGTATGAAGATCAGTCGAAGCTTTACTCTTTCTTTTTGAATACATACTTCATTCTAAAATCGTTGTCTTGGTGTATCATTTCATAGGAATAGTTATTCTCCCAACCCCACTGTTTATCGTTGTGCATTACCACATGCAACAGTATGAATATATATTTAGAGACAAAAATTTAGCTTAGCCGCTGTCTGCTTGCTGTTTGCTCTTGTGATTTGATAAATCTGCAACAATGTTGTCAAGACGTGATGTAAGTGGAAATTTTGATTAGCGCCAGATAATTGTTTCACTTCAGTTGCGCATTTTAATATAAAGACAGGTTGCATTCTGATCAGTTACAGGTCAAATCAAATTAGGTTCTGTTTAATCAAGGTTATCGCACGGGTTTAAGTTGGAATAACAGTTTGTGGGGACATAGTTTTGGTAATACGTACGTTTTTGTAGAGTGGGAGGTAAAGTTGGGCTAAATTCCACAAAGAAACAAATATAGTGGGAAGTTGCATATTTAGGCAACAAAAGAATTTTTCTACAGGTTTTTACCGTATTTTAAGTTCTTTTTTCTTTGACACACGGAAGTTCGACAGTTGTTTTATGTTTGACAAGGATTATCTCTGCCGACCAAGTGTAAACTTCCGCCATGCCCATCTTCCTCAATATTTACATCACTCTCCAACGTCCGGCTGTCAGCGGGCAAGATTCTGAGAACCAGGAGCTCCTCTGAGGATGTCTAACGCAGCTCTGGACGAAAGTTCAGGAACAAAAATGTTTGACGGATCTCGATAGTACAACCCGGAATATTCACCAGAAACAAAGCCAACTTGTAGTGAAAGCCACCACTGTATCGCTGTAACTGGCGTGTGGCAACCACCTAACAAGCGCGGCTCGGTGTTTCTGCCCCCACGTGTTGCGCCCAGCATTTAAGATGATGAGACGGCGAGAGGCTGCACTTTGCATGTTATTCAGTTGTCACGACGACTTGCGACACAGCTTCAGTAAAATTCATAGTGATCCAGGATTTTTTAAAATAATTATTTCAGTAACAGAACAATATTTTATTTTACTCATGTACTTATCGGCTGTCGCCGGCCCAGTAAACCATACTTTGTGTCAACAATGAGTCTGCACTGTTTTATCTCATTTGCCGTTCCCTCTCAGTGGATTAAGTTCAAAGCATCCGCATCTTTCTCTGTGCCGGCCGCTGTGGCCGAGCGGTTCTAAGCGCTTCAGTCCGTAACCACGCGGCTGCTACGGTCGCAGGTTCGAATCCTGCCTCGGGCATGGACGCGTCCGATGTCCTTAGGTTAGTTAGGTTTAAGTAGTTCAAAGTGAACTTCAGATGTTAAGTCCCATAGTGCTTAGAGCCATTTTAACCATCTTTCTCTGAGCCGTCTTCCCACCTGATTCTTGGCCTACCCAGGGTCCTTTTGTTGTAAGCGACAAATGAAAGGAGACTGCTCTTCTGATATTGCAAAACGTTAGGCTGGTTCCTTACCTCATAAATTTCATTATTCTTTCTTGTTCTCTCCGGGTTACCTCTGTCTGTCCTTGGGCCTCAGATTCTTCATATCGCCTTTCTTTCAAGTGTTAGAAGTCTTTGCATCTACGCATCAGTTAGTGCCCAGCTTTCTCAACCATAGAGGACACTCGAGTGTACTATGGTATTGTAGATGATCATTTTCGCAGAATGCGATATCGCTTTAGACTTGAACGTATCTCTGAGGGCGCATAGGCATCTGGAGTCAGGAGAAATTTTTTCATTTGCAACTACGTATATTTTAGGCAACGGCCTTGCCGCAGTGGATACACCGGTTCCCGTGAGATCACCGAAGTTAAGCGCTGTCGGGCGTGGTCGGCACTTGGATGGGTGACCATCCAGGCTGCCATGCGCTGATGCCATTTTTCGCGGTTCACTTAGCCTCGTGCTGCCAATTGAGGAGCTACTCGACCAAATAGTAGCGGCTTCAGTGAAGAATACCATCATAACGACCGGGAGAGCGGTGTGCTGACCCCGCACCCCTCCTATCCGCATCCTCCACTGAGGATGACACGGCGGTCGGATGGTCTCGGTGTGCCACTCGTGGCCTGAAGACAGAGTGCTATCTACGGATATTTTAATATAACACTCGTACGAACTTTCCAGTTACTTGAATTGTCCAATAGACTTGTCTTGGGAAACTTTGAACAATATTTTACACCAAGTAGTTAGTTTTCATCCTTATGGGAGTCTTCAAGACCTCAGTGCAAACAATACTCCAGTCAGATCGAGCCACGACTTTCCTTTACAGGTGAAATAAAGTCTAGCACAAAAGCAATACACAACGAAGGAATTATACGAATGGGACGGAAATCGGTAGATGTGATGTCCGTGTACAGTCAAACAAATGATTAAAATTTCATAGAAATTGGATGACTTGTTCAAGTGAAAGAGCTTGATAAACTGAGCAAGTCAGTAACGCCCTGATCCACCTCTGGCCCTTAGGTAAACAGATATTAGGTTCAAAATGGTTCAAATGGCTCTGAGCAAATGGTTCAAATGGCTCTGAGCACTATGGGACTCAACTGCTGAGGTCATTAGTCCCCTAGAACTTAGAACTAGTTAAACCTAACTAACCTAAGGACATCACAAACATCCATGCCTGAGGCAGGATTCGAACCGGCGACCGCAGCGGTCGCGCGGTTCCAGACTGTAGCGCATAGAACCGCTCGGCCACCCCGACCGGTTTACGTGCGAGGAACACTGTCCACAGCGACGCAGACGTTATCTTGTATGGAAACACCCGGAGGTCACTTATAAGAATCCATTGAACGGAGCGCCTGGTTCAATTGATTCTAAGTACTGTGGGACCTAACATCTAAGGTCATGAGTCCCCTAGACTTAGAACTACTTAAACCTAAGTAAACCTTCCAGACTGAAGCGCCTAGAACCACTCGGCCACACCGGCCACCACAGATATTCGGCTTGACGTTGACTGATAGAGCTGTTGCGTGTCCTCTGGAGGAATATCGTGCCAAATTCTGTCCAACTGACGCGTTAGATCGTCAAAATCTCGATCTGATTGGAGGGCCTTGCCCATAATGCTTTAATTGTTCTGAAATGAAAAGAGACCCTAGTGGACAAAGGAGGCTTTGGCAAGCACGAAGAGAATTAGTAAAAAGTCTAGCCATGTGTCGGTGAGTATTATCTTTCTGAAATGTAAACCCAGCATGGCTTGCCATGAAGGGGCAACAAAACGGTGAGTTGAATGTCGTCCTATATATTTACTTAACCCGTGTTGCAGAAGAATTCACTTGCGGTACGTGTTATTCTTATGGGCCTTATCAATTTTTTTGATCAATTCATTAATAATTTGCAGAAGAATTGTTTGGTGTTCACTTTGTTTGATGTGGAATTGGGGCTGGTGGGCGGGTTGCCGTCTTACACGGCTTACGCACTGTGGAGCGGGTGACCTTAATTCGGACTTGGTCTCTGGGAGCTGCTGGGCGCAACACGGTTCCTAGTATTACTAGACCCGTGTTGCAGAAGAATTCGCTTCCGTTTGCGTAACCGCTGTGATAAGAGCGCTGCAGGGGTCCAGCTGCGCTTCCGGTCTGAGTCTCATTTGATCTCAGACTGCCGAGCAGTGCGGATGCATAGCGCTGTGTGCTTCGCTGGGCGTTGGCTTGCTACGTTCAGTTGTGTTAACGTGCCACTGCAATGACACTGCGAGGGATGCGCTGTAGGGGTGCGACATGTGACAGCCAAAGCGATCCTGCTGTGAAAAGAAATGTCGCACACTCCTGGTTGTCGTGCCGTATGGTGGGCGACAGTCGGGATGGTAGCCCAGCGCTGTCCGGGGCGCCTTCATACACGTGTTCGCCGGTCGTTGGGGCTCAGTTCGAAGCGGTGTTCATCACTGGAGACAGTCAGTTAGATTCCAGGGTGAAGACATGCCTCGAGATACCCCGGACAGCGGTGGTGCAACCAAACGTCTCCGTTCGTCGTCCCTGTTGGGAAGGGTACCGTACGAAACGCGTGGGCGGTGGGGGTGGGCGGCGGCTAGTGATGAGCAGGCGGTCGCATTACAGGGCGTGGCGGGGTGGGGCGGCTGTGCGAGTCGCGTGGGCGGCGTGCGACACTGGCAGTGAGTCAGGCGCGGCCCGGCTGTCCTCCTCCTCCTCCGGTGGTGGGCGGCGCCGGCCACTGTGCGTGGGCGGCCGGCGGAGCATCCAGGTCCCACGAGGCTCTCGGCCCTCCTGCCCTGGGTGTGGCAGGGCCGCGTTATACTTAACTGTAACTGCCAGCCGTCAGAGTCTTATCAGGTGCAGCAGTAACTTGAATCGCGGGCACTGCTGTAATGTTACTCTTACGCTTTGTTACCGTCCTCCCGCTGATAAGTTTTCACGTCGACACTAAGTTCACAACATACAAATAAAAATTCGCCCAGATACACAACACCCACACATGAAAATTTTACGTAATGTCGACATAGTTTCTGCTAGTAAAGTTCTAATGCTACTCGTCATTAGTGAGTTTGTAAGCAGGTTGTTTAGGTTTTTGTATTGGTAACGCCACGTAGCGCTCTGTATGAAAATCACTGGCTGTGCTGTGTGCAGTCCGTGGCTGGTTTGCATTGTTGGAGTATTCGCTATTGTAGTGTTGGGCAGTTGGATGTGAACAGCGCGTAGCGTTGCGCAGTTGGAGGTGAGCCGCCAGCAGTGGTGGATGTGGAGAGAGAGATGGCGGAATTTTGAGAGCGGACGATCTGGACGTGTGTCCATCAGAAAGAGTAAATTTGTAATATTGGATATCATGGACTAATATATATATTATGACTTTTGAACACTATTAAGGTAAATACATTGCTTGTTCTCTATCAAAATCTTTCATTTCCTAACTATGCCTATCAGTAGTTATTGCCTTCATAGTTTGAATCGTTTATTTAGCTGGCAGTAGTGGCGCTCGCTGTATTGCAGTAGTTCGAGTAACGAAGATTTTTGTGAGGTAAGTGATTTGTGAAAGGTATAGGTTAATGTTAGTCAGGGCCATTCTTTTGTAGGGATTATTGAAAGTGAGATTGTGTTGCGCTAAAAATATTCGCTGTCAGTTTAGTGCTGATCAGAATAGCTAAAGACCGAAATGTCTGAGTACGTTCAGTTCTGCTCAGCTGTTTGAAAATCAAATAACGTAACAGGTTTATCAGCACAGTAATTCATTAATTTTTTTAAGGTGACATATACATAGGCAAATGTAATGTATTGCGAATACATAGAAAGAAGGATCCTTTATTGTATGATTATATGATAGCGGAACAAACACTGGTAGCAGTTACTTCTGTAAAATATCTGGGAGCATGCGTGCGGAACGATTTGAAGTGGAATGATGGTATAAAAGTAATTGTTGCTAAGGCGGGTACCAGGTTGAGATTCATTGGGAGAGTCCTTAGAAAATGTAGTCCATCAACAAAGGAGGTGGCTTACAAAACACTCGTTCCACCTATACTCGAGTATTGCTCATCAGTGTGGGATCCGTACCAGATCGGGTTGACGGAGGAGATAGAGAAGATCCAAAGAAGAGCGGCGCGTTTCGTCACAGGGTTATTTGGTAACCGTGATAGCGTTACGGAGATGTTTAGCAAACTCAAGTGCCAGACTCTGCAAGAGAGGCGCTCTGCATCGCGGTGTAGCTTGCTGTGCAGGTTTCGAGAGGGTGCGTTTCTGGATGAGATATCGAATATATTGCTTCCCCCTACTTATACCTCCCGAGGAGATCACGAATGTAAAATTAGAGAGATTCGAGCGCGCACGGAGGCTTTCAGACAGTCGTTCTTCCCGCGAACCATACGCGATTGGAACAGGAAAGGGAGGTAATGACAGTGACACGTAAAGTGCCCTCCGTTACACCGTTGCGTGGCTTGCGGAGTATAAATGTAGATGTAGGTGTAGATGTAGACGTTTCAAGTTTACTGCTAGCTACTAACAGCTGAAAAATGGCAAGGCAGTGCTAACCAAAGAAAGTAAAAGAGAAGGCGGAAAGAATATATAGAGTTTCTATGTAAGGGAAACGAGTCAGTGTGCTGGCTTAAGCTGTCGCCGGCACGCCGGTCGGCAAAGATGAAGCGCCAAGACCGATTAGCAGTAGCTGGATCAAGCTCGTGCCTCACGAGAGAGGCCGGAGAGACACCCGCAGGCTACAATACACCGACACCCTGATGACCGCACGTATCGTGCAATGCCTGTGTAATAATGGGAAACGTCTACTAGCACTTTCCCAGCTTCCACACTATCAGGATCGCGCAGTGTCGTGTCGTGTCGCGGTACTCCTGCTCTCTTTGTCATGGTTGTGAGACTGTCCTACCTGTGGTGTCACCGCCAGACACCACACTTGCTAGGTGGTAGCTTTAAATCGGCCGCGGTCCATTAGTACATGTCGGACCCGCGTGTCGCCACTGTCAGTCATCGCAGACCGAGCGCCACCACACGGTAGGTCTCGAGAGACTTACTAGCACTCGCCCCAGTTGTACGGACGACTTAGCTAGCGATGCAACACTGACGAAGCCTCGTTTATTTGCAGAGAAGATAGTTAGAATAGCCTTCAGCTAAGTCAAAGGCTACGACCTAGCAAGGCGCCATAGCAATTGATAGTTATCGTATGAAGCATGTCTCATCCAGAACGATGTATACAAATGATGGATTAAAGTTAAGTATTCCAGCAGCTACGTACTTTTCTTTATAGCATTCATTACGTATCCTGTTTCAGACCTCACGCCATCCTGCGTGGGCTTATAGCGTGCATTTCGGCCTTCTCAAGCTATACAACACTACCAATATGGAATCGCTGCACCATGCTTGACGTCGTGATCTCAGAGGCCCTACTCAACTAGCGCCAGATGACAGGTATATTATTCACTCGGTCGTGCAGGATAATGCACGCACGTCACGTACCTTGCGCCAAGAAACGCTCTTATTTGCAACAAGACAAGTACGAGGTGCATTCAAGTTCTAAGGCCTCCGATTTTTTTTCTCCGGACTGGAAAGAGATAGAAACATGCGCATTGTTTTAAAATGAGGCCGCGTTCATTGTCATACGTCCCAGAGATGGCAGCACCATACGGCAGATGGAATTTTACCGCCAGCGGCGACAATGAGAACTGTTTTAAATACTTAAAATGGCGACGTTTTCCTTACTTGAACAGCGTGCAATCATTCGTTTTCTGAATTTGCGTGGTGTGAAACCAATTGAAATTCATCAACAGTTGAAGGAGACATGTGGTGATGGAGTTATGGATGTGTCGAAAGTGCGTTCGTGGGTGCGACAGTTTACCGAAGGCAGAACATCGTGTGACAACAAACCGAAACACCCTCGGGCTCACACAAGCCGGTCTCACGACATGATCGAGAAAGTGGAGAGAATTGTTTTGGGGGATCGCCGAATGACTGTTGAACAGATTGCCTCCAGAGTTGGCATTTCTGTGGGTTCTGTGCACACAATCCTGCATGACGACCTGAAAATGCGAAAAGTGTCATCCAGGTGGGTGCCACGAATGCTGACGGACGACCACACGGCTGCCCGTGTGGCATGTTGCCGAGGATTGTTGACGCGCAACGACAGCACGAATGGGACTTTCTTTTCGTCGGTTGTGACAATGGATGAGACGTGGATGCCATTTTTCAATCCAGAAACAAAGCGCCAGTCAGCTGAATGGAAGCACACAGATTCACCGCCACCAAAAAAATTTTGGGTAACCGCCAGTGTTGAAAAAATGATGGTGTCCATGTTCTGGGACAGCGAGGGCGTAATCCTTACCCATTGCGTTCCAAAGGGCACTACGGTAACAGGTGCATCCTACGAAAATGTTTTGAAGAACAAATTCCTTCCTGCACTGCAACAAAAACGTCCGGGAAGGGCTGCGCGTGTGCTGTTTCACCGAGACAACGCACCCTCACATCGAGCTAACGTTACGCAACAGTTTCTTCGTGATAACAACTTTGAAGTGATTCCTCATGCTCCCTACTCACCTGACCTGGCTCCTAGTGACTTTTGGCTTTTTCCAACAATGAAAGACACTCTCCGTGGCCGCACATTCACCAGCCGTGCTGCTATTGCCTCAGCGATTTTCCTGTGGTCAAAACAGACTCCTAAAGAAGCCTTCGCCGCTGCCATGGAATAATGGCGTCAGCGTTGTGAAAAATGTGTACGTCTGCAGGGCGATTACGTCGAGAAGTAACGCCAGTTTCATCGATTTCGGGTGAGTAGTTAATTAGAAAAAAAATCGGAGGCCTTAGAACTTGAATGCACCTCGTATATTCGCTGACAGTGAGACAAGGTCTGTAGCACCAAGTACTACCAGTACGGAAACTAATGTCGCAGTTCTCCTTGACGCGACAACATAGCCAGGAGACGCGTCCAAAGAGGATACTGTAAAAAAGGATATTAATAACCACCGAGTAGTAGTTTAATAAATGACTTGGATTGATCGCGTGCTAAGGACAAGGGGCTGTTCGGTAATACTGCTGTGGGAAATGTTTCGTATTAGTGTTTCGGTTGCTGAATAATGAACTATCACAATCAGTAAGTATATATATATGAAGACAGTAACTTGTTCTCGAAAGAACAGTTACTGTTGATGACCATGCAGCTTTTTCCTGGAATAAATGATGACTAACTAACAACCTCAGCTGCCGACAGGTGTTGTTGATATACCTCGATGTGGACAGCTGAAAATGTGTGCCCCGACCGGGACTCGAACCCGGGATGGATAGAGCGTCTGCCATGTAAGCAGGAGATCCCGAGTTCGAGTCCCGGTCGGGGCACACATTTTCAGCTGTCCACATCGAGGTATATCAACAACACCTGTCGGCAGCTGAGGTTGTTAGTTAGTCATCATTTACAATCAGTAAGGTTCTGCTGTAATAATAATCGCTTCCGTGTTCCGCTCCAACTGAGAGTTACGTTCTTGATTTTACGCAAGTGTGAGGCAGTCACTGCTTTCGCCTTACAATTTAAAGACGGCTATACGCATCGCAGGTCGCTCTTTGATAATCTCACACGCTGTTGTATTGGGTTGGTCGGGTTGATTTGGGGGGAGGAGACGAAACTGCGAGGTCATCGATCTCATAAGATAGGGAAGGACGGGGAAGGAAGTCGGCCGTGCCCTTTCAAAGGAACCATCCCGCCATTTACCTGAGGCGATTTAGGGAAATCGCGTAAAACCTAAATCACGACGGCCGGTCGCGGGATTGAACCGTCGCCCAGCCGAATGCGAGTCCAGTGTGCTAGACACTGCGCCACCTCGCTCGGTTGCTGTTGTATTAATTAGCAGAAACGCAATAGAGTCCTCACTGCAATACAGTTGTAGGTGGCCGTCGCGATTGACGCGAAACGCGTAATCACGACACGACACTTCGAAATAAACCCTCTTGCCACGACTGGTAAACTGCTCAGGGTCAACCAGCGGCATCGGGGACACGCCCAGTCGACAGTGCGGACCTCCGCCATTACACCCCGTGCTGCTCGCCCTGTATGCTGCCTGCACTCCACTTTCTGACAACTGCCGGCTCTCCGGCGCTCGTGATGCCCGACTATCGATGTATAGCCCACCTCGACCTGTGTGAGGTAAAACACGTTTATCTTTACGTAAGGGGCTGTGGACCCCTTACAACTGGGATACTACCTCTTCTATTCAGACAAGTTGCTGTTCTACTAAATGTTCAAAAGTGTGTGAATTCCTAATGGACCAAACTACTGACGTCATCGGTCCCTAGACTAACACACTGCCACGTGGGATTAGCCGAGCGGTCTGACGCGCTGCAGTCATGGACTGTGCGGCTGGTCCCGGCGGAGGTTCGAGTCCTCCCTCGGGCATGGGTGTGTGTGTTTGTCCTTAGGATAATTTAGGTTAAGTAGTGTGTAAGCTTAGGGACTGATGACCTTAGCAGTTAAGTCCCATAAGATTTCACACACACACACACACACACACACACACACTTACACACACATACATGCGCGGGAGAGGCCGCGAAATGGGTGAATGTTGCCTCTAACCGCTCGGCAACTGTTCTACCTAAAGCCCACATGTGGGGATCGAAAATGAATGAACCTTGCCAGATTTCATTCTTCATCTTCATGGGCCCGATACCTGACTTTATGGCGGTACATTAGATACTTTTAACCCAACCGTCGCATTTACAGTGTGTTAAGGTCGCTGCAAGAACCCTGTCTTCGAGGTCTCCCTGACGTCGTCTTTCAACAAAATAAGGCAAGAACGTATGTTGCGCATTCTGTCGTGAGGTAGTTCGATAGAGATAATGTTCGAGTGTTGCCCAGGACAACACGTTCTCCAGATCATATCATGGGTTGCCGAGAAACTGGTGAGCTAGCAGCCACTACGATTGTTGACCTCAGGCATGGAAGTGAAGCTGCGTCGGGGACCACGAAAAACACGGACCCCGCAACGAACTTGTCACGCTAGTAGCCTTGCTCGCCAAAATTCGCGAACGCCCGGCTCCATTCAAACTCTTAACTTTGTCGGTGCCATCGAGAGTTTTCATCCATTTAAACGCAGAGTTACGAATTATAAAACTCGTCTGAAATAGTTACTCGCTCCCGCAGTAGACGTTTTCAGTTGGTGAGAGATCTGGAGATTGTGCTGGCCAGGGCAGCAGTCGAACACTTTCTGTATCCAGAAAGGCCCGTACAGGACCTGGAACATGCGGTCGTGCATTATCCTGCTGAAATGTAGGGTTTCCCAGGGATCGAATGAAGGGTAGAGCCACGGGTCGTAACACATCAGAAATATAACGTCCACTGTTCAAAGTGCCGTCAGTGTGAACAAGAGGTGACAGAGACATGTAACCAATGGCACCCCATACCATCACGCCGGGTGATACGCCAGTATGGCGATGACGAATACATGCTTCGAATGTGCGTTCACCGCGATGTCGCCAAACACGGATGCGACCATCATGATGCTGTAAACAGAACCTGGATTAATCCGAAAAAATGACGTTTTGCCATTCGTGCACCCAGGTTCGTCGTCGAGTACACCATCGCAGGCGCTCCTGTCTGTGATGCAGCGTCAAGGGTAACCGCAGCCACGGTCTCCGAGCTGATAGTCCATGCTGCGCAAACGTCGTCGAACTGTTCGTGCAGATGGTTGTTGTCTTTCAAACGTCCCGATCTGTTGACTCAGGGACCGAGACGTGGCTGCACGATCCTTTAGAGCCATGCGGATAAGATGCCTGTCATCTCGACTGCTAGTGGTACGAGGCCGTTGGGATCCAGCACGGCGTTCCGGATTACCCTCCTGAACCCACCGATTCCATATTCTGCTAACAGTCATTGGATCTCGACCAAAGCGAGCAGCAATGTCGCGATACGATAAACCGCAATCGCGATAGGCTACAATCCGACCTTTATCAAAGTCGGAAACGTGATGGCACGCATTTCTCCTCCTTACACGAGACATCACAACAACGTTTCACCAGGCAACGCCGGTCAACTGCTGTTTGTGTATGAGAAATCGGTTGGGAGCTCTCCTCATGTCAGCACGTTGTAGGTGTCGCCACCGGCGCCAACCTTGTGTGAATGCTCTGAAAAGCTAATCATTTGCATATCACAGCATCTTCTTCCTGTCGTTTAAATTTCGCGTCTGTAGCACGTCATCCTCGTGGTGTAGCAATTTTAATGGCCAGTAGTGTAGAATGGCGTACCGGTATCTGTCCTCCAAGCTCAGTTACACTCTATACGCGGCCAGGCGTCGCACTTGTATGTAGTAAAATATCGCTAAATGTCCACCTACATATTAGTTACATATTTAATCGCAGAGGCACAATAAGCAAACTGTCGTTATTTGATATCCTTTCAGGTGTTTAATTTTTTTGTCCAGCAATTCTGAGGCTGACGTACTGCACAGAGAGTTCAACCTGATGACGCAGTCTTGTGCCTTTGAAGTCGTTAGCAATTAATAGCAACTCTGTTGTTTGGTGTAGAGGTCCAAAAAGTGACTCTAAGCACTATGGGACGTAACATCTGAGGTCATCAGTCCCCTAGACTTAGAATTACTTAAGCCCAACTAAACTAAGGACATCACACACATCCATGCCCGAGGCAGGGCTCGATCCTGCGACCGCAGCAGCGCGGTTCTGACTGAAGCGCCTAGAACCGCTCGACCACAGCGGCCGGCTGGTGTAGAGGGAACAGAGGAATAACCAGTATTTGTTTTCCGGCGTGTAATTTTTAACAGCTCAGTTCCGCGTCATCTCGAATCACTGTGGGAAGCTGCAAGACGGGGCAGTCAATTTGCCAGCGCGCGGCACACCTTCCGCCGTGCGCTACGTAAGCGGCGGGAGACGAGCAGTTTGCCAGCCGCCTGCGCTAACGGAACTCGGCGTCCCCGTCACGCGCGTGGCTATTTTCGGAGCCTACTCGGCGTCTGCAGCCCGAGGTGCGAGGGCTCAGCAAGAGCGGTCTCTCACGGGATGACTCACTCCGCCTCGTCCCTGCAGATTAACTTGGCGCAACCGGCCGAATCGCGGAATAAACCTCCGGAGAGAAAGCGGACCTCTGGTTACGTGCGAAGCCGTTTGCGCGAGATTTGTGTCTGGGCCCGCCGACGAGCGAAATGCCGCCTAGACCTCTCGGGGAGCGATTTGTGACGCTGTAAAACTTGCAGGCCGTGTAATCGGTATTTCATCAGCTCGGGTTAGCCAACGTGTAATAGTCAATTAATTGATGAAGACACCACGGTTACAAAAAGGTGCACCGGGGGATTCCAGTGATGTACCTGTGCTATTTCTTATTTAATGTATCTGCATGACGTAAGTCTGGTTTTAGTGCTGTAAAATAATAAAAAAGCACTCCGTCGTCAGGCCACGAGCGGCCTACCGGGACCATCCGACCGCCGTGTCATCCTCAGTGGAGTATGCGGATAGGAGGGGCGTGGGGTCAGGTATTCTTGACCTAAGCCGCTACTATTCGGTCGAGTAGCTTCTCAATTGGCATCACGAGGCTGAGTGCACCCCGAAAAATGGCAGCAGCGCATGCCGGCCTGGGTGGTCACCCATCCAAGTGCCGGCCACGCCCGACAGCGCTTAACTTCGGTGATCTCACGGGAACCGGTGCATCCACTGCGGCAAGGCCGTTGCCACGCTGTAAAATAAGAATCTAAAAATTGCTTGTGCATGCCTTTACCAAAATCATCATCTTCTATATTTCTTTGCTGCAGAGTTACAAAATGCTGAAACAACTTCATTGTTTATTGGATGACTAGTCCCCGTAAACACCACCGTTATCTTTTCGACGTGCGACTGATAACATTTAAAAATTATAAGGAGTATTTCTCACCATTACGCATCGTTTTTAAACATTTGAAGCCATTGGACAATATCTAAGATTTTTGTAAAATCTAAGTTTGCAAGACCGTCTTTCGCAACATCTGTTATAAATCGTCTTCCATCTGCTCTTTCCAATTTAAGTTGTTCGTAATTGTAATGCCTAGATATATAGTTGAATTTACCATATTTATATTTGATTAATTTTTCGTATAACCGAATTTTAACTGATTCCTTTTAGCCCTCATGTGGATGACC
Organism: Schistocerca serialis cubense; assembly: GCF_023864345.2. Lineage (NCBI taxonomy): Eukaryota > Metazoa > Arthropoda > Insecta > Orthoptera > Acrididae > Schistocerca > Schistocerca serialis. The sequence continues at coordinate 18,184,366 of NC_064641.1, forward strand.
TCACACTTTTCATTATATAGGGTCAACTGCCAATTTCCGCATCATTCATATACCTTTTCTAAATCGTTTCGCAATTTATTTTGACCTTCTGACGACTTTATTAGTCAATAAACGCCAGCGTCACCTGAAAACAACCTAAGACGGCTGCTCAGATTGTCTCCCAAATCGTTCATATAGATAACGAACAGCAAAGGACCTATAACACTACCTTGGGGAACGCCAGAAATCACTTCTGTTGTACTCCATGACTTTCCGTCAATTACTATGAACCGTGATCTCTCTGACAGGAAATCACGAATCCAGTCAGATGACTGAGACGATATTCCATAAGCAAGCAATTTCACTACAAGCCGCTTGTGTAGTACAGTGTCAAAAGCCTTCTGGAAACCTACAAATACGTAATCAATTTGAAAACCGTTGCCAATAGCACTCAGCACTTCATGTGAATAAAGAGCTAATTGTGTTTCACAGGAACGATGTTTTCTAAATCCGTGTTGTCTGTGTGTCAATACGTTCTCTTCGAAGTAATTCATAATGTCCGAACACAATATATGTATCAAAATCCCTCTGCATAGCCACGTAAAGATATCTGCCTTTAATGTAGTGGATTACTGCTACTACCTTTCTTGAATATTGCCGTGACCCGTGCAACTTTCCAGTCTTTGGGTTCGAATATGAGTGTAAGTATGGAGCTATTGCATCAGCATGCTCTGAAAGGAACCTAATTGGTATATAGTCTGGAGCAGAAGACTTGCTTTTAAAAAAATGGTTCAAATGGCTCTGAGCACTATGCGACTTGACATCTGTGGTCATCAGTCCCCTAGAACTTTAGAACTTACTTAAACCTAACTAACCTAAGGACATCACACACATCCATGCCCGAGACAGGATTCGAACCTGCGACCGCAGCGGTCACGCGGATCCAGACTGACTTGCTTTTATTAAGTATTTTAAGTTGCTTCACTACTCCGAGGATATCTGCTTCTAAGTTGCTCATAGTGGCAGCTGCTCTTGATTCGAATTCTGTAATATTTATTTTGTGCTCTTTGCTGAAGGAATTTGGCAAGGCTCTGTGTAGTAACTCTGCTTTAGCAACACTGCCATTGATAGAATGAGATTTTCACTCTGCGGCGGAGTGTGCGCTGATATGAAACTTCGTGGCAGATTAAAACTGTGTGCCGGACCGAGACTCAAACTCGGAACCTTTGCCTTTCGCGGGCAAGTGCTCTACCAACTGAGCGTCCCATCGTCCATGACTGGTTTTGTGACCACGAGGATGAACTGTCTCATGTCTCTGGCCACCCACAACCACATCTTAGTATCATTGATCCTTTGTCGCCTACTTAGGAGGGGATAGTGTATGATCACTGCCTGTCTCCAACATCGTTACCCGAGCTTGCCACTATTTTGCAGGAAAAACGATATACAATTCCCTTGAAAACCATACAGAATCTGTATTTATCCATTCCGAGACGTCTGCAAGCTGTTTTGAATGCCGTCGGGTTTTGCTACACCGTATTAGATATGGTAATATGTTGTACTCCTGGCATTTGGATAGTTTTGTTCACTCCCTGCACATTCCCACACTCTTCGTTAATAGACAGCAGGCCTAGTGGGTTCGCTTTTCTGCTCACTTTCGCGTGAAATAAAGTCACAGCTCGAGAAAGAATGTAGGGGCACCATAAGGATTTCATGACCAGCGCAGAAAAATCAAGTTGTGATCGTGAAACTTGGTAATGGTATTAGACGTTCTGTACATATATACCCTTCAATGCGAAAAATTTTTCTCAACGATGGATGACTTGCTACAGATCATGGTCTTAGAAGAATGCGTTTTGGTTTTTCAAGGAACGTACCATCTCGGAAATTAACTTGTCATCATTTTGAAAATACCAGTCACGTAATGGTTTCTTCATCTTACAAAGTAGCACTACTAAGTGTCATGTCAGGAAAATACAGAGAGGTGGAGGTGGAGAGGCAAAATTTGAAACGCAAAGGAGCCGTACGTATAGCTGTGTCCTGTCCAGAATCAGCAGTGGCGTTGCCGAGGAGCAGAAAGAGCGCCTCAGACAGCTTCGGCTTAGCAGCCTCCCTTACCCTCGTCAGGATATTTCGGTAGAATGTTACGCTGACGGTTCGCACCAATGGACACTCATCACCACCTTGCTCGATGATAGTTGCGCATTCGTCTTCTTCGGAGGTGGTTAAACTCTGTCTCGACAGGTCGCTTTACGTCGCTTTATGGGCGTCATAATGATACAGTCACCACTCCATGGCGGATGGCTGGCTAAAGAAATCATCTGTTTTGACCCAATACAGCCGCAGCATACCCGCTGTCGCCGCGATTCAGCGGGCTTCGTGACTGAGTATGAGCAGTCGCGAAACCTTTGCCATGTTCAAAGCACTGATCCATGATCACTTTTCTCGTTTTCCATTATTGCCTCGACAGTAGCAGGGCCTCCACTCCTGCTGCAATTCTCAGTTCTTCTCAGAGAGGTGGTCTGCTACATTGTTCACTGCCATTCAGAGTTCTTTGACCACACTGGATGCCTCTACGCCAGCTGACTGCTGTGTCATACGATGGTGCGTTGTTCCTATACGCTTCCACCGACGCAGTACACATAACTACAGCATTGTTACCCTTCAAATATACAGGGTTTTACAAAAAGGTACGGCCAAACTTTCAGGAAACATTCCTCACACACAAAGAAAGAAAATATGTTATGTGGACATGTTTCCGGAAACGCTCACTTTCCATGTTAGAGCTCATTTTATTACTTCTCTTCAAATCACATTAATCATGGAATGGAAACGCACAGCAACAGAACGTACCAGCGTGACTTCAAACACTTTGTTACAGGAAATGTTCAAAATGTCCTCCGTTAGCGAGGATACATGCATCCACCCTCCGTGGCATGGAATCCCTGATGCGCTGATGCAGCCCTGGAGAATGGCGTATTGTATCACAGTCGTCCACAATACGATCACGAAGAGTCTTTACATTTGGTACCGGGGTTGCGTTGACAAGAGCTTTCAAATGCCCCCATAAATGAAAGTCAAGAGGGTTGAGGTCAGGAGAGCGTGGAGGCCATGGAATTGGTCCGCCTCTACCAATCCATCGGTCACCGAATCTGTTGTTGAGAAGCGTACGAACACTTCGACTGAAATGTGCAGGAGCTCCATCGTGCATGAACCACATGTTGTGTCGTACTTGTAAAGGCACATGTTCTAGCAGCACAGGTAGAGTATCCCGTATGAAATCATGATAACGTGCTCCATTGAGCGTAGGTGGAAGAACATACTGACGAAACTAAAATGAGCTCTAACATGGAAATTAAGCGTTTCCGGACACATGTCCACATAACATCTTTTCTTTATTCGTGTGTGAGGAATGTTTCCTGAAAGTTTGGCCGTACCTTTTTGTAACACCCTGTAGAAAATAACTTAGGGCGCGATACTTCCCTTTATCAGTAGGCTGCACTGTTTTGTTTAGGCTCCTCTAGCGGCGTAATTCGAGACACGTCAATTTCAGTGTGTACCAGGTCTACAGAACAAAACTTTAATTATGTCACTTCATTTTTTTTAATTTTTTTTTTTTTTTTTTTGTAACGATAAATTTATGACTTCCCCCCGTACAAATAACAGATACGGATCGCAACAGTTATATTATTTGTAGGGCGGCGGGTGGTATGATTTTTAATGTTCCTATTATTTATTTAATGCTGTTGTTTGCCATTCTCAACACTGGCTCTCTAACTACAATATTGGCAACCAGAAACTGATTAGCAAAACGTGAAGCCTGTAATTAGAATTCCTAGTGCCCACTTCATCTGAGAAATACATTTATAGCTACAGCTTATAGCTCTGAGGAATTAGGATATTGTCTGGGATTCATAATCAAAAACCATTCTCTCTAAAATGTTCACTATATTCTGAAAGTCACAGACCAAAAAAAGGAATCCACACAATCCAACTACCAGAGCAGTTCAGAGTCTAATGCGCTGATATAACTATAACTGTTCAAATTAAATGTTTAAGTGAATGTTCGCCATAATTTGATGATAATGTTCTTCAAACGCCACGCTAAATAATGGTAGAATGTCTGTCCTGCGGCGGCACGTGAAAATACGACATACGCCAACTAAACATAGATTGTTAACGCCATCCCAAAATTAACACTTCACTCGAAAACGATTCCATGGTTACGCGTATCCCGAATAACTTATTACTGCATCCGAGGCTGTTTATATCAACGATACCGACGCGACGCGACTCCCGGCACAGGTGGTGTGCTATTCAGCGTCTGGAGAGAACTGGGGCCTTCCCTTTTCTCGCGCAGCGTTCTTACATATAAAGCCGCGGTGCGGACGGCTAAGGGAACGCCTGATCAAATCGGCTCTCCCGACTAGCCGCTGGGCTAGTAATGCACCACTTTAAGTTACCGAATAAATCATTGCTTCCTTTGCTGATGGCCGATGAAGCTTTCAATTTAATTGTAGTAGTCATAATAAAAGTCTGACGTGGCTAAGTCAAATATTTTGGGCGAGAGAATTAATTTAATTACACTACACGCAGTAGACGAGCTCCGAACTTGCTCTTTGGAGATACGCTATAGCTATAGTTTTATAGTTATTCAGTTGAAACTTCTCACATCTTTATGATTATAGCAGATCTCCCTTCTACTTAAATTTAAACCTCCTAGCTTTATTTATTCGCCTACTTAATCTATTTTGCTTCCATAATTTTTAAGACAAAAACCAGAAAATCATGAATTTCAACTAAAATTTTAATTTGTGAGATCCAGAATACTGTTTCTACTAAATTATTATGCAAAAGGAATCTAAATATAAATTTTTAAGTTTCTAGCTCTTTTCTGTTGCCCCAATGATTTTTACAGAATAACGTCCAAATTTCGAAAATGGTTAAATTTATTGAACTGATATTCAACACATATTGATTTAGTATTACTCCTGACATGCTAGAAACGTTTCAGGTTATTTACTTGATTTTTAAAGTATTGGTAACATTTATGACGTCAGAGCTAGTTACAGCGGACTGGCTGGCACACAGTGGAAAGACTGATGTGAATTTTATAAGGCGTGAGTAGGCTGCTTCCCTACATATTGGTCACAAGAGTGGTTTGCAAGTGACTGTGGTAACTGGGAGTAGAGTTAGCGCAGCGATACGACGGACGTGAACGGGCCAATAGGCTTGATCAAGCTTTTTCTCTGACTGGTTTTCCTGTAAACAAATAGCTGTCAGTCACTTTATTATTCTCATACGAGTGTAGGACAGTTGTACAGGCCGCACTTTCTTTCGCGGCCAGCGGCAGAGACACGGACACGGCGGTGTCGGTCCCCGGAGGGAAGGCCGCGCAAGGCCCTTCTCCGTGAACTTAGCCCCGCCTCGCCTAAACATTCAGCCACCGCAGCACCTGGAGGTCGAGCCTAAGCCTGCAACACAGCCAAAAAGTCGACCCAAGGTCGCTCACACACACCCACCCACCCGCCCACACACACACACACACACACACACACACACACACACACACAGTCTCGCACCGAGGGCGTGGCCGTCCCGAGCCGCCGCGTCAGCACTATTCCGGAGCCGGGCGTGCTGCGACACAGCCGGAGCGAAGGAACCTAGCGGCGCGGGAAAGCGGGCCCCTGCGGTGTAGGCTAACCCGCGTAGCTCGCATGTACACGCTTGAACTGTAAATTTCGCCACTGTGTAGCTGGCCATTAAGACATCATTTGTCGTCGCATAAAATGTTTAACTATGAAAAATAGCTTGCATTCTGGTTTCACAAACGTGTTTCTTTTCATGCTGCTTGAGCTACTGCATCAAAAAGGCCACTGTAAATGTGTCATACTACGACTTTGTACGTCGTTGATATTTCCTCTACAGGAGCATTTCTCAATCTTTTCAATTAGTGGAACCGTTTTTAACGTCCACCTTTATCGTTGAAACCCTGTTTTGTATCTATAGTATGTTTTTAATGCAATAGTCTGTCAATGGATTAGTTTTGTAACAAAAATTAAAATTAATTCGACTAATATTTACTTGCTTCAGAAATGATTTCAAAATTAATCTAAAAGTTCTTGAAGTAATCTTAAATTTAAGACAACGTATCAAGTAGCACTTATAAATTCAAACAATAAAGAGATGAGTGGTACTGGTTTTTATTTTCGCAGATAAACCTAATATTAGGTGTCGTGGATGAAAGTTGAACCATCATGGCGGGTTTGGCGGCAGTTCTGTTTCGGTATTTAGTTTTTGTCAACACACAATCTGAAAATTCTGTCTGGCACATATATGTAATTGCGAATGGTAAAAATAGCAGCGTTGCCTTTTGGATCAATTCAGGATATTAATCTTTTAAGCTAAACCAGGATTCCGATAACAGCATTAATTTCAATTTATCTTCCAAGGATGAATGAAATGTCAGTTTAAAAAAATTTCTTGTGCTTCTGCTGAGGAGGTCGAAGCTCATTCATTGATAATAAAGAGGCTTCTAATCTACAATTCAAATTTGATATATAATGTATTGTTCATTTGAAAAAATACTGATTTAAAGTTTCTTTCAAATCTTCCAGGCTACTGATTAACTTCTTCAATAACTGTCTCTCCCATTCCAACTCCTGCCGCTCCTAAAAGGTATTATCTTGTTGAATAGGACTTGAGCTCATGGCTCGTAACTTGTTGCCGCTGCTTCCTGATAAGCACAGCCTCGTCCACTGTCTGTGCCGCATTCGTACGAAGTACCCAAGTTAGCAAGTGGAGGAGAGGGTTAGCTATTCTTCAATTTTTTTTAATTTCGAAGATCTATTAATTTTATTTTTTAGTTACTTTCATTGTTTTCACTTAAAAAACACTTAATTCTGCGGAACCGTCGAGTGATGGCTACAGAACTCCACAATTTAGCGGAACACAGTTTAAGAAGCACTGCTCGACAGTGGTGTGCACAGTGTTTCGAAGTAAAGAATATGTTTGAGGGTAAAAAAAAAAAAAAATTGAATCGTGTTGCTTCAACTACATCGTTCTGTCACTAGATACAGGTAGACACATGTTACGTCGGACTTAACATCACACGAGTCGTAGTCCATGGATCCCACGGGGAGGGTTCTCTGATCGGTGGAAAAGCTTCAGATATATACTTTCATTGAAGTGCGGTATAATGGAATGATTTAACGTTAAGAACGATTCTTATCTGACAGTGATAGTGATAATTTTTTTTATAAAGTAACCTAAGATATTTATTTTAAGAGTTTCTTTGAAAACACTCTTCAGTAAGGTAGGGCTGTTCAACAGAATGTTATTTAATTCACTCTTAACCTCAACCACATTATTTACGTGTCACGTAATATGCTAAGGTAGGTATATAATGGCGTCTAACCGTATCTTTTGGCACGCTGTTGTAATGGAAGTCGTATACCTGTTACTTCTACAGACAAGCCAGTCGAAACATTACGTAAAGTATGAGACATGTCATGTGCTTTGAAGTAAAAATAAATAAGTTGCATTGAACAAATATAGTGCTATCCAATTACAAGCTGTTGTGAAGAACGCAAAAAACTGCAACAAATTGGTATCTCACAGACCACGATCGGAAACAGGTATAAATTCAGACATATGGAACACAACTGCCAGGAATTCAGGCTGGATGAAGAAACCTGAGGAGGATAGGGCTTTCGTCAAACAAAAAAATGAAGACGTTAACCTAGGTTCCAAAAGATACTGATAGGATGCCTAAGCCGGCAAGGCAAGATAACAAAACAGGAACATGGAAAATGATTCTGATCATCAGCATTTCATCCATATAGGCTCAATTCCAATGTAAAGCAGAATATCAGTGGAGTCCTGCATCCTTGCAGCAGATGTATTGGTGTACACAGAAACTAATAATAATGTTAGTGTATAAAGGTTTTTTTACAGTATCGACATAGCTGCTGTGTGAAGAGGTTTCATCAGCTTAGCGTCTAATAGAAACCGTTCTAATACGTAATTTGTACTGAATTCTGAATGTGCATTTATTACTTTCACACTGATGTACATGAAACTGAATGCCGTTCTAAGTTTTCAAGTAACTATAACTCAAGGAAATTATTTGGGAAAAGTTCCGAATATTTTGTGAGTAACCAAGATCCGTAGTATTTATTTTAAGACCACAAGTAAATATGCTATATCCATAGATTTTGTACAAGTAGTTAGTATTCTTCCATTTCTCAAGGTTAGGTTTTACATAACAAGTAAAATAACACTAATATCGAAGCACCTTCAACCCAGTTCCTTGTTATGATCAGCGTTACCGTTTACGACCGCATAACTTTGGTTGCCTGAAGAAAGAGTTTGGATATGTTAATGAACCAATGTGACACGTTCTTCTTCAGATCCATAGAATGAAATTTTCTTTCGTCTAAACAAATATTGAACTAATTAGTGCGTTGGCAAAAGATGCTGTCTTTAAAGATGGGCCATATTTTACGGCAATGTGTAGCTGCGACAGTGTTGCTGTCAACATTGTTGCACTGTGGCTGGTATTAATGTGGAATGGCCTGGAAATATTACTCCTGTTGTCCACCTAGGGAGGAGAATACATCCTATGAATGGGCGATATAGAATGTGTCCAGGGAGGAATGGTCAGTATTAAGGAATATGACATAAACGCTCATTGGAAGCAAAAATCTTCATATGGATATATGCCTAATTCCGAATGGTTCCCAAGCCAGAATCCAGAATACGTTTAACGCACATTTGTTTTTGGGCTACTGGCGCACGTATTTTTGTTACCCATCCTACTTCTTAAACGTCTTATTCTACCCCAACCTATCCTGTTGCTTACAACGTCTTTGCTCGTGATATCGTTCTGCCATAGGAATAGGAGTGGATCCAGATCAGAAACCCATGGGACTCCCTTTGTGATTTCTCCCCATTCATTAAAATTTTCAGCCTTTTAAACATAGTTTGAATTATTCAGCACAACCTTTTGTATCCTGTTTGTTAAGTATGATTCAAACCAGTTGTGTTTGATGCTATCAGTTTCATAAATAACAATTTACGTTGAAGGTGTTCTGTCTCGGAAACTGTTCAAAATATGGCATATATCTATATGAAGACTTTTCCTTCAGATGAGCTTTCCTGTCATATCGCCGAAAATGGACCATCCTTTCTGGAACACCCTATATAGTGCAGTCTGTGAGTGTTTGCCTCTCACTCTCAGCTTTGCTTCATCTTTCTCACGCCGACGGGCCACAGTGCCAAGTCACGGAATCTGAGTAGTGAAACCATCTTCTTTGCGCTTCAGGTCGTTGGCGAGCGATCGCAGACGCACTGGATTCATTTGTTTGTCTAGAGGAATGTAAAAGCGGACAAACGAGAGAGCCATGAGTTCCATAAATGTGAGACATCTACGACCAGAGCAGTGGCACACAGAAAGTAATATATCGAAAGACTGCTGTCTGAATAAGGACAGTCTGTTTTCTGCCGTAGTATTAGCAAATCTACCGCAGTGAGTCCTACTAACCGTGTTTTGCATACGTTCTTAAGAATTCTAAACTTTTTGCAACTTTCACCGCATGTGTTTCTATCTTCATGAACGGCAACTTGCCAACTGTACTTTCTGTTATTACAATGTTTTTACACATTTCTTTCCACGTTCCACAACCCCGGCCGTTGGTGTACTGCATTTATGAAGTTCATAGTTCGCTAATTGTACTGATGAACCGCAGTAATTTGTTAACACAAATATTTGGTTGTTATTCCAAATTTATCTTAATCAGTTCCAAGACTCCTTTCACCAAAGCATTGCAAAAAATCCGATACCAAGAGGAATATCCAAAGTCCTGAAAAATTCTTTGAGATTCCCCAGTAACCAGAAACCGAAGGATAATACACAACCTGGTTGTAACTGGTATTCAGTCTCCAATAATGGTATCAGCCGTACCAGTTCTCAAGCCAGTTGCTTGTACAATATTTTAAAAATCGTGTTTCGACATTTAGGTGAAACTCTGGAGAGTATGTAATCATCAGCGGTTCACAAGTTCACTTTACGGATGCAGTTCACTTTCTTAAAAAAGTAAGCAAAGTCTAATTTCTTGTTTTCTTGCTAGTTTGTTTCCTTGTGGAATACAGAAGCAGGAGAGCCCCACTTCCCCCTAGCTTGCTTTCGTCCACTTCGTTGCAAATGCTGTGGACCATTAAATACTTCTGGCCGGAAAATTTGTTGCCGTAATCACTCGGCGCAACTGTAGCCGTGATGTTGTTGAACATTTGGGTGCAACTCGTATGCCCAGCAATGTTGCCGGACAACATTGCGGGGTCATATTTTCGATATAAGAAATATATGACCACAGTAAACGTGCCTTTATAAACGTTATGATTTGCTATGAGATAATGGACATTTTTTCATTCAGCGGTTAAAACTAATGTTGATCGCTAGCTTCATTGTGAACAACAACCGAGAGGTTCTCAAGCAGTGCTTCGTAACAGGTACTGACACCAGCTGGGAAGACGCATACGATGACTAAACAGTGCAACTTTAGTCACACGAAACAAATAGAGCATCTCTTTCCCAATATCGTTAACAATCGAACTGAGTAAACTTGATTCCATGGACAAAATGCATACACTATATAAGGTATAAACACGTGCATTTATAGAATAAAGATACTTGGTTTCATTGTCTGTCAAGCAACGTAATCTCGAGCCCTCATGTAAACTGGGATGATAAGATGTTCATGGGATACTTTGATATCCAATACACTTGAAACAATTAACATATACTGATTCGTAATATGCAAGTCATTTGCTTATATAACACACTGTTCTTCACATTCATGACATTAGCCATTTATAAGGGATAGGAAAATAAAACTACCCCGGACAATGTTTGATGCCCCTCTACATAGGCAAAGCAACTTACATGTTCCGCACCCCGGATAGGTGATGTGAGCTGGTTTACCTATAGTTAGGTGTATGAAGTACTTTTCAAGCCACTTTTATTTTGCCCACACCTTTGTGCGTCCAACATTGTGTCAAGACAGACTAGACACAACCATTAATTTGACTAGAGTGTTTGTTACTACATTAGTACTAATGAACATGGTATTTAGTATACCACTTATACAATGAAGTGAGAAAAGTCGTGAGATACCTCCTAATTTCGTATCAAGCCTCATTTTTCCCGGCGAAGTGAAGCAATTTGACGTGGCATCGGATCAAGAACTCGTTGGAAGTCATCGTGTTTTATAAATTTTCGATGAGACTCATGTCGGTCGACCTGGGTGGGCCAAATTTTCGCTCGATACGCCCACATTGTTCTTCAAATCAATCGCGAACAACTGTCGTCCGTTTATAACACTAGCTTCGTTATACGCCACTCTTCCCTAACAACATACCCTCAAGTCCTGTCACGGAAAAGCCATGTATAACACTAGCCTACCGTGACATAAGCTAATGTTAACCTCCGGGAGGGTTGGGAAATTTGACCGTGCGTGTATCTAATGGATGAAGGTATAGGACTATAATTTTGAATATATTGCAATCAACAGAAGGAACTAAACAGGCTTTAACTTTGCGGATTAATGAAAGTAGAAAAGTTCATACACGAATTAAAAAAAAAAAATGAACGGTCGCCAGCCCAGTTAGGCACATTACTTTAGAAATATATGTTTAAGGAAACTGAATATTAGTTATTGAAGTGACTTTCATTAAGATTTCCCTTTGAATAGCACGTAGGATACAAACTGACACAGGACACTCTGAACTGTGGGGAGCAGCAGTTACTAACAGTGCACAAACTAGTGATCATAGAAAGCAAAACTGTATCAAACTCACACTAATAATAGTTACACTCAACATCACTACTTGGATCAGTACTGAAAAGTTACTGCAAGAAATGCAGATATACAGCTGGCCAGGAGAGGCTTCTAATTTAACTAATATGTAACAACCACTAATAAAAAAAACAAATAATATCACTATTACACTGTTTATATTCCCACTTAAAGAAATATATCATATTTCTTTAGTAGCAACAATATTCCTATTATCTTTCTAACATGAGAAGAATATAACGGGGACCCATAAACTGGTTGTTGTTGTTGTGGTCTTCAGTCCTGAGACTGGTTTGATGCAGCTCTCCATGCTACTCTATCCTGTGCAAGCTTCTTCATCTCCAAGTACCTACTCCAACCTACATCCTTCTGAATCTGCTTAGTGTATTCATCTCTTGGTCTCCCTCTACGATTTTTACACTCCACGCTGCCCTCCAATGCTAAATTTGTAATCCCTTGATGCCTCAAAACATGTCCTACCAACCGATCCCTTCTTCTAGTCAAGTTGTGCCACAAACTTCTCTTCTCCCCAATCCTATTCAATACCTCCTCATTAGTTACGTGATCTACCCACATTATCTTCAGCATTCTTCTGTAGCACCACATTTCGAAAGCTTCTATTCTCTTCTTGTACAAACTAGTTATCGTCCATGTTTCACTTCCATACATGGCTACACTCCATACACATATTTTCAGAAACGACTTCCTGACACTTAAATCTATACTCGATGTTAACAAATTTCTCTTCTTCAGAAACGATTTCCTTACCATTGCCAGTCTACATTTTATAACCTCTCTACTTCGACCATCATCAGTTATTTTACTACCTAAGTAGCAAAATTCCTTTACTACTATAAGTGTCTCATTTCCCAATCTAATTCCCTCAGCATCGCCCGATTTAATTTGACTACATTCCATTATCCTTGTTTTGCTTTTGTTGATGTTCATCTTATATCCTCCTTTCAAGACACTGTTCATTCCGTTCAACTGCTCTTCCAAGTCCTTTGCTGTCTCTGACAGAATTACAATGTCATCGGCGAACGTCAAAGTTTTTACTTCTTCTCCATGAATTTTAATACCTACTACGAATTTTTCTTTTGTTTCCTTTACTGCTTGCTCAATATACAGTTTGAATAACATCGGGGACAGGCTACAGCCCTGTCTCACTCCTTTCCCAACCACTGCTCCCCTTTCATGCCCCTCGATTCTTATAACTGCCATCTGGTTTCTGTACAAATTGTAAATAGCCTTTCGCTCCCTGTATTTTACCCCTCCCACCTTCAGGATTTGAAAGAGAGTATTCCAGTTAACATTGTCAAAAGCTTTCTCTAAGTCTACAAATGCTAGAAACGTAGGTTTGTCTTTTCTTAATCTTTCTTCTAAGATAAGTCGTAAGGTTAGTATTGCCTCACGTGTTCCAACATTTCTACGGAATCCAAACTGATCTTCCCCGTGGTCCGCTTCTACCAGTTTTTCCGTTCGTCTGTAAAGAATTCGCGTTAGTATTTTGCAGCTGTGACTTATTAAACTGATAGTTCGGTAATTTTCACATCTGTCAACACCTGCTTTCTTTGGGATTGGAATTATTATATTCTTCTTGAAGTCTGAGGGTTTTTCGCCTGTCTCATACATCTTGCTCACCAGATGGTAGAGCTTTGTCAGAACTGTCTCTCCCAAGGCCATCAGTAGTTCTAATGGAATGTTGTCTATTCCCGGGGCCTTGTTTCGACTCAGGTCTTTCAGTGCTCTGTCAAACTCTTCACGCAGTATCTTATCTCCCATTTCGTCTTCATCTACATCCTCTTCCATTTCCAAAATATTGTCCTCAAGTACGTCGCCCTTGTATAAAACCTCTATATACTCCTTCCACCTTTCTGCCTTCCCTTCCTTGCTTCGAACTGGGTTGCCATCTGAGCTCTTGATATTCATACAAGTGGTTCTCTTCTCTCCAAAGGTCTCTTTAAATTTCCTGTAGGCAGTATCTATCTTACCCCTAGTGAGACAAGCCTCTACATCCTTACATTTGTCCTCTAGCCATCCCTGCTTAGCCATTTTGCACTTCCTGTCGATCTCATTTTTGAGACGTTTGTATTCCTTTTTGCCTGCTTCATTTACTGCATTTTTATATTTTTTCCTTTCATCAATTAAATTCAATATTTCTTCTGTTACCCAAGGATTTCTATTAGCCCTCGTCTTTTTACCTACTTGATCGTCTGCTGCCTTCACTACTTCATCCCTCAGAGCTACCCATTCTTCTTCTACTGTATTTCTTTCCCCCATTCCTGGCAATTATTGTTCCCTTATGCTCTCCCTCAAACTCTCTACAACCTCTGGTTCTTTTAGTTTATCCAGGCCCCATCTCCTTAAATTCCCACCTTTTTGCAGTTTCTTCAGTTTCAATCTGCAGTTCATAACCAATAGATTTTGGTCAGAATCCACATCTGCCCCTGGAAATGTCTCACAATTTAAAACCTGGTTCCTAAATCTCTGTCTTACCATTATGTAATCTATCTGATACCTTTTAGTATCTCCAGGATTCTTCCAGGTATACAACCTTCTTTTATGATTCTTGAACCAAGTGTTAGCTATGATTAAGTTATGCTCTGTGCAAAATTCTACAAGGCGGCTTCCTCTTTCATTTCTTCCCCCCAATCCATATTCACCTACTATGTTTCCTTGTCTCCCTTTTCCTACTGACGAATTCCAGTCACCCATGACTATTAAATTTTCGTCTCCCTTCACTACCTGAATAATTTCTTTTATCTCATCATACATTTCATCTATTTCTTCATCATCTGCAGAGCTAGTTGGCATATAAACTTGTACTACTGTAGTAGGCATGGGCTTTGTGTCTATCTTGGCCACAATAATGCGTTCACTATGCTGTTTGTAGTAGCTTACCCGCACTCCTATTTTTTTATTCATTATTAAACCTACTCCTGCATTACCCCTATTTGATTTTGTATTTATAACCCTGTAATCACCTGACCAAAAGTCTTGTTCCTCCTGCCACCGAACTTCACTAATTCCCACTATATCTAACTTCAACCTATCCATTTCCCTTTTTAAATTTTCTAACCTACCTGCCCGATTAAGGGATCTGACATTCCACGCTCCGATCCGTAGAACGCCAGTTTTCTTTCTCCTGATAACGACGTCCTCTTGAGTAGTCCCCGCCCGGAGATCCGAATGGGGGACTATTTTACCTGCGGAATATTTTACCCAAGAGGACGCTATCATCATTTAATCATACAGTAAAGCTGCATGTCCTCGGGAAAAATTACGGCTGTACTTTCCCCTTGCTTTCAGCCGTTCGCAGTACCAGCACAGCAAAGCCGTTTTGGTTAATGTTACAAGGCCAGATCAATCAATCATCCAGACTTTTGCCCCTGCAACTACTGAAAAGGCTGTTGCCCCTCTTCAGGAACCACACGTTTGTCTGGCCTATCAACAGATACCCCTCCGTTGTGGTTGCACCTACGGTACGGCCATCTGTATCGCTGAGGCACGCAAGCCTCCCCACCAACGGCAAGGTCCATGGTTCATGGGGGGCATAAACTGGTATAGTATCACTAATCAAACCCTATGATTATTTCAGAAGCAAAATTTAATTCAACTAAAGTTAATTCGTAGCTTCACTTGGAATAGTTTATGTTTTTACTTTTCAAGGCAAATTGTTCAACACTGAGATCAATTAACTTCAAAAAACTCGTTCATGACAGTAATCAAGGCTAAATTATGCTTCAGATAACTTTATCTTATGTGCCTTTTTTTCATCACCTGTGAAGCAGGTATTTTAAATAGTAACATTTACACAGTCTTGTGCTGAATTTTTGCAAAACGATACTTTGCAATAAACTGAAAGCACTTTAGCAACATTCCAACTAACTTCAACTCTTGCTAATCCTTGCACATTTGACCAACATAAACGAATCACTAGTTCATTTGAAATAGGATACTCGGTTTTCTGAACACTTAGGAGAGGACCTTGCATAGGTTCATGATCAGGATAGAAGATATGGTTCCAAACACAGACTTATAGCACATGGATTATTGTTGAAATCGCTCACACAAATTAACTGGTCCATCCTCTGATACATATCTGTATGCATGAAGTTAGTGGAGCAGTCGTGAAGTTGTGGTGGCAAGCGACGTGGGGGCTAACTGTACTCACGGCTCTTCATGTTTGAATGCTGTATAAAACTTCTTATTGGCAGCGGATTTTTAGTCTGTTAGAGCCATTCCTCAATGCTGAGGGTAGCACGCAAAAGTCAAGTCTAATTCCGAGGCAAAATTCCTTGCAAAGCGGCTTCCAATTGCCTCCCTTGGCACCATCGATGTGTACCGCGCAACGGCTAGCCACTGACTGCGTCCCGTTGACACCAAGGAGCTGCCCAGTTCGACCACCAAGACCACCTTTTACATCGCCACTTCCGTTGCGGAGAGACTTCCCTAGAACTTTTACATTTTACAACAAGTGCCCTACGCATGAACCAGCTTCCAATACACATTTTTTATCTTATAAACTTGTTGTTGTTGTTGTGGTCTTCAGTCCTGAGACTGGTTTGATGCAGCTCTCCATAGTACTCTATCCTGTGCAAGCCTCTTCATCTCCCAGTACCTACCGCAACCTACATCCTTCTGAATCTGCTTAGTGTATTCATCTCTTGGTCTCCCTCTACGATTTTTACCCTCCACGCTGCCCTCCAATACTAAAGTGGTGATCCCTTGATACCTCAGAACATGTCCTACCAACCGATCCCTTCTTCTAGTCAAGTTGTGCCACAAACTTCTCTTCTCCCCAATCCTATTCAATACTTCCTCATTAGTTATGTGATCTACCCATCTAATCTTCAGCATTCTTCTGTAGCACCACATTTCCAAAGCTTCTATTCTCTTCTTGTCCAAACTACACTCCTGGAAATGGAAAAAAGAACACATTGACACCGGTGTGTCAGACCCACCATACTTGCTCCGGACACTGCGAGACGGCTGTACAAGCAATGATCACACGCACGGCACAGCGGACACACCAGGAACCGCGGTGTTGGCCGTCGAATGGCGCTAGCTGCGCAGCATTTGTGCACCGCCGCCGTCAGTGTCAGCCAGTTTGCCGTGGCATACGGAGCTCCATCGCAGTCTTTAACACTGGTAGCATGCCGCGACAGCGTGGACGTGAACCGTATGTGCAGTTGACGGACTTTGAGCGAGGGTGTATAGTGGGCATGCGGGAGGCCGGGTGGACGTACCGCCGAATTGCTCAACACATGGGGCGTGAGGTCTCCACAGTACATCGATGTTGTCGCCAGTGGTTGGCGGAAGGTGCACGTGCCCGTCGACCTGGGACCGGACCGCAGCGACGCACGGATGCACGCCAAGACCGTAGGATCCTACGCAGTGCCGTAGGGGACTGCACCGCCACTTCCCAGCAAATTAGGGACACTGTTGCTCCTGGGGTATCGGCGAGGACCATTCGCAACCGTCTCCATGAAGCTGGGCTACGGTCCCGCGCACCTTTAGGCCGTCTTCCGCTCACGCCCCAACATCGTGCAGCCCGCCTCCAGTGGTGTCGCGACAAGCGTGAATGGAGGGACGAATGGAGACGTGTCATCTTCAGCGATGAGAGTCGCTTCTGCCTTGGTGCCAATGATGATCGTATGCGTGTTTGGCGCCGTGCAGGTGAGCGCCACAATCAGGACTGCATACAACCGAGGCACACAGGGCCAACACCCGGCATCATGGTGTGGGGAGCGATCTCCTACACTGGCCGTACACCACTGGTGATCGTCGAGGGGACACTGAATAGTGCACGGTACATCCAAATTGTCATCGAACCCATCGTTCTACCATTCCTAGACCGGCAAGGGAACTTGCTGTTCCAACAGGACAATGCACGTCCGCATGTATCCCGTGCCACCCAACGTGCTCTAGAAGGTGTAAGTCAACTACCCTGGCCAGCAAGATCTCCGGATCTGTCCCCCATTGAGCATGTTTGGGACTGGATGAAGCGTCGTCTCACGCGGTCTGCACGTCCAGCACGAACGCTGGTCGCACTGAGGCGCCAGGTGGAAATGGCATGGCAAGCCGTTCCACAGGACTACACCCAGCATCTCTACGATCGTCTCCATGGGAGAATAGCAGCCTGCATTGCTGCGAAAGGTGGATATACACTGTACTAGTGCCGACATTGTGCATGCTCTGTTGCCTGTGTCTATGTGCCTGTGGTTCTGTCAGTGTGATCATGTGATGTATCTGACCCCAGGAATGTGTCAATAAAGTTTCCCCTTCCTGGGACAATGAATTCATGGTGTTCTTATTTCAATTTCCAGGAGTGTATTTATCGTCCATGTTTCACTTCCATACATGGCTACACTCCATACAAATACTTTCAGAAATGACTTCCTGACACTTAAATCTATACTCGATGTTAACAAATTTCTCTTCTTCAGAAACGCTTTCCTTGCCATTGCCAGTCTACATGTTATATCCTCTCTACTTCGACCATCATCAGTTATTTTGCTCCCCAAATAGCAAAACTCCTTTACTACTTTAAATGTCTCATTTCCTAATCTAATTCCCTCAGCGTCACCCGACTTAATTCGACTACATTCCCTTATCCTCTTGCAGGTCCTTTGCTGTCTATGACAGAATTACTATGTCATCGGCGAACCTCAAAGTTTTTATTTCTTCTCCATGGATTTTAATACCTACTCCGAATTTTTCTTTTGTTTCCTTCACTGCTTGCTCAATATACAGATTGAATAACACCGGGGATAGGCTACAGCCCTGTCTCACTCCCTTCCCAATCACTGCTTCCCTTTCATGCCCCTCGATTCTTATAACTGCCATCTGGTTTCTGTACAAATTGTAAATAGCCTTTCGCTCCCTGTATTTTACCCCTGCCACCTTCAGAATTTGAAAGAGAGTATTCCAGTCAACGTTGTCAAAAGCTTTCTCTAAGTCTACAAATGCTAGAAACGTAGGTTTTCCCTTCCTTAATCTAGCTTCTAAGATGAGTCGTGGGGTCAGTATTGCCTCACGTGTTCCAACATTTCTACGGGATCCAAACTGATCTTCCCCGAGGTCGGCTTCTACTAGTTTTTCCATTCTTCTGTAAAGAATTCGCGTTAGTATTTTGCAGCTGTGACTTATTAAACTGATAGTTCGGTAATTTTCACATCTGTCAACACCTGCTTTCTTTGGGATTGGAATTAATATATTCTTCTTGAAGTCTGAGGGTATTACGCCTGTTTCATACATCTTGCTCACCAGATGGTAGAGTTTTGTCAGGACTGGCTCTCCCAAGGCCGTCAGTAGTTCCAATGGAATGTTGTCTACTCCGGGGGCCTTGTTTCGACTCAGGTCTTGCAGTGCTCTGTCAAACTCTTCACGCAGTATCGTATCTCCCATTTCATCTTCATCTACATCCTCTTCCATTTCCATAATATTGCCCTCAAGTACATTGCCCTTGTATAGACCTTCTATATACTCCTTCAACCTTTCTGCTTTCCCTTCTTTGCTTACAACTGGGTGTCAATCTGATCTCTTGATGTTCATGCAAGTGCTTCTGTTATCTCCAAAGGTCTCTTTAGTCTTCCTGTAGGCAGTATCTATCTAACCCCTAGTGAGATAAGCCTCTACATCCTTACATTTGTCCTCTAGCCATCCCTGCTTGGCCATTTTGCACTTCCTGTCGATCTCATTTTTGAGACGTTTGTATTCCTTTTTGCCTGCTTCCTTTACTGCATTTTGCAGGATTTTTAATATATATTACATTTTCTTATAAACTTACACATATTAAAAAGTCATTATTTTAAACAATCATATAGATATACATATATATACACACACACACACACAAACAATCAAATATATATATATATATATATAATTATTATTATTATTGGTGTTTTGCCCTTAAAGAGCGCATTTGGACTAAACTACATGCCCAGTTCCTTTTGCTGCCTTCCTTGCTGCCCAAACTTCCCTCATTCGCTCGCTGTGTTTCTGTTTCCGGTCCTCTGTCCATGCTTCTTGTCGGCTTTGTGTCTTCGGCTTCATCTTGATTGCCTTTTTGGTTGCCCATATTTCTTTCATCTTCTGGCTGTGATCTTGCTTGCGTTCTTCGGTCCATTTTATGCCTGTTCGTTTGTCGCATTGTATCTCATGTAGTTTACTTTTCTTAATGATGTTTCTGAACTTTATTCTGTCGTTTATTGTGTCTCCTGTTATGTTGGGCTGGTTCAGGTCGTTTTCTACCTCTGTCACCCATTTGTTGTTTCTAGTGGTTACCCAGTCAAAGATCTGTTTGGTCAGCCTGTGTGATGGCGTTCTGTATAGGTGTCCATAGAATTGTAGTCTACGTTTTCTAATCTTTTCTGTGATTGTCTCCGTATGTTTGTACAGTTCCTCTGTAGGTTTCTTGATCCATATTCCATTGTTGTTAGTTGCGCCAAATATTTTCCTAAGTATTTTCCGTTCTACTTTTTCTAATTGTCTGATGCGTGTATGCCCTAGGATTAGTGTGGTCTCTGCTGCATATAGTGCCTCGGGGAGCACCACCGTGTCGTAATGGCGTAATTTGGCTTTTTGTGAGATAGACTTCTTGTTGTAATGATTCCACACTACTTTGTATGCCTTGTCCAGTTTAGTCTTTCTTTCTTCGTTTGAGTCTCTGTTATGTACACTCATTTGTAGTGTTTCACGGAGGTATTTGAAGTTTGCCGTTTTGTAAATCGTGCCATACTTTGTGTTCAGAGATGAGAGTTTCTTTGTGCTCATAAACTGTGTCTTTTCGTAAGAGATCTGTAGTCGTGTTTTGGAAGCGATTTCGTGCAGTTTTTCAATAGCGTCTTTTGTTTCCTTTATACCTTTCGTGACAATCGCCAAATCGTCTGCAAAAGCCAGGCATTTAATCTGTAGGTTTCCTAAGGTTATCCCCTGTTGTGATGTTTCCCATTCTTTTATGACCTTATCTAACACCAGATTGAAAAGGAGAGGTTACAGGCCATCGCCTTGTCGGACACCTGTGCGAATTTCAAAGGGCTCTGATAGTTCCCCACAGAACTTTACTTTGGAGGTCGTGTTGGTTAAAGTTTGCTCTATGATAGCCCGTGTTCTGTTGTCTACTTTGTATTCTGCTAGAATTTTGAACAGAGTTTTCCGGTCGATAAAGTCGTACGCCTTTTTGAAGTCAACAAAGGTAATGATCAGGTTCTGTTTGTGTTGTAAAATCATTTTCAGGTTCCAAATTTGTTCCGCACAAGACCGCCCTTTACGGAAGCCTGCTTGGTATTCCCCAATCAAGTGGTCGGTTTGGCATTCTAGTCTGTTCAGTAAAGCTTTAGATAGGATCTTGTATGTGACCGGTAGTAGGGATATTCCTCTGTAGTTGTTCGGGTCAGTCTTGTCACCTTTTTTGTGTAGTGGGTGTATCAGGGCAGTTTTCCAGTCGCCAGGAATTTTCATGGTCTTCCAGATGTCTTCCAAGATCCTGTGGACTGGTAACAGTAAACTTGCTGTTTCATTTAATCCTGTGGATGTCTTTGGTGAGTTCTGGGTCTTGCAACCTCCAGATTTCCGCGATGATGCCATCTTCTCCTGGTGCTCTACGATTCTTGAGTGACTTTATTATTTCTTTAACTTCTTCTAGAGTTGGAGGTTCACTATCTGGATTGTATGTGCTCGTTTCTGTCATCATTTCTTCCATGTGCGGGGGGGGGGGGGGTCCGTGTTGAGCAGTTTTTCAAAGTACTTTGCCAGAATGTCACAATTGTTTTTGGTATTGGTTTCTAGGGTTCCATCCGGTCTTCTGAAGCACAAGTTGGGTGGTTGATATCCAGTCATATTTTCTCTGAACGTTCTGTAGAATTTTGTTGTATTGTTCTTCATGAAGTCCGATTCGATCTCTGTCAGTCGCCTTTTGTCATACTGTCGTTTTTCACTGCGAATGATTTTGGTCGATTGCTTCTGTGTTTTCAAGAAGTTCATCCAATTCTCTTGGGATTTATGGCTACTAAATTTTTTCCATGCACTGATTCGTTGGTCAATAGCTTGGTCACATGTGTGGTTCCACCAACGGTGTTTTCGTGTTCGTGGTGCTTGTGCTAGTTTCATGGCCTCTCGGATTCTTCGTGAAAGTTGTGTCCAGTCTGTCGTACTCTCCATTTTAATTTTGTGTAATATTTGTGTCTGGTTTAAAGTAACGTATTCTGGATCTGGTGTAACAATTTTGTTCTTCTGGAGCTTTTTCTTGGGCAAAAGACGAATCCTGATCTGTAGTAGGTGGTGGTCTGAGTCGAAGTAGCCTTTACGGGTGTCTATGTTCAAAATTTCTTTTTGTGAGTCTTTCTGCACTATTACGTGGTCGATTTGTAGTTCTTGCTTTCCGCTGGGGAATTTCCATGTGGTAAGTTTTCGTGTTGGTTTCTTGAATTTTGTTGACATAATGGCGAGGTCGTGGCTTTTGCAAAAGTCTATCAGATGTTTTCCGTTTTTGTTGGTGTCCTTGTGTGGAGTATGTTTTCCTGTGATATGTCTGTATATCTTTTCTTTTCCGAGTTTGGCGTTGAAGTCTCCCAGTATTATTTTGACTCTATGTGCAGGAATTTTTCTGATAGTTTCTTCCATTGTCGTCCAGAAGTCATCAATTTCGTCCGGATTTTTCCTGTTGTAGTCATTAGTCGGTGCATGTGCGTTGATTATTGTGTAGGATTTATTGGCTGATTTCACTGTGATGGTGCTGATTCTTTCGTTTGGTGACGAAAAGTCGATTATGCTGTCCGTGATGGACCTGTGTACTGCAAATCCTGTGCCAAAAAGCCTTAGGTTTTTCAGTTGTCTCGATGGTTTTCCTTTGTATATTCTGAAATTCTCCGTGTTGAAATGGTCTTCGTCTGTGAATCATGTTTCATGCAGTGCACATATTTTGATTTGAAATTTTTCGAGAGTGTCTGTCAGTTGTTTCATCTTTCCTGTCTTCATCAGTGTGTTCGCGTTGAGTGTGCCGATGTAGTGTTTGCGTTTGGTCTTGAGGGAGTTTGAGAAGCTCCGATTCTTCTCATGATGTCCGTGAGCCCCCGGAATCCGATGCTCACGACAATCCCAGTCTATTGACTGGGGCCCGGGGTAATGAGATTTTTCTCGTTGTACGATCATGATGTGTAGTAGTTGGATGTATGGCATGCTGCCGAGTACAACCTGACTTTCCAGATCAGGAGGTTGGTTGAGGCCGCCACTGACATGTGGAGCAGACGCCTTTTGTAGCCGCCCACTGTGGGAACAGACGCTACTAGTAGTTTTCGTCCGCCCCGAGTATTTCAGTTCCTCGGTACCACCTATATCTAGGAGGCATTCCCCTATCCGCCACCTGGGGAGGCGCTCGGTTGCGGGTCTACTAACCGCCCCGATATATATATATATATATATATATATATATATATATATATATATATATATATATATATATAAATTTCCTGTCACAAATCAGTGACCTTAACTAACAAAGAATAAACACTTCATAATTACACACACAAAGTTACGTAATACAAACCTACTTCTAATCGATACAAATGTTACACGTTGACACAGCGCATTGCCATCCATAAAAAATTCCTTCGTTGTTTGGGAACGAGTAGCCAAACATAACCATTTCCAGTCAATGATCGGTTCAATTGGACCAAAGGACCCTGTCCGATCCATGTAAACACGGCCCACACCGTTATGGAGCGACCAGCCGTTTGCACAATGCCTTGTTGACAAGTTGGCTCCATGGCTTGGTGGTGTTTGCGCCACACTCAAACCCTACAATTAGCTCTTACCATCTGAAATCGGGACTCATCTGACAAGGTCACAGTTTTCCAGTCTTCTAGGTTCCAACCTTTATGGTCACGCTGCAGGCAATGTCGTGGTCCTAACAGAGGCACCCGCGTCGGTTGACTTCTGCCATAGCCCATTACCGCCAAATTTCGTCGCGTTGTCCTAACGGATACGTTCGTTGTACCGGTACGTTCTACAATGATTTCTGCGGTAATGATAAATCTAGGCTCTGTATGAGAAAGAAGGCAAGAGACAAGGAGATTAGTTTTGAGGGACATATTGCAACCACGCTGTCTGTAGTCATCAATATTAAAAGAACGACTTTTATCTATTTGTGTACAGCATTCACACACCCATCATATTCATAAATTTCAAAGAAACTGTCTAAGACTCATTTGAATGCCACACATGCATGTCTTTCAGCAGTACTCAGTAAGTCTTGGAAGTGGCTATCAGCAATGACATTCCTAAATGTGGACCTGTGAACAAACCTCCTTTCACGCTTGCGTAACTCCAGAAACAAGTTGCACAGGTATTGAAAAACATCGATAGTTTTTGTAGTGCCTCTATGATATTGTCCATGAGCTCGAGCTGTATATGAAGCAGTGGTGCGGTAACTTTGTTACGCCCAACAAAAGGCACATGAAAGAAGTTTTCGCCTCCTGGCTACATTCCATATCTAATCGGCCATTTCTTCTTTATGTAGTGGGGCTTTAGGTCTCTGCTGTGTCACTCGCAAATAAAAACAGTAGTACTTGTTGTACCCTGTCTGCACTCCCACGAGAATTGCGATTACTTTCGTATCTCTATACATACGTGTTTTCTTACATCTGGTCCAGTGGAGTAGACGTTTGTTGGACCTCTCCTGCTGACGGCGACACAGAGGTATGCGACTTCGTTATCGTCTTACTATTTGCCGCCATGTCACGTCATTGAAATCATCTTTGAAGGCTCTTTGCATTACCATGGAAAGAATACATAGAACCATTAAGAATACATATAACCAATCGGTAACTGTCAGAAAAATCGCAATTTTGTCCGCTATGATGTAGCGAAAACAGCACAAAGATATACTCGTGTTCCAAAACAGTGCTTCTAGGAGTTCTTGAGGGAAACTAGCAGGTAAACTTTCGATAATGAACCCGTGACTCAGGGCAATAAGTTTGAGGACTGGATCACTTTCAGATCTCCCGCTTCACTGTACGCACACAGCGCAAACGATGAGCTCTGGACGAATGTGCTCTAGAGAAACCCATGGCATGGGTAGCGATTCGAGCATTCGACGTCGTGTTCCCTTCTACATGGAGCACCACAGTCAACACTTCTACTATAGCCCGATAAAAAATACTTGACACTTGGAACTTAACGGGTTGTAGTTGGTTTCCTCCGATGAAAGCGCTCAACTCGCGCCCGAACCGTTCGCTGTTACCAAACTGCCACAACAGTAGGTCAGTTCACTTATGATTCCTTGTTCAGCTTTTTTCTTGATGTGTTTGGCTCCCGAATCCAACGTCTGGCCCTTTCATTTCGTATTTCACCACACACACACCTATGCTAACGAAATACACTCGTTTCATACACAGTATTAACCAAACACTATTGGAGTCTTCTGCACAAGACGTGATTCAGCGTCACATACGAGCGAAAAGCTTCCGTTTCAGATACATTTGTACAATCTGCTACAATATTACTTTCATACTGAAGTCAGTGGCGTCTCGTTTCGCTGCGGTACACGATGTATATAGGTCATAATTAAGAACGAAACTACTCTGTGTGTGTGTGTGTGTGTGTGTGTGTATGTGTGTGTGCGTGTGTGTGTGTGTATTAGTTTGAATTGATGTTTAATATTAACTCACGTTTCATACATTACCACCTACATTGATATTCATCTCAATACAAATTAGTACAAGCGCTGAAAGACCTTGGTGTAGATAGACTTAAATTCTATAGTCATCAAAACTACTGTAGCGAGCAGACGGGTATAGATCAATAGCAGGTCGGTGGTCAAAATGTTCTGGCTCAGCCTTTGTCTCAGAATTCCGGTATCTATCGCTGCAGTGCATGTTAAGAAATACACTACTGGCCATTAAAATTGCTACACCAAAAAGAAATGCAGATGATAAACGGGTATTCATTGGACAAATACACTCCTGGAAATTGAAATAAAAACACCGTGAATTCATTGTCGCAGGAAGGGGAAACTTTATTGACACATTCCTGGGGTCAGATACATCACATGATCACACTGACAGAACCACAGGCACATAGACACAGGCAACAGAGCATGCACAATGTCGGCACTAGTACAGTGTATATCCACCTTTCGCAGCAATGCAGGCTGCTATTCTCCCATGGAGACGATCGTAGAGATGCTGGATGTAGTCCTGTGGAACGGCTTGCCATGCCATTTCCACCTGGCGCCTCAGTTGGACCAGCGTTCGTGCTGGACGTGCAGACCGCGTGAGACGACGCTTCATCCAGTCCCAAACATGCTCAATGGGGGACAGATCCGGAGATCTTGCTGGCCAGGGTAGTTGACTTACACCTTCTAGAGCACGTTGGGTGGCACGGGATACATGCAGACGTGCATTGTCCTGTTGGAACAGCAAGTTCCCTTGTCGGTCTAGGAATGGTAGAACGACGGGTTCGATGACGGTTTGGATGTACCGTGCACTATTCAGTGTCCCCTCGACGATCACCAGTGGTGTACGGCCAGTGTAGGAGATCGCTCCCCACACCATGATGCCGGGTGTTGGCCCTGTGTGCCTCGGTCGTATGCAGTCCTGATTGTGGCGCTCACCTGCACGGCGCCAAACACGCATACGACCATCATTGGCACCAAGGCAGAAGCGACTCTCATCGCTGAAGACGACACGTCTCCATTCGTCCCTCCATTCACGCCTGTCGCGACACCACTGGAGGCGGGCTGCACGATGTTGGGGCGTGAGCGGAAGACGGCCTAACGGTGTGCGGGACCGTAGCCCAGCTTCATGGAGACGGTTGCGAATGGTCCTCGCCGATACCCCAGGAGCAACAGTGTCCCTAATTTGCTGGGAAGTGGCGGTGCGGTCCCCTACGGCACTGCGTAGGATCCTACGGTCTTGGCGTGCATCCGTGCGTCGCTGCGGTCCGGTCCCAGGTCGACGGGCACGTGCACCTTCCGCCGACCACTGGCGACAACATCGATGTACTGTGGAGACCTCACGCCCCACGTGTTGAGCAATTCGGCGGTACGTCCACCCGGCCTCCCGCATGCCCACTATACGCCCTCGCTCAAAGTCCGTCAACTGCACATACGGTTCACGTCCACGCTGTCGCGGCATGCTACCAGTGTTAAAGACTGCGATGGAGCTCCGTATGCCACGGCAAACTGGCTGACACTGACGGCGGCGGTGCACAAATGCTGCGCAGCTAGCGCCATTCGACGGCCAACACCGCGGTTCCTGGTGTGTCCGCTGTGCCGTGCGTGTGATCATTGCTTGTACAGCCCTCTCGCAGTGTCTGGAGCAAGTATGGTGGGTCTGACACACCAGTGTCAATGTGTTCTTTTTTCCATTTCCAGGAGTGTATATTATACTAGAACTGACATGTCATTACATTTTTACGCAATCTGGGAGCATAGATCCTGAGAAATCAGTACCCAGAACAATCACCTTTGGCCGTAATAACGGCCTTGATACGCCTGGGCATTGAGTCAAACAGAGCTTGGATGGCGTGTACAGGTACAGCTGCCCGTGCAGCTTCAACACGATACCACAGTTCATCAAGAGTAGTGACTGGCGTATTGTGACGAGCCAGTTGCTCGGCCACCATTGACCAGACGTTTTCAGTTGGTGAGAGATCTGGAGAATGTGCTGGCCAGGGCAGCAGTCGGACATTTTCTGTATGCAGAAAGGCCCGTACAGGACCTGCAAAGTCGAATGAAGGGTAGAGCCACGGGTCGTAACACATCTGAAATGTAACGTCCACTGTTCAAAGTGCCGTCAATGTGAACAAGAGGTGACCGAGACGTGTAACCAATGGCACCCCATACCATCACGCCGGGTGATACGCCAGTATGGCGACGACGAATATACGCTTCGAATGTGCGTTCACCGCGATGCCGCCAAACATGGATGCGACCATCGTGATGCTGTAAACATATCCTGGATTCATCCGAAAAAATGACGTTTCGCCATTCGTGCACCCAGGTTCGTCGTTGAGTACACCACCGCAGGCGCTCCTGTCTGTGATGCAGTGTCAAGGGTAACCGCAGCCACGGTCTCCGAGCTGATAGTCCATGTCGAACTTTTCGTATAATAGATTTGCCCAATGAATACCCGTATATCATCTGCATTTTTTTGGTGTAGCAATTTTAATGGCCAGTAGTGTACATGCATCGTGCGTGTCCCTGGCAGGTGACGCTGCTATTGCCTTGACGGGTTTATATCAATATCAGGTCGGTGGTCAAAATGTTCTGGCTCATCAGTGTATCATTGTACTGTTTTTGAATAATTAGTATTGTCATCAGTAATATCAAAGCTTTTGTTCTGTCTTATGGTAACACATTTCGTCCACTAATATCAAAGATGCTTCATCCAAACGTGCCTAAGACAACACAAAGTGTAGAACATCAGGATCAACAGATCGACAATGAAGTCGGTAAGTCCAACCAAGCTTTGTTTTGGCCGACATCTTGTTTGGCCGACATCTTGTGAAATGGTTCATATGGCTCTGAGCACTATGAGACTTAACATATGAGGTCATCAGTCCCCAAGAACGTAGAACTACTTAAACCTAAGTAACTTAAGGACACTACACACATCCATGCCCGAGGCAGGGTTCGAACCTGCGACCGCAGTAGCAGCGCGGTTCCAGACTGAAGCGCCTAGAACCGCTGGGCGACCAGCGGCCGGCTATCTTGTCTCTACTGCACACTAGTGTTGATTATGATAAATAAAGTCTCTAAGTGTTCTTCAGAAATTTTTAATCTGTGGACAGCAAAAAAGTAGTAGGTAGTGAACGCAAGAAAGGGATTTCACCACAAGAAGGCCTCAATTTCTGATTAAGAGAATATGCGATTACTTGCGATGTTTAGTGTTATTAGCAGAGTAGTAAACGAAGTAAAGCCGACCGCTGTGGCCGAGCGGTTCTAGGCGCTTCAGGCCGGAACCACGCGGCTGCTACGGTCGCAGGTTCGAATCCTGCCTCAAGTCATGGATGTGAGTGATGTCCTTAGGTTAGTTAGGTTTAAGTAGTTCTAAGTTCTAGGGGACTGATGACCTCAGCAGTTAAGTCCCATAGTGCTTAGAGCCATTTGAACCCTTAAACGAAGTAAACACTCTCTTAGAAGGTTTATACTTCCCTTCTTCGCAGGCACGCCATAGCTTTCAGAAGGTGTTGTCCCAGCATGTAAATATTTGAAGAACGTCATGATTTACCACCAAGAGCTGCTGATAAAATTTCGTTACTGAATAACCATGTTCGGTCCGCAGCCCATGATCAGGTTCATAAAAGGGTTACATCATACTAGGCGTTAGAAAAATAAAATCCATGAATTCGTTACTGTAGTCGCATAGTAATGTCAACGGCCTTGCCGCAGTGGTAACACCGGTTCCCGTCAGATCATGGAAGTTTGGCGCTGTCGGGCTGGGATAGCACTTGGATGGGCGACCATCCGGTCTGCCGAGCGCTGTTGGCAAGCGAGGTGCACTCAGCTCTTGTGAGGCAATCTGAGGAGCTACTCGGTTGAGAAGTAGCGAATCCGGTCTCGTAAACTGACATACATACGGCCGGGAGAGCGGTGTGCTGACCACACGTCCCTCCATATCCGCATCCAGTGACGCCTGTTGGCTGAGAATGACCGTAGCGTTGAGCTTTCATAGCCTGTTCGGGCGGAGTTAAGTTTTTTGTCACGTAGTAATATAAATTACATCGTCAATCATAAAACGTTGCAAACAGTGGACTAGCCCGTGCTATATCAACAGTCAGCATTAGCGTCACGAACATAGGCATTCTATATACTCAATACTACTCTTGACATAGCACGAACAAGTACCTTGTCTGGCAGATTTATGACTGATCAGGTAAATTGTCAAGGTATCTTCCATTAGGAATGTGCAATGCACTCATCGACTGTGATAAGGCTTTCAAAATGATGGAGCACAACAGTCAGTCGTCCTTTCCTTTCAGGTTTTACTGCAGCAAAACTAGACTTGGTATAGCATCTAAACATTATCAGTGCAATTTTAATACATGACCTGCTACAGTCCCCTGTTGTTCGGGCTCCTATCACAGTTCATTCAAGATTCAAGAATTAGTCTAACTGTGACAGGAGCCCGAATAACAGAGGATTGACGTACTAGGACATGTATTAAAACTCTGAGATACTGCACTTGTAATGGCTAGGTACTCGTCGAAATCTAGATTTGCTTTAATAAAGCCTGAAAGGAAAGGACGACTGATTGCTGTGTCCTATCATCTTGATGTAAATTATATTACTATGTTACAACAGAAACGATTTCATGGATTTTACCATCTGACGCCATTGACTTTATATCGCCCAGCGTGATGTAAATCCTTTTATGAACCTGGTGGTGGTCCGTGGACCGAAAAATTTTATCGTTTGGCTGCAAATAATGGCGTTCTTAAACTTTAAGCTCTATTTATATTCATGCGAAAAGTTTTGCATTGCCATTTTTTGAATGACAATGAGATTATTCCTCGAGACATAGTGCAATATTAAATAATAATAATAATGATTTTTACATTCATGTTATGTACACTACTGGCCATTAAAATTGCTGCACCAAGAAGAAATGCAGATGATAAACGGGTATTCATTGGACAAATATATTATACTAGAACTGACATGTGATTACATTTTCACGCAATTTGGGTACGTAGATCCTGAGAAATCAGTACCCAGAACAACCACCTCTGGCCGTAATAACGGCCTTGATACCCCTGGGCATTGACTCAAACAGAGCTTGGATGGCGATTACAGGTAGAGCTGCCCATGCAGCTTCAACACGATACCACAGTTCATCAAGAATAGTGACAGACATATTGTGACGAGCCAGTTGCTCGGCCACCATTGACCAGACGTTTTCAATTGGCGACAGATCTGCAGACTGTGCTGGCCACGGCAGCAATCGAACATTTTCTGTATCCAGAAAGGCCCGTACAGGACCTGCAACATGCGGTCGTGCATTATCCTGCTGAAATGTAGGGTTTCGAAGCGTAGACCCACGGGTCGTAACACATCTGAAACGTACGTCCACTGTTCAAACTGCCCTCAATGCGAACAAGAGGTGACCGAGACGTGTAACCAATTACACCCCGTACCATCACGCCGGGTGATACGCCAGTATGGCGATGACGAATACACGCTTCCAATGTGCGTTCACCACGATGTCGCCAAACACGTATGCGACCATCATGATGCTGTAAACATAACCTGGATTCATCCGAAAAAATGACGTTTTGCCATTTGTGCACCCAGGTTCGTCGTCGAGTACATCATCGCAGGCGCTCCTGTCTGTGATGCAGCGTCAAAGGTAACCGCAGCCATGGTCTCCGAGCTGATAGTCCGTGTTGCTGCAAACGTCGTCCAACTGTTCGTGCAGATGGTTGTTGTCTTGCAAACGTTCCCATCTGTTGACTCAGGGATCGAGACGTGGCTGCACGATCCGTTACAGCCATGTGGATAAGATGCCTGTCATCTCGACTGCTAGTGATACGAGGCCGTTGGGATCCAGCACTGCGTTCCGTATTACCCTGCTGAACCCACCGATTCCATATTCTGCTAACAGTCATTGGATCTCGACCAACGCTAGCAGCAATGTCGCGATTCGATAAAGCGCAATCGTGATGGGCTACAATCCGACGTTTATCAAAGTCGTAAACGTGATGGTACGCATTTCTCCTCCTTACACGAGGCATCACAACAACGTTTCACCAGGCAACGCCGGTCAACTGCTGTTTGTGTATGAGAAATCGGTTGGAAACACGTTGTAGGTGTCGCCACCGGCGCCAACGTTGTGTGAATGATCTGAAAAGTTAATCATTTGCCCATCACAGCATCTTCTTCCTGTCGGTTAAAATTTGCTGTCTGTAGCACGTCATCTTCGTGGTGTAGCAATTTTAATGGCCAGTAGTGTATTTACCTTGAGCTGTCTTCTTATTAAATTTGTATTTATAAAATGCTGACGTTTAGTGACACTGCAAGTAAGAAACTTGCAGGTAAATAAAAAGACCGGCGTACTTGATGTAATGTGTGCCATTTGTCACTGTCTTGTCGTCTTGAGTGATACAGACACCATGCATGTAAATCGTGACCGTCAAGTTTTTATTCAGCCTCGGCGTTTTGAGATCCGAATTTAGTACGAGAAAAAAAATTTTTTTTTTTTTTGATCTGCCAGTAAGCTGAGGTATAAAAGCTGCATCACTTCTTTTTTCATTCGATCTTTGAAACAAAGATCTGGATTCGTGTTAGATATTTGTTGAAATCTACATCTATGGCGTATCCCCTTTTAGACGCTTTGGTGAGATGAAATGTCGTAAGACCTCACCTGATGTGGGATTTCCCTCTGAAGCAGAGATTCCTACTGCTGTGAGAAGACGTAACAGTGCACTGTGCTTATGGTGTACGTATTTTAGTATACGAAATTTTAGCAGCTTAACCCTTGTTTGCTCATGCTGTGATACGCCACGGTTTAATTGAGAATCTATCCTTTACTTTGAAATGCGTCACAAAAGTATCGAACTTGTTTTACATTTTTATTTTATTTTCCATCTCCTATTCCTTTTAGGAGCTCTCTATTCAGTTCCCCACACTTTTTTCTGCCTCTTTCATAGTAATTTTAATTAAATATGAGTATCACTGTTTCTTAGATTATTTTTCTGTGTAGTCTACTATTCACTTGAGATAATCGTAACTGGGTCCTAATGACTACGCATCGTGCGTCCTGATGTAAACATCAACCAGAAACCTGCTAAGCACAGCATAGCGTTATTTCTGCATACGCGTGTTTCCGCATCATCAATCACTTTCAACAAAGAAAATAATTTAGAAAGTAAAAGCAGTGGCGACGCAGGCCACAAATAAAATCTTATTATGGCGGTAGCTTTTGGATAGATAGTAACTGATATCTTCGCAGCGAAAACACATCCTTGCAAAATATTCTTCAAAATACGAATGCCACGGTCCGACAATCCAGGTCTGGCCACCAGCAGTCAAGTCATTCAGATGAGGGTAATGGTCAGTCCGCTTTATGCTTCGTAAGCCATTTAGTGAGAACGAAAAGATGATCCGTCAGCACTTCGCTACTTTCACCAGCATGAGTTAGTGATTCCAGAGCACTTTTCAGAAGAAATTACAACCCTCTAACCTCCTTTTCCGCAAGTGAAGTCTGTCCGACCTCATTTCGGACAAAGATAGCGATATATCGCTGTTACAGTTACTAACCTAACTCTTGGTGGGTACATGATTTTTTTTCTCCTCACATAAAAGGAGAATAAAATGATTGCCTCAAGCTGGTCGTAAATGCCACACGTGCTTCGCAGCAACATTTACAACAACTACACCGGTTGAAATAAAAATACGAAAATAGTTAATAGAATCTTCCGTCGGTTCTTGGTAGAACAACATAATAAATGAAAAGCACCAGTTTGCTTTTGTTCTCTAATATACTTTTATTGTGGCAACCGGTTTTCGGCTTAAAAGGCCAAGTTACAATGTTTGCAAACAACATTGGAAGAGAAGTAACACGTCTAGACTGAAGTAGAAACATACAGTAACCTCTTTGACAGAGTGGTGGTAATGCAATGAAAAAGTAAAAATTGAACAGTACATAAATAACAGTTGAGTAGACAGCAAAAACCTTTAACACAAAATAGGAATAGCACCCTAAATAACAGTTTCTATTAATAAATTACTTTTGTTTATTAATAGAAACCCTGCATAAATGGCATAGTAGACGGGTGCCTCTTTTTAAAGGGAATGTAGGGCTTCATAATTTTCTACAGGGTTTTGTATTGTTAACGAGGATAGAAAACCAAAACAAGGATAATGGAATATAGTCGAATTAAATCATTTGACGCTAAGGGAATCAGATAAGGAAACGGGACACTAAACATAGTAGATCAGGTTTACTATTTCCGTAGAAAAATAGATGAAGGTGGCCCAAGCTGAGAGGATATAAAATGAAGAGTGGCAATAGGAAGCACAGCGTTTCGAAGGAAGAGAAATTTGTTAACTTGCAATATAGATTTTAAGTGTTAAGAAGTCTTTTGTGCAAGTATTTGGCTGGAGTGTAGCAGTGTATGGAAGTGAAACATGGATTATAAACATTTCAGACAAGAAGAGAGTAGAAAAGTGGTGCTTCAGAAGAATACTTAAGGTTAGATTAGCAGATTGCGTGACTAATGAGGAGGTACTGAACAGAAATGGAAACACAATAAATTTGTGGCACAACTTGACTAAAAGAAGGGATCTGTTGATAGGACACATTGAGAAATCAACGGATCACAAAAGTAGTACTGGACGAAAGTATGTGGTGGGGGTAAAAATCGTTGAGGGTGACAAAGAGATGAATACAGTAAGCAGATACAGAAAGATGTAGGTTACAGTAGTTCTTCGGAATTTAAGAGGCTTGCAGAAGATGGAGTAGCAGGGAGAGCTGCATCAAACCAGACTATGGAGCGGAGACTGCAACAACACATTTACTGTGCATCGAATTTTGCCACAGCCGACGGTCTTCGATGTATCCGTATAAATCTTCGTCGACTTCAAAAGATGGCTTAGAACAAAAATTTTACTTTAAAATTCGTAGATGACTAGGTGGTGGGTGCGACCGATGATTTCGTGTATGGTGAGAAAATTGTGTCCGCAGCTCGTGGTCGTGCGGTAGCGTTCTCGATTCCTGCGCCCGGGTTCCCGGGTTCGATTCCTGGCGGGGTTAGGGATTTTCTCTGCCTCGTGATGACTGGGTGTTGTGTGATGTCCTTAGGTTAGTTAGGTTTAAGTAGTTCTA
The DNA here is from genome assembly GCF_023864345.2 of Schistocerca serialis cubense. Lineage (NCBI taxonomy): Eukaryota > Metazoa > Arthropoda > Insecta > Orthoptera > Acrididae > Schistocerca > Schistocerca serialis. Next base: position 18,219,032 of record NC_064641.1, read on the forward strand.
AGTTCTAGGGGACTGATGACCTCAGAAGTTAAGTCCCATAGTGGTCAGAGCCATTTGAACCATTTTTTTCAGCATAGCTCCCTAACGGAGACCACTGTCGAATATCCGAGGCCCGATAGTATTTACCCTGCAATTAAGACAGATTCCTCTTACTGACAGCAAAGATTTAGTACCACCTCTAAGTTTAAGAGGTAATTTCCCAAAATAGTGGTTTTTACATTGTCGTAAGCTCCAGCAACATACATACGTTTGTCATGTATATGCAAGATGTCGTGTAAATGTACTTATGTGCTCTTTCAAATTAGCTACAGTATAGAAGGAAGAACGGAAGAAAGATTAGGGTTTGACTTGCCGTCGACATCAAGGTCGTTAGAGACGGAGCACAAGCTGAGAATGTTTCAAGGATGGAAAAAGAAGACAGCTGTGATCTTTGAAAGGAACCATTCCGAAATTTGCTTGGAGTGATTTACGGAAATCACGGAGAACCTAAATCTGAATGGCCGCACGGGGATTTAAACCGTAGGCTGGTCTTCCTGAATGCGAGTCTAGTGTGGTAATGACTGTGACACCTCGCTTGGTGGCTGTAGTGTGATTGTTGTACCTTACGCAGGAAAATCTTGTTTTGTTGTGAAGGTGCTGCTCACACCTGTTCAAAGCATTTGTAGCATACTGCTACAGTTATGATGTCATCTCATCGCTATAATGTACAGTTTTTATTCAGTTCTGCACTTCATAAATGCAGCAACACAACGAGGGTATCTCAGACTGAAACTTCCCCAGCCACAAGAGAATAACTGAGCGCGACACTTTCGCCTTTCTGCGTGTACTTCGAACAGCCAGACACCGCAGCACTATCCGACCAGTGTGAGAGAGTCAATTGTGTTCGGTTCAAAAACTCGGCTAGGCCAATATTACTGCGTCGCTCTGGACAGTGTTCCTGGCACGTAATGTAAAACATTTATGAAGACACTGCTTCAGCCCAGCATCACCTTCCTGTTTTGAAATGTATGTCTTGCACTCAAAAGGAGGCAAGTTATGTGTTCTTTTCCCTATTTTTGTCACGAATTTATCAATTCTTCTCGTCCATTGGCAACATCATGGAGTCGTCCCCTGCATGATGAGCCTCTTAAAGTAGAGAGTTGTAGGCTCTGAAGTGAGACTACTCCGGGAAGTCGCAGAGAGGGGGTCATACCTGGCCGCCGTCTGGTGCTCAGTGGCGCACTCAAGCTGTTAGGGGAATGTACACACCTCAAAAAAAGCTTTGCATCACCCCGGTTCCCAGAATTCATGAAGACAGACGCTGACTGTGGATATTGTATCACAGACACTGTCCCTTTGAGTGTTCAGAAATGTCACTAAACCCGCCCAAAGACGTATGTAAACAACCATGCATGAGCAGCGCCTATTAGACGGAGGGGGTCCGACAGCCGATCGGTTCCAGTCACTCCACCAGGAAGGAGGTACACGGCTCGTGTTGTCTGTAGTTCAACCATGCCTAGACGGTCAATGCCGCGGTTCGATTGCGTCCGCAGCATATTGGCGAGGCATTCGTCTTCATGGACGATAATTCGCACCGCCATCGTGCACATCTTGTGAATTACTTCCTTCATGATAACGACATCGCTCGACTAGAGTGGCCAGCATGTTCTCCAGAAATGAAGCCTATAGAACATGCCTGGGATAGATTGAAAAGGCTGTTTATGGACGACGTGTCCCACCAACCACTCTGAGGGATCTACGCCGAAGTGGGACAATCTGGACCAACAGTGCCTTGATGAACATGTGGATAGTATGCCACGACGAATACAGGCGTGCATCAATGCAAGAGGACGTGCTACTGGGTATTAGAGGTACCGGTGTGTACAGCAGTCTGGACCACCACCTCTGAAGATGTCACTGTGTGGTGGTACAACATACAACGTGTGGTTTTCATGAGCAATAAAAAGGGCGGACATGATGTTTATGTTCATCTCTACTCCAATTTTCTGCACCGGTTCCGGAACCGAGGTGATGCAGAACTTTTTTTGATGTGTGTAAAAGCAGTATTCGAATGTAAAGGTACGAAACGTCCTAACAACCAGACCGATTGAAATTTGCATGTGCGCCCTTTGGGTAACGTAGTGAGACATCTAGGGACACAAATGTAGTGTCGGCACCACCCACTAAAAAGTTCAAAGCTGTGCCCTCAACAGGTAAGGCGATGCTCACCGGCATTTTCGACGTCCGAGTGTAACCTCCCCCTTCCTAGTCGGCCTACTGGATTGCCATACAATTGACCGTGATAAAATTTTACAGTAAGACAACCGTTACCGGAGGAAAATAATACCGGTTAGTAAAAGGACAGCGTACAACAGACCCTTATGAAGGAAGAATCTACTCTAAATACTGGCGATGATTTTGAAGTGAGTGGAATTTGGCAGAGTCGCTCACGAACAACACAGGGTGGAGAGGGTGCCACGTAATACATAATACAAAAATACTGATAAATCAAAAAAATACTGATTAGTTAAAAAGGGTGTAATTAAATGGTCGCCAGCCCACTAGGGTAATGAACCTCCAGTATGTTAAGAAAGGTAATGGCAAAGAAATTTAAGCAAATAATCAGTGGCATGACAGCAAGTTGTCGCGCTTTCCCGCAACACAGCAGTCCACGAGAAAATAAATGGATCAGAAAGTACTGCGTTTGCAGTTACTAATTCTGAAATACTAAATTTTGAAAGTAAAATTAAATGACTGACGCTAACTAAAACTTTCAGTAACCTCAGAGCAACGTAGTGCAAAATTTAGCAAAAGGCAAACAATTTCCTTTCAATTATTGAAGGATTGAACTTAATTTACTATAGGCAAATCAGCAACTGATTTTGTGTTTAATATAACAACAGTTAAATGCATACCAAGGCAGCAGAAGTCACTCGCTAAGCTAAATACAGAATAAATAAAATGGCGCACTCTTAATTTGTGCTTGTCTTTAGTTATTAGTTTTCAGTGAAATTTTACGTTACTGTAAGTGAATGAAGTTGATACTCAAAATTACAAATTAGTTAATCCTCTGTTATGCACTACAAGAATAAATACTTACTGAGGCAGAAGGCTTACACTGAAACTGGTCATTAGCAAAGAAACAAAACTGGCAGTAGGTAGTTAATCAATTTTCATATTTTTAGACACTCTGTGGCTGAATGGAGAGGAAAGGGACCCTGCTTGGTAATAATGTATGCGCACAACGACAACACAGGTGCCCTAAGAGTTTTAACTCTTGCAGGTTATTATTCAAGTTAGTCACACTTTCCGGAATAAATCTCACTAGGTAATGCCTCTACAAGGTTATATTTTTTCACTTAACAGTCTTACGATGTTGTAGCTGTGTACTCACGGGCTAACGAATCAGGCGCGCCTACACTGGCGCGAGCGTAGCTGGCTGCACACCCCGTTGGCGGGAGCGCCCAACAAACACTTCCGCACTGTTTCGTGGCTCAAGCTGATATTCTCTCTCTCTGCTCGCAGCGCGACAGAGACGCTCCACACGCAATGATAAACAACGGCACAACTACTGCCATATCGCCGTTGCTATCGACACATTTAAATAAAGTGCCCTTGGATATTACCCAGCTATTTACAATATTTACCTTATAATGACAATTAACAAAGTAAGAGCATATGGACTATCCGACCAATTGTGTGATTGGATTGAAGAGTTCCTAGATAACAGAACGCAGCATGTCATTCTCAATGGAGACAAGTCTTCCGAAGTAAGAGTGATTTCAGGTGTGCCGCAGGGAAGTGTCGTAGGACCGTTGCTGTTCACAATATACACTCCTGGAAATTGAAATAAGAACACCGTGAATTCATTGTCCCAGGAAGGGGAAACTTTATTGACACATTCCTGGGGTCAGATACATCACATGATCACACTGACAGAACCACAGGCACATAGACACAGGCAACAGAGCATGCACAATGTCGGCACTAGCACAGTGTATATCCACCTTTCGCAGCAATGCAGGCTGCTATTCTCCCATGGAGACGATCGTAGAGATGCTGGATGTAGTCCTGTGGAACGGCTTGCCATGCCATTTCCACCTGGCGCCTCAGTTGGACCAGCGTTCGTGCTGGACGTGCAGACCGCGTGAGACGACGCTTCATCCAGTCCCAAACATGCTCAATGGGGGACAGATCCGGAGATCTTGCTGGCCAGGGTAGTTGACTTACACCTTCTAGAGCACGTTGGGTGGCACGGGATACATGCGGACGTGCATTGTCCTGTTGGAACAGCAAGTTCCCTTGCCGGTCTAGGAATGGTAGAACGATGGGTTTGATGACGGTTTGGATGTACCGTGCACTATTCAGTGTCCCCTCGACGATCACCAGTGGTGTACGGCCAGTGTAGGAGATCGCTCCCCACACCATGATGCCGGGTGTTGGCCCTGTGTGCCTCGGTCGTATGCAGTCCTGATTGTGGCGCTCACCTGCACGGCGCCAAACACGCTTACGACCATCATTGGCACCAAGGCAGAAGCGACTCTCATCGCTGAAGACGACACGTCTCCATTCGTCCCTCCATTCCCGCCTGTCGCGACACCACTGGAGGCGGGCTGCACGATGTTGGGGCGTGAGCGGAAGACGGCCTAACGGTGTGCGGGACCGTAGCCCAGCTTCATGGAGACGGTTGCGAATGGTCCTCGCCGATACCCCAGGAGCAACAGTGTCCCTAATTTGCTGGGAAGTGGCGGTGCGGTCCCCTACGGCACTGCGTAGGATCCTACGGTCTTGGCGTGCATCCGTGCGTCGCTGCGGTCCGGTCCCAGGTCGACGGGCACGTGCACCTTCCGCCGACCACTGGCGACAACATCGATGTACTGTGGAGACCTCACGCCCCACGTGTTGAGCAATTCGGCGGTACGTCCACCCGGCCTCCCGCATGCCCACTATACGCCCTCGCTCAAAGTCCGTCAACTGCACATACGGTTCACGTCCACGCTGTCGCGGCATGCTACCAGTGTTAAAGACTGCGATGGAGCTCCGTATGCCACGGCAAACTGGCTGACACTGACGGCGGCGGTGCACAAATGCTGCGCAGCTAGCGCCATTCGACGGCCAACACCGCGGTTCCTGGTGTGTCCGCTGTGCCGTGCGTGTGATCATTGCTTGTACAGCCCTCTCGCAGTGTCCGGAGCAAGTATGGTGGGTCTGACACACCGGTGTCAATGTGTTCTTTTTTCCATTTCCAGGAGTGTATATAAATGACCTTGTGGATGACATCGGACGTTCACTGAGGCTTTTTGCAGGATGATGCTGTAGTATATCGAGAGGTTGTAACAATGGAAAATTGTACGGAAATGCAGGAGGATCTGCAACGAGTTGACGCATGGTGCAGGGAGTGGCAATTGAATCTCAATCTAGACAAGTGTAATGTGCTGCGAATACATAGAAAGATCCCTTTTCATTTAGCTACAATGTAGCAGGTCAGCAACTGGAAGCAATAAACGCCATAAATTATCTGGGAGTACGCATTAGGAGTGATTTAAAAAGGAATGATCATATAAAATTAATCGTCGTTAAAGCAGATGCCAGACTGAGATTCATTGGAAGAATCCTAAGGAAATGCAATCTGAAAAGAAAGGCAGTAGGTTACAGCACGCTTGTTCGCCCACTGCTTGAATACTGCTCAGCAGTGTGGGATTCGTACCAGATAGGGTTGATAGAAGAGATAGAGAAGATCCAACGGAGAGCAGCGCGCTTCGTTACAGGATCATTTAGTAATCGCGAAAGCGTTACGGAGATGATAGATAAACTCCAGTGGAAGACTCTGCAGGAGAGACGCTCAGTAGCTCGGTACGGGCTTTTGTTGAAGTTTCGAGAACATACCTTCACCGAAGAGTCAAGCAGTATATTCCTCCCTCCTACGTATATCTCGCGAAGAGACCATGAGGATAAAATCAGAGAGATTAGAGCCCACACAGAAGCATACCGACAATCCTCCTTTCCACGAACAATACGAGACTGGGATCGAAGGGAGAACCGATAGAGGTACTCAAGGTACCCTCCGCCACACACCGTCAGGTGGCTTGCGGAGTATGGATGTAGATGTAGATGTAGATACATACATTCACAAATAAATACACTATTACCTTCATTACATATTAAGTATGGTTTATGTAAGAAAGCCTGAATTAGAAGTACAGTACAAGTTGTCAACGGATATTAAACGCCGAAAAATTTTGGATACTGCATAAGGTATTTTATCCACATTTTCGATGTTACACCAGGTCTAATACTCATCGAATTCCTCAGGCACGGAAAAACCTTTAACAGTGATGTGTACTATGACACACTCCGCAGCCCACGCAAGTCTATCAAGAGCAAACGGCCCAGGCTGGTCACGGAGGGAGTGATTCAGCTCCAAGATAACACGCCTCCACACATCTCCACAGTCACATACTCGTAAACTGTAATGGCCAAGTTGGAGTGTGAGAAACCTGAGCATCCGCCCTAGAACCCGGACACGACGCCCTGTGTCTTCCACGAAAGCGCTTCCACTCTGGCGACGAACTGAAGGACACAGAGAAAGACAGGCTCTTGTCACAGCCACAGGAATTCCGGGAACAAGTAATCCTTCGTCTCGTGAAACAATGGGATAGTTGTGGTCGTGTCCCAGGTGATTAATTTCTAATAAAGGATTCAGTTCTACGCAGTGAGTTGTTTCATAACTTTTGTTTTCAAAACCGCTCATAAGTGTCGCAATTCTGGTATTGCGATACACATTCTGTGCAGCTCCTAACTTGCTTACTTCGGCACACTACTTCTGTTGCTTAATTTGATTATAATTTGTGGGATCTTGTAGCACAGTAACTGAAATGTCGCGAGCTGCCAGTTAATCAGATCCTTTTTTGCACTCGCTCCATACAGTAATACAGTCTTTCACACTTTTTGTGCTTCCCCACTGTGTTAGTCATTTTATAATTCGATTTGAGCTGTATAGAACTTTCCACTGTGTTTCGTTGTGACTTATGTCATTCATTAAAGCAAATAAATAACTGTTCATCTCTGTCTTGATTTAGATTAGAAAATTGTTTGACGTATCCTACAACTTCTCCTGGTGAGGCGAGCGATTAAAAAGTAAATGTAACCTATTGTATACACAATTGGTTCACTTCACTTGGTCGTGGTTGTCTTTGTGGACAGTGGTCAGCTACGAGAATATTTTACTTGTTATTTTGTGAAAGCAACGAGCATTGTACTTGCTCGTCTTTAATTCGTACGATTTGGTTGCATGTGTTAGGTTGTGACAGCAACGAGAAGGGAGAATTGCACTCGCTCTTCTTGCCTTGTGTTGTGTTAATTAAGAAAGGGAGGTAGAACTTTCAGCCTCACAGCATTGACTGAGAGACACAGACAGCACCTCACTTTCCCTCGCCGCTTAGCAGTGCTGACAGTGCTCGAGAACATAGAGTTACATCAAAGCGCCACTTACTATTCTGCCTCTCACAATCTACCGGCAATACGTTGACCTTTTTTCTCCCTACATGGCTCAGGCGAGGGATATTTGTTGCTTCATGTATTCTCTAGTTGCTCAAAAATATTACAGTGCCGAAATGTTGTAACTTACTTACACTGAGATTTCACTGCCACTATGCCGGATTACAGTCTGCCAGTTGAAGGAACGAAGATTGTAGTTTAACGTCCTGCCGTTGACGGGGTCATTAGAAACGGAGCATAAGGTAGGATTAAGAAGGACGGGGAAAGAAATCGGTAGTGTAATTTGCAAAGGAACCTTACTAACTCTTTCGCCTTAAGCGTTGTTGTCAAAACATGGAAAATATAAACCTGGGTGACTGAAACGGGCATCCAACCCCGGTCCTCACACATGTGATTCAACTCTCTTATCACTGCACCAACTCGCTCGATAAATGTCGGTATATAAAACCCATGCTGTTCTGAGTTTTCCAGGAGAATGGGGAAGGCTTTGCTCTCTCCGTAAGCATATTAAAAATACGACAAACGCTTTAAATGTTTATGCATGCATGTATGAGCTACGTAAATGTGACGACGTCGCATTTAAGGAAGTCGTATCTTGCTGAGTGTATCGTAGTCGTCAATGTATCTTACTCCATTCAAGGTAGGAGTTTAGTAGACGGGTATTTTCAAGGTGGGAGTGTAGAGAACACTTTTTTTTTTTGCTATCGACGTGTGTCTCTATGGACTGCGTGGTAACAACCAATTTCATTTTAGTGTCTAGGTCTTGTTCCTGTTCCAGCTTTGACTTCCAGCCAGTATCTTCTGCGTCCACCAAGAAGTGCCCGTTTATGCTCTTCGGACAAAGGTCCTTTCCATCTTTCGGGCGTTGATGCCATTTAAAACCTTGGCAGTGGTTCACCAATCTTCTAAATTTGTTCCTGTCAGAAATTTCTCTTTCTGAGATACCAATCTGCCTAAGATCTTTCTCATATTCTTCGAACCATCTCGGCCTTTTTTTCTGAGATTGGATGAAACTCCATATTCTTATTGTTAGTCGGCCACCGTCGATCCTCATGAGATGGCCGTGAAATAGCAATCGTCTCTTCTAAACGGATGCTGTGATAGGTTCTGTCTTGCTCTACAAGTCCTCATTTGCACTCATTGGCCACTGTCCATCAACCTACCTTGGATATTCCTTAATATCCTACGCTCTCGCTTTTCCAGCCGCTCAGCTCGACCTTGTCTATTCATGGTCAAAGTTTCGGACGCGTATAAGCCCCCAGGTTTTACAACTGTATTATAATGTCGGAACTTGGCCCCTATACTCTAGACGTTTTGTTATAGGTATTCTTTGTCAGTTGGTATGCTTCGTCTAACTTCCTCATCCCGACATTAATTGCTTCTTCTTCTACTGCATTCCCCTGGAAGAAAACATTACATTTTCAAGGTAGGAGTTTAGAGGAAAGATTACATTTTCTGCATACTCCGAAGTACTTTGCGGCTTCTGTACGTATTTGTCACAGCGGTCACAGATACTGTTGGAGGACGCCGTGGCCGAGGTCGCTGACGCACACCTGCGCGGCGCTCCACTTGGAGGTAAGCCGATTCCTGTCCTGGTGGTGCACAACATTTTGACTGCCACTACAGATATTTAGCCGGTTAGTGGAGGAGAGGTGATGATGTAAAATTGCTGAACAACAGTCTTTGCTACAACATCCTGAATTGAATTTTCAACCTCTCTGGCAGTCTCTCATGAAGTGAGGCCATGTGACGCAGTTGATTGTGATCCGTGCGTCGGGTGGGGATGTTAAGCCCGGCAACACCGCTGATGCCATTCGAGAGAATCAGGATTTGTGCCAGCAGCTGGTTTCACCCTGTCTCTTCTCTCATTACCATCATCATCATCGTCATCATCATCATTGTTGTTGTTGTTGTTGCTGTGGTCTTCAGTCCTGAGACTGGTTTGATGCAGCTCTCCATGGTACTCTATCCTGTGCAAGCTTCATCATCTCCCAGTACCTACTGCAACATACATCCTTCTGAATCTGTTTAGTGTATTCATCTCTTGGTCTCCCCCTACGATTTTTACCCTCCACGCTGCCCTCCAATGCTAAATTGGTGATCCCTTGATGCCTCAGAACATGTCCTACCAACCGATCCCTTCTTCTAGTCAAGCTGTGCCACAAACTCCTCTTCTCCCCAATCCTATTCAATACCTCCTCATTAGTTACGTGATCTACCCACCTTATCTTCAGCATTCTTCTGTAGCACCACATTTCGAAAGCTTCTATTCTCTTCTTGTCCAAACTATTTATCGTCCATGTTTCACTTCCATACATGGCTACACTCCATACAAATACTTTCAGAAACGACTTCTTGACACTTAAATCTATGCTCGATGTTAACAAATTTCTCTTCTTCAGAAACGCTTTCCTTGCCATTGCCAGTCTACATTTTATATCCTCTCTACTTCGACCATCATCAGTTATTTTGCTCCCCAAATAGCAAAACTCCTTTACTACTTTAAGTGTCTCATTTCCTAATCTAATTCCCTCAGCATCACCCGACTTAATTCGACTACATTCAATTATCCTCGTTTTGCTTTTGTTGATGTTCATCTTATATCCTCCTTTCAAGACACTGTCCACTCCGTTCAACTGCTCTTCCAAGTCCTTTGCCGTCTCTGACAGAATTACAATGTCATCGGCGAACCTTCAAGTTTTTATTCCTTCTCCATGGACTTTAATACCTACTCCGAATTTTTCTTTTGTTTCCTTTACCGCTCGCTCAATATACAGATTGAATAACATCGGGGAGAGGCCACAACCGTGTCTTACTCCCCTCCCAACCACTGCTTCCCTTTTATGCCCCTCGACTCTTATAATTGCCATCTGGTTTCTGTACATATTGTAAATAGCCTTTCGTTCCCTCTATTTTACCCCTGCCACCTTTAGAATTTGAAAGAGAGTATTCCACTCTCACATATCCGCAAAGAAAGGGCCCATGGCGCGCAAGTGAAGAACATCCTTTCCGCTCGGTAAATGAACGCACCACGTGAGATATCCCAGCCAGCAACGCTCTCCGAAACGGCCAGGAGCCAATATACTGCGGAGCTGACGTTGGAAAATTAGTGGTGGCAGATGTCGATCTATACACTGAATGGAAGAAACTGGATCATTGCAGCTGTTGAGCACAGTGGGTAGTTCTGCACAGACAGGAAGTACTGCCTGCGTGTACAGGAGTAGGAGTCCAGCGCTGTTGAGCAATGGCGGGATGAGCAGGCAGTTCACCGCCGCGGCTGCGGCTCCACTTTCCCAGCCCGCTCACCCCCCACGTCTGTCTTCACACTTCAGACACCTGCCGCGGTCGGAAAGAGTTCAGAGAGGCGACACAAAGGGCTGCCTGTCCGCGCAGTGGTGCTCGCCGAGGCTCCTCGTCTCCTGCCACCTACGACGCCGCAACTGCAGTGAAAGGACGCTTACGGGCAGCGAAAGGGTCAGCGCCGACGTCGCTAAGCTGACGGGTCCGGCAAAGCAATCTGCAGTTCCATTCAATCGATTGTATTTACGTAACCGACCTCAGAACTGAAAAGCCAAGTTTCATCTGCTAATCTGTGAAGCTTAACAAGCATACCTTTTCATGACAGTTGATGTAAGACAATGGTGGCTTGTCAAGAAGTCAAATGTATCTGTACCTCCAGAATAAATCTCTCACACTGCAGCGGAGTGTACGCTACGAGGGTCACTCCAAAAGAAATGCACACTATCTTTTTAATCCATCTTTTATTCTATATGTTTGAAAGCTTTACAGTGTGTAGATACATCCTTTAGGAACAATGTTTTCATTTCTCCACATAATTTCCATCCCTCTCAACTGCCTTACGCCATCTTGGAACCAGCGCCTGTATACCCGCACAGTAAAATTCTGGACCAACCTGTTGGAGCCACTGTTTGGCAGCGTGCACAAGGGAGTCATCATTTTCAAACCTTGTTCCACGAAGAGAGTCTTTCGGTTTCCCAAAGAGATTACACTCACGTGGAGCCAGGTCAGGACTGTAAGGCGGGTATTTCATTGTTGTCCATCCGAATTTTGTGATTGCTTCCACGGTTTTTTCACTGACATATGGCCGTGCGTTGTCGTGCAACAGCAAAACATCCTGATTTTGCTTTCAGTATTCTGCAAACACTTCCTTCCCCTGTCCCAACGTAGCGTGACAATTCGTTCACTGTGATGCGTCTGTCAGCAGTCACCAATTCGTTAACTCTCTGTGTGCAGTACGAGGCCTGCCACTGTGAGGACAATCCCAAATATTGCCGTGGCGGCTTTCAGCACGTAACCTGCTTGCCCACCGACTAACTGTACTACGATCGACAGCAGCATCTCCATACACCTTTTTCAACCTCTCGTGGATGTTTCCCACTGTCTCGTTTTCACGGCACAGGAATTCTATGACAACACGTTGCTTCTGACGAACGCCAAGTGTAGCAGCCGTCTTGAAGACATGCTGTGACGGCGCCACTCACGGGAACAGGTTTAACTAAGTTTGAAAACAAGCGGGAAGGATGTATCTACACACTGTAAAACTTTCACACATGCAGAATGAGAACTGTATTTTTACAAAAATAGTGTGCATTTCTTTCGGAGTGACCCTCGTATTATTAAACTTCCTGACGGATCAGACATGTGTGCCGGTCCAGGGTCGAACTTGGGATCACGCCTTTCCCACCGCCAGCAAAACGCAGACTTCTGGACTCGATATCGGTTCGGCGCACAGTTTTAATCTGCCACGAAGTACATGTATTTGTCTCATACTATTCTCATCTGTTATGTGTTCAGGAAATCAATTGGTTCAATAAGGGAGGGATTTTTTCTGCAGCTGTTGAAGACACGCTTTTGTAGTCAGTGACATACAGTTGCTTCTATCGTCGTAGAAAGCAATCAGCTTTCCTACTAAGTGTCACTGCCTGGAAAGTAGCGAAATGACGGCCACCTGCTCCAAAAATTCCATAAATCCTAATCCATATTTAGATTTTTGCGCAACAAATTTGTCTTCTCGTCTTTTAATAGCCTTGCACATGTTGTCAAATGCAATACAGATTGTTAAACAGCGGAGTGTCTGGAACACTGCCAGCGAATGATTAGTTTCATGTTAAAGAACCCACTTTTGTTAGGATAACACAAAAGCATAACTTCCAGTTCAGGTGCTACACTAGTCTGAATCTGTCCTGACTACAACTAAGTCCAACATACACTAGAGTCACACTCCAGAGTTTAAGTGCATTACCGATGTTGTTAGCAGTCGTGGCTGTGGCCGTTTCTATACCCACACCTGATGAAGCATGCAGACTGCGGACACAACATTGCTGGTTACTTGCTAGGGCACGTCATAAATAATGACGCAGATTGATACTGGGAATCTGCACGATTGACTGTGGCCGTCGGGTAATATCGTGTGTCCGCTCACTCATTGGCTTCTAAGGCAAAGTAATGCCGTCCTTCTGTCTGATTGGTGCACGTGACGGAGATAAGCAAAGTAATGCAGCTGCCGCTAGCAGGCTCTGTGGAAGACCGCCAGAGTACGCTCTGCACTGGCTTCACTTTTATGGAGGTCAAATCTGCGCGCCACCCGTGACAGAAGGCAGGACTACATGGCTACGTGGCAGAGGTTGTGGCGTGGAACACTTCTGACTCCCCAGAGGAGAGAGGCGAAGCTTCTTACTCTTCGGCTGTTACTGTGATTACTAGACGATATCTCCCTTCAAACTAGCACCCGCACCATCCCTGCCTGGCCCAGAGTCCATCGGTTCCACTGGTGGCAGGGTTTGGGGCTGGTGGCTGTTGAGGTTCTGCGGCTCCCCCTTTCGCTTCCAGGGTAGATCTCCTTTCTGCTGCTGAAACTGAAATAGGTCTATAATTGCTGGAAGGAGAAAAAGTATCAACTCGTGGTCGGAGCTAACGCGCTGCAGGATACCCTTCCTTCTTTTCCTACTGAATTCGTAACAGTAGACCCTACCCTACGCCTCAAACCCACTGGCGATAGTCCTTCCCTGAAGACGAGTTGCAGTGACGGACAGAGGGGTCCTGATCAGCCGTCAGTGCAGCAGCTCCTCGGGAGATGTGTCCTGATGGGGAGAACTTCTGTAAGAAGAGAGACACGTCAATAAGGTGTCCTCTGAAGTACAGTCAGCAGAGAGTTTTTTTCACTTGAGCCTTGAATGTCTGAGCGAAGCATTCTGCAACCCGTTCGACTACGGACTAATCGGCGTGCTATGGAGGTGTTGTATTCCACGAGCTGCGCAGGAAGATTTAAATTACTGAGCGGTATACAGTGCGCCATTATCTGTAACAGTAGCTGTTGGGAAACCTTCCACTGCGAAGATCTGTTTCACGGTGCAGACTTTTTGCGGCGCAAAGACGTAAGAATAATAGCTTCAGCGTCCTCAAGAATAAGCAAATTAGCCACCAGTTGTGGTCTGGCGCAGCCTAGGTTGGACCAAGTCCAGGGTTCCTTCGCCTTAGGCCAAGGAAATGAAAATCGGGGGTGCGGCTTGCTATTTATCATAAGGCTGTATACATTCCACATTTCCATCCATGACATACATTTGTTTGGCCAAATTCTGAATGTCAACCCAAGTTGCTGAAAAAGATTAAGTCCCGTCATGTTAACAGCTTTTTGAGAGTGCTTCACCAGCAGGGAAGTTTGTTTTTGTGCCGAGTAGCCACTATTCAACGATCTTTAATTTAAATCGGCTGATCACTGTAACTCATCAGAGGGCCTTGAGATTCGGCCAACTTTGGAGAAGTAATAACGTTGTAAGTAGCACTGCTTATGAAAGTTTTAGAGGACCTTGTATCAGTTTGAACTTGCAGATTTTGTCCAGTGAGTCCAACGTCACTCGAAACTGCTTCAGTACCTTCATAAATAATACTGCAAACGCCATTTTCGAAATCATCCTCCACATATTCAGCTGCACTTGTGCAGGTACTTGCTTCTGCAGATAAACGTCTCTTTTGCCCCTTTTTCGATAATGTAAACACTTCATGTTTTACGATCGCCTTATCATGAGTAACATAGTACTGTGACTGATTTCCGAACAAATTTTGACGTGTCCCCCTTTGGTTCTGTCTAGCCTTGCGACTGTAAAATTTGTTACCGCTATGAAAGTCTGTCGTATAAACCTGGGCTCATCCGTGATTGAGAGTCCGCCCTGTTTGCTCAGCAGTCTGAATAACACACAGACGTGCTTCCAGCGTGAGTTATTTAAGAGGGTAAGGCAATTCCGTAGCGCTACATCTGGTGCACGAACGATAAGCGTGTCGCTGGCCGCTGAACAGGCATATAACAGATTACAGCCCAGATTTTCACATTTGAATTTACAATCCATAGTGAGACCTTGCACCATAGCTACCTATTCCGTGAAAGACTGTCAGGGATTCTTATTCACCCTATAGAAATTCAGCGTGCCGCCGCCACTACAGTCTTACTTTGAAAATATTCAGTCTTTGTCCTTCGCTTCTGCAGAACCTAACACATGTGGGTCTTCACCCGGGAACAACTATTACATCAGACCGTAGATATGAGCACCGGCACTGGATAATAAGAAAGCTCATTTGGTAATATCACATACTGTGCCGTGAAGTGTTGCCGCAGTCTGGCGAGGTAACTGGAGCGAGTTTCCTTTGCCGCCTCAAATTGGTGCAACTCCGCCAGCGTCCGCCTGGCTTCATCCAGCCTTTGTAACAGCTTTTCCTGAGTAGCATTAAAGGCCTGCAGGAAGTGTCAGATTTACACTGTCAAGTCAATTTGCTGCGCCATCTGAAATTAACTGAACACAGATTAATAAAATTATAAACAGCCGACCAGTTGCAATGGATAAAGAATTATTTACCTAGGTTTCAACAAATTTAAATTTGTCTTCTTCAGAAGGTGGCCTAAGGTGTTAAAAAAAAGCTCTCTAATTTGTAATGCAAGAGCTCTCTAATTTGTGTTAAAGTCTATTCTTGACTTAAGTTTCATACCTTTCTAATGTAAGCTATGATGTTCATTGTCCTTAGGCCACCTTCTGAAGAAGACAAATTCAAATTTGTTGAAACCTAGGTAAAGAATTATTTATCCATTGCAACTGGTCGGCTGTTTATAATTTTATTACGTAGAACCGTTGCTGTTGTGCAGCTATGTTTAAAATAGCAAAAAAAAAAAAATACTGAACACAGATTATTGTTCTCAGCTAGAGCGCCTGCGCCGGTCGCTGTGGCCGAGCGGTTCTAGGCGCTTCGGTCGGGAACTGCGCTGCTGCTACGCTCGCAGGTTCGAATCCTGCCTCGGGCATGGATGTGTGTGATGTCCTTGGGTTAGTTGGGTGTGAGTAATCGTAAGTTGTAGGAGACTGATGACCTCAGATGTTAAGTCCCATAGTGCTCAGATCCATTTCTGAACTAATTTCGTCCAACTGCAGCAACGACTGCGAGAAAGTGATACGTTCTCAGTTCGGACGGTTAACTACGGTGCTCCACGGACGCACCATAGTGCCGACTTTAAAGACGACTTCTTTTGTCACGTAGAAGAAAACCCGACGACGAGTATTCCAGACATTGTCCATTGGCTGAACACACAGGTTACAGTTCACTGTCTCGGTTGTGTGTTACTGTGAAGTGAGAGGTTTGGAAGTGATCCGCTCTAGAAACTTATTTTTCATCCAAACGGTACATTTCTGGACGTGCATTCCTTATCAAGACTTCAACTACTGCACCAGTCCCTTCCACATCTCCTAGAAGCCTGAAATAGAAATTGTGAAACACTCTGTATAACCGGCTAACCAAATATACAACGGTGCAAAATTGCTCTGTTCAGAGCGTAAACAAATGTCTGTGGTTCATAAGTTGATTCAAAAGGTGAAGAAAATGGACGTTGATCAGAGCAAACTTACGTCGATGGCAAATTTATATTGGGATCTGACGCCTTAGATAAAGATATATGTTGAAATACCCGAAAACTTTCAGATCCTTAGAGAAGTCCGGGTAGGCTGCGTTTTGTCACACATGCTATTCACTGTTTATTCATTCACAGCAGATATTTCGCGACGCACTGGCGACCTCTGAAACAGGTTTAATATGTTTCCTCTTTCCTTACTAAAAAAAAACCTCTTAAAGGTCCATGATGATGCCGCATGAGTATCCCAATTCCGCTATTTTGTGTGCTAATATGTCCGTTGGAAGGATGGAGGCAGTCCGTCATGAGTATTATTCTTATGTACAAGATAGAACAGCACATTAGTCGGACATCATAGTACAGTACTGTATTCGAATGCACCCAGTCACTCACAACTAAATATTGTGCAGATGCAAAGCACTTGTTCTACTTTCTGTATGTCTATACCTATTCATGTGTTGTGGATGGCTCCAATAAACCTGACCCACTCCTCTCACTGATGGATCCACCTTTGAAACTCATCTCAGACATACCACATTGCGAATCATCCTCTATACATTGTTCCAGATATAATGTCGGGTGGATCCACATTCAAACCCTTGTGGACCCACATTCCAACAGTAACTCAGGCCCAGTAATGACCCTTCGGAACCCCCTATACCGAAAAATACTCAGAAAATACTCACTGTAAATTAAACGAAACACCGTCGGAATAGGTCTCGGAGGGCCCAAAGGTACCGACCGACCACAATGTCATCATCAGCTGATAGGAGTCACGTGATGCAGATATGATGGGGCATGTGGTCAGCACACCGCTCTTTTTCTTCCCCTGCATAGATCCTCTGTACATGCTTTCCATATTTCAGCTATCCTTCTTTCCTAAGTTTAGACTTACTATTTGAGCTCTTGATAGCCATGCTGTCGCTTGTCTTCTCCAAAGGTCTCTCTAATTTTTCTGTAGACGACTTTTGTCTTTGCCATAGTTATACATGCTTCTACAGCCTCGCTTCTTTCGCCTCGTCGTTTCTGCTGTGCCATTTTGCACTTCCTGTCAATCTCAGTTTTTTAACACATGTATTCTATTTTGCCTGTTTCATTTTAATATTTTCCCCTTTTATAATTTCGGTTCAGTATCTCGTGTGCGATCCAATGATTTCTACTGAGCCACACCTTTTGCCTATTTGATTCTCGACCGCAGGCAAAATACAGGACTGAGTTTATAGGTGATTTACGGGTATATAGTCCCCGAAAATTTGTACGCAGGCTGCAGCAACAGTGGCTCTAGCCAGGCTTGTCATCTCCCCTCAGTGACAGATACATGTACGTCACTCCATGCTGGCTGAACTCTGCGCCAGATGTCATCAGCCGTAGTGGCTGCAGACTGCAGGCAACACATGATCAGTGGGTTAGATATGTAGACAACATGGTAGCCAGGCAATGACAGTAGGGGTAAGATGCCG
This sequence comes from Schistocerca serialis cubense, assembly GCF_023864345.2. Lineage (NCBI taxonomy): Eukaryota > Metazoa > Arthropoda > Insecta > Orthoptera > Acrididae > Schistocerca > Schistocerca serialis. The sequence continues at coordinate 18,236,876 of NC_064641.1, forward strand.
TGTTGCGTTATCTTGTTGAAAGACAGCGTCATGAAGGACTCTAAGTTAGGAGCAACTATCGGTCTTAGTACGTCAGATATTGTCACGCTTGTTGTCCACCTTATGTCTATGGGATACGGAGACGATATTGTGTGCCCAGATGCACCCCACAGCATCGCGCCAAGGGGCTGACCTCGTATGGCGATGACGAATGTATTCTGACAACTTCCGTTGTGCTCTGAGTCTCCACACACGGGTAGCTCCATCGTGATCCTGTACCCAAAAGCGGGAATCGTCGAAACGACAATGTGGGGCAGTTCTTGTGCCTCTCTCTCTGTCGCTGTGTCAAGGGAAGCTGCAGCTGTTGGCACCGTGCTAACCGTGCTTCCCCCTTTCAATCATCGAACAAACGACACAGTGTTCAGTGTACCCGGGACTGTAGAACAGTTAAGATCCTTAGACGCCAGAAAGGCATCTGGCCCAGACGGTATCCCCGTAACACTGTATGCTGACTATGCCACAAATATAGCACCATTCTTATCCGTCATCTATCAGAGATCATTGGAACGGCGGAAAGTTCCACGGGACTGGAAGAAGGCCCAGGTCATAGCAATCTATAAAAAGGGTAGAAAATCGGATGCGCATAATTACCGGCCAATTTCACTGACATCGATGTGTTGTAGAATCATGGAACATATTTTGTGCTCAGACATAATGACCTTTCTAGACTGTGAGAAACTCATCTGCAGAAATCAGCACGGTTTTAGGAAACAGCGGTCTTGCGAGACACAGCTGGCCCTCTTTGTGCATGATGTACAACAGGCTCTAGATACCGGCTCCCAGGTTGATGTCATATTTCTCGACTTTCGAAAGGCGTTCGACTCAGTTCCCTACTGTCGCTTGCTACAAAAAGTGCGCTTACGGTCTGTCCAATGACATATGCGGTTGGATAGAAAGTTTTCTAACATACAGACAGCAGTATGTCGTCCTGAACGGGGTGACTTGAACAGAAACAAGAGTAACTTCAGGTGTGCCCCAGCACAGTGTAATAGGTCCTCTGATTTTTACGATTTACATAAACGATCTTGTTGATGGTATTGACAGCGGCCTTAGACTGTTTGCCGATGATGCTGTAGTCTACAGGAAAGTAGTTTAATACGAAAGTTGTGAATAAATCAATGAGGATTTGCAGAAAATAAATGCGTGGTGTAATGACTGGCAGTTATCTCTCAACATTAGTAAGTGTAATCTACTGCGTATAACAAGGCGAGAATCCCCATTAATGTATGAGTACAAAATAAATGATCAGTCTTTGGAAACGGTAACATCAGTCAAATATCTGGGTGTGACTATTCGAAATGATCTCGAATGGAATGATCAGATTATACAAGTAACGGGTAAGCTGAACTCTAGATTGCGGTTTATTGGTAGAATCCTGAAGCTATGCAGTCCTTCAACAAAGGAAATTGCTTACAATACGTTAGTTCGTCCAGTCTTGGAGTATTGTTCGTCTGTATGGGACCCTCACCAGTTGGATCTGATTCAAGAGATTGAGAAGGCCCAAAGAAGAGCGGCAAGGTTCGTGACTGGTACATTTAGCCATCGCGAGAGCGTTACAAATCTCGTAGAAAGTTTGATGTGGGACACGGTTGTGTAGATAGAAGGGGTTGCTCTCTAATTTCCGAAATCCAATCCTCACGGAGGATGTAGAGCATACATTATTACCACCAACTTTCAAATCGCGTAATGATCATCATTCAAAAATAAGGGAAATTAGAGCTCGTATTCAGGCGTTCAGACAATCGTTTTTCGCTCGCGCGATCCGCAAGTGGAACAGAGGGGGGGGGGGGGGGGGGGGGAATATGACTTTGGCGCGAATTGTGCACTCCGTCACACACCGCTTGGTGGCTAGCGGAGTACATATGTAGATGTAGATGTAGTTCTTCAGATGTCGCACCGTCCGTCTGGGCACTTGTGTTGCTGCAAACAAGTCCGTTTCCTTACTTAAGGGACGTGCCGTAGGTGTTCGAACCTCCACGACGGAGCGAACAATACGTCTGTCCTTATCGGCGCTAGTCGCTTGGGGCCGCAGAGATTCTACACAACAAGAAAAGGCAGTGTCCATAAGTCCCGATCTTGCCGCTGTCGATTTCCGACACTTGCTGGTACACGTTTGTCCTTGTTGCAGGACGCGTAACACGGTCTTCTCACAGGTAAACAACATTCAAATGCGATTTCTGGATGAGATACGTGCTGCGCATTCTTTCGATATATATAGAATGTGTATTCCGTTACACGTACCTACTTTCTACGGTTGCGCTGAAATACTAATCATTTGTATATTTAAGCATGTAAACAAATCTCTGTGGCTGATAATTTATGCAAAAGTTTTTAAGTGAGCGTAGCCTAACGAGCTGATTCAAATGCGTAAGAACATAGACGTTCATGCCAATTTGACGGTTATTGCTTGTCACCTACAGAGTATTGCAATTGTGACAGCCATAAGTGTATGCTGAGAAGCACATATAGCTCAAGCCCAGAATGTATACACCTTATCTGATAGCGGCAGCCGGCCGTGGTGGCCGAGCGGCTCTAGGCGCTACAGTCTGGAACCGCGCGACCGCTACGGTCGCAGGTTCCAATCCTGCCTCGGGCATGGGTGTGTCTGATGTCCTTAGGTTAGTTAGGTTCAAGTAGTTCTAAGTTCTAGGGGACTGATGACGTCAGAAGTTAAGTCCCATAGTGCTCAGAGCCATGTGAACCATTTGATATCGGGAAATGGCCAAACATGTGTCGATTTTCTCCTTGTAAGCGTGCTGTGTGCTCTATCCGATGCTCTAACGATGCTACTAAGACTCACATAAAGTTTGGACCTCTAACTTCCTTAGCTGAATCTTGTGAAAGTCGAATCTGTCGTTAGCCTTACGGATAGGCATCAACTGCAAAATAAGGAATTTTGAATGTTCGGCTGCCACCTGGTTCAACCAGCTCCCTATCCGACAGCGGCCTCCCGTCTGCTAGGCCGTTCGCCTGGTGCAGGTCTTTGCTCTGACGCCACTTCGGCGACCTGCGCGTCGATGGGGATGAAATGATGATGTCCTAATCAACACAACACCCAGTCCCTGAGCGGAGAAAATCTCCGATCCAGCCGGGAATAGAACCTGGGCCCTTAGGACTGAAATTCTGTCGCGCTGACCACTCAGCTACCGGGGGCGGACACTTCTAGGACTTTTGCTTGAGGTACATAATTGGGCGTGAGGAAGTGCAGTTTTTAGGTAACAGTTCGAAAGGAAACATAACTAAACACTCATTTATTAGTCAAGCACACTTGTTTGTTTTAACACTTTAAAATTATGTGCCGGGCCGGTTAGCCGAGCGGTCTTACGCGCGGCTTTCCGGATTGGGAAGGAGCGCCCGGTCCCCGGCACGAATCCGCCCGGCAAACTTGTGTCGATGTCCGGTGAGCCGGCCAGTCTGTGGTGGATGGTTTTTAGGCGGTTTTCCATCTGCCTCGGCGAATGCGGGTTGGTTCCCCTTATTCCGCCTCAGCTACATTGTATCGACGATTGCTGCGCAAACAAGTTCTCCACGTACGCGTACACCACCATTACTCTACCACGCAAACATAGGGGTTACACTCGTCTGGCATGAGACGTTCCCTGGGGGGATCCACTAGGGACCGAACCGCACAATAACCCTGGGTTCTGCGTGGGGCGGCGGGGAAGGAGCCGCTCCATCGTTTCTAGGTCCCCAGTTAACATACGATACAGTACAATAAACATTCTTGTTTACAATACTCCAAAACAAAAACAAACCCAACGTACCGTACGTACACAACACTAGTAACGCATTACAACAGAGTCTCGATGTGGCGATGACCAACGTTGTCACAGACGTTGTACCCACAAAGCATGTTCTGATAAACACTCTCCTGGTGTCTCTTCAGTTTCTAGTGCCCCGAATTCGTGCCAGTGGACCTTCCTCTTTCTCTACAGGAGTCTAGTAAATTAAACTTCGCCTTCGACCTCACAAGAAGTATTCCATGGAAGTTAAATCCCGTACACCCTATTGCATACTAGGGCATGAAACTCCGAGACTTTGCTCTTTCCTTCAGCAGACGCAGAAGATTTACACGTCTGAATTGAAACCGTCGTAGAACGGAAACGGTACGTTTCCAGTCATGGGTTCCCATACAATATATTATGTACTCGCTCCCCTGTACAAGTCCTAGAAGTTTGCAACGGGAATATCCTGCATAATCTAAATTGGAGCCCTTAAGTTTGGCTGTCTTCGCCTTTCTTCGTATACGTACGGATACGGAAAACTTAAAAGAATGCATCGCTAACACAACTTGAACGTGTCATATAAGTGAAGTTACAGCACATGTTGTAGTATCGAACAGGAGGAAGAAACTGCAGTCGATTGCCACACTATCGATCCAAACAAGGCCGGCCAGAGTGGCCGTGCGGTTAAAGGCGCTACAGTCCGGAACCGCACGGCCACTACGGTCGCAGGTTCGAATCCTGCCTCGGACATGGCTGTGTGTGATGTCCTTAGGTTAGTTAGGTTTAAGTAGTTCTAAGTTCTAGGGGACTTGTGACCACAGCAGTTGAGTCCCATAGTGCTCAGCGCCATTTGAACCATTTTTGATCCAAACAATATTTAGTAATAGATCGCGCTCATTATTCTGTGTCATTATCACTGCAACAATCAGTGGCGCTGCGAATTATTTTTGTTTAGAGCGTACCTACATATAAGTTACACAATTCAATTAACCAGGCTGTGCAGACATAAATATTAGACAGTCAGCATGACGCTACTGACAGACGCATTTGGTTTCTTCGTGTGTGCCACTGCTATACAAGCGATTGCAATATTTATATCTGACTGTTATTGCCAAATTATTTAGGAATCTACTTTCGTGTGCACATAATGTGGTGCTACAGAATTTTGTAATTAGTTTTAATTGTTATTGTGCGCAGAGGTCTATTTATTAATGAATTATTACCCCGTAATCTGGTGCTAATTTAAGGTCGTATAAATAGTGGTGAAATACGGTGATTGAACCTACAGATGAAGTGTGTGTGTGTGTGTGTCAGATAGTGACTCCTCTCCCTCGAAAATGATACATGTTGAAAGTTCTGTATTTGGTATGTATTTCTTTTTGATAAAGTCTATTCGGTGTTCAGAATGTTCCTCTTCTGTTCCTTCAGCGACTCCACGTTTTGGCGTTTCTGCTGCGATCTTCTTGAGGTGTCTTCTGGTGTCTGCAGGCGGGTACAAACTGCCACAGTCTGAAGACTTGTATAAATTTGCGTTAGCTGCGAGTCATTCTTCAGTAATATAAGATACCATCCTACTTTTTCCCCCGTTATTGCTGTTTTCCCCGTAATTGCAGAAACCACTGTCATTCCCTTCTTTGGCTTCCAGATGTGTCCTTGCAGGAGTTGTAGAAGATGGAATTGCGTTTCATGGAGCGCACCGCACTTGAGCTGGGCCACGCTGAGAATCAAGTGTGAAGACGCTGCTGCGAGTCACTTGAATCATTAATAATAGCTATCGCGTTCGCTTCGCATGGATCAGAAATGAGGTACACTGCGAAGCTATAGGAGGTAGTACATGTTGTGCAGTTGGTGTCCCACAGCTTGTGAATATTTGATGAAAGCGGTGTTTAGGAACCGCCAACAGCTGCTGTGTATTCACTATCAGTTTCCACCCGCCGATTACCAGGCAACAACAAATTACTTAGGTGGCAGCCTGTATGACAGTCTTACTGCGGCATTAGTAAACAAAATAATAGTAAGCCACCCTACATACCTGGAAGTACGGTAAATAGTAAAATGAGAAACATGAGCTTCTCCCTATGTATAAAACGTTCGAAGAATTTATGGGAAGTGTGATAGGATTGAAACGCTGCCTGAAGATTGGAAAAGTGCAATAATTTGTCCCATACACAAGAAAGGAAACAGAGTGGAATGTGGAAATTACAGAGGAATCAGGTCGCTGAACATAACACACAAAATTCTGTGAATGACCATTCTGGAAAAACTTAAACCTTACGCGGAAAACATTATTCAAGATTACCAGGCTGGATTTCGAACAAACCGCTCCACAACTGATAATTTGTTTACTATACGACAGATATTTGAGAAATACTGGGAATTTAACAAAAACGTCCACTGTCTCTTCATTGACTTCCAGCGAGCCTACGACAGCATCCACAGAAGTAGCCTCTACAACGCATTACGAGAATGTACTATACCCAGTAAAATCATTAGTATGATACAACTGTGCATGGATGGCTCCGAGGCAGCAGTGAAGTTCAGAGGATCCATATCCCCCACCTTCCAATTAAAACAGGCTTACGACAGGGAGACGCTCTTTCATGTGTCCTCTTCAACCTTGCATTAGAGAAAGTGGTTCGGGAGAGTAATTTACAACTATACAATGGTCTCCGATTCGAACACAGTGAAGTAAAACTCCCGGCTTATGCAGATGATATAGTGTTGCTGAGTGAAACTGAAGAAGAACTGAAAGACATGTACAGATCTCTCAGGCAGAGTGCCAGCTAAATCGGGCTTTTGATTAACCAAGAGAAAACCGAATATATGGAAATAGATCGAGTCATAAACCCAAATCTTTCCTTTGAAACTGAACGGCCGCAGATTCGAGTCCTGCCTCGGGCATGGATGTGTGTGATGTCCTTAGGTTAGTTAGGTTTAAGTAGTTCTAAGTTCTAGGGGACTGATGACCTCAGATGTTAAGTCCCATAATGCTCAGAGCCATTTGATTTTTGCATATGTTCCATTACAAACAGGACGATACAAATTTGAAATACTTCTCCACATAAGATAAAGATTATTTCATCATTCCCACATTTTAGTAAAACCCCAAGGCGAGTCTTACTTGATCACTGTTCCTACCCAGTAGCAGAATCTTTGCAACATGTGAATTACGAAGCGTAAAATGTCTTTATACAAGTAGTGCAAGCTGTCCTGTAGATTAAGCCAATCGAAAAAAGTCACCTCTCAAAAAAAAAGGTGAACTTATATTTACATAACATCAGATATTATAGTATGTACTATATTAAACTAGTAATAAAGTATTAGAATCTAATAAAAACGTGAATGTTAGGAAAAAAAGTTTGGAAATGTCGAGACGCGAACCACCGCCCTAACATACAAGTTGATACGGATCAGTAACGCTATTCACTAAGCTTAACCACCAACACACTACTTATATCCAGTCACAGTATGTTACTACTTGTTGAAGACCTTAATCATAGATATGTAACTAATTGAAATTTAATTATAACAAATTGTACCAAGAACAAAGTGTTTTGGGTGGATCCTCAGTGTATCGCTGCCTTCGTATAGCCTACTCTCTTAATAAGCAAGTTACAGTAATTCTTTTGCGACGAATATGATGTTTCTCATTATTTTTTGGAACGAATCACGCAGTTAACAACGAGTTTTCCAGTGATTCTCAATTTTCTGGTGATCATAAATGGCATATATACGTTGTTGTTGTTGTTGTGGTCTTCAGTCCTGAGACTGGTTTGATGCAGCTCTCAATGCTACTCTAGCCTGTGCAAGCTTCTTCGTCTCCCAGTACCTACTGCAACCTACATCCTTCTGAATCTGCTTAGTGTATTCATCTCTTGGTCTCCCTCTACGATTTTTACCCACCACACTGCCCTCCAGTACTAAATTGGTGATCCCTTGATGCCTCAGATCATGTCTTACTAACCGATCCCTTCTTCTAGTCAAGTTGTGCCACAAGCTCATCTTCTCCCCAATCCTATTCAATACCTCCTCATTAGTTATGTGATCTACCCATCTAGTCTTCAGCATTCTTCTGTAGCACCACATTTCGAAAGCTTCTATTCTCTTCCTGTCCAAACTATTTATCGTCCACGTTTCACTTCCATACATGGCTACACTCCATACAAACACTTTTACAAAAGACTTCCTGACACATCTATACTCGATGTTAACTAACTTCTCTTCTTCAGAAACTCTTCCCTTGCCATTACCAGTCTACATTTCATATGCTCTCTACTTCGTCCATAATCAGTCATTTTAGTCCCCAAATAGCAAAACTCGTTTACTACTTTAAGTGTCTCATTTCCTAATCTAATTCCCTCAGCATCACCCGATTTAATTCGACTACATTCCATTATCCTCGTTTTGTTTTTGTTGATGTTCATCTTATACCCTTTCAATTTATCCAGGTCTCATCTCCTTAAATTCCAACCTTTTTGCAGTTTCTTCAGTTTTAATCTATAATTCATAACCAATAGATTTTGGTCAGAGTCCACATCTGCCCCTGGAAATGTCTTACAATTTAAAACCTGGTTCCTAAATCTCTGTCTTACCACTATATAATCTATTTGAAACTTGTCAGTATCTCCAGGTTTCTTCCATGTATACAACCTTCAGTTATGATTCTTGAACCAAGTGTTAGCTATGATTAAGTTATGCTCTGTGCAAAATTCTACCATGCGGCTTCCTCTTGCATTTCTTAGGCACAATCCATATTCAACTACTATGTTTCCTTCTCTCCCTTTCCCTAGTCTCGAATTCCAGTCACCCATGACTATTAAATTTTCGTCTCCCTTCACTACGTGAATAATTTCTTTTATTTCATCATACATTTCATCAATTTCTTCATCATCTGCAGAGCTAGTTGGCATATAAACTTGTACTACTGTAGTAGGCGTGGGCTTCGTGTCTATCTTGGCCACAATAATGCGTTCACTATGCTGTTTGTAGCAGCTAACCGGCACTCCTATTTTTTTTATTCATTGTTAAACCTACTCCTGCATTACCCCTGTTTGATTTTGTATTTATAACCCTGCATTCACCTGACCAGAAGTCTTGTTCCTCCTGTCACCGAACTTCGCTAATCCCCACTATATCTAACTTTAACCTATGCATTTCCCATTTTTTAACCTACCTGCCCGGTTAAGGGATATGACATTCCACGCTCCGATCCGTACAACGCCAGTTTTCTTTCTCTTGATAACGACATCCTCTTGAGTAGTCCCCGCCCGGAGATCCGAATGGGGGACTATTTTACCTCCGGAATATTTTACCCAAGAGGACGCCATCATCATTTAATCATACAGTAAAGCTGCATATATACGTATAGGCATGAAATGAATGCCAATATGGCGCCTCACAACTCTGTAAATACTGAAGGGAGACGGCGCGCGTGTGACGTAGGTGGCGTTGTGGCATCTCATTGGTGAAGGCTCAGACGCACGCTCAGAATACGAGATGTGGCTAGAAAAAAACCGGACTAGTACTGGTGAAACAATAAAACGAATGCAATAAGGCTGAAAGTCGCGTGGCCTGTCACGTGACTCTCGCTCCGCCTACTGCTCGAGTTTCATCTGCCTCCTGCACTCAGTCTGCCCGTGGCGTCTGTTTTAAGTAGTTGACGTTTTGTCTGTGCGTCGGAAAATGTTGAGTGTACAGAAAGAACAGCGTGTTAACATCAAATTTTGTTTCAAACTAGGAAAATCTGCAAGTGAAACGTTTGTAATGTTGCAACAAGTGTACGCCGATGATTGTTTATCGCGAACACAAGTGTTTGAGTGGTTTAAACGATTTAAAGATGGCCGCGAAGATACCAGTGATGACACTCGCACTGGCAGACCATTGTCAGCAAAAACTGATGCAAACATTGAAAAAATCGGTAAACTTGTTCGACAAGACAACAAGTCAACTCCTGTTAACTCAGACACTGCTCTGATTGTTAAACGGCGATCTTGTCGAACAAGTTTACCGATTTTTTCAATGTTTGCATCAGTTTTTGCTGACAATGGTCTGCCAGTGCGAGTGTCATCACTGGTGTCTTCGCGGCCATCTTTAAATCGTTTAAACCACTCAAACACTTGTGTTCGCGATAAACAATCATCGGCGTACACTTGTTGCAACATTACAAACGTTTCACTTGCAGATTTTCCTAGTTTGAAACAAAATTTGATGCTAACACGCTGTTCTTTCTGTACACTCAACATTTTCCGACGCACAGACAAAACGTCAACTACTTAAAACAGACGCCACGGGCAGACTGAGTGCAGGAGGCAGATGAAACTCGAGCAGTAGGCGGAGCGAGAGTCACGTGACAGGCCACGCGACTTTCAGCCTTATTGCATTCGTTTTATTGTTTCACCAGTACTAGTCCGGTTTTTTTCTAGCCACACCTCGTATCTGACATGCCAGATATTGCTCTGCATGTTCGGGAAGACTCCCGAACGTGCTACTCCACGCTATGACGTCAGAAACTAGGCACGCTCAGCGTTCGGATGCACGGTCCGTGTGCCGGCGGCTTTAAATACGGCCGTGCGTGTCGATTAGTGGTACGTGGGGCCCGCTTCGGAGGATCCCGAGACAGTGGCGGGAGGCTGCGAACTCGGCTGTAGGCAGTGAAGGTCGGCCGCGGCAGGGCAGGGAGGGGGCAGGCGAGTTGGCTGCCGGGGCCGGCTGCCGGCTGGCGGATCACTCGCCATGGAGACCGCGGGCCGGCCGCTGCTCGGCTGCCTGGTGCTGGCCGCGCTCGCCGCCGCCGCCGCCGCCCACCTCTTCGCCGCGGGCAGCGACGCCGGGGCGCCGCCGGCCGTAGCCGCTGCGCAGGCGCCGCCCGCCGCGGCGATGCAGGCCAGGGACCCCGGCCAAGGTAGGCGCAGGGCGTCCCACTGTGCACCCTTCTAAGAGGTTGTAGGCGGGACTTACTGGATCGAGTTTTACATAGGAACCCATGTCAGGAGACGTTATACAATGACGCCACATAGCGTCAGAGTTACAGACGCCAGCGCGTATAATGTATGTAAATACAGGGTGATTCTGTGATGATGCTACAATCTTTCAAGGGTGACGGAGAAGGGTGTCAATTTGAGGTCAGGGACGCTGGGCCAGAAACGAACAAGTCGAAAGTTACGCCGCGCGGGCTTAGCCGAGTGGTCGGGCGCTGCAGTCATGGACTGTGCGGCTGGTCCCGGCGGAGGTTCGAGTCCTTCCTCGGGCATGAGTGTGTGTGTGTTTGTCCTTAGGATAATTTAGGCTAAGTAGTGTGTAAGCTTAGGGGCTGATGACCTTAGCAGTTAAGTCCCATAAGATTTCACACACATTGGAACATTTTATTTTTTCGAAAGTTACAAGAGGAAAGCGTTCGGGTACCTCTGACGATGGAGTAGATGTAAGACTGTATGGTAGGCAACTTTCAGAGGTGGTAGTATGGACGAAAACAAGAAAGACATGTACAGTAAACATGGGCTCTAGAGTGCATACCTTAGAAGCTATGACCGCTTCTTTATCTTCGCTACCGTGGAACGCATCTCCTCTATCGAAGAAGTCCTCTTAACTCTTAACGAGCTCACGCCTACTAGACACTTCTTCTTGTTTTGGCCCGTACTACCACCTACCCTACAGTCTTAGCATTAACAGTACCATTAGAAGTGTTCCACTGTCAGAGGTATCAGAACGGTTTTCGCTTATAACTTTCGATGATGATGATGATGATGATGATGATGTTTGGATTGTGGGGCGCTCAACTGCGCGGTTATCAGCGCCCGTACAAATTCCAAACCTTTACTCAGTCCAATGTCGCCACTTTCACGAATGATGATGAAATGATGAGGACAACACAAACACCCAGTCACCTCGAGGCAGGTGAAAATCCCTGACCCAGCCGGGAATCGAACCCGGGACCCCTTGCTCGCGGAGCGAGAACGCGACCGCGAGGCCACGAGCTGCGGACTATAACTTTCGAGTCGTTGATTTCCGGTGCAGTTACCTTTACCTCAAACTGATACACTTGCCCTTCTCTATCATCCTAGAAAGTTTGTATCATCATCACGGTACAACCCTTTGTATACATACATTCACAGGCGCCGCCGCCGGTGCCTACAACTCTGACGCCGAGCAGCGTCGTTGGACGATGCTTGTGGACATGAGTTCCTGTGTAGAACTTGATCTACTAACCCCTCTCTACAACCTTTACAAGTCTGTAACACGAATTGCGAAACGCCCTGTATATACTTACTGAGCAGAAAAACAGCGTGACAATAAGGTCAGACCCCGGTAGAGCACGTCCAGTGGAGCAAAACCTTACAAATAAACACGGCACGCCAACGCAGCGTTGTGGAGTTACGGACGTAAAATATTTCTCAGGCAGCGGCGAGCACGCGGGAGTTTGTACATTTAAACTAACTCCCGCTAGACAATAACCGCTATGCTAAAGATCGCAGCTACTAATTACATGAACAGTGGACAATGGTTTCAGCTCCACAGCCGCAGCTAGACAAACTGTTCCTATTCGTGGCTGGTTACGTTACTCGCGATTTTCTGCGATGCTTACTGCCGGACTATTAATTCGACTACGCTACCAGTACCGGAATGCCATTAATTAAGCTGTACTGCAGAAACAACACTGCTGTCAGATGGCTGACCTGTCGTATTCTAAGGTCCAACGGTATTAATAACACTTGTTAGGCTATTATTACGAGAAACATAACTTCAGCCGCCTTATGGGCATTCAAATGAATCAGTGGTGGAGGCTGAAAATTTGTGTCGCACCAAGACTCGAATCCGGATGTTCCGCTTTTCTAGAACGATTGCCTTGATCACTAGAGCCATTCGAACGCGCTTCGCAGCCGACCCAAATTGTCATCATGTCATGAGCAAATAGAGCCCCGTTTCATTAGCCGCAGGTTCGGAAGATACGGTGCATCAGACTGAAAGTACCTAGAGCCGTCCTCGCTTGTATACAGGGTGAGTCACCTAACGTTACCGCTGGATATATTTCGTAAACCACATCAAATACTGACGAATCCATTCCACAGACCGAACGTGGGGAGAGGGGCTAGTGTAATTGGTTAATACAAACCATAAAAAATGCACGGAAGTATGTTCTTTAACACAAACCGACGTTTTTTTCAATGGAACTCCGTTAGCTTTGTTAGCACATCTGAACATATAAACAAATACGTAATCAGTGCCGTTTGTTGCATTGTAAAATGTTAATTACATCGGGAGATATTGTAACCTAAAGTTGACGCTTGAGTACCACTCCTCCGCTGTTCGATCGTGTGTATCTGAGAGCACCGAATTACGTAGGGATCCAAAGTAACGGTGATGGACCTTAGGTACAGAAGAGACTGGAACAGCACATTACGTCCACATGCTAACACCTTTTTGTTGGTCTTTTTCATTGACGCACATGTGCATTACCATGAGGGGTGAGGTACACGTACACACGTGGTTTCCGTTTTCAATTACGGAGTGGAATAGAGTGTGCCCCGACATGTCAGGCCAACAGATGTTCAATGTGGTGGCCATCATTTGCTGCACACAATTGCAATCTCTGGCGTAATGAATGTCGTACACGCCGCAGTACATCTGGTGTAATGTCGCCGAAGGCTGCCACAATACGTTGTTTCATATCCTCTGGGGTTATAGGCACATCACGGTACACATTCTCCTTTAACGTACCCCACAGAAAGAAGTCCAGAGGTGTAAGATCAGGAGAATGGGCTGGCCAATTTATGCGTCCTCCACGTCCTACGAAACGCCCGTCGAAAGTGTACCTCACCCCTCATGGTAATGTACATGTGCGTCTGTGAAAAAGATCAATAAAAAGGTGTTAGCATGTGGACGTAATGCGTTGTTCCAGTCTCTTCTGTACGTAAGGTCCATCACCGTTCCCTTTGGATCCGTACGTAATTCGGTGCTCTCGGATACACACGATCGAACAGCGGAGGAGTGGTACTCAAGCGTCAACTTTAGGTTACAATATCTCCCGATGTAATTGACATTTTACAATGCAACAAACGGCACTGATTACGTATTTGTTTATATGTTCAGATGTGCTAGCAAAACTAACGGGGTTCCATTTTTAAAAAAACTTAGGTTTGTGTTAAAAACATACTTCCGTGCATTTTCTTATGGTTTGTATTAACCAATTACACTAGCCCCTCTCCTCACGTTCGGTCTGTGGAATCGGTTCGTCAGTATTTGATGTGGTTTACGAAATATATCCAGCGGTAATGTTAGGTGACTCACCCTGTATACACGACATGTACGACACAGAAGATAGCACATTACTAAGTTATAAAGTTATGTATTTTAAATTTTGGTAATGTACGACACAGAGAGCAAGTTGCTTTTGTTGTTGTTGTTGTCCGAAGACTGGTTCGATGTAGCTTCTGAGACGTATGTGTACTTCAGGTTTTCCAGTTTTGTGTCAACTTATTGAATGACGTACCTGTGTGTGTGTGTGTGCGTGATGCGTAGTAGTATATGAAAGACGGACTCGCTGTGTGTGCCCTTGTGTAGCCGCTCTCTTATGGCGTGTCTTTGAGTGAATGATTTATGACGTATATATGCAGACTGAAGCAATGAACGAAATTTGGTACCAAGGCTGGGAATCGAACCCAGACCACCTGCTCACTAGGCCTACCCGCTAACCACTACGCCACCAAGGCACAATAACTGCACGGACTACCCAAGCACGCCTGCCTCCAAAGTACAAATTCCCAAGTGGCACGAATGGGAATTTGGATAGAGGAAGCAGTCGTGGTAGACCGTGCAGTTATGCAAAGCCACTGTGCCAGGGTGGCGTAGTGGTTGGCGCATCTGCCTACTCACCAGGAGGCCCCAATCCTAATCCCAACCTTGCATTCGTCGCTGCAGTCTGCGAATGAAGTCGTATCCCAGACCGCCACTCCTGGTTGTCGCGCCGTATGGCGGGCGACACTCGTGTTGGTATCCCGTCACTGTCGGGGCGCCTCCAGGCAGGTATTCGTTGGTCATCGAGGCTCTATTCGAAGCGGTTTTCATCACTGAAGACAATCCTACTCCAGTCCATGGGATTCCAAGCCGAAGATGTGTCTGAAGACTCCCTGGACAGAAGTGAGATCCCAACCTGACTGTCGCCTGCTGTACAAGCCGACAACCAGGAGTGATGGTCTCGGGTGCCGTTTCTTCTCATAGCGGGACCCCTTTGATTGTCATCCCTGGCACTCATACAGCACAGCGGTACGTCGAAGATATTCTACGCCCCGTTGCGTCGCCCTTCAAGACAAGCCATCGTGGGCTTACATCTCAGCAAGATAAGGCTTGCCCGCACACGGCGAGACTTTCTACAGCTTGTCTTCGTGCTCGCCTAACCCTACCTTGGCCAGCAAGGGCACCGGACCTCTCCCCAATCGAGAACGTTTCGAGCATTATGGGCAGGACCCTCGGGTCTTCAACGATCTAATACACCACTTGGACAGTTTTTAACACCATATCCCCCAGGGAGACATCCAACGGTTCTTTCAAATACTGCCAAGCCGAATAACTGCTTGCGAAAGGCTCAGAGCAGTCATGGACTGTGCAGCTGGTCCCGGCGGAGGTTCGAGTCCTCCCTCGGGCATGGGTGTGTGTGTTTGTCCTTAGGATAATTTAGATTAAGTAGTGTGTAAGCTTAGGGACTGATGACCTTAGCACTTAAGTCCCATAAGAATTCACACACATTTGAACTTTTTTTTTTTGAAAGGCTGAGAGGTGGACTAAAGAGTTAGTCACTTGCTCACTTTGTGAAGCTCTTTTTCTCGAATAAATCATCCAATTTTTCCGAAATTTCAACCGTTTGTTCCTTCTTGGTGCGTTGGTTTTCTTCCTTAGACTACATTTCAAGCGCAAACTTTTCGATGAACTCTTCATCTAATTGGCTTAAATTGCACCCATGGCCTCTCTTACACCGAAATACAGCACTACTCCAGCACGTAGTAATCTTTCTTTGCATCGTACCTGTTAAAGGAGGTGTTCTGCAAGCCGTCCTCGCTTTTCGATGCACCACCATACTCGTCTCTACAGACAGTTACAAATCCTTTCAAACATCTCCGGTCATCTCTTAAATTTTGACAGGTTGGCTCAAATGGCTCTGAGCGCTATGGGACTCAACTGCTGAGGTCATTAGTCCCCTAGAACTTAGAACTAGTTAAACCTAACTAACCTAAGGACATCACAAACATCCATGCCCGAGGCAGGATTCGAACCTGCGACCGTAGCGGTCTTGCGGCTCCAGACTGCAGCGCCTTTAACCGCACGGCCACTTCGGCCGGCAAATTTTGACAGGACTGTAAGATTCGCTGCTGCAGTTCTTCAAGTATATCGACGAGAGAGCTGTGCCCTTCACTTTGGAGAGGATGTCACAGAGACAAATCCAGAGAGCTGAGGTGAGAGGACCTTGGAGAACAAAATACAGAGCCTGTTCGACCTGTCCGTCTTGGACCATACTGGTGCGTTAGATTTCACAATCCAACATACACTACCTGATCAAAAGTATCCGCATACCCTTAAGCAATGCAAAGTTTACCACTAGATGTCACGAGGTGCGCACCCACCAATACAAAAGGAGGCGGGGAGTACTGCGTCGCCTGTAGAGAAGCTGCAATAGCAAGAGGAGCCTGCCAGCAGCGGTCAGTGACTTGGAGAATGTACTGGTTACTGGATATCACCTGAGTAAACTCAGGAACGTTTTAACCGCTCTTAGGTTGCCGAATTCGACTGTTGCTGACGTGATATTGAAGCCGAGCGACGGAGGATCAGCCACAGCAAACAAAGGGCAGGGCGACATGAGGTATTGAGGCTGTGCTTGTAAAAAATCAGCGGAAGGAATCACTTGTGAATTCCAAAGTGCTGCCAGCAGTCCAGCTAGGACAAAGACAGTGCCTACGGAGTTAAAAGTAATGAGGTACAGTGGTCGAGGAACTCCTCATAAACCATATATTTGCGTAGTCAACGTTAAGTGGCGCTTGAGGTGGTGTAAACAGAGACGCCGCTGGACAGTCGGTGACTGCAAACAAGTTCTTTGGATCGATGGATCACGGTATGCGCTGTGGCAATCCGACGGAAGGTTTTGGGTTTCGCGAATGACTGAAGAACGTTACCTGCCGTCGTGTGTAGTGCTGGTTGGTTGGTTGGTTGGTTTTGGGGAAGGAGACCAGACAGCGTGCTCATCGGTCTCATCGGATTAGGGAAGGATGGGGAAGGAAGTCGGCCGTGCCCTTTCAGAGGAACCATCCCGGCATTTGCCTGGAGTGATTTAGGGAAATCACGGAAAACCTAAATCAGGATGGCCGGACGCGGGATTGAACCGTCGTCCTTCCGAATGCGAGTCCAGTGGGTAACCACTGCGCCACCTCGCTCGGTGTGTGTAGTGCCAGTAGTGAAATACGGAGGAGGTGGTATTGCCGTATGCGATTGTTTTTCGCGGTTAGGCGGTGATCCAGTTCTTGTACTTGAGAAAGCGCTAAATGCCGGAGGATATGAACACGTTTTACAGCACAGTGTATTGTGTACAGTTCGGAGATGCTGATTGTAAGGGCATGACAGTGCACTTTGTCACAAAGCAGCAGCTGCGAAGCAATGGTCTGTGGACAATAACATTCCTGAAATGGGCTGGCCCACCCAAAGTCCAAACTTAAACGTAATGGAACACGTTTGGGAAGATTAGGACGTAGACTTCCCTCCACACCTCAGGTTCCAACGTCGCTTCCGTCTCTGGTTCCAACACTCGAGGGATTACAGGCCGCCGTTCCTCCGCGTACATTCAGACGACTCATTGGAATTGTTTCTAGCAGAGTTCAAGCCGTTATAGCGAACAGTTGGCACACTCCACCTTCAAGTCCAATAATAGCTGTCCCGATCCTCATGATCAGACTGACTACCTGTTGCTTCCGGCGTTACTATCGCCTCCCATTCGCGCCTCTATTGACCACACTTTTGCAGAACGATCAGACTGGACTATTTCTTATGAATCTGGTTTAGCTTCTTGAGGCCAACTGAAGAGTTCAAACGGTTAAAATGGCTCTGAGCACAATGGGACTTAACATCTGAGGTCATCAGTCACCTAGAACTTAGAACTACTTAAACCTAACTTACCTAAGGCCATGACACACATCCATGCCCGAGGCAAGATTCGAACCTGCTGCGTCCGTAGCAGTCGTGCGGTTCCGGACTGAAGCTCCTAGAACCGCTCGGCCACAGCGACCGGCAACTGAGGAGTACCTGATCATGATTCCTACGTTTCCTTCAACGAGAGAAGGAGAGACAACGTACAGACTGCATCTTCAAGCACTCTTGTGGAGTTTTAGAATAAAATAAAACACTATGCGGATATAATCGTCGAAACGAAAGTGACAAACTAATTATAGCGGATGCTCCTAAGACGTGATAAAGATGTTTAGTGGATGGGACATCTTAAGCTTCAATTTAATCTCAGATAAAAATGGGTTTTTCGTATAAAATGTCAGTTTACGTGATGAGAGTGCATCTTAGAACTTCTATCTAGCCATTGCATCAAGGGACCACATGTAGCAGTAGAATAGCTATAGCAGATATAATCTCTATTCAATGATTTTGGCGTGACAAGGTAACAGTTTGTATTTCGGGGATGGAAAAAATGTAGGCTGCTTCATGTAAAGTGCTGTGGAATTTCTCCGCCGGCCGGGGTGGCCGTGCGGTTCTAGGCGCTACAGTCTAGAACCGCTACGGTTGCAGGTTCGAGTCCTGCCTCGGACATGGATGTGTGTGATGTCCTTAGGTTAGTTAGGTTTAAGTAGTTCTAAGTTCTAGGGGACTTATGACCTCAGAAGTTAAGTCCCATAGTGCTAAGAGCCATTTGAACCATTTTTTTGGAATTTCTCCCGTCTGAAACTGATGGCAATCACTGGCAAGTGTGTATTTCAGTAGATCTCGACCACAGACGCATAGTCTGTGATTCGCGCACGGAGAGGAACGGTGACGACAACACTGGCAATAAGTGACTTTCTGTGCTGTTAGGTTTATGTGATTAATTTCTAACTATTCTAAAGTTACTTCAAACATTTTTAATCCTTTGTGATTTTTTTCCGTACCCCTCTTTTGTATTTTCCTACATTGTCCAGATACTTTTTGCACGTATTTTTTCGAAATATGCCATTAAATCTTGGCAAAACCAGGTAATTTTTTATGCCTCAGTCTGCGTGCGTGTGTGTGTGCGTCTGTTTGTGTGTGTTTACGTGTGTGTGTGTGTGTGTGTGTGTGTGTGTGTGTGTGTGTGTGTGTGTTTTGGTTTGTGATACGTGCAGAGAAAGAGAAAAAATTCCATAATAGCCTTCACGTATATTTCCCGGTTTTCATGCGAATAAGACAAAGCGAAATTAGTTTCCGGGCTCCACATTAGACTGAAAGAGAAAATACATCAGTTTCCTCGTGTATAAATTAAAATTACGTACAAAGAACGTGAACCTCTTCTCACGTTTGAGATCGCCAATGCCTAAAACTTTGTATTATCCTACGAACACGAACGTTATATTTAGCATTTACTGTTGTTGTTGTTGTGGTCTTCAGTCCTGAGACTGGTTTGATGCAGCTCTCCGTGCTACTCTATCCTGTGCAAGCTTCTTCATCTCCCAGTACGTACTGCAACCTATATCCTTCTGAATCTGCTTAGTGTATTCATCTCTTGGTCTCCCTCTACGATTTTTACCCTCCACGCTGCCCTCCAATACTAAATTGGTGATCCCTTGATGCCTCAGAACATGTCCTACCAACCGATCCCTTCTTCTTGTCAAGTTGTGCCACAAACTTCCCTTCTCCCCAATCCTATTCAATACTTCCTCATTAGTTATGTGATCTACCCATCTAATCTTCAGCATTCTTCTGTAGCACCACATTTCGAAAGCTTCTATTCTCTTCTTGTCCAAACTATTTATCGTCCATGTTTCTCTTCCATACAGGGCTACACTCCATACAAATACACCGAGCGAGGTGGCGCAGTGGTTAGACACTGGACTCGCATTCGGGAGGACGACGGTTCAATCCCGCGTCCGGCCATCCTGATTTAGGTTTTCCGTGATTTCCCTCAATCGCTCCAGGCAAATGCCGGGATGGTTCCTTTCAAAGGGCACGGCCGACTTCCTTCCCCGTCCTTCCCTAATCGGATGAGACCGATGACCCCGCTGTCTGGTCTCCTTCCCCGAAACAACCAACCAACCAATCCATACAAATACTTACAGAAATGACTTCCTGACACTTAAATCTATACTCGATGTTAACAGATTTCTCTTCTTCAGAAACGCTTTCCTTGCCATTGTCAGTCTACATTTTATATCCTCTCTACTTCGACCATCATCAGTTATTTTGCTCCCCAAATAGCAAAACTCCTTTACTCCTTTAAGTGACTCATTTCCTAATCTAATTCCCTCAG
This sequence comes from Schistocerca serialis cubense, assembly GCF_023864345.2. NCBI lineage: Eukaryota > Metazoa > Arthropoda > Insecta > Orthoptera > Acrididae > Schistocerca > Schistocerca serialis. Next base: position 18,257,099 of record NC_064641.1, read on the forward strand.
CATCACCCGACATAATTCGACTACATTCCATTATCCTCGTTTTGCTTTTGTTGATTTTCATCTTATATCCTCCTTTCAATGGAATGTTGTCTACTCCGGGGGCCTTGTTTCGACTCAGGTATTTCAGTGCTCTGTCAAACTCTTCACGCAGTATCGTATCTCCCATTTAATCTTCATCTACATCCTCTTCCATTTCCATAATATTGTCTAGCATTTACTATTACAGTAATTTTATGCAGTTGCTTAGGCTGTATTTCAGCCTGAGACAATCACTCATAGGCTTCTTTGACACGTTTCAACCTCAGAAACACTATTTGACACGTGCGTATATATTTGTGTATTATAGTGATTGTGAGTTTCATGGAAAAATATGTCCAAATTAAGGAACAAAGTATTTAAAAGCTCACCTTAGTCACTCCCCTCGTGTGGGGGTTCGCCATCGCCACGTTTTTCTGGTATAACAGGAAATGGACCCCGTCGACGGCTAGAAAAAGACAACGAACTGAAAAATGCCGGCTACAGATGGGGACTGGCTCAATGTGGACGACATTCCGGACTCTGAAGGTCGTCCTCAAGGGCCACGGCCGCTGGTTTCTCGCTCTCAGTCTCAGAACACTTCAAATATTGTGTAATGTTTACAGTCAAGAGTGTGAGAATGTAGTTGTTTCCACAGTCACCAAAGTTTGTTCTACTCAACAGAAAATGTGTGAGATGAGGTTTCGAAGAAATGATATCGTTGAGAGGCACGACAGAACATCACAAAATTCGTAAGCTCAGTTATTCAGCCTCGCAAATTGATATAAAATACAAATGAACATTCATTTCCCGCGATGTCCTATTTCCACATACTTACAGGAGGTAAACTGCACTGTAAAGATGACGTGTAGAAGGAGACACTTATTAAAATATCAGATATTACCTCTTGGTTAGAGGCTTGATGTGTCAAATTGTCCTCCCCCCCCCCTCCTCCTCCTCCTCCTCCTCCTTCTTCTTCTTCTTCTTCTTCTTCTTCTTCTTCTTCTTCTTCTTGTTGCATCAATCAGCAAACCTTACGGTCTGTTGCACCTTAGAGTTTGCATCTGTTGGACCCAGCATCTGTTTGGTTTGCCAACAGCTCTTCTTTCTCGTGGGGTGTAAGAGTCCTTTTCGGTATTATTGTTGTTTCCACTAGACATTGCTGTAATCTAAAATCTTTTCCGCTAAGGTCCATATCTTCATGACAGGCGTTTATCATTCTATCACTTCTTGTGACATATGAGATCAAAACCAGAAATCGCATTTCCGCAGCCCGGATACTTGTCTTGCCCTTTCTTAGAATCCATTGCTCACTGCACATAAGCAGCTTCTCGCAGCCATTGTTTTCTAGAATTTCGTAGTGTATTTTCCTAGTTCTTTTGCCCAATGTTCTCCTAACAGTTCGAAGCAGATAGTAAAATACGTCCAACTTAAATCAGTATCTACTTTCTAGATTTACGACTTTCAACAGCACAATAACGAGTCTCGTATAGCGTGCATCCTGCTGGCCAGAACCCTACGAAGGACATTAGTTCGTTTTCGTTAATGGAGACGTTGAGCTTGTAAAATTTGATGTAATTTGGAAAATTTTCGCTGTAAAACTGCCTAATATTACGGTAATTCGACAACCTGCCACCATGAGAACAGCAGTAACATTACTTACAGGAATTTCTGAGTAAAATGTTAGAAGTCTCAGACTACTTTCCTTTCTCTGATGGGATTATCAGGCCGTGAAAAAAATAGAGAAATGATAAACTACATCGTTTACGTAATTCCATGTTTGTTTTTCTGTTTATAAGGTCTTATCTTCGTTCTAGTCGTGCCTATAGGTAACGCTACATTGGTCTTTCGCTACTTTAACCACACTAAGTGCGATAACTCTTATCCTTACTGTCCACAGTTGGTCACTTCTATCCACACTCTCAAAAGTTTTAGAATAATCTGTGAACTGAATGACTGGCTCATTCTTAAACTCCCGTCCCTTCCCTACGAGTTAAAATCAAAACAATCCATACAGGATCGTCCTTTGCCAAAACCACTCTGCTCTTCCGAGATTATTACGTTTTACATTTCTTAATCTTGCCATTGTCACCTTGGTAAAATATTTATATTCCTTATAAAGGGCAACACTGGAACTTTCACCACTCGACCACGCTACCAAGGGGTCGCTATAATTCTATGGGGAAAAACGAAACAGAAATCGTAAACCTCAAGCAGGTAATGTAAGTCAAATTTTGATTTGTAAAAACTATATTACTCAGGTATTCTGCGATCGTGGGAAAAATGTTAAAAACCACAAAAGAGACTTATCGCACTCTGAAAATACATAATACGCCATTAAATGCAGTCGCTGCGAACAGAAATAGCATTGGCACCTGCGACTCGGTAATGGAATAGTTAACGCGCTTATGGTCCATAACAGACGCGTTTTTCGCTATCATTTCAGTTTAGGTTCACTACGCTTGCCCTAGCTGGGTACAGGACAAGTCCGGGAGCGTACTTTCTGTAAATCCACCTATTCACGTACAGCCGAGTTAACGCACCACCCATAATGACGTTGCTGTGGAAGAGACATTAAGTCGCAATAAACACTAGGATTTTCCACTTAGTAAGGTAAACGGCGGACGTTTCAGTAACGTACCTCGTAATGACCGTAATTTGGGTCAATTTATTTCAGTTTAATAAAAGATTTGGAGTATTCAGGTAACTGTAGCTACAGACGGGAAACACGATCTTTTCAAGGGAAGTATGTATCCCAGGATGATTTGTTACTATATATGAATAGCTTATTTCAATAGTGGTACAAGTCCATTTCTGTTCATATTGAGATACAGAGTCCTAAAGTTAAATGAGCGCTGAAAAATCTGCAGTTGAGATACCAGAAATATTCAAGCATATGGCTTCTTGCTAGAGATGAACCTTTCTTTCTGTTTGTTTGGCTCATTAATTTGAGAAGCATTATAGACAGAAAAGTGGGGATAATGGACTTGTACCACTATTGGTGGCAAATATCTCTGCGTTTTGGACCCAATTTAAACGATATGTTCTGTTAGTTGCCTAGATGAATTGACTCTGGTAGTAAGAAACCAAGGGCCTAGTATATTACATGCAAATGCAGATCTCAGAAATAGCTTCAATAGCGGCCTGAAAGTTACTACTTGCTGAGATTCGTTTTCAGTTCAAAGTTTCACTCTAATCTCCTCTTCCAGGTTTCGAGAGTATTTACGTTTGCTCACACTAGGTCAAGGCCTTAAGACATCGACTCTGCACTTCTTAATCATCTAACTGTAAACGGTTGAAGGGTGCGGTTAGCAATTTGGAACAGAAATTTAACGCCTAGAACACAGAAACCTGGCCATAGCGGGCCTGTAATACAGCTCGTGAATAGCTGGATAACATTACGCGCTTCCTGTTTTTCTGCAGCTCTAGATGGCTCGGTGTGGATTAGCTGCGCTCCTCATAGCAGATAGCTTGCCTTGTCGTAGTTAAGCGATCACCAACGGAACCGGTAGCGATGACCACGGCAAACTGTATGACCCGCTCTGGTGACCAAGAGGAACAAACATTACTGGTTGGAGTTGGTGATGAGCTTAATACGAGGGTAGCTACAGTTCCTTTACCATGTAAGGCCCCTTCACGTTCATCTGTGCGCTATGCGCTTGTCGGAAAACAGTGTAGCTAAAGTTTCAGCATCGGAGTTCCCCTCTAAGAAAAAGCTGTCTGTTTGGCAAGTCAACATTTCTTCATAAGAACCTTCGCTTTACCAAACGTCGCTACTTCGAATAGTCTGAAAATTATCATCACGTTCTAACAATACCATCGCTTGCAAAGTAGGTTAGAAATCAGATTAATAATGTTGCTCACGCAGCATATGTTCGCTTTATCGGGCAACAACAAAGTTATTGACTGTGGATGGTATCGTCAGAATGGAAATAATGAAGTCACTGTAAAAAAAGTCATTAATTTTGGCACTTATCTTGAATGGATTCCCACGTGGACTTCGTCGAAGTTGTTATGGCTCATCTTGTTGATTCTAGGGTGATTCCACTTTGACTCCTAGAAGGTGCAGACCTGTATTTTAGCAATATTTGAAGACCTAACAGATGCGTTTTTCAGGAAATTCTTAAGGATCAAAGAATCCCAGATCAGAACGATGGTATGGTAGAAATAATTTTTGACTCGGTGTTCACGATCCACATTTTTATTAAACTTCTTGTAAGTCACATATAATTCTTCTCAATTGTCACATCATCAAGAAAACAGTTTTGTATCAATCTTCATATATTTAATTTCCACTTGACTGTTCTTTTGCAAAGCGATATAACAACTTAACTTCTGCAAAGTGAAACGAAGACTGCTCTGTGCGCATTCGCGCCAAAACGGTTACAAGTAAGTCAAAGATTATGACAGTCTCACAGAAATGAATACACACAAGATCCATATTACCGTAATATATCGATACATCGGAGTACCTAAACATTAATAGAACCAAATGTGAATATTGTCACAAAAATATGTCTGTTACTTCGCAGAAAAGTAGTACTATATTACTGGTATCGAGAACTGGGGTTGGACTGCCGTAATGGTCACGTAAATAAAGAACCATTACAACGTTAAACATTTTTATGGTCGTTGCAATGAACTGAATCCATACAAATAGCAGTATTGAACCAACATGCCGCGTAATAGACGTCGCCTTAACTTTCAATCTGTTGTGGCGGAGAAAATGAATCTGGTTCGCGTCTAGACCGTAACATTTCGCAAAGGGACATCAATTAACTTAACCACGTGTAAAATTCCAGAAAACATTGTTTGCTAGGTGAGGCGTCGATTTAAAGCTGTTACTAAATGAGGGGCATGAAAGGTAAGCAGTGGTTTGGAAGGGAGCGAGACAGGGTTGTAGCCTCTCCCCGATGTTACTCAATCTGTATATTGAGCAAGCAGTAAAGGAAACAAAAGAAAAATTCGGAGTAGGAATTAAAATCCATGCAGGACAAATAAAAACTTTGAGGTTCGCCGATGACATTGTAATTGTGGCAGAGACAGCAAAGGACCTGGAAGAGCAGCTCAACGGAATGGACAGTGTCTTGAGAGCAGGATATAAGATGAACATCAACAAAAGCAAAACGAGGATAATGGAATGTAGTCGAATTAAGTCGGGAGATGCTGAGGGAATTAGATTAGGTAATGAGACATTTGAAGCAGTAAAGGAGTTTTGCTATTTGGGGAGCAAAATAACTGATAATGATCGAAGTAGAGAGGATATAAAATGTAGACTGTCAATGGCAAGGAAAGCGTTTCTGAAGAAGAGAAATTTGTTAACATCGATTATAGATTTAAGGGTCAGGAAGTCGTTTCTGAAAGTATTAGTATGGAGTGTAGCCATGTATGGAAGTGAAACGTGGACGATAAATAGTTTATACAAGAAGAGAATAGAAGCTTTCGAAATGTGGTGCTACAGAAGAATTCTGAAGATTAGATGAGTAGAGCACATGACTAATGAGGAGGTATTGAATAGAATTGGGGAGAAGGGAAGTTTGTGGCACAACTTGACAAGAAGAAGAGATCGGTTGGTAGGACATGTTATGAGGCATCAAGGGATCACCAATTTAGTATTGGGGGGCAGCATGGAGGGTAAAAACCGTAGAGGGAGACCAAGAGATGAATACACTAAGCAGATTCAGAAGGATGTAGGCTGCAGTAGGTACTGGGAGATGAAGAAGCTGGCACAGGATAGAGTAGCATGGAGAGCTGCATCAAACCAGTCTCAGGACTGAAGACCACAACAACAACTAAATGACTCCAATTTGTTCGCATGTAGTTTTTAAGCAGTTCGATCTTGTAATATAAGTGGTACTTACTGCCGTTAATCGGTGTCTGCGTGAACCTATTACTTACAGGAGCTCAGCAAGAATATTGCACATCTTGATATTCATCTTTCTGAAGATTTATTGCTCACGTTGACGACTTCCTTCAGCTGGTGTACTAGTTACGGACACTGTTACTTCACTAATGTAACTTCTTTTTGAAATACTGTATTTCCATTTTTCCATTAATTTCAATACCAACATCAAAGTAATTACGGTTGGTGGTAGCGTCAACTTCTCTTATTAATGTAACAGCCGTGCCTGTGGTTAGTCTCGCCGTTATCGTTCCGAAAGGAAGCAGAACAAAAGCAAACAAAGAAACGACCATCCTAGGAAGCACTGATGCCTTGATTGTCTATAATCTCTTGCAATAGCTGCTTGTCTGCAAGTATGCAGTTAGAAGCAGAAGGCCTTGCTTCAAAAGCCAAGGTCTCCTTGTGAGGGGTCAGGAATGCCATCCCGGCGATTTCTTTCGGTTGTACAGAGAGACAAACAGCTGTTTAACGGAAGAAGCTTGTATAATGCGACTGGGAGAGACCCAGGCAGTATCGTTAAAAGAGAAGGTACGTATCGTTCGCGGAAGAAGGAGATAACGTTTTCAGCGGCAGCCTATAGACTCTATAGTATAGAGTTTACGTTATAGTATAAACGGAAACCACCGGTAAGGATCTGTTTATGTCGCTTTGTTACTTAGTTCCCGCTGTCGTACTACCAAGACAGCAGCTAACTAACGACGAAGCTGAGGTATATTGCCCTATTCTTTAAAATACATTACCAGGGACCCAGCGACCCCAGTAACTGGTACCGCAGTTCCACAGCTATCAATGCACATCGCAGGCGAGATACATACAGCCTGTAAACGACTTTAGATATCTGTATGACTACATCGCTAAATCGGGTATTTGGTCTCAGTTGCATGTTGCCTACATAACGGCTTCCAGGGGCCACAAGAATTTTATTTTCAATATTTCATGTAATTATTAACCGAATTCAGAAACCTAAACTGCTGTCATGATCTATCCATTAAGAAGCACAACCTTACGTTAAGGGTTTGACAGAGTGAGGCAAGTACTGCAGTTGAAGCAACGTAACTGACTCTGCCCAAATAATCCAAACTAAATTCATCCGGTATTTCGGAGTAAGAGCACTTCCAACAAACTTTACACATAATTTTACACCTTTTTGAAACTTTTTGTCGCTACCGCTCTCCACAAAATAACGAAAGGAAAAAAGTTTATCGGTTAGTACATTTTCCCTGTTTATATAGTACGACTTCAGCATCACATCTCACGTTTTTCAATTTATTGCTTCTTTACTACTAACTCTAATCGCAACACATTTTGCAGACTGTATCCAAAGCTACCCGCAAAATTATATCATTTTGCGACACATAGTTCAAAGATGCGACGTCATAGACACTGAGCTAAAAAACAGCTTTTCTTGAAACGGAGCTATTTTATACTTGTAGGTTCGATTCTTTAGGGTATGAGAATTTGTGTTATTACTTAACTAAAGATGTGATTTCTGCAATGAAAACTGTAGTAAAAACTCTACTTTTAGTGAACAGGAAGTTCAGTTGAGTCGTGCTCACATCATGCGGTCTTTCTATACGCCTTGGAGTTTCAGCGCAGTCGTCTTCTGAAACCCTGCAGGTATTTATAACTAAGGGAATTGGTGTTCATTACAAGGGGAATGACGAACTGCTTTATTTGCTTACGTGTTACTATGGTATTCTCAAATGAAACTTGGGGAAAGCAAGAGGAAACTCCACAGCATGAGATATCCCGCGGACTCTGGGAAAATTGGTCCTTCATGCGAGCTTGAATACCCGGTAAAGGCAAAAAAACTGTTTCAAATCCTGGTCTGATTTACACAGTAACATGTTCTGCCTAGTTTATGATGCACAGTCTTATCAGTCATAGCGGACAATGAGAGTGTTCGGAAGGTAGCTTAACTGAATGAAGAAGGAAAGTAGTTAGATTTAGATTCAACGCCCCGCCGACGACGAGACCATTAGATACGAAACGCAAGATCAAATAAGGGAAGAAAATCGGCCGTATTCTTTTGAAAGGACTGTAACGTCCCCTTAGAAAAATTAATAAATTACTGTGCTGGTAAACCCCTTAAGTTATTTGATTTTCAAACGGCTGAGCAGAACTGAACGTACTCAGACATTTCGCTCTTATTTTGATCAACACTAAACTGACACACAATATTTGTAGCGCAACGCAATCTGACTTTGAATCATCTCTACAAAAGACTGGCCCTGACCAACAATAACCTACACCTTTCATGAATCACGTACCTCACAAAAATCTTCGTTACTCTAACTACTGCAATACAGCGAGCGCCAATACTGCCAGCTATATAAAAGATTCAAACTACTGAAGGCACTAACTACTGATAGGCATAGTTAGCAAATGAAAGATTTTGATAGATAACAAACAATGTTTTTACCGTTTCAAAAATGACCGGTATATTTGAAACGGCAATAAAAACTAAACGAGCAGCGATAGAATTACACCGTTTGTTGCAATATGCTTGGGACAACAGTACATTATCAGGCGGACAAACTTTCGAAATTACAGTAGTTACAATTTTCAACAACAGATGGCGCTGCAAGTGATGTGAAAGATATAGAAGACAACGCAGTCTGTGGGTGCGCCATTCTGTACGTCGTCTTTCTGCTGTAAGCGTGTGCTGTAGACAACATGTTTTATTCCTTAGAACAGAGGATTTTTCTGGTGTTGGAATTCCACCGCCTAGAACACAGTGTTGTTGCAACAAGACGAAGTTTTCAACGGAGGTTTAATGTAACCAAAGGACCGAAAAGCAATACAATAAAGGATCTGTTTGAAAAATTTCAACGGACTGGGAATGTGACGGATGAACTTGCTGGAAAGGTAGGGCGACCGCGTACGGCAACCACAGAGGGCAATGCGCAGCTAGTGCAGCAGGTGATCCGACAGCGGCCTCGGGTTTCCGTTCGCCGTGTTGCAGCTGCGGTCCAAATGACGCCAACGTCCACGTATCGTCTCGTGCGCCAGAGTTGACACCTCTATCCATACAAAATTCAAACGCGGCAACCCCTCAGCGCCACTACCATTACTGCACGAGAGACATTCGCTAACGATATAGTGCACAGGATTGATGACGGCGATATGCAAGTGGGCAGCATTTGGTTTACTGACGAAGCTTATTTTTACCTGGACGGCTTCGTCAATAAACAGAACTGGCGCATATGGGGAACCGAAAAGCCCCATGTTGCAGTCCCATCGTCCCTGCATCCTCAAAAAGTACTGGTCTGGGCCGCCATTTCTTCCAAAGGAATCATTGGCCCATTTTTCAGATCCGAAACGATTACTGCATCACGCTATCTGGACATTCTTCGTGAATTTGTGGCGGTACAAACTGCCTTAGACGACACTGCGAACACCTCGTGGTTTATGCAAGATGGTGCCCAGCCACATCGCACGGCCGACGTCTTTAATTTCCTGAATGAATATTTCGATGATCGTGTGATTGCTTTGGGCTATCCGAAACATACAGGAGGCGCGTGGATTGGCCTCCCTATTCGCCAGACATGAACCCCTGTGACTTCTTTCTGTGGGGACACTTGAACGACCAGGTGTACCGCCAGAATCCAGAAACAATTGAACAGCTGAAGCAGTACATCTCATCTGCATGTGAAGCCATTCCGCCAGACACGTTGTCAAAGGTTTCGGGTAATTTCATTCAGAGACTACGCCATATTATTGCTACGCATGGTGGATATGTGGAAAATATCGTACTATAGAGTTTCCCAGACCGCAGCGCCATCTGTTGTTGACAATTGTAGCTACTGTAATTTCGAAAGTTTGTCCGCCTGAAAATGTACTGTTGTCCCAAGCATATTGCAACAAACGGTGTATTTCTATCGCTGCTCGTTTAGTTTTTATTGCCGTTTCAAATATACCGGTCATTTTTGAAAAACCCTGTATATATATATATATATATATATATATATATATATATATCAGTTCATGACATCCAGTCTTACAAATTTACTCTCTCTCTCTCTCTCTCTCTCTCTCTGATGGACACACGTCCAGATCATCCGCTCTCAAAACTCCGCCATCTCTCTCCCCACATTCACCACTGCTGGCGGCTTACCTCCAACTGCGCAACTCTACGCGCTGTTCACATCCAGCTGCCCAACACTACAATAGCAAAATTTCCAACCATGCAAAGCAGCCACAGACTGCACACAGCACAGCCAGTGATTTTCATACAGAGCGCTACGTGGCGTTACCAACATAAAAACCTAAACAGTCTACTTACAGGACTATCCAGGTATTTGCCCTATGCGATTTAGGGCTTCGTGGAAAACTTAAATCTGAAAAGCAGGATGGGGAATTAAACCGTCGTTCTCGCAGATGCAAGTCCAGTGTGCTGATGACTGCCCCATATCAAATCCTATCGTATCTGGCTTTGAAGAAGCACCTCGCTCAGTTGCAGCTGAATAAGAACATTGCTTTAGAAACGTAAATCTGTCTCCGGTCAGTTTTACGACGGATCGCTGGCTGGCAGCAGTTTCCAGTGGCGGGAAGTACGGAGGATTCTTAACGCGTTACGAAGGCTCGCGTAGGAGTGCTTGTATACGCGGGCAGTGTCCTCGGGGGAAACGACGGCTGGGTAGCCAGCTAACAGGCTGTCTGCACCTGCAAACCGGCTGCAGTAGAAAGCTGCCGCCGCCGTCCGCTCCAGGCGAAACCAGGAGCTGCCTCTGCGTCCTGCGTGTAAGAAGGCACCGCCAAGAGCAGCGCATCACGAAGCGTGGAGTAATGTCTGTGATGGACCTTTACGATTGGCCAAAACTGACTCTTCAGGAATCAAGTGTAGGTCATGAGTGAGTTGTATTGAGTGGTCAACGGTCGTCGGAAGGCACTGGATGTGATGTTGACAGCGAACCGTTCCTCTGGGATCTTGGCCTCCAGACACACAATCTTAATCTAGAATTTATGGGACGCTGTCGATACCTGTGTAGACTCGATGCACCCAGTCCCAACTACACAAGAACAGTTATGGGTAGCACTGCAATATGCATGGATGAACATTTTTCTAGAATATTCCATTATCTTGTTGAGGTGTTAAGACCACAGTAAAAAGTCGCGAGTCGAGGCATGGTCTCAACGAGATATTGCAATGCTCTGGAAAAATGTCGATCCACGCATATTTCAGTACTATCCATAAGTACTCTGGTATAGTTGCAGCAGGATTCGACAGCGTCCCATAAATTCTGGACTGAGTTAAGGTTGGGTGTTTGGGGGGGCCAAGCTACGATCATTAACTCAGTGGAGTGTTCATCGAGCCACCTTCGTGAAACATACACAAACATGCCACCTCCATCAGAGAAAGGAGCACAGACGAGCTGCAAGGATGTCCAAAGAACGTGCATGTAGACAGTGTGGGCTAAGAGTCCACGACGTAAACAACAGCTCACGCTATAGCTGAGCAACCTCTGTCCTGGACACTACCTTGTAGACACGTAGGATCTACAGCTTCATGTGGCATAAGCCACACTCGCACGCGTCTATCAGCTCGATGCAACTGAAACAAGGATTCGTTGGACTTTGTTACACGCCGCCATTGTCCAGTGACCCAGTGACGGTATTTTAGAGTCCACCCCAGTCGCTAAGCTCTTTTTCGGTGCTTCAGCGAAGGGACAAGAGTCGTCCATGGGTTGCTGAAGCGTGTGCAGTGCCTTCGCCTTCTCACGATCCTGGTACAAATGGATTCCTGACGCCCCACATTCAAATCGGCGACTCAAGGCAGCCAGTCTATCGCCGTGGCGTCCGTGCGTCAAACATTTGTGCAGTGCATCACCCGTTTGGAAATCTCTGCTATACTGAAGACTGTAGATGCCGTAAACATTAATTCTTGTCTACAGTCAGCCCCGACTCGTCACCTCATGCGATTTTTTCCCATCATGTGAGTGTCCAGTGCCCCTTTACTAACCCGCAGGGCTTGGACAAAAAAAATGGAAACGCCGAGAGAAAGGCATGCTTGAACATAAATGCAGATGCTAGCCAAAGCTGCAGGTTGTTCTGTTCTAACTAAACACGGACGGCACCTCTGCATTGTCCTCAGTACGTTCCAAGCGTCAGCAGTGACCACAACAGTATTCTAGGTAGCTGTGAGTGCAAGCATTATGTCGGAACTAAGTGAATTCGACCGTGGGAAAATTGTTGTTCCTCGTACGGTGGGTGCTTCCGTAACCAACGTAGCCGGACTGTTTGGTGTCTGAAGAGGCATCGTATCGAAGATTTATGCCGCTTACAGAGAGACCGGAAAAATATCATCCGCTAACCACGCAACACACGAATGACTGTGCACGCGATCACTGAAGAGGGTTGTGACGAAAGTTCAGGACAGCAGCTGCAAAATTCGATGCAGAGCTTGATATCGCACTCGAGAAACTCCGTCAGCACGAAACCACCACGGGGGCTTGATAAACAGTAAATTACAGGACGAACTGGAATTTCGAAACCACTCAACAGCCACGCAAAAGCCCGTAACAGGAAAACTAGGTGCCGAAGCCATAAAACCTGAATTATGGAGTAACAGAAGAAAATGAATTGGTCGGATGAGTCTTGTTTTACACGGTTTTCAACTTGGCCCGGGTTCCCGGGTTCGATTCCCGGCGGGGTCAGGGATTTTCTCTGCCTCGTAATGACTGGGTGTTGTGTGCTGTCCTTAGGTTAGTAAGGTTTAAGTAGTTCTAAGTTCTAGGGGACTGATGACCATAGATGTTAAGTCCCATAGTGCTCAGAGCCATTTGAACCATTTTTTCAACTTGTCGCCGAGTTTACTTGAAACATCGCATTACTGCCGAGGATTATGTGACCATTCTGGCTGATCAGGAGCATGGGGCAATGTTTGTTCCCCAATGGTGAGCCGCTGTCCACACAGCTCGCAGTTCCAGGACTGGTTTTGTGAGCACGAGGATGAATTGGCAGGAGATCTCAGTGTTATTGAGCCGTTGTGTTCTACTTTGGAGAGAATGATGCGTGATCGCTATTCAGTTCCATCATCGTTATCTGAACTTCCCACTATTTTACGGGAAGAATCGTATAAGATTCTCTTCAGAACCACACAGGACATGTATTCGTTCACCCTGAGACCACTGCAAGCCAACAGTTTTCATATACCGTATTAAATATGTTGTGTATTTGATGTTTCCATGGTTTTGTTCACCCCTGCACGTGTTCTTTTGTGAAAAAGAGATACACGAGGGGCTGTGGTTTCCGTATTTCACCCTCACCCCTCCCTCCCCCAGTTTCTGCTTCACTACATGGAGTACATTTACAGCCCGAAGCCGTATGTTTCTCGGTTGTCCAGCATCTCTCTTTCCTATAGGCTCATAACCGATTACTTGTCTAACCTGTCTTTTCCCATTCTTTCGGTATGGTGTTTCCATAGAGTGGAAATACTCCTGAATGATACTGTTGCTCGCTGATTGTTGCTGTTGTTGTTCTTTTTGTTCTGGCCAAGCAATGATTCGGCGTAGTTCACTGCACAGTGTGACTTGTGTCCTGTATTGTTTACGCGCGTCAACCCGTGTTTTCCCACGACGCCATGGATTCTGTCCGCGGCAATGGTGTTCTTCGAATGGGGGCACTCATGGTACACCCTTACCTGGACACCTCAGTGTCTGCACGATGTTTAAGAGGTTGTGGCCCATGCGTCACGCACACACTATTTGTTCGTGAATACGCTGATGCCGCGCGCAATGCCATCACAGTCCTCGACTACAGTGCCGATGGCCTGCAAAATGATTGAAGACGTCCCAGTCATATTCGCAAAGTCAAGAGCGCTTCCTCTCCGACCAAGCGTATATCTTTAATTCCGCTGGCCATATCGTGTGTTGAACCATGAAATTACGCTCTTCTGGTACTCGGCTAGCTAGCATCTACAGCAAGTTCGTTCGTCTCCGTAAAGTCTCGTGCCAATCATTTGGAACCCTTTTAGTGAGAGACGCTTTTGGTGAGACAGTACGTTCTCTGCGCCCACAGTAGACTCTGCCAGAAAGGAGATTCATCTTCTACGACGAAGCTAAGGTTTCCGAAGGTCCGAATCCAGTCACTCATTTCAGTTCTGATTACTATTCATGTCCAGGTTCCAAACGGACGTGAACATTGCCATCTTTATAATTACCATTATCATGACCGTCAGCAGTATGAAAATCATTATCATTATCGGCACCAACAGTTTTGCTAACTCGGCTGTAAAGTGTCAGCATTTAAGCCTGTGTCGACTGTTATATTATGTACAACAGCCACAATGGTTCGAAATATGTTTGACGATATCCAGCGACGTTGATTATTTCATTTTTCCAACACCATTTCTGTGACAGACTTCCTCATCTTCGTCAGGTTCTTCAAAGGTTGATCTTGTATGTGCTGGAGACCTAGTCCCTGGTCATTCCAGAAACACCTCAGTCGTTAAAGTTATGTGCGCAAAAGTGGAATTTTCAGGCACCTCCACTTCCCGAAAAATACCGTCTATCCATCGCACTGGGACTCATAAGTCGTGTAGCATTAGAGTTATAATTCGTATTTTCGTTGTCTTCGGCGTACCATTGTGTATGCAAAAGGAACAGAAATGGTGCCTGGAGTCTGATAGCAAGCGCCGGTGAAAGCGCGCTAGCTGGCACACTTGGATGTCGACAGATACTTAACAGCGTTTAACAGCGTCGCCACATTAGGAGTACCTCTCCCTGCTATTGCAGAATCCAGCAATGCCACCCGACACAGCTACAGCCGTTAGCACCACATGTCAAAAACAGATACTGAATACTAGGACCTACTTAGCTGCTTGTACAATCATTGGTAGGCAATGAAAACCTCGTAATTCCATTTTGTTAAATTTTGCAGAAGAAGCAAAACAGGTTTCTTAAAAAGGAATATAAAGTGACACAGGAAGTTGCTACACGTGTAACTGTATAGTAGAAGCCTAGTTTCTTAGAAGTAGATACCTTAGGGGTTGCGAAGCAACTCAAATCGCTTGATACGGGCAAGTCTTCAGGTCCAGTTTGCATACCGATTAGGTTCCTTTCAGATTACGTTGATACAATAGCTCTCTACTTGGCAATCATATACAGCCGCTCGCTCACCGATAGATCTGTACCTGCAGATTGGAAACCTCGAAGGGAACGATCTATTGATACGTAATCAGCATCGTTTCAGAAAACATCGTTCTTGTACAACGCAGGTAGCTCTTTATTCGCACGAAGTAATGGCCGCTATCGACAGGGGATCTCAAGTTGATTCCGTATTTCTAGATTTCCGGAAAGCTTTTGACACCGTTCCTCACAAGCGATTTCTAATCAAGCTGCGGGCCTATGGGGTATCGTCTCAGTTGTGCGACTGGATTCGTGATTTCCTGTCAGGAAGGTCGCAGTTCGTAGTAATAGACGGAAAGTCATCGAGTAAAATTGAAGTGATATTCGGTGTTCCCCAGGGAAGCGTCCGGGGACCTCTGCTGTTCCTGATCTATATAAATGACCTGGGTGACAATCTGAGCAGTTCTCTTAGGTTGTTCGCAGATGATGCTGTAATTTACCGTCTAGTAAGGTCATCCGAAGACCAGTATCAGTTGCAAAGCGATTTAGAAAATATTGCTGTATGGTGTGGCAGGTGGCAGTTGACGCTAAATAACGAAAAGTGTGAGGTGATCCACACGAGTTCCAAAAGAAATCCGTTGGAATTCGATTACTCGATAAATAGTACAATTCTCAAGGCTGTCAATTCAACTAAGTACCTGGGTGTTAAAATTACGAACAACTTCAGTTGGAAAGACCACACAGATAATATTGTGGGGAAGGCGAGCCAAAGGTTGCGTTTCATTGGCAGGACACTTAGAAGATGCAACAAGTCCACTAAAGAGACAGCTTACACTACACTCGTTAGTCCTCTGTTAGAATATTGCTGCGCGGTATGGGATCCTTACCAGGTGCGATTGATGGAGGACATCGGAAGGGTGCAAAAAAGGGCAGCTCGTTTTGTACTATCACGTAATAGGGGAGAGTGTGTGGCAGATATGATACGCGAATTGGGATGGAAGTCATTACAGCAAAGACGTTTTTCGTCGCTGCGAGATCTATTTACGAAATTTGAGTCACCAAATTTCTCTTCCGAATGCGAAAATATTTTGTTGAGCCCAACCAACATAGGTAGGAATGATCATCAAAATAAAATAAGAGAAATCAGAGCTCGAACAGAAAGGTTTAGGTGTTCGTTTTTTCCGCGCGCTGTTCGGGAGTGGAATGGAAGAGTTCGATGAGCCCTCTGCCAAGCAGTTAAATGTGAATTGCAGAGTAATCATGTAGATTTGGATGTAGTTATTGAGAGATAAGTGAAGTCGAAGCACTTACAAAGCTCACTTTGATTAAGGAATTAGTGGTTACTGGAATTAAGAGTTTTCACAGACAGTTGGGGTTACGAGGTTTCCACAGCCTACCATCGCTATCATGCCAGCAGCTATGGAAGCTGCGGACAAGAAGATTCCGCCCTGGAGAAGTGATCGATCGCGTGGCTGACGAGAATACTACTAGAATCTATTTGTATCAGGGCACAGGCGTAAACGCATATTGCCTTTCACTGTTCGGTGGACTATTTTACTGAATCTTGTGGTTTACGGAGCAGGTACACTGGCCTGCACGTGTGTAGGCTTTAGGCGGTTCCCAATGATCGTTTAGGCAAATGGTAGATTGAACGTGAACCACAATTTCAGAGAAGACGAAACGCGGACAGTTAACACAGAATGAGATACACACAATTCAGAGACTGGCGGGGCACACAACTTTCCTTCTCTCCAATTAGTTGACGATTCTGACACAAAAGGGAATGCGGTTACAAAGTGAAAACGGAAATAATGGACAAACCGTAAACCAACAGAGAGAAGGAAGGAGGAGACAAAAAATTGCTCTGAGCACTATGGGACTTAACTTCTGAGGTCATCAGTCACCTAGAACTTAGAACTACTTAAACCTAACTAACCTAAGGACATCACACACATCCATGCCCGAGGCAGGATTCGAACCTGCGACCGTAGCAGTCGCGCGGTTCCAGACTGTAGCGCCGAGAACCGCTCGTCCACTCCGGCCGGCCGAAGGAGGAGACAATACAATAGTCTTGTCTATTGATTTCTCCAGAGAGACGCTCTCGAGGCCTGTCTTCTTCTACACCGAAGCACTTCTCGCTTACTGTAACTATTCGGCGTGTCATCTGGTAAATCAGAAAGCATTGGAAAACGACACGGCGAGGCACAGTGAAAGCTCGAACGAGCGATTGTGGATCTGAGACAAAAGGTGTCTTCCGATGGACGCTGTATCTGGACCGCTTTCCCGGACAGATTTCGCACTCGCCACGGGCTCCGATGTGTCGCTTGGCGCCAAAGCGAAAGCTCTTCGAATTCTGTAGCACCCTCCGTAAATGTAAGGCTAGTGCATTAGTTGCACCCTGACGAGATGAGGAATGCGATCTGGCGAAGTATGTCCTCCTCGGAGCATCCACACAGGAGTACGTAGGTGGTGATTCTGCACAGGAAACCGGAAATCTTCTGAACAGTCTTCGTGCTGCAAATGTTGTGCCTTTCTGTGCTGCCGCGTTAAGGGATGCCGCGCAACAATGGCCGCCGTGAGGAAAGTCCATGGTGCTCCAACAGCGACTGTCTTCCTCCAAATAATGCCTTTCCTGACTAAAGGATCGTGACGCTGCAGTTCGATCCTGCACGGCCGAGCGAACGGTATGTCTGTCCTATCTGGCGCTAGTCGCGTGGAGCCATTCCGCAGAATAATAAACCACGGTCTCGATTGGCCACGATCGTGCCGTTATTGAATTCCGCTACGTTCTTCTTCTTACAGGAGGCATAATACGATCTCCTCGCAAACAAACATTTATAACTGGAAAACTCGCTGCGTTATTTTCCTTGTATACGGAATGTATATGACATTATTCTAATCTACTTTATGTGGTTGCCTTGGAGTAAATCACCTCTGTGTCTAAGAATGTAATAGACTTCTTATCAATTTGGTGTTTGTTGCGCGTCGGCTTCACAGTGTTACTATTTTACTGGCTAGCGCTGTAGATAGATTCGTTTAAGGAGATTGCGACAGTAGGAAGATAACTTGCCACTGCCAATAGCTCATCTGGTGGAAAAAGCAGTACCACGCCACATGCCACTTCACCCTATGTAGTTTGTATAGTATCGAAGATAATGCCTTAAAAGAGTCATCTCAACTCAGAAACATCAGTTAACAAGTACAGACAAGCTGAATTCAACGTCAGCAAGAGGTATTAAAATATTTCAGAAGTAGTCCAATGTCCATGATACTCCCGGATCAATTTCTCCGTAATTTTGGATACTAGTAATGAGGAAAACTACACTGATGTTCAAAGCTTAATGACGAAAGTAATTTACACATCATATTTCCCTGCCAAGCAACATAACTCGATGAAACTTGGACCATATATAGAAATAATTGCTGCAGTATAGTACAGAAGGTAACGGCACGATATACGCAAGGAGACGAAGAGAAACGACACTTTATTCGTACATGGATAAAAGTGTCAGTTACGTTCGTTCCATTGTGTATTTCTTTCTGTTACCTTCGGTGGTACACTGTAGGTGTTCTTTCTATGTACCTGTGTGGCCCAAGTTTAATCAAGATATTTTACTCGGCAATTACATCATTCCCGAAAGTTACTTTCGTTCTTAAGTTTTTCACACTATTCTACCACAGAAAGCAGGAGAAGTTTTTAATCTGCTGGTACAAATCATTTCCGGGGCTGTTGTTAATCAAATAGGCTCCTGTAGTGCATTTGCGAAAGATTCCGGAAGTGTCGGTTTCTCCCTTACCTGGTAAAATCTCTTAGTTTGATAACCACTTTTTTCTTAGGTTGAAATTACAGGAGAGATGCATAAGGTTATTTTGGACAGTGGGATGGTACAATAAAATACATTAATGAAGATAAGATCCCATTAGCTTTAGGCCGGCCAGAGTGGCCGTGCGGTTCTAGGCGCTACAGTCTGGAACCGCAAGACCGCTACGGTCGCACGTTCGAATCCTGCCTCGGGCATGGATGTGTGTGATGTCCTTCGGTTAGTTAGGTTTAATTAGTTCTAAGTTCTAGGCGACTGATGACCTCAGAAGTTAAGTCGCATAGTGCTCAGAGCCATTTGAACCATCAGCTTTAGCTACGAAATGATTCTTTGTGTAAAGAAACACTTGCGTTTTTGGCCGACCACTGTGATTTTAGACAAAAGACAAACAGTTAAAGCTACGTCTGTCGACCAAGCCATGGAGGACCAGATGGAAGCGGGTGTCAGTCGTACTGACGTCGGAACACTTCAGACGAAAGCTCAGAAACCCCAGGAGCAACCAACAATCGGTCTGCACAGCGTCCAGACGCACTCAGCCGTCCGAGGACAATGGCCAACGCTCACATGTCACGCGAGGAGAAGTGAGCTGACTATTGTTCTGCGAACTGCGGCTTCTTTCGTACAAATAAAACTTCGTGAGCCTTGGGAACAATGTACTGGTAAAATCTTTGGCTTCAAATCAGTGTCGAAATGACCCTCATTCAGGGAGAAGCTGACATTTGTACATGAGTAACAACCAAACAAAATTTCTGAATGTAATGGCGATTGTTTCTTCAAGCAACAACTAAAATAACGTAAAAAAGCATGTCAAATAATTGGTTTTCACATTTTAAAAATTAACAGCTAGATAATGGACTGAAATCTTTTTTTTCTAAAATCGTCGAGATGTACCTAGATGACTATGTAAGCAGAGATCTTATTACGAACAAACGCTGATTTATTCGGCGGACGCTACGGCCGAGCCTGTGAGGGGCAGCTGCCCGTACTGTAGGACCAGACCCTAAGTAGCCAGTGTGGCAATGCGGCACTGTACCCGCGTGACGAAAACCAGCTGGGGTCCAGTTTTCCAGCGTGCGTGATGCCGAGTGTGGGTTAAGGTCGTCGCTACGCTTTACGCTGGCAATGGGCGTGAGCACTCGACTTTCTCACGAGGAATGCAGCACACGGACTTCGGGTCACTCGACTGGCCAACGCCTTGAGAAGCTCTTCAAGCATTCCAATACGCCCAATTAAACGGAGGTGCGAGAAAGTCGGGACATAACCGTGAAGCCTCCACACTGATAGGCTGTTTCTTTAAAAGAATTTTTAATTTCTAAAGAGGACTTTTACAGGGCAAGAAATTTTGTTTGAGTTACGAGGGTGAGTCAATTGAAAACCTTAAATTTGTAATAACAAATCGAAATTTCGCTCTGCTATCCTGTAAGTTGGTAAGCGTGCTACAAACAGCATGCAGAATGGCCTGTAGGTGGCAGCATAGTGCAGATGCACACATTCCGTCGCAGTATCAGTATAAAGATGGCCGCCCCACTTGCGACTTGCACCAGGGAAGAACAGCGTTCTGTTATTCGGTTTTTGCGTAGTGAAAGTGTGAAACCTATTGAAATTCAATTCAACAAATGAAGCTTCAGTACTGTGATGCATGTTTGTCACAGCAGCAAGTCTACGGATGTAGTAGGAAGTTCGCAAATGGTGTGACACTTCAGTGGAAGATGCTCCTCGTCCAGGTCAGGCACAACGAGTTGTGACTCCACAGAACATTGCAGCAGTTGAAGCCATAGTGAAGGAAAACCGCCGAGTGACACTGAATGACACTGCAGCATGTTTACAGATTAGTCACGGGTCAGCACACCACATTGTGCACGATGTGCTCCAGTTTCACAAAGTGTCTGCAAGATGGGTGTCACGGCAGCTGACTCCTGAAATGAGAGAACGACGCGTTGATGCTTGTGAATAACTTCTTCGGCGCTTTGAACGATAAGGTGATGGCTTCCTTGCAAGAATCGTTGCTGGGGACGAAACCTGGGTTCACTTCCACCAACCGGAAACGAAGAGAGCGAGCAAGGAATGGCGCCATTTCTCATCACCAAGTGATTTCCATATGTTTGGACCACTCAAAGACGCATTGGGAGGAAGGAAGTACCGTTCTGATGAAGAGGTACGCCACGCGAATTTTTTTCTAAAGGAATTTATGCACTTTGTAAGCGCTGGAGGACTTGAATTGGGCGTGGGGGAAATGATGTTGAAAAGTGATACAGCTTTGTACCACTTCTGCTCAATAAATAATATTTTAAAAAATATTTAAGGTTTTCATTTGACTCACCCTCGTAGTTTCGAGGAGACTATTTCCGATATCCTTTCTGTATTTGTATCAGCAAATGTCTATTTGACTTGCGCACTGGGGCACGGTGTACGAGCTTTCTGACTGGCCAGTGCACTGTGATGGTTGCACACTGACATAGTCACTGAGGGAATTCAGTGGTATCAAATATACGTGTATATGCATTAGGTATGTGACACTCGTATAGAGTTCCAATAGGCAGAGCAGTGAATACGGCCCATACCGACCACTGAACTCATTATTTTATTTTATTTACTTTAGTCGTTGTCGTAGTTGGGGTGGGGAGTGGGGAATGGGGAATAGCATTCCAGCGACCCATGTGTTGCTCTTGAGCTACTGACTGTTAGAAGCTAAGCACATTTTTTTTTTTAAATACGAAACTGTTGTTTTGAGGTTGTTTGTGATGATGATGATACGTTCCGTTTCGTAATGTTTGAAGATAAATGTCTTGAGGGCTCCAGGTAACTACGGCATAAGGATCTACGAGGGTTATTCGCAAAGTAAGGTCCGACAGGAATGGAAACGACAGTGAAAATCAGATGAAGCTTCGCATAGACGTGTTGGACAGTGTCTCTAGAATGCCTGTCGATCACGCTACGTCACTCCTTTCAGTTCTGCACACACGGTGAGCACGTCAAGTTGTCCAACATTCTGCGTGGTGTCTGTTTGTTCTAAGTCGTGTCTCCGTACCACTTTCGCGCAACGACGCTCTGAGCGTGTTTTTTAGGGAATTGACTAGTTTGAACCTGGGACCTGTTGCTGGTAAGGAGACGCCAGACCACACACGACATGTAGAGTTCAGTGAGACTAGCGATGACATATTCAAATACTTAATGATTTTAGCGTCAGCTCCACTGCACTCCCTGTAAAAGAATCTTAATACTAACTAAATTTAGTGGAAGGGGTTCAAGGGTTTCCTATTTTTAGTTAGCTGGTAAAATAACGTCGGAAAAGCAGTTAAGTTTACCATTGGAAATTTTATTCTACTCACAAAAAATTGTTTATAAATTGCACTATTGATAAAAGGAAATATTTTAATACAGGATGATAAAAACCAACTGCGTTCAACAAAAATTTGAGCGAATATTCCCTGAATGGGTTTCCAAGTTCTACAATGGATCGAAGGATGACCTATGCCATATCACATCTATAATCTAGGTTTAAGTTAAGTTTCATAAAACAGAAAACTATCCAAATGATCTACAGTGACCCTCAACTATCTTTAATTACTTATTTAACTTGTCGTAAGTTACAGTGGCTGATGTAGCTTCTCAATAATTATATAACAGAAAAATCGTTGCGTTTCAGATTTTAACTTCATGTAGCAAATAATACCATGAGCTTTAATTGACGATCGACACTGGTATTACGCAAAACGGGGGTGTGAAAGATGAGACTTCTGCAGTTCTGAGTGAAGCTTTATGCGCTGTAATGCGGCATCGAGTGCGTTCATTACCTTGTCAGTGTTTAGGCAGCGTCAGGGGGCGGCGGCCGGCGCAGCTCCACACAGCTCGCCGTCTCGGAAGCAACTCTCTCCTCGCTTCTCCTTACTACAATTTACCGAAGTTGGTTTAAAAAAAAGCTATCTGGCTGTGTTTTCAACTGACCAATCAGGGTCTCAATGTTAACCTTAAGCTCCGCCTACAAAAATTCTGTCTATACAATGAGAAACGTTATACTTTTCGTGGTGGGGCAATATTTTTAACGTTTGCAACGTAACAGAGACGCGAAAAAGTCTCACGCTAAAACTTGCAGCTGGTCTGGCCCTTTTAGTGTTATCGTAAGATCTATACTGTTCTTCTGGAGGGCTCTATCTTTTAACATGGGCTGGGGGAAGGTCCTGGCGGTCAGCCGGAGATATGGGTGTCCGTCCCTTATCCTAGGGCCTTCTAACTTAACACGGTTCTGCTCTCGGCTTCTGTTCTCGTGTCTTCCCTCGGAACTGCGTCTGTCTCACGGTGGGAAGGTATGACATACATTTAGGCGTTCTTGTGTTAGTCTGTGGTATTACATTTGCTCACTCGTTGATCGTATTACTTTGGTTAATTTAATGTCAGGTTTTATTCGGAACTGTGTGACATACTGTTGGATTTGCTATCATGTCAGGGTTTTCATGGAAGGTGTTGGATTTGCCTGACACCTTACAGTTGCCTACAACAATAGTGTCTCCCACCAAGTACGGGCGCCAACTGCGAGGTTTCGCCTGATTTCATGCAGCACTACATTGCGTACCTACCAGGCAATGAGGAAGCCCCTGCAGCGTTTTCAAAAATTGGCTCAAATGGCTCTGAGCACTATGGGACTCAACACCTGAGGTCATCAGTCCCCTAGAAAAATGGCTCTGAGCACTATGGGACTTACCATCTATGGTCATCAGTCCCCTAGAACTGAGAACTACTTAAACCTAACTAACCTAAGGACATCACACAACACCCAGTCATCACGAGGCAGAGAAAATCCCTGACCCCGCCGGGAATCGAACCCGGGAACCCGGGCGTGGGAGTCCCCTAGAACTTAGAACTACGTAAACCTAACTAACCTAAGGACATCACATACATGCATGCCGAGGGAGGATTCGAACCTGCGGCCGTAGCAGTGGCGCTGTTCCGGAATGAAGTGCCTACAACCGCTCGGCCCCCGCGGCCGGCGTAGCGTTTTCGATGGGAAGTGTTTGATCACCCACGAGACAGGTCGGAGTAGGCTCCCTCCGAAGTTCATCTCTACTCACATGAAGACAAGATTTCGGCGCAGACAACGAACTGTTGACCAGCGTAGAGAAGTGGCAATAAGCATAGGTGACTGCCTTCTATAACGAGGACATTGGAAAGTTGGTACAGGCAACGGCAGATGTCTAAGTCGAAGCGACTACGTAGAGAAGTGGCTGAAAGGTGTAGCAACCTGTTGTAAATGAAACATTTTTGATTTTCAGTGCGGTTTGCATTTCGCGGCCGATCCGACTTTACATTCCGAATAGCCCTCGTAGATACAGGATTCACGTAGATATCTCATGTCAAAACAATGGAGGGTGTACATTCAGGAAAGACCAAACCAATAAGGTGTTGCAAATACATTTGTCGCGTTTCCTGCCGGATAACATTTTTAACTCCCACAATATTTCTCGAAACATTTCACATCTTCAGGTGGTCGGACGGGGGAGAGGATTAGTTAAACTAGGGTGAATAGACTATTAGACAAGGTGAACCTGGTCTGGGAATAGGGAGGTTGGTACATTTAGATGGAAGATGAAGTATACGTCTAGGGGTATTTATTGAAGCGCTGGGAACGTTTAAAAGGCTGGATGATTTGCAAGGCTGTTGTAACAAATTGTTTAATATCTTTGGTTGATAGAGAAATATGAAAAGAGGTGTTGGGGTGAAGTGGGGATAAACTGCAATCGATGGGGGCAGTCATCCCTTGTCTCGTAGGAGGCTTTGCTGATGTTAGAGCATGTGTTGTGAAGTTGATTACACATATTAGATGTAGGAGGCAAGTTGTATATGACCTGTCTGCACTGCGGCTTTTGTGGGAACTAAGTTTTGAAAAGTTTTGAGGAGGCGTGGTCGACGACACATCAGCGCCCTCCGCAGTTGTGCTCCTTCCGCAAGCTCCTCTTCTGTGTCACTCTCGAAGACCAGAGATAAAGCTCGACGATTATATCTTCGTTTTGTTAAAGCTGGCCATCGAATTATGCTGTTTTATGTTCAGCTGCTGTTGATTTCGGAGTTCTACTTCTGTTATTCTAAAGGTCTACAGGCAGCACGGCATCCTTAACAGGCTTTGTATTATGATTTTTTTAAATAACATGGAGTGAGTTCTGCTTTAGTGTGTGAAACCTCCCCCTAGTATGTAAAGAATGACAGTGCTGGAAAACCTCTATCTTATTTGATTTTCAAACAGCTGAGCAGAACTGAACGTACTCAGACATTTCGCTCTTTACTTATTCTGATCAACACTAAACTGACACACAATATTTTTAGCGCAACGCAATCTGACTTTCAATAAGCCCTACAAAAGAATGGCCCTGACTAACAATAACGTATACCTTTCAAGAATTACTTACCTCACAAAAATCTTCGTTACTCGAACTACTGCAATACAGCGAGCGCCAATATTGCCAGCTAAATAAAAGATTCTAACTACTGAAGGCACTAACTACTGATAGGCATAGATAGCAAATGAAAGATTTTGATAGAGAACAAACAATGTATTTACCTTAATAGTGTTCAAAAGTCATCATGTATATATCAGTTCATGATATCCAGTTTATCAAATTTACTCTCTCTGACGGACACACGTCCAGATCGTCCGCTCTCGAAATTCTGCCACCTCTCTCCCCACATCCACCACTGCTGGCGGCTCACCTCCAACTGCCCAACGCTACGCGCTGTTCACAACAATGAGTCCAACCAGCCACAGACTGCACGCACCACAGCCAGTGATTTTCATACAGAGCGCTACGTGGCGTTGCCAACATAAAAACCTAAACAGCCTACTTATATGTGCAAGGCTAAATGAGCTGCCGCAATAGATATTTGTTCGTATGGCTTTTATTTAAAGGGTCTCGCTGAGGGGCTACGGCCGTAAACACTGTCAACACATAACATAAGATAGTAAATTAGTTCGTATGGATGCATAACATTATTTTCACTCGAAATATGTATGTGTTTGCCGCTGATGTACGAAGGAAGATATTATGTACAAATTACTGCATTTATCCGTTTCTACCAATCGTATACTCAAACATACACGAAGTAACGGAAATAGGAAAGGAAGACGGAATAGAACACTGCCACGGATACGTATGGCAGCCTGATCAAGATAATATTCAAACGACCAGGATGCGTAGCTTTGCTGTCATGAAGCATTACTGTGGTAACGCTACGTTACCTATGACGTCACACCAGGAACATCCAGCGCACTGTCTACTGCAGGGGAGTCACGTGTAGCGGGGCACTAAATGTTTACGAGGGCAGCCGAGTCGTGCAGCAGGCATTTGAATATTCTGCCGAGCCGGGGCTGCGTTGCGTGTTGGCTGCTCCTTCGCGGGGAGGCAGCGCATTCAGGCGTTCGAGCTAATCCCATTATTTACGGCACTTCATTAGCAAGTACGTGACCTCGATTCTGGGGGCGTGCCTGCGGTTAACATCAGGAACACGCGGCTCTGGAAGAGAACCTCCAGTTGTACGGGCCGTCTTTGAGATGTTCTCGAGTGCAACCTGTAATCATAAGTGCGTTGTGTGGTCGAGAGATCTTCTTCGGACTTTAGGCAACCGCCAGTTTTGGAGTCAACAACACGGTAGAAAGAGTACAAACAAGCAACAAGTGATTCTTAAGTATGTGTTAGGGGAAAGGTCACCTACAGCAAATTACGTTTTCTCGTTAACTCAGTGGAACACACACAATCACACAGACGCCTCATTCCTATCCTCGCTCACACCTTGCAGTACTTATACTGCAAACCACTCATGGATTTAAACACATCAATCAGCACAAAGGACGTAAAAGTCACAATTGAAACAAAGCATAACACAGCGCCTGGGCATGACTCCACTGCATATCATCACCTTAAGGAATGCTATCCCTCGTTCCTGGAACTCGTAGCAACTGTCTATAACGCCATAGTGTCCCCATAGCAGTTTAACATCCTCCTCTTCCTAAAATCCAGTAAACCTTCTAACGACCTATGACCCTTACCTCAGTCTTCAGCTAGGTCCTCGAATCCATCTTCTCCCAACGCCTCTACAGTCAATTTGCCCGACACCGAACTCTTTCTTCACGCAGGACGACTTTCGGTCGAACTTTTCAACAAATGATCACAAATCCACTTCCTCAAAAAAAAAAAAAAAAAAAAAAAAATTTCAAATGGCTCTAAGCGATATTGGACTTCACATCTGAGGTCATCAGTCCCCTAGACTAACCCATGGACATCACACACATCCACGCCCGAAGCAGGATTCGAACCTGCGACCGTAGCGGCAGCGCGGTTCCGGACTGAAGCACCTAGAACCGCTCGGTCACAGCTGCCGGCTCCACTTCCTCAACCAACAACAAAAGTGTCAGCGCCTAGTCCTCCTCCTCCTAGAGTCCGAAAAAGTCTCCGACAGTGCATGGAATCCAGGCTCCTGTTCTAACGCTTCCAAGCAAATACATCTGGGTAACTGCATCGTTCCACACTAACTTGGCGTCCTCCCACATTTTCCTCCACTTTTAAGTGAGCTTCAAGCATCCGCCTTGTCACCGCACCATCATCCTCCACATACAGACAACATCCAGCGGTAATGTGCTGACAAGACGGTCTTCATGTCATCCATCTCACTCTTCATGGATCTCAATGATCCCTCCAACTGGATCTCAACAATCTCATCTACTGGTAACCAAACGTATCCCTCCATCAATCCCGCAAAATGTAATGCAGTAATAATAGATAAAATTATCCGTCCATTCCGTCACCAGATCTTCACATAACAATCCACAGTTGTCCAATACAATCACCCAAAACACTAAAATATTCCAGGCTAACGTGGTATAATAAACTATCTCGAAATCGTTACCCACTAACCACCCAAAAGAAGTCCCACTATTTGGTAAAAATAATAATTGGCCCAACATGGACACTACATCCCAGGACCACTGCCGGTACATGTAAGACCCTCAGCAACCCTATTCCTACCTACGAAAATGTACAATGGTGTGTAAAACTTAAGGTCGAAAGTAACTTTCTCATGATGCGTCGCTGTCAAGTACTATAGCTCTATGAAACTTGGACCATACACAGAAAGAACTATCACAATATACGAAAGAAGGTAACAGAAAGAAACACCAAATGAGACGAACGGAAATGACACTTTTATTGAAACACAAGAATTGCGCTGAAGTCACCGTGACACTTCAGAACGCAGGACATGGTTCTCAATAGCGTGTCTGACCACCACGGTCGGCACTGCCTGCTCTGCAACGTGCTGCAGTCAGCGCGATTCGCAACTGCTGGAACTTGTTTGGTGCACGTGGAAGAGCTGCAGTACCTCTGCATAAAGCATCCCATACGTTCTCGATGGGCTTTAAATTGGGAGAAAAGGCAGGCCAGTTCGTTCCCCGGATGTCTCATCGTTCCAAGAGCTCCCCCAGCTGCTCTGCGACGCCGCCGCCCATTGTCATCCATAAAAATGAAGTCAGCGTCTAATGCATCCCTAAAAAGACGCGCATTGGGAAGGAGTACTGTGTCGCAATAACACTTGACCGGTGAGTGCTCTGTGTTTCAGAAATTTGGAAGTCAGTACAACCGTCAAACATTGTGGCTCCCCACACCACAACACCTGCACCACCAGAACAATAAAGTTCGACAATGTTCCTGGGTCCCCACATATCGCCATATGAGGGAACGTCCTAGTCACACTGAATCTACTCTCATCTGAGGAAAGCATGCGACCCCTCTCCTCCTTGGTCCAGTCCCTATGCTCCTGGCACCACCGCGAACGGAGTCGCCGACGTGCGAGTGTCAACGGAACACAACGTATTAGTCGTTTGGCAAAGAGGCCACCCCTATGCAGTTGATCGTGAGAACCTGTGCTTTGCAGTCCTTTTAAATATACTTGCAGCCGCACCCGCTGTTAGACCTGGATCCCTTCTCACTTGTTGCACAGTGTAGCGGTCATCTCCTGCAGTAGTTGACGGTGATGGTCCTTTGAGCAGCACAGCTTGTGGCTCGCAATGCTCCACACGCAGGTGGAGCAATGTTGCTGGTAATACCAAATTCCTGAGCTACAGTCGCCGCACTTCGCCCTTCTTGGCCGTGTCAAGTCGAGCAAACGTTGTCTCCTGGCCATGTCGTAATGAAGACCATCGCCACAGTCGCTAATTGACAAAACTTCTCCAGTTCCTTCAGCTGCCTCGTTTTGCTGGGCCAGCCCCATTTGTGACCCCACTTCAGACGCGAGCTGCTAGATTCGAACAAACGTCAAGTGTTACAAAGGTGCTTCGGGAACTCGAATGGGAATCCGTGGAGGGAGGGCGACGTTCTTTTCGAGGAACGCTATTGAGAAAATTTAGAGAAACTACATTTGAAGCTGACTGCAGAACGATTCCGTTGCTTCCAACATACATCACGCGTAAGGATCATGAGGATAAGGTACGAGAAATTAGTGTTCATATGGAGGCATTTAGACAGTCGTCATTGCCCCACTCTGTTTACGAGGGGAAGGAAATGACCAGTAGTGGTACGAGCTACCGTCTGCCACGCGCCGTACTGTGGACTGCGTAGTATCTACTGAAATCTCCCCTTAGAAAAATTTGTGAATTACTGTACTGGTAAACTTCTACGTTATTTGATACAGAGACAGCTGAGTAAAACTGAACGTACTCAGACATTTCTCTCTTTATTTATTCTGATCAACACTAAACTGACACACAATATTTTTTTTTTTTTTTTTTTTTTTTTAGCGCGACGCAATCTGACTTTCAATAATCCCTACAAAAGAATAGCCCTGACTAACAATAACCTATACCTTTCATGAATCACTTACCTCACAAAAATCTTCGTTACTCGAGCTACTGCAATACAGCGAGCGCCAATCCTGCCAGCTAAATAAAAGATTCCAATTAATGAAGGCACTAACTACTGATGGGCATAGTTAGCAAATTAAAGATTTTGATGGAGAACAAGCAATGTATTTACCTTAATAGTGTTCAAAGGTCAATATATAAACAAAGGTGATGTGACTTACCAAAAGAAAGCGCTGGCAGGTCGATAGACACACAAATAAACACAAACATACACACAAAACTCTAGCTTTCGCAACCAACGTCTGCTTCGCCAGGAAAGAAACTCTTTGCCTTTGAATATATCTGTATATGTGTGGATGGATATGTATGTGTGTGCGAGTGTATACCCATCCTTTTTTCCCCCTAAGGTAAGTCTTTCCGCTCCCGGGATTGGAATGACACCTTACCCTCTCCCTTAAAACCCACATCCTTTCGTCTTTCCCTCTCCTTCCCTCCTTCCCTCTTTCCTGACGAAGCAGCCGTTGGTTGCGAAAGCTAGAATTTTGTGTGTATGTTTGTGTTTATTTGTGTGTCTATCGACCTGCCAGAGCTTTCTTTTGGTAAGTCACATCACCTTTGTTTTTAGATATATTTTTCCCACGTGGAATGTTTCCCTCTATTATTAATATATATATATATATATATATATATATATATATATATATATATATATATATATATATATAAGTGCATGACATCCAATCTTACAAATTTCCTTTTTCTGACGGACACACGTCCAGACCGTCCGCTCTCAAAATTCTGCCATTTCACTCCTCACATCCACCACTGCTGGCGGCTCACCTCCAACTGCGCAACGCTACGCGCTGTTAACATCCAGCTGCCCAACGCTACAACAGCGAATATTACAACAATGGCAACCAGCCACAGACTGCACACAGCACAGTCAGTGATTTTCATACAGAGCGCTACATGGCGTTACCAACATAAAAACCTAAACAGCCTACTTACACTATGGAGATGTAGATTAGGCTCTATAGACATGCTGACCTCTCGCTATTTGACGTCCAACTTTCTGCGCACTATTGGGAGACCTACTTCATCTATTTCGTCCTTAAGTTTTGCGGACCAATGTAGCGCGGAGATTTGCTCCTCCCACATTTTATGCCGGCCACTGTGGCCCAGTGGTTCTAGGCGCTTCAGACTGGAACCGCGCGACCGCTACGGTCGCAGGTTCTAATCCTGCCTCGGGCGTGGATGTGTGTGATGTCCTTAGGTTAGTTAGGTTTACGTAGTTCTAAGTTCTAGGGGACTGATGACTTCAGATGTTAAGTCCCATAGTGCTCAGAGCCATTTGAACCATTTACTTATAGCTGAGTTCGACCCCCGGTGGCAGCTACGTAATTTGATACTTATTTGTTGCCAGTTTGATTTTCAGAGGCCGTACTATTAATCAGTGAAATGAACATTCTCTTGTCGCTATAAAAACCTCATCTCTGTGCATTAAGGTATCTACATTCCAAACGCACTGTAGGGCATTGAAGTGTCCCAATAGAATTCCTTCCTTTTGTCTATGTCTGTTTCATACTGAAAACATAGTTGCTGAAAGACCGCGTTTTTCCAAAGCCCATGTGTTCCTTAGTCAAATCGCATCTGAAATATTTCGGAGACTTTTATTTACTATTTTAACACTTGATTTATCAGCTGCATTCAGCAGTCTAAGCCTCTGTTGTTACTCAGCTTTCTTACAGAATCTACCACTAGCCATTACTAATGGCGGCTGACTGGATGAATGTGCGACACGAATGAGGTTTGGTGGCAGTTAAGCGCCGCCATTCTTCCGGAAAGTGAGCAACGCCGCGTTGTTGGTGTAGACAAGGAAAGTGAAGCACCGGAGAGCCGCTGGGCTCGGAGCATAAAGTTCGGTGAAAGCGGAACTTGGAGCAGAAGAAGAAGGTGCTCCCACTGGTAGGGTTCTTGTGTCCCGTGTCCGCTTGCTTCCAACGCACCTTTCCACGCTTTTCTTTATCTCTGATGAAAGGAGAACCACAGAACAGAGGCAGCTACTGGGAAGAAACATGCTGGAGAGCTACGGCAAGTAACAACTACTTGCCATAGTCCGACGGAACGACAATAGTCACCCTTTTTGTGTGTAGATGAAGTACATACAGTTAAAAAAACGATACATAGCTTGTGAGCTGCTCTTTTCTTATTTGCATTTAATAAACTACTGAACGTTTTAGATCAGAGGTTTCCTACGTCTCTAGCTATGCGGACCAACTATGTTGTGAGAAAAGCTTAGAGGCCCAATAAATATACAAGCACGAAATACAAATACACACAAACAGTTATATTTATATCTGTTTGTGTGTATTTATTGGGCCTCTAAGCTTTTCTCACAAAATAGGTGGTCCATCTGCACATAAGTTATATCAGTAGGTGTAATCAGTGGAACATACCATATGACAAGGACCTAAAAGTATATTTATGTATATTTTTCATAAAGGAAGATTTTTATTGTATTCATTTAGCTGTTACAACGCTATGAAAACTCGAAACTGATTGGTCAATGTTAAAAACACTCAGTGGGATATTTGACCTTGTTTGTCCACCGCCTGAGCCGGCCGCAGTGACCGAGTGCTTCTAGGCGCTTCAGTCCGGAACCGCGCTGCTGCTACGGTCGCAAGTTCGAATCCTTCCTCGGGGATGGATGTGTGTGATGTCCTTATGTTTGTTAGGTGAAGTCCCATAGTGCTCAGAGCCATTTGAACCATTTAACTAGATTACCTTCAGAAACAACAAGTGTGAGTTCCGGAACAGTAAAATGGTTCAAATGGCTCTGAGCACTATGGCACTTAACATCTATGGTCATCAGTCCCCTAGAACTTAGAACTACTTAAACCTAACTAACCTAAGGACATCACACAACGCCCAGCCATCACGAGGCAGAGAAAATCCCTGACCCCGCCAGGAATCGAACCCGGGAACCCGGGCGTGGGAAGCGAGAACGCTACCGCACGACCACGAGCTGCGGACTCCAGAACAGTAGTGACCGTCGTATAGTATTTGTGTGAAGGTGATGGTTTACTTTGCTTCGCGTGACTGACAGGCCTCACTCGGCCATGGTCTTGCATGGGGCGTGCGAGGCAATCGCCTTGTGCTATATTTGCCGTTTCGCCGTTATTTGTCCACCTTCCATGCATAGCTTCCCGGCGTCGGACAAGTATCACCGTCCCCGCGATGTAGACGTCAACATCGTTGCATTGAACCCTTGAGGAAAATCTGTCTAGGAGTATGTACCAAGTAAATTAAAACGCAAAATTTTACCTAGAGAAAAAAAAAAAAAAAGAAATGTAACTTACGATCTCTATCTCGTATCGTTCGCTGGTTGCGCGCGAAAATTGCCAGTTATCGTCAAGCACCCAGTGTCTAAACACGTGTCAGGTGTTTAAACAGGGCCATAAGGCTTTTACGGCCATTACTGTTAATTCTCTCGAGGACCAGGTTAGTGATTCGGATTGTAATTAGCCTTACGAAACGGCAGTTATTATCTACGTTTCGGCCTCCGCCCGGTTGCCGTGTATAAACACTCGGTTTCAAGGACATCTTGAATTAGCAGTGCGTCCGTGGCGGAACGATAACGAGGATACTTTACGGTAACGACTACGCTAAAGGCTTCCTGGACCAATTTCACCACCCAGCTGAAACAAAGTTGTTAAGTGTTCGCCTTCGAAACGCGAGATTTCGGAAATAAATCCGTAAAGGAAATTTATTGTATCCTTTGCGAAGTAGCCGGAGTTGTGTCTACGGAGTATTTTTTTCGAAATACCTTATTGCCCTTAATGGACAGATTTAGAAAACGTCTTCACGGAGAACTCTACGCCTAGCGTCTATGGCTCATCTACTTTTAACAAAT
Source organism: Schistocerca serialis cubense (assembly GCF_023864345.2). Lineage (NCBI taxonomy): Eukaryota > Metazoa > Arthropoda > Insecta > Orthoptera > Acrididae > Schistocerca > Schistocerca serialis. The sequence goes on from NC_064641.1 coordinate 18,290,655, forward strand.
GAGTTCGTTACCGGTAAGCTGTTACAGTTGTGTGTGTGCATCTGCATCACCGATTCAGTTTTCTGTAAGTTTATAATAAACACAAAAGAGACACGCAGCAGAGACTTTCGTCATCAGTAATATTTCTCCTTCACTATTTTCAAGTCTGCCATCGCTGAGGTAACCTTCCGATTCCGTGTGGGTTGCCGGTGAGGCAACTAACACGTCGAGCCATTTTCGGAGCCCATTTTCATCCGAAGGGGATGTTCGTTGAAGGTTACTCGAGAGAGAGCGGGAAAGGTGAAAATCTGAGGGCACAAGATCAGGTAAATAAGGTGGGTGCCGAATGACTTCCCAACGCTACTCCGGTATAGTGCTTTTTGTCAGTGAAGATGAATACGAGCGGGCTTTACCGTTGAGTAGCACCACTTCACGAAGTCTTCCTGGACGTTGTTCTTGGACTGTGTCGCCAAGTGGTCTCAGCTGTCGACAACAAATGTCAGCAGTGGTGGTTACACCTCGGTGTTCCACACTTACTGTTCCTGGGTAAGCGCTGGTCTTTATGCGGAGAGTTGCTTCTACGTTTGGGCTCAAGCATTCCTTTCTTTTCCTTATGTTAGTACAGAGACACCATTGACGATAAAGGACAGGAATCGTCGGTGTTGCCCACGAGCCAACTGGTGAAGAGCAAGCGGAAATACACGTATGGCCACCAGCTGATTTTCGTATTTTTTGGCTTAGAGCATGTGGTACTCACGCACCCACTTTTTGAACCCTCGCCCTTGCATACAAATGTCGCAAGACGGTGGAGTGATGACAGTTCATCACATCTCTGTTACCAAAATGGTACTGAAACAGAGGATGACAGACTAAAGGCCGAAATACTAAATGTCTTTTTTCAAAGCTATTTTACAGAGGAAGACCGCACTTTAGTCCTCTCTCTAGATTGTCGCACAGATGACAAAATGGTAGATATCGAAATAGATGACAGAGGGATAGAAAAACAATTAAAATCGCTCAAAAGAGGAAAGGCCACTGCACCTGATGGGATGCCAGCTCGATTTTACACAGAGTACGCGAAGGAACTTGCCCCCCTTCTTGCAGCGGTGTACCGTAGGTGTCTAGAAGAGCGTAGCGTTCCAAAGGATTGGAAAAGGGCACAGGTCATTCCCATTTTCAAGAAGGGACGTCGAACAGATGTGCAGAACTATAGACCTATATCTCTAACGTCGATCAGTTGTAGAATTTTGGAACACGTATTATGTTTCAGTATAATGACTTTTCTGGAGACTAGAAATCTACTCTGTAGGAATCAGCATGGGTTTCGAAAAAGACGATCGTGTGAAACCCAGCTCGCGCTATTCGTCCACGAGACTCAGAGGGCCGTAGACACGGGTTCGCAGGTAGATGCCGTGTTTCTTGACTTCCGCAAGGCGTTCGATACAGTTCCCACAGTCGTTTAATGAACAAAGTAAGAGCATATGGACTATCAGACCAATTGTGTGATCGGATTGAAGAGTTCCTAGATAACAGAACGCAGCATGTCATTCTCAATGGAGACAAGTCTTCCGAAGTAAGAGTGATTTCAGGTGTGCCGCAGTGGAGTGTCGTAGGACCGTTGCTATTCACAATATACATAAATGACCTAGTGGATGACATCGGAAGTTCACTGAGGCTTTTTGCGGATGATGCTGTAGTATATCGAGAGGTTGTAACAATGGAAAATTGTACTGAAATGCAGGAGGATCTGCAGCGAATTGACGCATGGTGCAGGGAATGGCAATTGAATCTCAATGTAGACAAGTGTAATGTGCTGCGAATACATAGAAAGAAAGATCCTTTATCATTTAGCTACAATATAGCAGGTCAGCAGCTGGAAGCAGTTAATTCCATAAATTATCTGGGAGTAGGCATTATGAGTGATTTAAAATGGAGTGACCATATAAAATTAATCGTAGGTAAAGCAGATGCCAGACTGAGAAACATTGGAAGAACCCTAAGGAAATACAGTCCTAAAACAAAGGAAGTAGGTTACAGTACGCCTGTTCGCCCACTGCTTGAATACTGCTCAGCAGTGTGGGATCCGTGCCAGATAGGGTTGATCGAAGAGATAGAGAAGATCCAACGGAGAGCAGCGCGCTTCGTTACAGGATCATTTTGTAATTGGGAAAGCGTTACGGAGATGACAGATAAACTCCAGTGGAAGACTCTGCAGGAGAGACGCTCAGTAGCTCGGTACGGGCTTTTGTTGAAGTTTCGAGAACATACCTTCACCGAGAAGTCAAGTAGTATATTGCTCCCTCCTACGTATATCTCGGGAAGAGACCATGAGGATAAAATCAGAGAGATTAGAGCCCACACAGAGGCATACCGACAATCCTTCTTTCCAAGAACAATACGAGACTGGAATAGAAGGGAGAACCGATAGAGGTACTCAGGGTACCCTCCGTCACACACCGTCAGGTGGCTTGCGAAGTATGGATGTAGATGTAGATGTAGATCTGCCAGCTCTCGAGTACACTTAAGTGGACCATTGTGGATTAATGCGTTTAAAAGATTTTCATCTAACCCCGAAGGTCTTCCTGAACGTGGAAATAACTAATGTCAAAAACAACCCACCTTAAAACGAAGAAACCATTTTCTAGCCCTTCTGTCACCAGCGGCATTATCCCCGTACACAGCGCAAATGTTTCTGCCCGAATACGCTGCGACCACCTGTCTATCGAACTCAAACAGAGGAATACGTCGGAACTGATCCGATTTCTCTACTTGGCACTCCATTTTCTATCGTCCATAGTTACACTCGCTATCTCCAAATGACAAAATGATAATATGTAGCCGGCCGCTGTGACCGAGCGGTTCTAGGCGCTTCAGTCTGGAACCACGCTGCTGCTGCAGTCGCAGGTTCGAATCCTGCCTCGGGCATGGATGTGTGTGATATCCTTAGTTTAGTTAGGTTTAAGTCGTTCTAAGTCTAGGGGACTGATGAGCTCAGATGTTAAGTCCCATAGTGCTTGGAGCCATCTGAACCATTTGATAATATGTAGACTGAGATAGCAACAGCGACCCGGAAATAAAATAAGTCAGTCGACAGATAAACCCATAGCAATCGGAATACCAACATGCAAAACAAAAACGCTGCGAACTTACGCACCAACCTAATAGTAACAAAAGTCAGAGAAATGTACACAGATAAAAATGTATGCATGGCAATGGTTATGAAAAGCCATCAACAGCTGAGTGATTTCTAACTAAACTTTGTAACATCTGGCCCCAAACATGGAGTTGTGTAAGAAACAGAAGTTAGTACTGAAAGCTCTCTCTTATTCTTAACTTTCTTATTTCCTTGGAAGAAAGGTTAGTTTTTAACGTCCCGTCAACACCGGTGTTATTAAAGACGGAGCAAAAGCTCGGAATGTTTCAAGGGTGGGAAAGGAAATCGCCCATGTCCTTTTGAAAGGAACCTTCCGATACCTTCCTCGAGTTATTTAGGGAAATCACGGAAAACCTAAATCTGCTTGCAGAACGACATTTTCACTCTGCAGCGCAGTGTGCGCTGATATGAAACTTCCTGACAGATTAAAACTGTGTGCCGGACCGAGACTCGAACTCCGGACTTTTGCCTTTCGCGGGCAGGTGCTCTACCAATTGAGCTACCCAAGCACGACCCTTGACCTGTCCTCACAGCTTTATTTCTGCCAGTACCTCGTCTCCTGCCTCCCACACTTCACAGAAGCTCTTCTGCGAACCTTTCAGAACTAATCTGTCAGGAAGTTTCATATCAGCGCACACTCAGCTGCAGATTGAAAATCTCATTCTGGAAACATCCCCCAGGCTGTGGCTAAGCCATGTCTCCGCAATACCCTTTCTTTCAGGACTGCTAGTTCTGCGAGGTTCGCCGAAGAGCTTCTGTAAAGTTTGGAAGGTAGGAGACGAGGTACTGGCAGAAGTAAAGCTGTGAGGACGGGTCGTGAGTGTGCTTGGGTAGCTCAGTTGGTAGAGCACTTGCCCGCGAAAGGTAAAGGTCCCGAATTCGAGTCTCGGTCCGCCAGACCTTTTTAATCTGTCAGGAAGTTTCAATCTAAATCCGGATGGCCGGACGCAGATTTGAACCGGCGTCCTTCCGAATGCGAGTCCAGCATGCAACCGACTGCACCAATTAGCTCGGCGTTATTCTCTTCTAAATATTTAAAAAAATATGAGAAACGATTTTTGTTGGTGACAGTTCTACTATTTAAAAGATTGCTGTTGTATTTATGTACTTTTATTTTCACAAGTGAAACGTAGTGTCTCGGTATCAATTGCTCTTAAAATAGAAAATTTCTTATTGGTGCTCAGAACCAGTCAGTCCCCTAGTACGGCACCTAGAAAGTTGTTTATTTTTTAAGTTATCTCATAATTTATTTGCAATGATTAGGTGAGCAGCATGATTGTGTAGTCTCAAAATATTTTCTCAGTTTCTTAGATACAAGTTAGTTATGTATAAAAAGAGATACATTCTCTTTTTTTTAATCTCCTGACAAAAGTGAGGTTTGGCTCGTAGAAAGTTCGACATTTCTACCCTTCATTTGCATATCCAAGGACGTAGTGCACTTTTTGCCAGTTTGACATTTGTCAGATACCACCTTCAGACCCGGCCCTATTTTAAAGGCCAGCAGTGTATTATGCCAATTGAAAATGATTGAAAACACAAAACGAATCTTCGCATTAATAAAGTTATATAAAAAGTGTCTGGTTGCCACATATATTCAAGTAATTAGTTATGGTGACGCTCTCGTACTAGTCCGGACCGCGTTGTGATTAATACTTACAGCTTTGCGATACTACTCCGTTCTGGCTTTGTTTACAGTTCCCGCATACTGTTACAACACTTCACGAGGACAAAGTCGACCTTCGCCCATTTCGTACGCACGGTATGGTTCAGCTGGCCCTGAAAGCGGGAGCGGTGTGCCACACTGGGGCGGCGTGTTTCCCACGCCACGCTGGCGTTCGCTCCCCACCCTTGCTGTTATCACGTGCTGTGGCGGTAATGAGGCATTCGTCGGGAGCCAGCGCTCAAGGTCACGCCGTGTGGCGCGGCTGCCCCGCTCACGTTTTAATTCGCTCTGCCGCCAACGTCACCCGGATGCCCGCAAATCCGTTTTGTGCGCGCCCGTCGCCAGAGCAACTTCTTTGTTTATGGTGTGTGTTTTGGCAGACCAATTCACTGTGTTTAGATGCGGCACGTCTTCCGAAAGACGAAAACCGAATTTCGGAAACCGTTTTTCGCTGTCGTGTTTACACGTTAAGGGCTGAAGTGGATTTGCTAGCCCAGTCAAATATGACGTCTGGAAAGAGTTGTTGCAGTTCCTGATTTAGTCAGCATAATGTCTGTTTCTCTTCACTAAAATATAGGATGTAGACCGTTTCGTGCTCACAAGGGGAGGCCGCCAATTGCGAAATTCAGATTCGATTCATACTGCGCATAGTAAAAGCTCATGGCCAGAGGTGTAATGTGGCAAAGCACCAAGATGCACTTCTCAGCCGTTGTCGAGAAAATCGACAGTTAAAAGAAACCGTTGTAGTGAAATACTCTCTACGATTAGTAATTATCTACAGCGTCGTGGCGCAGCGGTAAGCGCTCTGGTTCGTAATCCGAAGGTCGTCGGATCGAATCTCGCGCTATGCAACCTTTTTATTTAGTATTTGTTTTTTATAATTCAAATATATATATATATATAATTCCCGGCAATCAGTTGCAACAATTATGCATATAATAAGTTGTTGAAAGTCGTTTGTCGTGGAAAAACTGGCGACTTCGAACATCATTATGTTTTCCGCAAACAAAGTTGTATTTCACAAATGTTATTAATTGTCTTCATAATGTTAACCACGCATAGTTAGCGGAAGACGTAGAAACGATATTCCGAAACGAATACGTATAGCGTAAGTCAAACGTTAGAATTAGAATAGAGACCCCACGAACACAAATTTGCTGTGGCAGGTATGAAATATAAACTCCGTTACTCGCTCGTTACACTTGAATGAAAGATGTTGAATGGGCCGAAACGAGCCGCCGCATAACAGCGTAGTTGCCTGCTAACTTCGAAAGAAGGTAGATGCAGTCCCTAGCGCAACTTATAACATTGTCGAAAATCAGTGCGGACGGGAGAGCTTTGGTACACCCTGTTAAAAAAAACGGAAAAATGGAGGCGGTACAATTGGAGAGCGATCCGCCTTCACCAACATGCATAAGCAATTCATTAATACTTTATATATATATATATATATATTTGAATTACAAAAAACTAATAATAAAAAAAATGTTGCATGGCGCGAGATTCAATCCGGCGCCCTGCGGATTACTAACCAGAGCGCTTACCGCTGCGCCACGACGCTGTAGATAATTACTAATCTTCGAGAGAATTTCACCACAACGGTTTCTTTTAACTATCGATTTTCTCGACAACGGCTGAGAAGTGCATCTTGGTGCTTTGCCACATTACACACCTCTGGCCATGATCTTTTATTATGCGCAGTATGAATCGAATCTGAATTTCACAATTGGCGGCCTTCCCTTGTCAGTCTAATATTTGCACTTCTCCTTCATTGCAACATTTACATATTAGCTGACTATTTGTAGGTGTGTGTTCTGGCAGACTAGTTCGCTATATTTACATGCGACACATCTTCCAAAAGACGAAAACCGAATTTCGGAAACCATTTTTCGCTATCGTATTTACATGAAGCGGATTTCGGCCGGAGTGACCGAGCGGTTCTAGGCGCTACAATCTGGAACCGCGCGACCGCTACGGTCGCAGGTTCGAACCCTGCCTCGGGCATGGATGTGTGTGATGTCCTTAGGTTGGTTAGGTTTAAGTAGTTCTAAGTTCTAGGGGACTGATGACCTCAGAAGCAAAGTCCCATAGTGCTCAGAGCCATTTGAACCATTTTGAAGCGGATTTGGTATCCCAGTCAAATACCGTGCGTGGGAAACAACTGTTCCATTTTTCTGATTTAGTCAGCACAATCTTCGTTTCTTTTCATTTAAATACTAGATGTAAACAGTTTCATGCTCAGTCTAATATTTACGCTTCTCCTTCACTGCCCCACGTCCATATTAGTCGTATATTTTGAAAACGAGACGTGAGATGACAATCCAAGTAGGTTTCAAAAACAGTTGTGCGTTTACATTGGAGTGAAAATCGGTGATGGAAGTAGAAAACCGACAGCTAGAAACAATTTTCCAGAATCGATTCTGAAGTGTTTTCAAGACGAACCAGAAAGAATATTGTGTAATCGCTTTACGAAATCCCGTTTAAGGAGGCCCATGCGAACAGTGATTGTCTGGCGCGTTGATCGATAATAACAACAAACAACCAAAGAGCCAGAAAATTGTAGAAATTCATCCATGTCTGGTTTTTCAAGATATCGTGCTCTCGATTCATATCCTCCACTTGTTAAATTTATTATTGATTCACTTTTCTGTTTCATTCACGAATGTACCGAACGAAAAACCATTGACTACTTGGCTCTCACTGTACTGTCCTTGGCGATGATTGGTTGGTTGATTTGGGGGAGCGAGGTCATCGGTCCCATCGGATTATGGAAGGATGGTTATAGGAAGTCGGCCGTTCCCTTTTCAGAGGAACCATTCCGGCATTCGCTTGATGCGATTTACGGAAATCGCGGAAAACCTAAATCAGGATGGCCGGACGCGGGTTTGAACCGTCGTCCTCTCGAATGCGAGTCCAGATTGGTAACCACTGCACCACTTCACTTGTTGCTCCTTGGTTAAATATAATACGGAAACTCAGTAGGTTTGCTTTTGTAGTGTCTGAATCCCTGCACAGCGCCATACAGTTGTGATATGCGTTTATCGAGAGAAACAAAGAACTACACAAAAACGCAAGCAAGGTTCTTTGCGGGTGCCAGAAGCGCATGTTCAGCGATTGTTCCACAATTTGTCAAGTCTGAAGCATGAGCCAAGCCCTTGCTAAGTGACATGATCAAATTTTGTAGTTAAAGTTCAATAAGTATAAAATGTTCAAAAATAATTTTGCAAGAAGCATGAAATTCGTTGTTTCAATTGTAAACAACGTCATCAAGACGAAAGGTAACACAGAAAACTATATTTCATCTACTGAAACACAGGTGGTAATCCTGTCGACAATTTGTGCCGAAACAGAAGTGAATCATAGTGTGGTTAGTCAATTGCTGATGCTGAAGAATATCGTCTAATGTTTCCTCTTACGACATTTACAATGGAAGCCATCAAACCTATATTTACAAACATTTCAAATGAAAACTTATGCATGAAATGACTATATGTCTACATATGTCTGCCTTGTAGCTACACATACATAAACTGAAGTTCCCCACGAGATATCTGTCTGTAGTTGTAAGTTTGAGCTAATCTCAGGAATCACTGTAGACATGTTGATTCAGTTTTGACTAATAGATAGACTGATTGGCAAGGAACGTTTGTGAACACAGGAGACAGACCTAAGGCCAGCCGACTGCAGTGCCCTGCCACGAGCAACCGACATCTTCCTAAACGACCTGAGTTCCAGGTTGTACGAGATACTAAGCGGATAAGATCATTTGAAATAGAGTTCATGGTTAAGGGGTGTGGAGGTAGAATGAGATTTTCAATCTGCAGCGGAGTGTGCGCTGATATGAAACTTCCTGGCAGATTAAAACTGTGTGCCGGACCGAGACTCGAACTCGGGACCTTTGCCTATCGCGCGGGCATGTGCTCTACCAACTGAGCTACCCAAGCACGACTCACGCCCCGTCCACACAGCTTTACTTCTGCCAGTACCTCGTCTCCTACCTTCCAAACTTTACAGAAGCTCTCCTGTGAACCTTGCAGAAGTAGCACTCCTGAAAGAAAGGATATTGCGGAGACATGGCTTAGCCACAGCCTGGGGGATGTTTTCAGAATGAGATTTTCACTCTTCTTCGGATTAGGGAAGGATGGGGAAGGAAGTCGGTCGTGTCCTGTAAAAGGAACCATCCCGGCATTTGCCTGAAGCGATTTAGGGAAACCACGGAATGGCCGGACGCGGGATTGAACCGTCGTCCTCCCGAATACCGGACAGGTCCGGCAAGGTTTGCAGAAGAGCTTGTGTGAAGTTTGGAAGGTAGGAGACGAGGTACTTGCAGAACTGAAACTGTGAAGATGGGTCGTGAGTCGTGTTTGGGTAGCTCGGATGGTAGAGCACTTGCCCTCGAGAGGCAAAGGTCCCGAGTTCGAGTCCCGGTCCGGCACACCGTTTTAATGTGCCGGGAAGTGCAAGGTAGCTCGCGTGGGACTTGTGGTAGTGTCGAGTGGCTGGCAAGTGGCTGTAGTTCGCGTCAAATTTCATTGCAGTCGTGTGGACCGCTGCCTTATGGTGCTGTACCTGGGCGGAATAGCAAGCGGCAGTAGCTCGTTCCGAACTGGCGCTGCAGTTGAGCGTACCTGGAGGCGCAGCAGTTCGCAGCTCCTACCATTGCCGCGCAGATGGAAAATGGAAATGAGCGTTTGGCGTCATTGGCCGGGAGTCCCCTTCCGGGGCAGGTCCGGCCGCCTTGGTGCAGGTCTTATTACATTGGACGCCACATTGGGCGACCTGCGCGCCGGATGGGGATGAAATGGCTATGAAGACAACACAACACCCAGTCCCTGAGCGGAGAAAATCCTCGGCCCAGCCAGGAATCGAACCCGCGCCCGTCGGACGGCAATCCGTCACTCAGCTATCGGGGCGGACGCTGGTCAGATGTGGCATTCTAAATATCAGTTAAATATGGAACACACAACACACTTGCCTCCTGAGCCCTGAGAACATTGATGGCGTACGTTGCCTGAATCGTTTATGTTACACGAAAGTGGTGATACTGAATCACCCAATGTTGGTCTCTGTATTTTAATCATAAATCTGCGTTGTTGCCCATGAACAAAATTACCACTATACCAAAAAAGCAGCCCACCTGTAGCTAAATTGTACTAACCGTGTGGAAGGTAGGAGACGAGGTACTTGCAGAACTGAAGCTGTGACGATGGGTCGTGAGTCGTGCTTGGGAAGCTCAGATGGTAGAGCACTTGGCCTGGAAAGACAAAGGTTCCGAGTTCGAGTCTCGGTCCGGCACACAGTCCTCCCTCGGGCATGGATGTGTGTGATGTCCTTAGGTTAGTTAGGATTAAGTAGTTCTAAGTTCTAGGCGGCCTGATGACCTCAGATGTTAAGTCCCATAGTGCTCACAGCCAATTGAACCATCGGCACTTCAAAATTGAAACAACTATGTACAGAGTTACTGGCCACATACATCTATTTACGCCACTCGCAACAGAGCACATGATTGCGGACTGGGTGCCACTACACTAGGTCTTTTTAATTTTGACATGCCTATGTATCAGTCTTCTAGTCTGTCACGTACCTGCCAATTAATGAGAAAGGGTATTCTTACTGCATTTTATGAAATAGGCGATAATCCGACTGTTGACATGTATAGATGATAACACTGATTACCAAAACACGTTATCGAGAGTAAATGTTATTATTGGCTATTTCGGCAAAGAATTTCATCTTGTCTAATCTATTATCACAGATCGTCGCTAGCGGCTCAGAATTAATATAGTAAAGAAAATGATGGCATTAGTGACCGCGAGACCCCGCGTGGGCTTGTTTGAACGAATGGCGCACGTGTTTCTACTTGATGCCACTTCGGCTACTCGCACGTGTATGTGATGAAAACGAGATGAAATGATAAGGACGACACGAACGCCCAGTCCCCGAGCGAAGAAACTCTTGTACTACCTGGCCGGCCCGAAATCCATAGGTTCTAAAAATATTTTAACCTAACACCTGACAATTTACGTCTTCTTCTTTTTCTTCTCTCTCTCCCTCTCTGCCCTCTCCCTCTCCCTCTCCCTCTCTCCCTCTCCCTCTCTCCCTCTACCTTTCTCTCTCTTTTCTTTCTTTTTGTTCCGAAGTCCCGACATTTACGTTCTTGTCTCGCCAATTTTTTAACACCATCAAGTCCGAGTTTTCTGCATATTGTACGTGGCACGCCAAGGTGCGAGCTATGCACCTCGGTGGGGCGCGCCGCGCCTCTTGCCCACAGCAGCCAGCAGCTCCACATACACACACACCGCGGTGCACCAGATCGCCCACATCGATAGCAGGCCAGCCAGCCACTCGCTAGCAGGCGCCGCCCGCCAGCGCTCTTACTTTCGCCTAAGCTGCCAGCCACTCGCAACTGGAGCACACACACAGCTACTGCAGCTGACTGTCGTCATTCGTACTGAGCGGGTAAAAGGAGACAGCGAGAGTCTAGCGCCGCTGACGTTGTACGAAATCTGACACAACTTGGTTCACCTCACAGAAGTCACAAAACAACAGGTTTAGCAAGAAAACTTAATTGTATAACGTTCCGTTCGCATATCATAACTATTTACAGCCATAACCCAGGCTGAGGTCACGTGAGATGTTCAGACAGTACGGCGTTACACACGACGCGATTTACCGGAGAATATGACCAGTTTGTAGTAACTGAAATCAGTATTGGCAGATAAATACGTCTCTTAGTGCACAGTGTAGTTGGAATATTTCACCGGCGATATATTGGTTCATTTGCAACGACAAGAAAACGAGCCACGTTCATCCCCCTGGCTCTACGCTTTGACTCACTGCGCTGAATCTGTTCCGTTTAGCTGCAGTAGACAACTGGTGCGGTGCATGACGTCTTCCCGCTTCAGCCAAATATATCTAAGGAATCTGTAAATGGATCAGATCGTTCCCGTGTTCAGGTAGTAAGTAAGGACTACACAAATAAAAACTTGAAATGCATAGTTTATGACAAATTGGTCGAATGAAGGGAAACGTAAGAGGAAGTACGTAAGTATTAAACCCGTAAACATTAGAAGTTTAAATTTAATTCATGTATATAATTTTACTATTTATTGACTGAGGATCATTAAAATTAATGAAACTCAAGTTTTTCTAATTACATCTTTGTAATGTGTTTATCTGACATGTTCCACCCCCAGGAGTATCCCCTCTTTTGTGGGTCCATGGAATGAATAATTAATCTAATCTAAAGAACGTGCTATATTCGACGTATAACAGAAGACGCAAAATCTTAGGAGAACTTTTTGAAAAGAAATAAATTAAGTCAGAGAATCGAAACAAAGCGAAGGTAACGCAAATGATATTTACAAACCACAATATCTTGCTTATGTTTACCAAAAATGGTCCCGCGTCCGGCCATCCTCATTTAGGTTTTCCGTGATTTCCCTAAATCGCTCCAGGCAAATGCCGGGATGGTTCCTTTGAAAGGGCACGGCCGACTTCCTTCCCCATCCTACCCTAATCCGATGAGACCGATGACCTCGCTGTCTGGTCTCATTCCCCAAACAACCAACCAACCAACCAAAAATGCAAAGTTTCCTGACCAGTATGTAAAGTATAGAGGTGTTATCTCCTTTCCCTCTCTTCACAAGCATATTCTCTGTTAAGGCAATAACAATTGCCGGTTCATTGTCCAGTGCAGCCACAACTCCAGCTTCGTTCAGGTTGGTTAGTAAAGTCAACCAGCCACTGGCGAGCGATATAGAAGTGCAGCAGCTCGTCGTCCCATGCGCTCAACAAGTCTTTGGGTGTCCCCTGCAGAAGTATTGAGCCATGCCGCCTCAGTAGCCGTCCGTAATTGCGAAAGTGCTGCAGGATTTTGTGTACCAACTGACCTCTACATTATGTCCCACAAATGGTCGGTGGGATTCATGCCGGGCGATCTAGATTGCCCAATCATTCGCTCGAATTGACGAGAATGTTCTTTAAACCAATGGTGAACAACTGTGGCCCGGTGACAGCACATTGCCATCCGTAAAAATTACATCGTTGTTTCGGAACATTATGTCCATGAATGGCTGGAAATGGTCTCAAAGTAGCCGAACACAACCGTTTACAGTCAAGTAGCGGTTCAGCTAGACCAGGGGACCCAATCCATTCCATGTAAACACAACCCGCACCATTATGGAGTCGCCGCCAGCTTGCACAGTGGCTTGTTGACAATTTCGGTGCATGGCTGCGTAGGGTCTGCGTCACACTCGAACCCTACAATCAGCCTCATTTTAGCAGGATAGGGTGTTCCAGTCGTCTAGTAGAGGTGATGCAGGTGAAGTCGTGCTGTTAGCGAAGCAACTAGCGTCGGTCGTCTGCTGCCACAGCCCATTAACGCCAGATTTCGCCGCACTGTCCAAACGGATACGTTCGCCGTGCGTCCCACATTCATTTCTGTGGTTGTTCCACGCAGTGTTGCTTGTCTGTTAGCACTGACAGCTCTTCGCAAACGCCGCTGCTCTCAGTCGTTAAGTGAAGACCGTTGGCCACTGCGTTGTCCGTGACGAGACACAGTGTTTGAAATTTGGTTTTCTCGGCAAACTGTTGATACTATGGATCTCTGAATATTGAATTCCTTAACGATTTGGGAAACGGAATGTCTCGTGTGTCTAGGTACAACTACCTTTACGCGTTGAAACTCTTTTTAATTCCGGCGTGCGGCCGTAATCAAATCGGAAACCTTTTCACACGAATCAGCCGAGCACAAAGGACAGCTCCGCAGTGCAGTGCCCTTTTATACCTTTTGTACGCGTTACTACCGCCGTCCGCATATCAGCATATCGCTACTCCATGACTTTCGCCACATCAGTGTATAGTGGCATACGGATAACGGACATTTTTAAATTACCCAGTACAATTCTCTCGTTGGTGATATGGAGAAGGCCGTAAATTCAACGAAATACCTAGGAATTACAATGGCCAACAATTTAAATTGGAAGGAACTCATAGAAAATGTTGTGGGGAAGGCTAACCAAAGACTACGTTTTATTGGGCAGGACACTTTTTTAGAAAATGTAACAGACATACTAAGGAGACTACCTACACTACGCTTGTCCGTTCTCTTTTAGAATACTGCTGCGCGGTGTGGGATCCTTACCAGACAGGACTGACGGAGTACATCGAAAAAAATTTAAATAAGTTCAGCAAGTTTTGTATTATTGCAAAATAGGGTAGTGTGTGTCACTGAAATAATACAGGATTTGGGATTTACATCAGTAAAATAAACGCGTTTTTCGTTTAGAAGAAATCTTCTCACGAAATTCCAGTCACCGACTTTCTCTTTCGAATGCGAAAATATTACATTGACCCCGACCTACGTAGGGAGAAACGATAACGGAAATCAGAGCTCGTACGGAAAGATATGTGTTCGTTCTTTCCACGCGCTATATGAGATTGGAATGATAGAGAATTGTGAAGATGGTTCGATGAACCCTCTGCCAGGCACTTAAACATGATTTGCAGAGTATCCGTGTAGATGTAGGTGTAGACGTAGATGTAGATGTAGATGTGCACTTCAGAGTTTTTGTCTGTTCTTTAGGCTTCGGCTTGATGATGGACTACTGATCGAAAACTGTAGCACTGGGCATAAAAATATATAGGTGACGGTCATCTACAATGAAGTTTCACAATCTGTTGACGAAATTCGGAGGACTACCATTTCAGATTGACTGCAGAACGATTCTACCGTCGCCAACGTCCATCTCGCATAAAGACCACGAAGAGTAGACACGAGAAACCGGGGCACGTACGGAAACATATGCGCAGTCGTTTTTCTCTGGTTCCATTTGCGAGAAGAACAGGAAACGAAATGACTGACAACCGTAAAAGGAAACTTCCACCGTATGGTGTCTTGGGGACTATTGTTGTTGTTGTTGTTAATGTTGCTGTGGTCTTCAATCCAGAGACTGGTTTGATGCAGCTCTCCATGCTACTCTATCCTGTGCAAGCTTCTTCATCTCCCAGTACTTACTGCAACCTACATCCTTCTGAATCTGTTTAGTGTATTCATCTCCCAGTCTCCCTCTACGATTTTTACCCTCCACGCTGCCCTCTAATGCTAAACTTGCCATCCCTTGATGCCTCAGAACATATCCTACCAACCGATCCCTTCTTCTTGTCAAGTTGTGCCACAAACTCTTCTTCTCCCCAATCCTATTCAATACTTCCTCATTAGTTATGTGATCTACCCATCTAATCTTCAGCATTCTTCTGTAGCACCACATTTCGAAAGCTTCTATTCTCTTCCTGTCCAAACTAGTTAACGTCAATGTTTCACTTCCATACATGGCTACACTCCATACAAATACTTTCAGAAACGACTTCCTGACACTTAAATCTATACTCGATGTTAACAAATTTCTCTTCTGCAGAAACGCTTTCCTTGCCATTGCCAGTCTACATTTTATATCCTCTCTACTTCGGCCATCATCAGTTATTTTGCTTCCCAAATAGCAAAACTCCTTTACTACTTTAAGCGTCTCATTTCCTAATCTAATTCCCTCGGCATCACCCGACTTAATTCGACTACATTCCATTATCCTCGTTTTGCTTTTGTTGATGTTCATCTTATACTCTCCTTTCATGACACTGTCCATTCCGTTCAACTGCTCTTCCAAGTCCTTTGCTGTCTCTGACAGAATTACAATATCATCGGCGAACCTAAAAGTTTTTATTTCTTCTCCATCGATTTTAATACCTACACCGAATTTTTCTTTTGTTTTCTTTACTGCTTGCTCAATATACAGATTGAATAACATCGGGGAGAGGCTACAACCCTGTCTCACTCCCTTCCCAACCACTGCTTTCCTTTCATGCCCCTCGATTCTTATAACTGCCATCTTGTTTCTGTACAAATTCTAAATAGCTTTTCGCTCCCTGTATTTTACCCCTGCCACCTTTAGAATTTGAAAGAGAGTATTCCAGTCAACATTATCAAAAGCTTTCTCTAAGTCTACAAATGCTAGAAACGTAGGTTTGCCTTTCCTTAATCTTTCTTCTAAGATAAGTCGTAGGGTCAGTATTGCCTGACGTGTTTTACCATTTCTACGGAATCGAAACTGATCTTCCCCGAGGTCGGCTTCTACCAGTTTTTCCATTCGTCTGTAAGGAATTCGCGTTAGTATTTTGCAAGCTGTGACTTATTAAACTGATAGTTCGGTAATTTTCACACTTGTCAACACCTGCTTTGGGATTGGAATTATTATATTCTGCTTGAAGTCTGAGGGTATTTTGCCTGTCTCATACATCTTGCTCACCAGATGGTAGAGTTTTGTCAGGACTGGCTCTCCCAAGGCTGTCAGTAGTTTTAATGGAATGTTGTCTACTCCCGGGGTCTTGTTTCGACTCTGGTCTTTCAGTGCTCTGTCAAACTCTTCACGCAGTATCATATCTCCCATTTCATCTTCATCTACATCCTCTTCCATTTGCATAATACTGTCCTTAAGTACATTGCCCTTGTAAAAAACCTCTATATACCCCTTCCACCTTTCTGCTTTCCCTTCTTTGCTTAGAACTGGGTTTCCATCTGAGCTCTTGATATTCATAGAAGTGACTCTCTTTTCTCCAAAGGTCTCTTTAATTTTCCTGTAGGCAGTATCTATCTTATCTCTAGTGAGATAAGCCTCTACATCATTATATTTGTCCTCTAGCTATGTGTGAATGCAGATGTAGATGCAGAGCGCCGTAATGGTCGATGACAGTGATGTCCAGTCAGTACTGAATGTCTTTCCTTCTAATTCATGTGTTCCGGTCGCGACCCGCTCCTAAACGCTCCGGCATATGGCACGCCTGGGAGGGTGGGGACGTCAGTTCAGTGACTCCAGCGACGGCCGTGACCTTAGTCCTGGACAGTGATCTTGGCAACCAGTGGCGGGTCGCGTTCCAGGTTTTCCGCGCGAGCGCCCACCGGCGACAGTCGCTCCTATCGCCAATCACCTCTCCCCCTTCCCCCTTCCCCTGTGTGCCCCACAGGCCTTTGAACTGCGTAGTGGGCGGCGATCAGGGAGACCGCAGCACGTATCACGTTTCAGAATTCCGCGCGGCTGCTCGTGGGTGCAGCGTCCAGTCGGAGCGTCGTTCTGCCAACGAGCGATGACCCTGCGGGCAGGCAAGGTCGCCTCCAGGTGCCCTGGTCGGCCTTGGCGCCAGGGCACGCATGGGAGAGGTGGGCCTTACAAAGGAGTCACGGCAGCGGCAAACACACACAACCTCAGTTTATCTGATAATAAAATACCTACTGCAAACACCAGACGCTGACGTAAACATGAGTTAAGCTGATGTCCGCACCGTGGCATATGCGAAAAAACTGAAGAACGCTATGATGTCCGGGATAAGCTGTCTCTTGAATGGAAACTTGTTTTGATTACCATTTACGATCACACAGAGCATAACCGTGACCGTAAAAATCAACCCTAAGAACTTCATAAATGACATCGATAATCCGAATGGTTATTTTAGAATCAGATGTCCGAGCTAGGTGGCGCAGTGGCTAGCACACTGGACTCGCGTTCGGGAGGACGACGGTTCAATCCCACGTCCGGCCATCCTGATTTAGGTTTTCCGTGATTTCCCTAAATCGCTCCAGGCAAATGCCGGGATGATTCCTTTGAAAGGACACGGCCGACTTCCTTCACCGTCCTTCCCTAATCCGATGAGACCGATGACCTCGCTGACTGGTCTCCTCCCCCAAACAATCCAATCCAATCCAATCCAAAGAATCAGATGCAAAGGATAACACGTCTTCGTAGCCGAGTTCTAACGCAGTCATGTGCAATGGCGCTCGGCTCCGTACAGCCGGTTCGACTCCTGGTGATAGATGAAATTTTTACTGCGAATATTTGGCCGGCAAGACGAGGAGAGGTGGTGATGTAGCGTTCCTGATCACAAGGGTTTTGCGCCAGTCTCCTTGACTAAATTCCACACCTCTCCGCAATGTATCATCAAGTGAGGACATGTGACACTGTTGATGTTGGTCCGTCCATCGGCTGGTGATATTAACCTGCGCGGCCCCGTTGGTTCTACTCGAACGTAGTAGGCTATGTGCCGACGCTAAGTGTCACCCTCTCCCTTCTGTCATCATCATCATCATCATCATCATATAAATACACACATTACACTACACATGTATCCACTCCACTCACCTACTCTCTACGAATAGACATTCAATACAACACTCACATATCCGGAAGGAAAGGCGTCAGTGTGCGCGGAGGAAGAACACCCTTTCCTCTAGACGGCTGAACCCTTTCTGTGTGATTTCCTAGCCAACGATGCCACGCGTCATTTACATACACAGGACCATAAAAATTAAGCCAATAAACTTCGTACAGGTGGTACTATGACATAATTAATGTCAGTACTTATTTCATAATCATGCGCAGTAGATAATCATGTCACATCGTATTTAAAATGGTCAAAAGATATAGGTTACGAGTGTGAATCGACACAGTGCATAAAAACTTATAAGAAGCATTTCTTCAAACATAGTAGTTGATACCATAAGAGCACACTGGACACAATTTTGTATCTCACAGTTTTCTCGAATAAAACGACAATTTTACCGTTATCAACCACCGTTTATTTATTTCCACAACGCGTTTCAAAGATTTAGATCTCCATCATCAAGTAGATTTAAGCGTCTTAATATGACGCGTGTGTCTGTTTAGTACTTTGAGGTAACGTGTGACACTATCTCCTGTGGTTACAGGTTCCTTTCTCTGTCGTAATAGATCTCGTATAAACTGTAACACTTGGTAAACAAAGATCTTTGCTTTCGAAGAATTATAGATGACGTATTAGGACGAAGGAAGGAGCCTGTGATTACTGCAGACAGTACCACACGTTGCCTCAAACTCGTAACAGAAAACGCGCATGCCATATTAATACCAATACATCCACCTGATGACGGAGGTTAAATCTTCGTGAAACACTTTGTAGAAATAAATAAACAGTGACTGGCAAAGTTGTCGTTTCATTCGATATCATTAACAGTCACGATAAAGCTAACCTAAAAATGTTCGGGTTTAAAATATATACTACTGGCCATTACAATTGCTACACTACGAAGATGACGTGCTACAGACGCGAAATTCAACCGACAGGAAGAAGATGCTGTAATATGCAAATGAACAGCTTTTCAGAACATTCACACAAGGTTGGCGCCAGTGGCGACACCTACAACGTGCTGACATGAGGAAAGTTTCCAACCGATTTCTCATACACAAACAGCAGTTGACCGGCGTTGTCTGGTGAAACGTTGTTGTGACGCCTCGTGTAAGGAGGAGAAATGCGAACCATCACGTTTCCGACGTTGATAAAGGTCGGATTGTAGCCTATCGCGATTGCGGTTTATCGTATCGCGACATTGCTGATCGCGTTGGTCGAGATCCAATGACTGTTAGCAGAATATGGACTCGGTGGGTTCAGGAGGGTAATACGGAACGCCGTGCTGGATCCCAACGGCCTCGTATCACTAGCAGTCGAAATGACAGGCATCTTATCTGCATGGCTGTAACGGATCGTGCAGCCACGTCTCGATCCCTGAGTCAACAGATGGGGACGTTTGCAAGCCAACAACCATCTGCACGAACAGTTCGACGACGTTTGCAGCAGCATGGACTATCAGCTCGGAGACCATAGCTGCGGTTACCCTTGTCGCTGCATCACAGACAGCAGCGCCTGCGATGGTGTACTCAACGACGAACCTGGTGGCACGAATGGCAAAACGTCATTTATTGGGATGAATCCAGGTTCTTCTTACAACATCATGATGGTCGCATCCGTGTTTGGCGACATCGCGGTGAACGCACATTGCAAGCGTGTATTCGTCATCGCCATACTGGCGTATCACCCGGCGTGATGGTATGGGGTGCCACTGGTTACACGTCTCGGTCACCTCTTGTTCGCATTGACGGCACTTTGAACAGTGGACGTTACATTTCTGATGTGTTACGACCCGTGGCTCTACCCTTCATTCGATCCCTGCGAAACCCTACATTTCAGTAGGATAATGCACCACCGCACGTTGCAGGTCGTGTAGGGCATTTCTAGATACAGAAAATGTTCGACTGCTGCCCTGGCCAGCACATTCTCCAGGTCTCTCACCAATTGAAAACGTCTGGTCAATGGTGGCCGAGCAACTGGCTCGTCACAATACGCCAGTCACTACTCTTGAAGAACTGTGGTATCGTGTTGAAGCTGCATGGGCAGCTGTACCTGTACGCGCCATCCAAGCTCTGTTTGACTTAATGCCCAGGCGTATCAAGGCCGTTATTACGGCCAGAGGTGGTTGTTCTGTGTACTGATTTCTCAGGATCTATGCACCCAAATTGCGTGAAAATGCAATCACATGTCAGTTCTAGTATAATACATGTGTCCAATGAATACCCGTTTATCACCTGCATTTATTCTTGGTGTAGCAGTTTTAATGGCCAGTAGTGTAGTTTCCTATTGGGTGTAATTATAAAAGATCCACCCTGATTACATTTTGTTACAGTCGTCAAAGTATTGTCTAGCTTCAGTACAATCTCTTGTTTTTCTCTTTAACGACGTCATTTCTTACTTTAGAGACGCGTCGTACACTTACTTAATTTTCGTGACAGAATTAGTTAAATATCGCTCGTTTTCCGTTGTTATAAGCAAACCGTGCAAGAAATTAGGCACTAACGGGAGACGTCGCGGTAACACTGTGTAACATAGCCTATAGCGTTGGCAATGGCCTCAATTAGGAGAAGAAGAGAGTCTGCAAGATTCTTCAGGTGTGCCAAATCCAGACGATGCTGATGATTAGAACCCGCAGATCTACGAAATTGTGCAGATATTCTTAGGCTCAGGTGAGACTATACACAAAATTACAGTTGCACATGCTACAGTAGGCACTCAATTATCCGGACCTCGGTCATATGGATTTGTGGTTTTCCAGATTGTCAGTGGTGTCCGAAAGTGTTTAGTGTGTAAAACATAAGAAATGCACAGCAACTAAAAATCATACTAAAAGTATCATTATCTAATGCAGAAAAACACCACAGACGGGGGGGGGGGGGGGGGGGGAGTGAGTCGTGCTTGGGTAGCTCAGATGGTAGAGCACTTGCCTGCGAAAGGCAAAGGTCCCGAGTTCGAGTCTCGGGCTGGCACACAGTTTTAATCTGCCATGAAGTTTCATATCAGCGCACACTCCGCTGCAGAGTGGAAATCTCATTCTGTAAAGGAGTGTTGTGACATGCTTGTACAAGCGTGGGATTTGATTGAAAGAAAGATTTTGAACGGAGCTTGCACCAGAGCACGAAAACGGGAGCACGAAGATTCAGTAACAGATACGGATGATTCTTTTTCGGAGGATATAAATGAACCAATGACAAACATACAAATATGCGAGCAATGTGATGCCGATGATATGAAAAAGTGGCTCAATTGTGACAGTAATAACCAAGGTTTTTGGATCACTTCGGATGAAGAAAGTTTGAAGACACATTACAGTCGAACGAACAGCAGGAAAAGCGAGAAGATGAATCAGAATGCATGTAGATGCAGAACTTAATGTAGGACCATCTCATGCAGATGCATTTCGAGCCCTGGATACAATGTTCGAAAAACAGTGTGTGATTTAGCAACAATTAAGAGAGAAATTGTTTACATTAAATGACAATTAACAAATTTTTTAAAGAAATTTAAACTACAGTGACTGCCCTATGAGACTTTTGTTAGGTATTTTATGATTAAGATTGCAGTATTTTTATAATTTTAAGAAAATATATATGTACGCACGAAAATGTGTCTCTAATCTCTTTTGTTGATTTTAATAAGTTTAATTTGTTTTTGGTGTTCTAAATAAAAGCCGGACATCTTGTAATGTACCTGGAAAGATAACTACATGACAACGTAGGCCTACGTAAAAAATAAGCGTATGTGGGTGACACAAGTTATCTTTGTAGAATAAATAATACGTAAACGGCCCTTCTTCATAGATTCAGTCTTCCGTATTTCCGATTTTCCGAGTGACATACGATAACAACTAATCCGGTTAATCGAGTCTCCACAGTATGTAGAATAATAACTTTACGTTCAGTTTGACTTGAACACAAAAATGTTAACTGAGTTCACGGCCGGAAGCGGTCAAGGAATTTGTAACACATGGCCAACGACTAGCGCAATTTTTGTAAAATAAATCGATAGTGACACGACAAAATTAATCTGAAGATCATTTACGGAGTCAGAGAGCTCTTAATCTGATCTTAACGTATGACCTTGTTTCCGCGTCCCATCACGATGGAAATTTTAAGTAAATTACTACATATTTGTTTATGTTCCGGCGTAACATCGAGCGCCGGCACGTCGGCCTGGAACGTCACAGCAGAGATGGCTGTGAGACGACGCCAGCCAATAGTGGGCTGGCTAGGACGACGCCGAGGCAGGAGCGGCCCCTATACGAAGAGAATATAAGTGCCGCTCTGCCTAGCCGAGGCCGCACTAGAAGAGGAGCCGCGATGTAAACGCTATAGCAGCCACTTGTGAACTGTGTTATTTGCTTGCATGGAACTTGTATATGTCGAAGGACATTGTTTGTTTGCATGTCGCCATTTGCTTGCGATCCATCTTTGTAAATACGCAAAGTATTGTCAATTTAATTCACTATAATCAACACCATTAATAATATTTGCTTGAATTGCTATCTAGCTATCCGAGAAAACAGCTTCCTAGGCGCCCCATGTTAAACGAGTGGGCAGGATACGACAGTTTATGTGGCAAGGGAGCGGTGCTCTCTATCTGTTTCAATGTATCTCAGGTTAAGTGAGCTGATACACAGATCAGAATAACAAGTCGTTCGGAGGTAGTTTAACATTTAGCGCGCGCTCGGATGCATCTGTTGGGAGGGAACGATGCTCGAAACTGATTTGTGCCTCTTGATCTGCTATGTTGCGTAACGTGTAGATCAAATGGGCAGATGTTTCCCGTAATTACCGCCGCAGCGCGAAGAATCGGCGCGTAGCGGTACAAGACAGCTGGTGTCATTATCTGCTTTTAACTGCATTTCGGCCGAAGGACCTTTGCAAGGACATGACGAAAGCCAGACGGGGGAACTCGTCTTTCATAATCCTGACACGCCAGGAATGATGATCCGCCTTGACTGGCGTGGCGTTTTGCTCGTCTGAAAAGGTCAAGAAAATAATCTTACAAAAAAGATGTATCTGTACACACACACACTCACAGAGAGAGAGAGAGAGAGAGAGAGAGAGAGAGAGAGAGAGAGAGAGAGAGACTTCGATCTAAAGAAGAAAATGAGACAGATGACGATTACCTCGTGCAAGCCGGCAAATTGTTTTCACCTCGACATACTTGAGCTTCGAATAATTTACACGAGCAGATATGTAGCTGGTACAATTTAGGAGAAGAGAAATGACTTTTCTTTACTATTTGACTGACGCTTAGAACACGAAGAATGGGGTATACACTAATGGCCAATAAAATTGCTACACCACGAAGATGACGTGCTACAGACACGAAATTTAACCGACAGGAAGAAGATGCTGTGATATGCAAATGATTAGCTTTTCAGAGCATTCACACAAGGTTGGCTCCGGTGGCGACACCTACAACGTGCTGACACGAGGGAACTTTCCAACGGATTTCTCATACACAAACAGCAGTTGACCGGCGTCGCCTGGTGAAACGTTGTTGTGATGGCTCTTGTAAGGAGGAGAAATGCGTACCATCACGTTTCCGACTTCGGTAAAAGTCGGACTGTAGCCTATCGCGATTGCGGTTTATCGTATCGCGCTATTGCTGCTCGCTTTGGTCGAGATCCAATGACTGTTAGCAGAATATGGAATCGGTGGGTCCAGGAAGGTTATACGGAACGCCGTGCTGGATCCTAACGGCGTAGTGTCACTAGCAGTGGAGATCACAGGCATCTTATTCGCATGGCTGTAACGGATCGCACAACCACGTCTCGATCCCTGAGTCAACAGATGGGGGCGTTTGCAAGACAACAACCATCTGCACGAACAGTTCGACGACGTTTGCAGCAGCATGGACTATCAGCTCGGTGACCACGGCTGCGGTTACCCTTGACGCTGCATCACAGGCAGGAGCGCCTGCGATGGTGTACTCGACGACGAACCTGGGTGCACGAATGGCAAAACGTCATTTTTTCGGATGAACCCAGGTTCTGTTTACAGCATCATGATGGTCGCATCCGTGTTTGGCGACATCGCGGTGAACGCACAGTGGAAGCGTGTATTCGTCATCGCCATACTGGCGTATCACCCGGCGTGATGGTATGGGGTGCCATTGGTTACACGTCTCGGTCACCTCTTGTTCGCATTGACGGCACTTTGAACAGTGGACGTTACATTTCAGATGTGTTACGACCCGTAGCTCTACCATTCATTCGATCCCTGCGAAACCCTACATTTCAGCAGGATAATGCACGACCGCATGTCGCAGGTCCTGTACGGGCCTTTCTGGATACACAAAATGTTCGACTGCTGGCCTGGACAGCACATTCTCCAGGTCTCTCAGCAACTGAAAATGTCTGGTCAATGGTGGCAGAGCAACTGGCTCGTCACAATACGCCAGTCACTACTCCTGATGAACTGTGGTATCGTGTTGAAGCTGCACGGGCAGCTGTACCTGTACACGCCATCCAAGCTCTGATTCAATGACCAGGCGTATCAAGGCCGTTGTTACGGCCAGAGGTGGTTGTTCTGGGTAATGATTTCTCAGGATCTATGCACCCAAATTGAGTGAAAATGCAATCACATCTCAGTTCTAGTATAATATGTTTGTCCAATGAATGCCCGTTCATCATCTGCATTTCTTCTTGGAGTAGCAATTTTAATGGCCAGTAGTGTAATAAATGACAACTAGGTAAATACCGCCTCTGGCTTGGACTCCTCGACTCCGGCAAAACAATTGTGCAGCATCAGGCTTCAGTTCCGATAAAACGGCCTCCCTACTCGTGGTTGATGAACTGAAGGGAGGATAATGTGATGCAGATGGGAATCTTGGTAGGAATGTGAGAGTGGTGATGGAAGCGCGGGTCCAGCCGGTGGACAGTGGGGGGAGTAGGCGGTGTGCGGGAGGCAGTGACCCAGCCGCGTCTGCCGACTGGCCGCCAAGGCCGCAGCCGACCGACCAGGCGGATGAGCTGCGCTAACTAACGGTCCCCCAGACGCACTCCGCGCTCTCACTTTCCCACAGCCGGCTCCTCCGGCGCAAAGATCAGCAGCTTGTCACGGAAACAGCCGCTAGGGACGCCGGGTGACGTGTCGCGCATTTAAGAGCACTGGTCTCCGATCCGGGTATGAGTGTGCACGAAACTGTGGGCCCACTACCAGCCAAATGTCGGCAAGTCACATGTAGAAACAACTTCTGCAAGTCCTTTGGCGTGAAAACACCACAGCGGGGCGACTCTTGCAAGTTTCTTCAACTTCCAGAAGCTGTTTCTGCAAGAGACTGGAGTCAGTTTCGTGCATCTTGCCCCAATTACTCGGCGAGCTTGCCATCTGATGGAAGTTTTTCTCAAACTGCCGAAATTTTGTGTGTTCAGTATCAGAAACTGAGGAATACTTCTGGACAGTGAAGGAGCGCTGTTCAGGAACTGTTCAAATGGCTCTGAGCACTATGGGACAACACCTGAGGTCATCACTCCCCTAGAACTTAGAACTACTTAAACCTAACTAACCTAAGGACATCAGACATAGCCATGCCCGAGGCAGGATTCGAACCTGCGACCGTAGCGGTCGCGCGGTTTCAGACTGAAACGCCTGGAACCGCTCGGCCACACAGGGCGAAAAAGCACTATTGTTTATTCTGAAAGTGAAGTGTTTTAGTTTTCGTGGCTTTTACAAATACGCCGTGCGGCCATAAACTTGCGAGACCGATTTTATTGCTGGCGCAGTAGCGACGTCAGCAAAGTAGCTACAGCAGCAGCTTCAACTAGCAACAGTAAACAACAGACGTGCATTCGACCAATCAGTTGTGAGAAGGCAAATTTAAGTAGCAGACGTGCGGCTGTAGTGTATCAACACTGTTTTAGCACAAATCACAGTGGAGAAATGTATCTAAATCAAGTATTTAAGACATTGATTCAAATGGCTCTGAGCACTATGGCACTTAACAACTGTGCTCATCAGTCCCCTAGAACTTAGAAGTACTTAAACCTAACTAACCTAAGGACATCACACAACACCCAGGTATCACGAGGCAGAGAAAATCCCTGACCCCGCCGGGAATCGAACCCGGGAACCCGGGCGTGGGAAGCAAGAACGCTACCGCACGACTACGAGCTGCGGACCATTTAAGACATTCTCGAGAATATTTTGAAGAAGAGAAAAATGTGTGCAAAGTATGCCCCGCACACCTTCACCCCCGAACGGTGACAACGATGCATGGATGCCTGTCGTGACTTCGTTGAAGTGCAAGACGCGGTCAAATAAATTCAAAACAAAACCCTCATGGACAAAGGTAATTCCGTAACAAAGCCTTTTTCAAAATGTTTTTATGGGCCGTTATGACGTTTCTTCTCCCTGGTGGTTTTCTTTAACGAATATGGTTCAAATATTTTCCAGTAACATGCCTTCTTTCATAACAAACAAAACTTCAAGATGGCTTACAGTGTATATAGATTTCTCACTCGAATTTCAATTGTGAACTTCTCAGTATCATGATAATGTCTGATGGAACCTGTAACAATCAGGCATATTTTCCTAAATATACAAACGGAAACTGAACCATTGCCTCGTATCTCAAAGGTTGTTAGCGAAGATTTTACTAAAATCTTTCTCAAAATCTATGAACCCTAGGCAAAGCAGCAACTCATACACTCATACATATATGTTAGGAAGGGATATGTTGTTTGACGCCGCGCGGGATTAGCCGAGCGGTCTGGGCGCTACAGTCATGGACTGTGCGGCTGGTCCCGGCGAAGGTTCGAGTCCTCCCTAGGGCATGGGTGTGTGTGTTTGTCCTTTGGATAATTTAGGCTAAGTAGTGTGTAGGCTTAGGGACTGATGACCTTAGCAGTTAAGCCCCATAAGATGTCACACACATTTGAACAATTTTTTTTTTTGTTTGATTTTTCTTCGCGGAATTTTAACAATAAGCCTGTCGTGGTGCAGAGTGCTGCTCTTTTAGGGAGGGTCCGCCATTGGAACTAGATGATCTCCATGAAACTTTTACGCAGACTAATGGACTCGTGACGAAACACGTAGCTCTTTCAATTGTCTCTATCTATGAAGAGTACCATAATGAATAGACGAACTAGGGGTTTCGAAGGCTCCTACCTCCTAGACGTTTTTATTATGATTGTTCCAATGAATCTCTTTAGCGCCACACTTCTCAAAACACCTTCTGCCGGCCGCTGGTGGCCGAGTGGTTCTGGCGCTACAGTCTGGAACCGCGCGTCCGCTACGGTCGCAGGTTCGAATCCTGCCTCGGGCATGGATGTGTGTGTTGTCCTTAGGTTACTTAGGTTTAAGTAGTTCTAAGTTCTAGGGGACTTATGACCTCAGCAGTTGAGTCCCATAGTGCTCAGAGCCATTTGAACCAACCAAAACACCTTCTGCGTATTTTAAGAATTTTTCGAAATTGTGACGAAGAAATGCTGCATTTCTGCAAAATTGATGCTAATAGTTTTTAGTTGTCATGGCCTGCTGATTTGTGCTCCTCCTGAGCAACGAAATGGAATGCAGTATTTTCCAGTTCTGGAGGCTCAGTCGCCGGCGTGTACTACGATGGCAAGGAGGCCTATTTCTTCGGCGAGAGTTCATATAGAAACATCCAGCAAACTCATTCTTTTTTTACAGTGAATGACAGACTAAAGCGACGAACGCAGCGATTAAACGCGCGCCGGGTGCTCTAGTGCCCCTAACGACGCGATGTTTTTGCTCGTTACCGCCCCCTATCCGTGTAATAGCTGCTGCCTGCCGCCCCACGCACTTTCTCGCTCCTAATGCCGTCCTCTCCAGCCACGCCCACTTTCGCTCAGCTGACACATCAGCTCGCTGCACCTCAGTGCAATGGCCGTTCTAATTGCTGCTCTAGCAGAAAATCTCACCAATCTAAATTCCAGTGCATGCCGGCCAGAAAAACCAGTTCAGAAATAATCCCTTATTATGTAAATCACCCGCGCGACTAAAAAAAACACCTTTCCTTGGGATGTTGATCCCTCAACTAGTCCAATGCTTGGGGAAAGCTACAGTGCCTGACAGAAAAGGTGTAGCACCTAGAAGAACCCGTCGGATGACATTGTAACTCCGTACACGCACACGCCATCGGTGGCTGTGTAAATGATTATACTTGAAGAAAGACAACTTCTCAGCCAAGAGCGCACTTGTGAAGCCTTTATTTACGATGATCGGTGTCGGTAAACAGAGATCCCACCAACTGATGTCAGTATAGGTTAATACATGCGGCCAATCTGAGCTATAAATGTAGCCCAAATTGACCACTTGTATGAACATATACTGACATCAGATGATGGTAACTCTAAATTCTTCATTTGTGTGGTCATATAGTACGTAGTTGCTTTACAATTCCTGAGGGTATTTTCGTTCTGTCGTTGCAACTACAAGAAAATGCGTGTTTTCTTTCCCAGCATACGCGTTTCGGTTTATTGAGGTAAAGCATAATCAGTGTTCCGTCGTTAAAGATATTTGCAGTTTAATTTGTTTCTAAGATCGAAGAGCAGTTCGTTAACAATATGTTGCTTTTTACGTACGGTGATTTCCGCTTGGTTTCTCGCGTATATCGGGAAACGCCGTATGCTAAGCACACCTTTGGTGTTTTTCTTCATTAGACATTGATACTTGTAGTCTGACTTTTAGTTGCTCTGCGGAACTACGCATTTCTTATGTTTTACACACCACACTCTTTCGCACACCACTGTTTTCTGTTTATTTGTATACTTCTAAGTGTGTATTGTGGTTTGTGTTTTGTTGTGTTGCCAACATAACATTGCCACTAGTTTGTCTTTGACCTAAACTTTTTTATTTTAGTTAATAGTATGTGTGTAATTCTATTTAACTGTATTACTGAGTATTTATATGAATTACACAAATACAACTGACTAAAATAAAAAGAAGTACCGGTATAGGTCAAAGACAAGCTAATGACAATCCCAACATAAGGAACACATAGGATAACATATAAAAAAAACAAAAAACAATACTGTTTGAAAAAGTGTGTTGTGTAAAACAAAAGAAATGCATTCTTCTGCAGAGCAACTAAAAATAAGACTACAATTATCAATGTCTAATGAAGAAAAACACCAAAGGTGTGCTAGCATACGGCGTTTCCCGATACACGCGAGAAACCAAGCGGAAATCACAGTACGTAAAAAGCAACATATTGTTAACGAACTGCTCTTCGATCTTAAAAACAAATTAAACTGCAAATATCTTTAATTACAGACCACTGATGATACTTCAGCTGAATAAAGCGACACGCGTCTGGTGAAGAAAACAAAAAACACGCGTTTTCTTGTAGCAACGACAGAACGAAAGTACCCTCAGGATGGTAACTCGGTTTACCGAAATCGGTAAAGTAAAGTTTTACGGATGCGATCTCGGATGAGAAGTTGTTACTTTTACTCGACGACTTTCCGTCAGTTACTACGAACTCTGATCCCTCTGACAGGAAATGACGAATCCAGTCGCGTTAACTGAGATGATATTCCATAAAAACGCAATTTCACTACAAGCCACTTGAGTGGTACTGTTTCAAAAGCCTTCTGGAACTCTAGAAATACGCAATCACTTCGAAATCCCTTGTCAGTAGCACTCAACACTTTGCGTGAGTAAAGAGCTAGTTTCTAAACCCGTGTTAACTGTGTGTCAATAGACCGCTCTCTTCGATGTGATTCGTAATGTTCGGACGTGTGTTACCTTTCACGTGGCAGTGTGGCGGTGCCATTTGTCAACAGTACAGTGCTCGTGCACGCGTGGTACTTGCCTCAGTGAGCTGCCTGCGTTGTTGAGGTACCCTCGTGACAAGCACGATCTCCAGATGTGTCCCTGGTAGAACGTGCGTGCGACCGGCGCGGATGTCAAATCCATCCCTCTGTGAGTAGCCGAGATATAAAGCATCAGTTACACGAGTTGTGCGCCAGCTTGCTTCGAGAGAAAATACAGCGGCTGTACGACATCCTGCCCTACTGAATCAGCGCATGCATCCTGGCAGCAGTGGGTGCAACGCCGTACTGAGAAGTGGGCTCGTTTTTGTGGTCGCTGTAATAGCACCGCATACCCTTTCAACGCGTTAAGTTTCATTTCGTTTCCTCCTCACCTTCTGGATGCTTCAGCTTTTTTTGTCAGGCAGCGTATATTTCTTTACGGTTTGCTCTACCTGTGAATCTCTCCACGTGGCATTTTGTTTGTCTACCGTAGGAAGCTGTTAACTGGAGATGACTGTTGCTGTAAACCTGACGGCAGTCTAATAAACTACAACTTGATTGTCTCACGCTGATATCAGAATCAATGACAGAGTGTATCGTAGTTACCAGCGACTACTCACTTGGGTGAAAGTGTAAGGTTATAGAAACAAAGATATTCCAGTAAACGTGGGTCCTGAAACGAGCAGTTTTCGAGATAACGGCTACTGTGTGATTACGACCCGCCACTGACTTCAGTGTAACACATTGCGGTAGTTTGTACAGACGTGTTTGACTTGCAAACATTTTCTATTCAGTACCCATCCAACTGGGCTCAAATTTCACCCTGGCCTACTATAATATGTAATACAATATCACTTGAGCAAGTTACTTGATACAAGTTACTGTACACTCATATCTGTTAAAGGAGGTGTTCCAAGTGTCGTCCTAGCATTTGTATGCAATATTGTAATCGCTGCTGCTGTAAATTACCAATTCTTTCGTAGTCTCCTTTTCATCCCGCTAACCTGGGCAAGACTGTACAATTTGCTACTAAAGTACTTCAAGGAGAGTTCTGTAGACTTGACTTCCGAGGTGGACTCAGACAGAACATTCCAGAGGACTGAGGTCACGTGATGTTGAGGGTCAAAGTAAAGACCCTGATCGACCCATCCATCTTGGGCCATATTGGTGCAAAATGTGCCTGTCCGCCCTTCATACCTCTGCCACATTCCGCGTGAAATTTGAGTCAAATTACGTGGGGACTTAGTCGAAATGATTACATTTAAAATATTTCACACTCAAGTCAGAGGTGTCTCGCAACCACACTTTAGCAATTACACCGCAAACGGCTCTTTACGGGCCGATGTTTACTGCAACATTTTCGCTTCTGTTGTCGTATGCTTCTCTCCGTGTCAGTTTTCGCTATTGATTATGACAGACCCTGTACATAAGAATACCACATGCGATTGCGTTACCGACACTCACCTCAAACTGCTCATCTTGCAAGTCCAATGCAGGCTGTAGAGTGTGTGAAATTCTTTTTTTAGATTCTTGTGATCAGATAATGAATGGATTTCTCGAGAGTGGGAAATCAATAGCCGGCCGCGGTGGTCGTGCGGTTCTAGGCGCTTCAGTCCGGACTGCTACGAAGTGGTTCAAATGGCTCTGAGCACTATGGGACTCCAGTCCGCTAGAACTACTTAAACCTAACTAACCTAAGGACATCACACACATCCATGCCCGAGGCAGAATTCGAACCTGCGATCGTAGCAGTCGCGCGATTCCAGACTGTAGCGCCTAGAACCGCTCGGCCACTCCGGCTGGCTGAACTGCTACGGTCGCAGGTTCGAATCCTGTCTCGGGCATGGATGTGTGTGGTGTCCTTAGGTGATTTAGGTTTAAGTAGTTCTAGGGGACTGCAGTCCCAGAGTGCTCAGAGCCATTTGAACCATTTTTGAAATCAATATTTGACGACAGTTTTAGTAAAGCAAAGTCGTACGACATGAATGTGTGAGAGACTCCGAAGACCAGGTTCAGCTGCCTTAATGGAAAGATTTTTTCTTATCCTCCACAAACCACAGGCACCTTTCTTTCGCGAAGTATTAGAGCCGTGTGTGCATGTGTGTTTCAAAATTCAAATGGCTCCGAGCACTACGGGACTTAACATCTGAGGTCATCAGTCCCCCAGAACTTAGAACTACTTAAACGTAACTAACCTAAGGACATCACACACATCCATGCCCGAGGCAGGATTCGAACCTGCGACCGTAGCGGTCGCGTGGTTCCAGTCTGAAGCGCCTAGAACCGCTCGGCCACTCCGGCCGGCGTGTGTGTTTCAGTGTCATGCTCGAGTTGGGTGATGATGATGATGATGATGATAAGAAGGGAGAGGATGAAATCCAGTACCGGCACAAAGCTCTAAGGGGGCAACCGAGCTTAACGCCCACATCCGACGGAGGAATCACCACCAGCAGTCTCACATGCGCTTAATGAGACAGAGCGGAAGGGTTTGGATTTCAGTCCAGGACGTTGGCGAAAATACTGGCGTTCAGACACTTTACACAACTACCCCTCCTGTCCCTTGTCCCTTAAAGGTACAAAGAAAATTTTCAACAGCACGCGGCGCAGCGAGACAGTCAGCCATCCAGGTACACCCCATGGTGTTTCAGCTCAGCGATGTGACGGGACTTTCGTATCCACTCGGCACGGCTGTTGGCGAGAGCTTAAGTAAGGTCGAGTCTGTGAAGTCTGGCACGAAATCACAGTATTCCGCAGAGTCCTGTCGAATATGGTTCATGAAAATGCTCTGGAGGTCATAGCATGAAGCAAACAAGTGTTGTTAGTGTTTAACGTGAGCTCGACATCTAAGCCATAAGAGGCGCAGTACAGCATCACTTTGGACCACGATGTGCAAGAAAATAGATTTGGAACATCCTTTAGGAATCACCCCAATAACTTACAATATTCATTTCAAGGAACCTCGTGAAATCTGCACCCTGGCAGATGAAGTTTTGAACTCTGTACCTTACAGATAAGACTAGTATCCCTTGTCTGAGCTAAGGTGCCGTCTCTTTTTGGTCGTGCAATCTGCATTCATAATACAAATGGATGTGTGCAATGCTTTTGGCCGTGTAGGTTCCAGCATAACTCTAGAAAATGCCTCGAACAATTTCAACAAACCTTGCTACAGACATGGTTCACAAACTGGAAAAGAAAAATTTGTGGATAAGTTCCTCGTGCATCTACATCTAAATCTATTCTTCGTAAGTCACCTTATGGTGTATGGCGGACGTTATCATTGTTTACTTCGCCCTTTTCCTGCTTCAGTCGCGAATTGTTCGCGAGAAGAACAATTGTTGGTAAGTATCCGTGTGAGCTCGAATCTATAACTTTAATTTCTAGGTCTTTTCGCGATATGTAGGAAGACATATTGGAGGAATCAATATTTTGGTTGGTTCTCCTAGGAACGTACGCTTTCGGAACTTGAACTGTGAATTACACCGAGATGCAAAAAACCTGTCTGCAGTTTCTACCACCGGAGTTGGTTTATCATCTCTACGACGTTTTCGTGTTTACTATTTTAACCTGTAAAGAAACACGCTATCTTTGGGTCTTCTCTATTTCCTCCATAAGTTCTATGTCGTACGGGTCCCAAACTGGCGAGCAGTATTCAAATATTGGTCGTGTGACAGTTTTGTAAGATACATCTTTTGTGGGTGGGTTACACTTCCTGAGCAGCTGAATCTCAGTCTGACCTCTGCCTTATCTGCGATTACTTTTATGTGGTCGTTCCACTTTCAGCCGCTCCTAACGCACACTCCTGCATATTTTGTGTATGTAGCTGCTTCAAGCGATTATTCTGCAACCGTTTAATCATGCAGTAAGGGGTCTTTCTTCGAGGAATGTGAAACGCCTGGGGTACTTGCAAAAGAACTCTATGGAAAAAAAAGTGTTAAGGACATCGGGGGAGGGGAGGGGGAGGGGCGAATAACTAGACACGATTACCGTCGTCTGACCCTGGGGATGAGAAGGATCTTACATACGTAAAAACAACTACGGAACACACACGATACTGTATGGCTAATGGAAAGAAAAGTTCCTGGCGGTAAGATACCTCTAGCTTCCCTAGGGCTGTGTGGCATGTAAATATAGTGTGCATAACATCAAGAATAAAAACAATACAGAGAAGACGAATTAAACGAGCTGCAAAATTCGAAAAAAGTTGACTAACTTCCATAACCTTAACAGCGGAATTTAAGGGGCAACAAACGCGCGCACAAGTTACGCTGATTCATATTCCCTTATACAGTTACCTAGAGACTTAACAGCAACTTTTCCCACTTTTGGGAAACACTGTTAAAGAGTTACACCACAGCCACTTTCTTTCGTTATCTGTTTCATAACTACAACAAAGCGAATGAAGCAGAGTTTAAGACAAGGCCAGCGTTGAACTCCCCGTCCGACTAACCAGATTTAGCTTCATCACGGTATCCTAAATCGCTTAATGTAATCATCAGAATGGTTTGTTTGAAAATAGATGGCCGATTCCTTCCCTATCCTTCCGCAATACAACCTTGCGCAACATCTAGAGTAAACTAGTCATCGCCATCAAAAAAATGGTTCAAATGGCTCTGAGCACTATGGGACTCAACTGCTGAGGTCATTAGTCCCCTAGAACTTAGAACTAGTTAAACCTAACTAACCTAAGGACATCACAAACATCCATGCCCGAGGCAGGATTCGAACCTGCGACCGTAGCGGTCTTGCGGGTCCAGACTGCAGCGCCTTTAACCGCACGGCCACTTCGGCCGACTAGTCATCGCCATCACTTAAAGCCTAATCATTCCCTTATCCTTCGATGACACCTTGCTTGATAGTATTGTGCGATGTTATTGAATCTAAATACAAGATTTCATAACCGCAAGATGATACTCCTTACACAAAATCTCTCTTTTCTTGTCTATAAATGAGGTGCGAATGTATTAGATAAATTAAGGTTTTGCGACCCGGCTGTGTTTCACGTATGATGCAGGGCGTGCTCTTACTAGAAGCCTCGAGATTAAATCCCAGCACAGCGGTACATCACCATATTTCCAGCATTTAATTGCTGCAAGTTTAACGTACATCTATTTTCCCAATTATTGACAATAGTACAAAGCAGGGAATTTTCGATGTACCGGGTGATCAAAAAGTCAGTATAAATTTGAAAACTTAATAAACCACGGAATAATGTAGACAGAGAGGCAAAAATTGACAGACATGCTTGGAATGACATGGGGTTTTATTAGAACAAAAAAAGTTCACAAAATGTCCGACAGATGGCGCTGGACAGCAAAACGTCAGTAACTGCTACCGTGACGGGTAAGAGGTACGCCGATATGTTACAGAATCGCATCATCCCCAGCCTGGCTGATAAACACCTGCTGGAACGTACGATGTTCATGCTGGATGGCGCTCTAGACGCGTGAATGATCTCTTGCGCGCGTCGTTTGGTGATGATCGTGTGCTCAGCCGCCACTTTCGTCATGCGTGGCCTCCCAGGTCCCCAGACCTCAGTCCGTGCGATTATTGGCTTTGGGGTTACCTGAAGTCGCAAGTGAATCGTGATCGACCGACGTCTCTAGGGATGCTCAAAGACAACATCCGACGCCAATGCCTCACCATAACTCTGGACATGCTTTACAGTGCTGTTCATAACATTGTTCCCCGACTACAGCTATTGTTGAGGAATGATGGTGGACATATTGAGCATTTCCTGTAAAGAACATCATCTTTGCTTTGTCTTACTTTGTTATGCTAATTATTGCTATTCTGATCAGATGAAGCGCCATCTGTCGGATATTTTTGAACTTTTGTATTTTTTTTGGTTCTAATATAACCCCATGTCATTCCAAGCATGTGTGTCAATTTGTACCTCTCTATCTACATTATTCCGTGATTTATTCAGTTTTCAAATTTATACTGACTTTTTGATCACCAGGTATTTTTTCTGTCAGCGGTCGTTCGAACAGCAGTTTTCCGTGACAAACCCTCAAGGGATCAAAATCTGTTCCTGATTCAAGCAACAAGTTTCTAGTCTGCAGTTTATGTGCCTAGGTGCAGGTAGGCGAAACGAGTTATCTCCATTTAAAGGGAGAACTGAAACCAGTTTGTACAGACGCACGCTTCACACATTCGCGACCTCTCGGTGAAAGCGGAGAGGCTCGCAGCGTTTCGGTCAAAAATCTGCATCGAAATAAAAAGAACGGTCAGTTAATATGCAGTGTCTAACAGGTTGCAGCGAGTTTCACCTCTGTGCGCCAACAAGTTGCAGGAAGCAAGACGTGTTGAACAAAATACTGGAGACTGAGAAGCCTTAGATCTTGGCAGTAGCACGGTGTCTTATCTAAAAATGAGCCTGTATCTGCTTTTCTGGAAATAAAGTGCGGTTTTTTCCCATCTGTGGTATCATGTGACGGAAGTTACGCATTGTCACTAATATGGCTATAAGCAAATGACGTCGCAAAAACACATATTGAAAGCAAAGTCTCATCTAAAAGATGCTGGTACATCTACATCTACATCTGAACCCACACTCCGCAAGCCACCCGACGGTGTGTGGCGGAGGGTACCTTGAGTACCTCTATCGATTCTCCCTTCTATTCCAGTCTCGTATTGTTCGTGGAAAGAAGGATTGTCGGTATGCCTCTGTGTGGGCTCTAATCTCTCTGGTTTTATCCTCATGGTCTCTTCGCGAGATATACGTAGGAGGGAGTAATACACTGCTTGACTCCTCGGTGAAGGTATGTTCTCGAAACTTCAACAAAAGCCCGTACCGAGCTACTGAGCGTCTCTCCTGCAGAGTCTTCTACTGGAGTTTATCTGTCATCTCCGTAACGCTTTCGCGATTACCAAATGATCCTGTAACGAAGCGCGCTGCTCTCCGTTGGATCTTCTCTATCTCTTCTATCAACCCTATTTGGTACGAATCCCACACTGGTGAGCAATATTCAAGCAGTGGGCGAACAGGCGTACTGTAACCTACTTCCTTTGTTTTCGGACTGCATTTCCTTAGGATTCTTCCAATGAATCTCAGTCTGGCATCTGCTTTACCGGTGATCAACTTGATATGATCATTCCATTTTAAATCACTCCTAATGCCTACTCCCAGATAATTTATGGAATTAACTGCTTCCAGCTGCTGACCTCCTATATTGTAGCTAAATGATAAGGGATCTTTCTTTCTATGTATTCGCAGAACATTACACTTGTCTACATTGAGATTCAATTGCCATTCCCTGCACCATGCGTCAATTCGTAGCAGATCCTCCTGCATTTCAATACAATTTTCCGTTGTTACAACCTCTCGATTTACTACAGCCGCACTACTGGCCATTACGCCATGAAGCTTAGCAAATAAGAAAATACAGTGTAGAAGAAGAGAACATTTTTAATTTTGTAGGTGATTTTGGAGTGGAGGGGGCGAAGGTGCGAAATTTACTACAAAAAGTTGCCATCTCTTGCAGCAGCAATGGGTCTAACGCAGTTGGACATCGAGCCTGGGTGACAGATATAGATACGTCATTCTGTGCTGCTGTGCTTGTAGTCTTGCGTTATCTTTTTGACAAACAGCATCACGGAGATCTCCAAGATAGATCGCACCCACTGACGTTAGCATGACAGAAGCGTAACGTATGCTTTCCTAATATTCCGCGTACTGGAGCCATGCCTGAACATATTGCCTACCCAATAGTATTCCGTACCTTCAGGCCAGGTGCTATTCCTGCATCTCCATGACGAATGCAATCTGGCAACGTGTGAAGATATTACCTGATGCCATTCCACATCTCTCCCGTACCATAAACTGGCCATTGAACTGGATCATACAGTATGCGGTACACTTCAGTGGAGTGCCAGTTTGTACACATGGTAACCGATAGAAAAGTGTTTGAGATAATGGACTCACGTATAAATGAGAGACGCTGCCAGTGATACCAGGGACCTTCAATAATTAAAAAGACAAACTGATGTACAAAACACTGTAGTTTTACTGAATGAGACTTTCACTTTTTCTCAACATAATAACCACCAATATTAACACACTTGCCCCAACGATGAACACTTTTTTTTTAAATACTTGATACAAAGAAGTATTTGTCTGATTGTTTGAGCCACTTTCCCACAAATTCTTTAACCTCCTTGTTGTTGCTAAACTTTTTCTTCCGCGTAATGCCTCATGTGGACGAAACGAATGAAAATCCGAAGGGCCTAAACCTGGATTGTAGGGAGGATGAACTAGTAACTACCAACCCATTCTTGAATGGTCTGTTTTGTCATCTGGGAGTTGTTATCATTAGCATTGTCGTGTAGCAGACCACGTCTTTTGTACGAGATCCACGTCGTTTTTCTGTCATCAGCATGTCTGCGTAGTAGACACTGTTTATTCCACGCTGATCTTCAAAATGATCACGAAAGACGACACCTAGGGCACCGCAAAAAGCAGTCAACTTGACTTGTCCCGCTGATTCTTGCGTTCTGAATTTCGGATTTCAAAATCTTGTTTAGAGAAGGATCAGCTTCCCTTTAACAGCGCCAGCCGCGGTGGTCTAGCGGTTCTAGGCGCTCAGTCCGGAGCCGCGCGACTGCTACGGTCGCAGGTTCGAATCCTGCCTCGGGCATGGATGTGCGTGATGTCCTTAGGTTAGATAGGTTTAAGTAGTTGTAAGTTCTAGGGGACTGATGACCATAGGTGTTAAGTCCCATAGTGCTCAGAACCATTTGAACCCTTTAACAGCGTTCGTTCAAGTCTGTACACACTCTGAGTTCTACTTCGTCGTGTAACTGCGGCAACTCTTTCGGTGCCCGACCTCCACTTGTTTTGCTGTACTTGAGCATGATACTGATAACGTTACGAACTGTGCCAATACTTACTGCAACTGTTTCTGCTATATGTTCAATTGTAACACGTCGGTCTTCATGAATAATGTCGTAAGTGCTAGTTTGAAGCGAAGGAGGTGACACTTCAATTGACCGGGCAAGACATTGCTCGTCAGTCACTGAGATTCGACCGTTTTCGAACTGTTCTACACACTTTTCCGCAATTCGTACAACTTTCACTATACAGTTCGATTATTCTAGAAAAGATTTTAGTCGATTTTCACCGTCAGAAAGCAAAAAAGAAGTATCACCGAACGTTGTTCAACTATCTGGAAGCTTAAGCGCACAAACCATCGTTAAATCCAATATTTAAGTTGTTAGCAAAACAATTTTTATCCGTCAGCTGATGCCTATCTAAAGTCGTGAAAGTATAAAACTTCCCCTACAAACTGTTTCATCTCTACATCAATTCGTCTTTTCAATTATCAAGCGCCTTTGTAATTATATACTTGACACCAAGGGCCCTTCCTTTAACCTGGTGTAACGCTATCCGTGGCCTGAACGAGGTCACTTGGCCAAAACTGGTTATCGATAAATAAACACACACTGTAGCAGCTTTGGTTGGTTTCATGATGCACTGAAGTCGTGCTGCATCGTTTACAGCAGGTATCCACATTTGGTTTCCGTGGTGTCACTAAATAGATTAAGGAGATGGTTCTTTTGTAAAGGCAACGGCCTTGCCGCGGTGGCTACACCGGTTCCCGTCAGATCACCTAAGTTAAGCGCTGTCGGGCGCGGCCGGCACTTGGATGGGTGACCATCCAGGCCGCCATGCACTGTTGCCCTTTTTCGGGGTTCACTCAGCCTCGTGATGCCAATTGAGGAGCTACTCGACCGAATAGTAGCGGCTTCGGTGACAGAAAACCATCGTAACGACCGGGAGAGCGGTGTGCTGACCACACGCCCCTCCTATCCGCATCCTTATCTGAGGATGACACGGCGGTCGGATGGTCCCGATGGGCCACTTGTGGTCTGAAGACGGGGTGCTTTTATTTTCTTTTGTAAAGGACGCAGTCGATTTCCTTCCCTATTCTTGTACTATCCGACTCGGGTGACAATTTAGCCGACAGGACATTAAATCCAATCTTCCTTCCTACGGTGGTACCTCACCTCCCACAAGATACAAATACCTTCTTTGCACATAACAATAAATGTGAATAAACAAAATTATGTTATGAGTTTTGCATTGTATTACTTCTAATACAAAAATAACTTTCATAATAAGAAGCGATCTTTGCATCTTCACCGATTAAAAAATCTTCACTGATTCTGCTCCCCCAACAATGCTACTCCCACATGGCACGTAAGAGAACCACTGATTGCAGCGTCTGTAAATTATAGATGGAAACATCAGTGACAATGACAGAATGAGCCAGTGCTGTGGAGGATGCTCAGATGGTGTAATATTTAAGGCAACTGCTTGTGAGGAGTACAAAAGACTAGTTAGAGTTCCGATGTGACACAATTTTTCATCAGTCACTACGTAGATGCACTAGGAGGAGGAGCAGGAAGAGGAAAAATAAAAGAACCAAAAATCTGGATAATAATGAACAAGGAATTGTAATTGGCAGTGTATAAATGCTGAGCTAAAGATATTTTTAAAAATTGTGTGTGTAATTTCACAGATCTCGGGGGACAGGTCAGGTCGTAGCCGAGTAATTGCAACACAGTGCTAGGCGTAGACACAAATGATACGAAAGCGGACTGAACGTAATTTAGAATGAAAGGCTCCAGTGTCTCGTGGGTGTTGTTAATGCAAGAAATCTGTGTTTCAGAAATAATGTCTGAGGCTGTGGCTACCCGGAAAACTACGGGGTTGGCACAGTCTGTGGTAATCTCGCAGTCGGACTGTACGTAACCAGGGCAAGTCTCTGTGGAAAGGAGTCACGTATTCATAAGACAAAGTGTGCCGACTGCAAATCTCTCTCAGCACTTTTGGGCGAGGTCAAGGTGGCTGGAGTTGCACAGTAACGTTACACACTGCACCGGTTTCTTTTCTACGTATCAAAACTGTTGCGTCCTCTCTGTTGTTCGATGTGAAACAAACCTTCTGCACCTACATAAATACTACGCGAACCGGTGTGCAGTGCGTGGCGGAGGTTAGCAATATTTCCGATTTTCAAAAATGGTTCAAATGGCTCTGAGCACTACGGGACTTAACATCTGAGGTCATCAGTCCCCTAGAACTTAGAAGGACATCACACACATCCATGCCCGAGGCAGGATTCGAACCTGCGACCGTAGCGGT
Organism: Schistocerca serialis cubense; assembly: GCF_023864345.2. Lineage (NCBI taxonomy): Eukaryota > Metazoa > Arthropoda > Insecta > Orthoptera > Acrididae > Schistocerca > Schistocerca serialis. Next base: position 18,331,531 of record NC_064641.1, read on the forward strand.
CGTGCGGTTCCAGACTGAAGCGCCTAGAACCGCTCGGCCACACCGGCCGGCTCCGATTTTCAGTCCTATTGCATACACATACTGGCGACGGAAAAATGTGTGCCTCTTTACTTGTCCTAATCTCTGTAATTTTATTCTGATGATTGCTAGATGCACAAGGACGGTAGCGGAGTCATCGTACATTCGTCCTCGAACAACGGTTCCCTAAATCTACCCAACAGCACCTCTCTAGAAAAAAGTCGCATCCTAGAAGGTACTGCAAGTCGTGTTTCACAGTTATTGTTGTTATTAAGATCCACATCGCATTAAAAAAGTATTTTCGTTGTTTTGCAAATTGTTTACTACGCAGCTCTGAAATCCAACATTATACAACACTATTTAACTGAGATGTTGATAAAAAAGAAGTGGCCTAGAAAACGAGGAAATAGAGGACACAGAGAGACAGTCAAGGGACTAATTTATGACAAAAATATCAGATAACGGAGAAGAGACTACTAGTAGTTGTTAGAAAATATTGTTGCAGCAGAACCCATTGATCCTAACTCCGCAGCCAATGGCGAGGCGGGCAAGTTAACTGCCTACGAGATTCTGCTGTAGGGCTGGAATACTGCTGAAGCAGCATGGTACAGGGCCCTGGTCCACTCCAGTGGTGAGCTAAAGTCCTTGGTGTTGTGCCGCAACGCTGCCTGCCTCTGTTACGTGACTGAAAACGGGGGATTGGTAAGGGTTCACAACAATGCTCGGGAGAGCTACCACAAATACTCGCTGCTGAGACAATAGCAGTTCCTTGTCTTCGACTCCTGCCGACACCAAGACATCTCCGCACCAGCTATCGGCCCTACGTGGGCCTATCAGCGAGGTCTGTGTCTAGCGGCGTCATCCACTACCTGTGGGTTTGCGACCCGCTCTGAAGCTGGGTTTACACTAGCAATCGCTTGCAGAAGTTATTGCTGCAAGTTATTGCTAGCCGCTTGAAGCTATGTTTACACAACAGCGCAAGAATTAAGCAATATTCTTCCACAAGTTCTTTAGCAAGAAACTTGCGTCAACAACTTGCTGATACTGTTTACATATGCTTTCGGTGCCACTACGAGTGTCAGCCGAAGTATAAAATAACAAGTAGGTAGGTGAGATATGCTGCATCTCTTGTAATGCAAAACGTGAAAAAGAAAAATATTTGGGTTAGAGAGTGGATAATGAGAAGATCGCAAAATGGTTCCTATAATAACCTTTTGCAAGAACTTAGTATCGAGACCATGGATACTTTTGAAAACTTTTCCAGAATGTCCTGAAATGATCTGGAGTATTTGTTGATGTTAATAGCGCCCGTCATATCAAAACGAGACACAAACTTCCGTACTGATATTTCAGCAAAAGAACGTTTGCTACTCACTCTACGGTTTATAGCTACAGGCGAGCTACGAATACAATAGGCATTTCATTTATTTACGTGAAACATACAACCAAAAAAAGTTTGAATTTTGAAATCTTTTCTTTGTAGGAGACCCATACAAGTCCCTAATGCACTTGTTTCATATTCCCGTCAGCACGATTTCTCTGATCGTACCCGATGTATGTAGAGCCATTTTTGACGTCTTGAAAAGGGAAAATTATTTGAAGGTATGTGAAAACACAACAATGAAATTAAATTTTTATTGTAATAAACTGCATTTTACAGAATGATATGCTTATAAAAATGTTTTTTTTTTCTAATGCTCATAAAATGAAAAGTGACAAGGTAATTAAAAAGAACATGTAATAATTACACATCGTCTTTTTCTAGACTCCTAAAACAACAAGCTAGTGGGTGCAGGTGGCAAAGGGGTCGTGTCTTCAAGTTATGCTACTTTCTGTGCACTTCTTTCGCAGATGTGTCGAATATCGACGAGATTTCATTTAATGCGCTCATCTTCTTCACTCTATCCTTAAAGTCTCGGTTATGCACGTTCCATATTTCGGGATAGCTCTCCACGGCTTCAATAAAATGTTCTGTATCCTGCTTCATCGATTCCAGTTTCTCCTCCATTTCTGAAATTTGTTTGCATATAATGCGTAAGATGGTTGCATAAAATTAAGTCGCCACATTAAGTAAAATGTTAAATATGAGTGTTATGCAGACGACATAGTTACTATAACTTGCGCTTCCTACTTGCAGGAAATAGAAATAAATCCTAAAAGCTGCAAGTTACTTGCAGATACTTCTTGCATGGTGTTCACACTGGAAGCGGAAAACCTGCAGCAAGTCACTTCCGCAATAAATTGTTACGGTCGCAAGTCGACTTGGCGATATGTTTACACTCGCAGCTCGCGCGGTAAGTTCCTCCGCGCAAGTAAATTGCTGCAATAACTTGCTAGTGTAAACCGAGCATTAGACTCGATAATTCTGGTGCTCTGGCTGACGCCACCGACAGGGGACCATTTCCAGGGGGACTTCGTCCGGTCTCTTAGCGACATCAAGGGTGCTGAATTCGGGGCGTGCACATCAGCACAGCACAGCACTGGAGCGGCGGGCGGTCCAGCACATATGCGCATGCTGCCTGCCGAACCCCGGAGACGTGTGTCACGCTGGCGAGGCTACACCAGCCGCTGCCACTTCGCTGAAGCATCTCTCCTGTCCCGCGGCCAAACACGCCCCCACGTCGCTAGCAGCTGCTGCAAGGTGTCTTCTCACGCCGCCGAGTCACTGAGCTCAATCTCTGTACGTGTGCTAGACTGAATAAAGAATGTTTGTGCCGTGGCGGCTCATATCGATAGTGCCACTCTGGTGGTTTCTCTTTCCTGCCACGGTCAGGGCGGTAAGCAGCGCCCTCTGGGGCCTACGCGAGGAGTGACGAAGCGGAGGTCCTGTGGGGGGGTGTCCTCCGGGACGTGGTGGAAGACGGTTGTCGGGATGACGCAGCGAGTGTGGGACCGGACCTATCGCACGGAGATATACGAGGGCGGTTCAGAAAGTAACCTCCGATTGGTCACAGTGCGGGTTGTGGGGGGAGTAGCGACGCCATCTGTGCGTTCACGCACTCAACAGGTCAGTCGGCATCAAGCCGTGGTCGAGTGAACGTCGTACCTGCGCTAGTTTAGTTTTTGTGGCAGTTTGAAATGTGTGCTGCTATAGAAAACCCCGCCAAATGTGAAGCGCGTGCTGTCATAAGGTTTTTTACAGCCAAAGGATATTCTGCAGCAGCTATTCATCGTGAGCTTTGTGCCGTGTACGGACCAAGAGTTATGAGTGAAGGAGTTGTCCGTGAATGGGTACGTTTATTTAAAAGTGGACGAGAAAACGTTCATGATGAAGAGAGGAGTGGTAGACCATTATTGGTGACTGACGAACTCGTTCAGACAGTTGATGCAAAAGTTCGTGAAAATCGACGTTTCTCAATGTCGGAGTTGTCTACTGGTTTTCCACAGATTTCTAAGACTCTCTTGTACGAGATAGTGACAGCAAGATTGGATTACCGTAAGTTCTGTGCACGATGGGTGCCCAAAATTCTTACCGACCACCACAAAACTCAAAGAATGGCCTCTGCATTAGACTTTCTGTCACGTTATGAGGACGAAGGAGAACCATTGTTAAGCAGAATCGTGACCGGTGACGAAACCTGCATTAAGTACGTGAACCCTGAGACAAAAGAACAATCAAAGATGTGGGCACATTCAAATTCGCCTACCAAACCAAGAAAAGCCTCGCAAGATTTTTCTGCCAGAAAACTGATGGCAACGGTGTTTTGGGATGCCAAAGGGGTGTTGTTGGTTGAATTCATGGAACGTGGTATGACCATTAATCAAGACGTGTACTGTGAAACAATAAAAAAGTTACGACGGGCTATACAGAACAAACGCCGTAGTATGCTGACTTCCGGTATCGTTTTTTTGCACGATAACGCCCGTCCTCACTCTGCTCGCAGAACAACGGCCCTTCTTGAGTCCTTCAAGTGGGACGTTATCAACCATCCACCTTACAGCCCACACCTGGCGCCAAGTGATTATCACCTCTTCATGCATTTGAAGAAATGGCTCGGGTCACAGCGGTTTGATGATGACGAAGAGCTCAAAGATGCGGTCACAGGCTGGCTCCAGGCACAAGCAGGTGATTTTTATGCAGAAGGAATTTCAAAGCTTGTGAAGAGATACGATAAGTGCCTCAATCGCTATGGAGACTATGTAGAAAAATAGTGCAAAGATGTAGTTGTAAGATGTATATATTAAAATATTTTTATTTAACTTGGTGTATTTTTTTAAATCAACCAGAGGTTACTTTCTGAACGGCCCTCGTACAAGTTGGCTCTGAACGGAAGGCGCCGTAGCAAGCATCGGGAAGCGGGCGTCCTCTAATTTGTGTGAAGGAGTAACGATTTTTGCATTGGATGTCCCAGTGGTTCCCGAGACTTGCGGTGGCTGCTTTCGGAGAAGAGAATTGGTAAGAGCTTGTCTCTACGTTCTTTTCCGTACGATGTTGCTGCCTGCCGTTATAAACGGGTGAAAATCTAGCGCTTGTATTGACTATACGGGAACTGGTGATGTAAAATTACCTTTGTGATTGAGTCTCACTTGTACTGTGACAATTTAGAGGCGAAAACTGCGGTGGTTCCATTAGGTCTGGTTCTTTGCTGTGCAACTAAGGGAGTCAGTTATGTGGGGTAACTGAGGGAGCTCCATTATGTTGGTCCAAGTGATACGTTCTCCACGTTTTGTCTATGGCTTTGCGAATCGAAATCGTGGGGGAGTACACGTGTGAGTAATTTGCTATTGTATTGATGGTTATGTTGTAAAGACTGTTCTGTGGTGTGTTAAATCACGCGCTGATTTGTAGCCAATCTAAGCAGAAGTTACCATTGCTCCCTGCTTACGTGCTACTGTCCTTATGATTGGCGTTGTTTGTCATTTGACTGTGGGTGTGCTCACGTTTAAAAAAAAATTTACGGCTACTATTCATAAGGGTTGTTTAGTAAGGAAGTTGCTTAAGTTTTTATCATATGCTGGTCTGTTTGCCTATCACATTGGCTTTCTATGCAGTAACCGAAGGAATGTGTATGGTGGTTCAAGATTGTAGGTTGACTAGTATTTGAACTGGTGTTGAGGTTAAGGGCGAGATCAGCATCCCGCAAACCCGCACGCTGCGCGTGGTTAAATGTTCCGCTATTGGAGAGCTGGCTCTCTGTTCTTGGATTTTGTAAAGCTACGGGATGAGTGCATCGCTGCAGTTTTTCGCGTGCTAAATTGCGGGGTGTCGGTGCCGTCCTAGCGTAGACTTGTGGTGTATGTTATGTTGAAAGGGAATTAACTGTAACAAACTTAAGAGAGCTTTTAGTTTGTTTTAGGTCTGTACTTGGAATGATGTTGATATTTTGTCGATTGCGGCAATAACTTCCTGTGTGGGGAGATCCTCTGAGGGACTTGTATTGTACTGTTGCAGTGCAGTCCATCTGAAGCGTGCTGCTTAAAACTTGGGACTGCAGCTCTCTGATGTTATATGTTACTGTTTAATCTTTAATGTCTTGGATGTAATATGGTTGTTGAGGATTATGTAATTAATTTTGATCACTGGTTCCTTAAAGGAAGTATTTCGTTTTAAAATATGTGCTCGGTCAGAGCCTATTTAAATATGATTTTAACTCGTCATTCAAATTTTCTAGTCTTGCTTTCTTAAAAGGCTTTCAGTTAAATGATTGCTATTTGCCTGTTTAAATGTTTGAGTGACTTAAAGGAAAAGAATATTATTTTGTAATTTGTACCGATTGTTCCTTTTGGGTAATACCTGACTTATGTGTTCAGTAAATGAGTGTCTAGTCAATGGTGATGCACTGTTCTATTGCTAGCCTACCCCTTCCACTTCCAGCTATTGAGCTGCTTTGTGTCGAAATTGTGTTCAGAACACCCCTCTGACCTGACACCTCAATGATAATACCAACTGAGCTCTTGCGATTGCACGAACGCCCGGGAGCTGACAGTACGCACCCTATCGACCTGCACACGACATCCTATAACGACCCCGACACCACTATGATGCAAAGGAATTACGAGCTAATGCTAGGTGCAGATATTGTCAGAATTCTGGCACGGTTCTATCTGCGCATCACGAGCGTCAAACCGGCAGTCACAGCACGTATCTCTGTGGCCGGTGTGCTGCAGCACGCCCACCACGTTCCATCACACTTCCTTCAATCTGACGTTGGACTTCGAGCTTTTCGGCACGTAGGATGTCATCTAGCGGATGCAGCTGTGGTTCTCTCCGTTGTCCGGCACTGAAGTCTCTGTTGAAGTGACGAGCTGTCTTCCTTTACTCAGTTACTGGGAAACGATGCGTAAGCTATGGTCTAGGAATGTCCACCAAGCCGAGACCGCTGGTAGGCTTCAAGAACTCTGAATCTGAAGCTCGTAATACACCTTGGGAACATCATGCATTCAAAGTCCAGTGATGACATTTGTCATGCCACTGCCTTCTCTGATGCCGGGTCTAAAGTGACGCTGTGCTGGTAGTGATTAAGAATTATCATGCTTTCTTCGTCTCTGAAGATTCACATATTTTTGAAGCTCTCTCCTGGAATATGAATCTGATAGTTGTTCAGAACATTATGTGCTTCTTCCTCGTGTATTGTACCATAGAAACTACAGCCTCTTAAACAATCCATCAACTGTAAGTCTATTACTACATTTTCACAAGTTACAATCGCTTCATAAATGCATCTCTAGCTTCTTCTTATGTTAAATATGTGAGAATTTGACTTTCTTAGGAGTCTCCCAACACATCTGTATGTAGCGTCTGCCTTGACCACGTGCGATCAAACCACGTTAAATCATTCCGGGACCGGCTGCGGTGTCTGTGCGGTTCTAGGCGCTCCAGTCCGGAGCCGCGCTGCTGCTACGGTCGCAGGTTCGAATCCTGCCTCGGGCATGGGTGTGTGTGATGTTCTTGGGTTGGTTAGGTTTAATTAGTTCTAAGTTCTAGGGGACTAATGACCACAGCAGTTGAGTCCCATAGTACTCAGAGCCATTTTTTAAATCATTCCGGACAGAAACTCCTAGATACTTGAAACTTGATTCCAGTGACAGACCGGATCCTTTCGTCTATTTACCCTAATCCCGGCAGTAGACAACATTCCATTAGAACTACTGATGGCCTTGGCAGAGCCAGTCATGACAAAACTCTACCATCTGGTGAGCAAGATGTATGAGACAGGCGAAATACCCACAGACTTCAAGAAGAATATAATAATTCCAATTCCAAAGAAAGCAGGTGTTGACAGATGTGAAAATTACCGAACTATCAGTTTAATAAGTCACAGCTGCAAAATACTAACGCGAATTCTTTACAGACGAATGGAAAAACTGGTAGAAGCGGACCTCGGGGAAGATCAGTTTGGATTCCGTAGAAATGTTGGAACACGTGAGGCAATACTAACCTTACGAGTTATCTTAGAAGAAAGAGTAAGAAAAGGCAAACCTACGTTTCTAGCATTTGTAGACTTAGAGAAAGCTTTTGACAACGTTAACTGGAATACTCTCTTTCAAATTCTGAAGGTGGCAGGGGTAAAATACAGGGAGCGAAAGGCTATTTACAATTTGTACAGAAACCAGATGGCAGTTATAAGAGTCGAGGGGCATGAAAGGGAAGCAGTGCTTGGGAAAGGAGTGAGACAGGGTTGTAGCCTCTCCCCGATGTTATTCAATCTGTATATTGAGCAAGCAGTAAAGGAAACAAAAGAAAAATTCGGAGTAGGTATTAAAATCCATGGAGAAGAAATAAAAACTTTGAGGTTCGCCGATGACGTAATTCTGTCAGAGACAGCAAAGGACTTGGAAGAGCAGTTGAACGGAATGGACAGTGTCTTGAAAGGAGGATATAAGATGAACATCAACAAAAGCAAAACGAGGATAATGGAATGTAGTCAAATTAAATCGGGTGATGCTGAGGGGATTAGATTAGGAAATGAGACACTTAAAGTAGTAAAGGAGTTTTGCTATTTAGGGAGTAAAATAACTGATGATGGTCGAAGTAGAGAGGATATAAAATGTAGACTGGCAATGGCAAGGAAAGCGTTTCTGAAGAAGAGAAATTTGTTAACATCGAGTATAGATTTAAGTGTGAGGAAGTCGTTTCTGAAAGTATTTGTATGGAGTGTAGCCATGTATGGAAGTGAAACATGGACGATAACCAGTTTGGACAAGAAGAGAATAGAAGCTTTCGAAATGTGGTGCTACAGAAGAATGCTGAAGATAAGGTGGGTAGATCACGTAACTAATGAGGAGGTATTGAATAGGATTGGGGAGAAGAGAAGTTTGTGGCACAACTTGACTAGAAGAAGGGATCGGTCGGTAGGACATGTTTTGAGGCATCAAGGGATCACAAATTTAGCATTGGAGGGCAGCGTGGAGGGTAAAAATCGTAGAGGGAGACCAAGAGATCAATACACTAAGCAGATTCAGAAGGATGTAGGTTGCAGTAGGTACTGGGAGATGAAGCTTGCACAGGATAGAGTAGCATGGAGAGCTGCATCAAACCAGTCTCAGGACTGAAGACCACAACAACCACCCTAATCCCATTACATTTTTTCACGTTGAAAGTCAGTTGCCAATCTTCGCAACATGCACTGACCATCTGCAAACCTCTCTGCATTTCGTAGCGAGTTTCTGGGTGATGTCACGTCCCTGTACCCAATCGCGCCCTCTGCAAACAGCCTCCTATTGCTCAGGCTATTTCCACCACGCCTTTATTATTTTATAGACCCATATATCGCAAATAGCAGCAGCCGTATAACACTACCATGACCTACATCGCCGGCCGGGTTGGTCGAGCGGTTCTAAGCGCTTCAGTGCGGAACCGCGCGACCGCTACGGTAGCAGGTTCGAATCCTGCCTGGATGTGTGTGATGTCCTTAGGTAAGCTAGGTTTACGTAGTTCTAAGTTCTAGGGGACTGATGACCTCAGATGTTAAGTCCCATAGTGCTCAGAACCACTTGAACCATTTTTGACCTACATCTGACGCTATATTCGCTTCTAATTACGTTTCTCCATGAGGGATTACCTACTGAGTTCTGATCGCTGGAAAGTCTTCAAACAAATCGTACATCTTTCAAAACAATAGAGGATAGCAATCAATCGTCCTTTCCTTTCAGGTTTCATTAAGCAAATCTTGATTTCGCCTAGTGCCTAGCCATTATCGATACACTATTTCATTGTATCAATGCACGTCCTAGTACGTCAGTCCCCCGTCAGTCTTCAACGAACTGTGACAGAAGCCCGAAAAACACGAGTCTAGTACGTAGTCGAAAACTAGATTTGCTTAATGAAACCTCGAAGGAAAGGACGACTGATGTACTGCATCATTTTCAAGGTCACATCACAGTCGTTGAGTACATCCACATTCCTAAAGGAAGTTAACTTGATGAAATCGCACATCTGTCCGAATATTGCGTATGCACGTATTTAACAACGCGACGGTGCAGACCTCTGTCGAAGTCTTCCTATAAGTCAAAGATACGCCGCACAGACCTGTGACGCCAGTCGAAAGCAGAAAAAAACGGTGGTACCAAAATATGATGTACAGATCCTTTACCCCACTACTCTCTACCTCAAAAAATGGCTCTGAGCACTATGGGACTTAACATCTGAGGTCATCAATCCCCTAGAACTTAGAACTACTTAAACCTAACTAACCTACATCTAACTAATCTACATCTACGTGATTATTCTGCTATTCACAATCAAGTGCCTGGCAAAGGGTTCAATGAACCACATTCATGCTGTATCTCTACCGTTCCACTCTCGAACGGCACGCGGGAAAAACGAGCGCTTACATTATTCCGTGCGAGCCCTGATTTCTTATTTTATCGTGATGATCATTTATCCCTATGTAGGTGGGTGCCAAAAGAATGTTTTCGCAATCGGAGGAGAAAACTGGTGATTGAAATTTCATGAGAATATCCCGTCGCAACGAAAAATGCCTTTGTTTTAATGATTGTAACTCCAGTTCACTTATCATGTCTGTGACACTGTCTCCCTATTTCGCGATAATACAAAACGAGCTGCCCTTCTTTGTACTTATTCGATGTCATCCGTCAGTCCCACCTGATGTGAACCCCACACCGCACAGCAATACTCCAGAATAGGGCGGACAAGCGTGGTATATGTAAGCTGTCTCTTTGGTAGACCTGTTGCACCTTCTAAGTGTTCTGCCAGTATTTGGTTTGCTGTACCCACAATATTATCTATGTGATCGTTCCAATTTAGGTTATATGTAATTGTAATCCCTAAGTATTTAGTTGAATTTACAGCCCTCAGATTTGAGTGACTTATCGCGTAAACGAAATCTAGCGGATTTATTTTAGTACCCTCGTGAATAACTTCGCACTTTTCTTTATTCAGGGTCAACTGCCACTTTTCGCACCATACAGATATCTTATCCAAACCATTTTGCAAGTCGTTTTGATCATCTGATGACTTTACAAGACGGTAAATGACAGCATCATCTGCAAACAATCTAAGACGGCTACTCAGATTGTCTCCAATGTCGTTAATATAGATCAGGAACAATAGAGGGCCTATAACACTTCCATGGTAAACGCCGGATATTACTTCTGTTTTACTCTATGACTTTCCGTCTATTACTACGAACTGTGACCTTTCTGACAGGAAATCACGAATCCAGTCGCACAACTGAGGCGATACTCCGTAGGCACGCAGTTTGATTAGGAGACGCTTGTGAGGAACGGTGACGAAAGCCTTCTGGAAATCTAGAAATATGGAATCAATCTGACATCCCCTGTCGACAGCATTTATTACTTCATGAGTTTGTTTTCACAAGAACGATATTTTCTGAATCCGGGTTGACTATACGTCAATAAATCGTTTTCTTCGAGGTACTTCATAATGTTCGAATACAATATAAGTTCTAAAACCCTACTGCAAAGTGACGTTAGTGATATAGGCCTGTAATTCAGCGGATTACTCCTACTTCCCTTTTTGGGTATTGGTGTGACTTGAGCAATTTTCCAGTCTTTAGGTACGTATCTTTCTGTGAGCGAGTGGTTGTATATAATTGCCAAATATGGAGCTATTTTATCAGCATACTCTGAGAGGAACCTGACTGGTATACAATCTGGACCGGAGGCCTTGCCTTTATTAAGTGATTTAAGCTGCTTCGTTACTACGAGGATATCTACTTCTGTTTGACATCTTGATTGGAATTCGGGAATATTTACTTCGCCTTCTTTGGTGAAGGAGTTTCGGAAAACGGTGTTCAATAACTCTGCTTTGGTGGCACTGTCATCAGCGACTTTACCGTTGTTATCGCGCAGTGAAGGTACTGATTGCGTCTTGCCACTGGTGTGGTTTATATACGACCAGACGGGGAATAATCTGAAAATGCTGAAAGCTACTCGACAGATGCGTTGAGGGAGCTGAGTGTCTGTTACTCTAACAATCAGCTTCGTCCAACCCAGCTAAAACCCAACTGAGCGCATTTCATCTTAATGTCAGAAACTTAATACCATATGGCAAGAGATACAGTTGGTATATTTCACAGCCTGGAACACGGCCCGTCCTGATCAGTGCAGTGTTTATGTGGTGTTTACGTTTTGCAGTGGAGCAGCATGGTGTGACTCGTGCTCTCGTGTGCCCACAGGTGGGGAGTGCACCAACTGCGTGGACGAGAGCGCAGGAGCCGCGGTGGTCAACAGGTGGACCATGCCGCTGCTCAAGCTGGGCGAGAAGCGCTACTACCTCGGCATCTTCTTCAAGGTGAGCGCCGCACGCCGGCCACGGCACTCACTCGCTGCTTGTGCGTGAGCGGTGTACTTGCGGAACCCATTTTACACTATTGAGGCCCAAGTTCCCTGAACGCCCTACTCACCGCCTTCTGAGAGGTTTCAGCCGAGACTGTGCTAGTGTAGGCTCAACGCTGTTATACAAAAGCCAACGAAAACAAGTGAGCACCTTCTAGCGAGGAGGTCTAACTATAAGAGTGCGCGCACGTTCGAACACTCCGTCAACGAAAGGGTTTATCTCAGTGTTTCACGAAAAGTCAATATGAAGTCATTACAGATGCAGCCCGAGCTCCGACTGGTGTACCGAAAGAAAAATAACTGTTCGTATGGCTTCGTCAGAACCCTAATTTCTCTTAACTTGTCTACAAGGTCCTTGTTGTTATTGTTGTTGTCTTCAGTCCTGAGACTGGCTTGATGCAGCTCTCCATGCTATTCTACCCTGTGCAAGCTGCTTCATCTCCCAGTACCTACTGCAGCCTACATCCTTCCGAATCTGTTTAGTGTATTCATCTCTTGGTCTCCCTCTATGATTTTTAGCCTCCACGCTGCCCTCCAGTACTAAACTGGTAATCCCTTGATGCCTCAGAACATGTCCTACCAAGCGATCCCTTCTTCTAGTCAAGTTGTGCCACAAACTCCTCTTCTCGCCAATTCTATTCAGTACCTCCTCATTAGTTATGTGATCTACCTATCTAATCTTCTGCATTCTTCTGTAGCACCACATTTCGAAAGCTTATTCTCTTCTTGTCCAAACTATTTATTGTCCATGTTTCACTTCCATACATGGCTACACTCCATACAAATACTTTCAGAAACGACTTCCTGACACTTAAATCTATACTCGATGTTAACAAATTTCTCTTCTTCAGAAACGCTTTCCTTGCCACTGCCAGTCTACATTTTATATGCTCTCTACTTCGACCATCATCAGTTATTTTGCTCCCCAAATAGCAAAACTCCTTTACTACTTTAAGTGTCTCATTTCCTAATCTACTTCCCTCAGCAACACCCGACTTAATTCGACTACAATCCATTATCCTCGTATTGCTTTTGTTGATGTTCATTTTATGTCCTCCTTTCAAGACACTGTCCATTTCGTTCAACTGCTCTTCCAACTCCTTTGCTGTATCTGACAGAATCACAGTGTCAAGAACAAACAAGAGAAGAAATTTAAAAATGGTGAACACAGTTATAAAAAAAGGGGACATCATGGAAGACAATAGAAAAAATAGGGGTGACTGTAAAATGGAGATAAAAACCGTAAAAAAGTTGCGCACACAAAAAAACCACACACTGGGACAATTAAATAAACAAGGCGCAGTATGACCGGAGCATAAAAGTATTGACGGATGGGGTAGCACATAACAAACACTGACAGTGACACTAAGTACGAGGCCAGCACACAATTAAAATCACACCTCTCGACGCACAGGAGAAACAGCACTAAACACAACACGGACGTGACACACTGATGACGATCTGCCAGGCGGAAGGAGATGAGGGAGAAGGGAAGAAGGGAGGGAGGGGCCAGCTCGGCCAGTGCACTGCGCTTTTATACCTCGTGTAGGCGGTACTACTGCCATCTGTGTATCTGCATGTCGCTATCCTATTACTTTTTTTCACCACGGCGTCTAACAAGGTAGCTCCAACGACGTCTAAGCGGCAGGCAGTTGTTTGTTATGAAAAGTAAGCAGTTCACAAGTTCTGTACGTGCATAATACGCCATTGTTCATCCCAGGCCTGGCACCAACTGAAATATTCAACTCCTAATTCGCAGTTTAAGATCGTTTGTAGTTTGTATAATTTTGATCCTAAAGGCTTGGGACGCCGTGTATGTTAGTTTTCGTAGGTCGTACCACTCGCTCCTTCCGGCTCCTGGATTTCTCCCTTACTGTCTGCGCCCGTCCTGCCCACCTCACCCGCACCCTCACCTACCTTGGCCTCACCATTGACCGTCACCTCACCTGGATCCCTCATCTCCGCTCCATCCAATCCAAAGCCCACAACCGCCTCCGACTCCTCAAACTTCTCTCTGGCCGGACATGGGGGTTGCCCGCCTCTACCATCCTCCACACCTACAAATCCTTAATCCGTCCCATCCTCTGTTATGCCAGTCCCGCCTGGATAACTGCCCCCCCTCCCCCCCAAATTCTATATGTCACTCCACATCCTCGAGCGTCTCGCAATCCACCTTGCCTTCCGTGTACGCGTCCCGTCCCCCACGCGGATCCTCTACGACCTCATTCCTTTCCCCCACTTCTCCTATTCCTCGAACATATCCGCATACTCTACACCTCCCGCTGCCTTGATCCCCCTCACCCCCTGGTTGCTCCTCTCCTCTCCAACCCCTGCCCTCTGCCGCTCCTTCACTGTTGTGTCCCCCCTACCCTCCATCTCTACAGCCTTCATCTCCTTTCCCAAGGTGGCTTCCATCAACTCCCCCTCCCGGATGATGCCCTCTCTCCCTCCATTTATCCCTCCTATCAACTCTGATCCTCACCTCCCCCCCTCTTTTCCTCCATCCTTTTCCTGGGCTCCCTCTTCCCCCCCCCCTTCCATCCTGTTTTCTCCCCACTAAACCTCTCCCTACCTCCCTTCTCCCCCCCAGTCCTTTTGTATTCCTGTCCTCTGCCTTCCCCACTCCCTGTCGCCTCTGCCCAGCACCCCCCACCCCTCTTATGGGTCCTCATCCTCCATTGGCTCCTTTCCCCCCTCCCCCCCTTCGCTTTTCCTCACCTTCCCCCCTTTTTTATTTTCCCATCATCTGACCAGTTTCCCCCCACCTGCTCTCGACTGTGGCATGTCATATTTTAGTGCAGTGTTCCAGTGAATGTTCACTGTTGTTTCGTCTTTTCCCGCGTTGCGAACAGAAACCATGCTGTCGCTGGGTGTGAATTTTATGTCTGTTGCGAACAGAAACCAGACTGTCGCCGTGTTTTTTAGTTGTCTGTCTATTATTTTACCTGTTGGCTTCATATGTATTTTATTAGCATCATCATCCCTTTGTTCTCTGTTTTAAGTTCCACGATTTTTTCGCCATGTTACTCTTTGTTTCCGATTTTGTCGCCTGTTTTTATTATATATTATCTTCTCCTTTTTAAAACAAAGTCTGTAGGCTGAAGAGCGGCATACTAAGCTGCTGCCAGCCCGCCCCCTTCAGGGGGAATCGAACTTCAGTAAAGAAAAAAAAATGTATGTTAATGCGGGGAACGTGGGAACACTCACAGCTCTGCTAGCAGCGGTGGGGCAGGTTTCTTCCAGCCTAATTGAGTGCGCACCAATAAATCGCCGCTAATTCAGTCTTTAGCTGCGGACAGCCCATTGGCGCCAGTTCTACGCGACTGGCAGCGCACGGCGCCCCACTTGCCGTATCTCAGTGCGCCATCTCGTCCTGGACTGTTATTGAGGACCGGCCGCGGTCCAGACGGTGCGCGAGGATTGTGCCGCTACTAGTTTCATAAGAATTATGTAGGCCGCGGGGAGGCCAGCCGGAGCGGCGTGGCGTATACCTCTTGGGCAAGCACGACGCCCATTGGCTGAGAGAACCACGTTGCTGGGGGCGGAGTGGGTGTGCGACTGTGAGGCGGATGTAACGCAGGGGAAGGGCCAAGAACCCAAGCAGGGTCAAAAGGCACCTCATCCACATATATATCAAACACATTTATGCAACCCGCCAGAGTAACCGAGAGCGCTAACGCGCTGCTTCCTGGACTCGGGTAGGCGCGCCAGTCCCGGATCGAATCCGCCCGGCGGACTAACGACGAGGGCCGGTGTGCCGGCCACCCTGGATGTGGTTTTTAGGCGGTTTTCCACATCCTACTAGGTGAATACCGGGCTGGTCCCAATGTCCCGCCACAGTCACACGACTCACAGACATCTGAAACACATTCACACTATTTCACGATTTACACTACACGCAGACAGCTGGGGTACACTAATTCCGTCCTGGGGGGTACGGGGTGGCGGCAGGAAGGGCATCCGGCCACCCCTAACAATTAACGTGCCAAATCCGGCTAATTGTGGCCGACCCTGCGAAACCGCGGAACAAGGCGCAAGCGATAGAATAGAATAGAACATATGAGACATTTATGCCAGCTCCTTTTCCGGTCTCGGAAGCACTTCTGGACCTCACTTTTCGTTACGGTGTTCAACCCCTTCAGAGATTCTGTTTTTATCTCATCTGTGGGAATGGGAAGAAGTCCGGCAGATACGGTGGCTGAAGCAACGTCACTGTTTTGTTTATTTGCCAAAAAATCACGAGCACGCGTTTATGTGTGAACAGGAGCGCTGCCGTGATGCAGTTTCCCCGAGTGATTTTGCCACGATTCTAGTCGTTTCCTCTGGATTTCTTCACGAAAATGGCGCATTACTTCCAGGTAGTAAGAAATCCACTATCCCATTTTAAACGAAGAAAACAGTGAGAAGAACCTTCACATGTGATCGGATCTTTCGAATTTTCTTCAGTTTTGGCACTTCAGGTAGTTTCCACAGGGACGGTTGGACCTTGGTTTCGACATCGTACCCACATACCAATGTCTCGACACCTGTTATAACCTTCTTCATTAATTGTGGACCATTGTAGACTTCACTGAGCAATTCCTGAGCGTCGTTACTGGTCGAAATTCAACAATTTTGTAGCAAACTTTGCTGGTACACATTCCGTGCCCAAAACATCCGAAAAAAATTGCTTGGTGTCAGCCAAAGGATGTGCCGACATCATCAACAACCTCTCTTATGGTGATTCGGCGATTTCCAGAACCATTTTCCTCAGCGTCGTCAGTAATCGATGTGCTAGGCAGTCCAGGCTGGTCGTCGTCTCTAACATCTTCTCCACCCTGTTTCAAACGTTTATGCCTCTCGTAAACTCCTAAGACAAATGCCACAGTTAACATTTCGAATGTGATGGTGCACTTTATTGCATTTTCCAAGCAAAATATTATGCAAATGCTTTGATCCATTCTTTTCGAAAGTAAAACTTCGCCGAGCTCTCGAAACAACGTATAACCTTTTCGACTATAAACGATATACAAAATAATCAAAACAGTTGAAACTGGAAATATACTTAAGAAACACGTGTGGCAACAAGATAAAAATTGAAAATTGGATGTATCATGCCCGCGAATTTAAAAACTTCACGTTACTTTTTGACCACAGTTTATACACTCTGTGCCAAGCAGCATTCAACAACATGTTCGGGTTCAGTGCCGTTCAAATACAGTCTGGAGCGCCCGTAAGAGTGACTGCTTAACCACCTCTGTGCATGCTGTATCGATACTTGTTCTCTTACGTAAGAGGTTGTAGCGTACTCGTAAATAGGTCATTTAAAGTCGATTATTGGAACTTTGTATGTAGGCTTCCTTGGTATAGTTTGCGTCTTGTCTCTTGACTTCTGAAGCTTCAGTTTCTACAGTATCTTTGTGACACTCTTCCATGGGCCAAACAAACTTGTGACTATTCGTGCTGCCCTTCTCTGGATACGTTCAATATTCCCGCTTAGTCCTACTTCGTACTGGTCCCACACCTTTAAACAATATTCTAGAATGGGTCACACTGATATTGTTTAAGCATTCTCCCTGGTCGACTGAGTTTTCGCAGTACCGTACCAACGAACCGAAGTCTACCTCCTGCTTTATTTACGATTGCGTCTGTGTGATATTTTCATAACCCAATCTATTTTTATAGCCAGGTATTTGTGGCAATTGATTGGTTCCAACCGTCACTCATTGATGCTATAATCATAGGATACAACTTTTTTTTTTTGTCAGTGAGAATATAGTAACACAGACATACACTGATATAATCAAAGTCATACAGTTAGTCTTCCAACCGTATATCTATATCTACACGTACAGGGTGTTTCGCTATTCATGTTACGCGCTTCCGGAGATTGCAAGAGGGGATTTAGTAGATCAAGTTCCACATAGGAACCCATGTCCAGAAAAGTCATCCAACGACGCTGCAGTGCGTCAAAATTAAAGACGCCGACATCTGTAAATATATATACAGCGTGATTCCGTGATGATGACACAGACTTTCAACGATGATGGAGAAGGATAAATGTATCACTTTGAGGTAAGGCTCCCTGTACCGTAGAGAAAATTACAAGCGAAACCCCGTTCGGATACCTGGGACAGGGGAATACATGTACCGATACTGTTGTTACTAACATTGTAGGGTAGGCAACTTTCAGAGGTGGCAGTATGGACCAAGACAAGAAAAAGTCGGTAAACATGGGCTCTAAAATGCATACGTTAAGAGCTATGAACAGTTGTTCAATAGAGGAGATATGTTTCACCCTAGCGTAGATAAACAAGTGCTCATAGCTCCTACGAATGCATTTTAGAGCTCATGTTTACTAGACATTTTCTCTTGTCTTGGTACACACTACCACCTCTCAAAGTTTCCTACGCTACAGTCTTAGCAACAACACTACCAATACGTGTATTCCAGTGTCAGAGGAGTGAGCGAGGTGGCGGAGTGGTTAGCACACTCGAATCGCATTCGGGAGGGCGACTGTTCAAACCCGCGTCCGGCCATCCTGATTTAGGTTTCCCGTTATTTCCCTGTAGTGCTTCGGGGAAATGCCGGGATGGTTCCTGTGTAAGAGCACGGACGACTTCCTTCCCTGATGCGATGGGACCGCTAACCTAGTTGTTTGGTTCCCTCCCCCGAATCAACCAACCGACCAACCACTGTCAGAGGTGAAACTTCCTGGTAGATTAAAATTGTGTGCCCGACCGAGACTCGAACTCGACACCTTTGCCTTTCGCGCACACTCCGCTGCAGAGTGAAAATTTCGTTATGCTGTGTTCTGTTTGCTAGAAACTCTTCAATCCAGCCACACAGATGGTCTGATATTCCGTAGGCTCCGTGTACTCAGTTGAGTTGTAATTTAAGATATTCAGCAAATTCCTCCTATTTCAGTAACTTGAGAAATGTCAAAAATTGAATACAATAAATAAAAGGGTAAGGAAATGTGTTGTCCTCGAGCAGTTGTAAAGGAATTGGTGACAAAGCACAGTAATTGAGGACTGTTTCGAGAAAATGAGGTCTACATCTACATCTACATTTATACTCCGCAAGCCAACCAACGGTGTGTGGCGGAGGGAACTTTACGTACCACTGTCATTACCTCCCTTTCCTGTTCCAGTCGCGTATGGTTCGCGGGAAGAACGACTGTCTGAAAGCCCCGGTGCGCGCTCTAATCTCTCTAATTTTACATTCGTGATCTCCTCGGGAGGTATAAGTAGGGGGAAGCAATATATTCGATACCTCATCCAGAAACGCACCCTCTCGAAACCTGGACAGCAAGCTACACCGCGATGCAGAGCGCCTCTCTTGCAGAGTCTGCCACTTGTGTTTGTTAAACATCTCCGTAACGCTATCACGGTTACCAAATAACCCTGTGACGAAACGCGCCGCTCTTCTTTGGATCTTCTGTATCTCCTCCGTCAACCCGATCTGGTACGGATCCCACACTGATGAGCAATACTAAAGTATAGGTCGAACGAGTGTTTTGTAAGCGACCTCCTTTGTTGATGGACTGCATTTTCTAAGGACTCTCCCAATGAATCTCAACCTGGTACCCGCCTTACCAACAATTAATTTTATATGATCATTCCACTTCAATTCGTTCCGCACGCATACTCCCAGATATTTTACAGAAGTAGCTGCTACCAGTGTTTGTTCCGCTATCATATAATCATACAATAAAGGATCCTTCTTTCTATGTATTCGCAATACATTACATTTGTCTATGTTAAGGGTCAGTTGCCACTCCCTGCACCAAGTGCCTATCCGCTGCAGATCTTCCTGCATTTCGCTACAATCTTCTAATGCTGCAACTTCTCTGTATACTACAGCATCATCCGCGAAAAGCCGTATGGGACTTCCGACACTATCTACTAGGTCATTTATATATATTGTGAAAAGCAATGGTCCCATAACACTCCCCTGTGGCACGCCAGAGGTTACTTTAACGTCTGTAGACGTCTCTCCATTGATAACAACATGCTGTGTTCTGTTTGCTAAAAACTCTTCAATCCAGCCACACAGCTGGTCTGATATTCCGTAGGCTCTTACTTTGTTTATCAGGCGACAGTGCGGAACTGTATCGAACGCCTTCCGGAAGTCAAGAAAAATAGCATCTACCTGGGAGACTGTATCTAATGTTTTCTGGGTCTCATGAACAAATAAAGCGAGTTGGGTCTCACACGATCGCTGTTTCCGGAATCCATGTTGATTCCTACATAGTAGATTCTGGGTTTCCAAAAACGATATGATACTCGAGCAAAAAACATGTTCTAAAATTCTACAACAGATCGACGTCAGAGATACAGGTCATCTAGTCACCTTATTTAGTGACTGTAACTACCATAGGAGATCTGTGTTGTTGCGCCACTGGATGGTTGTGGTGGTGGTGTTGTTGGTAGTGGTGGTGGTGGAGGGTGGGGGAGTATCGGGGAGACAGATGCTATTAAAAAAGAGGGGCGTCATTTTTCGCTTCTCGCCTAGGGCGGCAAAACACCTAGCAACGGCGCTGCACTAGTCGGAAGCTGACCTTCGCTTACGTTTGGCCGGCCCGCCTCAGGGATATGCGCGACTGACGCTCCACTCTGGCGGCGCTCAGGCCGCAGACATCGACGGCTTCGGACTGGGAAGAGCCGGGCCGCTAATTTCCGGCAGCGTGTGAGGATCGTGGCGGCCATAATTTCCGGCATTTCTGCGGGGTATTGACTATCGGCCGCCTCCTGTGCGGGCCCCCACCACTAAGCTGCGGTACGCACCACGCGTACCAATTTGCGTCCGTCATGAGCCGCTGCTGGGCGTGTAACGCGAGCTGTCCGGAACCACGAGCATAGCCCCGCGGCCCGCTGTACACGTGCCTAACCCGTGCATCGTGTACACTGTACTGCATGGTCACCCACAAACGCATCAGTTGCATATGTAACGGATTAAAAAAACTCTTGTTTCCATATATCAACGGACCGAGAGAGGTGGCACAGTGACAAGAAGGGGTCCGAAGTCGGGACCACAGCCGTTCAAGTCCCTTGTTGCCATCCGCATTCGTGCTGTCGGAGGTTTCCCTAAATCGCTTAGTCCCTTACAACAAAAGCGCAGTATAATGACTTTTCTGGAGACTAGAAATCTACTCTGTAGGAATCAGCATGGCTTTCGAAAAAGACGATTGTCTGAAATCAAGCTCGCGTTATTCGTTCACGAGACTCAGAGGGCCATGGACTCAGGTTCCCAGGTACATGCCGTGCTTCTTGACTTCCGGAAGGAGTTTGACACAGTTCCCCACAGTCGTTTAATGAACAAGGTAAGAGTATATGGACTATCAGACCAACTGTGTGATTGGATTGACGAGTTCCTAGGTAACAGAACGCAGCATGTCATTCTCAATGGAGAGAAGTCTTCCGAAGTAAGAGTGATTTCAGGTGTGCCGCAGGGGAGCGTCGTAGGACCGTTGCCGTTCACAATATATATAAATGACCTTGTGGACAACATCGGAAGTTCACTGATGCTGTAGTATGTCGAGAGGTTGTAACAATGGAAAATTGTATTGAAGTGCAGGAGGATCTGCAACGAATTGACGCATGGTGCAGGGAATGGCAATTGAATCTCAATGTAGACAAGTGTAATGTGCTGCGAATACATAGAAAGAAAGATCCTTTATCATTTAGCTACAATATAGCAGGTCAGGAGCTGGAAGCAGTTAATTCCATAAATTATCTGGGAGTAGGCTTTACGAGTGATTTAAAATGGAATCATCATATAACATTAGCCGTCGGTAAAACAGATGCCAGACTGACATTCATTGGAAGAATCCTAAGGAAATGCAGTCCGAAAACAAGGGAAGTAGGTTACAGTACGCTTGTTCGCCCACTCCTTGAATACTGCTCAGCAGTGTGGGATCCGTACCAGATAGGGTTGATAGAAGAGATAGAGAAGATCCAACGGACAGCAGCGCACTTCGTTACAGGATCATTTAGTAATCGCGAAAGCGTTACGGAGATGATAGATAAACTCCAGTGGCAGACTCTACGGGAGAGACGCTCAGTAGGGGCATTTGTTGAAGTTTCGAGAACATACCTTCACCGAGGAGTCAAGCAGTATATTGCTCCCTCCTACGTATATCTCGCTAAGAGACCATGAGCATAAAATCAGAGAGATTAGAGGCCACACAGAGGCATACCGACAACCTTTCTTTCCATGAACAATACGAGACTGGAATAGAAGGGAGAACCGATAGAGGTACTCAAGGTACCCTCCGCCACACACCGTCAGGTGGCGTGCGGCGTATGTATGTAGATGTAGATGTAGATGATCCTTTTGAAAATGACACGCCCAGTTTCATTCCGCACCTGTCCTCTTGCTCCGTGTCTAACGAACTCGCCCTTCCTTCCCTCGCACAAGGAAAAATAACGAAAATGCACTAACTGACAAAAAAGAGAAGCACCCAGAACACATCATCGGTGGGTTTGTAAATGATTAGCGTTGCAATTCTCTGTGACAGAGTGCGTTAGTTGTTGTTCCTGTTTAGTGCTGCTACTAGGAGTGGTAGAGTATGTAAAGTAGCGTGAACAGCATCAGTGTTGAGTGATCACTGTTGGTTGGTTGGTTGGTTGGATGGTTGGTTGGTTGATTTGAAGGAGGGGACCGAACAGCGAGGTCATCGGTCCCATCGGATTAGGGAAGGATGGGGAACGAAATCGGCCGTGCCCTTTCAGAGGAATCATCCCGGCAGATGCCTGAAGCGATTTAAGGAAAGCACGGAAAATCTAAATCAGGATGGCAGGACTCGTGTGTGTACCGTCGTTCTCCCGAATGCGAGTCCAGTGTACTTACTACGCTCGATAAGTGACCACTTTGATGGTCACGGTAGATGCCGCGTACCCCCGTGGAACAGCGCTCCAGCACCTCACACACACACACACACACACACACACACACACACACACACACACACACACATTGAAAGGGGCCTCATTGTGTTTCTCCATTTGTCCGCCAAGACGACTCGTGCAATACCCAGATTTGTGGGACATCCGGATGTGACGTGACCCGAAGTTGGAGGGCAGACAAACTCGTCGCCGAGGTTCCAACCGACCACATCTGACCACCACAGGAGACGATGACTGGACTCGTAGAGGCGGTATAATAATAATAAATACGATTAAGACTGTTTTTGAATAATTGATTAATCATACTAATCGCTCCTTCATCTCCACAACCATGTTGTCCAAAAAAGAAGCATTAACATTTAAGGAGCTGCTCAGTTCTGTCTGACAAGGGGAGGCCGCCAATTGTGAAATTCAGATTCGATTCATACTGCGCATAATAAAAGCTCATGGCCAGAGGTGTAATGTGGCAAAGCACCAAGGTGCACTTCTCAGCCGTCGTCGAGAAAATCGACAGTTAAAAGAAACCGTTGCGGTGAAATACTCTCGACGATTAATGATTTTCTACAGCGTGGTAGCGCAGCGGTAAGCGCTGGAGTTCGTAATCTGGAGGTCGCCGGATCGAATCTCGCTCCATGCAACTTTTTTTTAGTATTTCACAATTGGCGGCCTCCCCTTGTGAGTGTGATGAGATTCCAGTCTTTCAGCGACAGCCCACCGCAATGCGCGCTGCCTACCTCACAGCACCAGCTACCGCTGCCTCGCTGGATGCAGACGGCAGTCTGGCGCGGTCCTAGTGCAGTAACAAGAGGCGCAAGTTGTGCGTCGGCTGCTGGGCGTTCTCCTGCTTGGCCGGCCCGCCTGACGCCGGTGTTTCGGTGTGTTTCAGGCCAACTGGTACCGCGCGGCGCAGTACTGCCGCTATCACGGGATGCACCTGGCCAGCATCAACAGCCAGGAGGAGAACGACCGCCTCGAGAAGCACATACGAGACTTCGGTACGTACCGTTCGCAGCCAAACCTAGAGACTTTCAACTCAGAATCCTCGTACAGTGTCCGGAAACTCTGTGATGCATTGTTTCTAGCTGACCTTGCATTATCCCAGCTTACTTAAGAGGCGTGTGAGAAAAGTTATGACACAGATAATACTGTAGTCATCCGGAAACGCTGCGTTGTTCTACTTGTGCAGATCGGTGTGTTAACTCCCCTCCAGATGCTCAGTCCGAGTTTCAGTTCCGTACAGCCATCACGTGATCTTTCAGAGCGCCATCGGTTTAGTTGTGTTTTGGGGAGCAGCGCAATTTAGAGCAGTGTTATGCCATCAAGTTTTGTATTAAACTAGGGGAATCTGCGAGCGTGGCCTTTTAAATGTTGAAACAGGCCTATAGGAAACGTTCCTTGTCAAGCTCATAAGTTTTTCGCTGGCGCAAATGTTTGGACGGCCAAAGAACACATTGAAGACGCACCTCGCTCAGGGAGGCCTCAACATCAAAAACCGACTTTCTGGCCAATAAGGATGCCGTGCACAAAAAACTAGCTCCTCTGGCACAAAGCACTCCGTCTTCGGACCACAAGTGGCCCATCGGGACCATCTGACCGCCGTTACGATGGTTTTCTTTGACCGGAGCCGCTACTATTCAGTCCAGTAGTTCCTCAATTGGCATCACGAGGCTGAGTGCTCCCCGAAAAACGGCAACAGCGCATGGTGGCTGGATGGTCACCCATCCAAGTTCCGGCCACGCCCGACAGCGCTTAACTTCGGTGACCTGACGGGAACCGGTGTACGCACTGCGGCAAGGACGTTGCCCCTCTGCCACACACTGTCAACCAAATGTTTTAGAGAGATGTCCTTGAAAGGCCTAGGAAAATGGTGAATCGAGGGAGACCGGACGTTGCAGGCAAGCAGATGCTGCACCATGACAGCGCCTCGTGTCACACGGATATTTACACCATGGAATTTTTGACCTCAAAAGGCATTCCTGTTTTTCCACAGTCCCCCTACTCTCCTGATCTTAGTCCATGCAACTTTTTTCTTTTCCTGAAAGTGAAAAATGTCTCAAGACGACGTCATTTTGGGACTCTGGAGAACATTCAACAGAATGTGACCGACGTGTTAAGGGCCATACCAGTTGAAGCCTTTCAACGCCGCTGCTAAGACTGGCAACAACAGCTCCGTCGGTGTTTAGCTCTCAAAGCGAACTACTCTGATGGGGACAATATTGTTGTTTGAAAAACTAAAAACTTTGGCACATAAAAAGTCAGTCTCATTACTTTTCTCACACACTTCGAATTTATCCAAAGCTAATGCTAGCCACGTAAAGGCACCAAATCTATCCACAGGGTTAAATCGAAGCAATTTTATCACCTAATTTAGCCATGTCATAACACCCCTGTGTCTTTTTTTCCATTCCCTGTATTTTAATGTCACTATATTTATGATTTAATGGTTGTTTGATTCATTTTATAAGGACCACGAAGGTGGGTTTGTTCGATCCGATTAAATTGGGACTTAAATGTCACCGGGTTCGTCACTAATATCAGTCATTTTCTAACATTTTACATGTTACTCTATTCCCACCACCAGTACCTAGTCTTGTTCTTGTGTGTGTGTGTGTGTGTGTGTGTGTGTGTGTGTGTGTGTGTGTGTGAGTGTGAGAGTGTGAGTGTGTGTGTGTGTGTGTGAGAGAGAGAGAGAGAGAGAGAGAGAGAGAGAGAGAGAGATAGAATTACAGAATAGTTCTGAATTTGTCTCCTACGGATATGTTTTTCCGGCGTAGAAAAATGCCATAGTTTAAATTTTAAAAACCAGGTTACTGTCTTCATTTCATGATTAATCAACTTGCAAAAATGTGTTTGCCTGTTCAATCATCATCTTGGTGAAAAGAGATTACAAACATCTTGAATGAGTAAAAAGTTACCCGAAATGAAAAATTTAGGCACGTGTCCCTACATACATCGTGTCTCGCAATTATAAGTGCAAACGAAAAGGACGAGTAAAGGACAATGAAACAAGCCAGTAATCCTAATGAACGTCTTCTTCTCTCGGTGCCTTTCAGGTTCGTGTGATGGCGATCATGACGGGTGTTCTCCTCTTGTTGGTAGCACCACGGAGTAGTTCTGCTGAAGACATACTGAACCAGCGTCTACGGCTGTCAGACCAACATATTCCTCTCCTTCCAGGACCTCTTTTGCTGTTGATTTTCCCTTGAAGTATTTTTGTAACGGATCTTATCTATTTGTATTACGCATTATATGTCCTAGATATTGCTGTTTTCACCATTTCACTATCTTTATTAATTTAGACGTTTTTTCATTCTTCTCAAAACTTCTACGTTTGTCACTCTCTGGGTCCAAGGTATTCTCAGGATCCGCCTATAAAGCCACAATTCAAAGGCCTCCAGCTTCTTCCCCGCGCTTTTGTGTAAGGTCCATGTCTCTACCCCATATAGCAGGACAGAATATACATAGAAGGGCAAAAGTTTGATTTTTGTCCTAAGAGTTAGGTTATGCCTTTTGAAGAAGACAGCACTCATTTTCTGAAGCACACTTCTTGCTTTTTCGATACGAATCTTGATTTCTTGCGAGTTATCCCAATTTTCATTTATTGTGGTTCCAAGAAATGTATATTGTTTTAGCCTTTCTATAGTTCTTTGGTTTATGACAGTGTTTACTCCTGTAATATTTTCCTTATTTACGACCGCGAGTTTTGTCATTGTGGTGTTTGTTTCAAGCCCCTACCGACTGCTGACTCTTACAATTCTATCCACTAATAATTGTAATGCCTGAATAGAGTAATCGAATAAAATAGTACCGCCAGCATATCGAATGTTGTTTAATGTTATTCCCTTTATCAAAATTTCTTCTCCTATTTCTTCCAAGGATTCTATAAATATGAATTCGGAGTAGATATTAAATAGTATGGGTGACAAGATACATCCCTATCTTACTCCCCTGAGAATTTTGACTGTTTCAGTATGTTCTTCATCAATATGCAACACTGCTTTTAGAGTCAAGAACACGATCTCTATGATTCGCAAGTCTCTTACTTCCTTTCCAATATTTCTCAAAATCTCCATCAACTTGACGTGTTTTACTCTAGCAAAAGCCTTCTGGTAATCTATTAGGAAAGCAAACACATTTTTATTTACAGATCTGCATTTCTGAAACAATACTTGTATACTGAACAAGTCTTCTGTCGTACCCAAGGCATTAATAGACCCAAACTGATTAGGAGCTATCTGTTCCTCACGTAGTCTTTATGTTCTTCTGTGTATCACCCTCAAAAACAATTTCAAAGTATGGCTCATTAAGCTTATCGTACGATAATCTCCGCATTGTTTTGTACTTGGCTTTTTGACCAGAGTAATGAACTCTGATTTCAGCTACTCCAGTGGAATGTTTCCAGATACATAAATATGACTGAAAATTTGGGTTAACTATTTTATACGATTTTCATCCATTAATTTTAAGAACTGTGCTTCTACTTTATCTGGTCCCACAGCCTTTCCGTCCTTCATCTGATTGATGGCTGTTTGAACCTCTACTTTTAGTACATCTGTGCAACTTATTTCATTTATACTTGTATCAAAAGCACATCTAATCTCATGACATAAATTTTCTGTATATTTTTTCCATGTCTTTTTCTTGTCTTCTAAATCCACCATCAAGTTCCTTGCTTCATCCACTAGTTTTCCACTGTTGCTCGTCCCGTATTTCCCTGTTACTTCTTTGACTTTCTTGTGTACATTGAAGTTATCATATTTACTTTGATAAAACTCGATATCCTCGCATTCCTCCACTTTTTCTTCTTTGACCTTCCTAATTTTTCTTCCGATGTCCTTATTTATCTTCCTGTATTCAGTTGGCTTTCTCTTATTTAATCTCCTTTCCTCCAGTAGAGTGAGTATCTCATCCGTGGATTCCTCTTCTTTCTCTCTGGTTCCATTTGCTGCAGAACATTCTGTAATTTGTTCAATTCTAAATTGGCATTGTTACTCGTGATGTCTTCTGTGTTAATCGCCGAGCTGAGTTCTGTTTGTATATTCTGTTTCACTATCGGGTCTTTCATTTTCCTCAAAACGTAGAACTACTTTTTCTTCCTCTTCGCTCTCTTCATTCTAAATTTGAAAACTCATACAAGCGTTATGTAGTTTACGTCTGCTCTTGGGTATGTTTTTAATGACGTGCAACTGTTCCTGAAACGTTTATTTACTAAGATGAAATCAGTCTCGTTTCTCACAAGTTTCCCAGGTCTGTGCATTGGAGACTTCCATATATATAGTCTTCTAGGTGGAAGTTTAAACCAGATGTTCATAATCACTGGATCATTTGACACCGCAAAATTTTCAAGTCATCCCCTCTAGAATTCCTGTCGCTTAGCCCAAATGGTCCTACCATGTCTGATGTTCTTCTTCCCCTACTTTCGAATTAAAATCTACCATCATAACAGTCAACTCATATTTGTGGAGTTTTCTAAAAATTCCATTTGTGTTATCATAAAATTCCTCCAACTCTTCATCTTCCTTGTCCATTGTAGCGACATACACTTAGGTGTGTATATTTATATCAATAGAGCTGCAGTAACATTATATGGGCTGATATACGTACAAAACTTTTGAGGTACCTTGCTAGTTTTGCTGATAGTATTAGACCGACTCCACGCTCATGCTTCCCGTCTGCTCTACCTGAATAAAACATTCTGTGTCCGTTTATGTAAATAACTCATGTATTCAGCCATCGCATCTCGGTAACTCCAAGTATCTCTATTTCCACTCTATCCATTTGTTTAATTGTATTACGTATTTTCCATCCTTGACTCATTGAGTTCACATTCCAGGTCGCCACTTCTATTTTTTCTTGCCATTTGATTTCCTGCATGTCTATGCTCATAACTGTTGCTCCCAGAGATCCGATTGATGAACTTACGACAGATGCAAATTTTGCCATGAGCACAGCTATGATGATTACCAGAACATGCTGTAAGGCCTTTAATGTAGTCGTTGTCCAGTGTGTTCTACATTCTTATGCCGTTGACCACCTTCACAGACCCTCCGCCTTTAGAGCCAGTTTCCCAACTGTAGGCCAAAAGAGTGCCCTAACCTTAATCCGCTTTTGGCAAGAGAGGGGGGTGGGGGGACTCCTTCTCCCGGAAGTCATTCGGTTGCCAGAGTCTCGTCAGTCTGAAATAGACTACACCACGTGCAGTTGAGGTTGGCATTTGGGTAGAATCTATCACTTATACACTCTAATAAACGTACATCCGGAAAAACCAATGGTTTCTCCTACAAAACGTATGCAGAAGGGTAATCATACGAATGTTACAACACTGTTAGTGTACAGGGTTATTCAAATGATTGAAGCGATTTCACAGCTCTACAATAACTCTATTATTTGAGATATTTTCACAATGCTTTGCACACACATACAAAAACTCAAAAATTTCTTTAGGCATTCTCAAATTTTCGATATGTGCCCCTTTAGTGATTCGGCAGACATCAAGCCGATAATCAAGTTCCTCCCACACTCGGCGCAGCACGTCCCCATCAATGAGTTCAAAAGCATTGTTGATGCGAGCTCGCAGTTCTGGCACGTTTCTTGGTAGAGGAGGTTTAAACACTGAATCTTTCACATAACCCCACAGAAAGAAATCGCATGGGGTTAAGTCGGGAGAGCGTGGAGGGCATGACATGAATTGCTAATCATGATCTCCACCACGACCGATCCATCGGTTTTCCAATCTCCTGTTTAAGAAATGCCGAACATCATGATGGAAGTGCGGTGGAGCACCATCCTGTTGAAAGATGAAATCAGAGCTGTCGGTCTCCAGTTGTGGCATGAGCCAATTTTCCAGCATGTCCAGATACACGTGTCCTGTAACGTTTTTTTCGCAGGAGGAAAAGGGGCGGTAAACTTTAAACCGTGAGATTGCACAAAACACGTTAATTTTTGGTGAATTGCGTGAGGATTCTCTACCGCCCAGATTCGCACATTGTGTCTGTTCACTTCACCATTAAGAAAAAATGTTGCTTCATCACTGAAAACAAGTTTCGCACTGAACGCATCCTCTTCCATGAGCTGTTGCAACCGCGCCGAAAATTCAAAGCGTTTGACTTTGTCATCGGGTGTCAGGGCTTGTAGCAATTGTAAACGGTAAGGCTTCTGCTTTAGCCTTTTCCGTAAGATTTTCCAAACCGTCGGCTGTGCTACGTTTAGCTCCCTGCTTGCTTTATTCGTCGACTTCCGCGGGCTACGCGTGAAACTTGCCCTCACGCGTTCAACCGTTTCTTCGCTCACTGCAGGCCGACCCGTTGATTTCCCCTTACAGAGGCACCCAGAAACTTTAAACTGCGCATACCATCGCCGAATGGAGTTAGCAGTTGGTGGATCTTTGTTGAACTTCGTCCTGAAGTGTCGTTGCAGTGTTATGACTGACTGATGTGAGTGCATTTCAAGCACGACATACGCTTTCTCGGCTCCTGTCGCCATTTTGTCTCACTGCGCTCTCGAGCGCTCTGGCGGCAGAAACCTGAAGTGCGGCTTCAGCTGAAAAAAACTTTATGAGTTTTTCTACGTATCTGTAGTGTGTCGTGACCATATGTCAATGAATGGAGCTACAGTGAATGTATGAAATCGCTTCAATCATATGTAATAGCCCTGTATTAGAAAGAGGAGCAAATTACAAAGCAATAAACCGCCCGAGTTTAATTTTAGCATCATTCCAGATACCTAAAAATGGATTATTGCTTCGACAAAGGTTATCTGTCACGACTCGGTAATGCTGCGACCTCTCAGGTCCTCAGACTTGAACCTCTCGGATTTTTATTTGTTGGAACATATATTACAGCTTTGGTGTATTCTAGCCCTGTTGAGGTCGCGCGGGGTATCCGAGCGGTCTACAGCGGCTTGTCATTGTTAACGCGGCTGCCCCCATTTGAGATTCGAGTCCTCCCTTGGGCATGGGTGTGTGTATTGTCCTTAGCGTAAGTTAGTTGAAGTTAGATTAAGTAGTGTGTAAGCTTAGGGGCCGATGACCTCAGCAGTTTGGTCCCATAAGACCTTACCAAAAAATTTCGAAATTTCTTCTAGCCCTGTTGAGAGTGTCGACTATATGCGGGAACGCATTGTAGATGGTTCTCAATCCATTCAGAACACGACTGGGAGTTCTGGACGTGTCCTGGCATCAGTGAGGATGCGTGGTGAAGCCTGCCTTCAAACGAACAGTGACTATGCGGACCACTTGCTGTAATACATTACTCCTCAAGTTCCTCGGGGCACTGTCTAAGGCGTTCATTTACTCAGTTATAAAAAGTCGTATGGAGGAAACAATTGGTTTCCGGGTCTACGTTTATTAGGATCATTTGCTTGTTTTATTGTCGTTTACTCGCTCCTTTCGTTTGCACCCGTAAAGCCAAACACTACACAAACAATACCTACAAACTTCGAGAATTCTAACGGAATAAACTGAGGTTAGGAATCATGTATGGGAACGTCAACCACAGCCACTACTGAAGAGACAAAGCCCCCCGCTTCTTTGCTGTCAAACGTTTCACGGAGACAGGCCTAAAGAGGGTGGTGATGGCAGGTGTTGACGCAATCGACGCCATCACATGATATGACTGCTGTTAGGCCCATACCAACTCTTGTTCTCTGTTGAGGGGTGATCTCAGACGTTGTTCCCTGCAATTTTGGCGGTCTGTAGCGTGATTGGATAACGTTTCCGAAGATGAGTTCCTACACTGCCGGCCATTATCATTGCTACACCAAGAAGAAATGCAGATGATAAGCGTGTATTCATTGGACAAATATATTATACTAGAACTGACATGTGATTACATTTTCACGCAATTTGGGTGCATAGATCCCGAGAAATCAGTACCCATAACAACCACCTCTGGCCGTAATAACGGCCTTGATACGCCTGGGCATTGAGTCAAACAGAGCTTGGATGGCGTGTACAGGTACAGCTGCCCATGCAGCTTCAACACGATACCACATTTCATCAAGATTAGTGACTGACGTATTGTGACGAGCCAGTTGCTCGGCCACCATTGACCAGACGTTTTCAATTGGTGAGAGATCTGAAGAATGTGCTGGCCAGAGCTGCAGTCGAACATTTTCTGTATCCAGAAAGGCCCGTACAGGACCTGCAACATGCGGTCGTGTATTATCCTGCTGAAATGTAGGCTTGGCTCTGAGCACTATGGGACTTAACATCTTAGTTCATCAGTCCCCAAGAACTTAGAACTACTTAAACCTAACTAACGTAAGGACATCACACACATCCATGCCCGAGGCAGGATTCGAACCTGCGACCGTAGCAGTCCCGCGGTTCCGGACTGCAGCGCCTAGAACCGCACGGCCACCGCGGCCAGCTGAAATGTAGGGTTTCGCAGGGATCGAATGAAGGGAAGAGCCACGGGTTGTAATACGACTGAAATGGGAACGTCCACTGTTCAAAGTGCAGCCAGTGCGAACAAGAAGTGACCGAGACATGTAACCAGTGGCACCCCATACCATCACGCCGGGTGATACGCCGGAATGACCAATACACGCTTCCAATGTGCGTTCACCGCGATGTCGCGAGCAGCAATGTCGCGATACGATAAACCGCAATCGCGATAGGCTACAATCCGACCTTTATCAAAGTCGGAAACGTGATGGTACGCATTTCTGCTCCTTACACGAGGCATGACAACAACGTTTTACCAGGCAACGCCGGTCAACTGCTGTTTGTGTATGAGAAATCGGTTGGAAACTTTCCTCATGTCAGCACGTTGTAGGTGACGCCACCGGCCCCAACCTTGTTTGAATGCTCTGAAAAGCTAATCATTTGCATATCACAGCATCTTCTTCGTGTCGGTTAAATTTCGCGTCTGTAGCACGTCATCTTCGTGGTGTAGCAATTTTAATGGCCAGTAGTGTATCTTCAGTCAAGGCACACTCAGCAACCTATTGATATTTATCGCTATCGTGTTGTTACGTCATATACACTATTTGACCAAAAGTATCGAGACTCCTCTATGTCATGGGAATTGATCACTAGATGTGACCAGAGGCGAACTCGTCAGTGTAAAAGGAGTGTGGTGTTGTCAGTGCAGCGGCAGTAATGGCGGGATGGATCGTGCAAGAGAGCTCAGTGACGGAACATGGACTAGTCACTTGATGTCGCCAGAGTAACAAATCAATTGAGGCTACTTCAACCTTCTAAAACTGCCCAAGTCGACTTTTGCTGATGTGATTATGAAGTGGAAACACGAAGCTGCACAGGTAAACCAACACCAGTCAGACATCACGTACTGAAAGAGAAGGACCGACGAGCATTGGAAGGGTGGTTTCAGAAAATGGCGCGAAAACAACGCAAGGAATCCTTCGTTGCTATCAGCAGTCCAGGTAGCATAATAACTGCGAGTATGGAGTTAAAAACAGTGAGCAGCTCGTCACAAGCCAGATATTTTTGCAGTCGATGCTGAGTGGCGCCTGAGGTAGTGTGAAGAGCGACGCCATTGGCCAGTGGATGATTTGAAGTGATGACTCACATTACCCTGTGGCAGTCCGACAGAAGGATTTGGGTTTGGTGAATGGCTGGAGAACGATACCTTACGGGTAGTGCCAACAGTGAAGTACAGAAGACATGCTGTCATAGTATAGGAGTGTTTTTCGTGAGTTAGGATGTGGTTCCTTTATTGCACTCAATAAAACGACAAATGCGGAAGGATACGAACACATTCTAGCTTTGCATTCTCGATGTGTTTTTGTGTCACCATGGTAGAGGACCCTGTCATAAGCAGCATTTGATCAATAACACTCCTTAAATAGACCGGCATATCCAGAATTCCGCCTGAACCCAGCGTCTATTTGACTCGAGGACCAGTTTCCAATGATAATGAAAAAGATCACTTCCTTCTATGTTTTCGGCTCTTGACGAAGAAGGGGCTCCCATTCCTGTACAGGCATAAAGACACTTCATTGAAAGTGTCTCCAGGAGAGTTCAAGCCGTCATAGTATTACAGGTGATTCAAAAATATTTCTGTTTGCTGATGACACCAGCTTGGTAGTGTAATATTGAAACAGTATCAAATAATGTAGTTCATGAAATAAGTTCGTGGCTTGTGGAAAATAACTTGATGCTAAACCATAGTAACACTCAGTTTTTACAGTTTCTAACTCACAATTCAACAAGAACCGATATTTTGATCAGACAGAATGGGCATATTATAAGCGAGACGGAACATTTCAAGTTCGTAGGCGTTCGGATAGATAGTAAGCTGTTATGGAAAGCCCATGTTCAGGATCTTGTTCAGAAACTAAATGCTGCTTTATTTACCATTGGAACAGTATCTGAAACAAGTGACAGTTCAACACAAAAAGTAGTCTACTTCGCATATTTTCATACGCTTATGGCGTATCGTATTATTTTTTGGGGTAATTCTTCTGATTCAAAAAGTGTATTTGTGGCTCAAAAACGGGCTGTTCGAGCTATATGTAGTGTAAGTTCGAGAACCTCTTGTCGACCCCTATTCAATAGTCTGGGAATTCTGACATTGCCCTCACAGTATATATTTTCTTTAATGTCGTTTGTTGTTAGCAATATTAGCTTATTCCCAAGAGTTAGCAGCTTTCACTCAGTTAATACTAGGCAGAAATCAAATCTGCATGTGGAATGCACTTCCTTGACTCTTGTGCAGAAAGCAGTGCACTATTCTGCTGCATCCATTTACAATAAGCTACCACAAGAACTCAAAAACCTTAGCAGTAGCCGAAACGCTTTTAAGTCCAAACTGAAGAGTTTCCTCATGGCTCACTCCTATTCTGTCGAGGAGCTCCTGGAAGAGCTAAAAAATTAAGCAAATTCCAGTGTTACATTGTTGATTTTCTTTATTTAAACTTACGACTTGCACCTGAATATGTTTCTTATATTTCATTTTATCTGTTTCTACTATCGTGTTATAATTTCGTGTATTTGGAACATCCCCTTGGAAAAATTAGTGAATTACTGTGCTGGTAAACCCCTTACGTTATTTGATTTTCAAACAGCTGAGCAAAACTGAATGTACTCAGGCATTTCTCTCTTTACGTATTCTGATCAACAGTAAACTGACACACAATATTTTTAGCGCAACGCAAGCTCACTTTTAATAATCCGTACAAAAGAATGGCCCTGACTAACAATAACCTATACCTTTCATGAATCACTTACCTCACAAAAAATGTTCAAAAAATCTTCATTACTCGAACTACTGCAATACAGCGAGCGCCACTACTGCCAGCTAAATAAAAGATTCTAACTACTGAAGTCACTAACTACTGATAGGCATAGTTAGCAAATGAAAGATTTTGATAAAGAACAAACAATGTATTTACCTTAATAGTGTTCAAAAGTCATAATATATATATATATATATATATATATATATATATATATATATATATATATCTCAGTTCATGACATCCAGTCTTACAAATTTACTGTCTCTGATGGACACACGTCCAGATCATCCGCTCTCAAAACTTCGCCATTTCTCTCCCCACATCCACCACTGCTGGCGGCTCACCTCCAACTGCGCAACGCTACGCGCTGTTAACAGCCAACAGCCCAACACTACAATAGAGAATATTTCAACAATGCGAACCAGCCACAGACTGCACACTTGTGATGGAGAGCTCGCGAATGAGTCGTTGAAATGAACGCTTCACTCCAGTGAAGTGTGAACTAACCACTCAATTTCAATGCACTGATACTCTTCACAGATAGCACACTCCACACTTTTTTCTAGTTCACTCACTCTCTTCCCCTCTCCCTCTCCCACTACTTCGGCGCTACTGTCTGTCGACGAATCGCGCGGTGTTTGTGGGGAACGAAAGGTTTACACGGGGTTGGGTGGCGAGGGGAATGCAGCGTCAGCTGCTTCCTGCTTTGCTGACATTATTACCCATGACTATTTGTGCAGTTAAACTTCGCGTCTACGGGTAGCCTACCGTTGGCAGCACTTGCAGACAAATAAATATTAAAGATACAAAGGAAGAGGCTGGCTGTGTGAACAGGCACAGCCAACATGAAAATAAGATGTTTGTTAATAACACTGAAAGAGGGATTTTACCTGAAATCGTACCAATGACTGCAGGTGACAGTTTACGTTTTGAATCCGGAGGGTTATTATTCTCAACAAAAATAAAATCTACAGGAAAACTTCTGAATAATTACTTAACGTAGGTATATAGGCTTTGTGACAGTGGTAAACATACTCATTCTATTTTGGATTAAATTTTAAAAGGAACATAAAATTGGACTGCATTTCATTGGTAGCCCTAGTTTTCTGTCCATGAATACAACAAATAATGTTTCATTTGGCAGATAAAGACTTTTTTGGGCACTTCATGAGAAAAATTTCGGGCAAGATTAAATGAAATACCTTCGTTATATGTGACAGGCTCCTCTGTTTATCTTTCCTTTGTCCCCTTCGACCATGCTCTATTTAAGTTAACTCAGGTAAGAGCGTGAAACGTTACTGCATAGTTCGGCCATCTGTTGGTAAAATTATGAAGTATTGCGAAGCTTTATTGTACGAGCGAGGCGAAGCGAGCGTAGCCGCGGCTGAGCGGCGAACTGGGCAACTTCGCCAGCCTCCCGTACTTCATCAATGAACTACTTCATTTGAATGCTTCACGGCAAAGAGTGACATGAATGAAGTAGTTCACGGGAATGAACGAGTTCGATCCATCTCTACTGCACAAAGCACAGCCAGTGATTTTCATACAGAGAGCTATGTGGCGTTACCAATATAAAAACCTAAACAGCCTACTTACATATTGACTCGTTCCATGACCATGGAGGGGTCCCGCCTGGTAGTCCTATTCTTCGTCGTGTGTGCTCCCAGTGGGCTTTAAGTGTGTTGTTTCGGAGTGTTTTTAATACTGTGGCCAACCTTTAACCTGTGCATGCGCATCCAGTGTCTTCTCTGTGTTTTAAGAATCGCCAACTGTGTTTTTTTAACTTTCTGGTGACTTTTTTAACTGTCCCCAATGAACGTCTACATGTCAGTGTATTTTTACCTCCATTTTCTCCCCTTACTCTGTTTTATGTTCCCCTTTTTTACCTCCTTATGTATGCATTATTTTATTCTTGTTTTAGTTGTCATGTCACTCGGCTGAAGAGCGGCGGATTGTGCTGCTGACAGCCCTCCCCTGCCCATATGGGGCAGGGGCATGAAATCACAATAAAGAAAAAAAAAAAGACCATGAAGACTCCCCAAATTCTGTAAGTCCCTCCAGATCCTTGAGCGTCATGCACTCCGCCTCGCCTTCCGTATGCGCCTCCCGTCCCCCACGCGGATCCTCTACGATCTGATTCCTTTCCCCCATCTGCTCCTATTCCTCGAACATATCCGCATCCTCTACACCTCCCGCCGCCTTGATCCCCCTCACCCCCTGGTTGCTCCTCTCCTCTTCCACCCCCGCCCCCTGTCACGCCTTCACTGTTGTGTCCCCCCTACCCTCCATCTCTACACCCTCCATCTCCTTTCCCAAGGTGGCTTCCATCAACTCCCCCTCCCAGATGATGCCCTCTCTCCCTCCATTTATCCCTCCTATCAACTCTGATCCTCACTTCCTCCTTTCCTCCGTCCTTTCCCTGGGCTCCCTCTCCCTCCCCCCTTCCATCCTGTTTTTTCTCCCCGCCCAACCTCCCCCTATCTCCCTTCTCCTCCCCCCCCCCCCTGAGTCCTTTTGTATTCCCCACTCCCTGGCACGTCTGCTCAGCACCCCCCACTCCTCTTATGGGTCCTCATTCTTCATTGGCTCCTTTCCCCCCTCCCCCTTCACTTTTCCTCTCCTTCCCCCCTTTTTTATTTTTCCATCATCTGTCCAGTTCCCCCCCACCCCCCCACCTGCTCTCGGCTGTGGTATGTCATATTTGTGCCAAATTTTTAGTGCAGTGTTTAGGTGAGCATTCAGTGTTATGTGTCTTTCCACAGTGTTGCGAACAGAAATCATGCTGTCGCTGGGTGTGCATTTTATATCTCTTGCGAACAGAAACCAGACTGTCGCTGTGTTTTTTAATTGTCTGACTGTTATTTTTCTGCTTCCTGTGTATTTTCTTAGCATAATCAACCCTGTGTTTTATGTTTTAAGTCCCAGAATTTTCTGCCATTTTACCTTTAAGTCACCGATTTTATCGCTAACTGTTATTTTTTTATTATCTTCACTTTTTAAAACAAATTCTGTAGGCTGAAGAGCAGTGTAGTAAGCTGCTGCCAGCCCGCCCCCTTCAGGGGGAATTGAAACTCAATAAAGGAAAAAAAAAAACACAAAGACCATGGAGACCTCTCCTTAATTTGGTCCCACGGAACAATAAATAAATAAATAAAGCGGAAGGGTGGACACACCCCATATTAATGTCCACTAACGGGATATAGCGTTTTGGTATTTGTCTTGGCTATACTGGAGTGGCCGTGCGGCTCTAGGCGCTGCAGTCTGGAGCCGAGCGACCGCTACGGTCGCAGGTTCGAATCCTGCCTCGGGCATGGATGTGTGTGATGTCCTTAGGTTAGTTAGGTTTAATTAGTTCTAAGTTCTAGGCGACTGATGACCTCAGATGTTAAGTCGCATAGTGCTCAGAGCCATTTGAACCATTTTCTTGGCTATACTCGTTCTCTGTGCGCAGTCGATCCTTGAAGCACGTTCACATGAGTGCCACTGTGTTTCAGGTCTGGGCCACGAGCACTTCTGGACGTCCGGCACCGACCAGGCGGAAGAAGGCACCTTCTTCTGGATGGCGACCGGCCGGCCCATCACCTTCACCAACTGGAACACGGGCGAGCCCAATAACTTCCGCTACGAGAACGGCGAGGAAGAGCACTGCCTCGAGCTGTGGAACCGCGACGGCAAGGGCCTCAAGTGGAACGACAGCCCCTGCTCGTTCGAGACCTTCTTCGTCTGCGAAGTGCAGTGATCGGTCGGACTGGAAGCAGGGGACAGTGAGCGGACTTCCAGCGGGCGGCGACCGAGCGAGCGCGTCTGGACCTCCCAGTTGTCTCGGTCGCGTCCGATCCGTTTCCAAAGACTAACAAATGGTGCCCAACTTCCGTGGTGAGCCCCGGCCGTCTTCGCGTGCTCCGGCGAGGGAACTTCGCGAAGCTGACCTCTGGAAACTGGAGAAACGCGATCTCGCCCTGCGGTCACTGCCGCTCTCTCTCACTTTTCTGTGTCCGCGGAATGAAGTGGCTTGAGCGTTTTTCAAATCTTAATTACTACTGAAATGCGTCTCCCAGAGCAAATGGATTCTAGTTAGCTCAGAGGATTAATAATTTCACATTGGTGAGCCTCTAAGTTAGACTTAGCAGAGGAGAGTAACGTTTTTCTTCCCCCCCCCCCCCCCCTCCCCCTCTTCTTGGAACTAACAGACCGGCTCAATCTATCTATGGTCCAAATGACTACGTTCCTCTCCTGTTATTTCAATAAGGTTTTCTGTCCTCTAACCAAGTAGGTACCCCCCCCCCCTTTTTTTTTTTTTTTTTTTTTTTTTTTTTTTTTTTTTTTTTTTTTTTTTCAAACATAAGTGTACGTCATGAGAAAGAGAGACAGGTAAGAAATAATGTTTCCTGTTACGAAGCGTTTTCTTACAACCGCCTAGATTCGATCTGTAACCTTGCTAATGTATGGTCTTCCGCCATCGATTTCGGTCCATGAATCTAGGCAGAAATTGCGTGTGAAATTAAACCAACTTTACATATAATCCAAATGTGCTGTACGGTTGCTTATCTGTTGAATCAACACCCGCTTGAGACACAACACACTCTTCCTGTATCCAGCGACTGTACCTGGGGAGAAAATGAGGTAATTCCACTGCTCTATTTCGTAAATGCTACCACAACCGCAGGATAGGTCGCAATCGAATCATTTAGCGGGAAAAAAAAACTAATTTCGTATTTCCCTCGCCGGACCGTGGATTGCCTTAGCTGCCATGTGAAACCTACTATACTCGTTTCCTGAGACTTAACCCTTTTGTTTGAAATTCCTTAATTTTAACAAGCAGGCCGCTGGCCACAGATCTCCACGTTGCGCCAGTCTTTCTCATTCCAGTTACGCCCGCCCGTGTTCTGTTGCAGTTAACGATCACGAAGTGCCTCAGAACTCGCCAGAAATGAACTTTGCTACATAATATCCGTGTAACTCGAGGAAGACAGCGTGCCTTGCCGGATCACGTCCGGAGGAAAGTGCTTATTTACAACGTAACAGAGACGGCGGATTCAATGGCTGCCACTTCATTCGCACAGTTCATGGTATGTTAGTGTTTTGTCAGGCTGAAAGCGTGAATGTCTGGGTGAAAGCTACCGCCACTTCGTTGCGCCTCTTTGCGTAACGGAGGGCTCATTCAGGGAATACTTTTAATTTCGACCAGTGAATTATACAAAGGAACTTAGTAGAAGAAAAAATAAGTTTACTGTTTCTATTTTTCTGTTTTCGTCGATAACTTAAAGTAACTGATGTTAAAATAATTATTTCAGTCACAGCATCCTTTTATTCAGTCAATTGTTAACGAATTACGAATGTGATCTACTTAATAAAGGCAAAAATTACTTATTATACCTTATGGTATTGTGTAGTACACCGAAAAAGAATGATAATACTGTATGAAAACTTTTGTATATTTTTCTTTCACTGTTTTTATTGCATTATAAAAATGTGTCTACGAACAATAAAAATTTAATGAATTTCGCCTTATTAAAATTCCACTTATGTAATTAACTGCACTGTAATTCTTTTACAGTATTGTGTACAGATGATTTTATTAATAAAAATCAGTTACTGGTAACATTTTGTGACCTACAACTTTTCTTTCACAATGTTGCCATACTAACATGTTTTATCACGTTTTTCCGTTTCGTCTTGCAAGCACTGACAAATAAAAACTAAGTATGAAGTCAAGATTAAAATGAGCACAAATCAAAAAATATAACATACAAGCGAAAACTACAGCTTGAGTTGTGACAGCAAATTACTCCAAAATACATTATAAACTGGAGCTATTTATTTCAGAGCTGGGAGCGGACTCCATCATGGGCGTCTACAGAAATTTGTCCACAAAGAAGGGAGGGAACCAAGGTCCTAAAATTACTACCTTTAATACAACATAGTCAAAGAGACTGAGGACATATGCCCCACGGCTAAAATTTCACTGGAGAGTTACAAAACTTGATACACATGATTTATAATTATGTAGTCATTATTTACAGGTAGATTAG
Organism: Schistocerca serialis cubense; assembly: GCF_023864345.2. Lineage (NCBI taxonomy): Eukaryota > Metazoa > Arthropoda > Insecta > Orthoptera > Acrididae > Schistocerca > Schistocerca serialis. Next base: position 18,372,434 of record NC_064641.1, read on the forward strand.
ACTACATGATACTGAGGAGGGACACATGATGTCATTGCTCTATATTTTTATAATATGGTCACTTTTTTCTTGTTAATGATCTGAAATTCTTTCTTCGAATTTTTATTACTATATCAATGACGTTGGGTCGAAATGATATTCGAAATTTGAAACAGATAGTCAGAACTGATGTCTATTAGAATAGACATCAGTAAAAACAACCGGTGCTAAATTGATTAATACTCTACAAAGGTAGACAAGCTGGAAACAAATGTTAAAAGATGCGTGTTCGACGTTGATGCCTTCTACAGGGTGTTTGAGAAATACTTTTTACAAACTTTGGGGATAGATTCCTGAAGCCAAATCAATCGGAAAAATTCTATGCCAACATACATTAAAGGAACAAACATTTCTGAATTGCATTGATTATTTAATATTAATATGTTCAAAACAAAATTAAACAATTGAAGTATCTAAACAATAAGCTCCGACCGTTCTTTTCGGCGTCCATCACAATCGCTTTGCGATGTTATTTGTTCATTTTACAAATCTAGTTCCGTAGAATCAAACGGAGGAGCAAATCTCCATGATCATGGAACGAGTCAGCACATGAAATCAACATTGAAAAATTAATAAAAGATCAAATAAAATTTAAACATGTCCAATGCACTTAAGCTGCTGAGCATATACTAGCATAATAAACAAATAACACAGGAATTTGATTCATTTTTTTGAGGAACTCTCCAACAATATCGAGTACTAACAGTAGGCGGAGCAGGAAACAGCTTGGCTGGCAAGTTAGAGCATAATATTAAAGGTGATCTGGAAGAAATAGGAGCAACAACAACACACACTTACATGGGTTTTTCGGTGAGATTTGGTAGCGTCATGTCCAGCCCAGGGTTATCACAGCTTTTAACAGTGTAAACAAAGAGCTGAATGGATTGCTTTTGATTCAATGTATGTGCCATGCCTGTTGCTGCAGTTGGGAGATGGGGATACACGAATTATGGTGTACTGCATGGCTGCCATAACTTCCTGATGTGGGCAAAAGTAACTTGCTATACTGTGCCCTGGAAAGGATGAAGGGATTCTAAACACTTACTGTAGCGTGCCACCACTTACGTACATTGGTCAACAGAACACTACACTTCCCGAACTGTGTCAGTACAGTAAGGCATATGCAATACTTCGTATCGAAGCAAAGTGAAGAAAGACAGAATACAAATTGCCGCGGCATCGACAGGAAATGTTAAGTTTGGTGAACAAAAATAATAAATGTACACGTACAGTTGTGTTTTATGACCCAGCTCAAATGTCGCTCGACACTCCCTAAAGCATATAAAAAAAAGTTCTTACTAACGGGATTAACAGTAAAAGATGTATAACAATTAGCGACGTGGAAAGCGGAGCCCTACGAGGTTCGCGTCGCTTTTCGCTTCGTCACAGTACAGATCTTCCTGTTCTAAAGTAACATCCAACGAAACCAACACATCTGAAAGAACATCCAGTGTTCTTTCAGTAATACATACGCGTTCAGCCTAGAAACATGAAGCTAATCAATGCAGCCTAATACACTTAATCATTATATGACTGTATTGTTATTATTTGACAGAAACAGTTATTGGCTCAGTCCTATTAACATAATATCAGGAAACATTCAATTAGAATTAGTTTTTTATTTATGAAAGAGAAAATGCGCACCTTGTTAATGATTCTTTGTTAGCTTCAGCTACATCGCTGACGCACCTGTAGGGAAAAGCGATCTATGGTCATTTCCCTAGCCTATTACTGTTTTAATATCGTTACAGGATATCCACACTAACATTTTCATTTCTTTCGTTATATCAGAATTGCTTAAAGGCAGCCGGGCGTATCTTCTTTTGTCAGTCGTAATACAACTGCGAGCAAAGATCAACTTTACTTGTGAATAAGCGATATAATTCAACTCCTATATTTCTATAGATTGCTTAGCTGCTTACAGTGTAGTTTTATTGATTTATGCGTATTCTTTCTTTCCTTTATAAGTAATGTTCCAGCTTCGTTACTTCTCTCTTTCTTTTCCCTTTCTTAGTATATACAGGGTGGTCCATTGATCGTGACCGGGCCCTAGCCACACGGCATGTCCAATTACGAATACTGAATTCTTTCTTTATTTCCGCCTTTCTTCTATTTTTCTTTCTTCATGAATCAGCTATCAAAATAATTCGGAGAACATTTCCAATTACTACCAAGAAATAATCGAGGGCTAACAATTACTTTTCACTCACAAGTTTTCATTTTTATTAATATTTTACAAATACACCTTCTTCTGTATTAGGTGATCAAGTGCAGAAATATCTTATACCTCTGTTAAAACGCAAAAGGTAACCAAAAACAAAATGCAAGCTTGTACTACTTTTACCAATAGCCCCAAAGCCATGACTGTTACCTTATAGCGTGCATATAATCTACAAAATCTAGCAATCACTCAAGAACCTTAAAGAGTGCCCACTTTGATCTCAATCAATTGCGCTACTCAGTTTCCTCTGATCGCCATCAGAATCACTAGACACGAAGCAGGGTACCATTCAGATCAAAGTCCGCTTATAACCAATTCAAACGTCAATCTCCAATAAAAATTACTTGGTCAGAATACCTATTTACATGCATATCCAACAACTCTAACAAAATTATTGAAGCACAGTTCTCATTCAACAAGCCCCAAGATCTCTGGATTAATATCTCCACCAGAAAACTCAGGAACCTACACTACCGGAACAGCGATAGTTACCTAGTGTAATATCAAGATTTATTAGCATTCACTGTCTCCGTAGGAGGCCTACCACACCGACAGTTTATCCTTGACTATCCTCCAGATCCCCAATGATAAATTCCGTACCCTGTCCTACATGGAGGGCTCAATCTGCGCCGGCCGCAGTGGCTGAGCAGTTCTAGGCGCTTCAGTCTGGAACCGCGCGACCGCTACGGTCGCAGGTTCGAATCCTGCCTCGGGCATGGGTGTGTGTGATGTCCTTAGGTTGGTTAGGTTTAAGTAGTTCTAAGTTCTAGGAGACTGATGACCTCAGCTGTTAAGTCCCATAGTGCTCAGAGCCATCTGAACCATTTGAGCTCAATCAGCTCAACAACCCTGGATCATAGTCAGACGGTAACTGTGGTCCAGCGTCAACTGCCCGCGAGCGCCATGTTAAGACTTTCCGGTATCATTTAGAGAAAACAAATGTGTAGCGCTACCGATGCATTCGACAACAGCTTCATCATTATCATCAGACGTCGACGGGTCCTCGGGCGACCAGTTCTTGTCGGCAAGATCTTTGCCGCGAGTTTCATCTCCGGTCCGCCTCAATCGTTGCAGCTGTATAACATTGCTTTGAAACTGCATTCCACAACATTACAAACAAACACGTAAGTAAGACATAACAAAAATTAGAATATTAGTGTTAAATTTCTTTTATTTTACTGCATACAGCCAGTTGCAGAAGTTAAGGCGACATCAGATTCGTGACACGAAGTACAGTCAAACGAGGGTGGTTTCAAAAGTTCTCGGAATCACCACGAGATGTCAGCGCTAGCGCAATGAGTTGTTTACGTGATATTCATTGGACTGTTGCCTGTAAACACGTGCCACATCAGTGCTCTTGGAAGAGAGTTGTGGAGGTGATGTGACTCTGTTGTTGTTACCGTGTAGTGACTTGCGAAGATTTTTTGATTCGAGCAGTGATTAAGTACTCCGTAAAAAAAAAAAAAAGGTGTGAAAGCAAAGGACATTCATGCCGATTTCTAGAATACACTGAGGGACGCTGATCCTTCATATTCCACTGTTGCCAAGTGAATTTGAATTTGGTCGGGAGAGCTTAGATGATGATCTGCACAGTGGTAAGCCAAGATGTGTCACTACTCCAGAAATCGTTACAAAAGTGCACAAAATGGTCATGGAGGATCGCCAATTGAAAGTGCGTTTAATTGCTCACGCTTGCCAGATGTCATCTGAAAGCTTATATCATATTTTAATTCAAGAATTAAAAATGAAAAAATTATCTGCAAGCTGGGTGCTGCGACGTTTGACGCTGGATCAAAAATGCATGAGAATGGACATATCAGAACAATGTTTGGCTCATTTTAGGAGAAACAAACGAGATTTTTTGCACCATTTTGTGACCACAGATGAATAATGCATATCTGTTTATCAGAATAACGGTGCTACTGTAACACCATTCTTAGGTGTTGCAGCTCACCTGGTAGGCTAATGGGACCTGGGACCACAAGTGCTCTATGTACCAGGAAGCATAATACACTACGCTGTTGCACAGGGTGATGACAGCTTTTGGCCTTCATACTCGTATACAACTCCGTGAGAGTTTGTGGTAGACATTATGTCTCAGTGTCCTGTCAGCTTTTGTTCTGGCCACAACACCCAATTGCTGCAACAGATCTCTCGGCAAAGCCTGAAAAGTCAAATCTCGTTAAACATCTTCGTAAGAAAGGTGACAAGAAAGACTCAAATGATTATTCTCCAGTTGCATTACTGGTATCTTTCTCCAAAACATTCGAAAATGTAATGTATTCAAGAGTAGTCTCACATTTAAATAGAAGCAATTTACTTAGCGTATCACAGTTTGGATTCCAGAAGGGTTCCTCAATTAAGAATAGTATTTTTACATTCTGTCGTCAAATTATGTAAATGTGCACAAGCCTCAAATAGTAAGATGTAGGCAGTTGGTATTTTTGTTACCTTTCCTGTACAGATCTGTTACACTCTTAGAAAAACTCAGGTTTTGTGGAACTGATGGCTTTAGACACAATTGGTTTCAATCATACTAAACAATTAGAATGCAAAAACTTGTGTTAAATAATTGAAACAGTATTGGAAGCATAGAAAATGTAGTGACTGGGAGGAAAAAAAAAATATCACAAAGGGAGTCCCACAGGATTTAGTTTTGGGTCTACTCCTGTTCCTTACATTTGTGAATGTCCGTCTACTTAACATTCAACAATCAGAATTGGTATTTTTTGTAGACGATACTGTGTTATAATAAATCCCATTGGAGAGAAAATCACAGAAAATATTATTAATGATGTTTTACAACGAATTATTAAATGATTCTCACTAAATTTTGAGAAAACGAACTATATTCAGTTCTGTTCAACAAGCAGTCATACCACAAGTGATGTAGCACATGAAAAGAAGTCAGTAAACAGGGTAAAATGCTCCAAATTTTAGTGTGTACATATTGATGAAAACTTGAACTGGAAGAAGAACATTACTGAACTTCTCAAACCGTTAAGTTCTGCGTCTATTGCTAATCACACAACTGTTATCCTTGGAAACAAACGATTCAGCATCCTGAGAAATTTTGCATATTTCCACTCAATAAGGTCTTATGGCGTAATTTTCTGCGTTAACTCACCACTTAGAAAGAAACTATTGACTGCACAAAAGCGAACAGAAGAATAATATGTGGTGGACCCAGCAGTCGTCATGTAAGCAGCTCTTCGAGGAATTAGGTATTTGAACTGTGCACTCACAATACATATATTCGCTAGTGAAATTCGTCATGAATAGTCCAACATAGTTTGAGAAGAACAATGATGTCCACACCTGCAACATTTACTATCCATTATTAAAGCTGTCAGTAGCTCAGAAAGGAGTTCAATGTGTGGCAACAAAAATGTTTGAATATTTTCACAATAACATAAAATGTCTGAGAGGTAGCAAAGCAAGGTTTAAATATAATCTCAAAATCTTTTCTCCTGGACAACTCCTTCTATACTACAGATGAATTCCTATTTAAAAACCGGTACACCAGAGAAAAATGTAAGTGTAGTTGCATGAGTAGGATCAGAAAGCATGTTTACTAACTTTAACACTAATGGTGTATACATTTTTGGTAAACATTTTTGGAAGGCAGTGATCAATAAATTGTTATATTTTGACTAAAGTTCAGTCTTGATCACGTCATGTATGTTTTAACGATACAGGTGACCGGTTTCGGTTCTTTCTACAAAACCATCATCAGACCTGTGGATAAATTTTAAGAAATACTAGATACCAATCTTTAAATAAGATGAAAGTGTCTAATGATGTCAAACTTTAACAAGATAAAATAAAATTAATTATACCCTAGCTCCTTTAGGATGGTAGGTGGAGCTCTCCTCGCTGCTACGCAGTCAACTGATGGTTATGAGTGCTGAGCACGAGCTTAAATATGCAGAGGCTCCGCCTACTTCCTGTCACACTACTTCACAACTGCCAATCAGCGTTCATAATATGACGCCACCGTCAAAGGATAAAAGTAGGAAATACACTAATAACATAAAATTGATTCATTTAAATATCTGATTAACAGATAGTTAGTATGTCTACAGCTTATTTATATTTTGGATAAAAACAGGGAACTACGATGTGTAACAGTTGTGCACTCTATGGGCAACCTTAATACTACTACAGTGCCAGTTACATCAAAGATGTGAAAGTCCTTGGCGTTGTGGTATATATCGATTATACTGAGTCGCCTACATCACAATTGCATCTTTGTTGGATGCTGCAGAATCGTCTTATTTTAGCTGTAGTTTTTATAGCAATATTCTTTATAGCAGTAGGGTAGCAGCCAAGAGTAAGTTCCACATTATGTACATCTGAACTACTAATTAAAATTTTTAAAATCATAGCAAAAGTTAAACTCAGGAAGTGAAGGGCACGACTGACGAATTGCTCAAGGACACTGGCGTCACTAAAGAATGGAAAGACAAAGTAACGGACGACCTAACACAAGTCTCCTAAACAAGTAGAGCATTTCCTTCTCTGTCGTCTTATCCGTTTCTACCGTCTTTCCGTCACACCCTTGTACGTGACCAATTAACTGCTTCGGTCTTTTTTAAAAACTCATCCGCATTCTTATACCACTTGCCTTTTTTTCACACTGACGCTTGCTTTCCAATGCCATCTCAACTAAGAAATGCTGGAGATCTGATGGGGGCGGCGGTGAAGGAGTTGGCGCGAGATCAGTTAACTCCCTGTGTCACCTCCTCGCGTCCACAGGCTGCCGAGTTTTCTGCTGCCTGTGACGTCGTCACATCCTTCTCACACAGTGGTCAGCCTGGGATTGTTGCCTGCATGTTATTTGACTCACTATACGGCGCTACCGACTCTTGCAAATTTCTCTCGTGACTTTCTCTAAATTCAGTAATCTCTGGGACCTGCCTGCCTTGCTTGACTTCCATTTTAAGTTCACAGCTTACATTTACAGATGGACTAGCTTCTTCCCTATCAGATTGAATCCTCTTTTCTAAACTTTGTGCATTGGCATTCGCAGACACAGACACAAATCAAACACTTGTCCCTAATCACCACGTTTCTAAACCAGACACGCCACGAAACACAATGGAATCCTTCCAAAAAAAACACAAACACATTTAAATACACTCTAAGATAAAAAAAAAAGAAAGATGCAGCACGATGGAATTATCCGAATGTGGTGGAAATCAGTAGATGTGATGTATGTGGCAGACAAACAAATGATCAACACTTCAGAAAAGTTGGATGATTTATTCAATAAAAAGAGCTTCACAAATTAAGTGACTCAATAACGCGTTGGTCCACCTCTTGCCCTTATGCAAGCAGTTATTTGGCTTGGCATTGATTGACAGAGTTCTTGTATGTCCTCCTGAGGGATATCGTGTCAGAATGAGATTTTCACTCTGCAGCGGAGTGTGCACTGATATGAAACTTCCTTGCAGATTAAAACTGTGTGCCGGACCGAGACTCGAACTCGGGACTTTAGCCTTTCGCGGGCAAGCCACAGCCTGGGGGATGTTGCCAGAACACACAGTTTTAATCTGCCAGGAAGTTTCGTATCAGCCCACACTCCGCTGCAGAGTGAAAATCTCATTCTGGAAACATCCCCCAGGCTGTGGCTAAGCCATGTCTCCGCAATATCCTTTCTTCCAGGAGTGCTAGTTCTGAAAGGTTCGCAGGAGAGCTTTTGTGAAGTTTGGAAGGTAGGAGACGAGGTACTGGCAGATGTGAAACTGTGAGGACGGGGCGTGAGTCGTGCTTGGTTAGCTCAGATGCCCAAGGAAGGCAAAGGTCCCAAGTTCGAGTCTCGGTCCGGCACACAGTTTTAATCTGCCAGGATCTTTGATATTGTGCCAAATTCTGTCCAATTGGCGCGTTACATCGTCAAATTTCCGAGCTGGTTCGAGGGCTCTGCCCATAACGTCCCCAACGTTCTCAGTTGGGGAGAGATCCGGCGACCTTGCCGGCCAAGGTAGGATTTCGTAATCACAAAGACGAGTAGTAGAAGCTCTCGCCGTGTGCGGGCGGGTGTTATCTTGCCGAAATGTAAGCCCAGGGTGGGTTGGCATGAAGAGCAAAAAAAACGAGGCATGGAATATGGTCGAATCTGCCGTGGATGGCAACAAAAGGAGACGAGCTGTGGAAAGAAGGACACCCCGGATCATCGTTCGTGGTTGTTGGGCCCTGTGGTACGCAACAGTCAGATTGGCACCCACCACTGTCTCGAGCGTCTCCAGACACGACCTCGGCCTGGAATCTCGTTGATTGGAGAAGAATTGTCTTCAGTGACGAGCCCCGCCCCACGACCAGTGAATGAGCAGAAGACGTGTAGTCCACAAATGTGTTACTTTCAAAATTCACAACTAAGAAAGGGTGATTTCGTCACACAGAAGCGTACAGCACTTACGTTTTCACCAGATTTCACGTTTTAATAACTTTAAAATCTTTCCAAAAATGGCTCTGAGCACTATGGGACTTATCTTCTAAGGTCGTCAGTCCCCTAGAACTTAGAACTACTTAAACCTAACTAACCTAAGGACATCACACACATCCATGCCCGAGGCAGGATTCGAACCTGCGACCGTAGCGGTCACGCGGTTCCAGACAAAATCTTTCCGTAAGTGCTTTATTAGAGGCCATAAGAAATAAATGTATCGTAAACTTTACCAAATAGTGAAAAAAAAACTTTGTCTATCCCAGTGCAGCAAACCAATAACGAATACAAAATGATGTACCAGCAAGAAATCAACGAGACTTGTAACTAGCATCTGATGACCTATTTATAAAAAATTCGAAACCGGTCATGGTTTGGTCCAAATAAACCTTGTTAAACCATGCTTGTGGCTAGTTGGTGTTCCAGTTATAAATTTCTTACTCTTGTTTTTATTAAGTGGGAAGAGAGAGGTACTCACTATTCCAGGTATTTTCTATCTCTCGAAATACCAGCAAGCAGGAGTGACAGTTGCCTGCTGTTGCAGGCGATGACTCGTGCAGACTATCTCGAAATTGATGATGAATTATTGCGTCTCACTTTAAAAAATAAACTGTATCGTGTTATATAATACTAATACTAGGCATAATTATAAAATTGTAAAGTTTATAAGTGTTTTATGCCTCTGGATAGGACAAAATTTTGCAAGACACCCCATAAGACATTGTCACACAGTACAATGTCATTACACATTGTTTGGCTAACCTTGATCTATGTTGTTCTTGGCTGGAAACCTCACAACGCGACATTCGGCGCGAGAGAATGGAGCGCAGTAGCGTATGTTAATGGGCATGTGTGAAAACTACTAGAATGTGTTGAAACTTTGTTGATAAACATACGCCGGCCTGAGTGGCCGTGCGGTTCTAGGCGCTACAGTCTGGAGCCGAGGTAGTTAGGTTTAATTACACTCCTGGAAATGGAAAAAAGAACACATTGACACCGGTGTGTCAGACCCACCATACTTGCTCCGGACACTGCGAGAGGGCTGTACAAGCAATGATCACACGCACGGCACAGCGGACACACCAGGAACCGCGGTGTTGGCCGTCGAATGGCGCTAGCTGCGCAGCATTTGTGCACCGCCGCCGTCAGTGTCAGCCAGTTTGCCGTGGCATACGGAGCTCCATCGCAGTCTTTAACACTGGTAGCATGCCGCGACAGCGTGGACGTGAACCGTATGTGCAGCTGACGGACTTTGAGCGAGGGCGTATAGTGGGCATGCGGGAGGCCGGGTGGACGTACCGCCGAATTGTTCAACACGTGGGGCGTGAGGTCTCCACAGTACATCGATGTTGTCGCCAGTGGTCGGCGGAAGGTGCACGTGCCCGTCGACCTGGGACCGGACCGCAGCGACGCACGGATGCACGCCAAGACCGTAGGATCCTACGCAGTGCCGTAGGGGACCGCACCGCCACTTCCCAGCAAATTAGGGACACTGTTGCTCCTGGGGTATCGGCGAGGACCATTCGGAACCGTCTCCATGAAGCTGGGCTACGGTCCCGCACACCGTTAGGCCGTCTTCCGCTCACGCCCCAACATCGTGCAGCCCGCCTCCAGTGGTGTCGTGACAGGCGTGAATGGAGGGACGAATGGAGACGTGTCGTCTTCAGCGATGAGAGTCGCTTCTGCCTTGGTGCCAATGATGGTCGTATGCGTGTTTGGCGCCGTGCAGGTGAGCGCCACAATCAGGACTGCATACGACCGAGGCACACAGGGCCAACACCCGGCATCATGGTGTGGGGAGCGATCTCCTACACTGGCCGTACACAACTGGTGATCGTCGAGGGCACTGAATAGTGCACGGTACATCCAAACCGTCATCGAACCCATCGTTCTACCATTCCTAGACCGGCAAGGGAACTTGCTGTTACAACAGGACAATGCACGTCCGCATGTATCCCGTGCCACCCAACGTGCTCTAGAAGGTGTAAGTCAACTACCCTGGCCAGCAAGATCTCCGGATCTGTCCCCCATTGAGCATGTTTGGGACTGGATGAAGCGTCGTCTCACGCGGTCTGCACGTCCAGCACGAACGCTGGTCCAACTGAGGCGCCAGGTGGAAATGGCATGGCAAGCCGTTCCACAGGACTACATCCAGCATCTCTACGATCGTCTCCATGGGAGAATAGCAGCCTGCATTGCTGCGAAAGGTGGATATACACTGTACTAGTGCCGACATTGTGCATGCTTTGTTGCCTGTGTCTATGTGCCTGTGGTTCTGTCAGTGTGATCATGTGATGTATCTGACCCCAGGAATGTGTCAATAAAGTTTCCCCTTCCTGGGACAATGAATTCACGGTGTTCTTATTTCAATTTCCAGGAGTGTAGTTCCAAGTTCTAGGCGACTGATGACCTCAGAAGTTAAGTTGCATAGTGCTCATAGCCATTTGAACCAGCCATTTGATAAACATACTGAAAAGGCGCACTGTAGCAGAAAAAAATAATAAAAGAAACATAAATCAGGATCGCATAAGCAGCATTAAGTGAGATAGTGTATCACTAATCTCAGTTCAGATTAATATCTGCCAGACCATGGAAGTATTCTGTTTCTTCGGCTGTCGGCTGTTTCGCTCATCGGCCTACGACGTTTGGTGCATGAGTATATCAAGACAGCAATTAATAACTGTCAACAATGTTGTGCAAGTTCGTAACAATGAGCAACAGACCACAATGAAAAAGTACAGGTAAATAAAACTCTTGTGACTATTCGTAATACGTAAAATGTAATTTCATAAAACCACTGAATTACGTCGATTGTATTCTTCAAATGTTCAAAAAAGCACACAATTTTATAACAATGATATATAATTTACTATGCTTCAAAAATTCTGCACAACCATGCGCACATTATCCTAAACAGAGTTATTATTTTCACCCAAAACTGCTAAAGTTCATTTTACCTCGAAAATTAGGGAGTGTGGTGTGGGGCACTTGCTACATTAGGTATTTCGATAAACCGTCCCTGTTTGTAGAATATCGTCTTACAACATTTTTGCTATCTCTAACCATCATGGCCATTTTGCTGTCCCTAAATTTCTGTGAGACTGTTTTATTCTTTGACGACGCCGAAAAACAATCGCTAGCGGGGTGTGCAGCGGGTTCGGCACACAGTTTGCTTGGAGTCGGGAGTCTGGGGTCGACTTTTGACGAGCACAGCAAGAAAATTGTCGAAATACCGCAGAGAGAAAATGTCAATATTAACAGCTGCAAACCCATAAACCTGCAAGTCATTAATTCGCCGAGAAAGCCTGAAAGATGATATACGGAAGTAGTCTCTGCTCTGATAATTAACTGCACGGATTGTGAATAATACTACGCTTAAGCAGTACGCATTATACTCCAAAGGTATATGGAGAACAGTTTGCTGTGTAATCATTATAAACTCCCTGTAGTAGTCATAAGCAAGGTAAGTGAAAAGGATAGAATGTGAAACAGTTCTCCATCTGCACTTAATAGAGTAGACAGCATACACTTCTGTATTACAGCTTAGCCTTTAAGAGAAGAGCTGCTGAATTTGTAACAAAAAAACATTATGTAATTTGCCAATATTGCAGTAGTGCCACAGTAGTTACGGATAAAACAAGATCATGATGAAACTGTTTTAGATTTATAGATGGGTTCTGAGTATGCTTCCTTTAGAGTGCCAAACTATTGGTTAATATTGTCAAAAGCTGAAGAACTGTCATGCACTGTTGTGGTTGGAAGCTGTTGACAGGTGACTATTTATTAATATTTAATTTACGAGTTACTTAACTCCACTGTATCATTTGAATAAGTAACTGTTATTTAGTTTTTATATTTAGCAAAGTTTTAAATAATGCAGTGGAGAATAAGAATGCCAAGAACTGTTATAAGTGGCGCTCTATGATACCGACTTAGCTGTCCACAATACAACACAATATAAATATTGACTACATAAGTTATTGTTATCAGACTTTGTAAAAGATCTCAGTAATTGATATAATTTGTATCCTTTGGCACTTGGCCAGTATTGTTGCATTCGTTTACAATACAGTTTTGTCCTGTTTAAATACTGTCACGTTCTGAAAGCTCAGCAGAAATGCCGTCATCACGTGTATTGCCAACACTGCCGCTGCAAACATCGCCACTAAATTTTAGAATTATTTATTAACATAAGATTTAGCTAATTCAGTAACGTTTATGTATCACACAAATGAGTTTCTTTCATAAATTACATACTGGTATGAGTGTAATTAGATAGTCCGTATTTTACACAAAACCGCAAAAAGTCGCGTAATCGCAGTTCTTAAGGGAGCAGTAACCGCTAAATAATCTTTCTGCTCCAAAGTACATGTAACATACACAAATGTGAAAACTGCCGCAAAATAGTGAGAAACGGTCAATACTGTTAAGAGCGCCCACGATTTTTTCAAGTTGAGTTATGAGAAAATAGACCCGCCAAAAAGGGCAATAATCGCAATTTGTCGGTAAGCAGCAACCGATAAATGCTGTTTTTAGTCGAAAGTAGCCGTGACAGTGCACATATGTGGAAACAGCCGCAGTGTCCTGAGAAATATTCGGCAGTGTAAGGAGCGCCCACGACTTTTTAAAGTTTTATGCTGAGAAGCGAGGATAGATAGCGTTTAGTGCCAGTGATCTGACAGCAGCACAGGCAAAACTAGAACAATTGAGTGCTGCAGTTGGCAGCATTAAAATCAGGAAGAAGGTAGATGGCATGACTCTGCTCAGTGTAGACTGTAGCCCAAAGTCTCCAGGGAATATAGAAACATTCTGACAAGACAGAGAAAAAGAACAAGCTAAGGTTGGTACTAGTCAGAGAGTTAAAAAGATTATAACTATCCTAAGGAGTAATCATGAGAGGAGAGTGCCTGTCCTACATAAAGTACAGAGCTCTCTGGGTAGTGAATAGCAGTAACTAGTATTATTCAACCAAGAAGAGGGCTCAGCGAAGTCACCTGTCATTTAGTCTCCCAGGGGGAAATATTTTGGTAAAGATCAGTTTAGTAGTCATTGGGGTATCTGAAACAGTTTAGACATAATCTCACAAGGTCGCAACATACGTGGCATGGTCTACATCTCAGTGTTACCATTAAGGGATTACTTGCATGACTAATTTCCAGAAGCATTTAGTGAAACCAGAAAACTGCCTGTCCAGTCCTTGTGACTTGCAATATTTATGATAGGCCATTTTTGTGGTAAATGTTTCGGAAAGACAGAGCTGCCAGTTGTAACAATAAATAATGAAATAGAAAATGGCAGGTTGGACAGCACAGAGATCAACAATCATAATCCATCTGGACTTTACCATCAAAACATAAGAAGCTTATTCAATAAAAAGAATGAGCTTCTGGTATCAACGTAGGACACTGAAAAATGTTCTAAGAATAACAGACTCTCCCATGGAAGACATACAAATTGAACAGATGCACCTAGATGGATACAAATTCTCCTCGCGTTACTGTAGGCATTCTGTAGTATGAGAAAGAGGGAATTGTTATGTACACAAAAATTGAAGTGAAGTCCAAGGTCTTACACCGTACTGAATGTTGCATTGAATTGATATTTATGTGCTGTACTTCTGTAATAGACTGGGATGGAGATTTCAATATATTTCATCTCAAATAGTTCTGACTGTGGGTACCTGGAGTTATTGGTGTATAGTTTTGATTTTACCCCAAAGTACTATTCCCAATGAGAAAAGGAGACACAGTGCAATGGCAACTGACATATTATTTCTAAAACCAACTGTTTTTAGTGAAACGGATGTGAGCCCCATAGTAAACTGCTTACTTAAACATGATAGTCAAATGGCAACAATAAAGCGTCACCATTATTCAGGTTTAACTAAGAAAGAAAAAGTAGAATTTCACATAATTGTAAATATGCTGAATCAGTTACACTATTCAGATAGAATTTACAGGATGGAGAATAGGAAGAAGTTTAGCAAGGACACAAAGTATATCAGAAATTTAATTATTACCTAAAAATATTCATACAACTGAATGAATCCATTTTTCCTTCACAACAGGTCAGGGACATTTACGGTCAGAGAGGAATAAAGGTTGGTTTACACCTGGTATGAAAACATTATACACAAGAAAGAAAGACCTTTATTTAATCAAATGAGTACTATAAAATTCATAAGCATGTCATCAGAACAGCAAAAACCATGCACTGTGCACAAAATATTCAAAGAATAAAGCAAGAACAATTGGGAGCATTTTAGCCATGAAATGAATAAACCCCCTAGGCAAATGACACTGGATTTCTGGCTTACAGTAGCTAGTAGGTAATATTAAATTCCAGACACAGTCCACTATATTCAATGAATTCTTATTAACAGCAACTGAAAAACATGGTAACAAAAAAATTGCCCATAAAAGCAAATCCAATAAACAATGATGAAATAAAAGAAATTATTCAGATAGTGAAGGGAGACGAAAATTTAATAGTCATGGGTGACTGGAATTCGAGTGTAGGAAAAGGGAGAGAAGGAAACGTAGTAGGTGAATATGGATTGGGGCTAAGAAAAGAAAGAGGAAGCCGCCTGATAGAATTTTGCACAGAGCACAACTTAATCATAGCTAACACTTGGTTTAAGAATCATGATAGAAGGTTGTATACATGGAAGAACCCTGGAGATACTAAAAGGTATCAGATAGATTATATAATGGTAAGACAGAGATTTAGGAACCGGGTTTTAAATTGTAAGACATTTCCAGGGGCAGATGTGGACTCTGACCACAATCTATTGGTTATGACCTGTAGATTAAAACTGAAGAAACTGCAAAAAGGTGGGAATTTAAGGAGATGGGACCTGGATAAACTGGAAGAACCAGAGGTTGTACAGAGTTTCAGGGAGAGCATAAGGGAACAATTGAAAGGAATGGGGGAAAGAAATACAGTAGAAGAAGAATGGGTAGCTCTAAGGGATGAAGTAGTGAAGGCAACAGACGATCAAGTAGGTAAAAAGAAGAGGGTTAGTAGAAATCCTTGGGTAACAGAATAAATATTGAATTTAATTGATGAAAGGAGAAAATATAAAAATGCAGTAAATGAAGCAGGCAAAAAGGAATACAAACGTCTCAAAAATGAGATCGACAGGAAGTGCAAAATGGCTAAGCAGGGATGGCTAGAGGACAAATGTAAGGATGTAGAGGCTTATCTCACTAGGGGTAAGATAGATACTGCCTACAGGAAAATTAAAGAGACCTTTGGAGATAAGAGAACCACATGTATGAACATCAAGAGCTCAGATGGAAACCCAGTTCTAAGCAAAGAAGGGAAAGCAGAAAGGTGGAAGGAGTATATAGAGGGTCTATACAAGGGCGATGCACTTGAGGACAATATTATGGAAATGGAAGAGGATGTAGATGAAGATGAAATGGGAGATACGATACTGCGTGAAGAGTTTGACAGAGCACTGAAGGACCTGAGTCGAAACAAGGCCCCCGGAGTAGACAACATTCCATTGGAACTACTGACGGCCTTGGGAGAGCCAGTCCTGACAAAACTCTACCATCTGGTGAGCAAGATATATGAAACAGGCGAAATACCCTCAGACTTCAAGAAGAATATAATAATTCCAATCCCAAAGAAAGCAGGTGTTGACAGATGTGAAAATTACCGAACTATCAGTTTAATAAGTCACAGCTGCAAAGTACTAACACGAATTCTTTACAGACGAATGGAAAAACTAGTAGAAGCCGACCTCGGGGAAGATCAGTTTGGATTCCGTAGAAATGTTGGAACACGTGAGGCAATACTGACCTTACGACTTATCTTAGAAGAAAGATTAAGGAAAGGCAAACCTACGTTTCTAGCATTTGTAGACTTAGAGAAAGCTTTTGACAATGTTGACTGGAATACTCTCTTTCAAATCCTAAAGGTGGCAGGGGTAAAATACAGGGAGCGAAAGGCTATTTACAACTTGTACAGAAACCAGATGGCAGTTATAAGAGTTGAGGGACATGAAAGGGAAGCAGTGGTTGGGAAGGGAGTAAGACAGGGTTGTAGCCTCTCCCCGATGTCATTCAATCTCTATATTGAGCAAGCAGTAAAGGAAACAAAAGAAAAATTCGGAGTAGGTATTAAAATCCATGGAGAAGAAATAAAAATTTTGAGGTTCGCCGATGACATTGTAATTCTGTCAGAGACAGCAAAGGACTTGGAAGAGCAGTTGAACGGAATGGATGGTGTCTTGAAGGGAGGATATAAGATGAACATCAACAAAAGCAAAACGAGGATAATGGAATGTAGTCGAGTTAAGTCGGGTGATGCTGAGGGTATTAGATTAGGAAATGAGACACTTAAAGTAGTAAAGGAGTTTTGCTATTTGGGGAGCAAAATAACTGAAGATGGTCGAAGTAGAGAGGATATAAAATGTAGACTGGCAATGGCAAGGAAAGCGTTTCTGAAGAAGAGAAATTTGTTAACATCGAGTATAGATTTAAGTGTCAGGAAGTTATTTCTGAAAGTATTTGTATGGAGTGTAGCCATGTATGGAAGTGAAACATGGACGGTAAATAGTTTGGACAAGAAGAGAATAGAAGCTTTTGAAATGTGGTGCTACAGAAGAATGCTGAAGATTAGATGGGTAGATCACATAACTAATGAGGAGGTACTGAATAGGATTGGGGAGAAGCGAAGTTTGTGGCACAACTTGACCAGAAGAAGGGATTGGTTGGTAGGACATGTTCTGAGGCATCAAGGGATCACAAATTTAGTATTGGAGGGCAGCGTGGAGGGTAAAAATCATAGGGGGAGACCAAGAGATGAATACACTAAGCAGATTCAAAAGGATGTAGGTTGCAGTAGGTACTGGGAGATGAAGAAGCTTGCACAGGATAGAGTAGCATGGAGAGCTGCATCAAACCAGTCTCAGGTCTGAAGACCACAACAACAACAACAAAACAACAACAGACAAGAAATTCATACTCCCCCACCAGACATTAGTTTTGTGGACTCATCTATTAAGAGAGATCACAAAAGTCATTAGGTTAAGTAGTAACTCTCGCAGTTATGATGGTATCTGAGTTAAAGCACCAAAATCTTATTCTGACACGTTAGTGTCACCCTTGAGTTACCCGTGTAGCCAATTAAGGATTCAAATTGTTTCTGAATTGAGCAACTGACCTCTAATTACAGACCGTAGTCCGTTCTACTCAAGCTCGCAGAAAGTTTTGATAACATAGCTTTCAAAGGGATACTGAACCATCTTTCTGAGGATAACTTTTTTTTACACTAGCTCAGTCTGACTTCTCTAAAGACGTCTCTAGTGAGAATGCAATGGTCTCATGAACTTAATTCTAGTTATTCTAAACAAGAAAAAATACTCTGTGGACATTTTCTGTGACCTTGCCAAGACTTTTGTTTGTGTGGATCAGAAAATCTTCTAAGGAAACTAAAGTGATAGGGCATTAAATTTGTCTTCCCCTTGAATGGATGGGGTCATATCACAGGTATAATATTAAATTGTAGTAGGCAAATATTAAATATGGTGCATTGCAAAATTTGGTGCTACGTCCAGTCTTGTTCTTACTCTACAGAAATAATATACCTGGGACAAATGTGATATTTGGTGGTGACACTACTTATTCGATAAATATCTCAAACACGTCCATAGCAGAGACAGCCAGGAGGATAATGGAGCATGCGTACTATTGGTTTACAGCCAACAGCATAACATTTAATCTTAAAAAAACTCATGTTATTTACTTCTAAACAAATAAAAATGATTTACTGTTACCAGAAGTGGAGATCAGTGAGCATACCCTAGATGGGGCTACACGTGTGAATTTCCTGGACAGCCAGATAGATAATAAACTGAGGTGATACTAGCATATGGATAATTTAATTAAACTGCACTGTTCTGCCAGGTTTGGTGTTGGAAATCTTTCTCACTGTGGTGACCTGCAGACAGGATTTCTAGCATGGAGAACTGCAACTAAGATGAAAAAGTATTTATTCAACAAAATCATGCAATGAGGAACTTCCTAGCAGATCAGAACTTTGTGGAGGACTGGGACTTAGATCTGGGATGTTTGCCTTTTGCCGCCAAGTGCTCTACTGACTGAGCCATCAAAAGATGACTCGTGACCCTCGCTCACAGCTTTACTTCTGCCAGTACTCTTTCTCCTACCTTTCCGACTTCCCATGAGCTATCCACCATATCTTGTGGGGCTAATACTTCTGGAAGAAAGGGTGTGGTGGAGAAATGACTTAGCCACAGCCTCGGGGATTTTTTCCAGAATGAATTTTCACTCTGCAGCAGACTATGCACTGCTTTGAAACTTCCTGGCAGCGTAAAACTGTCAGATTACTACTTGAACCTGGAAGGTAGAATAAGGAGTACTGGGGAAGTTGTTCTGGCATAACCACAAACGCCGGAACGAAGAGCCGGAATGCAAGAGCAGAGAAGGCTGTGAGGAAACGGTGGCGAATGGTGAGCGGAGTTGGACCACACTGCACCAGGCGCGCCCCTGCAACAAGTGCACATAAACGACGCTCCTGCTAACATTGTCCACTCAGACAGGCCCGAGTCTGGTAACGTGATTGGTGCTACGCTGATTGTCGTGATCCGTGTCGAGTGTTTCCTTGGACTCTGTGTATAGAAAGAACTGTACGGTTTTCACATCGCCTCTCACTAATGACATCTGCAAAAATAAAGTTAAGTATTGTCAGTTTGCTTTCTGGAAATAAAACTACTAGTGTTATTTGATTGAATTGTTGTATAGCATTCTGAGAAAGCTGCATTCTGTAGGCACCCTATTAGTGATGAGTGGGCAAGACCCCACAGAAGTAAAGCTGTGAGGGGAGGTCATGCTTGAACAGCTTAGTCGGCAGAGCAATTGCCTGTAAATGGCTATGATCCTAGGTTCGAGTCCTGGTCCAGCGCACAGTTTTAACATGCCGGGAAGTTTTCTTATCAGCACCCTCTCTGCTGCAGAGTGAAAATTCATTCTGGATGCTATAAAAATTTTCTTTTAAGTTGAAAACTGAAAATTTTGTGAAGTCCATTCAGGGACCTAGGGATTCTCACACTTACATGCCACCACATACATTCGGTGGTGGTATCTGTGGTTAATAACAAGAGTGAATTTGGTATAAATTTAGCATTCCACAGCCATAAAACTAGAAGAAGAAATAACTTTTATGTACAAAATTGTTAAGGCTTTTGTGGCCACTTGTTGACAAAATGTCTATTGGCTTCTGTCTCGGGTTCTTCGGCTGACGTCCATCTAATGATGAACGTCAGCCGAAGAACCTGAGACAGAAGCCAATAGGCAATTTTTATGTACTTTATGATTCTTTCTCTGTGGTTCAGAATTGAGTTTTATATTCTGGTGCAAAAGTCTGTGACAGGTTGCTGGTGGACATCAGGCAGGAAACTGAAAATCCTCGTATATTTAGAAACAAAATAAAGCAGTATCTCATTAGCCACTTCTACAGATTATCAGAATACTTGGACCCAAGAATGTAAAATATCGTGTGACTCTAATATATGTATTAAACAGATCCTGACTTTGCAGTATGTATAGACCGCTGATAGTGTTACGTGTAAAGTTGCATAAATGCTTTGTTTCAAGTATTAGGTGAAGAGAACTGCTATATGGTATAGCAGAAGGAGCAGTTGCTTTATTCAAAGATTCTGTTTTTCTCCTAACATACATTTATAAAGTAAACTAGAAGTAATTGCCATAATTATCAGTGTGAATAGATTAATACTATTTGTAAGGTGGAAGCACACTTTACATAAGTAGCCTGCAGTGGTTGTTTTTACCTGGTAATGCATAACCTGACCCAGTCCATGAGTTCATGACGGGATTTATGGAACATGAAGTGAGAATGAGTAAATGAATGAATTATAAATATTACTGAAACTATTCAGTCAAATGTTCTTTTATTTCTTATCCTTCTTTCATTTTTCATTCCCTTACTCAGTCCCTCACATATATGCAACTTGCAGCCCTATTAGTTTCCTCATAGTTAATTTTTTTTCAGATTTTAAAATAATTTTGTGTTTGGTTTTTGTTTATTACAGTAAGTCACAAAGTACATTTACAGGACTGTACCAACTTTCCACAGGTGCTATTGCCATGAGGGAGTAAGCACATGATATCAATTTTTGTAGTGAAAACTAATTGTTTGACACATCTTTTAGGCGAAAGTTCATTCCTTTATATTTCCTTCACCCGGACAACAGAAGATTTTGTATCTGAGGTTTTATATTTTTATCATCACGTACAACTGCTTTGTGAGTAGTAGACTATATTTTGTGAACTGTAAATATAGTCTAATGTAAAGTAATGCTTGTTATAAGTTGGAACTAAAAGTCACCTTTTGCTGTGAATAAGGTTACTAAACATTCTGCAATTAACTGCTCAGGTTTTGTTTTAGGTGAATATAACTAACTTTTTACATTAAACAATTTACTCGCCAAGTGGCAGCAAGAGAACACACATATAAAGTTATTAAAGCTTGCAAGCTTTCAGAGCCAATGGCTCCTTCTTCTGGCAGAAGTGTTGAAGGAGAAGGAAGAAGTGTGAAGGAAAAGGGATGGTGAGGTCTATGAAAAAGGGTAGAATTCAGAAAAGTCACCCATAACCCCAGGTCAGGGGAGACTCACCGAGCTGTATAAGAAGGAAAGGGATGTGAAGAGAGGGAAAGACTCTCCTTCTTATCCTGTCTGATAAGTCTTCCCTGACACAGAGTTCTGGGTGACTTTTCTGGACTCTGTCCCTTTTCCAAGACCTCACCAGTCCTATTCCTTCACCTCTCTTCCTTCTACTTTAACTCTTCTGCCATAAAAAGGAGCCACTGGCTCCAAAAGCTTGAACACTTAAATATCTTTATATGTGTGTTCTCATGCTTCTGCTTGGTGAGTAGATTTCTATCTATTTAATTACATTATATTTTCCAAAACTGATTATTTTCATTGATATAACTTTTTACTTTATATTGTACACCTGAAACACCAATCTGTAGACCTAATTTTTGTGTCTTGTAAAAAAATGCATATAGTGTAATGTGTGTTAAGTGGTTCAGTTCTATTTTTAAGTGTTTAATCTCAATGTGTGATAAGCGTGGATGTTGCTGCAGGGTAGTCAGATAGAAAGTGGTGTTTGTTGATTGTGGGTTGGAATTCCATTGAGACAATTTTAGTCAGGAATAGAAGACAAGATACTCTCTGAACAGGAAGCAAAGATCTATGTCTTTTGGACTGGATTCAATTACACAAAATTTAAATTAGATTGGTTGAATGATGAAAAAATCATGGGAAATGGATAGAGGTAACAAGTAAAATGCAAAAGGGGTATAACTCTTAAACTTCATCAACTACATTTCAGCTTATAGTATCTAATACATTTGACTTGTTGGCTGAAGTAGGTGGGCAAGAGCCTCTTCCAGCTGTTAATCACAGTAGGATGTGGCAGAGTTCGTGCAAAGAAACTCAGTGCAGGTCAGTAACAAGAGAGATTAGGGAGAAAAGAGTTGCTGCTAGATAGTAGCTGGGGGTTTAGGTCAGATGATACACAACAAATTAAGAAGAGGGTATCATGACGCAAGTATTGTGAAACCAAGTGCTTGGCTATGTCAGGTGACAGATGGCGTAGGAATTTTGTGTAAGCATTTCAATAAAGATGATCTGGTGATAATAGTAGGTAGAGTGGGAAACAGCCTGGCTAAACACAGAAATTACAGCATTAAGTATGGCCTGCATGGAGTAGGAGCAGCAACTTCACACACAAGTGTGAATTTTGTGGAAGTACTACAGCACCATGACCAGCCCTCAGTTACCACTACTGTGAGCCATGTGGACACAGATTTAAGCAGGCTGTTGTGGACTGAAATGAAATACGTGTCTGCAATGTCTGTTGCCACAGTTGGGAGATTGGGATATATTAGACATGGCTTGCACCTGACAAAGAGGGGGAAAGATAGCTTGGCTGAACATCTTGCAGAAAATGTACTGAGTGCCACCATCACACAAAGCAAGATCCCTGTGGTTATTGGTGTCACAAGGGTACCTTTTTTAGGTTAGAGTCAGAAATCAGGCACCTTACTGTGAAAGAATAGTGAGTCTCATAACATACAATTTCTAATCATATGATAAGTGTACAGGAGACACGTCAAAAAAATGGATAACACAACTTAGGCCTAATTGGTACAAACGATTTTAACATTAATATAAACTTTTATTTTTCTTTCGTCGATTTTGTGAAGGACAGCTAAATTTACACACAAGACTATATGTAAATTTATCCTGCTCAAATGTTCAGTTCATCCTTCATGAACTCCTCAACAGTGTAGTAGCAGCGTTTGACAAGTATATTATATAGCTTTGTTTTCAATGTCTCTAGGTTCATACTCAGAAAATTCTTTCCTTTTAGCTTACTATATTGTGTACCCCTTAACATTCTGTATAAATAAATGCATATCTGAAGGATATTTTCCCGAAGAACTCAAAGTGGCTAGGGTAATTCCAATATATAAAAAGGGAGATATGGACTCACCTTGCAGTTACAGACCAATCTCCATAGTCCCAGCTTTTTCTAAAATACTGGAATGTGTAATTTACCAACAGCTATCTGTCTATTTTGAAAAATTAGGAATAATTAGTGAATCTCAGTATGGTTTTAGGAAAAAGTTGTCTACTGTGGATGCTATAGACTTTGTAGTCAAATACTTACATCAAGTGTTTGAGGATAAGGGCTATGCTCAACTCACATTTTGTGATCTAAGCAAAGCTTTTGACTGTGTAAAGCATAAGCCACTCCTAGAAAAACTGGAATTCTATGGCATTAGACATAACAGCCTTAAATTAATAAAATCATATCTTCAGAATCGTAAGCAAGTTGTTTGTGTAGGGAGAGAAATGTGAAGTATAGAGCAAGTCAAGGTAGGTGTTCCGCAGGGATCTGTGCTGGGCCCCTTTTTGTTCCTGATAATGATAAATGATCTGCCGTCATTTATCAAGTCCACCACTGTGTTGTATGCAGATGATACAACATTTCTTCATGCTAGTGAGGATTTCAATAGCCTTAAAACTTGTGCAGCAAAGACAATTGACCAAGCATCCTATTGGTTCAAGGCAAATGGATTCCTGCTGAATGAAAACAAAACACAGCAGATGGTCTGTAGTCTTAGAGACAAGCTTCTGTCAGACGATCCAAGTTATGTCAAATTTTTGGGGGTATACATTGATGATAAATTATCTTGGGGTCAACATGTACAATATATTAGTGGTAAATTGTCTAGAGTTATTTACCTGTTAAGGCGACTTATGAATTGTGTTCCTGAAAAATATGTTAGAACATCCTATTTTTCATTCTTTCAGAGTATAATAACATATGGAATTATTTTGTGGGGGAACTCTAGCTGTGTACATGACATATTAATACTGCAAAAAAAAGCTATTAGGATAATTACTGGTTCTGCATATAAGGCACACTGTAAACCATTGTTCTGTGAACAGAAAATCATGACTGTTATAAACTTGTACATATACTATGTTCTAATTTATACAAAGGAGAAATTACCAGAAACAAAAACCAGAGAAAATGTACACAGCCACAATACAAGAAGGAATAGGTGCCTCTATATTCCTTACCACAGGTTGTCAAAGTCACTCAACAGCTACGAAATCATGGGGTACAAATTATTTAATAAACTTCCTCAATCTGTTCAAGAATTACCTGAACAATTATTCAAACAAACAATTCATGACTGGCTAGTCCTCCACCCATTCTATGACATAAGAGAATTTATCAACTGTAATATAATACTATAATGTTAACAAGAAACCTGTTGTTTCTTTCAAACTATTAATTGTATTTTAGTATGTATATGACGTTGTCTATTGCTGTAATGGCCGAATGACAATAAAATTATTATTATTATTATTATTATTATTATTATTGTTATGGATTTTCATTGCCATATACTGAGGAGACTGCGCATCTAGGTTTAAGCGATGAGTGGGAAGCATAAAATTGTCTTTGTTTCTCGTGTTATACATGTGATTGAAACAGTTTTTCTCGAATAACTCCAAATTGCTGTGTAGAAAGATGATAATATCATAGATGTATAAGGAAGGAACTGTTAATAACTGTTGTTTTTAAAATAGTGGACGACGTGATGTCCTTGGATGGGCAGTGCACATGTTCCTCATTATTCTTTTCTGTAACTTTAGTATGCGCAATATATTGTTTGAATTATCCCAAAAAATAATACCATACCTTACAACTGATTGAAAGTAGCTGTGGTATGCAATTTTCCTTGTACTCATGTCTGTTGCAACAGCTAATATTTGCATAGCAAATGCAAAGCTACATAATTTGTTTAACAGGTAGTCAACATGTTTATTCCAATTTAAATTTTTATCTAGGTTTAACCCTAAAAACTTCACAGAATCCACTTCTTCTATATCCTGATTTTTATGAGTTATTTTAATTTCTTGGGGCTTTCACTGTTTTGTTCTGAATTGGACCATGTGGGTTTTGGGGATGTTCAATCTTAATCCATTTAGTTGGAACCATGTTTCTAGTTTGTTCATTGTGTTTATTATGTAGAGAGGGATGTTTTCTGGCTCCTGGTTTTCAATTAATACAGATGTGTCATCTGCAAATAAAATTGATGGAGCATTTATATTGTTTGGTAAATCATTACATAGAACAAAAACAAAATAGGTCCTAGAATCGAGCCTTGCGGGACACATTGGGCTACTGTTTTCTGTTTGGAATAGTAATTTGCAGCATTTGATGAGACAATCACTCTTTGTTTCCTATTTGATAAGTATGAAGTAAGCCAATTTAGAACATTACCCTTGATCCCATACTTGTCAAGCTTATAGATGAGCAGTGCACGATTTACAGAGTCAAAGGCTTTTGTGAGATCACAAAAGATTCCTGCAACTTTATTATGGTTGTCTAATGATGTGCTGATCTTGTCGATAAACTTGTTAATTGCATCAATAGTACTTTTGTGAAGTTAAAAGAACAGAAAAGCACCATAACATACTTAAGAATGCACAGAAAAACAAGGTTAGCTTATTCCATCATAATATTAGAAAACTGAATTATAAAGTATAAGAGCTTCTTGTCTATTTGGATAATTTAGAAAGTACTCAGAAATATTTCACTTTTACTTTTACCTGCATACAGATCCCCACTGGGATATTTTGAACTGTTTATGAGCCTTATGAATGCCTTTCTATGCTATCTATATAATGGAAGGAAACATTCCACGTGGGAAAAATTATATATAAAAACAAAGATGAGGTGACTTACCGAACAAAAACGCTGGCAGGTCGATAGACACACAAACAAACACAAACATACACACAAAATTCAAGCTTTCGCAACAAATTGTTGCCTCATCAGGAAAGAGGGAAGGAGAGGGGAAGACGAAAGGAAGTGGGTCTGCTTGTGTCTGTATGTGTGGATGGATATGTGCGTGTGTGCGAGTGTATACCTGTCCTTTTTTCCCCCTAAGGTAAGTCTTTCCGCTCCCGGGATTGGAATGACTCCTTACCCTCTCCTTTAAAACCCACTTCCTTTCGTCTTCCCCTCTCCTTCCCTCTTTCCTGATGAGGCAACAATTTGTTGCGAAAGCTTGAATTTTGTGTGTATGTTTGTGTTTGTTTGTGTGTCTATCGACCTGCCAGCGTTTTTGTTCGGTAAGTCACCTCATCTTTGTTTCTATGCTATCTGTTAGACAGCAGTGAGCACTTAATAGTCTGTGGTGATTTCAATTTAGATTTTCTAAATCTGGTAGGAAAAAGGATCTGGAAATCTTATTTGGATTCTACAACTTGATATCAGTAACCAAATTTCCAACAGGGATGGATAAGGCAGTAGGACTCTAATTGATGTTTTCTTTGGTGAAGTTCAAAGTAAGGAAATAACTATATACCCAGTAACAAATGCACTCTCAAATCATTATGCACAGTTAGTTAGGATAAACAGATAGTGATTTACATGCACATCCATACACTGAAAACCACTTTGAAGTGCATGGCAGAAGGTAAGTTCAATTGTACCAAATATTAGTGTCTGTTTCAGTCATGTATGGAGCACTGGAAGAATGATTCTTTGAATACCTCTGTGCTTGCTGTAATTATTCTAACCTTGTCATCATGATTGTTATATGAGTGATATGTAGGGGGTTGTAGTATATTCCTAGAGCCTTCATTTAAAACTTTTCATTGAAACTTTGTTAGTAGCCTTTCTTGGGGTAGTTTACATCTGTCTTCGAGTCTGCCAGTTCAGTTTCTTCAGTGTCACTGTAACATTATCCCACAGGTCAAACAAACCTGTGAACATTCGTACTGCCTGCCTCTGTGACCATTGAATATCCCCTGTTATTCCTATTTAGTCCCACACAGTTGAACAATATTCTAGAATGTGTCACACAAGTGATTTGTAAGCAATCTCCCTTGCAAACTGATTGCACTTCCCCCATATTATACCAATAAACCAAAGTGTACCACCTGCTTTATCCATGAATGAGCCTATGTGCCCATTCCATTTCGTATCCTTACACCCAGGTATTTGTATGTGTTTGGTGATTCCAGTTGTGACTTGTTGATATTACAGTCAGAGGATACTATGTTTTTTCATTTTGTGAAGGGCACAATTTTATGTTTCTGAACATTCAAATTGAGTTGCCAATCTTTGCACCACTTTAAAATCTTGTCAAGATTTGAATAAATATTTATTCAGTTTCTTTCAGTCAGTACTTCATTACATTGCATCACCTGTAGAAAATCTGAGGTTACTGTTAATATTGTCCACAAGTTCATTAATATACAGCATGAACAGAGCACCCAAAGTTATTTCTACGTCTGACGGTGACTCTCCATCCAAGATGACAAACTGACCCTCCCTACCAAAAAGTCCTCAGCCCAGTCATAAACTTCACTTGTTAGCCCATATGATCGAACTTTTGCAATAAGCATAGGTGTGGTACTGAGTCAGGTGCTTTTTGGAAATAAAAAAAAGTACTGCATCTATTTGACTGCCTCGATCCAGAACTTTCAGTATGTCATGTGAGAAAAATGCAATTTGGGTTTCACATGATTGATGTTTTCAGGATCCATGCTGGTTGGCATGGAGAAGGCTATTCTGTTCAAGATACCTCATTGTGTTTGAGCTCAGGATATGTTCTAAGATTCTACAACAAATCAATGTCAAAGATGCTGGACAGTAGTTTTGTGGATCTCTTCTACTACCAATCTTGTAGATGGGTGCTACCTGTGCTTTCTTCCAACTTCTGGGCACAGTTTTTGTTCAAAAGATCTATGATGGATTATAATTAGAAGAGGGGCTAACTCAGCCACAAATCCAGTGTACACTGATGAGAGCTAAAACATTATGACCACTGCCCACCATGAGGTTGAATGCCTCCTGGCGGACTTGCAAGCATGTCACACAATAAGGAAAGAATGAAAGTGGAAGAGAGACGAATGAGCAGTTATTAGAGTGAAGATATGAGCCACAAATTCAGAAATCCACTGATATAAGCAGTTTTGACAAAGGTTGCAATGTTGTGGCGCTGTGGTTGGAAATGAGAATCTCTGAAATGACAAAGCCGGTCAACTGTTTGCGTCCTACTGCCATGAACATCTAGAGAAAGTTGTTGAAGGATTATGAAATAATGAGTGGACCATATGGTATTGAATGTCCACATCTCATCACAAAACATAGTGGTCAGAGGATCCCTTGTTGTGTAATCCAGGATAGGCAGCAATCTGTGGCAGATCTGATGACCAAGCAGAATATTGGTGCAGTCACAAGTGTTTCTGAGCACAACATTGAGAGAGGCCATTGTTGAACATGGACCTCCACATCACATGACCCCTAAGTGTTCTTGTTCTGACCAAATGATGTCATCACCATGGATCGATAGAAGCGTGTTGCCTCTCAAAATTGCATTTCTCGTTACACCAGGTTGATGGTTGGATCCTTACATGCCTTCATCCAGGAGAATGGCTGCTTTAAATGTGCACCACACCACAGACGCAGGCCAATGAGAGCAGAATTATGTTGTGGGCTGCATTGAGTTGGGCTTCCATAGGACCTATGATAGTACTCAAAGACACGGTGACAGCAGAGAACTACGTGAACATTGTTGCAGACTACCTGCACCCCTTAATGGTTGATGTCTTCCTTGATGACGATGATGACACAAGACCAGAATCATGCTGCAGTGGTTTGAGAAGCATAATAGTAAACTCACATTGATGTCTTAGCCAGCAAATGACCCTTCTCTGTATCCACTGGAACACATATTGGGCACCAGCTGCTTCTCCACAAACCACTATCTCGTAATTTGCAGGAATTTAGTGACCCATGGGAAGACATCTGGCGCCACATTCTTCTGGAAACTTATGAAGGACTTGTAGAATCCATGTCAAGCAGAATTGCTGCTGTATTGTGTTTGAAAAGGGAACCAATACACTATTGAACAGGTGGTCATAATGTTTTGGCACATGGTTGTATAATATGATAGAGATTTCATCAGGCCCTTGATTTCACTCACCTTTTCAGTGGTATGAGTGTTAAATTGGAACAATGCTCCTGGGTTTTCTTTAGTAAAGAAACATTTGAAAACAGAGTTAAACTTTTCAGCTTTTATTTTGCTACCCTCAATTTCAGTTCCTGTCTCATTCATTGGGGCTGGACACTTAACTTTGTGCCACAAACAGCCTTTACGTGTGGCCAGAATTTCTTTGGGGTTTGTGAAAGATTATTTGATTCACTGAAGGCTTCATACATTACTCTCTTGATAGCCAAACGCATTTCATTCAGCATCTCTCTATCTACAGTCCTGTGCTTTGTTTTACACCTGTTATGCAATAGTCTCTGTTTCTTTAGAGGTTTCTTTACAATGGCTGTATACCATGGAGGTCCTTCCCATTATGAACTTACTTTATACATTGTATTGTATTAAACCAGGGACCTAGAAGTGACGGAGAGGCTTCGTCCCACCATAGCCCTCAGTGGTTCACAACCCCACAATAGGCCGCAGCAGTTTACCCATGCCACCACCACCCCACACTGAACCCAGGGTTAATGTGCAGTTCAGCCCCCAGGGGACCCCCCTGGGAAATCTCATACCAGACGAATGTAACCCCAGATTGTTGCATGGTAGAGTAATTATGGTGTACGCGTACGTAGAAACAGTTTTCACAGCAATCGCCAACATATACTTTATACATACTTTGTACATATTCTTCAGTGAAATCACTTAGAATAATTAATGATTCCAGGACAAACATTTTTAAGAACAGTTTGAGAGATGATCTGGGATGAAATTTACAATGACCCAACTGCTGACATAAAATTTAATCTATTCTTTGAGAAATTCATATCATTATTTGTAAATAGTTTTCCACATAAATTAATCAAAAAGACCCAAACAGCCGTGTGAAAAACCATGGATCAGTGGAGGGTTTAAAGTATCTTGTGAAAGGAAAAGCAAAATGTATCTGAAGTCAAGATCCAGTAAAGGTCCCACAGTAGTTGCACACTACAAAAAATGCTCAAAATTAATAAGAAAAGTTATTCAAAAATCAAGTAACATGCAGATTATGTCAGAAATCAGTAAATCCAACAACAGATTTAAGGCTACATGGAACACAGTAAAACGAGAGAGAGGATAACAAGCCACAGAACACGATAACATCACTGTTGGTGTAATTAGAAGGGCCATAAATGACCAGTCTCAATTAGCAGGCATGTTTAATAATTGTTTCTTAAATGTTGAAAAAAAATATTGTGACAAATAGATCTAAAGAAAAATCAAAGGATTATGTTCGACAAGCAACTTTCATGAAATGCAGTCATTGTATGTCTCACCTTGTTCTCATTATGAAATTAATAAAATTATATATTCTCCCAGAGATAAAAGCTCGTCTGGATTTCCTGACATTTCCAACAGACTACTTAAGTCTTGTGCCCATATAATAAGAGCTGTCTTTTCTGAAATATGCTAAGCATCACAAACAAAGGGGATTATTCTACAGAGATTGAAATATGCCATTGTTAAACCCCGCAAAAGGAAATGTGGTGGGAGAGATGGCAATAACTACTGACCCATTTCACTACTGGAATTTTTCACACCAAAATTTTCAGATGGTCATGCATTCTACAATACTATCCCAGATGAGAACACTAATATCATCGGTAAATCACAGTTTTGACTCCAGAAGAATTATCAACTGAGAATGCCATTTACACTTTCACTTACCATATTTTACAAGCATTAAATAACAAACCAGCACCAGTTGATATTTTATGTGCCCTATCCACCTGTCATCTTTCTTCGAGCAACATGTCCAGCCCACTGCCATTTCGAGGTATTCACTCCTTCTGTTAACGTCACCGACCTTTGTTGTCTGTCCGATATCGACTGCTTTCTTTCTGTCTCTGTTTATGCAGCCCAAAATTGATCTTTCCATTCATCTTCAAGCTGTTATTAGTTTTCTAACCATGAATTCATTTAATGTCCATGTCCCACAGCCATATACTGCCAGTAATAACTTATGGCTGTGTGACCAAGAACTGTTCACGAAAGGGAACAGAACTGGCCCCATAGCCCACCAAACGCCATGAGGGCAGAGACAACTCAGGCAAGCACAATTGTGCAAATGTTGCCAGACTGATCAAAGAAATTATGGCTCATGTGTCCACATGAAAACAGACATCCTCATTATAAGTGCAGAGTGTGTGAAATAACTTTCCCATGAATGGGTCATACAACAGGACTACTGACAGCAGTGCATGTATGATGTCCTGATACCCTTGTGGGGAGGGGTGGGAACACATTATATGGCTGTGACATACCAGAGAGGTCCTTCTTTGCCACAAAGTGTCCAGGACTCTTGTGATCTGGTCATTTGCATGAAAGTGAGCAGAAAAACACTGAGCATGAAGGGAGCTACCCCATGACCTGCAATGTGGTACGACCAGAGACTCATATGCCATAGAAACATCAGACAAGGTGCAATTCTGACGGTTCTGCAGTCTGGGGATGGTCTTCACATGCAGCACAAGAGTGGAGCGCATGGAAGTGTGTTGACTCCTGCAACTTGTGGCCCCGCCATGAGTCGTTTGTTGGCTGCCTGTACAATTTCAAATGAGTGCGCAATGCGCAAAATGTCCCCAGTGATGGGTTATATGGTTTCAATGTCACATGTGGACCTTCGGATCTGGTGCAAGCTGGACCACCATGTCACAAATCAAGGAGTCCATGTATGAAGCCTTGCACCGTTGATTGGTGCAAGTGAAATCACATTTGCGGCTGAGACCTTGCAGATCAGTGACAAGTGGTATGATTATCCTGGCTGTTTATGGTATTGATGGAACTCGAGCCTGCAGGCAACCGTGTGTCGTCTCTGGGAATAATAATCTGTCGGCAGAATGTAAATCTCCTGAAACGGTCTGACAGAGGAGCCGACTTTCGAAGCAGAAAGAATGTTTCTGGTGAGGCCCAAAACTAAGATGTGACCTGAAGTGCTGTTTCAAACAATGCAAGTATGTGTCCCAATCCTCCTTAGTGTCAGTGAAGGTGGAAATGACAGAGAACACATGGGGGCGTCAGTAGTGGGAGATGCTCAGGCCGTGTGCAGCTGAGCCTCTTGTGTTCCTAGTTTGCCCATCTGAAGCTGAAGTGATTTTTGTAACAAGTCTAACTGGAGCTACTACTGAATTAACTGCTGCTGTTGCTTGAGCAGGCAAACCAGTTGAGCCTCCATGCTTCTAAATAACTTCCTTTTTCCTCATTGCCAGTTCTATATCTGCATGTAGATGGACATAGGTGCACATGTCAAAGCTCCAGAAGAAATGAAGTCATAGAGGAAGCCACCAGGCTGAAGCCACCTGCAGAAGAGTAACCCAAACTAACATATGTGAGCAAAATGTGACAGACAGCTGACAAAACAACAGACCAGAACAGGGACAAAACCCTAGACAAGAGTGAGGTGTTCAGCAGAGCCTTCACCACAGTGATGATGACAAGGCCTAGCCAGACCAGTGGAGAGGCAAATCTGAGGCACAACCAATGGTGGCAGCAGTGTAGTTATCAAGCAATCCTAGTGCAGCGAAGATAGACCCAACAGTATCAAGCACAAGCACTGAATTGATCATCTGCCCTCTGGGCACCTGCCTGTATGTAGGCCACATGGAATGCTATGGGCCGCTGTACTCATATGGCACAAGAAAGTGGTGTTCCTGCTTGTGAACACATTGCTGCACTGCCATGGCACCCCCTAACAGCCATCTAAGTCTATTTCCTCTGGCAGGCATTCAAGCTCCGTGGCGCCTGTTGCCAGAGGGATAAGGTTGATATTATTAACTGCTGCTTACACAGTTCATTCAATATGAGCATCAAAGTTGTCAATGAGATGCTATACTGCTCCCGATTTGCACATGGTGGACAAAATTGAAACTAATTTTGTTTCCACTGTTAATCGGTTCCACATTAACACATTAGAATATCTGCCAAGCTTTACTGCTGTACAATGATTACAATCCACACTGGACCTCTGTGAGTATCTGCACTTTAATTTTAACCACCCAGTAAATACATGCTACATGATGATATTCATAGAAATTCAGAATTTTCCCACATAAAATATTTTTTTTATTCTGAAAATTTCAAAATTGGGTTTTTTTGTTTTGAGAAAATAAAATGCATGTCAGTCATACATTATTTGTTAATATGTGTGCCAAATTTCATTATGGTATTGCAGTGGGAACTTGTTAAAGTTTTATTTTACTGATATGTGTAGCATGTGGTGTGGAATCTGTTGGACTTTGGACTTCCTATTGAGTTGTAATGCAAAACTTAAATGTCAAAAATAAAATAAGGGTGTCAAATTATTATTATTAGTTTGGGTTCCCCATGTTGACCATGAAAATATTAATACATCACAACAACACTTGCTCAATAGAGATTACAAATAATTTACTTAACTGTAATTTTATTTTGCAAATATATTAATATTGACTAAACAATGATGTAGCTGTTACTATTTAACAAAGTGTTCTTGAGTGCCTTGGAATAAGAAACTTTATTCATCACCAACAATGAAAACATTATAATGATCTCGTAACAAACTTATTAGTGTCCAAGATTATATATTTGTCTTCTTTTAAATGGTGTAATGCAATTGTCTCATGCAATAATGATATTGTTGGTGCACCAGCACATTATTTTCTGATATAGTCTGTGAGGCTTTTCACAGTGTTTGTTTGATAGTCTATATGTCCTTCAGTACGAGTTATGGGACTTAATATACAAAGTATGAAAGGTTTTTTTTTTTCATAAGCACAAACAAAAAGTCCTGTAATATATTCGAAAGCATGCATCTGCATCAGGACCTCTGAAATTCGCTTATGAACATCAGAATCCTTAAAATCAGAAACAAATTTTCTTTTCCTTTGTCTTTCTTCACAGAAATACCAGGCAAGAATGTCAGCGTGCAGTCAGTATGTTTGCCGGAAGGTCTCGTGTGAGGCGTCAAAGAGCCCCTGCTGGCAGCTATCAAGCACACAGGTTTCAGGCAGCTGCATACAGGGACACAGGTCGGCACAAATGTTGCCTGCCACGTGGGTTCTGAAAGCATCCCCAGCTCCTTTCGGTGGATGGCTGATTTGGTGAAGGCAACTAGCATCACACGCCAGGGTGCATGCTAAGCTGTCTATTTGTAGCATTGTTCCCAGGGTCGATCATGATACTCTGGTTTGGAGTGGAGTGGACAGTCTAAACCAGAGGCTCAGATGGCTCTGTGATGGTATTGAATGCAAATTTCTCGACCTCCACTATTGAGTAGAGAATTGCAGAGTTCCTCTTAATAGGTCAAGTATGCACAATGCACAGAAAGTGGCTACTAGGGAGCGGAGTACATGTGGCATGCACATGGGACTTTTTTAGGTTAGAGAAACCCTCTCTTGGGATCAAAGACGATTTGCTTGATAAATTAGCCACAATGTCCTCAGAGAGCATTCGCCACCGAAGGTCAGAGATAGAAAAGGTTAATATGCCTTTAGTAAACTGCAGGAGCATTCAAGGAAACGTCCCAGAACTAGTATCACTTACTGAAAGTTATAAAGCACAGATAGTATCAAGAACAGAAAGTTGGTTGCATCCGGACATTAATAACAACGAAATCCTAAGTCCAGATTAGATTATTTATTGTGAGGATAGGTTAGTCACCAATGGTGGTGACGTGTATATTGCAGTAAAGAATTCAATAAAATCTAGTGAGGTTATCATGGATTCTGCTTGTGAATTAATCTGGGTGAAGTTAAGTATCAAAGATCAGTCAAAAATGGTAATCGGATGCTTTTATAGCCCACCTGGGTCAGGAGCTCTAGTGGTAGAGCACTTCAGAGAGAAGTCATTTTCCAGATCATGCCTTTAAAATAGGAGCTGACTTCAACTTGCCATGTATAGATTCTTAGATCTCCTGGCAACAAAAAGATCTAAACTTATCAGATAAGTTAACGTAAAGGAAGGTATCAGTGATCATAAAACAGTGATAGCATCTATGACAGTGGATCTGAGAAAGAATGTTAAGAAAGATAGGAAGATATTTTTGCTTAGCAAGAGTGACAGGATACAAATTTCAGAGTATCTAAGCAGTGAGCATCAAATATTCAGTGATGAGGATGGAGATCTGGAAAACAAATAGAAAGAATTCAATGCACTTGTGCAATATTCCCTAGGTCCTAGGCAAATATATTCCAAGTAAGGTCTTAAGGGATGGGAAAGACCTACCACGGTATAATAGCCGTGTTAGAAAACTGCCATGTGAACAAAGAGAACTTCACCTCAGATTCAACTGAAGTAAAAACCTTGCTGACTAACAAAAGGCTGAACAAAGCCAAAATGAGCATAAGGATAGCAATGAGAGAAGTGTTCAATGTCTCTGAAAGTAAAAACACAAAGAGGTTTTGGTCATTTGTAAAATCAGTAAGTGGGTCAAAACCATCTACTCATTCCCTGAGTGAGCTTTCTGGCACCAAAACAGAAGATGACAGAGAGAAGGTCAAATACTGAATTCATTCATCCAAAAATGCTTCACTGTGGAAGAGCATAACGCGATCCTTCCTTTCAATCATTGTACGAACATCAAAATGGCAGATATTGAGATAACCTCTTGTGGAATAGGTAAGCAACTACAACTGCTTAATAGTGGGAAGGCATCAGGACCAAATGAGATACCTTTAAGATTCTATAAAGATTATCCAAAAGAACTTGCTCCCCTTCTAGCAGTAATTTATCATAGATCACTTGAACAATGAGGGGTACCTAGCGACCGGAAGAAAGTGCAGGTCATTCCCGTTTTTAAGAAGGGCTGTAGGGCAGACCTGTATCATTTATATCAAACTGTTGTAGAATTATAGAACATGTTTTATGCTTAATAATTATAACATTATTGGAGAAGAAAAATCTCCTCTGTAGAATTCAACATGGTTTCTGCAAACAGAGATCCTGCAAAACTTGGCTCACTCTGTTCCTTCATGAGATCCACGGTGCCATAGAAAATGTTGCTCAGTTTGATGCTGTGTTCCTTGACTTAGCATTTGACTCTGTCCCACACTGCCATTTAATGAAAAAAATACAAGCTTATCAAGTATCAGAGCAGACGTGCGACTGGATTCAAGACTTCATTACAGACAGAACACGTTGCTCTTAACGGAACAAAATTGACAGATGTAAAGGTAATTTCTGGTGTACCCCAAGGAAGTGTGATGGGACCATTATTGTTTACAATATTTATAAATTATCTAGTAGAAAGTGTTGGATGCTCTCTAAGGCTGTTCGCAGATGATGCAGTTGTCTATAACAAAGTAGAAACACCAGAAGAGAGTAATGATTTGCAGAATGACCTACAGGGAATTGATGAATGGTGGAGGCTCTGGCAGTTGACCCTGAACATAAATAAATGTAACATATTGAGCACATGTAGGAAAAGAAATCCAGTGGTGTATAGCTACACTATTGATGGGAAACCACTGGAAACAGTATCTGCCACAGAATATCTAGGAGTAATTATTCAGAGCGACCTTAAGTGGAATGACCATATAAAACAAATAGTGTGAGAACCAGATGCCAGACTCAGATTCATAGGAAGAATCTTAAGAAAACGTAACTCATGCATGGAAGGAAGTGGCTTATAAGGCACTTATTCAACCCATTCTTGAGTTCTGGGATCCCTACCAGATAGGACTGATAGAAGGGATAGAGAAGATCCAACGAAGAATGGCACGTTTCATCATGGGATCATTTAGTCAGCACGAGAGGATTATGGAGATGCTTAACAAACTTCATTGGCATGTGCATCATGGAGAGATCTACTATTGAAATTTCAGAAGAGTACTTTCCAGGAAGGGTCAGAAAACATATTACTTCCCCCCGAGACATTAGAGCCAATACAGAGGCTTACACAATCATTCTTCCCACGCACTATTCACAATTGGAACGGGGTTGGAGGGTTCAGATTAGTGGTACAAAATGTACCCTCCGCCACACATCATTATGTGGCTTGTGGAGTATGATGTAGACGAAGATATAGATGAAATGTGTGATAACTTCTGGTTTTGTGTGACTGCTATGGTTTTCCAAGTTTCTGTTAAAAAGAAACACAGCAACTGTTATTCTGGTGCATTCATTAAGCCACCAGTTTCATTATACAGGGCGACAATTATTCAACTATATGAAAAAAACGTAAATTAGTTACAAACTACAGCCAGCACACATTTTATTTAACATATACCAG
Source organism: Schistocerca serialis cubense (assembly GCF_023864345.2). NCBI lineage: Eukaryota > Metazoa > Arthropoda > Insecta > Orthoptera > Acrididae > Schistocerca > Schistocerca serialis. The sequence continues at coordinate 18,409,973 of NC_064641.1, forward strand.
GTGTACCAGTATGAAATGAGCGTTTTCTTGTGAAAATGAAACACTAATTTTGAATTGAAAAGTAAAAACATTTTACTCAAAGTACTGACCATTGCTTTCTATACATTTTGACCACCTTTCTGGCAACTTGTGGACACCACACCAATAGAAATGTTCGACTTATGAAGCAAACCAATCAGACACCCAATTTTCGACTTCTTCATAGGAATCAAAGTGTTCCTCAGCCAATGCGTGTCCCATTGATGAAAACAAATGATAGTAAGAAGCGCCCAAGTCTGGTGAATACGGCGGGTGGGGTAGCAGCTCCCAGCCAAGTGTTTTGATTGTATCCTGAACCAGTCTTACTCTGTGTGCAGGTGTATTGTCATGTAAAAAAATTATTTTGCCATGTCTTCTGGCCCATTCTGGTCTTTTTTCGATCAATGCCTAGTTCAAATTGATCATTTGTTGTCTGTAGTGATTAGTATTCACAGTTTCACTGGGTTTTAGAAGCTCATGATATACCACAGCTTTCTGATCCCATCAAACACAGAGCATTGTCTTCTTGCCGAATCGATCTGGTTTTGCAGTCAATGTTGATGGCTGTCCCAGACTAACCCATGATTTTTTCCATTTAGGATTCTTAAAATAAATCCATTTTTCATTGCTAGTAACAATTCGATGCAAAATTGATTTTCTTTCGTCTTTGAAGCAAAATTTGACAAATGGTTTTTCGGTTTTCCATCTCTTTTTCATTCAATTCATGTGACACCCATTTTCCACACTTTTGGATCTTCCCCATAGCTTTCAAATGGCCAGAAATTGTTTGTTGTGCAACATTTAGCATTGCTGCCAATTGCTTCAGACTCAAAGTATCATCTTCATCCAATATTGCTTCCAATTCGGCGTCTTCGAACTTTTTTGGTGGTCTGCCATGTTCTTCATTTCTTACATCAAAATCATTATTTCTGAACCATTGAAACCATCTTTTGCATGTTGCTTCTGATAGAGCATGATCACCATATGCCTCGACAAGCATTCGATGCGACTGCAGCACTTTTCTTCAAATGAAAACAAAAAATTAATGCTTTCCGCAAATCATCACTTTCTGGTACAAAATTTGACATTGTTAACATGATGAAAACATATGATGTTGTTTGTTCCATGACTTGATGTATACTGAATATCTTTGACAGATGTCATACCAACCAAACAAAAAAAAAATGGCTCATTCACAACAAATGTTCCCTATCGACACCTCGTAGACATCACTACAGATATTCAGATCTAGGGTATGACATTTTCAATATGCCTACCATCCTTGGTGATGATGTGGCACAGACGAATAGTGAAATTCTGCATGAGCCACTGAAGCGGCGGAACATCGATGCTGTCGGTGACCTCCAGAATGGCTGTTTTCAGCTCGGCAATGGTTTTGTGGTTATTGCTGTACACCTTGTCTTTAATATAGACCCATAAAAAGGAGTCACATGTGTTCAGATCCAGAGAATATTGCGGTCAATCGAGGCCCATGCCAGTAGCCCCGGCTAACCCAGAGCCAGAATGCAGGCCCCAAAGTGCTTCTGCTGGACATCAAACACTCTCCTGCTTCAATGTGGTTGAGCTCCATCTTGCATGAACCACATCTTGTTGAAAGCAGGCTCACTTTGGATAATGGGGATGAAATCATCTTCCAAGACCTCCATATACCATTCAGCAGTCACCATGCCATCAAGGAATATCACAACAATTATTCTGTGACTGGAACATGGCACACCACACAGTCACCTGTTGAAGGTAAAGAGGCCTCTAGATCATGAAATGTGGGTTCTCAGTCCCCCAAATGCACCAGTTTTGCTTATTGATGACCCCATCAATATGAAAGTGGGCTTTGTCACTAAACCAAACCATACAGCACATACTAATGCCCATCATTCCCCACAGTCCATCATGCAGTTTGAAAGTCCTAATGCAAACTGTTCAGAAGTTACTACAATTTTAGTTCATATAGTTTAATAATTGTCACCCTGTATATGAACATTTTTAGGTGACAAGGTAGCAGAAATGTGCCAGTTTCATGATTTAAAATGCTTGATCACCCAATAAAACACTGAAAGGCACTTGTTGGGAAACTTCTTCTTTTTCTGTTTCTTGTATCTTTGTGCTGCGTTGGCACTTGGATTAGGCTTGACTAATTCAAAGGGTGACTGGATGCCTTTCCTGTCTCAGCCGCCCCCCCCCCCCCCCCCAGGCCAGAATATTTTTAGCCCAACTGTACGTGCAAATAGTGTTATTCTTGTGAAAGTGAAGAAAAATATTCTAAGTGTTTGCGAATCATGTAAGTAAGGGAAGTCTTGGGCACCCGCACAGTATTCATCTAGTGGGATGTGGGTAACCACCTAGAAACCATATCCAGGGTGGCAGCACAATGACTTTTGCTATTAATCCACCAGGAAAATTCGATCTGGGGCCAGAGCCTTCCCCTTCCCAGAAGAGGTGCTGTAATGTGCACAGCTTTAAGGGCAAGTACATGTTGGAATGCTACGAGTACAATATTCTCCTTTGTTAGCTGTGTTTGGTACTTCTCATGTTTCATCATGTGCCTATTAGTGTTTTATTGAGCAGTGAAGTATTTTAAATCAAGATTTCTTCAATTGTGGGTGTTACCATGTGGCATCACTGAATGTTGCTGACCAGCGCCATCTGTTTTCCGGTTTTTGCACTCGTTTTTTCAGGAACATGTCTCATGTTTCACCTCTCTAACTACATTATTCTGTGAATTAGTGCATTTTCAAATGTTAATGTACTTTTGGGTCAACCTGTGTTTTATAAACACAAACAACAACTAAATCAAAAGTTATATAAAATGAAAAAGACATACTCTCATTTCCCTTACATTATTTAGGTTTATTGTTATGTGGCATGATTTAGTACATTTTTAAAATGATAATCCAGGGTGTGCATAAGTATTACTGAATAATTTGATTTTAACTATAGTTTTATAAACCAGCCTGCTAACTATGTGCAGCTGTACAGTTGGCAAATGCAAATTTCAGTAAAATAAAATTTATTTCACTATGTTCCTATTGCAATACCATCATGGAATCCAGCACACACATTAACAAGTAGTGCATGACATGCATTTTTTTTTTTTCAATTAAAAAAATCCAATTTCAAAATTTTAAGGATTTAAAAATAGTTTCGTTTCAAAAAATTAAGCCTTTTTTATAGATATGGTCAAGTTGCTCATATTTTCAAAGCTTATAATAAATAGAATAAAATGGCGTAAATTTCAGATCTGTCTTGTGGGGATATTACCATTTTAAGGCTTCAAAGTGCGACAAAACACTCATAATTTTTTAACCTTCAAAAATTAATAACTCAAAAAACAATATATCCAAAAAAATTTTAATTTTGGATTGTACTTTAGTGTTAAAAGAATAATAAAATAACAGAATTACAAAACATGAAGGTTCAAATTTATTTTTTTGTTGGTTGATGTCTCCCATAATGATGCAATAGTAAAATGTTAGTTCTGTTCTTTCAGTATTCTTATGTTGATAGTGAAAATTCATCCTTTTTAACAATCATGCTCCTACAGACAATGCTTTGGTCAGACTGGGTGCTTCTGGCAATTACCGTATTTTATAAACTATAAGACAAACCTTATTGTTGGATTCAAATTAATGATATCAATATAATGGAAGGAAACATTCCACGTGGGAAAAATTATATATAAAAACAAAGATGAGGTGACTTACCGAACAAAAGCGCTGGCAGGTCGATAGACACACAAACAAACACAAACATACACACAAAATTCAAGCTTTCGCAACAAACTGTTGCCTCATCAGGAAAGAGGGAAGGAGAGGGGAAGACGAAAGGAAGTGGGTTTTAAAGGAGAGGGTAAGGAGTCATTCCAATCCCGGGAGCGGAAAGACTTACCTTAGGGGGAAAAAAAGGACAGGTATACACTCGCACACACGCACATATCCATCCACACATACAGACACAAGCAAAAAAGACCTTTAAAATTCCTAAAAATTGTCATCTGAACTTGCTCCTTCTTCTTCTTCATCATCACAGTTGTCCTCTTCATATACGAGACGGTCTCCACTGCCGTCGAGAGCCTTACTTATTCTGCAGTTCTTGAAAGATGTAACAATAATGTCTTATCTACTTTTGATCATTACTGGTTTGTGCACTGACACACTTGTTTGACTGTAGGTCATTTTAAAACTCCCTTCAACATGAATTTCTGTTGGGTTTCATCCATCATCCATTTTTTCCATTCCTCTCTCATGTCCACTTTAAATGGTTTATTTATTGAGACATCAAGACATTGCAATTACGAAGTAAATCCTCCTGAAATAACACCAAGGTCTGTACTTCTGTCTCAGTTTCTCTTTCACAGAATTTTTCAAATGACTGCTAAATTGCTCTAGCACAAGAAGAGAACTCTTCTTTAGCAAAGCACCTTTCCTTCTCTCCCACACTCTGTTAATCCACAATTTCATACCAGCCTCATCCATCCAACACTACTCATGTATGTGAACAACAATACCTGGCGGTATTTCAGAAGGTTTTGGCACTGTTTTGTGCTTGAAAATGGCCATTGGATTAAGTTTACTACCATCAGCATGACAGCACAACATGAAAGGATAAGTGTAGTGCATTTTTTCATGCTGACTTGTTTTTATGGTTACAGTTTTAGCACCTTCCATGGCAACAGTTCTGTTGCTCAGCACATCAAATATCAGAGGAGTTTTATCCATATTCACTATTTGGCTTAGTCCCACACTGGTTTCCTTTCAGTGTTGAATAATAAGGTGATGGGAAGATAATACAAGGTATGTCCACAAAGTAAGTTCTTATTGGTCATATAAAACAAACATGTACAGAAACATAAAAAATATTTATTGTGCAAAAATCTACAACTGTTAAACTACTTTTCTACATAGCTTCTGAAATTTTGTGGGCACTTTTCATAACATGGCACAAGTTTTTGTATGCCTTCTTCATAGAAAGTTGCATCCTGTGTATTCAACCATGTTGTTTCAGCTTGTCATCATCATCATTGAAGTACTGACCACCAAGGACAGATTTTAGGTATAAGAATAGATGAAAGTCACTAGGAGCAAGGTGCGGGCTGTACGGAGGATGATCAAGTGCGTCGCAGTGAAATTCCCATAAGAGTTGTTTGGTAACATTCGCTGTGTGAGGTTGGGCATTATCATGGAAAAAAAAACACCTTTTGACAGTAATCCTTGGTGCTTGTTCTGTATTGTGTGGATCAATTTCTTAATGGTCTCGCAGTAACCATGTGCATTGATTGTTTGGCCTTGTGGTAAGAAATCAATCACCAAAATGCCTCTTATGTCACAAAAAACGGTGCACGTGACTTTTCAAGGTGTCAAGACTTGCTTAGGCTTAACCCTCGCTGGGGATGAAGTGTGCCTTCATTCCATTGATTGCCGTTTTGTTTCAGGGGTGTCATACAATACCCAGGTTTCATCCCCCGTGACTAGCCGAGAAAGAAAACCATCACCTTCTTCATTGTAGCATGTCAAAAACTGAAGTGCACTGCCCATCTGCTGTTTTTTGTGTGTTTAGTAAGAATTTTGGGTACCCAGCTTGAACAAAGTTTTCGAAATTTCAGTTTTTCAGTAACAGTTTCATGAATCAGTGATCATGAGATTTGCAGGACTTCCATAGCAAGTGCACTAACTGTAAACTTACGCTTGTGCTTAATCTTCTCTTCAATTGTGTGAACCAGTTCATCAGTAACCACAGATGGGCATACAGTTCATTCTTCATTGTGCACTTGATCACAGCCTTCATTTAACAGTGTGACTCATCCTCTAACCATTGAATCACTCATAGCATTTTGTCCGTAAACCTCGCAGATTTGCCAATGAATTTCCTTTGGTTTAACTTCCTTTGCATTTAGAAAACGAATTACTGTCTGATTTCACACTCGACAGCATTTTCAATTACGGCTGACATTATAAAGAAGCACTACACAACACACATCGGCAGCAGTGGTCTGAAGTGGCGTACATGTCTTCCCCTTGAGTCAGAGCAACTGCCATGCATGCTCAGAACTGCGATCGTAGCGCTGCCGCAGATAGAAATAGAAACGGAATTTACTTTGTGGACAACCCTCATATTTTTTATTGATACTCTTGTGGGCATTTTCTGGAATATTTTGGTTTCGGTTTTCATGCGAAGTCCATGATGTTTTATAAACCTGTAGCACCAACCAACGCCGTGCTTTAAGTTTATTAAGTTCCACTGTAATGCTAGCTTATGAACATGTATTGGAATCACTTTTGTATTAATTCCATTGCTATTTTGATGATGTCTTTGAAACCATTTCAATATGTCATCGTCTAGTTTTCATTCAGTCCTCCATTTGCACATTTAGTCTTCCTTATTTTTTTCAGTTCTTCTTTACTAGCCTGCCAGTCATGAATGGTTTTTCCTTTTGATGGAGGGCCGAAATGCTGGTCAGCTGCTCAGTTTTCTGCGTATGCTATTACTTTGAATTTATTACCTACATCATACACTGAAGAGCCAAAGAAACTGATACACCAGCCTAATATCGTGTAAGGCCCCTGCGAACATGCAGAAGTGCCGCAACACGACGTTGCATGGACTCGACAAACCTCCAAAGTAGCACTAGAGAGAATTGACACCATAAATCCTGCAGGTCTGTCCATAAGAGTACAAGGGGGTGGAGATCTCTTCTGAACAGTGTGTTGCAAGGCATCCAAGATGTGCTCAATAATGCTCATGTCTGAGGAGATTGGTGGCCAATGGCAGTGATAAAACTCGGAATACTGTTCCTGGAGCCACACTGTAGCAGTTCTGGACATTGCCCTACTGGAATTGCCAAAGTCCGTTGGAATGCACAACGAACATGAATGAATGCGGGTGATCAGACAGGGTGCTTACGCACGTGTCGTCTGTCAGAGTCATTTCTAGATGTATCAGGGGCCCATATCACCCCAGCTGCGCATACCCCACCCCATTACAAGTCTCCATTAGCTTGAACAGTTCCCCTGCTGACATACTGGGTCAATGGACCCTTGTGGTTGTCTCCATACCCATACACATCCATCCACTCAATACAATTTGAAATGAGACTCATCCGACCAGGCAGTATGTTTCCAGTCATCAACAGTCCAGTGTCAGTGTTGACGGGACAAGGCGAGGTGTAAAGCTTTGAATCATACAGCTATCAAGGGTACACGCATGGGCCTTTGGCTCCGAAAACCAATATTGATGATGTTTCATTGAATGGTTCGCACACTGACACTTGTTGATGGCCCAGCATCGAAATTGGCAGCAATTTGTGGAAGGGTTGCACTTCTATCACACTGAACGATTCTCTTCAGTCATTATTAGTTCCATTCTTGCAGAATCTTTTTCTGGTCACTATGATGTTGGAGATTTGATGCTTTACGAGATTCCTCATATTCACAGTGCACTCATGACATGGTCGTACGGGGAAATCCCCACTTCATTGCTACCTTAGAGATGGTGTGTCCCATCACTTGAGCACAGACTATAACATCACATTCAAACTCCCTTAAATCTTGATAACCTGCCATTGTAGTGGCTGTAACCAATCTAACAACTGAGCCAGAAACTTGTTGTCTTATATAGGTGTTGCCAACTGCAGTGACATATTCTGCCTGTTTACATATCTCTGTATGCGAATATGCATGCCTATACCGGTTTCTTTGGCCCTTCAGTGTATGAATACTTTTTATTTTTTTCCATTACGAAACTAGCTGCTAATAAAAATATTGTACTAGTACTGATAACACAAATCACTTTAAGTTAAAGTTTACTGGCACCATATACTGCAGTGACCCATCCTAAGCTAGACAGCTTTCTTCTGGGTTTGTGATGTGGGGGTGGGGGGAGGAAGACAGTGTTAGCAAGTTTGTGAATTCACACAACTCATGTTTGGTGCATCAGTGTGCTGCTGCTGCCAGTTGAATCTAATGTTGCCAGATTAGGTTTCCCTGGCATTGAATATATTGCCGTTTTTAAGACTGGCGGGGATTTTAAATCAAACTGGACATTTTTTATTAATTTTGAGTATAAGATGCACCTGAATTTTGGAGGAAATTTTTTTGAAGAAAAAAGTGTTACTTATGGTCCATAAAATATGGTAGCTGTGCAATCAGCCTCATACTGGAAGCATTAAAATGCAAGTCATGGCGTATATGATGTGACTGAGTGAGTGAATGATACACCAGTCAGTCCCACATGTGAATGTCACTCTCCCCTGAATTATTTTCAAAGTTCTTCAGTAAAAAATTCCACAAAATTCTTCATACAGGGCTTATTATACACCACTCAGAGTGTGGTATGATTTTCAGACTAGTGTGAGGAGCATTCTCAGCAATGTGCCTGATGTCATCCTCAATTTTGTAATGAGGGTTATGATCTAAACAATTGCTGCACCACCTATTATTAATACTATAGTAGAAAAGCTCTTGCAGAATTTAAATAACTTAGGTTGACTAGCTTGAGGTGGAGGCTGTGTTGATGGGGCGGGTCAAGGGCTAGAGAGGCAGGAGGGGGGGGGGGGGGGGGGGGGGGGGAGAGCTAGCAGCTTGGAAGCAGCAGGTTTGCTGACTAGTGACTAGGAATGTGAGAGGGAGGGATGGCAGGTGAGGTGTTCCAGGCTCAGAATACTCCCACAAGAAAACATAAGAATAAAGTTCTGTCTCCATTTATTAACAAAATGATTTTCCTCGACTTAACACAGAGGACCTACTTTGACCGATAGTGAACTGTAACACAAAGTGCCAAAATGTCAATAATCTGGTAAAAAACCTTAGACTAAATAGAAAGTTCACTGAATGCTTGATAACACAATCCTTTTATCACTGGAACACAAAAGACCAGACACAGAAATATCTAAGTCCACTCCCACTGGGAGGTGTAAGTCTGAACAAAACGAAACTTAAGGTTCTGGGGAAACCAACATAAATTCAAAGTCCCTTATATTTTGCTGGACGAGTCTAACCATAACAAATGATATCAATAGTTCCAGCGAGCATGTCGCCAAACTTGGTGCTGTTTGCTGGGGATGAAGGGGGCACGCAGTCTGAAGCAGTGCTGGGTCGGTGGCAGAAGACATCAGTCAGCTGGCCTGTGACAGAACTACTTGGATCAGGGCCAGCATGGTGCATTGCATGGCAGAGATATACTTGCATTCGACTGGCCGCACATGACATGGCTGATGCAGCAGAGGCTTCTCAGCAGTATTGACACCTGTCACGGATGGCTGCACACGTCACTTGTTTTTCATTTCTGGTGTATGCAAAGGCCCACTGCAGGCTTGAGTTGCAAATTTCTTGCCTCGCTGGCTTGTGCAGTCATTGATTCACAGGGGCTGTGCTTGGTGTAGCCCGCTTGGCAGAGGTGTGCCGCAGGGTGGTATCAGCAGCTGACAACTTCTGTGACATACCAGTCCTTTCCCCCTCCCCCCTTGACATGATCTTGTCCACCTCGTCTGGTTGGGAAAGGGAGGGCAGAGTAGAACTGGCATTCATTTGGATGAAGTGCTGTATGCTCACCATCCCATGTCGCTCAGTGGAGGAGCGGCCAGGTCGTTGTCCCCCAGAGCCCCTTGCTGGCTTGGGGAGTCTGGAAAAGAAAACTGAGTGAGATTTTCAGGCAGAAGATTTGAGTCCTGCCACCGGGTGCTGTCCTGTCGGGTGACCTCCAGCATGGCATGGTTGAGGAAGCATGACACCGTGCAACGAGCCAGCGCAGTTGACCACAGGCAAAATTCGTTGCTCACATGGGGACCTGCAAGGAGAAATGATGCTTCTGAGACTGTGGAGGGCTGTCGCACTTTTCATGGGGATGAAGGACGGAAAGAGAGGATCTGTGCAGTCAACCATGCAACTGCTCCATGGGGAGGACCCGTCCTGCAGAATGGCATGATAGGATGCCAAAAAGGGTGTCAGCATGTCATCCAGGGGATGGTGATGACAGCATTGTCATTTGCTTCTTGAAAGTGCAGAAAAACTGCTCAGTGATGCCATTATATGATGGATGGAATGTTGCTGGATTAATTACAGAGGTGCCATTCACAGCACAAATGGAGGAAAATTTGAGGTCTGAGGGAGGCCTTCCACAGCAAAAATATGAGTAAGCACTTTGGTGGTCTGGGTTGAGGGTGGTGGTTGAGGTGGGGGATGGCATCTGAGTCACAAATGGAAAGCCCATGCTGGCATCAATTGTTATGAGCTAGGAGGCACCAAGCAAGCGAACTCAAAATCGAGATGGATGTAGTGGGCCATGGTAAATATTGTGGACTGGGACAGCTTGCTGGCTTTGGCACATGGAGCAGGCAGCAACCACATTGGCTATTGCACCATCCGTGCCCCTCCAGTAAGTGTGTTGCTGTGCCAGCTGCTTAGAAAGTCCGCATTACCGTGATGTGCTGTGGAGTGGAACTGTATCTTATAGCTGTAGCTGAAGAGGTAGAGAGCCCAGTGTTGCAAGCAGCACACCATCTTCTTGGGGATGCGGGCAGTCAACTTGAACAGTGGAAGCTGTGGTTTATGTTCTGTGATAAGAGCGATCTGACGGCCATAGACATAGTCAGGAAACTTATTAGTTCCAAAGCCTCCTCCTTGATCTGACTGCAGTTACACTGTGTCACATTCAAGAAACACAATATGGGGAGACCCACTCCTATACTGTAATCCAGTGCATCAACTGCCAAGACTAGAGACTTGGAAGGGCCATAGGCACTAAGGCAAGTGGTCTGCAGGAATGTGTGCATCATGACTTGAAATACCCTGTCATACTGTGGCGACCAGGTACGTGGAATGTTCTTGTCAACCATATGGTACAAAGGTTCCAACACTGCAAATTTCTGGGAAGAAACACCAGTAATAACTGTACTGTACAAGTACTGGTTTTAACTGAGATCTTTCTGTAGCCACTAGGGTGTACTGAATAGCCTCAGTGTACTGAGGGTTAGGGCAAATTCCAGAAGCACTAAACACATGCCCCAGGTAGTCCACTGTCAAATGAAGAGGTCGCACTTGTCCTTGTTGCACCACAACTGAACGTCATCAGGAATGGAAAAGAGATCATTCAAATTGCGTGAAAGCTCTTCGGCAGACTTGACAGCCACCAGGCTATCATCTAAGTAATTACCTGTTCCAGGGACATCACAGAGTAACTCTTCAAAATCTCTCCAAAAAATGACAGGCACACTAGCAATGCAGAATGACAGCCGATTGTACTGAAACAAGCCAAAAGGGGTGTTGATCATGAGCACTTCCCAAGATGCAGTGTCCAATGTCAGCTGTAGATTGGCATTGTGAAGATAAGTCTTGATGAACACTTTAACAGTCCTGAGTGTAGTCAGAATGTCTTCCACTCTGGGAATGGGGTATAGCCTATCATTGACTGAGAGTTAACTGCAGTACTAAAATCATTACAGATCCTGAGAATGCTTTACTATAGCCACAACAGGAGTGGCCCGTCTGCTACTGGAGACCGACGTGAGAATTCCCTCATCTTGAAGCCACTGCAGTTTCTGCTGAGGCCTGTCACATGGATCAAATAGGACACTGTGGGCCTTACAGAATTCCTGGCCAATATGGGTGAGATGGTGATGTGGGCTTTGAAATTAGGGACCTCAGAGGAATATGCTGAAAACATCAATGGATATTTGCCAAAAAGCTCTGATGTGTAAGAACCACTGTCCATGACATTAACAGTGGGGTTGGGGTTGTGCATCTCTAAGCCCAAGGAATTAAAGAGGCCAGACCATGGAGGTTAGAAGTGCCAGGGGTGACCACCACTAGTATCCAAGCTGTGAGAGCTGGGGAACCATACCGAAGCTGGGCCAAAAAAGCAATGCAGATGAATGTGAGATCATTACTAAAACTACAGATGGGGGTGTCAAAATGTTGAAGGGGACTTACACCAGTGTCTGTCTGCAAGTCCACTGGAACTCCATCATTCAGAACAGAGATAGATATCAACTTCCTGGGCGGTGGGAGAATGAACTGCACAAAAGAGGCATCAACAAGGTCAGTGTCCTACACACCCATCCCCAAGTCATGGAGCCATGCGGAGCAGCTGAGCGATCTGGGGCGTCTTGTCATGGTCCGCACAGCTTCCCCCATTGGAGTTTGGAGCCCTTCCTCAGGCATGGGTGTGTGTGTCGTCCTTAGTGTAAGTTAGTTTAAGTCAGATTAAGTAGTGTGTAATCTTAGGGACTGATGACCTCAGCAGTTTGGTCCCATAAGGGTTTATCACAAATTTCCAAATTTTGCCAAGTCATGAGACTCAACGTGCATCCAATCAATAGAAATCACAGTAGAAGAATGGCAGACTTTGGCCACATTGCCAAATTTGACACAGGCGGCACACTTTGCCCACCAGAAGTGGCATTGCTGTTGCTGGTGACTGACAAAGAACTAGGTACACTAAGGGAGCTGTCAGTACTGACATGGGTCTGGTGCTTCCTTGTCAGACTTCCAGGACAGTTGAGACAGAGAAGGGTTCTCACAAGCCAAGTGTGAGGCAAACACCAGCAGCGTATCCTGCAAAGCCACTGAAGAGTGCAAAGATTGATCTAAGGTGCAGTGACAGGCAGTCATACCTCAAGAGATGGGTATTTGAGTTTCAAGAGGTGACATAATGCTTCATCAGTGAAGTGAGTGAAGAGGCATAGGATTGCTTACATCTGGAGTCAGCACACTGAGAATAACAATCCATAGAGAGCTACTGGAGGTGGGATGTCTGTTCCCTATATGACTAAGAAGATTGTTTATTACAACTAAAAATGTTTGGCGTGCTGTGACCATGTGCACCTGAGAACCGAACTAATGAATAATAATAGATGTCAGTGTGGTGTAAGTCAGGGCATGGGGTTCTGCCTCAGGCTGGGAAGGATACAGATGGTCCAGATTATGAAGCACCCAATGAAATCGCATAAAGCATGTTGTGCTCATCTGCATGTTGTGCAAATGGATGGCATTCATTCTGGTGGACACCTGGACAGTTGTCATACCAACATAAAAAACTGTGTAGTGATTGCAGCAGATGTGGTGTACGACATGGGTGCTTTCACAGGTAGCCCAGCCCATGATGGGGCAGGATAAGACTGTGACAGGAGTGGAGTAGGAAATGCTGGGTGGGTTGATTGGGCAGGTCTTGCACCATGGTCTTCCACAAGGATATGATCCTTGCAGCCAGGGTGTGGGAGAGGGAGTGGCATGTGGGTGGACCACAAAGTTCTGTAAGTTGGTTGGTGACAGAATAGCACTTTGGGAGAGGTGAGAAGGATCATGGGTAGGATGTGCTTCATTTTTGGACACAATGATAAATAATTCAAGCCCTGGCAAAGGACATAGTTCAGTTGTTCCAGTCCATGGTGATAATTGGTGACAAGGATGCATTCCCTTGTAGCTGACCCTTGAGGGTGGTGGTTGGATTAGGGGTCTCCAAGGATATGGCAAGGAAAATCTGTATGTGGACTGGGTTTGAGGATAGTGCCTGCCTGTGAAATCCCTTGTGAGGCCTTCAGTATGTTTGATAACAGAGTTGTCACTGCAGATTCAGAAGACAGATAGACAGACTGTATGGGAGTGATTTGTGTGTGTGTGTGTGTGTGTGTGTGTGTGTGTGTGTATGTGTGTGTGTGTCAGGGATACACAAGTCAAAATGCAGTTACTGTTTTGTAGTTGGGAGGTTTAATATGGATAGAGGTGTGGATGGAGCCATCAGAGAGGTGGAGGTTAACATCCAAGAAGATGGCATGTTGGATTGAGAAGGACCAGGTGAAGTGGGTGGGAGAAAAGTTGTTGAGGTTGCAGAGCAATGCAGAAAAAGTGCCTTGGTCCTGAGTCCAGATCATGAAGATATCACCAGTAAACCTGAACCAGACCAGGTTTACTCTAGATGTCCTATAAAAGAAAGACTTAGGAGGTGCCATACTGGAGATTGGTTTATTTACCTTACCCTCAAAATAGAAGTAATTATGTTTCAGGTTATACTTGTGTTACAAGAATGAGGTAGTGGGTTAGGAATCTGAAGGACACTGGGAGAGGCAGTGTTTGATAGCAGCAGTGCCATGGGGACATGAGCGATGTTGGTGTATAAGGAGGTGGCACTAACTGTGATTAGTAGAAATCCAGGAGATAAAGGGTGGGGATGGTGGATATTCAGTGAAGGAAGTGGTACCCTTGATGAGAGAGGCTAGGTCTTGGAAAATTGATTGGTGGTGTTGGTCATCAAGAGGAGAAATTCTTTCAGTAGGAGCACATTAACCAGCTACAATGGGATGACCAGGATTGTTGGGTTTGAGGGTTTTGGGGATCATCTAGGAAGTCGGTTTTCAGGGTGTTGTTTGGGTAAAGAGGGAGATGTCGTCCATCCTGTGGCACAACATGCAGCTGAGCACAACATGCTTGATTTATTTCAGTGGCTGCTTCACAGCCCAGATCGTCTGGACCCTTGCCTCCACCGCCATCTTTCCTGAACTACTCACATGGGAGTTATCTTTGCCACACGGCCTCCATCCCTATAACCCTCCTGGCCTCGATCTCCTTAGCCCACTGTGTCCACACCCTCCATCCAATTGTTTCCCCTTCCTCTGGCCTGTCACCCCCTCCCAGCCCAAGTCACCTTCATCATGTGCCACTCCCCATCAGCTCCGGTACTCGTGCATCACATGCCTAGCCCGTCACCTGCCACCCGTTCCTCCCACATTCCCAGCCAGCAAACCCGCTGCCTACCTCCGAGCTGCTAGCTGCCCACCTCGGCCTCTCTTCCTGCCTCCCACTTCTCTTTCCCTCTACCCATCTGACCCAATACAACCCCCTCCCTACATTAGTCCATCTGCCAAAGAGCAATCCTGGCATTGACTGCACAGCTGGCACAATGTAAAAGCACAGCTGTGTGTGTGTGTGTGGGTGGGTGTACACGTGTGTGTGCGTGCGTGCGTGCACACGCGTGGATGTATGTGCTTGTTTCTGTCTGTATTTCTTTGCACTCTAGCTTGACAAAGGATTTATTCTGACAGCTAGCAAGTTTTCTTTCACCTTCTTGTGTGCCTATAGACAATTCAACATTTCTGCTATTTGGTTAATGGTCTCCTTTACTCTTAAAATTATTATTACATGGCCTTTGTTCCCAAGGTACTCCCCAAAGAGTCTAAATCACAGGTGAATTCACTTGATTAAAAAATCACTTAGCCCAGTACTAGGTTCAGAAATATTAGTTATCTGGTAATCACTTCCCTTAGAGTTTTGTACCAGTTCTGACATCTCCCTCCCATGACTACTACCCTGCAATAATTCCTTTTTTTTTTTTTTTTTTTTGCTCTTCTCAGGATTTTTCTTCTTACCTTTCACATGCTCTTTATACTGTCACACTGCTTATGAACTTTTTCAAGTTATCCTGATAGTTTTGTGTACAGTCTGAATATAGGAATGAAGCTATGAGAGGTACCCAAACTGAAGCTCTCTGACTTGCAGTATCTCTTGGAACTTTTCTCTGATTTGTGCTTTTTAACAGTAGCCCAGTTTTCTTATCTAACCCCAACATAATATTGCAAACTGTACCTCACAAAAGTGCTAATTATCTACATCTACATGGATACTCTGCAAATCACATTTAGGTGAGTGTAGGCAATCTCCTTAGTAGATCTGTCACATTTTCTAAGTGTCCTGCCAAATATGCTGAGGTTCTAAATCACCTTGTAGTTAGATAACTTAACCTTGATTATAATGTTTCATTGATAGGTGTAAATTCAGCTTTGCTGCAATTTAAAGCTTTTGTAGTTCATGGCTTCCGCATGTTGGAAAAAATAATTCTGGTGACACATTTCCGCGTTTAAGCTTTCAATGTATTAATAAAAACCCAAGAATTTTTCAACAAACTGGTGCAGACAGTGCTTCACAATGGCTGATATGACTGACACATTGGTCTCTTCCACGTTATCTTAAATAAAAATACTATAATGGTGTACATTTCATTATACTGTTGAATGCATGACATTGATAGATTTACAATTACAAATGATAATTGTGGAAAAAGCTGCATTATAGTAAGTCACTTTATATTATAAGTATTCTTTCAACATAATAACATTTTTGATTATTTTACGAGCTTTGTGAGAAATTTTTATGAGTTTTTGTAACAATGTTTGTAACTAATGTAGAGATTACTTAAATGTGAACATAATATCGGCATCTGTATGTAATTTGTGCTTTGCTGAGCATATGACTTTTGATGTAAAAAGAAGTTAAGACTCAGTGCCAGTAACATTCAAATTACTCTAATGCCTGAATGTTTTATAATTTACTAATTTGTATAATACTGTTCTGTAAGTGAATCAAAGCTACTTAAATATCAAATGTAAACTGAGATAAAGCTCAAATAATAGTAAACATTAATTTCTGTGATATTGTTGACCAGGTGATCCAAAGTTACGTAAGTATTAATGATAAACTGAGATAGTATTCACATGATAATAAACATATGAATGCAGAAGTTAAATAGTGCACACAGTGTGCTACTGCAGTATCAAGTATTCAAGCTGATGTGGGATCAATCAAATCAGCAAGTGTAAACTCACTGTGCCATGTTACAAGGTTTAGAAACAAATAGTTTGCATGTAACAACTAAGTAGGTTTGGTCATAATAATGGCTTAGGAATTATAACTGCAGCAGATGATGTCTTTATCCAGTTAATGTGTTAGAAAATCAAGCTACCAGTCATCAAGTAAGTATTACTGTTAAAAAGTAATGTATAAACTGAACTTAGTGTAGCAGTAGGGGAACTAGAATACCTTGTACTTATCCCAAATCTCTCCAAGCAGTAAAGCCCCAATTCTTTAAAGAGTCGAACTCTGAGGCATAAAACGGCTTCAAACTTCTGATTAGCTGACAAATGAGTTAATCTGTTACATATTTTACATTAGATGTAAGTGTGAAAATGTTTAGGAAAGGTTTGAAATTATGTTTATAATTTGCTGGAAGTTGCTAAGTGCTCTCATTATCAAACACTGGATGAATGTAATCACAGTAATTTACTCTCCATTTTAAACAGAAACTAGTTTTTTGCACATCTCAACATTTATGATGTCATATTTCCTGAACTATGTATCACACAGTGATACAGTTTTGCAGGTGTATTCAGTAGTATAATTGGATATTGCTTGCAGAAGGTCTTGTGTATAGAGTTTGTAATAAAGAAGTAATAAATTAAAACATTGTGCTTGATGCCACAATTTTATTGCACAAATAACGAAAAGGTGGTATGTGATCAACTGTTTTCCTTTCATCATTTTGTGGAGGATGTGAATGAGAAAAAGTTTTGTAAAGGTTTGAAATTTTGTGTTAGAGTTTATTGCACGTCACTAAGTGCTCTTATTCTCAAGTGTTGGATGAATACAATCTGGGTAATTTATGTGCCGTAAGTTATGCTGCCACAATACATGTGCACTGCTTCTAACTGTAAGTCTTGACTTACTGTTTTAAACCTTCAGCATAAGATTATACTTCTTAATGAATAGATTATTAGAGATTTAAAATTTCAGTCAGTAATTATATGAAATATCAAAAACCAAAATATTGTTGCCTCTGGAAGTTGTTAGATAGGAAACCTGCAACTTGGACTTAATGATTGTGCCCCTGATTTATTAATTCAGATCTCTCTCTGATTATTGAATAAAATAATACTTAGAATAGATTGTGGATAATATGGAGAGTCCATTTACACTCTCTACAGGAGTCAAGATGAATGTAAATGGAGTATACACAACAAGCTAGAAAGAAACTGCAGTCATATAATACTATATTTTGCTAACTTTTATTTTTCTATATCTCTAACATGTTCCTTAATAGTCTCCTGTCCTTCCAGTGAACCATAGAGCCTGCATAGCTGTGGTGGCTTGTGTGCCTCAACCACAACAATACACCCAACCATAGCAGAGGGGTATCAATGGAGAGGCCAGACTAAGACACGATTCCTGAAGAGAGGCATCAGCCTTTTCAATAGATGCAGGGGCAAAAGTCTGGATGATTGCCTGATCTGGCCTTGTAATGCTAGTCAGCATGGACTTGCTGCTCTGGTACTGCGAATGACTGAAAGCAAGGGGAAACTATAACTGCTATTTTTTTCACAAGGGCAGGCAGTTCTACTGTACGGCTTAATGATGATGGCATCCTGTTGGGTAAAATATTCCAGAGGTAAAATAGCCCCATTTTCGGATCTCTGTGTGGAGGAAACTATCAACAGTAAGTAATGAAAGAAAGTGTGTGCGTGCATTTGTGTGTGTGTGTGTGTGTGTGTGTGTGTGTGTGTGTGTGTGTGTGTGTGTGTGTGTGTGTGGAGGGGGGAAGGCAGCTTGGGGGGGGGGGGGGGGCTTAAATTGTGGATGGTTACCAAGACTTGAATACAGTAAGTAGATTCAAAGCTGATGAACTGATTCAAAGCTGATGATTAAGATGATAGACTCTGTATTACAGAACAGTGCATTCACATTTCCATTCTGTAATCGTCATACTGGTTTTCTGTGCTTTCCGTTAATTGCTACAGGCAAATGTTCATGCTGTGTCAAGGCCTTGTGCCTACTCAGCCAGCAGCACAGACAGATAATGTGAGCACAGACCTCACAGAGTACAGCTCTTCAGATGACAGACAAGGGATGGTCATGCTCCACCTGGCCATCTGGTGGCAACCAGTGATCTCTCACCCCATGGACCTCTTCGTCCTCCACAGTCCACATGACAGAAAGTACTACTTGCAGTATCATGGTGCCCAGACAGAGACAAACTGCAGCTGGAGTTACAGCAGTTGCAGGATGAAGGTATTCTCACTCCTGTTTCTGCTGCCAATGGGCCAACCCCATCATCATCGCAGAAAAACCAAATGGCACATAGCACATTTTTGGCAACTTCAAGACTACGATTACTGTCCAATCTGTCACAGACGCTTTTGCTATTCCCAAGGTAGAAGGCATAAATAATGACTCACCTTGTGAGCGGCAAAGTGTTTACCAAGACTGAAGTCCTTGATGTGTATCTCCAGATTCCATTAACTGAGAATTCCCAATGGTTCTCGGAGATTAGTACTCCTTTTGTATTTTTTTTTTTTTCGGTATAATAAAATTTTGTTTGGCATTGCCAGTACTCCGGCCATTTTTCATCACCACCTCGAACACCTCACCCACAGTGTGATCTGCACTGTGAACTATTTAGACAACATTCTCATCACAGGTAAGGACACACAGCAGTTGGCTAACAACCTATGTGCACTGTTCATGATCCTCCAAAAGGCCAACCTCAAATGTAATAAATACAGGTGCCTTTTTTCCCTAAGTGTAGTATTTGGGTCATGTTTTTAGTGCATCAAGCATCTGTCCTATCTCACATTAAAAAGGTGCGGAGCAAAATCTGCCCCCGCTGACACCAGCCAGCTGAAATCAATGTTGGAGCAGCTCAGTTGTTACCATAAATATATTTCCACATGCAGCAGCTACTGCAGAACCATTACACCACCTCTTACTCAAAAAGGTTCTCTTAAATGGACTCCGGCATGTGATAAAGCCTTCCAGTACTTGAAATCGGTCCTCCTTTGCTCCGTGTGCCTCATGGCATACAACCAGCCAAGCTCCTAATTTTGACAGCTGATGAATTGGACTATGGGTTGGGGTTGTCCTTTCACCTGTGTTTGACAGGGTGGAGCGACCAATTGCATCTGTGTTTCAGACTCTCTTTGCTGCACACATAACTACAGTCAGATAGAAAAAGAAACCCTAGGAATCATATTTGGCATAGAAATTTTCATGAATATGTCTACAGCTGCTATTTCAAGCTGTTCATGGACCACAAGCCCTTACTCCATCTTTTCAAAATGTCGTCAAATATTGTGACCAACACAGCATGCTGCCTTCATCAATGGACTCTGTTTCTATGAAGCTATAATTATGACATTCAGTGCTGTTCAGCAACATGGCATGCTAATTCTGACCTCCACTCAGCCAGGACCCTGGCTTCAACATGGATACTGTCCACCTTGACTTAACCACCGAGGCAGTCATGGCCAACAGCTCTTTGGACACAAAGCTTGTTGCGTGCCAAACCGCCGAGGACCCGAGCTCCATGAGTACTTTGCCTGATGCAACGAGATTGGTCGCCAGACCACAAGTAGCTGCAACGCCCAAATGTCCAGGTCTACTGTTATTGTCAGAATGAGCTCTTCCCCTGCTCCAGAAAGACATTGGCTGCATCAGGGTCATGACCCCAGCAGCATGTCTTGTCTCTTGCATATCAGGCACTACGGCATTGTGTTTACCAAGCACATGGCCTGCCAGCATGTCTACTGACAGGGCATGGATGCAACGATGACCCACATGGTGGCTTCCTGTCCCACCTGCCAGAGCAAGCAGGCCATCCCTCCATGTCATTTTTTCCCTTGGCCAGACACTTCCACCCCCTGTTCCCAGTCACACCTGGATTTCATGGGTCCCTTCCTGCAATATACCTGGCTGATCACCATAGATTCTGGCAGTTGTGTCACCCATATCTCATGCATGTCTACCATATCCACAGGGCAGATCATTCAAATCCTGTCCTGCATTCTTCCAATTGAAGGGCTGCCAGAAACTATTGTCACAGATAACACTCCTCACTTGGCTTCTCAGAATTCTCCACTTTCTGTGGAGCAAATGGCATAGCACTGATACACACTACACCCATTCATCCGTATTAATCCCAGCTGTCTAAGCTCCACCACCATCACCCCTTGGACGAGGCCCTCACACTCTTTCTAGCTTCTTATGATTCCACTCCCCATGACAGGTCGACCCTATCAGAAAAACCCCACAGCTGACGACATCAGCCACAATTATCATCCAGCCCACCAGCACCCACCCATCCTCTCAGTGGTCTAGCCACCAGCCTTTCTCTCTCCAAGATCCTCTTTGGCCTCTTGTCTTCACCAAAGGCCTTCAGCATTGGTTTCCAGCGGCCATTTCCAATCTCCTGGGTGGCGCCACGACTTAGGTGAAGCTTCAAGATGGCACAGTGTGTCTGAAACACATTAGTCAATTGCTGCCCCACTGTGGTCCTCATACTCGGTGTGGTAGCCTGCCATCATCTTTTATTCCAGAGGCAGAGTCCTCCACAGTGTCCATCCCAGACACTGCTCCATCCTCCAGCATCCCAGATATCACACCAGAGCTAACGCTGACGGAGGTCGACCTCAGCCCTACAGCTGCCCTGGCCACCACTGGGGACCCAGCCCCGTTCAGGGACAAGCTACCACCTCTCTTCCCCTTTGTGGTGGTGGTGGTGATGGGTGGGGGGAGGAATGCTGAGTTGAGGAGTTTCACCTACTCAGCCAGCAACCAACAACACAGACCAGTTATGTGGGCACAGACCTCACAGGGCACAGCTCTTCAGATAACAGACAAGGGATGGCCGCACTCCAACCAGCTATCATGTGGCAAGCCAAGTGCCAACAGAAGTCACTGGCCCCACAGACCTTTTCCTTCTCTGCAGGGCACATGACCAAAAGTAGGACCTATAGTATTCTGGCACCTGGGCAGTATTATGCCAGCATCCGGGCTGTGCTCAATCAGTTTTTCCTCTGAGCAAGTTTCCTGTATCAGGAGCCACTGCGAAAGCAATTTTCAATTCCGTTATTATTTTTCTCTAATGATCTCCATCCTGATGAGCCATTAAATGCTTACCTTCCATTATTTTTTGTTATCCCGTGGTTATACTGCAGTTAAACACTAAAGTATTATGTAAGTTCAAAATGTAAAAGTTAATATTAACTATTAACAGTGTGTGGACCAGTATACAAGTGTATATTTTAGGAAATTAGTGGAACATGACCTATCAGTGAAGGACTGACAGACACATGTTGAATTATTTCTAATTTAAAAACCACTTTCATCACTGTGAGAAAGGTGTAGATACGAGTTAAGTAAAATTTAACAACCAGTTTCATCACTAGGAGAAAGGTGTATACAGGAGTTAAGTAAAGAAAAGATGGAAGTATGCTAGAGGAAAGGAAAAGTAGCTCCAAATCGTGGATCCTTCAAGAGAAAATAATCTCACCAACCCACCTTCCCTTTATGTCATCTTATTTGATATTTGTTTCAGGAGGTGAGCTGCATCAAGTTTCAAAAACTAGAAGTTAAACTTCAGTCTGTCATCCTTATAATGTTTCTGTTCACCTACAGCAGTAAAATTTTACTTACAATATGGGGAAAAAACTGCAGTAATAATTTACTAAACAGCTAAAATAGTACCCTTGCTTTTTTCACATTGTTTTGGTGCTGATAGGGCATGTAAGTGCAACACTTAATTTTTCAGCTGTTGTTCTCTTATTTTTCAGCACAATCGTCTTCAATTAAGATCTGTCACAAACAGTCAGTGCACACTTTCATCCATGTTGTTACTTAGCAGATGACGTTTTTCTGCATCCCTATATGCATTATAAATCTTCGATGTGATACCTCTTGAAACACCAAACACTTAAGCTGCACTGACTAAGGAAGCACCCACCATACAAGCACTGCCAGCCTTCCCACATCCAAACTTCCAACTATGCAGGACACTCTTCTGACCACCACTGACACTTGCAACAAATTAAGGACATTGCACAGGTGCGATTCACGGGCATCAAAACAGTGCAACCTGCAGCCTTGGCTAACATACGAATTTATATTCAACCACCCGTTTCTTGCGGTGTTTCCATATTTTTTTCAACCCCTGTATCTCTCAGTGGGAGATGCCCCAAAAAGGAACAGAATATGTAAGTACAGAGAGTAAAAGTGCGAAATAAGCACATTCCAGTTACTCAGAACAGTAAGTGGATAATTGAAACTGCTTGATCTATGTACTAACTTTTTATGTATGTTCGACTATAGATCATCAACTTTCCACACTTAGATAAATTTAATGGTTATCTCTTTGTTCAATAACAATTTATTTATATTTAACCAATTTATTAGTTTGGAGTTTGTATCAGAAGTTGTGTGATGGATACCATTAGCACAATATCACTGAGACAGCAACAGAAAAAAGTTTCATAATACAAACTGATTATGTTGCTTTTAGGGAATAACCAGGATTGAAAGAGATTCTATCCCTTTGTTGTACGTAGGTTATGTATGTATGGCACTCTGATTTTAGTATAGTGCTGTTGCCTGATTGCTCCTATGTTGGACTGATATGAGGTTAAAGATCAGAGTCCCATCTTGGGGAATGAACTAGGTTTTAAATATGCCATAACTGTGTGTATCTTCCAAAGTAAAAATTGTGTATAGAAAAGTTCATGTATGTGTTTGTGTAATGTGTGAAGAATACATATGAGATGGATCTACCTAGAAAATAGTGCTCAGATGATTCTAAAGCCTGGTTGAGAAAAAGAAGAAGGAAAGATAGATTTTGATGTAATCATCAAGTTCATGAAACATACAACATATAACAGTATCAACTGAAGTGACAGAAAAAATATTTAATAAGAAGCCCACTAATGACAAAACATATTAATGGGGGAGATCAAAACAGTAAAGCAGTCCCACAGAGTAGACAGAAGGAGATTCCCATAATTTCCATAAAACAGGTCTTATAGAAACTATTCTTGTAATACTCTAATGGCAACCTAGTGATGCAATATTTAAGTTGGTAAAATGAAGCATAGTTAGAACAGGACTCAAATATCATTTCAGACATTCTGACATAATATTTGAAACTACTATAGGTGAATGCTATAAATGTCCTCTAAAGTGGGATCTGTCTGCCTCCAATTGAGCAAGGGATTTCTCTTATCTGTACTAATAATCTCTGAAGTTTCAAGTTTGTGGCCAAGTAATTACTTTATTACTAGATCTGTGTCGTTTACCAGCCATGACTGGATAGACTGCATCAAGATTAATTACATATATACATTTAAAAAATATTCACAAAATTAAGACATTTATACTTAATAGAAACAATATTTGTTTGTCCATTCACTTTGGTCACTATTAAAGAATTCACCAATAGAGTACAATGGGCATTCTTTCAGGGCCTGTGCTACTCTCCTTCTGAATGTTCATAGCAGCAGGGATTGCACTTCCTGAGGCAGTGAGTTGAACATCTTTAGGGCAACCGCCGGCCGGAGTGGCCGAGCGGTTCTAGGCGCTATAGTCTGGAACCGCGCGACCACTATGGTCGCAGGTTCGAATCCTGCCACGGGCATGGATGTTTGTGATGTCCTTAGGTTAGTTAGGTTTAAGTAGTTCTGAGTTCCAGGGGACTGGTGACCTCAGCAGTTAAGTCCCATAGTTCTCAGAGCCATTTGAACCATTTTTTAGGGCAACCACTGGAAAGCTGTCTTGCGTTCCCATCAGCCGACACCTAGGTATTTCGATGCTCCTCTTGTTATGGGTATTGTGATTGTGTATATCTTGTCTCATGCTGAAGACTTTCACGCTGATGAGACATAAAAACACATACTGGCTGAAGACTGTCATAATTCCTAACTGCTTGAATATAGGCCTGCAGTGCTCCTGTCTTTTGCTTGATGTGATTATTCTGAGAGCTTTTTTCTGTAGAATTAGCACATCCTTACAACCTGCAGAATGTCCCCATAACAGTAGTTTGAAGTCAACTTAGCTGAATGCGTGAAGTGTGTCCAATGCAGATCTTTGTTTGGACTCCAGTGAAACAATAGTCCTCCATGGAGCAGTTTTCACCTTTGTGACTTTTGATCTTTATTATGTCTTCTCCTTAGTCATTGCTCTGTGTAGAGATGGTTCTCTTCCTCTTGTGGTTCTGCTCCCCTGCTCAGCAGACAGAAAAGTTTATTGGTTGGTGGAAGATGTGTCATATAGCCTTGTTCTACAGGAATTGCAATTCCTCCATGAGAATTCTTGTTGATGTTTTTCAGACGGAGCAACCAAGCAAGGTGGCACACTGTTTAAGACACCAGATTTGGATTTGGTAGAACAGCAGTTAACAAACCTCACCCACCTTTTCAGATTGTTTTCCTCAATTGTATAATCCAGATGCTGGAATGTTTCCTCTGAAAAAGGACAAGATCAATTTCCATCCCTGTCCTTCCACAATGAGAATACATTCTTTATCTCTAATGACCAAGTCATGAATAGAACAATAAAAACTAATCTTCCTTCCTTCCCATACTTCAGACAGAAGACGTATAGTCCATGACTGACCAGATGTAGATCATGAAGATTTGTTGATCACTTTTAATAGATAGTGGTGATCCTTTGTTGAGTAATGGATAGAAAGCATCCAGGGTTTTTGAGGTCTTTTTACTTAATTCAACCTGTTACTTCCATTTCAACCTCCAGCAAATGGTGAGTACAAAGCAGTTGACTATCAGGGCCAGTTGAATAGACATATTGAATTATTTTTATGTACTTACTTGTTATATTTAAGTTGAAGTGCATAATAAGAATATTTTAGTTGCAGTAGTGTCCACAGCCACTACAACATTGTCTGAATGATAACATTCTGCCACACTGGCTACCACTGCCATTGGATGGATTAGAAAATCCTTTTATTTTGCATTCATTACTGTGAAATTTCATCTAGGTAGTCATTTTCAAATGATTGTGTAATGTAACACACATGCTTGCATTACAGTCAAGCATTCATCAAGTCACATAGTGATGAAGAAATGTAATGAGTTGTCCAGCCGGACCTTACAGTTACAGACATCACACCTTGTCTTTCTTTAGCCGCAGTTGAGTAATTTAAAACAATTGCACAAAAATTGCTGTTTATGATAAATAAACTGACAAATTTGTAAACTAAAGATGGAACACAAATTATATATGTTTAGAAGAAGAAAGTATATGAACAAAATTCGTGAAGCAGTTAACAATATCTACTAATAGTGGTATTGGTAGAGTAAACACAATCCATGACCTAATTTTTGTACATAAATAGCATGGCATTTAAACTTACTGTTTACCTATTTTGATTTTTATCCTATGATTAATATATGTAAAACTAAAACTGTGTGTTATTGAAGAACACTCACTGAAAAGGTAAAACACACCCAGCTGTCTGTATTTTGTCCTTTGTGAGAACACAGGTTTCACTCTTGCTACAGTGGAGATGTCACAGCCATGATATAATAAAACTTGTTTGCTTTCTAACTCCATTCACTAAGGTTCTATTAATGGTGCCTCATTTATTCACTGAAATTGACGAAACTTTTTCTCTATATATCTATTGTGATAGTAACTTACCTGTGACATTAGCCAGCAAGACTTTGTTGTGCTGGTACTGCAAACATCTGAAAGCAAAAGGAAACTGCAACTGCTTTTTCCCCCAGTGGCATGCAGCTCTACTGTATGGCTTAATGATGATGGCATCATCTTGGATTAAATATTCTGGAGGTACAGTAGTCACTCTTTTGCTTCTTCAGGCAAAGAGCGTGTAATGTTAGGTGTCTTAATCGGGTAGGTAAGTTAGAAAATTTAAAAAGGGAAATGTATTGGTTGAAGTACCTATACTGGAAATCAGTTGATTTGGGGCAGAGGGGGGGGGGGGGGTGAGAGTACAGGGTTATCAACAAAAAATCAATGCAGGAGTAGGCCAGATAATGAATCAGGAAATAGGAATGCAAGTAAGCAACTATGAACAGCAGAGTGAACATATTATCATAGCTAACATGGACACGAAGCCAACCATGGTAGTACAATTTCATACACCAACTAGGTATGCAGATGATGAAGAAATTGAAAGAATGTATGACAAGATAAAGGAAATTATTCAGATAATTAAGGGAGATGAAGATTAACTGTGATGGGTGACTGCAGTTTGGTAGTACGAAAAGGATGAGAAAGATAATAGTAGGAGAACATGGACTGTGGGAAAGGAATGAAAGAGGAAGCTACCCGGCGAAGTTTTCCAACAGAGCATACTTTAATCATTGCTAAAACTTTATTTAAGAATCATGAAAGAAAGTTATATGTGTGGAAGAGACCTGGAGATCTTGGAAGCTTTCATTGATTGTAGGCCAGAGATTTTGAAACCAGATTGTAAACTACAGGGTGTTTCAAAAATGACCGGTATATTTGAAACGGCAATAAAAACTAAACGAGCAGCAATAGAAATACACCGTTTGTTGCAATATGCTTGGGACAACAGTACATTTTCAGGCAGACAAACTTTCGAAATTACAGTAGTTACAATTTTCAACAACAGATGGCGCTGCGGTCTGGGAAACTCTATAGTACGATATTTTCCACATATCCACCATGCGTAGCAATAATATGGTGTAGTCTCTGAATGAAATTACCCGAAACCTTTGACAACGTGTCTGGTGGAATGGCTTCACATGCAGATGAGATGTACTGCTTCAGCTGTTCAATTGTTTCTGGATTCTGGCGGTACACCTGGTCTTTCAAGTGTCCCCACAGAAAGAAGTCACAGGGGTTCATGTCTGGCGAATAGGGAGGCCAATCCACGCCGCCTCCTGTATGTTTCGGATAGCCCAAAGTAATCACATGATCATCGAAATATTCATTCAGGAAATTAAAGACGTCGGCCGTGCGATGTGGCCGGGCACCATCTTGCATAAACCACAAGGTGTTCGCAGTGTCGTCTAAGGCAGTTTGTACCGCCACAAATTCACGAAGAATGTCCAGATAGCATGATGCAGTAATCGTTTCGGATCTGAAAAATGGGCCAATGATTCCTTTGGAAGAAATGGCGGCCCAGACCAGT
Source organism: Schistocerca serialis cubense (assembly GCF_023864345.2). NCBI lineage: Eukaryota > Metazoa > Arthropoda > Insecta > Orthoptera > Acrididae > Schistocerca > Schistocerca serialis. The sequence continues at coordinate 18,437,723 of NC_064641.1, forward strand.
ACTTTTTGAGGATGCAGGGATGATGGGACTGCAACATGGGGCTTTTCGGTTCCCCATATGCACCAGTTCTGTTTATTGACGAAGCCATCCAGGTAAAAATAAGCTTTGTCAGTAAACCAAATGCTGCCCACATGCATATCGCCGTCATCAATCCTGTGCACTATATCGTTAGCGAATGTCTCTCGTGCAGCAATGGTAGCGGCGCTGAGGGGTTGCCGCGTTTGAATTTTGTATGGATAGAGGTGTAAACTCTGGCGCATGAGACGATACGTGGACGTTGGTGTCATTTGGACCGCAGCTGCAACACGGCAAACGGAAACCCGAGGCTGCTGTTGGATCACCTGCTGCACTAGCTGCGCGTTGCCCTCTGTGGTTACCGTACGCGGTCGCCCTACCTTTCCTGCACGTTCATCCGTCACGTTCCCAGTCCATTGAAATTTTTCAAACAGATCCTTTGTTGTATCGCTTTTCGGTCCTTTGGTTACATTGAACCTCCGTTGAAAACTTCGTTTTGTTGCAACAACACTGTGTTCTAGGCGGTGGAATTCCAACACCAGAAAAATCCTCTGTTCTAAGGAATAAACCATGTTGTCTACAGCACACTTGCACGTTGTGAACAGCACACGCTTACAGCAGAAAGACGACGTACAGAATGGCGCACCCACAGACTGCGTTGTCTTCTCTATCTTTCACATCACTTGCAGCGCCATCTATTGTTGAAAATTGTAACTACTGTAATTTCGAAAGTTTGTCCGCCTGAAAATGTACTGATGTCCCAAGTATATTGCAACAAACGGTGTATTTCTATCGCTGCTTGTTTAGTTTTTATTGCTGTTTCAAATATACCGGTCATTTTTGAAACGCCCTGTATAAGACATATCCAGCGGCAGATATGAACTCTGACCATAATTTATTGGTTAGAAACTGTAGATTCAAACTGTATAAATTCCAAAAAATAAGAAATTAAGAAGGATAGATCTGGATAAAGTGCAGGAACTGGTTATTTAGAATTTCAAAGGAGCAATAGGCAGTGTTGGACTGAAATGGGGGAAAAGAATACAAAAGAAGACAAATGGATAGCTTTGGGAGATGAAATAGGGGAGGCAGCAGAGCAACATTAAGGTAAAAAGACAAAGCCTAGTATAAATCCCTGAACATACTGAATTTAATTCATGAAAAAAATAGAAAAATTAATTATACGAAAGGGAATACAAACATCTAAAAATGAGATTACAGAAAGTGTAATATTGCTAAGAGGAATGGATGGAGGATAAATGTAAGACTATATCTGCATGCATAACTAGAGGAAAGATATATGCCACCTATAGAAAATGTAAAGAGACATTCCAGAAAAAAAGAAGCAACTGTATGGATACCAAGAGCTCAGATGACAAGCCAGTACTAAAAAAAGGGAAGCCTGTAGGTGGAAGAAACATGTAGAGGATTTATATGAGGGGGACAAACTTGTGAACTACACTCCTGGAAATGGAAAAAGGAACACATTGACACCGGTGTGTCAGACCCACCATACTTGCTCCGGACACTGCGAGAGGGCTGTACAAGCAATGATCACACGCACGGCACAGCGGACACACCAGGAACCGCGGTGTTGGCCGTCGAATGGCGCTAGCTGCGCAGCATTTGTGCACCGCCGCCGTCAGTGTCAGCCAGTTTGCCGTGGCATACGGAGCTCCATCGCAGTCTTTAACACTGGTAGCATGCCGCGACAGCGTGGACGTGAACCGTATGTGCAGTTGACGGACTTTGAGCGAGGGCGTATAGTGGGCATGCGGGAGGCCGGGTGGACGTACCGCCGAATTGCTCAACACGTGGGGCGTGAGGTCTCCACACTACATCGATGTTGTCGCCAGTGGTCGGCGGAAGGTGCACGTGCCCGTCGACCTGGGACCGGACCGCAGCGACGCACGGATGCACGCCAAGACCGTAGGATCCTACACAGTGCCGTAGGGGACCGCACCGCCACTTCCCAGCAAATTAGGGACACTGTTGCTCCTGGGGTACCGGCAAGGACCATTCGCAACCGTCTCCATGAAGCTGGGCTACGGTCCCGCACACCGTTAGGCCGTCTTCTGCTCACGCCCCAACATCGTGCAGCCCGCCTCCAGTGGTGTCGCGACAGGCGTGAATGGAGGGACGAATGGAGACGTGTCGTCTTCAGCGATGAGAGACGCTTCTGCCTTGGTGCCAATGATGGTCGTATGCGTGTTTGGCGCCGTGCAGGTGAGCGCCACAATCAGGACCGCATACGACCGAGGCACACAGGGCCAACACCCGGCATCATGGTGTGGGGAGCGATCTCCTACACTGGCCGTACACCACTGGTGATCGTCGAGAGGACACTGAATAGTGCACGGTACATCCAAACCGTCATCGAACCCATCGTTCTACCATTCCTAGACCGGCAAGGGAACTTGCTGTTCCAACAGGACAATGCACGTCCGCATGTATCCCATGCCACCCAACGTGCTCTAGAAGGTGTAAGTCAACTACCCTGGCCAGCAAGATCTCCGGATCTGTCCCCCATTGAGCATGTTTGGGACTGGATGAAGCGTCGTCTCATGCGGTCTGCACGTCCAGCACGAACGCTGGTCCAACTGAGGCGCCAGGTGGAAATGGCATGGCAAGCCGTTCCACAGGACTACATCCAGCATCTCTACGATCGTCTCCATGGGAGAATAGCAGCCTGCATTGCTGCGAAAGGTGGATATACACTGTACTAGTGCCGACCTTGTGCATGCTCTGTTGCCTGTGTCTATGTGCCTGTGGTTCTGTCAGTGTGATCATGTGATGTATCTGACCCCAGGAATGTGTCAATAAAGTTTCCCCTTCCTGGGACAATGAATTCACGGTGTTCTTATTTCAATTTCCAGGAGTGTATATTATAGAAAGGAAAGAGGAAGTAGGTGAAGATGAGAGGGGAAGTGTAATACTATGACACAACACTGGAAGATTTAAGTGGAAACAAGGCCCCTGGAGCAGATGAGATTCCATCAGAATTACTGAGATCCATTGGAGGACCAGCCAAGGCAAAATATTCTATCTGGTGTACAAGAGCTCTCAAACAGGTGACCTCTCCTCAGCCATCATGAAGAATTTAATAATTCTAATTCCAAAGAAGACAGTTATGACAAATGAGAATTGTATAGAACTGTCAGTTTAATAAGTCATTTTTTGCAAATATTCTTACAAATTATTTATGGAAGAATGGAAAAACTGATTGAATCCAACCTTGAAGACGATCAGTTTGGGTTCTGGAGAAATATAAAAACATGTAAGGTAATACTTACCCTATGACTTTCCTAGAAGATAGATTGAAGAAAGTCAAAGCTAAGCCCATAGCATGTATAGATTTAGAGAAAATGTTTGACACTGTTGACTGGCCTACATGCTTTGAAATTCTGAAGTTAGCGGGAATAAAATATTGGGTGTGAAAGTTTATTTATAGCTAGTAAGGAAACCAGACTGCAGTTACAAGAATTGAAAGTCATGAAAGGAACTGAGAGTGGAGTGAGACAATTGTAGCATATTCCTAATGTTGTTCAATCTGCAAGCAGGAGACATAATGGAAAGGGAATTAAAAGTTCATGGAGAGGAAATAAAAAATTTAAGTTTTGCTGATGGCATTGTCATACTGTCAGAGACGGCTAAGGATTTTGAAAAGCAGTTATATGGAATGGATAATATCTTGAAAGGAGAGTGTACAATGAATCACAGCTAAAGTGAAACAGGTGTAATGGACTGTAACAGAGTTAAATCAGGCCATGCTGATGGAATCAGATTAGAAAATGTGAAACTAAAAGTAGTAGCAGAGTTTTGCTATTTGCACAGTAAAATAACCAATGATGACTGAAATACAGAGGAAATAAAACAAGACTGGCAAACAAGAAAAGCATTTTTGAAAAAGAGGCATGTAATATCAATGAAGTGTTACGAAGTCTTTTCTGAAAGTATTTGTCTGGAGTGCAGCCTTGTAGAAACTAAAACGTGGATGATAAACAGTTCAGACAAGAGGAGAATAGAAGCCTTTGAATTTTGGTGCCTTAAAAGAATGCTGGAAGTATGGTGATAATACACTAAGCAGATTCAAACAGATGTAGGCTGCAGTAGTTATGCAAAGATGAAGAGACTTGCACATGATAGACTAACATGGGGAGCTGCAACAAACCAGTCTTTAGACTGTAAACCACAACAGCAACAAGTAATTAAAACTGTTAACTTATTAAATTAGTCTGTTTTTGATAACAAGTTTTGATCCAATTGGCTCAACTCTTTTAAAGGTGTGTGTGTGTGTGTGGTTTGAGGTTTTCGGGTGCTAAACAGCATGGTCATCAGCGCCCAAATGCATAGAAACAGGAACACATGCGGTGAAGGGACAAAGACGGACAGCGAACAAGAATAACAGCTAAAAGACACAGACCTGACGCAGTTCCAAATCCTCACATACAGAGGCAAAACAAGAGGAGAAGAAAGGAAACACAAGGAAAAGAGAACAGAAATCGAAGTGAAACAAGTAGGTAATCGTGAAGTTATCTTTATTGTATTAACTGAGATTTCCATATTGTATTCTTTGGTTACCAGGTGCAACTTAGGTATAGCATATTGTAATTTATTTTCACTGTCAAATACAACAAACAGGTCATCTGCAAAGTGGCAGGTGTGTATGTTTCCATACTGTGATCAGCAATAGAGATAAACACCACCATGGACATCAAATAACTGCATAATGTTTTTCAATGTAATCCCATCAATGTAAATGTGACAGACAGCTGTTTATTACATAGCATTAGTGGTACTGACATATGCCTCATATATTGCTCTACTACCAGAATAATTTTTAACCTAAACATTTGGAAGAACCGATATAAATTATTGCTCTGACTGCTCATGGGCAGGCTGTTATCGAGTGTAACCAATTTCTGTCAGGGGATTTTGCATTCTGTTGCATCTTTTTTTATTTGTAAAATTGTGAATTGTTGATCTACAACTGCTTTTGTTTTTTTTCTTTTTGTCCTTCTGTTGCTAGTGTCTAGGGTTGTCATGATCCTGGAAATTGCCTAAATGCTTTCTAAAATCTTAACAGTGGCCAACATTCCAGATATTCTAGTAAAACTTTATGTTTTGTTCCATTTTAATTTCTTGTTGGTTATTGTACTACTCATTACATTGGTGGAATGAATGATACCCTGTATTATCATAGTAGGTTCATGTGGCTGTTTAAATCTGATTAAGTTGTTTGTTCTTACTGTCCCTTTCAGTCGATCTGTTGTTCATATTGTGAAATATTCTCTACTTTTGCCAAGGTTTGGTATTGTCTATTAGTTCTCTCTGTATGAATTTTGTTCCTGATATTTTGTGCACCACTCCTCAATTTATGCTGTATTTTGTTCTTAATCATATTCTAAGGATTCTTCTTTTGTTCACTGCTATTTTGTTAATGAGAGCATAGAGTGCCATGCATACTAGTGTTGAGTGTTAAAATATTGGCCTTAACCCAACCTTTGGCCTTATTACATTTTATTATTTGATACATTTAAGAGTTTTGAATTGGATAAAGTCATTTTGCTACTTATTAGTAGTATGAGATTAAGTCTGCTGTGTACTCTGCCACTGAAATTTTTAATGTGCTGTTGCCAGGACAGGTGCAGTTGAGGGTAGCTCCTACATGCTTAGCTGTTTCTGTTGGTGTGGTCTTGTTTCTGCAAAGTGTGATGGACCCACCTTTACTTTGGTGTGCAGGATATTTGTGATTTGATTTTCTATTTAATCAGCCATGGTTTGAGTTTTGCTGTGTACTATTAGTTTTCAGCTATTACTGACAACAGTATGTCATGCTAATAGCTTGCACTCAAAGCCCCCTCACCAACTGTCAAGTTATTATATATTTGCTGCCTATAGATTGATGTTTTGCAGAGTCTTGTTAGCCTTGTTCACCAGAAGTGTATCACGTTTGCCAGAGTTCCATAAGCAAAGAGCTTCTGATGAAGTTGATTGTGCCACTGTTGTCAAATTCCCTCTCTGTAATTAAAAATAGTACATAGGCACATTCACAGTTATTTAACATTCTTGAGATTATGTTGGTGGCTGTAGGGACAGGGTCAGTTCTTTTGGAAGCTATCGTATGTTTTTGCATTATCCTTTGTTCTTCCACTAAATTTTGGAGATTTTCACTCAAATAGCTTACACATAACTGGTAGGAGTGTTGCCAGTTGTGTAAGGCAGTGATCTGTTGGCTTATTTGGCAGCTCCAGGTAGTGACATAATGTTTTCAGTTTTCCATTGGACTAATTCTAAGGCAACTTCCAGACAGCATAGGATAGTTCACTGAAACCTTCAACAATTTTTTTCTGTGGGATCAGTCATAGATGTAATGATATTATTCTCTCAGTTCCTGGATTTTTGCTTTCTTTCATTGATGAAATAATCTCTGCATCATTATGTCTTTGATGAGCTTATACTGTGGTTCAATGGCTGTCCTTGGTGTAGTTAATTTTTTGAGGAGCACTTCCTTCACAATCTTGTTATGTTCTGTATCAAATATTTCACCTTATGGTAGCTTATATATTCCTTTTAACACTTGTGGGAGTATTAACACTTTTTATGATTCCAAGTCATGATACATCTTTGAGAGAAGGGCTGTAATTGCTTTTGATTTGCCTGCTAACTTTGTGAATCTTTTCGGGCTCTGTTGCTTGTGACCTTCTTGACCATTTTTTAAAGGTTATCCAGAATACAGTCTTTTGTTTTCACAGATGTTGAACAATTTTTGTGCTTTGTATTTTTGCAGCTGCTATTGTTGGTTTTCTCTGTAATGAATCAAACTGCCTGTAGCTGCATGCCACGTCTCAGGCACTGACTGCCACAGTCAACGACGATGCTGACACAGCATCCGCAGCAGCAGTGAGCCACTACCACATTCTGATGTACTTCTCTGACATGATGACAGAGTCCTCAGACACTGACCAACCCTTGAGAAGTTTCCAGATGAGAGAAGAATGTGACAGTGCTGTTTCTGCCACATGATAAGCCTCCAGACACAGTATTTATACCTCTGGGGTATAACAATGATATATATTCATATTTATAATATATATATATATTATATTTATATATACACTCCTGTAAATTGAAATAAGAACACCGTGAATTCATTGTCCCAGGAAGGGGAAACTTTATTGACACATTCCTGGGGTCAGATACATCACATGATCACACTGACAGAACCACAGGCACATAGACACAGGCAACAGAGCATGCACAATGTCGGCACTAGTACAGTGTATATCCACCTTTCGCAGCAATGCAGGCTGCTGTTCTCCCATGGAGACGATCGTAGAGATGCTGGATGTAGTCCTGTGGAACGGCTTGCCATGCCATTTCCACCTGGCGCCTCAGTTGGACCAGCGTTCGTGCTGGACGTGCAGACCTCGTGAGACGATGCTTCATCCAGTCCCAAACATGCTCAATGGGGGACAGATCCGGAGATCTTGCTGGCCAGGGTAGTTGACTTACACCTTCTAGAGCACGTTGGGTGGTACGGGATACATGCGGACGTGCATTGTCCTGTTGGAACAGCAAGTTCCCTTGCCGGTCTAGGAATGGTAGAACGATGGGTTCGATGACGGTTTGGATGTACCGTGCACTATTCAGTGTCCCCTCGACGATCACCAGTGGTGAACGGCCAGTGTAGGAGATCGCTCCCCACACCATGATGCCGGGTGTTGGCCCTGTGTGCCTCGGTCGTATGCAGTCCTGATTGTGGCGCTCACCTGCACGGCGCCAAACACGCATACGACCATCATTGGCACCAAGGCAGAAGCGACTCTCATCGCTGAAGACGACACGTCTCCATTCGTCCCTCCATTCACGCCTGTCGCGACACCACTGGAGGCGGGCTGCACGATGTTGGGGCGTGAGCGGAAGACGGCCTAACGGTGTGCGGGACCGTAGCCCAGCTTCATGGAGACGGTTGCGAATGGTCCTCGCCGATACCCCAGGAGCAACAGTGTCCATAATTTGCTGGGGAGTGGCGGTGCGGTCCCCTACGGCACTGCGTAGGATCCTACGGTCTTGGCGTGCATCCGTGCGTCGCTGCGGTCCGGTCCCAGGTCGATGGGCACGTGCACCTTCCGCCGACCACTGGCGACAACATCGATGTACTGTGGAGACCTCACGCCCCACGTGTTGAGCAATTCGGCGGTACGTCCACCCGGCCTCCCGCATGCCCACTATACGCCCTCGCTCAAAGTCCGTCAACTGCACATACGGTTCACGTCCATGCTGTCGCGGCATGCTACCAGTGTTAAAGACTGCAATGGAGCTCCGTATGCCACGGCAAACTGGCTGACACTGACGGCGGCGGTGCACAAATGCTGCGCAGCTAGCGCCATTCGACGGCCAACACCGCGGTTCCTGGTGTGTCCGCTGTGCCGTGCGTGTGATCATTGCTTGTACAGCCCTCTCGCAGTGTCCGGAGCAAGTATGGTGGGTCTGACACACCGGTGTCAATGTGTTCTTTTTTCCATTTCCAGGAGTGTATATATGATATATGAATATCATATTTATATAAAAATAGATATATATTCATTTAACATAGATAACTGGGGTATCATTTTCAGACAGCTGGGCTATGTTTTGAAATCCACCCAGTGTCGAACGCTATTGTGTTCAAAAAAATGTTCAAACATGTGTGAAATCTTATGGGACTCAACTGCTAAGGTTATCAGTCCCTAAGCTTGCACACTACTTAACCTAAATTACCCTAAGGGCAAAACACACACACCCATGCCCGAGGGAGGACAAACCTCCACCCGGACCAGCCGTGCTATTGTGTAATTGATGGCAGACCTACAATGCCAATGCTGCCACTGACACTGGGCTTCGAACACTCAACTGCTGCCTGACCACCCAGGCTCTTGGAAGCCGTGTGCTCTGCCCTTCCATGTTTTGAGGCAGAACTGAGATCTTCCCAACCCAGCACTGCTGGCTCCTGACACAGCCAGTTGTACCCATCCATCCTCCAGTGCGGAGTCAGAGCATTGGTTTCCCCTGCCGTCACTTGGCCACCTTCTCTGAGTCAACAACAAATGCCACAACCAAGCCTCCTACAGATTTGTTTGTACAAGTCCTCTATGGGGCCATGACACAGCATCAGTGGGAGCACTTGGGTGTGCTGCCACATCAACACCCATGTCCTAGAAGATCAGATGACTGTAAATAATAAACAAAAAGTGTTATTTATATCCATGGACTGCCTTCTCCTGCTGTACGTGCATCTACTTGCCCAGTCCAAGCAATGCTGACATCACATCTCATTATGTTCTTCTATTTCTATTTTGTTGTGTTTAACCTCTGGCTTGGTACCTGCTACATACCATCTCTGATTCCATTTTTTGGGCAATCTTGTGTCATGTGTTTGAGGTTGGCAATGACTTTTCATTGAATGGTTTGAGATTGTCCATATTTTCTGCGAGTTGTGGGCTTGGCAGTTCCTATGTTAGGACTTCCCTGTAGCATTCCATGTATATCATTTTCGTAATGCTATATCCTGCCTACGACAAGAAGCCTTTCCTTCGGCTCGCAACTGTAAATGCATATTGTTGTCAGGCTATCATTTCTACAGTGTCATTTCTTCCAAGTAGCATCAAAATGAAACTATTACTACTATTGCTAACATATTGTTGTGCAGTGTGGGATCTGCATCAGGTGGGACTGACGGATGACGTCGAAAAAGTACAAAGAAGGGCAGCTCGTTTTGTATTATTGCAAAATAGGGGAGATAGTGTCACAGACATGATATGTGAATTGGAGGGGCAATCATTAAAACAAAGGCATTTTTCGTTGCGACGGGATCTTCTTATGAAATTTCAATCACCAGTTTTCTCCTCCAATTGCAAAAACATTTGTTGGCACCCACCTATATAGGGAGAAATGATCATCACGATAAAATAAGAGAAATCAGGGCACATACAGAAAAAATTTAAGTGCTCATTTTTCCCGCATGCCGTTAGAGAGTAGAACGGTAGAGAGACAGCTTGAAGGTGGTTCATTGACCCCTCTGCCAGGTACTTTATTGTGAATAGCAGAGTAATGATGTAGATGTAGATGTAGTCTGTGTGCCAACAGTGGGCTTGATTCACGCAGCTGCCACCTGCACAGCTCGCTCATGTTCAACAACAAAGTGTTTGCTGCTTCTTTGTTATGGTGATATAGGATGTCATAGATCAGAGAGAGGGTGCTGGTATGAATATGCTATTTGATGAAATGTTTCCGAGTTTTGTGGTTTTGTGATGACTGAGGACTGGAGTGAGATGCGACATTGGAGAAAGTAAGAAAAAAAGATGGATGGGATACACTATCCAATTAAAAGTATCCAGACATCCCTTACTGTATTGTGAAATTGACCACTAGATGTCACAAGAGTCAGATTTGCAATATAAAAGAAGGTGGAAAATACAGTGAAGCCATTAATAATGGTAAAACGGATCTGTCAGGAGGGCTCAGTGACTTCTAAAGTGGACTAATCGTTGGATATCACGTGAGTAACAAATCCAGCAGGGACATTTCAATCGTTCTAAAGCTATCCAAGCCTACTGTTAGTGATGTGACTGTGAAGTGGAAATTCAAAGAACAACCATAGCTAAACGAAGACCAGGCACACCTCATGTGCTAATAGACTGGCACAATCGAGCATTGCCGAGGACGGTTGAAAAAGAATTGCAAGAAATCAACGAAAGGAATTATTTGTGGACTCCACAGAGGTACCGATAGTCCAGCTACCACAGTGACTGTGCGTAGAGCGCTCAAAAGAATGGTGTACTACAGTTTAGCAGCTCCTCATAGGCCACACATTGATGTAGTTCATGTTAAGCAATGCTGGAGGTGGTGTAAAGAGCAGTACCACTGGATCGTGGATGACTGGAAACTAGGCACGTTTGGTAACGTATCACACTATACCCTGTAGCAGTCCGAAGGACGGATTTGGGTCTGGTGAATGTGTGGATAATGTTACCTGCAGTCATGTGTAGTGCCAACAGTGAAGTACAGAGGAGGTGGTGATACTATATGGGGTTGTTTTTCGTGGTTAGGCTGAGGTGTCTTTATTTTGCTTAAGGAAACTCCCAATGTGGGAGGATATGAACACATTTTACAGCATCGTGTACTGCGTACATTTTGTAGACGATGCTGGTTTATATCAGCATGACAGAGTGCTCTGTCATAAAGCAGTGTTTGTGAGGCAACGCTTCGTGGGCAACAACATTCCTAAAATAGACTGGCCTGCCCAGAGCCCCAGTCTGAATCCAAGGAACACCATTGGAATGAGTCAGAACATTGACTTTGACTCCAGACCCCCACGTTCAACATCACTACGTTCTCTGGTTTCATCTGTTTGGAAGAATGGGCAGTCATTCCTCCATAGACATTCAGACACCTCATTGAAAGTGTCCCAACCAGATTTCTGGTCATCATAACGGCGAAGGGTGGACATACCACGTGTAATGTCCACTAATAGGTTTCCAGATACTTTGATCAGGCAGTGTATGTAATTCACTTACCCCTCCGACAGTGGTTTTGACCCCCACCCCCAAGTTTTTCTTGCTACGAACTGTTATGTATATGAAAACAATTTCAAGAATAAGCCTTCTATGGCTGGTTAATAGTATTATGGGAGTTATTAAGTCATCAGATATGGCTGTCTTGCTGTTGGAATTCGACACAGCTGCTAAACGTGACCTCACTGAGATAATCATTTTTTCTCTCATGTGTTTTGTTTGTAAAAATATAGATATATTTCAACCAAACAGTAATTATCATGAGCATAACACACGGAGGAAGAATGACATACACAGTGAACTCAGAAATTTGAGCCTGGCACAAAAGGGTGTCCACTACACTGGAGCAAAACTCTTCAATGCTCTTCCTCCCGAAATAAAGACAAAGATTCACAACAATAGTGAGTTTAATGGTTCAAATGGCTCTGAGCACTACGGGACTCAACTGCTGTGGTCATAAGTCCCCTAGAACTTAGAACTACTTAAACCTAACTAACCTAAGGACATCACACACATCCATGCCCGAGGCAGGATTCGAACCTGCGACCGTAGCAGTCGCACGGTTCCGGACTGCGCGCCTAGAACCGCGAGACCACCGCGGCCGGCAATAGTGAGTTTAAGAAAGCTCTAAAAATATTTTTGCTAGAAAAAGCTTTTTACAGTCTAGATGAATTTTTAACTAAATAAATTGTAATATTTTAATATTATATAATACAAGTTGACATAATGCCACTATGAATTTTATTTAACCTGAGCTCTGTAACTGTGTGTGCTCCGTATCTGTTTTCTGTAGTGTTTTAATGACTCTAAGAAAATATGTATTTTCTTTTTCTATATTGCTGCCCAAAGAATTTACTGTATAAATTTTTATATAATTATGTACTCAAATTTCTGTATATGCTATAAGATTATCAGATTGTATTTGTAAAAAACTGACTCGTTCCACGTCCTTGTATATCCAACACAGTTGGACCTATGGAACATGAAATAAATCAAATCAAATCAAATCTTCAGTCAAAGCAAGAAAATGCCCTGTAAAATCATATTAAAAACACAGTTCCCACAAAGAGCTGTTTTTTCAGTTTTTAATTATATCTCTTTTATTTCCAGTTAATAATTTATGCACTAGAAATAATTTATTAGGAGCAAATAAAATATATTCTTTATTACACATCATTCTAAAACTAATATACATTACCTGCTTTAAACAATAAGATAAAAGTTTTGATTTACTGTAAGTTTTTTTTAAAAAGTTTATACAGTTTGTAATTTATGTAAAAATGTGGTACATTTAATTTATGGTTTACAATATTTTTCATCAGTTTATGCCTAGTTCATTTAAGTAATATTTTTCTGTAACATTTAATTTTTTTAAAGCTGCTTACAAAATAATAACATTTGCTAATTTTCCGTTGAAGGAAGGTAGTTTTACAGTGGCGACAGCTTTAACAATTCTGCCAGAGGGCACAGAATCATGTTGGTAGGGCATACAGTAGAAATATTTCTACTCTGGACGGTAGGGCTCTGATCATAACTTCTTTCCTATAGTCAAATTGTGGACAAGACGCCTCGACAGTTTTGGTGCATTGACAGTGGTTTAGCGTGACATGTCCGCTTCCAAATCGTTCCCCTGTTGTATTACCATGATTCCGATGACATCTAAGCAATGGCACGTGCTCAGTTCTTTGTAAGAAAATTATCTGTTAGCACTTTTAAATTGAAAATAACAACAGTTTTCAAGATTATGTGCACATGACTGTGCAGTATTTTTAACGCATTGCAAATAATGTATCACTGACATCAAATTTTGTACATTTTCAGACGTCTGAGGAATACATTCGAAATAATTCTGTTTTATTATACCACATTTTGCATATTAAAAATAGCCACAAGAGGTTTTCTTTTACGCATTTTGTTCCACCTCTGCACGTTGCTAAGAAATTGCATCCCAATATTGTGGCAGAGATTACATACTTTATGTTCTTAACAAAGCTCATCTAAATCTGTTGGACAATTTTTCTGTAACAGAAGATACTTGTGTTCCAGTAACTGGACCTATTTTTGGTGCTAAAGAGCCTGAAGATAAAGCCTTGTTTTCTTCTAAGTCTATGTCACACAAATAAAAAACTAAATGCAGATGAGTGGATAAAACATAGTTATTACCATAACAAGATGTTTAATAGCTGACAATCTCAATGTCCAGCACAATGGAAGCAACAATATTATTGTTATACGCTCACACCAAATGACTTCGTTGATCAAACAATCAGAAGGCTTTAAAAGTTTGGCAACTAACTGATTAAATTAAAGTTAGTGACAATCTAGCAAACCTAGTGCTGTTTTTGCGAGTTTGTTTTACATACCTTTCACAAGATTTGAGTCCGGGCACATTACACTATGTCTGTCTACTATGTTTTAACACAATTCTGTGAAGCCTTTATGCAGATTTTGAAGTTTAACCTGTGGCGTCTCTGGTGTGGAGTGCCCTATCTTTCAGTCTGACATCTTTGAACTGCTTTGGTCTATGTCTCTTTTGGCGTGCAGCTTGTGTACTGCCATGTTTTGTACTTCTTGCTTCATGTCTAATAAATGCATGTACGATATTTAAAGTGTATTATTACCAATCAGCATAACGTGATAACCACAGTGTGACCCCGACATCATTGTCGTATGATTGTGAGTTATTTTGTGCTTCTCTTCATCATTAATGGACTTGGTGTGCCAGCAATGGATCTGCCAATGTCTTTTGGTGCTATTGCCATGCATCCTATTAACAGTGTTTGTGAACATGAGTGGTCAAGTGTACCTTATGTGACCATTTGGTTAAAAGTGAGCCGGCCGGAGTGGCCGAGCGGTTCTAGGCGCTACAGTCTGGAACCGAGCAACCACTACGGTCGCAGGTTCGAATCCTGCCTCGGGAATGGATATGTGTGATGTCCTTAGGTTAGTTAGGTTTAAGTAGTTCTAAGTTCTAGGGGACTGATGACCTCAGCAGTTAAATCCAATAGTGCTCAGAGCCATTTTTGTTAAAAGTGAACAATTATCTATGGCCAGCCATGCCAGCGGCCACTTAACCTTAACCGACCCAACATGGCCTCCGTCAAGTGCGACAGCACAAAAATGGCCACAGTATGGACAGTGCACGGTGCCTAATGACATCATGAACAATCACCCAGTTAAGGACATTGTGGTTTACCCCTCAGCTACGCAGTCTCCTTCGGTTTGGTTTGATGTCCTGAAAAAGTTCCAGAACTGTGATTCCTATGCACATTCCTATGCACGGGGTTGCACATTCTTATATGCCTAGTGCTGCAGCACCCGACACCCCTTCCCCCCACCCCACATGCCATCTCGGTGACACCAATCGCCTCGACCGTGCCGGTTTCCGCAACTATCACTCTGTGGTTACACCCGCAACCTCCTTAAGCCAGCTGTTGTAACAGCACCAGCCATTACATCCACACCGTGTTCATCGTCGGGCCCGCAGTTGGGACACACCATGCCGCCTTTGCACCCGCACGCTCCACACCGTGTGCTACGTGCAGCTGCCCCCACATAGACCTCGAGCTATGCATCGTCCACCACAACTGCACACCCAGTGTCAGGGGCTTCCTGCTCTGTTCGCATAGATCTCCATCTGTCGGTGCTGCATCAACATGTGTTACCCGTCAGGTTTCCTAAGCTGCCCGCTTTGCAAAATGATAACCCAAAGACTCGGCTCATGTTAGTGGATCACCTACTGGATATCCACAGTATTTCAGACAATGACACACATTTTGTCTGCCTCCACACTCCTCTGAACCTCATCGGCGATCTTCTTCTCTCACCACCCACCTCGCACAAGTATTCGACAGTGAAAGCACTTCTCATCTAGCACCTTTCTCACCCCCGGGTAGAGGCTGTCCACCACATTATTCACGACAAGCACCTCGACGACCGCACACCTTCACAGCTTTGGCAGTGCATATGTGCATTAATGGATTACCTGACGCCATGCTTTGGACATTGTGGATGGTCAAAATGCCTTCGGATCTACAGCTCCACCTGCTGTCCCACATCGCCGACTCACTCGAGGTTCTCTTACACGTGGCTGATCGAGCTTACGCTATCATTCAACACCGACACCGCCTGTCACGGATGACTCCTCCATCACCCCCAGTTGGCATGTAGGTTCCACACCCTGCTGGCAGAGGCCAGCATGCTTACCTCGACACCTCAGCTGACAGCCAGGAACTGCCACCTTGCAGCCTACAGGAGGTACTGCCTGCAGCCTCCAAATGGCAGCCGACCTCGCCCGAGCAGCAGCCCGAGCAGCTCCCAGCCCCGACGCAGCCAGCTGCGGCCCCTCCCTCTCCACACCACCTCACCTCGCAGCCTACCTACTGTGCTGGTACCATGCTACTTATGGGGAAATGTAAGTTGAAGTGGACCACACCCATGGTCGACGCATTTGGTAACCTTAAAAATGCCCTCACGAAAGCCGTTACACTCACGCAGCCTGATCCTGAGGCCCATGCTTCAATCACATCTGGTGCCAGTGACTCAGCTGTGGGTGCTGTCTCACAACAGCACACCGCCGACTCAACCCAACTGCTCCGCTTCTTTCCCAAGAAACGGACTAAGAGGCGTTGTAAGTGGTTCACTTTCGATAGTGAGCTTCTCGCTGTGTACAAGGTGATTAAACACTTCCGGAGTGAAGTCGAGTGGTGACCTTTCACGATCTACTCAGATCACAAGCCTCTTGTGGACGTTATTCGTAGCCCAGCTAAGGACTTTCCACCGAGGCGTTCCCATCATATGGACTACATCTGTCAGCACTCTTCTAATGCATGCTATATCCACGACATGGAGAATGTTGTGGCAGACTACCTATCCTGCATCTACATGCTAGCCTTGCCGTTGAACTTGGAACATCTCGTCCGACTTCAGGCTGAAGACGTCGATATACAGCGATTAATTTCAGACAATAAGTCATCTCTCTCTGTCCAACTCTACATCCTACACGGGTCGACGACAACGGTCCTTTGCGACATCTCTACAGGCACTCCCCACTCGTTCTTTCATATCCGTGTGGGTTGCACGATTCGGTTGTCCTCTTTTCCTCACAACTGACTAGGGACGATATTTTGAGTCTGTCCTCTTTGCACGGCTGTGTGAATTCTGAGGTGTTGCACCACGGCCTACCACCTGCAAACAGCCATGGCGGCTTATGGTGTGAGGCCCACCGTTGGGTCCTGCTGGGCATCTGTTCGGCACATAAAGAAGACTTGAACGCATCACTCGCTGAGATTCTATGTGGTGAACCCCTCCTCTTTTTAGCAGAGTTCATGGAGGACTCACTGTCGGCTGATACTATGGACTTTCCGGCTCTGGTTGAATGGGTTTGTGTGGACATCGCACGCCTATGCACCCCCTGCCTTGCCTTCATTTCACCCCACCTGTGTTCATCCATAAGAACCTTGCATCTTGTAAATTTGTGATGCTGCGCGACGACTCTGTGCGAACGGCCTTGCAACCACCTTATTCGGGGCCTCACCGAGTGTTAGCTCGAGGTGTGAACAAGTTCGTAATTAATCTACATGGACGACCACAGACCATGTCTGATCATCGCACACTGGGAGGGGGCCTCTGTGAGATCTCTGGCGCGGAATGTCCTATCCTTGACTCTGACCTCTTTGAACTGCTTTGTTCTATGTCTCTCTCGGCGCTCAACTTGTGTACTGCCATGTTTTTTCTTCTTGCTTTGTGTCTAATAAATGCATTTATGATATTTAAAGTGTGTTATTACCGATCAAAATAACGTGATAGCCACAAACCCTTTCGAATACGCCAATAGACACATTCTTTCCCTCTGAATGTTGCAGTATTAGATTTTCAAGTTCCACTGTTAAGCACCACATAGATTATGCTTACCATATCTGTGTGTTGCGATGTTAAACTCTACTACATAATACAGTGGAGGGTATGGTGAAATTTTGTTGTATGTTCAAATGTGTGTGAAATCTTATGGGACTTAACTGCTAAGGTCATCATTCCCTAAGCTTACACACTACTTAACGTAAATTATCCTAAAGACAAACACACAGACCCATGCACGAGGGAGGACTCGAACCTCCGCCGGGACCAGCTGCACAGTTCATGACTGCAGCGCCGTAGACCGCACTGCTAATCCCACGTGGCTTTTGTTGTATCCGGAGGTCTAAGTTCTATAATACTAGAGTTTAGTTTTTGTAAAAAGAGGCCTTTTTTCTCTCGCTACATGTATGGCGTTAATAAAAATTTGCCCCCTCCTGGAATCTGGGGTATAGACCATCCATTACAAAATTCTCACGTTTATCTAACAATGATTGTCTGCGATTCTAGTGAACAGCAGGTTTCCAAGGTACTATGGCTGTAGTAATCTCTATACTCACTGAAGTATAACCCCCATAGACATAATTTCGGCGTTGTGCAGGGGAACTTTCAACGTATTTTGGTATAGGTAGCATGTAAAGAATATTCTTATGTAAAGAATAATTTATTACATTTCGTTAGATTTCATACCCCCATTTACCTATGGGTGTGTATTTTTTGACTCAGCATTCAGTACTGCTTGGTTATTTCTCGAGTTTGTTTTTCAGGCAATGTTAGTTGTACGTTAAGAGTGATAAACAACAGCAAGGGTAGATTTATTGATTAATAGTTGACTGATGTGCACCTCGCGTGTGGGTTAACTGAATGCACTGGAAGAGGGGCGTAATGATTCTGTACTGAGGTATTACTGCAGCAGTGGCAACCACATACAGTACTTTTTCATCTGTCAGTGTGTTGTCGTATTATTGTGTGTATTACGGCGTTTGTTGTGATGATGGCATACACTGCCTGACAAAAAAGTGAAGCACCCAGAACACATGATAGGATTTCATTGTAACTTCATGTAGGAACACTCCATAGGTGGGTATGTAAGTGATTGGAGTTACAGTTCTCAGTGACAGGTAAAACTGTCACTTGGGTGCATTAGAGTTGCTCGTGTTTAGTGTTGCTGGCAGATCAGGTGAGGCACGTAAGGGGGGTGAACAGTGTCAGTGTTGAGTGATCACAGTGAAGGGTGCAAAGTTGCTATGTTCTCGTACCCGTGTGTGATAGCATTATCAGCGCCAGACAGAGTCTGAAAGGGACCTCATTGGGGGTTTCCGTATGGCTAGCTAGTCGAATTGTGCTTTGTGCAGTATTTGTGTGGCATTTGGATGTGACAGTGCCCAGATGTTGCCCTGCAAGGAACGTGAGAGCAGGCATACTCCTCGAGGTTCTAGTCGACCACGTCTAACTGCTACAAGCGAGGATGACTGTATCAAACGTCTTTACGTTTGCGCCACCATTCGAGAACAAGTAACAGACTTTGTAGCATTCTGTGTCATCGTGCACCATTTATTGCAGACTTGCAACAGCCAGACTAGAGAATTCCCGTCCCTGCTATTAACACAACAACACTAATGGCTGCTGTGTCGGGAAGCATCGACTGCTGCTGAATGGCGTCGCATGTCATCATTGTGGTTCTGCACTATATCAGATGACCATCGTCGGCAAGTGTGTCGGCGATCTGGGGAGAGGTCCCAGTCTGCCAGTGGTTTTGAGGGGGTTATTTAACAGGAAGAAACAAAGAAATTTTGATTGCTGGTGACTTTAATACAGATTTTCTAATGCAATCTTCCAGTAAACATTTACTGCAGTTAGTAATGTTGTCTTTCAATCTAACTCACACTGTAAACTTTCCAACTAGGATCACTAAATCCTGAAGGACAGCCATTGATAACATTTTTATAGACAAATCAAAGGAACAAAACCTGTAATAAATGGACTATCAGATCATGACGTGCAGCTTCTTGTTTTAGATGTAAATTCTAAGCAGATTATCAAGACTGCTAAATCTGAGTACAGGAAAGTAGTCAATCAACCAAAAACTGAGTGTTTTAGAAAACTGCTCAAAGATATGAACTGGAAGGATGTTTATAGTGCTCATGACATGAATGAAAAATATAACACATTCATGAACAATGTCAGTACAATGTTTGAAAACTGTTTTCCTCTAAAAGTTACTCAAATTAAACAGAAGTCTATAATAAAACCGTGGATTACACAAGGAATAAAGATTTCCTGTAAGACAAAAAGGAAAATGTATCTGTCGACCAAGAATAGCTCCAATGCTGACGATTTAGCTAAATACAAGGATTACTATAAAATATTTAAGAAAAAGTAATTCAGACATCTAAACAAATACACTACGAGAAGAAGATAGCAATGTCAGAGAACAAAATGAAAACAATATGGGATATAGTGAAAGAGGAGACTGGTAGAACCAGAAAGGAACAGGAGCAAATAGCATTAAGGGTAGATGACACATTAGTAACCGATGGGCATAGTGTGGCAAGTCTATTTAACAAGTACTTTATATCCATTACTGATGGAATGGGATTGTCAGGATCAGTAAATAATGCCCTTGAATATCTGAAACTAGCCTTTACAAATAGCTTCAGTTACATGAATATGTCACTCACTTCACCAAAAGAAATAGCTACCGTAATAAAACCTTTAAAAACAAAGCATTCTAGTGGTTACGATGAAATATCAACAACGCTAATTAACGCATGTTCTTGTGAGTTAAGAACAATTCTACTTTACCTACTTTCATTCCATAATGTCATATGGTATAATATTTTGGGGTAACTCTTCAAGTCAAACAAAAGTTTTCAGAGTCCAAAAGCGTGTAATACGTATTATTTCTGGAGTAAATTCAGGGACGTCCTGTAGAAACCTCTTCAAACAACTGGGTATACTAACTACTGCCTCTCAGTATATTTACTCATTAATGAAATTTGTCTTAAATAATATATCTCTTTTTCCAACAAACAGCTCAGTTCATACATACAATACCAGGAACAAAAATGATCTGCACAAGGACTTAAAAGCACTTACTTTAGTTCAAAAAGGGGTCCACTACTCAAACACTCATCTTCAGTAATTTGCCAACAAACATAAAAAATTTAGTTACAAATAAAGATCAGTTTAAAAAAAGCCTGAAAGACTTACTAGTGGCCAACTCCTTCTACTTCATTGACGAAATTTTTAATGCAAACAAATGATGTATTGTATATATTCATACTATTAGCATTGTTATTTCAGCTTTAAAAAAATGACATGTTCCACATCCACGAGGATCTCCTCAGCACGGATCTATGGAACGAAAAACTAATCTAATCTAATCTAATCAAAGGGGTGTTAAGTCTGGCATCACGGAGTGGGATGGTGTCGGGTATCACTTGACATCACGGCTGGTAGTGACCGAGGGAACCCTGGGGGCACAACGATACGTCACGAACATCCGGCATCCCCTAATGTTAGTTCTCGTGCAGCGGTATCGTGGTGGTATTTTTTTAAAAGACCAATGCTCCAGTACACATTGCATGTGTCCCTACGAATTGTCTGCGTGATGCTGAAGTACTCTCCTGGCCAGCAAGACCTCCTGACCCCTCCCACAAAGAACATGTGTAAGACCAGCTCAGCCGTCAATGCTGCTCCAGGACCGACATCGAGGATACTAAGGATGAGTTAACAACAACTGTGGGCCAGCTTGCCCCAGGAGAGGCTGTAAGTGTACTGTCATATTGCCGGTTTAGTTGTGGAGTATCTTTGAGGGCAGCCGCGTCTAGAGAGTCGAGCGGGCGACACGGAACTGTTATGCCGTGTAGTGTGTAGCTCTGCATGTGAGAGGCATTGTTAGTATGGAAATTGAAGTGTTGCTATAAGTGCTATTACAGTAAAGTGACAAAATAAGCAAATGATTTAGAGGAAAGTGCGTCAAGAAGTAATTCAAAAATGAGCAGTGCTGCTGATAACGTATTTGTGTATCCTCTCGTTGCGTGTCGTACCGTACAGCATCAATCATCCGCGCCGTGTTCGGTCTCCCGGAATGAACTAATGTGAATCGGTAGAAATTAGTTACCATAAAAGAGTGCAGTCAAGTGCCAGTGATTTGTAGCGAGCGTGAGAACGTGCGTTCGATCCTCGCGTTTCCGCATTTATCAACAATCAGCCGCGCCGCGACGATTACGCGCACGCTCGTACAAGTGAGAACTAAGAAACTGAAAAATTAACTCTACGAACAGTGTTATATCATTACTAGTGTCAAGGAGGACTGGTACCAGATGTGTGGCGAGCGTAAGAACTTCCGTTCGATCACTCGGCTTCCGCATCATCAACAATCATCCGCGTCGTGTCGGTTAGGCGTACGCTCGTCTGAATTATATTTTCGATTGTTAATCATCAGGATTGTTAATGGGGATAAACATTTACGACTTATAGTGTAAACAGTGCAACCTGTGGTTTCCATATCGTCTCAGTACATAGATGTTCATACCAGACGTAGGACAGTGTTGTGCTTGACGTTGAGTGGCTCCCCTAAACTAGGGTGTCCATTTCAATTTCATTGAAAAAGGGGACATTGAAAATAAATTAGTGAAAAACCTGGGACAATGAAGAAAAAAACGGGACATAAATATTCTACTGACTAAATTTAATACAGATACAAGTTTACCTTTATAACGTGCTCTCAGATTATCCCAAATCACTTTCTACAATTATTCTACCACACTATCACCGTACTTTTCACTTTTATGTACTTTATCAAGAAGTGCATTTTCGTTTTAAATTGTATCATAAAAGTCAGTACACGATACACCATTAAAGTGAGTTTTGAGAATGAGCAAGGCCCTCACTGTTTCAACTTTCATTCTGTTTTTTCTTCATCTGACCACAAAGGGTTCACTAACGAAAACACACGTTCCACAGCAGCATTTGACCCACGAATTGCCAGACAAAACTCCACCAAATGAATCATGTTTTTCATGTTAATGTTTTTACTTTTGAAATAAGCAAATATTTTACACCACGTTGCACTAACACTTTCTTTGTCTCCTTCACTTTTTATGAATTTCTGTGCACATGAAAATTCATCGAATAGTTCGTCTTCATCAACAGGAAAATTTGGTACAATAATTTTAAGAAAAACACAACAGTCCTGAATATCATTCCACTGTAGCTGCTCCTTTTCAGTATTAACCCAGTCAAATGCTTTAAAAGGTGTGAGAAATGGTAAACACCATTCTTTAATATTTAAAATTACCTGCTATTTTTGACAGTTCGGTACATGTTTGGGGTTAGCTGAAAGTCATCACACGCTTCCTAGCGTAAATAATTGCGCAGTTTATAGCAAGTCAAACAACCAGTAACTTAAAATACTCTAACCAAGCGGAATCATAAAAAAACGGGACATTTGAGCGTCCCCCAAAAAACTTTCGGGACAGCGAGACATTTTGGTAAAAGACGGGACTGTCCCGGGAAAAACGGGACGAATGGACACCCTACCCTAAGCCCGCTCTCATATTTCGATAGATAATTTCAGGCAAGCCAGCAGCAGTGTGGAGCAGAACAGTACGACTGCCGCGGAATTGTCAGGTACGTGGTGTGGAAAGGGCGCACGGTCACGAAACGAGAACCACAGTATAAGGTCCCCCACCCCCGTTAGTACTCCCGGGCGTGTTACAAGGCTACAAGGGCTTTATGACACCCTCCCTACCTAATCAGTGTATGCATCTAGGACAGAAGGAGAAAAAGGTCATATAATAAGAGGGCACTTGTTGCCAAGTGCTTTGTAATCACACAAATAATATCAAATACTCCCTGAGATTTCATTTTGTTTTCACTTCTCCTTAGGGGTGCTTTCCTTTGTTTGTCAGATAGTACATTACAGGCTTTTTCACCATTGTGAATGTACTTCCACAGAAATAAAGGACACAGTAGTAACAAACAGAATAAATCAGTGTTACTTTATTAGTCCGTAATGTTCCGCCAGAGACCAGGGGTCCCTCATACGCAGATACTCAGAATATATGCCTGAACAATCTCTGAAATTTAGTCGGTGGCGTCGGAGTTTATCCTGTTTAACTTGTGCTCGTTCGGTTGTAACTCTGTTCGCGGAAAATTATGACGTTCCCACGACGTACCGGCGGTCCTGCAGTCAAAATGGATGCGAATCTTTACCTAACATATCCGAAAAGTCCCCATTCTTTTCTTTGTCGCTTGCTCATACAGAATATGTGTTTTCCACTATCCTTGCCCGCGGTTTCTGGTGACAGTTCTCAGCACAAGGCACCTTCCAGACGCCCCCCTTCCACTGCAGCACAACGTAATGGCAACGGTATTTTGCGAAACAGGTGTTTTATATTGCCTGTCTAAAATTGATAATTTTTTTAATGACGTGTTTCGATTCCACATGAAACATCCTTAGGTCTGCAGACAAGAGTAAAATTGTGGTTATTTTTGTTGCTATACAACAAGATTTTATTAATCACTCTTTTTTTTAATTGAAGATTTTTATATTTCAGTGTCAACCTAACATTATTGCTATATGGATATTTTTTGTGGATAATTCGTAATGTATCCTGGATTTAATCGTAAGAAGGATTTAATTTCATATCGTTGACTCGAGAATGTGCGTTTCACATTCATATTAATAACATAAAATACGTATTTTTATATACTAATGTAATATGCTTACCATTTATGCATCAAAGTTATCTATCTCAAAAACATTGATTGAATACCTACCAGTCTTTGAGATACAATACGTTTTGTGAACTTTCTGACAAAATTAGTTCTTGAGCCACGATACGTTGTCAAACTCACTGAAACAACTTGCCCTCTCTTGCATAAATGTGTGCCGACGCCCTTGATAACATGTCGTAAGTTACGCTGCTTGTATTGGTCAGATAATGGTCCAAAAATCCAAGTATATATCATCTGTTAGTTTTTAAATGTAGAGACGTGAAGTACTGTTATACGTTACCGTCACTTATTACATGGATGTAAAATGATACATGTTCCTGCATATGGTACCCGCGATTCACTAGTGCCACCTGGCCATGGGTGCGACACACTATTCTGCACAGTCTCCAAAGCCGTGACCGAAGTTCGGGGCCTGCTACACGAAATAGCGATCTTCATATTTCATTTCAGCGTCACTCGCGACTCGGTGGCAACTCAACTAGCTGCCTCAGAGTCGGGCCCTTGAGGCACACGAAATTATTATTTAGAGTCTGGCGTAACGTTGACGTTCCTTACCTCATTTGTAAGTGTTTTCCGAACGTCTGCGGTGTACTTGTAAAGATTATTCATCGCTATCGTGACTTAGCATCGGTTGCGAAGAAATTCAGTGCCCTACATTTCGGTCGGTTATACTTCAGAAAATTAAAGTAATGGTTACGTTGTATGGGAAAGCAGGCTTCCTCGGCGAATTTCATATGTGAAAACTTCTCAAGTTATAAGCCGCCTCATGGCGTCAACTTGTCGCAACGTTTAGATTCCTACGCGTCATATTTTCCGGATTTTAGTTCTCATGAAGACTCATTAGAGTCGAACCCATTTAATTGTCTTAAATGCATCAAATGTGATGGAAACGCTTGTAAATAAAAAGTATTTTTCAAAAGAGATCACGTGCTTCAATTCGACAATGCCAAATTTCATTGTCCAGTATGCTTTACGAATAGCTACTCGCTTATTCGTTATAGACCTATGCCAACATTACCTCTATTTCATTAAGTGTTCACAATCCTGTACTCACCTGCTACATCAACCTTCGATTTATCTGTTTGAGAAACAGGAATTAAAGTTTAGGAATTACTGACATTAGCTGCCCGTGGGCATTGATATATATCAATGGGGAGAATTAAACATTGGTTCTTTATCGGGGTTCAAACCTAGGTCTCTTGCTTACTAGGCAGATGGACTGACCACTACGCCATGCAGACATAGTGGTGCACAGACTACCCTAGCACGCCTTCTCAGCTTATACCACACACTCCTGATGTAGTGCCCCAGTTCATCAGCTCATTACTCGCGGCATTTCGCCAGTTACAGTAAGAGTTCGAGCTTAATGTGTTCAAAAATGGTTCAAATGGCTCTGAGCACTAATGGACTTAACTCCTGAGGTCATCAGTCCCCTAGAACTTAGAACTACTTAAACCTAACTAACCTAAGGACAGCACACACATCCATGTCCGACGCAGGATTCGAACCTGCGACCGTAGCGGTCGCGCGGTTCCAGACTCTAGCGCCTAGAACCGCTCGGCCACTCCGGACAGCGCTTGATGTGTATCTGCGTTGAAAGCTCATTGGCCTTAATAACCTTATATATATATATATATATATATATATATATATATATATATTCACTTATTTTTAATATATATATATATATATACGTATGTATATATATACTCCTGGAAATGGAAAAAAGAACACATCGACACCGGTGTGTCAGACCCACCATACTTGCTCCGGACACTGCGAGAGGGCTGTACAAGCAATGATCACACGCACGGCACAGCGGACACACCAGGAACCGCGGTGTTGGCCGTCGAATGGCGCTAGCTGCGCAGCATTTGTGCACCGCCGCCGTCAGTGTCAGCCAGTTTGCCGTGGCATACGGAGCTCCATCGCAGTCTTTAACACTGGTAGCATGCCGCGACAGCGTGGACGTGAACCGTATGTGCAGTTGACGGACTTTGAGCGAGGGCGTATAGTGGGCATGCGGGAGGCCGGGTGGACGTACCGCCGAATTGCTCAACACGTGGGGCGTGAGGTCTCCACAGTACATCGATGTTGTCGCCAGTGGTCGGCGGAAGGTGCACGTGCCCGTCGACCTGGGACCGGACCGCAGCGACGCACGGATGCACGCCAAGACCGTAGGATCCTACGCAGTGCCGTAGGGGACCGCACCGCCACTTCCCAGCAAATTAGGGACACTGTTGCTCCTGGGGTATCGGCGAGGACCATTCGCAACCGTCTCCATGAAGCTGGGCTACGGTCCCGCACACCGTTAGGCCGTCTTCCGCTCACGCCCCAACATCGTGCAGTCCGCCTCCAGTGGTGTCGCGACAGGCGTGAATGGAGGGACGAATGGAGACGTGTCGTCTTCAGCGATGAGAGTCGCTTCTGCCTTGGTGCCAATGATGGTCGTATGCGTGTTTGGCGCCGTGCAGGTGAGCGCCACAATCAGGACTGCATACGACCGAGGCACACAGGGCCAATACCCGGCATCATGGTGTGGGGAGCGATCTCCTACACTGGCCGTACACCACTGGTGATCGTTGAGGGGACACTGAATAGTGCACGGTACATCCAAACCGTCATCGAACCCATCGTTCTACCATTCCTAGACCGGCAAGGAAACTTGCTGTTCCAACAGGACAATGCACGTCCGCATGTATCCCGTGCCACCCAACGTGCTCTAGAAAGTGTAAGTCAACTACCCTGGCCAGCAAGATCTCCGGATCTGTCCCCCATTGAGCATGTTTGGGACTGGATGAAGCGTCGTCTCACGCGGTCTGCACGTCCAGCACGAACGCTGGTCCAACTGAGGCGCCAGGTGGAAATGGCATGGCAAGCCGTTCCACAGGACTACATCCAGCATCTCTACGATCGTCTCCACGGGAGAATAGCAGCCTGCATTGCTGCGAAAGGTGGATATACACTGTACTAGTGCCGACATTGTGCATGCTCTGTTGCCTGTGTCTATGTGCCTGTGGTTCTGTCAGTGTGATCATGTGATGTATCTGACCCCAGGAATGTGTCAATAAAGTTTCCCCTTCCTGGGACAATGAATTCACGGTATTCTTATTTCAATTTCCAGGAGTGTATATAGCTGGTACGTCCCACTTAAACGTGCATGTGAATAACTGGCGCGAAGTAACCGTGAACATTCACACCTATATCCCCGCAAGCCATCTTATGGTGTTTGACAGAGTTTTCTTCGTGTATCGCTGCCACCCCTCCCCCTTTTTTCCTTTTCCAATCGTTGACGACTACTGAGAGCCTCTGTATGAGATAAAGTATCTTTAACTGTACCTTCTTAGTCTACACGAGACATACAAGCATGTAAGAGGGAGCAATGTACCGATTGACACTTCTAGGAACATAGGTAGTAAATGACACCATGGTGCACAGCGACTTTCTTGTACCGTCTGCCAGTGGAGCTGATTGAGCATCTCCTTGCCGCTTAGTTTTATGTGGTAGTTTCGCCTTAAATCCTTCCGTACCCATTCATCCATATATTCAGTGTCTGTGACTTTTTCCTGTGAGTGTTCAGTAACCTAATATAATAATAACGCGTCTTCCACCTATTATTTGAGCAGTACATTTCATCTGTCCATACCAGGGGTCAGCTTCCAATCCTTGCACCAGCCATCGATTCTCTCCACGTTTTCCTCCATTTTGCTACTGTTTCCTTGCATTGCAGCGACTCTATATACAACAGCATCATCCGTGAAAACCTTTAGTAACAAATGAAGCTGTATGATTCCAGAGATCTTTTAAAGCCTCAACCATCTGCGACTTATATACGCAGACGGAAACAACGAATGAAAATTTGAACCAAGGCCAGGATGCGAAGCTAGGTCTCCTGCTCTCCCGGCAGATCCGCTAACCACTGCACCACCCTGCCTCAGTGGCTTTGCATGACTCTCGCCTCAATCCAAATTATTCAAGTTTAGGGGGGAGACCAAGTGGGCAGACGTGTGAATGGGAATTTGGTTTGAGTAGGGAGGTGTGCTAGGATAGTCCGTGCACTTGTGCAGTGCTACTGTGCCGCGGAGGTATAGTGGTTGGCGCATCTGCCTGGTGAGCAGGTGACCTGGGTTCGAATCCCGTGATACAAATTTTCATTCGTTGCTTCAGTCCGTATACGTAAACCTTTTGTATCTTTCGACGTTATCCACTTTGTCATACATATACTTGTAGTAGTGGTCCTATAATACTCACTTTGAGCACATCCAAAGCTACTTTTACTCGTCTGGATTTTTCTCCGTTAAGAACGATATACTGGCTCTATTTGCAAGCGACCCTTCAGTCCAAATACAAAGCTGGTTTGGGGTTTCATAGGCTCTTATTTTGCTCATTAGGTGACGGCGAAGAACCATTTAACGCCTCTTGGTATCAGTCAGGGCCTTGGTATCTACTGCCTGCTGGGTCTGGTGGATGACCAGAAGCAGCCATGTTTGCTATGTCGGAACAGACACAAGATCTTTCATAAACGCTGACGACACAATGGTTGGAGACCAACGAAGAACGTCCAAGAAGATAGAAGTAAAATTGACTGCAGCGCTCGAAGATCTGGTAGAATACTTGATAATAACCACCTGAAGTCTAATCCATCCACAAAGTAGGTGTGTGCGTTTCACTTGAGAAATAGAAAAGCCAGAATAAAATTGGAAGTAACTTGTAGAGGAAAGCAACTACAACATTGTGACATTCCCACAATCCTCGGACCAAAGCTTAACCATACACTTACATCAAAAGACCGTTGCGAGAATATGAAGCTCAAAGTCAGCAGCAGAAATAATATTGTACGCAAGCTCACTAACGGCACATAGGGGGCTCAACCAATTGTTCTATGTGTGTCTGCTCTATCTCTGTGTTTAGAACATGCTGCACGAGCCTGGCAGAACTCAGCACACGCCAGGCACGTTGCCACTGTTCTTAACGAGATAGGGTGCATTATAATTGGTTGCCTACAACCAACTCCAAGTTCACAAAATCTATCATCTTATAGGCGCAGCACCTCCGGATATCAGACAAAAACAGCGACAGAAATTGAGAGCAAGAAACAGGAAAATGATTTCAGGCAGCCCATGTTTGGAAGGGAAGCGTCATGTCCAAGGCTGAAGTCGAGAAAGAGCTTTCTTTGGACAACTGAAGCCATTATATCATCACCTTCAGCTCGTCGAATAGAACTGTAGCGAAACAAGGCAGGTGTTAGTAACAACCAGAACCTAAAGGAAGAACCCGCTGCTGGTTTTCAACTACTCGACCAGACGTGGAGCACTGTGATGTGGAATGATGCAGTGCAAACAAACCTTGAAGCAGTGGGGCTACATTACTGGAGATGGAACTTGTGAATGTGGAGGACTTTAAAGACACTGAACACCTCTTGGTCTGCCCAAGTTGCCTGAAGCCTACACGCTGGTGCAGAAAATGTCCCAGCAATCAAGATTCTCGAATTTTGGGCCTCAGAATCAGTTTCACATGTACAAAGTCTAATGTTTATATTGTATTTTGTTACTTTGAAAATTTTTAGAAATTTGTGGTAAGATCTTATGGGACCAAACTGCTAAGGTCATCGGTTACACACTACTTAGTCTAACTTAAAGTAACTTACGCTAAGGACGACACACACCCATGCCCGAGGGAGGACTCGAACCTCCGACGGCGAGCGGCGCGGTCCTTGACAGGGCGCCTGAGACCGGGCGGCAACCCGACGCGGATGTGTTATTTTGAATTTGTAATAAGTGTGCTGTACTGAGCATCAAAAAATAATAATTGTTTTGCGGGATCCATATTGACTCCTATATAAGAGATAAACAGTCTCAAAAATGGTCGTAATGTCTGGCGACAAAACTTGTTCTAAATTCTACCACAATTTGACATAGTACTGCTGCGTACATTCTGTCACAGGTTGCACTGTTGCTACATTTCTGATAAGATAATCAATGACCTCACCATGTGCTGTAGCGAGATTTCGCCTCACCACACTGACAGCATAGGGCAAATTTCAGTGGCGGGAAATTCAACATAGTCCAATTGCCCTAAATATAAAATAGGGGGAAATCGAAAACTACAAGATGGGGAAGCTAGCCCAATTGTACTGAATATAAAACCCCAATATTGTAGATCTGGAGATAATAGCACAGTCTCTGTAATATCAGAATCCAAGGTGGCGGACTTGGAGATAATAGCGTATGGATGTCAGTATCCCGAGTCCTGTAACGTCAGCATCCAGTATGGTGGACTTGATGTGTACTGGCACGTGCTGTACAGTTGTTAGATTTCCTGCGTTGTACGTTTAGAATTCTGTACTAAATTTAAAATGGTAGGATGATTCCAAATCATTGGTTTCACTTGTGCTAAGAGTCTACTTGACTTAAGTTTAGACCCTCCCAACCTGTAAGATGTCACAGCTTGCATGATTGTCACGCCAAGTTTGGAACTCGAGAGCTGACTTGGTCTAACCTGAAGTTTATTTGTGCTATGCTTAGACAAGTACGCCACGCAGATGCCTGTTTAAAGGATGGGAACAAATGTGTCCAAGCAAATACCGCACTGCCGATCCCTGCATCATGAAGCGTGCACGCCGAGTCCGGCTGTCTCGTCCGCATCAAGTCCACAGGGCTGCAGCAGGACAGTGAATGCATGCTCGCATGACTCGGAGTGTGGGATCGTAATCTCAATTTCCACCACTAGTACTTTATTTGTGATGATGCTGCAGTCATAGCCCACGTGACCCAAGTTGAAATGGGGGTGAAATTTGAAAATGCAAGCACACTTACGCCTTAGCTCATATTGAGAAATTATGGGAAAATCAAAATTGTCACGAACATAAAATGACATCATTATACAATTGCACACACATACAGGGGTTGGACAAAATTATGGAAACAAGGCGAAAAATGTATGCTCCAAGATAAGTGCAAGTGCTAGCAGATTGTGGTGTTGTGTTTGACCACAACGGACACGTGTGCAGTGTTCTCAATACGTTGCAAGTGTTAGTCTTGGTTAGAACAGTGTCCTGTGTAGTTGTGGATGCATTATGCCGGAGCTAAGTGAATTCTAATGTGGGCAAACTGTTGGTGTCATATGGTGGCTGTTCTGTAACAGAGGTAGCTGACTTGTGTGCCGGACCGAGACTCGAACTCGGGACCTTTGCCTTTCGCGGGCAAGTGCTCTACCGACTGAGCTACCAAAGCACGACTCACGCCCCGTCCTCACAGCTTTAATTCTGCCAGTACCTCGCCTCTTATCTTCCAAACATCACAGAAGCTCTCCTGCCAGGAAGTTTCATATCAGCGCACACTCCGCTGTAGAGTGAAAATTTCATTCTAGTAGCTGACTTGTTTGGTTTCTCAAAAGGCACCATATCAAAGAGAAAGCGGAAAACATCATCCGATAAATCACAACACGGACGAAAGTGTGCCTGAGTGATCGTGACAGACGGTCAGTGAAAAGGATTATAACGAAAAATTAGGGGATGACAGCAGCAGAAGTCACTGCAGAGAATGTTGCAGGTCCTGTATGGGCGTTTCTGGATACAGAAAATGTTCGACTGCTGCCCTGGCCAGCACAATCTCCAGATCTCTCACCAATTGAAAACGTCTGGTCAATGGTGGCCGAGCACCTGGCTCTTCACAATACGCCAGTCACTACTCTTGATGAACTGTCAAACACCATAAGATGGCTTGCGGGGATGTAGGTGTGAATGTCCACGGTTACTTCGCGCCAGAATGAGACTAGACGATATCCAATTAGAGTTTTGTAATCCTCTGTTTACATCGTTTGATGTTTGTTGTTGTTGTTGTGGTCTTCAGTCTAGAGACTGGTTTGATCAAGCTCTCCATGCTATCTATCCTGTGCAAGATTCTTCATCTCCCAGTACTTTCTGCAACCTACATCCTTCTGAATCTGCTTAGTGTATTCATCTCTTGGTCTCCCACACCACATTTCGAAAACTTCTATTCTCTTCTTGTCTAAACAATTTGTCGTCCAGGTTTCACTTCCATACATGGCTACACTCCATACAAATACGTTCAGAAACGACTTCCTAACACTTAAATATATACTGGATGTTAACAAATTTCTCTTTTTCAGAAAGGCTTTCCTTGCCATTGCCAGTCTACATTTTATATCCTCTCTACTTCGACCATCACCAGTTATTTTGCTCCTCAAATAGCAAAACTCCTTTACTACTTTAAGTGTCTCATTTCCTAATCTAATTCCTTCAGCCGGCCGGAGTGGCCGTGCGGTTCTGGGCGCTACAGTCTGGAGCTGAGCGACCGCTACGGTCGCAGGTTCGAATCCTGCCTCGGGCATAGATGTGTGTGATGTCCTTAGGTTAGTTAGGTTTAATTAGTTTTAAGTTCTAGGCGACTGATGACCTCAGAAGTTAAGTCGCATAGTGCTCAGAGCCATTTGAACCATTTTTAATTCCCTCAGCATCACCCGACTTAATTCGACTCGTTTGATGTACATCATGGTACTTATTGTTTTGGCGGTTTTCTAGTGATTTTTGTTTTTGTGTGTATTTTAGCCCTTTATAACCTTTCAACACGGTCAAATCGAAACACTATAAACACACTTTCCATTCAACCGTAACGGCAAATTTGTGAAAGATTCCCGATGTCATTGGATGCACTGAGCTGTATGCATCATTAGCCTTTAATATAGTTTAAATTTTCACGATATTTAATTTGTGTCGTAAGACGCGTAGTAGCACCGGCGAGCCGGCCGCGGTGGCCGTGCGGTTCTGGCGCTGCAGTCCGGAACCGCGGGACTGCTACGGTCGCAGGTTCGAATCCTGCCTCGGGCATGGGTGTGTGTGATGTCCTTAGGTTAGTTAGGTTTAAGTAGTTCTACGTTCTAGGGGACTTATGACCTAAGATGTTGAGTCCCATAGTGCTCAGAGCCATTTGAACCATTTTAACACCGGCGAAGGGCTTGTCTGCCGCCATGGGAGTGCGGTAGCGCTTGCGTGGGCCTGTCTTTAATAGAGTCTTGGCTGATACTTTAGCAAAGGACGGATGTGGATATGCGAACAAGATGGTACTGTACTACTTTCTGGCTGGGGTGAAGGTGGCAAACTGAGTTACAGGAGCAGCAATATACTTCAGTCGTCCAGTGTATCGACATCATGTTGTGTGTGATTAGAACAATAACGAATTAAGATTATTCTAAGTGATTGTTTATTATTTATAAACATAAAAGATACCGGTAGTGTCAAACATATATATGAAACCGTGGACCTGCGCTCTGAACAGCAAGTGACAACAAGCTAAGCATATAGGGGGGGGGGGGGCTCCAGTTAATGCCAATATACCAATTAATATAAAAAACAAGTCGATCTTACAATACACAACAGACGCTAGCCCTAAGCATTCCCTTATAACTCAAGTGGGCCTACTGGTGCCCCGCTGCCTCTGGGTGTCACTCGTCGGAGACTGGAGCATTATTGACTGTTTGCAGCGGCTGCTAATTCAAATTCATTCAGATGACTACGGTACTTTGACAGCTTTGAACTACACTGCGAAGTCAAATAACTAGCACTCTCGAAAACCGCAAACAGTTAGAGAAAAGAAATTTACTACTGAACACAGACAACAAATTAACACCCAAACATCACTTCCAGGTATAAGTAATGAATAGAAACGACTAACCTACGCGTTCTATACATACTGGTACTGAACACTCACCGACAGCTACTGTTCACTTCTCTGCAGAAGCAAATAAGAACACGACTAAACCGAATGCTGCATAAAACTAGTGCTGCTGCTATTGGCGGCTGCTGGCATACGACTGGACTAGTACAGCAGTTCCAAAACCTCCAGTGAATACACAGAAAGCTCCGGTCTTTATAGGTATTGTATCAAATTGGTCTCCGTAATGTGATGTTTGACAAACATTCCAGTTTCAGTAACACAGGCTCGCGTAAGTTGGATTTCGGAAACAACTGTATGGTTTGGTTGTGTAAACTTCATCAGACTTTGTGATATACCAGAACGGGGATAACATGGACTTTGGAAAAGATTTTTGTTGTATATACTGTAGACCTTCATAAAGTTAAGAACTCAAATTTAGTAAAAAATGTGTAAGTAGGCTGTTTAGGTTTTTATGTTGGTAACGTTATGTAGCGCTCTATATGAAAATCACTGGCTGTGCTGTGTGCAGTCTGTGGCTGGTTGGCATTGTTGGAATATTCGCTATTGAAGTGTTGGGCAGTTGGATGTGAACAGCGCGTAGCGTTGCGCAGTTGGAGGTGAGCCGCCAGCAGTGGTGGATGTGGGGGGAGAGATGGCAGAATTTTGAGAGCGGACGATCTGGACGTGTGTCCGCCAGAAAGAGTAAATTTGTTACACTGGATATCATGAACTGATATATATATTATGACTTTTGAACACTATTAAGGTAAATACATTGTTTGTTCTCTATCAAAATCTTTCATTTGCTAACTATGCCTATCAGCAGTTAGTGGCTTCAGCAGTTAGAATCTTTTATTTATCTGGCAGTAGTGGCGCTCGCTGTATTGCAGTAGTTCGAGTAACCAAGATTTTTGTGAGGTAAGCGATTTGTGAAACGCATAGGTTAATGTTAGTCAGGGCCATTCTTTTGTAGGGATTTTTGAAAGTCAGATTGCGTTGCGCTAAAAATATTGTGTGTCGGTTTATTGTTGATCAGAATAAGTAAAGAGAGTAATGTTTGAGTACGTTCAGTTTTGCTCAGCTGTTCGAAAATCAAATAACGTAGAGGTTTATCAGCACAGTAATTCATTAATTTTTCAAAGTGAATGTTTCAAATAGATTAACGGATTTGGGAACCGTGTGCATTTATGTTTAACCGTTACTTAAAAACTTTGTGATTATTAACATACACTAATTGTATTAATTAATGAAGACCTTGGTTGACACGTTACCGAAAGACATGTCTCCGGTGAGAGATGCGGCTAAAGACGTGAAAGCTGTCCTGATATGGATGCTAATGTGCAAAGAGCTAAGATGGGACAGATGCTGAGAAGAAAAGGATTAATACCATTTCATATCCAAATTTTAATGGCGATAAAACATTAATACTACATAATAATTTTCATTTTTTTTAATACGGTTGATATGTATTTTTGTGTTTATGCTATTTAGCGGGTCAGGTGACTTTAGTTGCGCCGGGGACCCGACCGACAGATACCTAGCTGGTGTGGTTTCTCCTAAGTACAGTTGTGGTACACCAGACAGCCTACTGCGTCAATATCCATGGTTCGCGCTATATCTCAGATGTTTCGTTACTAATGATACTTGTAGTATCTAAGCATGTTGTGAAAAAATTCACATCCTTTGATAAACAATCTTTTTTTTTTTCAGGAGAAAGGCTCAAGGAAGAGGAAATAAATGGATCATCATAGGAAAACAGAGATCTTCGTTCAATAAGGAGACGAGAAAGAAAATCACGGTTTATTATCCCATCGATTTCAGTAAGTGCAGACTATTAATTCAACAGCAGAAGTATCTTCAAAAAACCATTCATGCCCTTGGTGAACAGATCATTCTGGTATTCGCCTTGTGTGTGTTACGTGAAAAACGGTAAACTGAAGTCGAGTAGTCGACGATGTGAATTCCTTACCTCTTCCCTAAAATATCTGCTTCTGCATACATATTGTGCAAAACCACGTGAAGTGCATTGGTGAGGCTACTAGCTATTTGGGCTTCTTTCCATTTCATTTACTTCTGAAGCGCAGAAATATTGACTGTTTAAATGCCTCTATGCGCGCTGTATTCAAAATAATCGTGTCTTGGTGTAACAGCACACGCGCAGCCCTTCCCGGACGTTTTTGTTGCAGTGCAGGAAGGAATTTGTTCTTCAAAATATTTTGGTAGGATGCACCTGTTACCGTAGTGCCCTTTGGAACGTAATGGGTAAGGATTACGCCCTCTCTGTCCCAGAACATGGACACCATCATTTTTTCAGCACTGGCGGTTACCCGAAATTTTTTGGTGGCGGTGAATCTGTGTGCTTCCTTTGAGCTGACTGGCGCTTTGTTTCTGGATTGAAAAATGGCATCCACGTCTCATCCATTGTCACAACCGACGAAAAGAAAGTCCCATTCGTGCTGTCGTTGCGCGTCAACATTGCTTGGCAACGTGCCACACGGGCAGCCATGTGGTCGTCCATCAGCATTCGTGGCACCCACCTGGATGACACTTTTCGCATTTTCAGGTCGTCATGCAGGATTGTGTGCACAGAACCCACAGAAATGCCAACTCTGGAGGCGATCTGTTCAACAGTCATTCGGCGATCCCGCAAAACAATTCTCTCCACTTTCTCGATCGTGTCGTCAGACCGGCTTGTGAGAGCCCAAGGTTGTTTCGGTTTGTTGTCACACGATGTTCTGCCTTCATTAAACTGTCACATCCACGAATGCACTTTCTACACATCCATAACTCCATCACCACATGTCTCCTTCAACTGTCGATGAATTTGATTTGGTTTCACACCACGTAAATTCATAAAACGAATGATTGCACGCTGTTCAAGTAAGGAAAATGTCACCATTTTAAATATTTAAAACAGTTCTCATTCTCGCCGCTGGCGGTAAAATTCCATCTGCCGTACGGTGCTGCCATCTCTGGGACGTATTGGCAATGAACGCGGCCTCATTTTAAAACAATGCGCATGTTTCTATCTCTTTCCAGTCTGGAGGAAAAGAATCGGAGGCCTTAGAGCTTGAATGCACCTCGTATGTGATCGTTCCATTTCATATCCATACCAATTGTTACGCTCAGGTATTTGTGTGAGTTCACAGATTCAGTTCGGTCTTGTCAATATAGTAGTCATAGGCTACAACTTTTTTTCTATTTATGAAGTGCACAGTTTTACATTTCTCAATATTTAAAACAAGTTGCACCACTTTGAAATCTTCTAGCGATTCGACAGAATATCTTTGTAGCCTGTTTTTTCAGACGGTACTTTATTATAGATAACTGCATCATCTGCGAGAAGTTTGAGATTACTTTTAATATTGTCACAAGGTTGTTATTACGCAACATGAACAGAAAGGGTTCCAAAACAGTTCCTTGTGCTGCCCGAAGTTACTTCTGAATCTGTCAATGACTCTCTATACAAGATAACATGCTGCATCATTCCCACCAAAAAGTTCTCACTCCAGTCACAAATTTCGCTTGATTCAGTATACGGTAGTATAAACATAGATGTGGCACGTAGTCAAATGCTTTTCGTAAATCAAGAAATGCTGCAGCTACTTCTCTCCCACGTCATGGTGAAAAGTGCGTGTTGGGTT
Organism: Schistocerca serialis cubense; assembly: GCF_023864345.2. Classification (NCBI taxonomy): domain Eukaryota; kingdom Metazoa; phylum Arthropoda; class Insecta; order Orthoptera; family Acrididae; genus Schistocerca; species Schistocerca serialis. Next base: position 18,475,211 of record NC_064641.1, read on the forward strand.
TCACATAATCCATGTTTTCGGAATCCGTGCTAACCAGCATGGAGGCGGTCAGTCTGTTCGAGATACATCATGTTTGAGCTCAGAATATTTTCTAAGTGTCTACAACAAATGAACTTCAAGAATATTGGACGGTAGTTTTGTACATTACCTTTACTACCTGTGCTGCCCTTCTCGTAGACGCGTGTGACCTGTGCTTTCTTCCAACCTTTGGGATGGAATTTCTGTTTGAAAGATCTGCGGTAGATTATGCTTGAAAGAGGGGCTAGCTCAGCCAAAAATTCTGACAGGTATTCCATCGGGCCTTGGAGCTTTGTTCAATTTTAGCGATTTCAGTTGTTTCTCAACATCACTGGCACTAATATGTAAGAGTATATCACACATCTTTGCATTTGTGCAAGAGTGAAATTAGTGCAATACCGTTGGATTTTTATTTGTAAAGGAGCATTTTGAGACGGAACTGCGCGTGTCTGTTTTTGCATTGCTACTCTCAGTTATAGTTTCTGCTCCGTACATTGTTCTGTATACTAACTCTGGTACTACTAACAGTCTTTGTATACGATCAGAAATTCTTTGGGTTTTGTGAGAGACCAGTCCATAAGAAACCAAGTTTTTATAATGTGTTTACTCTACGCTCTAGCAATTGTAATATACATACTTAAACGTATAGGCTAGCAACTTTGAATATGAATCAGTATTTAGCACAGAAGCCATCAAGCAGGCTGCAACTTAACAGTAAAGAACAGAATGAGAAAATTACCTTTTATTTTATATGTCCGGAAACAAAGTTTCTACAATAATAATATCAGTCAGTTTAGCAGCCTCAGTACAAGATAGCAGTTATCATTAATGTTATTATAGTATACGTTTTGGTGTCTGTTTTACTGCAATTCTCAATAACTTCGCTGAAATCTATTTATTTTGAAATCTTTTTCATTTGATAAAATGGACATATTGGATAGTCATTCTTGATTCATTGTAGAGGGAAGATATTTTTTGTAAGATCAGAAAAACTTCTCTCGCGTGACGCAGCCAAGACAAATAATTAAAACGTATTGGACTATTAGTGATGCACAGGATAATGGTTCACTCAAGTTCCATTATAAACTGAAGGATATCTTGGGCTGTTCATCTAGCAGTAATGTCCATACTGGTGAAATGAAATGAAATGTCGTGTGAGGAGGGCCTCCCGTCGGGTAGACCGCTCGCCTGGTGCGAGTCTTTCGATTTGACGCCACTTCGGCGGCTTGCGCGTCGATGGGGATGAAATGATGATGATTAGGACAACATAACACCCAGTCCCTGAGCGGAGAAATTCTCCGACCCAGCCAGGAATCGAAGCCGGGCCCTTAGGATTTTTTTTTAATCTCGTTTTGTTCGCTTTTGTTCGTTGCATCTGCTCGGGGCGGACGTCGTAATACATCCGTTGAAGTTCGTTGTTGATCGATTAACTCAGTTTTTTTTATTACAGAAGGCAGCTAACCCTCTGACCGAACACGCTGCGTTACCGTGCCCTCAATTCCTGCTCCTTGTCAAACTTATCGTAAATTTCTACCAGATTCTCTAGTGCCACAGCCAGAATGTTATCGGACGCTTCAAATATAAATTTTCTTTCAACAGCGTGGAAAATATTGGTAATTTCCGTCATGGCCGTTTACCATTGTAGCATTTCCAGTACTAGATTGAAACAATGATCGACGAATTACTTCTTGAGTCGACAATCGAGCGTCATGAGTAATTCACCCGGCATTGTTTTATTTCCCGTCCTTCTTCCTCGTCGGTCAGTATTGTTATTGCATTTGTAGTGCCAAAAGTAACAGCATTGTCTATAATAAGTGCAGTTTGTTCTGTCACTAAAGGTCATTCAGGGTTTTTAATTTGGCGAGTCCTTTATCCAAAGTCATTTTTGGAAACTGTAGATATTATTGGACTAAATTTACATCATCCAGTACTGTGTGTCAAAAGCCGACTTACGCCAAAAAGGTAAAGTCGTACATTGTTGGAAGCAGCAAGCTTGCTGCAGATGTAGTATCAAGGCTTTTCCTGGACTGATATTACCTGTCTTCCGAAGTGCTCACTCCAGCGAGTGTCAGACAATAGTTTCAATTTTTTTAAAATAAATTCCTGTCTATAGCAGAAGACGAGAAGAATGACTACGACTACTCTACAGTTTCGATACATGTAATGCTAGAGGAAACACATGAGAATGCATGGACTCCACATATATTTAAGGAATGATTAGCACAGGACTGAACAGAGCTTTTGTATTGATTTTTCGAATGTTTCGTTGTACTCCTCGATGTACAACCGACGGTGACGCGGCTTTGTCAAGACCTTGAGCCTTACACAACGCAACATCCAGCCCATCTTTTTCCAGCTGCCGTTGAATAGCTTTTCACATACGCCTGGCAGTGTTTTCCGACATAAAAAAAGCTAAGGTTTCTCGAATTTCCATTGTTGTCATGTGGACGTATCTATTTGATTCATTTTCTCAGTTCTGGTTTCGTTGCGAGTGCTGTCAAAAATAATTCCGCAATATTTCGCCTTGTTTGTACGCCGCAGCGGCCCCTCTCTTCATTTGGTCACCTAACAGGTTACGAGTTCTGACGTAATTTTACGACAATAAAGTTCAAATTGCCTGCTCTCGTTGCTAATGTTTAATAGATACGTCGTTCCTTTTACGAAAGAAATCACCACGTAATATTCTTTTGTTCGGATCTATCACATTAAAAAAAAAGACCCAACATGAAGAAATTATCAGAATGAGATGGAAATCGGTAGATATGATGTACATGTACAGACAAACAAATGATTAGAATTTCAGAAAAATTGGATCATTTATTTAAGAGAAAGAGCTTCACAATTTGAGCAGATCAGTAATGTACGTTGGTCCACCTCTGGCCCTTACGCAAGCAGTTACTCAGCTTGGCACTGATAGACAGTTGTTGGGGTGATATCGTGCCAAATTCTGCCCAATTGGCGCGTTCGATTGTCAAAATCCCGAGCTAGTTGGACGGCCCTGCCCATATTGCACAGTACGCTTCCAATTGGAGAGAGATCCAGCGACAACGCTAGCCAAGGTATGGTTTGGCACGATTTAAGCCCAGGATGGCATGCCATGAAGGGCAACAAAGGGAGGCATAGAGTATCGTCGACGTACCACTGTGCTGTAAGGATTTCGAGGATGACAATTAAAGCGGTTCTGCTATGAAATGAAACGGCACGCTAGACCATCACTCTTTAATTGTTGGGCCGTATGGCGGCCGATAGTCAGGTAAGTAAGTGGCCCACCATCTACATCTACATTTATACTCCGCAAGCCACCCTACGGTGTGTGGCGGAGTGCACTTTACGTGCCACTGTCATTACCTCCCTTTCCTGTTCCGGTCGCGTATGGTTCGCGGGAAGAACGACTGCCGGAAAGCCTCCGTGCGCGCTCGAATCTCTCTAGTTTTACATTCATGATCTCCTCGGGAGGTATAAGTAGGGGGAAGCAATATATTCGATACCTCATCCAGAAACGCACCCTCTCGAAACCTGGACAGCAAGCTACACCGCGATGCAGAGCGCCTCTCTTGTAGAGTCTGCCACTTGAGTTTGCTAAACATCTCCGTAACGCTATCACGCTTACCAAATAACTCTGTGACGAAACGCACCGCTCTTCTTTGGATCTTCTCTATCTCCTCCGTGCGTCTCTGTGGAGGTGCGGTCTCGAGACACATCCTTGGCCTAGAATCTCATTGACTGGAGTAGACTTGTCTTCAGTGAAGAACCCCTCTTCGAACTGACCCCTGACGGCCAGCGAAGACGCAGTAGAGGTAAATGTTTTAAATTCTTTATTAAGATGTAACAAAACTGCCTCTTTTCTGCTTCGCTGAGCGTATAAAGAGGTCAGGTCTATTTATTTACTGCTATTAGTTCTAGTGCCACGATAAGTGGGCCTCCGAACATTATGTTCTAGACAGAGATCGTTTAGTAATGTTTCGCAGAACGTCTTGTGACGCCCTACACTTAACAACATTGTAAGTTTCTCAGTCGATTATTGGATGATTAAAATCTCCTCCAATGACGACAGCATGACTCAGGAACTTAAGCATTATTGAACTTAGGTTTTCCCTAAGGTTTTTGGTGTCTTCTGAAGGTTAATCTTGTGTCGATTGAAGGACCCGATAGTAAAGTTGATGCCCGAGTCTTGCTCAGGCAATAACGCATACTGCTTCAATTTCTACGTTGGTGGATTTGAGTTTCTTACCTCTTGCGACAAACACACAATCTCTTTTACTGTTAGCCTGCCCTTTAGATATACACTTGGATATTCCCCAAAAATTTCACTGCGGTCAATTTCGGGTTTTAATGAGCTTTCTATACTTAATAATATTATGTGAGCTCCACTGTGTTCCAGGAACACTTCAAACTCTGGCACTTTGTTGCGAATGTTTCGGCATTTAAACACTAGGATTTTAACGCTCTCTTCTGTAGGCGACATTTCTTTAGATTTAACACCGATATTTTCGGGTCCTCTACAGCAGCCTATATGTAGACTGGATGGAGAGTCACCTAATCTAAAAAACTTTTGTGTACATTGCACAATAACGGATGCATTAGGAATGATACTAACTAGTTATTACATAACAAACTCAATAATAACAATTTGCATTGTTAATAAAATTAATAATTGTCAATAATAATAATAATAAATAATGGAGGCATAAAGCATGATATTGATTAGTTTAGCACTTTTGTAGCATTGTTTTATATTAGAAGAAGTGGAAAGGATAATGAAAGAGGAGAACATTAAAATGAAAATGTCAATGGCTTTTGAGAAAGAAGAGAATTTCAATAGAGAACTGTGTATACAAGGGAAGGGAAAAGTGGTGGGGAAGGGAGGGTTGATGAGAGTGAGCTGCAGACATGTATATGGAAGAGATACTTGTTGTGACAGAAGGTGGGCCATTTGCTGTCTTTTGAAGTTTTGAAAGGACTTTAATTTCGCTAATATTTCGAGGAAGATTGTTCCAAAGTCGAGTTTCTGTTAGAGAAAATGACTTAGAGAACACGGAAGCGTTGTGTAGTAGTAGAGCAATCTTTTTTTCTGAAAACAGAATTCCCCTGTAACGAAATGTTTGTTGTAAGGTGCTAGTGTCGTTACGCGTTTGTAAATCAGACGACTCAAGAGCAGGTCAGACAATATGACGTTTAATTGCCGAGAGGTCAAGAGTTTTTGGTATCGGAAAGCTGTCGAATTTAGATTAAAACATGTACCATTTCTCTACACTGCGCTGTAATCACAGAATAATCGAAAAAAGAAGATAACTTTAATACAAACAGTTATGAAACTGGCGGAGCAGTAAATATGTTTGGCAACATTTAGTGGGAATCTCATTTATTCAGTTGTACTGTAGTTTTTCTGTTGTTCCACTTTTTCTGTTTACGTGAAAGTCAGGGCGGTTGCTGTTCCCATTAAATAATAACGATAAAGTCAGTATAAAACTAGTGTTAATCGACCATAAAGGGAATTAATATAAACTTCGTCGTATTGAGAGATGCTAGATTTTTAAAGACGTACTGTACGATGATTGTACTTTACCGGTACATATGCAAATAAAATGAGAAACGAAGACTTTAACATCACTCTAAACGTTACAGCTTTGTGTACTTCATATTTGCTTTGCTGTTGTAAGGCGATTTCACGTATGTCAGTCGTCCGAAACAGTACGCACGGCACCCTGAAGTTCTAAACGTGGGAAGTATGCTTGCATTGTATAAATTAACTAACAAATTTAAGAGAAAATATAAATACGGCACTCCTAATCACGAGGAATAGTACTGAAATCTGTGGCCGAAAAACTGAATTAAAATTAACAGACAATAACGTAGGTCTAACACATATTTAACTACTACCAAATCAAATAAATAACGAATTACGAAGAAATATAAGCAAATGTGCGCACTGCAACTGTGTTTATTTTTCCATGTCCACCTGCAAAGACGACCGAAAAGCAGATTCCGTCGACTGCAGCTGAACTTTGCAGCTGTTTGTCCTTCAACGCTTCGTCAATGACTAACAGATGGCTCTTTAGCAGATGTTCAAGTAGTCTTACAGTTCTCCGTAAGATGTCAGGACGAGTATCAGCGCTGCCAACAGCAGCCGTTCCGGCAGCGGCCAGAGCATTTGTGCACGGTTTTACACGTGTAACACACGCTTTATATAGAGTATGAGATGTATTTAAGATATGACACGTGTTCTGCACGTTGTTTACAATGTTATATGTCAAACTTTTCTTTGTCGTCAAGTTGCAAGTATTCAACATTTTGTAGAACTGTTGGCAATGATGAATCCGAGAAACAAGTTTCGATGATGGCGGCGGGGTGGCTTTGACATTTCGGAATGAGGCGGACTATGTATAAAATACCGCGTTTTAAGTTATTTTTTCGGTGTTTGTCGTGTGCGCCTAAGTGTAGTGTGACGTTGCTTGTCTTAAGCACTTTATTAATTTCAGGGTAAGAGGTTTTTTTTTGTAATCGATAGTGTCATATGTAGCGGCGAAAATATAATTTCAAAAGGAGCTGTTTTGCGTGTGTATGCGTCAAGAATTCAGCATGAGTTCAGTTGTCTTTTGCAAGGTGCAGTTATTTTTTGTTTCTAGTACTTGCTTGACAGTGGAATAAGAAATGTTGCATTTCAGTCGATTCAGTTAGTTCCCTCATGAGAATTTCAGTGTTTCTAATACAGGATCTGCGAGAATGATCGTCGCTTGATAAAGTGGAAAGGTCAGTTTCCTGTAAACAATATTATCACTTTCTTTAATACTAGTAACGACAACATTGAAACTGAAAATATGTAGGCCTATAATCATTGTTATAATTATGATTTGCATTGACGTTCCTCATGCGTCAATTGACTCCCGTTAACAAACAGTATGAAAAATGTTGGAGACCGCAGTAGAATGTAGATGGACCGTGTGCTCTATCAACTGTTCTTGCGCCTCCAGCAAATATTGCTGAATGCCATTACACACATGTCAGTATTCCAAAGTTCCCTTAGAGGTTAGTAAACAGCACGAGAGAGACATGTTTACGTGACATTTTATCCAGCATTTTTTTTGTTCCAAGAAGTGTAAAAAGAGCCTGCAGTCATCCATTTGCTGTATTAGCGTCACATAATTTCCACTCTCTGAAACATGCAAAAAATTTGAGGGGTGTTATGATCCGGTTCGGTATATGAGTGTAGTCACCGGATTTGGTATCATATGTCATACTGTCGTTCATGCTGCATTCATCCACTTTGAGCGAAAGATCAGGTGCAGTTTCAGTGCGGCAAACACTAAAATATTACGTAAGACATCGTATCGTTCGTTTTCGTATTTCGTGTCCATCTGTGCAACTGTATGAGAAAAAACTTATTTCGCAGGATGGCGAGTCCTAACGTCCCGCCATGAGTGAGCTTCAGGCCACGGTGGAGTTCTCAGTAGAGCTCTACAAGTTCTACAATGTGGATCTTTTCCAGAGAGGGTGAGTAACATTTGATTTTGCTTTTATCCGTCATGAATATGTGCCGGCCTATTATGCCAAATTTCAGCAGGGCACACATTTCCCAGGTATACTTTTATTACCAACTAAATTTTAATTTCCTTAACGGGTAACATAGCTGTCAGGATTTTTAATCTTCGATGTTATTTGAATATTGCTTGTAAATGAGGATCTAAACTCCGGGAACAGACTGCAGCGAATGCGACGCCCTTGGCAAATGATACGCAGTGGCTCACCCGCGGTAAATTGCGGCATAAGAAGAAAGTGAAACGTTATTATCTTTCTTTTAACTGCTAAAAGATCCTTTATCATTTGAACTGAGAATTAGTTTTGGGATCAGTAAGTTTGACGTTCTATCGGAGGTGTACATGGTACACTGTTGGGTTAGTTAACGTCACTGAACGCAAAAGATATAATTTTCAGTCGAGTCCTGTCTTTCATGTTTTGTATCGTTCAGTAGGTGACAGTACAACTTGTGTAATGGATATCCTTTGTGATGCATACAGACATTCAGATCAGCGAAACAAAAAATTCTAGAAAGGAAACAAACCTTAGATATTGGGAAATTAGGTCTCACGATTTGTCACAAAATACGATCTCTGGTCGTGCTAGTTGACAGCAATTTGCTTCCACGCACTATTGTGCAGCTGTGCGCCAAGATTGCGTCCATGGCGTTTTTAAGTGTCTAGCTTTAGGTCTTCCACTTCCATTACTTAATATAATCATACTTTAAACAGACTATACTGTTGAGCTACAGGGTTCAACTCAAACTGTTTGAAGAAATAAGCGATTGCGAGTAAAAATTTGTCGCTGTTGTAAAAAAGAGCAGTTCGTTTGTATTCTGTTCTCATCAGTTCGATTGAATCATCCGTTTATTAGGATCTCGTAGTTTCCAAGGGCATTTTGAATAGTGTAGCTTCATTAACTTAACAGCTGTCTTTGGACTAGAAGAAGCTATCGTTTATAACAGACGTAAGTCGTTTGATAAGGGGCTAAAACGTACAGTGAAAACGATAAACTTGTCCAATGTCCGGGCACATAGTCAAGGGTGCCAGTCCGAGAGGAATTGTGAAAAATGCGTAAGAGTGTTTTTGTATTATAACCCCTAGTGTCATTTTTCATCAAGTAGAAAACAGTTTTTTTTAATATAGGTCGAAATAGGTCGACAGAAGCGTCCGATCACACGCGTCTGCTTTGACCCGTGACGTAAGGGTGCTGTCGTGTGTGACGTCATGATGGCGCGGAGTTTGGTTTGAGTGTGGCTGTCTCCAGTTCTGTTTTATTTTATTTACTTTTCTGATCTGGTCGTTCTATCTCGTGAGATTTTTTTTAAATTTAAAAACACTTATTACTTATTTTAATTATCTGTTTCCTCCAATTTCTGTTTTAGTTTATTAAATTTATCTTTGATCTGTTCGTTCTATCCCGTGAGATTTTTTTTTTTAAAGACAAAAAACACTAATCAGCTACTGAAGCATCTTTATCTTCTCTGGGTTGCAGGGGTTACGACCCCTGGGGAGGTGGGTGGGTATTCATGCATGGCTGTCTTCATTTACACGTTGTAGCTACGCAAGGCGTCTAAATTTGTTTATATTTCGTTTGCCCCCCACCCAAAACACCCCATTTCCCGCGCTTGTCCCGTTAGTGTCATCAGGCTTCTTGTGGAAAGTGTGTGTGTTTGTTTTTGTTTCCGCCATATTTGTGACGTCATGGGTCAAAGCAGACGGGCGGGATCGGACGCTTCCGTATTTCCGTATTATGGCTCCACTTATTAGTATTTCAGTTTGGTCTGACGAATAGAGCAGCAGTTGCGTTGCCATGAAGTAATGGTTGGCATCTTTTCAGTAGATGGAAGCAACTTGTTCACACATTAATTTCCGTTTTTTTAAATGTAGCCGAAAGCTGGTGTTACATGTGTCCGTTTAATTCCCAATACGTTTCTCTTCGGCGTGACCGAGCCAGAGATTAACATAAATAGTAGAGTGCTTCAATTTTACGAGACAGTAGACTTAATTGCCAGAGCTTTTACCTCCGAATGTATCTAAGTAGGCATAAGGATCTGTACTTTACGAACCACTGAGAAATGCATGGCAGGCGATACTTTCCAGTGTATCAAGTACTAGGGTTCGTTCTGTTCAGTTCTGATGTCTGCTTAAATGCCTCTGTGCGCGACTGTGATTAGTTTAATCTTCGCGACCCTAACAGGAGTGATTCGTATTGCTAAATTCCGCACTTGGTGCTGGTTCTTTGAATTTTGTGTGTAAGCTTTCACAGGACATTCGGTATCTGTGTTCAAGTGTCTGGCAGTTACCGTTTCTCAGCATTTCCGTGACTCTTCCATTGGTTAAACACACTCTGCAATCGTTGCCGAATTTTATTTTGAAAGAATGACATTCGAACGATCTTCAAGTACTATTTTGTCCTCTTTGTACTATTATTCTCCCACTACTCGATGATCTAGTAGGGTAACTAACTGCTCCACGGTGAGGTAAAAGAGGTACACACACACACACACACACATATATATATATATATATATATATATATATATATATATATATATATATATATCACTGACACTTGATACTACACTGTTAAGTTCAAAAGGCGATGTTGGGACGAGGACTTAGTATAGATATGTGTGGCGAAGTCCCAAACAGTACCGAATAAATCTCCCAAAAAAGGGATCCAATGGAGAATGTCTCTGACAAGGAAACTATTCAAATACGTAAATTTCTTTTTATTTGTAGCGCAGAAGACATAACGTGCAATGTTACTATGAATTTGTGAATTATTTTACATCCAGAAGTGTTAGTTTTAAAAATCCGCGTGACTGTGTTAGTGTCGTACAAGGAGCAGGCCCACAGGAAATTCTTTCTTTCATTCATTCTTAAAATAAATCGTAATACTCAGAAGCGTGCTATTGAACAGAATTGTACCCTTGTCTTTCATTTCTTCTGTTCTTACATTGAATCCTCAGACTGTGCACAAGCGAAATATGAATTGTGGGCAGTGGGCAATCAGAAACTAGTTGATATAACTGGGACAAAAGTAAATAGCTCAGGAAACATGTTGTTGTCGAACGAGGCTTTCAACTCTAAAATTAAAATTCATGTATATTACTGGCTCGCAACGAATTATATATAAGCAGTAGTAACCAGAAAACGAACGGAATTGATATATTGGGACAGTAATATTAAATTATTTTATAGCTTGCCATTTTTAATGAATTGTTGAATTTCTTCATATTAGTGCATTAACTTCCGTATGTTATCAATAAAAATAACAAGCGTGGTCTGAGCCGCTGCTTTGGGTTCGATTCTCGGTGACCACCTTAGATTCTTCTGCGAGGACCAAATTGGGTAGACTCTACCTCATGGTCAGCTGCTTGACAATAAGCCGTGAAATTGACCTGCAAGTTGCAGAAGTGGCGTGAATTTGGAAGGCTTGCACGGATCTGTGTGTGACCGACCCACCTCCCCCCTCACATTGCGTGACAAATACATGTTCGATTTCTGTTTATGCGTCACATTGTTCGGTATGCAATCTGTTATCTACCGTTTACCCATACAATAAAACTACAGTGGTCCATACGTATTAAGTGAAAACTTCTATAATAAATAATTTGCAATGTATTGTTGTTTTTTAGCATCTGTAGACAGTCATACACATAGAGGATATCCGCAGCAGATAGGCTTCTAGCGCCGTCATCTTTTTGAGGCTGATGCAGTTTCCCGGATTAATGTAAGCTCTACGCTTATTTCTGTACACGATTATCTTTCGTCCTGTTAGACAATTTGTGGTAGTGTCGATTCATCTCTTCCTTGTCCGTCGTGTTGTCTCTTGCCATTGAGTTGTTTCTCAGACTACACAGTTCTTTCTCGGTCCTTTCTTTTGAGATTACCAAATCATCTCACTATAGTTTCAGCACACATCTCATTAAGGGTTTCTTTCACTTGAAGACAGTGTATGCCGTTGTTTGCCTTTTACTTAGCTGCTCCTGATTTTTAAAATCGCATTTCGTAAGCGAAAATTAGTGTTTAACGTCCCGTCGACGATGATATGATTAAAGATGCGTATCCTTAAAGAACTTCATCTCTACTGCTTGTAGAGTGCTGATATTGTTGGTTTCGGTGCGGCTTTTTAGAATGTATTAGGGCTAGTAACTGATAGAAAGAAGCTCTTCTTGAATATGAATCTGTGCGCTATAGAATTTCCTTGTTCCAAAGAACCTTTCTCATCAGGTGATAAAACTGTGCTCCATTGTGTACCTTACTAGAGATTTCTGCAGAAGGGCGATTTTCTGTTGTGCATCTAGTACAGATGTTCCGTTGACCAACAGGCAAAACTTTCGCTTTAGACTTGCTTTTGATGCAAAATTGCGTGAAAATGCTATTCCAGTGTTTTAATTCTTAATAAATGAAAAGCACATGTTTGGTTTTGTTCTACAGTATTACTTTTATTGTGTTAACCGGCTTTCGGCTTACAAGGCCATCTTCAGACATTTACTTTCCATGTACGAAAGTCTCGTTTTCGGCTGTTATTAAAACATCTGCAAAGGAAAGAGCCTTGCGTTTCATATCTTGCGTAGAACACTAGTTCTCTTGCGATCAGGTGGGAGTTATGGTCTGTCTCAAAACGGGTGCTGTGAATTATGACGAAAGTCGAAATCTACGCTTTTAGTGACCATGCCACAAGCATTGGTTGGTAGCAGAAATTTTCTCCGTTCCCATAACCGAATCTGGAGAGCCGGCTGGGAACTATTGTGGATAACACTCCTTTTTTTATCTTTGTAGTGTGCCAGTCTTACAGTAAAGCGATGAACGTGGACCGGGAGAGGTCTGTCCGGTGTTAAGTTTGGTTGGCAGGTTGATCTGGGGAAGGGGACCAAACACGAGGTCATCGGTCCCATCGGATTAGGGAAGGATGGGGAAGGAAATCTGCCGTGCCCTGCGAAAGGAACCATCCCGGCATTTGCCTGGAGGCGATTTAGGGAAATCACGGAAAACCTGAATCAGGATGGCCGGACGCGGGTTTGAACCGTTGTCCTCCCGAATACGAGGCCATTGTGCTAACCACTGCTCCACCTCGCTCGGTGTATTACGTTTGGGTAGCCATTCGATTTATGGATTAATGTTTCGTATTTATAAGTCTGTCTTCACTGGCTCAGAATTTTCTCGTATAAGTTTTCACTAAATCATGGCAGGCGATTACCGGGATGGTTTCTTCAAGTAACGGCGGATCTCTTCGCCATTTTTTTTTTTTTTTTTTTTTTTTAGTTTGAGCTAATGGTACGTCTGCAATGGCCTTGCTGTCAACAGGGCGGTGCATTCCAAACGTTCCACTCGTTCTGCTCCTCAAAAATGAAAATACCTCTTTAGAAGAATCTGAACAGTTCAAAGCAACTTGGAATGTGGCTGTCTCGACTGGCAATCGAATCTGCGACTTCAGTCTGTTGTTCTTGCTATTATTTCAGTAGTTGCTTCTGACGTGTGTCAATCACCACGGCTGAGTGTTCGCTTTGTCATTCATAAAACATTGTCTTTTTCGTAGTCTGATTTCCGTTCTGTTGGAGGTTGGAGGAGCGAGGGGTGGGGGGGGGGGGGGGGAGGATGACCATATCATCCAGGTACTTGCGTTAACTATAGGATAGTTAACATGGAAGTGGAACTTGGTCTACCCAGGAGATCGCCTCTGTAACCTTGGGTGAAAGGTTGGTTTCATTAGTGATACATATTTACAGTATGACACGGTACTGTATCCAGAAAACTTACATGTAAAGTCTCTGGCCGCTGAAGCCTACACAGCTACAGTTTTGGGATTGTGCCTAAAAGCACACATCAGTTGATCGGGATTCCAGGCAACAGTTAATCCAGCGCTAGGACTCAATTTGGAAGAAAAATAAAGGAGATCAAATTTTAACGTGCAGCCGAGAGTTTCGATCCTGTATGGATTCTCCATCCTATACCAATTTTGTGCTATAGAGCAAATTTCGCGTTGTCTGTTCTCCAGGGTTGGTGTACTTCCTTACTGAATCATTCATTACTGTTTGGCTTTAGATATTTTTATGGAAGGGAGCAGAATAAATAAAACTTCTGTCTTCTCCTCTAGAAATAAGGACAATTAAAATGAGGAACTGAGTTAGAGATAAGGTGCTATGATGGAGAGGGGCTGGGGGAGGAGGAATGGAGGAATAGTTCGGCGCATCACGGTACTGGATTGCCACCAAACCTTGTTCTACCCGTGTCTGACAGTCGAGGTCATGAGAGACAAGACTCCAGATATCAGAATATTTGACTGCAGGACGATTTTGGGCTCCCGACACATGGTACACATATTCACGCTCGTGGAAGCACTTAGGTTTTCAGGTGACATCGTGTTTGTATTGTGAGTAGCTCGATTCGAGGAAATCCACCGCCGCGATAGTCAGCTATCGTTGGCAGTGACAGAAGTAGCCTTTGACTGGTAGTGAATTGAATCGTAAACGCGAATAATTGCGTCACAGTGCAATCAGTCGTTGGCAAGTGGAGGACACCTGCAGCCCACAGTGAGGTGGGATACTCATCTTATGACCAGAATAACTACCTCACTATTGGATAGGGAAGCCAAATGTGTACCTCTGCCTGCCGTAAGTCACAGGGTACAGATGTTAGCATGATTGTGGGTACTACGGTATTCGACAATCGACGCATGGAAAGAGGTCACCAAGAGTGGTGTCGTGATGCTATTCGGGACATAACGATGGCCAGGTAAAAGTACCAAACGAGACGATGCATCCAGTTTATCAACAGGAACCGTTCAGCGAGCGTTTCGCTGTGTCCTCGAATGAAAAAAAAGTGGAATAATCGTGTGGCATCATTGACCGGGAGAACCCATCTGGAGTCTTTCTCCCGTGTGTTGCACGGACACCACGTTGGCGAGATGCGCATCTTTGTGGCGAAGGTGGGATGAAATGATGACACCAGCATCTAGTTCCTTAGCGAAGAAAATCTCCGATCTGGCCGGGAGTTGAACCCGGGACCGCGCGATCTAGAGGCAACGACACTAACCACGAGCTACGGACCCCTGTGTGGATTGGCCGCGGAAGGGGGGGGGGGGCTCGCTAGGATACTGTACATTCCACAAGCCAAGGTAGAGTGAATAGCGGCAGGTACATCGTACCAGTAATGTGGATTTTGTCACCTATTGCAATCGCATACTGGGCGACAGAAAAAGGACTGTATTTCTTTGTACTTGCCCTGACCATGGCCGCTATGCAAGTTTGTAAGGTGTTACAGATATAGTTACCCTTTGAATAGCCGGCCCCGGTGGCCGTGCGGTTCTAGGCACTTCAGTCCGGAACCGCGTGACTGTTACGGTCGCAGGTTCGAATCGTGCCTCGTGCATGGATGTGTGTGATGTCCTTAGGTTAGTTAGGTTTAAGTAGTTCTAACTTCTAGGGGACTGATGACCTCAGATATTGAGTCCCATAGTGCTGAGAACCATTTTTTGAACTGTTTGATTATCGATATCTGTACCTTACACGTAGCTGCCTGGCGCAACAACGCTGACGCCCGGTGGACCCCCAGTGGTCGACAAGCTCGGTTTGGCGCTACCGTTAACGGGGGTCGCGGCTGGATGTAAGGCGTGGTTGGGCGACACGTCGCCGTGCCGCCAAAAGTTCGATAAATCCGTTAAATGTTGCAGTGTTCGCAGGACGGTGCTGAAAACTTATCAATGTTAAAAGCGAGTCGTTATCAGAGATCGGTAGAAGCAGCGTCCATAAGAGTAAACGTCAGCACGTGTGCATGGAAACGTTAGGAAAGTTTACCGTTAACTTGCGCCAGAGACAATAAACCTTTCAGTTCTATGAAGCCAGTGGCTTCTTTCGAATCCTTTTCATATGTATTAGAACTAACTGAGCGTGAAGATTTTTAATGGCAAGTGTGGTGATTTTGATAGGGCATGAATCGGTAGGCACACGGTCCCATTTTTCACCTACATCTACATGGACGCTCTGCAAATGACACTTAAGTGCCTGGCAGAGGCTTCATCGAACCACCTTCACAATAATTCTCTCATATTCCTATCTCGAAAAAAAAAGAAAAAAAAGTAAATAAATAAAACTAACACTATATATTTCTGTGCGAGCTCTGATTTCCCTTATTTTATTATGATGATGATTTGACCCGATGTAGGTCGTCGTCAACAAAATATTTTCGTATTCCGCGAAGAAAGTTGGTGATAGAAATTTCGTGAAAAAATCCCGCCGCAACGAGAAATGCCTTTGCTTTAATGATGTCCACCGCAAGGCCTGAATCATGTCAGCGACAATCTCTCCCCTATTTTGCGATAATACAAAACGTGCTGCTCTTTTTTTTTTTTTTTTTTTTTAACTTTCTCGATGTACTCTGTTACTCCTACCTGGTAAGGATATCCCAGACCGCGCAGCAGTACTCAAAAAGAGGACGAACTAGAGTGGTGTACGCAATCTCTTTAGTAGATCTGTTACATTTTCTAAGTGTTGTGTCAGTAAAACGCAATCTTTGGTTTGCCTTCCCCACAACATTTTCTACATGTTCTATCCAAGTTGAGTTGTTCGTAATTGTAATTCCTAGGCATTTAGTTGAATTTACGGCCATTAGATTTGACTGATTTATCGTGTAACCAAAGTTAAACGGATTCCTTTTAGCACACCTTTGGATGACATCACTCTTTCCATTATTTAGGGCCACCTGCCAATTTTTGCATCATACAGATACGTTTCCAAATTGTTTTGATCTTCCGATGAATTTACTAGACAGTGAGCGATAGCATCATCTGCAAACCACCTCGTACAACAGCGACTGTTAACCAGCCATTACCATGCGAAAATGTATCATTCAGATCAATACTAAAATTCAGTCTACATCCACCGAAGACGGCAGGTCCATCTAGTAGTGCATGTGCAGCGACAGATTTTATAGTATTCTTCTTCTTGTCAGCAGCAGATGTGGTCATTTCTACGTCTTCAATTGTTTTATATATTGTCTGTCTCGCACGACGACGGTAGCATCATCTGCAAATCTTTTATATAGATAAGGAACACTCCCTTGCGGAACACCAGAAAATCACTTCTGTTTTACCTGACGTCTTGCCGTCAATTACCACGGACTGTGACCTCTCTGAAAGGAGAGGTGTATGCTCCTTGGGAGTAAGATGCCCAATCGCCGTTGTTTTGTCAGTACAACTTGTTTTAGAGAGAGACAAACAAACTTGGCAGCGACAGATACGAATAAGGGAGTAAGCATCCTACTTATGCGTTGGTGGCAATATTCTTCGAATACAGGATTTTCTACATTTACCCAACAGAGTTGCCCGAGAGCTACGTCGTGTTCCTTCCAGGTGAACAACTCTCTTGTGGTTCCCTTTTTAGGTACTTCACGTCGACGTCTGCTCGGAGATATGTATCGTCGGTAGGTTTCCCGGCTTTACTTCCCGACGTGACAGCGACGACTCTCCGATGACGTGCGGGCCTTGTGTTTTGCTATTACTGCGAGTCTTGTAAATATCGCTTTTATTTAGTAATGTGCCCGGCTAAAACTCTCCCCTTTTATGATTAAGGCAGCCTGCGCCTCTTTTCGGAGGGAGTGGGGACGTCAAAGAGTCACAAAAGTTGATATTAAGCAGTGCGTAAAACACGTAAACGTTCACTTCAGTTAGCGTGTTAGTTAATGCCAACGCTTTCCGCTAGATGGTGCTGACTTACTGCTGAATAGCCTTGGTTCCGTAAAACCTTCACTTATTAGTACTAGGTAAATGAAATAAGCACAGCACTCTTGTATTTCACTTTCACTCTATATTCAAGGATTAAGATGGTGATGGATGATGGTCTATTAAAAAGTTTCCTAGCCCGGAGGAATCTAAATAGTCCGCAAATGCCGATATGCACGCGCTATACGTCCAGATTCGCAACTAACGGCACACGACACTTTCAAAACTCCACACGTTAATATCTGAATACCGGTACCTCTGAATTCACTCGTATCAACAGATAATTCGAGTTCCAATCTACCACTAAAGTCCCAAAATCCCCTTAATACTCCGTTGCTACCAACCGTCAGAGATCGTGCACTACATCACTTTTAATCTCAGTAATATTCTAACAGTTTATCGTGAATCTTAACACAATAAAGTCCAATCTAATTATTGCCTCGCTGACTGACACGGGTTCCCCGCCCTTCAACGAAACAATAAAGGAAAAAAGGCGGCAATAATGACGATCAGCCTTTCTTATAGGTTTTTCTTCACAGGAGTTTAACCTCACTGCCTTCTGCATGACGGAGCTTCCGTGGCTTTGCTGTACTTAGACGTTAAACTACTTGTTGATATACTATAATTTTGATCTGCAATTACCGAACTCTGATTCTACACTATTTTCCCCTCTAAAAATTCTATTGTTAATTTTAAATTATTCTTTCTATAGCTTTTATCACTGTAAACTGCACCGAGGTGTTACACAGGCTTGTTGTTGTTGTGGTCTCCAGTCCTGAGACTGGTTTCATGCAGCTCTCCATGCTACTCTATCCTGTGCAAGCTCCTTCATCTCCCAGTACCTACTGCAACCTACATCCTTCTGAATCTGCTTAGTGTATTCATCTCTTGGTCTCCCTCTACGATTTTTACCCTCCACGCTGCCCTCCAATACTAAATTCGTGATCCCTTGATGCCTCAGGACATGTCCTACCAACCGATCCCTTCTTCTGGTCAAGTTGTGCCACAAACTTCTCTTCTCGCCAATTCTATTAAATACTTCCTCAATAGTTATATGATCTTCCCATCTAATCTTCTGCATTCTTCTGTAACACCACATTTCGAAAGCTTCTATTCTCTTCTTGTCCAAACTATTTATCGTCCACGTTTCACTTCCATAGATGGCTACACTCCATAAAAATACTTTCAGAGACGACTTCCCGACACTGAAATCTGTACTCGATGTTAACAAATTTCTCTTCTTCAGAAACGGTTTCGTTGCCGTTGCCAGTCTACATTTTATATCCTCTCTACTACGACCATCATCTGTTATTTTGCTCCCTAAATAGCAAAACTCCTTTACTACTTTAAGTGTGTCATTTCCTAATCTAGTACCCTCAGCATCACCCGAATTAATTCGACTACATTCCATTATCCTCGTTTTGCTTTTGTTGATGTTCATCTTATACCCTCTTTTCAAGACACTGTCCATTCCGTTCAACTGCTCTTCCAGGTCCTTTGCTGCCTCTGACAGAATTACAATGTCATCGGCGAACCTCAACATTTTTATTTCTTATCCGTGGATTTTAATACCTACTCCGAATTTTTCTTGTTTCCTTCACTGCTTGCTCAACATACAGATTGAATAAGATAGGGAAGAGACTAAAACCCTGTTTCACTCCCTTCCCAACCACTGCTTCCCTTTCATGTCCCTTGACTCTTAAAACTGCCATATGGTTTCTGTACAAACTGTAATTAGCCTTTCGCTCCATGTATTTTACCCCTGCCACCTTCAGAATTTGAAAGAGTGTTCCAGTCAATACCGTCAAAAGCTTTCTCTAAGTCTACAAATGCTAGAAACGTAGGTTTGCCTTTCCTTAATCTAGCTTCTAAGATAAGTCGTAGGGTCAGTATTACCTCTCGTGTTCCGATATTTCTGCGGAATCCAAACTGATCTTCCCCGAGGTCGGCTTCTACTACACAGGCTCACCCATTTAAAACTTAGCACTATTCTGTACGGGCTATACCGAGCCAGTTCGATCCCAGCAGCGCATCTGTGGGACAGTTCGATGTGTGTAGGAGGGACTTGGAGCAGTGAGAGGTTTGGGGCCCTGGAAGCCCACTCGGCTCCGCTGTGCTCCTCGGACAGTGCGGCAGCTCGCCCGCCGCCCCCTCTATATTTAGCCGTAGCGCGCCGCGTCGCGTTGCCCCGCCCCGCACCTCGACACTCGGTTTGTTTTCGGGCAGGCTGGGCGCGCCCGGCTGTTTGCCAGCGCGGCGCGCCGCGGCGCGGATGTGCCGGGATATCGACCTCTGGGCCGCGCCGCGCCGCCTCTGCAGCCGACGCTCGGCGCCGGCCGCCCGGCTGCGTCTTGCTCGGCGGCTGGCCCGCGCCAGTGGCGGGAAAGGGGCGGGACGTAACAGTGCGAGACTCTCCATTCACCTTGAACTGTGTCCTCAGGCCGGCTGCAATTAGAACTACACAGGAGCGCCGCTACATTCACATCTACATTACTGCCCATTAAAACTGCTACACCACCAAGATGACGCACTACAGGACAGGAAGAAGATGCAGTGATATCCAAATGATTAGCTTTTCAGAGCATTCACACGAGCTGGCGCCGGTGGCGACACCTACAACGTGCTCACATGAGGAAAGTTTCCAACCGATTTCTCATACACAAACAGCAGTTGACCGGCGTTGGCTGGTGAAACGTTGTTGTGATGCCTCGTGCAAGGAGGAGAAATGCGTACCATCACGTTTCAGACTTTGATAAAGGTCGGATTGCAGCCTATTGCGATTGCGGTTTGTCGTATCGCAACATTGCTGCTCGCGTTGGTCGAGATCCAATGACTGTTAGCAGAATATGGAATCGGTGGGTTCAGGAGGGTAATACGGAACGCCGTGCTCGACCCCAACGGCCTCGTATCACTAGCAGTCGAGATGACAGGCATCTTATCCGCGTGGCTGTAACGGATCGTGCTGCCACGTCTCCATTCCTGAGTCAACAGATGGGGACGTTTGCAAGACAACAACCATCTGCACGAACAGTTCGACGTCGTTTGCACGAGCATGGAGTATCAGCTCGGAGACCATGGCTGCGGCTACCCTTGACGCTGCATCACAGACAGGAGCGCCTGCGACGGTGTACTCAACGACGAACCTGGGTGCACTAATGGCAAAACGTCATTTTTTCGGATGAATCAAGGTTCTATTGACAGCGTCATGATGATCGCATCCGTGTTTGGCGACATCGTGGTAAACGCACATTGGAAGCGTGTATACGTCATCGCCATACTGGCGTATCACCCGGCGTGATGGTATGGGATGCCATTGGTTACACGTCTCGGTCACCTCTTGTTCGCATTGACGGCACTTTGAACAGTGGACGTTACATTTCAGATGTGTTGGGACCTGTGGCTCTACCCTTCATTCGATCCCTGCGAAACCCTATACATTTCAGCAGGATAATGCACGACCGCATGTTGCAGGTCCTGTACGGGCCTTTCTGGATACAGAAAATGTTGGACTGCTGCCCTGGTCAGCACATTCTCCAGATCTCTCACCAATTGCCCGCATCTCGTGGTCGTGCGGTAGCGTTCTCGCTTCCCACGCCCGGGTTCCCGGGTTCGATTCCCGGCGGGGTCAGGGATTTTCTCTGCCTCGTGATGGCTGGGTGTTGTGTGCTGTCCTTAGGTTAGTTAGGTTTAAGTAGTTCTAAGTTCTAGGGGACTTATGACCACAGCAGTTGAGTCCCATAGTGCTCAGAGCCATTTGAACCATTTTTTCTCTCACCAATTGAAAACGTCTGGTCAATGGTGGTCGAGCAACTGGCTCGTCACAATACGCCAGTGACTACTCTTGATGAACTGTGGTATCGTGTTGAAGCTGCACGGGCAGCTGTACCTGTACACGCCATCCAAGCTCTGTTTGACTGAATGCCCAGGCGTATCGAGGCCGTTATTACGGCCACAGGTGGTTGTTCTGGGTACTGATTTCTCAGGATCTATGCACCTAAATTGCGTGAAAATGTAATCACACGTCAGTTCTAGTATAATATATTTGTCCAATGAATACCCGTGTATCATCTGCATTTCTTCTTGGTGTAGCAGTTTTAATGGCGAGTAGTGTACTCTCCGCATGTCGCCTTACTTTGTATGGCACAGTTAACTCTACATCTGCACACAGCGAAGCGGCAAAAGTCATGGGATAGCGCTGCGCATGTACACAGTTGACGTTAGCATCTTGTACACAATATATGAAAGGGCAGTGCGTTGCCGCGGCGCTCATTTCCACACACGTGATTCGTGTGAAAACATTTCCAACGTCATTGTGGTCGCACTACAGAAATTAACAGGCTTTGAATGCGGAATGGTGGTCGGAGCCAGAAGGAAAGGACATTCCATTTCAGAAACCATTAGGGAATTAAGTATTCCGGGATCCACAGTGTCAAGTGTAAGCCGAGAATACCAAATGTCAAGTTACCTCTCTCCACGGGCAACGCAGTGGGCGATCGTCTTAACGACGGAGAGCAGCGGCGTTTGCCAATCCTGACAAACACTGCGCGAAATAACCGCAGAAATCAATGTCGGACGTACGACGAACGTATCCGTTTGGATAGTGCGGCGTAATTTGGCGTGACTGGGCCATGGCAGCAGACGAGCGACCCGAGTGCCTTTGGTAACAGCACGACGTCTCCTGCAGCACCTCTGCTGGGCCCGCGATCATATCTGTTGGACCCTAGACGACTGGAAAACCGTGACCTGGTCAAATCAGTCCAGATTCCAGTTGGTAATAGTTGTGGTAGGGTTAGTGTGGCGTGGATCCGAGAAAGCCATGGACCAGAGTTGTTAACAAGGCACTGTGCAAGCCGGTGGTGGCTCATTAGTGGTGTCGGCTGTGTCATCCTCTGGAAAAGGTTATTTTCGGCTACCTGGAGACCATTTGCAGCCATTCATAAACTGCACGTTCCCGAAAAATGAGTAAATTTTTCTCAGTGGCAGGGTGCCGTGTCACCGGCCGCAGTTGTTCGCGGTTGGTTTGAAGAACATTCTGGACAATTCGAGCGAATGACTTGGCCACCCACATCGCCCCACACGAATGCCATTGAACATTTATGGGACATATTAGAGGTCAATCTGTGCACAAAATCCTGCACCGGCAACAGTTCCGCAATGGTGGACGACTGTGGAAGCGGAATGGTTCAGTATTTCTGCAGGGGGCTTTCAACGACTTATTGAGCCGATGCCACGTTCAGTTGCTGCACTACGGCGAGCAAAAGGAGGTTCGACGCGATATTAGGAGGTCTCCCACGACTCTTGCCACCTCAGTGTACATACTCCGGTGCATGGCGGAGGGTAACTTCTGCCGGTAGGAGTCATTCCCTTCCCTGTGACACTCGCAAATGGAGAGAGGGTAAACGACTGTCTGTAGGGTTTCTTACGAACCCTGATTTCTCCCATCTCGTCATCGCAGTCCTTACCAGAAATGTGAGATGGTGGTGGATCGCTCTCCAGTCTGTGGTAAATGCCGGTTATAATAAATTTTCTCACAAGGGAACCTCCCCATCGCACCCCCCTCAGATTTAGCTATAGGTTGGCACATTCGATAGGCCTTGAAAAACTAAACCCAGATCAATCGAGAAAACAGGAAAAAGTTGTGTGGAACTATGAAAAAGAAGCAAAATATACAAACTGAGTAGTCCATGTGCAAGATAGGCAACATCAAGGATAGTGCGAGCTCAGGAGCGCCGTGGTCTCGTGGTTAGCGTGAGGAGCTGCGGAATGAGAGGTCCTTGGTTCAAATCTTCCCTCCAGTAAAAAGTTTACTTTCTTTATTTTCGCAAAGTTATGATCTGTCCGTTCGTTCATTGACGTCTTTGTTCAGTGTAATAAGTTTAGTGTATGTGTTTTGCGACCGCACCGCAAAACAGTGCGATTAGTAGACAATAGGACGTGCCTCACCAATGGGAACCGAAAACATTTGATCGCAAGGCCATAGGTCAACCGATTCCTCCACAGGAACACACGTCTCATATATTCTATACGACACTGGTGACGGCATGTGCGTCACATGACAGGAATATGTTGTCGACCCACCTAACCTGTATACTTGGTGAATGGGTAAAAAGATTCTTCTACCTTGCCCGATTTAGGTTTTCTTGTGGATGTGATAATCACTCCCAAAAAAGTGAACGCATCGAACGGACAGATAATAATTGTCGGAAAATAAAAAATTAAAATTTTCATTCGAAGGTAGATTTGAACCAAGGACCTCTCGTACTGCAGCTGCTCACGCTAACCACGGGACCACGGCGCTCGTGAGCTCAGGCTGTCCTTGATGTTGTATATCATATACATAGACTATTCAGTTTGTATATTTTGCTTATTTTTTCATACTTCCACACAACTTCTTCCTGTTTTCTCAATTGATCTGTGTTCAGTTTTTCAAGGTCTACCCACTGTGCCAACTTATAACTAAATCTGAGGGGGGTGCGATGGGAGGGTTCCCTTGTCAGTAGTGCTTCTCCGGAAGAACGTCCTCTTTCTTCCAGGTATTCCCATTTGAGTTCACGTAGCATTTTCATTATACTCGCGTGTTTATCGAACTCACCGGTAACGAATACAGCAGCAGTACGTGTCTGAAATGCTTGGATGTCTTCCTTTCATCCGAACCGTTGGGATCCCAAACACTCGTGCAGCCCTCAAGAATGGGTCGGCCAAGAATTCTGTGCCCTTTATAGATGAGCCACACTTTCCTATAATTCTCCCAATTAAACACAGTCAACCATTTGCCGTCCATCCAGCCGACCTTAAGTGGTCTTTTCATTCCATCTCGCCTTGCAACGTTACGCCTACATATTTGTCTGTTCCATTCGCGAATGGTGCATGTGGGGAACTATTGTCTATAAACCTTCGTATAAGCTCTAATTTTTCTCGTTGTGGTCATTTCGTGAGACGTATGGGAGAATTTAATATTTTTCCCCATTCATCCGAAAAATACGGTCTGGGAATTTCAGTAGTAAATGTCGTGTGACTAGGGCCTCCCTCGGGCATGTGTGTGTGTGTGTGTGTGTGTGTGTGTGTGTTTGTCCGTAGGATAATTTAGGTTAAGTAGTGTGTAAGCTTAGGGACTGATGACCTTAGCAGTTAAGTCCCATAAGATTTCACACACATTTGAACTAGGGCCTCCCGTCGGGTAGACCGTTCGCCGGGTGCAAGTCTTTCGATTTGACACCACTTCGGCGACTTGCGCGTCGATGGGGATGAAATGATGAAGATTAGGACAACACAACACCCAGTCCCTGAGCGGAGAAAATCTTCGACCCAGACGGGAATCGAACCCGGGCCCTTCGGATTGACATTCGTCGCGCTGACCACTCAGCTACCGGCGGGGGGGGGGGGGGGGGGGGCGGACATTTCAGTAGTAATCCTCTACGTACCTTGTAGCGACTGCCACAAGAGTTGTTGGAGCACCTCGGTAGCGCTGTCGCACCAACCAAACGGTCCCATGGTGAAATGTCCTGCTGTTCGTTGGCTCCTCTCATTTTTACTCTCGCTCATTCTCACTGTCTCTCGCTATCTCTCTTCTGCTGAACCAACCTGCCAAAGGCTCCCACACACACTGATGATAATCCAACCTGCTTAAAGCTGCCATACACTGATGCACAATATTCCAGATTAGTCGATCAAGTGTTTTGCACGTCACTTCCTTCGTGGAAGAATTTCACTTTCTTATGACTCTTCCAACGAATCTCGTAGAGTATCTGCTTCTTCGGAAAATTAATTTTATTGACTGATCTGGCCTTGTAACAATAACCAAAACGGCCTTGCTGTGCTGGTACTGCGAACGGCTGAAAGCAGGGGGAAACTACGGCCGTAATTTTTCCCGAGAGCATGCAGCTTTCAGAAGAATGCTGAAGATTAGATGGGTAGATCACAAAACTAATGAGGAAGTATTGAATAGGATTGGGGAGAAGAGAAATTCATGGCACAACTTGACTAGAAGAAGGGACCAGTTGGTAGGACATGTTCTGAGGCATCAAGGGATCACCAATTTAGTATTGGAGGGCAGCGTGGAGGGTAAAAATCGTAGGGGGAGACCAAGAGATGAATACACTAAACAGATTCAGAAGGATGTAGCCTGCAGTAGGTACTGGGAGATGAAGAAGCTTGCACAGGATAGAGTAGCATGGAGAGCTGCATCAAACCAGTCTCAGGACTGAAGACCACAACAACAACAACAATGGTCATTTTAGTTTAGATCGTTCCAGATATTTACTCCTAGCCATTAGTGTTTCCCGTGATTTGATACCGATAGTATAGTCGAACAATAGTGGCTCTCTTCGCCTATTCCATTCATTTACGTTCAGTTTAAACTGCCTCTCTCTGGGCCAGGTCTTCCTGCATGTCACTGCTGCCTTCTTCTCGCTTTACAACCCCCCAATAGGCGACAGCATCGTCCGCGAAGTGCTCACGGAGTCTGCAGCGCTATCCACTGGATCATTGATATGTATTGTGCAGAATATCGATCTTGGGGTACTCCTGAAATTACCACACAGACACATACAGGGTAAATCATCTAAAACTTGCAC
Source organism: Schistocerca serialis cubense (assembly GCF_023864345.2). Classification (NCBI taxonomy): domain Eukaryota; kingdom Metazoa; phylum Arthropoda; class Insecta; order Orthoptera; family Acrididae; genus Schistocerca; species Schistocerca serialis. The sequence goes on from NC_064641.1 coordinate 18,501,043, forward strand.
CGCCAATATTGAGGAAATGGAATGTGCTATTGATATGCGGTTTTCACATAATGGTTCAAATGGTTCTGAGCACTATGCGACTTAACTTCTGAGGTCATCAGTCGCCTAGAACTTAGAACTAATTAAACCTAACTAACCTAACATCACACACATCCATGCCCGAGGCAGGATTCTAACCTGCGACCGTAGCGGTCGCTCGGCTCCAGATTGACATAATGGATTGGTAGTTGGAGTCTTCTATTGTTAGTCAATAGAACAGATTGAAATAGTACTTAAAAAGTGTATTCTTGTGCAAATATAAACTTTATACATGGAACGATTATTGACATTAACAAACTGAAAGTATGGTAAATTAGTGTTAGTGTTGTTTGTTGCAGGATTCTAGTACGAGTCATTTGCGAGCTATCGTTTTTGAAAAGCTCCCATGCCGACACTTGGACAATACCTGTGGTAGCACACACTAGAGAAAAACACCTGTGCATACGCTAGTTATGTGGATTCTGACCAGTGGCGAGGCAACCGACCGTCACAGGCTGTGTTCAGAATGAACACCGGCGGCGGCAGTCCACGCTTCCAGTCTCATATCGGACGACTGCTGCACACGTGCGAGCAGTTCGTCGGGAATGTGTGAGCAGGCTGCAGTAATAGGGCAATGCATGTCATCGGGTGTAGCTGGTATGTCCTTGTAGAGGGTGTCTTTCAGCTTTAACCAAAGGAAAAAAGTATGTAGGCGTCAAATCCGGTAAACGGGCTGGCCAAGGTGCAGGTGCTCTATGTCCAATCCAACAATTTGGAACAAGTTCGTGGTGGACACGTTAAGTACTTCGTGCACCATAGGCTGGACAGGTACCATGTTGGTACCACAGGCTCCTCCTAATCTGCAGGGGAACATCGTCTAGCATCCGTGGAAGGTGGTCTATTAAGAGGCTGCAACACGTGTGTGCGTTCAGTCATCCGTCTACGATAAACGGGTCTGCAAGCAGACGGTTCCCATCCCATACCACAGGTTTATACTCCATGGGCGCTGACATTCTACCTGACGAAGCGAACGTTGATTATCATCAGTCCAAGCAGCTCTTAATGGAGAGAGATGTGGTATGGATGGAACCCATGTCGATGGAGAATGCGTAAGACACTTGCCTGACTTAGCCCACTTCCTAGTGCGTTTACGCAGGAGCTAACGTCCGGATTAACTGAAACAGCAGCAAGAACATTAATTTTCCCCTTTTCTGTCGTCACTTGTTTCCTTTTGATACGTTGTGTATGTGTTACACTACCACTTACACGTTACTGGTTGAAGAGGCTGATAAATAACTGCCGCGATATCTGACGTCTGTGTGTTCAAATCTGCGAAATCTTATGGGACTTAACTACTAAGGTCATCAGTCCCTAAGCTTACACACTACTTAACGTAAATTATCCTAAGGACAAACACACACACCCATGCCCGAGGCCGGCCGGAGTGGCCAAGCGGTTAAAGGCGCTACAGTCTGGAACCGCACGACCGCTACGGTCGCAGGTTCGAATCCTGCCTCGGGCATGGATGTGTGTGATGTCCTTAGGTTAGTTAGGTTTAAGTAGTTCTAAGTTCTAGGGGACTTATGACCACAGCAGTTGAGTCCCATAGTGCTCAGAGCCATTTGAACCATTTGAACCCATGCCCGAGGGAGGACTCGAACCTCCGCCGGGACCAGCCGCACAGTCCACGACTGCAGCGCCTAAGACCACTCGGCTAATCCCGCGCGCCAGGTGACGTCTACTGGGATATGTTGCCGCATACACCGTAGAGGAACGAACTGCATGCTTCCTACCCTCTCCATAGACCATGAGCATGTCGGCTTTTTCTGCATTGGAAGATCTCATCGCCCACTCACGACCTACTGCTTAGACTGCCCACACTGACTACTAAGTCGCAGTGCACCCGAGGAATACACAACCCCGCTGTAAGCAAACATAACCTCGATCCTAGCACTGCGCACGTTGAACGACACAAACAAGTGTAGGTGTGGAAACTCAAGACTTGGTGGCACTGTCGTTCTATACGCCGTCTCCTGTATGAACAAGCTACACTGCCCCAAAAATTTCTCCCAATAAAACGAAGTAGAGGATTCGCCTTCCCTACTGCCAACCTGACGTTACGCCTAATCGCGGTGACTGTGTCAAGCTGCACCCTACTAATGCTATATTCTAACGTCGCAGGATTGTTTTCCTATTCATCCGCGTTAACTTTCATTTTTGTACATTTAGAGCAAGCTGCCATTCATCACATCAACTAGAAAATTTGTTTGAGCAATCTTGTATATTTCTACAGTCTCTCAACGACGAAACCTTCCCATAAACCACAGCGTAATCAGCTAACGTCCGTAAACCGCTACTCACCATGTCCGTCTGCTCATTTATGTGTGCAGAGAATAAAAGCGGTCCTATTAGCACTTCCCTGGGGCACTCCTGATGATACCCTTGTCTCTGAACACTCGCCGTCGAGGCCCACGTACTGGATTCTATTTCTTAAAAAGCCTCAGAGCCACTCACGTATCAGGTAGTGTAAACCGTGTGCTCGGATCTTCGTCAATAATATGGAGTCGGGCACCTTGTCAACTGATTGAACGAAAATCCGCGACCAAAGAGTTTAATGGACAGTGGACTATACTAGCTTGTGCTGATTTGAGAATCTGGGTTGACCGGGAAGTATGTCCGGATAGCCGATGCGATTCAGGCGACCACTCGCGTAAAGCGGGAAATCGAGGTTCGAGTCCCGATCTGGCACAAGTTTTCACTTATCACCGCTAAATTTATTTCTGTACTCAGTTGTGGTCGATGTCTGTTTGTTAGAAACGACGTATACATGTTAATCGGTTGTACGAAACCAGCGCCGTGAGATGGATCGACGTTGACACGTGACGGAAATCTGCTATCGTGCTTGGACGTACCCATGACCACATCTTGCTGGAACTTCCCGTACTTGTTGGTGTATCGGCCGGCCGGAGTGGCCGAGCGGTTCTAGGCGCATCAGTCTGGAACCGCGCGACCGCTACGGTCGCAGGTTCGAATCCTGCCTCGGGCATGGATGTGTGTGATGTCCTTAGGTCAGTTAGGTTTAAGTAGATCTAAGTTCTAGGGGACTGTTGACCTCCGCTGTTAAGTCCCATAGTGCTCAGAGCCATTTGAACTATTTTGTTGGTGTATCAGCGCGGACTGTGAAAGTTGTTGACAAGGAATAGTGCGCAGCTCGCAACCGTGTAACACGACATAAGAACAGTTGTTGTAAAAGATTCTAACCAACGAAGGCCGAGCACTAGTGTCTGCCCTTGTCAGTAACATTCGGTTTTCAAACCAGATAGGAATTGCTGCTATTATTGAACACAGGTGCATCTCAACTATTTTCCCAGCGGATGTTGTGAAAGGAACTGCATGGAATGGACGCTTGGAGTCGGGTACCTAGCAAAGGGCCATTGCTCACAGTGCAGTATAAAGCTGCACGTCTTCAGTGGGACAAACAACACAGAAACGGGACAGTAGCTGACTGAAGGCGTATACTGTGATCACAGGAGTCGCGAATTTCTTTTTATCTAGTGATGGCAGGCATAAAGTACACCGACGGCCCAATGATGATGAGTCCAACTCAGTGTGTAGGGTGTGGTTCAGGGAGGAGGTGGTTGTGATGTTTTGTGGATGTTTGTATTGGTACGATTTGGTCCCACATACATTCAGGCCATTATGGTGATGAACCGGCACATTTCAACAATCTTAGTGACGTGCCACCCTTCCTTCTCATGAGTTTACTGTCGTTGCTGTCGTCGTCCAAGATGAAAACAGCTGTGTTCATGTTTCAACAGCCTCGCAGTTTGGTATCTCTGTGGGATCTAATCTTCAGAGTGGCTCAACAGGATATTTCAAGCGATACATTTTCTTGTGTCCAAAATAACTATAGTTATTTCAGTTTCGATAACATGTTCGTTATCAACAGGTTCTGTCTTTCAGTTTTTCTGTTAGTATTCTACGCGTCTCTTGTTGCGATCGTGATAGTTTTTGTGATTAACGTGAATACTTGTCTGGCGAGCGTGGAGCCCCAAGCTATTGCAGCAATTGTTCCCTTTCTGTGCCACAACTTTACTCTCGTAGTGTATCTTTTCTCAGACTTACTTTTTGGGGCAGATTCCTTGCTGACAACCTAGCACGCTCGTAGGAAGTCAATTATGGCTTCTCCCACTTTGTTCCTTTATTGCACACCACAAATTTCGATTAACTCATGTCTGCCCCCACACCTGGATTTGACCTACACTTCTTCAGGGTTTTTTTTTTTTTTACAGAAGTTTGGGGCATGCGGATAAGGTCGTTCGGGGTGGTCGTCAGGTACCCATACAGTGTCCTGACCACCCAAGGACCGCACTACTGATGCCTGAGCTGTCACATCCTCGCGCATACGCACCATTCCGCCAGGTGGCCTTTGTTCTGGCTTAGTGACGGCCTTAGGGGCGAGCGCTCATTCGGAACAGGTGGCATCGTGGCAGATACGTTTGTCATTTAGGGCAGACCGCAGTTCAGTACAAATCGTCATGACCCCAGAAACTTTACCTGCTCGGTCACCCCGTGGGAGGAAAGCAAAACCAAGCGGCTGGGAGACAACTAATCCCCCTCTGTCCCTGGTTTGCATTTGGGCAGATGGAAGGCTCTTTCCCTATGCTACGCCAGCGTTCTTTGTGGATAAAATTCAAAACGTCTTCGGCGAGCTCTCTTCCCTTAGTAAACTATGATGTCGTTCCCTCTCAAGACGGCAGATCCTATCCACTCCCAGGCGTTATTCTATTGCAACCAATTTGGTGATGTACCTGTAATCATAACTCCGCATAAAAACCCAAACATGATGCTGAGATTAATTTTACACCGGAACCTAACGCCGCAGACGGATGAACTACGCAAGAGACCCACTTCGTACGTCCCGTAGTTGAGGGCCGCCAGACAAGAAGTATGACATGGGGTATTCATCCTCGCTTTTGAAGGGGCTTCGCTTCCAGGGAAGTTGAAAGTCATCGTTTACCACGTATTCTCCACCTCCGATGCGGTGTTTGAAATGAGAACCCTTTGGGTGTAAGACTTTCCGATGTACGTACGCCCCCATTTGTAGAGACTGTGGCCGACTGGTTCATGAAAATTTACAATGTGGGCTATCACCTGTCTGTCTGTTGCGGGAACGACCATCCTCCCCGATCCCCGAAGTGAACAACCGTAACTAAGGAACACATCAAAATACTGGAACTGAAGAACTCCAAACGCCGCTCGGATTTTGAAGCTGGTTTACGTCGTGTCTCCACGATATCGACTTTTGCCAATATTGTGGCCAGGTCGTCGGCAGTACCTTGCATATTTACTCCCTCGATGTCGACCTCCGACCATGGGGACGATAGGACCTACCGTCACGTCGTTGCTACAGAACCATCGCCAGGTAACTCGGTTCTCTGCACCTGGCCGGAGATGCAACGTTCTCCTACGTGAAGCGCTGTCAGTGCTCCATTTCGGGAACACACTCCCCAAAAACCTGCAAACCAACATCTCGGCACCTTCCAGTGGCTGAAGGAGGCACCGACTGAATGTCGCACGGCTGACGGCTCCCATTCGGCTTCTTTGCCCGGGGTCTGGGTGCTTATGTTGTCCTCATAATTTCATCATCATTTGTGACTGTAGTTAGACTGGACTGTGTAAAAATTGGGACTTTGTACGGGCGCTGATGACCGCGCAGTTGAGCACCCCACAAACCAGACATCATCATCATCATCCTCTTCCGCTCCTACATCCACAGCGAATTGGCCCTCAGAGTCTCGACCGCCAAAAGCAGCGAAAGTGAAACCTCTGTAGAGAACACACAGGCGAGTCCGGATCTCCTGCTACCCCCCCCCCCCCCCGGCCCCCCTCCTCCACGCCCCGCAGTCTGGCTCCGAACTGATGTTCTTTCATACTGTTCTACCCTGCCGCCCCTTCCCCCACTACCAGGTGACAGTCGTGATCCTGTCGTCTTGGCCCATTGAAGTCCAACCAAGACACGCTTAACGCGACAATTCATTGAAACTGTAGTGGATATTACTGTCTCCTGCAACAACGAATCCCTTCCTGTACTGACATCTGTGTTGCTCCCATTGGTGTCGTGAACAGCCAACCTGAGCCTGGTTTTTAGCCGTTTCCCACGCTTGCTTGGGCGAATGCTGGTCTGGTCCCCAAACCCGCCTCAGAAAATAATGTACCCAAACAGCTGAAACACGGTAACTTCACACGATTCTCAGACAGATAGAGTTCGAGACTTCCGTTCCATAGGTTAAGTGGCGACTACGCCCACTGGAAAGCTATCGGTCCATAAAATTAAAATAAAAGAAATTTGCAAAAATCATGAAAAACAGCCAACCCTGTACGATGGGATAAACGTTGGGAAACAGAGAACGTCAGTGGAAAGATGTAATTCGATGTATTTATTAAACCAGATCCGTTTATAGCCTACAATAACGCCACAACAATGTAAATTCAACGTGTTGCATGTGAATGTATTTTAATAATGTCTCAGACAGCTGGCGATACTGCTTGATAAACAGAGCTGAAACGCTCGTGACGAAGTATAAGTTGCATTAATTCAGTTTCTCACAAACTCGACGTCAAAATTGGTAATATAGTTTAAGTAACTCTTCGATTCATAGAAGCGTTTTAGATTCATTTGCTTAGGCCCTCTTTATGATACTGGTCGCAGGTCTACTAGACTTCGCAGTAAGAGGACGATGCGAACAGTATTGCCTTAAAAATATAGCAATATAGAAATAATGGAAATAATGTGTGTAAAACTTACATCTAAAAATTAAAAATAGGGTAGGGTTAACAGGTGATAACAGTAAATATTTGACATAATCATGTGGAAGGAGTCAGTGCTAGCTACTCCCAAATTTTAAAAACGAGTAACTTTATGTTAACCCAAGTTTTAGAAACACCATTTGACGATCCACGGTCCTCATTTCTCATCGTATCTAAGAAGGATTCAGCAACATAGGGGCGTATATTCGTGATTTCAGAGGAACTGGCACCTCTTACGATGTTGTTTGCGAGTTGTATGAACTGCCAGCCCATCCGGTCGTAGACTGACACAGCACTGTTGATACTCTTAGCGTACCGACATTTCGAAACAAGCTTCCATCATCATGCAGACACGTTGGTCGGCGGACGAGATGCTCCTAAAACTGTGAAATCGGTTTGGCCATTGCAGCCTCATTTCCTGTGGCACATTGATTTTCGTGCGGTCTCAGCAGCAGCGAACGCAAATAGGATTACGGGTTTAACGTATTTCGCGTGTTCTCTGCAGGGAGGGGGATTGCAGAGCACAGTTGGCGAATCGTGACAGTACAATGATTAAATGGCCGCGTTAACGTTTCGATTTCTGTAGTTAGTAAAGAAAAAAGTTTCTCGTTATGTCTCTACAAATACATGTACATTCCGCAAGCCGTCTTACAATGTGTAGCAGAGGATATTTCGTGAACCATTGTCATCCCCCCTCCCCCTTTCCTGTTCCATTCGCGAATAGTACCTGGGATGAATAACTGTCGTTGAACCTTCGTATGAGTCCATAGTTCATCAATTCTAGTCGTGGTCATTCCGTGAAACGTATTTAGGAGGAAGTACTATGTTGCGTGAATCTTCTTGGTCAGTACATTCTCGGATTACAACAGAGAACTTCTCCGTGATACCAAAAACCTCTCCTTCAGTGTGTGCTTGGAGATGGGTGAGTCTTTCAGTGATGCTCAGGTGCTTGTTAGACGAAGATGCGACGAAACCTGCTGCTCTTCTTTGTCTTTTCTTTTAACCAATAAAGGACAGCGCGTTTAGCAAATCCGTCACGTTTGTCCATTATTATTTTTGCAGCTGGAAAAGGATTTCATAGAATTTTCTCAAAGTAACTATGTTTGTACGTTACCTGTCCCACATCGTGAGATACAATACAAAGGCACGATACTACGTGCCACATCTCTCTCTAGTGTACTTGTTTTTATTTATTTATTTATTTTATTTTGTCGTCGGGTGACCTCGTCCAGCTATCTAACGAATGTACAGGAAATTAATACCATACACCATGGATTTAGAAATTTCATATTATTTCATGCAAAAAATGGTACTGCAGTCAGATTCCAATATTAAAGTAAAAGATTTATATTCCAGAAACATTTATTGTATAGTTACATTCACTTTGGGAAAGAAGGTATATAATGTAACTTCCTGGCAGATTAAAACTGTGTGCCGGACCGAGACTCGAACTCGGGACCTTTGCCTTTCGCGGGCAACTGCTCTACGGTAAGGTATATAATGTTCTGTAGGATGTATCGCACTGAAAGAACCGAGCGAGGTGGCGCAGTTGTCAGCACACTGGACTCTCATTCGGGAGGACGACGGTTCATTCCCGCGTCCGCCCATCCTTATTTAGGATTTTCCTTGATTTCCCTAAGTCGCTTCAGGGAAATGCCGGGACGGTTCCTTTGAAAGGGCACGGCCGACTTCCTTCCCACCCTTCCCTTATCCGATGACCGTTGACCTCACTATTTGTTCCCCACCCCTCAAATCAATCAATCAATCAACCAACCAACCGTCCTGAAAGTCATAAACTGAGCGTTGAAAGAACTTGAACTGGAAGCAGCAACATTCTGGTGAACATGGATCCGCAACAGAACGGTTTACATATTGGCCTTCAAGACCACCTGATCATTCCTATATCTGTTGATGCCGACAGTTTAAAGATGAGTAGTTGATATTTCAGATGGCTGATGACTTTCCTCGTGTTTTTACACCCAAATAGAGTGTGGGTTTTGTCTTCGGCGTCACCGCACTCACGGAAAGGGCCTGGTATTTTTGTTAAAGAGAGGACGAGTTGTCCGAATCTATGATAATGAAGCATCAAATAGGGCATAATGACGAGTAATTCCCTCCCGCAGTGGCTCCCACGGTATCATAACAACGATCTGTGTCTTTAGTGCTGAAGGTTTCGTAGTGTTTCCTCTTGCTGCTTGCGAGTTGTTTCATTCGTAATTCCAATATTTCCTGATGAGGTTCTTCATTTTGTGACTGAGTGTTTTGTAGCTGATAGAGACACAGTGGTGTGTGTGTGTGTGTGTGTGTGTGTGTGTGTGTGTGTGTGTGTGTGTGTGTGTGTGTGTCCACCACTAACGGCAATCTCTGTAGTTTCGATTCAGTTCCGTTTTCTCGTATTCTTTGGCAGCACTCGTATTTCATTACCTTCGGCCATTAACCGCCATCATTGTCTTCAGGCAGTCCTTAGACAGGTAAACCTTCTCCAGTGGTTACCCTTGGAGAGACTTTTCCTGGAGCAGTGCACTGAACACTCTTTCAGAATGCGCGTTACGAATCCAGGAGTTTAGCGTGTTTCACACTTTTCGCTCTTTGGATGTAGCTTTTAGTTGAGTTACTAGGCAAGTATCTCAGCACTTGGTTACATTGCTACCTAAATAGATGCTTAGACAACAAAGTGGCCTATTTAATGTCTCTTATTGATAAAGTTTCACCAGATTGCATTAAACGGTCTACCGTCCCACCTTTCTCCCTTAATTTCTTCTTCGCACTTGCGATCAAGCGTAAACACTTGAAATTCAGAACCTTTTCTAATGCTTTTCAATCCCAGAACCTTTTCCTAATGTCCTTAAATCCCTTTTATTTGCCAGTTATCGTGAACTACTGATACTAACCTCCATTTTTTTCCCCTTAAACTCTTACTTCTAAACATTGATGCTGTATTTCAGTTTCCGTTCAGTAGAAGCTACTACCTCCAGTTCATCTGCAGATGCCAGATAGACATCCGGTCGCCAGCGTCTCTGATTCTCTGCACCTACGCTGATGACCGAAAACATTGTCACCTCCTGGTTAACCGAGTGTTCATCCATCTTTGGAATGCAAATGAATGCTGCGATTCTGTGTGTAATAGACACAAGAAGTCCTTGGTAGGTTTCCAGAGGCATGTGGCATCAGATTTCTACACTCGTGTCAAGCAGTTCCTGTAAATTATGGGTCTGTATTTGTGGTGACTGTTCTTTCGGGCATGTCTGAAAGGACAGACACCATTTTGATCGATCAGCCACTGTGAATTAAGACACAAAGGAATTACAGACACTGACTGTAAGTGGGTTTGTGGTCGCGGACCTGGAACCCGACAGCGCCCTCGATGTGTTCCATCGCGTTCAGGTCACGCGAATTTGGTGGCCACGATATCAGTGTGAATTCACTGTCCTGCTCCCCAAGCCACTGAAGCACCATTACGGCTTTGTGGCACTGACTGTTACCTACTGGAAGGTATCGTCGCCGTCGGGGAAGACATAAAGTATGGACGGTTGCAGATTGTCCGCAGTAATATTTACGTAGTCCTCGGCTGTCATGGAGCCTACGGTTACTACCAGAGGTTCCTTAGTAACCCAGGCGAACGTCCCGCCACAGCCAAGTACTGCCTTCGCCGGGCTGTCTACTTGGCGCGGTGCATGTTTCGCGAAGCTGTTCACCTGGATAACGGGGAATCAGAATACGACAGCGGTCCTGTCTTAACAAGAAACGTGACTTTTCCGACCAGGCAGGCCGCGGTGGCCGCGCGATTCTAGGCGCTGCAGTCCGGAACCACGGGACTGCTACGGTCGCAGGTTCGAATCCTGCCTCGGGCATGGATGTGTGTGCTGTCCTTAGGTTGGTTAGGTTTAAGTAGCTCTAAGTTCTAGGGGACTGATGACCACACCAGTTAAGTCCCATAGTGCTCAGAGCCATTTTTCGACCAGGCGACACGTTTCCACTGAGTCAGGGCCCAGTTTCTCGTGCCACGACGTCGCTGAATCACCACGGGAACACGTAGGGGGTCAACTGCTGCGAAGCCTCACGTTTAACATTGTGCCACTGAACAGTGTGCTCCGAAACACTTGAGCCTGCACCAGCACTGTACTCTGCCGTCAGAGCTTCCACAGTAGCCACGTACTGTGGGCGTCCAACACCCTGTTGCACCATCTCCAGGCGACTGCAGCACGCAAACTGCCGGTCGCCTTCCTTGTTTTTGGACGTCTGGCCGTTAAGAATCTATCAAATGGTTCAAATGGCTCTGAGCACTATGGGACTTAACATCAGTGGTCATCAGTCCCCTAGAACTTAGAACTACTTAAACCTATCTAACCTAAGGACAGCACACACACCCATGCCCAACGCAGGATTCGAACCTGCGACCGTAGCGGTCACGCAGTTCCAGACTGAAGCGCCTAGAACCGCACGGCCACAACGGCCTGCTAAGAATCTATCCTTTCTAGAATGAGATTTTCACTCTGCAGCGGAGTGTGCGCTGATATGAAACTTCCTGGCAGATTAAAACTGTGTGCCCGGCCGAGACTCGAATTCGGGACAAAGGTCCCGAGTTCGAGTCTCGGTCGGGCACACAGTTTTAATCTGCCAGGAAGTTTCAATCTATCTTTTGTCAAAGTCGCTTAGATCAGGTGGATTTCCCCGTTTGCGGCCCTTGTCGTCGCTACAATAATTCCCTATTTCTCCCTCTCCTCGGCTTGGTGGGTGGTGATGGTTAGTGTTTAACGTCCCGTCGACAACGAGGTCATTAGAGACGGAGCGCAAGCTCGGGTTAGGGAAGGATTGGGAAGGAAATCGGCCGTGCCCTTTCAAAGGAACCATCCCGGCATTTGCCTGCAACGATTTAGGGAAATCACGGAAAACCTAAATCAGGATGGTTGGAGACGGGATTGAACCGTCGTCCTCCCGAATGCGAATCCAGTGTGCTAACCACTGCGCCACCTCGCTCGGTCTCCTCGGCTTGTACACTTTAAGCCGTCCTCACGCGGGACGAGGCAGCTGACATTGACGTGGACGCGGATGGGACATCCGACCTCAGCAGTGGCAGCACCGTCGCCATACGGAACGAGCTGGTTAGCGTGATTAGCGCTCTCCAACGGCCGTTATCTGCCTTATTGCGAATACATAGAAAGAAGGATCCTTTACTGTATGATTATATGATAGCGGAACAAACACTGGTAGCAGTTACTTCTGTAAAATAACTGGGAGTATGCGTACGGAACGATTTGAAGTGGACTGATCACATAAAATTAATTGTTGGTAAGGCGGGTACCAGGTTGAGATTCATTGGGAGAGTCCTTAGAGCATGTAGTCCACCAACAAACGAGATGGCTTACAAAACACTCGTTCGACCTATACTTGAGTATTGCTCATCAGTGTGGGATCCGTATCAGGTCGGGTTGACAGAGGAGATAGAGAAGATCCAAAGAAGAGCGGCGCGTTTCGTCACAGGGTTATTTGGTAAGCGTGATAGCGTTACGGAGATGTTTAGCAAACTCAAGTGGCAGACTCTGCAAGAGAGGCGCTCTGCATCGCGGTGTAGCTTGCTGTCCAGGTTTCGAGAGGGTGCGTTTCTGGATGAGGTATCGAATATATTGCTTCCCCCTACTTATACCCCCCGAGGAGATCACGAATGTAAAATTAGAGATATTCGAGCGCACACGGAGGCTTTACGGCAGTCGTTCTTCCCGCAAACCATACGCGACTGGAACAGGAAAGGGAGGTTATGACAGTGGCACGTAAAGTGCCCTCCGCCACACACCGTTGGGTGGCTTGCGGAAGAGAAAGTCGCGAAGAAGATTCTGAACTCGTCGATGGTTTGAACAGCGAAGTTCTTTGCAGAGCAGCAATACAGAATGGTGCACTATGATCTGAGATACATACTAGTAGAAATGATTCGTTAACTTAATTGAATTTTCATCCTGTTTCCGGTTTTAGATTGAATCTAGTTGAGGTATAGTGTGTCATGTTAGTTTGCGCATGCATAACATTCATATTCACGGCATTGCATTCAGTACCAACACTGAAATAATGTACTTCACCACACAGATTTCAAGATCAAGTTTCAGTCGTCATTTTACTCGAATGGAAGAGGAGATTTATTTTTGAAGTTGCTCACTGTGTATTTAATGGCAATACACAAACATGAGCGAGTCCATAAGCCCAGACATAGGTACGTATACTTTATAGGAAGTTTCATAATAGCAGAAACTCCCAGTGTGTAACTTGTTTACTTTCTGGCAGACTGGCAGTCCGGTTAAGATTTCTGGGCACTGGGGAAACATTCCAGTCGTTAGTCTTTGCAACAAGAATTGCAGCAAAAACATTATAAATAATAAATAACTTGGGTTTCTCGGATAATACTGTATTAAACTGAATAAGAAAATCAAAGGTTTAAAAAGAATTTGGGAGGACGTCAATACGAACCAACTGCGTCTCTTTTCGCAACGTATAACCCACGACATTACCAATTGTGCTGCACCTTCCACGTAATTAACTTCACCTCCTTATCTGGTATACAATGTGTAAAGACGGTATGGACATATGTCATTATTCGATATTTAACATTCAAACTGTAACAAAAAGACGTTGATATATCATCATTGTGCCGTAGCATCGAACCTGTATCTTCGCAGTCCACAAATTGAAACATGAGCTACAGGAAGCCGTTACCTGCCGATATGGAGTTTCCTCTGACTTTATTATAACAAATCGCAGCTAAAATGACGCGTTTTCGAGAGATCCTCGATTTGCTGCGTGTTCCGTACCACGTACTTTGTGAGAGAGAAACCCCACCCAATATGACGTATAACGCCGTACAGTATGGCGGCTCTTATGTTCTGTTGCTAACGTAAAACGATGTCGCATCTCATTGACCTTGTTCCTCTCAACGAAGCAAAAATCTGACATGTCAGATTCTTTATTTTACGCTCTGCAGTGTAGTGGAAAGTGGAATCCCACACTGCGACGTCACCAACTCCTCGCTCCGTGAGACGACGGCTTTACCACCAGCCACAGTGCAGTACAGTGGGCGGTGGTCGTAATGTTTTACGTTATCAGTGAATATTAACTTCGTAGGACACCGGTTCCTCTTTGTACTAACCGGAAATCCAGACCAATTCGTCAGTACTCTAAGAATTCTTCTACTTCAAAATATCCCAGGCGTAAAGCATCGAAGGCATTGAAATGAGGTGGTTCTGTGTAACAGTTCTTTATTTTTGTGCAAAAAAAACTTCTTTCTTGAGATTACCAGCTGTAAATGAACATATAGGCAACATCGCGCTTCCGCGAAACGGTCATAAACATAAGCCGTTCTACGGAAGGAGTTAAACCATTCTCACTGACCGGTGTTTTTCTATGTCCACTCTTATGAAGATGAGGAATGTTCCATATAAATGCCCTTTCTGGCCCAAAAGTCAAACTCTTTGTTCTGTTTTCAGTGATAACGCTAACGCTGAGCCTTTATGTCATAACAGGAGAAGAAACAAAATTAATGGACGCTCAACTCTCCACGTAGGCATTAGTGACGGGTATACAGGCGAATAGCACAAAATGTCACTGAATTTTTTCAGTCGTATTTATTAATCATTCGTGAGCGAAAAATCAGGTTTTCGCAGTAATGTTGATGTGAAGCGATTTCGAATATGTGAGTTTCTACCAAACTTAACTAATTTATTGTTACGTAATTTCAAATTCATCTAAGAGACCACATAATGAAAGTAACAACATTCGTCGTATTCCTACTATAAACAGTGCAGTCGATCAGAAATGAACGCCAAAATTTTAAACATTGTACCTACCTGTTACTTGCAGTTTTAAACTGCCTATCGTAAACCGCAGGTTACTTTAGCACAGTGGTGGTCACCCTGGCCTTAGCGCCCACTAGTGGATGTTTCGGCTTTCATGGTGGGCATTAGGTGGTAGAGGTTTTGAAAACGTTTCCATTAGGTTTTGCTAAAGTTTCGACGTACAAATTTGGTAAGTAATTGCTTGAGCTTTCTGTAATTTAGATTTATAAATTTTATGTAGGAAGTTACTTCCCTACTGTATAAATCAGCACTATTATAGAACCAGTGGATGGTTAGAAATTTTTACTACTGAGATACAAAAGTGGGCGATGGGTAAGAAAGGTTGGCTCTCTCTGCTTTAGCACAACGTATTTTACTCGCCTTAAAAGAAGTCATGTTCTTATGGAATCACACATAAGACCTACGCGCCTGAATTAGTTCTGCGTTATCTTTTAGTGTCGTGGGAATAAGTATCACCGACATTTGAAATACACGACAAGGAAATTAGTGGCGTTAATGATTTCTCTCGGAAGCAACAACTAAAAACTTCCGTCTCGGCTAATGTTACGTCGTTCCTAAAGTAGCGTTTTGACACTCCAGTATACATCTGCAGCTTATACCTATGTTATACGATTTCTATAAATATTACTTTTTGTTACATACATTCATTGTTTATGCTGAAAAATTTCTTGTTTAAATTTAAAGACAAACATTATTGAATACACACAGATATTTTTTTTTTCTTTATTGTTAATTTCACACCTGATACAGGTAGGCCAGCAGCGGCATACTACGCCGCTCTTGGGCCACAGATAAAACTAATGATACAAAAGAAAGTTACTCCAGAATTTTGTTCTCACAAAATTTGAATGGGTTACGAGAAAAAGTCCCTCACCGTGGATGTATCATTACTTCCAGAATCGTTATACGTGTGCCATCAAACCGTTATATTTGCGTCATTAATAAAATACCAAAGAAGCCTAAATGAAAAATTAAAATATTACGTGAAAATACCAAGCAGGCCAGCGAAGTGTTCCGGTAAGCTCGCCGGCGACGTGACCGCCAGCGCCATCTCGTAGGGAGAACGCTCACGCATGCGCCTTGTCTGCTGCGTATGTTCTTTGGAGCGCTAGCGTGCGGCGCTGTGCCGCGAGGCAGTCGCAAAGCGTCGTTCTTTCGCACAGAGAGATTAACTCATCCAAGAAAAACTTGTTTGATGCTCGGCATTGAATTTTACTTTGGCAGCTTTGCATACGTGAATACATATTTATGAAATAACGAGTTTATAACGGGGGTTATTTTACTTGCTACTTGAAACATGTTTCGTGCTACCCACTGCAGTATATATACAGTTTCTGTAGAGTGACGTAACAGCCGCGTGAAGTGTTGCAATGATGATTCCATCTTTCGGGTCTGAGACCTGATGAAACCCATCCCAACACCTTCTGAGCAACGCAAATAGTTATTATAGTTAAGTTGAAAGACAATGGGTTCTACGTTGGTGCTACGTTCTGACAGTAAAACCATCTGATGCGTTAGTTATTGGCTATTTCGTTCAGAATTGCATACTTTCAATCTGTAATCAGCCGTTTTAGATCTTTACTCTTCTAAGCGTGATCCATATCTTCCGCATATTTACTTAGCGTGGGTCCGTTGCATCTGGTATGTCTAGCATTTTTTGGATATTTTCATGCACGAATATTATGTTTTAAGGTTTATCAGTAAAAAACAAGTCAGCTGAATTATTTTTAATATTTTATGAAGTTAAAAAGAGTGTTTTTAATCCTGAATAATGTTGTTTGAATAAATTGTTATGTTAACTGAAATATAAGCTACCAGTATTATTTATCACAAACTGTTCACAAATTGGTGAATATGGTATTGACAAAGAACAAACCATTAAACAAAAAAGCATCACATTAATTTTTAGTTATTGCTATGGTCCTGGCACACTTACTTTGTGGACATGCAGCACACCGTCTTTATTTTTCTGTTCTTTGAAGCAGGACATAATGAAAACTTTTTCTTCTGAAGAGTTAGTGGTGTTACTATTGCTATTTTTGTTTTATGTTTGAGGAATAGTAGTCAACTTCTATATATCCAGGTAAAAAGGCTTCTGTAGAAGATATTCTGATCATAAAAGGCTAGAGCAACTCCATTGAAAGTTCCTTGATGTCAAGTCTCCTCTGTGCAAAAGCCCTTCGTGTTATGTGGGATGTGTTATGTAAGTAAAATAAGGTAGTTAGAGTGCATATGTCCCTTACGTTGCATCAGGGAACCATGGCGTCAACGTTTAGTTTGTCTTTTCCATACATAATTGCGCACTAGCTGATTCATAATAGCCAAACCACCCTTCGTTTGGTTATAAAAATTCGCTCTCAGGCTTTCGTTTCGCATGTTGTTCATCTGTAGCATTATCATGATGTGTGGTAGGAGGATTATGTACACACTTTTGCCTCTGGTGGAAAAACTGATGACTGTCATTTCTTTCATAAATGCAAATAGACTTACCTACTACTATTTGGCTTAATCTCTTTTGGAATGTCTCTTTTATTCATCCTTATTGTTTCCCAAACAGTTACGTTTTTACTCAAGAGATGTTCTATCAGTGGTACACTTGTACTACAAGAAGCGCCGCACATAAAAACGTTATTTTTCGGTGCTCATGCTTCGGCTTTTATTGGTGATAAAAAGGTAGTATCAAGTGTTTCGGACAGCCCTTGGGCTAGCTACCATTTGTACACCCAACAGAGGGATTGTCTTAGTATCACTACCGTACAGTACATGATCAAAGCATGAGTATTGCGCAGTTTCTCCTGCTTAGCCAAATGATAACAGGTGGACTGGTTCTTTTTGCATTTGTTGTGGTCTACGGTGCGCTTGGTGGGACTTATGAAGGCACCATTAGTTCATGGGCGGTTCCTCGTAAAAGCCCACAAAAGGCCCCCTTTTTTACTATATTTTCGCAGTCACTAGCAGACGAATACTCAGCCGATGATTCCAAGACAGCTGTGCACAGCAAATGGCTGAAATTTTTACGATATATTTCTAAGATTCCGACCTGGAACAACCTTGAAAATTTTCTTGATATCTTTTCCGTTCCGAGATACAGAAGTTCAAAGTTACCCTAATTATACATGTAAAATCGCATGTAAAATTCGGTGAGCGGTTATAAAGTGACGTAACATGGAAAAATTTGCTGTTAAGTGTCTCCGTTATCTGGCAACCCAATGTTGTAGTGCTGAAGCACAGGTTTCGCGTTGTTTCGGTTTCACATGCCCTGCTGTAGCAGCGAAAAGATGAGAACCATCGGAAAAGTGTTCCTGTCGGAGTACAAAAAAATGCGAATATGTTCCTATTTATGTGGAAGACTCTGACTCGAAAGTGATGTATGAGCTGCCTCATTCTACCTTACTCACGACATTTAAAAATTTTTCCCAAAAATTTTGGCATGCGAACATATTCGCGCTGTTTCCGTGCTGAGAGAGTAGCAGTGGCAAAGAGAAGGAAAAGTAATAAATACTGGAAGACAGCAGACAGTGATTCGAGCTAACAAAAGTGTGAAAGAGACAGTACCGGGGAAGGGGTGGGGGGGGGTGGGGGGAATAAAGTGGAAGTGGGTGACAGCCAGTGATAATGTGAGAGCATATGACATATGACAACGAGGAAGAGAGAGATAGTGACAGTGAGAAGACATAGCTGCAGTGGGAAGGAAGGAATGAGATGTTAGCGGTAAGAGAGAGAAAGAGCGAAACGTGACAATGAAAGGGGACAGGACGAAGGAGACTGACGCTGTGACACAGGAGACGATGACGGAGAGAGACAAAGTGAGTAATGACAACGATTTGCGCTCAATGATTGAGCGAGAAAGTGCAACTGGAGCGGATGGGTGGGTGAGTTACACGGAGGGCAGCAAGTGGAGTCTGAGGTAAATTGCATGTTAAAGAAAAGAAAAAGAAAAGGAAAGCGCGAATATGCTCGCGAGCCGGTTGGGAAAATTTTTAAACGTGCCGAGGAAGGTAGCTGGTATCACAATTTTGTCAGTGTTTTAAGTAAATTGTGTGTAGGCGTTTTAGTTCGCACTGGTGGTGAAGGGGGGGGGGGGGGGGGAGCTTTCTCTCCATTGCGTACTATACCGTTTGGAACAATACTTACACGTGTACAAACTCGAGGGATTGATCGAAGAGAGGATATGGAACAAAAAAGATCTGAATTTATGTCTGGAAATCCATGGTTTCCATGCTAGAGATTATTTATTCAGTGGTATTTTGTTGCAGAGAATGTGGTGTCATACGCACTGTACTATCTACACCTACATCAATGCTCCTCCGCAAGCCACCTGACGGTGTGTGGCGGAGGGTACCTTGAGTACCTCTATCGGTTCTCCCTTCTATTCCAGTCTCGTATTGTTCGTGGAAAGAAAGATTGTCTGTATGCCTCTGTGTGGGCTCTAATCCCTCTGATTTTATCCTCATGGTCTCTTCGCGAGATATACGTAGGAGGGAGCAATATACTGCTTGACTCTTCGAAGCCGGCCGCGGTGGTCTCGCGGTTGTAGGCGCTCAGTCCGGAATCGCGCGACTGCTACGGTCGCAGGTTCGAATCCTGCCTCGGACATGGATGTGTGTGATGTCCTTAGGTTAGTTATGTTTAAGTAGTTCTAAGTTCTAGGGGACTGATGACCATAGATGTTAAGTCCCATAGTGCTCAGAGCCATTTCAACCATTTGACTCTTTGAAGGTATGTTTTCGAAACTTCAACAAAAGCCTGTACCGAGCTACTGAGCGTCTCTCCTGCAGTCTTCCACTGGAGTTTATCTATCATCTCCGTAACGCTTTCGCGATTACTAAATGATCCTGTAACGAAGCGCGCTGCTCTCCGTTGGATCTTCTCTATCTCTTCTACCAACCTTATCTGGTACGGATCCCACACTGCTGAGCAGTATTCAAGCAGTGGGCGAACAAGCGTACTGTAACCTACTTCCTTTGCTTTCGGATTGCATTTCCTTAGCATTCTTCCAATGAATCTGTCTGGCATCTGCTTTACCGACGATCAACTTTGTATGATCATTCCATTTTAAATCACTCCAAATGCCTACTGCCAGATAATTTATGGAATTAACTGCTTCCAGTTGCTGACCTGCTATATTGTAGCTAAATGATAAAGGATCTTTCTTTCTATGTATTCGCAGCACATTACACTTTGTCTACATTGAGATTCAATTGCCATTCCCTGCACCATGCGTCAATTCGCTGCAGATCCTCCTGCATTTCAGTACAATTTTCCATTGTTACGACCTCTCGATATACTACAGCATCATCCGCAAAAAGCCTCAGTGAACTTCCGATATTATCCACAAGGTCATTTATGTATATTTTGAATAGCAACGGTCCTACGACACTCCACTGCGGCACACCTGAAATCACTCTTACTTCGGAAGACTTCTCTCCATTGAGAATTACATGCTGCGTTCTGTTATCTAGGAACTCTTCAATCCAGTCACAAAATTGGTCTGATAGTCCATATGCTCTTACTTTGTTCATTAAACGATTGTGGGGAACTGTTTCGAACGCCTTGCGGAAGTCAAGAAACACGGCATCTACCTGGGAACCCGTGTCTATGGCCCTCTGAGTCTCGTGGACGAATAGCGCGAGGTGGGTTTCACACGATCGTCTTTTTTGGAAACCCATGCTGATTCCTACAGAGTAGATTTCTGGTCTCCAGAAAAGTCATTTTACTCGAACATAATACGTGTTCCAAAATTCTACAACTGATCGACGGTAGAGATATAGGTCTACAGTTTTGCGCGTATGATCGACGTCCCTTCTTGAAAACGGGGATGACCTGTGCCCTTTTCCAATCGTTTGGAACGCTACGCTCTTCTAGAGACCTACGGTACATCGCTGCAAGAAGGGGGGCAAGTTCCTTCGCGTACTCTGTGTAAAATTGAACTGGTATCCCATCAGGTCCAGCGGCCTTTCCTCTTTTGAGCGATTTTAATTGTTTGTCTATACCTCTGTCGTCTATTTCGATATCTACCATTTTGCCATCTGTGCGACAATCTAGAGAAGGAACTACAGTGCAGTCTTCCTCTGTGAAACACTTTGGAAAAAGACATTTAGTATTTCGGTCTTAGTCTGTCATCCTCTGTTTCAGTACCATTTTTGTCACAGACTGTCTGGGCATTTTGTTTTGATCTACCTACCGCTTTGACATAAGGCCAAAATTTCTTAGGATATTCTGCCAAGTCAGAACATAGAACTTTACTTTCGAATTCATTGAACACCTCTCGCATAACCCTCCTCACACTACATTTCGCTTGGCGTAATTTTTGTTTGTCTGCAAGGCTTTGGCTATGTTTGTTTGCTGTGAAGTTCCCTTTGCTTTCGCAGTAGTTTTCTGACTCGGTTGTTGTATCACAGTGGCTCTTTTCCATCTCTTACGATCTTGCTTGGCACATACTCATCTAACGCATATTGTACGATGGTTTTGAACTTCGTCCACTGATCCTTAATACTATCTGTACTTGAGGCAAAACTTTCGTGTTGAGCCGTCAAGTACTCTGAGATCTGCTTTTTGTCACTTTTGCTAAACAGAAAAATCTTCCTACCTTTTTTTAATATTTCTATGCGGCCACTGTTACAGTACGCATGGTTTCCTCCTAGAGGGTGGTACTGTTCCTCATACGCCTGCCGTAGCGCCCTCTCCTGCCATAGTAATTGGTAGTGTTGTGTCCGATTCACTTCTTTTGCTGACTCACCTTGTAGTGGATGTGATACAGCGTTGTACGCAATGGTTCCGTTTTCGATTCGAGAGCTTGCCGACATGGCGTTTACTTACGGAAGGCAAATGGCAAAGGGCGGCGGACAGCAAGGTTGCACCAGGAGACCTAGCCCCGCCGACAACGACCACAGCATTCACTGTTTGTCTGTACAGTGACGTTTCAGGAAGCAGGAAATCATGAACGATGTATTGGAAATGTTCGGACATCAGACGTGGAGGAAAATGTGATGAACACTGCGGAAGGCGACCAGGCAGTTGTCCCACCAGTACAGGGTAAGCAAGACGACCGTGTTGACCATTCTCCATGGCAACTGTTACTACCCTTATCACTTATATCGTGTGCAGGGTTTGCTAGCGACAGACCTTCCACATCGGGAACAGTTTTGTCGCTGGTTTCTTCACCAGGCAACCACGATTCCGGGATTTGTGTTATTCACCCTATTCACAGAAGAAGTCACCTGTACGCAGAGTGGTACCTTCAGCTTTCATAAGTCATCTGTGGGATAGTACGCAGAACCCCCATGGTATGGTGACAGCGAATCATCAGCATCGGTGCAGCCGGAATATGTGGGCCGGGATAATTCGCGATCTTTATTTTGGGATCAGCCACGTCGCCTAACAGGGCGGAACTATCGGCTTTTCTTGCGGGCGACGTTGCCTCCCTTGTTGGAAGTAGTGCCGTTGATTTATACGTGGCTGCTACATGATGATGCTACACCTCATTTCGCCTTTTGCGTCCGGACGCATTTCACTCGTTTTTTTTTTCCTGGTCAATGGATCGGACGAGGGGGTCCATTTGCATAGCCTGCTCGTTCACCGGATCTCAACAAGCGCGATTTTTGGTTACGGGGCCACCTCAAAAGTATCGTGCATGCAGAGCCCATTCTAGATGTAGAGACACTGGAGCAGCGTATTCGTGCTGCCTTCGACTCTGTTCGGCCGGCCGAAGTGGCCGTGCGGTTAAAGGCGCTGCAGTCTGGAACCGCAAGACCGCTACGGTCGCAGGTTCGAATCCTGCCTCGGGCATGGATGTATGTGATGTCCTTAGGTTAGTTAGGTTTAACTAGTTCTAAGTTCTAGGGGACTAATGACCTCAGCAGTTGAGTCCCATAGTGCTCAGAGCCATTTTTTTTTGACTCTGTTCGGATGCAGCCTGGCCGATGTGAAAGTATGAGACATGGCTTCTACGGCGCGTACACCCATTCGTTAAGGCTCGTGGAAACCATTTTCAACACATACTGTAACTGTAGCTGCACGGTGCAGCTCGTATTATACCGCAGTCTCTGTAACAATGTGTCATTCAATAAATGGTCTCTTGCATGGAAACCATGTATTTTCGGACAAAAGTTCATTAGGCCTTTCTTTTCCGTATCCTCTCGTCGATCAATCCCTAGAGTTTGTACATGGTGGAAAAAATTACGCTGTATCTGTTTTACTGCTTATTGTCCAGAGGCAGTATTACCAACATCGCAACAACAACAACCACTACCTCTACCACCACACCGACCGAGGTGGCGCAGTGGCTAGCACACTGGACTCGCATTCGGGAGGACGACGGTTCAGTCCCGGGTCCGGCCATCCTCATTTAGGTTTTCCGTGATTTCCCCAAATCGCTTTAGGCAAATGCCGGGATGGATCCTGTGAATGGTCATGGCCGATTTCCTTCCCCTTTCTTTTTCTTTCTTTTGCTTGTGCCGTTTTTCCCGCGGATACGCAGGGTCGGCATGGTTAATAGGATGTGGCAATGTTAATTGAAGGGTTGGCCGGATTTCCTTCCTGCCGCCACCCCGTACCCCCCAGGAAGGAATGAGTGTACCCCAACTGTGTGCGACCAGTGGAATCCATGGAATGGTGAGAAAGTGTTCAGATGTCTGCGAGTCGCGTAACTGAGGCGGGACGTGGGGACCAGCCCGGTATTCACCTAGGGGGATGTGGAAAACCGCCTAAAAACCACATCCAAGCTGGCCGGCACACCGGCCCTCGTCGTTACTCCGCCGGGCGGATTCGATCCGGGGCCGGCGCGCCTACCCGAGTCCACAAAGCAGCGCGTCAGCGCGCTTTTTTTTTTCTTTTTAATCTCATTTTGTTCGTTTTCGTTCGTTGTATTTGCTCGGTGCGGACGTCGCGAGACACCCGTCTATGTTCGTTGTTGCTCGATTAACTCTT
This sequence comes from Schistocerca serialis cubense, assembly GCF_023864345.2. Taxonomy (NCBI): domain Eukaryota; kingdom Metazoa; phylum Arthropoda; class Insecta; order Orthoptera; family Acrididae; genus Schistocerca; species Schistocerca serialis. The sequence continues at coordinate 18,524,637 of NC_064641.1, forward strand.
TTTTTTTTTTTTTTATTACAGAGGGCAGCTAACCCTCTGACCGAACACGCTGACCTACCGTGCCGGCTCGCGCTCGGCTAACCTGGCGGGTCGGCCGATTTCCTTCCCCATCCTTCCCTTCTCCGTCTCTAATGACCTCGTTGTGGATAGGTTGTTAAACACTAATCTTCTCCTCCACCACTACTTCTACCACTAATACTACTACTACTACTAGTAGTACTACTATTTTAGTTTTCTCCCAAACAGCTGCATGGTGCTGCCTGAGGAACAGCTTCATGGTTTTCACCCGAAGCAGTACTTACAGCTGAAAAGAAATGGTCGTCTCAGCTACAGTTCAGTAACAATTGACTGAAAAGTATACTCTCTTGTTTCGTGCTCCTTTTTTATGTAGATTCCGACTTTCTATGCGGACAGTATCGTGTCATATTTCTCACTCAGAAGGTTATCACATTTGTAGAGAAGCTGAGGCGATCCACATAATAGCGATAGTTCTCATTCATGATCCCTGAACATGCAATTAATCAACTAGTTAACTGTACTTTCACCAATTATTGTCTTTTAGATAATACGTATTTCGTTTTGTGTAGACCTTCATAGTTACAGCAATTTTAAACTCGAACTCTGATGAACTGATTATTCGAAGTATCCAGTTTCTCTCGCACTTGTACGTAAGATTTCTTAGCTTAAGCCGACGATAACTGTGAGAGGCAAGTCTTACCCTGTCTCGAGGAATCTTATAAAGTTGCGCCGTTTTTCGTTGCCGGCTTGCAGGGAGTTGCCTGTTACAGAGTTTCGCAGCGCGCGCAAGAAAGTTGTCCCTGGAAAGAGACGGCGGCGGCATAGTTAGACGAGGGCAGGTCCCGCGCGGCGCGCAGCCTCTGTCGCCCTCCAATTAGTCGCGGGCTGTCGTGAAAGCGCGGCGCGCCACTCGCTTCCGCCCCGGAGACCGTTCCTCGCCCGATTCCCTAAACACCGCCACACCTGCACGCAGCTCCGCCGAACACACAGTGCCGCCGGCGGTTGGAGCCCGGCCTTGGAGGACCAAGAGCAAGAGTCACTTTTAGTCGCAGCGCTGATACACTGTCTGATCAAAAATATCCGGACATCTCTATGTAATGCCAAACTGATCACCAGAGGTCGCGGGAGGAGTACCTGTCAGTATAAACGGAGGCAGGGAGCATTATGTTGCCGCGCGGAGTGGCCGAGCGGTTTGGGGCGCCATGTACGGATTGCGCGGCTCCTCCCGCCGGAGGTTCGAGTCCTCCCTCGAGCAAAGGTGTATGTGTTGTTATTAGCGTAACTTACACTAATGGCCATTAAAATTGCTACACCACCAAGGTGACGTGCTAGAGACGCGAAATTTAACCGACAGGAAGAAGATGCTGTGATATGCAAATGATTAGCTTTTCAGAGCATTCACACAACGTAGGCGCCGGTGGCGACACCTACAACGTGCTGACATGAGGATGGTTTGCAACCGATTTCTCATACACAAACAGCAGTTGACCGGCGTTACCTGGTGAAACGTTGTTGTGATGCCTCGTGTAAAGAGGGGAAATGCGTACCATCACGTTTCCGACTTCGGTAGAAGTCGGATTGTAGTCTATCACCAAAGTGTGCCGGCAAGGATCAATCTGTTGCCCCATCTTTTGGGATATCGCCTTTGAACCCCTCCTACATCAACTGGATAGGGATAACCGTGCGAACACGGCGATAGCATCCGCCGGTGACCTTCTGTTGGTGGTCTCTGCGGACTCAAGAGCGCAACTCGAACGCCGGTCAACACAGCTACTCACAAGCATCGGTCAGTGGTGCCAGCGTTATAAACTTCAGATGGCTGTACACAAAAGTTTATACAGGGTGTAAATTTTAAGTTGACAAATCAGAATAACTGGAAAAATAAGCTTTACACGAAAAAAATGTGTAGAATCTGAAGTTAATTATTTTCGAGGGGTACATCTGCTGGTGCTAAAATTAGCCCGCTACCCCAGCCTCCTGGGGGTGGGGCGGGAGGCAACTTCAAAATTTCAAATGGGAACCCCCCGTTTTTTATTCCAGAATCAGATTCTCTGTACACTTTGTCTTAAACATTTCTTTTGATTCTTGGTAGTTCAAGACAATCCATGTTCTCATTTTTGCTTGCGAAATCGTTATGGATAAATAAAAGATACTTATTCACTTCGTAAATTTTGATTCGCTAAAACTAAAAAATAATCAACAATAAAACGAAACCAATCGTTCCTTTTCAGGACCACGAAATCTTAAAGGGGAATACGTTGATCTTTAGTTAGCAAGTGGGTTAGTCTTTTCCTCAGCCTTTTACTTTGTTTACTCTGAGTTAAAGAGTTTACTCGTTAGTAAGTAGGATGTTTGGTTAGTTAGTTAGCTAGTCAGATGATTCGTTTGTTAATTAAAAGTTCTGTGGCCTCATGACCACGAAACAAACAAAACTTATCCGAATATGCGGAAAAATTAATATTTGGGTCAACATCTGTAAAACTCAAATTCCTCTCTCTCAAAGCCCATCCTATGGGGTGAGAGGGAGAGTTTGTTTCAGCGAATCAAAATTTGCCAAGTAAATAAGTATTTTTTATTTATCCGTAACCATTTTCCAAGCAAAATTGAGAACATGGATTTTCTTGAATTACAGTGCCAACTACCAAGAATCAAAACAAATGTTTAAGACAAAATGTACGTAGTATTGTACGTAGAATCTGATTCTGCAATAAAAAATAGGGATTCTCATTTGAAATTTTAAAGTTGCCTCCCGCCCCACACCTAGGGGGCTGGAGTGGTGGGCCAATTTTACCACCAGCAGATGTTCCCCACGAAAGTAATCAACTTTGGATTCTACACATTTCTTCGTGTGAAGCGTATTTTTAGAGTTATTCTGGTTTGTCAACTTAAAATTTACACCCTGTATACTACTCAAAGGAACACTACAAAATAATCAAACCCTAATACTACACGACATTAGCACACGCAGACAACGGAAAACACGATATCTTGGTGTGCAACTGGACAAACGACTGTCCTCTGACGAACACATCAGAACAACGATTGACAGGGCGCCCACGATCATGCACAAGTTGGCCAGACTCAACACAACACACTTCAGGGTACCATTACACACACTGAGAACTTACCACTGTGCGCTCTTCGAGTCTGTGGTCTGTTTTGCAGCCACTGCTTGGGCCCACCGAGTACGTCTGGTGACGAATCGGAACATCGTGCGGCGTGGGCAGAGAAGTGCTCTGGTAGGGCTGCCAGGAGCAGTCGATACCACGTCAGTGGAATCCCTCTGCGTTGTGCTTGGAACCTTACCTATCGACATAATCATTCGATTTCGGGCCGCAATATACTGGCTGAGGAAGGGGAGACAGGAGAAGGTAATCGAATTACCGGACAGGACATTACCGAGAAGCGACAACTCGTTAAATGGCAGGTGGATGCCTGGCAAAGGGAATGGGAGTTGAGCGGTAAGGGTCGCAGGGTATATCAGTTCCTCCCGGGCATCAGGGAACGTCTGAGACTGAGCCGTATCGATCGCAGTCGTGGAACTGTTCACTTTCTGACAGGTCACGGCCCTTACCCTGCTCACTCACACCGCGTAGGCCGCAGCCAGAGCCAGAGTGCTGCTCGCACATGTGGGGAACATGGATGCGCAGAACACATACTTTTTCACTGTCGCCGATACAGAGCAACACACCAGACATAAACGCAGTAAAGTGACGTGATACAGGCAATAAGAGACAAAGACGACTGGGAGATAGTAAATAAAATTGCAGACACGGCCGTATAACAGAACACTGCAACACACACGAAGCACGTAAGACAGCAGTTCCACTTTGTACACCAGTACAGACAGCAGCACCGAAATACACACTCACGCAAAGAGCGAACACTTTCACCAACACGTACCACAGACAACCTTACAAAACATCTGAAATAATTAAACTGTATCAGAATAAACGCAATCAACCCTGTCAACCTGTTCTAGCTTAAATATAAACAGGAGGCATATCTATCCCGCCGTCATTATACCGCTGTTGGGATGTAACATTCGTAACTGAACACTTAGTGTATAAGCAACATAAGAGGTAAAATTCGAGACACACAATATAGGAACTCAAGGTTAATTCATAACCGCACCAAATAACATACGTTACACACACACCACTGTGCTTTCCACAATGACATAATAGTTATAGTGTTTTTGTAAATAGTGTTTAGAATTATTAATTCGTAAATTAAAACTGTAGCGAACCAGGACTGCAAGGCTCGAAGTAGATCCGAGCCTTTCAGACAGGCTGGCTCAGGTAGAGTAGCATATATCTCTCTCTCTCTCTCTCTCTCTCTCTCTCTCTCTCTCTCTCTCTCTCTCTCACTATCCAAGTCTTTCCTATCATCATAGCTTCTTAAAATTTCTTGTGTTTTTTCTTTCAATTTCTGATGTATTTTTAATTCATTATTACTTCCAATGTAATTGCTGAAAACAATAATTGCTGTTTGTGATATGGAATATGTTTTGTAATCTACCTGAAAAGCTGTAAAATGAACGACCTGTTATAAAATGTAAGGCAACAGGTTTCTAAATGAGCAATAAATCGAATCAAATCAATCCTCATGTGCTACTTCTCATGCGACAATACCGTGGTACCATTTTTCAACGGGTCAGTGTTCGTCCACAGGTGGCACTTGGGTCTGTGATCTGTCTGCGTGATGTTGAGGTACTCTCGTGCCCATCAAGACCCCCAAATCTCCCCGTGACAGAACAGAATGTCAAGTCAAACACCTTCCAGCCGTCTAATTTCCAACCTTGTTTTGTTTGGCTAGCAGTTTCGGCGATTTACTGCGCCATCTTCAGGCCCCTGACCGACGTGTAGTAAGATTTCACCTCGGTTTTTGGTCAAAATAGGGGCCAGCATTGGAACACTGGTATCTGTAGATACGAGACATGTCTGGGACCACCTCGGATGTAAACTCCGTCCTAGTCCCAGAATCCACGATATCGAGGACCATTTACGACAGTTGTGGCTCACGTTGCCTCAGGAGAGGGTAGAACGGCTTTATCACTCTGGCTCTGAGCACTATCGGACTTAACATCTACGGTCATCAGTCCCCTAGAACTTAGAACTACTTAAACCTAACTAACCTAAGGACATCACAAAACACCCAGTAATCACGAGGCAGGGAAAATCCCTGACCCCACTGGGAATCGAACCCGGGAACCCGGGCGTTGGAAGCGAGAACGCTACCGCACGACCACGAGCTGCGGACGGCTTTATCACTCTTCTCAATCGAATCAGACTAGACCACATGGTCTGCAGCGTCATACTGATAAGTGACGAGAGAGAGAGAGAGGGAGAAGTCACGGCGCGTGGCACTGCAGGTCTTAACGAGTGCCAGCACCCGTCTCTGGTGAGGAGCGAGTAACTACGAGGTTCATTCAAGTTCTAAGGCCTCCGATTTTTTTCTCCGGACTGGAAAGAGATAGAAACATGTGCATTGTTTTAAAATGAGGCCGCGTTCATTGTCAATACGTCCCAGAGATGGCAGCACCGTACGGCAGATGGAATTTTACCGCCAGCGGCGAGAATGAGAACTGTTTTAAATACTTAAAATGGCGACGTTTTCCTTACTTGAACAGCGTGCAATCATTCGTTTTCTGAATTTGCGTGGTGTGAAACCAATTGAAATTCGTCAACAGTTGAAGGAGACATGTGGTGACGGAGTTATGGATGTGTCGAAAGTGCGTTCGTGGGTGCGACAGTTAAATGAAGGCAGAACATCGTGTGACAACAAACCGAAACAACCTCGGGCTCGCACAAGCCGGTCTGACGACACGATCGAGAAAGTGGAGAGAATTGTTTTGGGGGATCGCTGAATGACTGTTGAACAGATCGCCTCCAGAGTTGGCATTTCTGTGGGTTCTGTGCACACAATCCTGCATGACGATCAGAAAATGCGAAAAGTGTCATCCAGGTGGGTGCCACGAATGCTGACAGACGACCACACGGCTGCCCGTGTGGCATGTTGCCGAGCAATGTTGACGCGCAACGACAGCACGAATGGGACTTTCTTTTCGTCGGTTGTGACAATGGATGAGACGTGGATGCCATTTTTCAATCCAGACACAAAGCGCCAGTCAGCTCAATGGAAGCACACAGATTCACCGCCACCAAAAAAATTTCGGGTAACTGCCAGTGCTGAAAAAATGATGGTGTCCACGTTCTGGGACTGCGAGGGCGTAATCCTTACCCATTGCGTTCAAATGGGCACTACGGTAACAGGTGCATCCTACGAAAATTTTTTGAAGAACAAATTCCTTCCTGCACTGCAACAAAAACGTCAGGGAAGGGCTGCGCGTGTGGTGTTTCACCAAGACAACGCACCCGCACATCCAGCTAAGGTTACGCAACAGTTTCTTTGTGATAACAACTTTGAAGTGATTCCTCATGCTCCCTACTCACCTGACCTGGCTCATAGTGACAAACAATGAAAGACACTCTCCGTGGCCGCACATTCACCAGCAGTGCTGCTATTGCCTCAGCGATTTTCCAATGGTCAAAATAGACTCCTAAAGAAGCCATCGCCTCTGCCATGGAATCATGGCGTCAGTGTTGTGAAAAATGTGTACGTCTGCAGGGCGATTACGTAGAGAAGTAACGCCAGTTTCATCGATTTCGGGTGAGTAGTTAATTAGAAAAAAAATCGGAGGCCTTAGAACTTGAATGCACCTCGTATTTCAGAGAAGTTTAGTAATTCTTGTCTGCGTGTCTAAATTCGTGCATATTCTCGATGGCACATGACAAAATTGTGACCTTTAGTGGGTACCTTGTCAGTTAAATATTGATTTCCCGTGGGCCCTGCAAGGAGCCGAGTATTCCCGAAGTTTGTCGGACAAGCCGACTAGTGTGGCGTCACAAGTTCGTCGCAGGGACCGTATATCTCGTTGGCCCGGATAAGTGAGCTCATACTGCCAAGTCCATTATAAAGTTGGCTGGATTTTGTAATCACTGATGAATATGACACACCCTACAAGCCGCAAAGTTTCATTTCGTTTTCACTTCCTCTTCTGGGTGCTTCCCTGTTTCTCTGTTAGTTAGTGTATATTGTCTCGTTTGCATATTACGACTCGTTTATCCTGGCACCTTGTAAAATCTAATCATCTGCACAGAGCAGGGCAACGGCCTTGCCACAGTGGATACACCGGTTCCCGTGAGATCACCGAAGTTAAGCGCTGTCGGGCGTGGTTGGCACTTGGATGGGTGACCATCCAGGCCGCCATGTGCTGTTGCCATTTTTCGGAGTGCACTCAGCCTCGTGATGCCAATTGAGGAGCTACTCGACCGAATAGTGGCTGCTCCGGTCAAGAATACCATCATAACGACCGGGAGAGCGGTGTGCTGACCCCACGCCCCTCCTATCCGAATCCCCCTCTGAGGACGACACGGCGGTCGGATGGGCCCTATGAGCCACTTGTGGCCTGTAGACGGAGTATGCACAGAGCAGTTTTTCTGTTGTCTTACTAACTGCAACATTCAGTTCGGTGCTACAAAAACTGCGAATTGTGTATTTTCATATTGTTCATAATATTGCAGAAATTGCCGCCTGTCCACTGGAATATTTTTTTGTATGCAATCTGCTGTTTCTTCGTTTAGATTAAATTGTTGAATTCCTCCCACCTCAGAACTGCCTCTCTCCTGGCGTCTTCTTGCTGGACTTTAACATTTTACTTGCACGTTCGGTAATATTTTCCATCAATACTGTCGCTCTTTCCTCCTCCTCCTCCTCCTCCTCCTCCAGATTGTCAGTAAACTTAATATCGTAAACCGCAAACGGTGTCAATTTCCCGCAAAAGCGTTTTCAGGGATCACACTCGGTGCTTGAACTGCGAGATAACCTCGCGCACTGCTGTGGCTTGGAACGTGGCTCTAAAGTCACGTGACAAATTTAGTTCCCGTTACTGCCTGTCCTTAGTTCGTTTTGTGGAGTAATAACAGTTATTGTGATGGAGATTGATTTTGTGCACGGTTACCTGTCTATCCATTGTTACAATGTGATAGTCGACGTCGAACTGTCAGTCAGTCATAATGCCACGGCAGTATCCAAGTAATAACGGTACGAAAAAAACAGTTCTGTGGCTGCGAAACTTCGTTCATTCTGTCCCCACGATCTGGCCACAATTAATTTCTTTGACATCGCGCGTCTTGTCAATTGTATTCGACTCTCACACCGACGGTCAGTACGTGCTGTGACGACACTCTAGCCACGCGATATGCTGAACTATTCAATTCACTGTGGTTACCAGAGCGCTCTGCTTCCAACACAGCTATCACTAATAGAACTGTTTACGTATCTGCCAGATGTAGAAGTATGAAACTGGAGTTTCCCCCGTAGACTGTGCTAGCCGCCAGTTTGGGGCCCCTGAGACCGCGTCCGCAGCGCCATCTGCATCCTGTAACGGCTGACGACGAATGTCAACACACAGTAATCAAAGTTCCATACATCGGTATCTGCTTCAAACCCGTAAACACGTAGAGTTTTGTGCCTGCGCACTACGACTTGCGGACAGCATTGGTTTTCTGTTATCATCTGGAGAAAACTGCTGCAGAATTGCATCGAACGCTTGTCGAAGCTTTCGGCGAACACGCTCTTGGGAAAACACTGTTTCGAGTGGTCAAAAAAATTTCAAAAGTGTTGATTTTGACGCGAGAAACGACGAGCGTGGAAAACATCGAAAAAGTTCGAAGACAACGAATTGCAGGCCTTATTGGATGAAGATGGTGCTCACTCAATAGGAACTCACGTAACAATTGAATGTGACACAGGAAGCCGTTTATCTTCGGCTGAAAGCTATGGGAAAGGTGCAGAAAAGGGGAAAATGGGTTCCGCATGAACTGAAAAAAAGATAGCAAGCAAATAGAAAGACCAGTTTTGAAATGCTCAAAAATGGCTCTTAGCACTATGGGACTTAACTTCTGAGGTCATCAGTCCCCTAGAACTTAGAACTACTTAAACCTAACTAACCTAAGGACATCACACACGTCCATGCCCGAGGCAGGATTCGAACCTGCGACCGTAGCAGTCGCGCGGTTCCGGACTGAAGCGCCTAGAACCGGTCGGCCACTTCGTCCGGCGTTGTGAAGTGCTGTCGCCAGATACAAAAGAAAGTCGTTTCTCCATCGAATAGTGACAGATGATAAAAATGAATATATTTAGACAAGCCTAAGCGTCGTAAATCGTGGGTGAATCCAGGCAAACCATCGACATCCACTGCAAGACCAAATCGCTTTGGAAAGATGACGATGCTCAATATTTGTTGGGATCAGAAGGCTGTCATCTATTATGAGCTGCTAAAACCCGTTGAAACCGTTAACAATGATCGCTACCAACAGCAAATGATCGATTTAAATCAAGCATTACGTGAAAAACGACCGGAATATGGAAAAAGGCAACAGTCATAATGGTCCAAATGGCTCTGAGCACTATGGGACTTCTGAGGTCATCAGTCGTTTAGAACTTAGAATCACTTAAACCTAACTAACCTACGGACATCACACACGTCCACGCCCGAGGCAGGATTCGAACCTGCGACTGTAGTGGTCGCGCAGACCCAGACTGTAGCGCCTAGAACCGCTCGGCCACCCCGGCCGGCGCAACAGTCATATTGCTTCATGATAATGTCCCATCACACACAGAAAAAGGCGTCAGGGAAATGATCGAGGCGTTCACTTAGGAAATACACTACTGGCCATTAAAATTGCTGCACCACAAAGATGACGTGCTACAGACGCGAAATTTAACCGACAGGAAGAAGATGCTGTGATATGCGAATGATTAGCTTTTCAGAGTATTCACACAAGTTTGGCGCCGGTGTCGACACCTACAACGTGCTGACATGAGGAAAGTTTCCAACCGATTTCTCATACACAAACAGCAGTTGACCGGCGTCGCCTGGTGAAACGTTGTTGTGATGCCTCGTGTAACGGGGAGAAATGCGTACCATCACGTTTCCGACTTCGGTAAAAGTCGGATTGTAGCCTATCGCGCTATTGCTGCTCGCTTTGGTCGAGATCCAATGACTGTTAGCAGAATATGGAATCAGTGGGTTCAGGAAGGTTATACGGAACGCCGTGGTGGATCCTAACGGCCTCGTATCACTAGCAGTCGAGATGACGGGTATCTTATCCGCATGGCTGTAACGGATCGTGGAGCCACGTCTCGATCCCTGAGTCAAGAGACGGGGACGTTTGAAAGACAACAACCATATGCACGAACAGTTCGACGACGTTTGCAGCAGCATGGACGATCAGCTCGGAGACCATGGCTGCGGTTACCCTTGACGCTGCATCGCAGACAGGAGCGCCTGCGATGGTGTACTCAACGACGAACCTGGGTGCACGAATGGCAAAACGTCATTTTTTCGGATGAATCCAGGTTCTGTTTACAGCATCATGATGGTCGCATCCGTGTTTGGCGACATCGCGGTCAAGGCACATTGGAATCCTGTATTCGTCATCGCCATACTGGCGTATCACCGGGCGTGAGGTATGGGGTGCCATTGGTTACACGACTCGGTCACCTCTTGTTCGCACTGACGGCACTCTTTAAAGTGGGCGTTACATTTCAGATGTGTTACGACCCGTGGCTCTACCCTTCATTCGATCCCTGCGAAACCCTACATTTCAACAGGATAATGCACGACCGCATGTTGCAGGTCCTGTACGGGCCTTTCTGGACACAGAAAATGTTCGACTGCTGCCCTGGCCAGCACATTCTCCAGATCTCTCACCAACTAAAAACGTCTGGTCAATGGTGGCCGAGCAACTGGCTCGTCACAATATGCCAGTCACTACTCTTGATGAACTGTGGTTTCGTGTTGAAGCTGCATGGGCAGCTGTACCTGTACACGCCATCCAAGCTCTGTTTGACTCAATGCCCAGGCGTATCGAGGCCGTTATTACGGCCAGAGGTGGTTGTCCTGGGTACTTATTTCTCAGGATGTATGCACCCAAATTGCGTGAAAATGTAATCACATGTCAGTTCTAGCATAATATATTTGTCCAATGAATACCCGTTTATCATCTGCATTTCTTCTTGGTGTAGCAACTTTAATGGCCAGCAGTGTACTAGAATATGCGGCTTATTCTCCAGACTTGGCTCCGTCCGATTATCATCTGCTTGCATCACTGGGACATGCTGTCGCTGAACAACGCCTCAGTTTGTATGAAAATGTGCGGAAAATGGCTCGCTGATGGGTTAGCTTCAGAAGAAGAACTGTTTTCTTTGGCGTGGCATTCATAGCCTGTCGAAGAGGTGGGAGAAATATATAAATAGCAGTGGAGACTATTTTGAATAAAATATTGTTTATTAGTTTCAAACAAGAGACGTGTAATTATTGCAACCAAATTCCGGTTTCATACGTGTACACCTGGTATATGTTGACCAAAAACTCATCTGTAGAAATCAAGAGGGTTCCGAAAACAACGACCCTGCTGAAACCCGGCTCGCTCTGTTTGTGGGCGAGATACAGGAGATAGTAAATACTGACGCCCAAATTGATGCCGTGTTCCTTGACTTCCAGAAAGCGTTTGATGCAGTTCCGCGGTGCCGTCTAGTGAACAACAATACGAGTGTACGAAACATCGGACAGACTGTGTTACTGTATCGAACAGTTTGTAGCAAAGAGAAAGCGACGTGTCATTCTCCCACGTCTAGAGAGTGACGCAGGTCCATTACTGTGGAAAATATGTATAAATTACCTGATGCATAAGACAACAAATGTAATGTATTGCGCCTAAATAGCCACAACCACCCACTATTGTATTATTACACAATAGCTGCTAACAAACAGTGAAAGAGGTCGCGTCCATATGTAGGAAGTGATCTAAAGAGGAACGACAACATAAAACTAACAACAGGTGAGGCATATGCAAGAGATTCCTTGGAAGCATCCTTAGTAAACACAATCAGCTCATAATATCGTAGCTTACAAAACACTCGTTCGACCAGTACTTAAGTATTGCTCGTCAGAGTGGGATCCGTACCAGATAGGACTGACAGAGGAAATAGAAAAGATCCAAAGAAGAGCGGCGCGTTTCGTTACCGTTTCATTTAGCAAGCATGAAAGCGTCACAGATGCTAACTACAGTGGCAGAGATGCGTTCTGCATCGTGGTGTGGTTTATTGCTAAAGTACCAAGAGCATAATTGGTTACTCCTGCGTGTATCTTGCAGAATATAGATATATATGTTGCAAAGCTTTCTCTCTATTGCTGAGAAAAGAGCTGGTGCAGCTTAAACGCACAGGGAGTAAAACTGCTTAGCAAGGCGAACCATATGCCCAGCAGCAGCCGGTCGCATGACTAATTACAGACAGGCACGCTCCAGTTATACTAGCGCGCGTTACTACGACAGTCGAAGCTTGCTATTCAGGAAATTAAATTTGTTGGTGATAAGGAGAAAGCAGGGATAGTACAGACGGAAAGACGATGGAGCTTACAAGCAAAATGTAAAAACTGAGCAAGTCGTGGTGTGCAGATTACAGCAAGAGGGACGCGGAGTTGAGATGAAAGGAACAGAAGTACGTATTTATCTCGAAGGAGAAGCACGGAAGTGAAAACCATACACATGCCTTAGCGATGTGGATAAATGAGTTATTTGGCAGCAATTTGTGCGATATTGTGAACAATACAAGGAAACATCAACCTTGCAGAACTTCATAGCTTACGTCGTACTGGACTTCAAAGAAAGCAAAACGAACTCAGGGTTACTGTTGGAGATAGCAGTCGGAGAACGGACTGAATGGTGATGTGGTTTAAAATGCCCGACATCTTACCTAAACTCGTCGATCCTACTTACCTTTCTTTCAGAATATGCCGCCTAGATTAATTCACTTATCTCTTAAAATGTTTGCATCCTGCGAAATAACACAATATAGTGTGTGAGATCGCAGGCTCTAGCATGCTGAGATTTATGGAGTCAATCCCACAGCAAAATGTTTTCTTCTCTCTTTTTTTTTCTTCTTTCTCTATTTCCGTGGCTGGTTTCGGCGGAGGTTCGAGTCCTCCCTCGGGTGTGTGTGTGTGTGTGTGTGTGTGTGTGTGTGTGTGTGTGTGTGTGTGTGTGTGTGTGTCCGTCCTTAGGATAATTTAGGTTAAATAGTGTGTAAGCTTAGGGACTAATGACCTTAGCAGTAAGTCCCATAAGATTCCACACACATTTGAACATTTTTTTTCTCTATTTTCACTTTGGACGGCAGTTGATAATCGCCTTCATACAAACATACATCTCAAAGAGATAAAATAAGTTGATTAATCAATACGTAGCGGCGCATACAACGTTTTATTATGTTACAATTTACTGTAATTCTTAGAGTGATAGTCACACACAAATATCAGTAAGAAATATTTCTCGTACCGTGAACATTATATCAAGGGTATTTTGTCACTGCGGCATTTAATTTTCAATAAACTTAAGGGAAAACTAACATCATGAACAGTCTACGGTATTGGTTTCCCTTATTACTTTGCAGACATAAAACCAGCTGCTACTTTAAATTCGGCGGTATTCATCCTTACTTTCGGTCGTATACACCCGCCGATAAACTTTGACACCAACAAAAATAGATTGTTGTTCGACTAGTGTCGAATCTATGACGTATAGCGCTTCTGTTTGACACTGTGAACACTCCACTATCTTACCATTGTTGATACTGTTGCTGTTGTAATGGTTAGTAGGCAAACTGACATCGTCCGGTTATCTGGTCTGACGCTCCTGCACGAAGGTCGACCAGCGTGAACGATTGTGCTCCGCCACTTCAGGTAAATCACCGTTCAGTAAGGAAAAAAATGTTCTCTCTACGCTGTCTATTGTTGTCTTGAACGATCGAGATGACACAATGTAAAGAACGCAAACTGCATTACATTTTCACGAAAATATCAGACTTAAGAATTGAAATGGACAGTAGCTTGTTTAGAGGTATCGTGGATTCATACATACTGTTCTGCGAACAAAGTGATATCGTCTGAATAATATTGATGTAGACACGTACTATGTTGCTGTGCTACACTTGCGAGAGTACCGGTGTCTACGCCATTATCTTCCCTTCACGTTTCTCGAGCGTAAAACCGACGGTGTACCACACTGGCCAGGTAACCAGTTCGAAATGCCAGCAAGTAAAATACAAACTCTCGTTTGTTAACACGCGTTGTTAGTCCGCCTCAGTTCCGTTGATGCGTTGGCCAGTTTCGAGCAGCCAGCGCGAGAGCTAACAGCGGTGTTGTTTGTACTGTGCAATCACGTTTGCAACACCCAAATAACGCTTGAACAACCGTTAGAACGCGAAGGTTTACATTTACGAGGTGCGACAATAAAGTAATGAGACTGATTTTCTTTGCAAGATGTGGCAACCCTGAAGGCCTGTGTAGGCACAGTACCTTTGACCTTGGTATATAAGCTGATTCTAGTCCAAGCGGCACATCGATGCAGCTGCTCAGTCGCGAGTTGTACTCTAATACGTTAACACGTGTTTGTGTCTCTCGTCACGGAAATGGAACAGCATAATATTGCGCAACTGTGTGCCATTTCTTTTTGCGTTAAATTGGGTGAAAACGCGACAACGACTTACGGTAAGCTTCAGAAGGTTTTTGGAGAGGAGGTTAGGAGCTAAAGTTTTTCGTTGGCATATAATGTTTAGTGAAGGCAGAACGAATGTTGAAGATCGCAATGGACGACCATCAACCTCACGAACGGATGTCACCTTGGCCAGGGTGCGTCAACTCGTACGATCTGATCGAAGATTATCCGTGAAAATGATTGCAGAAGAACTGAACATCAATCGAGTAACGGTTCGTCTAATAATAATTGAAGATCTTGGCAAGAGAGAGATTTGTGCAAAAATGGTCCCCAGAAATCTCGCACCACAACAGCGAGAAACACGGAAAAATGTGGCAGCCGATCTGTTTGAGCAAACGGAAACCAGTCCAGAATTATTGAGCCGTGTTATCACTGGTGATGAGAGTTGGTTTTTTCAGTACGATCCAGAGACAAAACGCCAAAGTCCGCAATGGTGCTCAAAGGGATCACCCAGACCGAAAAAAGCTCGCATGTCAAAGTCAAAAGTGAAATGCATGCTTGTGTGCTTCTTTGATTCCAAGGGAATTGTTCATAAAGAGTGGGTGCCTCCCGGACAAACAGTTAACCAATTGTACTGCAAAGAAATTTTAGAAAGACGTCGTAAAAAGAGTTCTTCGTGTCCATGCCAACAACGCTGGTAATTGGATTCTGGATCACGATAATGCGACATCCCATACTGTTCTGTCAGTACAGCAATTTCAGTACTACCACAGCCACCTTATTCACCAGATATCGCTCCGTGCGACTTTTTTCTATTTCCAAGACTCAAAACGGCGGTCAAGGGACACCATTTTCAAACAACAAAAGATGTCCAAAAAGCTGTGACGAGGGTCTTGGAGGATATTACGGAAGATGAGTTCCAGAAATGTTACCATCAATGGCAGAAGCGCTGGAAAAAGTGTGTACAGTCAGAAGGAAACTACTTTGAACAAGATAACACTAAACTTGACACGAAGAGCTGCTAGCATGAGTTTCTTAGAAGTAAATACCTTAGGGGTTGCGAAGCAACTCAAATCGCTTGATACGGGCAAGTCTTCAGGTCCAGATTGTGTACCGATTAGGTTCCTTTCAGATTACGCTGATACAATAGCTCCCTACTTCGCAATCATATACAACCGCTCGCTCGCCGATAGATCTGTACATACAAATTGGAAAATTGCGCAGGTCGCACCAGTGTTTAAGAAGGCTAGTAGTAGTAATCCATCGAATTACAGACCTATATCATTGACGTCGGTTTGCAGTAGGGTTTTGGAGCATATACTGTATTCCAACATTATGAATCACCTCGAAGGGAACGATCTATGGATACGTAATCAGCATGGTTTCAGGAAACATCGTTCTTGTGCAACGCAGCTAGCTCTTTATTCGCACGAAGTAATGGCCGCTATCGACAGGGGATCTCAAGTTGATTCCGTATTTCTAGATTTCCGGAAAGCTTTTGACACCGTTCCTCACAAGCGACTTCTAATCAAGCTGCGGGCCTATGGGGTATCGTCTCAGTTGTGCGACTGGATTCGTGATTTCCTGTCAGGAAGGTCGCAGTTCGTAGTAATAGACGGCAAATCATCGAGTAAAACTGAAGTGATATCGGGTGTTCCCCAGGGAAGCGTCCTGGGATCTCTGCTGTTCCTGATCTATATAAATGACCGGGGTGACAATCTGAGCAGTTCTCTTAGATTGTTCGCAGATGATGCTGTAATTTACCGTCTAGTAAGGTCATCCGAAGACCAGTATCGGTTGCAAACCGATTTAGAAAAGATTGCTGTATGGGGTGGCAGGTGGCAGTTGACGCTAAATAACGAAAAGTGTGAGGTGATCCACACGAGTTCCAAAAGAAATCCGTTGGAATTCGATTACTCGATAAATAGTACAATTCTCGAGGTTGTCAATTCAACTAAGTACCTGGGTGTTAAAATTACGAACAATTTCGGTTGGAAAGACCATATAGATAATATTGTGGGGAAGGCGAGCCAAAGCTTGCGTTTCATTGGCAGGACACTTAGAAGATGCAACAAGTCCACTAAAGAGACAGCTTACACTTCACTCGTTCGTCCTCTATTAGAATATTGCTGCGCGGTGTGGGATCCTTACCAGGTGGAATTGACGGAGGACATCGAAAGGGTGCAAAAAAAAGGGCAGCTCGTTTTGTATTATCACGTAATAGGGGAGAGAGTGTGGCAGATATGATACGCGAGTTGGGATGGAAGTCATTAAAGCAAAGACGTTTTTCGTCGTGGCGAGATCTATTTACGAAATTTCAGTCACCAACTTTCTCTTACGAATGCGAAAATATTTCGTTGAGCGCAACCTACATAGGTAGGAATGATCACCAAAATAAAATAAGAGAAATCAGAGCTCGAACCGAAAGGTTTAGGTGTTCGTTTTTCCCGCGCGCTGTTCGGGAGTGGAATGGTAGAAAGATGGTATGATTGTGGTTCGATGAACCGTCTACCAAGCACTTAAATGTGGATTGCAGGGTAATCATGTAGATGTAGAACGGTAAGCAACATTTTTTTTTTTTTTACGTAAGTCTCATTACTTTATTGTCGCACTTCGTACATCATTAATGAAATGTAGAGTGAAATGCATCCAAGTTGCTGGGGGGACAATTAAACCTGGGATTAGTCGCTGTACACGACGTGACGAGCCGTGACGCTATTTTCATCCCGCCGGGAAGTTCATTCTCGTTGACGGCGGCCGCGCATACACGTTATTGACTGGCTGTCGGCCTCTGCGTCGCTAATGGATCTGGTGTCGGGGAGGCGCCTAAACCACAGTGACCGCACCAGAACCGGAAGCAGGGCCATCCCGTCATCAGCGGCCGCGCCTCGCCTTTCACTGGGAAACTGACGGGCGTCAAGGCTTGTATCACCGAGGGACACTCACTGGTCGAATCCTGTGGCACGACATCCTACTCTTTTGACGAAAGTGACCCCCGAGTACAGCGCACGGATACAGCATCGATTTTCGTCATCTATGTACCCTGCATGGTTATAACGAGAACATTAGCCGCAGAGTACTGCCTCATTAACCTAGATCGCTATCGTAAGATGCTACGGTATCCGGTTCGAACCCTGGGATAAGAAAAGACTCGTAACCGGTATTCAGCCAACAAAAGGAATAGCTGTGACGAATCGTCCCAACATGCCAGAAACACATACACAGCAAAGCAATGTTAAGTGTACAACGTAGCGTACTTCATGCAGTATTAACCACTTTTCTTCTAAATCTGTTCACGTGTGGGGGCGAACAAGAAATGACGGTGCGTCGTTGGCCGCGGTCTAATGTATCATTTCTTTTTCGTGGCCCTCATGCGTCACAAGACGACGGCAGAATTCTTGCGCTGTCTGCCTCAGTGTCAATACTAGGAATAAGAATAATATACATAGAGATTTAAAATCACTTACTCTTGTCCAGAAAGGAGCCCAGTATTCAGCAACGCTTATTTTCAATAAGTTACCAGCAACCATCAAGAGTTTAGTTTCAGACAAGGCACAATTTAAATATATTTAAAAGAATTTTTGGTGGCCAACTCCGTCTATTCCATCCATGAGTTTCTCAACAAGTGCTGTAGACCATTTTAATGAACATTTATTATACTTTAATTTTTGACAATACTTAGTTCTAACAGCCACGTACCTACCTACTGTGTGACTGATGGATGTATGGAAAGTTAAATCTTCTACATAATCTGACTGTTCTTAACGGAGGATCACTGAAATGAATAATTCACTTTAATTTTTGACAATGCTTGGTTGTAATGGCCAAGAAACTATCAAATGTCTGAATGATGGATTTAATGAAATCAGATGTAAGTATTAAACCTGTTAATATTAAAAGTTTAAATTTAATTCATGTACATAATTTTACTGTTTGACTGATGTTCATTAAAATTAATGAAACTCAAGTTTTTCTAAACACATTTTTGTAATGTGTTTATCTGACATGTTCCACACCCAGGAGGATTCCCTCTTTTATAGGTCTATGGAATGAATAATTAATCTAATCTAATCTCAAATACATGTTATATTAATTTATACAAAAGGTGTTGTGCCTCAGGTTTTCTTGGCATAGTTGATTAATGGTGGTCTTCCGGGTAGTCAGCTGAATTGTTGTTCCTTTTTTTATGTCCAATAGCTGATTTATCCAATAGGGTCACATTTCTCAAAAGTGTCCTGCTCTTCCATTTCCGATTTTGTTCAGATTTAGCCTGGGTACAGATATACCATAAAGATGAACTCGTGCAAAATTTGAGCTCGTAATACCCAATATTGTCCTATATTTGAGAAGTTCTTCGACAAGGGTGTGGTGAAAGAAAGCAAACCCCAAAGTTATAAACCTTTCTTAATGCAGACGAATAACAACTAGGAACCTCTTGTTTTCAGATCCTATACAACTTTTGACCGTGAATCAGAAAAACACGGTGTGGCACCGTGTAAAACACTGCCTGAGCGACTATAATGCATCAAAGTACCCCAAAAAACGTGCAGAGAAAAACATTCAAATTTTTTGGCCTTCTTTGTAGGAAGAAATCTCTCGAAGGAAAAACGTAAAAGAACTTCAATTTGACATACATATTTAACATACCTGGGGCACTACATCTTCCTGACTAAGCTCTTATTGTGAATCATACTCAACCAGAAACATGCAGCCAAATATAAAACAGCAGAAACTGAGCCAAGTTCAGGTGCAAATATTGCAAAAGGGTCACTTCAGACGTTCTTCTTTCCAGCAACACTGAAAAAGAGCGCATTTTTTCTGCGTTAGAAAGATCTTGTTGTGTCTTAGTCGATTCAGTAAAGGGATGGATAGTAAGGGTAAACTTCAACAAAAGTAATGCGCAATATGCTACCATCACAAGATGGTACAGCTTTTTAAATGCACAGTGGCACAATGGCAGTGAGTGGAATGATTTAATACGAACTCTTACTACAACATCACTATTACAGTCACTCATTTTGCGAAATTTCTGTCCAAAATATTGTTGAGATACGTTAAACATGATGCATTCATCCGTGACTAAAATCAGTGATGATGCACGTTGAATTCAGGATAGCAGAAGAGAAAGTCCCCCTATTGCATGCATCTACCCATGTTCCACGCAAGCTTGGTGTGACGTCACAAGCGGCTAAATGGGAGTCGAGAGCGAGACTACCACGGCGCGTAGCTTATAATTGTAAAGAACTGTTACAAAGAAGTACCCAAGCTGGCGCACCATCTGTAAGCAGCACAGAGACTAGCTATTGGTTAAAAGAAAAGCAAAAAACTACTGTGAAATACATAGTGTATTAGGATTCCGCTATTACGAGTGGACTTAAAACGAATATTTATGACTTAACGACGGATACATTTTATAGAGGATGCGATGCATGCATTGTATTCTTGGAGAATATACCCCTGGTCGTCAAATGATACGATGTGAAACGGTAAGCTTGTCGACATCCGTAGTTACGCGCCCAAGATGCAGACTACCTGCCACACGGTCTCCCTTCTTTTCCACACCGTCAGGAATGACGTTGTCGTCGACGGGACGTTGAATCTGTATCTTCTTTCTTTCTTTCTTTCTTTCTTAATCATTGTCGTGTCTAGTGCCAACTGCAATAATTAAATAAATAAATAATAAATAAATTTAAGATAAAAGACTCACACATAGTGAAGGAAAGGGCCCCAAGAACGCGAATGAAGTTGTGGGGCGGCGGGGCGGCGGGTGGATATTTATGATGTTATATAAAATGTTTTGTGTTTCCCGGCCGATGCACCATATGTGGGGCGGCGGGTGGAATTATTGTTACTTAAATGTTCCTCTTATTTATTTAATGCTGTTGTTACCTGTACTCAACACTGGCTCTCTAACTACAATATTGGCAATCAGAAAGTGATTAGCAAAACGTGAAGCCTGTAAATAGAATTCCTAGTGCCCACTTCATCTGAGAAATACACTTATAGCTACAGCTTATAGCTCTGAGGAATTAGGAGATTGTCTGGGATTCACAATCAAAAACGATTCTGTCTAAAATGTTCATTATATTCTGAAAGTCACAGACCAAAACAGAATCCACACTGCGCTGATGCAACTATAACTGTCCAAATTAAATGTTTAACTGAATGCTCGCCATAATTTGATGATAATGTTCATCAAACGCCACGCTAAATAATGGTAGAATGTTTGTCCCGCGGCGGCACGTGAAAATACGATGTACGCAAACTGAAGATAGATCATTCAAGTCATCCCAAAATTAACACTTCACTCGAAAACGATTTCATGGTTACGCGTATCCCGAGTAACTTACTACGGCATCCGAGGCTGTTTATAGCAATGATACCGACGCGACGCGACTCGCGACACAGATGGTGCGCTAATCAGCGTCTGGAGAGAACTAGGGCCTTTCTTCTCTCGCGCAGCGTTCTTATATATAAAGCCGCGGTGCGGACGGCTAAGGGAATGTCTGATCAAAATTGCTCTCCCACTAGCCGCTGGGCTAGTAATGCACCACTTCAAGTTATTGAATAAATCATCGCTTCCTTTGGTGATGGCCGATGAAGCTCTCAATTTAAATGTGCAATCAGCACACAGGTAAGTAATCATAATAAAAGTCTGACGTGGCTAAGTCAAATATTTTGGTCGAGAGAATTAATTTAATTACACTACACGCAGTAGACGAGCTCTGAACTTGCCCTTTGGAGATACGCTATCGCTATAGTTTTATAGTTATTCAATTGAAACTTCTCACATATTTGATTATAGCGGATCTCCCTTCTACTTAAATTTAAACATCCTAGCCTTATTTATTCGCCTACTTAATCTATCTTGCTTCCTTAATTTCTAAGACGAAAACCAGAAAATCATGAATTTCAACAAAAATTTTAATTTGTGAGATCCAGAATACTGTTTCTATTAAATAATTATGAAAAAGAAACCTAAATATAAATTTTTAAGTTTCTAGCCCTTTTCTGTTGCGCCAATGATTTTTACAGAAAAATGTCCAAATTTCGAAAATGGTTAAAGTTATTGAACTGACATTCAACACATTGATTTAGTATTACTCCTGACATGCTAGAAACGTTTCAGGTTATTTATTTGATTTTTAAAGTATTGCGCAACATTTATGACGTCCGTCGGAATTTTTGTACGTGTGCTGTTCATTCACACCGAATTGCTTCCATAGTCTTTTCGTCACTGTGCATGGTTTGTTGTTGCAGTGGTATATCCTGTGCAAGGCTCTTCATCTCCAAATAACTACTGCAACTTAAATCTTTCTTATATGCTTTCTGTATTCATTTCTAGGTCTCCCGCTACGATTTTTATACTCCACATTTCCCGCCAACACTAAACTCGTGATCCCTTTGATATCTCAGAATGTGTCCTATCACCCAAACTCTTCTTTTAGTTTGGTTGTGCCACAAATTTCTTTTCTCCCCAATTCTACTGAGTACCTCCTCATTAGTTACGTGATCTACCCATCTAATTTTCAGCATTCTTCTGCAGCACTGCATTTCAAAAGCTTCCAAACATATTTAATCTTAACTGTTTATCGTTTTATGTTTCATTTCCATACATGGCTACGTTTCACACAGATACTTTCAGAAAAGACTTCCTAACAAATCTACATTCGATGTTAGCAGATTGCTCTTCTTCAGAAACACACCATTACGAGTCTACATTTTATATCCTCTCTACTTCGGCCATCATCGGGTATTTTACTGCCCAAATAGTAGAACTGCTCTATTGCTGTAGTGTCATGTTCCCTACATTAATTCCTTCAGCATCGCCTGATTTAATATCACTACATTCATTTTCCTTTTTTTTTATGTTCATCTTTACCCACCTGTCAAATTTCTGTCCATTTCGTTCAACCGCTCTTCCAAGTCCTTCGCTGTCTCTGAGGAATTACAATGTCGTACGCAAATCTCAAAGCTTTTATTTCTTCTCCCTGAACTTTAACTCCGTTTCCAAATATCTCCTTGGCTGCCTTTGTTGCTTGCTCAACGTACAGATTGAATAACATCAGAGATAAGCTACAACCCTGTCCCACACTCTTCCCAACCACTGCTTCCCTTTCGTGCGCCTCGACTCTTATAACTGTCATCCGGTTTCTGGACAAGTTATAAATAACCTTTCACTCCTTGTAACTCATCCCTGCTACCTCCAAGATTTTGAAGAGTATCTCCCACTTAACATTGTCAGAAGCTTTCTCTAAGTCTAATGCTACAAACGTAGGTTAGCCTTTCCTTAACTTATCTTCTAAGATAAGTCGTAAGGTCAGTATTGCCTCACGTGTTTCTATATTTCTGCGGGATCCAAACTGATCTTCCCCAGGTTCGGCTTCTACCAGTTTCTCCATTCTCCTGTAAAAAAAAAAAAAAATCGTGTTAGTATTCTGCAACCATGACATATAAAGTTTATGGCTCGGTAATTTTCACATCTGTAACGCAGATTTCTTTCGAATTAGAATTATTACATGCATGCTTATTTAAATGAATATTTCACACTCCAAAATACAAAAGTAGCAGAAATAGAGGAAAAACTAATCATACACTATGTGATCAAAAGTATCTGGACGCCCCCGAAAACATATGTTTATCATATTAGGTACATTGTGCTGCAACCTACTGCCAGATAGTCCATATCAGCGACTTTAGTAGTCATTAGACATCGTGAGAGAGCAGAATGGGGCACTCCGTGGAACTGAGACTTCGAACGTGGTCAGGTGATTGGGTGTCACTTGTCATACGTCTGTACGCGAGATTTCCACACTCTTAAACATCCCTAGGTCCACTGTTTCCGATGTGATAGTGAAGTGGAAACGCGAAGGGACACGTACAGTACAAAAGCGTACAGGCCGACCTCGTCTGTTGACTGACAGAGACCGCCGACGGTTGAAGAGGGTCGTAATGTGTAATAGGCAGACATCTATCCAGACCATCACACAGGTATTCCAAACTGCATCAGGATCCACTGTAAGTACTATGGCAGGTAGGCGGGACGTGAGAAAACTTGGATTTCATGGTCGAACGACTGCTCATAAGCTACACATCACGCCAGTAAATGTCAAACGACGACTCGCTTGGTATAAGGAGCGTAAACATTGGACGATTGAACCGTGGAAAAACGTTGTGTGGAGTGACAAATCACGGTAGACAATATGGAGATCCGATGGCAGAGTGTGGGTATGGCGAATGCCCGGTGAACGCCATCTGCCGGCGTGTGTGCCAACAGTAAATTTCGAAGGCGGTGGTGTTATGGTGTGGTCGTGTTTTTCATGGAGGGGGCTTGCACCCCTTGTTGTTTTGCGTGGCACTATCACAGCACAGGCCTAAACTGATGTTTTAAGCACCTTCTTGGTTCCCATTTGTTGAACAGCTATTCGGGGATGGCGATTGCATCTTTCAACACGATCGAGCACCTGTTCATAATGCACGGCCTGTGGCGGAGTGGTTACACGACAATAACATCCCTGTAATGGACTGGACTGCACAGAATCCTGATCTGAATCGTTTAAAACACGTTTGGGATGTTTTGCAACGCCGACTTCGTGCCAGGCCTCACCGACCCACATCGATACCTCACCTCAGTACAGCACTCCGTGGAGAATGGGCTGCCATTCCCCAAGAAACCTTCCAGCACCTGACTGAACGTATGCTTACGAGAGTGGAAGCTGTCATCATGGCTAAGAATGGGCCGACACCATATTGATTTCCAGTATTACCGATGGAGGGCGCCACCAACTTGTAAGCCATTTTCAGCCAGGTGTCCGGATACTTTTGATCGCATAATGTAGTTAAAAATAATCGCTGCAGCGCAGTGCAGTTTTCACACACAGGTACGTGAGGCATGAGAAATTTAGCAGTGTGAGAATATTGAGTTTGCTTTTTTTTCTCGGCGTAAATGATTTGTGTAGGCTACGTGTGCACGTTGCCTTACTCTAACCAGACTGCTTGTGACACTTACACAAGACCTCCGCTACGTTGATAAATTATAAATTACCAGTAGTACTAATGTGTATCTTTCTGAGTGCGCTGATACCTTATTTCTCAAGGGATAGAAGAGCTTGTATTGAAGTTGATTCAAAAGCCAATTAAAAATATACGAAACTCTTACAGAGTGGTATTTCATAAGCGTGCTGACTTAGCGAGTATTCATTGTAGAAAGCAGATGGGGGGGGGGGGGGGGGACCCCTTTACAAGGACTAATTGGATCGCCAGCGTTTAATGAGATGAGAGATTATGAACACTTGTGCTGGTAGAATAAAGAATTTTACAAGCTCTTGAGATTTTTTAATTAATCGTCGTCCTATCGAAGATCGTTGCTGCGAAAGAGATACTTGAATCTACAGCCGTCTCAGCGCCATCGAGAAAATCCTCTTTATGTAGCTACGTGAGAGAAGTGTCCTTGATTTTTTTTTTTTCGGGCTTAATGTGGCTAATTGTACGCTAGGAGGTTTCGGGACAGTGTTTCCTCACTTAGACAACAAGACTACGTCCTCGAGTTTCAGAAGTATACCGATCACTTTGTATGGGTATTGTTGAAAGAAAGAGGTTTTTCAGTAGGTCTAACGGCTGATCATTTCATATGATAATATATTTCACGTTTTAGGTAATTTCTACGGTCGTTGTTCAGAGTTCATGATAATACTAAATACAAAATCGTGGCTGTTTTCAGCAACCCACAGGGGCATCCATATCACCAAAGATCCAATAATACGTTCAGTAAAAAATCGAATGCTCCTCGCCTCAAATTTGGTGGTGTTCTACGTCTTTTTCTATTAAACTCTCATCTTCCTTCTTTTACGACTTTTGCTAGTGTGCATGTGCAGCTGCATAATCATCTCGGAACCGCACCAGTGTGCTGAAGGAAGGAAGGAAGGAAGGAAGGAAAGGAGCAAGGAAGGAATATTTTGGTTTAATGTGCGTCGACGATCAGGTCCTTGCAGGTTAAACAAGTTCGTGCCCTTTCAAAGGAACCATTCCGGCATTCGGCATAGGCGATTAGGAAAATCCCGGGAACCTGAATCTGACTGTTGGGGCTCTGACTCACCATCTCCCCGAGTACAGACAACTCTTCCTCTCACCCTGTGTGTCATGTGCTAGTCTTGACCCAACTGACAGTTAGACAAAGGATGTGCCTCAGAAAACTTCCTGTAAATTCTGCTTCACAGCCGTGAGATACTTGCCGTTATGAAAGTCACAGCTGTCCCGATTAATGACACCACAAACACAGTGGAGCTGTCTTTAGGACACAGAGGGAAGACCATTCGTTTTAAAGCAAAGCTCTACTTTAGTGGAGCTTCACACCAATGAAATTTTCTGGCCGTGATTCACTTTGTTTTTAAAAAGTACAGACTCTTGGTGAATGGTGTCTTGGCGTAAAAACCGTTACAGGCTGCAGGCTGCAATTTTAAGATACTTTATTTACGAATTGGTGTCTGTTTTCTGATCACCTCTTACAATTACACTATTACTCCGCAATTCACAATTAAATGCGTGGAACCACCTTCAAGCTATTTCTCTATCATTCCTCTCTCTAGCGGCGCGGGGGCGAAACGAGCACTTAAATCATTCTGCACGAGCTCTGATTTATTTTATCATGATGTTCATTCCACCCTATGTAGATAGGTGCCAACAGAATATTTTTGCAATCGGAGAAGAAAGTTGGTGACTGAAATTCCACGAGAAGATCCTGCCGCAATGAAAAAAAGCCTTGGTTTTAACGATTGCCACCCCAATTCACGTATCACGTACGTGGCACTTTCTGCCCTATTTCGCGATAGTACTTAACGAGCTGGCCTTCTTTGAATTTTTTTGATGTACTCCTTCAGTCCCATGTGATGCGGACCTCACACCGCACCGCAGTATACTAGAAGAAAACGGACAAGCTTGGTGTAAGCAGTCTCTTTAGTAGACCTGTTGCACCTTCTTAGTGTTCTGCCAACGATACGCAGTCTTTGGTTTACTTTACGCAAAAGATTATCTCTGTGATAGTTCCAATTCAAGGTATTCGTAATTGTAATCCCTAAGTATTTAGTTGAATTTACAGCCTACAGATTTGTGTGATTTATCGTGTAACCGGGATTTAGCGGATTCCTTTTAGTACTCACGTGGATGATTTCTCATTTTTCATTACTTACGGGGAAACTCACGATCGCACACCCCTCAGGTGTAGCGGTAAGAGGGCCTAGCGGACAGCTAGTCAGAAACTGAACACAGATCAAGCATGAAAACAGGAAGAAGGTGTACTGAACTGTGAAAAAAAGCAAAAACAGTGAATGGTCGAAGAACAAGAAGCGCAATTAAGAGGAGCCGGAAAGAGCAACGACGTCGTGGGATTATGGTCTTTGACTTCCTGGTTCAAAACACCCTCGTGGCATTTCTTTTCGCAACATTATGAACCGTCCGTCCGGCCACTGAAATGTTTGTTCTCTTTCAGAACTCTTGGAAGTTGCGATACTATAAATTGGTTATAGAGCATGAGTCATGTGGTAAGAATACATTACAGTCACAACTAAATGCGATGAATGAGAGCAGGCGAGATACCACAGACGTCTCACAGGAATGAAAACAACAAATAAACGGGTGTGAACTATGTTACAACGAAAGAATTCGAGAGTCAAGACTTCCAAAACAGAGCGCAACTTCAAAAATGTTAAAAACATATGTTTTCATAGGGCACAGAGAAACTGTGTGATTCTGAAAATACTGCCTTCATTTGTTGCAGCTTATATGACGAACTGTTAGGCTTTCATCATTTCATTGGGAGTGATCACATCCTCATTCATACGAACATCTATATCGGGCAAAGAGGGATATCTCATTCACTCACCAGTCCTGCAAAGCAGGTGCGCCGATATGAGATTCCTATCATATCACGCACGTACTGTTGCTAATGCCGCGCGTGACACACACCAGACGGAGATGTGTTTTCCGGCGGAGGATTCGGTTGACTTGTAGCCTTATCATCAAACGTTTGTGCTTCCCTTTCGAAAGCCACTTTCTTTCGACTGCTAATAGAGTAGTTGTGGAAAAAAAGTGGCATGAGGGAGGTTTCGAACACAGCTCTCCTGCAAGGCAGTCCAACACCGTAACCACTTAACCACGGCGCCACTTGTCTTCCCGTCCACTCTACGAGGTGCATTCAAGTTCTAAGGCCTCCAATTTTTTTTCTAATTAACTACTCACCCGAAATCGATGAAACTGGCGTTACTTCTCGACGTAATCGCCCTGCAGACGTACACATTTTTCACAACGCTGACGCCATGATTCCATGCCAGCGGCGAAGGCTTCTTTAGGAGTCTGTTTTGACCACTGGAAAGTCGTTGAGGCAGTAGCAGCACGGCTGGTGAATGTGCGGCCACGGAGAGTGTCTTTCATTGTTGGAAGAAGCCAAAAGTCACTAGGAGCCAGGTCAGGTGAGTAGGGAGCATGAGGAATCACTTCAAAGTTGTTATCACGAAGAAACTGTTGCGTAACGTTAGCTCGATGTGCGGGTGCGTTGTCTCGGTGAAACAGCACACGCGCAGCCCTTCCCGGACGTTTTTGTTGCAGTTCAGGAAGGAATTTGTTCTTCAAAACATTTTCGTAGGATGCACCTGTTACCGTAGTGCCCTTTGGAACGCAATGGGTAAGGATTACGCCCTCGCCGTCCCAGAACATGGACACCATCATTTTTTCAGCACTGGCGGTTACCCGAAATTTTTTTTGGTGGCGGTGAATCTGTGTGCTTCCATTGAGCTGACTGGCGCTTTGTTTCTGGATTGAAAAATGGCATCCACGTCTCATCCATTGTCACAACCGACGAAAAGAAAGTCCCGTGCGTGCTGTCATTGCGCGTCAACATTGCTCGGCAACATGCCACAGGGGCAGCCGTGTGGTCGTCCGTCAGCATTCGTTGCGCCCACCTGGATGACACTTTTCGCATTTTCAGGTCGTCATGCAGGATTGTGTGCACAGAACCCACAGAAATGCCAACTCTGGAGGCGATCTGTTCAACAGTCATTCGGCGATCCCCCAAAACAATTCTCTCCACTTTCTCGATCGTGTCGTCAGACCGGCTTGTGCGAGCCCGAGGTTGTTTCGGTTTGTTGTCACACGATGTTCTGCCTTCATTAAACTGTCGGACCCACGAACGCATTTTCGACACATCCATAACTCCGTCACCACATGTCTCCTTCAACTGTCGATGAATTTCAATTGGTTTCACACCACGCATATTCAGAAAACGAATGATTGCACGCTGTTCAAGTAAGGAAAACGTCGCCATTTTAAGTATTTAAAACAGTTCTCATTCTCGCCGCTGGCGGTAAAATTCCATCTGCTGTACGGTGCTGCCATCTCTGGGACGTATTGGCAATGAATGCGGCCTCATTTTAAAACAATGCGCATGTTTCTCTCTCTTTCCAGTCTGGAGAAAAAAAATCGGAGTCCTTAGAACTTGAATGCACCTCGTAATTCTGTTACACTCGATCACTTTCACAGTTACTACGAACTGTGACCTTCCTGACAGGAGATAACGAATCCAGTCACACAGCTGAGGTAATACCTCATAGGCACGCAATTTGAGAAGAGGTCGCTTATAGGGAGTGGTGTGGAAAGCCTTCTGGAAATCTATGCTATCGTAAGGGGATGTTAAACTGATTCCATATTCACTCATTATTGCCTGAGAATAAAGAGCTACTTGTCTCACAAAAACAGATTTTTCCTGAATCTGTTGTGGTTCAAATGGCTCTGAGCACTATGGGACTTAACTTCGGAGGTCATCAGTCCCCTAGAACTTAGAACTACTTAAACCTAACTAACCTAAGGACATCACAGACACCCATGCCCGAGGCAGGATTCTAACCTGCGAGCGTAGCGGTCGCGCGGTTCCAGACTGTAGCGCCTAGAAACGCACGGCCACACCGGCCGGCAATCCGTTATGACTATTTGTCAATAAATCGCTTTCTTCGAAGTAACTCGTAATGTTCGAACATAGTATATGTTCTAAAGCCCTACTGCAAAACGACGTTAGCGATCTGAGTCTGTAGTGTAGCGAATTACTCGTATTTCCTTTCTTCTGTTTTGGCGTGACCTGTGCCACATTCCAGCCATTAGGTATGGATCTTTCGAATAGCGAGCCGTTTATATGATTGCTAAGTCTCGAGCTATTGTTATCAGCACACTCTGAGAGGAACCTGACTGGTATACAACCTGGACAAGTGGCCTCGCCTTTATTACGCTGCTTCGCTACTCCGAGGATATCTACTTCTCAGTTACTCATATTGGCACTTTTTCTACATATAATTCAGGGACATTTACTTCGTCTTCTTTGGTGAAGGGGTTTCGGAAAACAGCGTTTGGTAACTCTGCTTTAGTGGCACTGTCACTAGTGACATCACTATTGTTAAAGCGCAGCTAAGGTATTGATTGCGTCTTGCCGCTGGTGTACCTTACCTAGGACCAGAATCTCTTTGGGTTTTCTAGCAGGTTTCGAGGCAGTGTTTCGTTGTGGAAACTATTAAAAGCATTTCGCAATGAAGTTCGCGCTGAATTTCCAGCTTGTGTAAAACATCGCCAATCTAGCAGACACACTGAAAACCAGTACCCATTTGCACACTTTCTGGGAGTTGTTCTTCCAGACAAATACTGCGGGCTGAAGTGATCGTGAGGAGTGGACCTTAGCGTTTTTTCCTGTATACCCAGCTCATTGTTTGTCTGCCATGGCCAGGGCCCTTTCACTCTTTCGCTACGTGTGCATCATAACGTGCTACGTGAGCAAAACCAGACAGGAAATTTGTGAAACGCTAATATAAAGGCTGCATAATTGCTTGAGACTTACACCATTTGACTGTTCTTAAATCTCCGAAAAAGCTACATGTAAACTGATACTTTGAGGATAGTTTAGTTTGTATAAGTTGGTGGGTCAGCGAAGCTAGTCCAAAAAATAAAATATTATTCTAACACAGCCGTCAGTAATAATACTTACAAGAAGCGTTGTTCATAAAGTCAATGCACGGTGGAGACGCAAAGAAACTGGTACACCTGCCTAACACCGCGTAAGGCCCCCCGCGAGTACTCACTAGGGAACCTCCCCATCGCACCCCCCTCAGATTTAGTTATAAGTTGGCACAGTGCATAGGCCTTGAAAAACTGAACACAGATCAATTGAGAAAACAGGAAGAAGTTGTGTGGAACTATGAAAATATAAGCAAAATATACAAGCTGAGTAGTTCATGTGAGGATAGGCAACATCAAGGATAATCTCAGCTCAGGAGCGCCGTGGTCCCGTGGTTAGCGTGAGCAACAGCGGAATGAGAGGTCCTTGGTTCAAGTCTCCCCTCCAGCGAAACGTTTTTATTTATTTTGGCAAAGTTATGATCTGTCCATTCGTTCATTGACGTCTCTGTTCACTGTAATAACTTTAGTGTATGTGTTTTGCGACCGCACCGCAAAACCGTGCTATTAGTAGACGAAAGGACGTGCCTCTCCAATGGAAACCGAAAACATTTGCTCGCAAGGTCATAGGTCAACCGATTCCTCCACAGGAAAACACGCCTGATATATTCTATACGACACTGGTGACGGCATGTGCGTCACATGACAGGAATATGTTGTCGACCCACCTAACTTGTACACTTGGCGACTGGGTAAAAAGATTTTTCTACCTTGCCCGATTAAGGTTTTCTTGTGATAATCACTCCCAAAAAAGTGATGAAAACGTAAGAGTTTGTCACATAAACTGCAACAAATGAATCCAACAGTTTCGCAGTCGCTCACTTTTCCCTGTGCTCTGTCAAAACATATGTTTCAAATTTTCCGTGTGTAGACCGTCAAATCCTGCCTATGTCCAAGCAAATCTGAACATGTCCTGGAATTTTGGAGAGCGAAGTTGATTATGTGTGAGTGCCTGAACGTTGATAATTGTCTGGAAATAAAAAAATTAAACTTTTCGCTCGAAGGGAGACGTGAAGCTAGGACCTCTCGTTCTGCAGCTGCTCACGCTAACCACGGGACCACGGCGCTCCTGAGCTGAGATTATCCTTGATGTTGCCTATCCTCGCATGAACTACTCAGCTTGTATATTTTGCTTATATTTTCATAGTTCCACACAACTTCTTCCTGTTTTCTCGATTGATCTGTGTTCAGTTTTTCAAGGCCTATCCACTGTGCCAACTTTTAACTAAATCAGAGGGGGATGCGATGGGGAGGTTCCCTTGTCAGAAGTGCCGCAACGTGACGTGGCATGGACTCGACTAATGTCTGAAGTAGAGCTGTAGCGAACTGACGCCATGAATCCTGCAGGGCTGTTCATAAATCCGTAAGAGTACGAGGTGGTGGAGATCTCTTCTGAACAGCACGTTGCAAGGCGTCCCAGATACGCTCACTAATGTTCATGTTTGGGGAGTTTGGTGACCAACCGAAGTCGTTAAACTCAGAAGAGTGTTCCTGGAGCCACGCTGTAGCAATGATGGACCAGTGTCGTATTGTCCTGCTGGAATTGCTCAAGTCCGTGAAAATGCACAATGGACGTGAATGGATGCAGGTGATCAGACAGGATGCTTACGTACGTGTCATACCATTACAGAGCCTCCACCAGCTTGAATGGTCCTCTGCTGGCATGCAGGGACCATGGATTCATGAGGTTGTCTCCATACTCCTACCCGTCCATCCGCTCGATACAATTTGAAACGAGACTCGTCCCACCAGACAACATGTTTCCAGTCATCAACGGTCCAATGTCGGTGTTGACGGACGCAGGCGAGGCGTAAAGCTTTGTGTCGTGCAGTCAAGTGGGCCTTCGGCTCCGAAAGCCCATATCGATGATGTTTCGTTGAATGGTTCGCACGCTGACACTTGTTGATGGCCCAGCACCGAAATGGAAAATTGTACTGAAATGTAGGATCTGCAGCGAATTGACGCATGGTGCAGGGAATGGCAATTGAATCTCAATGTACACAGGTGTAATGTGCTGCGAATACACAGAAAGATAGATCCCTTATCATTTTGCTACAAAATAGCAGGTCAGCAACTGGAAGCAGTTAATTCCATCAATTATCTGGGGTACGCATTAGGAGTGATTTAAAATGGAATGATCATATAAAGTTGATCGTCTGTAAAGCGGATGCCAGACTGAGATTCATTGGAAGAATCCTAAGGAAATGCAATTCGAAAACAAAGGAAGTAGGTTACAGTACACTTGTTCGCCCACTGCTTGAATACTGCTGAGCAGTGTGGGATCCGTACCAGATAGGGTTGATAGAAGAGAGAGAGAAGATCCGACGGAGAGCAGCGCGCTTCGTTACAGGATCATCTAGTAATCGCGAAAGCGCTACGGAGATGATAGATCAACTCCAATGGAAGACTCTGCAGGAGAGACGCTCAGTAGCTCGGTACGGGCTTTTGTTGAAGTTTCGGGAACATACCTTCACCGAAGAGTCAAGCAGGATATTGCTCCCTCCTACGTATATCTCGCGAAGAGACCATGAGGATAAAATCAGAGAGACTAGAGCCCACACAGAAGCATACCGACAATCCTTCTTTCCACGAACAATACGCGATTGGAATAGAAGGGAGAATCGATAGAGGTACTCAGGGTACCCTCCGCCACACACCGTCAGGTAGCTTGCGGAGTATGGATGTAGATGTAGATAAAATCTGCAGCAATTTGGGGAAGGGTTGTACTTCTGTCGCGTTGAGCGATTTTCTTCAGTCGTCATTGGTCCCGTTCTTGCAGGATCTTTTTCCGGTCGGAGATTTGATTCCTGATATTCACGGTACGCTCGTGAAATGGTCGTACGGGAAAATCCTCACTTCATCGCTACTTCGGAGATGCTGTGTCCCATCCGTCGTGCGCTGTCTGTTACACCACGTTCGAACTCGCTTAAAGCTTGATAACCTGCCATTGTAACACCAGAAACCGATCTAACAACTGCTCCAGACACTTCTTGTCTTATGTAGACATTGCCAACTGTAGCGCCGAATTCAGCGTGTCTGCATATCTCTGTATTTGAAAACGCATGCCTGTACCACTTTCTTTGGCGCTTCAGTGTATAAGAGGCAGTCAAATGAAACTGACAAGGGGAGGCCGCCAATTGTGAAATTCAGATCCGATTCATACTGCGCATAATAAAAGCTCATGGCCAGAGGTGTAATGTGGCAAAGCACCAAGATGCACTTCTCAGCCGTTGTCGAGAAAATCGACAGTTAAAAGAAACCGTTGCGGTGAAATACTCTCGACGAGTAGTAATTTTATACAGCGTCGTAGCGCAGCGGTAAGCGCTCGGGTTCGTAATCCGAAGGTCGCCGGATCGAATCTCGCGTCATGCAACATTTTTTTATTATTAGTTTTTTGTAATTCAAATATATATATATATATATATATATATATATATATATATATATATATGAATTACAAAAATCAAATACTTAAAAAAAAGGTAGCAAGACGCGAGAATCGATCCGGCGACCTTCGGATTACGAATCCGACCGCTTACCGCTGCACCACGACGGTGTAGAAAATTAGTAATCGTAGAGAGTACTTCACGGCAACGGTTTGTTTAACTGTCGAATTTCTCGACAACGGCTGAGAAGTGCATCTTGGTGCTTTGCCACATTACACCTCTGGCCATGAGCTTTTATTATGCGCAGTATGAATCGGATCTGAATTTCACAATTGGCGGCCTCCCCTTGTGAGAGAGATGAAAAAAAGGAAGTAAACTACTCATTATTTCAAAAGTAATAGCCGTAATTGTTAATACAACTATCCGACCGTGAGACAAGACGGTCAATGTGTTCATGAAAAAATGTTTGCTGTTGCCGCCTTGAACAAAGACATTCGTGGGTGGCTCTGTTTGCGTCGGACGAAGAGTGCGCGCCAGGGTACAATCATGGTTTCGTAAGCAACTGAAGGCACTGGCCGTCTTGACGCATAGTTGGACGTAAGTGTTAACAGTTATGGATATTACCTTTCAAAGAATAAAACAGTTTACTTGTTTTTTTCCGTCTGTCTCGTTTTCATTCGTTTCCCCTTATAGTTAATTTTATGAGTAGATCAGGCGATAAAATTTCATCGTTTGACGCACTGCTGAGGTTCAACTTCGCATTATGAACGAATTGTATTCCTCCTTTATCCTGAAGCCTGCTGCACCGTGTTTGTAGTGTTATTGGGACATAACTGTTTGTACATCACGTTTATTCAGCACAAGAGCATCACGGAGAAGCTCGACCAACTCGAGACCGGCTCTAAAAATGCGTTGTGTCACTTATTTATTTATTTATTTATTTAATCGTGTCCAAGCCATAGACAACCCACATATTACATATACACACAAATACAAATACAGTACACATATGTATAAGTAAAACAAACCCAAAATGGGGAGTCACATTACAATATAAAGACAAACATAGAATATATATCATGTCACGTCCCGCCAAAATTAAGCGCATTTAACTGCCACTGCCGTAGCGTTTGCCAGATCTTCTTTCCTGCACACTTCCCCACATGTTGCTGCATTCCAGGAGGTGGCCCATTGTTTGGGTCTGTCCGCACTGGCACGTGTCCGTCCCGTCTCGATATCCCCATTTACACATGTTTACGTTGCATCTGCCCACCCCAGTTCGTAGGCGGTTGAGGGTTCTCCATAATGGCCATTTTAGTTCATTTCCAGAGGCCAATTGTTCGTTGGGTGAGATTAGAGGTGCCTGGTCTCCCGGAGGCAGTGTTGCTTTCCATTTTGACAATCTGGTTTTTTGTTTTGAGGTTTCGAGCGGTTGAACTGAGGTGAGGAAACTCCGTCTCGACTTTAGACGTGTGTGTGGAGGGTTTTGTCCGAAGAGAGGATGGCGCTGGTCGCGCAGCTGCTTGAGGCGCTCTGCTTCGCTTGCTATAGCCCGTCTGATGTTGGGTGGAGCTATGCCACTAAGCAAATAAAGTTGGCTAACCGGGGTGGGTCTTAAGCATCCCGTCTCACCGATCATATTGCAAGGATGCACCACCCATAAAAACTCTAGCAACTTGTAACTTCCTCCTGCATATATCTCACAAAATGCTCAAAACGATAAAATTCGATTATTTACAGCAGCTCTCTAACAGCCATAATTCTGGGCTCGGTTCAAGACATTGGAAACTACATCCCGGGAGCGGGGGTTAGAACTGGGGTTAAAACTCAAATCCAAAAAGATGGTCACCATCTTAGGATTTCTGCCCTTTGCTTAAGTCGGGATGATTGCTGTGAAAAGACACTGCGATTTGCTTTGTATATCCTTATACCACCAGAGTTTATGCTCGGTTTCCTAGTGATATCGTCGCCGACGAAATGTTAAGCACATTGTTTCTCAGGTTTCTTTTTGTCAGGTGTGTGTGTGTGTGTGTGTGTGTGTGTGTGTGTGTGTGTGTGTGTGTGTGTGTGTGTGTGTTTATGAGGGGATAAACAGCTCAAGGTTCCCTGTGCAGTGTATCTGTTAATGTATAGCACCAAAGTTGCTTCATCAGATTCTAAGTACGCTGTAGGCTATAACTTCGGCATCAAGGGGCAGCTTCATCTCTGCAAGCTACAGGCATACTCCGCTCCCATCTCAGCGGCACTGCGATTTGCACTTCATTATTCCGGGGACAGCAGGATTGTTGGAGTCTGATGAAGGAAGATTTAGCAAGTACGAGAAACTGGTCTTTTTATGCAAATGCACAGGAACTGAGTTCCGTTGCAAGATGTGTGATCACTGGCAATGCGCATGTGACGCAAAACTTAACCAGACAGCCAGTTGCGTCGAATATCGTAGAAGTAACGGAAGCACAGTCTGTTCCCAACGTCAAAGACTAATGAGACCAAGGCCTTCACAGCAGCAATCAGAAACCAGTGTATACAATGCACAGAGTAGAATTACTCTTAACTGGTTTAGCTAGGTAGCTATATTTAACGATTATTCTAAGGGGTAAAAGTTCTCAAACACAACAGAGTTGTATGCATATTAGAAAAGAAATTTATTGAAAGATATAGTCCCGCAGACAATGGCCAGGAAAACATTTCTTGCTTTTGTGCACAGTCGCATTTTAGCGTTAGTGCAGTTGATAACCACATAATAATTGCCGGTCGTCAGTCGACGTGCAGTGCCAGTTGCTGTAATATTTATCTCGGAACAACTCGTCCGTCCATGAATCTCTTTCAGCTATACACACTTTCCTTGACACGTCTCATCGATATTGTTACATGTTCCATGGCATACATGGACTGACTGGCCAAAGCTTTATGACCACAGCTCACTGCAAGATTGAACGCCGCCTGGTGACATATGGGGAATGATTCTAGCGACGATGTTGTTGTGGTCTTCAGTCCAGAGACTGGTTTCATGCAGCTCTCCATGCTAATCTATCCAGTGCAAGCTTCTTTACCTCCGAGTAATCGCTGCAGCCTACATACTTCTAAATCTCCTTAGTGTATTCATCTCTTGCTCTCCCTTACGATTCTTACCCTCCACGCTGCCCTCCAATACTAAATTGGTGATCCCTCGATGCCTCAGAACATGTCCTACCAACCGATCCCTTCTTCTAGTCAAGTTGTGCCACAAATTCCTCTTCTCCCCAATTCTATTCAATACCTCCTCATTAGTTATGTGATCTACCCATCTAATCTCCAGCATTCTTCTTTAGCACCACATTTCGAAAGCTTCTACTCTCTTCTTGTCCAAACTACAGGGTTATTACAAATGATTCAAGCGATTTCACAGCTCTACAATAACTTTATTATTTGAGATATTTTCACAATGCTTTGCACACACATACAAAAACTCAGAAAGTTTTTTTAGGCATCCACAAATGTTCGATATGTGCCCCTTTAGTGATTCGGCAGACATCAAGCCGATAATCAAGTTCCTCCCACACTCGGCGCAGCATGTCCCCATCAATGAGTTCGAAAGCATCGTTGATGCGAGCTCGCAGTTACGGCACGTTTCTTGGTAGAGGAGGTTTAAACACTGAATCTTTCACGTAACCCCACAGACAGAAATCGCATGGGGTTAAGTCGGGAGAGCGTGGAGGCCATGACATGAATTGCTGATCATGATCTCCACCGCGCCGAAAATTCAAAGCGTTTGACTTTGTCATCGGGTGTCAGGGCTTGTAGCAATTGTAAACGGTAAGGCTTGTGCTTTAGCCTTTTCCGTAAGATTTTTCAAACCGTCGGCTGTGGTACGTTTAGCTCCCTGCTTGCTTTATTCGTCGACTTCCGCGGGCTACGCGTGAAACTTGCCCGCACGCGTTCAACCGTTTCTTCGCTCACTGCAGGCCGACCCGTTGATTTCCCCTTACAGAGGCATCCAGAAGCTTTAAACTGCGCATACCATCACCGAATGGAGTTAGCAGTTGGTGGATCTTTGTTGAACTTCGTCCTGAAGTGTCGTTGCACTGTTATGACTGACTGTGATGTGAGTGCATTTCAAGCACGACATACGCTTTCTCGGCTCCTGTTCCCATTTTGTCTCACTGCGGTCTCGAGCGCTCTGGCGGCAGAAACCTGAAGTGCGGCTTCAGCCGAACAAAACTTTGAGTTTTTCTACGTATCTGTAGTGTGTCGTGACCATATGTCAATGAAAGGAGCTACAGTGAATTTATGAAATCGCTTCAATCATTTGTAATAGCCCTGTATTTATCGTCCATGTTTCACTTCCGTACATGGCTACACTACATAGAAATACTTTCAGAAACGACTTGCTCACACTTAAATCTATACTCGGTGTTAACAAATTTCTCTTCTTCAGAAACGCTTACCTTGCCATTGCCAGTCTACATTTTATATCCTCTCTACTTCGACCATCATCACTTAATCTTGCTCCCAAAATAACAAAACTCATCTACTATTTTAAGTGTCTCATTTCCTAATCTAATGCCCGCAGCATCGCCTGCTTTAATTCGACTACATTCCATTATCCTCGTTTTGCTTTTGTTGATATTCATCGTATATCCTCCTTTCAAGACACTGTCCATTCCGTTCAACTGCTCTTCCAAGTCCTTTGCTGTCTCGGCGAACCTCAAAGTTTTTATTTATTCTCCATGGACTTTAATTCCTAGTCCAAATTTTTCTTTTGTTTCCTTTACTGCTTGCTCAATATACAGATTGAATAACATCAACGATAGGCTACAATCCTGTCTCACTCCCTTCCCAACCACTGTTTCCCTTTCATGTCGCCGGCCGAAGTGGCCGTGCGGTTCTAGGCGCTACAATCTGGAGCCGAGCGACCGCTACGGTCGCAGGTTCGAATCCTGCCACGGGCATGGATATGTGTGTGATGTCCTTAGGTTAGTTAGGTTTAATTAGTTCTAAGTTCTAGGCGACTGATGACCTCAGAAGTTAAGTCGCGTAGTGCTCAGAGCCATTTGAACCAACCTTTCATGTCCCTCGACTCATAACTGCCATCTGGTTTCTGTACAAATTGTAAATAGCTTTTCGCTCCATGTATTTTACCCCTGCCACCTTCAGATTTGAAAGAGAGTATTCCAACCAACATTCTCAAAAGCTTTCTCTAAGTCTACAAATGTTAGAAACGTAGGTTTGCCTTTCCTTAATCTATTTTCTAAGTTAAGTCGTAGGGTCATTATTGCCTCGCTTGTTCCAACATCTGTACGGAATCCAAACTGATCTTCCCCGAGGTCGACTTCTACCAGTTTTTTCCACTCGTGTGCAGTGCGGGTCGAAAATGAGGAAGTCGGCTGACATAAGCGACTCTGACAAAGGGCAGACTGCTATGGCCCGTCGCCGGGGAACGAGCATCTTCAAAACGGACAAACTGGTCGGTTGTTGGCGTGCCGCTGTAACCTGTAGGAAGTGGTTTAAGGGCGGTGAAACCAAGAGTCGGCGATAGGATGTTTCTGTTGGTCCACGTCCCATCGTAGGTCGCCGGGGTAGGATCTTTTTCCTGCGCTGTAAAGCAGGATGGTCGGCGATCTGACGGCAGGACGCAGTGCCAGCGCAGTTTCGGAGTACTCCGTTCAGCACCCACTGCTGCATTGGGCTCCGCAGCACACGAATCCTACGTGTTCCTGTGTTCTTCCAACGACATCGTCAATTGCGATGCTACGATCGAAGGCATTATAGAGATTTCACAGTGAAAAGGAAATGTGTCGGGTGGTCGCTTGACTCAGGCTACTTGGAACACCAGACAGACGGTCTTGACCGGACAGCTGTCAGCCAGGCGAACGCCTGCCCGGAACATGCGCCGCGCTACCGACGCAGGCCCATGGAGACAGCATTATGCTACGGGAGACACTCGCCTGGTCTTTCATGGGGTCTGTGGTGGTAATCGAAGGCTCCATGACTGTTTATTTATTTATTTATTTATTGTTCCGTGGGACCACATTAAGGAGAAGTCTCCATGGTCATGGAACGAGTCAATACATGAATTATAACACGATTGTAGTAACAGATAAAATGAAATATAAGAAACATATTCAGGTGCAAGTCGTAAGTTGAAATAAAGAAAATCAATAATGTAACACTGGAATTTGGTTAATTTTTTAGCTCTTCCAGGAGCTCCTCGACAGAATAGAAGGAGTGAGCCATGAGGAAACTCTTCAGCTTAGACTTAAAAGTATCTGGGCTACTGCTAAGATTTTTGAGTTCTTGTGGTAGCTTATTGAAAATGGATGCAGCAGAATACTGCACTCCTTTCTGCACAAGAGTCAAGGAAGTGCATTCCACATGCAGATTTGATTTCTGCCTAGTATTAACTGAGTGAAAGTTGCTAACTCTTGGGAATAAGCTAATATTGCTAACAACAAACGACATTAAAGAAAATACCGGTATGTACTGTGAGGGCAATGTCAGAATTCCCAGACTATTGAATAGCGGTCGACAAGAGGTTCTCGAACTTACACCACACACAGCTCGAACAGCCCGTTTTTGAGCCATAAATACCCTTTTTGAATAAGAATTACCCCAAAAAATAATGCCATATGACATAGGCGTATGAAAATATGCGAAGTATACATCAAAGCGGACTACATGCATTTCTCCGTGTCTGTTCTCTTCCTCGACGGTGATGGTATCTTGCGGCAGTTTGAGGAGCATGATAATACACTTTTTTGCAGAGGCAGGGATAGGAAGAACAAGAAATAGAATACGGGATGACATTAGAAACGGACATCAGCACAGGGCAGGGGAAAGTGGAGTGCGTCAGGTCGATACCTGACTACCAAAGAGTGTCTCCGTGCTTGAAACAAGTATTTTTTTATACTGTAATACATCAGAGACCTGAAAGTGGTATAACTGAAAAGAAATATGGCTGTGAAGATCTAGGGGAAAAATTTTACGAAAAATTAGAAAACGGTTTTTGCCATCGATGGGATTTCGTTAAATACTAACGACGTTTTTCATATTTCAACTAGTGTTTGAGGGATAGCTAATTTCAGTTTCATGTCTGAAGTGTCCATGTAGAGTTGTTAGCAAAGGTTGACCATTGCAAATAATATGATGCTTAAACTGGGTAGATTTTGTTATCTTTCTTGCAAATGATTCGAAACTGAAATTCTCGGCAAAGATAGTACAAGTCAGAGCGAAAGCCGTGTTGAAACGACACAGCAGCTCTCGTTCGGCACAACGAAACAATTACTTAATTGTATTTAAGAAGGTTGCTAACAGTTGGAAATGCCATTGGTTACGGTCTGTATTAGGTACTTACCAGAGGTTCGCAGTTTTAGTGTGCGCAGTTCCGAAAATCACAAAGGAGATGCAGCAACGAAATTTTCCATGTGTGATACTGAAATAAAACGACAACTGTCACTATACTACAAAATGCCCGTTTTTCATGTTCAGGTTGTCTGATTTTGTCACCTTTGCCCAGTTCTGCATGATTTCTACATGTACTCCTTGGGCCGCTATTTTCCGGAGATTTTGAGCTCAACCCACTATCAAAATGGTTCAGATAACTGAGCACTATAGGACTTAACATCTGAGGTCATCAGTCCCCTAGAACGTAGAACTAATTAAACCTAACTAACCTAAGGACATCACACACGTCCATGCCCGAGGCAGGATTCCAACCTGCGACCGTAGTGCTCGCGCGGTTCCAGACTGTAGTGCCTAGAACCGCTCAGCCACCCCGGCCGGCTCAACCCACCATCACCCCGCCTTTGTCGCTCAGAACCGGGTGGAGGCGGCTCAGGTGATACCTTTCTGCTCTCAGAATTCGACCTTCCGCCCCAGAACGGGATGATGTTCACATCCAGATGTTGCAGCGCCTTTCTCTTGCGCGCCAGAACTTTCTCCTTCGTACGCGCAGTCACATTTGGGCAGACGGGACGTTCCCCAGATGTTGGCGTGAAGCCATTGTCATACCCCTACCTAAGCCCAGGAAGGACAAACACCTTCCTTGTAGCTGCGACCCTGTTTCTCTCACCATCTGTGTTTGCAAGATGGTGGAAAGAATGGTTCATGGCCGGCTGGTATCGTGGTTCGAGTCTCGCAATCTACTAACCACTGCACAATGTGGATTTCGTGGGCGCCGTTCTGCAGTTGAACATCTCGTCACTTTGTCAACCCATGTCATGAACGGTTTTTTGCGGAAATACCAGGCCGTGGCCGTGTTTCTCGACTTGGAGAAAGACTAAGACACTTGCTAGAGGCCTGGTATGCTGGGCCTTCCGAGTCCGCCTACCCCATTCCCTCCAGGAATTTTTAAAAGATATGGTTTTTAAGGTACGTGTTGGTTCGACCTTATCCAAGAGATTAGGATGCTTCCAGGCTCCATCCTGTCATTCTATTCACTGAAGCCACTGACCTTATTATGGACTGTCACCTGCCAGGCATCTCCGGCTCCCTTTTCGTCGACGGCATTGCGATCTATTGCAGTTCTGCACGGACTTTTCCCCTTGAGCGGCATCTTCAGCGGTGTCTCGACTCTCTTTTCTCATGAAGGATCGACAATGGTTTCCGCTTTTTCACTGACAAAACCGTTTATATTAATTTCTGGCGGAGCAATGGGTTTCTTGCACCGTCTTTACGTCTTAGGCAGACATTGGCAGACGTGCAGAAGCATACAAGAAATACCCATAGTCCAGTTTCGAACGGTCAACGGATCAGTGTAAATGGAGGAGGGTGGTCTGATCCGTTCTTCAGGAAGTACTGCTTAGGACACGTACGTTCTTCCGTTCGCTGAAACTCCGAAATCCTTGGGGCTCATGCTTGATAGGAAAGTTTCTTGGTCCTCCCACGTGTCTTGCCTTGTCCCTCATTGTCGTACGTGTCCTAAGCAGTACTTTCTGAAGAACGGATCAGACCACCCTCCTCCATTTACACTGATCCCTTGACCGTTCGAAACTGGACTGTGGGTATTTCATGTATGCTTCTGCACGTCTGCCAATGTTAGACCCTCTTAACACAGTCCACTATCGTGGAAAACATTTCGCCACAGGCGCCTTTCGCACTAGC
Source organism: Schistocerca serialis cubense (assembly GCF_023864345.2). Taxonomy (NCBI): domain Eukaryota; kingdom Metazoa; phylum Arthropoda; class Insecta; order Orthoptera; family Acrididae; genus Schistocerca; species Schistocerca serialis. Next base: position 18,567,667 of record NC_064641.1, read on the forward strand.
CCAGTTGGCAGTCTCCATGCAGAAGCTGCTGAACTACTCCTGTCATACCAGCGTGATGTCCTTCTCAGCAGATACGCGTGTTGTTTGTATTCCATGCCTGGCCACCATTCTATGCCCCCTTCTTCAGTGACACTCTTGACCACCGGTATGGGGCATGCCCTTCTTTCCGTTACGTCCTGGAGTTTGCTTTCGGGTACCGCTCCCACGGTTTAACATCACGCTACCTGTCATGTTCCTGATGGGTACGAACCCTTCATCTGCCTTGGCTTTGCCCGGCGGCCCGTGTTCATCGTGGACTTCATTCGCGTCCTAAGAACACTACTCTAGATCCGATCTATCGCTCTAAGTTTCTGGAGCTTCGTACGCAACTTAGCGATAGCACCTTCGTGTACACTGATGGCTTCCTGACCGACCGTCACGTCGGGTATGCCTACGTCATTGGCAACGACCATTTTCGGTATCGGCTTTCAGAACACTGCTCGATTTTTACAGAAGAGCTCTTCGCCTTCTATCAGGCCATCTAGTAAATCTGACGACACACGCCTTTCAATTGTGTCAGAGCCTGCGGTTCTCTCGGTGCCCTTCAGAGCGTGTGTGTGCTTTACTCAGCCCACCCCTTAGTACAGTGGGTGCAAGGAAGCTTCCACTGCCTCGCTGTTGAAGCAGCCACCTTGATGTTCGTTCAGGTTCCTGGTCACGTTGGTCTGACGGGAAATGACGCTGCTGCCAAGGCTGCAGTCCTCCTGCCTCAGCCTGTTTGCTCTTCCATTCCTGCCCATAATCTTTGTGTTGCCGTCAGTCACCAGATGGTGCCACTTTGGTGTCACCACTGGTCTTCTCTTCATAGGAACAAGGTCCGATCAATTAAACCTCCCGCAAAGACTTAGCCAACCTCCTCTCGGCCCTCTCGTTGCGATGGGATCAGTTTAGCTTGGTTGCGTATTGGGCACTGTCATTTTAGCCACCGCCATTTGTAACGTGGTGATGCCCCAACACTTCGTGCTCGTTGCCATCAGCCTTCGAGGTTCGCCATTTCCTCAGCCACTGCCCATTTTCTAACCGCTTACAGAAGAACGCTGAAGATTAGGTGGGTAGATCACGTAACTAATGAGGAAGTATTGAATAGGATTGGGGAGAAGAGGAGTTTGTGGCACAACTTGACTAGAAGAAGGGACCGGTTAGTAGGACATGTTCTGAGGCATCAAGGGATCACCAATTTAGTATTGGAGGGCAGCGTGGAGGGTAAAAATCGTAGAGAGAGAGACCAAGAGATGAATACACTAAACAGATTCAGAAGGATGTAGGCTGCAGTACGTATTGGAAGATGAAGAAGCTTGCACAGGATAGAGTAGCATGGAGAGCTGCATCAAACCAGTCTCAGGACTGAAGACCGCAACAACAACACGTTCCAGTGTATGTTTGCCGTCTGAGTTATCGACTATTTTAGTGAACAATGCACGGGCTGTCGATCGCGTTTTACTTTTTATCCGTTGTAGCAATATTGTGAAAGACATTTAATCTTCGGCTAGGGACCTCCGCTGTCTCTACGGAGTATTTTGTGAACCTTTCTCCACGGGTAAGTCCTTGATTTTAGGTCACTCGTCTTCCGTCGATTGGGCTTAACGTATAATCGCATTTAACTTCTTTTACTTAACCGTGTTCTATCAAGGGAACCTCCCCATCGCAGCCCCCTCAGATTTAGTTATAAGTTGGCACAGTGGATAGGCCTTGAAAAACGGAACACAGATCAATCGAGAAAACAGGAAGAAGTTGTGTGGAACTATGAAAGAAATAAGCAAAATATACAAACTGAGTAGTCTATGCATAAGAAATGCAACGTCAAGGAGAGTGTAAGCTAAGGAGCGCCGTGGTCCCGTGGTTAGCGTGAGCGGCTGCGGAACGAGAGGTCCTTGATTCAAGTCCTCCATCGAGTGAAAACTTTACTTTTTTTATCTTCGCAAAGTTATGATATGATCTGTCCATTCGTTCGTTGACGTCTCTGTTCCCTGTAATAAGTTTAGTGTCTGTGTTTTGCGACCACACCGCAAAACCGTGCGATTAGTAGACGAAAGGACGTCCCTCTCCAATGGGAACCGAAAACATTTGATCGCAAGGTCATAGGTCAACGATTCCTCCACAGAGAAACACTTCTGATATATTCTATACGACACTGGTGACGGCATGCGCGTCACATGACAGGAATATGTTGTCGAATGGCGAATGGGTAAAAAGAGTCTTCTACCTTGCCCGATTTAGGTTTTCTTGTGGATGTGATAATCACTCCTAAAAAGTGATGAAAACATAACGGACGGACAGATAATAATTGTCTGAAAATAAAAAATTAAACTTTTCACTCGAGGGAAGACTTGAACCAAGGACCTCTCGTTCCGCAGCCTCTCACGCTAACCACGGGACCACGGCGCTCCTTAGCTTACACTCTCCTTGACGTTGCATTTCTTATGCATAGACTACTCAGTTTGTATATTTTGCTTATTTTTTTCATAGTTCCACACAACTTCTTCCTGTTTTCTCGATTGATCTGTGTTCAGTTTTTCAAGGCCTATCCACTGTGCCAACTTATAACTAAATCTGAGGGGGGTGCGATGGGGAGGTTCCCTTGTAAGGTTGACTTGAGCGCTTATGACTTCATCTGTTGCTGCGCCCTAGAACAAAACAAAAAACTCCACACAATAATGTTTCTCAATAAAAAGGGAACAGCAGGGTTAGCAGGAATTCCAAAACCACTCATGAGTGATGGGAATGCCCGTAAGAGGGAAACGTGGTGCTGAAGCCATAAAACTTGGACTATTAAGCAGTGGAAGAATGTCATTTGGTCGGATAAGTGTTCCTTCACACTGTTTCCAGCTTCTGACCGAGTTTACACACCAAGAGTGAAACATGGTGGGGGTTCGGGGATTATTTGGACAGGTATCGTGGTACTCCGTGGGCTCCATGGTTACTCTGTCTAATAACCCTACCACATCATTTAAGACTGATTATGTCTTTCAGCGTTCAGTCTGGAGTCCCCCTTACAAAATTCCTCCCTGATCCCCTATTCAGTGCTAACATTGGTGCCTCTTCTGATGTTAAGCCTATTACTTCAAAATCATTCTTAACCGAATCCAGGTATCTTCCCCTACCACAACAAAGTTCAAAATTTAATGATGATTGTGGTGTTGCTCACGCTGCTAAATACTGCATTTTCGGGCAACAACGAAGTTATTATGTGCCAGGTGTCATTAGAACACAGTTAATAAAGTCACTTCATGTAATAATGAATAAACTAGGCACTCATCTTTTCGTGTTTCCCACGCTAGTCTCGTTGTAAAATCATGGCTCAATCGTCGAAAATCTAGGTGGTGGTGATTACAAGCTCGGATGCAAAGAGGCCTAGGTTTTATTCTGCTATATTCAAAAGTTTTATAGATGCGTTTCACAAACTATTCTTGAAAATTAAACCTTTGAAAATTAGCACAATGGTGATGTAAAAAATAATCAGCACTCCGAATTTAAGTTACACTTCCTTTTTATTGCTTTTGTCGCAATATCGCGTAACACCCAAAACATCACTTCACAATGCAAAACATACTTGAAAACATCTTCGTCACTGTTAAAGTTCACATTTTATAAGCTGACTACGTTATGCGTCTTCCCAACATGACGTCCAAGACTTGACTCTCTAAAGGTCCGACTCTCTAACAACTAACTAATAATCGCTTACGCGCCCAAAAATCAGAGTTACAAGTACGTCAAAGATCATAGTGACAAAAGAAAGAATACACGTAAGAATAATATCATTGCAGCGTAAACATATCGATGAATCAACGTACTTCTACATTAATGAAATCAAATCTGAACGTTGTCTCAGAAATGTGTGACCTACTTTACAGAAACACAGTAGAATATTGCTGGTATCGAGAGGTTCAGGTGAGGTGCCGTAATGGTTACGTAATTCAAGTACCATTACATTTGCAAGGTTGCATTATGGTCAAGGATAATGTGACCATTTTGGCTGATTAGGCCCATCCCATGGTACAGTATTTGTTCCCCAATGATTATAGCATTGTGTCCCAAGACAAAACCTCTCGCATCGTCCAGGACCGGTTTGGTGAGCACGAAGACGACTTGTCGCACCCCCCCCTCCCCCCTCCCCCCCCCCCTCGCCACCACTGTCAACAGATATAAATATTATTGAGCCTTTGTAGTCAACTTTGGAGAGAAAGGTGCGTGATTGCTATCCACCTGTATCATCATTACTTGAAGTGACCGCTATTTTGCAAGAAGAATCGTGTAAGATTCCCGTGAAAACCACACCGGATCTGTATTTATCCATTCTGATATGACTGGAAGCTGTTTTGAGAGGTTAGGTTAGTGTTTTAACGTCCCGTCGACAACGAGGTCATTAGGGACGGAGCGCAAGCTCGGGTTAGGGAAGGATTGGGAAGGAAATCGGCCGTGCCCTTTCAAAGGAACCATCCCGGCATTTGCCTGAAACGATTTAGGGAAATCACGGAAAACCTAAATCAGGATGGCTGGAGACGGGATTGAACCGTCGTCCTCCCGAATGCGAGTCCAGTGTGCTAACCACTGCGTGTTTTGAGAGGTAACTGGTTTCCTACACCATGTGCTTTTGGTGTTCACATATTTTTGGCCAACCCCTGTACGTAGGAGGAAGCGCTGTTTGGCTCTTCTAGGAACGCGCACTCTGAGATTTTAATTATAAGCCAAACCGCGATGCAAAACGCCACTATTCTAGCGTTTGGCACTGCCGTTGGGTGAGAACATCCGTAAGGCTGATAGGTATGCTTGAATAGCTCATCTGCTGAGATCATTGCCTGTGAAAATCGTAGGTCCGATTTCGAGTCCGGGTGCGGCACACAGTTTCAATCTGTCACACAGTTTTGTTAAGCACCCTTCTTGTCAAAAGATCGAAAAGTCTAGCACTTACCTCGAAAAACTTAATACAGTCTTAGCTTCTACAGAGTCAAGGGCTTGCTAGCCACAGTATTGTTGATATTTAACCACTTCGGATCTCTGCTGCATCGATATTTATGGGAACCAATGGGTGCACATTCTGCTGTGTGTTAACATTATTCGTCATGTTGTTGTTGTTGTGGTCTTCAGTCCTGAGACTGGTTTGATGCAGCTCTCCATGCTACTCTATCCTGTGCAAGCTTCTTCATCTCCCAGTACCTACCGCAACCTACATCCTTCTGAATCTGCTTAGTGTATTCATCTCTTGGTCTCCCTAGACGATTTTTACCCTCCACGCTGCCCTCCAATACTAAATTGGTGATCCCTTGATGCCTCAGAACATGTCCTACCAACCGATCCCTTCTTCTGGTCAAGTTGTGCCACAAACTTCTCCTCTCCCCATTCCTATTCAGTACTTCCTCATTAGTTATGTGATCTACCCATCTAATCTTCAGCATTCTTCTGTAGCACCACATTTCGAAAGCTTCTATTCTCTTATTGTCCAAACTATTTATCGTCCATGTTTCACTTCCATACATGGCTACACTCCATACGAATACTTTCAGAAATGACTTCCTGACACTTATATCAATACGGGATGTTAACAAATTTCTCTTCTTCAGAAACTCTTTCCTTGCCATTGCCAGCCTACATTTTACATCTTCTCTACTTCGACCATCATCAGTTATTTTGCTCCCCAAATAGCAAAACTCCTTTACTACTTTAAGTGCCTCATTTCCTAATCTAATTCCCTCAGCGTCACCCGACTTAGACTACATTCCATTATCCTTGTTTTGCTTTTGTTTATGTTCATCTTATATCCTCCTTTCAAGACACTGTCCATTCCAAGTCCTTTGCTGTCTCTGACAGAATTACAATGTCATCGGCAAACCTCAAATTTTTTACTTCTTCTCCATGAATTTTAATACCTACTCCGAATTTTTCTTTTGTTTCCTTTACTGCTTGCTCAATATACAGATTGAACACCATCGGGGAGAGGCTACAACACTGTGCTACTCCCTTCCCAACCACTGCTTCCCTTTCATGTCCCTCGACTCTTATAACTGCCATCTGGTTTCTGTACAAATTGTAAATAGGCTTTCGCTGCCTGTATTTTACCCCTGCCACCTTTAGAATTTGAGAGAGAGTATTCCTGTCAACATTGTCAAAAGCTTTCTCTAAGTCTACAAATGCTAGAAACGTAGGTTTGCCTTTCCTTAATCTTTCTTCTAAGATAAGTCGTAAGGTCAGTATTGCCTCACGTGTTCCAGTGTTCCTACGGAATCCAAACTGATCTTCCTCGAGGTTGGCTTCTACTATTTTTTCCATTCGTCTGTAAAGAATTCGTGTTAGTATTTTGCAGCTGTGACTTATTAAACTGATAGTTCGGTAATTTTCACATCTGTGAACACCTGCTTTCTTTGGGATTGGAATTATTATATTCTTCTTGAAGTCTGAGAGTATTTCGCCTGTTTCATACATCTTGCTCACCAGATGGTAGAGTTTTGTCAGGACTGGCTCTCCCAAGGCCGTCAGTAGTTCCAATGGAATGTTGTCTACTCCGGGGGCCTTGTTTCGACTCAGGTCTTTCAGTGCTCTGTGAAACTCTTCATCTACATCCTCTTCCATTTCCATAATATTGTCCTCAAGTACATCGCCCTTGCATAGACGCTCTATATACTCCTCCACCTTTGTGCTTTCCCTTCTTTGCTTAGAACTGGGTTTCCATCTGAGCTCTTGATATTCATACAAGTCGCTCTCTTTTCTCCAAAGGTCTCTTTAATTTTCCTGTAGGCATTATCTATCTTACCCATACTGAGATAAGCCTCTACATCCTTACATTTGTCCTCTAGCCATCCCTGCTTAGCCATTTTGCACTTCCTGTCGATCTCATTTTTGAGACGTTTGTATTCCTTTTTGCCTGCTTCATTTACTGCATTTTTGTATTTTCTCCTTTCATCATTAAATTCAATATTTCTTCTGTTACCCAAGGATTTCTACTAGCCCTCGTCTTTTTACCTACTTGATGCTCTGCTGCCTTCACTACTTCGTCCCTCAAAGCTACCCATTCTTCTTCTACTGCATTTCTTTGCCCCATTCCTGTCAATTGTTCCCTTATGCTCTCCCTGAAACTCTGTTATCCGTCATATCTTACGTGAATTATTTTACGCGTCCCAAAACCGTGCTTGTGTGGTGAAAAAGACTCGTTAAAGTTAGAGAAGAAACTCGAAAGAAAGTGGATGTGAAGGGAAACACAAACACACAAAGTTGTGCAGTAACACAGCCAGAGGGGGACGTGAACAAACTGCTCCCGACAGCGAGCTTTCTGTGGCGGCACCGTAGACTACTACAGGCGCCTGCTGAATATTTGAACGGTGGCCGGCGTTCCTCTGTGCCGCAAGGCTCCCTCTCACCTCTGAAACATGTTCCCGGGCGCGGCCGGGCCGCCACTCATCAGGGGTGTTTCCTCGCCGCGCCCCGCCGGAAAGCTCTTCGCGCGCACCGCAGGTGTTCTCGGCTGTCGCGTTGTAAGGAGCACGTTATTTTGGAATGCACCTGCAGCTCGGCTGAAGGGCATTCAGAATGGTAGAGTGGCAGTTGCTTCTACGTACAGATGTACATGACGGTATCCCTGCGACAGCATGCGTTCATCTACATCTACATGATTACTCTGCAATCCACATTCAAGTGCTTGGCAGACGGTTCATCGAACCACAATCATACTGTCTCTCTACCATTCCACTCCCGAACAGCGCGCGGGAAAAACGAACACCTAAATCTTTCGGTTCGAGTTCTGATTTCTATTATTTTATTTTGATGATCATTCCTACCTATGTAGGTTGCGCTCAACGAAATATTTTCGCATTCGTAAGAGAAAGTTGGTGACTGAAATTTCGTAAATAGATCTCACCACGACGAAAAACGTCTTTGCTTTAATGACTTCCATCCCAACTCGCGTATCATATCTGCCACACTCTCTCCCCTATTACGTGATAATACAAAACGAGCTACCCTTTTTTGCACCCTTTCGATGTCCTCCGTCAATCCCACCTGGTAAGGATCCCACACCGCGCACCAATATTCTAATAGAGGACGAATGAGTGTAGTGTAAGCTGTCTCTTTAGTGTACTTGTTGCATTTTCTAAGTGTCCTGCTAATGAAACGCAACCTTTGGCTCGCCTTCCCCACAATATTATTTATGTGGTCTTTCCAACTGAAGTTGTTCGTAATTTTAACACCCAGGTACTTAGTTGAATTGACAGCCTTGAGAATTGTACTATTTATCGAGTAATCGAATTCCAACGGATTTCTTTTGGAACTTTTCGTTATTTAGCGTCAACTGCCACCTGCCACACCATACAGCAATCTTTTCTAAATCGCTTTGCAACTGATACTGGTCTTCGGATGACCTTACTAGACGGTAAATTACAGCATCATCTGCGAACAATCAAAGAGAACTGCTCAGATTGTCAGCCAGGCCATTTATATAGATCAGGAACAGCAGAGGTCCCAGGACGCTTCTCTGGGGACACCTGATATCACTTCAGTTTTACTCGATGATTTGCCGTCTATTACTACGAACTGCGACCTTCCTGACAGGAAATAACGAATCCAGTCGCACAACTGAGACGATACCCCATAGGCCCGCAGCTTGATTAGAAGTCGCTTGTGAGGAACTGTGTCAAAAGCTTTCCAGAAATCTAGAAATACGGAATCAACTTGAGATCCCCTGTCGATAGCGGCCATTACTTCGTGCGAATAAAGAGCTAGCTGCGTTGCACAAGAACGATGTTTCCTGAAACCATGCTGATTACGTATCCATAGATCGTTCCCTTCGAGGTGATTCATAATGTTGGAATACAGTATATGCTCCAAAACCCTACTGCAAACCGACGTCAATGATATAGGTCTGTAGTTCGATGGATTACTCCTACTACAATTCTCCAACACTGGTGGACCTGCGCAATTTTCCAATCTGTAGGTACAGATCTATCGGTGAGCGAGCGGTTGTATATTATTGCTAAGTGTGGAGGTATTGTATCAGCGTAATCTGAAAGGAACCTAATTGGTATACAATCTGGACCTGAAGACTTGCCCGTATCAAGCGATTTGAGTTGCTTCGCAACCCCTAAGGTATCTACTTCTAAGAAACTCATGCTAGCAGCTGTTCGTGTTTCAAATTTTGTAATATTCCATTCGTCTTTCCTGGTGAAGGAATTTCGGAAAACTGCGTTCAATAACTCTGCTTTAGCGGCACAGTCTTCGGTAACAGTACCATCGGCACTGCGCAGCGAATGTATTGACTGCGTCTTGCCACGGTCCTAACACTTTCCGAAACGCCGCGCATAAAAACAGGGCTTTTCCGGAGCTCATGCCGCGGGTTCAGTTGGTGACAAAAAGATAGAGTGAAGTGTTTTGGATACCCCTTGGACTAGGAACCATTTGTATACCCAACAGACGCGTCACTGTCCTACACTACAGTATGAATGGAATTCATGAGACTTACGGAGCAACCATTAGTTCATGGGCGTTTCCTCTGAAAACTCCAAGAAAAAAACTTTTAATATATGTTCGCCGTCACCAACGGACCAAAACCCAGACGAGTATTCTGAGAGCCGGCCACGGTGGTCTAGCGGTTCTAGGCGCTCAGTCCGGAACCGCGCGACTGCTACGGTCGCACGTTCGAATCCTGCCTCGGGCATGGGTGTGTGTGATGTCCTTAGGTTAGTTAGGTTTAAGTAGTTCTAAGTTCTAGGGGACTGATGACCACAGATGTTAAGTCCCATAGTGCTCAGAGCCATTTGAACCATTTTGAAGTATTCTGAGACGGCTATGCATAGTGTTGCGGTTGGCAGGAGAGCCCAACACCGTGTTACTAGAGGAGGCCGAAATGCACGCGTTTTAGCTCACGCAGGCTGGCGTGAGGTCTGTAACATGAAAAGGAAATTAGAATTTAGAAAAACGGACATAGCTGGTGGAATACTTAACTTTAATCCATTAATGTTGAACGTAGCTCTTGTCTGTACATTCTTTACAATATCAATAGCAACTGATAATGGCGCCTTGCTAGGTCGTAGCAAATGACGTAGCTGAAGACTATGCTAAACTATCGTCTCGGCAATTGAGAGCGTATGTAGTCAGTGAACCATCGCTAGCAAAGTTGGCTGTACAACTGGGGCGAGTACTAGGAAGTCTCTCTAGACCTGCCGTGTGGCGGAGCTCGGTCTGCAATCACTGATAGTGGCGACACGCAGGTCCGACGTATACTAACGGACCGCGGCCGATTTAAAGGCTACCACCTAGCAAGTGTGGTGTCTGGCGGTGACACCATAGCTAATGGCTGAAATTTTTACGGTATATTCGTAAGATCCCGATCTCGAACACCACTGAAAATTTACTTGATATCTCTATCCGTTTCCAAGACACAGTACATCAAATTTACCCTACTTCTACATGTAAAATCCGGTATGAGGCGAAATGTGAATAATAAAAAATCTAATAATAAATTGCTCAAATTGTAACAGTGTTTTCTCCAGCCATTTATCTAGAAGAACCATAGCCTAGTTTCCAAATAAAATCTATCCACTGTTGAGAAACACCCCAAAAATTTGTTTTTGGGGTTCCAAATCACAGCCGCGGATTTCGTGACAGCTATGCACAGCGAATCGCTGTAAATTTTTTCCGGTGTGTTCCTAAGAGCCCGATCTCGAACAACATTGCAAATTTTCTTTATATCTTTGTGTTCGAGATACAGAGGTTCAGTGTTATCCTACTTGTACACGTGAAATACGCGCCTAAAACCCTGTGTGAGGCGTAAACGTACGCTACAAAGTGACTTACCACCGAGAAATGCAATGTAAGGTACCTGCCTTATGATCATGGAACCCAGTGTTGTAGTACTGAAGAACATGCAAATTTTTCTGCGCATGAAATCCTGTCTGAGGTCTAAAATTAGTTTTGCCTTATTTCAATTTCACATAAGTGTCTAAATTTTACTGATAAGTAGATTTCATATGGCTTACTGTGTATAGCGTGCTGCAGCAAGGAAGGAAGGAAGGGAAACAGCGGAAAAGTGCTCCTATCAGAGCACAAAAAAATGCGAATATGTCCCTCATTATGTAAAAGATTGACTGAAGTGGGGGTATCAGTTGTCTCAATCTACCTTCCTAAATAACTTTAAAATTTTTCCGAAAAATTCAGGCGTGCGAATTTATTCGCGATTTTTTTTGCTGCGAGAGAAGACAATGGCAGTGGCAAGAGACAGAAAAGTAATCAATACTGAGAGACAGTAGACACTGGTTGTGTTACAGAAAGTGCGAAGAAAGCAATGCCAGTGAGAAAGGAAGAGAGGGACATAATGCCAGTGGAACATTGTAGACACTGAGAGAACAGTGCTAGGAAAAGAGTGAAGGATAAGTGGCAGGGGAGAGGTATAATGAGAACGAGAAAGTGGAAATGGGCGAGAGCCACTGATAACGAGAGACGGAGTACGTGGCAATGACAACGAGGAAAAGAGATAGTGACAGTGAGAAGACATACCAGCAGTGGGAAGGAGTGAATGAGGTAGGGGAAGTAAGGGAGGAGAAGAGGGGAAACAGTGACAGTGAGAGCAGGCTATAATAGTGGGACAGAACGAAGGGGACTGTGGCTGTGACACAGGAGACAATGACGGAGACAGACAGAGAAAAAATGGTTCAAATGGCTCTGAGCACTAGGGGACTCAACTTCTGAGCTCATTAGTCCCCTAGAACTTAGAACTACTTAAACCTAACTAACCGAAGGACAGCACACACATCCATGCCCGAGGCAGGATTCGAACCTGCGACCGTAGCGGTCGCGTGGTTCCAGGCTGCAGTGCCTAGACATAGAGAGATAAAGGCAATGAATTAGGATGAATGAGTGCGTGAGAAAAAGCGACTTGGAGTGCATCAGTACGAGCGACTTCAGGCAGTGGGCCAGCGGATGTGGGTCACAGTCAGGGCAGCTTCTGGGAGTTTGAGGCGAGTTGCAAGTTAAAAAAAAAGTAGAGTATGTTCACATGACCAAATTCTTGGGAAAAATTTTAAAGGTGCTGAGGAAGGTAGAATGAGGCAGCTGGTAACCTACTTTTCAGAAAGTCTTTCAAATAATTCGCAGTTTCCGCTGGTTGATACGCGTTGCTATTCTGTCCGTTATTAGTAGGCAGTACACAGAGTGCGTCATCTGCATCACGCGGTAGGTGTCACAGCACTGCTTTAGTGTGTAGAATTCGTTGAATTTCTATTGAAGCTATTTGAACTTATTTGGGATGGTATACATAATTGGCAGACCACATCTGAATTCTTTATTTCAGAGGCATTTCCATATTTTAAGTATATGTAGCTCACTGGACAAAATTTTAGTCACCCTCTTAAATCCCCGAAGGGGGCTCGCCACTCTTTGGCGGGTTCTTGCTTGGCTACCACGGGGCCCCAGCCTTTGCAGCATCCCTTGCTACATGTCTATGCTCTTGCTATTCTTTTTTCCCCTCCCTTGGGGAACATGTCTGGAGTGTAACTGGGACTGTTCCGCATTGTTTCCCTTCTCTCGTTCTTCCGCTTCGGCGTTTGAGGTTCCTCTTTTTCTTCTTCCTCGCTGTGCGCTCCTGACTCACGGCCCACGCGTCTGATGTCCAACTGGGTAACGCGTAATTACCAGTCCCGGGTCGACAGGTAGGGTTCGCACGTACCTCCTGGTACAGGCCAGGCCCAGGAAGGGGTGATTGCCTGAGCTGTAACCTTCCCAAATCGCCGATTGGTCCCTCTGTCAGGTATTCGGGAGGTGTGAACAGTCACCTTAGGCGGGTGCGCCCCTTGTGAAGGGGTTCCCCAGTTGGAAGGAGCGCGCCGTCAGAGACACTGGCAAATCATGGGGGATTTCCTCGAGATGAGTCAATCATCATCCCACTCACCGTCTACAAAACGTAAACGTAATGAGGCTAATGATTCAAAGACCCTTCCCTCTGCACCACGGTTCCTTGTGGTCTCACCTACTGAAGACGGTCAGTCCTTCGCAACAGTAAATCCGTTTATTATTCAGAAAGATGTTGATGCAGTTGCCAGCCCTGTGAAATCCTGCTCTCGTTTACGGAATGGCACTTTGCTGACCCTCAAGCTGATTGCCACCTCGCTTCTCCATGGCTATCCTGTTCATGTCGAAGCCCATAGAACTCTGAATTCTTCCCGTGGTGTTATTCATACTAGGCTGCTCGACGGTCTGACGGAGACCGGAATCCAATCTTACCTCTCTAATCTGGGCGGCATTGCAGTCCATCGGGTGATGAAAAAGGTAGATTCCTCCTAAGTACCCACCCACACTCTTCATCTCACCTTTTAGAGAGTGGTGCTTCCGTCCAAGATCAAAGCAGGCTATGAAATTATCACAGTCCGACCGTACTCTCCGAACCCAATGCGCTGTTACCAGTGTCATCGTTTCAGCCACACTATAACGTCATGTCGACCCCCAGCCAAAAGTGTCACCTGTGGTAGGGATTGTCTGCCTCCTTCTCCCCACTGTATCAACTGCAATGGCGGCCATGCCACTGCCTCTCTGGATTGTCCCGTGTATCTTCATTAGCAGGCTTTCCAGGAGATCCGAGTAAAGGAAAAGGTGCCTCACCCAGTCCCTCGCAAATTATTAGCTAGTCGCAAACCCTGCACTCTTCCATCTGACACTTACAGCTCTGTTCTTATTACCTCTCGCTCCATGACGGACATGCCCACGCAGACATATAACTTAAATTCAGCTTTGAGCTAGTGAAATTGCCCATTGTCAAGGTAGCATCGCCATCCCCTCGTCCAGCTGTGCAACAAGCCATCAAACTCTCACCTCAAGGGTTCAAGCCACCAGCTACACAACCGGTCGCCCAGAAAGGACAGGAGTACTCCCATGAAGACCTCATACGTCCCTCCAACCAGCCAACACCTGAATCTTCCTCTGCTAACTGGAAAGGTTCGAAGAAGTCCAACAAAGGCAGACGGTCTTCTCCTTCACCGACTCGAAGATCCTCTTTGACGATTTTGCCACGTGATACCTTAGCCCGGCTGGCCTCCATGTCGCCGGTGCGCATCACCAACTGTTTCTCTGTGGTGGACTACACAGACCAACGGCAAAGGCAAGCCGATGCGTCTGCGGACCTCATGGAGGAGGATCCTCCTGCTTTGTAGCAGCGAATGTTCTTGGGCTGTCACTCCACAGCCGCCAAGGTGGCATCACTTCATTTCTTCCTCATCATGACGTTTCTCCAATGGAACGTTGGCGGCCTTCAGTCCCACAAAGAGGATTTACAGCTGCTTTTAGCATGGCAGCGTCGCCTTTCACTCTGCCTTCGGGAAACAAAATTGCGTCCTCATGACCGCTTTGAGCTGCCACATTTCCTCCTGGTACGTTTTGACCATCCTCCAGAGGTTGGCATTCCATCTCATGGGGGGTCATGCTGCTCATGCGGAATGATGTCCATACCCAACCCATCTCCCTGACTAACAATCTTCAAGCTGTTGCCGTTCGCCTTTTGCTTCATCAGCAGACTTTTTGCTCAGTTCCATTTATGTCTCCCCATCATTCGATGTCATCAAGGTATACTTCCTTCAGCTTATCTGGCAGCCAGCTCCCCTATTTCTGCTACTCGGAGACTTTAATGCGCATTATCCCCTGTGGTGGTCTCCCAGAACCTGTCAGAGAGGTGCCCTCTTGGCTGATATCCTTCATCAACTCAACCTCTTCCGCCTCAACACTGGAGCACCCACATTCTTTTCCGACTCCTCGCACACCTCTTCCCATTTGGACCTATCCTTTTGCACTGCCCAGCTTGCCCATCTGGAGTGATCTGTTCTTTCTGGCTTCTACTCGGGCGCCCATTTCCCATATGCTATCCATTTGCTGACTTCTTCCCCACCGGCATGCACACCCAAATGGCAGCTGACTGGCGGCTTTACTCCTCCCTAGAGATCTTCGAAGAACAAGATTTCCCCAGTTGTGATGACCACGTGGAATATATCTCGAACAATATCCTCACTACCGCAGAACGTTCCATTTCTCGCGCTTCCTCTTTACCACGCTGTGTCCCAGTCCCTTCGCGGACCGAAGCCTGCCGCGACGCAATTCGACCGCGGAGATGTCCTCTCCACATTTTTAACCGCCATCCTACGATGGCAAACTGCATTCATTGTAAACAGATGCGTGCAAAGTGTCGTCGCTTTTTTTTCAGTATAGCAAAAAAGCTAGTCGGAGTTCATTCAATAGTTCTTTTAACAGTTACACCCCTCCCTCTGTCGTGTGGGCCAACCACCGACGGCTCTCTGGGACGAAGATTCATTCCCCAATTTCCGGCCTGACAGTAGCAGATGGTATCATCGTGAACCCTATTGCTGTCTCCAACATGCTGGGCCGCCATTTTGCGGAAATTTCGAGCTTTTTCCACTATCGCTCTGCCTTCCTCCATCGGAAACGAGAAGAGGCGGCTCGGGTGTTACCCTCTCGTCTCAGAATCATGAGTGCTATAATGCCACCTTTACTTTGAGGGAGCTAGAGCATGCTGTCAGTTCATCCCGATCTCCCGCTCCAGGGGCAGACACTGTCCACATTAAGGTGTTGTCCGCTCGAAACTCTACTGTGGGTACTTTGTTTATGCGTCTGCACACCCATCCCTCTTCCGCTGTCTCAACACTATCCACCATCATGGTTTCTGTTTGGCCACGGGCGCCTTTTACACCAGCCCAGTTGGGAGTCTGTATGCTGAAGCTGCTGAACTACTGCTGTCCTACTGCCGTGACTTTCTCCTCAGCAGGTATGCATGCCGTTTGTCTGCCATGCGTGGCCACCCCTCCTATGCCTCCTTGTTTGAGGATTCCTTTGATCGTCAGTATGGGGCTCGTCCCTCTTCTGTTACCTCCTGGGCACTTGCTACGGCGGCTTAATTTTACACTACCTGCAACTTTACCAGTGGGTGGGAACCCTTCACCACCTTGGCTTCGTGAAGCGGCCCATGTCAACCTTGCCTTTATTCGCTTCCTAAGGACACTACTCCAGCCTCGGTCTATCGCCTTCAGTTTGACGACCTTCGCAAGGAACTTCGCGATAGTACCTTCGTATACACTGATGGCTCTCGGACCGACCGTGGGGTCGAGTTTGCCTTCGTCATTGGTACCCGTGTCTTTCGATATCGGCTTCCGGCACACTGCCCAGTATTTACAGCCGAGCTCTTCGCCTTGTATCAGGCCACGGAGTACATCCGGCGACCCAGCCTTTCCAATTGTGTCCTCTGTTCAGACTCACTCAGTGCCCTCCAAAGTCTATGTGCGCTGTACACTGTTCATCCCTTGGTGCAGCGGGTCCAGGAAAACTGTCACTTGCTCACTCTTGGTGGAGCCAGTGTGATCTTTCTGTGGGTCCCTGGTCATGTCGGTCTGCCAGGAGACGAGGCTGTTGAAGCTGCTGCCAAGGCTGCAGTCCTCATACCTCAGCTCGCGAGTACCTACATTCCCTCCGATGATCTCTCTGTTGCCGTCTGTCAGGAGGTGGTGTCCCTTTGGCATCGCCAGTGGTCCTCCCTTCTGAGGAATAAGCTTCGGATCATTAAGCCTCTCTCGGCTCCTTGGACGACGTCCTCTCGGCCCTCCCACCGGGAGGAGATTATTTTAACCCTTTAGTGATCAAATTATTTCCATAAGTTGTAGACTTTTCATGAACACTTTATTGGGCTAAGGAACCATTCATAAAATCATAGTTTAAATCTTGAAAGTGAGAGTTTAGCCTACGAATATAAAAAAAAAAATTAGTGGGAACTATCGTTCCCACCGAACTCTGGAGTAACTTCTCTTGCTAATTTAAAAAAAAAGTATATCCTTTTTTTAGTACATAAATCATGTTAAACATTACATTTATATTTGTATTTGTTCATATTGTCCTTTGAGTTCACTAAGGTGGTGTACTATGGAACTTGGAGAAACATGGTGCTACACACATAGGTACACGATAGTTGCTGCACATGATTTTTGTTCTCTTTTCTTTGTTCTTGGTGCTACATTGGTGGCATCTTCTGTTTGTTGTACCTTTTGTAGGCAAATGAGTTCCAACTTTCTCCAGACGAACTTCATCTCGCACTCCAGACCTGCCCCCTTTCTGGTGTTTGAAAATGAATGGGCCATCCTCTTCACTTATGACTTGAGAATCCAGAGATAAGCTGCCTTGCCAAGCGCAATCTAAATGTTAGCTGGTCTGCTTCTGTCTTCTGTAGCTTCCACATAATGCAGGAATTGACAGCTGCCAAATCTACAAGAAAGAAAAACAGTCCGTGCCACCACTTCCATGAACGATGGCCTACAGAATACCGATCACGCAGCTGATCAAATCTATCCACTCCTCCCATTATTTTATTGTACTTTGCCACAGCCAATGGGCAGAATACTTCACTTCTGCTTCCATCTTTGTTTCTTCTCAAAACAGTTGTAATGTGTTTGGATTGTGGTAATTTGATAGTATACAAACAGGTTTGCTATCCTGCCACTTCACTGCTGCAACACATAACCTGACAGCAAATTCGAATTCTCCACTGCTAAGTCTAGAATTTTTTTTCTAGCATATCTGTGAAGTATATGGTGAATCAAAACCATCATCAGAGTCAGCATCGATATCTGAATCTTCTACATCTTCTGGTAAAGCATACAAAGTTCTGAAAATCTCTTCTGGCGTCAGTCCAGGCATTCTAAACAATAAGAAACAAGCAATAACTACGATGCCGGTTACGCAGCCATATGCATTGCACTTCACCCAAGTTCAGGGGGAAAAATAACCCCACTAACTTACCTTGTAATATTTACATAATTTTCAGTCAAATCCAGCAAATATACACGAATACTATCTCCCTCGTAAATGTAAAAGTAGATACATACGACACAAGTCACTTCACACGCAAAAGGAAACCACACTGTACAAAAAACGCTGTAGCGGTCGAAACAGTGACTCGTTTTCACGCGGAAACTGCGCTTCTGCATTGATTTTCTAACAAGGTAGAAATACAACCGCTTTCGCACACCTGTTGACAATTTACATGTAGTTAGCATACCCTAACAGAGGTGACAGCACAAGTTAGAAGTGGGAAAATGGTTTACAACTGAACTTACAGCGAAAACAAATAAGTGGGAACTATAGTTCCCACTGGTCACTAAAGGGTTAACTCGGCTGCGTATGCCTTTTTAGCCATCGTCATTTGCTAAGTGGCGCTACCCCACCGCTTTGTACAAATTGCGCCCATGTTTTAACTGTCCACCTCTTCCTGATGGAATGCCATTTTTTTTAACCACTTACGTTCCCGCTTGGGTTTGCCGTCTGATTTATCAGCCGTTTTAGCAAATGACCCGCTGCACCAAGGGATGAACAGTGTACATGTTAATGTGTGTGAAATCTTATGCTGCTAAGGTCAAAGCAATATGATGGCCATTTAATTTTTACTTTTGGACCTCCGTTTCCGTATGGTGTCTTTAGCACTTTTTCCACGTGTCTGTTTTTAGCTGTCTTCTAATATGTCAATTGGGACTGACGTAGTCTTTTGACACATCTGTGTTCGTGTTCTACAGTTTTGGCTTGGGTGCGTATAACCCCAGTTGTTTCTTGCTCCTTAAAGCAAAACAAAGCCAATGTCAGACTATACGATGCGCGGTCAGACACTTTGCCTCGAAAAGGCTGCAGGAGCGTCTGCGATTACCTGCAGTCTGCGGCCGAGAATTGTCATGAAGAAGGAAAGGCATGGCAGCTACATGCCGTTACGTGAGCTGCATGAAATCGGGCGATGCCTCTCATCAGACACTTCACACTTGGCGAGAGACAGCCTCATCTACATCTACATATACATCATACTCCGCAAGCCACCTAATGGTGCGTGGCGGAGGGTAGTTTCGGTACCACTGTCTGATCCCTCCAACCCTGTTCCACTCGCGAATAGTGCGTGGGAAGAATGATTGTCGATCAGCTTCTGTATTGGCTTTAATTTCTCGAATTTTCTCCTCGTGGTCAATAGGCGAGACGAATGTGGGGGGGAAGTAATACTCGTATGTTGTCTGGCTCTTCCTGAAAAGTGCTGTCCCGAAGTTTCAGTAGTAAATCTCTCCGTGACGCACAACGCCTCTCTTGTAACGTCTGCCAGTGGAGTTTGCTTAGCATCTCCGTAACGCTCTCTCGCCAGCTAAACGATCCTTCGACGAAATACGCCGCACTTCGTTGGACCTTATCTATCTCCTCTTTCAGTCATACCTGATAGGGATCGCAGATAGATGAACAATACTAAAGAATCGGGCAAACAAGCGCCTTATAAGCCACGTTTTTCGTTGATGAGTTACATTTCCTTAAGATTCTTCCGATGAACCTGAGTCTGGTGTCTGCTTTTCCCACTATCTGTTTTATATGGTCATTCCACTTAAGGTCCCTCTGAATAGCTACGCCTAGATATTTTACGGCAGACGCTGTCTCCAGCTGTTTGTCGTCAATAGTGCAGCTGTTCTAGGCGCTTCAGTCCGGAACCGCGCGACTGCTACGGTCGCAGGTTCGAATCCTGCCTCGGGCATGGATGTGTGTGATGTTCTTAGGCTAGTTAGGTTTAAGTAGTTCTAAGTCTAGGGGACTGATGACCTCAGATGTTAAGTCCCATAGTGCTTAGAGCCATTTGCATTTTTGTAGCTGTACAGTAGTGGATTTATTTCCCTATGTATGCGCAAGTTCATGCATTAGTTGGAGGCTAACACAAGAGCAAGTAAGAGTACAAAGAAAATGGGAGTGCAGACAAAAGGAGAATGTTATGTGCTAGATGGACGAAATATTTTCCAACGTTTTCCGCCGGTGACGTAGACTTCCATACGCTCTGCATACCTGTATCCTCCGTCGAAGGTTAGTTGGAACACTGCAGTACTTAACTAACGTTTGTCAACTAAGCTTCGTCATATTGTCAATGGTATGAGCTCGCCTTCCTCGAACCGAACCAGTTATAGGGAAACATTGCATTAACCACGTTGAAGATAGCATGTCATTTTTTACGTAAAGAAATGATGGCAAAAGGTGAAACATACGGTAAGTGATACATAGTATTCCGGGAGGAACGGAGGATTGATCTCCAGCCAGACCTTCAGCCTTATAGCCTGCCACTTACTCATTCAGCCACCATCTACCCTGTGTTACAGAAAATAATGAAATACCATTCAGATAAAAGACATGGCTTTCGCTCAGCTGTCGAGGGGAGCTTGTAAGCTGAATTATTGTGCAGAGAGTTCCATGGTGTCGACGATCGCCAGTATCGGGCGCCTATCTTATCCGGTGAGATAACTTCACCACTGGCAGCATGTTACCGAGCTATTCCGCGTTGACCACAGCACGGAAGTCCCAAAATTATCCCTCTCCGTTCGGTTTACTGTTTCAGGTTCAGTACACACTTCTAAATCGGTTAGATAAGATGCATATTTCTATAGAGCGTACAGCAACGCACGCCACTTGCTCCAGTAAATCTAAATATACATAATGTTGATAAAGTACTGACGGAAATTCAAAAGTTTGTTCTCAAGAGACGAGTGCGATGCGTGTTTATAATTGTGTTCGTACTGCCTGGGTTTCAGCGTAAACTCGTACACGGAATCATTGAATGTACAGGGTGGCCCTAAAGTCCGTTAAAATTTGAAAATTCAGTGCTTTATAGAATAAGGCGGGTAGAGAGGTGAAAAGTGACAGAGAGGCTTGAAATGATACTGGATTTTATTGAAACCTAAAAAGTGCACAAAGTTACCAATAGATGGCGCTTCATATGATACCAAAGCAATAATAGCACAAGAGTTTATTGTTAACAAAGACCTTGTTTTTATAATAAATGCGCAGCATGTCGGCTGTCATTCGCGAACAGTATCTTTAGTCAAATGGTTCAAATGGCTCTGAGCACTATGGGACTTAACATCTGACGTCATCAGTCCCCTAGAACTTGAACTACTTAACCCTAACTAACCTAAGGACATCACACACATCCATGCCCGAGGCAGGATTCGAAACTGCGACCGCAGCAGGCGCGCGGTTCCAGACTGAAGCGCCTAGAACCGTTCGGCCACACCGGCCGGCTGTCTGTACTCGAAGAAGAGCACTGCACGGCACACCAGTTGATATGGTGAGAAATTGTCGTCGGATGTTGTCTTTCAGCATCCCTAATGAAGTTACACGATGACGGCAGTCTTGCGAGTTCGGGTAAACCGACAATCAATAGTCACACGGATTGAGGTCTGGAGACATGACGGATGTGGAGACTTAGCACGCGATCCTCACCAAACGATGAACCCAAGACATCTTTCACACATGTGGCCATATGTGGTGGAGCGCCATCCTGCAGATGTTTATCCGCCAGACTGGGGATGATTTGACTTCCTCTTTGACTGCAGCTCATTTTCTGCTCGTGTTGCTGCTCGGCGCCAATCGTTAGCCAGCATTTGTTAC
The DNA here is from genome assembly GCF_023864345.2 of Schistocerca serialis cubense. Lineage (NCBI taxonomy): Eukaryota > Metazoa > Arthropoda > Insecta > Orthoptera > Acrididae > Schistocerca > Schistocerca serialis. The sequence goes on from NC_064641.1 coordinate 18,589,114, forward strand.
ACTTGTCCAGTTTTTGCACTCGTTTTTGGTGTCAATAAAATCTCACGTCATTTCAGGCACGTGGGTCAATTTTACCTCTGTACCTACATTATTCCGTGAATTAGTGCATTTTAAAATGTTAACCGACTTTCGGGTCACCCTGTATTTTGGCGGAATACCAGAGCATCGCAGATATGAATAGGCGCTTGCAGAATGTCTAGCGGAGACCTGGCAGTAAACAGAAGTACGGTGAGTCGTTGGGCACGGCGTCTGTCATCATCGCAATAAGGTCGTGCAAACCTACCCGACATCCCGCGTGGCAGCCTGCTGCACACAGCTGAGTCCTGCAGTGTTGGAACGTGCGGACACTCTCATTCGAGGTGATCGACGAATCACAAACATACTCCACGCTGCACAACTGGACGTCTCTGTCGATAGTGCTGACAGTTCGGGCACTCGAAGGCGTGTCCTCCCTTGTGTTCCTCGCCGCCTAAGGAGGAGCACCTGTGTGGAGTTGTTATTCGCTCATTACCAGGCTGATCCTGACAATTTTTGTCGATCGTCACCACATGCGGTGAAACATGGGTCCATTATTTCGAAACGCAAACAAATCGGCAATCCATGGAGTTGTGTCATACCACCTCACCCCTGAAGAAAAATTTAAAAGCCGCGCTCTCAGCCGGTGAAGTCATGGCGGCGGTCCTCCGGGAGTCTGACAGGATTGTTCTGATTGATGCCCTCGCTCGTGGTACAGCGATCAACTGTGAAGTCTGTTGTACCACCCGCGGGAAATTGAAACAACGACTTTAGAGTGTTCGTCGCCACAGAAACGCAAACGCACGTCTTCTTTTCCACGGCAACGTAAGGTCTCTCAAAAGTCTGAGCACTTGAGAGGAGCTCACAAATCTTCATTGGACAGTTCGTCCTCATCCATCCCACAGCCCGGATATCGCACCTACGGACTTCCATCTGTTTGGCAATATGAGGGATGCACTCCGTGGATGATGGGAGGTTGTTGGTGCAGCAAGTCCTTGCCTCCGACGTCTGACAACAGAACGGTGCCATGTTTCGCGTTACTTGGATGATGATGATGTTTGATCGTGGGACGCTCAACTGCGCTGTCAACAGCGCCCGTACAGTCACAATTTTCACACACCGCAATTTTTACACAGTCCGATCTAGCCACTGTCACGATGATGATGATGATGATGATGATGATGATGATGATGATGATGATGATGATGATGATGATGATGAGGACAACACAAACACCCAGTCCCCGGGCAGAGAAAATCCCCAAACCGGTCGGGAATCGAACCCGGGACCTCGTGATCCAGAGGCAGCAACGCTAGCCGCTAGACCAAGAGCTGCGGACAATTCGCGTTACTTGTAGAACACAACGGGAATGTATCAAGACTTAACAATTTACTGAAATATTACTTTTATATTACATTGTACAAGTCTGTATCTTGAGTTGTGATTACAAACCTGTCGGCCTTTTAGGATAGATTTATGCTGTTTCACAGTATGTATGAAGTTCTAGTTGACACGAAAGGATTGTCATTCAACTGAGAATCGTAATGAATTACAGTTCATGAACTAAATCTGATTTATTGACGAGCCATTGTCCTCGTTTTTCAGTTACATGCTTCCTGAGAGTGCCCGTCCCTTCAGGCTGAAAGTAGGTGCTCATTAGTTTGGTTTCCTCTATTACACAGTGCGTCGTCAATCCACCAGTATCTGTACGCCACATTTTAATGTAATGCGTGTTATACCAAACCAAGAGGGCGACAAACAACCTGTCAACTGACTTACCCTCAATTTTAGGAGATTATAAATGTAATGTGGTCCGTGCTTTAAGATTCAGTGTGGTGTCCAGCCTTGTAAATACACTCATGCTCATAAATTGTGGTGCCACACAACGTGGCACTACACAAAACTGCCGCTTATAGCATAGGCAAATAGGGAACACACACAACACAGATATGTAAGTCCACGGTATTGGTGATAAGTTGAGAAAACCGTCCCGAAACACATGTGCTATGAAACGCCACTGTTTCCTGCGCATGTACCCCAACATCAATATGGGATATGATCACCATGCACATGTACACCTGCCGGAAAACGGTTTGGCATACTCTGGATCAGGTGGTCGAGCAGCTGCTGGGGTACAGCCTCCCATTCTTGCACTAGTGCCTGTCGGAGCTCCTGAAGTGTCCTGGGGGTTTGAAGACGTGCAGCGATACGTCGATCGAGGGCATCTCAGACGTGCTCGATGGGGTTTAGGTGTAGAGAACAGGCAGGCCACTCCATTCACCTGTTTCAAGGTACTCCTCCATGATGGCAGCGCGGTGGGGCCGTGCGTTATCATCCATCAGGAGGAAGGTGGGACCCACTGCACCCCTGAAAAGGCGGACATACTGGTGCAAAATGACTTCCCGATGCACCTGACCTGTTACAGTTCCTCTGTCAAAGACATGCAGGGGTGTACGTGCACCAATCATAATCCCACCCCACACCATCAAACTACAACCTCCATACAGGTCCATTTCAAGGACAGTAAGGGGTTGGTATCTGTATCTGGTTCCTGGTTCACGCCAAATGAAAACCCGGCGACAATCACTGTTCAGACTATACCTGGAGTCGTCCGTGGACATAACATGGGACCAGTGTTCCAATGACCATGTACTGTGTTCTTGACACCAGGCTTTACGGTCTCTCCTGTGAACAGGGGACAGTGGAATCCTCCTTGCAGGTCTCCGGGCGAACAACCCACGTCTGTTCAGTCGCCTGTAGCCTGTGTGTCTGGGGACAACTGTTCCAGTGGCTGCGGTAACGTCCCGAGCAAGGCTACCTGCAGTACTCCGTGACCGTCTGCGGGCACTGATGGTGAGATATCGGTCTTCTTGTGGTGTTGTGCACTGTGGACGTCCCGTACTGTAGCGCGTGGACACGTTTCCTGTCTGCTGGAATTGTTGCCATAATCTTGAGTTCACACTTTGTGGCACACGGAGGGCCCGTGCTACGACCTGCTGTGTTTGACCAGCCTCCAGTCGCGCTAGTATTCTACCCCTCCTAACGTCATCAATATGTGTTCTTTGAGCCACATTCAACACACAGTCACCATTAGCACGTCTAAAAACGTCTGCACACTTACTCGCTGCACCGTACTCTGACATGCGCCAACACACCTCTGCGTATGTGGACTGCTGCCAGCACCACCGTGCGACAACTGCAGGTCAAATGCACCGCATGGTCATACCCCGAAGTGATGTAAGCACGCGATCCGTCCACCAGAGCTTTGTGTCACCACGTATCAGCATTGTCTTTAATTTATGAGCATGAGTGTAGTATCTTAGGTAGAAGATTTTAATGTGTTTAGGGGGTTATTACTTCATCTACTATTTCTCGATTGATCACCTAGGCACAGTTCCCTGTTAAAGTGTTTTAGAAATTGCGAAGTTATTATGTAAATTGAAGGTGGCGGGGGGAGGAAGAAAAGGAGAGGGAAGGAGGATCTAATGATACCAGCTGCGTCGGCACCATATGCAGAATCAGCGGTGACGTCTCCGGAAGAACGGACACCACGGATTCATATAACTGATTCACCTCGACGGGCAATTAATCCACAAGATTTAGTGCTTATTTACGTTCGACCTGTAGCAGGAATCAGAAATTAGCAAGCATGGAAGACATGTCCTGGTCCGGCACATATTTTCACTCGTCGCCGCTGATTCCGCATAAAGTCCCGATGTGGCTGATATCATTAGTCCCTTCCCTTCCCTTCCCTTCCCTTCCCTTCCTTGCGCCTGCACCTTCAGTTTAAATATGTACGAGGGTGAGTCAAATGAAAACCTTAAATTTGTAATTACAAATCGAAATTTCGCGCCGTTATCCTGTAAGTTGGTAAGCGTGCTACAAACAGCGTGCAGAATGGCCTGGAGGTGGCAGCATAGTGGAGATGCACACATACCGTCGCAGTATCAGTATAAAGATGGCCGCCCCCACTTGCAACTTGCACCAGGGAAGGATAGCGTTCTGTTATTCGGTTTTTGCATAGTGAAGGTGTGAAACCTGTTGAAATTCATCGACGAATGAAGCTTCAGTACTGTGATGCATGTTTGTCACAGCAGCAAGTCTACGAATGGAGTAGGAAGTTCGCAAATGGTTTGACTTCAGTGGAAGATGCTCCTCGTCCAGGTCAGGCACAACGAGTTGTGACTCCACAGAATATTGCAGCAGCTGAAGCCATAGTGAAGGAAAACCGCCGAGTGACACTGAATGACATTGCAGCATGTTTACAGATTAGTCATGGGTCAGCACACCACATTGTGCATGATGTGCTCCAGTTTCACAAAGTGTCTGCAAGATGGGTGCTACGGCAGCTGACTCCTGAAATGAGAGACCGGCGTGTTGATGCTTTTGAAGAACTTCTTCGGCGCTTTGAACGAGAAGGTGATGGCTTCCTTGCAAGAATCGGTACTGGGGACGAAACCTGGGTTCACTTCCACCAACCGGAAACGAAGAGAGCGAGCAAGGAATGGCGCCATTCCTCATCACCAAAACCAAAGAAGTTTCGAACAGAACCATCAGCAGGGAAGGTTTGCTGACTCTCCTTTTGGGACGAAAAAGGCGTCATTTTGGAGCATTACATGCTTAGAGGGACCACTGTCACCAGTGCATCATACACAGATCTGCAAAAAAATCATCTGCAGCCTGCAATCAAATCAAAGCGACATTGATTGCTGTCAGCAGGTGTCCTTTTGCAACATGACAGTGCAAGCCCCACAGTGCCCGTACAACGAAAAAATGTTCAAATGTGTGTGAAATCTTGTGGGACTTAACTGCTAAGGTCACCAGTCCCTAAACTTACACACTACTTAACCTAAATTATCCTAAGGACACACACACACACACACACACACACACACACACACACACACACACACACACACACACATGGCGGAGGGAGGACTCGAACCTCCGCCGGGACCAGTCGGACAGTCGTCCATGACTGCAGCGCCCCAGACCGCTCGGCTAGTCCCGCGCGGCGTCCGTACAGCAGTTACAACAATCACAGACCTGCATTTTGAGTGTCTTCCTCATCCACCATTCTCACCAGACAATGCCCCCAAGTGATATCCATATGTCTGGACCACTAAAAGACGCAATGGGAGGAAAGAAGTTCGGTTCTGATGAAGAGGTACGCCGCGCGGTGCCTGAGTTGTCGGGCGGCCTACGAAAATAATATTTTTCTAAAGGAATTCATGCACTTTGTAAGCGCTGGAGGACTCGCATTGAGCGTGGGGTACACCTTTGTACCACATCTGCACAATAAATAATATTTAAAAAAATATTTAAGGTTTTCATTTGACTCACCCTCGCATAACAGCTGCGGATCCCGCATGGTGTCCTTTCATATCGTAGGAAAATAGTCGTCGTCGTTACCATAAACCCGTGACAGATGCCTCAACACTTCTTCGGATGCTGCGGCAAGTTCTTTCAACGAAATACCTTTGATTACGGATTATTTTTAATGTTTTAAACAAAACATATGCCCAGATCCTTCGATGTTAAGGGTTTTTTGTTCGTGCCAAGTTTCTGCAACGCTAGTTTGGATTTACCCAGCTCGGTGGATGTTTTCTCATTCGACCTGACATTAATTACGCCTGCGGCTTGACGTTACGAATGAAGCTCTCTGTGTGTGTGTGTGTGTGTGTGTGTGTGTGTGTGTGTGTTTCATTTGCTTTGCGGCTGAGGGTGCCTTTTCCGTGGCGTGATGAGAGCTGAACAAACAGCACGGACAAACACCACGAGGGGGAGGAGCGAAGCAGGCGCGACCTTGCGTCTGCAGCGGAAGAAGCGCGCCGGCGAGCCGCGCGGCCCGGGGGCGCGGTACGAATCAATCGCCTCCTCCGGCTCCCGGCTGCCTGCGACCTGCGCGTTGCCTAGCAACGCCAGCGGCGCTCCGCCAAGTAGCGCCGGCCGCCGGCCCGGTGAGCAGCCGGCTGCGGGTCTCTTCGTCAGCGACTGGTGGAAGCGAGGAGGCTATTGACAAGGGAACCTCCCCATCGCAACCCCCTCAGATTTAGTTATAAGTTGGCACAGTGGATAGGCCTTGAAAAACTGAACACAGATCAATCGAGAAAACAGAAGTTGTATGGAACTACGAAAAAAATAAGCAAAATATACAAACTGAGTAGTCCATGCGCAAGATAGGCAACATCAAGGATAGTGTGAGCTCAGGAGCGTCGTGGTCCCGTGAGCAGCTACGGAACGAGGTGTCCTTGGTTCAAGTGTACCCTCGAGTGAAAAGTTTAATTTTTTATATAATCAACTTTGCTCTCCAAAATTCCAGGGCATGTTCAGATTTGCTTGGACAAATGCAGGATTTGACGGTCTACACAGGGAAAAATTTGAAAACGTTAAAAACATTTGTTTTGACAGAGCACAGGGAAAACTGTGCGACTGTGAAACTGTTGCATTCATTTGTTGCAGTTTATGTGACAAACTCTTATGTTTTCATCACTTTTTTGGGAGTGATTATCATATCCACAAGAAAACCTAAATAGGGCAAGGTAGAAGAATCTTTTTACCCATTCGCCAAGTGTACAAGTTAGGTCGGTCGACATATTCCTGTCATGTGACGCACATGCCGTCACCAGTGTCGTATAGAATATATCAGACGTGTTTTCCTGTGGAGGAATCGGTTGACCTATGGCCTTGGGATCAAATGTTTTCGGTTCCCATTGGAGAGGCACGTCCTTTCGTCTACTAATCGCACGGTTTTGCGGTGCGGTCGCAAATCACAGACACTACATTTATTACATTGAACAGAGACGTCAATAAACGAAAGGACAGATCATAATTTTTGCGAAAATAAAGAAAGTATACTTTTAACTCGAGGGAATACTTGAACCAAGGACCTCTCGTTCCGCAGCTGCTCACGCTATGCACGGGACCACGTCGCTCCTATGCTCACATTATCCTTGATGTTGCCTATCTTGCGCATGGACTACTCAGTTTGTATTTTTTTTGCTTATTTTTTCATAGTTCCACACAACTTCTTCCTGTTTTCTCGATTGATCTGTTTTCAGTTTTTCAAGGCCTATCCACTGTGCCAACTTATAACTAAATCTGAGGGGGTTGCGATGGGGAGGTTCCCTTGTCAATAGCCTCGGTACAAATCTTCTTTTGTCGCCAATGAATTCTTCCATTCGCCGAATGCGGCACAGACCGGGATTTCTCCTTTCTGAACATATTCTACGTCCGGCCGCGAGACCAATCACAGAAGCGGTGTCCGCTCTTACGGACGTGACCGAAAGAACAGTCGCTACTCATAAAGACATATACAATGTAGAGCTAAAGAAACTGGCACACCTGCCTAATATCGTGTAGGGCCCCCGCGAGTACGCAGAAGCGACGCAACGCGACGTGGCATGGACTCGACTAGTGTCTGAAGTAGTGCTGGAGAGAACTGGCACCGTGAATCCTGCGCGGCTGTCCATAAATCTGTAAGAGTACAAGGGGTGGAGATCTCTTCTGAACAGCACGCTGCAAGGCATGCCAGATACACTAGTGGCCATTAAAATTGCTACTCCAAGAAGAAATGCAGATGATAAACGGGTATTCATTGGACAAATATATTATACTAGAACTGACATGTGATTACATTTTCACGCAATTTGTGTGCATAGATCCTGAGAAATCAGTACACAGAACAACCACCTCTGGCCGTAATAACGGCCTCGAGACGCCTGGGCATTGAGTCACAGAGCTTGGATGGCGTGTACAGGTACAGCTGCCCATGCAGCTTCAACACGATACCACAGTTCATCAAGAGTAGTGACTGGCGTATTGCGAGCAGCCAGTTGCTCGGCCGCCATTGACCAGACGTTCTCAATTGGTGAGAGATTTGGAGAATGTGCTGGCCGGGGCAGCAGTCGGACATTTTCTGTATCCAGAAAGGCCCGTACAGGACCTGCAACATGCGGTCGTGCATTATCCTGCTGAAATGTAGGGTTTCGCAGGGATCGAATGAAGGGTAGAGCCACGGTTCGTAACACATCCGAAATGTAACGTCCTCTTTTCAAAGTGCCGTCAATGCGAACAAGACGTGACCGAGACGTGTAACCAATGGCACCCCATACCATCACGCCGGGTGATACGCCAGTATGGCGATGACGAATACACGCTTCCAATGTGGGTTCACCGCGATGTCGCCAAACACGGATGCGACCATCACGAAGCTGTAAACAGAACATGGATTCATCCGAAAAAATGACGTTTTGTCATTCGTGCATCCAGGTTCGTCGTCGAGTACACCATTGCAGGCGCTCCTGTCTGTGATGCAGCGTCGAGGGTAACCGCAGCCATTGTCTCCGAGCTGATAATCCATGCTGTTGCAAACGTCGTCGAACTGTTCGTGCAGATGGTCGTTGTCTTGCAAAGGTCCCCATCTGTTGACCTAGGGATCGAGACGTGGCTGCACGATCCGTTACAGCCATGCGGATAAGATGCCTGTCATCTCGACTGCTAGTGATACGAGGCCGTTGGGATCCAGCACGGCGTACCGATTTACCCTCCTGAACCCAGCGATTCCATATTCTGCTAACAGTCATTGGATATCGACCAACGCGAGTAGCAATGGCGCGATACGATAAACCGCAACCGCGATAGGCTACAATCCGACCTTTATCAAAGTCGTAAACGTGATGGTACGCATTTCTCCTCCTTACACGAGGCGTCACAACAACGTTTCAGCGGGCAACGCCGGTAATTGCTGTTTGTGCATGAGAAATCGGTTGGAAACTTTTCTCATGTCAGCACGTTGTAGGTGTCTCCACCGGCGCCAACCGTGTGTGAAATCTCTGAAAAGCTAATCATTTGGATATAACAGCATCTTCTTCCTGTCGGTTAAATTTTAGCGTATGTAGCACGTCATCTTCGTGGTGTAGCAATTTTAATGGCCAGTAGTGTATGTTCACTAATGTTCATATGTGGGGAGTTTGGTGGCCAGCGGAAGTGCTTAAACTCAGAAGACTGCTCCTGGAGCCATTCTGTAGCAATTCTCGACCTGTGCCGTGTCGGAGATTGTTGCTGGAATTCCCCAAATCCGTCGGAATGCGCAATAGACATGAATGGATGTAGGTGATCAGACAGGATGCTTACGTACGTCTTAACTGTCTGAGTCGTATCTAGACGTATCAGGGGTCCCATATCACTCCGACTGCACACGCCACACACCATTACAGAGCCTCCACCAGCTTCAACAGTCCCCTGCTGACATGCAGGGTCTATGGATTCATGAGGTTGTCTCCATACCCGTACACGTCCATCCGCTCGATACAATTTGAAACGAGACTCGTCCGACCAGGCAACATGTTTCCAGTCACCAACGGTCCAGTGTCGGTGTTGACGGGTCCAGGCGAGGGTCACGCTTTGTCTCGTGCAGTCGTAAGGGAGGGTACACGAGTGGGCTTTCGGCTTCGAAAGCCCATTACGATGATATTTCATTGAATGGCTCGCACGCTGACATTTGTCGATGGCCCAGCATTGAAATCTGCAGCAGTTTGCGAAACGGTTGCACTTCTGTCACGATGAACGACCATCTTCAGTTGTCGTTAGTCGCGTTCTCGGAGAATTTTTTTCCGGCCGCAGCGATGTCGGAGATCTGATGTTTTACCGGATTCCTAATATTCGCGGTACACTCGTGAAATGGTCGTACGGGAAAATCCCCACTTCGTCGCTACCTCGGAGATGCTGTGTCCCATCGCTCGTGCGTCGACTACAACACCACGTTCAAACTCACTTAAATCTTGATAACCTGCCATTGTAGCAGCAGTATCCGACCTAACAGCTGCGCCACACACTTCTTGTCTTATATAGGCGTTGCTGACCGCAGCGTCGTATTCTGCCTGCTTAAATATATCTCTTTTTGAATACGCATGGCTATACCAGTGTCTTTGGCGCTTCAGTGTATATGTGCCGTGATGGCTAATGTGATCATTCAGTGCAGAGCACTCTTCGTCAGACGTCGTGTGCGAATTGGCATGGTGCGGCGAGCAAAAAAGAGGAAACTGGGCTAAGGGCTAGGGGACGCTGCTTTCGTAGTGTGCGGCAAATGGGAATTAGCATATTTGCATTAAGGTGGAGATGGAGGGGGGTGGGAAGGGGGGGAGGACGCGTGCTTGGGTAGTCAAAAATGGTTCAAATGGCTCTGAGCACTATGGGACTTAACATCTGTGGTCATCAGTCCCCTAGAACTTAGAGCTACTTAAACCTAACTAACCTAAGGACATCACACACATCCATGGCCGAGGCAGGATTCGAACCTGCGACCGTAGCAGTCGCGCGGTTCCGGACTGACTTGGGTAGTCCTTGCAGTTGTTTCAAACCACTGTTCCAAGGTCGTTAACGCATCTGCATAGTAAGCTGCAGACGTGGGTTCGAATTCCGGCCTTGGCACAAATTTTCATTTGCCGCCAGTGAATTTTCTCATTACCCGAATGTGGCAGAGATCAGAATTTCTCGTTTCTGAACATACTGCGCACAGTTCCTGAGTTTGTAAACGCAAACTGGTTTATTTTGCTTTCTTCTTTCTCGTTTTCCGTGCCTCATTTCCCGTGTCTCTTGGCTGTCGGCCCTCTTGTTACGCCATTCCCGACGTATTTGCGTCATTCCAGTGTGCAGTCCAGATTCATGTCAAATACTGGTCGTGTGATGTTGCAAGGTTCAAGGCGCATGACATGGCGATACCAGCAAAGGCGATTTTTTTCCACTATGTTTGCTACCTTAACCAAGCCTCGGATGTGGTGGTTTTTTGCTCTGCCGTTTACGGGGTTAATTCAAAAATTATCCACTCTGTCTCTATGCGTTTCATTGCATTACAAATAGGACACGTACGTTAGCATCATTTTTCGATATAGTTGCCGCGCGGAGTGGCCGCGCGGTTTGATGCGCCCTGTCACGGATTGCGCGGTCCCTCCCACCTGAGGTTCCAGTCCTCCCTCGGGCAGGGGTTTGTGTGTTGTTCTTAGCGTAAGTTAGTTTAAGTAGTGTGTAAGTCTAGGGAGCGATGACCTCAGCAGTTTGGTCCCTTAGGAACTCACACACATTTGAATTCTTTTTTCGATATAGTTCCCTTGCTTTCAGTGCACTTTGTCCACCGCTGCACAAGCTTCCCGATGCCCTCAGAAAAGGCTTTCGTCTGAACAGCGAGCCATGCACGCACCCGCGTCCCTTATCTTCTTCCTCGGAGGTGACTCGACGGTCCCTTAATGCGTCTTTGAGTGGACCAAATAAATAGTAGTCGTAAGGGGCAAGATCAGGACTATAAGGAGGAACAGCCAGTACATCAGACTTTCCAGCAGTGTGGACAGTGGTATGTGGACAGTAGCTCTCGGCGTTTGCTTCCAATGGTAGGCTTTAGCCTGTCAGTAAACATCTCACCGTAACATCTACTGTTCATCGTCGTGACACTTTGTTGATAATGTACCAGTACTGAGTCTTGTGCCTCCCAGAAAACAGTAAGCATCAGTTTTCCTGCGGGTGGTCGGGTTGTGATCCTTCTCCTGCTACACGATTGTGGGCGTCTGCATTCCACACTCCGCCGTTTACTCACCGGCTCGTAATGGTGGATCCATGTTTCATCACCAGCGCTGATTGGAAGAAGTCGTCACATTCGTTACCGTAGCGATGCGTTTTCTGAATTTTGCAATCCATTCGTAGATACTCCGTTGCTGCGAGACACTATTCCCCTACTGTACCCGAAAATCTTAGATGGATTGCAATCCCTGGTATATCTTCCGACCACAACAACTGGATCACCCTTTGTTGCTCTTTGGTGCAAACATCTAATGGAGCAACCTTGGTCTATCTGCAGCAAGGGAAAGGCAAATGGAGGAATTAGGATCAAACTTTTATAGACGACCATGGCAGTATAACAACAAAATAAACGAAGACAGAGGTCAGTATGAACAGTGTAAGAAGAGTTACGTCAACATTGCTGATAGTTTTTTACTTACCCTCGTACAGTCACTGCCTGAGACCACCGTAGCATCCTTGTTTTGACCTCATCTGGTTTGCGCATGACCCAACATCCTGAACCGTACGTTAGAGCTAGTCTTATTGCTCATTCGTACATATTTCCTTCTACTTCGAGACGCATTTTCACGTCGCAGATGACTTCTAGTAGTGATCTCTATTTTCTTCAACCGCCTACTTTCCACAGGTGTCTTTATCCGTGGAAGCTGTTGATGTTCCAACGGATCCGAAGTAGTTGGTGTTACGATGGCATTGTCCAGATACAGTTGCGGTTTAGAACTTACCGCCTTTCTTGAGAGGTTACAATACATATACCGTTTTCGTCCTACTTACCCTAAGTCTCCCGCGTTCTGGTTTATCTTCCGTTATGCGTTTCAAGTGTTTCAGTGATTTGACTAGTGACTTGTAATGCAGTGTAACAGACGCCGACGGAATTAGATTAGGAAACGAGACACTAAAAGTTTTAGATGAGATTTGCTGTATTAGTCAGCAAAATAAGAGACGCTGTAGTAGCAACAAAAGCGTTTCTGCAAGAAGCAAATTTGGTAACATCGAGCATAAATTTAGATGTTAGAAAGTGTTTTCTAAAGCTGTTTGGCTGGAGTGTAGCCTTCTATGGAAGCGAAACGCGGACGACAAACACTTCAGACAAGAGGGAAATGGGAGTTTTTTGAAATGTGGTGCTACAAAAAAAATGGCTCTAAGCACTATGGGACTTAACATCTATCGTCATCAGTCTCCTAGAACCTACAACTACTTAAACCTAACTAACCTAAGGACATCACACAACACCCACTCATCAAGAGGCAGAGAAAATCCCTGTCCCCGCCGGGAATCGAACCCGGGAACCCGGGCGCGTGATGTGGTGCTACAGAACAGTTCTAATGATCAGATGTATGGATCGGGTAACTCATGAGGACGCACTGAAACGAATTAGGGGAGAAAAGGACTGTCGCGGCATGGGTGTCGGCATGGCAGTACATCCATGGTGGAACCTGCCAGAACCTCAGTGATTCTCTTCCTGCACGATCGCGGTGGAAAGGTGGTTGTTCAGGTTTATGAAAGGTGCTCACGTTGATGTGACACGTCCGTGTACAATTTGATGTATTTACTTAAGTTGTGGTCTTCCTCCAGTTCTTCTCCCATTCACGTATACCTCTACTAGTGTTTTTACGAGCCCATCCTCTTGTAGTATATGACCTATTTGAGGTCTCCCATTCTGTTAAGGATTTCTACATGATCTTGTCAATCCAATTGATTTTCGGGATGCGCCTGTAACAGCACACCTGGGACGTATGCAGTCTTTGCCTTTCCTCACTCCACAGTATCCGCGTCTTACAGCTACACGAGTAACGCTCGTTGTTTCAAATGTTCTCCCATCTGCCAGAGAGCAAGATGCATAAAAAATAAGCAGATTCATTTTCTTCTGAAAATGCTCCTAATTCTGCCAACTGCCTTGCCGCAGTGGTGGTAACACCGGTTCCCGTCAGATCACCGAAGTTAAGCGCTGTCGGGCTGGGCTAGCACTTGGATGGGTGACTGTCCGGTCTGTCGAGCGCTGTTCGCAAGCGGGGTGCACTCAGCTCTTGTGAGGCCAATCGAGGAGCTACTTGATTCAGAAAGTAGCGGCTCCGGTCGCGAAAACTGATAGCGGCCGGGAGAGTGGTGTGCTGGCCACATTCTCCTTTATATGTGCGCCCAGTAACGTCTTTGGTATGAGGATGATACGGCGGTCGGTCGGTACCGTTGGGCCTTCCAAGTCCTGTTTGAATGGTGTTTGTATCATTATTTTAATTCTTGCTCATTGTCTTCTGGACGCCCAATTTTATAGGACGTAATAAAATAAATGGAAATAAAAATGACAGTTTTGGAAACAATACGCAGGGAAAATATAAAAAGAACGAAAAATTTATCCTGTTAGAAAGTCACAAATAGACCCCGATACTGAAGGAAATGGAACTCTCGTACGTAAAAGAGCATCAAACGTCTGGTTATTGTATACAATGTTAAATATTTGTCGTAAAGTGTGTAGCCGAGGAAAAGTTTAGAATAGGTTCGAAATTATTTTTAAAGTTGGTTGGAAGTCTCTCTCTCTCTCTCTCTCTCTCTCTCTCTCTCTCTCTGATTTAACCAATATGGGAAGGGTCCCAGAAAGACAAACAATGCTGAACTGGTTCTTCTTCTTCATGTAGCAACGTTCTTTTTCCATCCTGCAGCAAAATTATCTCATCCTGTCCGGCCCCGTTAGCTGAGTGGTCAGCGTGACGGAATGTCAATCCTAAGGTCCCGGGTTCGATTCCCGGCTGGGTCGGAGATTTTCTCCGCTCAGGGACTGGGTGTTGTGTTGTCCTAGTCATCATCATTTCATCCCCATCGACGCGCAGGTCGCCGAAGTGGCGTCAACTCGAAAGACCTGCACCAGGCGAACGGTCTACCCGACGGCAGGCCCTAGCCACACGACATTTCATTTCATATCTCATCCTGCGCCGTTTTCTACGAAGTCGAGAAAATTGAGCATCGAACGTATTTGCCAGATTAACGCCATGACATATACAGGGAAGGCACTCTGCAAGCTACAGTGCTTGCAAGATGAATTTGTTAGGTAATGATTCAGTGCACGGAAGATAGGTTTTGCAAAACTTGACTAACATTAATGTCTTTCTCTTAAAGCTTGTTTTTTGAGTAACCCAAAGTTAAGCCGAAAGAGAATCATTCCATTTACGTAAATGCTGGAAGTGGTTGTAGGAGTATAACAGGACAATGAATAATTTCTTATGTTCCCAGGTCTGTATTACTGTACATTTGTTGAACAGTAATTTCCGATAAAAGAAAATTGCAGATTTTAATCTGTGTAACTTGCATTTGATCCACTCAGCAGTAGAGCCGAGTGGTACTTAAACACCGAAGAGGTAATTTGGTGCCCGAAATTCGGATAATACAGAAGTTATATATAAACCAGAAAATTGGAAAGTTCTCTATATGTGGCGTGCAGTTTCCCCCGTGTGTAATTTGATGGCGCGGTCTGCCCACCTATTTCTCCGCCGCACATCAGGAATTTCCTGGAAGTCGGTAATTACCTTTCCAGAGTTATTTCGCCGAGTTGTTGGATCTGCCCACGCACCTGTTAGCAGCTGGCGAGGTGGATAAGTTTTCATCACGTTGCTCGTTGCTGCACCACGTCAGCTCCCATGATATTTTACACACATTTCTACGCCGTGTGCACTTCACTAACAGCTCAGAACACGTGCTTGCATATCTCATTAAGAAGTTATATTATTTGCTCATAACTTAACGATGAATGACAGTTTGCCAGTATCTGGATCTTTCGATTGACTTTCGCAAAGGTTTCAATATTCAACAGATAAAGCTTTCAATATTCGGTAGACAGACCACTCGGTCTGCGTGCGTCATACAATTTACTCGGCAGTTACACGAGATTGCTATGAATAACAGCATGGTGAATTTCTTGATTTACAGACGGGTCGTTTGCAGATATATGAAACATCTACATTTACAGCTGTGTGTCAGTCGACCTTACGGTGTGTGGTGGAGGGTACTTTCTGGTACTCTATCACCTATCTCCCTATTTTATTGGCAAAAGGCACGTGGGAAGAATGGCTGTCGGTCTAGCTCGGTATTAGTTGTAATTTATCGGATATTCTCGTTGTTGTCATTACGCGAGACATACAAGGGAGTAAGTAATATGTTGTCAGACACTTTCCAGAACGTACTGTGTCGGAATTTCAGTAACAAACCTCGCCGTCGTGCACAGCGCCTCTGTTGCAGCGTTCGGTACCGGAGTTCTCTGTGACGCTCTCGCGCCGACTAAACGATCCTGCGACGAAACGGTCCGTTCTTTCGTTCTTTCTAGGATCTCCTCTGCTTCTCTTAATTCAAGCCGGTGAGAGTCCCAGACTGAAGAGCAATACCTAAGAATCGATTTACAAATGTTTTGTGAGCCACTTATTTCGTAGACGAATTAAAACTGCTTCTGACTTTTTCCCATGAATCTCAGCCTGCCATTTGCTTCCCCCCCCCCCCCCCCCCCAACTTAGTTTATGTCGTCATTTCAGTTCAGGTCACTCTGGATGGTTACTCCTAGTGTTTTGTGGCAGTTGCTGTTCATCACCAAATTTGTAATCGAACAATAATGGATCTCGTCGCCTATTTATACGCAGTATGTCATTTGTTTACGTTCAGGGTTATCTACCAGTCCCTGCACTAATCTTACATGCACTGCAGGTCTTCTGGATTTTGTCACAGTCTTCCTAAAGACAACAACATCGTCTGTGAATAGCGTCATGGATCTATAGACATTTTTTTAATGAAACACTAATTTTGAATTGAAAAGTAAAAAATTTCATTCAAATGCTCTCTATGCATTTTGATCACCTTTCTGGCAACTTGTGGACACCACGCGAATAGAAATGTTCGTCTTTTGAAGCAAAACAATCAGACACCCAATTTTCGACTTCCTCGAAGGAATCAAAGTGTTCCTCAGCCAATGCGTGTCCCATTGATGAAAACAAATGGCAGTCTGAAGGGGCCAAGTCTGGTGAATACGGCGGGTGGGGTAGCAGCTCCCAGCCAAGTCTTTTGATTGTATTCTGAACCAGTTTTGCTTTGTGTGCAGGTGCATTGTCGTGTAAAAAAATTACTTTGCCATGTCTTCTGGCCCATTCAGGTCTTTTTTCGATCAATGCATAGTTAAAATAGATCATTTGTTGTCTGTAGCGATTTGTATTCACAGTTTCACCGTGTTTTAGGAGCTCATGATACACTACACGTTTCTGATCCCACTAAACACAGAGCATTGTCTTCTTGCCGAATCGATCTGGTTTTGCAGTCGATGTTGATGGTTGTCGCAGATTAACCCATGAGTTTTCCCGTTTAGGATTCTTAAAATCTATTTTTCATCGCCAGTAACAATTAGATGCAAAATTGATTTTCTTTCATGTCTTTAAAGCAAAATTTGACAAACGGTTTATCGGTTTTCCATCTGTCTTTCATTCAATTCATGTGGCACCCATTTTCCACACTTTTGGATCTTTCCCTTAGCTTTCAAAGGGTCAGAAATTGTTTGTTGTGCAACATTTAGCATTGCTGCCATTTGCTTCTGACTCAAAGTATCATCTTCATCCAATATTGCTTCCAATTCGGCGTCTTCGAACTTTTTTGGTGGTCTTCCACGTTCTTCATTTCTTACATCAAAATCATTATTTCTGAACCGTTGAAACCATCTTTTGCATGTTGCTTCTGATAGAGCAAGATCACCATATGCCTCGACAAGCATTCGATGCGACTCTGCAGCACTTTTTTTTTCAAATGAAAACAAAAAATTAATGCTTTCCGCAAGTCATAACTTTCTGCTACAGAATTCGACATTATTAACACGATGAAAACATATGATGATGTTTGTTCCATGACTTGATGTACACTAAATATCTTTGACTGATGTCATACCAACCAAACAAAAAAAAATTAAGGCTCGTTTACAACAAATGTTCCCTATCGACACATTTGTATCTTAACGCTCATTTCCTACCGGTACACCTAGTATAGCACTCTCTTGGGGTACTCCTGTAATTACACCAGTCGTCTCGTGCAGAGCAACACGTTGAGTTCTATGTACTAGAATATAATTGCACCAGTGGTGTATTCTGATTTTTCATTTGGAAAATACGTTTCGAAGACCTGTTCGGAATATTTGTCGTGTATTATATCCATTAAAAATGATAAGCTATAGTGCTTGTGCCCAAAAAGCTTTTTTAAGAAGTCGTTTGTGGCTAAGCATTGAACGTCGAAGGGTAAACGGCCCGAAAAGCCAGGAAGGTACATGGACTGTAAAATATGGTACTGTGTACACATCTCAGTTCCGGATATAATTTTCTAACTTTGTTGTAATACTCTTTCGTTTCCCTGTAAATGTGACATCCGTGGGCGCGTTCTTATCCGACGTGTTGATCTACAGTCACATCGGAAGTGCACTGCAAAAGTTTCTTATCATTCTCACAACATTGTTTCCGCATAATTGATGTATTTGTGGCACTATAGAAATGGCCAAGCTAAGCAGTGGACGTCATGATAGAGGATCTCGGTTAAAAAGAAAGCATACTGAACACAGAAGTGTTTTAGTCAGATAGGTCCTACGTAGGAGAAGCATAACGGATGACCTCAGTGCCTTGGATTTCTGGATTTGACTGTAGAGGACTGATTGTTCGCTACCAGCGTCGACACCGTGGCGGTACGGCGCCCCGCCCTGGCGTGGGTGGAATTCCGTCGAGGCGTCGAGACTATTAGGCTTTCGTCCTTAATTGTATAACAGCGCAGCAACCGCAAACGTACAGCTTGTGTCTAGAGCAAATGTATCTAGTGTAGTGACAGCACACGGAACAATGGGGAAAATGCTAAACACACCGGGTCAAGAAAAATAAAACTTCCTTATGCAGAGTGGGTGCCAGCAAAAGCTTAACATGCGTCAAGTGGACAGTGTCAGTGAAAACAGTAAGACACGAACAAGAGGCCTGACAGCTTTATAACCTGCTTCCCCCTCCCTCAGGAAGTGTGATTGACGTGTGGGAGATGTTGTAGACTGCACCATAGGGATGCGCTTCGACCGCTGAAGCTTCGTCGTTCGCTGCGCCGGGTGCTGTATCAGAGACTCACAAACTTGATGTAGACGAAAATCATCAGATGCTTTTAATCCACTTACTTTCGTGTGAGAGGTTTAGCGACCATCATGCATGATACCCAACCGCTGACATAATCCTAGCTTGCACGATCTGTCGCAGATAGCAAGAAACCGCTGCTGCCCTTACTACCCAAACTGACACTGTCGCATAGGGTTTTTTTTTCCCTTGGCACTTGCCTTGGCACTTTTTCCCCTCTACCCTTAAAACCGCTCTCCTTTCAAGCTTGACTCTGTCGAGCTTTTATGGCCACTTCTACCACCCAGATGCGCCCGTATTAATGGGTAACCCTACCCAGACGTACGGATAACATAGCAGTTCCTCGCTCGTAATCAGGGACAACTTAAGGGATTGCAAGCTGCACATGAAATTAAATATCTTCTCCCATGGAGAGTTTATGTACATTCGTATGAACTGTTTCCCAAAAGACAGTGCCCCATTTATGAATTGTTTAATCTTTACCTTAAGAAAATCGCTGATTAACCAGAAGATCGTCAAGACAACACTACAGAATAAATTAATTTATTAGTTATATTCCTTATTACTCCCCCCCCCCCTTCGTAAATAATCTAAAAGAATTCGTTTTCTTGCCACGAGGTGGAGTTATGATCTCAGGACGGGTCGTGAGTCGTGCTAGGGTAGCTCAGATGGTAGAGCACTTGCCCGCGAAAGGCAAAGGTCCCGAGTTCGAGTCTCGGTCCGGCACACAGTTTTAATGTGCCAAGAAGCTTCAGCTTCTGTGAAGTTTGGAAGGTAGGAGACGAGGTACTGGCGGAAGTGAAGCTGTTAGGACGGGTCTTGAGTCCTACTTGGGCAGTTGAGTTGGTAGAGCACTTGCCCGCGAAAGGCAAAGGTCCCGAGTTCGAGTCTCGGTCCGGCACACAGTTTTAATCTGTTACGAAGTTTCTTATAAGCGCGCACACACCGCTCCAGAGTGAAAATTTCATTTTGGAATCAATATTCCATTTTGAAGGTCACGCACGTAAGTGGTGTAAATGTGGTACCTGGTGTCTCCCTTGCACGAAAGAGTTCACCTCATTCCAACCATAGCTCTGATAATTCTAATAGACGCACCACGCTTTTAACAGACACTCTCGTGGACCAGCGCCCTGAGGAAACGGTATGTGCAGCCTTAGGTGTAAAGGTTTATCTGATCTACTCGTATGCGTGTTGGTGGTGATGACGATGACGAAGAACCAAACCGTCGGGTAACGTGAACCCCGTTCTCGGACGTCATCCTTGCCACGTGTTCCCAAAATATAAACTATGGTCCGACAGAGGACACATGATTTATCAGTCTGAGTCGTGCATGGTCGTGGCCTGTCTGTCTGGCAGCAGCTTCTGCACTTTTTAAGCAAACAGTCTGAGCCGCTTCAGAGGACATAACAAGACGACGCCAGCCTGCCGCTTGGAATAACGTCGGCTGGGCAAGGGAACGTTCAGCAGAATACCTCTACCTGTTCATTGGAAGCACGTACAGGGGATAGGCAAAATAATGTGAACACCTGTACTCACTTGGGAGTGGTTATCAATAAGGGGTTGGACCCCCATTTGCCCGTTACACAGCTGCGATTCTTCTTGGAATACTGGCGTATAATGATTGTATGGTCTCCAGTGGAATGTTACGCCACTCTTCGATCAGAACCTCTTCTAACTCCTGTAGTGGCGAGGGAGGCGGAAATCTGCTCCGGAGTCTGCGCTCCAATACCGCCCACAAGGATTAAACAGTGTTCAAGTCCGCTGGCCAGGGAAGACGCTGCAGTTCAGTTGCATGTTCCCCACATCACGATTGTACTGTTCTGGCTGTGTGAATGGGTGGCCGGCCGCGGTGGTCTCGCGGTTCTAGGCGCGCAGTCCGGAACCGTGCGACTGCTACGGTCGCAGGTTCGAATCCTGCCTCGGACATGGATGTGTGTGATGTCCTTAGGTTAGTTAGGTTTAAGTAGTTCTAAGTTGTAGGGGACTGATGACCACAGCTGCTACGTCCCATAGTGCTCAGAGCCATTTGAACCATTTTTTTTTTGTGAATGGGTGCATTATCGTCCAGAAATACGGCATCATTGTTGGGAACAACATTTGAATCATGCGTGCACCTGATCACCTAAAATGCTGACAATCTATGGCGGTAACACGGCATTTGAGAGTAAGGATGGAACCAGCGGATTACCATGATGTGGCTGCCCACACCATCACACTTCCACCTCCGTGCCTAACCGTCGGAATCAAGCAATTAGGACTGTAGGCTTCTGTTGGCGCTCTCCAGACGTAAACCCGGCCCGATGATGGAAATAACGAAAACGTTGACTCGCCGGACCATGTGACGTGTTTTTGCACTGATCAGCCGTCCAGAATTTATGCTCCTGACACCGTGTTTTACGCTTCTTTGCGTTGCTTGTCGTCACTAATGATTTCGGTATAGCAGCTCGTCATTGAATATTCACTTTATGGAATTTTCGGCGGACAATGTCATTAGATACGTGGTTTCGAAGATGGCTATCGAGCTCCGCAGTCACTTTAGCTGCCGTAGTTACGTTTTTTTGCCACAGTTCGTGTTAGCGTGCGAAGACCTTTCACTTTGTTTTGATTTGCGCCCACTATCACATTTACACGGTGACGTCTTTCCATGTTTTGTGTAGGCTGTCATGAGTGACGGAACAGTTGTTCTTAAAACACTCAGTAAGTTGGCTGTCTTTGTTACTGCTGGTTACTGCTCTATTCCTCTTTGGAGCTGTGTTAGGTCTTTCATTGCACGTCGACCTCGCCCTCTGAACGCAAGTACGACGTGTGCACTACTCGTAAACAACCCGCACTGATGCCTGGTTCGTACTGAACACGCACAGCGCAGCGTGACACGTGCCTTACCTACATCCTGTTGAACGCATTCCTGACGCCGTCGAACCGCATTTGTGCTTCCCAGACCGAGGTCTGTGATTTGTGGAGGGCGGTCGCGGATCATGGTGGCTCCCCAGCTGCCTCGGTGGCTCCTGAATTCGATGCAACGACTGGCCGACGCAGTCAGGACAAAACCGCATGCTACGTGCTACTTGGTAGGTGTCTAGTTGAACTGATCATCACTGTACATCGTATCAGCTCGAGATAAAGAGGGGTCTGTTTATGTAGCTTCGTGGTCAAGAGACGTTATATTCTGACAAATAATGCTATTACCAATTTGTAGATTTCCTGTTTTAGTAAGATTCCAGCGACATCCTGGTCGCTACGTACAGAATTGGACAAGAGTGTAGGAAATAAATTGGGCTAACATTTTGCAAGGCTATTTTTTTTCTGTTTGTATCAATTAGCGACCACAATATTTTACACCAGGTAATTAATCAGGGTCTGCCAACGGCCTTGCCGCAGTGGTAACACCGGTTCCCGTCAGATCACCGAAGTTAAGCGCTGTCGGGCTGGGCTAGCACTTGGATGGGTGATAATCCGGTCTGCCGGGCGCTGTTGGCAACAGGGGTGCACTCAGCCCTTGTGAGGCAAACTGAAGAGCTACTTGATTGAGAAGTAGCGGCTCCGGTCTCGCAAACTGACAAAGGGCCGGGAGAGCGGTGTGCTGACCACATGCCCCTCCATATCCGCATCCAGTGAGACCTATAGGCTGAGGATGAGATGGCGGTCGGTCGGTACCTTCGGGCCTTCATGGCCTGTGCGGTAGGCCTTTAGTTTTAGTTTAGTTTTTAATTAATTTCGGTCTACAATAACCATCAATACCTGAGAACAAACAACTTGTGAATCACATGGAGCCAAAATATGGTAGAGTCAGAAATTAATAAACCCAAAGGCGTCGTCGTTTTGTGTGAAATTGCTTGGTCTGAATAGTTTGTATGTGGTACTTCATTTTTATATTACTACCAGACTGCACCATGTTTACATATTTTGGCTCAAAGTCATCGAAAAAACGTCTGTATTCAGGTCTTCAGGATAGTGATCAGACGCCGAAATTAATTACCTGGTGTAAAATACCGTGGTCCGCAATTGGTATAAGTATAAACCAACCTTTCTTGGATCACCGCGAGTGTTGCTACTCGCCACTCGTGTTGTAAGTAACTCTCCAGCCTTCACGTGATCTCGTCGAGAAAAGCAGCTAAACGTCCCGAATGGTATTTGAATTTATCACGCACTTCAGAACGGAAAATTAAAGGTCGTCAGAAGTTTACAGTAAACCCGTGTACGCGAATATACTTGCACAAAATCGTTGAAGAGAAGAGTAATCAAAATCATTGGTTGACTGGACAAAAGGAAATGCGAGACACAGTACGTAATCACAAACAACTGACTTGTTAAAGGGTTTTGAGGAACCACGATGTACACGTAGTACTGAAGTCAACAAAAGCGGTCCATAAACAAACACGAATTCCGCTAGAGAAGCGTTAACACACAGTTACAGGAAAGCTAGAGCTCTTTTCCATTAGAGAGTACAAACGATTTAGCTGCAACAGGCCTACACCGTTCTACCAGGGAAAGCAAAGACGGCGCAGGTCTACCCATCAGTAAGCAAGTTAGTTTAGCGACGTCACACAAATCAAAATAGAAAAGATAGACCTGGCGATGTTTGGCAGTGTTTGGATGGCGCCACGATGTAATAGTCTCTTAGCGATTTCTTTGACTAGTTTAGCTGTTGTACGTAAGATTCTGTGCGTGTGTCTCTGTTAACTGATTAAATGCCATTATGAAACTTGGTGGCAGATTAAAACTGTGTGCAGGACCGAGTCCAGGACTCGGGACTAATGCGTTTCGCGAACAAGTCCAGTCGTGACTCGCGCTTGTGTAGCTCAGCTGGCAGGGCACTTGTCCGACAAAGGCGAACGTCCGCAGTCTCAGAGGCTCGGTCCGGCACGCAGTTTCAATCTACCAGGTCGTTTCATATCAGCGCACACTCCGCTGCAGAGAGAATATTTATTGCCTACCTGCAATTATGTATCTGCGTAGCGATTCTTACCAATTTATCAATGCGTCTTTAGTGGCCTGAAGTAGTAGCGTATTTTCACTGAGATGCAGCACGTTCAGCTTATTATTCGACAAAAGGTGTCGTAGACTCAGCTGCATCGTGAACTAACCTCGTCTCGTGAGTAAGTACACTCCTGGAAATTGAAATAAGAACACCGTGAATCCATTGTCCCAGGAAGGGGAAACTTTATTGACACATTCCTGGGGTCAGATACATCACATGATCACACTGACAGAACCACAGGCACATAGACACAGGCAACAGAGCATGCACAATGTCGGCACTAGTACAGTGGCTATCCACCTTTCGCAGCAATGCAGGCTGCTATTCTCCCATGGAGACGATCGTAGAGATGCTGGATGTAGTCCTGTGGAACGGCTTGCCATGCCATTTCCACCTGGCGCCTCAGTTGGACCAGCGTTCGTGCTGGACGTGCATACCGCGTGAGACGACGCTTCATCCAGTCCCAAACATGCTCAATGGGGGACAGATCCGGAGATCTTGCTGGCCAGGGTAGTTGACTTTCACCTTCTAGAGCACGTTGGGTGGCACGGGATACATGCGGACGTGCATTGTCCTGTTGGAACAGCAAGTTCCCTTGCCGGTCTAGGAATGGTAGAACGATGGGTTCGATGACGGTTTGGATGTACCGTGCACTATTCAGTGTCCCCTCGACGATCACCAGTGGTGTACGGCCAGTGTAGGAGATCGCTCCCCACACCATGATGCCGGGTGTTGGCCCTGTGTGCCTCGGTCGTATGCAGTCCTGATTGTGGCGCTCACCTGCACGGCGCCAAACACGCATACGACCATCATCGGCACCAAGGCAGAAGCGACTCTCATCGCTGAAGACGACACGTCTCCATTCGTCCCTCCATTCACGCCTGTCGCGACACCACTGGAGGCGGGCTGCACGATGTTGGGGCGTGAGCGGAAGACGGCCTAACGGTGTGCGGGACCGTAGCCCAGCTTCATGGAGACGGTTGCGAATGGTCCTCGCCGATACCCCAGGAGCAACAGTGTCCCTAATTTGCTGGGAAGTGGCGGTGCGGTCCCCTACGGCACTGAGTAGGATCCTACGGTCTTGGCGTGCATCCGTGCGTCGCTGCGGTCCGGTCCCAGGTCGACGGGCACGTGCACCTTCCGCCGACCACTGGCGACAACATCGATGTACTGTGGAGACCTCACGCCCCACGTGTTGAGCAATTCGGCGGTACGTCCACCCGGCCTCCCGCATGCCCACTATACGCCCTCGCTCAAAGTCCGTCAACTGCACATACGGTTCTCGTCCACGCTGTCGCGGCATGCTACCAGTGTTAAAGACTGCGATGGAGCTCCGTATGCCACGGCAAACTGGCTGACACTGACGGCGGCGGTGCACAAATGCTGCGCAGCTAGCGCCATTCGACGGCCAACACCGCGGTTCCTGGTGTGTCCGCTGTGCCGTGCGTGTGATCATTGCTTGTACAGCCCTCTCGCAGTGTCCGGAGCAAGTATGGTGGGTCTGACACACCGGTGTCAATTTGTTCTTTTTTCCATTTCCAGGAGTGTAAGTACAGCCACTTTCCTCTTCAAACTGGTGCTAGTTTTTAGCTCGCAGTGCATGTAAAATTATGGCTTGTTGTTAACGTCATTAAATTTGATGACGTGAAGGAGAAAGGAGTGACAGTGCCATAGGAAGAGGGGAGGGAATACGCAAGCAAATGTTGATGTCAAGGAAGACTGTGATAGGCAGTTGGTAGACGATAAGAGGAGTGGGATTAAAGTAAAGTAACTACCCCAAAGACGAAGAAGCAAAGTGCACGCAATAAATATCTCATTCGCACAGTGGACAAATGTATTGTTAAGAATCAATCTCGGCGACATTAGGAACAACAGAAGGGTATACAGTCTGTGAAAACTCCAGTTTTTGTCGCACAGAACTGCTCTTCAAGGATAGCAACGAAACTCTGACGTTCGATTTTAAAAGGTCACAGAATTAACAAGTCATTACATGTGCGAACGAGATGAGGACAATTTCAAAAAGGACAGACGTAATAATCCAGTTTGTACGAAAAAATGGAGCATCATAGTCAAAGCGGCTAGTGATTTATTCAGAGGATATGCAGATTCATATTGTAAATGATTCACTAGGAATAAATATTATCACAGTTATAAAGTGCGAATATTTAACAGTGTGTGCTGGTCGGTTCTCAATTACTGTGCTGTGGGTACACGTGAAGTGTGTGACAGCGCTTCGCTTTGTCGGACAGCACGCAATTACTGCGCTGCTTCGCTTCCCTGTTGCTGTGGCCTGAACGGGACGGTGTTGCCACCGTAGAGTAGTCGTCAGTTGCTTTGCCGAATGGTAAATAGACTGCATTCAGCAATATAAAACACTTACCGCAGCTCACGAACCGCATAAGCGCTTCACCATGTAACTGTATTACATTGTCTGCAGTGTTGTCGTTTATAGACTGTATGGGTGTTTTTGTTATAGACTGTAATGTGTGATATCTAAGATTTTGAGTAGTTATTTAGTGTTAGAGGAGGAACAGCTCAGCTCAATACCGTTTCTTCCAAATCCACCAGAAACAAACGCGAAGTAATTTTATTTAAAAAAAGCGGATAAAGTGTCACTAGAAGCCTTCCTAAGAGACTATTTCCATTCCTTCCGAACTGACTATGCAAATGTAGACGAGATGTGGGCCGGCCGCGGTGGTCTAGCGGTTCTAGGCGCTCAGTCCGGAACCGCGCGACCGCTACGGTCGCAGGTTCGAATCCTGCCTCGGGCATGGATGTGTGTGATGTCCTTAGGTTAGTTAGGTTTAAGTAGTTCTTAGTTCTAGGGGACTGATGACAAAAGAAGTTCAGTCCCGTAGTGCTCAGAGCCATTTTGAACGAGATGTGGCTCAAAATTCAAAGATATAGTAGCAACAGCAATTGAGAGATTCATACCTCATAAATTGGTAAGAGATGGAACTTATCCCCCAGGGTACAGAAAACACACCCGAGCGCTGTTGCAGAGGCAACGGAAAAAGCGTGCGAAGTTCAGAAGAACGCGAAATACCGAAGATTGGCTAAATTTTACAGACGCGCGAAATTTGGCACGGACTTCAATGCGAGATGCCTTTAATATGTTCCACAACGAAACATTGTCTCGAAATTCGGTAGAAAATCCGAAGAAATTCCGGTCGTATGTAAAGTACACAAGCGGCAAGACGCAGTCAATACCTTCGCTGCGCAGTGCCGATGGTACTGTTACCGACGACTGTGCCGCTAAAGCAGAGTTATTGAACGCAGTTTCCAGAAATTCCTTCACCGGGGAAGACGAATGGAAGATTCCAGAATTTGAAACACGAACAGCTGCTAGCATGAGTTTCTTAGAAGTAGATACCTTAGGGGTTGCGTAGCAACTCAAATAGCTTGGTACGGGCAAGTCTTCAGGTCCAGATTGTATACCGATTAGGTTCCTTTCACATTACGCCGATGCAATAGCTCCCTACTTAGCAATCATATACAACCGCTCGCTCACCGATAGATCTGTACATACAGATTGGAAAATGGCGCAGGTCGCACCAGTGTTTAAGAAGGGCAGTAGGAGTAATCCATCGAACTACAGACCTATATCATTGACGTCGGTTTGCAGTAGGATTTTGGAGCATATACTGTATTCCAACATTATGAATCACCTCGAAGGGAACGATCTATGGATACGTAATCAGCGTGGTTTCAGGAAACATCGTTCTTGTGCAACGCAGCTAGCTCTTTATTCGCACGAAGTAATGGCCGCTATCGACAGGGGATCTCAAGTTGATTCCGTATTTCTAGATTTCCGGAAAGCTTTTGACACAGTTCCTCACAAGCGACTTCTAATCAAGCTGCGGGCCTATGGGGTATCGTCTCAGTTGTGCGACTGGATTCGTGCTTTCCTGTCGGGAAGGTCGCAGTTCGTAGTAATAGACGGCAAATCATCGAGTAACACTGAAGTGATATCAGGTGTTCCCCAGGGAAGCGTCCTGGGACCTCTGCTGTTCCTGATCTGTATAAATGACCGGGGTGACAATCTGAGCAGTTCTCTTTGATTGTTCGCAGATGATGCTGTAATTTACCGTCTAGAAAGGTCATCCGAAGACCAGTATCAGTTGCAAAGCGTTTTAGAAAAGATTGCTGTATGGTGTGGCATGTGGCAGTTGACACTAAATAACGAAAAGTGTGAAGTGATCCAAACGAGTTCCAAAAGAAATCCGTTAGAATTCGATTACTCGATAAATACTACAATTCTCGAGGTTGTCAATTCAACTAAGTACCTGGGTGTTAAAATTACGAACAACTTCAGTTGGAAAGACCACATAGATAATATTGTGGGGAAGGAGAGCCAAAGGTTACGTTACATTTGCAGGACACTTAGAAGATGCTACAAGTCCACCAAAGAGACAGCTTACACTACACTCGTTCGTCCTCTTGTTAGAATATTGCTGCGCGGTGTGGTATCCTTACCAGGTGGGATTGACGGAGGACATCGAAAGGGTGCAAAAAAAAGGGCAGCTCGTTTTGTATTATCACGTAATAGGGGAGTGAGTGTGGCAGATATGATACGCGAGTTGGGATGGAAGTCATTAAAGCAAAGACGTTCTTCGTCGCGGCGAGATCTAGTTACGAAATTTCAGTCACCAACTTTCTCTTCCGAATGCGAAAATATTTTGTTGAGCGCAACCTACATAGTAGGAATGATCACCAAAATAAAATAAGAGAAATCAGAGCTCGAACAGAAAGATTTAGGTGTTCGTTTTTCCCGCGCGCTGTTTGGGAGTGGAATGGTAGAGAGATAGTATGATTGTGGTTCGATGAACCCTCTGCCAAGCACTTAAATGTGAATTGCAGAGTAATCATGTAGATGTGTATGTAGACAGAAGCTTCAACAACGGAAAATCACGATCACATTGTAGTGCAAGACCAATATACGCTGTTCAAGTAATGTAACATATATTAAGCTAGAAAGTGTCAGGTCAGCTGTTTATAGTTTCTACGGCTGATGATGTAAGTTAAAAAGTTCTGCATACGATCGGAAATGAACCATTAAACATTTTTCAGTAAACTGAGGCGAAACGCGTATTGCAGAACGTGAATTGCGTAATTTAGTTGCACAGAGACGTAACGTCAGAATCAGTAATATGATATTGCGAGCAGCAGAGATTCGAGAGGCCAACTAAACAACTCAGCTATTGTTGCTGTAGCCTTTTGAAATACCGTACTGTTCTAAGAATTTGAGGAGCTGTGTGTATACACATGTAACCTCTCCCTCACTTGTCGACCTTATTAACAGTGAAAAATTAAACCGCGTGTACCTAATGGAAATTTGGGAAAAGCAATCGTCACCGAAGGCAATCTGTCGGTAAAGAGGAAGGAAAGGGTTACATCTAAATGAAAGGAAAAATGCAGATGAAACTGGTGGAAATTAATTTTGAAAAGGGGTACAGTTAATAAAGAAAGTAAATGTACGGTCGTTACGTTAACAGTTAACTGGCATTAATTAGATATTTGAGATTTGGGGAAAATTACGGTCGCCAGTCCTATGGACCAACTACTATAATAACTCAAAGTGAAAGATTAATGCACATATAATTAGCACTAAAAGCGTGGCAACTGAAAGTTGACACGTGTTGTGTGAAAACTGAATGTTTGTCAGAAGTAATAAATTTCGTTACACTCTCACTTAATTTAGCAGAAGAATTAATAAAACCAGAAAATTGAAAGTTAATTTAGTGACTGAAATTAATAGTGAACTTTGTTTCTGAAGCACTACGAAATTCAGTAAAATAAGGTTAGTCTTGGGCTACCTCAGCAATCATCTCAAAAGCTACTTGAATCTACGCAATTTAGAAATAAGAGATTTAACTATGAACTTAAATTAAATGATCCTGAACAATTAACAATAGTACAATTTAGCACGTACCAAGCTGAGCTGCAGTCACAGGTAAGCTAAAATACGGTAACAAAACTCACACTCTTAATTTGTGCTTGTGTAATCTAAATATTGTAGCCAGCTATGAATACCTTAACTGAACTTTGAAATGAAAGCAGTGAAATGGAATGATATTACTTTAATGCTGGCGTATGAATTTCAACGACAGTCAGGTTCATTCCAGAAAAGGAAGGGATCCTGCTAGGTAATGCAATTGGGACAATGAGCAATGAAGGTTCATGCTAAGTTGCTGTATTTTTGTGATGCAACAGTTTGAAAAGCTGAGGTCTGCCATACAGTTCTAAAACTTTACGTGCTTCCAGTCTTCCTTGTTGATTGATTGAAGGTTTGCAGTCGTCGATCGGGGAGGTGGCGACAGTCACTCATTGTCGGCCGTCGCTGTTGCAGAAGCTGGATGTTGGCGCGCCTTCTTCTCGACACGGTCACCAGGCGAAACGGGCTCTTGATGTGCGCCAGCTAATGCTTCCCGTCCGCGACACCGTGTCAGAAACTATCATAGCAAGTCGAGCGCAATTACATGCTGCCCCCGAAAGCGCGGCAACTCACGGGAGCTTCACACAACACACCTGCTCCACTGCACCACCCCAGCCAGACTGCCCCCGCCCGCGCTACACGCGGCAGAGTTCACTACCAAAGATCCTAAACACTTTGGTTCTCCATAGACGTATCGATGTAGTCGTTCGATAGCATAGTTTTCCCTAGGTAAGACGCAGTGTAAAAATACAAATAGTATTTACAAAACAAACCAATTATACACCGACATGCAGAAGGTGACATATACACAGATTTACCAAAGTCTTTATTTGCAAGTTCTGCTATATGATCGGTACGGTAAGCAATTATGTCTCTGTCTACAAAACCTTCAAGGCCTGGCAAGTTAGGAACTCCAGTACCACCTCGTACAATAGCTACTGTAAGCCAACCATTACCATGTGTAAAAGAATCGTTAATGTCGATGCTGAAATTAAGTCAGCATCCACAGAACACACATGGTCCATCGACAAGTGCAGTGGCGGCAGTATTCTTCTTCTTGTCTGCAGCTGATGTTGTGAATTCGATGTTCTCAATTGTTTTGTAAATTGTCTGCTTAGAACGACGACCCCGCCTGGCAACGCTGACCTTGGCTTACGCAACGTGGCGGCGCGCCAGCAGCGGACGGGAGCACTCTAGTACGGCTAGTGCTCCCGTCCGGGATAACGCGCTGCTGGCAGTGTGAAAATATTCCAAGTCCAAGCAACCGCATGATACATAAGCGAGCGATCGCCGCGCAGCGGCTCATTCGCGCTGCTGCTGCTGCTGCCGCACACGCAACTGCATTGAACGCCGCCACGATGCCATACAGAAGACTACGTCGTCGTTCTAAACAGACAATTTACAAAACAATTGAGAACATCGAATTCACAACATCAGCTGCAGACAAGAAGAAGAATACTGCCGCCACTGCACTTGTAGATGCACCATGTGTGTTCTGTGGATGCAGACTTAATTTTAGCATTGACATTAACGATTCTTTTACACATGGTAATGGTTGGCTTACAGTAGCTATTGTACGAGGTGGTACTGGAGTTCCTAACGTGCCTGGCCTTGAAAGTTTTGTAGACAGATGTCCTGGTTTTGTTACCTAAAGACATGACATTTCTGTGTCTTTGTATATTTTAATTGTTTTACTATCTATCTATCTATATATATATATATACTCCTGGAAATTGAAATAAGAACACCGTGAATCCATTGTCCCAGGAAGGGGAAACTTTATTGACACATTCCTGGGGTCAGATACATCACACTGACAGAACCACAGGCACATAGGCACAGGCAACAGAGCATGCACAATGTCGGCACTAGTACAGTGTATATCCACCTTTCGCAGCAATGCAGGCTGCTATTCTCCCATGGAGACGATCGTAGAGATGCTGGATGTAGTCCTGTGGAACGGCTTGCCATGCCATTTCCACCTGGCGCCTCAGTTGGACCAGCGTTCGTGCTGGACGTGCAGACCGCGTGAGACGACGCTTCATCCAGTCCCAAACATGCTCAATGGGGGACAGATCCGGAGATCTTGCTGGCCAGGGTAGTTGACTTACACCTTCTAGAGCACGTTGGGTGGCACGGGATACATGCGGACGTGCATTGTCCTGTTGGAACAGCAAGTTCCCTTGCCGGTCTAGGAATGGTAGAACGATGGGTTCGATGACGGTTTGGATGTACCGTGCACTATTCAGTGTCCCCTCGACGATCACCAGTGGTGTACGGCCAGTGTAGGAGATCGCTCCCCACACCATGATGCCGGGTGTTGGCCCTGTGTGCCTCGGTCGTATGCAGTCCTGATTGTGGCGCTCACCTGCACGGCGCCAAACACGCATACGACCATCATTGGCACCAAGGCAGAAGCGACTCTCATCGCTGAAGACGACACGTCTCCATTCGTCCCTCCATTCACGCCTGTCGCGACACCACTGGAGGCGGGCTGCACGATGTTGGGGCGTGAGCGGAAGACGGCCTAACGGTGTGCGGGACCGTAGCCCAGCTTCATGGAGACGGTTGCGAATGGTCCTCGCCGATACCCCAGGAGCAACAGTGTCCCTAATTTGCTGGGAAGTGGCGGTGCGGTCCCCTACGGCACTGCGTAGGATCCTACGGTCTTTGCGTGCATCCGTGCGTCGCTGCGGTCGGGTCCCTGGTCGACGGGCACGTGCACCTTCCGCCGACCACTGGCGACAACATCGATGTACTGTGGAGACCTCACGCCCCACGTGTTGAGCAATTCGGCGGTACGTCCACCCGGCCTCCCGCATGCCCACTATACGCCCTCGCTCAAAGTCCGTCAACTGCACATACGGTTCACGTCCACGCTGTCGCGGCATGCTACCAGTGTTAAAGACTGCGATGGAGCTCCGTATGCCACGGCAAACTGGCTGACACTGACGGCGGCAGTGCACAAATGCTGCGCAGCTAGCGCCATTCGACGGCCAACACCGCGGTTCCTGGTGTGTCCGCTGTGCCGTGCGTGTGATCATTGCTTGTACAGCCCTCTCGCAGTGTCCGGAGCAAGTATGGTGGGTCTGACATACCGGTGTCAATGATTCTTTTTTCCATTTCCAGGAGTGTATACAGTAAAACAATTTTATATATATATATATATATATATATATATATATATATATATAGTAACCCCCCCATGAACCATGGACCTTGCCGTTGGTGGGGAGGCTTGCGTGCCTCAGCGATACAGATAGCCGTACCGTAGGTGCAACCACAACGGAGGGGTATCTGTTGAGAGGCCAGACAAACGTGTGGTTCCTGAAGAGGGGCAGCAGCCTTTTCAGTAGTTGCAAGGGCAACAGTCTGGATGATTGACTGATCTGGCCTTGTAACAATAACCAAAACGGCCTTGCTGTGCTGGTACTGCGAACGGCTGAAAGCAAGGGGAAACTACAGCCGTAATTTTTCCCGAGGGCATGCAGCTTTACTGTATGATTACATGATGATGGCGTCCTCTTGGGTAAAATATTCCGGAGGTAAAATAGTCCCCCATTCGGATCTCCGGGCGGGGACTACTCAAGAGGATGTCGTTATCAGGAGAAAGAAAACTGGCGTTCTACGGATCGGAGCGTGGAATGTCAGATCCCTTAATCGGGCAGGTAGGTTAGAAAATTTAAAAAGGGAAATGGATAGGTTGAAGTTAGATATAGTGGGAATTAGTGAAGTTCGGTGGCAGGAGGAACAAGACTTCTGGTCAGGTGACTACAGGGTTATAAACACAAAATCAAATAGGGGTAATGCAGGAGTAGGTTTAATAATGAATAGGAAAATAGGAATGCGGGTAAGCTACTACAAACAGCATAGTGAACGCATTATTGTGGCCAAGATAGATACGAAGCCCACGCCTACTACAGTAGTACAAGTTAATATGCCAACTAGCTCTGCAAATGACGAAGAAATTGAAGAAATGTATGATGAAATAAAAGAAATTATTAAGATTGTGAAGGGAAACGAAAATTTAATAGTCATGGGTGACTGGAATTCGAGTGTAGGAAAAGGGAGAGAAGGAAACATAGTAGGTGAATATGGATTGGGGGACAGAAATGAAAGAGGAAGCCGCCTGGTAGAATTTTGCACAGAGCACAACATAATCATAACTAACACTTGGTTTAAGAATCATGAAAGAAGGTTGTATACATGGAAGAACCCTGGAGATACTAAAAGGTATCAGATAGATTATATAATGGTAAGACAGAGATTTAGGAACCAGGTTTTAAATTGTAAGACATTTCCAGGGGCAGATGTGGACTCTGACCACAATCTATTGGTTATGACCTGTAGATTAAAACTGAAGAAACTGCAGAAAGGTGGGAATTTAAGGAGATGGGACCTGGGTAAACTAAAAGAACCAGAGGTTGTACAGAGATTCAGGGAGAGCATAAGGGAGCAATTGACAGGAATGGGGGAAATAAATACAGTAGAAGAAGAATGGGTAGCTTTGAGGGATGAAGTAGTGAAGGCAGCAGAGGATCAAGTAGGTAGAAGGACGAGGGCTAGTGGAAATCCTTGGGTAACAGAAGAAATATTGAATTTAATTGATGACAGGAGAAAATATAAAAATGCAGTAAATGAAGCAGGCAAAAAGGAATACAAACGTCTCAAGAATGAGATCGACAGGAAGTGCAAAATGGCTAAGCGGGGATGGCTAGAGGACAAATGTAAGGATGTAGAGGCCTATCTCACTAGGGGTAAGATAGATACCGCCTACAGGAAAATTAAAGAGACCTTTGGAGATAAGAGAACGACTTGTATGAATATCAAGAGCTCAGATGGAAACCCAATTCTAAGCAAAGAAGGGAAAGCAGAAAGGTGGAAGGAGTATATAGAGGGTCTATACGTGGGCGATGTACTTGTGGACAATATTATGGAAATGGAAGAGGATGTAGATGAAGATGAAATGGGAGATATGATATTGCGTGAAGAGTTTGACAGAGCACTGAAAGACCTGAGTCGAAACAAGGCCCCCGGAGTAGACAATATTCCATTGGAACTACTGACGGCCGTGGGAGAGCCAGTCCTGACAAAACTCTACCATCTGGTGAGCAAGATGTATGAAACAGGCAAAATACCCTCAGACTTCAAGAAGAATATAATAATTCCAATCCCAAAGAAAGCAGGTGTTGACAGATGTGAAAATTACCGAACTATCAGCTTAATAAGTCACAGCTGCAAAATACTAACACGAATTCTTTACAGACGAATGGAAAAACTAGTAGAAGCCAACCTCGGGGAAGATCAGTTTGGATTCCGTAGAAACACTGGAACACGTGAGGCAATACTGACCTTACGACTTATCTTAGAAGAAAGATTAAGGAAAGGCAAACCTACGTTTCTAGCATTTGTAGACTTAGAGAAAGCTTTTGACAATGTTGACTGGAATACTCTCTCTCAAATTCTAAAGGTGGCAGGGGTAAAATACAGGGAGCGAAAGGCTATTTACAATTTGTACAGAAACCAGATGGCAGTTATAAGAGTCAAGGGACATGAAAGGGAAGCAGTGGTTGGGAAGGGAGTAAGACAGGGTTGTAGCCTCTCCCCGATGTTGTTCAATCTGTATATTGAGCAAGCAGTAAAGGAAACAAAAGAAAAATTCGGAGTAGGTATTAAAATTCATGGAGAAGAAATAAAAACTTTGAGGTTCGCCGATGACATTGTAATTCTGTCAGAGACAGCAAAGGACTTGGAAGAGCAGTTGAATGGAATGGACAGTGTCTTGAAAGGAGGATATAAGATGAACATCAACAAAAGCAAAACAAGGATAATGGAATGTACTCTAATTAAGTCGGGTGATGCTGAGGGAATTAGATTAGGAAATGAGGCACTTAAAGTAGTAAAGGAGTTTTGCTATTTGGGGAGCAAAATAACTGATGATGGTCGAAGTAGAGAGGATATAAAATGTAGGCTGGCAATGGCAAGGAAAGCGTTTCTGAAGAAGAGAAATTTGTTAACATCCAGTATTGATTTAAGTGTCAGGAAGTCATTTCTGAAGGTATTCGTATGGAGTGTAGCCATGTATGGAAGTGAAACATGGACGATAAATAGTTTGGACAAGAAGAGAATAGAAGCTTTCGAAATGTGGTGCTACAGAAGAATGCTGAAGATTAGATGGGTAGATCACATAACTAATGAGGAAGTATTGAATAGGATTGGGGAGAAGAGAAGTTTGTGGCACAACTTGACCAGAAGAAGGGATCGGTTGGTAGGACATGTTCTGAGGCATCAAGGGATCACCAATTTAGTATTGGAGGGCAGCGTGGAGGGTAAAAATCGTAGACGGAGACCAAGAGATGAATACACTAAGCAGATTCAGAAGGATGTAGGTTGCAGTAGGTACTGGGAGATGAAAAAGCTTGCACAGGATAGAGTAGCATGGAGAGCTGCATCAAACCAGTCTCAGGACTGAAGACCACAACAACAACATATATAGTAAAACAATTAAAATATACAAAGACACAGAAATGTCAAGTCTTTAGGTAACAAAATCAGGAAAAAAATTTATCGTACTATAGATGGAAATAGGAGGATATGCATTTCCGGCGTTACACACACAATACTTTGCCCGAGTTCACGGCCTGCGACACAGAACCCATACGTCACGTTCTGAAGCGTAATTTTGCACGTCTCTAGATGTCGCACCCTGCCTTCTGCCTTCTCGCCTGGTGCCCCTACGCTGTAGGCGTGCTTTTGAGGGGGGGGGGGGGGGGGGAGTCTACAGGGGCGGTCGTGACTCTGAGTGCTCTCGCACGCTGCGGTTCTGTTTGCATGTGCGAGGCGAGGCGCCACTCTCGGCTGCTCGTGCACGTGACTTCCGTGCTCATTGCGGTCGTCAGCTGCGCGTCCCAGCTGAAGGGGGGGGGGGGGGGGGGGGCCTCTCGGCCCTGCACGGTGCTCCAGAGTGTGAGCACGTGGCGCAGCGGTTGGTTTGCTACCTCCGTGGTCTGCCTGCTGCCGTTTATAGTGACGTATATAAAAACTGTTGTGTGCCGATACCCGGAGACGAGGAAGGATTTTGAAAATTAATTGAACCGAATCAATAGTCTCTTGGAAAGAGGTTGTAAGAACAATATCTGCAATAGTCAGTCAGGAGTAACGGATGTGTTCCTTCGAAGCTTTTCGAGTGGATCGAATATTCCATCATTTTTCGGGAGTATATCAGGGATACTATTAAATCCTGTTCCGATATTTCGGCTGAAATCTTGTTGTCACTCTGTAAGGTGCCTCTTGCGTGAGGAAGACATTTTTACCAGTTTCAATAAATTATTGTCTCTTATTGATGTATTCACGCTAGTTAGGAAGTGCTGTAGTCCGTAGCCGGCCACGAGTCTGAGAGCATTTCCCACGCTGGCTGGCTGGCTGGCTGGCTGGCTGGCTGGCTGGCTGGCTGGCTGGCTGGCTGGCTGGCTAGGTGACGAAGCGACCATGTGTCGCGCGTAGTGGGGTGGGGCCCGGCGCTGGACCGTAGCAAGAAGCGTCAGCCTGGGAAATATACGTCACGGGAAGTACCGCCATCTTGGCGTCAAAGTCACCGATTCTGTTTGTTTATATTTAATAATTGAAGTCATTTATGACAACATGGATACTAGGAGGAGCCTCTGGATGTTTAAAACTGTTTATCGTAATTTTGCCTCGTTAAAATTCACACCCGTTCATTAACAAATGCATATCTTAGTATGTACGAACTTGATCGGAAATCCACGGACTGTGATGAAACTAGTAAGAGATACGGACTGCGCGGCAAAGTCGGCAATCGGCGTTAAGAGCCCTTCCTGTCTTGTTCGATGGTAGCCACGCTCTCGGTTATGAGTAGTTTGTGACACGAGTGTTTCATTATTGATCTAATAGGAATAAAAGTGATAGTACGGCATTCTGAATGTTAATTTCGAGTAAATAGATACCCCAAAGTTGATCGAGAGCATTTTCAGATAAATAGCTTCCCCCGACAGACATCCAATGCGCCAATGAAGAATCTGCACGGGACGACATTTACGAGAGCTGCACCGCGCACAGGTAGGAGGAAATCGGACGACACGACCCACCGAGGCGGATCAAGGAAGGTCCGAGTTATACACTCGCAAATTCCGGGTGGAAATGCTGACCAGTTGTACTGTACGTCACATATACCATCCTCTACGGACTCGCGGCTAAGCTGAGTAATAACAGTATCAGTTTAGAAGCGAGGGGAACTTGCAACTCTTTAAGATAAGTCGGCTGCAAGATTTTGAAAGCACTTTACACTGTGGAGCAAACGCGCAAGTGTTATATCTGTCTTATATCTATAGTGTTAAATGTGGTTACTGTTCCCAACACCTTGGATACACGTTACAAGCAAAATCAACTGCGACCAAACCCAGCAAAAACTCGGACATAGGCATTTCATCTTCTAAACAGGCCAACCAAAAGGAGTAAACTGGAGCGTAATAGAACTATCCTATCTATCTGGGAGTTCCCTTCGACAGAACCCTGTCTCTCAAATCACACTGTCATGACATCAGACAATAAGTCCCCACACGTAACAAACGCAAGCCAGCACGACATGGGGCGCGCACACCACTTGAAAGCTGCACACGGCCACTCTCTTGTTAAGCTGTCCGGCGACAGGTTACGCGAACCTCGGTCTGGTTTCAAACGAGATGAGCAGGAATCTGCCTTGCCGCACCATGACAACCTGCCTACGTGCCACTCCCGAGACACATACTACAGTGTGTTCATATGAAATCATCCCGATTACACTACAGGCCATTAAAATTGATACACCAAGAAGAAATGCAGATGATAAACGGGTATTCATTGGACAAATACATTACACTGCAACGCATGTGATTACATTTTCACGCAATTTGGGTGCAGAGATCCTGAGAAATCAGTACCCAGAACAACCACCTCTGGCCGTAATAACGGCATTGATACGCCTGGGCATTGAGCCAAACAGAGCTTCGATGGCGTGTACAGGCACAGCTGCCCATGCAGCTTCAACACGATACCACAGTTCATCAAGAGTAGTGACTGGCGTATCGTGACGAGCCAGTTGCTCGGCCGCCATTGACCAGACGTTTTCAATTGGTGAGAGATCTGGAGAATGTGCTGGCCACGGCAGCAGTCGAACATTTTCTGTATCCAGAAAGGCCCGTGCAGGACCTGCTACATGCGGTCGTGCATTATCCTGCTGAAATGTAGGGTTTCGCAGGGATCGAATGAAGGGTAGAGCCACAGGTCGTAACACATCTGAAATGTAACGTCCACTGTTCAAAGTGCCCCCAATGTGAACAAGAGGTGACCGAGACGTGTAACCGATGGCACCACATACCATCACACCGGGTTATGCCACTATGGCGATGACGAATACACGATTCCAATGTGCGTTCACTGCGATGTCGCCAAACACTGATGCGACCATCATGATGCTGTAAACAGAACCGGGATTCATCCCAAAAAATGACGTTTTGCCATTCGTGCACCCAGGTTCGTCGTCGAATACACCATCGCGGGCGCTCCTGTCTGTGATGCAGCGTCAAGGGTTACCGCAGCCATGGTCTCCGAGCTGATACTCCATGCTGCTGCAAACGTCATCGAACTGTTCGTGCAGATGGTTGTTGTGTTGCAAACGTCCCCATCTGTTGACTCAGGAATCGAGACGTGGCTGCACGATCCGTTACAGCCATGCGGATAAGATGCCTGTCATCTCGACTGCTAGTGATACGAGGCCGTTGGGATCGAGCACGGCGTTCCGTATTACCCTCTTGAACCCACCGATTCCATATTCTGCTAACAGTCATTGGATCTCGACCAACGCGAGCAGCAATGTCGCGATACGATAAACCGCAATCGGGATAGGCTACAATCCGACCTTTATCAAAGTCGGAAACGTGATGGAACACATTTCTCCTCCTTACGCGAGGCATCACAACAACGTTTCAACAGGCAACGCCGGTCAACTGCTGTTTGTGTATGAGAAATCGGTTGGAAACTTTCTTCATGTGAGCACGTTGTAGGTGTCGCCACCGGCGCCAACCTTGTGTGAATGCTCTGAAAAGCTAATCATTTACATATCACAGCATCTTCTTCCTGTCGGTTAAATTTCGCGTCTGTTGCACGTCATCTTCGTTGTGCAGCAATTTTAATGGCCAGTAGTGTAAAAAAGAAAAAAAACGGCGAAGCATATATACTTGGGGTTTGCAGCATCATCTAAAGCAACGGAAAAGTCTTGATTATTTCTGGTAAATATGAAAAATCCACCGATCTCAAGAGTGTCCAAAGCGTGGTATGGTATGCGGAAATGAAATCACCCATTGCTGTCCAAAGGAATGCGACGTGAATTTTAGAGGGAGCCACCAGACGTTAAGACGTTTACGGCTCGATATGACGAATTCCTTGTCACTGGAAGTGTGTAACAGAGAATTACGTTCTGGCAGAAAATGAACATCTGATGAAATGATAGAGGACATCGGAGAAGACCTTCTTAGAAAAAAAGAAAATGCCATCAAAACCAGTTCGCCGAATATCACGGCAGCTAAACTTCTGCGCTCAACAGTTCACAATGTGCTGCACAAACGATTTACCTTCTACGTTTACAAATTTCATATTGTACAAGCATTACAGCGAAAAGACTTGCAGCCTCTTCACCAACACGATGTTGAGATGTTGAATCAGATCGGGCAAAACACTGACTGGCAAATGTCCTTTTATCTGCAAAACAGCGTTAATCGCCATAACATTCGCATCTGAGGTTCGGAAAATCCTCACAGTTTTCAGGGACATGCCAGACAGCGAAAAGGAGATGGTGTGGTGTGCGCTGACGAAAGACATCGTATTTGTACCATTTTTCTTCATCGAGCGAACATTAATAGGAACCGCGTATCTGGACAAGCCTGGGCAATTTGCTGACCCTCAGCTTCTTCCCCTTCACCCACATTTGATCTCTCAGCGGAATGGTTGACCAACGCACTGGAGTTGAAATGGTCGTGATTTAGTGCACCGAATATGTCTACAGCGGTGGATAGGACATGATAGACGGAATCAGATGGGGAGTAGCGAATCGCAGGTACAATTTAACACCAAAAAAGGCATTCCGTCCAGCTGATCGCAATCTGCGTTATTGTGGCGAAATCCAAACTGCAGCACACATCCCACAATTCGTCGTACGTCCGATTTATCCAACTAGTGAGCTAATAGCGGGAAAACAAACGAATGCAAAGTAGTCTGACATTGGGTTGATACTTTCGAGCTTATTTTATTAAGAACACGTTTTAGACCGTTTGTTAACTGTATGATTCATACCTTACTTTTCTATCTACAGGGTTCAACCGAAGTCCACCGGAAAAGTAGCGCAGGTTGCGCAGGAGAATTTTCTGAGTAATTTGATACAAGTGACTCATGGTCTGAGGCGACTGGTCAGATTCCATCCGCTCCCCTGCAATACAAAACCTCATGTTCACTGCGAGGTGGGAATCCACCAGATCTTTCGGTTTTTCCTTGAGATACCTGCAAGTTTGGCTTTTGTATTCTTTACTTTTGACCTGCCGCATGTGTTTAGGGCTATTTATATTTCAACTGTGTTCTGCGTAGAAGGTCAGGCCACCTAGTTCCAGGGTTCCGATGAATCTTACCACCTGATACCCTGATTAGTCTGTTACGATTGCCTCTCTCCTATAGAATTTAAGAGCAGTCTGTTGG
This sequence comes from Schistocerca serialis cubense, assembly GCF_023864345.2. Lineage (NCBI taxonomy): Eukaryota > Metazoa > Arthropoda > Insecta > Orthoptera > Acrididae > Schistocerca > Schistocerca serialis. The sequence continues at coordinate 18,630,458 of NC_064641.1, forward strand.
TATCGTATGAGGAGAGGTGGAACTCCGGTAATTTCAGCGAGTTATGCTGATTGGAATCCCGTGGTCATTACAGAGTAATAATGTAATTTTGATCTTTTCTATTTGTTCCCATAGCTATTTTTGTTTCTGTGAAAATATCGTCAAACAGTGAAGTACTTGAACAGCATCCTAAATGGTGTCGGTGGAATTCTTAACTGGAACAGCGCGATATATCCGAAGAGTGGTCGCAGTAGATTTGTAACGAAGGAAACGTGCACAAAAAGGGCGAATATGTACCTGATTATTTAAAAGACCGACAAAAGTGGGGTAACAACTGCCTCATTTGCCTTCCTCAGCACTTTTAAAAATTTTCCCAACCGGCAAGCGAACATATTCGCGCTCTTTTTAACACGCGTCTCACCTCAGACTCCCACAACATGCCCTCCGTGTAACTCACCCACTCACCCACCATATTGTGGGGAAGACGAAACAAAGACTGCACTTTGTTGGCAGAACACTTAGAAGATGTGACAAACCCACTAAAGAGACAGCCTACATTACACTTGTCCATTCTTTGCTGGAATATTGCTGCACGGTGTGGGATCCCTACCAGGTAGGATTGATTGAGGGCATCGAAAAGGTGCAAAGAAGGGGAGCCCGTTTCGTGTTATCGCGCAATAGGGGTGAGAGTGTCACTGATAAGATACGCGAGTTGGGGTGGCAGTCACTCAAAAAAAGGCGGTTTTCTTTGTGGCGAGACCTATTTATGAAATTTCAATCACCAACTTTCTCTTCCAAATGCGAAAATATTTTGTTGACACCAGCCTACATAGAGAGAAATGATCATCATAATAAAATAAGAGAAATCAGAGCTTGAACGGAAAGATTTGGGTGGTCCTTTTTTCCACGCGCCATTCAAGAGTGGAATGGTAGAGAAGTAGTATGAAAATGGTTTGATGAACCCTCTGCCAGGCACTTAAGTGTGAATTGCAGAGTAACCATGTAGATGTAGATCTATGGTTGTACGTCGCTCATACCCATCCATTCCAGTTTCCCTTTCTCACTCACTCATTCAGCCCAACTCATTCTCATTATATCTTTGTTTCTCCGTCATTGACTCTTGTCAAAGCCACAGTCCCCTACGTTCTGTCCGGCCGGTGTGGCCGTGCGTTTCTAGGCGCTTCAGTCGGGAACCGCGTGACCGCTACGGTCGCAGGTTCGAATCCTGCCTCGGGCATGGGTATCTGTGATGTCCTTAGGTTAGTTAGGTTTAAGTAGTTCTAAGTTCTAGGGGACTGATGACCTCCGAAGTTAAGTCCCATAGTGCTCAGAGCCATTTGAACCATTTGAGCCTACGTTCTGCCCTGCTATTTCTACAGTCTCCTCTCATTGTCACGTTTCGCTCTCGCTCTCTCTTACTGCGAATCTCTCATTCATCCCTTCCTACTGCTGCTGCCTCTTCTGTCACTCTCTGTCTTTCTCGCTGTCATTATCATATACTCGATCTCTCGTGCCACTAGCTCTCACGCACTTCCACTTTCTCTTCCACTGGCCCTATCTCCTTCACTCGTTTCCTAGCACTGTTCTGTCACTGTCAACTATGTTCCACTGTCAATGTGACCCTCTCTTTCTCTCACACTGCCATTGTCTCATTGTCGCTCATTTTATAACACAACCAGCGTCTAATATATTCCAGTATTTATTACTTTTCCTCTCTCTTCGCCACAGTCACTGTATTATTCTCTCACCATAACAAAGCGCTATTATGGTCGCATGACAAAATTTTTGGGAAAAATTGTAAAGATACTGGGAACGCAGATCGAGACAAGTGTTACCCAACTTTTCAGTCAGTCTTTTAAATAAACAGAAACATATTCGCATTTTTTTCTCATAGAGAGCACTTTTCAGCTGGTTTCCGCCTTTTCCCTGTTGCAGCTGATCACTTAACTCGTATTAAAAAAATTTTTGTTCCGTATAGTTTTGATAGTTCAGAAAATGAAATAATGTAAAACTGATTTTACACCTAAGACCTAATTTTACGTAATTTTTGCGTATACTTCAATGCTACAACGTGGGGTTTCCATGTGATAATGAAAGATACTTCACAGCATATTTCTCCGTGCTATGTCACTTTATAAACTACGTTTTCGCATGACAACAGATGTTTTACGTACGCGCGTAAAATCCGTTACGTATACAAATAGGGTAACTTTCAACGTCTGTATGTTAGAAACGGGTAAAGATATCAAGAAAATTTTCAAGGTTGTTAGAGCCCGGGACTTCGGAACAAATCGTAAGAATTTCAGTCATTTGCTGTGCATAGGCGTCTTGGAATCCGCAATTCGGTTTTGGTACCCAAGAACTATGTTACTGGGGGGGGGGGGGGGGGGGGTTCTCGATAACGGCTGGGTTTTGGTCAGCTGGTGACGGCGAAAGTATAATAAAAAAATGTTTTAGTGGAATTTTCCGAGGAACCGCACATGAAAAAATGGTGCCTCTGAGTCAGATGAAACCCACTGCAAACCACATCAAATGCAAAAAGAAGCAACCAACTGGTCCATTTGGTTAGGCAGGAGGAAGTGTGTTGTATTCATGCTTGATCGTGTACTATAGGATAGTAACACTAAGACGATCCTCCTGTTGGGTATGCAGATTGTAAGGGTGATGCATAAAGTAGTTCTGAAAGCGGTGCTGATATTCAAGATAATAAAAGCGGGTTGAAAGCTCTGAGTTATCTGGGGAAGTTAACCTTGCATTACTGAGCAACTTTTTCACCTGGTATCCAGTCTAGTGTACCAAACTGCCAACCAGTCTAACATTAATTATAATCTTTTAATAGTCATCTTACGGCAACCCGGTGATGTATACATAAAAAAAGAATTTAAATAAAAAGAAATAAATCATTTTATATTTGGACATTTATTTTAACATTGATCATTGTTCTGTTAAAATTTCAGTATATTAAACTTGAGTCATAACTAAGCTGGTGCCTTATTTAGGACTGTGAAAATGTGAGTTTGCAATCTTACGGAACACATCAAATAGGGAGCCAAGATTGGGAGACTACATACAACACTGCATTCATAAAATAACACACGAAGAACGTTGAAACATGTGCAAGAGGAAATTAATCACCACCAACCGATTCAATTTTCACCCAAAGAAGTTACGTTCGTAGCGCAATCCTGTCCGTCATGTAATTATCACACACTGGTGTACTAAATAAATACTAACTCTCTGTGAAATCTTCCCGAAAAGAATAGCTGAGGGCTACTTTGATGATTACACCACATGCTTCCCGTGGTCAACTTGGTTTACACAAAGAGAGTAACTCCACAATAATTTTGATAATTAAAATAAATTACATCGAAAAGCAATTTACAAAGGAAAAACCTCGAACTGGTTACTATCGTCTTATTATTAACCTGATGGGCCAAACAATTGTATAAGCACGTGGTACTGGTCTCACAAGTACACCCCACGTGGGTTGAACATAAAGAAAAGTTGGTATATTGAAAAATATTGTCAAGACGAGACGTTATAATCTCACGCACATTCGCATTTAAGATTGATGATCTTAGTTAGAGTTACTGGTCAACACGTGTTTCCACTTTACTCACAAAATAGTGACAAAGTAACTACTGGAAGATATTCTGAACCTCACACTCGAATTACACTGCGTTGCAATTTAAGATAACATTAGATATTTTAGAGCTAAACCTGAAATAAAGGTGATTAAATTTTCAGTTAGGCTGAACTTAAGAAATCCATTGTCCTACGGACTTAGCAGACACGCGCTTAGCCGGAGATCTTACCACTTCAGACGCTCGCCGCGGACAGACTGACTTGGTCCCTTCCTGAGGGTGGCTCACAAATACAAACGGAAGTGGCCAGAGGCGCTGCTTCCTATACCAACATGACAAGAGACGGACAGGACCATACTAAGGATAGAAACCTCTCTGCTTTTAGAAAGCGTAGCTACCTGTTCCGACGTTCGTCCTACTGTTCTCTAGCAGACAGGCTTGTCTGCTACCCTCAAGCATGCAACTAGAAATACATTTGCTCATTCATCCTCTCACACAGAAGGGAAGGGGGATGACAGTATCTTATCATATACAGTATATAAAAGAAAGCGGATGTAGGTTCCGTATGAGACTGTGTGACATGAATTACATATAAGCTGTGTTTTAAAGTGTAGTAGTGTGACAGATCGTTCTTGTTTATGTGTAAAAGTAACACGTTCCACTACTCAGTCTCCTCCCAGATAGTCAGAAACGCCACAGTAAATTTAGAAGAGGAATTTATGCCGTAAATGACAACATATTTAAGAAATTAACATGAAAGGAATCCAACAGAGACCTTTCAAGATGGTCCCTAGCCCAATGGCTATGCAAAACACTTGACCGTGCCTTTTTATCACCAACAGAACCCACTGTGCGAGCGGAGGAAAATCTCGTTCTCATGCGCGGCGTTTTTAAATACATTAGGTATATTTGCAAAAACAAGAGTCTATGGTTCAAATCCCGATAGGGCACACACTTCCAGTCTATCGAAAATGTTCAACCCGGCGATTGCTGCACCAGTGTCTGTGCCTCGCTGTACGGCGCTGTGCATTGTGAGCTCTCAGAAACGGCGGGGTTGTGTGGCAGCCGCGCATATTGCCGCGCGGCGTATCGAACACGTGGATGATGTAGGAGCGCGGCTGTGGCGGCTGTCCCCCGGGGCGGCGAGCCTCATCTGCCGTGTCCCCCCCCCCCCCCCCCCCCAGGCCACCGTCAACCTTCCAGCGTCCGCAGGGAGCGCCGGCCGCGCCCCATTCACGGCCAGTTCTTTCACACGATGAAATTGCTTCGCGGCTCCGCCATGGGCGCTGAGGGCCCGCGATAAAAAAAAAAAAGGGGAAACACTACGCCTCCCGCGGCCACAAGCTTCGCCAGCGTATCCCATCTCCAGGAATAGCTTCTTATTCGCGTCCTCTTTTGCCGCCAAGTTCTGCTTACCTTCTAGCTACTGCCCCACTTCATGGGGATAGAATCTGTAACTACGTTTATTGTCAATTTGACCCTTCGTCAAGTAAGAGGTGATGAGCCGAAACTTTTCATCCCGAACAAATTTTCATCTACGTCTGCATCTACGTCCATACTCCTGACGGTGTGTGGCGGAGGGTACTCTGAGTACCTCTATCGGTTCTCCCTTCTATTCCAGTCTCGTATTGTTCGTGGAAAGAAGGACTGGCGGTATGCCTCTGTGTGGGCTCTAGTCTCTCTGATTTTATCCTCATGGTCTCTTCGCGAGATATACGTAGCAGGGAGCAATATACTGCTTGACTCTTCGGTGAAGGTATGTTCTCGAAACTTCAACAAAAGCCTGTACCGAGCTACTGAGCGTCTCTCCTGCAGAGTCTTCCACTGGAGTTTATCTATCATCTCCGTAACGCTTTCGCGATTACTAAATGATACTGTAACGAAGCGCGCTGCTCTCCGTTGGATCTTCTCTCTCTCTCTCTCTCTCTCCTATCAACCCTATCTGGTACGGATCCCACACTGCTGAGCAGTATTCAAAGCAGTGGGCGACAAGTGTACTGTAACCTACTTGCTTTGTTTTCGGACTGCATTTCCTTAGGATTCTTCCAATGAACCTCAGTCTGGCATCTGCTTTACCGATAATCAACTTTATATGATCATTCCATTTTAAATCAGTCCCAATGCGTACTCCCAGATAATTTATGGACTTAACTGCTTCCAGTTGCTGACCTGCTATTTTGTAGCTAAATGATAAGGGATCTAGCTTTCTATGTATTCGCAGCACATTACACTTTTCTACATTGAGATTGAATTGCCATTCCCTGCACCATGCGTCAATTCGCTACAGATCCTCCTGCATTTCAGTACAATTTTCCATTGTTAGTACCTCTCGATACACCACAGCATCGTCTACAAAAAGCCTCAGTGAACTTCCGATGTCATTTCTTAAAGCCAGCGAAGGACTTCGAAGAGCAGTTGAACAGAATGGACAATGTGTTGAAAGGAGGATATAAGATGAACATCAACAAAAGCAAAACGAGGATAATGGGATGTAGTCGAATTAAGCCGGTTATGCTGATGGAATTAGATTAGGAAATGAGACACTTAAAGCAGTAAAGGAGTTTTGCTATTTAGGGAGCAAAATAACTGATGATGGACGAAGTAGAGAGGATATAAAATGTAGACTGGCAACGGAAAGGAAAGCGAAATTTGTTAACATCGAGTATTGATTTAAGTGTCAGGAAGTCGTTTCTGAAAGTATTTGTATGGAGTGTAGCCATGTATGGAAGTGAAACGTGGACGATAAACAGTTTAGACAAGAAGAGAATAGAAGCTTTCGAAATGTGGTGTTACAGAAGAATGCTGAAGATTAGATGGGTAGATCACATAACTAATCAGGAGGTATTGAATAGAATTGGGAGAAGAGGAGTTTGTGGCACAACTTGACTAGAAGAAGGGATTGTTTGGTAGGACATGTTCTGAGGCATCAAGGGATCACCAATTTAGTACTGGAGGGCAGCGTGGAGTGTAAAAATCGTAGAGGGAGACAGAGATGAATACACTAAGCAGATTCAGAAGGATGTAGGCTGCAGTAGGTTCTGGGAGATGAAGAAGCTTGCACAGGATAGAGTAGCAAGGAGAGCTGCATCAAACCAGTCTGAGGACTGAAGACCATAACAACAACATTACAAATATTTTTTCAGCTAGTTGAATAGTGATTGCACGTTATGAAAGTGTTTTTCCAATGGCATTAATCAACGAGAAACAGACATTACCTTCGTCCATTTTTTTATAATGGAAGACTCGTATTATTCAGTGGTAGGAAAATGAAAGAACCATCTGTAGAAAAGAGAAGCAGGTGAATGATTATCAAGAGTTCAGGTGGCAAGCCAGTAATAAGCAAATACGTGAAGAACGTAAGATAGTTGGATTGTATTCGCTGAGGTGACGAAAGTCTTGGGAGTAATCGCGAAAGCGTTACGGAGATGATAGATAAACTCCAGTGGAAGACTCTGCAGGAGAGACGCTCAGTAGCTCGGTACGGGCTTTTGTTAAAGTTTCGAGAACATACCTTCACCGAAGAGTCAAGCAGTATATTGCTCCCTCCTACGTATATCTCGCGAAGAGACCGTGAGGATAAAATCAGAGAGATCAGAGGCCACACAGAGGCATATCGACAATCCTTCTTTGCACAAACAATACGAGACTGGAATAGAAGGGAGAACCGATAGAGGTACTCAAGGTACCCTCCGCCACACACCGTCAGTTGGCTAGCGGAGTATGGATGTAGATAATTCACTGACGCGCTCTTTCTTGTTGTGGAGAAGACCTACGACGAACGTTTGTTCAGGGATAACGTAGAAATTCACACACATGACGATAGTTTTAAGGAGAGAGAAGAAAGCCTCAGGGTAAATGTATCCTAGATTACTGTGTCGCAGCGAACGAACGCTGCGGGTTACAAGGGGAGAACCACACCGGTAATGAGAGAGAAAAAGTACTCTGGCGTTGGCGCGACAGATACATACTGTGTCGGTGCACAAGTTCGTGGCGTTTTTCCGTAAGTTCAGTAAATACAACAGAGGCTTTATCAGTAATATGTCGTCCTCCACTATTTACAACAGTCTACCAACGCTGGAATAACTTCTCGATTCCGCGAGTGAAGAAATCAGTTTGTTTTGAGGCAAAGAACTCGTGGAGCCATGTTCGGTGCGCATTTTCATCCGGAAAGGGAGTTCCTTGAAAGATGTTCGACAGTGAGCGGAAAAAGTTGAAATCCGATGGTGCAACATCAGGTGAATAAGGTGGGTGCGGAATGACTTCCCAAGAAAACTCCCGTACAGTGCTTTTAGTCGGTGTAGCAGAATACGAGCGAGCGTTATCGTGGAGTTGCACCACTTGACGCAGTCTTCCCGGTTGTTTTTCTTGGGACTGCGTCTGCAAGGCGTCTCACTTGTGGACAGTAGGTGTCAGCAGTGACGGTTACACCTCGAGGAACTGTCTCGCTGCCGCACCAGATGCATAACATTGTCGTTTGTGGATGCGCGCAGACCTTTCTACAGGTCTTTGTACTCAAAGTTCCTGCTTTGTTTGGGCACAACCCTACCTTTCCTTTCTTTATGTTATCATCAAGGCACCAATTCTTGTCACCAGTAACGGTACAAGACAGGAATGATCGGTGTTGTCAACGAGCCAATTGATGACTAGCAAGCGGAGGTGCACATAGTCACCCGCAGATTCTTTAACCTTCCCTATTGCATGCAAATGTCATGCGATTACGGAATGATCACAGTTCATCAAATTTGCCGTTTCTGGAGTACACTGGTGCGGAGAATTGTGGGTTAATACGTTTAAACAATCTTCATCAAACTCTTCATCGAGTAAAACAGAAGTGATTTCTGGCGTTGCCCAAGGTAGTGTTATAGGCCCTTTGCTGTGCCTTATCTACATAAACGATTTGGGAGACAATCTGAGCAGCCGTCTTCAGTAGTTTGCAGGTGACGCTGTCGTTCATCGACTAATAAAGTCATCAGAAGATCAAAACAAACTGAAAAACGATTAAGAAGAAATATCGCAATGAATGAGATTTTCATTCTGCAATGGAGTGTGCGCTTATATGAAACTTCCTGGGAGATTAAAACTGTGTGCCGGACCGAGACTCGAACTCGGCACCTGTGCATTTCGCGGGCAAGTGTTCTACCAACAGAACTACCCAAGCACGACTCCCGCCCCATCATCACAACTTTACTCCTGCCAGTCCCTCGTCTACTACTTTCCACTTGCCCGCGAAAGGCAAAGGTCCCGAGTTCGAGTCTCGGTCCGGCACACAGTTTTAATCTGCCAGGAAATTTCAATATCGCAATGGTACGAAAAGTGGCAGTTGACCTTAAATAACGAAGAGTGTGAGGTCATCCACATGAGTGCTAAAAGGAACTCGTTAAACTTCGGTTACACGATAAATTAGTCTAATCTAAAAGCCGTAAATTCAACTAAATACCTAGGTATTACAATTACGAACAACTTCAATTGGAAGGAACACACAGAAAATGTTGTGGGGAAAGGCTAACCAAAGACTGCATTTTATTGGCAGGACACTTAGAAAATATAACAGATCTACTAAGGAGACTGCCTACACTACGCTTGTCCGTCCTCTTTTAGAATACTGCAGCGCAATGTGGGATCCTTACCAGATAGGACTGACGGAGTAGATCAAAAAAGTTCAAAGAAGGGCAGCACGTTTTGTATTATCGCAAAATAAGGGATAGATTGTCACAGAAATGATACAGGATTTGGGATGGACATCATTAAAAGAAAGGCGTTTTTCGTTCCGACGGGAATCTTTTCACGAAATTCCAGTCACCAACTCTCTCGTCCGAATGCGAAAATATTTTGTTGACACCGAACTACATAGGGAGGAACGATCACCAAGATAAAATGAGGGAAATCAGAACTCGTACGGAAACATATAGGTGTTCATTCTTTCGGCCTGCTATACGAGATTGGAATAGTAGAGAATTGTGAAGGTGGTTCGATGAACTCTCTTCCAGGCACTTGAATGTGATTTGGAGAGTATCGATGTAGATGATCTTCCTGAACGTGAAAAGTCACTAATGTCAAAATTGCCGTGCTCTGTCCAGTAGCATTATCCTGATGCACGGTGCAAATGTTTCTGGACGCTTCCGCCGCTGTCATCAAGTTACTGAACTCAAACAGAAGAATATGTCGGAAAGGTTCCAATTTGTCCATTTTCTAGCGTCCACAGCCCCCTCTCTAACGGCAAACGACAAAGTGATTTGTAAACTCAAACAGCAATTGACGATGGATAAATAAACCATAGCAACCGGTATACCAACATACAAAACAAAAACGTTACAAACTATTGCACCAACCTAATTTCCTGCCACGAGCTCGAGTCCAGTACGGCACAAGTATTGGAATGTGAATCTCTGACAATGCCAGCCACTCGTTCTGCAAAAATGTCACAAAAATCGTGAAGCAAACGTCTGCCGAATATCCCGAGACGAAGGTGAACAGGCAATGCACCAGCCAATAGCCAGTAGATTTTGTAAATCTTACCTTGTTTGTTCTTTAGAACGAGACCATTCGTAATCAGTTACCAGCCCGTTCCCTTGAGTCATGTATTTGTTTATAAGCCTCATACCATTATTGCAGATAGTTTCCATAACTAATAATGTTGTTGAATAGCCTTCACGAGATTTTTCTGTAAAGGTTTACCATGTTTCTGCCTCAAAAGGAACTTTGTTCTTGGTTATCTTGTTTTGCATATCTACCTAGCAAAAAATGAACAACAGCGTATCGACATAGAAATGAAAATAACTGCAGCACTGCAAGTTTCTTTGTAACCTCTTACGTGTAACCTCCTTACTTGTAAGTGAAGTTGCGACACCTGCCAAATGGCTTTAAGCACTATGGTACTTAACATCTGAGGTCATCAGTCCCCTCGACTTACACCGAAGTAAATCTAACTAACTAACCTAAGGACATCACAAAAAAAACCATGCCCGAGGCAGGATTGGAACCTGGGACCGTAGCAGCCGCGTGGGTTCCAGACTGAAGCTCCTAGAACCGCTCTGTCACAGCGGCCGGAAGATCAATATGTTTCAGCCGAGAACAAGACGACAGGTGATTGTTCTTCCGGATATATTTTAGCTGTCACATTTTCGCACGACCTTACAGGTCCCTTTCTGTCGTGTTTGAGTAGAAGAGGACGGTATACAGCTTGCGGTTACTTCGCTCTTGAATTGCCGAAACAAATCACGTCGCTGCGTTCCTGTAGTTCCCTCTCCCCCGGTGATGGTAGCGTGCAGCCTGAAACGACAGATAAGGCAGGCAGAGAGTGTACGGGGCAGATAGGTGCCCGACTGCCAGGCCCCCGCTCCGTAATGCCAAGTACGCCAGAAACGGCGAAGCGTGTCGCAACACGAAGCATGCGGCCCGGCATTCGTGAAACACCGGCTGCGTCCACATCGCGTGTCGTCGTGATACGCCTCGTGAAGAAAGCGGAGCAGAAGCGTTAGCAGCCGTTAAAGCAAGACCAAATACGCCCGTTCCGCTTCAGTGGGAGTAACGTCTCCCGTTTCGGTCAACACGTCGATATCCTCGGTGGTTTTGCCTGTGATAGAAAGACGACTAATTAGGAAGTGTGTAGTTCTGGTGGCTTTGCCGCAACAAGAAATAAAAAAATCCTGTAAACATATTTTTAACAGACACCTTGGAACCTCCCCACAGAAAAATTTCTTAACCTACCAACAGTTTATTATTCCGTAACCTGACAATAATAACGTGACTATCCTCTCAATAAAATTGCGGCTCACTTATTTCAATAGTTAACTGACTGTGAATCTAAACTGGTGACTCTGGACGTCAGCAGTGCTGCGTCATGGCCCTCAAGGATCATTCTGAATAAATTGAAAATTCTTACCTCAGTAAGGTCGCCGGATAACGCGTATATATCTGCTCCTATAAGAAATTTTTCTGGCACAGCCCTGTGCAATGCTGGCCGGGCCGATAGATTTGTCATGTATAAAAAGAAACAACAGATTTTTCTTTACAATAATCGGAATGACCATGGATTGGAGAAATTAGTAAATTCTTTAAATTGAGATGAATGATTGTCAAAAGTTAATTTTTATAAGAATGATTATTATTAAGAGATTTTTTTAAGAACGTTTACATGGGACTTGATATTACAATAGTACATATGCGCGAGGCTGCTTTTACCTTATACTACATCGCTCAGGCACCGCCATCGCTCCCCACGACCGGTCCAGCCAACTCGATACACCAGACTCTAGCTACTACTTACTCCTACTGACACTGTTCGTACTGCAGTCAACACTATCAGGTCTGAGATTCTCATATAGCTTACATATCGCAGGCAGCGCGTGAGCAATCCATCGAAGTGACATCCTGCTCGAGTGCGCTAGCAATAAATTCCTTAGTCATGGACCTCTTACAACCTGAGACTGAGTATGGCGAAGACTGAAGGTAATGGTATTAGGTTGGTGCATAAGTCCGTAGCGTTTTGTTTTGCATGTTGGTTCAAAAATGGTTCAAATTGCTCTGAGCACTATGGGACTTAACAGCTGTGGTCATCAGTCCCCTAGAACTTAGAACTACTTAAACCTAACTAACCTAAGGACATCACACACATCCATGCCCGAGGCAGGATTCGAACCTGCGACCGTAGCAGTCGCGCGGTTCCGGACTGAGCGCCTAGAACCGCTAGACCACCGCGGCCGGCGAAAGTAACACATTTACATATAAAATCCTTTGATTATATGTATAATCAACTTTTTTTTGAACGAAATTTGAAGTTTTATTTTCAAAAAATAATGAATGTTCCTTTTCTCAGAAAGTATTCAAAAGATTTCTACAAAAAATTCTCTGTTTCATCTCTCTATATGTTGTAGGCTTCTCTCATGAGGTCTTTGGGACAGGTCAAATAGGAGAATTTTCATAATTTTTTAGTTATAATTCCACAAGTACAATTTTAAATTCATGCAAAATTCCAAGCATTTTGCCCAATGTCTCAGCTTGCAATCAGAATTCCAAAATTCGCTCGCGAGATAACGTTTATTAGGCTTAAAGAAATATGTGTGCAAAATTTCATAATTCTAGCATTCATAGAATCTGAGGAAAAGGTACATAAACTTTTAAAAACATACTTTTCAGCAAACGCAATTTAAAGTTCAACCTAGCTTTTTTGCTTATGTCACTACTTCAGAAGGTGCCACATTTGTACTCTGGGCCGTCTTTCCCTTCAAGGGCTTCTCTTCTGGTTTCTTGTTGTCTGTGTTCTTTCCTTTACCACGTCTTCAACTGACTTTTCAGCTGCAGAGACGCGCTGTGAATCTATTTTTCTCAGGCTGTCTTGAGTAAAATTTCCTATCTTGAAGCCCATTCTTTCTAACACCTTCATCCTCCCGACGTTCCCATCATTAAATACAGTCACTGCACCACAAGTTGCAATTCTGACAGCTGTAGCAGATGCAAATGTGTTTTTAGGCCATCGTTTCCATATGAGTGAATTTACAGACTCTTTTGGATTTTGGGTTCTGCCATGAACACACTTTATGAGAGGTGCAGGAGCGGCCAAAGATGATCTATAAAACCAAAGAGTATATATCACGGCCTTCTAGATGTATCCCGCACACGTTTGGTTGAAAGTAATACACAGAATCGTTGTTCACTGAGCTGGTATTGAAGTGCTGCTTCAAAAGGTGGGCGTGGCAGGGAGGCCGCGTCACACTTTTAATTAATTTTCAGGCACTTGGGATGCGTTTTCTACATTGAAACTTTGGGAACTCATTGCCCAATAGTTGTACTAACAAACAAAAAATAAATCGAAAATTGACATTTTTGGTAAATTTCATCAACGTCCCCCCCCTTGAGGAGGATAGTTTTCACATTAGTGACCCTCCACGTTCAGAAAGACCTTCGGACTTTGATGAAGGTCGTTTAAACGCATTGCTGTACAATGACCCTCGTCAATGTACTCGAGAACTGGCAAATGTGATGAACTTTGATCATTCTACGATCGTGCGAAATTTGCATGCAATGGGGAAGATTAGAAACCGGTTGTGGGGGGGGGGGGGGGAGGGGTACCGCATGTTCAAATGGCTCTGAGCACTATGGGACTTAAACTTCTGAGGTCATCAGTCCCCTAGAACTACTCAAACCTAACTAACCTAAGGACATCACACGCATCCATGCCCGAGGCAGGATTCGAACCTGCGACCGTAGCGGTCACGTGGTTCCAGACTGAAGCGCCTAGAACCGCTCGGCCACAACGGCCGGCGGTACCGCATGCTCTAAGCCGAAATCAATAAAATCAGCGAGTAGCCGTACGTGCATCTCTGCTTACTCGCCATCAACTCGCTCCTGAACGACACCGATCGTTCCTGCCCTGTATCGACGGGAAATTGTATTATGCTAACTTAAGTAAAAGAAAGAAGTTGGGCCCAAACAAAGCAGCAACTGCCCGTACGAAGACCTGCGCACGTCCACCAAAGATAACGTCATGCATCCGTTGGAACAGCGGCGGTGTTGTGAACTGTGAATTGCTTTCCCGAAGCGTAACCATCACTGCTCGCATTTACTGTCAACAGCTGAGACGTCTTGCAGACGCAATCCAAGGACAACGGCCAGAAGACGGCGTGAAGTGTGTTTCAACTTACAAACGCCCGCCCGTATTCTGCTAGACTGACGAAAAACACTAAACAGCAGTTGCGTAGGGTAGTCAGCCATTCCGCGCCCGCCTTATTCACCTCGTCTTGCTGCCTCGGATTTTAACCTTTTCCGCTCTCTATCGAACAACCGTCAAGGAACTTTCTTTTCGGATCAAAATCCGCTTCGAACATGGCTCGATGAGTACTTTTCAAAACCACACGATTTCTACTGTCGCGGAATCGCAGATACCCCAGCGTTGGCAGACTGTTGTGACGCCAAAGTATATGTTACGAGCATCTGCTTTGTTTATTAAACTTTTGGAAAAACGCTACAAACTTATGCACCAACCCAATGTTACCGGACAAAGCAAGTTGTAGACCCGACCATAGCGGGAATGAACTTGGAGCTGGCTGTACATTGTCACGTGACCAATTCCCAGGCCTACGAGAGAGACAGGCCGCGGCGCGTATGTCACGAAGGTAGACCTGCGCTCGCTCGCTCAACTCAGCAAACTACGTCTCTACACCTGTTAACTCGTAACTAGGCGTGTACGTACGTACGAATGATCGGAAGTCCATAGGCGTACTTATAATTTGTTACGTCTGTACTGCACTACACTAGAAGAAAAATCATGACAAAATGACTATCAGTTGCATAAGGCAAGAAGAGACTAAACGCTATAAATTAAAAGCCGTTATACCATCTGTATCGAGTGCTGATCTTAAATTTTGTTGTAGTACTGTTGATCAGTAAGGCTTCATAATAGCAGAGTCCAGTAGAAGATGCAATTCTCGTTAGTACGTACACGCCCAGCTGCGAGTTAAGGGCAGCCGGAGGTGGTCAAATCCAAACAAATTACGATTTTCTTTTTTTTTTTGCTACCGAAAATTAATTGGAACATTCCTCTTTAATGTAAACCTTGAATTATTGTTCTACTCGCCCTAGAAGTGGAGTTATTACCATTTTCCCCCACGCCTGCAGAGGAAATGGGCGGCCGCTGAATGCATCCAACACCCTCTCGTGACTCCCTGGCGAACTGCTTGGGATTTTCTCGGCCTGTTACGCATACAGCGCCTTATGTTACGCATACAGCGGTTGTGCAAGGGTTGGCTACATTGTTTTCTGTGACAAATGAAGCGCTAAGAGCGCGGAACATCGTCTCTTTGCCGTTTACCGTTTCGAATTAGTTCAGTGTTGCGCCTGTTGATGGTAGTATTATACTTCTTGTGTAAAGCGTTGTTCTGGTGACGATGCCACGTTTTAGTAACCGTGTATATAAGAAGAGGAAGAACGTAGGGAAAAGAAAATTAACACTAATACCAAGTTGCGATACTACAATTACTGAAACAGTGCGTTCTTCTGCTAAGCAACACATGGCCGGCCATAGCCCTGTGACATCTTCTAGCGGTGACTCCAAAGGTTTCAAGACTATAGAGGAACTGAAACCATACGGAAATGAATTTGTAGTTGAAAAGTTGGAATGCATTGGGCATGTGCACGGCTTCGAAGGCTCAAACAAACTTTGGGTTCAAGTGAGCTCAGTGATGAAAAGACAATAGGAGGGAGAGGCAGGCTTACTGATGAGGTGATTGAACGTCTACAGAGATACTATGGGTATGCTATAAGGCAAAATATTAGTAATGTTAGTGGCATGCGAAAAGCAGTGTGGACATTGTTCCTTCATACTGCCTCTTCCAATGAATACCCTCAACGCAGCCTGTGCCCAAAAGATCCCTGGTGCAAATATAATGCAAAAAAGAACTATGATCACAAACATAGTTTGCCAGCAGCTGTGATAAATGCAATAAAACCAATTTTTCATGACTTAGCACAGCCAGAATTGTTACACAAATGTCCTAATGAGAGCGTAAACAATTTGATTTGGAAAGTGATTCCTAAAAGGGTGTTTGTAAGCATAAAAACACTGCACTTTGGCACTTGTGATGCAATAGCAACCTACAACCAAGCGAACAGTGTGAAGTGTGAAGTTCTGAAGGCATTAGGATTTACAGCTGGGGTGAACACTGTACAAGCATTAAGAAATATTGACAGAGAAAGGATAAGAGGAGCAGAAAGAAGAGAAAGGCATATGAAGTATGATGGAACAACAGGCCAGAAAAGAAGACAGAAAAGGAAGCTTTTGGAGGATGAAGAAGAAGACCCTGATAATCCATCCTATAGTGCAGGAATGTATTGAGAAATTTTGATAGTCATTTCCCGTAAATTAGAATTTTTCGAATATAAGGAACATTTTCTCAAAATCCACTCAAGCTAGAGAGATGAAATTTTTATACAGCACTCCTAGTGGTCAAACTTACATTGTAACACAGCCATCTGGCAATATGTTCAGTAGTTTCATTTCAGTTTAATTATAAAGTAATTATTTGTAAAAAAAAATTGGGTCATTAATAAAAAAAATAATTGGAAGGAAACTAGAAAAGATACTCCAAAATCCCTCTGTCATAACTGCAATACTAAACCACTCTATATGTAAAAAAAAATTCAAATTTTTCTATTTGGTAGTTTATTCATAAATGTTCTTCAAACTTAGTGATTTTAACATGGGCAGCATAGGCACCTCCGGCTCCCCTTAACAGGTTTAGAAAAGCATTGGGTCTGCTGAGCTGAGCGAGCGAGCGAGTTCAGTCCTACCTTCGTCTCGTCCGCGCCGCAGCCTGTCTTTCTCGTGGGCCTCGCTCCAGTTCAAACCGATGCGCTGTTTCCTTGCGGTGCAAGCCCGGAAAAATTGTCTCAGAAAACGTGATCGCGGGCAATCGCCAAGGCTCGGAATATGCCCTATAGATATCAAGATCAAATACAGAGCTGCAAGGTACTGGTTAAAGGTGGGGAGACTAGATAAGGTACACACAATAACCGGTGTGCCGATAGAGACGATACGTCACCTTAAAAGTTGCGTTTGGATACATGGCAAGGTGAGTGGTATGTTAAGTGATAAGGGACGTAGACCTCACGACTTCCTCCCTGACATAAGGGAGCGGTTGAGAATGAGACATATCGACCCCAGCCACGGTATGGTACATTTCTTAACCGGACACGGACCTTATCCCACGCACTTAAACCGCGTGAGTCTGAGGCAGACACCTACATGCACATGCGGGGAAGAAGGCTCCCCAGAACACACTGTCTTTTTCTGCGGGCAATACGCGAACAATAGACATACACTACACTTAGACTACACAGATATAGAAATACACTCATGGAAATTGAAATAAGAACACCGTGAATTCATTGTCCCAGGAAGGGGAAACTTTATTGACACATTCCTGGGGTCAGATACATCACATGATCACACTGACAGAACCACAGGCACATAGACACAGGCAACAGAGCATGCACAATGTCGGCACTAGTACAGTGTATATCCACCTTTCGCAGCAATGCAGGCTGCTATTCTCCCATGGAGACGATCGTAGAGATGCTGGATGTAGTCCTGTGGAACGGCTTGCCATGCCATTTCCACCTGGCGCCTCAGTTGGACCAGCGTTCGTGCTGGACGTGCAGACCGCGTGAGACGACGCTTCATCCAGTCCCAAACATGCTCAATGGGGGACAGATCCGGAGATCTTGCTGGCCAGGGTAGTTGACGTACACCTTCTAGAGCACGTTGGGTGGCACGGGATACATGCGCACGTGCATTGTCCTTTTGGAACAGCAAGTTCCCCTGCCGGTCTAGGAATGGTAGAACGATGGGTTCGATGACGGTTTGGATGTATCGTGCACTATTCAGTGTCCCCTCGACGATCACCAGTGGTGTACGGCCAGTGTAGGAGATCGCTCCCCACACCATGATGCCGGGTGTTGGCCCTGTGTGCCTCGGTCGTATGCAGTCCTGATTGTGGCGCTCACCTGCACGGCGCCAAACACGCATACGACCATCATTGGCACCAAGGCAGAAGCGACTCTCATCGCTGAAGACGACACGTCTCCATTCGTCCCTCCATTCACGCCTGTCGCGACACCACTGGAGGCGGGCTGCACGATGTTGGGGCGTGAGCGGAAGACGGCCTAACGGTGTGCGGGACCGTAGCCCAGCTTCATGGAGACGGTTGCGAATGGTCCTCGCCGATGCCCCAGGAGCAACAGTGTCCCTAATTTGCTGGGAAGTGGCGGTGCGGTCCCCTACGGCACTGCGTAGGATCCTACGGTCTTGGCGTGCATCCGTGCGTCGCTGCGGTCCGGTCCCAGGTCGACGGGCACGTGCACCTTCCGCAGACCACTGGCGACAACATCGATGTACTGTGGAGACCTCACGCCCCACGTGTTGAGCAATTCGGCGGTACGTCCACCCGGCCTCCCGCATGCCCACTATACGCCCTCGCTCAAAGTCCGTCAACTGCACATACGGTTCACGTCCACGCTGTCGCGGCATGCTACCAGTGTTAAAGACTGCGATGGAGCTCCGTATGCCACGGCAAACTGGCTGACACCGACGGCGGCGGTGCACAAATGCTGCGCAGCTAGCGCCATTCGACGGCCAACACCGCGGTTCCTGGTGTGTCCGCTGTGCCGTGCGTGTGATCATTGCTTGTACAGCCCTCTCGCAGTGTCCGGAGCAAGTATGGTGGGTCTGACACACCGGTGTCAATGTGTTCTTTTTTCCATTTCCAGGAGTGTAGATATATACACAGCAATAAGAGACGAAGAAGAATGGGCACAATTAAACCTACTAACAAACAATATTTCAAAATTAACACATGAAGAGTACATGCGGATACGACATTACAGACATGCCTATGTGCAGCGTAACAGAAATCTCCAGAGGATGGACAGCGATACCCACAGTGACAGCGAAAATAGTGACAATGAGGAGGAACAGGAGGAGGAAGGTGAGATGTGACAGTAAATAAGCGTAAGGTGCTGGCGATCTAGCCAAGAAAACACTAAATGCTGTACATGGATAGGCACCTACAGTATTTAATACATAGGATAGGATTAGTAATAATAGGATAAGCAACATTATTACCCTACTAATAGCCATTTGTGTGTGTGTGTGTGTGTGTGTGTGTGTGTGTGTGTGTGTGAGAGAGAGAGAGAGAGAGAGAGAGAGAGAGAGAGAGAGAGAGAGACTGGCGCTCAACGGCTCGAAGAAACCATTCCGAGGTATTCACCGTCAGTCACATTCGGTGATGGTACTAACAAATCTCTCCTCTATCCTATCTACTTTTTATATTAAAAAAAAAGTTATTTATATTTCAACCTTAAATTATTGTTATTTTGAAAAGTATCATTCTTTGTAAATGTAGACAAAACAAAAGAAGAGAAAACTGATGAGAAACGAAAATTGTAAGATGTACGACCTGTTTTAAACATCAGGTAACAGGTCTGCAATTTGGCAGTAAATAAATAAGGCTTGTCGTTAACGTCAATACTTTTTAATCTGCACAAACAGTGTGTGGTGGAGGCTATTTTGTCTACCTCAGACGTATCTCCGTTTTTCTCCTCCAGTTGCGAATGGTTTTCGGGAAGAAAGATTGCTGGTAAGCCTCCGGCGTGAGCTCGAATCTCTCTAATTTTATCTCCGTGGTCTTTTCAGGAGATTTACGTAGGAGGAAGTAATATACTGACTGACTCTTCTAGGAAGACGCGCTCTCGGAACTTGAGTTTCACAGAGATGCAGAACGCCTCTTTTTTCAGCGTCTCCGCCAGGAATCGACCGAGCACCTCCGTGACGCTTTCGCGCCTATCAAACGAACCTCTCGCCAAATGCGCCGCTCTCTTCGGATCTTCTCTATTTCCTTCATCGATCCTGTCTGGTCTGAATCGGAAGCTGACGAGCAGTATTAAATTAGTGGTAGAACGAGGGTTTTACGGGTGAACTACGCTTCCTAAGGACTCCGCCAATGGATCTGAGTCTGACGCATACCATACCTGCGATTTGTTTCAAGTGGATATTCCACTTTAAATCTCCACGTACGCATACTCCTAGATTTTTATGGACGGGACTTCTCGCAGTGATGGTTCTGCAGCGCGTCTCTTTGTCTATGTGTAGGAAATCGTTGCATTTGTTTGTAATGATTAGTTGTCAGTCTCTGCATCAAGCGTCTGTCCTCTGCAGATCTTCCTGAATGGCGCTACAGTTTTTCTAGCGTTGCGAGTTCTCTGTATGCGTCATGATCATCCTGCATAGACCTCATGGGACTTCCGATATTTATTGACGAGGAGGACAAAGCAGTAAAACAGTGATGACGGAAAAGTTGATGGAGCATGCAGGCACAATACTAAAGCTGAATAAGTCGATGGGATGCAAATTATGGAACTATGTAAACGAGGCAGAGCGGAGTGGGGGTCAAGTGTGCAGCTGCAAAGAGCATAGGGTAAAATCTCAATGACGATCCGGATAAATGTTCTAATAACTAGCGATGTCTAAGATATTCGGAAAAATACAAAGAAACACCAACTTTGCGAGAACTTCACAGCTTTTGTTCCGCAGAACAAGGGTAGCATGGAAACTGTGTCAAAAGTTGATCTGTACATGGGATTTGGTTTAAAAAGGTTTGAGAATAAACGATTCGCCATCAGAGAATGAGATTACGTAATTTCATGACAGGCATACTGCGTTAGATTTTGTAGAACATTGGAGCAACAGTACTAGAGAGCTAGTGCTTCATTCAGACGAAACGTGAAATCACCCTCATTATACTGAGAATGAATGTCGTCACAGTGACAGTATGTGAGAATGACATTTTCACTCTGCAGCGGAGTGTGCTCTGATATGAAACTTCCTGGCAGATTAAAACTGCCTGCCGGACCGAGACTCGAACTCGGGACCTTTGCCTTTCGCGGGCAGGTGCTCTACCAACTGAGCTACCCAAGCACGACTCACGCCCCGTCCTCACAGCTTTACTTCTGCCAGTACCTCGTCTCCTACCTTCCAAACTTTACAGAAGCTCTCGTGCGAACCTTGCAGAACTAGCACTCCTGAAAGATAGGACATTGCGGAGACTTGGCTTATCCACAGCCTGGGGGATGTTTCCAGAATGAGATTTTCACTCTGCAGCGGAGCGTGCCCTGATATGAAACTTCTTGGCAGATTAAAACTGTGTGCTAGTTCTGCACGGTTCGCAGGAGAGCTTCTGTAAAGTTTGGAAGGTAGGAGACGAGGTACTGGCAGAAGTAAAGCTGTGGGGACGGGGCGTGAGTCGTGCTTGGGTAGCTCAGTTGGTAGAGCACTTGCCCGCGAAAGGCAAAGGTCCCGAGTTCGAGTCTCTGTCCGGCACGCAGTTTTAATCTGCCAGGAAGTTTCAGTATGTGAGAAGTTTACAAACAGAAGTTTTGGTCAGTAGCTGTTGTTATATGCAGAGCAATGGCGTTTAGCGCTATAGCGCGTAACAGCGCTCGACTTTTGGGTGTTCTGGAGTGAACGTCATAACCAATTGATTCCCTGTTGTTCGGACTGAACAAGAGGGGAAGAAGGCGCTGCCGCCCTGCACAAGTCTTCAGTTCACTTTGCCGCGTAATAAGAACAAAATACTCGCCGTAACGTCGGCCATGCTGTGAACACTGCAACCGTACGCTTGCGTCGTGTACCCAGCAGGACTCAATGAAACGAGTGTCGCAGTGGTTACCACGCCGGACACACAGTCCGGAGGAGCCGAGGTCAGATTAAGTTTTTCGTGGTTTTTCTGAGGAAATTAAGGTGAGTGTCCGAATGGTTATCTCGAGAAGTAAACAGTTCCTCAGTGTAGCTCTACAGTTCGTCGCGTCACGTCGGAAGGCGGGCTAATTTTCGGCTATTCTACGCATCCCCACTCCATTAACCATCTGTAGCCAATGAGATTTTTTCCCTTCCCTGGCGGCTAACCGAGCGAGGTGGCGCAGTGGTTAGCACACTGGACTCGTATTCGGGAGGACGACGGTTCAATCCCGCGTCCGGCCATCCTGACTTAGGTTTTCCGCGATTTCTCTAAATCGCTAAGGGCAAATGCCGGGATTGTTCCTTTGAAAGGGCACGGCCGACTTCCTTCCCCGTCCTTCCCTAATCCGATGAGACCGATGACCTCGCAGTCTGGTCTCCACTCACAAACAACCCAACCCGCTGGCGGCCAGCTGTGAGTCGCTGTTAGACGGCGGCAGTACACTGAGGTGATCATCACGGGCTGGCTCCTGTTATTATCTCGATCTTCCTCCTGCCCGGCGTAATGCAGCAACGCGACGTGGCAAGAAGTCGCGAATAAGTCCCCTGCAGAAATGTTGCCTCTGTGACCGTCCATAATTGCGAAAGTGGTGCCGGTGCAGGATTTTGTGCGCGAACTCCCCTCTCGCATTACGTCCCATAAACGTTAAGGTGGGATTCACGTCGGGCGATACAGTGGGCCAGATCACACGCTCGAACTGTCAAGAATGTTCTCCAAACCAAACGCGAACAATTGCGGCCTGCTGCCACGGTGCGTTCTCATCCATAAGGCTGCAAATGGCCTCCAAATAGCCGAATATAACCAGAGGACCCAGCCCGTTCCACGCAAACACAGCCCATACCATTACGTAGTGGTCACTAACTCGCACAGTGACCCGTTGACCACTGGGGTCCATGCCGCTCGAACCCCACTATCAGCTCTTACCAACTGAAATCTTCACTCATCTGATGCTCCGTGGTTTTCCAGTCATCCAGGATCCAACCGATAGGGTCACGAGCCCAGGATAGGCACTGCAGGCGATGTCGTGCTGCTAGCAAAGGCTCTCGAGTCAGTCGTGTTCTGCCATAGCCCATTAACGCCGCACTGACCTGAGGTGTACGATTGTCGTACGTCCCACACTGATTTCTGCGGGTATTTCAAGCAGTGTTGCTTGTCTGTTAGCACTGACAACTCTACGCAAAGTTCCGCTCTTTCGCTCAATAAATGAAGACCGTCGGCCTCTGTGTTGTCCGCGGAGAGAGATCTCTGCGTTGTCCGCGGGGAGAGATAATGGCGGAAATGTGTATTCGAAATTGGAAATTTGTGGTAAGGTCTTATGGTGACAAACTGCTGAGATCATCGGTCCCTAAGCGTACACACTACTAAATCAAAATTAAACTAACTTACGCTAAGGACAACACAGACGCCCATGCCCGAGGGAGGACTCGAACCTCCGACGGGGGGGGAGCCGCACGGATCGTAACAAGGCGGCTCAGAACACGCGGCAAATGTGTAATCTCGTCACTCTCTTTACACTGTTGTTGTTGTTGTCTTCAGTCCTGAGACTGGTTTGATGCAGCTCTCCATGCTACTCTATCCTGTGCAAGCTTCTTCATCTCCCAGTACCTACTGCCACCTACATCCTTCTGAATCTGCTTAGTGTATTCATCTCTTGGTCTCCCTCTACAATTTTTACCTTCCACGCTGACCTCCAATAGTAAATTGGTGATCCCTTGATGCCTCAGAACATGTCCTACCAACCGATCCCTTCTCCTTGTCAACTTGTGACACAAACTTCTCCCCAATTCTATTCAATACCTCCTCATTAGTTACGTGATCTACCCACCTTATCTTCAGCATTCTTCTGTAGCACCACATTTCGAAAGCTTCCATTCTCTTCTTGTCCAAACTATTTATCGTCCATGTTTCACTTCCATACATGGCTACACTTCATACGAATACTTTCAGAAACGACTTCCTGACACTTAAATCTATACTCGATGTTAACAAATTTCTCTTCTTCAGAAACGCTTTCCTTGCCATTGCCAGCCTACATTTTATATCCTCTCTACTTCGACCATCATCAGTTATTTTACTCCATAAATAGCAAAACTCCTTTACTACTTTAAGTGTCTCATTTCCTAATCTAATTCTCTCAGCATCACCCGACTTAATTCGACTACATTCCATTATCCTCGTTTTGCTTTTGTTGATGTTCATCTTATACCCTTCTTTCAAGACACTGTCCATTCCATTCAACTGCTCTTCCAAGTCCTTTGCTGTCTCTGACAGAATTACAATGTCATCGGCGAACCTCAAAGTTTTTATTTGTTCTCGATGGATTTTAATACCTACTCCGAAATTTTCTTTTGTTTCCTTTACTGCTTGCTCAATATACAGATTGAACAACATCGGGGAGATGCTACAACCTTGTCTTACTCCCTTCCCAACCACTGGTTCCCTTTCACGTCCCTTGACTCTTATAACTGTCACACTGGTGGTATCGGTAACAAAACCATTGAGCGAATTATAAACAAAGCATCGAAGCTGTAGGTACGTTGGAAATAACCAGATTGCAAGAAACGTGTACCACAGTGAAGCCTGTCATTATTCGTAATGAAAAAGTTGACGTTCAAGACTTATTTGTATACACGTGACTTCCAGTTCACGTTACGTTATTGGGCAGTTGTGCGTTATTACCTCTAATACGATCTGAAACGCATTGGAATGACAAATTTTATAACCACTGCCGATGAGCCTGACGGAAGAGAGCCGCATACTTCAAAAAAATCGTGTTTAACATCTTCACGAAGCTGTTACGCATTCCTTTATCGGGCTTAGTGGGAAGCGTTAGTTGTGTAACTGTGTAGGAGCTGACGCAGCGACGCCATGCAGAGTACGATTTCTCGCAGTGAGTCGCAGTAGTGTTGTGATTGTGAAATGGAAACGCGGAAGACCGACGACAGATAATTCGGGACTGGGCAGACCTCATACTGACGTAGAGGGACCGTCGAGCTTTTGCCGGAGGGTCGTTGTAGAGAGAAAAAAGGTTGTATGAAATCTGCGGAAGGGAACAACCGTGAGTTCCAAACCGCTACAGCAGTTTAGCTAGCTAGCACAGTGATTGTGCGGATAGAGTTAAAGAGAATGGATGTGCTGGTGAAAGCTGTGAAGAAGGAAGCGCCGTGGAATATGATGTTTGCGGATGATGTTCTTGGTGAGCAGAGGATCAACAGACTTGAGGAAAAGCTGGAGGATTGGAGGAAGGCACTAGAAGAAAAAGGGATGAAAATTAGCAGGACAAAGTCAGAATATTTAGCACTGAAAGATGTGCAGATGAGGTCTTGCAACATCCAGGATGATGAGCTGAAATCGGTTTGCAAATTTAAATACCTGGCGTCGTACATATAGAGGGACGGAGGACTGGAAAGCGAGATACAACACCGAATAAATTGCGGTTGCATCAACTGGAGGAAAATGATGAGTGGAGTGTTGGGTGACAAGAAGGTGAGCATTGGGTTGAAAGGGAGAGTGTACAAGTCAGTGGTAAGGCCTGCTACGATATACGGGGCAGAGACATGGCCAATCACAGTAGGCCAGGAAAGGAAGATGGAAGTGGCGGAAGTGAGGATGCTGAGGTGGATTTGTGGGGTAACAAGGAAGGACAGGATTAGAAGTGAATTTGTTGGAGGAGCTGTGAAAGTGGGACCCACGGGGAAAAAGATACAAGAGAGCAGACTAAGGTGGTACGGACACTTACAGAGAAAAGGGGAAGAGTATGTCGGAAACAGAGTTGAAGATATATAGATTGAAGGAGAGGAAGACCGAAGATGAGGTGGGAGGATAAGATATCGGGGGACCTAAGGGAGAAAGGATAGAAGAAGAAAGAGGCAATGGATAGAATACTACGGAGGAGAAGGATCCAGAAGAGCAATGCCGACCCTACGTGACGTGGGACAAGGAGACGATAAAGAAAGAAGAAAGAAAGTTAAAAAGAATGGGGTGTACTGATGGAGCGGCGCCTCATAATCCATGTATTTCTGTAGTCAGTACGAGGTGACGCTTCAGGTGTTGTACAGAGTCGGGACGGAAGGTGACAGGAACAGGTAGGTGCGAACGCACTGTGCAGATCACGCAAATATCTAAAAAAAAGGGCGCTGCTGCGCTGAGTGTGAGGTGAGAAAGCCCACGTCGGCAGCAGGGGCGCCTTCCAGCACGATACTGCCACATCCCCCGCAGGCCGCTCCACTGGACGAGAAGAACAGAAATGGCTCTGAGCACTATGGGACTTAACATCTATGGTCATCAGTCCCCTAGAACTTAGAACTACTTAAACCTAACTAACCTAAGGACATCACACAACACCCAGTCATCACGAGGCAGAGAAAATCCCTGACCCCGCCGGGAATCGAACCCGGGAACTCGGGCGTGGGAAGCGAGAACGCTACCGCACGACCACGAGCTGCGGACTCGAGAAGAACACGTCACTGGACAATGGACGACTAGAACTGAGTGATTTGGTTTGATTAATCACGCCATATTCCCTGGCAATCCGATAAGGGTGAACGCCTGGAGAACGTTTCCCTCCACCATGTATCGTGACAACTGTGAGGTACGGAGAAACTGTTTTACGATACTGGGGTGGTTTTTCGTGGTTAGGGTGTGGTCACCTCATCGCGCTTCAGAAAACGCTAACTCTGCAGTCTGGTCCAAAAGTCCTGTCATCCCCACGCTCATTTTTTGGTAATGATTCGTATGATGGCTCTGTCTCTATAACCTATTTGAATTCGCGCTTACGGCAGCGCGAACGGTGAGCAGTGAAAGGCAACGCTTGGGGCGCGGTCAGGCCCCCGCCCCACCGGTCGTACACGTGTGCCGGCGGAGAGTGAGTGGGGGGGGGGGGGGGGGGAGGCGCGGCAGCCGCGAGGGACCGCAGCCGCCCCTCCCAGAAATATTGGCCGTATCCGCGGTCGTCGTTTTTTCGCTGTCGTCTGCTCTCCGGCGGTACTCGTCGATATAAGCGCCCTGGCGCGACCCCTGCCCCCAAACAAATGGCAGGCGCGGTCCGCGGACGGCCCTTAATTCCCGAGGAAGTGCAACATTAAAGCGGCCGGGCCGGGGCGGCGCGGCGCGCTGTGGCGTGGCGTGGCGAGGTGTCGGCCGCCCGGCCACAGCGGCCGCGCGATCGATGGGGAACGCGGCGGGGGCGCTGGCGGGGTGTTTGTCGGGATTACGGCCCACCGCCGCCGCCGCCGCCGCCGCCGCCGCCGCCTTAATGAAGACGTCCGCCCGGCACAGCCGCGGGCGCGCAATTCCCGCCCGACCCCCCCCCCCCCATAACCCCTCCCCCTCACGTCCCCACCCTTCACTGTTGCGCAGACGAGCCCCCGCGACACGCACCCGCGAACCACAAAAATTCGCCACCGTTCGTCTGCCATTAAGGCCTCTCCCACGCTGCGCCGTCAGGTGCGCACTGTTTGCTACTTTGGTCGTCGTAGGTGTAACCCTAGTTACTTTACTTTACTTTTTCGTGTCCGGAAACTACAATTTGTTTGCCCAATATTGGGCAATGTCCAATGCTTCTTCTTCAGCCAGCCATAGATGGTCGAGGGTGCATCTGTGCGGGCAGGCTGGGCATTGTAGGAGATGTTCCATGTCCTGTCGAGTGCCGCAGTCGCATTTGTCGTCATTTTCGTCCAACAAACCCCATTTGATCAGGTTAGATTTCACAGGAGCCACCCCAGTTCTGATGCGGTTAAGCATTCTCCAGGTTTTCCAGTCACCAGAAACGCCGCTTGGTGGGTCCTCTCTTAGTGGATAGTAGATGGGGGGCTCATCTAAGGCGCAACTTAGGAAACGGCGTCTGGATTTGAGTCTGCTGGGGCCACACTCTAGGCCAAATATTGAGTGACGAGCATCAAAGGTTTGTTTTAGCTTCTCGGTATGTTCATGGGCTTTCCTACGTGAGTCAGAGTTTGTGAAACCTGCGGCCCTGTAAAGATTTTCTATGGGGGTAGGTTTCATGCAGCCTGTCACTATCCTGCATGTTTCATTCAAGCTAATATCTACCTTTTTTGCGTGGGCGGATCTGCACCATATTCTGCAGTTGAGAAGCACAAACCTTGGGCTGAAGTTCTGACCACGGTAGGTTTGGCACCCCATTTACTGTTGGACAGCTTTCTTATTAGGGAATTTCGTGCTTCTACTTTTTTGCGTGTTTTTTCGCAATGATATTTGTATGTCAATGTTCTGTCCAGCACGACGCCAAGGTAGGTGGGAGTATCTGTGTGTTCTAGTAATGTCCCTTCCCAGGTAACATTGAGCCTGTACTTTGCCTGCCTCGAGTTCTGATGGAATGCACTCACTTGAGTTTTGGAGGGGTTGGGTTTTAGAGAATTCTTTTTGTAGTAGGTTGACATTATAGAAAGGGCGGTTTCTAGTTTCTCCTCGATGGCTTCAAACCTGTTGCCTTGAACTGTTATTGCCAAGTCGTCTGCATATACAAAAGTTTTGGTTTTGTCTAGAGTTGGTTGGTCATTTATATACATGTCGAATAGGACTGGCGCCAACACGCTGCCTTGGGCGAGCCCATTTTCTGATTCCGCCATCGACAATTTCAAAATGGTTCAAATGGCTCTGAGCACTATGCGACTTAACTTCTGAGGTCATCAGTCGCCTAGAACTTAGAACTAATTAAACCTAACTAACCTAAGGACATCACACACATCCATGCCCGAGGCAGGATTCGAACCTGCGACCGTAGCGGTCACGCGGTTCCAGACTGAAGCGCCTTTAACCGCACGGCCACACCGGCCGGCATATCGACTCTTTCCCCTCAAGCATTACGAAGAACTGTCTATTTTGGAGCAGGGATTCGATTATCTTGACTAGGTGGTAGTCTTTCAGGGTCTCGTAGATTTTTATGCAGTAGTGTCCGGTGATGTACTGTATCATAGGCGGAACTTAGGTCGACTAGTGCCAGCCCGGTGATTAGTTTATTCTCAAACCCATCCTCGATATGTTCCGTCAATGCTAGAATTTGACTGGTACAGGACTTTCCGGGTCTAAAACCTGCTTGGTGTGGAATTAGTTTCGAGTCAACGATCTTCTCTATTCTGTTGAGGATCAATCTTTCATAGAGCTTAAACAGATGGCAGAGAAGGTTTATGGGTCGATAGCTCTTCGGGGACTCTGGGTCCTTCCTGGGTTTAAGGAGAGCCACCACTTTTGACTTCCTCCACAGTTTCGGGATTTGAAAGGTTTCACGGCACACGTTAAAAAGTCCAAGTATCCAGTCCCTGGCGCCAAGGCCGAAGTTTTTAATCTGTTCCACGCAGATATCATCAAACCCAGCGGCTTTCCCATTCTAACCCTGGTGTACACAAAGGCGCGCGCTCTGTGAGTGACCGTCGCCGCAGTACACAAACACCAGGTACTGTAATGGCATTAGAAATAAGAGCACGGCTGGATCAGCCTGGTAAATTTTCGTCAAAGAATGGGACACTAAGGTTTTTAACATGGCTGCCAATTAGCGACTGTTGTATCATACAAAATTTTGAAAAACACAGCCCTCAGTCGCGAACACAATTAATTTGTAACCTAGGTTTCGGTGTCACAAGGGACACCTTCTTCGGACAAATTTAAAACTAAATGTCACAGCAGAACGTACCAAAAAATACGAAAGCTGCGGTCATAGCTGACAGCGTCAGATAGTCAGAATCAAAATAAAATGCAACAGAGGTGCGAGCCACGAGGGGCTGCCATGTGTCGTCTGCTGCAGTCAACAAAAAACTGAAACATCATGTGACTTGTGCGCCACGGCAACTTCAAGACAATACCGCCATCTGTTGGCTAATTGGTAAAACAAGCTATTTTGTAAACATCTCTCGTAACTGCAAAGAAGGAATTAAACAAGCACCTGAACGGTGTACATGAAGTAATTACAACAGCAGGATACTGCATGATGTAAAATACAACTAATGAATGACTGGCTGTAGTACAAAAATTCCAAAATAAATGCATAAAGAAGACATATACGAAATAATCCATTAAATGACATTACTGCTTCCTATAATAGATAGGTTATAAAAACCAAAAAAGTTTTTTTTTAATTTACGTATATGAGCCGTAAAAATAGAAAGAAAAGGTATCTCTGACTCTGCAAGAAGTAGTTGGTACACCAAAGTGTTAGATCTCGTCAAGCAGCGGCTTTATACTATTGAAATAACTTCTTCCGCGCAACTGCACCTGCTCGTTGAGAAAAAGTCCGTCATTCGAAAGTAAATGCTTGAAAATTTCCAGCTCCTCCAAAATATCAAGTTTACGCCCTTTTTCTCAATATGCAAAATGTCCAACTTCTCAACCCCTTTAGGAGAGTGCCCTGTGATCAACAGATGATCTGCAAAAGAAGCATTAGGGGCACACGAACCGTTTTTCCTCAGAAAATGTTCTTTACAGCGAATTGAAAAGGCACGTCCTCTTTGACCAATATAATAGGCACCGCAAGTGTCACATGAAATCTTGTAGATACCAGAATTCTGCAGAGGGCTAGTAGTTGACTTTAAATTATGGATCACATTTGTTCTCAAGCTGTCATTTGTAGAAGAGGCAATATTACATTTGTATTTAGTCCGAAGCAACCCTTGAATCTGGTATGACACTGGACCTAAAAATGGAATTGAGAAGAATTTTTTTCTCCAATTCTTCTAGGACGCTGATGAAAGAACAAAGTGTAGTACCCTTCTTGCCAATCGTCTTTCTGAGGATATCACCCACCAACCGAGCTTCGTAACCATTATTGACCGCCACAGTTTTAATAAGGTTAATCTTATTATTCAAGTTTTCTTTCGAGAGGGGAATGGAAAGTGCTGTGTGAATAGCCGAGAAAAAAAAAGCATTTTTGTGAGAGGCTGGATGCGTAGAAGAAGCTGGAACGATTTGATCAGTTTGAGTGTCTTTACGAAAAATGTTGAAGGAAATTCTGTTTTCAATTAATGACAATGTAAGATCGAGGAAATTTAATTGACATTTTTCATTTTCTAGTTCACAAGTCAACTTAATATTATCATGAAGATCATTAAACAGATTGAAAATATGGTTGATCCCATCAGGAAGACCTTTGTAGACTACTAATATATCGCCAACGTATCTACAGTAGGACAAAATGCCCAGATCTGTAGCTGAAAACAACGTAAAGAATTTCAACTCTAACGAACTGATAAAAATATCGGCAAGAATTCCGACTAGCGGGTTCCCCATGGCTGGGCCGTCATTTTGTTGGAACAGTTGCCCATTTAACTGAAAGTAATTGTACTTGACTACAACAGTGATCAAATTCATGAAATCTGTAATTTCTTCATCACAGATATCTTTCTTAAACCTACGCATATTTTCCTCCACAATCTTAGGGGTTTCTTGTACGGGAACATTGGTGTAAAGGATTTTTATGTCGTAACGAAAACAATCTAGTAACCTGGTCACAGTCTATATCCTCTACTTTGCGAACTACAGCAGCACTATTTAAGACAGAATAGCAATGAGTGAAGATAAAAGACTTCTTCAGCCGATCATGTAAAAATCTAGCAAGTTCATGATAAGCACGGTTCTGACTGTTCGAAATCGGGCGAATGGGATGGCCAAGCTTATGTATCTTAAATTGCGCTCTTAATTTGGGAGGTGTGACATTTTCATTTGACGGGTTGGGTAGCCGCACTAACAATAACAAGTGGATGAACTTCACCCGGGATTATGGACCATCGTTGAACACCATTTTGTTTTCGATTAATGAATTTAAACACTGTCGGACAAGCACCAAAGAAGAAGCGCGCTCTGGCCGACCAACTGACGTTACCACAAAGAAAACCACTTGCAAAATCCCTGATATGCTAATGCAAGAACACCGATTGAAATTTCGTGAGATTTCTGAGACCGTAGCCATCTCTACTGAGCGACGTACAACATCCTGTTTACAGAAACATTTTCTCTTGCTTTTTAATCAGATTTATCGAACCATCCTCATACGCCCTCTGGTTCGTCTTCAGGCCAAAGACTTCGCTGATGCAGCTTTCCACGCTCACTTCTTCATCTGTTCATAACTGTTACAACTTACATCCTTTTGAACATGCTTTATGTAGTCAATTCTCGTTCTGCGTCTACAGTTTTAATACCCTACATTACCACATTGACGAATGCTCAATGACAGTTGTGCCATACATTCCTTCTGTCCCCAATTCCATTCAGAACGTCCTTATTAGTTATTCGACCTAATCACATAATCTTCTCAACATTCTTCAGTATACCACATTTCAATAGCTTCTATTCTCTTCTTGTTTGAACTGCTTATCCTCCACTTTTTCATTTCGGTACAAGGCTATACTGCTAGACAAATATGTTCAGAAAAGTCTCACTAACACTTGAATTTTTATTGTAATTAAAAAAAAAATTGGCTTGTCTCAGTAACGCCTCCGTTGCTACTATCAATGTGCGTTTTGTATCCTCAATTCTTCTCCCATCATCAGTTATTTTACTACCCAAACTAACAAAACTAATCTACCACCTTTAGTGTCTCACGCCCGATCTCATTCCCTGAGCTGCTTCTGCTTTAAATGGACTACATTCCACACGCTTTTTTAAATTTTGTTGATTTTAGTCCTACAACTTAAGTCTAATTTTACGGTAATGAGAAGCACAATATTATCCGTGTTCTACAGTAGTAGACTATCCATCCCGTTCACTGTTCTTCCAAGTCTGTGATAGGATTAGAGTGTCGTCGGCAAACCGTAAAGCTTTTATTTCTCCTCCGTTAACTTTAATTACAAATTCTCCTTGGTTTCCTTTACAGCTTGCTCAATGTATAGATAAAACCCAGTCTCACTCCCTAAAGTGTCGTCAGGTTCGTGTGCAAGATGTAGATAAGCTTTCACTGCCTTTATTTTAAGCCTGCTACCTTCAGAATATCGAAGAGTGTAACCTAGTCAATTCTGTCGGAAGCTGTCTCAAAATCTGCAAATGCTATAAACCTGGGTATGCATTTCTTCTAACAAGTCCTACTTATGTTCGGGTATTTTATGTTTTATCTAACGCATATTATTGAAGGATTTAAAGTATTATTGTTTTCGCTAATCACCATGATAGATATTGCACCGTTGTAGTTCTTGTTTCTCTGCCCGACAGTTGACAGGGCGTGGTTCAGATCACTCGAGAGGGGGTGTCCAAGGCGTAATAGCAAGCACGGAGGAATACACTAGCGCAATGTTAGCTTCCGTCTGAATGTGTCTAAAGTGTTCTCTGCCTGCCTCCAGCAGCACTGTACCGGCTGAGCTGTGTGTGTTTATAACGGACAGACTGAAAACGGACAGCCGTATTTGTATTTTGGTGTGTGGCGAAGAGTGAGGAGCGTGCTCGCTCGCTGTCGGAGGACTAGGCAGCACCGCAACTCTGGCACGGTCGGTCCACCGCGAAAGGAAACAAATTCCTCGACCAAAGGTTGCGTAGTGATCGCTTTCAACGGAAGAAGGGAAGATAAAGACAGCACGCTATCACGGAGACAGCACCAAGCAGCATAGCACAGAACCACAATCACATCCGCTGCACGACTCCTAACGTGCCAGATAACATCCGGCCTGACGACTGGTGTGGAAGTCTGACAGAACGGAGGAGCCACCTTCTCGGTGTCGTTATGTTAAGGTACTTCTGTGCCAGTATCAGTGGGTTCTTAATTTTGCTACGTATCTGAAATTTTGTTACATTGGAACAATAACAGCGATGATTCAACATTTGACCTTAGCATTTTGTATTTCTTTTTTTTATTTTTGTCTCTTACGGTAACTGGAGGATGTAGAGGCTTATCTCACTAGGGGTAAGATAGATATTGCCTACAGGAAAATTAAAGAGACCTTTGGAGAAAAGAGAACCATTTGCATGAATATCAAGAGCTCAGATGGAAACCCAGTTCTAAGCAAAGAAGGGAAAGCAGAAAGGCGGAAGGAGTATATAGAGTGTCTGTACAAGGGCGATGTACTTGAGGGCAATATGAGAGATGAAGATAACATAGAAGAAGATTAAATGGGAGATATGATACTGTGTGAAGAATTTGACAGAGCACTGAAAGATCTGAGTCGAAACAAGGCTCCGGGAGTAGAAAACATTCCATTAGATCTACTAACGGCCTTGGGAGAGCCAGTCCTGACAAAACTCTACCATCTGGTGTGCAAGATGTATGAGACAGGCGAAATACCGTCGGACTTCCAGAAGAATATAATAATTCCAATCTCAAAGAAAGCAGGTGTTGACAGATGTGAAAATTACCGAACTATCGGTTTAATAAGCCACGGCTGCAAAATACTAACGCGAATTCTTTACAGACGAATGGAAAAACTGGTAGAAACCGACCTCGGGGAAGATCAGTTTGGATTCCGTAGAAATGTTGGAACACGTGAGGCAATACTGACCCTACGACTTACCTTAGAAAATAGATTAAGGAAAGGCAAACCTACGTTTCTAGCGTTAGTAGACTTAGAGAAAGCTTGTGACAATGTTGACTGGAATACTCTCTTCCAAATTCTGAAGAGGGCAGGGCTATTTACAATTTGTACAGAAACCAGATGAGTCGACGGGAATGAAAGGGAAGCAGTGGTTGGGAAGGGAGTGAGACAGGGTTGTAGCCTATCCCCGATGTTATTCAGTCTGTATATTGAGCAAGCAGTAAAGGAAACAAAAGAAAAATTCGTGGTAGGTATTAAAATCGATGGAGAAGAAATAAAAAATTTGAGGTTCGCCGATGACATTGTAATTCTGTCAGAGACAGCAAAGGACTTGGAAGAGCAGTTCAACGGAATGGACAGTGTCTTGAAACGAGGATATAAGATGAACATCAACAAAATCAAAACGAAGATAATGGAATGTAGTGGAATTAAGTCGGGTGATGCTGAGGGAATTAGATTAGGAAATGACACTTAAAGCAGTAAAGGAGTTTTGCTATGTGGGGAGCAAAATAAGTGATGATGGTCGAAGTAGAGAGGATATAAAATGTAGACTGGCAATGGCAAGGAAAGCGTTTCTGAAGAAGAGAAATTTGTTAACATCGAGTATAGATTTAAGTGTCAGGAAGTCGTTTCTGAAAATATTTGTATGGAGTGTAGCCATGTATGGAAGTGAAACGTGGACGATAAATAGTTTGGGCAAGAAGAGAATAGAAGCTTTCGAAATGTGGTGCTACAGAAGAATGCAGAAGATTAGATGGGTAGATCACATAACTAAAGAGGAGGTATTGAATAGAATTAAGGAGAAGTTTTTGGCCACAACTTGACTAGAAGAAGGGATCGGTTGGTAGGACATGTTCTGAGGCATCAAGGGATCAACAATTTAGTATTGGAGGAAAAGTGGATGGTAAAAATCGTAGAGGGAGACCAAGAAATGATTACGCTATTCAGATACAGAAGGATATAGGTTGCAGTGGGTACTGGGAGATGAAGAAGCTTGCACAGGATAGAGTAGCAGTCTCTGGATTGAAGACCACAACAACACCATTAGGGTTCGCCTCAATATCCTGTAGAATCCCCTCCTCCAGATCTGGTGCACGCACAGTACGCTGGCTCCCTGCACATTCGTCTGTCTGAAAGGACCCATGGTCAGACAATAGCCAAAAAGGGCTTAATGTGTTGGGTGACGCGGTGTCTGCGCCGGTATAGCCGTGCTGCCTCTCGACAGTTTCCACTTGCTTCGCTGTAGACAAACACGACCTCTGCTTCTTCCTGACATGAATAGCGCACCATTCTGATGCTTACAGTACCACGTGTCAATCACACAGCCTGCAACACGGCATGTGGTCAGCAGAACTTTCATTCGTCAGCGCCATCCACCGTGGCAACAATGCATTACCGGACATCCGTTCTTAAGACCTTTTTTCTGCCATTTCTAGCAAGGTATTCGTCCATGCAGTTTGTTTTACTAATGTTCACACTGCATAGTAGACGGTCCTTACTATAGCGCAGCATATGGAGCTACTCGTTACGGTCTTGTAGTGCATTCGAAAAGTACAACAGATAGAGGATGGCGCAAAATGGGTGTTACAAAGCTTTTGTCTATTACAACATAATCTGGGGTAACGGATTATTGTTTTCATGAAACTTCCTGGCAGATTAAAACTGTGTGCCCGACCGAAACTAAAACTAGAGACCTTGGTAGAGCACTTGCCCGCGAAAGGCAAAGGTCCCGAGTTCGAGTCTCGGTCGGGCACACAGTTTTAATCTGCCAGGAAGTTTCATATCAGCGCACACTCGGCTGCAGAGTGAAAATCTCATTATTGTTTTCGTATTTATGCTATATGAGAAAACGTGCTATTAAGTACACAAGGTTTTCAATGTGCTTTTCTTTTGCAGCATTAAGCTGAATTCCGTGATGAACATTATTTCAGACTGCATGTATCCTGGATACTGCAGATGCATCTTCGAAGACTCTGTCCTTCAGATGACCCTATAAGAAGCAATCACACGGGTTCAGATCGGGTCTGCAAGGGAGCCATTCTATACCATCTTCAGTGAATGCTAAGGTGTCTAGGGGAACGATTTGATCTCTGGACGTATCCTGAAACAAATCGAAGACGTCCGCGATACGATGTGCAGGTCGTCCATCCTGCTTGAACCGGTAGTTTCGGAGCATTTCACTGCGTCGTGCAGCCGGTGCAAATTCATGTCGCGGTGCCTGTCTCTATTTCTCCGCTGTGACAGACCCGCCAGCAAAAATGGGCACAATAATGCGTTGATAGCGCAGCAAACTGTGACTTTTTGTTGATGAGGTGCACCAGCAGCTTCAACGTGTGGATTCTCAGTAGTCCAATGGCGCCAGTTCAGTATGTTCACCTACTCATAGAGATACGCGCGTGCTTCATCACTAAATCACATCTGATCCGTACCCTCTGTTCTATTTTAAAAGGCCTCAGTCATCTCATTTCGAAGAGAATATCGTCGCTCCTGATGCCTGACGTCGACATGTTGGTACCGTTGAATATTGTGAGGCAAGATTATCTTTCATCATTCTCTGTGGAGACAGTCGTGACATCCCGAGTTGCTGCGGTGCATGCCTTGTTGTGACACTGAGTTCCTCACAGAATAGAGTTCACACTCATTCCGCGTTCTCCAGGGTTACAACTGGGACTGGTCGTGTTGACTGGTTCTTGCTGGAACCATGTAGGGATCTTGTCTTTTCAAAACAGTTCATCAACCTGTTAAAAAAAACAGAAAAGAATTATACAAAATCAGTACCAGAGGATGCTTAAATTTTGTAATCACTTTTTGACTTCAGTTCTTTACTGCAATCTCAACGAGAAGTGGTCATTCCTGATGGTGTTGTTCTTGGACTAGATGTACTGTTGAATGCGCGTCTCAGCACGATGATACCTCCAGAATTTATGTAAAATATCTTAAAGGTCAGCAAACGCTGTTCTAGTCTTAGTGCTTCCATACTAAAATGTAGAGACATCGGTGAGTTGTCGAATTATCAGAACTACAATACAGCTTCATCTCGAGGAGAATCATTTACGGCAATCATTTAAACCGCAGTGGACAGATAGTTCCTAATACTTCTTTTGCTCCACTCTGTATCACAGCTAGAGTAATCCTTACTAAATTGATGGTTAGCACTATCTCACGCAGATCCCATCAGTTAATGGTGTATTTGGATTGCATAACATATTTCATCTTACTGCTTGTTGGTTGTGAATATATAGGCCCTAGAGCCTCCTCATCTGGTGATAGTATAATAGTTTGCATTTTATATTTCTCATTCCGTTATGCCCGCCGGGGATGTCTTCATGTATACCGTGTGATCAAAAAGTCTGTATAAATTTGAAAACTGAAAAATCACGGAATAATGTAGATAGAGAGGTACAAATTGACACACATGCTTGGAATGACATGGGGTTTTATTAGAACCCCCCCACAAAACTTCAAAAATGTCCGACACATGGCGCTTCATCTGATCAGAATAGCAATAATTAGCATAACAAAGTAAGACAAAGCAAAGATGATGTTCTTTACAGGAAATGCTCAATATGTCCACCATCATTCCTCAACAATAGCTGTAGTCGAGGAATAATGTTGTGAACAGCACTGTAAAGCATATCCGGAGTTATGGTGAGGCATTGGCGTCGGATGTTGTCTTTCAGCATCCCTAGAGATGTCGGTCGATCACGATACACTTGCGACTTCAGGTAACCCCAAAGCCAATAATCGCACCGACTGAGGTCTGGGGACCTGGGAGGCCAAGCATGACGAAAGTGGCGGCTGAGCACACGATCATCACCAAACGACGCGCGCAAGAGATTTTTCACGCGTCTAGCAATATGGGGTGGAGCGCCATCCTGCATAAACATCGTACGTTCCAGCAGGTGTTTATCAGCCAGGCTGGGGATGATGCGATTCTGTAAAATATCAGCGTACCTCTCACCCGTCACGGTAGCAGTTACAAAACCTGAATCACGCATTTTCTCGAAGAAAAAAGGCCCGATAACGGTAGATGTGGTAAATCCACCCCATACCGTGACTTTCTCGTCGTGCAATGGAATTTCCACGACATTTCTAGGATTTTCGGTAGCCCAAATTCTGCAGTTGTGGGCGTTGACAGACCCTCGGAGCGGGAAATGAGCTTCGTCAGTCCACAACACGTTGCTCAACCAATCGTCATCTTCCGCCATCTTTTGAAACGCCCACACCGCAAATGCCCTCCGCTTCACTAAATCGCCAGGTAACAGTTCATGATGCCGATGGATTTTGTACGGATAGCATCGGAGGGTACGCCTCAGTGCCAACCAAACAGTAGTGTATGGAATGCTGGTGCGACGTGCGACTGCACGAGCGCTGACTTCCCCGTGCATAGACGAACCCGCTACAGTCTCCATTTCTTCCTGAACTGTCTGAGCAGCATTATGCCTTGTGATCGGTCGGCCACTACGGGGTCTATCGTCTAAACAACCCGTAGCTTCGAACTTCGAAATCATTCTCGCCACAGCTGCATTTGTCAACGGACCTTTACCCGTTCGAATCCCCTTCCTGTGGCGATAGGATCGTAACGCTGAACTAGAACATTCGCCATTCTGATAATACAGCTTCACTGAAAGCGCCTTTTCAGGTAACGTCAACATGCTGCGACTGCTGGCGCATCTGATTCTCTCTCTCATTACAGCTCCTTTTATACACGATTGTCATGCGCAGTCACTGACGTTTTGCTGTCCAGCGACATCTGTCGAAAATTTTGTGAACGTTTTTTCTTTTTTTTTTTTTAAATAAAACCCCATGTCATTCCAAGCATGTGTGTCAATTTTTACCTCTCTATCTACATTATTCCGTGGTTTGTTAAGTTTTCAAATTTATACTGACTTTTGGATCACCCTGTACTTTTACTCTTTTAGAATACTACATGCAACGGTAGCTAACACGTTTCTTTACAATAGCCGGAAAGAACATGGAAGACAGCGAGGCCATACATCGTAAGGGGGTGTTACTTATGGAGGTCTGTATTTGAGATTTCTTTATGGAGCTACAGAATATCACAAATCGTATGTTTTAATAGATACGAATCAAAATAATGCAATGCGCGGCTTTGTATGTTATTTGTAAATCTGTGAGCTGTGATGGAAGGTAAAGAGCGCATGCCATATATAACAAGCAACATTTAGTAAAAAAAATCATTTTAATTTGGCCTTCCAGTCTAAATCAAACACTTTTAAAACTTGGTACATGGGTGGTTTTTACTGCCGTGCGCAGGGCAGCAGCTAGATTCAGAGCTCGGTTCAAAACTACAAAACCAGAGGCGCAGCAGACGTTCATACTGATTCGTAGCTGTAAATGCTGCTTGCGTTCTCGGCGTGAAGTGTGTCAGCTACCCTACACGGTCTGTACGTTACGTAAGACCGCCGTGGCCCAGTTTCCATAGCGATGTGTGCTTACCGCGTTACTTGTTGCGTGCAGAGGTCGACGACACAGCGTGTCGAGCGTTCATTGGACCCTGCCTCCCTCCCTCCCTCCCTCCACCCACCCACCCTTAGATCCCCTCTCTGCCGCCGAATTAACGTCGTCGTCTCACAGAATCCCTTGTTCTGTTACCCTGCGGTTTCTTTACCTCATTCTGCATTGTAAATTGCATATACATTGCCCGCCAGCTTTACGAGTGCAACAATAAAACTGACCCTGAAATCGCACACTAAACTTAAGTCTCATCTTACAGCATTAGCTGTTCGCCGTTCTGATAAGGATTTTCGGATACTTGTTAACTCAGAGTCCGCGAGTTCACATACAAAGAGAAGCTGAAGTAGGCACGAGGTGAAAAGTGAAAAGCGAGATTCGAGTATTCTGCTGCCACTTTATTTAGAAACAGTAGCTGCAACAAAGTAGCCGCAGAGCTGTAGCCAGGTGGGGCGCCGAGTCCATGAACACTGTGTTGTGGAAAAAAAGGTGAAGGCAAAAGAAAAAGGGGATGAAACTGGATGAAACTACTCTCGTTATATCGAGTGAGCCAACGCAACGAAAGTGAAAAGAGTACTTTTTGCGTTTGTTGTTTTGCCGGCTACGACATTGAATTGGTAGGCACTGAAATAGTAAAAAGAAATCACGTTATTGTTGCAAAAAAGCGACGTTGGGTTATTGAATGTTTTGAATTACGTAATACCAAATAGAATTGTTGAAATGTATATTTTTTACCTCATTGTAAAGTCGTGTTGCTCTCAATCAACGGGCTAAGCAACGAAATAACATATGGGAAGGATATCGAGCGGGATGGAGGTGGGGGTGAGGGATGTCAAATACTGTCTGAAACACGTGAATTTCAAAACGTAAAGTTGGAAGTTTTTTTTGTGAAGTTCTTTTGAGACAATAAAATGCAAACTCTCACTTGCACATATAACCAGTGTTGCGATTCCGTCGGACTGTGTTGCAGGTTGTCTTTCGCTTGAGCCCAGATCGCAGAAAATGTGGTGTTCGACTTGACCAATATTTTCTGGCGTGCAGACATAGTTCGGAGAATTTTCCGACGATATCTTCACTGTGTAGATGACACTGTCATGGAATATCATAAGCACTTTCCGGGTCAGTTTTACCTTGGTCATCAGTAGCGCAGCGCGTGAAAGTAGCGGTGACAGCTGCCTCACGAGAGTCATTTTTGTAACATTTGCTGTGGAGCCACCATTATTGATACGGATGTAGAGGAACGACTAGAATCACAATGAAATACTGCTTTTTTTTCTTTGCGAAATAGCGGATGGCAACCTACTATTGAATAACGAGTGCGAAGCGGTGGCCGCATTGTGAGAGTACATGTCTGCGACACATTAGCATTAAAAAGCCCGAAAATCGCTGCAGAGACTGTGCAGCTGTGGTGGCAAACCCTTTCGTCGGTGTGTAGCCATTTCCGGCTGTTCAGACTCGTCGTACATTCATTTGTGTTAGTATTTGTTACAAAGCGCTGATGGGTGTGAGAGGGGATTCGTCGGACAAGTAACAAAAAATGGCTCTGAGCACTATGGGACTTAACAGCTATGGTCATCAGTCCCCTAGAACTTAGAACTACTTAAACCTAACTAACCTAAGGACAACACACAACACCTAGTCATCACGAGGCAGAGAAAATCCCTGACCCCGCCGGGAATCGAACCCGGGCGCGAGAAGCGAGAACGCTACCGCACGACCACGAGCTGCGGACGACAAGTAACATTTGTCCTATATGTGTGCTCCACAAAGAAGCACTTGTCCCATTTTATGCAACAAAATTACGGCCCTCTTTCGCGCTTTACTTAACATGTTGGGGAAATACACAGTTGGATAAATTTGTTACCCGCGAAGGTTGCAGTGTGCGAAATAGCTGAGTGTTCCGTGATTAACCTATCCATAATGAGCGCCTATCCATTTCATTCTTCTTCTTCTCCTCCTCCTGCATCTCTCTCCTTGTATTCTTTCTGATCAACTTTTATTCCATTTTGTGAGAAACGTAACAACATGCTTCTAAATTCGCATTACAAATCTCTATGTCGTCTGTAAAGCGCCGGCTAGATGATAATTCGAACAGCAATCCATGTTCGAGGCCAAAAAGTTTACGTGTAAGCACATAAAAGAAGTATTCCATACTCCCGAGAGTGCGAGAGAGAGAGAGAGAGAGAGAGAGAGAGAGAGAGAGACTCAGCGTTTTACTACGGCTGTGGTAATTATTACATTTACAGCGAGTCAATGAAAGTAGTAACAATTTACAATGCCAGCCACCTTTCGTTACTCCTATCTGATGCGAGTCCCACAAGTTTTATCAATAGTCGAGGATGTCTCGCAAGAGCGAGTTCTACATAATATCCTTAGTAGTCTGACTCCATTTTCCTTTTACCTTACAAATGAAGCGAAGTCGGCGAACTGCTTTACCTACGACTGACCTCATGTGACCAATCCATTTCATATCCCCCCAAATTGTTACATCTAGGTGTTCGCGTGAGTTGACTGATTCCAGTTCTCACTCGTTGATCATACAAATACTTAGCAGTTTTTTTCACCAGTACATCAATATACGCTGCTGAGGAAATGGAAAAAAAATACTTCAGCGTGTTCTTCGCAGCAAAAATGCAAACAAACTTCTTGTCCATCACAACGCAAGGCCCCACACCAGTGTGCGCACCCGAGGGGTGCTCACAGAACTTCACTGGAGTGTTCTTCCTCACCCACCCTACATCCCGGATCTCGCATCTCCCGACATCGATCTGTTTGGCCCAATGAAGTACGCACTCCACGGGAAGCAGTACGTGAATGATGAGTTCATTGATGCACCAAAACGTTGCCTCTGACGTCGACCAGTAGAGTGGTAGCATGCGGGCAACAAGGCCCTTCCAAAATGTGGCATAAGGCTGTCGCATTGAAATGAGATTATATTGAAAAAAATACGGTTTTGTAGCTAGCCAAAAGAGAGGGGAATACTATTGTATATTCGAATCCTGAAAAAAAAACCAACCTGTCTAGAAAAAAGATGTGGTTCCATTACGTAATGAACGCCCCCCCCCCCCCCCCCCCCCCAGTGTCACTTGAACCAACAGTAGCCAACTTGTAGGATCGTTACGAAAGCCACTCTCGCTAAGTAGCTACATACTGTACAGACTGAGATTCTGCGTCAGGAAGGAAGCATAGTGTCATCACAAGCGAGTTCTGGTCGCTATAATTTTTATAGTTGGTGCTGTGAAACAAGCACTCTCCCCATCGACCAAGTCAGATAAAAAGGTGAAGGAAAAATTAATATTTGTGCTGAAGGCTCAAAGAAGTTTGATAGTGTGGAAATCGTCCTCTGCCATATACAGGGTGTTACAAAAAGGTACGGCCAAACTTTCAGGAAACATTGCTCACACACAAATAAAGAAAAGATGTTACGTGGACATGTGTCCGGAAACGCTTAATT
The DNA here is from genome assembly GCF_023864345.2 of Schistocerca serialis cubense. NCBI lineage: Eukaryota > Metazoa > Arthropoda > Insecta > Orthoptera > Acrididae > Schistocerca > Schistocerca serialis. The sequence goes on from NC_064641.1 coordinate 18,673,698, forward strand.
TCCATGTTAGAGCTCATTTTAGTTTCGTCAGCATGTACTGTACTTCCTCGATTCACCGCCAGTTGGCCCAATTGAAGGAAGATCATGTTGACTTCGGTGCTTGTGTTGACATGCGACTCATTGCTCTACAGTACTAGCATCAACCACATCAGTACGTAGCATCAACAGGTTAGTGTTCATCACGAACGTGGTTTTGCAGTCAGTGCAATGTTTACAAATACGGAGTTGGCAGATGCCCATTTGATGTATGGATTAGCACGGGGCAATAGCCGTGGCGCGGTACGTTTGTATCGAGACACATTTCCAGAACGAAGCTGTCCCGACAGGAAGACGTTCGTAGCAATTGATCGGCGTCTTAGGGAGCACGGAACAATCCAGCCTATGACTCGCGACTGGGGAAGATCTAGAACGACGAGGACACCTGCAATGGACGAGGCAATTCTTCGTGCAGTTGACGATAATCCCTAATGTCAGCGTCAGAGAAGTTGCTGCTGTACACGGTAACGTTGACCACGTCACTGTATGGAGAGTGCTACGGGAGAACCAGTCGTTTCCGTACCATGTACAGCGTGTGCAAGCACTATCAGCAGCTAATTGGCCTCCACGGGTACAATTCTGCGAATGGTTCATCCAACAATGTGTCAATCCTCATTTCAGTGCAAATGTTCTCTTTACGGACGAGGCTTCATTCCAACGTGATCAAATTGTAAATTTTCACAACCAACATGTGTGGGCTGACGAGAATCCGCACGCAACTGTGCAATCACGTCATCAACACAGATTTTCTGTGAACGTTTGGGCAGACATTGTTGATGTCTCGATTGGGCCCCGTGTTCTTCCACCTACGCTCAATGGAGCACGTTATCATGATTTCATACGGGATACTCTACCTGTGCTGCTAGAACATGTGCCTTTACAAGTACGACACAACATGTGGTTCATGCACGATGGAGCTGCTGCACATTTCAGTCGAAGTGTTCGTACGCTTCTCGACAACAGATTCGGTGACCGATGGATTGGTAGATGCGGACCAATTCCATGGCCTCCACGCTCTCCTGACCTCAACCCTCTTGACTTTCATTTATGAGGGCATTTGAAAGCTCTTGTCTACGCAACCACCGTACCACATGTAGTGACTCTTCGTGCTCGTATTGTGGACGGCTGTGATACAATACGCCATTCTCCAGGGCTGCATCAGCGCATCAGGGATTGCATGCGACGGAGGGTGCATGCATGTATTCTCGCTAACGGATGACGTTTTGAACATTTCCTGTAACAGTGTTTGAAGTCACGCTGGTACGTTCTGTTGCTGTGTGTTTCCATTCCATGATTAATGTGATTTGAAGAGAAGTAATAAAATGAGCTCTAACATGGAAAGTAAGCGTCGGACACATGTCCACATAACATATTTTCTCTCTCTGTGTGTGAGGAATGTTTCCTGAAAGTTTGGCCGTACCTTTTTGTAACACCCTGTATTATGCAAAGTGTAAGGAGTTCCACGGCTTTACACATTTTAACAGTCTCTGTGAATTGTATTTTTATACAAATAAGGGTCTTCAAGTTTCGCTTTGACGAGGCACAGATGTGAGAGTCCTCCGCAGGGAAATCGACAGGCAGACGAGCGGGCCGCCCGTTACCTGCGCCCATTTAATTTTCAGAGACAGCTTCCGTCGGTCGGCAACAGCTGCTACACGTCGGTGCCCGGTACTCTGCGTGTGCGACGGAAATGGTAGTGCCGTTGCGCCACACCCGACAGCTATATCGATTACGAATTTGTTGGGAGGTGGAGGGATGAATTTACGCCGGAACTTAACCTCAGGTAGCGTCTGCTCTTGAAGCAGAGCTATGAGCTGAGAAAACTTATTAGAAGCAGCCATTTAGTATAGCAACAAAATTTCGGAAATGGAGATCCGATTTTTATACACGAGTACGTTGGAATAGTCATGCAAAGAGCTAACGCGGGACTATATATTTGAGAAATATCTATAGGAATGGGGCAGTAAACTTCCATCATTTTAGAGGAAAAGCCACTCGAGAGATCTACTACCGTCTTGGGCACTAAATGGTAATGCACGTGCCTTGGTCGACAACATAACTTATTCATAATCTCCTGATGCGTTTCGGGAGAATCTCATCATCAGACACAATATATATTTATGTATTTTCCATGTCCAGAACTCCATCCATTAAAACCTAGTATAAGTTAACTGCAATAAATTTTAAAGTTTAAATATGTTTTGCTCAGTAATTAGCTAAACGGATGGCCTTATCGTTAGCTACTTGGAAATCTAGCGGTGAACACATTGTGCTGAGGTTTGGGCACGTCAGTTCTTCCGGTTGCGCATTTCCCTCAGTCACTTAGTGGCTCCCCATCGAAGTAGCACCATCGGGCAAGGCTATACTTGCAGTGTTAGAGCCTAGTTCTCAGCCTGTTTGGATGCCAACGATTTGTCACTTCCAACAGCAAGTCCTTCCTTTAGCTCCAGTGTAGGATTCTGTGTTGCCTCCTTCCATGACGGTGACGTCGATTGGGTCTGGTCTCCAAAGGAAGCTCCTTCTTGAGCGAAGCCGCCTGGGCTGTGGTTGGTGCCCGTGTAGAGGGTGATGGCTACCTGTCATTTGTTTCTTCCTGTCAACCTCGGCAGCTGCTTGGGGAGCTACATCTGCATACATACTCCCCAATCCACCATACGGTGCGTGGCGGAGGGTACCTCGTACCACAACTAGCATCTACTCTCCCTGTTCCACTCCCAAACAGAACGAGGGAAAAATGACTGCCTATATGCCTCTGTACGAGCCCTAATCTCTCTTATCTGTGTGGTCTTTCCGCGAAATATAAGTTGGCGGCAAAAAATAGTACTACAGTCAGCCTCAAATGCTGATTCTCGAAATTTCCTCAGTAGCGATTCACGAAAAGAACGCCTCCTTTCCTCCAGAGACTCCCACCCGAGTTCCTGAAGCATTTCCGTAACACTCGCGTGATGATAAAACCTACCAGTAACAAATCTAGCAGCCCGCCTCTGAATTGCTTCTATGTCCTCCCTCAATCCGACCTGATAGGGATCCCAAACGCTTGAGCAGTACTCAAGAATAGGTCGTATTAGTGTTTTATAAGCGGTCTCCTTTACAGATGAACCACATCTTCCCAAAATTGTACCAATGAACCGAAGACGACTATCCGCCTTCCCCACAACTGCCATTACAAGCTTGCCCCACTTCATATCGCTCTGCAATGTTACGCCCAAATATTTAATCGACGTGACTGTGTCAAGCGCTACACTACTAATGGAGTATTCAAACATTACAGGATTCTTTTCCTAATCATCTGCATTAATTTACATTTATCTATATTTAGAGTTAGCTGCCATTCTTTACACCAATCACAAATCCTGTCCAAGTCATCTTGTATCCTCCTACAGTCACTCAACGACCACACCTCCCCCTACACCACAGCATCATCAGCAAACAGCCGCACATTGCTATCCACCCTATCCAAAAGATCATTTATGTAGGTAGCAAACAACAACAGACCTACCACACTTCCCTGGAGCACTCCAGATGGTACCCTCACCTCCGATGAACACTCGCCATCGAGGACAACGTATTGGCTTCTGTTACTTAAGAAGTCTTTGAGTCATTCACGTAGTTGGGAACCAGTCCCATATGCTCGTACCTCAGTTAGAAGTCTGGAGTGCAGCTACCCCTATGAGGGATTAGATCGCTGTCGGCGTGGGGGTCAAACATCGTGATATGTCGCGGGAAGACTTTTTTACGGCCAGGAGAAACACACACTATAAGACAGAGTAGTAAAAGGAATACATTGCGACAACGCAGTGAAGCTGAAGATACATGGTATTGACTTTAACAGGCGCGTTTCTCAGCTTCACAGCATCGTTGCAGTGTATGCCTAATGTGTTGTCTTATATTGTATGTTTCACTACCGGATTTGATGACGAGGTTCCCCCGAAATGATTATTATTGTTGTGGTCTTCAGTCCTGAGACTGGTTTGATGCAGTTCTCCATGCTACTCTATCCTGTGCAAGCTTCATCATCTCCCAGTACCTACTGCAGCCTACATCCTTCTGATTCTGCTTAGTGTATTCATCTCTTTGTCGCCCTCTACGATTTTTACCCTCCACGCTGCCCTCCAGTACCAAATTGGTGATCCCTTGATGCCTCCGAACATGTCCTACCAACCGATCCCTTCTTCTAGTCAAATTGTGCCACAAACTTCTCTTCTCCCCAATCCTATTCAATACCTCCTCATTAGTTGTGTAATCTACCCATCTAACCTTCAACATTCTTCTGTAGCACCACATTTCGAAAGCTTCTATTCTCTTCTTGTCTAAACTATTTATCGTCCATGTTTCACTTCCATTCATGGCTACACTCCATACAAATACTTTCAGAAACGACTTCCTAACACTGAAATCTATACTCGATGTTAACAAATTTCTCTTCTTCAGAAACGCTTTCCTTGCTATTGCCAGTCTACATTTAATATCTTCTCTACTTCGACCATCATCAGTTATATTGCTCCCGAAACAGCAAAACTCCTTAACTACTTCAAGTGTCTCATTTCCTAATCTAATTCTCTCAGCATCTCCCGACTTAATTCGAGTACATTCCATTATCTTCGTTTTGCTTTTGTTGATGTTCATCTTATATCCTCCTTTCAAGACACTGTCCATTCCGTTCAACTGCTCTTCCAAGTCCTTTGCTGTCTCTGGCAGAATTACGATGTCATCGGCGAACCTCAAAGTTTTTATTTCTTCTCCATGGATTTTAATTCCTACTCCGAATTTTTCTTTTGTTTCCTTCACTGCTTTCTCAATATACAGATTGAATAAGATCGGGAAGAGACTACAACCCTGTCTCATTCCCTTCCCAACCACTGCTTCCCTTTCATGTCCCTCGACTCTTATAACTGCCGTCTGCTTTCTGTACAAATTGTAAACAGCCTTTCGCTCCCTGTACTTTACCCTTGCCACCTTCAGAATGTGAAAGAGAGTATTCCAATCAACATTGTCAAAAGCTTTCTCTAAGTCTACAAATGCTAGAAACGTAGGTTTGCCTTTCCTTAATCTTTCTTCTAAGATAAGTCGTAGGGTCAGTATTGCCTCACGTGTTCCAACATTTCTAGGGAATCCAAACTGATCTTCCCCGAGGTCAGCTTCTACCAGTTTTTCCATTCGTCTGTAAAGAATTCGCGTTAGTATTTTGGAGCTGTGACTTGTTAAACTGATAGTTCGGTAATGATACGATCAACAAAAAAATAATGGCGACCAAGGCAAGTGTGCATTACCGTTTCGGAGCAGTAGAACAAAGATGGTGGATTAAGACGTGTGAGGATGGAACGTATCAAAAGCGACTTAATTCTTCATAACGACGATGAGCATGATGATGTAGCGAAATGTTAACCGATAAGCGTTGCGAAGAGTGTTACACTCGCGTCGTGGCTTACCCGTCAAGCCGTTTACAAGGTCCAGTGTAGTGAACGGAAACTTAGCACTTTAGTCACCGCCGAGGGGGACCGTGGGGGCAGACTGCAAATGTGCCGGAAGCGCCAACCAGTGGTTCCATCGATCCGGAGGAGACGCGGAGGAGCGGAGATCCAGAGAGAGAGAGAGAGAGCGCGGGGGATGACGCGCTCGGAAGCGGCCGGCTGATGGGCGGCGGGGCGGCGCCGGGCGTCTTGCGTGAATGGGGCGGCGGCCGTGGCCGGCCATCGACCGAGACGCAACGGCGACTGCGGCGGCTGCGGCAGATCTAGAGCGAAATACACGCCGCCCGCGCCTCACCGCCTCACCGCCTCGTCCAGCCGGCGCCGGGCGTTCGGGCTGACTGCTAACGTTTCGGGCGGATGCTGTATTTGTTGTGATTACGTAGGCTTTCCCGGCGTAATGAGTCTTGAAAGTCTCTTCGGGTTTGCTGCCGTATCCTAAAATCAACTCGACTCGATGTTTCGGCGATCCAGCTGTTCGCCATCTTCAGGAAAATGCTGCTTCTACTGAGCGTGACTCGTCAGCACAAGTGTAGTAAAGAGTTGCAAACGTGGAATATTGTCGAACTTTCGTTGCCTATGCCGAGAGCCAGAGGCAGTAGGTTAGCCAAGAGGTAAGGGGATTGCACATGTATCAGAATGTGTCGTCACGCAGGGGCAGCGGCCTGGTTACACACAACAGGCGAGAGAGAATTGCTTGGCACGCGGGTTTGTGTTAGACGGAGACTTTCGTAGAGTGTAAGACAGGTATAGCGACAGCTGTACTGCATTTCACAACTTCGCATAAGTCTGCCATAACAACACGTAACTCTGTCGCAAGAACACCTAAGGGGGCGAGTACGACAGATGAGTCAGCAGTATAAGTGGAACGAGTGCGGTCATTACAAACGAGCATGACGTCAGGACGTCGCCCGTGCTCCCTTTAAATACGCCAGCTTTGATAGCAACAAGGCACTCGCACTAGCAGTTAGACTTGCAGTTAGACGTGTACTGGGTCGCTGCGTAGCGCTCAGCTCGGTGATCGACGTGTTAATCTTTATTAAGGAGATGTAGCAGTAAGGGCGGCCCATCCAGCAGCAGACGTGAGGGGACAGTACCAGCTCTGGTCCTCTCTGCTGCCGCTGTCAATCATCAACCCAGGATTAGCAGACATCGCGGCAGACTCGCTCGCCGCCAATGCTGACCACATCAGTGAGCCGTCGCCGAGATCGTGCGGGGCCTAGGCCCTGTGCATCCGCCGTCACAACCGGGTGAGCCGACGACGCCGGGGGGACTGCAGCCCGTTCCGCCCGTCCACCGCGGACGAGCCACCAGGAGCAGGAGGGAAGGAGACAGGGTCGGATAGAGTACACTCCGCGCTACGAGAACGCCTCTCGTGGCGACAGCGCCGGGACTCCAACCCGGAGCCTCCTACGCGCAGCGACTTGCAGTCCGCAGCCGAGCCGGCAGGGCGTTCCACCGCTACAGCACAGCACGCGGCGCTGCGCTAGCAAGACTGCCGCGGCGCGGATCTGGTGTCATCGCTCCGAGACAGCGACGACTCGGAGAAAGTCGTTGATATCACCAACCCACATTGTACTCGGCAGGAATAAAGGTGTCACGAATTAATAATGTTTCTTTGGCGTTTCTGACGCGTCCACAGTCATTTCCTAGCATCCTGACAACTGGAGAGGTCACCGCTCGGCCAACCAGTCCACCGTAGGCGACCGGGACCACCGGGGCGCCTACAGAAGCAGCATTTTCCTGAAGATGGCGAACAGTTGGATCGCCGAAATATCGAGTCAAGTTGATTTTAGGATCTGGCAGCAAACCCGAAGAGACTTCCAGTGCTGCTTTTATTGTTACTAGAGATGGGAAAAACTGTTCTTTTCAGAGATCGGATCAGAACTGTTCACTCCCTAAAATGAACTAGCTCTTTTTCATGACTCACCACTCATTCACAACAGAAAATAAATGGGAGGCACATTGCCCTTTATACTTGGTTTATTCCAGTACTATACCTGTATTTTGATCTTATTTGATCCTATTTTGAAGTAACACAGATAATGAGTAAGAATTTTGTATTGTTTATTGAAATTTCCACGATATGACAAAGTTTCTGATTATTGATTTATTTTGCACTATCGAGGTTTTTTGGGTGATCGGAAAATGTTGTAACTTGAGATTTACATTAACAATATATTTGGCTATAATGTATTAAAATTTCATTAACCTCGTACAAATACATCGCAAGCCATATATTTTTAAAGTGAACATTTCCTTCTGAAGACGTCTAAAATCGCAAAATCCGTACTACAATAAGAAAAAAATATATAAATTTGACTGTAAGACCAAAGTGCTGCATATAGCCTTCTGCAGAATAAAACAAGGAAAATATTGGTGTATCACTTTTGCTATACGTTTATCGGTTCGCTCGTAATTAAAGTGTAAATTCGAGTGACCATAATAAAAAATCCTATAGTGAGAGGATCAGTTTAAACAAATAAAAATAAAATAAAAACAAATGATGTATACATAACATAATTATGTAATATACATAACGGTATTACTACGAAGAACAATATCCAGTAGAGACGAACTCCGATGCAGAGGCGCTGAGTCAAGCAGGTCGAGCTGTATTACTGCGTGAGCCAAGACCGCAGAGACCGGAGTGACACCTGAGTTGCTTTGCTCAACGCTCTGGCTAGAGTCTAGAACGGTGGGGTGAGCGTTGAGTGGGCGAGTTCCGAGGGTGGGGGGAGCGGTGAACGACCACCACTCACCCGCTCCGAGACAAATCGTCCGTTCTCTTGCGAGCAGGTTGTTGCAAGTAGTTCTTATGTTCTCCGCTAGGAGGCTCTCTGTCCTGTTGCTCGCATCAAATGCCCGGAGGGCAGGACGTGCGACTGAAACGATCGCCAACGGAGTGCGATGCTAAGTTAAGGTGCGCCAGACACTGCACGCGGCAGAGGAAGCACAGAGAGGGCACGGCATATGTGAAACACAAAATCCAACGGGCACTGCACAATGCAGGCAGCCAAGGCAGAAGCGGGGCAGAGGCCGGCGCTGGCTGTGTTGTGTGGCGTGCAGTGTGCTCTGACCAGCAGAGGCCCCACTGGTCTGCTCCGACTCTCTCTCTCTCTCTCTCTCTCTCTCTCTCTCTCTCTCTCTCTGTCTCTCTCTCTGCTGTGGGAAACGTTTGGAGCTACCGTTCTTTTTTTCTGAATCACTGATTGTTCACTCCTTTGAAAGATTCAACTCTATGAATTAGTTCAGGAGCGGATCCCCCATCTCTAATTGTTACCATTAAAATCAAGAGCTCACACACGCCAAGAGTCAGTACACACTCTCGGAAGCATTACTTGAAATGCAACACTTCATCTCGTTTTCCATCCCGAGCGAGACGGTTACGAAAACGAGGAAAAGTAGTCACTTGCACAAAATGAAAAAGTCAAGGGAGCATTCGGTTTTTCCCAGCTGCTACACATTCTTGCCTGTGATGTGGCTCGCCTTTCACAAAGTGGTTCGGAGCTTTTTTTTTTGAAGTCTGCTCCATTCCCGAGAAAGAGCAGTGCAGTGATCAGGAAAGGACCCTTGGTGGCGGCTGGCGGGCAGCAGTTTAACTCCCGAATGAATTCCAGACTTGCTATGTAACAAGACACAGCGGAAGTAAAGACATTAATTACCAGTGGGCGTCGGTTTATATCAATGGAGCAAGTTGAAAATCTGTGCCAGACCGGGATTCGAACCCGGGTCTCCTGCCTATTGTAGGCAGATCCGCTGGCCCCTACGCCGTCCGGACGTATTTGTCACACACCATAGCACGCCTCCCCTCAGAGCCAAATTCTCAACTTCTACCACACACTACTGATGTAAAGGCCTTGCTCATTAGCCTCAATAGGGTGATAGCGGATAGGCACTTGGTGCAGGGAGTGGCAACTGACCCTTAACGTAGACAAATGTAATGTATTGCGAATACATTGAAAGAAGGATGCTTTATTGTATGATTATATGATAGCGGAACAAACACTGGTAGCAGTTACTTCTTTAAAATATCTAGGAGTATGCGTAAGAAACGATTTGAAGTGGAATAATCATATAAAATTAATTGTTGGTAAGGCGGGTACCAGGTTGAGATTCATTGGGAGAGTGCTTAGAAAATGTAGTCCATCAACAAAGGAGGTGGCTTACAAAACACTCGTTCGACCTATACTTGAGTATTGCTCATCAGTGTGGGATCCGTACCAGATCGGGTTGACGGAGGAGATAGAGAAGATCCAAAGAAGAGCGGCGCGTTTCGTCACAGGGTTATTTGGTAACCGTGATAGCGTTACGGAGATGTTTAATAAACTCAAGTGGCAGACTCTGCAAGAGAGGCGCTCTGCATCGCGGTGTAGCTTGCTGTCCAGGTTTCGAGAGGGTGCGTTTCTGGATGAGGTATCGAATATGTTGCTTCCCCCTACTTACACCTCCCGAGAAGATCACGAATGTAAAATTAGAGGGATTCGAGCGCGCACGAGGGCTTTCCGGCAGTCGTTCTTCCCGCGAACCATACGCGACTGGAACAGGAAAGGGAGGTAATGACAGTGGCACGTAAAGTGCCCTCCGCCACACACGGTTGGGTGGCTTGCGGAGTATAAATGTAGATGTAGATGTACTCGCGGCATCTCGGCAGTAATTAAAGCGATGGCGACCACTCGTCCTTTCTGTGCAGGTGCACTCAAACTCTAACTCGTGGAGATGCCGCGTGAATACTGAGGGTAATGAGTAGTGTTCCTACGTCTGTGGTGTGTGGTACAAGTTGAGAATTTGAATCTACGGTAGTGCGTGCGGTTGTGGTGACCACTGTGTCGGGATGGCGTAGTGGTCAGCGCATCTGCCTAGTGAGCCGGCACGGTAACTCAGCGTCTTCGGTCAGAGGATTAACTGCCCCCTGTGATTAAAAAAAAAAAAAGGTAATGGATCAACAGCGAACAGAAACAGGTGTCTTGCGACGTCCGCCACGAGCAGATGCAACGAACGAAAACGAACAAAATGAGAGTATAAAAAAACGTAAGCAGGAGACCCGGGTTCGAATCCCGGTCTGGCACAACTTTTGAATTTGTCCCATTAATATAAATCAATGTCTACTGGCAGATAATATCTTTAATCCCTTCCTGTCTTCATTCATTGTGGCTACAGGAACAAAATGGTGCCTGTTCTTGCAGACAGACGTACATGCTACGTAAGATTCAGTTCCGCAAACCTTGCAGACCAGTCCTCCATTTGCAAGAAAAAGCAGCTCGGTGCAGAGGCATTCACGGGAGTTCAAATGGCTCTGAGCACTATGGGATTTAACATCTGAGGTCATCAGTCCCCTAGAATTTAGAACTACACTACTGGCCATTAAAATTGCTGAACCACGAAAGATGACGTGCTACAGACGAGTAATTTAACCGACAGGAAGAAGATGATGTAATATGCCAATGATTAGCTTTTCAGAGCATTCACACAAGGTTGGCGCCGGTGACGACACCTACAACGTGCTCACATGAGGAAAGTTTCCAACCGATTTCTCATACACAAACAGCAGTTGACCGGCGTCGCCTGGTGAAACGTTGTTGTGATGCCTCGTGTAACGAGGAGAAATGCGTATCATCACATTTCCGACTTTGATAAAGGGCGGATTGTAGCCTATCGCGATTGCGGTTTATCGTATCGCGACATCGCTGCTCGCGTTGGTCGAGATCCAATGACTGTTAGCAGAATATGGAATCGGTGGGTTCAGGAGGGTAATACGGAACGCTGTGCCGAATCCCAACGGTCTCGTATCACTAGCAGTCGAGATGACAGGCATCTTATCCGCATGGCTGTAACGGATCGTGCAGCCATGTCTCGATCCCTGAGTCAACACAAGGGGACGTTTGCAAGACAACAACCATCTGCACGAACAGTTCGACGACGTTTGTAGCGGCATGGACTATCAGCTCGGAGACCACGGCTGCGGTTACCCTTGACACTGCATCAGACAGGAGCGCCTGCGATGGTGTACTCAACGACGACTTGGGTGCACGAATGGCAAAACGTCATTTTTTCGGATGAATCCAGGTTCTGTTTACAGCATCATGATGGTCGCATCAGTGTTTGGCGACATCACGGTGAACGCACATTGGAATTGTGTATTCGTCATCGCCATAGTGGCATGATGGTATGGGATGCCATTGGTTACACGTCTCGGTCACCTCTTGTTCGCATTGACGGCACTTTGAACAGTGGACGTTACATTTCAGATGTGTTACGATCCATGGCTCTACCCTTCATTCGATCCCTGCGAAACCCTACATTTCAGCAGGAAAATGCACGACCGCATGTTTCAAGTCCTGTACGGGCGTTTCTGGATACAAAAAAACGTTCGACTGCTGCCCTGGCCAACACATTCTCCAGATCTCTCACCAATTGAAAACGTTTGGTCAATGGTGGCCGAGCAACTGGGTCGTCACAATACGCCAGTCACTACTCTTGATGAACTGTGGTATCGTGTTGAAGCTGCATGGGCAGCTGTAGCTGTACACGCCATCCAAGCTCTGTTTGACTCAATCCCCAGGCGTATCAAGGCCGTTATTACGGCCAGAGGTGGTTGGTCTGGGTACTGATTTCTCAGGATCTATTCACTCAAATTGCGTGAAAATATAATCACATGTCAGTTCTAGTATAATATATTTGTCCAATGAATACCCGTTTATCATCTGCATTTATTCTTGGTGTAGTAATTTTAATGGCCAGTAGTGTACTTAAACGTAACTAACGTAAGGACACCACACACATCCATGCCCGTGGTAGGATTCGAACCTGCGACCGTAGCGTGGTTCCGAACTGAAGCGCCTAGAACCGCTCGGCCACATCGGCCGGCCATTCGCTGGGGGTCTTGAGCGGTAGCGCCTCAGAAAATATCCGTATGTCATTGCAGTACCTGTGTTCTGTATTTCTGGGCGACAGCTGCGTTCGATGACCAACTGAGCTGTGAAGTTTCGTACTCTCATCCGTCAGCAATGACCCTCTCCACCCTCCGTTTAGGATGCCAGCTAGACGCAGACTAGTCTCCTTACACGATGTTCCTATGATTGTACCACTACACCACCACTCTCTCTTCAGACATGACATTGATTCAGCGAAATTAATGTGGCTACGTTCCCGAAGTGCGTGACGCTCCATGCGTACGTGTTCCAGTCTGGATGGCACAGACTGCACAGTGAAGTGAAGTGATCCGGCCCTACAGTCCCTTGAACGTGTCCCTCACTACCGGACGTCTAGAATACAGCTGAAACAGTTTTTGGGAAGCTGCACCTACTGAGGCAGTTGTAGCCGCCGCAGATTATTATGTTACAGACATCACTGAATTCCGTTGTGTATAAATTTCTAGACTTATTTTTTTCTGGAGTGGCCGGTCGATTATGTACTGACGTAACAGTAAAAGCCCGTAAGTGTCAGTTTGACAGTTTAAGGCTCCCGACATAGTATCGGGATGTACTGCTTAGCAAAACAGGGTCGAAATGACGTCTTTGTGGAATGACGTAGTTAAATGCACCACTCTATCAGTTTTTAGAGTGGTTTGCAGCTCTCCATCTGAATCTGTTACAAGCATAACTTTATTAGTGGATTGTTTTATAGATTCTTCAAAAAAATTCAAATGGCTCTGAGCACTATGGGACTTAACATCTATGGTCATAAGTCCCCTAGAACTTAGAACTACTTAAACCTATGAAACTTCCTGGCAGATTAAAACTGTGTGCAGAACCGAGACTCAAACTCGGGACCTTTGCCTTTCGCGGGCAAGTGCTCTACCAACTGAGCTACCGAAGCACGACTCACGCCCGGTACTCACAGCTTTACTTCTGCCAGTACCTCGTCTCCTACCTTCCATATCAGCGCACACTCCGCTGCAGAGTGAAAATCTCATTCTGGAAACATCCCCCAGGCTGTGGCTAAGCCATGTCTCCGCAATATCCTTTCTTTCAGGAGTGCTAGTTCTGCAAGGTTCGCAGGAGAGCTTCTGTAAAGTTTGGAAGGTAGGAGACGAGGTACTGGCAGAAGTAAAGCTGTGAGTACCGGGCGTGAGTCGTGCTTCGGTAGCTCAGTTGGTAGAGCACTTGCCCGCGAAAGGCAAAGGTCCCGAGTTCGAGTCTCGGTCGGGCACACAGTTTTAATCTGCCAGGAAGTTTCATATCAGCGCACACTCCGCTGCGGAGTGAAAATCTCATTCTGGAAACATGAATATTTGTTTGACCTTATTTATTTACTTTATTTTCTCTAATTTTAATGTTAGCATTTTCTGTTTCCTGTTAGTAGGGCCTATGGAAGTATTTGTCATTTTCTGTTAAATTTCAATTTGTATTCATCTCATAGCATTGCAGGGGAACCTTTGTAGATTGAGCTTCTTTTGTCTGTAGATATCACAGCTATGCCATCTAAAGACGTAAACGTTTTATTCTTTGTCCATTTAACACTTGCACCGTTTTCTTTGCATGTGCTGTGAAAATGTTCTGCAGAGGTGGGGACAGATTTATTTAGCGCCTATAAGAATTCTGCCGCGCGGGATTAGCCGAGCGGTCTAAGGCGCTGCAGTCATGGACTGTGCGGCTGATCCCGGCGGAGGTTAGTCCTCCCTCGGGCATGTGTGTGTGTGTGTGTGTGTGTGTTTCTCCTTAGGATAATTTAGGTTAAGTAGAGTGTAAGCTTAGCGACTGATGACCTTAGGAGTTAAGTCCCATAAGATTTCAGACACATTTGAACATTTATAAGAATTCTAGCTTCATTTTCTCCATTATTTACCTTTAATATCGCTATTTTATCTTTGAAGATTAATCATTAAGGGATTATCAGTTACTCACAACGAAACTGCAATGTAATATAGAAGGCCTACCTTTGAATCACACACCTATCGAAGCAGAATGTACTACCTTTTTAAACAATATAGCACAATTTGGGCTTCAGGGTGGGGTTTAATTTTTTACTGCTGTTCAGTGATCACTCCCTCCTGTTTCCACTCTCGATTTTCCTTTTTCCCTCATTAAGCTCAAAATTTGGACAACACTGAGTGGCTGTTTCCACTGCTAAAGACCGTGTCACTCTCTCCTGTTGGAAGCAGCGGTATTTTCACTCTCCTGCTCGACGGAAACTGCTCTTTTAAAATATGCTTGACGCCTGCGACACGGGAGATTTACTCAGCTGCGATAACCCGTCGGGTCCTGATTTGTTTGCAGAGTCGGGCTTATCGTTGGGTCCTCACGTCCTGCCCCGTTGGAGCTCGTCGCCCGCGCTCATAAAACACGGTCCACAAATTGCGCGGCCCGCGCACGTTGGGCTGTTGTCAGGGCGGCCTGTTGTCAGGGCCCTTGCGCAAACTCATTGTCGCGTCACGCGCTGTGTCGGCCTGCCGCGGAAACGGGAAGCGGCGTGAATTGGCGAACAGGCCTGGCCGAGCGCCGTCCTAGTGAAACCAGCTGTTGTTCGAGCAAGCAACACCTCTGTGTTACGAGCCTGTAGCTGTTTGTTCTCACCTCCCAGTGCTCCAAGTGGTACTCAGACACAAAAGAAACGAAAATACCCTTTTTCGTATATTTTACTGGCTTTGCTTTCTTACAGCATCCGAAACTTTGGATTGTTTAGTCACATATCACATATTCAAGTCACGTTCATCATTCCATTAGCAATACCAGGCGTCGAGTTTGCCTCGATTTACTTGAACAACACTGGCTATTGCCATTCTTCTGTTTTCCGTCCGTCCTTAGTTGCTTCAGTTCTTGGAGGTACGTTCCGTCTTTGCAACTAATTGAAGGCATACGCGTTTCGTTTCTTCTATTCGTGAACTATCTTCAGTGGCCTGTAACACATGTTTCCTTTTACACATACAATAAACGTATTATGTGGTAAATACAATATGCTGCTATGTTACATTTTGTCGTGTTTTTCTCTTGTTTTTTTTTTTTTTTTTACGTTAGAATCAACTTTTGTAGCACTAATTTGGTAATGTGATATAGCGTTCGATGTTGCTTAAAATTTCCGGCGCTGTTAAGTCATGTGTGTCGCCCTGGAGATCTATTCGTTAGTTTCCACACACCAGCTGGCCGATTTCTGGCGTGGCGTTCTTTCACCCACATTTGTCACATCGCATGTATCACCAAAACAATAACAAACCGAAATGTAACCGGGATAAATAATTAATGAATCTCTCTCTCTCTCTCTCTCTCTCTCTCTCTCTCTCTCTCTCTCTCTCTCTCTCCCCCCCCCCCCCCCCCCCCCCCCCCCCCCCACACCCTACACACGCATATATAAAAATCCCACTCTCTAGAAAGAATGACACACACACACACACACACACACACACACACACACACACACACAGAACAAATGAAAAATATCAAATCACACACACAACACAAACAAAAGACGACAGATAACCACATCAGTCGGCAACACTACACACCGAAAATACACATACGTTGATCACAAAATGGAAATTGCAAGTGATACGTGCGATGTGACAAACGTGGGTGAAATAACTCCCGAAATCGGCCAGCTGGAGCAGGACCACACGCATGAGTTAACAGCGCTGGAAATCGTAAGTAACACCGAACAATAATTTCACATTACGAAATTTTTGCTACAAAGTTGATTCTAACCTAAAAAAACAAGAGCAATACACGACAAATGTGACAACATATTGTATCTACCACATAATAGTTTATAAAAATGGCTCTGAGCACTATGGGACTCAACATCTTAGGTCATAAGTCCCCTCGGGCATGGGTGTGTGTGATGTCCTTAGGTTAGTTAGGTTTAAGTAGTTCTACCTAACTAACCTAAGGACATCACACACACCCATGCCCGAGGCAGAATTCGAACCTGCGACCGTAGCAGTCCCGCGGTTCCAGACCGCAGCGCCAGAACCGCTAGACCACCGCGGCCGGCAATACGTTTATAGTATGTATAAAAAGAAACGTGTATTACAGGCCACTGAAGATGTTTCACAAATAAAAGAAGCGAAACGCGTATGGCAATAAACAAACTGCTTACAATTAGTTGCATAGACTGAACATACCTCCACGAGCCGGCCGAAGTAGCCGTGCGGTTAAAGGCGCTGCAGTCTGGAACCGCAAGACCGCTACGGTCGCAGGTTCGAATCCCGCCTCGGACATGGATGTTTGTGATGTCCTTAGGTTAGTTAGGTTTAACTAGTTCTAAGTTCTAGGGGACTAATGACCTCAGCAGTTGAGTCCCATAGTGCTCAGAGCCATTTGAACCATTTTTAATCTCTTATGTATCTGCTGTGAAAGAGCTTGGCACTGCCAGAATTCTGCTTGCACCGTCGCAACATAATTCTACAATAATTTGAAAATCTCGCTGTCCTCTGTTGCCAGTATAGTTTTCACGCTGACTGGTCCGCTATATTCCACGCCCCTCAATTGCAAGAGCAAGGCCTCCGCCGTTTGTTTTCGTCGTTGACACCCGAGTATCACATGGTTGATATTTTCTTCCTCTCTACATTCACGATAGGGAAATCCGTTTTTCCGAGTCGGTACACATGTTTTACGCAGCGTCCGTGATTGAATTTCAAGCGTGTCACGTTAAACTGGCGTCGGGTGGTTTGCTTAGAATCCCCCCGTGTTGCTGGGAGGCAGGGGTGCAACTTACTGTAGGACCGCCCCCTAGAGGCGCTAGAGTTTCTCAGTTCATTGCCACACTGGTTCCCTAGAGATACGTTCAAAGTCGCCTGTACCGTGTCATACTCATCGCTGCCAGTAATGATCACGTCCTTTGCTAGCTGCTTCGTCAATGCCACTGACTTTGTGTGCTATTGTAGAATGTCCCACTGCTTTATTATTGTACGAGGTGCATTCAAGTTCTAAGGCCTCCGATTTCTTTTCCAATTAACTACTCACCCGAAATCGATGAAACTGGCGTTACTTCTCGACGTAATCGCCCTGCAGACGTACACATTTTTCACAACGCTGACGCCATGATTCCATGGCAGCGGCGAAGGCTTCTTTAGGAGTCTGTTTTGACCACTGGAAAATCGCTGAGGCAATAGCAGCACGGCTGGTGAATATGCGGCCACGGAGAGTGTCTTTCATTGTTGGTAAAAGCCAAAAGTCACTAGGAGCCAGGTCAGGTGAGTAGGGAGCATGAGGAATCACTTCAAAGTTGTTATCACGAAGAAATTGTTGCGTAACGTTAGCTTAATGTGCGGGTGCGTTGTCTTGGTGAAACAGCACATGCGCAGCCCTTCCCGGACGTTTTTGCTGCAGTGCAGGAAGGAATTTGTTCTTCAAAACATTTTCGTAGGATGCACCTGTTACCGTAGTGCCCTTTGGTACGGAATGGGTAAGGATTACGCCCTCGCTGTCCCAGAACATGGACACCATCGTTTTTTCAGCACTGGCGGTTACCCGAAATTTTTTTGGTGGCGGTGAATCTGTGTGGTTCCATTGAGCTGGCTGGCGCTTTGTTTCTGGATTGAAAAATGGCATCCACGTCTCATCCATTGTCACAACCGACGAAAAGAAAGTCCCATTCGTGCTGTCGTTGCGCGTCAACATTGCTCGGCAACATGCCACACGGGCAGCGGTGTGGTCGTCCGTCAGCATTCGTGGCACCCACCTGGATGACACTTTTCGCATTTTCAGGTCGTCATGCAGGATTGTGTGCACAGAACCCACAGAAATGCCAACTCAGGAGGCGATCTGTTCAACAGTCATTCGGCGATCCCCCAAAACAATTCTCTCCACTTTCTCGATCGTGTCGTCAGACCGGCTTGTGCGAGCCCGAGGTTGTTTCGGTTTGTTGTCACACGATGTTCTGCCTTCATTAAACTGTCGCACCCACGAACGCACTTTCGACACATCTATAACTCCATCACCACATGTCTCCTTCAACTGTCGATGAATTTCAATTGGTTTCACACCACGCAAATTCAGAAAACGAATGATTGCACGCAGTTCAAGTAAGGAAAACGTCGCCATTTTAAGTATTTAAAACAGTTCTCATTCTCGCCACTGGCGGTAAAATTCCATCTTCCGTACGGTGCTGCCATCTCTGGGACGTATTGACAATGAACGCGGCCTCATTTTAAAACAATGCGCATGTTTCTATCTCTTTCCAGTCGTGAGAAAAAAAAATCGGAGGCCTTAGAACTTGAATGCACCTCGTATATCGAAGACTTGCGGGTTATTTCGGCGTTCCGTAAGGTCTGCTGTACCAGTGCTTGATATAACTTCATTACAGAGTATCGATTATGGGTGGACCTAGCAATAGCAACATCTACAACTAAAATCCTCAAGCCATCTAGAGACTTGTGGCGGAGGGTATTTTGTGCAAGACTCACTTCTCGGCTTTCCTATTAGATTTTTGAATATTTTGCGGGAAGAGCGATTGCCGGTAAGCCTCCCAGTAGCCTCCAGTCTCTCCAGTTTTATCTTCCTGGTCTTTCCGCGAGATACGTACGAGGAAGCAATAAATATGTTGACTCTTCTACGAACGTACCCTCACCAGAGTTTAACAATAAACCACACCATGTTGTAGAACGCCTCTTTTGCAGCTTGTGCGATTGGGGTTGATAGAGCATCTCAGATACGCTATAGCACTTACTAAATGAACCTGTAACGAAATGTGCTGCTGTTCTTTGGAGCTTCTCTATTTTGTCTATCAATCTTATATGGTAACAATCCCAGACTGAAGAGTAGCATTAGAGTATTAGTCGAACCTGTACTTCGTAAGCTACTTTCTTCGTAGATGGACTGCATTTGCTGAGGATTCATCCAGTGAATCTGTCTGCCATCTGTGATTAATTTTGTGTGCTCGTTCCACTTCGAATCGCTCCGTACACATACTCCTAGATATTTTGTGGAATTAAATAGTTCTGCGATCGTCTAGTCGTACAATAAAACGTCTCTCTCTGTTTTTTGATCATATGTTACATTTGTTTATATTGAGGATCAATTGCGACGCTCTGTACCAAGAGTGATTCGTGATTTTCTGTCAGAGGGGTCACAGTTCGTAGTAACTGACGGAAAGTTATCGCATAAAACAGAAGTGACTTCTGGCGTTCCCCAAGGTAGTGTTATAGGCGCTTTGCTGTTCCTTATCTATATAAACGATTTGGGACACCTTGTGAGCAGCCGTCTTCGATTGTTTGCAGATGACGCTGTCGTTTATCACCAGAGGATCAAAACAAATTGTAAAACGATTTAGAAAACATATCTGTATGATGTGAAAATTGGCAATTGACCCTAAATAACGAAAAATGTGAGGTCATCCACATGAGTGCTAAAAGAATTCGTTAAACTTCGGTTACACGATAAATCAGCCTAATCTAAAAGCCGTAAATTCAACTAAATACCTAGGTATTACAATTACGAACAATTTAAACTGGAAGGAACACACACAACTTGTTGTGGGTAGAGCGAACCAAGGACTGCGTTTTATTGGCATGACACTTTCAAAATGTAACAGATCTACTAAGGAGACTGCCTAACTACGATTGTCTGTCCTCTTTCAGAATACTGCTGAGCGGTGTGGGATCCTTACTAGATAGGACTGACGGGGTACATCGAAAAAGTTCAAAGAAGGGCAGCACGTTTTGTACTACCGCGAAATATGGGGAAGAGTGTCACTGAAATGATACAGGATTTGGGCTGGACAAAGGCGTTTTTCGTTGCGACGGAATCTTCTCACGAAATTCCAATCACAAATTTTCTCCTCCGAATGCGAAAATATTTTGTTGACAACGACCTACATAGGGAGGAACGATCACCATTATAAAGTAAGGGACATCAGAGCTCGCACGGAAAGATACAGATGTTCGTTCTTTCCGCGCGCTATACGAGATTTGAATAATAGAGAATTCTGAAGGTGTTTCGATGAACCCTCTGCCAGGCACTTAAACGTATTGTGTAACGTTGTTTGCAGGGACGTGTTGCAGTTGATTTATGGCTCTCCATACGCACTGAGACAGTTACAATCTTTCCCGTGTAAACATATCGCGAAATTATTTCCTCCCTATTCTGGAACATTTTGTAATTCGCTATTCGGTCGCGTAAAAATGTTGTCTATGAAGTAGACAAGTGAGTTGCAAGAGACATGAGTTTGTTAGCTTTTCCCATCGTCTCAAAATTTGGTAGATTTTCTTTTTCGATGTCGCGCGGTTTGCTGCTTGGCAAGGGGCTCTCACCGCAGGATTTCCAACATTTAACTTTCGTGCTGCCGCATACACATGGATAGTGAGTTTCGGCATTAACATATTTTTGCAGGTTACTTTTTAACCGGGGGTAACATCGCTTTTAGCAGCTAGTAGTTTGTAAAAGAAACGAACGTGTGATAGGTTAATGCTCCACTGAAACGACACGGGAAGTTGATGGCGTGCCGCTAGAAGGACCAGGTTCGGCCACTTAGCCCAGTTTTTTAGTAGTAGTAGTAGTAGTAGTAGTAGTAGTAGTAGTAGTAATAAAAATTTCTTTCTAGAACGAGCAGAAACAAGCAAAATACACAAAGCAATCACTCATATAAATACATCGGCTATACCACTGCAATTTCGTAACCACTGCTACAACGCTTTAGATCACATAACATCAACAGATACGAAGAAAGTAAATTGGAAAAAGAAAACACTACATGGCAAGCACCCGTATCGTCTAACACAGCCACACATCGATCAAGACGCATCCAACACATGGCTAAGAAAAGGCAAGATATGCAGTGAGACGGAAGGATTCATGATTGAAATACAGGATCAAACAATAAACACCAGATATTACAAAAAGCATATTATTAAAGATCCCAATACCACAACAGATATATGCAGACTTTGCAAACAACAAATAGAAACAGTAGATCACATCACAAGCGGGTGTACAATACTAGCAAATACAGAATACCCCAGAAGACATGACAATGTAGGAAAAATAATACATCAACAGTTTGCCTTACAACACAAACTTACAAAACAACACGTTCCCACATACAAGTATGCACCACAAAATGTACTGGAGAATGATGAATACAAATTATACTGGAACAGAACCATTATAACAGATAAAACAACACCACATAACAAACCTGACGTCATACTCACCAATAAAAAGAGGAAATTAACACAACTAATCGAAATATCCATACCCAATACAACAAATATACAAAAGAAAACTGGAGAAAAAATTGAAAAATACATCCAACTGGCTGAGGAAGTCAAGGACATGTGGCATCAGGATAAAGTTGACATCATACCAATTATACTATCAACTACAGGAGTCATGCCACACAATATCCACCAGTACATCAGCGCAATACAGCTACATCCAAACTTATATATACAACTACAGAAATCCGTAATTATTGATACATGTTCAATTACCCGAAAGTTCCTAAATGCAATATAACATACACCGTACAGTTAAAAGGAAGTCACGCTTGATCAAGGTCCACGTCACTTTCCGTTTTTGACCAGACATAACGTCTGAGAAAAAGAAAGAATAATAATAATAATAATAATAATAATAATAATAACAACTACTACGCACCATGCTGCACACGACTTACCACTATTTTCAGTATGACTTCGCTATTGCTACGGCGGATGGTATTGTTACTTATCTGAGGTTGGCGACGAGCGTTAACATTCCGTAGCAGCCCGAAGTCGCCGAATTTCACCGATCAGAAGAGGGCAGCCTTAAATTGTGCAGTTCGTAAGCGGGCACATTGTGGTTGCTCGTCCAAGTGCAACGGCTGTTTCTGATTTGTCAACGGGCACAGTGTCGAAGGCTACAACGACGCACGCAACGTCAAAGCAGCTTCTGCCAGGACACGCACTTGTCGGACATCGCTAATCACTGGGAGAGATTGGGGAAGGTTGGACGGGATTGGAGATAATTTCAGATGTACTGCCTGATTCTCACTGATCCGTGATTGTATGTGTTTCCACACAGGCAGTAACAGTCTTCAATCAGCTGTAAACGACTGCGTGCTGTGAGCCATGCTGTGTACTGAATTCTAAGCAGCTCACTCCCAACACGAGCGGCTGAGGTCATGCCACTCGACTTTCTGTAGCAGCCCACAGCACCAGTTGTTTGCCGGGACACAGTTAAAAGCTGGAAAACGTGGCGGCGATAGCAGATGCGCTGTCCTCTTGCTTCGTGGCTAAAGTCGTCCACCTGGATCCTGGCCAGAAATACCACGATAAAAATACAGTTCTATCGAAAATCTGGATTGTAACTCTCCTGGTTAACACGAGAAAGAAACCGAATCTACCACTTGCGGGCTGCTACTCACCTGCAGTTAAAAATGGAGCAGTGCAACTTTTTTTTCATAATTCACTTGTTATCCACCAGATAACACGTGGCAAGGACTTTCCTAACGCATGCAGTACAATGCAGGTTCCGTAAGTCAATACAGTGATTCGTGCCGATATTTGCCATACCCTGTTATATTCAATCCCCGAATGCAGGGAGGAACTAATTGCTGTCATCATTCCTCCGTCCGCGCCAGAATGTCTTATTTTGTCGTCAAGATGCATACACAGTGGATATTAAAGTCGCGCACTGCACCTTCCCACAACTCTTTCAACAAATTTGTCATCCATTGATTATGTTCGCTCTATTACATATTGCCTCATATTACTACCCGAAATAATGAAACTACAGTACAGACACAGAACATGACTAACGATACTGTCATCTGATAATGTAGTTTCCTTTTTCGTGCTCGACCGAGCGAGGTGGCGCAGTGGTTAGCACACTGGACTCGCATTCGGGAGGACGACGGTTCAATCCCGTCTCCGGCCATCCTGATTTAGGTTTTCCGTGATTTCCCTAAATCACCTCAGGCGAATGCCGGGATGGTTCCTTCGAAAGGGCACGGCCGATTTCCTTCCCGATCCTTCCCTCGTCCGAGCTTGCGCTCCGTCTCTAATGACCTCGTTGTCGACGGGACGTTAAACACTAACATCATCCTCCTTTTTCGTGCTCGAGCACATAAATTCCATTTATAAACTTAACTGTAATCTGTCAATATTTGTTTAGGGGTAGATGCGACAGCATTTCCTACAATCTGAGAGCGACGTGTGTACTACGGTATCTTCGGCTGTTAAAACTTCGTTATCTTGGAATGTCAACTCACTTCCACATGTCAGCATTCGTTGACAAATAAAACTGCCAAAGGAGACACGCCAAGCGCTTTGTGGATTGTATTAGGACTGTTTACCGTTAGTGAAGGGTTTCTTGAAAATCCCACCGCCCTCAGCGATGCGGGCTTTTCTAATACTGGTAGAGATGTTGTTTGCACGACGCAGTGTTCAGCCTTGGGTAGCCGCGACGCCAGGGACTCCAGCAAACACGTCACGTGGGCACAAAGCACACACGACAAGTACTGTGTTAACAAGCGACAGCCTTAGTTCTCCGAGTATATAAGAGTATCTAGGGAATGTTAGAAGGATGAACAGTGGCTGATTTTTGGCTCTTAGTTGGTTAGGCAATGGTTGGAAATGACGATTATTTTCCTCATGGCAGCGAAAACAGCAACCGTTACGAAATTGTTTCGAATGAAAAACAGCCCACAGTTGCACTACATTATGTTTATTTTAAACCTTGACCATGGTTTCTGCTATAATAATATAGCCTTCTTCAGAAGTCACACTAATAGATGAAAAAGTCTTATCCCAGCGGCTGCGTCAAGGCCAATAAAATAACCACAACAGACATAAGCCTGTTTCGAAAACAAGTAAAATTACATATGGCACCGTATGTCCTCCGCCACTACCTCCGTTATACTGGGCGCACGGTTGTCAAATGTGACTTCTGAAGAATGCTACTCTGCTGGCCATTAAAATTGATACATCAAGAAGAAATGCAGATGATAAACGGTATTCATTGGACAAATATATTATATTAGAACTGACATGTGATTACATTTTCACGCAATTTAGGTGCATACATCCTGAGAAACCAGTACCCAGAACAACCACCTCTGGCCGTAATAGCGGCATTGATACGCCTGGGTATTGAGTCAAACAGAGCTTGGATGGCGTGTACAGGTACAGCTGCCCATGCAGCTTCAACACGATACCACAGTTCATCAAGAGTAGTGACTGGCGTATTGTGACGACCCAGTTGCTCGGCCACCATTGACCAGACGTTTTCAATTGGTGAGAGATCTGGAGAATGGCAGCAGTCGAACATTTTCTGTATCCAGAAAGGCCCGTACAGGACCTGCAACATGCGGTCGTGCATTATCCTGCTGAAATGTAGGGTTTCGCAGGGATCGAATGAAGGGTAGAGCCACCGGTCGTAACACGTCTGAAATGTAACGTCCACTGTTCAGAGTGCCGTCAATGCGAACAAGAGGTGACCGAGACGTGTAGCCAATGGCACCGCATACCATCACGCCGGGTGATACGCCAATATGGCAATGACGAATACACGCTTCCAATGTGCGTTCACCCCGATGTCGCCAAACACGGATGCGACCATGATGATGCTGTAAACAGAACCTGGATTCATCCGAAAAAATTACATTTTGCCATTCGTGCACCCAGGTTCGTCGTTGAGTACACCATCACAGGCGCTCTTGTCTGTGGTACAGCGTCAAGGGTAACTGCAGCCATGGTCTCAGAGCTGATAGTTTCTGCTACTGCAAACGTCGTCGAACCGTTCGTCCAGATGGTGGTTGTCTTGCAAACGTCCCCATGTATTGACTCAGGGATCGAGACGTGGCTACACGATCCGTTACAGCCATGCGGATAAGATGCCTGTCATCTCGACTGCTAGTGATACGAGGCCGTTGGGATCCAGCACGGCGTTCCGCATTGCCCTCCTGAACCCACCCGTATTCTGCTAACAGTCATTGGTTCTCGACCAACGCGAGCAGCAATGTCGCGATACGATAAACCGCAATCGGGATAGGCTACAATCCGACCTTTATCAAAGTCGGAAACGTGATGGTACACTTTTCTCCTCCTTAGACGAGGCATCACAACAACGTTTCACCAGGCAACGCCGGTCAACTGCTGTTTGTGTATGAGAAATCGGTTGGAAACTTTCCTCATGTCAGCATGTTGTAGGTGTCGCCACCGGCGCCAACCTTGTGTGAATGCTCTGAAAAGCTAATCATTTGCATATGACAGCATCTTCTTCCTGTCTGTTAAATTTCGCATCTGTATCACGTCATCTTCGTGGTGTAGCAATTTTAATGGCCAGTAGTGTGTATTATTATAGCAGAAACCATGGTCAAGGTTTAAAATAAACGTAATTTAGTGCAACTGTGGGCTGTGTTTCATTCGAGAAGATAATAGTTACTCGTACATGTGACTCGACGGCCTGGTACAGGTCGTTCAGCTGGATGTCATTTCGTCTATCGCCGGCCGAAGTGGCCGTGCGGTTTAAGGCGCTGCAGTCTGGAACCGTAAGACCGCTACGGTCGCAGGTTCGAATCCTGCCTCGGGCATGGATGTTTGTGATGTCCTTAGGTTAGTTAGGTTTAACTGGTTCTAAGTTCTAGGGGACTAATGACCTCAGCAGTTGAGTCCCATAGTGCTCAGAGCCATTTGAACCATTTTGTCTATCGGACGTGCAATCCCAACCAGTTGTCATTCCTGGCGAATCTTTACAATGAGGTGTCAGGGCTATGACAAAGACAGACTGAAAAATTTGTGTGGTGCGAGTGGCATGTGATACCACGTTCTTTCCGTTTTCAAGGGCGCGCTTTACCATTTTTTTTCGTCTTTTCTTTCTACACTTTGAGCAACAAAAAACGACGCATTACTAAGGAATTATCCAAATGGGACGGAAATGGGTGATGTGATGTACACATAAAGACAAACATAAGATTACAATTTCAGAATACATGGATGATTTATTGAAGAGAAAGAGCTTCACAAATTGAGCATGTCAGTAACACCTTGGTCTCCCTCTGGCTCTTACGCAGGCAGATATACTGCATCGATTGACAGCGATTTTGGATGTTCTCCTGAGGGATATCGTGCCAAATTTTGCCCAATAGGCGCGTTACGTCATCAAAATCCCGAACTGGCTGGAGGACACTGCCCTTCATGCTCCAAACGTTCTCAGTTGGGGAGAGTCCGGGCATCTTGCCGGGCAAGGTGGGGCTTGGCAAGCACGAAGATAACCGCTAGAAACTATTGTGTGTGGGTGAGCATCATCTTGCTGAAATGTAGAAGCTGAGGATTGCTTCGCATGAAGGGCAATAAAATGGGGCGTAGAACATTGTCCACATGCTGCTGTGCTGTAAGGGTGCCGCGAGCCAAAAGAGTACTCCTGCGAAGGAGATGGCACCCCAGACCACCGCTCCTGGTTGCCGGGCCGTTTGGCGGTCAACAGTCAGGTTGGTACCCCATCGCTGTCTGGGGTTGTAACATCCCCCTCACTTATCGACCTTAATGACAGGGAAAAATTAAACCGCGTGTACCTAATGGAAATTTGGGAAAAGCAATCGTCACCGGAGTCAATCTGTCGGTAAAGAGGGAGGAAAGGGTTACATCTAAATGAAAGGATAAATGCAAATGAAACTGGTGGAAATTAATTTTGAAATAGGGATAAAGTTAATAAAGAAAGTAAATGTGCGGCCGTTACGTTAACAATGAACTAGCGGTAATTAGATATTTGAGATTTGGGGAAAATTACGGTCGCCAGTCCTAAGGACAATTACTATAGTAACTGAAAAAAGAAAGGTTATTACACATATAAATAGCACTAGAAGCGTGGCAACTGAAGGTTGACACGTGTAGTGTTGAAAGTTTGTCAGAAGTAATAAATTTCGCTACACTCTGACTTAATTTAGCAAAAGATTTGATAAAACCGGAAAATCGAAAGTTAATTTTGTGACTGAAGTTAATAGTGAGCTTTCTTTCTGAAGCACATCGAAATTCAGTAAAACACGGTTAGTCTTGGGCTACCTCAACAATCATTTCAAAAGCTACTTGAATCTACGCTATTTAGAAATAAGAGATTTAACTTTTAACTTGAATTAAATGATTCTGAACAATTAACAATAGTAAAATTTAGTACGTACCAAGCTGAGCTGCAGTCACAGGTAAGCTAAAATACGGTAACAAAACTCGCACTCTTAATTTGTGCTTGGGTAATCTAAATATTGTAGCCAGCTATGAATACCTTAACTGAACTTTGAAATGAAAGCAGTGAAATGGAATGATATTACTTTAATGCTGGCGTTTGAATTTAAACGACACTCGGGTTAATTCCCGAAAAGGAAGGGACCCTGCTTGGTAATGCAATTAGGACAATGAGCAACAAAGGTTCATGCTACGTTGCTGTAATTTAGTGAGAAAAATTTAACAGTTTGAAAAGCTGAGGTCTGCCATACAGTTCTAATACTTTACGTGCTTCCAGTTTTCCTTGTTGGTTGGTTGAAGGTTTGAAGCCGTCGATCGAGGAGGTGGCGACAGTCACTCATTGTCGGCCGTCGCTGTTGCAGAAGCTGGATGTTGGCGCGTCTCCTTCTCGACACGGTCACCAGGCGAAACGGGCTCTTGATGTGCGCCAGCTGATGCTTCCCGTCCGCGACACCGTGTCAGAAACTATCATAGCAAGTCGAGCGCAATTACATGCTGCCAAACCCTGAAAGCGCGGCAACTCGCGGGAGCGTCACACAACACACCTGCTCCACTGCACCACCCCAGCCAGACTCCCTCTGCTCTGCCCGCGCTCCACGCGGCAGAGTTAACACTACCAAAGATCCTAAACACTTTGGTTCTCCACACGATCTATCGATGTAATGGTTCGATAGCATAGTTTCCCTAGGCCAGACCCAGCGTATAAATACAAATAATCTTTACACAACAAACCAATTATACATCGACATAAATGCATATATATACAAATAGCAAAACAATTACAATATACAAAGGCACAGAAATGTCATATATTCAGGTAACAAAATAAGGAAAAAAATTATAATACAGTAGATGGAAATACGAGGATATGCATTTCCGGCGTTACAGGGTGTCTCCAGACAAGTCCTTGTTGGTCATCGTTGTTCAGCTCGAATCGGGACTCATCGCTGAAGACAGTGAGACTGCATTCAGAAGACGTGTCGGGAGTCGCCCGGACGCTGGTGAGACACCAACGTGATGGTCGCCCGCTGTACGACCTGACAGCCAGGAGTGCTCGTCTGGGCTGCCATTTCATTTCGTAGAAGGACCTTTGGTTGTCATTCGCGCACACTTACAGCACAGCGGGATGTCGGCGATATTCTTTGCCCCGTGTTGTTGCCATGAAGGACGAGAGTTTCTACCGCTTTTCTTCGTGCTTGCCGAACCATACATTAGCCGGCGAGGTCACCCGATCTCTCACCAAATGAGAACGCATTATGGGTAGGACCCTCCAACCAGCTCGGGATTTTGGCGATCTGACTCGCCAATTGGACAGAATTTGGGACGGTATGTCTCAGGAGGACATCCAACAACTGTCAATCAATGGCAAGCCCTACAAGTGCTTGCATAAGGGCCAGAGATGGACCAACGCGTTACTGATATGCTCAATTTGTTTACCTGTCGTCGCATTCGGATAATTCCTTTGTATTGCGTCTTTTTTTACTTAGAGTATATATTTTTTCATAGTTTCTCTTCTGCGGTTATGTGCAGATGTCACATGACATCTCTCAAATACCATCGATGAAAACTTTTTTTTTATATATTACTGAGGGTGGCCAGACCTCTGACCGACCACGCTGAGCTACGCGCCGGCTCCTCTAGACCACCAGGCCCGACTATGGTTGGACATTGCGGTTTGGGGCTGAGGCAGAGAGCACAATGTGGACAGCGCTTAGTGTGTTCTGTACTGCTCTGCACAGAACGCATCACACACGCGCCTTCTCACTTGCGCTCCACTTACAGCCCTCTACAATCTACCGGGTGATCAAAAGTCAGTATAAATATGAAAACTTCATAAACCACAGAATAATGTAGATAGAGAGGTAAAAAGTTACACACATGCTTGGAAAGACAGGGAGTTTTATTAGAACCAAAACAAAACAAAGTTCACAAAATGTCCGACAGATGCACGTCATTTGGTGATGATCGTGTGCTCAGCCGCCACTTTCGTCATGCTTGGCCTCCCAGGTCCCCAGACCTCAGTACGTGCGATTATGGCTTTGGGGTTACTGAAACACAACATCCGATGCCAATGCCTCACCATAACTCCGGACATGCTTTACAGTGCTGTTCACAACATTATTCCTCGACTACAGCTATTGTTGAGGAATGGTGGTGGACATATTGAGCATTTTCTGTAAAGAACATCATCTTTGCTTTGTCTTACTTTCTTATACTAATTATTGCTATTCTGATCACTTGAAGCGCCATCTGTCGGACATTTTTTGAACTTTTGTATTGTTTTGGTTCTAATAAAACCCCATGTCATTCCAAGCATGTGTATCAATTTGTACCTCTCTATCTACATTATTCAGTGATTTATTCAGTTTCCAAATTTATACTGACTTTTTGATCACCCGGTAGAAGGGGAAAAAAAACCGGCGCGGCAGTTGGATCTACAGGTTGTATCTCGTCACCGAAAGCCTCGTTATGTTGAACCTCGAATAAGGTTGTAGTCGTTTTTCTGGACCTAGATTTCATTTGGAACTCTAATACCGTGCTGTTGTGTAAGACTTCACCTATAAAGACTGTCAGAACTCTTTCTTTTGAGCTCGTGAAACGTCTACCTATCAAAAAAAAAAAAAAAACAAAAAAAAAAAAAAAAAAAAAAAAAAAAAAAAAAAAAAATGGCTCTGAGCACTATGGGACTTAACATATATGGTCATCAGTCCCCTAGAACTACTTAAACCTAACTAACCTAAGGACATCACACAACACCCAGTCATCACGATGCACAGAAAATCCCTGACCCCGCTGGGAATCGAACCCGGGAACCCGGGCGTGGGAAGCGAGAACGCTACGGCACGACCACGAGCTGTGGACTCTGCCTATCCTGCCGCCTGCAGAAGGCAGTTGCGTGGTAGGTGAAATTCAGTCGTGCAGTCGGCGGATGTTTGCCTCAGTTTCAATGTACACGCCGCTTGAATTGCTCGTCGCATAATGTAAATCGCGGCTGATTTTAGTAATGAGAAATGAATGAACAGTGTAGCACTGGTGCTTTCCGTTAGGAAATAACTTCATTGGTAGAATATTTACTCGTAGACGAAAGATTGTCAACTAGGGATGAAGAGAGTGAGGCTGCGCTGTTTTAAACAGACTGGCTGGCCTTCTATTCTGGGGGATGCAGGCTCTAATTCCCGTCCAGGCACACTCATTCGGGTTTACTGTGGTTTCCGTGAATTACTTTAGCCAGAAGGCAGGATAGTGTCTAATATCAGGCTGCGCTTCACTTCCTGTCCGATCCTTGTCCAACTAGACCTGCAAATATGTTAAGCGTGTGTACAAGAATTATGTTTCTGTCTTTGTTCGTCAACTTTAATACCATGATATGTCCAATATCCTTGGAAAACTTATCCATAGTACTACCACCAATAATAATAATAATAATAATAATAATAATAATAATAAGAAAACACTATATGGCAAGCACCCGTATCATCTAACACAGCCACACATCGATCAAGACGCATCCAACACATGGCTAAGAAAAGGCAATATATACAGTGAGACAGAAGGATTCATGATTGCAATACAGGATCAAACAATAAACACCAGATATTACAGCAAGCATATTATTAAAGATCCCAATACCACAACAGATAAATTCAGACTTTGCAAATAACAAATAGAAACAGTAGATCACATCACAAGCGGGTGGACAATACTAGCAAATACAGAATACCCCAGAAGACATGACAATGTAGCAAAAATAATACATCAACAGCTTGCCTTACAACATAAACTTATAAAACAACTTGTTCCCACATACAAGTATGCACCACAAAATGTACTGGAGAACGATGAATACAAATTATACTGGAACAGAACCATTATAACAGATAAAACAACAACACCACATAACAAACCTGACGTCATACTCACCAATAAAAAGAAGAAATTAACACAACTAATCGAAATATCCATACCCAATACAACAAATATACAAAAGAAAACAGGAGAAAAAATTGAAAAATACATCCAACTGGCTGAAGAAGTCAAGGACATGTGGCATCAGGATAAAGTTGACATTATACCAATTATACTATCAACTACAGGAGTCATACCACACAATATCCACAAGTACATCAATGCAATACAGCTACATCCAAACTTATATATACAACTACAGAAATCTGTAATTATTGACACTTGTTCAATTACCCGAAAGTTCCTAAATGCAATGTAACATATACCGTACAGTTAAAAGGAAGTCACGCTTGATCAAGGTCCGCGTCACCTTCCATTTTTAACCAGACATAACGTCTGAGACAAGAAAGAAACAATGATGATGATGATGATGATGATGATGATGATGATACGAACATCAATTGATGCCGAAAATGTAGAAAACGTTCCTGAGCCCACATATTATCGTCATTACGTAGCAGGTCAGAGCACAGCCGTATCAACACCACCATACTTTTTGGTTCCGGAAAATAGTACATTAAAGCAGAGGCTGTTTACATGTGACGGAAATGCCCTTATATGCTGCTTTGCGCCTCACAACCAATCCAAGGGACGTGTACGCAGCTGGTAAATTAGTCCAAGTGATACAGGTCGCTGTACCTCTCGTACAACGACAGCAAAAAGGAGGTAATCTGCTGTGCATTAGGACAGATGTAGGTCGAGGGAAACGAAATACCTAACACAGTGGCGAAAGCGTCGTGCCAGGAAAACACTTCTGTGCACTGCAGCAGCACACTCCAGGCTGTTGTCACAGGTAACGTGGGTTATAATGGCTCAGAGGAAGTAGCTGTGAATGACAAACAAGGAGCTGCGGACAGTGTAGCCGACATTCTGACAGCGGCAAACCGCCCCTCAGCTTGCCGCGAGTTCCTTCTCACACTCGTCTACATATACGAACAACAATGTCCTTTGACATACGCCCACTGCCTCCACGTACAGGCACTGCAAGGCAGTGCTTGCGGAGTACCTCTCTCAAACAGCCATATTTTGACTTCCTATCGTTTATATAAGTAAAAGGAAAGAACGTATAGAGTTTGTCAGTAAAAAGTAATAACAAAAGTAACATTTTATGTTATTATTGGTTAGATAGCTATGAATTAATAAATTAAAATGGATGTTAACGGATTTAATCTCTGCTAGTAAACATGACTTGCGCGAAAGCACTGAATAATTGGTAAGTACCGGTTGAGAACACTACATGAATGTTTCTTGCTAAAACGATAAAAATTTGGCACAAAAATTTTACTCACTTTTCTAATTAAGCTCAACTCTGCCTTCGAGAATCGTCAGTACATCAGACCGGCTATTATGACTGGGTGTTGTGTGATGTCCTTAGGTTAGTTAGGTTTAAGTAGTTCTAACAAGGGAACCTCCCCATCGCACCCCCCTCAGATTTACTTACAAGTTGGCACAGTGGATAGGCCTTGAAAAACTGAACACAGATCAATCGAGAAAACAGGAAGAAGTTGTGTGGAACTATGAAAAGAAATAAGCAAAATATACAAACTGAGTAGTCCATGCGCAAGATAGGCAACATCAAGGATAATATGATCCCAAGAGCGCCGTCGTCCCGTGGTTAGCGCGAGCAGCTGTGAAACGAGAGGTCCTTGGTTCAAGTCTTCCCTCGAGTGAAAAGTTTAATTTTTTATTTTCAGACAGTTATTATCTGTCCGTCCGTCCGATGCGAGGTAACTGCGCCGTAGTATTGGGCAAGGTAGAAGAATCTTTTTAACGATTCGCCAAGTGTACAAGTTAGGTGGGTCGAGAACATATTCCTGTCATGTGACGCACATGCCGTCACCAGTGTCGTATAGAATATATCAGACGTGTTGTCCTGTGGAGGAATCGGTTGACCTATGACCTTGCGATCAAATGTTTTCGGCTCCTATTGGAGAGGCACGTCCTTTCGTCTACTAATCGCACGGTTTTGCGGTGCGGTCGCAAAACACAGACACTAAACTTTTTACAGTGAACAGAGGCGTCAATGAACGAACGGACAGATCATAACTTTGCAAAAATAAAGAAAGTAAACTTTTTCATTCGAGGGAAGACTTGAAACAAGGACCTCTCGTTCCGCAGCTACTCACGCTAACCACCAGACCACGGCACTTCTGGGGTCACAGTGTCCTTAATGTTGCCTGTCTTACACATGGACTACTCAGTTTGTATATTTTGCTTATTTTTTCATAGTTCCACACAACTACTTCCTGTTTTCTCGATTGATCTGTGTTCAGTTCTTCAAGGCCTATCCACTGTGCCAACTTGTAAGTAAATCTGAGGGGGGTGCGATGGGGAGGTTCCCTTGTAAGTTCTAGGGGACTGATGACCTCAGATGTTAAGTCCCATAGCGCTCAGAGCCATTTGATTTGAGACCGGCGATTGCGTCGGTAAACGGCATTGTTTGCAGG
This sequence comes from Schistocerca serialis cubense, assembly GCF_023864345.2. NCBI lineage: Eukaryota > Metazoa > Arthropoda > Insecta > Orthoptera > Acrididae > Schistocerca > Schistocerca serialis. The sequence continues at coordinate 18,707,705 of NC_064641.1, forward strand.
CAAATGACCGATCTGAATATTACGCGGTTCTCGTTATACCATTGCCCGGAATTTGAGGGGAAAGGGTCGGTAAAAATGATCTCAGGGACGTATGAATTATAATCTGATGCATTAAATGCCGCGTAAACACAAACCGTGTCCGCCCCGATAGCTGAGTGGTCAGCGTGACGTATTACCGTCCTACGGGTCCGGCTTCGATTCCCGGCTGGGTTTCATCATCATTTCATCCCAGGTCGCCCAATGTGGCGTCGGATGTAGTAAGACCTGCACCAAGGCGGCCGGATCTGCCCCGTAAAGGGCCTCGCGGCCAATGACGCCAAACGCTCATTTCCATTTCCAACACTAACAGTGTTCGGCCGTGGCCACGAAACAATGCACCAGCAAATTCTCTTCGATATAGCCTGAAAATGGACTAAAAAATTGCATAATAAAATGCAAGGAAAGGAATCTTCAAATGAAACATGGCTGCTCAACATCAAATTAACATAATCATTCAATAAAAGCCTACAAGCGACACAGAGGTTATCTCGATATCTGAGAGATATAGATATATATATATATTAAAAAAAAAAGTTCCGCTTTCTTATATCGCTAGACGAACGAACGTATTTACTACTTTTTGTTTCTCAAAGCTGCCTTTAGACATTTTAACTCATAGATACTTTCTTTAGAAAATAATTCATGAATAATTAAAAATTACATCATCTCATTAGTACATCGGTTCTTTCAGTTAACATACAAATTTATTTATATATTTGAAATTATTTAGAACATTTTATTCATTTATAAAGAAACATTTCAAAAGGTTCAAGAGTAGGTTTAAAATTCAAGGTGAAAGGATATCCATGTTAAAGATTAGCTGATGACATTGCTGTCCTCAGTGAAAGTGGATTACAGGACCTGTTGAAAGGAGTGAACAGTTTATGACGTACAGAACACGACGTGGGAGTAAATCGAAGAAAGACGAAAGTAATGTGAAGTATCAGAAATGAGAACAGCGACAAACTTAAAATCAGATTTGGGTATCGCGAAGTTAAGGAATTCTTCTATAGGCAGCAGAGTAACACGTGACGGGCGGAGGGAGGAGGACATTAAAAGCGGCCTAGCACTGGCAAAAAGGCCAGTTCCTGCCCAAGAGAGGTTTCCTAGTATCAAACTTGGGTCTTAATTTGAGACGTACATTCTCAAACATTTCTGTTCAGAGCACAACATTGTATGGCAGGGAGACATGAACTGTGGAAAAACCGGAAAAGAGAATAGAAGCATTGTAGATGTTCGGTACAGAAGAGTGCTGAAATTGGGTGGATAGACAAGGAATGAGGAAGTTTTTCAAATGGTTCAAATGGCTCTGAGCACTATGGGACTCAACTGCTGAGGTCATTAGTCCCCTAGAACTTAGAACTAGTTAAACCTAACTAACCTAAGGACATCACAAACGTCCATGCCCGAGGCAGGATTCGAACCTGCGACCGTAGCGGTCTTGCGATTCCAGACTGCAGCGCCTTTAACCGCACGGCCACTTCGGCCGGCGAGGAAGTTTTTCGGAGAGACGACGAGGAAAGGAATATATGAAAAACGTTGACAAGGAGGAAGTATAGGATGATCGGACATCTGTCAAGACATCAGAGAATAATTTCCGTGGTACTAGAGGGAGGTGTAGAGGGTAAAAACTGTAGAAGACAGAGAATGGGATATTATGTTGTCGTTGTTGTTGTTGTTGTGGTCTTCAGTCCTGAGACTGCTACTCTATCCTGTGCAAGCTTCTTCGTCTCCCAGTACCTACTGCAACCTACATCCTTCTGAATCTGTTTAGTGTATTCATCTCTTGGTCCCCCTTTACGATTATTACCCTACACGCTGCCCTCCAGTACTAAATTGGTGATCCCTTGATGCCTCAGAACATGTCCTACCAACCGATCCCTTCTTTTAGTCAAGTTGTGCCACAAATTCCTCTTCTCCCCAATTTGATTCAATACCTCCTCATTAGTTTCTGATCTACCCATCTAATCTTCAGCATTCTACTGTAGCACTGCATTTCGAAATCTTCTATTCTCTTCTTGTCCAAACTATTTATCGTCCATGTTTCACTTCCATGCATGGCTACACTCCATACAAATACTTTCAGAAACGACTTCCTGACACTTAAATCTATACTCGATGTCAACAGATTTCTCTTGTTCAGAAACGCTTTCCTTGTCATTGCCAGTCTACATTTTATATCCTCTCTACTTCGACCATCATCAGTTATTTTGCTCCCCAAATAGCAAAACTCCTTTACTACTTTAAGTGTCTCATCTCCTAATCTAATTCCCTCAGCATTACCCGACTTAATTCGACTGGGATTTAATCGAATGGGATAGATCCAGCAAATAATTGAGAACGTAGTCTACAATTGGTACTCTGGGCTGAAAAGGTTGGCACAGGAGAGGAACTCATTTTGGGCTGCATCAAACCAGTAAGAACACTAATGAGTTGAACAAAATCGTTTGTATGCAGATAAGTAGGATGCCATTGGACTACAAAAAACCATACTCCCAATTTTAGGCAGTAAAGAGAGTACTGTAACTCTGATGTTAAAATATTATATAGCATCAGACCTTCTGCTCGATTGGCTGGAAATTTTTGTGTACTGCACGCTGGCTGTTTCAGCCTATTAATTGTGCGGACAGTCAACTACAAACACTCCCGACGGTTTTTTTTTTTTTTTGTGTGTGTGTGTGTGTGTGTGTGTGTGTGTGTGTGTGTGTGTGTGTGTGTGTGTGTCAGAACTTCTCTCTGTTTACAACTGCTTCAAACCATTGCGACTGATTTATTTTCATTTCCTATGCAACATTTTAATGGTCTGTTTCATTGGTATCAGATCTGCTTCACCCATTTTAATAATTCGCTAGCTTCCGTTCCATTATTTGAAGAAAAATAGGCCTGTGACCTCACCGTTTACCGCACAAAATGACGCCCAGCCATCAGTTCGTCAACGTGGACTGGGAGGTCCGCATTAGTAGATGTACGCCTTGACTTACGATGACGTACGCAGCTGGTCAGTTTCAGTCGATACTGGTACAGTTCGATACGGGGCCACAGCAGGCCACTGACCCCTTGGCACTGGGAAGTTGGGCGCCAGCCGGATCAAATGCGGGCTCGCCGCCAGCGCCTGCCTATTGGCCGCTGTGGATCTGGTTTCTGGGCGGTTTTCCAACAGCCTCCAGGGACATTTTAGAGGTTTTTTGTTTTCTCTTCACCATCACGATTTTTGAACACAAGTTATTCGGAAACCTCTCAGATAACCAAGCTGGTTTCACGTGTCAATTTTGTAACATTACAAGACAGGTGGGCATAGTTATTCATCGTCTTACCTGTAAAGCATATTTTTCATAATTAAAATATTTTTTTGGTATAGAAGTGTACATACTGAAACACACTTACGATGTACTGGGTGTCCCGTTATTTATTTATTTCTCGTTCAGCTACAGGCAAAGCGTGATACACTTACAAACATCAACATAAAAATTTAAATTAACATTAACAATGATTTACAATAAAATTTTCAGGGTTTCCAGCCACAAAAGTGCTTGGTCACTTATCACATGTATGTCCATCAGATTTCCTCCCTTAAGTCCGTGTACGTCGCACTCAACTATATGCTGCATGGTTTGACTCTCTCCGCACTCGCAATTGGGGTCCTGGGAGAAACCCCACTTTTTCAACAAATATCCGCACCGACCAACACCTGTCCGCAGACGATTTAGAGTTACCCACACTCTACGTTCGAGTTGGAAGCCTGGAACTCGTTGAGATGGGTCCTCAATAAGGAAACTGTTATTCACTTTGCTTTCCTGCCATTGCTGTTTCCACAGGTTATCGATATCAATCTGTTGTTTGAGTTCTTTCCAGAAGGGATTTCTTGACATCAATCTGTCAGGGGGAGGAGGTAGGTCCCTGAACTTTTCTTTGTACCTCTGGATTGCTCTTTCACGTCTAATCGAGGGTGGTTCGATATTGGCAAGGACGGGCAGCCAAGGTTTCGGGGTGTGTCTTACTGTTCCTGTTATGAGCCTCATTGTCTCGTTAAGTTGCACATCAATATATCTGACATGCCTACTGCGGGCCCAGACGGGTGCGCAATATTCCGCTACACTATACAGAAGTGCCAGTGCTGATGTGCGTAGAGTTTCAGTGGAACATCCCCAGGTTGTTCCTGCCAGTTTCATTATGATGTTGTTTCTTGTTTTCATTTTTTGGGCGACTTCGTACAGGTGGCTCTTATATGTGAGAGTGCGATCTAGCTTAACACCCAGATATTTTGGCGTTCTATCGTTTTTCAACAATTTACCTTTTATTTGCACTTTTATTTGCACTTTTATTTGCACTGTCCCGTTACTACATACTGAAGCGACGTAAGCAGGTTCTTGGGACAAAGAGATAATATGGGATCTAAAGTGAATTCAGAAGTTCTGAAGCCACAAGCAAGTACCCGTATCACGTGGGTGACAGTTCTGAATGCTTGTCGACTTTATTATTACGTTTGTGTCGCGATGACTGAACACTTCATTGAAGTATGAGGTCCGCTGAGTTCGGGTGCAGGCACGTGTGGAGAGTCACATACCCTCGGTCCGTGGCTTGCTGTGGGAATCATTAGGAATTTAGTTCACGGAACTTGCACGTATTATGAGTAGACAGGAACTTCAGCCATCACGTTGCCTTCCCGTGCCGGGCAAATACGGGTGATGATAATTTTTTTTTTAAAGCAAAATCTTTACTCGTAATCTTTTATTACACATAATAACCCACTACCTTACGCAATTAGTGGGTCCCGTAATTATTACGGCCCGCCCGGTTGGCCGTGCGGTGCAACGCACGGCTTTCCGGGCGGGCGGGAAGGAGCGCCTGGTCCCCGGCACGAATCCGCCCGGCGGATTTGTGTCGAGGCCCGGTGAACCGGCCAGTCTGTGGATGGTTCCTAGGCGGTTTTCCAACTGCCTCGGCGAATGCGGGCTGGTTCCCCTTATTCCGCCTCAGTTACACTATGTCGGCGATTGCTGCGCAAACAAGTTCTCCACTACGCGTACACCACCATTACTCTACCACGCAAACATAGCGGTTACACTAGTCTGGTGTGAGACATTCCCTGGGGGGGGGGGGGGGGGGGGGGGGGGTCCACCGGTAACCGAACCGCACAATAACCCTGGGTTCGGTGTGGGGCGGCGGAGGGGTGAAGTGGACTGCGGTAGTCGTCGTGGGGTTGTGGACCACTGCGGCTGCGGCGGGGACGGAGCCTCTCCGTCGTTTCTAGGTCCCCGGTTGACATACAATATAATACAATATAATTATTACAATGGGCAAGCTACTTTACTATTGATATTTGTCTACTTACTCTAGTAGTGTATTTAAAAACTGCCTCTACCCTACCTGCAGCATGACAGGTGTGCCAATCGCATATAAACCAAAGCCAAAGATGTCTTGACTATTTCGGTGCAGGTTCCTATTCTTTATTGTCTTATGTGTAAGTCCTACTTACTAGAAAAACCTAATCAACGTCAATTCCGCTGCGTTGTCTGATACTGTGGTGTACTCCACTCCCCCTAGTCCCGGACGTGGCGGATTTCAACTGTAACGACACTCGGACTTTCCACGCTCAGGCGGTATGGGAGTGGGGTACTGGGATACATTTTATTATTTGTCGATATTCACGATTGTCCCTCAGATATTCTAAGAGAACTTTCTGTGATACCTCGTTAGCCAGGTTCTTTAGTACTCGAAATGTATCCTCGTGCCGTAGCAGGGTAAAGGTGTGCTGGTTCGGTAGTTGCTGTCTCAGCGCAACTCCTACATCATTGTATAGGGGGCACTCGTAAACCACATAGTCTGGAGTACCCTCCGGTGCACCACAGTTGCACGAAGGCGTAGCCCTTGTCCACATCCGACACAGGTATGTCGAGTAGGGCCATGACCAATGAGAAAATGGATCAGTCCCCTTGTCGGCTTAAAGTATCCCAAAGCAAACCGTTCTTTGACGTGTGGTAGGAGTTTTTCGGCCGGTGTCATCGGCTTCCCATGCTCTTCACCCCTTCTCTTGATTGCACCATCGCCAGCCTGAATACCCAGAATATCCCCGGTTTTCCCGATCCCTCCCTCCTTCGCCCAGAACCATGCTGCCTGTTCCCTAACTTTATAACGTCCAAGGGGCAGAGCCCCATTATTACCGACAAGGCCCCGCCCGGAGATGTCCTGTGGGCCCCAACTGACCTTAATAACATTTCTCTGTACCCTTCTCACCGTCGTGGCAGGCACCACCTTCGTGAGCCTGTGCGTCCAAAATCCCGAGCCGTTACCCACTATTGATGTTAGTATACTGTTATGGTTCAAATGGCTCTAAGCACTATGGGACTTAACATCTAGATCATCAGTCCCCCAGACTTAGAACTACTTATACCTAACCTAACCTAAGGACATCACACACATCCGTGCCCGACGCAGGATTCGAACCTGCGACCGTAGCAGCAGCGCGGTTCCGGACTGAAGCGCCTAGAGCCGCTCGGCCACAGCGGCCGGCTTATACTGTTGTGATATTACTTTATTAGTTCGGGGGAAAGTTGGAATGTTTTGTCTCCAATGCATATGAGTTATTAAGCACTTGTAGGGCTCTTTGGGTTACGGTTTCAATGTGCTTTGCGAAGTTCCAACTTTCGTCAATGATAACTCCCAGGTAACGCGCCCCTCGTCGCCGGAGAACTGGTGAGCCCTCGATTCTAACTGTTGAGTTCCTAATTAGTTGTCCTTTCAACAGGAGATAGGTTGACTTATTTGGTGATATTTTCATTTAATTGTTTCGGTGCCATTGTTGTAATATATCCGTAGCCCTCCCAATCTTTATGTCTTCGTGGCTACGGCCGCCCACCAACAGGAGGAGGTGATCCGCGTAGGCTATCACCTCTAGCACATCTTCACTCTGTTGCATGCTGTCCAATAGTCGATCGATGTGGATGTCCCAAAACAAGGGGCCCAACACAGAACCCTGGGGGATCCCTTTGTTATCGATTTTCTAACTCTCCCGCTAGGGGATGATAGCCAGACCTACCCCGACGGTCTCAATAATGATGATAATTTACCCTGCCAAACAGAATCGATCAGTTTCGAGCGTCACCACACTTCATACGTGCTCGACTACTATGTTAGTAAACCTTCACTGTATGCGATGGATGACCTTGTGGACGACGTTCGTTTGGAAGTCGCAAACACGAAAATTTGTCGCGAAATGCAGAAAGACCTGTGGACGCTCGATGCAGTTACTAGCTGTTCACCATCACCGTATTGAATTGTTACGAACTGCGAATAAATCTGCTCAAAGACCAGCTTTTGTTAAACGACTGACGGTCAGTCATTGGTAACAATCAGAACTTTAAACGAAGAGAGTGCCTCGGAAGCGATCTAAAATGAACGAATTACGTAAAACCAGTTACGCGACATTTATACCATCTGACCAAGATCATCCGCATAGCCCTATGCAATGCGGAATTGACTAGTAGATGTCATAACCGGCGCACCTGCCGTTATAAAAGGAGGTGAGGAGTACTTTGTTGTCAGCGGAGAAGCGTTGACACCAGAACGCGGCGGTCAGAAGAGCTTATTGATTTCCGAGGCGAACCGGTCATCGACGACAAACGTTACCTCAGTAACAAATTCATCATATTATATGAATTATAAATCTTTAAAGATGTCCTGGGCCTCCGTTGGTGATGTGATTGTGAAGTCGAAACGTGAAGGGACAACCGGAACTAAATCGTGTACTGACGATCAGGGGCCGTCGAGTATTGCTGAGGCGGTCGTAAAAAAATTGCACGAAGTCAGCAGAAGGAATCACTCGTGAGCACCAAAGTGCGACCAGCAGTCCAGATAGTATAATGACTGTCCGTAGGAAGTTAAGGAGGATGGAGTGCAACGGTCGGTCGGCTGCTCATAATTCTGAAGTCAGTGCAAAGCGCCGCTTGAGGTGACTTAAAGAGTGCCGCCACTGGAAAATGGTTCACTAGGGATGAATCACACGGAGTGATGAATGACGCCGTATCCTGCGGCAATGCGATGTAAGGGTGTGAGTTTGGCGAATGCCCGGAGAACGTTACCTGCCATCATGTGTGGTGTCAGCACTGAACTAAAGTGCGCGTCATTTATGACGGCGGCCGAGTTTAGATTCGTTCTGCGCATCTGACGTCACAAAACACAGTCAGCCAATGAAAAGAGAACGACGTTGCCAGAGCTCGACTGCAGTGCGGACCACGGACGAGTGTCTTCAGTTTTAGAAACATTGTCATAAATAAAGTAATTGAACAAAAGCAATGTCTTGATAGCAGACATTCTTTTAAAGAAAGTTTGGAAAAAGCATTCTTTATACCAATTGCTTCATATTCTATTAATTAATTAAACCAAACAAGCATTAAGCCTCCTAATTCAGGCGATAGCAAGGAAAGGTGTTTGTATGATTCTCACTAACCGCTTTTTCGCAATAAAGAACAGCGGTAATTGTTTATTTCCTATTGTACTTCGACGAAACGTGGGTAATTCATAGTCATACCAACATTGTTTGTCGATATTTTGCTTCATATTTTAAAGTCCTCCGAGAGACGCATTGAATGATGAGCTGCATTAGCGTAATGGTTAAAGTGTATGGCTACCAAGTGGAAGGTTCTAAGTTCAAACCTTGTTCAGTGCTTAATATTTTCCTTATTTAAAAACAATGTGTAAGTGACTTGCCTCATGAATTTTATTCGTTTGAATGTAATTTTTTGAAATTTCTAGTGGCAACTAAAATCGACCATATGGAAAGTATACGCTATGGACTTTTACCTCTGCAAACTCTTCAAAATTTCGTGCAATGGTTTACTACATCTGATGCTACACAATAACTGCGTTGAACATCGAAACAAAATTAAGTCATTTATGCGGGGAAGATATCAGTCAACAAGATGTGTAAAAATCAAATTTGTGGGCCAAATAGTTTTTATGAAATCGAATGATAAAGTGTGTCAAAACAGTCGAAACACCATGTGTCTGCACAGGCGAACAATGCAATGATGACAAAATCGCGCACATCGCGGAATGCGGGGAGCACGTCTCTGTAGCAGCGAAAGGGTTAATGCGGCCGTGGTGGCTTTACTTCATAAACTGCGCACTCTCCCCTAAACCTAAGTTTGCGAACTATACTATGCCGCTGCTTCTCTTGGCGCGTACAACTGGCAACGCAGCAATCTCCCGCGTCTGGGCGGGCATGCGCGAACCGCCAAGATAAAAGAATTGAACTATAGGGAGGAGGTTTGGTGCTACTGTATGGCGATGTCCTTTCGTGCTTAGTATGTGGTCGCTGCGTTGCCCTTCAGAAAACACTAAATGTGGAAGCATCTCAACACATTTTACAGCATTGCATAGTGCAAACAGCAAAGAAACAGTCTCCAGACGATGATTGTTTGAATCGTTACGACAGTGAGCCCTGATGTAAAGCAGCATCGATGAGGCAATGGTTTGTAGACAGTTACGTTCCTGAAGTGAAGTGGCCTGCCCTGAGCCCCGGCCTGAACCTAATGGCACACCTTTGGGATGAGTTGCAACCTCGACTCTACTCCAGATCGCAGCTTCCAACATCAGTACCTACCCAGGTTTCGGCTCTCGAGGAAGAATCGGCTGCCACTCCTCCACAGACATTGAGACACCTCATTGAATGTGTCCCCAGCAGAGTTCAGACCTTCATAAAGGCGAAGGGTGCACACTGCCGATATTAATGTCAACAGTCAGTCATCGGACAACTTCGATCAAATAGTGTAGATGGCAAACTGGGTTCTTGAAAGAATTCTAAAGAAATGTACACTCTAAGAAGAAAAAAAAAAGGCGCGCTACGGGTGAATTATGCGAATGGGACGGAAATCAGAGATGTGATGTACATGTACAGTCAGAAAAATGACCACAATTTCAGAAAAAAAATGGGTGTTGATGCAAGAGAAAGAGCTTCACAAATTGAGCAGGGCCGTAACGCGGTGGTACACCTCTGGCCCTTTATGCAAGCAGTTACTCGCCTTGTCAGTGACTGATAGTTGCATGTCCTCATGAGCGATACCGTTACAAATTCTGTCCTATTGGCGCGTTGTTGTTGTTGTTGTTGTTGTTGTTGCTGTTGTTGTGGTCTTCAGTCCAGAGACTGGTTTGATGCAGCTCTCCACCCTACTCTATCCTGTGCAAGCTTCTTCATCTCCCAGTACCTACCGCAACCTACATCCTTCTGAATCTGCTTAGTGTCTTCATCTCTTGGTCTCCCTCTACGATTTTTACCCCCCCACGCTGCTCTCCAATACTCAAGTGGTGATCCCTTGATACCTCAGAACACGTCCTACCAATCGATCCCTTCTTCTAGTCAAGTTCTGCTACAAACTTCTCCCCAATTCTATTAATACTTCGTCATTAGTTATGTGATCTACCCATCTAATCTTCAGCATTCTTCTGTAGCACCACATTTCGAAAGCTTCTATTCTCTTCTTGTCCAAAGTATTTATCGTCCATGTTTCACTTCCATACATGGCTACACTCCATACAAATACTTTCAGAAACGACTTCCTGACGCTAAAATCTATACTCGATGTTAACAAATTTCTCTTCTTCAGAAACGCTTTCCTTGCCATTGTCAGTCTACATTTTATATCCTCTCTACTTCGACCATCACCAGTTATTTTGCTCCCCAAATAGCAAAACTCCTTTACTACTTTAAGTGTCTCATTTCCTAATCTAATTCCCTCAGCATCACCGGACTTAATTCGACTACATTCCATTATCCTCGTTTTGCTTTCGTTGTTGATCATCTTATATCCTCCTTTCAAGACACTGTCCATTCCGTTCAACTGCTCTTCCAAGTCCTTTGCTGTCTCTGACAGAATTACAATGTCATCGGCGAACCTCAAGGTTTTTATTTCTTCTCCCTGGATTTTAATACCTATTCCGATTTTTGCTTTTGTTTCCTTTACTGCTTGCTCAATATACAGATTGAATAACATCGGGAGAGGCTACAACACTGTCTCACTCCCTTCCCAACCACTGCTTCCCTTTCATGTCCCTCGACTCTTATAAGTACAATTTGTACAGAAACCAGATGGCAAATAGCCTTTCGCTCCCTGTATTATACCCCTACCCATGATGCGTTCTCAGTTGGTGAGAGATCTGACGACCTTGCTAGCCAATGTAGGGTTCGGCAAGCGCGAAGACAAGCGGTAGAAACTCTCGTTGAGCGTGGGTGGGCATAATCTTGCTGAAATGTAAGCCGGGAATGGCTTACCATGAATGACAACAAAATGAAGCGTAGAATATTGTCGACATACTGGTGTGCCGTAAGTGTCATGAAATGATACGGCACCCCCCCAGACCACCACTCCTGGTTGTCAGGCCGTACAGCAGGCGACCGTCACTTTCGTATCCAACCGTTGTCCAGGGCGACCCCCAACGTGTCTTCTGCCTGCAGTCTCACTGACTGGAGTAGAATTGTCTTCAGTGTTGAGTCCCGCTGCGAACTGGGCAACTATGACCAGCAAACACGTGTCTCGAGACGCCTCCGACAGTGATGGGACAGCAACCTGACTGTCAGCCGCCAAACGGTCCGACAAGCAGGAGTGGTGGGCCGGGGTGCCGTATCATTTCATCGCAGGACCCCGTTGGTTGTCATCTGCGGCACCCTTACAGCACAGCTCAACGTCGACAATATTGCACACCCTGTTTCGTTGCCCTTACTGGAAAGCCATTCTGGGCTTACATTTGACTAAAGTAACACCCGCCCTCGCACACGGCAATAGTTTCTACTGCTTGTCTACATACAGCAGAACCCCAGATACCTGAGCCAACGTTAAAGGAAGTAACAGATGCAATCACAAAATTGAAAAACCATAAAGCACCAGGATCAGATTGCATAACTGCAGAATTAGTTAAAAATTGGGGACAGAAATTGGTGCAAGTAGTTCACAAAGTGATAACTAAAGTATGGAACTCAGAGACGATACCTGAAGAGTGGCAGGAGTCGATTCTGATCCCAATTTTTAAGGAGGACGACAAAATGGATTGCAGTAATTATAGAGGGACATCGCTATTACCAGTATGTTCCAAAATTTTCTCGAATATTCTGCTAAGCAGGCTTACACCAAATGCAGATGAAATTGTGGGGGATTACCAAGCTGGCTTTCGGAGGAACAGATCAACTATAGACCAAATATTCACCCTGCGTCAAATTTTGGAAAAGAAATGGGAATATAATAAACCAGTTCATAATCTTTTCATAGATTTTACAAAAGCATATGATTCAGTATTGCAATCAAAATTGTACAGAATTCTTTTGGAACTTGGAATACCAAAGAAGTATGTTAGACTTATAGAAGCGAGTTTGAAAAACACAAAAGGTAGAGTACGCGCGGGGAAATTGGAGTCAGAAGAATTTCTAATAAAGAACGGACTTACGCAGGGAGATGCCCTGACTCCGCTACTTTTTAATTTAGTCCTAGAATATATTGTACGAACTGCAGCAGATAATTCAGAGGGTGTTGAGTTAAATGGAAATATTAAGATATTAGGGTATGCAGTTGATCTAAACGTCATTAGCGAATGCGTTAATCAAGGCTAGTGAAGATGTAGGTCTAAGGATAAGTGAAGACAAAACTAAATACCTGGTTACTACTAGAATGCCAACAGCAGTAGATCAAGAAATGTTAAGAGTTGGAGACATGCAGTTTGAAAAAGTGAACACATTTAAGTATCTAGGCTTGGACATTACTTCGAGAAATAAGATTGAATCCGAACTGAAGAAGAGATTACGGGCGGGAAATGCGTGCTACTTCTCACTGAATAGATTACTTTCATCACGGATATTGCCTAGGAATTTAGAGATTAGAATATACAAAACTATTATTCCACCAGTTATGCTGTATGGGTGTGAGACTTGATCTCTCACTGTGCAAAATGAAAAGCCGTCTCGAGTATTTGAAAACAAAATTTTGAGGAAAATTTTCGGAGCAAAAAGGGATGACATTAGCGGAGAGTGGCGAAAACTGCATAACGAAGAGGTTCACGAACTCTATTCAAGCCCCGACACAATCAGTATTATTAAATCAAGTACGCAGCGATGGGCGGGTCACGTAGCTGGAATGGATGAGGGCAGGGCAGCGCGCAGAGTACTGGTAGGGCACTTGGAGGGAAAACGTCCTGTGGGGAGACCGAGGCGTAGATGGGAGGACAATGTGAAGGCTGATTTGAGGAGCCTAGGTATTGAAGGTGAATGGAAGTAAATAGCCCAAGACAGGGACAGATGGCGAAAATATGTTGCTGCGGTAATGGACTCTCGAGTCCGGTATGGCCAGTGAGCGAGTGTGAGGTCGCGAATATACAACAAGAAAAGCAAGGGACTTAACACATTTCCTTGAGCACACCTGGAGGTGCTTCTACTCTGTGTATGATTCTCCATCCAAGACAACATCCAGAGACCCGACTATCAAGAAATCCTCAATGCTGTCACCCATTTCGTCTGATATTCTATTTCATTTTTGGTGTACTTGCTTGAGTAGGCTTTGACGTGATACTGAGTCAGATTCTTGGAGGAAACAAAGAATTACAGACCAACATTACTGAAGTCCGTCTGTCCCGTAGCCCAGAGCTCATTATGAGCAGGAACATTGGGATTGTCCTGGAGAAACAGAAAACAGAAGCTTACCTCCACACTCAATTCTTATGATAATGAGGGAGTGATGGGAGCAAGTCAGACATCATTTTCACACGATAACACCGTGCGGAGTCGAAAAGGAAGATTACGATTTTACATCATGACGGAAACAGCGCATCAGAGCTACTAGGGTGGAGGAATAAACGATTTAATTAAACCAGGGTCCGGTTGAGGTGGTGTAGTGATGAGACACACCACTCGTACAAATGGCGTCCAAAACGTTTTGCACAGTCGTCTCTAATTTCTTTAATGTTTTGCATGAGGAGAGTGAAATTTTTTGTGAACATACTTGGAACATTTAGCTATACATTGAGCCTACTCAAGGTAGACTCCACCAGCTGTGACGCATCTGGCCCAACGTTCTTTCCATGATGTAAATACACGTTGGTAAAATTCTGGGGATTGACTTTTACACCATCGTTTGACTCAGGAAATAAGGTCTTTCTCACTATCAAATGTCGCCTTCAGACGACCAGAGAGGTAAAAATCATAAGGAGACAAGTCCAGACTCTAGGGAGGTTGAGGAACAATTTTCCAACCCATTTCCCTGATTTTGTCCTGCGTCATAAGGGCTGTATGGGGTTTGGAATTGTCATGGTGTAGTCTGACGAGCTGACCCTGAAGCTGTGGTCTGTGGGTCTTGATGGCACGTCGCAGCTTGTCCAATGACAAACAGTAACGGTCCCAGTTAATTGTGGAGCCAGATTCCAAAAAGTCAACGAAAATGACACCACACTGATCCCAGAAGAAGGAGGCCATCACCTTTCGGCCAGCTGTTCGTGAAAGTCTTGGTTTCTTCTCTCGGGGGGAACCCAGATGACGCCATTCCATGGATTGGGTTTTGCTCTCAGGTTCGGACAGAAACAACCATATTTCATCCTGGGGTAACACTGTTTCCACTCTTCAGTAAAGGTCTTCATGAGACCCTCGCACACATTTTTCCTCATTTCTCTTGTCAGTAATCCAGGCACCCAACGTGCACATATTTTACTGTACCTTAGTGACTGTGATACCACACTACCCAATGACAAACGAGTCATTTCAGCAAGCTGTCGTGTCGTCACACATGTCATTTTGGATGATTTGATCAATGGTCTCCTTATTCACATCACACACTGCCGTCGATGGTCTAATGGATTTTGGATTGTCCAGTAGCAAGAAATCACCTTCTTTACACCTCTGCAACCATCGTTACACTGTTGCATTCATTTGATGCAGTTTATGTGACAAACTCTTATGTTTTCATCACTTTTTGGGAGTGATTATCACATCCACAAGAAAACCTAAATCGGGCAAAGTAGAAGAATCTTTTTACCCATTCGCCAAGTGTACAAGTTAGTTGAGTCGACAACATATTCCTTTCATGTGACGCACATGCCGTCACCAGTGTCGTATAGAATATATCAGGCGTGTTTACCTGTGGAGGAATCGGTTGACCTATGACTTTGCGATCGAATGTTTTCGGTTCCCATTGGAGAGGCACGTCCTTTCGTCTATTAATCGCACGGTTTTGCGGTGCGGTCGCAAAACACAGACACTAAACTTATTACAGTGAACAGAGACGTCAATGAACGAACGGACAGATCATAACTTTGCGAAAATAAAGAAAGTAAACTTTTTACTGGAGGGAAGATTTGAACCAAGGACCTCTCGTTCCGCAGCTGCTCACGCTAACCACGGGACCACGGCGCTCCGTGCTTACAGTGTCCTTAATGTTGCCTACCTTGCTCATGGACTATTCAGTTTGTATATTTTGCTTATTTTTTTCATAGTTCCACACAACTTCTTCCTGTTTTCTCGATTGATCTGTGTTCAGTTTTTCAAGGCCTATCCACTGTGCCAACTTACAACTAAATCTGAGAGGGTGCGATGGGGAGGTTCCCTTGTGAGGTCGCTGATATGGTGTACCTGACAGTAGGTGGCAACACAATGGACCTAATATGAAAAACGTATGTTTTGGGGGGATGTCCGGATACTTTTGATCACGTAGTTGTAGCTGTGCTTGTTATGTGCCTCGGCAACGGCGCTCAGCATTACGTCTGCAATATTTTACCGGGCAGGGCAATAACAGAGTTGCAGGGGAAGCTCCTTGTTTTTGAGAGAAAAGTGCTTCGGAAGATCTTCGGTCGAGTTCTGGATGCAGATACAGGGGAATGGAGGATCAGATATAACCGAGAGCTTAAGGAACTATACCAGCAGCTCAACATAGCAGGAACTGTCAAAGCCAAACGAGTGCAGTGGGCCCGCCATGTGGTCCGGATGGAGGATCACAGATGGCCTCAGAAGCTCCTGGATTTCACACCTACAGGAAAGAGACCGCCAGGGAGACCCCGGAAGCGTTGGAGGGATGGCCTCCATGAAGATTTAAACCAAGTGTCAATAGGTGTGAATGGATGGCGGATAGCAGCAATGGACAGAATACAGTGGAGGAGGAAACTTGTAGATGCGTGCAGTCCACTGGGACTCTTCACGTAGTAGTAGTAGTAGTTGTACAGTAGAGCGTCGATTATCCGAACGTCGGTCAACCGAACGACCGCTTAACCGAACTGTGTACTCGCTCGCCTCACTCCCAAACCAAGTTTCCCACAGTAGCCGCCGCACGGGACCACCGCTGGCGGAACATTGCTTCTAGCGGGGCCTTCACAAGGCGCTGCTGACCGGCCGAGCCGCCAGTCGCTGTGTTTCAACAGTCGGCACACTTCCGTCGGCTGGGCACTGGCAGTAGGAGTAGCGGCAGTATCAAAGCTGTTCACAGCAACAGCTGCTCCAGCTTAGAGTTGATGCGTGCAGCTCCGGGCAGTTTGAAGGATTGCGCGCCCCCAAGAAGAGCTTCTCATGGTGCAAACAGTCACCTTCTGTTCTGTTACGACCACTTGTGTGCTGCTGCGTGAAGAAGTGAACTTGACGATACAAAATGCTTAAACGTAAACGTGTTGTCCTTTCTAAGAGGGACAAGTACGAGATTATTACTATATATTCCTACTGAAGTTGCCTTTGTATGTTACTTTGTAATACTAAAAAATATGCCTGTTTTTATGAATAAATTTACTGTACAGTACTTCTTTTTGGCAAATAAACATGTACAGTTCGATTATCCGAACAAACCAATTTTCCGAACACCCATGTCCCCCAATTACTTCGGATAATCGACGCTCTACTGTAGTATAGAGATGGGTCGAACTCGTTCATTCCCGTGAACTACTTCATTCATTTCACTCTTTGCCGTGAAGCGTTCAAATGAAGTAGTTCATTGATGAAGTACGGGAGGCAGGCGAAGTTGCCCAGTTCGCCGCTCAGCCGCGGCTGCGCTCGCTTCGCCTTGCTCGTACAATAAAGGTTCGTAATACTTCATAAATTTACCAACAGATGGCCAACTATGCAGTAACGTGCACGCAACGTTTTACGCTCTTATAGCGTCTGAGTTAACTTGAATAGAGCATGGCCGAAGGTGCCAAAGGAAAGATAAACAGAGAAGCCTGTCACATAAGAACGTATTACATTTAATCTTGCTCGACATTTTCTCATGAAACGCCCAAAAAAGTCTTTATCAGCCAAGTGAAACATTATTTGTTGTATTCATGGACTGAAAAATAGGGCTACCAACAAGTGCAGTCCAATTTAATGTTCCTTTTAAAATTTAATTCAAAGTAGAGTGAGTATGTTTACCACTGTCACAAAGTCTATATATCTACGTTAAGTAATTATTCAGAAGTTTTCCTGTAGATTTTAATTTGTTGAGAATAATATAACCCTCCAAATTCAAAACGTAAACTGTCACCTGTAGTAATTGATAAGATTTCAGGTAAAATCCCTCTTTCAGTGTTATTAACAAACCTTTTATTTTCATGTTGGCTGTGCGTGCTCACACAGCCAGCCTCTTCGTTTGTATCTTTAATATTCATTTGTCCGCAAGCGCTGCCAACGGTAGGCTTCCGGTAGACGCGAAGTATAACTGAACTGCACAAATAGTCACGGGTAATGATGTCAGCACTGCAGGAAGCAGCTGACGCTGCCTTCCCATCGCCCCTCACCTCCCCAACCCATCGCAAACCTATAGTTTCCCATAAACGCCGCGCGATTCGTCGACAGGCAGTAGAGGGGGGACTGAAGTGATGGGAGAATGAGTGACGTAACGCCGATGTAATGGGATGAGGGAGAGGGGAAGAGAGTGAGTGAACTTGAAGGAAGTGTGGAGTGTGTTATCTGTGAAGAGTTTGAAGTAGCAGTTGATTGAAATTGAGTGGTTAGTTCACACTTCAATGGAGTGAAGCGTTCATTTGAACGACTCATTCACGAGCTCCCCATCACTACTGTAGTAGTAGTGGTGGTGGTGGTGGTGGTGGTGGTGGTGGTGGTGGTATTAGGGGAAGACGAGATGCGTTGTCTCTCTGTCCACATTTGTTGTTAACGATGGTCGTTGCACCGGCTAGTGAACCCCGGCGGCCCGCGGTGGAGGCTGGAATTGCCCGCCTCGCTGCCGGCGGCTGGCTCGGCCCTCTCCTCGCCTCGCCTGCCACTAGATCGCTCATTTGCGGCGCGGCCGCCTGGAGGATCTCTCGGGCTCGAGTGACAGCAAGCAGTTAGCCCGCCATTGTCTTCCGCCGGGCGCGGCCCGAGCCCCCTCGCCTGCGAGCACACACTGTTGCTGGCCGCAGATCCCATCACGCGGAGATGCCGCGCAGATACCGGCCAGGGGGGTGACCCCGTCAACCACGTGTTGTCGAGTGTGCTTCTTCCCCTCATGTCTCCTGTCCCACCGGTGGAGGAGACCTCATTTCGCGCCCGTGTTCCAGTAATTGGCGTCCAACAGTTCTGCTAATAATAACTCAGCGCATGAAATCGCGATGTATTTTCAAGCTTTTAGCGATTACCTTTGTTCGAAAAAGTAGGCTGCAGTGGTGCCCCGAATGAGTAGGAATCGTTATGCAGTGACCACTCACATGCGCAGAACGAAGGAATTGTCACGTGACTTTTCCGGAGTAGGATTTTCCCGTAACTGCCTTGCAAATTGTGAATGTCATCAAATCGCTGGTGCTGACAGATACCTTTCAATAGTATCGTCTGTTTTGTACGTGCGATTCATAGAAATCTTAAAAACTTGCATTCTAAACTACTGGCCATTAAAATTGCTGCACCAAGCAGAAATGCAGATGATAAACGGCTATTCATTGGAGAAATATATTATACTAGCACTGACATGTGATTACATTTTCACGCAAATTGGGTGCATAGACCCTGAGAAATCAGTACCCAGAACAACCACCTCTGGCCGTAATAGCCGGCCGGAGTGGCCGAGCGGTTCTAGCCGCTCTAGCCGCTTCAGTCTGGGACCGCGCGACTGCTACGGTCGCAGGTTCGAATCCTACCTCGGGCATGGGTGTGTGTGATGTCCTTAGGTTAGTTAGGTTTAAGTAGTTCTAAGTTCTAGGGTGACTCATGACCTCAGAAGTTAAGTCCCATAGTGCTCAGAGCCTTTTGAACCATTATTTGGCCGTAATAACGGCCTTGATGCGGCTGGGCATTGAGTCAAACAGAGCTCGGATGGCGTGTACAGGTACAGCTGCCCATGCAGCTTCAACACGATACCACAGTTCATCAAGAGTGGTGACTGACAGATTGTGACGAACCAGTTGCTCGGCCACCATTGACCAGACGTTTTCAATTCGTGAAAGATCTGGATAATGTGCTGGCCAGGGCAGGAGGCGAACGTTTTCTGTATCCAGAAAGGCCCGTACAGGACCTGCAACATGCGGTCGTGCATTATCCTGCTGAAATGTAGGGTTTCGCAGGGATCGGATGAAGGGAAGAGCCGTGGGTCGTAACACATGCGAAATGTAACGTCCACTGTTCAAAGTGCCGTCAATGCGAACAACAGGTGACCGAGACGTGTAACCAATGGCACCCCATACCATCACGCCGGGTGATACGCCAGTATGGCGATGACGAATACACGCTTCCAATGTGCGTTCACCGCGATGTCGCCAAACACGGATGCGACCATCGTGATGCTGTAAACAGAACCTGGATTCATCCGAAAAAATGGCGTTCGTCCACCCAGGTTCGTCGTTGAGTACACCATCGCAGGCGCTCCTGTCTGATGCAGCGTCAAGGGCAAAAAATGATCCAAATGGCTCTGAGCACTATGGGACTTAACATCTGAGGTCATCAGTCCCCTAGAACTTAGAACCATTTAAACCTTACTAACCTAAGGACATCACACACATCCATCCCCGAGGCAGGATTCGAATCTGCGACCGTAGCAGTCGCGCTGTTCCGGACTGAAACACCTAGAACCGCTCGGCCACCGCGGCCGGCCGTCAAAGGCAACCGCAGCCATGGTCTCTAAGCTGATAGGCCATGCTGCTGCAAATGTCGTCCAACTGTTGGTGCAGATGCTGGTTGTCTTGCAAACATCCCCATCTGTTGACTCGGGGATTGAGACGTGGCTGCACGATCCGTTGCAGCCATGCGGATAAGATGGCTGTCATCTCGACTGCTAGTGATAAGAGGCCGTTGGGATCCAGCACGGCGTTCGGTATTACCCTCCTGAAACCACCGATTCCATATTCTGTCATTGGATCTCGACCAACATAAGCAGCAATGTCGCGGTACGATAAACCGCAACCGCAATCGCGATAGGCTACAATCCGACCTTTATCAAACACGGAAACGTGATGGTACGCATTTCTCCTCCTTACACGAGGCATCACAACAACGTTTCACCAGGCAACGCCGGTCAACTGCTGTTTGTGTGTGAGAAATCGGTTGGAAACGTTCCTCATGTCAGCACGTTGTAGGTGTCGCCACCGGCGCCAACCTTGTGTGAATGCTCTGAAAAGCTAATCATTTGCATATCACAGCATCTTCTTCCTGTCGGTTAAATTTCGCGTATGCAGCACGTCATCTTCGTGCTGTAGGAATTTTAATGGCCAGTAGTGTGTTACCTAGATGCTCAGTCCCAAGCTCTGTTTGCGTTTCGTTCCACTTTCTGTAGCCGCATCACATCAACAAAGTGATTGACAGCTAACTGTTCACAGCGTAACAACCAGTTCGAGCAAGACCTTTGTTATTCCCCCTGTGTATTCAGTGTCATTATGAATCTCTGTAATCTCACCTTCTGGTTACCAGAGTCACCTGTTGACAATTGCAGCTGGTAATGTATTTGTGGATTTTTGTTTTCGTTATATGCTTTGCTTCTCTATACGAGGGGCGTTTCAAAAGTCCGTGCAAAGTTCGAGTGATGGCACCATCGGCGCGTATCGAGGTCATGTTTAGTTGATAGCATCTTTGGAGAGAACGCACACCAAATTTCAGCCATATTGGTCTATTTCTTTGTGTTTGGCATTCGTGTGATCCAAGGAAGCCGAGTGATTGTCAAAAAATGGACGAAGAATTATTTCGTGTGGTGATTAAACATTACTTTATGAAATGCAAAACGCCTCAGGGGACTAAACAGAAGCTTGATAAACATTACGGTGACTCTGCACCTTCGACTAGAACAGTTTATAGATGGTTTCAAAATTTTCGGAGTGGCCATATGGGCACAAGTGATGCTGTACGGTCTGGACAGCCTGTGGAGGTTACTACTCCAGAAATCATTGATAAAATCTATGATATGGTGACGGATGACACAAGAGATAATGCTAGTGAGATTGCTAGTGCTGTGGGCATCCCGAATGAATGGGTACATAATGTTTTGCATAAACATTTGGACATGAGAAAGCTATCCGCAAGATGGGTTCCGCGATTGCTCATGCTTGACCAAGAACGGAATCGTGTAAAGTGTTGCAAGGAAGGTTTGCAGCTGTTCAGCAAGAATCCGCAGGACTTTAAGTGTCGTTTCGTCACTGTTGATGAAACATGGATACATTACTGTACTCCTGAGACCAAACAACAATCTAAACAATGGGTTACCAAGGGAGAATCTGCACCAAAAAAAAGGCAAAGTCCATTCCTTTGGCCGGAAAGGTTATCCGACTGTCTTTTGGGATTCGCAAGGGATAATCCTCATCGACTATCTGGAAAAGGGTAAAACTATTCAGGTGCATATTATTCATCGTTGTTGGACCGTTTGAAAACCGAGCTGCAAGAAAAACGCCAGCAATTGGACCGCAAGAAAGTCCTTTTCCATCACGTCAATGCACCAGCACACGCCTCAGCAGTTGCGGTCGCAAAATTAATGGAAATACGATTCCAACTCGTTTAACATCCCCCCCTATTCTCCAGACTTGGCTCTCTCGAACTACTATTTGTTCCCCAATTTGAAGAAATGGCTGGCAGGACAAAGATTTTATTCAAACGAGGAGGTGATTGCAGCAACTAGTAGCTATTTTGCAGACTTGGACAATTCCTATTATTCGGAAAGGATCAACAAATTAGAACAGCGTTGGGCGAAGTGTACAAGTCTACAAGGAGACTATGTCGAAAAGTAAAAAAAAGGTTCACCCCAAACACGTAAGTAGTTTTTATTTATGTACGGACTTTTCAAAAGCCCCTCGTACTGTTTTTCTTACTTTACGCTACATGTCCAACCAACAGAGCAAGGAAACACAAAAGTGATGAGAATATAACAATCCTGCAAGGCAAACGCCATTACGTACATTAAAGGGAAACCCACGGGATGAAACAGTTGCTGTCACCTCCTTGTTACGCGCTCATGTTACGCAGAACTGATAACATCGGCCTCCTCAGTGCCTGCCACTCACTCCGCAGTTCTGAAGCAGATGTTATTTACACCGTCCTCTTGATGGCCGAATCGCTTACGTGAAGCTTGATCCAGAATCCTCGTTTGTCTTAAGGTGACGTTACGCATGTTCATGCTATTGTTCACGGGATGGTCTCTTCGAAAAGGCTGTGACAGATTTCGTGTATCGTGCTTGTTCAGTATGAGTTTACCCTCAGACTTGGACGACGACGTAGCAGACGTGACGTTAGCCCATCCGCAGTTCTTGCTTCAGTTAAATCTAAGTATTAGTCCATATTGAATGACGCTTTGTGACTACGTGGAGTCAGTGGTAGAACTTCCTCCCTAAAATGTACTGGAGTGAATAGTTAAATCCGATATCCTTTCGTCTCGCTGCGAACGAGTATTACAAACTGGGAACACCTGTAATACTGCTAGCGTTATTTTCCTTAGAAATTAATTTTTTATTCTCAAGGTTAAGGTGACGTGTCTGTAGCTCTAGTTCTAGAATAGGTTAGAAGGTGAAGTTGGTGGCGAGTTTACGAAACCAACGGAAGTGAGGAGTTCAGGAGAAGAGCCTCGGCTGATTAGTAAACAGTTTGAATTGTACCTTCCGTTCTATGTACGCTGCAGATTTGTCTCCTGTGTTTTGGCCCATACCCTGCCCACTTCTATTACCTTTTTAGCTTGTACGATACGAGTAACGCCTTGATGACGCATATCGGTGCAATTCTGGTATTTGTTCTCTTCTTTCAAATATCCATGCAGCTTAACTTGTTGCCAAGTGTTTTCCCTTATGTAACACACCGATTAAAAATCATTTTTAGCGCATCGTGCGATGAATAGCTATTCCAAATATTGCGTACAGTTTCATAGATATCCATATAATTATACGTCTTTACTTTCAAATTGTTTCAGAATTGAGTGGTACAACAAATAGGGAGATAGGCAAGTGTTCGGTGTAGCGCTCCGAAAGGTTTCATGTAACAGGCCCCACGCAACTTGTACGAAACTGATGCAGTATATTTCAGATATCTAAGATTGGGTGTATCATCACCAGTGCACATTTTTTCTTTTTTCCTAGGTGTTGAAAACCTGTTTTAATGCTACAGCATTCTCAGCCGTATATTTGACAGTTAATTGCTTTTTCTGGTGGAAGCTTTAAATTATATCCTAGTTTGACTAAAAAAGCTATCATATTTTTATTTAAAATTACGTCGCGAAAGAGTTTGATTACATCTAGTTGGAGGAACCGGGGTGTTGAAACTTGAGCGAGTTACAGTTCTTTGTAGTACTGACTTTTAAATACAACTATAAGATTGTAACGTGTGTGCCGCGCGGGATTGGCCGAGCGGTCTTGGGCGCTGCAGTCATGGACTGTGTGGCTGGTCCCGGCGGAGGTTCGAGTCCTCCCTCGGGCATGGGCATGGGTATGTGTGTTTGTCCTTACGATAATTTAAGTTAAGTAGTGTGTAAACTTAGGGACTGATGACCTTAGCAGTTAAGTCCCATAAGATTTCACACACGTTTGAACATTTGTAACGTGTGCATATTAAATTTAGTGTTCTGTCTGTTTACATAAACACATTCCCCAAGTGTATCCTTTCCAGTATCTGCTCTCTTTTTTTTTTTTTTTTTTTTTTTTTTGTCTACGATTATTCTGTCAAGATTCGTTAGCTATAAGTATTGCACCTATGTGGAAATTGTAAAATACATTGCCTGACCAAAAAAAAAAAAAAAAAAAAAAAAGTATCACCTGTAAGGGGAGGAGAAAACGAAAAGAAACTTGACGAGTTTGAGAGAATATGCGATGTTATTTCAGTGATTACAAAACTGAATCAAATATACAAAAAAGAACCTGCTAGTATGAGCACATTAATCAATATGTCGTTGCACCCCCTTTGGCCCGGATGCATACACTAATTCTGTCGGTAAAGGTGCCATAAAGCCTATCCTTGCTATCATGGGTACTGGCAGTGGGATGGGGTAACGTCCGAGCTGGTCCCAGACAAGTTCTGTCGGGGAAAGAACTGGGGATCACGCAGACGAAGGGAGTACCTCGACAATACGCAGACAGTTCATAGAGGAAGGTGCCATGCGTGGGCGAGGATTGTCCTGTTACGGAATGGCATCACAGTACTGTCGCATGAGATGTAACCCATGAGGACGCACGAGCCCATGACGTACCGTTGTGCCCTCAGAGTTTCCTCAATCACTACTAGCGGTGATTTAAAGTCATTCCCAGTGGGTCCCAACACCGTGCCGCTGGAAATATCACCGCTGTTCCTCTCCAAAACTTGGGAGGACGGGACATCACTCCAAGTCACCGACAGTGGTCACCTGGGGTAGTCCAGAAAAGCGATCCATCGCTGAACACAGTGCGACGCCGTACCACTCCAAATGCAGCCGCTTGTGGTGTGATGTTAACGGCAGCCTACACACGGGACGGTAATTCCCTGGTGCGAGTGCGGGTGCTGCTAGTCTCCTACACATGGCACAGAATGTTGCATCTACATCTACATTTATACTCCGCAAGCCACCCAACGGTGTGTGGCGTAGGGCACTTTACGTGCCACTGTCATTACCTCCCTTTCCTGTTCCAGTCGCGTATGGTTCGCGGGAAGAACGACTGCCGGATAGCCTCCGCGCGCGCTCGAATCTCTCTAATTTTACATTCGTGATCTCCTCGGGAGGTATAAGTAGGGGGAAGCAATATATTCGATACCTCATCCAGAAACGCACCCTCTCGAAACCTGGCGAGCAAGCTACACTGCGATGCAGAGCGCCTCTCTTGCAGAGTCTGCCACTTGAGTGTATTAAACATCTCCGTAACGCTATCACGGTTACCAAATAACCCTGTCACGAAACGCGCCGCTCTTCTTTGGATCTTCTCTATCTCCTCTGTCAACCCGACCTGGTACGGATACCACATTGATGAGCAATACTCAAGTATACGTCGAACGAGTGTTTTGTAAGCCACCTCCTTTCTGATGGACTACATTTTCTAAGCACTCTCCCAATGAATCTCAACCTGGTACCCGCCTTACCAACAATTAATTTTATATGATCATTCCACTTCAAATCGTTCCGCACGCATACTCCCAGATATTTTACAGAAGTAACTGCTACCAGTGTTTGTTCCGCTATCATATAATCATACAATAAAGGATCCTTCTTTCTATGTATTCGCAATACATTACATTTGTCTATGTTAAGGGTCAGTTGCCACTCCCTGCACCAAGTGCCTATCTGCTGCAGATCTTCCTGCATTTCGCTACAATTTTCTAACGCTGCAACTTCTCTGTATAATACAGCATCATCCGCGAAAAGCCGCATGGAACTTTCGACACTATCTACTAGGTCATTTATATATATTGTGAAAAGCAATGGTCCCATAACACTCCCCTGTGGCACGCCAGAGGTTACTTTAACGTCTGTAGACGTCTCTCCGTTGATAACAACATGCTGTGTTCTGTTTGCTAAAAACTCTTCAATCCAGCCACACAGCTGGTCTGATATTCCGTAGGCTCTTACTTTATCAGGCGACAGTGCGGAACTGTATCGAACGCCTTCCGGAAGTCAAGAAAAATAGCATCTACCTGGGAGCCGGTATCTAATATTTTCTGGGTCTCCTGAACAAATAAAGCGAGTTGGGTCTCACACGATCTCTGTTTACGGAATCCATGTTGATTCCTACAGAGTAGATTCTGGGTTTCCAAAAACGACATGATACTCGAGCAAAAAACATGTTCTAAAATTCTACAACATGGAGTCCATGACTTGTGCTTGGATAGCATGCGCAGGTGTGAAGAGGCTACGGTGTGCTTGGTGCACAGCGCGGCGATCCTCCCTTGCGGCGGTCGTGCGTGGTCAACTGGGACCTTGATGACAAAGTGTCGGCCCTTATGTTACCATGCAGTGCAACATCGCGTCGCTGTAACACGCCCCACCGAGCTGCGATTCGACCATCTGGCCAACTGGAGACTCACATCAAGCCAATTACAAACGCTGTCAGGTGCTGATTACACTGTCTCGCACGAGAAGGCCTCTCTGTGTCCTTCACAGTGACAACTCATCTACATCTACATCCATACTCCGCAAGCCACCTGACGGTGTGTGGCGGAGAGTACCTTGAGTACCTCTATCGGTTCTCCCTTCTATTCCAGTCTCGTATTGTTCTTGGAAAGAAGGATTGTCGGTATGCCTCTGTGTGGGCTCTAATCTCTCTGATTTTATCCTCACGGTCTCTTCGCGAGATATACGTAGGAGGGAGCAATATACTGCTTGATTCCTCGGTGATGGTATGTTCTCGAAACTTCAACAAAACCCCGTACCGAGCTACCGAGCTACTGAGCGTCTCTCCTGCACAGTTTTCCACTGGAGTTTATCTATCATCTCCGCAACGCTTTCGCGATTACCAAATGATCCTGTAACGAAGCGCGCTGCTCTCCGTTGGATCTTCTCTATCTCTTCTACAACCCTATCTAGTATGGATCCCACACTGCTGAGCAGTATTCAAGCAGTGGGCGAACAAGCGTACTGTAACCTACTTCCTTTGTTTTCGGATTGCATTTCCTTAGGATTCTTCCAATGAATCTCAGTCTGGCATCTGCTTTACCGATGATTAATTTTATATGATCATTCCATTTTAAATCACTCCTAATGCCTACTCCCAGGTAATTTATGGAATTACCTGCTTCCAGTTGCTGACCTGCTATTTAGTAGTTAAATGATAAGGGAACTATCTTTCTATGTATTCGCAGCACATTACACTTGTCTACATTGAGATTCAATTGCCATTCCCTGCACCATGCGTCAATTGGTTGCAGATCCTCCTGCATTTCCGTACAATTTTCCATTTTTACAACCTCTCGATATACTACAGCATCATCGGCAGAAAACCTCAGTGAACTTCTGATGTCATCCACAAGGTCATTTATGTATATTGTGAATAGCAACGGTCCTACTACACTCCCCTGTAGCACACCTGAAATCACTCTTTACTTCCAAAGACTTCTCTCCATTGAGAATGACATGCTGCGTTCTGTTATCTAGGAACTCCTCAATCCAATCACACAATTGGTCTGATAGTCCATATGCTCTTACTTTGTTCATTAAACGACTGTGGGGAACTGTATCGAACGCCTTGCGAAACTCAAGAAGCACGGCATCTACCTGTGAACCCGTGTCTATGGCCCTCTGAGTCTCGTGGACGAATAGTGCGAGCTGGGTTTCGCACGACCGTCTTTTTCGAAACCCATGCTGATTCCTACAGAGTAGATTTCTAGTCGCCAGAAAAGTCATTATACTCGAACATAATACGTGTTCCAAAATTCTACAATTGATCGACGTTAGAGATATGGGTCTATAGTTCTGCACATCTGTTCGACGTCCCTTCTTGAAAACGGGGACTCTGTGTCCGACTCTGTCCACTCCTCTTATATGCCCTTCCAGATGTGATGTCAACAGTAAACAGCAGCAGCAGCATTAATGCACTCTGGTGGCCATTTTACATGTTTATAGAGAACTGGAACTTATTACTTACATACTCACCAGTGGTGTGTGTGTGTGCTTGCGCGCCTGTGCGTATACCTATGCCTGTATGCGAAGTTGTTGACATCTTATCACGTCTTCAGGGTGATACAATTTCTTTGTCTGGCAGTGTAATTTAAAACCATTGTTGAAACTAGTTACCTAGTGCTTTCTCCGTAAAAAATGATTTTATATTTGTACTAAGCTGTTGGCAGTGTCTTTCGATAAACCCAAACCAAATAAAAAGAAACACTGCGTATATCATTAGACATAGAGGTCTTGGTATATTATATGGAATTGTACGAGGGTCGTTCAATAAGTAATGCCCACATTTTTTCCTCAGAACATATTTATTGTTAAGCTACAATTTGGTGTCAATATACATCAACATGTCCATGTCCTATTGTTCTACGTAGTCTCTTCTACGGCCCAACGCAAACGTTGCGGAAGAGCGTGTATTCCCTGCCGGTAAAAGCTCTTGTCCTGTAGGCGTAGCCATGTTTACACTGCATGACTGACACTCTCTTCATCTTCAGAGTGTGTTTCCCGCAGAGAATCTTTAAGCAGCCTAGAGAGATGGAAGTGCGAGGGTGCCAGTTCTGGACTGTAGGGTGCATGAGGCAATCGTGTCCAGTCCAGTTTGGCGATGTGTCTCGATCACTGCAGATGCAATGCTGACAGACAACCGTAGAGCCAATAGTCGAGTTGTGACGCGCCAGTCGGCACGAATAATGGCATCCGTACGATTCAGTTTGTCTGGAGCAGTGGCTTTGACAGGACGTATCGAGCGTGGCTGATCATGTAGCTATGTTTCTTCATTTTCTAAGGCTGTAACTACAGGGCTATTACAAATGATTGAAGCGATTTCATAAATTCACTGTAGCTCCATTCACTGACATATGGTCACGACACACTACAGATACGTAGAAAAACTCATAAAGTTTTGTTCGGCTGAAGCCGCACTTCAGGTTTCTGCCGCCAGAGCGCTCGAGAGCACAGTGAGACAAAATGGCGACAGGAGCCGAGAAAGCGTATGTCTTGCTTGAAATGCACTCACATGTCAGTCATAACAGCGCAACGACACTTCAGCACGAAGTCCAACAAAGATCCACCAACTGCTAACTCCATTCGGCGATGGTACGCGCAGTTTAAAGCTTCTGGATGCCTCTGTAAGGGGAAATCAACGGGTCGGCCTGCAGTGAGCGAAGAAACGGTTGAATGCGTGCGGGCAAGTTTCACGCGTAGCCCGCGGAAGTCGACGAATAAACCAAGCAGGGAGCTAAACGTACCACAGCCGACGGTTTGGAAAATCTTACGGAAAAGGCTAAAGCAGAAGCCTTACCGTTTACAATTGCTACAAGCCCTGACACCCGATGACAAAGTCAAACGCTTTGAATTTTCGGAGCGGTTGCAACAGCTCATGGAAGAGGCTGCGTTCAGTGCGAAACTTGTTTTCACTGATGAAGCAACATTTTTTCTTAATGGTGAAGTGAACAGACACAATGTGCGAATCTGGGCGGTAGAGAATCCTCACGCATTCGTGCAGCAAATTCGCAATTCACCAAAAGTTAACGTGTTTTGTGCAATCTCACGGTTTAAAGTTTACGGCCCCTTTTTCTTCTGCGAAAAAAACCTTACAGGACACGTGTATCTGGACATGCTGGAAAATTGGCTCATGCCACAACTGGAGACCGACAGCGCCGACTTCATCTTTCAACAGGATGGTGCTCCACCGCACTTCCATCATGATGTTCGGCATTTCTTAAACAGGAGATTGGAAAACCGATGGATCGGTCGTGGTGGAGATCATGATCAGCAATTCATGTCATGGCCTCCACGCTCTCCCGACTTAACCCCATGCGATTTCTTTCTGTGGGGTTATGTGAAAGATTCAGTGTTTAAACCTCCTCTACCAAGAAACGTGCCAGAACTGCGAGCTCGCATCAACGATGCTTTCGAACTCATTGATGGGGACGTGCTGCGCCGAGTGTGGGAGGAACTTGATTATCAGCTTGATGTCTGCCGAATCACTAAAGGGGCACATATCGAACATTTGTGAGTGCCTAAAAAAACTTTTTGAGTTTTTGTATGTGTGTGCAAAGCATTGTGAAAATATCTCAAATAATAAAGTTATTGTAGAGCTGTGAAATCGCTTCAATCATTTGTAATAACCCTGTATCTTTACCCATCGCCCAACTGTACTCCTGTCAACAGCAGCATCCCTATACACTGCAGACAAACGTTTATGGATGTTGAAACTCTTTTTTTTTTTTTTTTCACACAAGAATTCAATAATAGCACGCTGCTTGTAACGTGAGTCTTATGTAGACGCCATTTTGACGCTGTACTACGGCTCTGCCATCTGCCGGAACGGTTCGAAACTTCATCGACCTACAGAACAGACATCAAATGTGAAGCACCAACAAGGACGTTTGTCTATGTATATTAATGGCTTTTTTTTAAAAAAAAAATGTGGGGCATTACTTATTGAGCAACCCACGTAAATATTTATTTACTGTTACGTGATGTACATTGTTAGCGACAATTTCAACAAATGTAAATGAATTGATGTCGTCTTTACTAGTTGCTAAGGCATTCTGTATTAAATGCAGTGCCATACAAGAGTAATCATAGTCTACTGGACGCAGAATAGAAGAAGCTACCTTCAAACATCCGACACAGTTTAGTGAGGGGTCTTCTTAGAACGGAGGGTGAATACAACGCTGAAAGACTGACTTGGGTCACAGAGCAGTTTCGTAAAGTGGATGCTCGTCGTTTTGCAGTGTGAGTGGACTGCTGGAAATCGTGCGAGCAGTCCCGTTCCAGGAAAGCAAGAGCGCGTCTTCCGGTGCCGGTTGCGCTGCTGCGGACTCGGCACCAGTGTTTGGACCTCAGATTAGACGCACAAATGGGCGGCACTCAGAACGCAGAACGCGGTACCTGCGGAATGCGGCCCTTCTGGCGAGCTGTCTGGAGGTTCTGGCTTCGGGCGCAAGCGCTGTAATCACCAGAACTGCTCCAGGAAGCCTCGCACTTGTAACCTTCCCGGAAGCTCTCTGCCGAGCGTTCGCTTGATAGCGTATTCGACACTCGTACCTAACTCTCTGAAAAGCTCTTAAAGAGGCGTAGCAGAGGATACTTGTAGTATACTGGGTAGGGTATATCGAAACAGGGTGGGACTGATACCTACAGATCGAATATTTGACGTACGTAATGCTCAGTTTCCGAGTAAAGAGACTGCGATCTGAAACAAGTGTTCTTTGCTCTTATCCTTTTAGCACTTGTGTGAGATGTTGTGAACGAATCGGAAAATGCAACAAAGAACCCTCCTTCTCTTCAAATACAGGCTCAGTTCACCCACATAGAGTTCCGAATGCACCTGGCACACTGTCATCGGTATTTCTACAACTGACAAGGGGAGGCCGCCAATTGTGAAATTCAGATTCGATTCATACTGCGCATAATAATAGCTCATGGCCAGAGGTGTAATGTGGCAAAGCACCAAGATGGACTTCTCAGCCGTTGCCGATAAAATCGACAGTTAAAAGAAACCGTTGCGGTGAAATATTCTCTACGATTAATAACTTTCCACAGCGTCGTGGCGCAGCGGTAACCGTTCGGGTTTGTAATCCGAAGGCTACAACCCTGTATTACTCCCTTCCAAACCATTGCTTCCTTTTCATGGCCCTCAACTCTAATATCTCCCATCTGGCATCTGTACAAATTGTAAATAGCCTTTCGCTCCCTGTAATTTACCCCTCCCACCTTCAGAATTTGAAAGAGTATTCCAGTCAACACTCTTTCAAATTCTGAAGGTGGCAGGGGTAAAATAAAGGAAGCGAAAGGCTATTTACAATTTGTACAGAAACCAGATGGCAGTCTTAAGAGTGGAGGGGCATCAAAGGGAAGCAGTGGGCCGGCCGCTGTGGCCATGCGGTTCTACCCGCTTCAGTCTGGAACCGCGCGACCGCTACGGCCGCAGGTTCGAATCCTGCCTCGGGCATAGATGTGTGTGATGTCCTTAGGTTAGTTAGGTTTAGGTAGTTCTAAGTTCTAGGGGACTGATGACCTCAGATGTTAAGTCCCATAGTGTTCAGAGCCATTTGAACCATTTCACCATCCAATCCGCATGTTCAACTGCCTCAAAAAACCATAACTTACAAACAGGTTCTATGAATTCATTGTTAATTTGTACTATTTTCTTTTCAGTATTCGATTTTCAGCCAAGTATCTAAACTAATGTCCTCTTCAATAGAAGGATGTTTTGCAGATAAACGTGTAAACACAATTATTGGAAGCCGTCTGCTCTTGAAAAGCAATAATACCCCCATTTAATAAAAGTGTGTTTCTCTTACGCAAGTGTAAATACAATATTTGACACTAGAAGTACGTACATGAGTACACATTCATAAACGTCAAAGCAATTATATTGGGCGGTACATCCTCTGCTTGACAACTGCCACGGTGTAGGTTTTTTGGGATAACGTGTACGTCACATGTGCCTGTTGTCGGATCAGTAGACTTTTTCATTTGGTCATCACACTATCTGAAAATTTCCGCAAGCATTTTTGTGTTTTCATATGTGTTTATTAGTCCAAAGACAGCGGATTCATGATCATTTAGTTTCTTCCAGAGTAAAAGTTTGACCTCGCAAGTGAATGCAGTCTGTAATGAAACTGTTAGAGAGATTAAAACTGTTTTCCGCAACGTGATTTGAACCCTGATCCTTACCTGCTCCGAATATTTTTATTTTATCACGACGTTGCATATCGTTTCTTGGTCGCCGTATTCGCTTTTGTAGTTGCATCGGCCAGTTTGTTTACAAGGAGAAGGCTTTTTTTTCGCCTTGAAGATGATGGGCCAGTCTTTCCCTAACTATAAGGCGCTGCAGTCATGGACTGTGCGGCTGGTCCCGGCGGAGGTTCGAGTCCTCCCTCGGGCATGCGTGTGTGTGTTTGTCCTTAGGATAATTCAGGTTAAGTAGTGTGTAAGCTTAGGGACTGATGACCTTAGCAGTTAAGTCCCATAAGATTTCACACACATTTGACTATTTTTCCCTAACTAGGCTGATTTTAAGGGCGATTAATTTCCCCATGATTAGATTTACTTTCATCCCAATTGATCCATAGTGAGGATGTCCTCCAGGATGTAGAACATGTCAGAAAAACAACAATACATGACAAATATTTACAACTCAAACAAATAAACTGATGTACCATTCCACAGGTCCCAAGTGGAATGATCGTCATTTTTTAATGAAGACGATATGAAAGAGTCATTTTACAAATACTAATGCACTAAATTAAATTTAAACAAAGCTTTTTATTTATTTATTAGGTAATAAACGTGTGATACAACTACTATAATACTTATTTACAATGAACACATTACTGCACTGAAATTGACGACAGGTGTTTCCCAAAATCCGCGGCCTACTTACAAAGATACTGCCTGGAAGCAACATCTTACAGAAACTCTCTTATCTGAAACAGGAAATGGGTATGAAAGTGCCTGTGTTCTGTTCCTGTCCGGATTGACTGGAAGGCCTAAAAGTTAAATAATTTCGTGGAGCGGTTTGGAGCTCGCGAAATGAAGAAATCGGACGGCAGTACTCGTGGTATTAGGTGGAAGGTTGTGGGGCTTCTGGGCCAGACTTTGCGTTTTGAAGTGGTTATCGTTCCGTAAGTTCGGAGTCAGTGATTCTTCGTGATTAAAGAGGTCACTTTTCCGGTACGGAAACCTTACATACACTGGTGTCGATAAAAACGCAACGTCGTTGAGGTCAACGTCATTTTATTGACAAATGAGGTATACGATAACAAATTCAGACCAAGTAAAACAAACACGTCACGGAAAAAGGCACCCAAACAGTGGCATCAGTACACAGTGTGTACCCCCCCCCCCCCCCCCCCTCTGGTGGCAACGCAGGCGTGTGTCCTCGTATAAGAACGATCACAAAGGTGACGAGTGCCACAGATTGTCCCACGCACCTTCCCCCTTTTGTTGCATTTCGGCAACGGTTCTTGCACACCCTACGAAAAGGGTGACATCCCACTTCACCGTGTCCCACACATGTTCAATTCGTGACAGATCTGATGACC
This sequence comes from Schistocerca serialis cubense, assembly GCF_023864345.2. Lineage (NCBI taxonomy): Eukaryota > Metazoa > Arthropoda > Insecta > Orthoptera > Acrididae > Schistocerca > Schistocerca serialis. Next base: position 18,741,747 of record NC_064641.1, read on the forward strand.
TTACAAGACAGGACAATTGTGTAGAAGAAGAACACGTTACTTCGCCCTGCAGCCAATGTCGACGTGCATTGTCCTGCTGAAAAAGCACAACAAAAAAGTACACCGCCTCCCTGTGGTAGAAATGACAGTAGCACGGGGATAACAGCCTGTGCAGTGCAGCGACACCTCACCTTGCACGGACACCAGACGTGACGGCGGGTTGTAACTGGTAGCAATGGTGATGTTACTGACGACAGTTACAATATAACAGAGTTAGTAAGCACCGTTTCCGAAATTCCTTCGCAAAAGGTGAAGAAGTAAATATTCCAGAATTCCAATCAAGAACAACTGCCAAGATGAATAAAATAGTAGATATCCTCGATGTAGCGAAGCAGCTTAAATCACTTAATAAAGGCAAGGTCTCCGGTCCACTTTGTATACTAGTCAGGTTCCTTTCAGAGTGTACCGATACAATAGCTCCGTACTCAGCAATAATGTACAACCGCTCGCTCGTTGGAAGATCCGTACCTAAAGACTGGAAAGTCACACAAGTCACGCCAATGGCCAAGAAAGGAAATACGAATAATCCGCTGAACTGCAGATCCAGATCATTGAAGTCGATTTGCAGTAGGATTTTGGAACACGTAATGTGTTCGAACATTATGAACTACCTCGGAAAAACAGCCAACACGGATTCAGAAAATATCGTTGTTGTGAAACACAAATAGCTCTTTATTCTCACGAATTATGAATGCTATTGACAGGGAATGTCAAACTGATTCCAAATTTTTAGATTGTCAGAACGTTTTCCACGCCGTTCCTCACAAACGACTTCTAATCAAACGGCGTGCCTATGGAGTGTCGCCTCAGTTGTGCGACTGGATTCGTGACTTCCTGTCAGAAAGGTCACAGTTCGTAGTAATAGACGGAAAGTCATCGAGTAAAACAGAAGTAATATCCGGCGTCCCCCAAGGAAGTGTTATAGGCCCTCTATTGTTCCTGATCTATATTAACGACACAGGAGACAATCTTAGTAGCCGTCTTAGATTGTTTGCAGATGATACTGTCATTCACCGTCTTGTAAAGTCATCAGATGATCAAAACCAATGTAAAATTATTTTGACAAGACATCTGTATCGTGCCAAAAGTGGCAGTTGACTCTAAACAATGACAAATGTAAAGTCATCCACATGAGTATTAAAAGCAACCCGCCAAATTTAGATTACACAATAGGTCACACAAATCTGAAGGCTATAAATTGCACAAAATACTTAGGGATTACAATTACGAATTACGTAAACTGGAGGATCACATAATGGAAATCAAACCGAACACTGCGATTTACTGGCAGAACACTTACAAAAGGCATAGGGTGTACTAGAGAGACTGCCTACACTACGCTTGTCCGTCTTGTTCTGAAGTACTGCTGTGCTGCGTGGGATGCGTATCAGATAAGACTGACGGAGGGCATCGAAAAAGTTCAAAGATGGGCAACTCGTTTTGTATTATCGCGGAATAGAAGAGAGAGTGCCACGAATATAATACGCGAACTGGGATGGCAATAATTAAAACAAAGGAATTTTCCGTTTCGAAATTTCGATCACCAACATTCTCCTCAGATTGAAAAAATACTTCGCTGGTGCCCACCTACATGGTGGGCTGCTGAAAGATGATGATAAAACAAGGTAAATCGGAGTACACACAGAAAGACTTAAGTGTTCGTTCTTCCCGCGTTGCGATGGGACCTGTGTGATGTGTTGTGAGTGGAAGCACTCGAGCAGGCAGCTCACTACATGCCATATAGTGCAGTCCCAGTCCATCACTCACAGACAGACAGCAGTTAATTCCAAACTATAGACCTATATCTCTAACGTCGATCAGTTGTAGAATTTTGGAACACGTATTATGTTCGAGTATAATGACTTTTCTGGGGACTAGAAATCTAGTCTGTAGGAATCAGCATGGGTTTCGAAAAAGACGGTCCTGTGAAACCCAGCTCGCGCTATTCGTCCACGAGACTCAGAGGGCCATAGACACGGGTTCCCCGGTAGATGTCGTGTTTCTTGACTTTCGCAAGGCGTTCGATACAGTTCCCCACAGTCGTTTAATGAACAAGGTAAGAGCATATGGACTATCAGACCAATTGTGTGATTGGATTGAACAGTTCCTAGATAACAGAACGCAGCATGTCATTCTCAATTGAGAGAAGCCTTCCGAAGTAAGAGTGATTTCAGGTGTGCCGCAGGGGAGTGTCGTAGGACCGTTGCTATTCACAATATACATAAATGACCTTGTGGATGACATCGGAAGTTCACTGAGGCTTTTTGCGGACGATGCTGTAGTATATCGAGAGGTTGCAACAATGGAAAGTTGTACTGAAATGCAGGAGGATCTGCAACGAATTGACGCATGGTGCAGGGAATGGAAATTGAATCTTAATGTAGACAACTGTAATGTGCTACGAATACATAGAAACAAAGATCCCTTATCATTTAACTACAATATAGCAGGTCAGCAACTGGAAGCAGTTAATTCCATAAATTATCTGGGAGTAGGCATTAGGAGTGATTTAAAATGGAATGAGCATATAAAATTAATCGTCGGTAAAGCACATGCCAGACTGAGATACATTGGAAGAATCCTAAGGAATTGCAGTCCGAAAACAGAGGAAGTAGGTTACTGTACACTTGTTCGCGCACTGCTTGAATACTGCTCACCAGTGTGGGATCCCTACCAGATAGGGTTGATAGGGGAGAGAGAGAGAGAGAGAGAGAGAGAGAGAGAGAGAGAGAGAGAGAGAGAGAAGATCCAACGGAGAGCAGCGCGCTTCGTTACACGATCATTTAATAATCGCGAAAGAGTTACGGAGATGACATATAAACTCCAGTGGAAGACTCTGCAGGAGAGACGCTTAGTAGCTCGGTACGAGCTTTTGTCAAAGTTTCGAGAACATACCTTCACCGAGGAGTCAAGCAGTATATTGCTCCCTCCTACGTATATCTCGCGAAGAGACCGTGAGGATAAAACCAGAGAGATTAGAGCCCACACAGAGGCATACCGACAATCCTTCTTTCCAAGAACAATACGAGACTGGAATAGAAGGGAGAACCGATAGAGGTACTCAGGGTACCCTCCGCCACACACGGTCAGGTGGCTCTCGGAGTATGGATGTAGATAGATCGCTGAGGACAGTGGAGCCCCATCCTACTCTCCAGTCGTATCATTCACGACACCAGAGTAGACGTGCTCGATGGTGCCAGTACTAGCCTGTCCAGAGACACGTGTGCTCTTAATCCTGCTGCCAGCAGGCTGTTCCCAATAGTCGCTGACGACACAGCAGGTGCGACATGTGTCCGCAGTACGTCCCTGGACGATGTCCCCGGTCTGCCACCGCCACTCGCATAATGCGTCGATCGTGACGTACGTCTGTAGTACGCGGACGTCCAGAACCTGATTTACAGGTGTCTCAATGTTCCACAAACCGCTGTCGAGAGCAGCTACACACCACCGATACATGGGGCCCAAAGTGTACAACTATCCGTCAATGCGTTCATCCACTTTCCTGAAAGCCCGCAGTGCGACTCCATTCAAATGGTTGAAGCTGTTCAATAGGAGTACGTATTTATCGGTGGGATATGGTTGTGCTCTATAATGAATGTCGCAAACATTGTTGACTTCTAAACTGACTACATTTTGCGGCGGCACGGTTCTTTCCGTCCCTTTACGACGAACCTGCACCTACCTGTGAACATTGTCTCAGCAGATCATCGGTAGGGAAGCCGAGTGAAACCTACTATACTCCGACGTGAACCACGCTGCAATTAAAGTCACTAGTATACGTTTCGGGAGAAAGTTTTCACACGAAATAAAAGGTTGGAAATTTTGTCCCCAATTAATATATTCTGAAGCTTAGGTGAACAAGTTATCACTGCCAAGCCCGTGCTAGTCTCAACACAGTCACTCACAATCCCTTTCACTCACGTTAGCAAGTTTATGGTGTTGCATTTCCCGAAAACGTAATAGCTACAAAAATACGGATTGTTTTTGACTGAGAATGCTCTGCAAATACTAAGTCTGTCGGTACCTAATGCAGTCACAGTTTTTAGCCACCGACGTGCTCAATACGCCACGCGGAATTTGTCTTTTCTCGTCACAAAATTCACTTAAAAATTCGCAAGTTTCTACACACCCATCGGAATAATTATGCCGTCACTTTACAACACTTTTGATGTATGAAACACTGCTAGATCCGGCAACTTATCATTTCCATCGGAACTACTACTACACACGTCCGAACTGTTTCATGGCTAGGCCCCGACTCCTCTATAGAATATTCTAAGTCTTATCTACCAGCAGGGAAAGGCACGCGAAGAATATTGCCTTACCATTGGTCAGTTTACTCAACAGACAATAGCAAAACAACATTCTCCCACGTCAGTTCGCGCTTTTCATCAATAACCAATCGCAAAATAGTAAACCGACTGACTGCACTTTTTACCGACGTAATTGTCTATGCATAAACAAAACTTCAGCATATTAAAGTTATTTATTACTGTTATTTATACCTGAATTAACTTTCCCTTTGCCATTAACTTACTTTACAAATCTATTCTACAAAAATACCCTTTGTCCACATCCATACTTCTTCGAAATGTTCCCACACTAAATCCCACAACATAACTCGTTAAACAATTATCTTCATATTAACCTTAAATCACACTCACGCATCATTCATACTGCTAAAACACATTTATAACATTTTATATACACAAAAAGACATAACAACGCTTCATAACATTCTATTACTTCAGTGCACTCTAGTGAGCACAATCGAAACTAAATCAGTCCCCTATCCAATACTGTCCTCTATCGGCTGATACATAAACTACGTGTGCGTCCAGTCTCGCGTCACCATCTGTCACTATCCAGCTCTGAGACACATCAAAAAAATGGTTCAAATGGCTCTGAGCACTGAGGTCATCAGTCCCCTAGAACTTAGAACTACTTAAACCTATCTAACCTAAGAACATCACACACATCCATGCCCGAGGCAGGATTCGAACCTGCGACCGTAGCAGTCGCACAGTTCCGGACTGCGCGCCTAGAACCGCGAGACCACCGTGAGACACATCTGCCATTTAACCGCCTCCAAGGCAGAATCGGTATAAGGCGCTACGCCTCAACTTTACTATCTGCAGAGGCAACACAAATGGCGCAACGGCAGGCTTCATTAGTGCCGTCTGATCGCCGACTACCGTGACAAATTAATGACTGGCACTGCATACAACTCCTCAGTGAGCACATATTATACCCTAGTGGCACTGAACACTTTTTTCCGGCAGTGCAGTATTCAAAAGTGCGATCCCGTGTGCGGCGTCCAATTCTGTTTAGGTTCTTTCCGGTGGATGTTGCGGATTAGTGAGCGCGGACTTATTCATTGAAAAGGGAAATGTCGTAACAGAGTGTGGAGCCATCAGCTAGCTGGAGGCGGTGTTGCATGAAAGTAGCGGGCGTCATTGACGCCAGTAACATACATTTGTTTCCCTGCAAGTTTGACGGCGATGTTTTTGAGTGACTTTGAGCTGTATTTCTGTTGTATTGTTGTGTTGATTATCGGAGAGAGTTGCCAGTGGGAGTGGTGTACCGACCTGGTAAGGGGTCGGATCTCGGAACTTTTCCTGTTACAAGCCTTTTAATTATTGACTTTGGAGCTGAGAGACGTTTAGCCGTGTCTCGCAGCTCAAAGCAAGAACGGCGACACTTATATGGACTGATTTGACAGTGTAGCAAAACTGAGAATTAATTCGGGTCCGCCGATAAACGTTTCCGATTAAATTCGCGGACCAGTAAGTCGTATAATATGTCTCGCGCGCCATACCATGCTAGGAGCCGCGATTTCGAGGCTCTGACAAAAGGGGCGATTCAGTGTGTTTTCCAAACTCATTTGCGCTCGCATTTCAGCTAAACTCTGTAGTTTCTGAATGTAGAGGTAATGTCACTGCTCTCTTATAGTTTGCTGTTAAAGTCGCGTGAGTAATTGCTGGTTTATTTCTCTAAGAAAATAGTGATATTTCTGATCATATCAAGCAATCAAAGTGTAATATTTTTTGTGGGTTTCGTTTGTCATAGTTTTTGACACAAAATGATAATTCTCGTAAATGAAGCTATTCGACAACTGAGATAAACATCTTCAGCACACATTATTCTTAATTTTTTTTCCTTCACAAGTGGGTTCTCACTTTAAACGTTTTTGTAATTGCTAATTCAGGTAGTTTATACACCAGTCGCCTGTTTGAGTAACCGGTCGTGGAATTTTTCCGACAAGGCATACATAAACATTGTGTATGAACAAACTAGTACCAGTCAAACTAGAATGCTGGTGGGAAAAACGTATTAAACATTTTGTCTCCCCCTCTCAGCGTGAGGAACATTTATATGGGAATGACAACATAGAAATAAAACAATGATAAGCTGCCTGACCCCAACAGTTAATTGTCATACGAACTATACAAACAACAAGGGTCACTCCAAAAGAAATGCACACTATTTTTTTTAATCCATATTTTATTCTACATGTTTGAAAGTTTTACAGTGTGTAGATACATCCTTTAGGAACAATATTTTCATTTCTTCACATAATTTCCATCCCTCTCAAGTGCCTTACGCCATCTTGGAACCAGCGCCTGTATACCCGCACGGTAAAATTCTGGACCAACCTGTTGGAGCCACTGTTTGGCAGCGTGCACAAGGGAGTCATTATCTTCAAACCTTGTTCCACGAAGAGCGTCTTTCAGTTTCCCAAAGAGATGACAGTAACATGGAGCCAGCTCAGGACTGTAAGGCGGATGTTTCAGTGTTGTCCATCCAAGTTTTGTGATCGCTTCCATGGTATTTTGACTGACATGTGGCCGAGCATCGTCGTGTAACAGCAAAACATCCTGCTTTTGCCGATGTTGTCGAACACGACTCAGTCGAGCTTGAAGTTTCTTCAGTGTCGTCACATATGCATCAGAATTTATGATGGTTCCACTCGGCAAGATGTCCACAAGCCAGAGTCCTTCGGAATCGAAAAACATCGTAGCCATAACTTTCCCAGCAGAAGGTGTGGTTTTGAATTTTTTTTTTTTTTTTTCCTTGGGTGAATTTGCATGATGCCACTCAGTTCATTGCCTCTTCGTCACTGGTGGAAAAATGGAGCCATGTTTCATTACCTGTCACAGTTCTTCCAAGAAATTCATCTCCACCATTCTCGTACTGTTCCAAAAGTTCGCTGCATACCGTTTTTCTTGTTTCTTTGTGGGCCACTGGGAACCCAACTGGCACACAAACCTTTCTTAACGCCAACACTTTCAGTATTCTGCAAACACTTCCTTCCCCTATCCCAGCGCAGCGTGACAATTCGTTCAGTGTGATGCGTCTGTCAGCAGTCACCAATTCGTTAACTCTCTGCAAATTGTCTGGAGTGTGTGCAGTACGAGGCCTGCCGCTGCGAGTACAATCCTCAATATTGCCGTGCCTGCTTTCGTCACGTAACCCGCTTGCTCACAGACTAACTGTACTGCGATCGACAGCCGCATCTGCATACACCTTTTTCAACCTCTTGTGGATGTTTCCGACTGTCTCGTTTTCACAGCACAGGAATTCTATGACAGCACGTTGCTTCTGACGAACGTAAAGTGTAGCAGCCATCTTGAAGACATGTTGTGACGGCGCCACTCACAGGAACAGGTTGAACTAAGTTTGAAAACAAGCGGAAAGGATGTATCTACACACTGTAAAACTTTCACACATCCAGAATGAAAACTGTATTTTAACAAAAATGGTGTGCATTTCTTTTGGAGTGACCCTCGTAATAGGTAACAATAGTAGGCAAAACAAAGACCCACTGGCGATGTCACAGAGATCTTGAAACGTGTTCGGCAAACAAAATAGAAAGAGTTGGTGTTTATCAAACACAGCATGACCCCAGCGCTCTATGAGCACGTCTTTATAAATCATCGCAAACCAAACCATTATTAAAACAAGTTATAACGCTTTAGTGGTGCGCTGAGGGTCTCGCTCCGCCCTTTTCTAACGGTGGCCAGTCAGTGATTGACACTTTGCCATCTGGGTCGACATTATAGTGAGTGGTTAAACAGCCAGTGTTCCGAAGTCGACGTCCATAACGCTTTCCTGTGCGTTGCCGGTCGACTAGGAGGTAAACCAGTTCGAGTCCCGGTGATGAAAAATTTTCACTGCCTGTATTTGGCCGGCAAAGGAAGCAGAGTTGGGGGCGTTAAGTTCCTGATGACCACTCTTCACGCAAATGCCCTGGATTGAATTCCAAACCTCTCCGCAGCGTCTCGTGAAGGGAGGGCACCTGACACTGTTGATGCGATCCGTCCGTCGGATGGGGACGTTAAACTGGGCGGTCCCCGTGGTGCTATTCGAGACTAGTGGGCTATCTGCCAGCAACACTACCAAATGGTTCAAATGGCTCTGAGCACTATGGGACACAACTGCTGAGGTCATTAGTCCCCTAGAACTTAGAACTAGTTAAACCTAACTAACCTAAGGACATCACAAACATCCATGCCCGAGGGAGGATTCGAACCTGCGACCGTAGCGGTCTTGCGGTTCCAGACTGCAGCGCCTTGAACCGCACGGCCACTTCGGCCGGCCCCAACACTACCCGGTGCAAGCACTCGTCACTCATCCACTCGACACAGATAGACACTCGACACTTCATGAGAGAGCGGATGAAAGCAATGGCCAAACCACCTGGAAAAGCGAGGCAATCTTTGTACATCTGCTCCCCTTTGCTCATTCTCTGATGATGGGACTACTTTGACTTGACTAAGTTTCGTATAGCATTAGTTGTTAATTCTAAGTTGTCAGATGCAATTTTGATTCTGAGTGGCGCAGCGGTAAAGCGTTGGACTCGCATCTTAGAAAATGTAGTCCATCAACAAAGGAGGTGGCTTACAAAAAAAAAAAAAAAAAAAAAACTCGTTCGACCTATACTTGAGTATTGCTCATCAGTGTGGGATCCGTACCAGGTCGGGTTGACTGTGGAGATAGAGAAGATCCAAAGAACAGCGGCGCGTTTCGTCACAGGGTTATTTGGTAACCGTGATAGCGTTACAGAGATGTTCTAGCAAACTCAAGTGGCAGACTCTGCAAGAGAGGCGGTGTAGCTTGCTCGCCAGGTTTCGAGAGGGTGCGTTTCTGGATGAGGTATCGAATATATTGCTTCCCCCTACTTATAGCTTCCGAGGAGATCACGAATGTAAAATTAGAGAGATTCGAGCGCGCACGGAGGCTTTCAGACAGTCGTTTTTCCCGCGAACCATACGCGACTGGAACAGGAAAGGGAGGTAACGACAGTGGCACGTAAAGTGCCCTCCGCCACACACCGTTGGGTGGCTTAGGGAGTATAAATGTAGAAGTAGATGTAGATCAGGTAGAACAGCGATTCAAATCCCTTCCGGCTATCCTGATATTGTGTAATAAACCGGGAATAGTCGACCTAAATTTAAATAGTATAAATGACTTTGTAATCGAGTGATGACATAATGTCGTTCTGTTACACTGAATGACCTTAACTGTGTAAGCTAACAATGAGTAACTCCACGTGTGGGTTCAGAGCCAAAAGGATGAAATTTATTGTGCAACTCAAAAGCAATAAAGCTCTGCTCATATGCTCGCTCTGTACATTTACTCAAACATGCGAAAAGCAGGTTCAAGAAAATTGAATAAACGTCATTCTCTGGCATGACATGTAGTTGTCACAGTTTTGTTGAATAGTACGTGTGCATGCACCAAGGCTTGCGTTCAGTTACTTGAAATACAGTGACGCACCCAACCCGCGCAAATAGCGTAACACTGTGAACGAACCAGCTCCCATCTCGTCTGCACCAGCGATGTGAAATTCGATTACCACACGGGCTGCGGCTCTCGGCCACTCAGAACAAAGCACACTCTTGATAGATTCGCGCGCACGCCATGTTATGACGGGTTGCAGATTTGCTTTCACAAAGTTATTTATTTAGTAAATCAAAATCTGTGAAAAATCGCAAACGCATTGAATGAATGGGAGCAGGTGTGACTATTGTTTTCCGAAATAGTAGAAAAGTTGCCGGGAGGGATGTGGAGCAAACGGTAATTTATGTAGTAGCAGTTGCAGTGACAACGTTGCCGTAGATCGACAAATTAAAACAAAATGTTGTTTCAGCGGTAATGTTTCAAAGAGAAAAAAGGATGTACTTTATTTTTGCGACTGATAGTCTGATGTTATGTAACAGTCTGTTTCAAAAGTCTTGTTCGTGTCCATCGACTCTTTGCTGGATTCCAATGTTAGTGTGACCACGATGAAGCGCGAATGTGGTATTTCATGATTCTCCGCTGTGTCTCCTGAGCCGTTATAGAAGATGTTTCACAACTAATACAGGATTCTAGGAACTGTAGAGGAGGAGACTTAGCAGATACAGCTCTGATAAGGTACACCTATGTCCGGAAATATAATGCTTGGATGTAAAATAAGTCTGAAGATCGTTATCACTCTAAAATCTCCAACTTCACGGTACACACACAGCGGAGACAATGAGCTCTGAAATTTATGCTGTACTGGAGCCCATGGCATGGGTAATGTTTTGAGTACTGGACGTCGGGTTCTCTTCACAGCATAGAGGGCGGTGCGTCTGTGTCTACCCTCCTAATTGCGAACGTACCAAGTTCTCGCAGCCGTTGCTGTAGTAGGGCGAAAACGGTACGTGCTGTCATAATTACGACTGGGACTGATGACGCCATCTCTTCTCAGTTTTTGTGCGTACTGCGAAGCGGGAGATTTCAAAGTGATACTATCTTAAAACTTATTTTAGTTCCAAACGGTACGTTTCCGGACATGGATTTCTTATCTGAACGTTACCTGCCAAACTGCTTCTACAATCCGGAGAAGCCGGTGTCTGAAATTATAAAACACCGTGTCTGTTTCTTGTACTGTCGTGAGATCGATGTAGCGAGGCTGCAGTTACGCAGTGAGCACAATTTGAAATACGCGGCACTGACGTATTTACGGAGTAAATCCCTCTATACCAGTGGTTCCCAACATTTCTTAGGCCATTGCCTATATATATATATATATATTGAGTCACCTAACATTACCGCTGGATATATTTCGTAAACCACATCAAATACTAACTAATCGATTCCACAGACCGAACATGAGGAGAGGGGCTAGTGTAATTGGTTAATACAAACCATTAAAAAAAATGCACGGAAGTATGTTTTTTAACACAAACCTACGTTTTTTTTAAATGGAACCCCGTTAGTTTTGTTAGCACATCTGAACATATAAACAAATACGCAATCAGTGCCGTTTGTTGCATTGTAAAATGTTAATTACATCCGGAGATATTGTAGCCTAAAGTTGACGCTTGAGTACCACTCCTCCGCTGTTCGATCGTGTGTATCGGAGAGCACCGAATTACGTAGGGATCCAAAGGCAACGGTGATGGACCTTAGGTACAGAAGAGAATGGAACAGCACATTACGTCCACATGCTAACACCTTTTTATTGGTCTTTTTCACTGACGCGCATGTACATTACCATGAGGGGTGAGGTACACGTACACACGTGGTTTCCGTTTTCAATTACGGAGTGGAATAGAGTGTGTCCCGACATGTCAGGCCAATAGATGTTCAATGTGGTGGCCATCATTTGCTGCACACAATTGCAATCTCTGGCGTAATGAATGTCGTACACGCCGCAGTACATCTGGTGTAATGTCGCCGCAGGCTTCCACAATACGTTGTTTCATATCCTCTCGGGTTGTAGGCACATCACGGTACACATTCTCCTTTAACGTACCCCACAGAAAGAAGTCCAGAGATGTAAGATTAGGAGAACGGGCTGGCCAATTTATGCGTCCTCCACGTCCTATGAAACGCCCATCGAACATCCTGTCAAGGGTCAGCCCAGTGTTAATTGCGGAATGTGCAGGTGCACCATCATGCTGATACCACATACGTCGACGCGTTTCCAGTGGGACATTTTCGAACAACGTTGGCAGAACATTCTGTAGAAACGCGATGTATGTTGCAGCTGTTTGGGCCCCTGCAATGAAGTGAGGAGCAATGAAGTGGTCGCCAATGATTCCGCACCATACATTTACAGTCCACGGTCGCTGTCGCTCTACTTGTCTGAGCCAGCGAGGATTGTCCACGGACAAGTAATGCATGTTCCGTAGATTCACTGCCCCGTGGTTTGTGAAACCCGCTTCATCGGTAAACAGGTGGAACTGCAACGCATTCTCTGTTAATGCCCATTGACAGAATTGCACTCGATGATTAAAGTCATCACCATGTAATTGCTGATGTAGCGACACATGAAACGGGTCCCTGCAGATGCTGCTCGCCGACCGTGGCCGTGTTTGTTACAACACGCAACTCAACGTCGGAGGTTTCAAGCGACAACTTTCCGGATGTAATTAACATTTTACAATGCAACAAACGGCACCGATTACGTATTTGTTTATATGTTCAGATGTGCTAACAAAACTAACGTGGTACCTGAGCGTTCAGCAGCACGTTGAACTTGGCACGCTCTACGTTAACGTTCGACAGGGAGGAAAGGATTACATCTAAATGAAAGGAAAAATGCAAGTGCGGCGTTACGTTAACAATGAACTAGCGGTAAGTAGATATTTGAGATTTGGGGGAAATTCAGGTCGCCAGTCCTATGGACAATTACTATAGTAACTGAAAAAGAAAAGTTATTACACATGTAATTAGCACTAGAAGCGCGGCAACTGAAGGTTGACACGTGTAGTGTGAAAACTGAAAGTTTGTCAGAAGTAATAAATTTCGCTACACTCTGACTTAATTTAGCAAAAGATTTAATAAAATCGGAAAATTGAAAGTTAATTTAGTGACTGAAATTAATAGTGAGCTTTGTTTCTGAAGCACTACGAAATTCAGTAAAATAAGGTTAGTCTTGGGCTACCTCAACAATCATCTCAAAAGCTACGTGAATCTACGCAATTTAGAAATAAGAGATTTAACTATGAACTTAAAATAAATGATCCTGAACAATTAACAATAGTAGAATTTAGCACGTACCAAGCTGAGCTGCAGTCACAGGTAAGCTAAAATACGGTAACAAAACTCGCACTCTTAATTTGTGCTTGTGTAATCTAAATATTGTAGCCAGCTATGAATACCTTAACTGAACTCTGAAATTAAAGCAGTGAAATGGAATGATATTACTCTAATGCTGGCGTTTGAATTTAAACGACACTCGGGTTAATTCCGGAAAAGGAAGGGACCCTGCTTGGTAATGCAATTGGGACAATGAGCAACAAAGGTTCATGCTACGTTGCTGTAATTTAGTTATGAAAATGGAACAGTTTGAAAAGCTGAGGTCTGCCACACAGTTCTAAAACCTTACGTGCTTCCTGTCTTCCTTGTTGGTTGATTGAAGGTTTGAAGCCGTCGATCGAGGAGGTGGCGACAGTCACTCATTGTCGGCCGTCGCTGTTGCAGAAGCTGGAAGTTGGCGCGCCTTCTTCTCGACACGGTCACCAGGCGAAACGGGCTTTTGATGTGCCCAGCTAAGGGTTCCCGTCCGCGACACCGTGTCAGAAACTATCGTAGCAAGGCGAGCGGAATTACACGCTGCCAAACCCCGAAAGCGCGGCAACTCGCGGGAGCGTCACACAACACACCTGCTCCACCGCCCTACTCCAGCCAGACCCTCTCTGCCCGCGCTCCATGCGGCAGAGTTAACACTACCAAAGATCCTAAACACTTTGGTTCTCCACACGACCTATCGATGTAATCGTTCGATAGCATAGTTTTCCCTAGGCAAGACCCAGCGTAAAAATACAAATAGTATTTACAAAACAAACCAATTATACATCGACATAAATGCATGTATATACAAATAGTAAAAGAATTACAGTATACAAAGACACAGAAACGTCATATCTTCAGGTAACAAAATAAGGAAAAAAAATTGTAGTACAATAGATGGAAACAGGAGGATATGCATTTCCGGCGTTACAATCTGACCACGCCTCAGTTTTCCAGTCGTATGCCGTGCTGTTAGCAAAGGCTCACGCGTCGGTCGACTGCTGCCATGGGCCAGTGACGCCAAATTTCGCCGCTCTGGCCTAACTGATACGTTGTCGTACGTCCCACATTGATTTCTGCCGTTATTTCACGCAGTGTTGCTTGTCTGCTAGCACTGACAACTCTACGCATATACCGCTGCTCTCGGTCGTTAAGTGAAGGCCTTCGGCCACTGCGTCGTCCTTGGTGAGAGGTAATGCCTGAAATGTGGTAGTCTCGGAACACTCTTGACGTCGTGGATGTCGGAATACTGAATTCCCTAACGGTTTCCGTAATAGAATGCCCCCTGCGTACAGCTCAAACTACCATTCCGTGTTCAAAGTCTGTCAGTTGCCGTCGTGCACCCATCATCATGTTGGAAGCATTTCCACATGAACCACCAGAGTACAAATGACAGCTCCGTCAATGCTCTGGTGTTTTACACCTTGTGTACGCGATACTATCACCACCTGTATATGTGTGCATATCACTATCCCATGATTTTTGTCATCTCTGTGTATATTCATCTGTACAATATCCTACTCCGTGACGTCAGCGAAGCAGTTCCAGTTCGATGATTGATACGACAAAGTTAAAGGCTTATTCACGTCACAGGCCAATCTACCTCTAAATGAATACTTTGTAAACCACTGTGATATGCGTGCCAGAGGGTACCGCCCATTGTACCCGTTATTAGGGAGTTTTCCGTTCCATTCACGTATGGAGAAATGACTGTTTAAATGCCTCTGTGCAAACTTCAATTAATCAAATCTTGCGCTCACGACCCCCATGGGAGCGAAATGTGCGGGGCTGTCATCATTTAAAGGCGGTTCTTGAAACTTTCTAAGTAGGCTTTCTCGGGATACTTTACATCTATCGTCAAGAGTCTGCCAGATCAGTTCTTTCCACAACTCTTCGACCCTCTCCTGAGGGCCACACCAACCTATGACCATTCCTGTTGCCCTTCTCCCTTCTCTGTAAGCGGTTAATATTCCCTTTTCGTTTTTATTTGCTACGGGCACATCTCCTCCTCCTCCTCCCCCCCCCCCCCCCCCCCCCCGATTTTGAAGACTGATAGCATTTCCCCAGTATTCTAGCAGTAAAACTAAGCCTGTTACCTTCTTTGCCGGCTACTGAATGTATGCGATTGTTCCATCTCTACAAAGTGTTTCACCCGTAAAGAAAGGACGAAAAGGAAGAAAGATAGCGGTTGCAGAAGTATCCACCGCAGCACACGTATGGTGCTTGGCAGACTACAGATGCAGATGTACATATTATAACCAGAGATGGAAGAAGCTATTAGTGACAGAAAAAAATATTCTAGGCCCGACTGAGGGTGAATAACATGTTCAAAGATCTGAATGAAGCTTGTGTGGAATATGAGATGCAAACAAAGACAGCAAAAACAAAGAGTATGGTCATCAGTACAAGACGCAGACTGTCCAGTATCAAAATAGGACAATGTACCATTAGTCAAGTAAGTGTATTTAAATATCTTGGAAGTACAAGAACTGAAGACTTGAGATGTCATCAGGAGGTGAAAACTCGAATTGCCATAGCGAAGGAGGCATTCAACAGAAAGAGGAGACTCTTATGTGGCAAATTAGGTAAAGGACTAAGGAAAAGGCTTGGCAAATGTTTTGTCTGGAGTGTGGCACTATATGGGGCAGAAACATGGACGCTGAGACGAGAGGATGAAAAAAAGGTTAGAAGCATTTGAGATGTGGATGTGGAGGAGAATGGAGAGAATAAGCTGGATGTAAAGAATGAGTAATGAAAGAGTATTGGAAAGGGTTGGTGAGAGAAGATGTCTACTAAAGGTTGTAAGAGAAAGGAAAAAGAACTGGTTGGGACATTCACTGAGAAGGGAGTGCATGCTAGCAGATGCTTTGGAAGGATTGGTTTGTGGCAGAAGACTGAGAGGGAGAAGGAGATACAAGATGATAGATGACATAAAGGGAAGAGGAAATTATGCAGACCTGAAGAGGAGGGCAGAAGACCGGACAGCCTGGAGAACTACCACGTGAAAACCTGCCTTTTGGCAGAACACATTATGATGATGATGATGATGAGGGTTGAAAGCCATACCTTGGGATTTTGCAATCTGACGCTTACCCTCTACTGCACAGACAGTGAGACTAGCACTAACTAATATGGTAATGTAGCCCACAGCTAAGATGGAGACACATCGAACACTGTGCCCGTTCTTCGCCAACCCGCACCTCTCTGCTGCAACAGAAGTCTGAAGCATAGATTTCTCGACAGCCTGTACGACTGTCCTCCTAGCTGAAGATAGTGATCTTCGTTCCCGTTTCGCTATCCCCCGCCCCCCCCCCCCCCCCTACGATTGTTACAGTGCAGCAGGGTTATAATTACCGTCGAAAACGCGGATGGAATGTAAAACTCTCATATGGAAATTCGCGCAGTCCCCGAACCCGAACCCGTACCGGCTGCAGGCAGTTTCATTTGCCCCCATAAACGGAGCCGTCCTCTCGAGGGGCGTAATATTGGTTGCGCAGTGGAGTGCCGCTATAAACCTGCAAAGACCCCCCCCCCTCCTCCCTCCTCCCTCCTCCCTCATCCCTTTAACCGGGCCACGCTCGGTTGTACGGCGGCCCGGGCTCACCCCTGACATTTGCGCGCTCGCACGTGCCCCGTTTTTCCGTCGAATTACTCGGCTGCAGCAGACGGAGAGCGAAAGGAAGCGCGGGCTGCAGGCTGCCTACCCCCAGGCCCGGGCGCGGAATGAGTGCAACCCCTTGTTGGAAGGGGGGGGGGGGGGGGCGTGCGCGCGAATGCTGCACAAGGCACGCTTTATGAATACTGGCGCGCACTGCACCATTCAAGGCCTGCGCTCCGCTTTCAGGAAAGATCCCCGTGTTTTGTTCTGTCTGCGGAATCGCTGTCTCCTCACACCCACTCACTCTTACGCGCATATTTTCACATGATGGAGGCTATAACGATACGTAATACGCCCACTCACAAGGGAACCTCCCCATCGCACCCCCCTCAGATTTAGTTATAAGTTGGCACAGTGGATAGGCCTTGAAAAAACTGACCACAGATCAATCGAGAAAACAGGAAGAAGTTGTGTGGAATTATGAAAAAAATAAGCAAAATATACAAACTGAGTAGTCCATGCGCAAGATAGGCAACATAAAGGATAATGTGAGCTCAGGAGCGTCGTGGTCCCGTGGTTAGCGTGAGCAGCTGCGGAACGAGAGGTCCTTGGTTCAAGTCTTCCCTCGAGTGAAAAGTTTAATTTTTTATACAGTCAACTCAGCTCTCCAAAATTCCAAGACATGTTCAGATTTGCTTAGACATACGAGGTGTGGCTAGAAAAAAACCGGACTAGTACTGGTGAAACAATAAAACGAATGCAATAAGGCTGAAAGTCGCGTGGCCTGTCACGTGACTCTCGCTCCGCCTACTGCTCGAGTTTCATCTGCCTCCTGCACTCAGTCTGCCCGTGGCGTCTGTTTTAAGTAGTTGACGTTTTGTCTGTGCGTCGGAAAATGTTGAGTGTACAGAAAGAACAGCGTGTTAACATCAAATTTTGTTTCAAACTAGGAAAATCTGCAAGTGAAACGTTTGTAATGTTACAACAACTGTACGGCGATGATTGTTTATCGCGAACACAAGTGTTTGAGTGGTTTAAACGATTTAAAGATGGCCGCGAAGACACCAGTGATGACACTCGCACTGGCAGACCATTGTCAGCAAAAACTGATGCAAACATTGAAAAAATCGGTAAACTTGTTCGACAAGATCGCCGTTTAACAATCAGAGCAGTGTCTCAGTTAACAGGAGTTGACAAGGAAAGTGTTAGGCAGATTCTTCATGAAAGTTTCAACATGAACAAAGTGCGTTCAAAAATGGTTCCAAAGTGTCTCACAATTGAACAGAAGGAACGCCGAAGAATGATTTGTTCTGACATCCTGGAAAACATTGAAAGTGATCCCACCTTCTTACAAAATGTTATTACTTGCGATGAATCGTAATTTTTTACTTACGATCCCGAAACTAAACGCCAATCGATGCATTGGAAAACTCCTGGTTCTCCACGACAAAAAAAAGCACGAATGTCAAAATCGAAATTCAAGGCAATGATGATTGTTTTTTTTGACATCAAAGGGATTGTGCACATTCATTGGGTACCAGAGGGACAAACAGTGAATCAGCATTACTACATTAGCGTCCTGGCTACCCTACGTGAGCGAGTACGGAGAAAACGGAACGATTTGTGGAGAAAAAAGTCATGGATCCTTCACCAAGACAATGCCCCAGCTCACAGTGCGTTGTCAGTGAAGACGTTTTTGGCAAAACACAACATTCCCATCTTAGATCATCCACCCTACTCACCTGATTTGGCCCCCTGTGACTTTTTTCTTTTCCCTAAAGTCAAGTCAGCTTTGAAAGGAACTAGATTTGAGACTGTTGAAGCAGTAAAAGAAAAAGCGACGGAAGTAATGTATGGACTTACCGAAAATGATCTGCAGCATTGCTATGAACAATGGAAAATTCGTATGGAGCGGTGTAGAGACCGAGGAGGAGAATACATTGAAGGAGATAACATGAAATAGTAAATAAATGTTTTTTCCAGCATCAGTCCGGTTTTTTTCCAGCCGCACCTCGTATGCAGGATATGACGGTCTACACACGGAAAAATTTGAAAACGTTAAACACATTTGTTTTGACAGAGCACAGGGACAACTGTGCGACTGTGAAACTGTTGCATTTATTTGTTGCAGTTTATGTGACAACTCTTATGTTTTCATCACTTTTTTGGGAGTGATTATCACATCCACAAGAAAACCTAAATCGGGCAAGGTAGAAGAATCTTTTTACCCATTCGCCAAGTGTACAAGTTAGGTCGGTCGACATATTCCTGTCATGTGACGCACATGTAGTCACCAATGTCTTATAGAATATATCAGACGTGTTTTCCTGTGGAGGAATCGGTTGACCTATGACCTTGCGATCAAATGTTTTCGGTTCCCATTGGAGAGGCACGTCCTTTCGCCTACTAATCGCACGGTTTTGCGGTGCGGTCGCAAAACACAGACACTAAACTCATTACAGTGAACAGAGACGTCAATGAACGAACGGACAGATCATAACTTTGCGAAAATAAAGTAAAATTTCACTCGAGGGAAGACTTGAACCAAGGACCTCTCGTTCCGCAGCTGCTCACGCTAATCACGGAACCACGGCGCTCCTGAGCTCACACTATCCTTGATGTTGCCTATCTCGCGAATGGACTACTCAGTTTGTATATTTTGCTTATTTTTTTCATAATTCCACACAACTGCTTCCTGTTTTCTCGATTGATCTGTGTTCTGTTTTTCAAGGCCTATCCACTGTGCCAACTTATAACTAAATCTGAGGGGGATGCGATGGGAAGGTTCCCTTGTCAGAAACGAAGCACGTTCAGTTCAGCTAAGTAATACGATACAACTACGTACTATTGCCTAATTCTCTCGTACATAGAATCTTGATTGCACCACAAGTGTACACGAATTTAACTTTTACATTTGGTACGGGATTTCGTGTTCGTATGTACATTGGAGATGGGGTGGAGAGAATGGAAAGGAAAGGGAAAGAGCTAATGATAACAGCTGCATCGGGAATCATGTGTGCCGGACCGGGACTCGAACCCGGAATCTCGTGCTTACTAGGCAGTTGCGCTAACCTGGACGCAGTGTTTGTAGCGGATGCGCGAACTGCCTCTGCGCGCTCCGCGGCTGACACACTACAACCCAGCGCCACCTATCAGCATTTTCCCCCACCATGTCCTCCACGCTCGCTACTTTTAGATTCCTGCCGGAGGCCGAAGGTTAATGTGCATCTGCACTGAGGGTTATGGATTCATAGCCCCTCGAGGAAAGTCGGTTATATGAATACGTGGCGGCTGTTCTTTCAGCCATGTGCGGATTCATATTTACGTTAGACTTCTATACAGTGGGAGTCTAATATTAGCGAGCAGGATTGGACATGGACGCGACTGCGGATGGGTGGTGCTAGGTTGGAGTTTCGGTCACCCAGGGGTGTGCCGAGGTAGTGCACGCATTTGCGACGAACACTGTGGCCGGTTTGCGCTGTGGGCAACGCTACTGCCTGGTAAGCAGGAGATCCTGGGTTCGAACCCCAGTCCAGCTCACATTTTCACTCGTCACTCCTAATTCCCCTGAAAGTCCGGCCGGAACGGTAACTCAGCGTGTTCGGTCAGAGGGTTAGCTGCCCTCTGTAATAAAAAGAGAGTTCATCGATCCACAACGAACTTAAACGGGAGTCTTACGATGTCCGCCCCGAGCAGATTCAACGAACAAAAGCGAACAAAATGAGACTTAAAAAAAAAAAAAAAGTCCCAATGCAGCTGGTATCATAATTCGTTCTTTCTCCTTTCTCCCCACTCCATTTGTAATGTACGTAATATGTACCACAGTGTCAGTTCTTTCGCACGTGTCCGTAGGGACCCACTGTCACACTTCCTTTGACCATCGCATCGTCTATTGTTGCATGCTAATGAAAGTAAATATCCAAATCGCAATATCTCCTGAATTAACTTTAAGTGAAAACAATTACCTCACAAAGTTTATAGCTGAAACTGTATCTGTGCGACAATAATAATATGAAATTATATAAATGCATTGTGTCTGTTCTTTCACACATGTCTACATTAATTGATGTAGAATTCTCCTGTAAGTAGGTAAAATCCATGAAGTGATGTGTTACCGCCAAAGGGTGCTCAAAAATGTTCAAATGTGTGCGAAATCTTATGCGACTTAACTGCTAAGGTCATCAGTCCCTAAGCTTACACACTACTAAACCTAAATTATCCTAAGGACACACACACACACACACACACACACACACACACACACACACACGCACACACACACACACACACATGCCGGAGGGAGGACTCGAACCTCCGCCGGGACCAGCCGCACCAAAGGGTGCGTCTATAGCCGGACATAGGCATGGGACTGGAGCGGGGAGTCACAGAGATAGGACTTCTTCCATGGTGAGTGCCCATCTAAAGCGTACTGGGCAGGTTCAAATGGCTCTGAGCACTAAGGGACTTAACTGTTGACGGTATCAGTCCCCTAGAACTTAGAACTACTTAAACCTAACTAACCTAAGGACATCACACACATCCATGCCTGAGGCAGGATTCGAACCTGCGACCGTAGTAGTCGCGCGGTTCTAGACTGTAGCGCCTAGAACCGCTCGGCAACCTCGGCCGGCTACTGGACAGCAATACTATAAGAACTGTCGAGAACTATGTTAATGTGATGACAGTGTCGGTCGAGCAAAATAACTTGCAGCCTTGTGCATATATTTAACCGAACCTTGAACAATTATAGTTTATATATTATAAGACTATGTTAGTGAATGGACCGTGTCATCATCAAGATTATAAATGTTGTGGGACTGAACTTCCCATAAATAGCGATGTTGCGTGTCCGTGTGTTTTTTAATTAACCTGTCTACAACCTCATATTTCAATGCACTCCCACTATTGATAATTTTAGATTCATGGTTCACAGAAATGATCGGACGAAGCGGCTTGAGTTGGTAAGGAACGCACACAACAAAACTGTTTCAACTCCGGCGCAGACCTTTGCCTTGTAGCAAAATACTACTACAAGCGAAAATAAGTCACACACGTCTGTTACTCAATGGATACAGTGTGCCAACAGTAATGGAAACGATGGAGAAATTTTCGTGGGTAATTTGGGTTCAAAGAGAAGAAATTAATTTAAGGATTGCTGACGACATTATAATTTTGTAATAGACTGCAAAGGACTTGGTGGATCAGCTGAACGGAATCGACGTCTTCAAACGAGCTTATAACACTGATATAAACAAGAGTAAAACTGGGGTGATTAAATCCAGTCGAATTAAATCAGGCGACACCGAAGGAATTAATTAGAAATGAGACACAAAGCAGAAGATAAGTTTTGCAGTTTGGGTAGCAAAAGAACAGACGATGGCCGAAGTAGAGAGATGTAAAAGGCATAAGAAACAAAAGACAAAAACACTATACGCAAAAATCAAAATTGTCGATTACTTCTCACTGTGATTACTCCAATTTCTTGAAACTACAAAAAATATGTTTCTGAATGTTGTACTTGATCGGTACTTACTTTTTGGTATGGCCCATTGCTCCAATCCTTTTGGAATCAAGTAAATTAAAAATTGAAAACCTTTATTCCGTTTTCACCGTGACATAAATGCATATCTGAGGAAGTTACTGCTTTTGTCTGTGCTACGCAACAATGAAGATGTACGCTACAGACATTTTTTACACACCCAGAACAATAGGTATACAGTTTAAACATCAGGAAGAAATTCCACTTCACTGTATCCAAGTTATGGGTACGATAAAAAAAAGTAAAATTTCTCACGTTGTATGCCAGTAAACCGCACGCTGTCATGCGTCAGTTTGAAACGGTGAAGTACTTTACATAAATAAAAGCAGTCCAGAAATTGTGGAGAATAAGCTTACAAACCAAAGAGCAACCAAATAATAAAAAGACAACGATAATACTGTTTATGTTAAAAGTGAAGAACCACAATTATTTGCCTTTAGCTTCTGAATTTCATTTTCGTTTCTTAACCAAAAAACTTTGTGAGATGTGTTTGGCGAGGAAACAAGCATAACATTCAATTGCGAAAGACGAATAACACGGATTCTTATCCAGATGATAAACAGCATTGAAATAGCAACTGAGGAAGAATAACTTAAACATATGAACAACACAGCAAAGATTATCTGTAGACGGACATTTTAACCTTAAAAATTTCTCTTATTCTCGTTTCTAATACAGTTTCTTCAAAAACAAAGTTTATATACAGCAACATCGTCCGAAATTTTCTAAATGACTAGTAAATCCGAAATTTGGGCATCGGGAACGTAAAATTAGAAAGTGCTTCTCACGTCCTAGCTTACAAGGTGTAAGATATGTGACTTTCTTTCGGCCTGGCTACCTAGTGCAATAAGCCAACGCCTGCCATATCTAACATTTGCTTTCAATACACGTAACAATAAACATAACAAGAAAGCATTAGTTTATGCAGTTCCAACACTACGTTGGTATAAAGTACCAAGAATTCAATTTATTTATTATTTAAGTTTCGTGAGTTGCACATAATTTTTGATGGTTGCTAGTTCCGAACGCGTGATTTCATTCCAACACACTCCTGCAAAACGTAGACGCAGCGCTTGACTACATAGGAAACAACTAAACGCGCCTGTAGAGTTCTCCTAACTGCATTTGTCATATTAACATTGTGTGTAAACAAGTTTTCGGAATAAACCACTGGAATTGAGTTACGGTCAACCCACATTTATTATGCCGACCTGATGTTTGAACAAGTCTTTTGAGTGTATCATTGGAACTACGCTTCGTCAGACATTTGAAATGTAGGCAATGGTTTGAGAATGAACGCAAGCGTTCGAAAATAGTCACCATCATAAATTGTATAAACTGTGATGGAAATCTAAATAATAATTAAGAAGAAAACATTAATTACGATCTCTTACGAAGTGATAGGCAGTGACATCAGCATATCAATTACTGAATAAACTGTTGATAGGTGAACGTTTTGTGTCAATCCTATAAAAGTTTTAGGTTTTAACAGTTGACAGTACAGAACTGATAGATCCCAATGTGGCGTAAAGTAAGAAGGCCTACTTCCGAACGAAACACATTGACTTTAGAACCGTTTGGTAAAGGTGCCAAGGTGAAAAATACAGCAAACGTCGTTCAGGCAAACACCAGCCCTGTTTGTAACTGCTGTTGTGCTTATTTCTGTAGTTCTGCCTGCAATGCAGGAAATCGACCGATATCGAGGAGTGCAATAATTTTAGCCGTGACGTGCAATAAACATAGCTCGAGCTTATCTTGTAGCCGTGACACACACACACATAGAGAGAGAGAGAGAGAGAGAGAGAGAGAGAGAGAGAGAGAGACGCGGGGGTGGGGCGGGGGGGGGGGGGGGGGGAATTGGGAGGGGAGGGGAGTTGTTCAATATCAGCGATATGTCTCCAATGTCAATGACTACAGCAATGTGGCCCTATTGGTTTTCTTTCCTGTATTTACGTATTTTGTAACAGTTGTATCTCTCCCTTTGACATTAAAGGCGATCGATACACTTACGACTGTTACTTATTCTGCTGTACGGCTTGTATTGAAATTTTGCGTACTAGCTCCGTATTACAGTGTCGGAGATCTTAGACAAATCTAATATTAAAGATAGGGCCACGCTCCAGTTTTATAAAGGATATCAGAAAGTATGCCAGTTCACAATCAAAAATCTTACGAAACACCTTTTATAAAAGTCAGGTTACCCTCTATTCAGAGGCTGTTGCACGCAGCGACTGGCTCTGAGCACTATGGGACTTAACAACTGAGGTCATCAGTCCCCTAGAACTTAGGACTACTTAAACCTAACTAACCTAAGGACATCACACACATCCATGCCCGAGGCAGGATTCGAACCTGTGACCGCAGCAGTCGCGCGGTTCCGGACTGAAGCGCCTAGAACCGCTTGGCCAGTCAGTGTCTTCGTGAGGTCCTGGATACTGTACGTATTGTTTAGTAAGAAGGATGTTAGGTAACAAGAAAAAAATAGTGTTTCGCATAAAAGGTGGAACCTATATCCAATAATTTCAGCTGCCCTAAACTTCCCTCGTTTAGGGCATTAATTAATTAGCACATTAATTAATATGTAATGAAACGTTTGGAGCGGTTTTATACACGAGAGTTCGATTCTTCAGAGATTCTGGGATTTACTGGTTGCCTCATATTTTGCGACTGTTGTTTCCTGCGATTCGTCGCCAATAGGATAGTTGGACATTAATGAGAGTTTGCGCCCAATTCGACGTGCTACGTTTCATTTGTTTACGTTGACGGTCTGTTGCCAGTACTGCCATGTAGCGTCGACATGCTGCGGGTCTCACTGCATTTCGTTACAGTTTTGTGGCGTGGGACCTTTCCTAGGTTCAACAGCCTCACGGAGCACCGGTAAGAAGCCGGACTCGCATTTGGGAGGATGGCGGTTCAGATCTCCGCCTGGCCGTCCATCTACATCTCGATACTCTGCAAATCACATTAAAGTGCCTGGTAGAGGGTTCATCGAACCACCTTCACAATTCTGTCATTCCACACTCATGCTTTCCGTGATTACCTACACAGTATAAGGTCAATGCTAGGACTGTTCCCTCGGAAGGGCGCTGTACATTTCCTTGCCCTCTCCGAGTTTCTGCTCCCCCTCTAATAACCTCGTCTTCGACAGGATTTAATCGTCTTTCTTTCCTCTACAAATTTTCCGACGCTATCCTCCAGATAATTTGTGTGTGTCGCAAGGCCCTAAGTCACGAAATTACTTGTAAAATATAGCTGTTTCCGCCCATTAAGAACGTGGTGTTGTTTTCTGTCATGTGGGGAGGTCTTAGTCCTGTCCCAAAGCTGGTCCTCAACCAGAAAGCCCATTCTTTGTACGCTGGGTGACCTAGCGGCGCGACGAACTCCCTTCCGGAAGTCAAGAGATGCTGCACCAACCTGGTGGCCGTTTCCTACCGCCTTCTGGATCTCTTGGACGAACCGAGCGCGCTGAGTTTCAAAGACCTCTGTTTGCAGAATTCTTGTTGACTCCTGTAAGAGGAAACGTTTGTTCTCGTAAAGTTACATAATACGCGAGCGTGAATAGTGTTTCATAAGTATAGAACTATGGTTGTTGGCTTTGAAGGCCTATAACTACGTCCGATGTCGCATCTGCCACACCTTCTATTCCGATCTACACTGAAGCACCAAAGAAACTGGTATTGTTGTTGTTGTGGTCGTCAGTCCTGAGACTGGTTTGATGCAGCTCTCCATGCTACTCTATCCTGTGCAAGCTATTTCATCTCCCAGTACCTACTGCAACCTACATCCTTCTGAATCTGCTTGGTGTATTCATCTCTTGGTCTCCCTCTACGATTTTTACCCTCCACGCTGCCCTCCAATACTAAATTGGTGATCCCTTGATGCCTCAGAACATGTCCTACCAACCGATCCCTTCTTCTGGTCAAGTTGTGCCACAAACTT
This sequence comes from Schistocerca serialis cubense, assembly GCF_023864345.2. Taxonomy (NCBI): domain Eukaryota; kingdom Metazoa; phylum Arthropoda; class Insecta; order Orthoptera; family Acrididae; genus Schistocerca; species Schistocerca serialis. The sequence continues at coordinate 18,767,912 of NC_064641.1, forward strand.
CTCTTCTCCCCAATCCTATTCAATACCTCCTGATTAGTTATGTGATCTACCCATGTAATCTTCAGCATTCTTCTGTAGCACCAAATTTCGAAAGCTTCTATTCTCTTCTTGTCCAAACTATTTGTCGTCCATGTTTCACTTCCATACATGGCTACACTCCATACAAATACTTTCAGAAATGACTTCCTGACACTTAAATCAATACTGGATGTTAACAAATTTCTCTTCTTCAGAAACGCTTTCCTTGCCATTGCCAGCCTACATTTTATATCCTCCCCAAATAGCGAAACTCCTTTACTACTTTAAGTGCCTCATTTCCTAATCTAATTCCCTCAGCATCACCCAACTTAATTCAACTACATTCCATTATCCTTGTTTTGCTTTTGTTGATGTTCATCTTATATCCTCCTTTCAAGACACTGTCCATTCCATTCAACTGCTCTTCCAAGTCCTTTGCTGTCTCTGACAGAATTACAATGTCATCGGCGAACCTCAAAGTTTTTATTTCTTCTCCATGAATTTCAATACCTACTCCGAATTTTTCTTTTGTTTCCTTTACTGCTTGCTCAATATATAGATTGAACAACATCGGGGAGAGGCTACAACCCTGTCTTACTCCCTTCCCAACCACTGCTTCCCTTTCATGTCCCTCGACTCTTATAACTGCCATCTGGTTTCTGTACAAATTGTAAATAGCCTTTCGCTCCCTGTATTTTACCCCTGCCACCTTCAGAATTTGAAAGAGAGTATTCCAGTCAACATTGTCAAAAGCTTTCTCTAAGTCCACAAATGCTAGAAACGTAGGTTTGCCTTTCCTTAATCTTTCTTCTAAGACAAGTCGTAAGGTCAGTATTGCCTCACGTGTTCCAGTGTCTCTACGGAATCCAAACTGATCTTCCCCGAGGTTGGCTTCTACTAGTTTTTCCATTCGCCTGTAAAGAATTCGTGTTAGTATTTTGCAGCTGTGACTTATTAAACTGATAGTTCGGTAATTTTCACATCTGTCAACACCTGCTTTCTTTGGGATTGGAATTATTATATTCTTCTTGAAGTCTGAGGGTATTTCGCCTGTTTCATACATCTTGCTCACCAGATGGTAGAGGTTTGTCAGGACTGGCTCTCCCACGGCCGTCAGTAGTTCCAATGGAATATTGTCTACTCCGGGGGCCTTGTTCCGACTCTGGTCTTTCAGTGCTCTGTCAAACTCTTCACGCAGTATCATATCTCCCATTTCATCTTCACCTACATCCTCTTCCATTTCCATAATATTGTCCTCAAGTACATTGCCCTTGTATAGACCCTCTATATACTCCTTCCACCTTCCACTGGTATAGGCACACATATTCAAATAAAGACGTATGTAAACAGCCAGAACGCGGCGCTCCGGTCAGCAACGCGTATATAGGACAATAAGTGTCTGGGGCAGTTGCTAGATCGGTTACTGCTGCTACAATGGCAGGTTATCAAGATCTAAGTGAATTTGAACGTGGTGTTGCAGTCGGCGCACGAGCGATGGAACGCAGCATCTCCGAGGTAGCGATGAAGTGGGAGTTTTCTCGTACGACCATTTCACGAGTGTACGGTGAATGTCAGAAGTCCGGTAAAACATCAAATCTCCGACATCGCTGCGGCCGGGAAAAAATCCTGCAAGAACGTGACCGACGACGACTGAAGAGAATCGTTCAGCGTGACAGAAGTGCAACACTTCCACAACCATCAACGTCAGCGTGCGAATCATTCAACGAAACATCATCGATTTGGGCTTTCGTGTACCATTGTTGGCTGCACGACACAAAGCTTTACGCTTCGCGTGGCCCCGTCAACACCGACACTGAACTGTTCATGACTGGAAACATGTTGTCTGGTCGGACGAGTCTCGTTTCAAATTGTATTGACCGGATGGATGTGTACCGGCGCAGAGACATCCCCATGGAACGCATGTACCCTGTACGTCAGCAGGGGACTGTTCAAGGTGGTGGATGCTCTGTAATGGTGTAGGGTGCGTGCAGTTGGAGTGATACGGAAACCCTGATACGTCTAGATAAGAATCTGACTTGCGACACGTGTGTAAGCATCCTGTCTGATCACCTGCCATCCATTCATGTCCATTGTGCATTCAGACAAACTTGGGCAATTCCAGCAGGAAAATGCGACACCCCACACATCCAGAATTGTTACAGAGCGGCTCCAGGAACTCTCTTCTGAGTTTAAACACTTCCGCTGGCCACCAGATTCCCCAGACATGAATATTATTGTGTATATCTGGGATGCCTTGCAACGTGCTGTTCAGGAGGGATCTCCACCCCCTCGTACTCTTACGGATTTATGGACAGCCCTGCAGGATTCATGGTGTCAGTTCTCCCCAGCACTTCTTCAGACCTTAATTGTGTCCGTACCACGTCGTGTTCGACCACTTTTGCGCGCTCGCAAGGGCCCTATACGACATGAGGCAGGTGTACCAGTTTCTTTGGCTCTTCAGTGTACATTACCTACCGGCAACATTCTTGGACATGCGCAACAAGAGATGGAAGTAAAACGTTAAGATTTATTTGAAGAGGTCTTTGCAGGATGTTCTTTCCTTAGAAGAGGCATCTGTATTCTAAAAATAACGCCCCTGGAAGTTGAATGTCAAACAAAAAAAAAAAAAAAAAAAAACTGTAACTCATTAGTGAACGCAGAATAAACTAGTTTTTTTCATTTTTATTACCTATAGCAGTAATCGTGAGGCTGCAAACGTAGCTTAACGTCATTAATTCTAGGGAGTGCGATTTTCATTTAAGGTCGCGATCTACCCCTAGTCCCTAAAACTTAACACTTTCTACATCGTGTATTTCATTGTTTCACAAAATTCTTGTTATAACTTGTGGAATTCTGTGTGACATGCTCAATTTTATGTGTACCGAGTCCTGTAAAAATTCCATGATGATCGATTTGCATTGAATCATGTTGATAGTTTCGAATATTTCATTAACTGCCTTTTCAGTAAGGGAATTAGTTATGGTTTTTTTTTTTATTTCGATACTTGTATCAGCTGCAAAAAGAGAGAAAAACAACATCCTCTGAAAGTGCAGATGGATCATTTGTATCACCAACAATAGAGAACCCAATACAAAACCTTACGGTACACCATGCCTGATTTGCTTCAAATTCTGTTGTTACGTGATTGGCACGGAACTGATACACTTTGATTTCTGTCATTTAGACGGATGAGAAAACAAATTTTCTGCAACGAGGTATCTTGGTTGACACAATCAAGTCTTAACCAGGACATACAGTATTTCCAGTGGTAGTAATTACTGATTTATTGATTCTAGCATACCTCAGCCAAGATAAATACTATCTGACCAGTTGACAGTTCTTTTTGGATTAACGCTGATCTATATGTCCGAATTCTATGTTTGCGTGCGAAGATGACAAGATCCGAAACACACAACGTGAAGAAATTTTACGAAAATCAAAATAATAACCATTAAGAGATCTAGAAGGATTTGCTCGTAATATAAGCTCCAGAGAAATGCCTCCCAAACTGGCAATTAACTTGTTATTCGACAATGGGTGTGCTACGTGCACGACTGAGGAGAATTCACGATTTTCTTACTACATTATCGCCATCACTTAAAACATAAGTTTGTGGAGGTGGTGCTGCATAACACACGAGTATAAGGTTGAGCTACTCGCGTAGGGGTGGCTGGGATCTGCCGAGTTTGCAAAGTTTTGCAGGGCTTCCACCGCATTTTGGAGGCTGCTGTGCATGAATCATGAGGTGGTGCCTCTATCTCCCACACCGCTGAATAATTAGCGCGCTGAGAGAGTTGCTGTTGAAGGTGCTTAGACTTTTTCAAAACATTTCTCTATTACTGCCTTAAATATTTTAATGTTTGCTTGGTGTGTCACTACTGCACTTTGAAACCAAACTTTGTTTTTCAAGTCATCATCTCCCTTTCATTCGGCAACCTACGGACTCCCAGTTGGCTGTCTTCAAAGAGAAGCTAAAAACACGGCCCATCACATCTATGCGCTCTGGTTACATACGTGATTCCGCTTGCGTAATCGCGTAATTTGATAGATTTTTTCTCTCTTCACAAAACCAGGAATCAAAGGAAGTAAATTACCACAAACAAAAGTAGAAAAATTACTATCTTACCTACTAGTACATAAATAGTACACGCGATGAATCGCCGTTCAAGATGCCGCTGCTGGCTGGAGCCACGTGCTCTCGGTGTCGCCTCTTCTTCCGCGAATTACTTTTTTATCACGCCTAACTACTGCTAAAACTCGGTGCACACAACTGTTGCAAAATTCATAGCCCAGACCCCTACGCAAACTGCCTAAACTGCTACAGATTTGGGACCTAGATCACAGAACATGAAGATGGTACCTGTTCTTTCGGACATGCCCGAATGAACAGTTATCATCGGTGACCATTCAGCTCTCTTAGAATGAAATGATAATTAAATCAAGACCGTAAGCTGTCGACAGGCGTTGATATACATCGACGGGGACATGTTGAAAATGTGTGCCCCGATCGGGACTCGACCCCGGAATTTCCTGCTTACATGGTAGACGCTCTATCCATCTTTTTTTTTCCCACAAAAACAGTAGCAAAAATGGCGACAATGAAATGACATAAATAAGGTGACAGATAATTGCAGTCATAAATTACAGCATTCAGAGAATGAGTCTTTAGCAGTAGCACAATTCAGCACCTTCACTGTCACCTTCAACTGATGGCAGTTCATCACGCACATTTTCTTCTTCTGCAGCCTGAGGTTCCTCATCATCATTTCCCAGGGTAAATTACGTGGACAGAAGTGCAGTCCCGAACAGCGACATCGCAAAGTCCTTGACTGCCTTGTTACTTTTGTCAGCTACAGCCTTCTAAACGCATCCTTAAGGGCGTTCAAGATCTTCCTTTATACCAGACACCAGACGTTTGTCGCCATATTCTTGTATCTGCTGTACTGCTGATTTATTTTTCATGTGTGACTTGCAGGTGAGGTTAGGGTCGGGAACGTGACCCAACCCATTCCCTCTCTGCTAGGAATACAGTTCCTATCCTATACCCATTCTGTTGAAGACAATTCGGACATGTTACCATATTTCTTATTGTGATTCTGATATTTAAGTATTTTCTCGAATTCATTTTCCTTACACATCTTGTATTCGATATGTTCATCGCTTCCAATATTGTTAAAAACATAACTTGTACAGGGTTATTACAAATGATTGAAGCGATTTCACAGCTCTACAATAACTTTATTATTTGAGATATTTTCAAAATGCTTTGCACACACATAGAAAACCTCAAAGTTTTTTTAGACATTCACAAATGTTCGATATGTGCCCCTTTAGTGATTCGGCAGACATAAAGCCGATAATCAAGTTCCTCCCACACTCGGCGCAGCATGTCCCCATCAATGAGTTCGAAAACATCGTTGATGCGAGCTCGCAGTTCTGGCACGTTTCTTGGTAGAGGAGGTTTAAACACTGAATCTTTCACATAACCCCACAGAAAGAAATCGCATGGGGTTAAGTCGGGAGAGCGTGGAGGCCATGACATGAATTGCTGATCATGATCTCCACCACGACCGATCCATCGGTTTTTCTCCTGTTTAAGAAATGGCGAACATCATGATGGAAGTGCGGTGGAGCACCATCCTGTTGAAAGATGAAGTCGGCGCTGTCGGTCTCCAGTTGTGGCATGAGCCAATTTTCCAGCATGTCCAGATACACGTGTCCTGTAACGTTTTTTTCGCAGAAGAAAAAGGGGCCGTAAACTTTAAACCGTGAGATTGCACAAAACTCGTTAACTTTTGGTGAATTGCGAATTTGCTGCACGAATGCGTGAGGATTCTCTACCGCCCAGATTCGCACATTGTGTCTGTTCACTTCACCATTAAGAAAAAATGTTGCTTCATCACTGAAAACATGTTTCGCACTGAACGCATCCTCTTCCATGAGCTGTTGTAACCACGCCGAAAATTCAAAGCGTTTGACTTTGTCATCGGGTGTCAGGGCTTGTAGCAATTGTAAACGGTAAGGCTTCCGCTTTTGCCTTTTCCGTAAGATTTTCCAAACCGTCGGCTCTGGTACGTTTAGCTCCCTGCTTGCTTTATTCGTCGACTTCCGCGGGCTACGCGTGAAACTTGCCCGCACGCGTTCAACCGTTTCTTCGCTCACTGCAGGCCGACCCGTTGACTTCCCCTTACAGAGGCATCCAGAAGCTTTAAACTGCGCATACCATCGCCGAATGGAGTTAGAAGTTGGTGGATCTTTGTTGAACTTCGTCCTTAAGTGTCGTTGCGCTGTTATGACTGACTGATGTGAGCGCATTTCTAGCACGACATTCTCTTTCTCGGCTCCCATTTTGTCTCACTGCTCTCTCGAGCGCTCTGACGGCAGAAACCTGAAGTGCGGCTTCAGCCGAACAAAACTTTGAGTTTTTCTACGTATCTGTAGTGTGTCGTGACCATATGTCAATGAATGGAGCTACAGTGAATTTATGAAATCGCTTCAATCATTTGTAATAGCCCTGTATATTTGCCCATTAACCAAATCACTGCGTTATTTTTTGCCTGAGGGTAGTGACTTTCCTCTGGTCTGAAGAAAATGTTAGTCGGTACATTGTTTGCTGAAGTTCTTGTTATTTGAGCAATTTTCTCGCTGGTCCACCTCCGGTTGATATTCCGGTCTCCACATGTGTAACGACGAGGCACACAATCAACGAGGTTGCATTTGCTGCAGAGGTTAGTGCCACTTAAACCGATGGCAAAGAGACGCTCATTCGTGCTGATGATGTTATTGACTACCTTGTACCACGCTGTTCTCACGTCAGACGAAAGAACGTCACTACTGATGTTTTTCCAGACCACATTCCATGCTATTCCAGCATATTTAGTTTCTATGTTATTCTTCCTTTCATGTTTCCGTCTTTCAGCTAAAATCGCCTTTGCTGTAACGTTTTTGGAGTTTAAAAGGTTTTTGCCGAGAGAACTTAGTTCAAGATAATACTCCCTAATGTGTTTTAGCTTAAAACTTATTTTTTTGTATATTTATCGGCGGCTCTACACTTTCTGGCCTGACAATATCGTATATTTTGCTGTAATGCACCCTGGACCATTACACATTATGCTCCATGTTCGTTTGACATACAATGCCATCGCTTTAGACTTTGAGCCACCGAGGGCACAGAGGATAGTGCGCCTGCAGGCATTATCCCTTGCACGCTCCCCGTGAGACCCACATTCCCAACTTAATGTCCACACACTACATTCGTAGTGCCCCTGCCCATTACGCTCATTACTCGCGGCAGACAATCTTACCGAGTCCCGTAAGAGTCCGGACAATGAGTGTGCATCTAGCACAGGAGGAGGAAGTCAATGGCCATGTAAGCATGATATCCCGGCATCGAGTCCCGGTCGGGGCACACGTTTTCAACTGTCCCCGTTGATGTATATCAACGCCTGTCGACAGCTTAGGATCATTAGATCACCGAATGTCGTTAACTGTCAGAATTACAATTGTAATTTCACAACTATTAAAGAAACCTAATGTTCAGTCCTTAACCGATCTCACATTTAACTTTTGCTTCTGCCTATCGAAGTTCGGATAATACTTTTGGAAACACTTTCCAGGATTCAAATCCAATTCTAAACTTTCCAGAGTTCAAATTCCGGAACTAGCACTTTCTAAAATCCAATCCTGTTCCAACATTTTGCAAGATTCTTATCCCTCAACTAACACTTTCCAGATTCCTATCCCAGCTGAGCCCCCAATTGCGAGCTAACATTGCAAAGATGTTCGGGCTCACATGCGGTTCGTCTTCGTCTAAATGCTTTGGCTCAAACTCGTCTAGGGGTTGAACCGCACATGTCGCATTACACGCCCTAAATTAGGCACTTGTGACCCTTTGGTAAAACTGTCTGGCTGAAGTCAACTTTGCGAAGTACAAAGTTAATATAACATATAACAACAGGTATAATATTATCGGGAACTAAATTAACGACCCATAAATGATGAAGGGCACACAGTTGCGATGTGGTTAGAATAATGTTTATTCAGAAAGCAAACTAATAGCGAAAGTGGTCATATTTAGAATTACTTTTACAGTCGAGCACATATCCATTTGACACAGTTCGATCATTCACAACCTCATCGCGAATAAAAAGGCCACTATTCCACCTCGTTAACTACGCGAAAAGTTAGAGTTCACATCCGGCGCTCAGAGACTAAGTCCCGCGATATATCACGAGGCGAAATTTTCAAAGTCGTTTCACTTCCTAGCTACCTAAAGACCGACCGTCCGCTTTCGCGTCTCCACCAACACTGTCCCTCTGCCCGCCCCCGGCCGCGTTTCCCGCGCGCCGAACATCCTCGCTCAACTGACTAGGGCAGTTCCCTTTCCTGAAGTCGTCCAACTGATTGGCTACAGCTCATTCTACGTTATTTTACATTTTAATATAATTAAATAATCAAAGCTTGACCACGTTAAATTCTTTTTCACAACACCAATACAATTTCCTTCTTAACTTCGAATGTCATAGCCAGTAACCCTGCACCAATGTGCTTTCTGATAAATGGTTCAAATGGCTCTGCGCACTATGCGACTTAACTTCTGAGGTCATCAGTCGCCTAGAACTTAGAAATAATTAAACCTAACTAACCTAAGGACATCACACACATCCATGCCCGAGGCAGGATTCGAACCTGCGACCGCAGCGGTCGCTCGGTTCCAGACTGTAGCGCCTAGAACCGCAAGGCCACTCCGGCCGGCTTCAGATAGATAAATAAGTAAATAAATAAATAAATGAAGAACAAAAGTAAGTTCTATGCACTAAACTTTAGAACAATTATTCGATTACCTAATGATTCAATAAGGTGTCATGATGGTCTAATGCTTAACTGAAAATACTGATAATTTAAATTTACTATATCTTTTAAACATACAGAGTTGATATTTACAACATTTGTCATTTTAATGATGCGCTTCTATATGAAATGTCGATCGTTTACATGGAATAAGGCTTTAAGATTTTAGCATTCAGGTCTTTGTTGCAAAACGTGTTAATTTCACTTTAACAGTAAATCCTAAACTATTATAGATATGATAAATATTCTAGTTTTATTGGGATCACCATGAAAATTTGTGAAGGATGATAGATTAAAATTACTATAGCTTCATTCGCTTAATTACTATAGAATTAAAAAGCTTTCATAAATGTTTCTCTTCATGGCCGAACTTACGTCCGCCATATTTAACACTGCTACGTCTCCCTGTCCAGAAGCAGCTTCTACGGGGTTTCTCCATGATGTAGGTTCTCGTCTGTCTCACTCGTACGCTGGAGCGCTTAGGCCTCGTTCAGCGCAATAGACGCCTGTGAGTTTCCCCATCTCGTGGCGAATCTGCGCTCTTTGTGGCACATGGTCCTGGACGACAAGGTTGGTTTCACAATTCCTGACGGGTGACTCTTTCGGCCATATACTTAAATGAGTGCACAATGTTCGTTAACTCTCATACTTCAGACATTAGTAGAGTATGTGCCACGTCGTGTTGCGGCACTTTTGCGTGCTCGCGGGGGCGTCACCCGATATTAGACATGTGTACCAGTCTCTTTAGCTCTTCAGTGTACATATGTAAGATTCTAGGACCCATTAGTCGGTTATCGTGCAGCGTGAAGAGGGCTGCCTGAAGGCTCAGTTGCCAGCCTTCTCCTGCTTTTAATATACGCTGTAGAGATGGACAACATTATTTCACCGGGCATTTAAAACTCTCCAGCATGTCGATGATTTATGCCTTTTTTTACAAAACATTAAGATCTGTAATCTCTTTGCTTAGCTTCAGAATGGGCCGTCTACGCATAATCCGCTGGTTGGATGTAAACAGCCTTAACAGTTTCAACTGCGAAAACTTCTGCAGTTTAGTTCAACCTTTGAAGGATGCAATCGGCCAGCGTGGTCACTTTATTAAGATGTCTCTCTTTCCTGCTGGTGACTAAAGCGAAGTTTTGGTGATAGTATGTGACAGGTGCTTAAGATGTAGGCTTACACACTACTTAATCTAACTGACGCTAAGAACGAAACACACACACACACACACACACACACACACACACACACACACACACACACACACACACACACACACGAGGGAACTGTGGTTAGGCGCCCAACACTGCGGAGGTACCCCTCGCGGCTTGAAAGCAATTGAAAACAAGAAATAGCATTAACGCAATGAAATTTGTACCTGGAATTCAGTGGGTGCAGATCCTAGCGTTTTCTTGGTCATGTACAAAGGCCTCGTCCGATCATTCAGCGATTATGGGTGCTTCTTATATCACAGTCCTGCTAAACGGAAGGAAGGAAGGAAGGAAGGAAGGAAAGAAGGAAGATTGGGTTTAATGTCCCGTCGACATCTAGGTCAGTAGAGACGGAGCACAAGCTCGGATTGTGTCAAGGGTGAGCAAGCAAATCGGTCGTGCTCTTTCGAAGGAACCATCCCAGCATTTACCTTGGGCGATGTAGACAAATCTCGCAGGAGTTGTGGACTGCCTGCAGAGAAAGGTAAGTATAGAAAGTCTGAGAAAGCTTTTACTACTTTGCTGGTATATTGCTATCACGAATATGTAAATGATTACTCACTGTGTTCATCAGAAATAGCTGCCCTCTTGTGGCGTTACTGTGCCTCTTCAGCCGTTACTGCGTACAACAAATATACAGGAAGCCATTAGCACAAAATCATCACCCACACATCTTTCACCATTTAATACAGAGCGGTGCTAGAAGGCAGTCATCATCATGATCATCATTAGTTTTCTGTTTTGTTAGCAGGTCCTTTGCCTCTCCATTTTCTGCGATCCATTGCTTCCTTCTTAAGGCTGCTGTATGTTGTACCGTCCATCATGTCTTCCTTCCTCGCTTCCTTTTCCCTTCTACATAACCTTCTAAAACTGTTTTTATCAGTCCGTCATTCTTTCTTAATATAAGCCCAATCCGATTTCTTTTTCTTCTTTTTATTACATCTAGTAACTGTCTTTTCTCTCCCACTCTTCTAAGTACCTCTTCATTTTTTACTCTGTCCATCCAACTTATTCTTTCCATCCTCCGCCATGTCCACATCTCAAAAGCCTCCAGCCTTTCTCTGTCTTTCTTCTTTAAAGTCGATGTTTCAGCGCCTTACAGAAGAACACTGCATACAAAACATTTTATGATTCTTTTCCTCAGTTCTCTGTCCAGACTGCTGCAGAAGATTCTCCTTTTCTTATAAAACGCCTCTTTTGCCATTGCTATCCTTGTTTTAATTTCTGTGCTGCACTTCCAGTCGGTGTCTATCCTGCTTCCAAGAGACTTAAAATTTTGCACCTGTTCTAATATTTCTCCATTCAGCATAACTTTTATTTCTTTATTTCCACCGAGCGAGGTGGCGCAGTGGTTAGCACACTGGACTCGCATTCGGGAGGACGACGGTTCAATCCCGTCTCCGGCCATCCTGATTTAGGTTTTCCGTGATTTCCCTCAATCCTTTCAGGCAAATGCCGGGATGGTTCCTTTGAAAGGGCACGGCCGATTTCCTTCCCCATCCTTCCCTCACCCGAGCTTGCACTCCGTCTCTAATGACCTCGTTGTCGACGGGACGTTAAACACTAATATCCTCCTCCTCCTCCTCCTCCTCTTTATTTCCTTCTAGTGTCAGTACTTTTGTTTTCTTTGTGTTAATTTTCATTCCATAATTTTTCTCCGTTAGCGTCAATGCTGTCCACTAAATCCTGTATTTCTTTTTCCCCTGTGGCTAGAAGGACCATGTCATCAGCAAACCCTCAAAACACCCTAGTCTTCTTCCTCCAATTTCTACTCCTTTGTCGTCTAATGAGCATTGGTCAGTCATATTTTCTAAGAGGAAGTTGAAAAGGGTAGGTGGTAGACAGAAGGCAGTGCGCTACATAAACTACGACAAATTGTCCGTTCGCAGTTTGGTATCCAGAGCTGAATTTCGTACAGCGTGCACCACATTCTGACGCCCAAGGAAATCTTATCAGCGAAGGGCTGAAGCAGACAGCTGTACGGCGAGGAAGTCGATGGAAGATATTCTCGTCGGCCACCTGAGGAGATCAAAGCTCCACCCCGCTGCGCGCTACAAACGCCTGGCTGATCGCTTTCAAAGCTTTGTACTGCGGATGTGTTAGCAGCGCCTCTGTCCGTTCGTTGACGACGTGCGAGAACGGGGTGACGGCGAAGCATGAAATTATGCCGCCAAAGACAGGCTCCTTTGACACACGGGCGCGCCACAATTATAACACGTGTAACAATCTTCGGGATACTTCACAAGTGGTCGCGAGGGGGTTGGTTATACTACACTACTGGCCATTAAAATTGCTACTTCAAGGAGAAATGCACATGATACACGGGTATACGTTGGACAAATACATTATACTAGAACTGACATGTGATTACATTTTCACGCAGTTTGGGTGCATACACCCTGAGAAATCAGTACCTAGAACAACCACCTTTGGCCGTAATAACAGCCTTGATACGCCTGGGCATTGAGTCAGAGAGAGCTTGGATGGCGTGTACAGGTACAGCTGCCTATGCAGCTTCAACACGATACCACAGTTCATAAAGAGTAGTGACTGGCGTATTGTGACGAGCCAGTATTGTGGCGAGCCAGTATTGTGACGAGCCAGTTGCTCGGCCACTATTGACCACACTTTCTCAATTGCTGGGAGATCTGGAGAATGTGCTGGCCAGGGCAGCAGTCGAGCATTTTCTGTATCCAGAAAGGCCCCTGCAACATGCGGTCGTGCATTATCTGCTGAAATGTAGGGTTTCGCAGGGATCGAATGAAGGGTAGAGCCACGGGTCGTAACACATCTGACATGTAACGTCCACTGTTCAAAGTGCCGTCAATGCGAACAACAGGTGACATAGACGTGTAACCAATGGCACCCCATACCATCACGCCGGGTGATACGCCAGTATGGCGATGCCGAATACACGCTTCCAATGTGCGTTCACCGCGATGTCGAAAAACATGGATGCGAACATCATGATGTTGTAAACAGAACCTGGATTCATCCGAAAAAATGACGTTTTGCCATTCGTGCAGCCAGGTTCGTCGTTGAGTACACAATCGCAGGCCCTCCTGTCTGTGATGGAGCGTCAAGGGTAACCGCAGTCATGGTCTCAGAGCTGATAGTCCATGCTGCTGCAAACGTCGCCGAACTGTTCGTGCAGATGGTTGTTGTCTTAAAAGTCTCCATCTGTTGACTCAGGGATCGAGATGTGGCTCCGGGCGCAAAGCGATCGGATTTAACCCGGACAGGTGCATAAAAACCCTCTCAGGACGCCCTCAGAACTAGGATAAATCCGGGGAAACGCGGAAATATCATAGCCTTAGCTGGGAGCGACAATTGGAGTCGCTTGATGCCTAGGGTATTTACTTATAAGCGGAGACACCCGATAACGTTGTGTCATTCTTAAATTATTGCTGTTGGCTGGACTCGGCTATCGTCTATCGACGCTGCTGTTGTCGTTCCGACATCTGATTTTTGTTTAGTGCCAATATTTTAGCTTTCAGTTCAGTTTTTCATCCATGTTTATAAACGGTGCGTTTACTTCTTAATAGGGAACTATGTGTCAGGATCAAAACGCCGAAACGCTCAGTGACGTGGGAATGGATAAAAGCGTATCACTGAATAAAAAGGGATCCTCAAGCTAAATTCAGTGCGGCATACATTATCTGCAAGGATGATGAAATTCTCAAACTACATTAGTTAAATAAATTCAAAGAAAATCGCCTAATATTTGTGCGGAAAAAATACTTCCGACAAGTGCTGAAATTGTATTTTATGTGGTTTCTGTTGACATCGCCTGTGGTTTCTGTTGACATCGCCTCAGCGTTTAGCGAAAGAGAATTATCAGTGATGGGTACAAACCAGCAGGACGTGCGAGAAAGCACTTACATAAATGTAAATAAAAAGTATGTGTAATTTATTGAAACATATAAATTTATAATGTAGACTAGTTATTAACATTTTAAAACCAACCAAAAGTCCATATTTAATGGCAGAGTTACGAAAAATACATATTCACGTAAATAAATACATTTTTAAAACATTCTTTTTATTCACTTCTGCTTCACCCCGCATCATCGACTGTGTGGCTTATGTTCTTATATCTAGGCCTGCCCCTGCAGTTATTTCCGTATACTATCCGTTTATCTGTGCTTCTCAGTGAAGACCGTGTCGTAATGCATCAATGAGCCAAAACATAATGACTATCTGCTTAGAAAGCAGGCGTTAACAGATGTGAAAATTACCGAACTATCAGTTTAATAAGTCACACCTGCAAAATACTAACACGAATTCATTACAGACGAATGGAAAAACTGGTAGAAGTCGACCTCGGGGAACATCAGTTTGGATTCCGTAGAAATGTTGGAACACGTGAGGCAAAACTGACCCTATGACTTATCTTAGAAAATAGATTAAGGAAAGGCAAACATTCGTTTCTAGCATTTGTAGACTTAGAGAAAGCTTTTGACTATGTTGACTGGAATACTCTCTTTCAAATTCTGAAGGTTGCTGGAGTAAAATACAGGGAGCGAAAGGCTATTTACAATTTGTACAGAAACGAGATGGCAGTTATAAGAGTCGAGGGACATGAAAGGGAAGCAGTGGTTGGGAAGGGAGTGAGATAGGATTGTAGCCTCACCCCGATGTTATTCAATCTGTATACTGAGCAAGCACTAAAGGAAACAAAAGAAAAATTCGAGGTTCGCCGATGACATTGTAATTCTGTTAGAGGCAGCAAAGGACCTGGAAGAGCAGCTGAACGGAATAGACAGTGTCTTGAAAGGAGAATATAAGATGAACATCAACAAAAGTAAAACGAGGATAATAGAATGTAGTCGAATTAAGTTGGGTGATGCTGAGGGAATTAGATTAGGAAATGAGACACTTGAAGTAGTAAAGGAGTTTTGCTATTTGGGGAGCAAAATAACTGCTGATGGTCGAAGTAGAGAGGATATAAAATGTAGACTGGCAATGGCAAGGAAAGCGTTTGTGAAGAAGAGAAATTTGTTAACATTGAGTATACATTGAAGTGTCAGGAAGTCGTTTCTGAAAGTATTTGTATTGAGTGTAGCCATGTATGGAAGTGAAACATGGACGATAAATGGTTTGGAGAAAAAGAGAATAGAAGCTTTCTAAATGTGGTGCTACAGAAGAATGCTGAAGATTAGATGGGTAGATCACATAACTAATGAGGAGGTATAGAACAGAATTGGGGAGGAGTTGGTGGCACAACTTGACTAGAAGAAGGGATCGGTTGGTAGGCCATGTTCTGAGGCATCAAGGGATCACCAATTTAGTATTGGAGGGCAGCGTGGAGGGTAAAAATCGTAAAGGGAGACCAAGAGATGAATACACTAAGCAGATTCAGAAGGATGTAGGTTGCAGTAGGTACTGGGAGATGAAGAAGCTTGCACAGGATAGAGTAGCATGGAGAGCTGCATCAAACCAGTCTCAGGACTGAAGACCACAATAACAACAACATCTGCTTAATAGCTTTGGAACACAAAGTAGCAGCGGTTCTTTGAGGCATGGTTTCATCCTGACCTTGGTAATTCTACGGAGGTAGGTGGCACAAGATGTCCGTACACAGGTCACGAACTTCTCGTAAATTAGTGGCTCTGGGGTTTGTGGGAGCGGAGCTGGCGCTGAAAGTGTCCCAGTTGTGTTCCGTCGGCTTCAGATCCGGCGAATTTGGTGCAAAGACATCAACTTGAATTCACGCTTTTCCAACAACTCAAGCATCATTCTAGTCTCCTGACACGGACATTTATCGTGTTGGAAGATGCCATCACCGTCGAGGAAGACATCAAGCATGAAGGGATGCAGGTGGTCCGCAATGAAGTTCAAGTAGACCTCAGCTATCATTGTGCCTTCAAGTACTGCTATTGGTCCATGGAAGTCGAGGTGAGTGTCCCTCATAGCATAATACTGCCCTCATTGGTCTACGTCTGTGGCGCCTCGCAGGTCTGGATGCAGCTGTTGGCGTGGATGGCAGCGTGTCTGGACACGACCTTCGACCTGGCGTAACAGATAACGTGGTTCATCCCACTCGGCCATTGATCCACGGTCTAGTCTCAGTGCTCCCTTGCCTTCTCCAACTAATATTGGCGATGTTGTTGGATCAACATGGGGACAGTTAGGGGTGGTAAGCTGCAGAGCAGCAGGAATGTGCACTGAAGCGTGTGCTTGAAAACACTTTTACCTGCATCAGCATTACACTGTAGCGCAGTGGTTACCAACAGGAGCTATGCCAGAGGGGTCCGCAAGATGCTATTAGAATAAAAAATATTTAATATATTTCGTATGGTAACAGATTTTTTTTTATTTTGGCAGCTTCCTGCATGAGCAGAGCGTCAGCGAACGCTAACCTCTGCGTCTAGCGTCTTCCTAGAGCCAACTGACACTAGCACAAAACTAGGATTAGATAGAAGCAAATGAAATGAAATGTCGCGTGGCTAGGGCCTCCCGTCGGGTAGACCGTTCGCCTGGTGCAGGTCTTTCGATTTGACGCCACTTCGGCGACCTGCGCGTCGATGGGGATGAAATGATAATGATCAGGACAACACAACACCCAGTCCCTGAGCGGAGAAAATCTCCGACCCAGCCGGGGATCGAACCCGGGCCCCCTTTTTTTTTTTTTTTTTTTTTGTAACGTATATAAACTTTTATTTACAATTTGTAACAATTACAAGTCTTTACATTAAATGGTGTACTTGATTATTGAACGGTGATATTCACTGTCTAGGTTTCTGTTCTGATTGTTGTTTTGATAGTTCTTGGTCGAGTTACAACACGTTTATTCACTGAGTGTCCTTCAGATAGATTTTCCTGTCTGATTTTTTTTTATGTCTTTTAATTACAAAGCTTGCGTTACTTCTATATTTTTTTTTTGAATTTACATGAAAAAAAGGGAAGATACAAATTTGCCTCTATGCTATTTGAAATGCACCTATTTTGGCATGTTTGCTATATGTTTCCCAGAGGCGAAAAAGGGGAATATAAACCAGAAACATCTATGTGATTAAATTTGTGAATGCCGGGGATTATTAGTCGCAGAGAGGCATGCTACGTTTGGCACATGATGGGCCGAGATTTACAACACAACAAAAAAGCAAAAAAAACAACAAACAAAAAACAAAAAACTTAGGATTGACAGTCTGTCACGCTGACCTCTCAGCTACTGGGGGCGGACCAGTTCCGCTGTATGCCGTTAGACTGATAAGGCAATGAAAAAGATCCATTTGCAACCACATGTCGGTGTGCGCAAGCATTTTCTTCCATGTGTTTCATGAAAAACAAATATAGGAATCGGTTCGACATGCGGTCGGATTTCAGAGTGAAAGTTTCAAGTTCGGAACCTAATATTTAAGAAATAATGGACTCAAAGGTCAGACTGAACTCATCTCGTTAAGAACTGAAAATTAAAACTAACTGTATACTAAAACTTCCTGGCAGATTTAAAACTGTGTGCCGGACCGACACTCGAACTTCTGTAAAGTTTGGAAGGTAGGAGACGAGGTACTGGCAGAAGTAAAGCTGTGAGGACGGGGCGTGAGTCGTGCGTGGGTAGCTCAGTTGGTAGAGCACTTGCCCGCGAAAGGCAAAGGTCCCGAGTTCGTGTCTCGGTCCGGCACACAGTTTTAATCTGCCAGGAAGTTTCATATCAGCATACACTCCGCTGCAGAGTGAAAATCTCATTCTGGTAACTGTATACTGATGGAGTACTCTGTTGTAACTGTATTTTTTTGAAATAAATAATGCCTTGTATGAAATTAGTGTTTTCTTATTTTTCACACATGTCTACTTAAAGTAATTTGAAGTGTAGTACACTTGAAAGACCAATACACTGTTTTAATTTTTTCTTGTCATTTTCAGTTCATACTCAATTTTCGTTTTTTTAAATGAGTTTGTCATACTAAACACTCAGATTTGAAGACAAAGGTTTTGAGCAATAATCAAAAATTTAACAGTAACAGTGATGGCTAAATTGAAAAAGTTTTAAGCTCAATATTTTTTCAATAATGAATATTTCAATGTTTTTTCTAAGTACCAAAAATGGAAAACGTATAAAAAGACTATTAATTTGGCTTTCTTAGCTAGCTACTTGATACTGTGATATGACAAAAAAAAAAAAAAAAATGGCTCTGAGCACTATGGGACTCAACTTCTGAGGTCATGAGTCCCCTAGAACTTAGAACTAGTTAAACCTAACTAACCTAAGGACATCACAAACATCCATGCCCGAGGCAGGATACGAACCTGCGACCGTAGCGGTCTTGCGGTTCCAGACTGCAGCGCCTTTAACCGCACGGCCACTTCGGCCGGCTTGTGATATGACAAGGTACCAATCATGCTCGATGCGGTGGTCCTCGAGAAAATTTTGTTGGGAACCCCTGCTGTAGCGTATCGATCGTGTTTGGTCGAAAAAATACGCCAGAGCGGAAGTCAGTTGCAGTAGAGCCAGCCGCAGGGCGGGTGAGAGAGTTGTGCGTTGCAGAGCAAAACGCTGCCGACTTGCGCTGCGAACCAGAGCCATCTGGGGGCAGTATAGCAACAGCCGATGCTGCAATACGCTTGCAGAAGGACGAAAGCCTTTCCTCTCTTAGCACCACGGGAGTATGTGCCTTAAGCCCTAAACGAACATAGCATGGAGCATATAAGTACACATCCAGTCGTGTACTAAATAATTCTCGTCCCAGTATCACAGCCTACACCATGAGCCTGTAATACATGGGACGACATCCCGGAAAGGGGTAAGGGGGGGGGGGGGGGCGCTGTTCATCCACGAGACAGGGCAGCCTGCCCTGAGTCACGACGGAGCTGCCTGCGCGCTAGAGGAAGTTCACGTCCATCGTCAGCCGCGCTGTTACCACGGTCACAGCCGGGGACGTTGCTGAGAGTGGCATTCGAGTGACGCCATGCTCGGCCCCACTCTGTGCACTGGCAACAGTACTGGACATTGTTTTGCATGAGACGCAACTGGACGCCTCCACTACAGCTGAGACCTGGAATAAAGAAATGAATTGAACAGATCTGCCCTTGTCCTGACGTCTCATTTCACTCTTCACGGTCGACATCTAGTGGTCATTTAACAGTACACTCCCACACAAGCGACCTCTGCTGATGGACCAGAGGCGGGAAAGCCTCACAGAGCCACCATATTGTGACGAGGCATGGACGTCGAACACCTGGTCGACTATTCGTGGTTTCACTGTCATTGGACAATTTTCCACAGACGCTCATAACAGTACCAGGCGAACAGCCTACCAGTTTCGCGTTTCCGAGATGCTTGTTCCCACATGCTGATCCCTAACAATCTGCCCTTTTTCAAAGACCCGTATGTCAACCGATTTCGCCATTTCTGGTCCGTATCATCGCTGGAATGATTTCGCATTCTTATTCGCTCCGCTCATCCACTACGTCACATGCCTGCATCACACACCTAGCGTCGCCTGGTTACGTTCCACACTTACGTTCTACGATGTGTAGCTATAAAATACAGGGTGATTCAAAGAGAATACCACAACTTTAAAAATGTGTATTTAATGAAAGAAACATAATATAACCTTCTGTTATACATCATTACAAAGAGTATTTAAAAAAGTTTTTTTTTCACTCAAAAACAAGTTCAGAGATGTTCAATATGGTCCCCTCCAGAGACACGAGCAATATCAACCCGATACTCCAACTCGTTCCACACTCTCTGTAGCATATCAGGCGTAACAGTTTGGATAGCTGCTGTTATTTCTCGTTTCAAATCATCAATGGTGGCTGGGAGAGGTGGCCGAAACACTATATCCTTAACATACCCCCATAAGAAAAAATCGCAGGGGGTAAGATCAGGGCTTCTTGGAGGCCAGTGATGAAGTGCTCTGTCACGGGCTGCCTGGCGGCCGATCCATCGCCTCGGGTAGTTGACGTTCAGGTAGTTACGGACAGATAAGTGCCAATGTGGTGGCGCTCCATCCTGCTGAAATATGAATTGTTGTGCTTCTTGTTCGAGCTGAGGGAACAGCCAATTCTCTAACATCTCCAGATATTGTAGTCCAGTTACAGTAGCACCTTCGAAGAAAAAGGGACCAAAAACTTTATTGGCTGAAATGGCACAGAAAACGTTCACCTTAGGCGAGTCACGTTCATACTGAGTCGTTTCCCGCGGATTCTCAGTGCCCCATGTACAGACATTGTGACGGTTGACTTTCCCGTTAGTGTGGAAAGTTGCTTCATCACTAAACACAACCTTTGAAACGAAAGATTCATCTGTTTCCATTTGACCAAGGATAAAATCACAGAAATCGATTCTTTTAATCTTATCAGCTGCAGACAATGCTTGAACCAATTTCAGACGATAAGGATTCATAACTAACCTTTTTCGTAGGACTCTTCATACCGTTGATTGTGGAATTTGCAGCTCTCTGCTAGCTCTGCGAGTCGATTTTCCTGGGCTGGGAACAAATGCTTGCTGGATGCGTGCTACATTTTCATCACTCGTTCTCGGCCGTCCAGAACTTTTCCCTTTGCACAAACACCCATTCTCTGTAAACTGTTTATACCAACGTTTAATACACCACCTATCAGGACGTTTAACACCATACTTCGTTCGAAATGCACGCTGAACAACTGTCGTCGATTCACTTCTGCCGTACTCAATAACACAAAAAGCTTTCTATTGAGCGGTCGCCATCTTAGCATCAACTGACGCTGACGCCTAGTCAACAGCGCCTCAAGCGAACAAATGTACAACTAAATGAAACTTTATAGCTCCCTTAATTCGCCGACAGATAGTGCTTAGCTCTGCCTTTTGTCGTTGCAGAGTTTTAAATTCCTAAAGTTGTGGTATTCTTTTTGAATCACCCTGTATAAATTTCTGACTGTACATAGGAAGCCCTTTTGTCCTTTGGTGACAATGAGCGATCCTGTCGTACACCTTTCCGGATTTGGACCTGTTGGATCATGACCAGATTAAAAAGGCATTGGGCTGGTCTTATAGCGAGATGAGACCGCAAGAGATGGAGCAGGAAGATGGTTCGTTGGAGACCATGGGACAGAAAAGAAGTATTGGAAGATCAGAGTAGAAATGGCTCGATGATTTCGGGGAAACTGCTGCAAAACACGATGGCACGCGACGGCACAGAGCGGGGTGAAGTGGAAGAAGGCCTTCATCCAGCTATAGATAGATGACGACTCGAGAAGACGTATTCCAACAGTGCTGGCGTGTTGGTGACCACGGAAAGGGCTCGCCGCTGTGCAGATAGGAGTCGCCGTCGGCGACAGGGCTGGCCCGCGGGCAGCTCCGGAGCGCCCTATAGGGCAGGCCGAGGTCGATACGCGGGCAGAGCAGAGCAGAGCGGGGCCGTGCCCAGCAGGGGGAAGGGCGAAGGGCGTGGGAGCCCAGCCGCTGGGTGCGAGAGACGAGTCCCATCTGGACGCCACCACAGCACTGCGAAGAAGCAGCGCACGCACTGGATACTGTGGAAGCGTGCTGGGCCCATAACCCAGAGGTCCGTGGATCGAAACCACGCCCTGCTACCATCGGCTGGGTGCGCTGGCGGTCCCTGCGCAGTGTCGGAGCGCGTGTGCAGCTGTCCGATCGCTACGAGCTTCGTGGCTCACCGACCCTGGACTTCAGAGTTGAGTGGTGTGTTAAGTACCCAAGCCACGTCCGTTCGTGTTGTGTCGTCCGTTTCGGTCTTTCGCTGTTGGGGAGCTGTTCCTGTCAGCAACACCGCGTCTTCAGGTCCGATTAGGTTCCTTTCAGATTACGCTGATACAATAGCTCCCTACTTAGCAATCATATACAACCGCTCGCTCACCGATAGATCTGTACCTACAGATTGGAAAATTGCGCAGGTCGCACCAGTGTTGGAGAATGGTAGTAGGAGTAATCCATCGAACTACAGACCTATATCATTGACGTCGGTTTGCAGTAGGGTTTTGAAGCATGTACTGTATTCAAACATTATGAATCACCTCGAAGGGAACGATCTATTGATACGTAATCAGCATGGTTTCAGAAAACATCGTTCTTGTGCAACGCAGCTAGCTCTTTATTCGCACGAAGTAATGGCCGCTATCGACAGGGGATCTCAAGTTGATTCCGTATTTCTAGATTTCCGGAAAGCTTTTGACACCGTTCCTCACAAGCGACTTCTAATCAAGCTGCGGGCCTATGGGGTATCGTCTCAGTTGAGCGACTGGATTCGTGATTTCCTGTGAGGAAGGTCGCAGTTCGTAGTAATAGATGGCAAATCATCGAGTAAAATTGAAGTGGTATCAGGTGTCCCCCAGGGAAGCGTCCTGGGACCTCTGCTGTTCCTGATCTATATAAATGACATGGGTGACAATCTGAGCAGTTCTCTTAGGTTGTTCGCAGATGATGCTGTAATTTACCGTCTAGTAGAGTCATCCGAAGACCAGTGTCAGTTGCAGAGCGATTTAGAAAAGGTTGATATATGGTGTGGCAAGTGGCAGTTGACGCTAAATAACGAAAAGTGTGAGGTGATCCACACGAGTTCCAAAAGAAAACCGTTGGAGTTCGATTACTCGATAAATAGTACAATTCTCAAGGCTGTCAATTGAACTAAGTAGCTGGGTGTTAAAATTACGAACAACTTCAGTTGGAAAGACCACATAAATAATATTGTGGGGAAGGCGAGCCAAAGGTTGCGTTTCATTGGCAGGACACTTAGAAGATGCAACAAGTCCACTAAAGAGACAGCTTACACTACACTCGTTCGTCCTCTATTAGAATATTGCTGCGCGGTGTGGGATCCTTACCAGGTGGGATTGACGGAGGACATCGAAAGGGTGCAAAAAAGGGCAGCTCGTAATAGGGGGGAGAGTGTGGCAGATATGATACGCGAGTTGGGATGGAAGTCATTACAGCAAAGACGTTTTTCGTCGCGGCGAGATCTATTTACGAAATTTCAGTCACCAACTTTCTCTTCCGAATGCGAAAATATTTTGTTGAGCCCAACCTACATAGGTAGGGATGATCATCAAAATAAAATAAGATAAATCAGAACTCGAACAGAAAGGTTTAGATGTTCGTTTCTCCCGCGCGCTGTTCGGGAGTGGAATGGTAGAGAGATAGTATGATTGTGGTTCGATGAACCCTCTGCCAAGCACTTAAATGTGAATTGCACAGTAATCATGTAGATGTGGATGTAGTGGTGAAATGTAGCCTCCGTGAGATGGAGTTAACTATGTTGGTTAACTACAATTCAAGTGCAGCAGCGGAATTTTCTGCCTTGTGGCCGTTAGTGTTCCGGTTACCTGCCCTGGCCACTAACGTAATTTCAAGCAGTGTTCTTTACTCACCTATTGTCGCTGTCCAACATGGTGTGTAGTTTTGACAGCTTAATACATATTTCATTGTGGATAATTACGTCCGTAAGAGTTCGGTCTTTGAGTTTTTATGTACCGATTGGTGGCGAGCAAGTCGAAGTCGTTTGGTCGGTCGGTCTGTGACTGTCTCGTGGTTGAGTTACCGACGGATCAAGTGCAGTTGGGCCCACTACCTGTCTCACCTAAGTGAACGCCAATGTTTCGAGGGCAGCCCCCCCCCCCCTAAATTGGTGATCCCTTGATGCCTCAGAACGTGTCCTACCAGCCGATCCCTTCTTCTTGTCAGGTTGTGCCACAAATTCCTCTTCTCAATTCTGTTCAGTCCCTCCTCGTTAGTTACGTGATCTACCCATCTAATCTTCAGCATTTTCTGTAGCACCACATTTCGAAATCTTCTATTCTCTTCTGCCTACACTGTTTCGTCCATGTTTCACTTCCATACAAATACTTTCAGAGAGAACTTCCTGACAGTTAAACCCGTATTCGATGTTAACAAATTTTCCATCTTGGAACGCTTTCCTTGCCATTGCCAGCCTACATTTTATATCCTCTCTCCTTCGACCATCAGCATTTATTTTGCTCCCCGTATAGCAAAGTTCATCTACTACTTTGTGTCTCATTTCGTAATCTAATTCCCTCAGCATCACCCGATTTAATTCGACTACATTCCATTATCCACAGTTTGCTTTTGTTGATGTTCACCTTATATCCTCCCTTGAAGACACTGTCCATTCCGTTCAACTGCTCTTCCAGGTCCTTTGCTGTCTCTGACAGAATTGCAGTACCGCTGGCAAACGCCAGCGTTTTTATTTCTTCTCCATGGATTTTAATTCCTAGTCCAAATTTTTTCTTTAGTTTCCTTTGCTGCTTGCTCTGTGTAAGGATTGAATAACATCGGGGATAGGCTACAACCCTGTCTCACTCCCTTCCCAACCACTGCTTCCCTTTCATATCCCTCGACTCTTAGAACTGCCATCTGGTTTCTGTACAAATTGTAAATAGACTTTCGCCCCCTTTACTTTATTCCTACCATCTTCAGAATTTGAAAGAGAGTATTCCAGTCAACATTATCAAAAGCTTTCTCTAAGTCTACACATGCTAGAAACATAGGTTTGCCTTTCCTTAACCTAAAGTAAGTTGTAGGGTCAATATTGCCTCGCGTGTTCCTACATTTCTACGGAATGCAAATTGATCTTCCCGGGGGTCGGCTTCTACCTGTTTTTCCATTCTCCTCTAAAGAATTCATGTTAGTAGTTTGCAACCGTGACTTATTAAACTGATAGTTGGGTAATTTTCAAACTTGTCGACACCTGCTTTCTTTGGGATTGGAATCATTACATTCTTCTAGCAGTCTGAAGGTATTTCGCCTGTCTCGTACATCTTGCTCACCAGATGAAAGAGTTTTGCCATAGCTGGCTCTCCCAATGCTGTCAATTCTAATGAAATGTTGTCTAGTCCAGGGGCCCTGTTTCGACTTGGGTCTTTCAGTGCTCTGTCAAATTCTTCACGCAGTATCGTATCTCCCATTTCATCTTCAATCTTCATCTTCATCCACGTCCTCGTCCATTTCCATAATATTGCCCACAAGTACATCGCCCTTGTATAGACACTCTATATGATACATTTTTAGAGAACGGAAATGAGAAGCTAAGCAAGGTATCTGAGTAATGTCAAGACACACGCACACACTGAACGACTATTTACACACGCAATGGAGCAGCGGCCAGACAACACAATTACTATGCTAGTTGAAGTAACGGTCGGGTATCCACAATAAGCGCGGGCGCTTACGATGTGAACACAACAAGTGATTAACAGCTGGTGGAGTTCAGCACACTCACCACTTTAAGCATCGAAGGACATTCTGTAAAACAGAATTGCAGATCCAGACTAACCGGACAGAAATACCGCTCCTCTTCCAGGAGTGTCAGGAGCAGAATTTGTGCACTATCGATTGGTAGTCTTTTCCCATTCCGTCCACATTAGTAGGGCCAAGCCCACAGTCGTCCAGCAGGTTCTGAATCCAAATAGCAATACTGTAGCTCGCGCTGAACACGCCGTGTTCCGTTAAGGCACGCTTACATCTGTGCGCCTTGCGCTTGCCAAACACGGAAGGAGAGGCATGCGTGTAGGTGCGTGCCCTTCCCACAACACGTGCACGCGAGTGACTGCATTCGCACCTGCGTTCACACTGGGCGCCTCTACGTGTGTGGTGCAAGCACAGCCGTACAGGTGTAAACGCGCCTTTACGAGGCCTACCCCCGACACATCGCGCGCCGAGCAAACCTTGCTGCCTCCACTTCCTGCTAAACCCCGACATCCACCGGCTCCCACACGGCCTTTTGCTGGCGTCATCATCGTATGCGAAGAATATAGGAACTAGACACGTGTGTAACACGCCCGGGAGGGAAAGGTGGTAGCTATGCAGTACTAATAAAAGTACTCGAGACTGTAGAGCGCTCAGAGACAAAGGAACGGGGCTGGATATTTAACGACCGTGTGCCTAAAACCACATACTGGTCCTTCCCGCGGTGGTTGATCTGCTGCTCTCTGCACTGCCTGCTATGATGTGGTCTGTAGTAACTGTTGTCTAGCAGGGAGAGGAGCCACTCACACCAACAATAGAAAGTTGATCTGGTAGAATTCAATGTATTCTGTTAAACCCTCGCACAGGGTAGCGCTGTACGGCACACTCTGTCGTCAGGCCACGAGTGGCCTACCGGGACCATCCGACCGCCGTGTCATCCTCAGTGGAGGATGCAGATAAGAGGGGCGTGGGGTCAGCACACCGCTCTCCCGGTCGTTATGATGGTATTCTTGACCGAAGCCGCCGCTAATCGGTCGAGTAGCTCCTCAATTGGCATCACGAGGCTGAGTGCACCCCGAAAAATGGCAACAGCGCACGGCGGCCTGGATGGTCACCCATCCAAGTGCCGACCACACCCGACAGCGCTTAACTTCGGTGATGTCACGGGAACCGGTGCTGTACGGTACACAGTTAACATTATTCCACAATGGACGTGATCAGTATTTTTACTCCAAGTACGTGTCCGTTGTGATGTATAAGGTTGCTGTCTAAATGAAAGCATCCGATGCAAAAACACGGTGCATAGACACAAAATTATCACTGTTTAACGGATGTTTTTATCAGTCGACGATTGGCACATTTTGCGTGACGGAGTCGCGACTCGCATGCTCCATAAAAATTCGGGTCCGATATACCAACGAGAAAGGACCTGCGCTCGTGATTTCAGCCAGTCAAAACGATGTGTGTTTCTTTCACTTACAACATGCAATTAGGATCATAACAGTCCACATTATATTTCCGTAACCGTCGCGACGCGGTTGATTGTTATTCTCCCGACACGACACACGAAACGGAGAAACATCACCTTTCAGATAAACATTGAACACTGAAATTAAACGCAAAACTTGTGTGGCAAACATTTTCTGTTACTTCACCATAACTTGTAAGATATGCGCTCCAGCCACGGCATCAACACAACACTGCGCCCCCGCTCCACGAAAGCTACGCCACGACTCTGCGCTCGGCAGAGAGGCGACTGTCGATAGTCAACGATACAGTTCTATGCTCACAGGCGCACAGATGTAAACGTGCCTTTACGAG
Source organism: Schistocerca serialis cubense (assembly GCF_023864345.2). Taxonomy (NCBI): domain Eukaryota; kingdom Metazoa; phylum Arthropoda; class Insecta; order Orthoptera; family Acrididae; genus Schistocerca; species Schistocerca serialis. The sequence goes on from NC_064641.1 coordinate 18,794,957, forward strand.
GCCTGCGCCAGACACATCACGCGCCAAGCAGACCTTGCTGCTTCCACTTCCTGCCGCGCGAGATTAGCCGAGCGGTCCAAGGCGCTGCAGTCGTGGACAGTGCGGCTGGTCCCGGCGGAGGTTCGAGTCCTCCCTCGGGCATGTGTGTGTGTGTGTGTGTGTGTGTGTGTGTGTGTGTGTGTGTGTGTGTGTGTGTGTGTGTGTCCTTAGGATAATTTAGGTTACGTAGTGTGTAAGCTCAGGGACTGATGACTTTAGCATTTAAGTCCCATAGGATTTCACACACATTTTCTTCCACGTCGTACTGAACCCCGGCCTCCACCCCTGGCTGCCGCATGGCCTTTCGGTGGCGTCATCATGGTATGCAAACAATCAAGGAACCAGGCACGTGCCAGGTCAGGAATGAATCGGCATCGGGCCCATAATCGAGTCTGAAAGTTACACCGTTCACCAGCGTAACACTCAGAAACAAAATTTGTGACCCAGGCTCAACAGCTACATCACTCAAATGGCGGAGTGATGTCTGCTCTTCATTCCACGCGTTACATGCGTCCTTTGTCTGACGGCAAACTCGAGAAACACACCGGCGCTAGTTAACCTCCGTTCCCCTGTACGAGGTCTGTTCAAAAAGTTCCAGGACTTCAACAAAATTTTTCTACGCTTACCTTTTACTTATTGCGCGTCGTCTCCTTCGAAATACTCTCCTCCACAATTGATAAAATACTTCCAACGCCGTTTCCATTTCCGGAAGCACTCTTGGTACGCCTTTTGCTGAATCGCGCGAAGCGCCGTCTGCGAATTTTCTTTTATCTTGTCCGTAGTTGCAAATCTTCATCCTTTCGACGTGGTTTTAACTTTAGGAATTAATAAAAAAAGAAAGCTCGCACGGGCCAGGCCTGGACAGTTCAGAGGGTGGAGCAGCATAGTTTTTGTGCAATAGTGACGCACAAAGAGCGATGAATGTGCGGGTGCGTTATCGTGATGCAAGAGCTATAAATTTTCTCGCCACATTTCAGGCCGTTTTCTCCTCGGGTCCCGATAGTACCATCGACTAACATTTTGTCCCTGTGGCACGAATTCATGAAGAACTAAACCTTCCAAGTCAAAGAAAATTCGGAAGGCTTTTGACACTGTACCACACAAGCGGCTCGTAGTGAAATTGCGTGCTTATGGAATGTCGTCTCAGTGATTTGACTGGATTTGTGGTTTCCTGTCAGAGGGGTCAGATTTCGTGACGGAAAGTCATCGAGTAAAACAGAAATTATTTCTGGTGTTCCCCACGGTAGTGTTATAGGCCCATTGCTGTTCCTTATCTACATAAACAATCTGAGCAGCCGTGTTCGGTTGTTTACAGATGACGCTGTCGTTTATCGACTAATAAAGTCATCAGAAGATCAAAACGAACTGCAAAACGATTTTGAAAAGATATTTGAATGGTGCGAAAAGTGGCAGTGGACCCTAAATAACGAAAAGTGTGAGGTGATCCACATAAGTGCTAAAAGGAAGTCGTTAAACTTCGGTTACACGATAAATCAGTCTAATCTAAAAGCCGTAAAATCAACTAAATACCTAGGAATTACAATTACGAACAACTTAAATTGGAAAGAACATGTAGAAAATGTGGGGAAGGCTAACCAAAGACTGCGTTTTATTGGTAGGACACTTGGAAAATGTAACAGATCTACTAAGCAGACTGCCTACGCTACGCTTGTCCGTCCTCTTTTAGAATACTTGTATGGGGGCTTAATTAAAAAGAAAAGACTAATAGTAATGAATAAATGCAATAATTTTACTAGCTGTGTGACCGGTTACTAAGTCTCGTAACCGGTTGGCCCTAACTATTATTAGCACGCAATCTGACTGCATAAAATAAAAATAAAGAATGACAAGGAATTTCCATTAACACAATTGATTAATTAAGTCCCCTGCAACTATAAAATCTACGAAACAACAAAGTGCAAGCGTAACTGTTCTGTGTGTGGTAGTGCGACTCAACGTACATGTATCTGGCTCGGTTCTTTCTCAATACGACAAAGTATTTTAAACACCATTTACAATGAACTAATTGAAAAACCAGAAATACTATAGTTGCACATAGAAACCAAAATTACAAGTATAATAAATCAACACGAGCTAGATGCTTTGTTGACTGTACCTGTGAGCAAGAGGTATTGTTCTTAAAGAAAACTGTAATACCTTTTTACCTCATTGTGTATTGACGAAAATATTCCATTACACCAGCATTACAAATCAAAAGCCCATCTCCTTTCTCAAATATATTCTGACAATTGCATCTTCTTCCATCTATACATTACACCAACCGAACCGTACAACATTTCAGTCAACACTCAGATCGTCTACTCTCTCGCGCAACAGAACGACGACTGCTCTCGACATCCTGCGAACTACTACTGCCCCGTGGAGGGGGCGGAATAATAATCTTTGGCGCAAGCTCTGTCGCTGTGACTTAGTGTAGCCACCTTTCATACTGCTGCGCGATGTGGGATCCTTAGCAGATAGCACTGACGGGGTACATGGAAAAAGTTCAAAGAAGGGCAGCATGTTTTGTATCATCGCGAAATATGGGAGAAAGTGTCACAGAAATGATACTGGTTTTGGGCTGGACATCATTAAAAGAAAGGCTTTTTTTCATTGCGACTGAATCTTCTCACGAAATTCCAACCACCAACTTTCTCCTCCGAATGCGAAAATATTTTGTCGACACCGACCTACATAGGGAGAATACGATCACCACGATAAAATCAAAGCTCGTACGGAAAGATAAAGGTTCAAAAAATCAAATGTGTGTGAAATCTTATGAGACTTAACTGATAAGGTCATCAGTCCCTAAGCTTACACACTACTTAAGCTAAATTATCCTAAGGATAAATACACACACCCATACCCGAGGGAGGACTCGAACCTCCGCCGGGATCAGCCGCACAGTCCATGACTGCGGCTAATCCCGCACGGCAAAGATATAGGTGTTCGTTCTTTCCGCGCGCTGTACGAGATTGGAATAATGGAGAATTGTGAAGGTGGTTCGATGAACCCTCTGCCAGGCACTTAAATGTGATTTGCATAGTATCCGTGTAGATGCAGATGTAGAAGTAGTTCTGGCTCGCACGGTCAGACGCAACCTGATAGATAAATAACAATAAATGGAAAAATTCGTTGGTTAGAGTCACTGCGCCTCGTGAAATGGTGACCCGAACAACCCGCTGCCGGCCGGTCCGCTGCCACGCGGATAAATCCGCTGGAGTTGGAAGGGACGTGTGTGTGTGTGTGTGTGTGTGTGTGTGTGTGTGTGTGCGCACCCTCGGTAATAGCCCCCTCCCTCGGCAGCGAGCGCGCCTCTTTGTAGGGCGAAAATTAAAGTGCCAGTTAGATGACGGGGAAACAGTCTCTGCTCGCAGTTCAAACGCCGACCTGCGGCCGGCACCACGGGAGGCTGGCGCAGGGGACGAACGGAAGCCCTCTGGCGCCGCGGTTATAAGCGGAGCTGCTCCAGCAGTACGTGGACAAAGAGCAGCGGCGAACATGCCATGAATATGCATCACCCACCCACCCACGCCCAGGCTGGAGGACTGACAACGAGACACCGCCACTTGTAGCTTACGTTAGTCCAAGACGTTAACCGACAAGTGCGAGGGCGGTTCGGAGAGTAACGCCCGTTCAGCTGTAATTAAAAAAACTTGAAACATCCCCTTAGAAAAATTTATGAATTACTGTGCTTGGATATCCCTTACGTTATTTGATTTTGAAACAGCTGAGCAGAACTGAACGTACTCAGACATTTCTCTCTGTACTTATCCTGATCAACACTAAACTGACAGACAATATTTTTTAGCGCAACGCAATCTGACGTTTAATGAACAAAGTAAGAGCATATGGACTATCGGACCAATTGTGTGATTGGATTGAAGAGTTCCTAGATAACAGAACGCAGCATGTCATTCTCAATGGAGAGAAGTCTTCCGAAGTAAGAGTGATTTCAGGTGTGCCGCAGGGGAGTGTCGTAGGACCGTTGCTGTTCACAATATACATAAATGACCTTATGGATGACATCAGAAGTTCACTGGCGCTTTTTGCGGATGATGCTGTAGTATATTGAGAGGTTGTAACAATGGAAAATTGTACTGAAATGCAGGAGGATCTGCAGCGAATTGACGCATGGTGCAGGGAATGGCAATTGAATCTCAATGTAGACAAGTGTAATGTGCTGCGAATACATAGAAAGAAAGATCCCGTATCATTTAGCTACAATATAACAGGTCACCAACTGGAAGCAGTTAATGCCATAAATTATCTGGGAGTACGCATTAGGAGTGATTTAAAATGGAAAGTTCATATAAAGTTGATCGTCGGTAAAGTAGATGGCAGAGTGAGATTCAATGGAAGAATCCTAAGGAAATGCAATCCGAAAACAAAGGAAGTAGGTTACAGTACGCTTGCTCGCCCGCTGCTTGAATACTGCTCAGCAGTGCGGGATCCGTACCAGATAGGGTTGATAGAAGAGATAGGGAAGATCCAACGGAGAGCAGCGCGCTTTGTTACAGGATCATTTAGTAATCGCGAAATCCTTACGGAGATGATAGATCAACTCCAGTGGAAGACTCTGCAAGAGAGACGCTCAGTAGCTCGATACCGGCTTTTGTTGAAGTTTCGAGACAATATCTTCACCGAGGAGTCAAGCAGTATATTGCTCCCTCGTACGTATATCTCGCGAAGAGACCATGAGGATAAAATCAGAGAGATTAGAGCCCACAGAGGCATACCGAAAATCCTCCTTTCCACGAACAATACGAGACTGGAATAGGAGAACCGATAGAGGAACTCAAGGTACCCTCCGCCACACACCGTCAGGTGGCTTGCGGAGTATGGATGTCGATGTAGATGTAGACTTTCAATAATCCCTACAAAAGAATGGCCCTGACTAACAATAGCCTATACCTTTCATGAATCACTTACCTCACAAAAATCTTCGTTACGCGAACTACTGCATTACAGCAAGCGCCAATACTGCAAGCTAAGTAAAAGATTCAAACTACTGAAGGCACTAATATATATATATAATCTCCAGTATTACAAATTTACTGTCTCTGATAGACACACGTCCAAATTGTCCGCTCTCAGAACCCCGCCATCTCTCTCCCTACATCCACCACTGCTGGCGGCTCACCTCCAACTGCACAACGCTACGCGCTGTTCACATCCAACTGCCCAACACTACAATAGTAAAAGTCCCAACAATGCAAACTAGCCACAGACTGCACACAGCACAGCCAGTGATTTTCATACAGAGCGCTACGCGGCGTTACCAACATAAAAACCTAAACAGTCTACTTACAAACTTGCATGAAAAAAATTATTGTATACATCTTGGAACTACAACTTTTTGCTACGGTTTCAACATAGGCACCGTTTAAATGTAACCATTTGTCGTAGCGTTTCGCTAATAAGTTCCTTCTTCATAAAATTCTGCCGTCTGGAAGTGTAGCCAGTCCCTCAGGCCACTTTGAAAAAGTCCGCCGTCGTTATTGATGTGCTGCGACGCAGGCCAGTCCTTCACATGAGTGAAGAGATGAAAATCACTTGATGCCATGTCTGAGCTGTATGGGGGACGATCAAAAACACCAGTCCGCAGCTCGTGGTCTTCCCGCGCACGGTGTCCCGGGTTAGATTCCCGGAGGGGTCAGGGATTTTCTCTTCCTCGTGGTGACTGGGTGCTGTATGTCCTTCATCATCATTGGCTCGAAAGTCGCCGAAGTGGCGTCAATTAAAAAGGACTTGCAAATACGGTGGCCGAACTTCCCCGCACGGGACCTCCCAGCCAACAATGCGATACGATCATTTCATTTCATTTCAAAAACCCCCCATTTGAACTGATTCAAAAATCTCTAGTGAGTTTTTCGGGCACTATGAGGGCGAGAGTTATCATGCAGAAACACAGTAGCGGATATTTTTTTTTATCAGCATACCGCGACGTTTGTTCTGAATGGCTCGCTTAAGTTCGGAAGTTTCACGGTAGGCATCTGAAATGATCGTCAGTTTTACGCTCCATTTATTCAACCAGTAAAACTCCCTCGGCATACGGATGGCGGATTTCGCTCAAACGACCGTTTTTCAGTTAAATCTTTTGTTTTTCTTTTTTTTTCCCCCAACGCCACTTGAATCTGAGTGTTAAAGGCGCTCAGAATAACATGTTTCTCAAATAATCGATTTTCGTTTTTTATTCTTTTTTTCCTGTAATAAACGAAGAAATCGAACAAAGATTGAAAAAATCTGGACTCCCTCAGTTTCGGGATACATAGTCAAATAAAAAAAAAAACATAGTCCGTCGACTATTCACTGCTTTTCTCGGAAAGTGGTGTGGTGGAGAACTACAAAAACTCAACCATTCTTCTCCTATTGATTCTAATTTTTCGGGTACTCTGCTCAAAAGTCATGTTGTAATGGAGAATCGTACCGCTATTTGGGCGTTACAAATGCTCAGTGCTAGAGGCTGAAAACTTAGGTTTAAGATCTGTGCAGACACAGACAGCAGACAAGCTACTTTCTATTTTTATTGTAAACTATGAATGAACTGTTCAGTTTTCTCCTTGTACAGTGTCTCAAGTTTGTTGTGGCTTCTCCTGTTCTTAATCTTCTAAAACCAGTGGAACATTTTGCTTCACTGATATTGCACTTCGTAAAATACTTCCAGACTAGGGATGATCGTCGTGTGAACAGGGCCTCCCGTCGGATAGACCGTTCGCCTGGTGCAGGTCTTTCGATTTGACGCCACTTCGGCGACCTGCGCGTCGATGGGGATGAAATCATCATGATTAGGACAACACGACACTCAGCCCCTGAGCGGAGAAAATCTCCGACCCTGCCGGGAATCGAACCCGGGCCCTTAGGATTGACATTCTGTCGCGCTGACCACTCAGCTATCGGGGTCGGACTACTAGGGATGGTGCCATTCCGTAATACAATTAATGTCTGACGACGGCAGCGACAAACCACTACACAGACTGGGGCAAGAGTCCCGCACTATATGTACACATCCATTAGGCCACGCTCAGCAATTCTGTACATCAATTCTTATCACATGAGTGTCATGCTCGTTTCTGACGGCATTTCTACTAAAATAGCATTGATCGCTTTTCCCATTTTCTATAATATTACAATATTTCAAAGCAGTGGAAATTTTACAAATAAAAATAAGTCGTTTTTTTTAAAAAGGTTTATTTAAAAATAAATTTAGCACTGCTGCTATGGCTAATTGATATTTCGGTTATTTACTCGGTTATTAGTAAAAAATAAAAAGATGCGTTATAACCGAGACCAAGCATATACCGGTAGTTTAGAACTGATATCCCGATGTTGGCTTTTACCAATCGGTTCTTACCAACTGTACGGCACGGCATCCCCCCCTCCCCCTCCCCCCAAGAAAATAAAAAAAAATCCGTCGCCATAGTCTTTCTCGATGACAAAGTTTGGCAGACTTTCTTCGGCTTGCATGGAGAACTGGTATGGCCCCAAGGCATGTACTGTTTGGTTTCAGCTTTTACTTATCGTACCCAAGTTTCGTCACTTGCCATAATATTCTTCAGAAAACCACCACCGTCGTAGCGTGAAAAGAAGTGCACAGCCCATTCGTTTGGTTTTGTGGTCTAACTTCGGTGCCGACCGAGCACAGAACTTTGGGTAGCCTAAATCACCAGTGATAACCTCGTACAAAACCGTACGAGAAAGTTGCGGGAATTGTGCAAAACGTTTACAGACAGTGTATCTCCGATTCCCACCAACTATTTCGTCAAATTTCCGGAAAGGATCATCACTCACAACAGAAGTCCCACCATTCTTCTCTTCATCACGAATGTTTATTATATCACTCTTAAAATCTGACCCGTTGTCGCACAACGGCTTCGCTCGTAACGTTTAGACCTTATACAATACACAATTCACGATGAATGTCTGCTGCTGAAAAGTTTGACGCCAAAAGGAATCTTATTCTTTTCTCACTTGGCGTTTAGCAGGGAATTTATTTTATTATTTATTTATTTATTTTTTTTTTTTTTTTTTGTGGCTCATGTTTCGAGGTTACATCAAGCGAAAGAACGAAGTTCATACAATGATGAGCCAAAACATTGTGACCACCTAGCTAAAAGCGCGTTGGTCCACCACTGGAACGTTATTCAGCAGTGATTCTGTGTGCCATGGATTTAACTAGTGTTGTTGTTGTGGTCTTCAGTCCAGAGACTGGTTTGATGCAGCTCTCCATGCTACTCTATCCTGTGCAACGTTCTTTATCTCCCAGTACCTACTGCAACCTACATCCTTCTGAAACTGTTTAGTGTATTCATCTCTTCGTCTCCCTCTACGATTTTTACCCTCCACAATGCCTTCCAATACTAAATTGGTGATCCCTTGATGCCTCAGAATATGCCCTACCAACCGATCCCTTCTTCTAGTCAAGTTGTGCCACAAATTTCTCTTCTCTCCAATTCTATTCAATACCTCCTCATTAGTTATTTGATCTACCCATCTACTCTTCAGCATTCTTTTGGAGCACCACATTTCGAAAGCTTCTGTTCTCTTCTTGTCCAAACTATTTATCGTCCACGTTTCACTTCCATACGTGGCTACACTCTATTCAAATACGAGGTGGATTCAAGTTCTAAGGCCTCCGATTTTTTTTCTCCGGACTGGAAAGAGATAGAAACATGCGCATTGTTTTAAAATGAGGCCGCATTCATTGTCAATACGTCCCAGAGATGGCAGCACCGAACGGCAGATGGAGTTTCACCGCCAGCGGCGAGAATGAGAACTGTTTTAAATACTTAAAATGGCGACGTTTTCCTTACTTGAACTGCGTGCAATCATTCGTTTTCTGAATTTGTGTGGTGTGAAACCAATTGAAATTCATCGACAGTTGAAGGAGACATGTGGTGATGGAGCTATGGGTGTGTCGAAAGTGCGTTCGTGGGTGCGACAGTTTAATGAAGGCAGAACATCGTGTGACAACAAACCGAAACAACCTCGGGCTCACACAAGCCGGTCTGAGGACACGATCGAGAAAGTGGAGAGAATTGTTTTGGGGGATCGCCGAATGACTGTCGAACAGATCGCCTCCAGAGTTGGCATTTCTGTGGGTTCTGTGCATACAATCCTGCATGACAACCTGAAAATGCGAAAAGTGTCATCCAGGTGGGTGCCACGAATGCTGACGGACGACCACACGGCTGCCCGTGTGGCACGTTGTCAAGCAATGTTGACGCGCAACGACAGCACAAATGGGACTTTCTTTTTGTCGGTTGTGACAATGGATGAGACGTGGATGCCATTTTTCAATCCAGAAACAAAGCGCCAGTCAGCTCAACGGAAGCACACAGATTCACCGCCACCAAAAAAATTTCGGGTAACCGCCAGTGCTGAAAAAATTATGGTGTCCATGTTCTGGGACAGCGAGGGCGTAATCCTTACCCATTGCGTTCCAAAGGGCACTACGGTAACAGGTGCATCCTACGAAAATGTTTTGAAGAACAAATTCCTTCCTGCGCTGCAACAAAAACGTCCGGGAAGGGCTGCGCGTGTGCTGTTTCACCGAGACAACTCACCCGCACATCGAGCTAACGTTACGCAACAGTTTCTTCGTGATAACAACTTTGAAGTGATTCCTCATGCTCCCTACTCACCTGACCTGGCTCCTAGTGACTTTTGGCTTTTTCCAACAATGAAAGACACTCTCCGTGGCCGCACATTCACCAGCCGTGCTGCTATTGCCTCAGCGATTTTCCAGTGGTCAAAACAGACTCCTAAAGAAGCCTTCGCCGCTGCCATGTAATCATGGCGTCAGCGTTGTGAAAAATGTGTACGTCTGCAGGGCGATTACGTCGAGAAGTCACGCCAGTTTCATCGATTTCGGGTGAGTAGTTAATTAGAAAAGAAATCGGAGGCCTTAGAACTTGAATGCACCTCGTACTTCTAGAAACGACTTCCTGACTCTTAAATCTATACTCGATGTTAACAAATTTCTCTTCTTCAGAAACGCTTTCGTTGCCATTGCCAGTCTACATTTTATATCCTCTCTACGTCGACCATCAGCAGTTATTTTGTTCCCCAAATAGCGAAACTCCTTTACTACTTTAAGTGTCTCATTTCCTAATCTAATTCCCTCAGCATCACCCGACTTAATTCGACTACATTCCATTATCCTCTTTTTGCTTTTGTTGATGTTCGTCTTATATCTTCCTTTCAAGACACTGACCATTCCGTTCAGCTGCTCTTCCAGGTCCTAGTACTTTATAGACTTACAGAGGTTTGTGGCAGTAGACGCCTCAGCACAGGTCACACACTTCCCGTTGTTTACGGGCGATTGGTCTGTGGGCGCGGAGCTGGTGCCTGGCGTCCCAGCAGGGTTTCGTTGGATTCAGATAAACCGAACTTGATGGCAAAGACATCAACGTGAGTTCACTGTCGTTCTCCTCAAACCGTTGCAGCATCATTCTGGCCTTGTGATACGCATAGTTATGCTGCTGGAAGATACTATCGCTGTTGGGGAAGACATCTAGCGTAAAGCCGTTGGCACACGGACCGTGCTGTCGAACGTCAACGTTGAGCGAGCCAAGTTCAACGTGGTGCTGAACGCTCAGGAACGATGCGACTTGTGCATGCCAACGTGGTATACGCGATCGCAACGCACTCCAGCGGCAGTTTGAGAGATGTTTCTAGTTCGCAAATCACACTGTTTACTCAACGGGCGCGCGTAAAATTACCACGTTAGAACTATTAAAACGCACATTTCCTCCATCGTTCATGAAAAGGAAAGTACCATGTCCAATCAATAAGGACACAGGCTTATAAAAGTTCCATTACAAACAGTGTGGTACAAATTTGGAATAGTTCTCCGCATAAGACAAACATTATTTCATCATTTCCATATTTTAGTAAAACCCCAAGGTCAGTCTTACTTGAATACTGTTCTTACCCAGTAGCAGAATCTTTGCAACATGTGAATTACAAAGCGTAAAAGAAAAAGGAGCAAGACATCTTTATACAAGTAGCGCAAGCTGTCCTGTAGATTAAGCCAAGCGAATAGTCACTCCTAAAAAAAAAGTGAATTTATATTTATATAACATCAAATATTACAGCATATACTTGTATTAAACTAATAATGAAGTATCAGAACCTAATAAAAACGCGGATGTTAGGAAAAAAAATGCAAGTGTTAAGACGCGAACCACCGCCTCAACAAAAATTAATTGTTGGACAGAGACGCTACTCATTACGCTATATCAACGACATTCGTTAAGAACCCAATCATATTATATTACCGTCTGCTAAAAACGTTAATAATAGATAACTATCCAGAATGAGATTTTCACTCTGCAGCGGAGTGTGCGCTGATATGAAACTTCCTGGCAGATTAAAACTGTGTGCCCGACCGCGACTCGAACTCGGGACCTTTGCCTTTCGCGGGCAAGTGCTCTACCAACTGAGCTACCGAAGCACGACTCACGCCCGATACTCACAGCTTTACTTCTGCCAGTACCTCGTCTCCTACCTTCCAAACTTTACAGAAGCTCTCCTGCGACCTTGCAGAACTAGCACTCCTGAAAGAAAGGATATTGCGGAGACATGGCTTAGCCACAGCCTGGGGGATGTTTCCAGAATGAGATTTTCACTCTGCAGCGGAGTGTGCGCTGATATGAAACTTCCTGGCAGATTAAAACTGTGTGCCCGACCGCGACTCGAACTCGGGACCTTTGCCTTTCGCGGGCAAGTGCTCTACCAACTGAGCTACCGAAGCACGACTCACGCCCGATACTCACAGCTTTACTTCTGCCAGTACCTCGTCTCCTACCTTCCAAACTTTACAGAAGCTCTCCTGCGAACCTTGCAGAACTAGCACTCCTGAAAGAAAGGATATTGCGGAGACATGGCTTAGCCACAGCCTGGGGGATGTTTCCAGAATGAGATTTTCACTCTGCAGCGGAGTGTGCGCTGATATGAAACTTCCTGGCAGATTAAAACTGTGTGCCCGACCGCGACTCGAACTCGGGACCTTTGCCTTTCGCGGGCAAGTGCTCTACCAACTGAGCTACCGAAGCACGACTCACGCCCGATACTCACAGCTTTACTTCTGCCAGTACCTCGTCTCCTACCTTCCAAACTTTACAGAAGCTCTCCTGCGAACCTTGCAGAACTAGCACTCCTGAAAGAAAGGATATTGCGGAGACATGGCTTAGCCACAGCCTGGGGGATGTTTCCAGAATGAGATTTTCACTCTGCAGCGGAGTGTGCGCTGATATGAAACTTCCTGGCAGATTAAAACTGTGTGCCCGACCGCGACTCGAACTCGGGACCTTTGCCTTTCGCGGGCAAGTGCTCTACCAACTGAGCTACCGAAGCACGACTCACGCCCGATACTCACAGCTTTACTTCTGCCAGTACCTCGTCTCCTACCTTCCAAACTTTACAGAAGCTCTCCTGCGACCTTGCAGAACTAGCACTCCTGAAAGAAAGGATATTGCGGAGACATGGCTTAGCCACAGCCTGGGGGATGTTTCCAGAATGAGATTTTCACTCTGCAGCGGAGTGTGCGCTGATATGAAACTTCCTGGCAGATTAAAACTGTGTGCCCGACCGCGACTCGAACTCGGGACCTTTGCCTTTCGCGGGCAAGTGCTCTACCAACTGAGCTACCGAAGCACGACTCACGCCCGATACTCACAGCTTTACTTCTGCCAGTACCTCGTCTCCTACCTTCCAAACTTTACAGAAGCTCTCCTGCGACCTTGCAGAACTAGCACTCCTGAAAGAAAGGATATTGCGGAGACATGGCTTAGCCACAGCCTGGGGGATGTTTCCAGAATGAGATTTTCACTCTGAGCAGTGGTTTCAATAGATAACTATGTCACTAATTGAAATTTAATTATTGCAAATTGTGCCAATAACAATGCGTTGGGTGGATCTTCAGTGTGTCGCAGCCTTCAAATAGCCTACTCTCATAATACGGAAGTTACAATGATTCTTTTGCCACGAATATGATGTTTATCATTATTTTATTGGAAACGAATCAGACAACTAACAACGGGTTTTCCAGTGATTCTCAATTTGCTGGTGCTCAGAAACGGCATATATACATATAGGCTTGAAATGAATGCTAATATGGCGCCTCGTAACTCTGTACTGAAGGGAGACGGCGTGCGTGTGACGTAGGTGGCGATGTGCCGTCTCATTGGTCAACGCTCAGACGCACGCTCAGAATATCTGACACGCTAGATATTGCTCTGCACGTTCGGAAAGACTCCCGAACGTGCTATCCACGCTATGACGTCAGAAACACGGCACGCTCAACGCTCAACGTTCGGCTGCACGGTCCGTGTGCCGACGGCTTACGGGGTGACAGGTGGTCCCTAATAATGTTCACGTAGTTCAAAGCCGTCCCATGGAAGTCCAGGTGAATGTCCCCCACAATATAATACTGCTCCCAGCTCCCTGTGTCCGTGGCGAGCTGCATGTTTCGAGCAGCTGTTCGCCTGTATGACGGCGTATCTGCACACGACCATCGACCTGGTTTAACAACAAACGGGATCCATCCTACCAGGTGTTAAGATACCAATACTCCGCAGCCCAGTCTCGATGATCCGGTGCCCATTGTAATCATAATTGAGAATGTTGGTGGCGCAGCATGGGAACACTTACGGGTCCTGTGCTGCGAACACCACGTTCAACAGTTCGCGCTGAACGGCGTGGTCCAAACCATTTGTGCCTGCTCCAGCACTGTACTCTGTCGTCAGACCTGCCACAGATCGCAGCCTATCCAGCTTTAAAGAGCGGGCAAGCCTCCGATCCTTACGATGTGTGATGAGATGCGGACGTCCAACTTCTCGTCGTCACTCGTGGTTTCAGCATTCTTCAGCCACTTTCCACAGATGCTCACGACAGTAGCACGCGGACAACCGACCATATTGCCATTTCCGAGACGCTCACTCCCAGGCACTGGGACACAATAATCTGGCTTTCGTCAGTCGCATAACTCGGCGGATTTTCGCATTTGCGCCATTTATTGTCGCTAGAATGATTCCTCATTAGTCTCTGCTCCGCTCATATACTTCTCTCACCGCGTCACGTTCCCTCAGCGCCACCACGCGGCGTACAACCTCACGGTGAAATGAAATGAAATGAAATGTCGTGTGACGAGGGCCTCCCGTCGGGTAGACCGTTCGCCTGGTGCAAATCTTTTGATTTGACGCCACTTCGGCGACTTGCGCGTCGATGAGGATGAAACGATGATGATTAGGACAACACAACACCCAGTCCCTGAGCGGAGAAAATCTCCGACCCAGCTGGGAATCGAACCCGGGCCCTTAGGATTGACAGTCTATTGCGCTGACCACTCAGCTACCAGGGGCGGAAAACCTGACTGTGAGCAGTGGTCATAATGTCTTTAACAGCTGGACGCACATTGAAGCAGAGGACACGCAGATGTGACAATGGCGGCCCTCCGCGCACAAATACTAGCGCCGCGCTTCGACGGCAGTTACTTTCCAAACTGCCATTGTATTTTTATCTTCAGTCTTCCGCGTCAGACGGCATGTTAGATAGCTCACGCAGTTCTCGTGATTTTTCTTCTTCTGAATGGAGTCAGATTACTACAGGCGTAGATAGGGTCCAATTCTAGGATCCTTGTTCTTGCAATAGATGAATGACCTTCCATCTTTGATGACGCAAGCATCGTATCAACGCCAATAGAACTGCATCATCCGGAGGAGCAATGTGAAATATCCACAGATATTGCTGATTGGTTCTCGGTACATGACGTATTATTTAAGCGTGCAAAAAGATGATGATTCATTAAATAATGTGCAAGACACACGATACGTCATCAGTAACCATTTACCTCAGGGGGCGAAAGAAACTATGTAAAACTAATTGCTAAAATTTCTGGGCTTGTGTATTGTTCAGAGCTGGAATTGAAAATCAAATATTACAGATTTGTTCAAACGCTTGCATTCACTAACATTTCCTGTACATGTAACTACTGACTTTGGTGATGATAAGAATTACAAAATTATTGTACTTTGGATAGTTCCATTCATTGATGTCCTCTGGAATAATTTTATGAGGCAATCCCAAACACAGACGCGAAGTACCCGTTTCACAGAAACGTGCTATAAGAACAATAACTGGTATCCGTCGCTGAATTTCATCTAGGCAGCTGTTTAAAATTTGAGGCATACCAACAGCAGCTTCAAAATTCATTTACTGTCATGTGGGATTTGTTGTGAAGAATCCGACACAACTTAAATTAATATGGCATTCATAAATATTACACTGGAAACAAAAAATAGCTTCCACTATCACCACTGAACCTTACTTTTAAACAGAGAGGGGCAAAATATGCAGACGTAAAAATATTTGAGCACCTCCTTTGTGCATTAATGGTGCTGGCATATAAAGTAAGTTTTGAGAAGAAATTGGTACTACTACTCCTTAACGACTCTTCCGAATCTGTAGATGAATTTCTGAGTAGGTGTGGTTGGATTACATTTATCAGATTTGTTATTAAGATTTTAATAAATCCATTTATGTAAAAGGACTGCGTATAGCCATGCCCTCAAGGAGTAAACTTACTCTTTCTCGTAAACGTAGTGACACGTTCTTCAGCATAACGATTTATCGCTACTAAGATCCATAGATCATGCAAAAAAACTAAATTACCGAAACGACAATGAGTAGATGCGCAGCGTGCTTTTTTTTCCTACTTTTCTACCAATTGTTTCTGGCTAGTGACTGAGAACAGTGCTAATACTCTTTGACATCAAGAACTTTGGTGTGTCAGACGTGAAAGCAGCGTCGAGTCTTCCCGAAGACTCTTACAGGAACATTGCTGCTCACGACATATTAAATGCTCTTACGGATAAAGTTCAGAGCTCCTTGACCCTGCCCATGGATGATGTGATTAGCACAAGGTAACGGGGCCCTAGCATCGTCACTGCTCCCAATTTCGTCCCTCTAGGAATTTCCGGTTTTCACAGTTAGTAAGAATTGTTTAATTGTGAGTGCCTACGTGACAGTCCATACTTTTGTTGAAAGTGTTTGTCGTTTGCAGCACGTTTAGCTTACGTGTACGAGGGAATTCATCTTTTTACACTCAAGTGAGTTAGTGCAGCAGTCAGATTAACAGCATGCTATTCCTAGTATGAGCACTGGTGCGACTGCTACGGTCGCAGGTTCGAATCCTGCCTCGGGCATGGATGTGTGTGATGTCCTTAGGTTACTTAGGTTTAAGTAGTTCTAAGTTCTAGGGGACTGATGACCTCAGATGTTAAGTCCCATAGTGCTCAGAGCCATTTGAACCATTTATCTCGGTCGTGTGTTGTAGATTCTGGCGTGTAATCCCTACTGTCGACGGTTTGGCCTATGTTGCCCCGTCGGCCATTATAATAAATCTGGGGATGTTGGTAATATCGTCTCTCTTGTAGGTCCGATTTTCATCCCGGGGACGAAATTTGTAACTATTACTGAAATTTTCTATTTAGAGAGATGATTTTACTTTTTCCTACCGAAAAAGGCAAGCGGAGAGAAATGGATTCGTTGCACGAAGTGCTTGGTTTATTATCGTGAAACATGCTCTGGTCTATCCACACACATTCATGTGAGAGACACATTTAGAACGCCGAAAATGAATTGAAAACATTTTTCATTCATGGCCTTAGAGAGATTTGTAATAGTGAAAGTGTTTGGTATTGTTATAATGGTAAAATGCGTTTAAATTAATTTTATTTTTGAGAATTTTTTATGGTATACGAAATCGCGAACACCTTTTTTGTATTTCTGATTTTACGGTGTTTATGTCAAATACTGGAGTTATTACGCTGGAGTTAGTACGTTGCAACAATGTAATTGTAAGTTGCCTACAAGTGGAGAATAAATTAAGAAATGCATATACAAACTTTTAGCCTTTTCCATAACTTTTCGGGGCTTATACAGGCCCTAACCTACTAAAGTCACGAAATTTGGGCCCATCTACCTTACGGGGCGGTCTCGTAAAGTGACGTACGTCCGGAACAGCGGTGTGCTGACTACACGCCCCTCTATATCAGCATCCAATGACGCCTGTGGTCTGATTTTTTACCTTAACGCAGAAAAAAGTAGGAAGATCTGCAGAGGAGCGAGGTGACGTGCAGACACTGGCAGTCGACCCTCCCCATAAATAAAATATGTAGCGTATTGTGCATAAAAATGGGAAAGATTCACTGTTGTTAGATTGCCATATTAGCGCTCAACCACTGTACACAGTAACAGCCGTGAACTATCAGAGTGTATTCACTGTTAGCAGACTGAAGTGAAGCAACCACATTAAACTAACGCTGAGATTAGTTGGGAAAGCGCTAAGGAAACATGAATGGACCCACGAAGGGTAGCTTACAAAGCACTTGTCTGCCCGATTATTGAATACCAGTAAGTTAATGGTATATGCAAGGTTTGGCCCTTAATGGAGTGGCGGAATGGGGGCTCCAGATCGATAAGCACTTAGGGAAAATACACTACTGACCATTAAAATTGCTACACCAAGAAGAAATGGAGATGATAAACGGGTATTCATTCGACAAATATATTACACTAGAACTGACATGTGATTACATTTACATGCAATTTGGGTGCATAGATACTAAGAAATCAGTACCCAGAACAACCACCTCTGGCCGTAACAACGGCCTTGATACGCCTTGGCATTGAGTCAGAGCTTGGATGGCGTGTACAGGTACAGCTGCCCATGCAGCTTCAACACGATACCACAGTTCATCAAGAGTAGTGACTGGCGTATTGTGACGAGCCAGTTGCTCGGCCATCATTGACCAGATGTTTTCAATTGGCGAGAGATCTGGAGAATATGCTGGCCAGGGCAGCAGTCGAACATTTTCTGTATCCAGAAAGGCCCATACAGGACCTGCAACATGCGGTCGTGCATTATCCTGCTGAAATGTAGAGTTACGCAGGGATCGAATGAAGGGTAGAGCCATGGGTCGTAACACATTTGAAATGTGTGCCGTCAATGCGAACAAGAGGTGACCGAGACGTGTAACCAACGACACCCCATATCATCACGCCGGGTGATACGCCAGTATGGCGATGACGAATACACGCTCCCAATGTGCGTTCACCGCGATGTCGTCAAACACGGATGCGACCATCATGATGCCGTAAACAGAACCTGGATTCATCCGAAAAAATGACGTTTTGCCATTCGTGCACCCAGGTTCGTCGTTGAGTACACCATCACAAGCGCTCCTGTCTGTGATGCAGCATCAAGGGTGACCGCAGCTATGGTCTCCGAGCTGATAGTCCAAGCTGCTGCAAACGTCGCCGAACTGTTCGTGCAGATGGTTGTTGTCTTGCAAACGTCCCCATCTGTTGACTCAGGGATCGAGACGTGGCTGCACGATCCGTTACAGCCATGCGGATAAGATGCCTGTCATCTCGACTGCTAGTTAGTTATACGAGGCCGTTGGGATCCAGCACGGCGTTCCGCATTACCCTCCTGAATCCACCGATTCCATATTCTGCTAACAATCATAGGATCTCGACCAACGCGAGCAGCAAAGTCGCGGTACGATAAACCGCAATAGCGATAGGTTACAATCAGACCTTTATCAAAGTCGGAAACGTGATGGTACGCATTTCTCCTCCTTACACGAGGCATCACAACAACGTTTCACCAGGTAACGCCGGTCAACTGCTGTTTGTGTATGAGAAATCGGTTGGAAACTTTCCTCATGTCAGAACGTTGTAGGTGTCGCCACCGGCGTCAACCTTGTGTGGATGCTCTGAAATCTAATCATTTGCATATCACAGCATCTTCTTCTTGTCGGTTAAATTTCGCGTGTGCAGCACGTCGTCTTCGTGGTATAGCAATTTTAATGTCCAGTAGTGTATTTAGATGCAAATAAAGGACTCTTGTCACGACAAGAATTTCCTCTGTCTGTCATTTCAAAATACGCCAGACTTGAAGAAAAAAAAAAAGAGAGTTACACGTTATTGTGGCAGGCCTAGTATCCTTCACTGAATGTTGCACAATGCTCGACAGTCGCAGTGACATTATTTTTCAAGATGATCAGCAAATCTCTGCACACAACGATCGGAAAGTTCCATTAATCGCTCGGTTCTTCGACGGTCGAAATGCGCTACCTGGTCACGGAGCCATTTGAGAAACGCTCTGAGAATGTTCTCATTGTTAGAACATATGTGATTGCTGCGAGTCAGTCCCTTCATTCCTGGACATTGTCGTCCGTTGTCGATACCGCTGGCCTTCCCACAGTGGGTATTGCCTACGTCTGCACGGCCTTGGTAAAACTGTTGGTACCATTTCATTGCGGCTGGACGCAACGTTACGTTTCGTCGATGTGCCGCCGGAATTTCAATGTGAGTCTTTGTGCAATTTAGACGTTTTGCCCAGGAAGATCGCAGCGATATGAAATTGTTACAAAGATTTCAAGGTGAGCGTGCTGATCAAAGACTGCAGCTGACTTTTGACATAATAAATTGTAATGTTATGGGCGTAAATTGATTACAAGATCTGTCATCAAACAGTTGAATCACTTACAACTGCAGGAAGGAAGGAAGGAAGATCAGGTTTTAACTTCCCGTCTGGAGCGAGGTCATTAGAGACTCAGCACAAGCTCGGATTATTTCAATGATGGGGAAGGAAACTGGCCGTGCCATTTCAAAGGAACCGTCGTGGCATTTTAGGGAAATCGCGGAAAGCCTAAATGCAGATGAACGGGCACAGATATGAACCGTCGTCCTCTCGAATGGGAGCCCAGTGTGCTAACCACTGCGCCACCTCGCTTGGTACAGTTACAAGTCTCAAATATTTATGAGTACGTGCACGGACTGATACAAAGTGGAACCGATAAGTAGCCGGTAGATAGGGTACGCAGATGCCAGACTGAGAATTATTTACCGGAAGAATTACAAGGAAGCATAATTACACACGAAAGAGATCGTTCACAAAACGCTCGTTCGGCCACGTATTACAGTATTGTACGTCTGCCCGGAAGCCGAATCCAGCAGGATTTGTAAACGAGGTGGAGAAGAGTCAAAGAAGAGCTGCTCGCGCTTCGTGATTGGTTTGTGTTTTCTTAGCTAGAGTGACACACAAGGTCCAACAGGAGACGCAACAAGAAAGGCTCTGTTCATCGCGAAAAGCCTTATTCTCATTATTCTGAGAACCCACGGTCCATTATATCTAAAGAAAAATGCATCTTGCGTAATGATAACGTGGGTGTAATTAAAAGGGATACTGATGAACAAAGGGACGTACCAAAAATGTTCTTTCTCGTGCACCAGGTGTGACTGGAACAGAAAGGGAGAATTATTTTCTTGTACAATGTATGCTGTCCACCTCACCGCGGCCCGCCCGGGGTGGCCGAGCGGTTATAGGCGCTACAGTCTGGAACCACGCGACCACTATGGTCGCAGGTTCGAATCCTGCCTCAGGCATGGATGTGTGTGTGTGTAAGGTCCTTAGGTTAGTTAGGTTTAAGTAGTTCTAAGTTCTAGGGGACTGATGACCCCAGATGTTAAGTCCCATAGTGCTCAGAGCCATTTGAACTTCACACCGTACAAAGGCCTGCGGAATACAGATGTAAGTGATTCATTATAAATGACGTCCACAAGTTTCTGTCAGCCATGGTTTGGTCTTACCTATGCATTATGATCATCGTCTGCTCGCAGGACCTCCGCCATACGCGACAGTTTTCCCGCATCATTTCATGCGAATGCCAGTCTGGTTCATTTGGTAAGGCCATAACCGATTCATTTTCCAGTACATGTTCAAATTAAGTAGTAGTCCATCAGTTGATGCTACGGGAAAGCTAAACTCTACCCTTATTCAGACCATTTTCATTTCTGCTGTTAGTTGAGTAAAACACTTGTTTCCAATATAAAACTCTCGATGTGACAGTATTATTCGTATGCCGGAAAGGCGATGGAATGTTCCAAACAAAATGCACTATGACCGACCATGGCTGTGTGCTGATGTAGTTCCAAAACTACCAGGTGTTTCGTAAATATTCATCGGGCAATCTTCCAAATGAATAGAGGCAGAAGCGTGGGATGAATTTCTACTTAACGCACCGGAAACTTGGCGCTAACTGAAAGTTGCCGATTCATATGGCTGCCGGGAGAGGACTCCCTGGTGTACCAACCTCTGAGAGCCTACATAGATGGGGCTCCTAACTAGCTGACTCTTTCATTACCCAATGTGCGCTTAGTCGATAGCAAATCAACAGGTGCAGTTAAGCTGCAATTGTGCAACATGATTTTTGTAGGGAATGGCACTGTAGTCCAAAAGAATAAGGAACATAAGAAATTGTACGTTGCTCTGTACGGCGAATGTTCATCAGAGACAAGGGTGTCGTCAGCAGTGCCCCAGGGAAGTGTGACAAGACAGTTCTTCTCGTCTGTATACATAGAGTGAACAACAATCTGCAACTAAAGGAATAAAAATATCTTGTAACCACAAAAGGGAACTGTATCTAACAACAAGAGTAATTTGTAATGAACAATTGAAATTTTTTTAGTCACCTGATGATATAAAAAAAAAGCAGAGCTATTGTTTGTATAGCTTATCATTGTGAAACGCGAATTAATTTATGTGCTATTATATTCGTTGAACAAATTATAAGACGATCTCTGTTCACCTCTGAAAGATGTTCCTAGCTGTTGCATCTTCATTCGTGGATTGCACTGTGGCCGAGAATGCACGTGTGGCCGTCAGTATTGTTGGTACTGGCAGTAGAGCGCACGGCTATTTCTGCCAACCTCTTCGTCGTCCAACGCGCAAAGACCGGCCTCAGATTGCCCTGTGGGGGCGAATTCAAGTATATTGGAGCTTAGGGAGGCTAGGTTTTCGTGCAAGAAACAAAACTTGAGATCTTATTAAGGGCGAACGCGTCTCTCGGGTGTTGAGCTGCCAGCGTCACACGCATGTAAACGACACACCTCGTGTCGTGGCTACTACGCAAATCGTATCAGTCGTGTGCTTTCCTGTCGCCAAAGCCATGTACCCTACCAAGTAATACAATTCCCCTTTTTTTCATTATTAGGGATCAGTGAAAACAAAACTAGTTTTTGCTTCCTAGAGAATAGTCGCATATTACACTACTGGCCATTAAAATTGCTACACCACGAAGATGACGTGCTACAGACGCGAAATTTAACCGACGGGAAGAAGATACTGTGATATGCAAATGATTAGCTTTTCAGAGCATTCACACAAGGTTGGCGCCGGTGGCGACACCACCTACGTGCTGACATGACGAAAGTTTCCAACGATTTCTCATACGCAAACAGCAGTTGACCGGCGTTGCCTGGTGAAACTTTGTTGTGATGCCTCGTGCAAGGAGGAGAAATGCGTACCATCACGTTTCCGACTATGATGGTCGGATTGTAGCCTATCGCGATTGCGGTTTATCGTATCGCAACATTGCTGCTCGCGTTGATCGAGATCCAATGACTGTTAGCAGAATATGGAATCGGTGGGTTCAGGAGGGTAATACGGAACGCCGTGCTGGATCCCAACGGCCTCGTATCACTAGCAGTCGAGATGACAGGCATCTTATCCGCATGGCTGTAACGGATCGTGTAGCCACGTCTCGATCCCGGAGTCAACAGATGGGGACGTTTGCAAGACAACAACCATCTGCACGAACAGTTCGACGACGTTTGCAGCAGCACGGACTATCATCTCTGAGACCATGGGTGCGATTACCCTTGACGCTGCATCACAGACAGGAGCGCCCGCGATGGTGTATTCGACGACGAACCTGGGTGCACGAATGGCAAAACGTCATTTTTTGGGATGAATCCAGGTTCTGTTTACAGCATCACGATGGTCGCATCCGTGTTCGGCGACATCGCGGTGAACGCACATTGGAAGCGTGTATTCGTCATTGCCATACTGGCGTATCACCCGGCGTGATGGTATAGGATACCATTGGTTCCACGTCTCGGTCACCTGTTGTTCGCATTGACGGCACTTCGAACGATGGACGTTACATTTCAGATGTGTTACGACCTGTGGCTCTAGCCTTCATTCGAACCCTAAACCCTACATTTCAGCAGGATAATGCACGACCGCATGTTCCAGGTCCTGTACGGGCCTTTCTGGATACAGAAAATGTTCGACTGCTGCCCTGTCCGGTACATTCTCCAGATCTCTTACCAATTGAAAACGTCTGGTCAATGGTGGCCGAGCAAGTGGCTCATCACAATACCCCAGTCACTAGTCTTGATGAACTGTGGTATCGTGTTGAAGCTGCATGGACAGCTGTAGCCGTACACGCCATCCAAGCTCTGTTTGACTCAATGCCCAGGCGTATCAAGGCCGTTATTACGGCCGGAGGTGGTTGTTCTGGGTACTGATTTCTCAGGATCTATGCACCCAAATTGCGTGAAAATGTAATCACATGTCAGTTCCAGTATAATATATTTGACCAATGAATACCCGTTTGTCATCTGTATTTCTTCTTGGTGTAGCAGTTTTAATGGCCAGTAGTGTACTAATGTGCTATGCGTTGTGAGTCACGTACGCTTCCATATCTGTTTAAGATATCGCAATTCTCCTATCCTTCACGTGAATTCTAAGAAAATTCTCAAAAATGACGTGTAGTCTCTTGTCGTAGCAATATTAATTGTAGAGCTTTCCGTATCAACTTCGTTATTTCAAAGGGAAGTATAGCAATTTCTGCTCTTTGTAATTCCGGAGGTAACAAGAAAAAAAATACAGGTAGCGAATAGTTATCGACAACTTTTATAGATCAGACCGCAGTTGTATGAGTTGAAAGGCATGATAGGAAGCAATGGTTGAAAAGGAATGAGACATGGTTATAGCCCCCGGAATGTAGAAAGGGAATTCACGTTCAAGGAGAAGAAATTAAAACTCTGAATTCGAATTTTGTCGGCAGACCTCAATCAGAGGCGGGCTGACATGTTGGAATAGCAGTTAAACGGAATGGGTTCTGGTTTAGATAAGAGGCTATATGGGGATAATCAATAAAAGTAAAAAATAGATAATGAACTGAAGTATAGTTAAATGCTGAGGGAATTATACTAGAAAATAAACGCTAAATGAAGTATATTATTTTTGCTATTTCAGCAGCAAAAATTTGACGATGGCCGAAGCAGAGAAGGTGTAAAGTGCAGAGTGACAATAGCATGAAAGCGCTTCTCAGACACACAAATTTATATTCGATGTGAACGTATTGAAGTGTTGGGAAGACTTTTGTGAAGGTATTTGTTTGATACGTGGACGATAAACACTTAAGACAAACAGAGAGTAGAAGGTTTGGAAACGTGGAGGTACAGGAAAATACTGGAGATTCTACAAGGACGTGCTGAATCTAATCGGGAAAGAAGGAAATTTATAAAACAAAACTTGACGAAAAGAAGGAATAGGTTAATAAGACACATTCAGATGCATAAATGGATAGCAGACTTCGCAATAGAGGGAAGTGAATGTGTGGAAGGGGTCGGGGCGGTAAGCATTGTAAAGCGGTGAATGGAAATCAAGTTTGCCTGCAGTAAGCAGTTTAAAATCGATATTGGTTGCAGAAGTGCAATAGTTATGCAGAGATAAAGAAACTTCAACAGGATAGATTAGAGTGAAGAGTTGCATAAAACCAGTCTGCGAAATGAAGACCATAACAACCGTAATTTCCGCTGCTAGCGTCATAGACCTGAAAGAGAGAAAATAAAGGCACTTCTCTTCGAAATCCGACTGGTAGTTTCAGAGAAATCATATTTATAAATAAGGATTACTCTGTTTTGAACATCAAACTGATCGCTGTCGTATGCAGAAGATCGCCGTACCGTACGGGATTCTCATGCTCGGATGTCGGGTCGCTCGAGCCTGCTGCAGCGAATTGTGACGCAAATTTCAAATTGCATTAGTGAATACATGGCTGCATTTCCCCTGCCCCCTTCACGAAAGTGCTTTTCCTTATCCGCCGCGTCATATTTCCGTATGAAATCACGAACTTCTGCACAAGACAGCAATCAGTTTGATGTTCAAAACAGAGGAATCCTACATTCCAAATGCAGTAATTTCTCCAAAAATATCTGTCGGAGTAACATGAGGAACGCCGTTAGATCTAAGATTCTAGTAGCAGAAATTACTACAACATGTCCTCGTTTTGAAAAAAAAGACCAAAGTTGTAACCATTATCTGTCTAATAAAGATTACTATGACAAGAGACTATTCGCCATTTTGAGAGCATGTTCTTACAGTTCATTCTAGTGAAAAGAGAATTGCAACATCTTGACTGTTTAGGAAAATACAAGCCTTAACTTCAGATAACTCGCGCTGTGTATCTTCATAGTCGACATTACTGGTAACATTTGGAAACCGGGACAGTGTGTTCACACCATTTATCACGACGGCGATCGGGTATTAGAGCTGGGTGGGGAGTAAAAAATCACATCTTCAATCGCTTAGTAACTGATGCATAAGCATCACGACCCTGGTTATCGGCTTTCCCCAGCCACAACGCATTAAACTAAGAGTGAAATACTTAAATAACGTTCAAGACACTGAGGTTGAGCCGTTCTCTTCGCTGCAACCTTGTTCTCGGTGACTAATCTTCGAAGAGTTAGAATTCCATTCCAGTTTTTAGGCCTTATCACACCGTTTTGAGCAGATTATTGTTATTTGTTTATTTTCGTTACAGCCATGTATGGGTTACGTTTACACAACTTCCCCCACTTTCTGAAGTTCTCTTCCTTCCTCTTTCGCCAGTACTCCATCCGTAGGCTCAATCGTGCACATTCTTCTGCCGAGAATACTCTGTTCTTCCTCGTTTTCTGCTCGAAAACATCCTTCACCTCCTCAACATTTTTCCTTAAGATGTGTGTGTTCGCAATTTCTTCTGCCGTGGTCCCGCATTTTTCTAGATCCTAATGCACTTCTTTCACCCATGGAACTTGTTTCTTCCTGTTCTCCTGGAAGAGAAGAATCTTGTCAAATAATGTGTAAAGCCATTGCATGACAAGTTAGTAAAACACTGTCCAAGAATCAGTGTCAGCTGTAGAATCTTAAGTCACTAAAGAAAGTAATAAGTGTGTCACGGAGCGTGCAGTTCATATTTACACAAAACGTTACAGTTCACGTACACTACTGCCTTGCAGTAATCTACAGAAGAAAGAATACACAGCAATATTTCACGCAGCACAGTCCTCATTGAAATTTACTACTATCAACAATCGACCATTCAAAATGACAATGTTGGTTCCAATGTCTTACCAACCATCAAACACGTTCAGTCAAAACATTACAAACTTGAACTAAGAAACCACTTGTAAGCTGTTAGCTTTCGAAATTACCTGAGTTTTTGGTTATACCGATACCCGTATTTTCACAGACAATAATGCATGTGTTTTCCATGTTTCACAAAATTGTTAAGGCTTTCGTGGCCACTTGTTGACAAACTCGGCGGAGGAGAAAAGAGATCCACTTGCAATGTCGGGAATATACCGTATACCATGCACATGCGGAAAAGTTTGTCGGAATGACTGGACGATCAATTAACATCAGGATCAAAGAGCATAAGCGACATTGCAGGTTGGGGCAGGTGGAGAAATCGGCCGTGGCAGAGCACGCACTGAATGAGACCGACCACGTAATAAAATTCGCCGACACGGAAGTTCTGGCTGTAGAGAAGCACTATCACACGTGCTTGTTCAGAGAAGCTGTAGAAATACAAAAACACGCGAACAGTTTCAACAAGAAAGAGGAAAACCTTAAGGTAAACGGATCCTGGCTTCCCGTACTGCAGTGAACGACCGTCGCAGGTAGCAAGAGGAGAACCGCACCAGAAATGACCGCGGAGAAGCCCTCGGACGTTGGTGCGCCAGGTACATACGAGGTGCATTCAAGTTCTAAGGCCTCCGATTTTTTTTCTAATTAACTACTCACCCGAAATCGATGAAACTGGCGTTACTTCTCGACGTAATGGCCCTGAAGATGTACACATTTTTCACAATGCTGACGCCATGATTCCATGGCAGCGGCGAAGGCTTCTTTAGGAGTCTGTTTTGACCACTGGAAAATCGCTGAGGAGGCAATAGCAGCATGGCTGGTGAATGTGCGGCCACAGAGAGTGTCTTTCGTTGTTGGTAAAAGCCAAAAGTCACTAGGAGCCAGGTCAGGTGAGTAGGGAGCATGAGGAATCACTTCAAAGTTGTTATCACGAAGAAACTGTTGCGTAACGTTAGCTCGATGTGCGGGTGCGTTGTCTTGGTGAAACAGCGGACGTTTTTGTTGCAGTGCGGGAAGGAATTTGTTCTTCAAAACATTTTTGTAGGATGCACCTGTTACCGTAGTGCCCTTTGGATTGCAATGGGTAAGGATTACACCCTCGCTGTCCCAGAACATGGACGCCATCATTTTTTCAGCACTGGCGGTTACCTGAAATTTTTTTGGTGGCGGTGAATCTGTGTGCTTTCATTGAGTTGACTGGCACTTTGTTTCTGGATTGAAAAATGGCATCCACATCTCATCCATTGTCACAACCGACGAAAATAAGTCCCATTCATGCTGTCGTTGCGCGTCAACATTGCTTGGCAACATGCCACACGGGCAGCCATGTGGTCGATGAATTTCAATTGGTTTCACACCACGCAAATTCAGAAAACGAATGATTGCACGCTCTTCAAGTAAGGAAAACGTCGCCATTTTAAGTATTTAAAACAGTTCTCATTCTCGCCGCTGGCGGTAAAATTCCATCTACCGTACGGTGCTGCCATCTCTGGGACGTATTGACAATGAATGCGGCCTCATTTTAAAACAATGCGCATGTTTCTATCTCTTTCCAGTCCGGAGAAAAAAAATCGGAGGCCTTTGAACTTGAATGCACCTCGTATAGTCTGCGGCCGCGAGCTCGGCTCCAGTTTACCACCGGCAATGGAGGGTGAAGCTTTGACAATGCCAGCCACTCGTGCTGGCGAAACGTCATAAAAATGACTAGATGAACGTCGGCCGAAGAACCTGAGACAGAAGCCAATAGGCAGTTTTCCATGTTTGTTTATAGCTCGAGCGGGACTGGACGGAGATTGCCGATTGTACTGACAATTAGCGTGTGAATATACTTATTTTAATGTACTTATTTGAGAAACTGCATAATCATTCGGAAAAATTGGTAGGTTACGTTTTGCCATTCAGGAAGTGAGTTACAAGGAGGGCCTATTGATAAAAATTGTGTTTTTTTTTTAAAAAAAAGGTAATTGTAGAATGCAAATGCCATTAATGAATTCTTCTCGGGTTATCAGCTGAGTGGTGGCGTCGTCTTGTCGCAACGTTTCAATGAGTTTCGTACCCATCATCTTCTGGCGAAGAATTCATCAGTGGAATACGACGAGAAAGACTGAAATCGCATATACAAATGCCATATTGGAAATTTCGGTAAATTACGCAAAAATCCCATTTACTACCACTTAATCAATTGATGAAGTATGTTGTCCTGCGCATAAAATTTAGTTCTACAAAAGTATAACGGTAGAATTCGTAATTTGACAAGCGCTGAGGCAAAATCTGAAACGGAAGCATACGCGCCGACTACTTGAGTGCGCCGAAGCACGAGAACCCACATACCTAATCTTGAGGGGCGCGCCTAGTGTGACAAAAGCAACTTCACGGCACATTAAAACTGTGTACCGGACCGAGGTTCGAGCTCGGGACCTTTGCCTTTCGCGGGCAAGTGCTCTAACCATCTGAGCTTACCCAAGCACGACTCACGAACCGTCCTCACAGCTTCAGTTGGTCCAGTATATCGTCTCCTACCTTCCAAACTTCACACAAACTCTCCTGGAGACCTTGCAGAACCAGCAGAAAGAGTATGCTGAGACGGCTTAGCCACAGCCTGCGGTATGTTTCCAGAATGAAATTTTTACTCTGCAGCGGAGTGTGAGCTTGTTCGTATGAAAATTCATGGCAAATTAAAACTTAAAGCTTTAAGTTTTCTCGCATGCCTTTATCAAAAAGTAATGAACTATTAAAACACCAAAATGGAAGTTAGAATGGAATCATGTCTTTTCGGTTTGCTTTCTTGTTTCCTTAAAAGTGACACGCTACAATACGCCCACTACATTCTTCAACAATTGTTTTAAATCCCCTGCTTGCCAATATTGAGCAATTATAAGGAATAATCTGAGATACAAGGAAGCTGACTGTTACAGCCTACCTCAATAGCTATTTTTTGTTAAACATAGCAGCGGTGTGGTTTCAGGCTTCAGTGAAATTGTTTTCACGTGACTTGGACTGTTCTCTTTTTGTTTTTTGCGATAATGGCTTTGAAGGACGCGGGACCCTATATTATAGACTGAAAGGTGTTCCGCATTAATAGGTAGCATAAAGAAAAAGGTCTACTGATGGGATGCGCGAAGCAAAAGCTCGTCGCTGGGCAAAGATTTTCGCAGTTTTCAAAAGTTGCTCCTTTACTGGATGCGTGTGGAGATATGAAACGTAATGTTGAGTTTTGCTTCTATACATACTTTCGGATTCGAAAAGATTCGACATAAATTTGTCGTCGTCACCACAGGTGGATTTTTACTAACACCGACAACAGTGAAAAGCATGTTCAGCCAAAAAATAAGGAACTCGAGAATATGTCTTCTGTCGTTTTCTGTAGTGCATCAAGCAAGCAGTGTCAAGAAACCATCAGGCAGATCATACCATGAAGGATAGAAAAACACCTTCCTTTGGATTTATTACGACAAAAATTTAGACGAAGCATTCTGTAGTGTGTGTAAATGCGCTTTTGATTCCAGTATAGTGCTTCCGTCGGCAACTACTACTACTACTGCAGACAGGGAGTCGTATAATGCATGTGTCTGAAATGGATCATCTCAGTGGCAAAAAGCAATTGAACGTTTCAGAGTTCATGAAAAATGTACACTTCACCGTTCGCCCTTGACTGCTCTGGCAACTACGAAACAAGGTACCAATGTGCCATCCTGTATCTCAGCACATAAATTGAAAAGTTTGAACTCTAGTTTGATCTCATTTCTGTTGCTTTTAAGTCAGCTGTGTTATCGACTGAGCTACGGCAGCTCATCGTATGCATATAGTACCAATATATTTAACTTTATCACAGCACAGATCTTAATGACACAGGCAGTTTTCGTAAAGGAGTATAAATGAAACGTATTAATTAAAAAAAAAATCGAGACTCCGCAGAAAACGTATAGGGTCTACTGCATTCTGCCATTGATATGAATCCACAGAAATTTTGGAAGGTCAGCGCCCTGTATGGAAGATGTAACCATTTCTGAAATTGAATATTAATATTCATCGCTTAAATTAATTAGTTTCACAGGATTTGAAATATGTCACTTTAAAGTTGAACTACCAGTTTTTATAACTGGTTGTGTCGCTATGCCCAGAAATACACATTAGCTCACAAGGTTTTTCTTATATGATAAACTAGAATTTTCTCTTATGCATAACTTCTAGTTATCTGGATTCCCAGTACAACTAAGCGCAGCATTACATTCAGCACATAAAAATGTTGCCTTGAGTAACGAATTTTAGTTGGAAACAGTTAATTAGCATTTTGGATCAGTCGAATACATCCCATAAGTATGGTACCTTATTTAGAAAACGTACAGTTTGAGAAAAAAGCAAAGGGAAAAAGAAAACAGAAGTTGAAGTCATATCAGATGGAATAGTTCCAAATTGCCATGTCACAACTACAGCCAACAGCAAATTCAGTGGCCATATCTGCCCCAGTATAGTTAACTGCTTCACTCTCGACTGGGGAAGAATCACAATTTCCTAAGGTATAGAATGAAGTGTTCCTCTTGTTTGAATGCTTTTCCTGTGCTGTCAACATTGCAGTTTTCCGAGTAGTATGCCGAACAAATGCCACCAAGAGCAGATGAAACCAACTGATAATCATCTTGATTCTCCAAACTTCAGTTAGGTAACTTGGCAATCCCTCTTAAGTTCCAAATGAGATTTACGAGAAAATGTAGAAATACTCTAGATAAATGAACACATTCACAGAATGATCGAATTGCCAGAATGAAGTAGGGCCTACTTGAGGATTATGTGACTGTTTTGTCTTGCTGTAATAACTAGGAAACCCAAAACCTGTAAGTTTGTGATTGTGCAGAATATTATAAGCACTGATCATTGTCGTATTTTGTTAATTTTAAACACCATAACAAATTAAGCCATAATTAATTATTGCCAATCTATGTAGCTTGCGTCACTTTTTACATGTTTTAATTTTATTTATGGTACCCAATGATTATATTAACAGAGACCTAGTAGATAGTGTCGGAAGTTCCATGAGGCTTTTCGCGGATGATGCTGTAGTATACAGAGAAGTTTCAGCATTAGAAAATTGTAGCGAAATGCAGGAGGATCTGCGGCGGATGGGCACTTGGTGTGGGGAGTGGCAGCTGACCCTTAACATAGACAAATGTAATGTATTGCGAATACATAGAAAGAAGGATCCTTTATTGTATGACTATATGATAGCGGAACAAACACTGGTAGCAGTTACTTCTGTAAAATATCTGGGAGTATGCGTGCGGAACGATTTGAAGTGGAATGATCATATAAAATTAATTGTTGGTAAGGCGGGTACCAGGTTGAGATTCATTGGGAGAGTGCTTAGAAAATGTAGTCCATCAACAAAGGAGGTGGCTTACAAAACACTCGTTCGACCTATACTTGAGTATTGCTCATCAGTGTGGGATCCGTACCAGATCGGTCTGACGGAGGAGATAGAGAAGATCCAAAGAAGAGCGGCGCGTTTCGTCACAGGGTTATTTGGTAACCGTGATAGCGTTACGGAGATGTTTAATAAACTCAAGTGGCAGACTCTGCAAGAGAGGCGCTCTGCATCGCGGTGTAGCTTGCTCGCCAGATTTCGAGAGGGTGCGTTTCTGGATGAGGTATCGAATATATTGCTTCCCCCTACTTATACCTCCCGAGGAGATCACGAATGTAAAATTAGAGAGATTAGAGCACGCACGGAGGCTTTCAGACAGTCGTTCTTCCCGCGAACCATACGCGACTGGAACAGGAAAGGGAGGTAATGACAGTGGCACGTAAAGTGCCCTCCGCCACACACCGTTGGGTGGCTTGCGGAGTATAAATGTAGATGTAGATGTAGATGTAGATGTAGAAACATGTCACAGAAAAAAAGGCTTTTAATGATCCCACTATAAAAGATTTATTTGAAGAGCGAAGTGATCACATACTGATACCCGAAAATTGTTTAAGTATTAATAATAAATCATTGACAGATGGCATGAATTTCAGTAGTTTTTATCATTATAGTTGTTTGCTAGAAACTGTATTAAATTCTCCAACTGATATCCATGTCATTCTTATAATTGGGTAATCTGAAGATTGGCAGTGTGTTAAAATTGATAGTACAATACTTCTTTTTAAAATTTCTTTCAGTGTGGTTCCTTAAGCTGCATGATATTTAAATTCTTATCATTTCACCTATAATTCTTTAGAGAGTAAGTTTTTTACTGTATCTCGTTTCAGGTTCTACCAGATCAGAACAGCATTGCGGGTTTCACCAAAATTACCAGTCAAAGTAGAAGTGAATCTTCCACGAAACCAACGTGAGTTTACCACATAATATCATTGTCTGTTTTATTTAGGTTTAATGTGTGGTTACAAATCCATAAAACTTAATGAGATGAAATGATTAGTTTTTGGCTCCTCTTTTCTGTTTGTGGTTGCACTGATGACTTCGTCTGTCAGGAAGTGAACTGGTGTTCCCAGCATGTGTGGTCAATGGAGCAGGAGTGAGCAAGACCTTCCAGATCTTGTACCGCAATGAAGAAGTGCTGCTGGACGATGTCATCATGTTTCGTGCTCACATCCTTGTTGACAGCCATAAGGCAGGTATCTCATAGATAATAAGAGATCTCACTTTAACAGTGAGATAACTGATGGTGTAACATGGGTGTTCGTATACACCCGCATGTACTACTCCCCCCTCCCCCCCCCCTACACACACACACACACACACACACACACACACACACACACACACACACACACAGATATTATAGTAATGTAAAAATAAGGACAGCACTGTCATATACACTGCTGGAAGGAAAAATTAATGCACCCTCTTAGAGGTTTCCTGTTCATTCAAGATTTTTTGTGGCAGCAGTGCATATGAAGTATGTGAAATGATGATTCTTACAGATCAGTAGCATAAATGGATCGTAGGTACCAAGTATTGACCTACGCTGAAACTCTCGTATTAATATGTGGTGTAACCTTCACGGGTGGCAATGTAGGTGCTGACTCTAGCATCAAGTCAGTCATACAGATGGCAAACACTGTTCTGGGGTAAGTTATGCCACACTTGCTAGACCTGTTCGCAGTGTTCTGTTGACAAGTTGCACGAGTTACTTCTTGTCCATCACATCCCACACTTGCTCAATAGGAGACAAGTCGTAGAGATTGTGCTGGCCAGGAAAGTTGCTGCACATCTTGCAGAGCACATATAGTTTCCCGGGCAGTGTGTGGACGAGCATTTACCTGTTGGAGCAACCCATCACCTTCCTGTTGCCAGACTGTAAAAGAAAGGGTCCAACACCATTCTGCACATACCAAGCACTGTTGGTGTTCCTGGAATGGGACACCAAAGGTGAGTGAGAGTCGTAACTTATCACTCCCCGTCCCATAAGGACTGGGATGGGGCCAGTTTTCTTGGACGAACACACTCTGAGCCAGTGCTCATCAGGCCTACGTTGTACTTGCAAATGACGATCACTTGCATGCGTGCAGAATCTGCTTCATTGCTGAAGACCATGGCAAGCCATCCCGTATTACAAGTGGTCCTCTGATGGCACCAGTCGTGTCGTGCATGTCAATGCTGCCGTGTCGGTGGAAGACTGGCTAGAGGTGTGTGCGCCCATAGTCAGATTGCTAATAACCAGTTCACAACAGTTCGTATGTACACGTATGTGCTCACAAGCCCTGCCATCTGTGCTGTGCTAGCTGTATGATCCCCAGTACTTCCCTTACAATAAGACAATCCTGGCGGGCGTCTGTGCAGCACAGATGACCAGAACCTCATGTACGGATGTGAGGATGTTCACATGACCACTGACACCTGCATCTGCGGAAAGGGTAGAAGCTGAAGCAATTAATTAAAATTTGTGCCGAGGCTGGGACTTGAACCCAGATCCCCTGTCTCCTTCAAGTAATGGCCTTGGTTCAAATTTTAATTTATTACTTCAGCATATATTTTATCAATGATAAAATTGAGACTCATTTGTCTCCTTAGGAAGCACGAGTGCATCTCCATGGCACGATTGCCAGCTTGCTTCACACGTTTGCACGACATTGAACCTTCCGGCTGTGAACATTCCCTCTTATAGGGTAGACACAGATTGCACTCTGGTAGATATGCCAATAGGCTATCTGTTGACAGGCAATGTTGAAGCTTTATCAGTATGTATACTATCTCCCAGGAAGCATATGCAGTAATCGAATCAAAATCATCATTGTCTTTCCAGGTGCAATAATTTTTTTTTTTTTTCTGGCAGTGTATTTTACGTTGGTGAGAAAATGTCTTTTACCTATAGCACATCATTGATACTAGTGGGACTAGTGATTAATTTCTAAAATTTTGGGTGCTATAACATATCTCTTCAACCATACAACCACCACCACCAGTCATCAAAATCAGTTTTCAATTTTGGAAACTTGTAATAAAACTTACCAAGAGAGATCATTTTTTTGCAAAATACTATTCTCAAATTCAGGTTTTTAAAACATAGTTTTGTATAGTTAAAACAAAAAAAAAAAAAAAAACACAAGATTTAATATAAACAACAGATGCGTTCACTGGTGCAGATTATTGTTGTGTTGCAATTTAATACACGAATACTGTTTTAAATCTCTAGTACTAGCTTGTTCCATCCAGAATTAAGCTCTGATTGGAACTCAGTTGAGGATGAATTTGCTACTTTCATCTGGATTTAATTATCAGAGACCAAAAGGAAAGGGAGAAGAAATCTACAATATGAAATAGAGGGAATTGTTCAGAACCTCATGTAAAGAGAGACAAATAACATGCTAACTGTAAAAGCAAAGGCATTTCAATAATCAAAGACAAAGAAGATAAAATAGTCATTTAGTGCACAAGATTGAAGATGAGGATTAGTGCTGGAAGTACAGAGAGAAGTAAGGGACGGAAAGGAGAAGGAAAGAGATAGAATCTTCTAAAGTTAAACCCAAATGACTTTTAAAGGGCAAATGTGTTCCCCATTACATAGCATGCTGAAATTGTTACCAAGGGGAAAAAAAAGTACTCTCACTTTTGCATTGAAGAATGTTAAGTTTGAATACTATTTGATCACTTTCTAAATTCTCTTTTTGCACATTCCACTTGCTGCTGGAAGACATTAATTAACTTGTTGCCTAATGATGTAAAGGGACTCTATGAAAATCTTTTTTAGTGTGATTTAAAACAGTTATTAATTAAAAGATTAAGATTAATTAAAAGATGCTTAAACTTACTGAAAGATTTCTGATTTATACTAGCTACTGTTATTACTATACCGTACTGAACTGATATTTGTGTACATTCAAACATTTATTTAATAATATATAAAGTGCTTTTCTTATGAATCCATTACATTTGTGGTGCGATTTCATTAAAGTAAATGTACAATAAATGACATTGCTTAAAACTTTGGCACATAAAGATTGTTATAATTTTTGTTAGAGAGAGGAAAAGGTAATTGAAACAAAAATCTGCAAGTCCAGTTATTAAGAGAGAGATTTATGTGCTGACAGATTATAAATTGAGAAAGGGAAAGGGGGGGGGGGGGCAGGAGCACTGTGGTCAAGGCACCAAACTTGCATCCAGGAGGAACAGAGTTTAAATCCGTATCCTGTCATCTAAATTTAGTCTTTCTTTGGTTTCATTGTATCAATTGAAGTAAATGATACGATGGTTTCTCTGTAAAGACATCTGCCAGTTTCCTGCCCTATCATTGTTGAACCCAAGCTTGTGCTTAATCTCTAATATTAAGTTCCATCTTTCTTCTTTTTTCCATCAAATGAAGGTGGTGTAAATGTGGGAGGTTTTGTTCAGCTGACTGTTTCAGCCACCTTGTTTCACTAGAGGTGCCATTAATAAGGTGTGAATGTGTTCTGCTTTGTTTATGCTTTTCTTCATGTTTTCAGTTATATATATATATATATATATATATATGTTTATAAGACTCAAGATTTTTAAGCACCATGTTCCTGTTGTAATATTATGCATGTTGTTACTACCAGTATTTGTCACACTCAGTACATTTCATGCTGTGTTGGACCAGGTAATGCGCAGTGTTGACATATAACAATAATTTTAATTGTGAAATGTAAATAAGGTAAATGAAGTGCTGCACTTTTTTATTTATGCTCTTTCTTTCTTTTTTGCATATATCACAGATAGAAGAGACATTGGAGAGGGCTGATTTCACTCTTACAGTAGAACTGTGGTTTACTGATCAGACATTTGGACCAGATCAGCACAGCTCAATTGCATGTGTGTCAAGTCGCACACTCAATCTGCGCTTTTCGCCTACCAGGGGACTCCATTACCATTTACCTGTACTGTTTGACTACTTCCACCTAGCTGCCATCACCATGACAATACATGCAAGCCTTGTTGCACTCCATCAACCATATATCAAGTGAGTGCAATGATCTTTGGAATACTGCAGTGTCAGCATATGTGGTTGTAGTATTTTTGTTCTCATTATCATTACTTTATTTTCTGTTTTTTGTGTAGGTTCAAATGTGTGACCACTCTGCTTCCAGGTGTTTAGATCTGAAACACTGTGCTGTCAAATTGTATTAAGGAAATCAGTTTTCAGTATTAAACCAAATGTTTTCAGGAATGTGGGAAACAGTCAGCAATTACTTAAGACTATTTGTTTACCTTGTATTTGCAATGCTGCCTTCTTGTTTTAGGAATTTATTGTTTGTTAGTTTGTTATTGTTATTCAGGCTGCTGTACTCTCTTCAGGCAAGCTGCTCTAATTATCTAATCATATGCTTTAACATAATCTAATTTGCCTTTATGAATGCTTATGGATGATGATATAAAAACTTTTTTTAGGCATACATGAACAGAGAGCAAAAGGTAGTCTATACTGATGTGTTTACAAGCTGCCTTCGTTTTCATTTTGTTTATTATTTTTGTGCTTAGTGTTCAAAGAAAAGCTTTTCTAAACTGAAATACAGTTTTGTGCTGAAAAATATTTGGTTCAGTTGATCTGCAGTTTTCTGCAAAAGTTAAAGTTTTTGGATGCAAATCATCTTATTCAGCATTTTTATTGATATATTTTGCTGTGTTGGATGTGGTGTTCCTTTACCTCACTCCATATGGCAAGTCATTTCTCATGATTTTGAAAATTAAATATTGATAGAGCAATTGTGTAGTGTTAGGTGCTCACATGTTGCTGGTAGGACTTGCTTCTCTATGGTTTGGTATTAGGGATAAGTGGATAATTAGACATATTTGATATTGTATTGTTAGATCTACATTATCCTGAGCACTGTCCATGGTTTACTGCAAACAGCCACTTAATTATACTGCACCAAAACTTCCCACAGTCACTTGTAGCATAGAAGAAAATCGTGTGCACCTAAAATCGAAACTGTTCACAGTGTCAGTTTGATATTATATTGTTAGATCCAATATTGCTTCCTTCCATGATATTCTGTAACATTTACTGTAATATATAGTTCTGGATGTGCCTATAATTGCAAATATGTACATTAGTAGAACAGGACACACACCATTCTCACAGGAGTTGAGTTAATAGATAGATAATTGAATGTTGTAGCAAATTGTTTGTGATCTCAATCTTGCATTTTTTATGCACTTTTCCCAAATGTAACATACTGAATATTGATAAGAGATTTCAAGAAGATTCTGACTGGATAGCTTTTTCACTTATTCATGTAACATTATGTTCACGAGTGATACATAAACATAGCATGTACTCAAAACATTAATTATGATATTAAAATGTTCTCTGCTGTTCTCATACATGGCCACTCTTGCATATCCTCAGACAACATCTCATTCAGTAGTCGTTTGTTTGTCAAAATCTAATCGTGGTAAGCCCAGGATGGAATGACAACAATATGGAAAGGGTAGCTAGGTACTCACATTATAGAGCTGAGTCACAGACGGCCACAATGAAAAAGGATGCTAGGAGTGTTTCAGCTTTTGGGCAAAGTCCTTCTTCAGAAGTAGAAATAACACGCTTGCATACAACAATAACTAACACACACAATGCCTGACTGTGACTGCAACTGACATGAGGCGCAATTTAGTTGGGTTGTGTAATGGAGGCAAGGAAGAATCATTGTGCTGGGAGGAGGGGGTATAGTAGGGTAGGAGTGAGGAAGATGCTAGTGCTGGCTGTGGGAGCATACAAGGGCATGAGGGGGACAGGGTAGGGCATCTTCTACCCCATCAGAGGCAGCTGTGTGATCTACAACTTTAACTGCAACTACTGTGCCACATTCTGTGTGGGCATGACAACTAACAAGTTGCCTGTCCGCCTGGACCACCCAGTTACTGAAGATTCTGCCCAACATGACTGCTTCACAGCCTGTGCCTTGTGGATTCTTGCCACAAACACCAGCTTTTCTGAACTGCACAGACAGGAACTCTCCCTACAACATATCTTTTGCCCCTGAAACCGCCCTGCCATGCACCTTTGCTACTCCTTATTCTCCACCTGCCTATCAGATTCGTTGCTCCCACTCCAGTTCTGCACGTGTCTTATATCCCACCAATGCACTTACATATTCCTTTCTCTTCTTTTCTTCTCTCCTCTCCCTTTCTACACACCCCCCTCCTCTCTTCTCCTTCCCGGCCAACGCAGCTTCCCGATCCTGCACCTAGCAGCCCTATTGTGTCCCCACCATGTCCCTGCATGCTCCCACAGGCAACACTAGCATTTTCCCCATTCACTACCCTGCCGTATCTCCCCCTCCCCACCTCCATGCCTCTTCCTTACCCTCACTACCTGATCCAGCCAGACAGCTGTTCACATCACACACAGTTGCAGTCGAGCCTTAGTGCCTGGAGACAGTGGCGGTATGTGTGAGAGTGTTTGTTTCATGAATATGTGTGTTTTTTACTTCTAAGGAAGAAATGTGTATGAACGCAAATATTTCTACCATTATTTTTTTGTGCCCTTGTGCAACTCGTTGCCAGCTCTGTGTGGTGAGAAGCAATGTACCCTTTCCATATTGTATTTATTCATTTGTGATATTTTAGGTCTTTTTAGTGAGAACAGTACATCATACACAAGTTGTATGCTTATAGTTCTTCATGAAGTTATTCATTTAATTGAACAATTTTTTTCAAATGTGCCAAAATGAAAACTCTTATACTATCTTTTAATGGAGTGAGTGATGTCACTCGTATGTTGTCAGTAGCAGAACATTATTCCCATTTGATTTCAGTGGATTGATCCCAAAATGTATGCAATGAGTCTAGTATCTGACCTTTCACTTGTTAACTTTATTTGAAAAACTGCTGTGGAAATAAGTCGGTAGTGTTAGTTTGAAGGATATGGTTATATTGGTATTATTTTTTGCCAAGGTAATTTCTTGTGTACTGCATCATTCTATGCACATCGTGTTTTGCTAAAATTATTTTCAGAATCTGTCATTTCTCTTGACTTACACGTATTGCACAAGAAAAAATCGTATCATTGATCTCTGGGTTTCATGTGAAGCTCCGTTTCATTTCTGGTTTGGACGATCTTCTTGAGGTAGGTCGTGAGGGGAAGTATTGATGTACATAATTGGAAAGATGAAAACCTTTCTTAGTGAGGAGGTTATTCATATTATCTGATGTACTGGTAATTATTTTGTAGGGAAAGATAAATAACACATTATTTACAGGTAAATTCTTATTTTAATGTAAATGTTACCAATGATCAAACTGCATTTGTACTCTACATGTTCACAAAGTTAAATAACTGAATAAGTCATCATCATAATCATAAAATCTTCACAGTTGCTGCCATCTTCAGTGGCATCATAGTCACTATCATATACACGATGACCGTACTTGATTTGTGACTCCTGTATGTCCATCATGCTGGTACAGATTTGTTAAATTTTATTAGCTGAATGTAGTTGCAAGTAATTTATTGAAACTGCATCTGGACACTCATTCACTACACAGGCTCACTGCTTTTTTTAAGAAATGTCCATAGCCTGCCTCAATTACAAAATATGTTCACTCTTCAAATGATGCACTGAATATCACTCGGTAAATGTATTGAGTTCGTAATGCAGTGATACACGGGAAATACACCGAATTTGGTAATGGCTTTGCTGACTGTGGAATGTTGTACATATTTACTATTCAGTTATTGTGAAATATTAATGATTTTGGAAAATTTCCGTTGCCACAACCATTTGTTCCTTTTCCGTGTACACTTGTTCATTGCCTTTTTTACAATGTAAGGAGGGGACTTCCCTCCAGTTCATACCCTGCTGTTTGTTTTTGTTGTGGTGGTGGTGGTGGTGGTGGTGGTGATGATGATGATGATGATGATGATGATGATGATCTAAATTATTCAGCAACACTGTTGGTCAG
Organism: Schistocerca serialis cubense; assembly: GCF_023864345.2. Classification (NCBI taxonomy): domain Eukaryota; kingdom Metazoa; phylum Arthropoda; class Insecta; order Orthoptera; family Acrididae; genus Schistocerca; species Schistocerca serialis. The sequence goes on from NC_064641.1 coordinate 18,835,633, forward strand.
TCACTGCATTTGTCATCATGAAATATATTTAGCATTATTTTGCTTAGGTAACTTTTGAGCATAATCAGTACAATAATAACATGTAAAACAGATTCCTCATGCATACTTCATAGAGGCATTACCACAAATAATTGACATATGCATAAGAACCTTAAACTGAAAGAGCAGTGAAAACTACTATAAATCATATATTAATTGCCTCCCCCCTTTCTTTTCAGAAGAATGTTGATTTACATTGGGATTATTTATACGTGTAAAAATCACTGTGAAACAACAGAGAAATATTTTGCAGTCATTTATCATTTTAAAGTTGTAGGCTGAACAGTGCCCCAGGAACAAAATCGTAAACTGTTGACATCAATAATAGTATAATGTCACAATTTCATTAAATGATGCAGCTAAATTGTAACAATGGAAAATCCAGGATGGTATGTAACAATAATATTATAAGAAAAGGATAGTGCTATCCACCATACAGTGGAGAGGCTGAGTCGCAGATTGGCACAACAAAAGGACTGTCGCACTGTAAGCTTTCGGCCAAAAAGGTCGGTGAAAAACAGAAAAAAACCACACACACACACACACACACACACACACACACACACACACACACACAGAGAGAGCCAGTCTGGCTTCAGCTGCCAGAAACAGTGGTTGTGTGTGTGTGAGCGCACATGTGTTGTCTATTTTTGACAAAGACCTTGTTCGCCAAAAGCTTATTGTGTGACAGTCTTTTTGTTGTGCCTACCTGAGACTCGGCATCCCCCCACTATTTGGTGAGTAGCAACTATCCTCTTCATAATATTGTTGCAGCTGAAATATGGTTAGCCAAATATGCAAACGATCAGCCAATGGAAAAGTTACAAACACTAGGAAGTGAGATATTTAGACTAAAATTAAAGTAAATTCTTGTATTGTGATGTGTTAAAAGTTCTTGGTAGCAGTTGCCACAATAGTCAGAGTTTCAGATAACTTACATTATCAAAAAAAAAAAAAAAAAAAAAAAAAAAAAAAAAAAAAAAAAAAAAAAAAAAAATGTAATAGGATAAAGCAAAGAATATAATGTTCGCAAGCCTTAAGTGTAGCTGGGGAAGTAAAAGGAAAACAAAGACCAATTGTAAATAGGATAATTGAGGACAACAAAGGATAAAATAATTTGAATTGCAATGGTAAAATGTGGGAATTTGTTTTGAATTTATTTTCAGATCTTCATCAGAAAAATCTTTACATCCTACAACATTAAGTAAGAGCAGTATATTGTGAGCCCAAGGTTTTGAAACAGACTATAGATAATTTCTGGAACTATATTTATATTACATCAAATACTTTGAATAATCTCTTCTTGTGCTCATATTTAGAACAAATCTTATATATCATACCACAGCATAAATAAGTTAAGGCATCATTCTATCTTTTCCAGTAGTCAGGAGGGTCATCCAATTTTTCTTTCTGCCTCAACAAAATTTATATAAACTCAAGATGCATATAGTTTTAAATATTGTGACAGGCCACATAAATTTCTTCTCTAAAAAATTAAAAAAAAGTCAACTTAAAACTAATTCAGAAATCTCTCTTGTAAAGACACATTCACATCATAATTATCTAGCTCATTGATTTACCATAACTTACTTTGTGTTAGGACATATCCATCAGTGCTGTTTGTTTCTCAATTGTGTGACTTTCTGCTGTGTGTATTACGTGGGGTTTTTGAAACCCATTGAAAGAAACTTTGCTTAATATTATTGTTAATTGCTGATTTGAGCTATTGTCTACATATTTATCCCAGCACACATGAGGCATTTTACTGCTGAATATTTTCTTGCATATCTTTCCTCTTATTGTTCCCTTTTCATCAGCATTAAAGCAATAAAAGAACATTATTTTGAGAGTCCTTGTTGCTACTACTCTCTGCCATCATTCTGGTGTAGTGTTTTGTTAGCGCTCCTGATGTGATCTGATCCTATAATTAGGATCACAGTTGAATGTGTTATCTTCACTCACTGCAGAGGGTGTCTCTCAAAGTTTGAATTATAACTACATTATCACTAATTTATGTGTTATTGTATATGAATAACTTGAGTTGTCGTCTCATTTCTGTCACTCCTCATGTCTTCTTTGTCAGTCAATGTCAGTGAATGTTTCTTGCAGTATTGCATAACCAGGGGATGCTACTTAAGAGTTTTTCCATTCAGTAATCTACTTCTGTGGCTATGCCCTTATCAGAGACATTTGCTGTGCTGTATGTTGTGATTTGAATTTCCTGTTCTTGTAATCCTCATTCCTCACATAGTTGTCTTACAGTTATATTGTGAATGATTAAACTGAATCATTTTGTCATTTTCAGAAAATATTATTGATAATTTGGATGCTGGCTTGCTATTTACTTTCCATATCTCATGCCAGTCTCCTCAGTTTAGTAGTAGTCTATATTGCTTTTTGTTCTTATTCATAAAACTTTTTCATACATGAAAAGTGCATTATACATTGAGGTGGCAAAAGTCATGGGATAGCGATATGCACATACACAGATGGCGCTAGTATCACCTACACGAGGCATAAAAGGGTAGGGCATTGGCGGAGCAGTCATTTGTACTCGTACAGTTCGTATGAAAAGGTTTCCACCGTGATTGTGGCCACACAGTGGGAACTAAGAGACTTTGAACGCGCAATGTTAGTTGCAGATATACTCCGTATGTCCAGAGAAGAGCTCTTACAGCTGGCAGCGCAGTTGCCAGTACTCTATACGGATGAGCAGAGAGCCACTGGCGGGGGAGTGGGATGGTAGACCTTCCTGTCCCAACCTTCATCCTGCAGCAACACTCGGCTTCTTCAGAACCTAGCAATGCTGCGTCATTCATTGCAGCATTCCTGCAGGAGCAGCATCCTGCTGACTGATGTGTTCTTTGATGGAATATTTTTTTACATGCACTACCAGTGTTTGTCACCTTGCGCAAACACACACATAAATATTTTATTTAATGATGTTGCAGTCATTTGACTGTAACAATTTTTATTTTATTGTTACACGGTTCAGCTTTCGCTGTATTTCAGTTCAGTCTGATATCTTTTGACATATAAATAAGTTACTGTAATTGAAAATAGCCTACGGCTGAACTCTGGATCGTATAACAATAAAATAAAAATTATTACCATCAAACAGCGGTAACATCATTAACAAAAATTACTGTGACTATGGTTCCAGCCAAAATAAAAATACATATAATCAGATTTTCAACATTAACAAGGTAAAGCAAATTGCACAAATGTTAAGTGTAAAATATCGAATAAGGACATTACCTCTATTTTTTGTGCGGGAGAACGGAAATCTCAGGATCATCGTCCATCTGATTGGTCATCTCTCACCACAATCACAGTCTTCGGTATCTACGCTTTTTCTGGCGTTGTTCGTGTGACAGCCTCATTTACCAGCCTCTCAGTGTCTCACAACGTAAAGGTTTTGTTTCACTCTGCAATATCTTCTTTTATTTGAGCCCAAATGAGTTCAGTTGCATTGTAATGGCAGTGGTATGATGGAATACATGTAGCTTTGTGGCCGTGGTTCTCTACTACTGTATCAATCATGTAATGCATCTTCTGTGGCTTGTATCGTTTCACTAATTCCAGAAGTTCTGCTTTCTGCACATTCTGTTTAAAGCCTATTTTATTATTTTTCAACCAGCTGACTATTTCATCTCTCCTTGCAGCAGCTGTTGGTGCCTTATTTAACTGTACAGAATGGTACGGTACATTGTCGATTACAAAATCACAACCAGAACTGACATTTGGTAGCAAACGAGTAACAAACCAGTCTTTGAATGTATCTGCATTCATCTCCTCATGGCAGTAGACAGTTTCTTTGTGACTGAAACTTCATCAGGCACAAAACTGTTCATAGAGCCAGCATGAACTATATTTAGTCGCCCTCCCTTACCAGTTGGCACACTCATAGTTCCATGATGCGTGTCATCTGGCCATGCGATGGAACGTGCATGACACACATTGACCCATGTTTCGTCAATCAATATTACATTTTCCAGATTCACTGCTAGCATCTCGTGCAGGAAACGTCATCTTGATGCTACAATGCCCGTGTTCAATTATACCTTTTGTCCTGAGAACATTTTCCAACGGAACCCAATTTTTTTCAAAACACTGGAGAGACTTGTCATTCTATCTGTGAACAAACCACTGTCTGACAGTGATGCCGTCAACTTTTTAAGTGTCGGAACTACTTCCTGCTGTAGTATGCGTATATGTGTTGCCTGATAGCACTTTCGTCAAATTTGTCTGTTTGTCACACAACATGATCTCTTCCTTGACTTTCCATGCGTCACAATAACAGGGCTCTCAGCTGAATTGGCAGCCTCTTTATCATTTGTGATTCTCTTCACTGTCGCTGTAGAGATGTTCAATACTTCTGCCACTCTGTCAACCACTTTACTCGCTGATATCAAAGGCCTAGCATTGCCCCATTCCCTTTCAAAGTAAACACGCAATCTGTGTATAAATTTGTGTGCTTGCGATTTTAGTGTAGTTCCTTTCCCAAAAGCCATCTTCTCTGTTCTACAGGCAGCCATTTTCCACTTATACACACGCCAAGAGACTCACAGAAGTAGCGGAATGCACACGTATACACACAAAACTGAACGTAGCACGTAGCGCAACTGACTGAAAGCAGCGGTCACGCAGCACTATGGCAAGACTGGGGCGTTGCCACAGTAACATAAACAAAAGTTCATGACCTGATTGGCTGTTGTGGATGCACAAACTACGTGCGCCAAGGCCGCGTCAACTGTCAGAGCTCTTCTCTCGCTGTATGGAGTGTAGACGCATGGGAAATTCCATTCTGGAAATCATTGCGGTATTCAATATTCTGAGATCTACAGTGTCAAAAGTGTGCCAAGAATACCAAATTTCTAGTGTTACCTCCCACCACAGACAACTCACTGGCCGAAAGCCTTAGCCTTCACTTAACAACCAAGAGCAGCGGCATTTTTGAAGTGTCAGTGTTAACAGACAAGCAACATTATGTCGAATAATTACAGAAATAAATGTGGCATGTACGACAAACGTATCTGTTAGGACAGTGTGGCGAAATTTGACATTAATGGGCTATGGCAGCAGACAACCGACATTAGTGCCTTTGCTAACAGCATGACATTGCTGGCAGCACCTCTCCTTGGCTTGTGACCGTATCTGTTGGACCCTAGACCTGGTCAGATATGAGTCCAGACTGCAGTTGATAAGAGCTAATGGCAGGGTTTAAGTGTGGCACAGGCCCCACAAAGCCATGGACCCAAGTTGTGAACAAGGAAGTACTGGAAATGGTTATGTTCAGCTACGTGGAGAAGATTTGCATTCATGGACTTGCCATGTTCCCAAACTACGATGCCACCGGGCCACAGTTGTTCGCGGCTGGTTTGAAGAACATTCTGGACAATTCGAGCAAATGATTTAGCCATCCAGATCACACGATATGAGTCCCATCGACCATATACGAGACATAATTGAGAAATCAGTTCATGCACAAAATCCTCCACTGGCAACACTTAGCTAGTTAGAGTTGGCTATAGAGGCAACATTGCTTAGTATTTCCGCTTAGAGGATTTCCAACAACTTGAGTCCATGCCACATCGAGTTGCTGCAGTGCCAGGCAAAAGGAGATCTAACACAATATTAGGAGGTATTTCATGATTTCTGTCACCTCAGTGTAAACGTTACTGATTACTTACATATTGTCAATATACTTACTAGTTATTTGTATATGTCAGTACTCCCTTTTTTACCAACATTATGACCATTATTACTATGATAAAAAAATAACTTACATAATCATCATTTTTCATTCATAAAATCAAATTTCACTATATTAATTTTGCACTGCCAGATTTATTTTCTCCATGTTATTAAAAAAGTTATCAAATGCAAATTGAAGTGAAGGTGAGGCAGTGATCGTTAATATCAGTTTACACTGATTGTTTGAAAACAGTTTTTGCCTTTCATTCATGCCACCACATTTTTGGAGGATTGGTGCAGTGCTGGAATTACTTTTTTGCCATTGATGCTGGCCATTTTTTCTAATCCACATTTTTTCTAATCCACTAACCTACCTCCACAGACACCACCTTCACTCAATGCTTGTTGTTCTTTTCTTGTTGCATGCTCAGGAAAAGTATCCTGCACTATGTGCAGAGTTGGTGAGTTAAAACTATTCAGTGCAGAGGAAGCTGATGCTTTGCACATGTTCACAGTTATGCAGCATTGTATTCAATACATTGTTCTTGCGTTTTTGTAAATAATATTTGGTTACCATTTGTTTTTGAGTGCATGGTAAATTAATGGTAATGTTATTGTGTCTCCTAGACTATTGCTGGTTTCGCATCTGCTTGTAGTCATTATAGATCACCACAGCATTATTTATTTTATGAAAGTTGCTTTTAGAACTTCTAATATTGAATATAAAGTTATCAAAGTGCATTTTGCCAGATGTGAGCAATATTAGAGCTTCTGACATGATACATCCACAGCTGCTATGTAGATAAAATAATATCTTACAATAAAATTATTCCTATTTTGATGAAAATTCGAAGTACAGTTTTCAGAAACTGCAACGACATATAGGAAGGTTGCTATGGAAGAAATGTGTCTTAATTTTCATGTGTGTATTATTGTTCGGCTCATATAATTCTGTCAGCTAACAAAAGATGTAAGTAATTTGACCAATAATTTGTATGCAGGTTTTCCCCTTCTGCCTTTGTTATGCTATTTATCCATGGAATGTTTGTGCACTGGTTGTTTCTTGTAAATGTTATTTATATGTATTTTATTCCTCTGTTTGCCATATGTATTTAAGAAAACTTGTTTGCTACCGTATACTCCATGTAATTTTATTGCATTGTACTTTCACAAAACATTTATATTCTTGAATTATAGTTGAGAAATTTTTATTGCATTCAACAGTAATTTTGAATCTTTATCATTATAATGTAGTTTTGGTTTCACAAAGCTTACAAAGTATGAATAATAGATAAGACGAGAGTGAGTATGAGAGGTTTTATGAATGTAAGTTACCAAATATGAAACTCGTTACATTTGGTGCTTCTAAAGTATTTAAAAAAAAACAATGGAAATAATAAAAGTTAGTGTAAACAGTCAATTTAATGGTTTGATTATTTATTTATTATACTTCTTTAAGCACTTAGAGACAATCAATGTCATTATTTTGTGTACAGAGGGACGTGCACGCAAGTCAGCCAATTCCCATAAATTTCTTGAGGGGGGGTGGGGGGGTTTATGGTTGATTAGCTCAGATGCCTCATTCAATCACACCCCAGATGTGTTCGATTGGGGTCAGATCTGGCGAGTTGGGGGGGGGGGGGGAGGGAGGGAACTCAGCACTGTGTTCCTCGAACCACTCCATCACACTTCTGCCCTTGTGACATGGTGCTTTATCTCATTGAAAAATGCTACTGCCATCAGGAAACAAGATCATCATGAAGGGATGTACTTAGTCTGCAACCAATGTACGATACTGCTTGCTTGTCATGGTGCCTTCCACAAGCTCCATTGGACAATTGGATACCACATGAATGTTCCCCAGAGCGCAACGGAGCCACCGCGAGCTTGTCTCTGTCCCCCAGTACAGCTGTCAGGGAGCTGTTGCCCTGGAAGATGATGGATTCACGCCCTCCCAACAGCATGATGGAGGAGCTATTGAGGTTCATCAGACCATGCAGTGGTCTGCCACTGTGCCAAATGTCCAGTGCCGATGGTCACGTGTGCATTTCAATTGTAGTTGCTGATGTTGTGATGTTAACATTGGCAAATGCATGGGTCATCAGCTGTGGAGGAGTGTTTGGTGTACTGTGTGTTCAGAGACACTTATCTCCCCAGCATTAAAGTCTGATATTAGTTCTGACACAGTTTGCTGCTTGTCCTGTTTTACCAGTCTGATGAGCCTGTGACATCTGTAATTAAGGGTGGCTGCCCAACCCCACGATGTCTGAACATGGTTTCACCTTGTGTTGAAGGTACTCACTGCAGCACTCCTTGAACTCCTGACAAGTCGTACAGTTTCCAAAATGATCGTGCTGAGCCTCCAGGCCATCACCATCTTCCCTCTGTCAAATTCAGATAGATCGCGCACCTTTCCCCTTCTACACATGGACAGCATGCTCACTGATTCTACATGCACTGTGCATGTGTCTGACTAGCAGTCATCCTCGGCAGGTGACGCTGCTATCACCTAGGTGGGTTTATATCGATAGCAGGTCGGTGGTAATGATGTTCTGGCTGTTCAGTGTAAATACCTTGTTAAAGGGCATGGTAAGATACAAACATTAATAGTCCATTACTCAGTTACTATTATTGAGCAAGGATACAATTGTTCATTGTACAGCACATGATATGTTCATTATGCAGGGTGTGGCACAGTAACTTCTTTCTGATTTGAAAAACGTGCTACTCAGCAACCGTTACTCATTATTGTGTGGGGTTGAGTGAATTTGAAAGGGTAGGACCTAACTTTTTTTGGGGTAGTTTAGTGGTGACCATGAAGTGGTGAGGGAAGAGCACGCATTTGTGTGGTGACTTAATTTTCTAATGGCTATTCAGCCATCAAAACCCAGAGTGCATTCAGGAAAAGTTTAATATCATGCCTAAAGGCTATGTTTGTGATCGAAAATCAATTGTTACATGGGTGTACATGTTTATGGATATTGGTAGTGTGCAGAAAAAGAAACGTTGATCTCCAAGAAATACCAGAACACAAAAAAAACAGAAAGAAAAAGAGGCTGGGTATTTTGAATTCCCAAAGCGATATACGTGCAAATGTGCAACTTCTCTTGCAATTTCTGATCACACAGCGAGACAAATTCTTCATTAATGCGTGAAATTTCATCTGTACAAATTGGCAGTGTGCACACCCTCAATCCGTGTGATTAAGTTTCACGAAAAAATACATGTAAAGCCTTAATTGAAAAGCTGCCTCATGACGCCCCTGTGTTCTTAAACAACGAGGCACTTTCATTTGTCTGGATGCATGAATAAACAAAATCTGCAATATTGGAGTGGCATGAACTGCCGAGTACTTCATGAGCATCCCCTGCATACAGAACATCCTGTTTGGTGCGCGTTATCTGAAACTGGCATTGTTGGCCCATGGTTTTTTGAAGAGAATGATAAGGCTGTTACAGTCGCTTTGGAGTGTTATGTCCAGATGTGAAGGAATTTTTTCTTCCCAAACTTAAAGAAATGGATTTGGGGATGTCTAGTGCCAGCAAGACAGCACTGCGGCTCACGCAGCATGAACATCAACGAAACTCTTGCACAAACACTTCTCTGACCATCTCACCTCTTTGAGGGGTGATCTTCAGTGGCCAGCACACTTCGCAAATATAGACCCCTTCAAGTTTTTCTTACTGTGCTATGTCGGTGTATACCAGTCATCCGTCATCTATGGACAGTGGGTGAGCAAAAACTGAATGCAAATCTGTACTGAATTGTAAAAAAAAAAAAAATTGAAACAATTAAAGGTTCAAGGACAAGAAGTGCAATATAGAGCAGCCTGAAAGAGCAACGGCATCTTGGCTAAGTGGTCACGGTATTGGACTGAAAAGCAGGGGAGCCATGTTTGGCCCTTCCTCATGCCAAATCTGTTATTGTTATTGTTATTATTTTTCTGTACTCTGTATTCTAATTTGTGTCTGTATCATGGTATGACATTCATTTGCAGCAGCAATGTGTAAGGTAGGGACCTATAATGACAGTTGATTCTGCACAACTACTCTATTAGCAGCCAGAAGGAAGTGGCTTTCAGACTGGAACTGCAAATGTTCGATGACGAGGCGACAAGTCAACCGAATCCTCCACCAGAAAACACGCCTGGTCTGTCGTATGTGGCATTAGTGACAGTATGTATGTCATATGATAGTAATCCCTTATCAACACACCTAATTTGTACGCCTGGTAAGTGAGATATGCCTCCATGCCCGATTTAGGTGTTAAAGATTCGAACACGGTTCATCCAATTTACAGTCCAATGCTATGACCACTTAACCATGATGCCAAGGTTGTTAAATTTCTCATGATATTGCACTTGTTAAGCTTGGACTGTTCACTGTTTCTAATTTTTTCCCCCCACAGTTCAGTACACTGTCCTCCTGTTTTCACACTTGATCTGTGTTCAGTTTTTGGTGGGCCATCAACTGGGCCATCTTAGGACTAAATCTGATGGGGCTGTGATGGGGGAGTTTCCCCCATGAGTTAGACTCTCCAAATGCATCGAGCAGAAAGAAGGTGACCTTCAAGATATCATTTTCAAAACCTAATGAAATAAAATTTTAAAATACCTGAAATACTTTCTATTCCATCATTTTTTAAATAAGGAAGTTGCTGCACTGCACACTTTATAAATGCCTGCATAAGCAACTTTTCTTTAAGCCACTTGCATATTATGTTTCTATACGTGCTTAGCGACGTATTAAGTGATTTTCCTGGTAACGTGTTACGTGTTCATAAACCTATGAATGTAAAACTGCCTTGTAATTTCCTAATCGTGGATGCTGGAATGTTAGTCTGTTGATTTTGGCATATGTCATATTGATGATAAGATATATTGATGATAAGATAGTCACTGTTTATTGTTATGTTGGTTTTCCCTCGAATGAATCGGATAACTTTGGAATGAATTGGATAACTTTGGTAATGAGGCATATATTCATTGGTATTTTTAATTAGAGGGCATCGTTATCAGGAGAAAGAAAACTGGCGTTCTATGGATCGGAGCGTGGAATGTCAGATCCCTTAATCGGGCAGGTAGGTTACATAATTTAAAAAGGGAAATGGATAGGTTAAAGTTAGATATAGTGGGAATTAGTGAAGTTTGGTGGCAGGAGGAACAAGACTTTTGGTCAGGTGAATACAGGGTTATAAATACAAAATCAAATAGGGGTAATGCAGGAGTAAGTTTAATAGTGAATAAAAAAATGGGAGTGCAGGTAAGCTACTACAAACAGCATAGTGAATGCATTATTGTTGCCAAGATAGACACAAAGCCCACGCCTACTACAGTAGTACAAGTTTATTTGCCAACTAGCTCTGCAGATGACGAAGTAATTGATGAAATGTATGATGAGATAAAAGAAATTATTCAGATAGTGAAGGGGGACGAAAATTAAATAGTCATTGGTGACTGGAATTCGATAGTAGGAAAAGGAAGAGAAGGAAACGTAGTAGGTGCATGTGGATTGGGGGTAAGAAATGAAAGAGGAAGCTGTCTGGTAGAATTTTGCACTGAGCATAACTTAATCATAGCTAACACTTGGTTCATGAATCATAAAAGAAGGTTGTATACATGGAAGAAGCCTGGAGATACTGACAGGTTTCAAATAGATTATATAATGGTCAGACAGAGATTTAGGAACCAGGTTTTAAATTGTAAGACTTTTCCAGGGGCAGATGTGGACTCTGATCACAATCTATGGGTTATCAATCAATCAATCTCTTTATTCAACCATTAACAATATACATTGGGTTATGAACTGCAGATTAAACTCCCACCTTTTTGTAGTTTCTTCAATTTTAAAGAGATGGGACCTGGATAAACTGACTAAACCAGAGGTGTTACAGAGTTTCAGGGAGAGCATAAGGGAACAATTGACAGGAATGGGGGAAAGAAATACAGTAGAAGAAGAATGGGTAGCTTTGAGGGATGAAGTAGTGAAGGCAGCAGACGATCAAGTAGGTAAAAAGGTGAGGGTTAGTAGAAATCCTTGGGTAACAGAAGAAATATTGAATTTAATTGATGAAAGGAGAAAATACAAAAATGCAGTAAGTGAAGCAGGCAAAACAGAATACAAATGTCTCAAAACTGAGATCAACAGGAAGTGTAAAATGGCTAAGCAGGGATGGCTAGGGACAAATGTAAGGATGTGGAGGCTTATCTCACTAGGGGTAAGATAGATACTGCCTACAGGCAAATTAAAGAGACCATTGGAGAAAAGAGAACCACTTGTATGAATATCAAGAGCTCAGATGGAAACCCAGTTCTAAGCAAAGAAGGGAAAGCAGGAAGGTGGAAGGAGTATATAGAGGGTCTATACAAGGGTGATGTACTTGAGGACAATATTATGGAAATGGAGGAGGATGTAGATGAAGATGAAATGGGAGATAAAACGATACTGCTTGAAGAGTTTGACAGAGCACTGAAAGACCTGAGTCGAAACAAGACCCGGGAGTAGACAACATTCCATTAGAACTACTGACAGGCTTGGGAGAGCCAGTCCTGACAAAACTCTACCATCTGGTGAGCAAGATGTATGAGGCGAATTACCCTCAGACTTCAAGAAGAATATAATAATTCCAATCCCAAAGAAAGCAGGTGTTGACAGATGTGAAAATTACCGAACTTCAGATTAATAAGACACAGCTACAAAATACTAACGCGAATTCTTTACAGGCGAATGGAAAAACTGGTAGGAGCTGACCTTGGGGAAGATCAGTTTGGATTCCATAGAAATATTGGAACATGTGAGGCAATACTGACCCTACGACTTATCTTAGAAGAAAGATTAAGGAAAGGTAAACCTACGTTTCTAGCAATTGTAGACTTAGAGAATATTCCAGTCAACATTGTCAAAAGCTTTCTCTTTCAAATTTTGAAGGTGGCAGGGCTAAAACATAGGGAGCGAAAGGCTATTTACAATTTGTACAGAAACCAGATGGCAGTTGTAATATTTGAGGGGCATGAAAGAGAAGCAGTGGTTGGGAAGGTAGTGAGACAGGGTTGTAGCCTCTCCCCGATGTTGTTCAATCTATACATTGAGCAAGCAGTAAGGGAAACAGAAGAAAAATTTGGAGTAGGAATTAAAATACATGGAGAAGAAATAAAATCTTTCAGGTTTGCTGATGACATTGTAATTCTGTCAGCGACAGCAAAAGACCTGGAAGAGCAGTTGAATGGAATGGACAGTGTCTTGAAAGGAGAACATAAATTGAACATCAACAAAAGCAATACGAGGATAATGGAATGTAGTCGAATTAAGTTGGGTGATGCTGAGGGAATTAGATTAGGAAATGAGACACTTAAAGTAGTAAATGAGTTTTGCTATTTGCGGAGCAAAGGAACTGATGATGGTCGAAGTAGAGAGGATATAAAATGTGGACTGGCAATAGCAGGGAAAGCATTTCTGAAGAAGAGAAATTTTTTAACATCGAGTATAGATTTAAGTGTCAGGAACTCGTTTCTGAAAATATTTGTATTGAGTGTAGCCATGTATGGAAGTGAAACGTGGATGATAAATAGTTTTGACAAGAAGAGAATAGAAGCTTTTGAAATGTGGTGCTACAGAAGAATGCTGAAGATTAGATGGGTAGATCACATAACTAGTGAGGAGGTATTGAATAGAATTAGGGAGAAGAGGAATTTGTGGCACAACTTGACTAGAAGAAGGGATTGGTTGGTGGGACATGTTCTGAGGCATCAAGGGATCACCAATTTAGTATTGGAGGGCAGTGTGGAGGGTAAAAATCGTAGAGGGAGACCAAGAGATGAATACACTAAGCAGATTCAGAAGGATGTAGGTTGCAGTAGGTACTGGGAGATGAAGAAGCTTGCAGAGGATAGAGTAGCATGGAGAGCTGCATCAGACCAGTCTCAGGACTGAAGACCACAACAACAACAACAAGACAATATGCTACAAGAGGTCAATTAATTCCACAAATGATACTGGTTGCTTTTTTTCCCACTTAAGTTTTTGTTTTCTCCAGAGGAATTGCTCCACAGTGTAATTCCTCATGTTAAGTCGTTGTGCAAAATGGCATAGTTTCCCCAGAGTGCCAGTTTAAGGCCCAGGTGACACAAGCTTTAAGTCCCAGACTTTAAGTGACAAGGTGAGAGAGGCACCACGGGCACCAGAACTGTAAGATTTCTTCACAGGGCACATCACAGACGATAGTAAAGGAATGGAAGGGGGGAAGAATAATTCACTTGGCTGGGAAAACGTTCTTATACTGACACTGTGTGCACTGAACAATAACTTATCTCCAAAACTTGACTGCCCACAGCAAAACTGATTGGGATGCATCAACTACATTCCATTAACTGCATTACTCAGTAAATTTGTGACATGTTTGTACAGATGTAATCAGCATTACAGTCAGATGTTAATTTTGAGTCAAGATGAATCTCAAGAAGTTTAGTAGAAAAATAGTAACTTTTATAGTCTTTGTCAGATGAAATGAAGATAATATTAACTGCTTTTCATTATTAACATGCAATAAATTGATCTCAAACCAAATATTGGATGCACTGAATGATCCATACTTTGCTACTTCAATGCTCTTTATGTCTTGTCTAGCCGTAATGAATGTAGTCTCATCTGCTTAGTGTGTGGACTTGCTCAACATAATATTGGTGGATCATTTATGCAGATTATGAAGGAACAAGGGCCCAAATACAGGAGATGTGGCACACCCATGTGGCATTCAGTGTATTTGGTCTCATATTGTTGAACTGTGCAAGGCATGTTTGATCGGTGTGTCTGTTGTTGTTAATTTGTCATCATCTTCAGTCCTAAGACTGGTCTGATGCAGCTCGCAACCTGTGTCTGCTTACTGTGCTCAAGCCTTGCTCTTCCTCTATTATTTTAACCATCAATGTTCCCTTCCATCATCAAATTGACAATCTTGATGTCTTAGGATGTGTCCTATCAGAAGATTCCCTCTTTTAGTCAAGTTGTGCCATTAATCCCCCCCCCCCCCCCCCCCCCCCCCTATTTTGTTACAGTACATCTTCATTAGTTATTTGATGTACCCAACTAATCAACATTCTTCTGTAACATTAGATTAGATTAGATTAGTGTACGTTCCATAGATCCGTGCTGAGGAGATCCTCGTGGATGTGGAACATGTCAAAATTTTTTTTTTTTTTATTTTATTTATTTTTTTTTTTTTTTTAAAGCTGAAATAACAATACTAATAGTATGAATATATACAATACATCATTTGTTTCTATTAAAAAATTCGTCAATGGAGTAGAAGGAGTTGGCCACTAGTAAGTCTTTCAGGCTCCTTTTAAACTGATCTTTATTTGTAACTAAATTTTTTATGTTTACTGGCAAATTATTGAAGATGAGTGTTCCTGAGTAGTGGACCCCTTTTTGAACTAAAGTAAGTGCTTTTAAGTCCTTGTGCAGATCATTTTTGTTCCTGGTATTGTATGTATGAACTGAGCTGTTTGTTGGAAAAAGAGATATATTATTTAGGACAAATTTCATTGAATAAATATACTGAGAGGCAGTAGTTAGTATAACCAGTTCTTTGAAGAGGTTTCTACAGGACGTCCATGAATTTACTCCACAAATAATACGTATTACATGCTTTTGGACTCTGAAAACTTTTGTTTGACTTGAAGAGTTACCCCAAAATATTATACCATATGACATTATGGAATGAAAGTAGGCAAAGTATGCAAGCTTTTTCATTTTTATGTCGCCTATGTCTGCTAACACTCGAATTGCAAATACAGATTTGTTAAGGTGTTTCTGCAGTTCTGTGGTGTGCTCTTCCCAACTGAATTTATTATCAAGTTGTAATCCCAGGAATTTAAGACTGTCAACCTCTTCTATCTGCTCTTCTTTGTATTTTATGCATATGCTGGGTGGAAACCTCTTACAGGTTCTAAATTGCATATAGTGAGCCTTTTCGAAGTTTAATGTCAGTGAGTTGGCTTTAAACCATTTATTAATATCCATGAAAGTATCATTAGCAGATCTTTCTAGAACTACACTTGACATACTATTTATTGCAATACTTGTGTCATCTGCAAACAAAACGAACTCTGCTTCTGGAAGTGTAACATTTTGAACGCCTTTATTCCCGTCTGAACTGAACTGCATTGTCCACATCTCACATTCATAAAAGCCTTCACACAGATTGAACAGGTTGGCTAGAAAACAGGGTTCCTTCAGTGGAAAGCTGCTGAACATTCACTCAAAATCTTAAGACTTACTAATGCAAACTTTATTACAGTAAAAGTGTTCATTTCTTGACATTTAAAAGAAATATATTGATAAAACTTCAGCTCAACCAATTTGTAAAAATATTAATGTTTAAAAACCAGAACACACAGGACAAAGTCCCAGCAAAAATAACATTAATGCAAACAGAATGATACAGTCAAATGGGAACTATTAACTTACATTTATATTTGAAGAGAGAACAATTTTGTTAGACTCCTTGTACATCAGAGAGCATAAGACATTGCAACACTAAAACAAAACAAACACAAAAACAAGACGATGGGCCCTTGCCCGTAATATAAAGTTATTAAAGGAAATTGTAAAGTATTCACCTAGGATTTTTTTTACTGTTAAAAGGTGACTGCATAAGGTCAGCTTTAATCACCTTTTAGTAGTGCATTACAAAAGATAACAAAATCAAGTAAGTTCCAACCTAAGAACAGTATACTGACTACTACTGATAATTGGCAATTGGTTGTGATAACACTAAGAAAGAGCAAAGCAGTAAAATATTCAAGTAAGCTTAAGCCCGGAAGATTTGTGTACCACCATACCAGGATATTCAGCTCAATTAAACATTACATGGCCAGAGCCAGAATATGCACAATGTCGTTGGCTGGTCCAGAATGGACAAACTTGCTGCAGGCCACTTGGAATTACAAAACAGTCCTGAGGTAGCTTGGAAAATGAGTGCACAGAGTATTATCGGCCTTCTACAGAAATAGAGAAGTGAAATTAGCTAACTCAAGTAACATACATTTTCATACTAATGCCTAATTAGCAGCTGCAGTGTGCACAATCAACAAAAGACAGCCAGCCAAAAATGTGTCTTCCACAAGTGGCATACTTGGTAGTGAGTTATGTCAAACCTCACAAAATAGTTTCTTCCTCGATTTCAACCTTTGCTGAAGGAGTATACAAGCAGACACTTGAACAGAGTGAGAGATGAGATTGCTTTCCATCAAAATGAGGCATCTGACCCAGCCCATGGAGCTTGCTCACCCCCATCGCCCGCATCGATCACAAGTGCTGCTACACACACAGCTACTGCTGACACCAGAGTCTTTCATGCCACCTCGTGACCTACTCACCAACCTCCAGCTCTGCCGAGTCACTATCTTTCATGCAGCATGCTGCTTAAAAACCTTTGCTCACTACAGAGCATGTTTCCTCCAACCCATCAACGATGTCACTGAATTTGTGTCTGCCCACAGCAAAACTGATTGGGATGTGTCAACTACATTCCATTAACTGCATTACACTTTTGTTTATGTCCACCTTATAACCTCTCTTCAAGACTGTATCCACTCCATTCAACTGCTCTTCCAAATCCTTTGTTGTCTCTGACAGAATCATGATGCCATCGGCAAATGTCAAAATTCATATTTCTTCTCCCTGACCCTTAATTCATTTTCCAAATTTCTGCTCTGTTTCTATCACAGCTTGCTCAATTTACATATTCAGTAACATGAAGTATAGGCTACAGGCCTGTCTCACTCACATCTGGACAACAGCTACACTGCCATGTTCTTTGACTCGTAGAACTGCAGTCTGGTTTCTGTACAACTTGTGAATAACTTTTCATTCCATGTATTTTATCCCTGCTACTGTCAGAATTCCAAAGAGTGTATCCCAGTGACCATCCTCAAAACTGTCTAAATCTATAAGTGTTATAAATGCAGGATTGCCTTTCTTCAGCCTTGTAGTGCAAGTATTGCCTCACTTATTCCCACATTCCTCCGGAACCTGAAGTGATCTTCCCTGAGGTGGGCATCTATCAGTTTCTCTTCGCTTCTATGAATAATTTACATTAAAATGCTATTAAACTGATGGTTCAGTAGTATTCAAAACTGTCAGCACCTGCTTTCTTTGGAACTGGAATTATTACACTCTTCCTAAAGACTGATAGTATTTTGGCTTTCCCATATATCTATTGCATGCCAGGTGGAATAGTTTTGCCATGGGTGGTTCTCCCAAGGATCTCAATATTCTGAGTGAATGCCGTCTACTCCAGGGGCCTTGATTTGGCTTAGGTCTTTCAGTGCTCTTTCAAATTCTCCTCATAGTATCATCTCTCCCATATCATCTTCATCTACTTCCTCTTCTCATTTGATAATATTGTCCTAAATTTTGTTTCCGTATTTAGACCCACTATATGTTTCTTCCACCTTTCAGTTTCCCTCCTTTGTATAGCACTGCCTTGGCATCTGCGCACCTGGTATTCGTACAGCTGTTTCTCTTTTCTCCAAATGTCTCTTTAATTTTCCTGTAGGCATCAGCAATTTTACCCCTAGCTGTACATGCTTCAACAGCCTTGCATTTGTCCTCCAGTCGTTCCTGCATAGCTGTTTCGTACCTCTGTCAGTTTCATTTTTAGACATCTGCATTTCCTGTCACCTACTTCATTTGCTGCGTTTTTATATTTTCTCCTTTCATCAATTAAATTAAATATTTCACAGTGAAAACACTCAATTTTTGACAGAATAATTCAATTGGATAGTTAAAAAAATCTACTCACCAAGCAGTGGCAGAACACATGAATAAAAGGAGGTTGCAATTAGGCAAGCTTCCAGAGCCAGTGGCTTCTCCTTCAAGCAGAATGGTTGAAGGGGAAGGAAGAGGGGTGAGGGAAAAGGACTGAGAGGTCCAGGAAAAGGGACAGATTTCAGGAAAGTCACCCAGAACTGCAGGTCATGGGAGACTTAGCTCACCGGATGAGAAATCCAGGATTTCTAATCGCTCTTGTCTGTTTATCTATTTCATAATCTGCTACTTTCTTATTTCATCTCTCAAAGCTACTCAGTACTCACCTGTCGTATTCCTTTCTCCTGTTTTCATCCAGCTTTGCCTAATGCTCCGTCTGAAACTCTCGGCAACCTATGGTCCCTTCAGTTTATCGAGGTCCCATTTCCATAAATTCTTAAATTTTGCGTTTTATTCAGTATTAATCTGTAGTTCATGAACAATAAATTAAGGTCAGAGTCTACATCTACCTCTGGAAATGCTTTACAGTTTAAAATATGGTTTCAAAATCTCTGTCTTACCATTGTATAATCAATCAGAAACCTTCCTATGTCACCAGGTCTTGTCCAAGTATTTCAAGATTTGTAAAACAAATCACAGCAGTGATTAAGTTATGCATTGTGCAAAATACTATCAGATGGCTTCCTTTTTCACTCCCCCCCCCCTCCCCCCCCCCCCCCCCCCAGTCCATTTTTTTTCCTACTACCAGATTCTAGTCACACGCCATGAATAAATTTTGTCTCGCTTAACTATGTGAATAATTTTCTTTATGCCATCATACACTCTTTCAATATCTTTTTCATCCGCGTATTTATTAGCCATATAAACTTGAGATACTGTTGTGGCTTTAGGCTCTTGTCTATCTTGGCTACTACATGTGTTCACTGTGCTGTTCACATTAGATTACTCACATTTCTGTTTTCTTCTTCATTATTAAGTGTGCTCTTGAATTACTCCTATTTGCTTTTGTGTTGATAACCCAGTACTGATCTGACCATAAGTCTCGTTGTCTTGTTTTTCCTGCCACCACACTTCACCAGTTCCCACTATATCCAACTTCAACCTATCTGTGTCCATTTTTGAATTCTCTAACCTACCTATTCAATTAATGGATCTAACATTCCACTTCCTACCCAAAGAATGCCAGTTTAGTTTTTTCTTATAATGATATACTGCTGAGTGGCCCCCACCTAGAGATCAAAATTGGGGGGGGGGGGGCTGCTTTACCTTTGGGATATTTTACCCAATAGGATGCTGCCATCATTAAGCCTATCCTTTGGAAAGAAAATAATGGCTGTAGTTTCCCCTCACTTTCAGCTCTTAACAGTATGAGCACTGTGAGGTCATGTTGGCTAATGTTGTGTGGCCAGATCAGTCAATCATCCAGACTGCTTCTAAAACCAATATCATAGAGATTTTTATCCGAATTTTGTGGCTTACTGAGTCATATGCAATGCTGAGATCCATAAGCGTAGCATTAACTGACAGTCTGTATGAGGAAAGGATAAATGATCAAACATTTTAAATTGCTTTCACTGTTGGCAGACTGGACATGGAACAATACAGTGGGAATGTTATTTACAGACAAACGTTCACAGATTTAGAGCTGCATTCTGTGCTCTTCTACTTTGGAGAGATTGGGTACAAGGGAGACCATGGTAATTATTTGGAAATGACTTGACACCTTTTTTGTGTGGAAGTGTAAGAATCTCATTTTTAAGGATCAAGGGAAATAGTCACAAGTATGTATTCAATTAATCAGTGAACTGGATGGTCATGCTGTTACATCCATATTTTTTAAAAATCATGTTCGAATAACTGGAGAGACCATAAATGTCATCCTATTTTGAGAATATAATTTTGCTATTGTGGATGTGATACTGCTTACCTTGAGCCCTTTCCATTTAATGGTAGGAATTACATGTTCAAAATGTTGCAGAATGTTTCAGCACGATTTGCGTTCTGTTATATCTGTGGCTTTGTTCACTTGCAGCAGTGTTATTCATGTAATAGGAATTAATGAAGAAAGTATCGAAATCATCTGACGAGACTCGCTGTAGTCACAGGTGTGTGCGTTTTGGTGGTTGTGTGTGTGTGTGTGTGTGTGTGTGTGTGTGTGTGTGTGTGTGTGTGTGTGTGTGGTGTATTTTTACTAAAGAAAGAGCAAGAGCTTGAAAGCTAGTGCAAATACTGTTTTCTATTGTGTGTTTCAATGCACCCGACATCAGTTGGCTATAGGCGATTGATTACCTTTCTTTATCCATCCAGGAATTTCTATTGTTGTTATACCATCAGAGTAAATATTTGTGCTATCCTTACTTCTACCCAGATAAGTTCTTTAATGTCCATCTATAATCCCTGTGCACTTAATTTAGTGTAGTAGTGGGATCGTTCACAAGGTTCCCATTGTCATAAACTCAGCTAGAGTTAGTTACTGGCTCACTGGTCTGTAATTATTTTATTTTGATGGTAAATTTAAAATATTTAAGAGTGTTGTATGTATTTGGCAATTCGACTATTAGCTTTAGGGTTGATTAAATTTCAACTACGCTGTTAATTCCTTTGTCACATATACACACCTGGAAAAAAAGATATACACTGAACAATAGTCAGAGATGTGACGTCCTATGATCACTCTTTTCCATAGAGTCAGTTTGTTACTATTAGATTCAGTTTTTGCTGATACATTCTTTTGTGTATATACCTCATACTAGCTGTTACCTGCAGCTGTGCTCGCCTATCGCTAGTTTTGCCATGATAAGTGATGGTGGGTAAGTAAGCTACTGAATGTGCAATAACATTGGCTGCTGTGTGTGTCTAACAGTTTGGTTAATATATCAACAAAAATAATCAATTTTTGAAAACATAATGTAATTGGATTGATAAAAAATCTACTCACCAAGTGGCAGCAGGAAAACACACTTATAAAAGGTATTACAGTTGCAAGTTTTCAGAGCCAGTAGCACCTTCTTCTGGCAGAAGGGTTGAAGGGGAAGGAAAAGGGGTGAACAAAAAGAACTGATGAGGTTTAGAAAAAGGGGTAGAGTTTGGAAAAGTCACTCGGAACCCCAGGCAGGGGAGACTTACCAGAGGAGATAAGAAGGTTTCCATGGCCGTACACATGATCTGATAGGCATGGGAACCAGGATGGCTCATTCCTATAGCGACCTTTATATGAGTCACTTAGAACTTTCCTGGGATCTGTAAGCCTCCTGCCCCTGGTTTGATTTAGATACATTGATGACATATTTGCCACATGAACCCATGGTCAGGCTGATCTGTTAAAATTCCTGAAATCTCTAAATGCATTCTCCCAATTAAATTTCACGTGGTCCTATTCCAAATCCCATACCACTTTCCTTGATGTTGATCTTGTCCTCACTGAAGGCCAGCTACACACTTCCGTCAACATTAAACCTACCAACAAACAACAGTGCTTACATTTTGACAGTTGCCATCCTTTCCATGTCA
Organism: Schistocerca serialis cubense; assembly: GCF_023864345.2. Classification (NCBI taxonomy): domain Eukaryota; kingdom Metazoa; phylum Arthropoda; class Insecta; order Orthoptera; family Acrididae; genus Schistocerca; species Schistocerca serialis. Next base: position 18,857,646 of record NC_064641.1, read on the forward strand.
AATGTTCCCTCCCATGCAGCCTTGGTATTAGAGGCAAACATATTTGCTCACTCTTTACAGCAATGCTCTACTGCCCTCGCCTCACCTTTCGCTGGACACAATTACCTCACCAGCCTATTTCAAAAGCAGATTTTCTGGGCCATCACATTTAATCCTGGTACTGCCGATACCTTCAAAAAACAGCTTAAGAGTCACCCAGTATTATCCTGGTCTTGAATGTATTAATCAGTTACTTCGACAAGGCCATGACTTCCTAAGATTATGCCCTCAGATGAGGTCAATTCTGTCTGAGATTTTGCTCACCACACCTAGAATAGCTTTTTGTTGCCCTTCCAGTCTCCACAATATCCTTGTCAGACCTTACGCTCCTTCTGCACCCATCTCCCTACCCTATGGCTCCTACGCCTGTGACCATTCCTGCTACAAGACTTTTCATGTGCACCCTTCTACCACCTCCTACACCAGCCCTGTAACTTGCAAAGCATATACTGCCAAGGGGAGAGCCACCTGTGAAATGCTACATGTCATATACCAGTTGTTATGTAAATGCTATTCAGCCTTTACATTGGCATGACTGCCACCAAGTTGTCAGTTAGGATGAATGGGCATAGGCAGAGGGTGTATACTGGCAACACACAACATTCAGTTGCAGAGCATGTGCAACTTGACAATCATGAACTTGGTGCCTGTTTCACTACACATGCAATCTGGATTTTTGCCCCGGACACCAGTTTCTCAGAACTCTGCAGTGAGAACTGATGCTGCAACATATCCTTCATTCTCGCCACCCACCTGGCCTTAATTTACATGAATTCCTTTGGTCTCAGCTTTTCTTCACAGTAACTATTGCTTTCTTCACTCCATTTCAGTTCTCTACATCTTTCATTTTCTGACCTGTTCATTTTTTGCTGTGCCCCTCCCTCCCTCTATCACATACAATACACTTACCTTTCCACTCTTAACAACTCATTCACAATGTTTTAGCAGTAATCTCTGTTTTGCATATTACCCTATTTTCCACCTTTAAGATCTCAGGTGTTCAAATATTGCCCAGTGCAGTCCCTAACAATCTATCTTTCATTCTTGTCCCATCTGGTAAGTCTCCCCCGACCCAAGGTTCTGAGAGGCTTATCTGAACTCTACCCCTTCGCCTAAATGTTATCAGTACTTTTCCTTCACCCCTATTCCTTACCCTTCAACCCATCTGCCAGAACAAGGAGCCACTGGCTCCGAAAGTTTGTACATTATAACTGTGTGGGTAGATTATGTTCCCCCACTCAACTCCCACCCTTCCTACCCCAACACATGTCGATGCGGTGTGGAGTGTGGGCAGGAGCATGCATCTATGCATCACGCTAGTGAAGTAGGTAAATGTTATACAATGTGTACATTATGGAACAAACTTAATAATTTTTTAATATGGTTTATGTTCAGTGATGTAAAAAAAGATGTTCATTCCCTACTTCACCCTCTTAGGGGTTGGTCTATTTTTTTCTTCTTTTACTTTCTAAAGTAGCATATGTCTTCCCTCAGAGTTTAGGCTATCTCCTTACGAAATTTCATCAAAATCTGTTCAGCAGTTTCTTCGCGAGGATCTTACAGACGGATTTACTTTCGCATTTAATAATACTAGTATGGAAGTATCGGTTAAACACATTAGGGATGTATAAGCATTGTATTCTTTAAGTTGAACAACATTACATAGAAAATGTCACCCAGTAAAAGCATTTTTCACAAATACGATAAAAGTTCAAATGTAGAAGAGTAAAAAGCTTTTTCAAAAAGAAAATATTTTTTTCCTGATTTGAACAATATTCTCCAAATCAACAAATGTCTTGTACTGCATGCTTTCTAAAATAGTCTATGTTCTTCCTTTTTGTTAAAGCTATCTCCATACCAAATTTCATTAAACTTGTTCTGCAGTTTAGTCGTGAATGTGTAACAGGCAGAGCTAATTTCACATTTATAGTATTAGTATGGCTGTCTCTTTTTATTCTTTCCTCTTTTGAGCATATTCATATACCGGTAATCACAAGAAAATTGATTACCTATCTTCAAACTTAAAGCTGTAAAAATTCAGTAAGCAGACATACATGTCTATTGTCTCATGTGTAAGCAATGCAGATGTTTATTCTCCTTTTGATGTAACGTACTGAAATGATTTCCACTGTGTCCCCATTGAACCTGTCACTAGGTCTGTGTCAGTAAGAAAGTGATTATATCCCTACTCGCCACTGCTGCTTTGTCTCTCTCTGTTAAATTTATTTATTCAAACTCCCCCCCTTGTGATGTTGGTTCCTGAAAATCTAACTTCTCCCACTGGCATTTAGATGCAAATATTTTGAAAACTCAGTTTCTGTTTGAATACCAAAGGACGAAAATTGTTGCTCCCAAGTGTTCAGTATCTCTGTATTCTCGAGAAGTTAGAAGTTTTGGATGCCTAACTTTCATGGAAAGGACTTCCATCATCCAGTCAAGTAATTAATACAAGCGATTGCTTTACTCCTCCAGAATGATACCTTGAATTTCCCCAGATTGTAACTATGTTAACAACCAGAGTTTTTGTCACTGGTCTGACCAGAAGAACAACATAACAGTAACGCGCCCTTTTGGTATAAGAGTCTTCTTTCAGATCAGATTCACTATCAGAAATGCAAATGTTCATTATCAGTATCAAAATGATTAATGGAAAATCTCATATGAGATGTGAAACAAATACTAAGAAAGAGATAGAGGGGCTGGCCAGTACTTACCTCAGCTCAGTACAGCTGATAGATACACATAAAACAGAACCGAAAATTTATGTTCCTAGCTTTCGGAACAAATGTTCCTTCATCGGGGAGGAGAGAGGGGAAAGAAAGGGAAGAAGGGAAATGAGATTGTTACTCACAACCCAGGTTATGAAGCAACAGGGAAAGGAAAATAGGGAGGGTAGCAAGGATGGAGGCCTTCTCAAAGGGATCCTCCTCCCCTCCCCCAAAACCATCCCTTGCAGACATTTGTACCACATTATTTACATTCATTCCGGAAACATGCATTCACCGTAGCCAAACTGCAATCCCACATACTCTTCCTCCGGTCCTGCTTAACCTTTGGAATTACCCCTAAAGGGCTTACCTTAAAAGTTCCCATCTCCGGGTGCAATTCCTCCTTCCACCAGTATCTTCTGGACTTCCAGAACCTTCAATCCTTAGCCCTTACCCAACTTGTCCTGAATCTCTACACTACTTCATGTAACCACCACTCCCAACAGCTCCTATCTCTCTTCAAAGTCCTCCACCTCTCAAACCCTTGCTTGGAGAACACACTCAGGAACATCATCCTAGAAGCCAGCTGCAAACTTGAGTTCCATGCCACACACCATCTGAAAAAACTATCCACAGTGCTAGTGCAACATCTAAGAAGTGGGATCCCTCTCCCTATCCCTCACAAACACCAACCACAACAGAACCTTCAACAAACCCCCCTCATAGCCAACAAACCTAGCCTAGCCACCCTACTCAATCTCCCCATCCCAGCACATACCCCACACAGACCAAATCTCAACTATAACCACAGTCAAATGCCACATATCACCAGTCCCAATTCAGTCCTAAACCTCTCATCCAGATCCCTCTCTCCTCCAGAGACATCTGTTCTATCAAAAGGCTTAACCTTTAGCCCCACGCCTAAATTCAACCACACTGCCCTGGTTAAAGATCTCCTCTCATTCACCCGGAACCTCAACTGGAAATATCACTTCACTACCCAAACACAGCCCCCAAATACTAGACCCAATGTTGAACCCTATCTAGAACAGTTCCGATTGCCTTCTCAAAGGGATCCTTCTCCCCTCCCCCAAAACCATCCCTTGCAGACATTACAACCATGCCTCCATCCTTGCTACCCTCCCTATTTTCCTTTCCCTCTTGCTTCATAACCTGGGTTGTGAGTAACTGAATCTCCTTTCCCTTCTTCCCTTTCTTTCCCCTCTCTCCTCCCCGATGAAGGAACATTTGTTCCGAAAGCTAGGAATGTAAATTTTCGGTTCTGTTTTGTGTGTATCTATCGGCTGTACTGAGCTGAGGTAAGTACTGGCCAGCCCCTCTATCTCTTTGTTAGTATTCATTATCAGTATCAGTAATTCATATCTATACTTACTCCAACAACAATATTATGAAAGGATGATTCTATTCACCGTATAGCAGAGATGCTGAGCTGCAGATAGGCACAACAAAAAGATTGTCAGAAAATGAGCTTTCGGCCAACAAGGCCTTCGGCAGAGATAGCTTGCGTGCAAGTGCGCACACACACACACACACACACACACACACACACACACACACACACACACACACATGCAGTGTCTGACTGCTGAGGCCACACTGGGAGCAGTAGAGCATGATGGAAGATGCGGCCGAGGTGGGGGTAAGGAGGAGGCTGGGTTGGAAGAGGGGGAGGGATAGCAGGGTTGGGGTGGAGGACAGTGAAGTGCTACTGGAGAGTAAGCAGGGACGAGGTGGAGAGAGGGTAGGGCAGCTAGGTGCAGTTGGGAGATTAGATGGAGGTCAGGGGAGGGTTAGTAGAAAAGGAGAGAGGTAAAAAGACTGTGGCTGTGTTGGTGGAATAGAGGACTGTGTAGTGCTGGAGTGTTCCCCTCCCAACTGCACCTAGCTGCCCTACCCTCCTTTCACCTCAGCTGTGTATGCTCCCACAAGCAGCACTTTGCTGTCCCCCACCGCTACCCTGCTATCCCTCCCTGTCTCTGCCCCAGCCTCTTCCATACCCCGCCACCCAGTTGTGTCTTCCGTCATGCACTGCAGAAGTATGTGTGTGTGTGTGTGTGTGTGTGTGTGTGTGTGTGTGTGTGTGTGTGTGTTCTATCTCCGACCAAGGCCTTGGCTGAAAGCTCATTTTATGACCGTCTTTTTGTTGTATCTATCTGCAGTTCAGCATCTCTGCTGTACAGTGAGTAGCGAGTATCCTTTTTATAATATTGTTACATTCCATCCTGGATTTTATTTTCCATTATTGAATTTTGCCAAACTCCAATAACCCAGAGATAATTACAGGACATTTTTTAATGAACCAAGAAGTGTGCTTTTTTAGATCCTGTTTAACAATAGTTTTGGCTTTTGCAGTGGCAGCTTCTCTGTATGACCAGCTTCTTGGGTTCTGGTAATAATGGCCCACAAAGGATTTTACACTTTGCTGTGTCTCTCTCGCATTTGCGTTGGTGCCAATTCCTTTTTCTCTTACTTACCTATAATATCAAACACATACATTTTTAAAACATTACCACCTAAAAAATGTTAATCAGTTACTGTCAGTTGTTACCAGTTCTGGAGATCATGTGATAAAACTATTTTTGTGAGTTTTATCGTCCCTGGGAACATGATACTCCATTGTGGCCCATCGCAGTATTCATAACATCTCCTGCAGTTTTGTGTTCTTTTGGGAGACAGTAATGTAATCATTGTTCTTCTTGCATTTGGTTAATCTCTTTTCTGCCCTGTATTAGTTCGATTTGATTTGATTTATTTCATCTCATAACATACAATACTGAGATCATATGATCTGTTGTACTGGAGACATGTCAGTATATAATTTTAGGGATTTAATTTACAGATTTAAAAATAATAACAAGAACAGTTATCAAACAATTTTCTAGCATACAATACTTTTACATTTTTGTACAAAAATCTTTTTATTTACCTCATCATTCATAAATTCCTCCACTGAATAACAACATTTTTCCACTAAGAGTACATGTAATTTTTTCTTTAGATGACCATTTTCCATGCTCAGAATAACACAGCCTATATTTTCATGCTAATATATTGAGAAGTCATAGAATATAGCTTTAATCGGTGTGGAGGGAGCACAAAATTTTTGTTTTTGCCTAGTTATGCAAGTGTGTTTGAAGTAAAATTCTTTGAAAAGTTCAGGTTTACTGTATAGTAAAATTAGAATTTCAAAAATGTATAGTGATGGGACAGATAATATATTTAGTTTTTTAAACAGTGGGTGACATGAGGTTCTTGGATGTGTGGCAAACATCTTCCTAATGATTGTTTTTTTTGAAGTTTTAATATCCATACCATATAACTTGAATTACCCCAAAAAATTATGCCATATCTGATGACAGATTCAAAGTAACTATGCTGGACAATTTTTCGGCTGCCCATGTCTATTACATCATGTAACATTCCCATTGCAAAAGAAAGGCTGTTTAGTTCGTTAACTAAATATTCTGAATGTGCCTGCCAGCTTAAGTTTTCGTCCAAGTTTAGTCCTAAGAATTTCACTGTGCTTGCTGGTCCTGTCTTCTCATTTTTATGTAGGGCATAGATCTCACTTGGTTTAGATTGTTGTGTTTTGAACTGTATGAGTTGTGTTTCGTAATGTTTAGTTTCAGACCATTTAATTGAATCCAGGCTTCCAGAGAATCCAAAGTGTTTACAACACAGTCAGTGATTTCTGCATCTTTTCTGCACCACATTTTTATTTGTCGTAACAAATCATAAGATTTCAAAATGGTTACAGATCAAGTGTGACCCAGTTCTGTGTAGGCATGAAATCATGATTCCTTGCTGTTAATTTGTTGTATTTCACTACACGAAGGCAACAGATTTTAAACATATCTGAGGGTGCATTGACAGATAATGTCAATACATCCTCTAGATGAGCACATCAAGGAGGCCATTCCATTTTGTCATATTTAACTTTGTGCTGTAAATATCAATGTTCTCATCATTCAGAAGACTGACATCCTTAATTTAATTTCAGTCTGATACAGGCATTTTAGTTTTAATTTTGACCATACACTTTTATGATTTTTAATTACATTATCAAGACAGGTAAATTGTCTTGTTAAATTATCATTAACATGTGTGATTTTAGAATATTAACTTGATAAAGTTGTGTGGGCACAGTTAACCTTATGTCAGTATTAATATCTGCAAGAAATTATACCCCATATTTGGAGAAGTTTTCAAAATGTAAGTTAATTTTCTTTGAAGGCTTGTGCAAATATTTCACTATTGCTGTCTGGTGTAGGCCTAAGATGTACAAATACAGTTATAATTTTGTACTGCAAGCAGTAATCATCAAAACTAAGGGTACTGTATTGCAGATCTTTGCTGCTACTAACATATATTGAAGCTGCATTGTAATTCTTTGTTCATTAGCAGACACCTACAACTAATTCAAAATCAGGTGGTACACTTCATTATAATTGATCTACATTTAATCAGTGATCATTAATACATAATATAATGTTATTCTACTCTCGTAAAAGGATATAAAGTTCATCAATTTATTTTTGTAAGATTTAATTTATATGTAAAAATAATAGTCACCATCATAATATCAGAGATAGAGTAGGATTCGTCTGGAGCGGTACGTTACTTTATCCACTTTACATTTATTGGTTATATGGTCTTCTGTCACATAAGGATAGTGTACATACAGTTGTGGCTACCATTTTGATCATACTGCATCCATATCTGTTAGTGAAGTGCTTTTTCTTGGCGCCAGCCGAAAAACAGAACTGCTCTCCTCTGGAACTTCTCTTGTTCTAGTTGACAGTCTTATACTATCTTGTTTGTTTTCAAATAAAAATTGGGTACAGGCATTTAACACTTTTGCAGCTTACTTTGCTTCAGCCACTCACTGGCTGCTTGATTTTTAACACTTTTGCATAGGGAGTGGAAATGCCAGTTTTCCATTTCTGTGTGTAGGCGTTGTTGAGTGTGTAGGCGGTGTTGAGAGTTTCAGATGATATCTTTCTCTGCTGAGGAGAAGTGGACTGAATAGTAGGGCCCAGAGCTGTTTCCAGCTATGATTTTCATATCCAGTATTTCCTGAGCTGGTGTCCTCTTTCATATGCACCTAACAGGTGTAGGTAAACTTGGCTGTGTTTGAGGTTTTCCTTTTGATACAAGATGCATAGCATGTTTTGTAAGAACCTCTCTTTGCAAAATGTAGTTAACACCAATTACAGCGATGTTTGCACTCACATCCACTAGCTCAGTTATGGTACAATTCAAATTACATATGACATAATTAATTTCTGGGGTATCATATTTGTATGGAATTGTACACAGCAGCAGTTTCGTGCAATCCATTGCTGTATTGCCACAGGGTATTTTGAAATTTAAATCTTCATTGTCGGGTGGACTGATAATAATTATCAAATGAACATCATCTACAACTGAGATAGAAATGTGGAGACATGCTGTGGGAATTGAAAAAGAAAACATAACTTGGGTTTTGGTTACTATTGAAAGCGTGTTGATTGGGTCCAACCCATAATATCTGTGTTGAGTAATAGTATTGAAAACGATGGCTGCCACTCTGTGTGTAAATGTTTTTTTGTACGCACAACCATTATTTGCAATGCATCTCATTCTCAAATGCAAAGTAACGTACATAGCATCAACAAATAATCTTCCTTTCATCTCTAGTTCATGCAGTGGTTGCACAAAAAACAAAGTTAAAGTCTCATCTCCCTCCTTGGCAGTTCTACACGAGCAAGGTGGACTTCAAATCCACTCTCCATGGCATTTTGTACTGTGTGGTTAAGATTAGTCTATGCAGTTCTCTCTCCCCACTCACATTCCCACTCTTTTAAGTGCCAAAGAAGATGCTAAGTGATTCCGTAAGTTGATACCAAACTCTGGTACAGTAATGAAGAAGCCACACTTGTTTCTTAGCTAGTGAATGTGTTCTTATGATGAGCTGCTAGTCTAAAAGTTATTTTAATTTAAGACAATAACGGAAATTCCTGGATGGAGCAAAAGGGAAAGGCAACCACTCATCTATAGCAGATTGGTGCATGCAACACAGTAACACATAACAGAAAACAGCATTCACCCTAGCTTTTGAGCACTAGTTCTTTCCAACAATAAGACACACATTCACACACCTAACCACCCGAACACACATTCTGTGGATGTGCAAACACTAATTGTCGATACTCGATTATTGAAAGCAGTTGCCGGAGTGATGGAGGTGGAAGACGGTAGGGAAGGATGCAAGAATGCATGTTCGGTGAAACTTGTGCTGGAAGGGAGTATCCATATAGCCCACATGGTGAAGCGGACTTGTTTAATGGTCAGATGGATAGGATATCTTGTGTCAGTAAAGGTTCTGGTAATGTTCTCAGTATATTTCGATAACTACGGCTTTCCACTGCAGATGTGACATCCACAAATGGAAAGGCTGTAAGGAAGAGACTTCTTGATATGGAATGGGTGACACCTGTCAAAGTGGAGGTACTGTTGGTGGTAAGTGCACTTGATATGAACAGACAAATTTATGGAGTCATCTGAGACATGTAGATCAACATCAAGGAAGGTGGCGTGATGGGTTGAGAAAAGCTGAAGCAGATTTGGGAGTAGGTGAGGCTCTGGAGGAAAGAGCAAAGGTTGCCCTTGCCTTGAGTCCATATCATGAAAAGGTCATCAGTGAATGTGCCATATAAGAAGTTTCAGTTATTAACTGGATAGGAAGGATTCCTCCAGATGTGGCCCATCAATAATGTAGCATAGGATGTTTCCATGCGAGTACCCGTGGCAGTAAAACAGATTTATTTGTAAATTTGGACTTCAAAAGTGAAATAGTTGTAGATCAGGATGTGGTTGGCTTGGAGGATTAGGAAAGAGATGGTGAGCTTGTTATCAGGAGGATGTTGGGAAAGTTAGTGTTCCATAGCTACAAGGCCAAGGCAGGGGTAATGCTGGTGTACATGGAAGTCGCATCCACAGTGACCAAATAGGAATCTGGTTGTAATGGGACAGCAAATGTGGAGAGACGGTGAAGCAAATGAGCACTGTCTTGAATGTAGAGTGGGAGGTGAAGGACAACAGTTCTACATCTACATACATACTCCACAAGCCATCGTATGGTGTGTGGTGGAGGGTACCCTGTACCACAGCTAATCGTTTCCTTTCCTGTTCCACTCACAGACAGAGTAAGGGAAAAATGACTGACGGTATGATGGTGGCAGTAGGATCATTCTGCAGTCACTTTCAAATGCCGGTTCTCTAAACTTTCTCAGTAACACTCTTCAAAATGAATGTCTTCTTCCCTCCAGGGATTTCCACTTGCGCTACCGAAGTATATCCGTAACACCTGCATGCTCATCGAATCTACCAGTATCAAATCTAGCAGCTCACCTCTGAATTGCTTCACTGTCTTCTCTCTATCTGACCTGTTGTGGATTCCAAGCACGTGAACAGTACTCAAGACTAGGTTGCACTAGTGTCCTATATGCGGTCTCCTTTATAGATGAACCACACTTTCCCAAAATTCACCCAATAAACTGAAGGCTACTATTCGCCTTCCCCACTACAATCCTGACTGCTTGTTCCATTTCATATCGCTTTGCAACATTACTCCCAAATATTTAAACGATGTCACTGTGTCAAGCAGGACACTACTAATGCTGTATCCGAACAATACGGTTTGTTTTTCCTGCTCATCCGCATTATTTTACATTTTTCTACTTAAGAGCCAGCTGCCATTCATCACACCAACTAGAAATTTTGTCTAGGTCAGCTTGTATCAACCTACAGTCACTTATCTTTGACACCTTCCTGTACAATACAGCATCATCAGTGAACAACTGCATATTGTTACCCACCCTGTCTGTCAGATCATTTATGTGTGTAGAAAATAGCAACAGTCCCTTCACACATCCCTTGGAAAAACTGATGTTACGCCTGTCTCTAATGAACACTTGCCGTCGAGGACAACATTCTGGGTTCTATTAATTAAGAAGTCCTCCAGCTAGTCACTTATCTGGAAGCCTATTCCGTATGCACATACCTTTGTTAACAGTCTGCAGTGGGGTACTGTGTCGAATGCTTTTTGGAAATCCAGAAATATGGAATCAGCCTGTTGCCCTTGCCTGTCATCCATAGTTAGCAGTACATCACATGAGAAAAGGGTAAGTTGGGTTTTGCACAAGCAGTGCTTTGTAAACCACATTGATTTGTGGGCATAAGCTTTTTGGTCTCTAGCAAATTGATTATGTTTGAACTCAGAATATGCTCTACAATTCTGTAGTAAACCGATGTTAAGGATATTGGTTTGTAATTTTGCAGATCCATTCTTTCACCCTTCTTATGTACAGGAGTCACCTGCACTTTTCTTATCACTTAGCACTTTGTGCTGGCCAAGAGGTTCACAATAAATGCAAACTAAGTAAGGGGCCAATGCCATAGAGTATTCTTTGTGTAACTGAGTATTCTTTGTGTAACTGAGTATTCTTTGTGTAACTGAATTGGGATTCCATCCGGACCTGGTAACTTATTTATTTTCAGCCCTTTCAGTTGTTTCTCTATGCCAGGAATTCTTATTACTATGTCATCCATACTACGGGACTCGGTGACAGGTCAAACGATGGTAGGTTTGTACAATTCTCCTGTGCACGATTTCTTAAAGATGGAATTTAAAACTTTGGCCTGTCTTTTCCTGTCTTCTACTGTCAAACCTGGTCTGGTGACTGAATGGAAGCCTTAGATCCCCTTAGTGATTTTACATAGGGCCAAAACTTTTTCAGGTTTTCTGTCAGGTCTTTAGTCAAGGTATGATGGTGGTAGCTGTTGTATGCTTCGCGCATACATCTTTTCACAGATGCGTGAATCTCTACTAATCTTTGCCCGTCACCATTTATGTGTCCTCTTTTGAAACAAGAGTGCAACAGCCTTTGCTTCCTCAGAGTTTTCCGAATTTCGTTATTAAACCACGGTTGGTCTTTCCTGTCCTTAATCCACTTACTAGACACATACTTGTCCAGAGCACAATTTACACTTTGCCGGTAATTCCTCTATAGCCATCATTCTGGAACTAAATGTTTGCAGTTTATTGTCTAAGTGAGATGCTAACAACTGCTTATTTGCTCTTTCTAGTGGAAACACTGGCCTAGCCCTCTTGACTGATTTATTGACTTTCATAACCATAGTTGCTATGATGACATCATGATCTCTAATGCCATCGGTAAGGTCCAGCATGTTTGTAGTAGTAGTAGTTGTTGTTGTTGTTGTTGTGGTCTTCAGTCCTGAGACTGGTTTGATGCAGCTCTCCATGCTACTCTATCCTGTGCAAGCTTCTTCATCTCTCAGTACCTACTGCAGCCTACATTCTTCCGAATCTGCTTAGTGTATTCATCTCTTGGTCTCCCTCTACGACTTTTACCCTCCACGCTGCCCTCCAATACTAAATTGGTGCTCCCTCGATGCCTCAGAACATGTCCTACCAACCGGTCCCTTCTTCTTGTCAAATTGTGCCACAAACTCCTCTTCTCCCCAATTCTATTCAATACCTCCTCATTTGTTATGTGATTTACCCATCTAATCTTCAGCATTCTTCTGTAGCACCACATTTCGAAAGCTTCTATTCTCATCTTGTCTAAACTGTTTGTCATCCACGTTTCACTTCCATACATGGCTACACTCCATACAAATACTTTCAGAAACGACTTCCTGACATTTAAATCTATACTCGATGTTAACAAATTTCTCTTCTTCAGAAACGCTTTCCTTGCCATTACCAGTATACATTTTATATCCTCTCTACTTCGACCATCATCAGTTATTTTGCTCCCCAAATAGCAAAACTCCTTTACTACTTTAAGTGTCTCATTTCCTAATCTAATTCCCTCAGCATCTCCCGACTTAATTCGACTACATTCCATTATCTTCATTTTGCTTTTGTTGATGTTCGTCTTATATCCTCCTTTCAAGACACTATCCATTCCGTTCAACTGCTCTTCCAAGTCCTTTGCTGTCCCTGACAGAATTACAATCTCATCGGCAAACCTGAAAGTTTTTATTTCTTGTCCATGGATTTTAATACCTACTCCGAACTTTTCTTTTGTTTCCTTTATTGCTTGCTCAATATACAGATTGAATAACATCGGGGATAGGCTACAACCCTGCCTCGCTCCCTTCCCAACCACTGCTTCCCTTTCATACCCCTCGACTCTTATAACTGCCATCTGGTTTCTGTACAAATTGTAAATAGCCTTTCACTCTGTGTTTTACCCCTGCCACCTTCAGAATTTGAAAGAGAGTATTCCAGTCAACATTGTCAAAAGCTTTCTCTAAGTCTACAAATGCTAGAAACGTAGGTTTGCCTTTCCTTAATCTTTCTTGTAAGATAACTCGTAGGGTCAGTATTGCCTCACGTGTTCCAACATTTCTACGGAATCCAAACTGATCTTCCCCAAGGTCGGCTTCTATCAGTTTTTCCATTCGTCTGTAAAGAATTCGCGTTAGTATTTTGCAGCCGTGACTTATTAAACTGATAGTTGGGTAATTTTCACATCTGTCAACACCTGCTTTCTTTGGGATTGGAATTATTATATTCTTCTTGAAGTCTGAGGGTATTTCATCTGTCTCATACATCTTGCTCACCAGATGGTAGAGTTTTGTCAGGACTGGTTCTCCCAAGGCTGTCAGTAGTTCTAATGGAATGTTGTCTAATCCGGGGGCCTTGTTTTGACTTAGGTCTTTCAGTGCTCTGTCAAACTCTTTACGCAGTATCATATCTCCCATTTCGTCTTCATCTACATCCTCTTCCATTTCCATAATATTGTCGTCACGAACATCGCCGTTGTATAGACCCTCTATATACTCTTTCCATCTTTCTGCTTTCCCTTCTTTGCTTAGAACTGAGTTTCCATCAAAGCTCTTGATATTCATGCAAGTGGTTCTCCTTTCTCCAAAGGTCTCTTTAATTTTCCTGTAGGCAGTATCTATCTTACCCCTTGTGAGATAAGCCTCTACATCCTTACATTTGTCCTCTAGCCATCCCTGCTTAGCCATTTTGCTCTTCCTATCGATATCATTTTTGAGGTTTGTATTACTTTTTGCCTGCTTCATTTACTGCATTTTTATATTTTCTCCTTTCATCAATTAAATTCAGTATTTCTTCTGTTACCCAAGGGTTTCTACTGGCCCTCGTCTTTGTACCTATTTGATCCTCTGCTGCCTTCACTACTTCGTCCCTCAAAGTTACCCATTCTTCTTCTACTGCATTTCTTTCCCCCATTCCTGTCAATTGTTCACTTATGCCCTCCCTGAAACTCTGTACAACCTCTGGTTTAGCCAGTTTATCCAGGTCCCATCTCCTTAAATTCCCACCTTTTTGCAGTTTCTTCAGTTTTAATCTACAGTTCATAACCAATAGATTGTGGTCAGAGTCCACATCTGCCCCTGGAAATGTTTTACAATTTAAAACCTGGTTCCTAAATCTGTCTTACCATTATATAATCTATCCGATACCTTCTAGTATCTCCAGGGTTCTTCCATGTATACAACCTTCTTTCATGATTCTTGAACCAAGTTTTAGCTGTGATTAAGTTATGCTCTGCGCAAAATTCTGCCAGCAGTAATTATCGAAATATACTGATAACCTTACCAAAGCCTTCAATCTGACAGACAATATGCTATCCAGCACATCCATTAACAAGTCTCCTGTGCCACCTGCTTCTCTGTCACCAGTACCCCTGTTAACCAGCCAACAACCAGTACTTCTTTGGTCACTAAGTATAACCCTGGCCGTGAAAAACTCAACCAAATTCTCCTCTAGTGCTTCGACTGCGTCATGTCGTGCCAGGAGGTGAGGGATATCCTACCCAAAATCCTAACCACATCCTCGAAAGTACTGTTCCACCACACACCCAACCTCTAGAATATCCTCGTTGATCCTTATTCGAGTCCTATTCCCAATCCTTGCACCCCACGAGTTGATCACTAGCAGTCAGCCCGGGTGCAAGACCTGTCCCATAAAGCCACTTACCACCTCCTATTGTAGTCGCGCAGGCATTTTCTGCTCGATAGTAGACAGGGCCGTGTGGAAAAGCAGCCATGCTATATGAAGTCTGTTAACAAAGTATCTGACCATATTATCTTTTGTGAACACTTGATGGATTTGATTCTAGTGCACTTGCACGAGTTGACCTTCAACCTTTGTGCGCATGTGTGAATCTTTTGCTGCTTGTTGGTAACTTCAGTCACTGGCAAGCGGCAGTTTAGTGAGGTAGTGTGTAGTGCTCGCATCTGTTTTGCATTGCAGGGGAAATGACGGAAAGACTGGAGCTGTGCTACTTCATCAAATTTTGGCAGAAACTGGGCAACACCCAGGTGGAAATATTCGTAAGGTTCAGACGGCTTTCGGTGATGATGCTATGGGCATCACTCAAATTAAGGAGTGGTGCAACCGGTTTAAAAACAGCTGCACATCGGTGGAGAGCAAAGCACGTTCAGGTCAGCCATCAACGTGCCAAAATGACCAGGTCATTGCAAAATGAACACTGTGGCGATGTGGGACTGCCATGCGACTCTCAGAGAAATTGCGTAGGAGGTGGGCATCAGCACTTTTATGGCGGTTTCCATTGGAACTGAAGATTTGGCCATGAAGAGAGTGTCAACATAATTTGTGCCAAAGCTGCTGACAGCAGAGCAAAAGCAACTGCGTGTTGCTGGACATGCTGGACTCCACTAACAGTGACCCCGACTTTGTGAACACTTTAATAACTGGTGATGAATTCTGCATGTATGGTTATGGCCTGGAAAGCAAATCCCAGTCGTCACAGTGGAAGCATTCCTCGTCACCAAAATCAAAGAAGACCAGCCAAGTGTGCAGCAACCTCAAAGTGGTGCTGACTGCTTTCTTTGATTCCCATAGTGTGGTACACCACGAGTGTGCACCAAAGGATCAAACAAAAGAGTACTTCAGGGATGTCCAGCTTCATCTACTTGATGCTGTGTGGCGCAAGAGACTAGACTTGCGGTCAACAGGAAATTGGCACTTCCATCACCGACAATGTTCCGGCACATTCATCGCACTTGATATAGACTTTTTTTTTAGTGAAAAACCAGATTCCTGTGTTTCAATGGGCTCCTTACTTTCCTGATGTTCCCCCCTGTGACTTCTGCCTGTTCTCCAAACTTGAGAGGCCATTGAAAGGAACATGATTTCAGACAAGAAGACATTATGACAGAAACGACTGCCAAGCTAAACTCCATTTCGAAAGAGGCATTTTTGGCATACTTCCAACAGTGGGAGCACTGCCGGGGAAAGTGTGTGGAGTCCCAAGGGAACTACTTTGAGGATGATTAGGTGTCCAACACTTCAAGTAACCCAGTTTTTTTTCCCCCGGACAAAGGTCAGATACTTTTCTCACAGACCTTGTACATCAGCTGTGCTGCAATTACTGTACAGCATTGTACATGGGCAAATAATCAACTGTCTGCTCGCATGAATGGCCACTGTCAAACTGTGGGAAACAGCGAACTTGATCACCCATTGCCGAACATGCTGCACATAACAACACAGATTGCTTCAACAGCTGCTTCACTATGCAGTCCATTTGGATACTCTATTCCAGCATAAGTTTCTCTGAACTACACAGATGGGAATTGTCTCTTCAATATATCCAGCACTCTCGCAGTTCCCCCGGCCTAAACATCTGCTAAACTGTTCCCAATGCCTCACTTTGCCTTTTCTCATCTTTTCATACCACTCCTTCTCCCACTGCTCCCTTCCCCTCCCCCCGTCCCCCCTGTCCCCCCCATGCAGGCATTCTCTCTCTCTCTCTCTCTCTCTCTCTCTCTCTCTCTCTCTCTCTCCTCTCAGTCTCAGTGTTCAGCTACCATCCCTTCTCTCTCCTCTCCCTTTCTCACTCCTCGTCATCACCTGTCCATCCTTTCTCCCCTCCTTGTTTTTCCCTCATTTTACCCTCCTCTCCCTCCTCCTTCATCTCTTTTTGTTGTGCCCACTGTACTTTTTTCACCTTGTTGTGTGGCTGCAAAGTCATTTGTCCAAAGACCTGCCTCTTTCCCACTACCCCCTCTGTGCATCCTTTCCTACCCCCCTGCCCACCTCCATCAGCTCAGGCAACTGCTTTCATTAAGCAAGTGTAACTAATTAGTCTTGCAGTGGCACACTGGAGTGTGCATTTGATACATGTGCAGGTTGTCTGTCATTTAAAACCACTGTCTAATGAAAAGTCGTTTGTGTTAATTATCAGACAACAATGAAATTGGCCTAATGTAATTGACCCTCAAGTTGGATTCCATGGTGCTGTCGATTACAATCTATACGATTTCGTGATTAATAATGACAATTTGAAGTAAATATTGTGCAGTCTGATATCATTTATAGTTGTGCAGTTTTTATGTTGAAATGTCACAAGTAATATTATGTGGAAAATAACGCAACCATTTCCTTTTGTTCATCTAACATAAAATTACTGCAGATGTCCACAGACAGTGCAGTGTTCAGCTATCATAAATTTCTGGTAGACAGGTAATTAACTGTATCAAAACCAAACCGATTTGAGAAAAATATAAAATTAGAAGAAGACAGAATGGCTTTCCACCTTCAGGAGAGGAAATTACAAATACTGCTGATAGGTACAAATGCCCATTTGAAGAAATCTAGCCCATTCTTTTACAGTTACAAGACAATGTGTCATTTCCAGTGTCCTCAGTGGCACATGACCCTTCTTTTCTTTAACTTTTTATTGAGAGAGGTGGCGTGGTGGTAAGACACCAGATTCACATTCTCGAGAAATGCAGTTCAAATCCCTGTTTAGTCATCCAGAGTTAGGTGTTCCATGTCTTCACAAAACTGTTTGAGGCAGTGTGCAGTCCTGTGTTGCTCACCTGCAGCATCTCCCTCCTCCATTCCTGTCCTGTTCACCTGCTGCCTCCCTCCAAGCCATCAGCCCCACATTTCCCAATCCCCCCTCCCACTTTTTGCCTTCCCTCTCACCTTCCCCACTGCACTCGACACAACCCATCATCCCAGTCTACCTGCATATCTGTAGCCCCAGCATCATTGTACATTTAGCCAGCACGATGCAGCTACAAGCACACACGCATATGATTTTTGTGTGTGTGTGTGTGTGTGTGTGTGTGTGTGTGTGTGTGTGTGTGTGAGAGAGAGAGAGAGAGAGAGAGAGAGAGAGAGAGAGAGAGAGAGAGAGAGTGAGAGGGGGGGAGGGGGGTGCTACTATTTGGTGAATTGTTACCTTTCCTCTAAAATTATTTGTTTGAATAAAAGAATGTCATTAGTGCACCCTGGATTGTGCAATGTGATCACAGCATGGAAGGACTACAAACTTGTCCATATGGCCATAATGGACCATATAGTTTCATTCCTAGTGTTCATCTGATTCTAGAGCTCCACAAGGGGTGTGCACCTGCCCATGGTTTGGCTTATGTGCTAAAGGTTGAACTAATGACACAAATCCTATTCCTTTAGATTTCATTGTCCAAAAAATACCAACATTTCAGATTGCAGTGAGCCATTGGCATGCTAAGTTACAAAATGTGGTGTATTCGCACAAGTCTCTCCTCAGCCTATTCTACGGGATGCCCACAGACCTGCTAGTAACTGCCAGAGTGGCCTCACTTGGACAGCTTGCAATTGTTGCCCAGCTCGGTGAACAAGTGCCAAGTTCTGTACCATTGGGTGCAAAATGCAAACTCAACATCCTCCTGTTGAGAATAATCTGAACAGAAAGTAACATTGAGGAGATTTATGAGCCATGGTTACGTGCCTCCTTCAGACAATTTCACATACCATATTTCTGACCGAGCGAGGTGGCGCAGTGGTTAGCACACTGGACTCGCATTCGGGAGGACGACGGTTCAATCCCGTCTCCGGCCATCCTGATTTAGGTTTCCCGTGATTTCCCTAAATCACTTCAGGCAAATGCCGGGATGGTTCCTTTGAAAGGGCACGGCCGATTTCCTTCCCCATCCTTCCCTCACCCGAGCTTGCGCTCCGTCTCTAATGACCTCACTGTCGACGGGACGTTAAACAATAATCTCCTCCTCCATATTTCTGCAGCATAATGCCTGGCTATGTATGACAAAGTAGTGCAAGCATTCTTCAGAAAATAAGTAGTACCATGCATATGTGAGCAACATGTTGCTCATCAAACATATCTGAGATGTAGTTGATTGCCAAATTGTTCATCATGCCTTCCGCCAGCAATCACTGTCATTATTTCTGTAGTATCCTAAAAATTACATTGAGGGAGATTCTGGAATCTACTCGATCCTCTTCCATTTGATGCTATGGAATGTAGAGGTTTACTCGTGCAGCCCACAGGGGAGTCTCAAGACCAGAGAGCATTTACATTTCTTAGCTCCTTATCATTAAGACTTTGTGGTTTGTGTATACTTCTTGGTGTTGGATTTTTTTGAACTATAGAATATGTTAAAACCACTTGGAAGAAGGAGTATTGGCAAACAGAAGTATTTATCGAGCTACCAATAAACAGCTGCATCTAACAACTTTAAAAATAACATGGGCGTAACTATTACTTTCGGGTGAAACGGAAAATGTTTCTCACAGGAAATGTGTGTTGCAATTTTTGTCAGTAATAACATTCTCAGGCAATTTCATGTGCATTTACTCAGGCCTTTTCACCTCCTCCCCTTCCCCCTTCCCTCATCTACCTCTTGCCTTTCTTCTTTCATTGGCTTTTTTTCTCGCTCCTCATACCCACTTTTAAGGGAGTCTTCCTACAACTTTGTTTGCAAGAATAATTATCTCATATTTGTTTCTCACAGTAACTTATTCAAAAAATCTTCAAAAGGTAGCTGAGGAGTGAATTTTTTTTTTAAACTTGATAAATGCTCAATTTTTCAAAATTCAGGTCTTTGTAGTTGCCAATCAATCTAATTGCCGTGCACAACCTGTTCCAACAGTTTTGTCAGAATCTGATAATTGCTGTTGTTTTAGGGTATTGGAAAGCAAAGAGTTTTTGTAAAACTCATTTTTACTGTCAATCAGTTAAAGCAAAAGTTGATAAATGCATACAGTGTACTCTCAATTATCCGTGGTAATTGGGGACTTTAAAACTGTGGATAATCGAATTCCATGGATAATCCGCAATTGAAGTGCATGGTAATGTAATAGAGTTGTTCAAAAACAAAAATTAATTGCAGTGTCATAATTAAAAACCACTTAACTTATGTTTGTAATAAATTCTATTTTATTCATTGTATTATGTGTGAGATGACAGTACTTACAAAGAATAGAGTGCAAGCCAGTTTGACATTACACTATACTACTCTGAAACAAAATTGTCTTGAATTGATTTCTGACTCAGTGAGGCAGCTTGTCTTTTACATTTTGCACTATGAATTTTACGCAACACCAACTTTTAGGAAAAGGAAGAATCTTCTTGCTGTTACAGGGAGTCCAGTAACCCTTCGGCCCGATGAAGTGTTGGTACATGACTGATTACTATTTTTGTCACTGTCATTTAGCTCCTATGGTTTCCCTTGTACTTGACGAACTATAGTACTGTTACTCAACATCTCGTGACCGGGGCCTGTTTGGTCCACGTCAAATCATTCAGAAATATTTTCTTTGCTAATGGTTTAACACCCAGGAGTACTTTCCAAAACAGTGGTGGTGGTGGTGGTGGTGGTGGTGGTGGTGGTGTTTAGTGTCCCGTCGACAACGAGGTTATTAGAGACGGAGCGCAAGCTTGGGTTAGGGAAGGATTGGGAAGGAAATCAGCCGTGCCCTTTCAAAGCAACCATCCCAGCATTTGCCTGAAATGATTTAGGGAAATCGCGGAAAACCTAAATCAGGATGGCTGGAGACAGGATCGAACCGTCGTCCTCCCGAATGCTAGTCCAGTGTGCTAACCACTGCGCCACCTCGCTCTGTTCTCCAAAACAGCAACTAATGTTGCTAATGAGCAGTCTTCCTCACCGATGGAATCACTGATTTCGTCAGTTTCAGGATTAATCTTCTTCCATGACTTGGCTATGGTTGATTGTTTTACATTTGACACATCATAAATGTGTAGTAAAGTCAGTTGTTTCCAAAATATTTGAAGATTGCTGTCCTCTTCAATAAGTTTTTATAGCGCCCTTGCAGGTAGACCCTTCAGTGTTAAATGTTCTTCCTCTTGTGGCACAATGTAATTGTGGAAGCATGTTTTAAATACTGTGTGGCCCATCAGACCCTTTTCTGGTGAAAATAATGGACATTGTGCATTTATTTTCCTTTGAAAAAGTGTGATTTTTTTAACTTTACTTATTTAATGTAGGTTAATTCTTACAAAGAAGAAAACAGCAACCAGCCACTATTAATACTGCTATTTATTTAGGTAAATAGCGCCGTTACCGGTTTCGAACTGGGAATTTCATCATCAGATGGCTGTTCACTTGATTTTCAAGATACACTTTACATTATCGTCCGTTTTTCAATTTTTGTTATTCCACTGTGTCAAAGTATTTTTGGTGTGTTGTTGCCATCGAAAATTCCGCGCGATTTTGTTGCGAAGTGTATCTTGAAAATCGTGATCAGCCGTCTGATGATGAACTTGCCAGTTTGAAACCAGTAACGGTGCTATTTACCTAAATAAATAGCAGTATTAATAGTGGCTGGTTGCTGTTTTCTTCTTTGTAAGAATTAACCTACATTAATTGTACACAGCCACGGTCTCACCATGTCAGTTTTAGACAAAATAGCATTTACCTATTTAAGTTTAACTTTATGTTATCCCTTACCATTAGCACAACACATCATCATCATCATTATCCTTTCCTTAATTGATTTATAACCAGATGCATTACAATCTGTCTCAAAAGCTAAAGTCTTTGTTGGTAGACACTTCCAAAACAACCCGGTTTTGACCGCACTGTATATTTGCTACAGCTCGAAATTTTCTCTTGCAGTAAACTCCTGGAAATCATTAAAAATTCAGAAGCAGCCTTAGTATCTACACTTTCCTCTTTACATGACAATCTCCCTGATACCATGATGCTGTTTAAATCTTGTTAGCCAGCCAAAAGATGCATTAAAATCTCCTTCAATCTTCAAGGTTTTGAAGAATAAACTGGGCCTGTTTGATGGGTATTGGACCAGATACTTGTGTGCGATCTGCTCTTTTCTGCTGAAACTATTCCAATGTGACTTTATCCAGATCTGCATGTGTAGATGTGTTCATAGCCTTCTGCTTTGACAACCCTTTACATGAGTCAGAACTGTTAGCAAGTTGAATTATTTTGTCTTTATTTTTCCGAATATCACGGATCATAGTTTCAACCACATTGTAAATCAGTGCCAGATTCTAGGTATCAGTACTGCTTTCTTCAAGTTTGAGTATTATTTCCAGTTTCTGCTGTATTGTCAGCACAACACATTTTTGTTTTTCAGACATTGTTTGGCACCAACAGATACCAAATGAATACAGTATCCACCACAACAATACAATACAGCACTTGATGTGTTCAATCAGCACATTGTTTACTGCACTCATGTTGTAACATGACATTGTTCACCAGACACTCCTGGGTAAAAGAAAAATTTTCAGCCGCTAAAGAGGCCACAGATAATCCACTCATGGATAATTGAGAGTCTCCTGTGCATGTAACTGAGTGCTTAGGTGGTAGGAAGTCCAGATGGAGAGTGAAAGTATCCAGGAAGTTCAGCAATAACAAGAAAATGCTGGCCTGTTCACATGGGCTATCAGACATACCAGTGAACCCAAAAGACTAAGGAAGAAAAGACTGCAGAGCAGCTGATGTCTCTTACGATGATATCACAACTTTTCATTGTCATATAAATAGTTTAAACAAAATTGAGTAGGATAAATTGTCACTAAAATACATGGTTATCACATCACTAAAATGTAAAAACACACAAAAAAGGCATAAAGGAAGAATATTGTTTTTATAAAGTGCAGCATAGAAAAAAGGTGGCCAGACAGTACCTATTATGTGTCACAACATTTCAAACATCATCAGGGATGTCTAAAGACAGAGCCTCAAATTTGGCGAATAAATTTCATTAATGGGGAACTTACCAGCTGAAAACCAAAGGGGAGATGACGGCATGAAAACCAAAGGGGGGACGACAGCATTACTAAAGATAAGGAAATTACACAAGCAATAAAGAACGATACCAAAACGTATAGTTATAGAGAGAGCCACTGTTCAAGGAAAAAGTCCAAAACAGGATATTTACCATCTGAGCTGAATACAGATAAAATGTAGAAAAAATTCTGAAAAAAAAAAAGGGAAATGTCGCACCTCCCTACTTGCTCATAATTGAAATACAAGCATATTTTCTGTAACTGCTTCAATTTTTCATTTAACACTCCCCATTCAAGTGCATGCACAAAATGCAAGATTTGTCTGCCGAAATTTAAGAAACGAACTATATCTGGAGGAAAATAATCAATGAATAAGAAACCACTGATTGCACGAACTTCATGCAAAAAAGTTCTCTGCAGTAATGGAGGAGGAAAATCCAAATGTGGTGAAAGATGTTTTAATATAAAACACAATCAAGCTAGTACCAAAGTTTTCCATAAGTAAAGTCTTCCTTTTAAGGCAAGTTTGACTGTACAATTTGTGCATTGTGGTTCAGTCCCAAGCACAGACAAAAGAAAGGATTGCTTTTTATACTTGGTTTGAAATCGGAGGACCTAAAGGATGCAGTAGAGTGGCCCCTGATCTACTGGATTTTCTGAGAAACCTTGACATACCTCAACCAGAAACTGGTTCAGATAAAATTAATTTGTTTTCCGACTCCTGTACCGGTCAATAAAAATGCAGCAATGATTTGCACACTAATGACCTTTATGGGAGAAAGCAGAAAATTTAATAAGTTGATATATTATTTCCCTATTTGTGGTCACAGCTATATCCTCTTGACGGAATGTGTGGTAGAGTGGAAAAAGACTACTGAAACAAAGAAGATATTCTTTCACCAGCTAAATCTATAAAGTGCTAAAACAACATGCTGACTGGGTAGTGAAGGATCCAGTGCACTAAAAGCTGTACAGTCTAAGATGCCTTTCAAAATAACTGCTCAGCCGGTGATGGCTTGTGAAAAGTCTAAAAAGAAGGTATTGTTGTTAGTATTGGGTACTTATCACGCAAATTTTGTAAAGGTTGAGGTACAAAAATCCAGAAACTGCAGTCAGAAAGTGAGGAAAGCAACGATCGTGGAAAAGAACACATGGCCAGCAAGGAAAAGAAAAAGCATGTCTTTACATTTACGAGGCATTTTAATGTACTGGAAGGAGCAGAAGAGTTTTGTAAGGATGTTGTTGAATTGATCAGTAGATTTACAGTTTAGTATTGTTGTAGCCAGTATTTTGTCCTGTATTTTATGCTTACCAAACATTTATAGGAAAGTATGATACTCTGAAATGTTATACTGTAGTCCATTATCGTATTTCTATGCAAAATAAACAATAAAGTAGATTTCTCTGTAATTAATATTAAAAATAAAAAAAAGAAGTTTGTTTGAATGTGTATATTAACAAAACTTTTGACTTCCGTTCTGCATTTATCAACTTTTTTGGAAAAAGTTTGAAACTTTGTCCCTCTACTCTGATATAAACGATGAAAATTTTAGAGAAGTGACACACACTATTGGAATTGTGCCTGCAAAGCAATGTGGATGTTTATGTAACTAGTATTTTGCTATGATATTTAAAAAATGTTTCCTCAAAATTTCACTTTTTTTGCATTTACTGATTTTTTTTTAAAAAAATGCTCCATAATTATGTTGCTTCTTGCAATATTTTCGGATATCATTATCTTGTTCAAGTTGAGTGGTGAACAGATGTCTCATTAATTATAGCATTTATATTAAAATTTCTAATGTCTTTCTCTTCAATGAGGAAGTGCCACTATACAATAAGCTTACCTTTTCTTTAGAACTCGTGTATATTTTCACGGTGTTTTAGCAACACACTGAATAATTCTAATGTAGAATACTTCTGATTCATTTCACATTTATGTTATTGATAACAATTAGAGGCAATGGGTGTCACTTTTAGTACATTAGATAAAAAAGAAGTGAATGTCTAACATAATATACAAGCAAAAGAAATAAATAGAAATTTAAGTCGTCTCGTTTAAAGCTTGTTACTTCAATGAAAGGAACACAAAGATACCTTCAATAGTTGTGATGTAGGAAAATCCTGGGTGAAATACAGATAATGGAAAGAGTAAAGGTAAGCCCCTCACTATATAGCCAAGCACTGAGTGCTCGACAGGCATATAAACAAGACTGAAAATATTGTTGAACTTCTGGACAATGGTCTTCTGGACAGAGGCCTTGGTCAGAGCTAAAAACTCAGAGGCACACATGTGCATGCGCATGTGGACACACACACACACACACACACACACACACACACACACACTCTGACCATACTTCTGATAGAATAGGGTATGCAGAGTGTCTGTATAGAACAGATCTCGCCCATGAGTCTTCTGTACGGAAACACAAGGGGTTAGTAATAAGAATGGACCAGTACATTTTGTAGGTTGGCTGGCTGGAAGAGTATCACTTTGGGGAATACTGGATAGATTGTGGGATGGATGTCCCATAGCTGCATCATGGGGGTGATTGGAGAGCTAGGAAAATGTGTGGATATACCATAAAGAACTGTTTTAAACAAAGAGAATAATCAATATCTGCTTATAAATGATAAAGAAAAGTATGATCCAAGATGATTTCTACCAGTCCTACCAAAAGAAGAAATCATCCAGAACTCCTACTCCGATGCATGCAATTTGCCAACGCGTATCAATGAAAGAACCATGTGTGGAATATAATTCCAAAGAGAATTGAAAATAGGTGTAATCTGTTTCATTTCCATCTATGTTGGCAATGAAGTATGAGTTAATTAATGATATATGCTTATTTATTACAAAATATTGAGGAAGCCTACAGGTTCACTAAATAAATTTTAACTAACATAAAAAAGGTATCGTGGTTCATGATTATCTACAGTGCCATTTCATTCTCCTCTCTACATTCATTTTAACAAAAAAATAGTAACAAACCCAGAATTTCAGCAAAATTCCAAGATCTGGAATGTTTGTTGTACCCAATGAAAAGTTTAGTTTTTTGGAGATGTGGGATTTCTCAATATTCCTAATCAGTTGATCAAATGAATGAGGAATGAAGTAAGGGTTTGGAGTTTGGTTTGAGGCATTAATGATGTTTAGGGAGACAGCATCAGCAATGACAAGTGAGGCTCCAGGTATGGATTTGGGTGACAGGTTGTGTTTGTGTCCTTGCTATAGGAGTGTAAGCTGTTAGAAATGGGTAGGAAGCTTTGGTCACAGAAAGCAAAGAGTCTTTCTGTGGGAGTACAGTAGTCAGCTTCAGTTGGGCATTCAGGGTGATTAGGTTTATGACTTTTGGGAAGCTTGTAATGCGCACGTGTGTGCGTGTGCGTGTGCGCGTGCGCAATTTTTTTTTTTTTTTTTTTTTTTTTTTTTTTTTTTTTTTGGGGGGGGGGGGGGGTGAGGAAGGAAGAATATTTGGAATTAGGTGGGGAAAGATGAATTTGAGGGAGATGTCCTGCTTTCTGCAATGAAGTTAGGGATTTGAGTAGGGGGTCTGAAGTTACGCTAGCCTTTTTGGGTGGGATCTCTATGGCAGGGCTTGTAAATGAAAATGTCAGGCAGTTGGTGGAAACCATTTGTAAGGTAATCACTGTGGTTCATCACAACAGTGGAGAATTCTCAAAATGGGGACTGTTTTAAGATTGTAGGTGTTATTCTTTCTTCTGCCAAGAAATTTGTGTTCTTTGGCAAGTCTGTAGGAAAGTACAGTGAGACTAGGTTAAAGGTAAGCAATTCATTGGAAGTGGCCATGGTGTGACTGGGCTGGAGTTGAGGGAGGGGTCATGGTTGAATGGATTTATGAACTGATCAGAGGAGTTAGTGGCAAAAAAATAGTTTGCTCTGTAAGGAGATTGGCTGAAATCCAGAATGATTGAATGTTACCAAACGAAAGTGCTGTCAGGTCGATAGACACACAAACATACACACAAAATTCAAGCTTTCACAACCAACGGTTACTTCGTCAGGAAAGAGGGAAGGAGATGGAAAGACGAAAGGATGTGGGTTTTAAGGGAGAGGGTAAGGAGTCATTCCAATCCCGGGAGCGGAAAGACTTACCTTAGGGGGAAAAAAGGACAGGTATACACTCGCGTGCACACACACACGTATCCATCTGCACATACACAGACACAAGCAGACATTTGTAAAGGCAAAGAGTTTGGGCAGAGATGTCATTGACATGTCTTTGCCTTTACAAATGTCTGCTTGTGTCTGTGTATGTGCGGATGGATATGTGTGTGTGTGCGAGTGTATACCTGTCCTTTTTTCCCCCTAAGGTAAGTCTTTCCGCTCCGGGGATTGGAATGACTCCTTACCCTCTCCCTTAAAACCCACATCCTTTCGTCTTTCCCTCTCCTTCCCTCTTTCCTGACGAAGCAACCGTTGGTTGCGAAAGCTTGAATTTTGTGTGTATGTTTGTGTTTTTTTGTGTGTCTATCAACCTGCCAGCACTTTCGTTTGGTAAGTCACATCATCTTTGTTTTTAGATACCGAACAAAAGTGTTGGTATGTTGATAGAGACACAAAAAAAAAAAAAAACACAAACACAAAATTCAAGCTTTCGCAATCCAAGGTTGCTACATCAGGAAAGAGGGAAGGAGAGGGAAAGACGAAAGGATGTCGGTTTTAAGGGAGAGGGTAAGGAGTCATTCCAATCCCGGGAGCGGACATACCAACACTTTCGTTTGGTATATATATTATCTGGTTCGCAGGATGTGTAGTTCTTAAGGTAGAGATAGGGGTTCATAGAATTCCATAGCAAAGTTGTGAATGAGTAAGACAGAGTAATTTTGTTACATGCAACACACAGACAGTGATGAAGAGCAAGAAAATACAACTAGCATGCAGAAAAATGCTTAACAATTTTTGAACAACCAGGAGTTGTGTTTGTTTCATATTCATTAACCATTATCTTAAGTATGTAAATGGATAGATTTTTTGACTGTTTTAGTGTTAAAAGAAACAGCACCTTTTCCTAATTTTTAAGTAAATTTTATAAAATGATTACACAGTCAAGCATTATAGGTTGCTTTGAAACACATTGCTGATATATTTTTAGTGATTTTACTCTAAAAGTTGATTCAGGTCAAAAACTTTGTATTCAGTACCAAAAGAAAATGTGCAAGATGGTGTCCTGTTAAAAGATTTGTTCAGTAACTAGTTTTCATGAGACATTATGCTATTTTTATAATTGACTTGTTTTCCCTGTTTATGTTTACATCTTCAGTTAAGCATTTACTGATTTCAGCACCCCACGTAGTGCAAAGCCTTGGCTGGGAGCTTCACAGAAACTGAACTTCAGGCAGCCTCAATCTACAATGGAGACTGTATTTTTTGGAAGCCTGGTCAGTAAAATTAGGCTTACGAATAACAATCAGTGTTTATAAACTGTTACTGTATTTTTAATTACTTTATATCTATAATGTGGCTTAAATTTTGTGTTTATGTTTATGATGAGCAGTACAATTTGCTTTTTAATTAGTTGTCTTATTTTCCATGTACTCTGGATTATTTTTGCATCTGATTTTTGTCTGTAATCAGAAAAAAAATTCTTGGCCTTCTAAAGTGCCACTGGAAATTTGTACCAGGACAGGGACTCAGTCCTGTGTACCATAGTATTGATATGCTCCTAAGCACAGCTCATGGATGAACCAGAATTCTCTTTGTCACTCAAAGATCCCCTGCTAATTTTAAGTCTCTTATATGCATTGTTGTAATTCCACACACAAATAAGAAAAAGGGCAAAGCCCTAAATATTTTAATGCAAACACAGTTCTGACAGTCTGTACAAGTCCAGTGTTATAAGAAGTTAGTCTGTTAATCAATTTCTTAAGATGACTCTGGCAGTCAGTGACACGGGACAGATTCTGAGGTGGGTTTATCTTCTGATATGTGATGGTGCCATCCCTGGACATGCTGAATTTTGACAGCTTGTGTCTGCGCCTCATCAAATGCTGTGGTAGCCCCCGCAGTGTTGCCAGTATGAAACAAGTGATGAAAATACGGGTTACCACAGTTCTCTCCCTTTGGGAGGGCAGGGAAGAATGTCGAAGGTGAGTCGATGCAACACCAGCATCCCTCCCCTGTACTGGGTACTGCCTTGTGGTATGCAGGAAGATGATATTCATATATTCATGGCCTTCTGGGCTTCAGAGACTGTTACACACGGCACAAACAGCAGCTACCTGTGACTATGTAGGCTTTCCCAGTGTAATAAGCCTTGGAAATCTCTCTCGGTTTGGTGCCTGATCC
This sequence comes from Schistocerca serialis cubense, assembly GCF_023864345.2. Lineage (NCBI taxonomy): Eukaryota > Metazoa > Arthropoda > Insecta > Orthoptera > Acrididae > Schistocerca > Schistocerca serialis. The sequence goes on from NC_064641.1 coordinate 18,886,805, forward strand.
TAAAATAGTCCCGCTGAGAATTGATGCCAAAGCTGCTTATCGACATCCTTCTGCCTTCATACTGTACACGGCGCATGCATCACCCACCACAAATGTTGCCCTCCAAGACTGAGCAGGTGGCACCGCCTGTAGTAGAACACCAATGGCAACAATATATCGCACTCGGAGACTATTTTCGAACAGTCAGACTGGCCACACCGAAGAATGTTCTGTTTTGATGCGGGATAGTACAAGGTTCCACATTCAGTGAAGATGAAATGCGTTGTCTCTATTAATCAGATTTTCTGCCAACCTAATTCCAATTGCCTCTTTATAAATGCTGTTTCAAAAAACTGGTCACAGTTTCATCGAATTTCATCCTGTGCCCCTTGTTTGAGCAGTGTTCTGCTACTGTCAATTTTTCTGGCTGTTGTAGTCTTGTATGACAATGATGTTTTACGTAGTTGTCTTGAACTGTGCATTTGACTCGCACAGTTCACAGCTGGTCTAGAGAACGTCACTGTCATATGAGGCTGCAACAGCCAGAAAAACTGGCAGTAGCAGAACATTGCTTAAACGAGGGACTGGGGGTGAAATTTGATAAAATTGAGATAGTTGCCAACACTTCTGGCTTTTGGAACAGTGTTTACAAAGTGGCAATCGAAATAAGGTTGGCAGAAAATTTAATTAACACAAACAATGGATTCTCTCTTAGCAGGACATGGAATCCTGTACTATCCCGCATCAAAATGGAACGTTCTTCGGTGTGACGAGTCAGTGCTCGAAAATAGTCTCTGAGTGCAGTGCATCAGTGCTGCCAATGTTCTACTATGGGCGATGCCACCTGCCCAGCCTTGGAGGGCAGCAACTGTGGTTGGCGGTGCATGCACCATGCATGGTATGGAGGACTATATAGGATGTCAATCTGCAGCCTTGGCATCAGTTCTCAGCGAGACTCAGTAGCAGTGCCGGCGGCATTCTCCTGAAGACAGCAAACAGTTGGATTGCCAAAATATTGAATCGAGTTGATTTTAGGATTTGGCAGCAAACGTGAAGAGACTTTCTAGCAGCTCCCTGTCTGTCACCATTGGAACATAGGGCATGAAGTGTCCCTGGCAATGATGAGTCCACTGTGAGCAGACCTTCTGTGGTGTGATGCCAGCTGCTAGAGGTGCTGACACATGAATGGTAGCCGTGTGGATGTCAGACTCCTCGGGTTTGGGAGCAGGAATGTGAGGAGGAGACTCTTGTGGCTCACTCAGCAGCTCCACCCACTGAATGAGCTCATGGCGATCCTGTGTGGGGCTGGAAAAGACAACAGATTGGGGAGGGGGGGCTGTGGCCAAGGGGGACCACAGCGCAGGAGGCTGGGCCGAGGAAAGAGAAGGTACCCCGAGAGGTGGCACTGAGGACAGAAAACTGAGTTCTGATAGGTGGGTCTGCTTGGGAGGGTCATGTGGGGGTAGTGGAGGTGGAGGCTGTTCCACTATCTGCAGGTGGAATTTGTTTGCAACATTGGACTACCAGCCTGTCACCTGTCTGCAGCGTGAAGACTTGCCAGCTCCACTGACAGTGTGCTACCTCTGGAATCCAACACTCACTGCAGCAAAATGCACCTCCCAGACTGGGGTGTTGGGTGCATAGCACGCTGACTGAACTGAGTGAGGCGTGTGAGGTTTGTGAGGAGTTGACAATAGAAAGTGTAGCACTATGCATGGTTGGCACTCATGTAGCAACTCCATTAGGTCCTTCTTGCCAGTAGGAGTAGACCTGTAAGAGCTTAGATAATGCCTAAGCCCCTCTTCCACTGGGGCATCCCCAGTGTCCTTCTTCATCTGTATTGTGAAGGTCCCTTTGAGGTGCTCAGTCTTCTTGTTGGACTGGGATGAAATGTCTGAGAGGTGAACTACAGACCCTTATCCATCATCAGGTTGTGGGAAAGACAGTCAATGCAGAAGATGCAGGTGAGTGAATATGCAGTATAGTCCCCTATCATAGAACAGCAGTTGATAATGTATAGGAAATAGGAGTAAGCTTCAACGATGAGCATCCAGAATGCATCCAAAAAGAGGGCGACAAAGTCCCAGTGGATACATTCCCAAGGCTGCATGGGTGCTGACCATAGTGAGTAACATTGGTGCAGGGCTGCTTGTAATAAAAAGCCATCCACTGCCTTCCGAGTTTCCTCTTCAAGATAAAAGCAAAGGATTTCCTCCGGGTCGAAACTGGGGTCAGGGCCAATAGACAGATATGAAAGTACGTCCGCATTGGAGTGCTCAGGCATTGATTGGAAGTGGATTTCATAATGGTAATGGGTAAACAACTGGGGTTCAAGTTGCAGTCTTTTGACTGTCTTATTCAGCAATTGTGTGACAGACCCAAAGAGGGAGACTAAAGGCTTACAGTTCATGACAAGATGAAACTTCACACCATATAAAAACACATGAAACTTTTTGATTGCATAATTAATAGTAATAGCCTCTTTCCAATTTTGGAATAGTTCCATGGTGCCGCATGGAGTATTTTGGAGGCAAATGCAATTAACTATTGTGAACTGTCAGAGTTGTGATGGGCAAGCACAACCCTCAACCCGAACTGGGACACATCAGTAATCAAGACAAGCTGCTTATCCAGCTGGTACATAGTGAGGCAAGGGGGCTCCTTCAGGTTAGTGGATGCTTGGTCACACACAGTCACCCAGCCAAATGGTGCACCATTTTTCAATAACTGGTTAAGAAGAGTCGCAGTGGTAATTGCTTGTGGTATGAATTTATGATAATACACAACTTTGCCCAGAAAATCCTGGAGCTTCTTCAGGTTAGTGCATTGAAGAAGAGCCTCAGTGGCAGCAATCTGGCTGTGCATCAGCTGTGTCCCTGCCTGGAGATAACATTTCTGAGGTGTTCATAGTGAGTAGGAAAAAGTGCGATTCATCCAAGTTACACTTGAGATCAGCATCCTGCAGAGTTTGAAACAGAAACAGAAGCTGAAGGTTTCACAGATGCTCCTCAAAGGAGGGACTCGTGACCACAATATCATCGAGATAGTTGATACAGTAGGGAATACGTTGTGAGGGTTGCTCCAAGAAATATTGGAAAAGTGCCGAAGCACTTGCTATCCCAAAAACCGACAACTGTTTATATCTACAGAAACCATAGGGGTGTCGGTAACAAGTAACTTCGGAAAGTCCTCATCAGGCAGAAGCTGCAGAAATGTCCACAATAAATCCACCTCTGAATAATACTGTTCTCCTGCAGTTTTGCCACCAGTTCCTCTGGATGTGGGATGGGATATATGTTGATCACAGTCTATGCATTAATCATCACTTTAAAATTGCTGCTTAGGAAGGGTTTTCCAGACAAGTTCTTTATGATTACAATCGGTATGGCCCACTGGCTGGATGAAATGGGTTCAGTCACCTCCATAGCTGTCAACGTGTCGAGTTCCTCCTTAACTGCCTAGTCCCAGTGAAGAAATGTTCAAAGAGTTCTTGCAAAATTCCTTCTAGAGCACATGGTCAGAAACCAATTTAACCAAATTGGTAATGTGAATCCAGAGACTGTAAAGGTATCCCAGCCAAACAAGATTTCTAAGAAAGCACTATATATCACGGGAAAAGTTGATGGGTGCACCATCACCTTATCTGCTGTATCCGCCATAAATTGTCAGAGAAGGGGGATCTGTTGTCTGTTCTAGGTAACAGTGTTACTTGAAGCTGGAGACAACATTGAACCATCAAAGTGTGGATGCACTGACTGCAACTGAAGTAGCTTCCCATTGACATGCACATTGATGAGCAACTTGTTAGAAACTATGGCAAGGTTGTTACACTCAGAGCTGATGACATTAATGTCCTTCAGTTGGAGGGAAATCCACCTGGTTATGGTGAACAAAACAGGTGGGGCACGATGGAAGGGGCTCGAGGGAAACAGCCTGCTGTGGACATGTGGTGCACGAGGAGTATGAATGGACCACCACACTGTGATTTCTGCCTTGGAGAATGCAACCAGAGCCGGGTGCCAGCAGTCGTCCAAGTTGACAGCAGGCAGGAATCCAACTGTCAGCCCTCCACTCAAGAATTTTCAAGCAACTGAGTAATGGAAAGAACATCGTCCAAGCGGATTCTTAAAATTGTAGTGCTCAATAACAGACTTCTTTTTCAGGGGTCTTCCCAGTGATAGCAGCCCAGATCATAGTATCAGCATAAGACTCCTTACATTGAAAGTTAACAAAGCAGCAGTTCTGACTTAGAACCTGCAATTCTGCAGTCCAAGCACAATACGACTGCAATTCCGCGGCCCAAGTGCATTAAGACTGATGAGGTTGTTTCGTGCACTGATAAATTTCCACCCTTGAGAAAATAACATGTGTTTGCTGTTCCTAATAAGAAGGTAACAATCGATACATTTCATCAAATGAGAGGGAAATGGGTTCCTGAAGCAAGGTCAGCTTTCCTAACGAGTGATTACGGGGAACAGAGCCCAAGACAGAAAAAGACCCTTAATGGTAGTGGCATCTGTTACCTGGAAGGCAGTGCAGTGTTACTATAAGTCCATCTCGTATGCCTCCCAGTACTCTGCAGACTTATCATAGGCAGGGAAGGGAGGCAGATAGGCTGGCAGCTGCTGCGACATTGTCAGTAATCTGGTCAGCACCCTTTCCAAAGTGGCTGTGTGTTCTTGCTGTTGCAATTCCAAGTACTGCTGGCTTTTCAGCTGCTGCTGCTGTAAACTTTGGAGCACCATCTTCAAGGACTTACTGGATGTCATTGTCAAATCAGCAAGAAATGCATGTGACAAGTCAGATGGCCCTTGCCACCACTTGTTTTGTGATTCCACACACAAATAGGAATACCCACAAAGCTGTAAACATTTTACTGTAAACACAGTTCCAACAGTCCATACAAGTCCAGGTACAGAGCCAGGCCAAGTCCAAGATAAAAACTTAATTTGTCAGAGCGCAGAGTTAAAGTTACTGCAAGCAAATACAGTAGAACGTGAGAGAGAGTCTGCTCTGGTCTGAGCTTATATGAAGTTAGTTTGTTGTTCAGTGTCTCAATGTAGTGCTAACCGTAGGCAGTGTGCACAGGTCCTAAGACAATGCTGTCTTCTGATGTGTGATTATGCTGCTGCTTGGCAGCTGGCCCCACACAACTGCCAGATGGCGCGGGTCAGTTGAATTGCGTGGCTCAGCTCTGCACCCCATAAAATATTGTGGTAGCCATGGCAGTGGTAACAAAATGGGTTACCAAACTCGTAACAGGAGTAGCATCACTGCAACGAATGATGAGAGCAAGCATGTCTACTAGCTCAGACCAGGGATGTAGTGTGTGCCAAATAGGACTGGTGATATTTTTGAAAATATTGGGAATCTGATATATTGATATTTTTTAAAAATATCATTATTAGCCCTCAATATATTGAAAAAAATATTGATTTACCAGCCAAAAAAAATATCGGCTGGACATTGTAAATGTATTGCCAGTTTTAGAGCTGTAGATTTAAGTATTGATTTATTATTAGATATTTTGTAGACCAACAAGCTAGCAGCCTGCTTATCTCGCTTGGAGCAAGAATTTAAAGGAAAACGATGCACATTCGCACTTGGTGATAACTAGTTTCTATCAGTGGTAACTGCAGGTATGTGGCACAATAAAAGTTGGCCAATGGGTCTGTCATTTGGTTTTGTTGTGTATTGGATTTGTGTGGAACACTTAATGTCAACTTCGCCCCCCCCCCCCCCCCCCCTCCCCGCCCAAATACCAGTGACCTATCTAGCAGTTGTAGTGTCAAAATTGCATGATTAAGTTAAAAATTGCAGTTTCTGTCGGTAGCACCAATTGCTGATTGTGTCAGCATTTTCCCTCACACATCTCCACCCACTGCAAAGAACGATCTTGTCATTTAGATTTTTGTTAATCAGTGTCAGGAACTGTTTTTGAAGAATGTCGATGTGAAGAAATAGCATAATAGTCGCATTAAAAAAAATTTTTAAACGCAACTGGTATGCTGTTTCTTGAAATTGGATATCTTTTTATTCCTTTCACAACCCCCACCCCCTCCAGTGCAATCGGATTTCTTCTTTGTGCCATCTATGCTTCTTTCATACAGCTGAAGAGAAAGACTGGACATGATGAAAGCTCAAAAAGTAGTAAGACTCCTTCACACAGTGAAAGTAAAACTATTTCACTACAATTTCAAATGAAAAACTTCAAATATTTATAAAAAAATTGCAGGAAAGATATAATATAAAAATATCAGCATTTGATATTGCCATTTCAGTATTGCTATATCGGTGAAACAATATTGCCAATGTATATTGATATCTATTCGAAGATATATCGATATTTTATTAACAGTCCTAGTCCCAAACTTTGAGGCAATGCTATACAGGTGATAGAGAATCATAAACTGGCTGTTTTGGGCTAAGGAACTGATGGTTGGAAATGAAATTTTAGGAGGTGCAAAGTGATGAATGAGCAATGTTTATCAGATATGTGTTTGGAAACTGCTTATGTTAAATAACAAACACCTGGCTGCTACAGTGATACTGGCGACACTGCCTTGAAAAACAGTACACAGTTGCCTGTAATGTGTCTGTAGAGGATTATACCATTGTTAATGGTTACTTGTTGAAGACATGCATTTAATGTATGGTACAGCAAGATACAACACTTTAAAAGCTGAATGAACATGCATGGAAAAGTTTCACAATAAGTATAATCCTAATTGGAAGAAATTTATATAATTAAAAAAAGTGTATACAGTAAAATTAGAGGAGACAACGTTGGATAATCTGAGATAAGCTTCTTCTGTAAACAGGCCTGTAAAATACGTGCTTCAAAAAATATATTAGTGGTGGTGCATCCTTAACTATATACTGATTCTAAATGATGTGTGCAGGCAGTGAAGCCAAATAACAACAAGTAACCAAAATATTTGGGGGAGGGTGGTATATTTTTTGTGATATTGTAATGCAGGCACTGAGAGTGGTGACTGTCCTTCTGATCAGTTGTTAAGAGCTTAAGTTGTTACTACATATGTAAGTTGTTTATTCCAGCAAAGAACCAAATATTCATCCCAAACAGTTAGTTCCTTATCTCAAAGTCTTCAATTTAGGTTCCTCTTCCTCCTATTTAATTTTGATCCCAAAGGTTTGAGACACAGTGTATGTTTATATGAGCATGCAATAAAAATTCCATGAATCACAGTGACTCATTGATATACATCTTCACAGACACACAAAAATTTGCGAGGACTTGGGCTTGAAACTGAATTTCTTGCTTTTCATGAAAAGTCATACTAACCATTAGGGTATCCATGCACATCTCCTGGCCTAACTTGTTGGAACACTGTGGTCCCCTTCTTTTATCTGAATTCTTATATGCAAAGGTACAGCCATCACAGGAATAGTATCAGTGGAAGCAGTGGTGGTGGAGTTCATGATTTCTAGTGCAGGATCAGGGAATGTTACATTTGTGAACACAGTGTAAAAAAATTCATTACTCTCACCAGTTAGATGTATATCAATATGGTCACCTTGATAAGTGATGAAATTAATGTAACAGTTTATTGTACTCATTATATACAGCTGGTTGATAAATTATCTTTACAGCTTTAATACGTTTAAAACCATTCTAGGTATTAAGAAATGGTGTTCAATGTGTGATAAGATAACTCATAAATTTTTGTTTCCTTATTCATACAAATCAGTGTATGCACCCTTATGGGATGGATAATGTAAAGTTGAAATTCCATTTCTCTCCACGTATGATTCAAGATCTCCACCATGACCTGTTCAAATGCATTGTGAATGTGTGCATTCATGTCCTGTATATTTCTAACCTTGGTTCAGTACACCAGTTTCTTCACAAAACCTCACGGGAAGGTCTAATGGGCTGAGCTCACGGGATTGTGGAAGCCAATTGAATTCGACCACCTTGTCCAATCCACCTACCCTGAAACTTTTCATGTAGAAATTGACGGACATTTACGGACCAGTGGCATAGTGCCCCATACTGCTGGAGTATGACATTTAGTTCAGTTGCAAAAGTTCCAGTTGTTGTACAGCAAACTCTTGTAACACCACTGCTGACAGCGGACTCGATGAAAATGAATGGACCAGTGATGCAATTGCGCATCACTCTGCACCAGACTTTTGCCTTGTCACTGTTTCCTTCCATTTTACACAAAACGTGAGAATGCTGTGAACCCCACATATGCACTTTCTGATGATTCAGTTTGCCAGATATATGAAACGTTGCCTCTTCAGAGAAACAATCTTTTCCAAAAAGTAATTGTTTGCATCAGTCTTGCCTAGCATATCCACTGCATACTGTTCACATTGAGGTTTTTACATAGGCTATAATGCCTGAAGGAGCTGCACCTTGTAGGGATGTAGCCATAACCTCTTAACCAAGATACTGTGCACTGTTAATCATCTCATATCCAACTCTCTGGGTGCGTATGCGCAGATTTTGTTGGACTCCGTGCAAACGCCTGCTGTACCTTGTCCTCCTTGGTGTCTGAAACAGATGGGCAACATATACCCAAATACTTGGTTGGGATGATGGTTGCCTTCCTTAATGTGTTCCAAAATTTCGTTTCTATTGAACTTCATCTGTATGACCAGGCTACACACTGAACTTTCTCCTATGGAGTCCACATTTTATCAGGATTTCAAGTTCATGTTTGTGTCAAAATTGCAGCACCTGAATGGCAAATAAGTCTCTGAGTTACCTTGTCACATATTGAAAACCATTTGTTAATATCTGGTATAGTTTTGAAGTTTTTGAACTCTTTAAGTTGTAAAGATAATTTATGGACACTATGTATTTCTTGGTTGTGTGGTAATATCATAGTGTTCAGCTGATATTCCAATGAAGTACACTGTATCTACATTTACACACATCTATGTGGATGCTCGTAAATCACACTTAAGTGCCTGGCAGTGTGTTCATCAAACCATCTTCACAATAATTCTGTTATTGCAATCTCGAACAGTGCGTAGCATAAACGAACACCTATATCTTTCTTTGCGACCTCTGATTTCCCTTATTTTATTACAATAATTGTTTCTCCTTGTGTAGGTCAGCATCAAGAAAATATTTTTGCGTTTGGAGGGGTAAGTTGGTGACTGAAATTTCGTGAGAAGATACCACCCCAATGAAAAATGCCTTTGTTTTATTGATGTCCACCCCAAATCCTGTATCATGTGCAAAATGGTTCAAATGGCTCTGAGCACTATGGGACTCAACTGCTGAGGTCATTAGAACTAGTTAAACCTAACTAACCTAAGGACATCACAAACATCCATGCCCGAGGCAGGATTCGAACCTGCGACCGTAACGGTCTTGCGGTTCCAGACTGCAGCGCCTTTAACCGCACGACCACTTCGGCCGGCCTGTATCATGTCAGCGACATTCTTTCCCCTATTTCTTGATAATACAAAATGTGCTGCTCTTCTTTGGATTTTCTCGAAGTACCCCATTAATCCTATCTGTTAAGGATCCCACAACGTGCAGCAGTACTCCAAAAGAGGAGCCCTATCTCATCAAAAGTGTCCAGACATGTGCTGGTAGACATTAATATGGGGTGCATCCACACTTCACTTTTGACAGCTTCAGTTCTGCTGAGGGCACTTTCAGTGGGGTGTCTGAATATCTGTGGAGGAATGGCAGCCCATTTGTCCTCAAGAGCCAAAAAGAGAAGAGGTAGTGATATTGGTTGCTAAGGTCAGGAGCAAAGTCGATGTTGCAATTCATCCCAAAAGTATTCCATTGGGCTTAGATCAGGGCTCTTGGCAGGCTAGTCAATTTCAGGGTGATTCATTCCACTGAGGAATGCACAAGTGATTCCTCCTACTGATTTCACGAAATTTTGTACAACTGCCCCCAGCAGTGCTAAACAGTCCCTGTTTGCTAGTACGTGAGGTATGCTTGGTTTTCATTTAGCTATGGTTGTTCCTTCGAATTTCCACTTCACAGTCACATCACCAGCAGGCGTCTTGGGCAGCTTTAGGAGGGTTGAAATGTTCCTGATGGATTCGTTACTCACGTGACATCCAGTGACTAGTCCATCGTTCAAAGTCACTAAGCTCTTTCAACTGAACCATTGTGCTCTTACTGCGACTCTACTGACAACACTCTACTCCCCACTTCCTTGTGTACTGGTGGGTCTGCCTCTCATGACATTTAGTTCAAAATTATGCATTATAGAGCTGTCCAGGTACTTTTGATCAGATAGGATGTTTACTGTCACTCTTCACTTTAAGAAACTGAAGAATTGTTAGTCTCTGTAACCCTTCCAAGAAGTGAATGACATCTGTGTATCTTGTTTCAGAACAGCACCAAGTGTGTGAGTTCTGGTTCACGACTGGCACATGCACGCCATGTGCACCAGGAGGTCTGCAGTATTCTGTTGGCATCATACGAGACCTTGCAGGCTCGGCTGCACGAGTATATGAAACTCCTCCCCTCGTGGCAACAACTCACGCTTGAGACTGCAGACTGCTTTGAGAGGTTCAACAATCTCAGCGATCTAGCTAAGGTATATTTGATTTATAATAGCATACTGTTTCCTATCACACTGTTAATTTTTATATGGTTTTTAGATTTCTTATGTAGGGGTGCTTATTTATTCCACAAATACAGACATTTTTTGCACACAGTATCTTTGCTGTGGTTGTGGTTTTCTTTTTTCTTTAATATGTGTTCTTACTGTTCAGCATGGCACAACTGAAAACTGGTTTATTCAAAACTTTTACACCTGAGACATGGTTTTCATGAAATCTGTACCATTATGGTAGTCTCCGATTTTTTGCACTAAAATACAAATTTATTGTTTTTAAATCATTAGAAGTATTAAGATGCAGGCATTAGTTCAAGCTACCAAATGTGTACATTTAGTTTAACTAGTGTATGCTAAAAATTAGATTGTTCAGTGTAGTGATGTAGACAGCTGATTTAGATCATACAAAGTTAATAAAACTGCTCGTAAAACATGTGCTACAAAAATGGAAGAAGTTGCACTGAGAAGAATTAGTTTACAGATAATAATATCAATTAGTGTATTTTTAAGTTACAGATGAAGTATGTGTGATACAATACTTTTCTTTAATTGACTTGATTTAAATTTTTTGTTATTCAGCAATAATTATAAATTAATGGTAATTATAAATTGTCGCTTAAAGGAGGGTATAGTGCCCTCATCCCCGATATTACATCACTGTTAGTACCTCTCTAACTATTGTTACATTTACTTGTCGAAACATCTTGTGGTGAAAGTAAATTCCTAGGGATCAGATAAACACTAATGTGACAGTTATCTGTCCACATGTCACATGAATTCAGAACAGACATGAAAGTGAATTACTTCAAAAAAATTATCAGTTTTACTGTGAGACTTAAAATCACATCTTGAAGATATTAATGTCTTAGGAATATTTCATTACTTGCAAATTATAGAGTCGTGACTGATTGTATTGTTTGTTTTAGAGATTAGATAAAATACTCAATAGCATTATATATTTCTTTGGCTCTTTCTATCACATTTGTTGGTACATAACCTTACCTGTTCATGTTTCGACTCTGTTAACTTTATTTCGTTAACTGTTGTTTGAAGTTTGTGTGAATATGCTGTCTGAAAGCCCTCCCTGACTGTTGTCCTTTTCTTGTTCCTTTATAAGGGTTGATTGATGATAAAGAAATATAGTTTTTCTTGACAGCATTCTTAAATAAAATATTCTGTTTTCTCGCCATATCAAATTAGAATGATAACTCGAGCTTTCAATGGTTTTGTCAGTCATTGAGCAATATTCTAGGATGAGTTGCATGAGTGGTTTGTAAATAGTCTCCTTTGTAGATTGACTGAATGTTCCCAGTTTCTTCCCAGTGAACTGAAGTCTGCCACAGCTTCTACCTACAACTGAATGTGTGTGATCATTCTATTTCAGTATCTACTTTAATTTTTATTAATGTGAAAGTGCTGGATGTTCATGTTGGACAAAAATTTGACAGCTACTTGTCATTTTGTGATTGAGATTTTGTCCAGTTATCATCCTCCCACTCACAAGAAAGATGTCTTGAATATGTATTAAAGAAAAAATGTTTGTAAAAGAGTTTAAAACACCTTCACTTTTTGTTACCCAATAGTTCACTCAAATTTATTACTGTTTTCTGGAGCAGTGTTGTGCAACATTTTGTCCATTTAAAAGGTTATTGGTCATATAATGTCTTTCTGAGTTTGCTCTTTGATTAGCATGCCTCTTGTGAGTAAGTAATAAAATAATAATTATTACAATTAGATAATGTTTTATGATCTAAATAATAAAAGGAAAAAGTCCTTCAGGGGCTTGATGATTGATATCCCCAGCACACAGTGATTTACTTTTATAGAATGTAAGGCTAACATTTATGTTAAAATTTACCAAGGTGAAATTTATTAAACATGCTTCCAGTGAATATATGTTGTACAGGGTGTATACGCCCCGGGACAACCGGGAAATCCAGGAAAAACCCGGGAATTTTTTTATCCGGGAGAAAAGCGGGAAAAACACAGGAATTTTTTAGAATTTCGAGAATTTTTCAGTGTCTCAGTTTGAAGTTACATTTTTGTAATTTTGACTGCTAACAACTGATAGTCTAACAAAGAATATTACTGTATCCCACTACTGCGGAATCATACTGCAGAAATAAAACATAAACAACAGGAAAAAAGCAAAACTTAAGTTGCAAAGGAAACGTGCCTTTCACAACAAGACGCACTGCACATGGAAGTGTCTGCCAACAGCAAAGTGTGTTAAAGACTTCAGGACGAAAGACTGTGCACAACTTCATAACAAACTGCTTGTGATGAGCGTGACATCACAACTATTTACATTAGCTTCATTAGAGCAGTTGCCAGCGGCTCATGCCCCTGCGCAGTTGAATCACGTATGAACAGTATGTTCTCCCGCTTCTGGCTGCTTGAAGGTGGCTGTTGGCTGTATTGGCTGTAGCAAGCAGCCAGATGCTGCCCTGAAAAATTCTGCTGCCATGCAGTGTTTACATTTAGTGATTTTGCTGTTTCCTCTTCATTTACAGCTCTCACATCAAACGATTTCTGTGGCCGGGAGCCATCAATTGAATTAAAATACATTCACGTAATTATAGAAAGCTGAAATATGTTATTAGTTTCAGTTGTTTGGTTTTATTTTATTTCTGGGTTTTTGACAGTCAAGCGTTAATTGCCTTGCAGAACAACGAAGTTATTTTCGTCAGTTTGCGAAAGAAATTTGGCTGTTGTTGATCTTTTCTGCAGTCAGTTTACTTGAAACGAAGTATTCAATTCTAGGCTATTGGCTAGTGTCAACTGTTTTCTAGATTTCAAGTGCGCATTTTCATCTTCTTTCACGTATGGCATTATGCCATAATAAAGAACCAAACATGAGATATTGAAGTACTGGTACTCCAAGAAAATTTACATCCCAAAAACCACACTGAAAAGCTTAATATCAGGTTGGCGCCTACTTCATTGTGAATCTGGACATATGAATGTGCGCTTTAAGTGGTATTATCTATTTTAGTATGGTTTGCAAAATTCCGATGCTCTTTGAGTATCATCTGATGTCCCGTTTCTTTTATCATGTAATGTAAGATCTCTTGATCCTTTAAAAGTAAAAACATACAGGCTTCCTAAGTCATCACAGCTGTACATGCACAGTAACAACCTTTGTTCTGGCGATCAGTGGCAACTGACGAAATGAATCTGTTTCTAGTAGCTCGCTGGAAAATATTGAAAAATATTGAAAATGGTGATCTGAAAAGTGTTGCATTCAGTTTAAATTCTCTTTTATATGTTGCGTATGAGAATGTGCGATGAATTTCTTAAAATCACAGAGTGTTTGACTCTCATTTTAAACTTAACACTTTGAGGACCAGCCACTTATAACAATTTCGGGCCCAGAAGACTAGGATGGTTCCTTTGAAAGGGCACGCCCGACTTCCTTCCCCGTCCTTCCCTAATCCGTTGAGACCGATGACCTCGCTGTCTGGTCTCCTCCCCCAAACAACCCAACCCCAGCCAGTATTATATGTGAAAGCGTAGCTGCTCTTGTAGCTGCATTTGTATATTAATGTAAACCATTAACTTTTCCTACTTGTGTGTTCGCACTAGTTAACAATGATGTTACTGTCTACTAACTACATTTCGTGTTATACGCTCTGAATATCTGCTTTCATTTGCTGATGAGATCACATGGCATGAGCTATGATTGACTTACAAAAGCGCATTGCAATCTCGATTTCAATGCTTCGGAAACTATACTCTGTTCATCATAAGAATAAACCTGATGTAAACATTACGCCATGTATTCTTCCGTGTTTGCTTGAATCACATTGGATTTCATTTCACATGGGGCGGAAGCCAAGCTGTGACCAGTACACTCAAGTGCGATCGTAAGGATATGTTTTATGCTGTATTAGGCACACATAGACTGAGCAATAATGCGGGACAACAGCTTTACTGGTGCATTAAACTTGGACAGCACTGGCCAGCACGTGGTCCAACTAACCTGCTATGATATGAGCAGTTGCAATTCAGACCTAAAAAGAGATGAGGAAAGAAACAATATAGCTTTGAATTTCATTTAATTTTGAAAGAGAATGAAAAAATATTCGAAAAAGTTCCAGCACTACCGCGTTCTTCTTAGGCGACCAGACGGAAAACATAAAATTCTCTCGTTTTCGACTGACATAGTATTCTAATTACAAACAAGAGTGAAGAAAATTTCTAATTTACACATAGGGTAATTTTTCTGAGCAGGCTGTGTGTAATGCAAAATAATACTGCAGGGATTTCACCAAACTGTTGAATACTGAAGCCACTGAAGGTATTAATTATAGTCAGTCATCTGGTAATCTCTTAGCACCTTCCTTATCCAAATCTGGGAAATACATTTCAGTTCTGGAAGTGTCTCCTGCTATGTTGATAATGAGCCTATCAACAGCAGAATCCACAAAGCCAACCACGCGCTACATTTTTTCATCTTCTTTTATCACGAGCCATTCTATATCCCACCAGCATTTGGCAGTGACACGTAAAAAAGCTGCGCGCATTTGTTCCAGTATGTCTGGTAGCTTCACAGTCTTGTTACTTCTCGGGCCAAATCTGATAACTTGGCTCCAGATCAGTTCTTTTGGTTTCATATTGTAATGATACAGTGGCAAATGTGAAAATGCTGCATTTGTTCTGTGTGCCCGATGCTGTGAAAAGGATTCTTTTTCACGTTTATATGATACTTATATACATCTGTGGTATAAAACAGTCGACATATTCCAACTAAAGAGTATTTGATTTTCCATTGTTGCCTTATGACATTAAATTGTTCTGTTTTCTTAACTTAAGAAATTTTTATTAACAGTCTTTCATAAAATATCTATAATTAAAAATTTGTATTTGAATAAAAACAGGAATTTTGCATGCAATATGTAATTAGAAACCGGAAGATGAAAATTATTCATAAAAAATGGTGAATTTTACAATTACGAGATGTAGGTATTTAAAATTGAATGAGGAAAAAAATGACACAGATGAGTTTTGAGCAAGCCAACCATAAACTGCACTTGTTCATCAATCTATTACACTACTGATTCCGCTACAAATCCGATGTGATCCTATGAGTCATCTGTATATATTACTACACCTCGGAAACTTCAAAGCCAATTATCTCTGTAAATTTATGAAAAACATTGAGAACAATCTATTTCTCGGCACTTTTTAACTGTGTTTCACTACATTACAGGAAGCAGCCTAAGCCATTTTGCCATTTTCATACTGCACATTAACAGCGTGACAATCAGAGCACAACAATGCAGAGGCTGTGACTGTACACAATTTTTGAAATAAAAAATTTGGAAATTTGTGGTGTTCCTATGGGACCAAACTGCTGAGGTCATTGGTCCCTATGCTTACACACTACTTAATCTAACTCAAAATAACTTATGCTAAGGACAAAACAACACACACACACACACACACACACACACACACACACACACACACACACACACAACTGCGCGCGCGTGCCCGAGGGGGGGACTCCAACCTCCGATGGGGGAGGAGGGGGGGGGGGGGGGGTGTAAGGTGCAAGAACCGTGGCAAGGTGCTTCAGACCACACGGCTACGCCACATGGCTTGAAATAAAAACTATGTAGCTAAAGTGTGATTAAGAAAAATTTTGATGGCTGTTAATACATTGGAATATCTTAAAATTTGATTTAATGTAACTTTGTAATAAAATATCTAATACATAAGTAGGACTTACTTCCAAGAACTTAAAAAGTCTAGTGTGCTATGGCTTCTGATCAATCATCGCATTTGCGTTTATTTACATCAGGTTTATTCTTATGATGGAGTATAATGTGCTGTGTTTGGTAGAATTCGAATTTATACTTTCGTAATATGAAAATATGCACATCAAATTTTTTTTTTTCGCTCGTGGTTGCTTACTAATGTGCCAGGAAGTTCCAAGTTGATGCATAAAACCTTACCCGTTCAAAGGATTGATAAGTTTTACAGTTCCGAGGGGAAGTATACTGTCACTTAACACAGAAAAAGTGTATTTTGGTCTGGGAGAATGTGTATTTTTAACCGGGAAATCCAGGAAAAATGTGGGAATTTTTTTCCTTGTCTGCGTATACACCCTGTACTAGCAGAAGTTGTGCCTAGATAGCTCAGTCAGTTGGGCACTTGCTCATGGAATGAAATTGTCAGGGGCTTGAGTCTCAGTCTGACACACTGTTTTAATCCACCAGGAAGTTTCAGATCAGTGCACAGTATGCTGCAGAGTGAAAATTCATTCTGGGTACATCTGTACCAGTCTTTACAAGAGATTGCTGCATTTCTTAAGAAAGCAGTCCTTCTCGGAACACATGAAATATAGATGATTTTAATGATTTTTTTTTTCAATTAAAATAAAAGGTAATGTTAAATCTGTGATCAATTCTATTCATTATAGATTTTTTTTCTTTGAGAAGTCCACACTGGATGCTCCATGTAACCATTCCGTCAGATCAAGTGACTCCTTGCAGCTGGATCATTGGTCATCAGTGGGAATTCCTCAAGCCCTCCTAATGGACCTTTAACAAAATATGTTTATCAGGCATTTTCAGTATATTTTCTATCAACATACATAGGATAACTGAAAAATATTCAGTTCTAACAAAATGGTGACATGTTGAACAAACTGTCATTTTTTTGCTCAAAAAATAGAGACAGAAGCATGCTCTGAAAATAGACTATTGAAGATATTGGAATATGCCTGTGTATGTTAATAGAGAAATCGATTTAGAATGCTGGCATCAAATTCCAATCAACTTCATATTTACCATTCTAAATTTACATTTCCTGAAAATTTGAAAAATACCCATTTGAAGTTCTGAGTTACATTTTTTGTAGTCAAGTGTACCTCCAGTCAGTGATTTTTGGACCATACAGCAATCTTTCCATATCCAAAAGGAAGTCCTCCTCCACCTTCTTGATTGCCATAGTGGTCCTTGTAGTGTTACCCTCCCACATATAACATTGAATTCTCTGTCTTTGCACAAATTTTGAAAGCTTTGAGAGGCTTAAGATATACAAAAGAAGAACTTTTTACTTATCTTGAGTTTCTCTTCTTGTTGTTGTTGCTGGCTCCAAATCTTGTTGTGAGCATACCAAAACTTTCATAGTTTCAAGTATTTCTAAAAGAAGTGTAATTTTAACTGCACGTACAGAGTACTAACAAATTAATTTCTTTTTACATATTTTAGCCTGAAACATAACACATTGTATACAAAATCATATGAAGTTCAGCTATACAAAAATCAATAGTATTCATGGTACCGGTTATTTGTATAAAAAAAGGGGGGGGGGCAATGTTGTGTTGAGGACAGTGACCCATTATAGCCAATCCAATATCAAATTCAAGCACTTTCATGATTTCCATAATGCCTATTAGGCCATCATTGAAATTACGTGCTGCCACATTGGCCATGACATCGAATATTTGTTTCCCGCTGTGAATGGTTTTCAGAGGCACTTTTTCACAAATTGCCTTGTAACTCGGTAACAGAGTTTGTGACAAAATTGGGATGAACACCACAGAGAACATTTCAAGCAAAAGGAGTCAATGTTTTCAAATTTTCAAAGAGGACTACCCCCTTAATGTATTTCATACATATGTAGTAAAACCATTTTGCTTATTGTGATAAATCTCTTGTAAATGACTTGAGACATGAGAGAACAAATTTTGCATTAATGGACTACAAGTGAAGCATCCATAAATACTCTCCCGTGTCACATGGCAAGATCACCCAAACAACCAATAGTGGTTTGCAAGTGCATGTTACTGATTCAAATGGGTTGCTGATGAGTTCCAGTATAGCATATTGGTATTCTTCAAAAATATCAATCTTCAGTTTTGAAATACTCATGGAAGGCATTGGCCTAGCTGAAAAATGTTTTCTAAGTGAACCTGAGTTATAATCAATAGAACTCAAATCTGGGGAGTGTCCTGACCATGGCATTACCCTCACCTTGTAAAGTGCTATTCAGCAACTGTGAGTCAGTATTAACAGCATATTTCAGAAAAAAAAGACCTGAGCCATAAAAGAACCATGGACATCTGTGAGTCAGATACACAGATGTATCTGACTCTAAGTGTAATCCATTTAAATTTATGTTTCAAATATAGACAATCTGGAACTGTTGAAACTGTGATCAACTTTGAATGTGATGATCGCTGTATGGCAACGTAAAATTGATTGGTACAAGATACAACTATTCTGTGTACCTGGAGCTGGATGTCTTAGATGGTCTGATTATATTAATTATACAAAAATGTTTTCAGAAATTATATTGTTTAATTTTTTCCTGTTACAGCATGTTTATGTTACCTCTTTGCTCCATATGCATGCATTTGTCCATATATGTTTAGTAAGAACATTTTCCCCATTTTATCACTGTATCTCAGTCATTGTTGAGTTGAAGGAGGGGAGGTACAATTTTCTGTAACTTTTGCCAAACACTTCAGTGAGCTGCACAAAATGAGGACAAGCTTGAATGGAGTTCATAGAATAACTCCTTGAAATTATATAAACTTACAAAATATCACTTCATTATCATATTACACTTCCTAAAAACTGGCCTCGAGTTGCACAGCTTAGCAATGTTCAACATTATTAAGCAATGCAAAAAGTCCACTACAAGGACAAAAGATGCAGAGCTACTTCAAATTGTGTGTAGAGACAGCAAGGGAAGGAGTTGGGGAACATGCATAGAGAGGTGAATGTGAATTTGATCTATTTGCTTCTTTAACTGTTGGTTATGATCAGTGGTAAAAGCTGTTCATTTTTAATTGGATGTTTTATTTCTCTGTCTCAGTGTTAATACAAGCACTGTGTTCAGTCTGTGTGCATGAACCACAAAATTATAACATTGGCTGTATGTCATATTTGTTGTGTGTTAATAAACATTCTGATCCATACAAATAATTTTTCTGGATTGAAAATTTAGTAATACTTTTATTTATATAAATTTGTGTGTTGGATGAGAGAGAGAGAGAGAGAGAGAGAGACTGACTGACTGAGTAACTTTATTCTCCTTTCTTAGTGAGTGAATCCAGAAAAAGTAGTCATTCATAACTAAATTTTCCTCTTTGAGAGTGCTTTAGGAGTAAATATGGCACACTATTTGCCAATTGTAAATAATGGTAATGATCAAAACTGGAAGACTGTTGTTACTTGTTCTTTTTAACTGTTGGAAGAGTTACACTTTCCAGCTTCTGTTTCCTGAATGAACTCTCAGTAAATGAAACAATAATGTTGAAGGATTGTGATCCCTAATCCATCATTTTTTGTTCCTATGTGTTTATTTCTAATAGAAATCAATGGTTGAGCAAAGAAAAGCTGTCTAAGATAAATGATACATTTGTGTTGCTTTAATATATCAAATGGAATCTTTTTGATATTAGATGACGATACATAAAAAAATCAGACTCGTAGGCACTAGTAATGCAAGTGAATTTTGTCAAATATTGCCATGTAGTGACACTGCACCAGAAAGTGAAGGCAAAGAACCTACTGAGTACAATTAGATGCAGTATGAATTATACACCCATGGCTTATGTACCCACATTTTTGCTAGCAAACTGATATGAAGTGATAGATACTGTGGCAGAGCATTTTTGTCTTACACAGTACAGTCATGAATCATACTGTGTATTACTCAACAGTCCCGAGATATGAAAGAACAGCAAGGAGCCATGAAGCTACAGAAATCTGTTAATTTTAATTTAACAATTTGCTCTAGAAGAGCAAATTGCTGTGCTCTCCTGGAGCAGTAATATTCCATTTTTGCACAAAGCAAAGATACACAATAAAAAAATGCTACTTTGTGATGGTCATTACTGCTGTACATGAAGGAAATAAGATGAAATCATTCATTTAGTCTTATAAGTGGTGTACTGCTAATATTATTTGTTCTAGAATATAGACATAGCAATTACTACTAAGGAGTGCTGTATATTGTTAGATGAACTGCATAAAATAAATTAAGCCAAGAGCCTTAATTACAATACAAATTAAATTTTAATTTGAGGGGAATAATAATATAAGAACGTATTTTGTCTAGGTGTCAAAAATGCTTCAGGATTTTCTATGGTAAAAAAACATTGAACATCTATGAATATGACATTATTGCTCTGTTATCTTGTAAGAGGAAGTGGAACAGTGTGACTGTACTGAGTAATGAAAGTTTATTTGCAATTGGTTATGATGTTTATAGTGTCATAGTCAAATGTGAAACTGCATGTGTGACAAATATCTGTTTACAATGTAGTAAACAATAAATTTAAGACAGCTGAAAACTTACAAGGACACAGTTTCCACATAAGACAAAGAAAAATTCATGGATAATAAACACTGAAGAAATATAGTAGTGAAATACTAAGACACTTTGCAGCATGGTGAAAGTGAAAGGATCAGCTCATAAGTTTGATGGGGAAACCAAACTTGAGAATTCCCTTCATGACCAACAACATCATTCATTAACAATCTGAGTCTGACAGTGCAACTGATTTGTTTGAGAAAATGGAAGATGTTTGCTTTGATTTAGGGATATTTAAAAAAACTATTATCAAAATACTTTTAAGCGCATTTCATCATGTGATGATTGTTCTGTGTGTCATTAGACTAGAAAATTTCAACTTCTCCAAGTAAAGGGAAGCATATATCATTTATGTAACGAGTCAGCCATGACAACAGAACTGAAGAAGTCAGTAGCAGTTTGCGTTATCCATTACCTCATTTTCAGTGTTGCTAGTCCCATTGACTACTTACCTGTGTGCCTGATAACTGTACTTATCTCCCCCTGATATATGATTTTCTATAGGGATTTATGAGAATGGTTGAGACACACATTCTCTACACTTATATCATAAATCAAACATATAAGGAAGGTACGGTAATAGCAAGTAAAAACTTGTTGGCAATAAAAGAACTGAGTTATTAAGTGTTGAGAACAACAGAATTCTAGTTTTGTTGCTATTTTTCCTGTGTAGTTCTCATCAGCATTTACATATAAAATTTTACTCTCAAAGTGGAAGACCTAAGTGCCATTGTTAACCATTTCAACAGAAATTATGGTGTGTGCCTGTGCACGTGCACATCTCATCTCATCTGCATATGTGTTTGTGTGTCACTGCACCTCTGTTATGTTGTAAGGAATGCCACAGGAACCTGCTGGCGAGAGTGAACCACCGTTCTTCCAACAACCTCTTGGATGCTCACTGGGACCATCTCAGGGTAACAGCACCTTGCCACAATCTACTATTGTGCAAAGCAGTGGTCTTCACTTTTTCAAATTCTTTTACTTCCAGAAATTTTGCTAGAACAATTATTTTCTGCCCAGGATGTAGTAGTGCAACACTCCTATCCATAACAAGACTATTAAGCAGCATCTCATTTATCCCTTGTATGAATGTACCTGCTGGCACCAAGTCTGCACAGGGTGTAGTAGCAGCATTATATTCCTCCATTTACAGTTTCATTTTACATACATTCCTTAAAATATAACTGGAACATCATTTGGTCTTCAACTATTTCAGATTTCATTTTAGAATACCTTATTGTTGCTGAGTGCAGCTGTTGGCTGATATTTTGTTAAGTATGTGGTGACACAATAACGAAAATTGGATAATTATTTAATGTTTTAGTCGCATGGATTTTCAGAATAACTAGAATCATACCATAAATAAACTCCCTGAACATATTTTATAACCTTGTGATGTCTTTTTTTAAATAAATATTTGGATATGATAACAAAGGTGTGCATAGGTTTGCATATTTTCTCTCTCATGTCTGACCTCAACTTTCCTCCCTACATACCTGATTTCCAAAACACACACACACACACACACACACACGCACACACACACACACACATTTTGTTACTATGTAGAGCCTCTTAAAAATGGTGAGGGTGACATCGCCCATAACATAAAAGCAGCTCTGGATGGGTAACTAATATTGTCCAGTTAGTTGCGTCAGTGTTACATTACTAAAAACCTGAGAAATGTTCAATTCCATTTAATTTTTTATGTTGCTTTTTTCCACACTGCAGTACTGTAACTGGATGTAGCCTTAACACCAGTCCACATAATGGGAAAATTACCCTTTTATTACTTATAGTACAGACAGTCATCAGAAATCATATCTGAGTTCAGTATAGAAATTGCTTGGACACTATTACATAATCTGAGTCACAGTAAATATATTTTGTACTGATTATAATGTACATTTTCATATGTCGTTTTCTAGAATATTAGTTCAGAATTGTATTGTGGAACGTGAACCCAAAGTTCAAATACATAATTATTGCAAGATAAAGTGAACATTATTATTTATTTTTTTTAGACATTTATTTCTTACAGTATTGGCAACAAAGCTAAATGTCATGACTGTAATGTAACTATGTCATAAGTCAGACATTGATTGGACATCATGCACTACATGAAGTTGGTATGGATGATGAAATCTGCTCTGTAAATGAAGAACATTTCCAAACTAGGTGAGACAGGAATTTCTCTTCAGCAGCCTTAACAAGTCCTAACAGCGTTGTAAATATTCATAGAATGTTCTCTGAAGTCTGTATATTAGTATAGTTGCCCATAAATTCTCAGGAAATTCAGCTCTGTGCTATATTTTTCTTATGAGTATTGTAGTAATGGTTACTGATATAATCTGACGAGACCAGAAAAAATACTTCAAAGGTCTTCTTGAAGCAACACAAACAAAATTTCAGAATCTGAACTGCAACGAGGACTGTGAAAAAATGCATTAACCCGCAGACTGTTTTATCTTGTATGTATTGCCATTGTCATGTAATAAAATGATTTTCTGTTTGACACAATAATCATGAATAGAGTGATATGACAATGAGGTAATACTGTTAAACCTATATACAGTACACAGAGAGGTAGGAATGATCATCTCATCGATAGGTGAGATAAGAACAAGAGACACACTAACACTTAACAAATGCAAACAGCACTATCCTTTCAAGCTCCTAACATAATACCCTACTACTGTTTGGCAGAATTTATAATTTGGTTAATGTGCTCATAGCTTCTACAACACTATTAATCATTTTACCTCTGAGACTTATCCCAATTGTTTTCTTTCATTACTTTTTAAATTTATGAGAGTCTCATCACATCAACTAAAGCTACACTCAGCTACTTTTTTATTCCAGTGTTCTTTTGTTATTTATTTTTCACTGCGTAGCACAAACTTAATAAGAACTGTTCAGTGTTTGTTCTGACTGATAGTGATAATACAACCCATATTTGAGCTGCTGTTTAGTAACAGTATTAATTTTAAAAATAAACTCCATCACTGAGTAACATACTCGTGGAAGATCACTGCTTTTGCTTCTAAAGATCAGTTAAAGATAACAAATATTGCTGTTGATTCTTACATTTTGGCAATTTTATAGGAAAACAGAGGTGGTAGCATCCTTTCCAAGTTGTGCTTCCTTGCCATTTTTGTTGCATGATAGCTTTTTTAACCTGTGTTGTAGTGTATTATTATTTTCTATGTGTGTGGTTACTGCATCTTTAATGTGTGGAGAAATGTGTGAGTTGCACTGCTCTGTTTGCTTTGTGTGTGTTGTATTAATGTGCATTGTCTCTCTTTTGTTAATTATCTCAACACATAAACTGAGGACTGTCAAAAGAAATGACAAGTTAAATAAGAAAACTAGAAGATGACGGAATCTGAGCATTATGGAGTCAAAAGATACTATCAGGGACAGAAAGAGATGGAAAAAAGTAGGGGGGGGGGGGGGGGGGATGAAATTACGTTTCCCACGCCAATCTGTGTCATTTACACCTATTTTTTTTCCTTACAGTATGTTTCTGATGTTTGAAGTGAGAGTACATATAAGGAAGACTTGCAATAGTAAGAAAAGCTTTCTAGAAAAATAGTAATTTGTTAATATTGAATATAAATTTAAGTGAAGTATTTTCTGGAGGTATTTGTCTGGAGTATGGCTCTGTACAGAAGTGAAACTTGGATTAGCAAACAGTTCAGACAAGAAGAGAATAGAAGCTTTTGAAATGTGGCACTACAGAATAACCCTGAAGATAACATTGTTAAATCAGATGACTAATGAGGAGGTACTGGATAGAATTAGGAAGAAAAGAAATTTGTGGCACAGGATGACCAAAAGAGTGTAACGAAACAAGCTGGGATATTTTTACTTCCTCTCTTGTTTTGCCATCTGCCTCCTTAAATTCATTTTACTTTCATTTTTGCCTAACTACCAATAACATACGTGTGTATTCTTAAGTAATATAGCACCAGATCTAATTTTGGGCTTAGTTTTGTGTATGTAATCAATTTCCTAATTTATTTTGACTATTCGTAGTTAATATCTTTTGTTATAGAGTGAAATCAGTAATTTTTTGGTGGCTTATATTCTATTGTTGACCTATAAACAAATATAAATTCTATACTATTTATAAACATTTGAAAGAGAACTATGAGGATTCTTTATGTATTTATTTGGCTCTGTTCAGAAACGTGTTGGCAAAGTCAGCCCTTACTTAATTCCAAAATAATTACCAGATTTGTCAAGAGCTTTGTTTGTATAAATATATCTGTTAATTTCATTATTTAAACAAATAATTTGGCCTAACCTTTGTGGTAGAAGAAACTGTTAAAAAGAGAGAATTTTTCCATGTACTCAGTTAATTGATTGAGGTAGGTTTTATTGTAATTTCTGTATATTAAACATCGAAAAATGTATAGTTTCACTGCCTAGGATATATAATGGACAGATTTTTGGTCCCAAGACAGACCACGGCCGATTTTCAGATGGGAAGTTTGTATCGGTTATAGTAATGCATTAACTGAACAGTGGAATTAGTGCAAAATAAATAGGTCATGTGTTAAACCAATGACAGTGTCTGTTCAATTTATTTGAGAAATAGTGAATGTGTGATTAGGTATTTACTGCTCATAGACGTTCAACAGCAAATTATTGTAGCAGTTTGCTGATGTTTGCCTGCCAACTATTAATGAGGCTTATCAAAAGTTAACCAATAATGAACTGCCCATATAATGTGTAATATTGGGGGTTGTGAACTGGAAGTAAAGAACTGTGAAATGCAACTGTACAGCTGTCACCTATATCATTTACAGTAGTCAGTGTTGAACTTCCACACCCCAGTTTTCAGCCAGTATAACAATGCAGTACATCAACACCGAGGACTATCAACAAAGAAATAAAGCAGGTGAACATCGCAAGAGGCTGATAGTACATAATGCTCTGGGACATCAATATGATATTGAAGGGAAGTGTAGGGTGTAAAAATTGTAGAGGGACACCAAGGCTTGACTAGACTTGAATGCATACGAAAATACTGTCTTATAATAGATAAGTGTGGAAGCTGTTTCAAACCCGACTGAAGATGATGACAACATTTATTTTTCCTCATTAAAACACTCTTATTCAGTTTACAATGTTTAGGGCCTTTTTTTGTCTTTCTGTACCCATGATTGTTTATATTTCCTTAAGTTTTTCTTGTGCCTGATCTTCTCTTATTCCTTTTTCATTGTTTCTGACCATGTTTGTCTCAATAATTCTTCAGCTTCCAGTTTTTTCTTCATTCCTTCCCTTGTTTCTGAACTGATTGTGCTTATGCTTCTAATTTGTCATGTTCATGGAACGTCTTTTCTATTGCATCTGGATGGACGAAGCATTGTTGATAACTTCGGTGTGCTCCTTGGAAAATTTAATTTTTCTCAATCCTTCCTTTTGTTACCTTCTAATTTAGGTCTTCCCGCTTCTCCAAATCATTGCAGATGTCATTCCAAGGGACCTCTGTTAATTTCCTCTCCCATTCTTGTTTTACTGAACTTTCATCCCACCTCTAAATGACCTTGATGTAGATGTGACATTGAACTCTTTAAAATTTATTCCTTTTCTTTCTTGTAGACTTCAAGGAACTAATCTTCCAGAACCTCTTTTGTATGTGTGTGTGTGTGTGTGTGTGTGTGTGTGTGTGTGTGTGTGTGTGTGTTTTTATTACCACTTGGTAAATAGACCTGTTGCTTTATTTATCTGATTCATGTTCAAAGTATGTTGCAGATAGTTGAAATCCCTACACATGATAGTATTAAATGGACTATTGTAGCAGATGCAAATATAATAAGTTCCTAAAAGTTCAAGCTTTTGTAGTTTGAAACAGTCTTGTCTAGAGACAAGATATGAAATTGTAATGACATGGTAGGGAAGGTAGATGGATGCAATAAGGAGAATTTCTGGTAAGTTGTAATGAAATGTCAAACAACAAACATATATAATGACCAAAACTAACTTCAGTATTCAGAAGGTATAGAGTAATCTCTGTTAAAAAGATATTAAAACTCACACTAAGAACAACAACAGAAATTAATATTTTATTGAAGAACTTTGTGTATTATGAAGAAAAAGCTGTTACTGATTTTAATATTGGTTATTGAATGATTTGAATTTAGGACAGATTGTTTCATTGCCCTGTTTTCACAAAAACTGTCCTTGGTAAGGCTTTCATTCTCTTTGACTATGTATTTCCACCTGTAGGCAATACTGTAACTTTTTGAAGTTTCTCTATGAAGAAAACGATTCATTGACAAATAGCCAACATGGGTTCAGAAAATATTGTTCTCGTGAAACACAGCTATCTCTGTATTCTCACGAAGTAATGAGTGCTATCAACAGGGGGTATCAAATTGATTCCATATTTTTAGATTTCCAGAAGGCTTTCATGTCAGAAAACCCACAATTCGAATAATTGACAGAAAGTCATTGAGTAAAACAGATCTGGCATTCCCCAAGGAAGTGTTATAGGCCCTCTGTTGTTCCTGACCTACGTAAACATTCTAGGAGACTATCTGAGCTGCTCTCTTAGATTGTTTGCAGATGATGCAGCCATTTGCCATCATGTAAAGTCATGAGATGATCAAAACAAATAGCAAAATGATTCAGACAAGATATGTGTATGGTGCAAAAAGTGGCAATTGACACTAAATAATGAAAAGTGTGAACTCATCCACGCAAGCACTAAAAAAGTTCTGCTAAATTTCAGTTATATGGTAAATCGCACAAATCTAAAGGCTGTAAACTCAAGTAATATTAATGGGTTACAATTATAAATAACTTCAATTGGAACGATCACATAGATAATGTTGTGGGAATGCAAGCCAAAGATTATGATTTATTGGCAGAACACTTAGAAACTTTAGCAGGTCTACTAGAGAGACTGCTTTCACTACATTTGTCCAACTTCTTCTGGAGTATTGTAGTGTTGTGTGGGAGCCACATCAGATAAGACTGACAGAGGACACTGAAAAAGTTCAAAGAAGGGTAGCCATTTTGTATTATTGTGAAATAAGGGAGAGAGTATTACGGATATGATACAGAAATTGGGGTGATGGCAGCCATTAAAACGAAGGTGTTTTTTGCTGCAGTAAGACACTTTTCATGAAGTGTCAATCACAAACTTTCTCCTCAGAGTGTTAAATATTTTGTTAGTGCCTATCTACGTAGGAAGAAATGATCATCATAATAAAATAAGAGAAATCAGAGCTCATATGAAAAGATTTAAGTGTTCATTTTTCTTGCGCAATGTTAGAGAATGGAATGATAGGGCAATAGCTTAAGGGTGGTTCGATAAACCCTCTTCTGGGCATTTAATTGTGAACTGCAGAATAATCGTCTAGATGAAGATGCAGATGTATATTGTTAGTCTGAATGGTCACTAATGTCTAGTAATATTGCTCCTTAAGAAAGTACAATGAAGAGAGAGAGAATGCTTTTATGTAACCCTGAAATCAAGAGAATTTTGTGTAAATGTGTTATTGCTTTTGATAGCATTAACAGTGATGTATAGCATAGAAGTACATAATACTTCTAATTGTGTAAAAAGTGTAAAGTCCGTTTAGAATATTTTTAGATTTGTGAAGACAGTGCTTACTTTCAAGAGACAAAGCTCGCAGTACAACCGACAAAATCACATAAACATAGGTAATAGGATTCTTTGCATTTGGATCATAGGTTTCTTCTCCAAGGAGGGAAGAGAAATTGGCAGATTACAAATGTGAGCTGGACTAGGTCTCAAACTTGGGACCTTTTGTGCACAAGGTGCTCAGTCAACTGAGCTATCCAAGCACAACTCACAACCCACCCTCACAGATTTACTTCTGCCACTACAGATGTTCATTGACTTGTTGCAAGGAAGGTGGGAAATGGGATATTTGTGGAAGTAAAGCTGTGAGAGCAGGTCGTGAGTTGTACTTGGATGGTTGGGTTGGTAGAACACTTATCCACAAAAGGCAAATGTCGTGGGATGGAGACTTAATTTGGTACACAACTTTAATCTGGCAGGAAATTTCAAATTAGTGCAAGCTCAACCGCAGAATGAAATTTAATTTTGTTGGGGATAGTTGGACAGGAGGGAGTAGCTAACTCAAAACTGAAACTAAGAGGAACCCACATTGGGTGAAGAGGAAGCCTTGTCCAAGCTCCTTCCTCCCTGAAGTAGTAACCTATCATTCTGAAACCTAGAAGAGCTTTTATCTGTTTTTATATCTTTCAGTGTGCTGTACTCGGAACTATGTGTACTGAAGATATGAATGGGTGAGGCAATCTCTCTTTGTGCAAATTAAAGAAATGTAGACTAGTAACACAGACAGTTGAACCCATCAGAATATTGCTATTGATTCAGGTTAGGAAGGTAAGATGATGAATATCTTACTTGGTATCCATTGCTAGTTGAATAATATACATTTGGTACAAGGGAAATATCATTATAACTTGCAGACTGGATCTTGTTTATAAACCATGTGGTGACTATTCAACATATCTTAAATTATGTGTAGAAACAGATACTAGCTGTATCTCTCAAATTAGTCTATTTATTTTTGCCTATGTGATGTTGCATTGCTGTTGAGACAGAAAAGTTCCCAAAGAATGGAAAGGAAAAATAACTCTACAAAACAAGACATGAACATCAGATGTAAAAGTACCGTTGTATTTCAGTGTTTGATGAGCTGTAAGAGGCTATCATTAAATACACACTTTTATATTTCAAATATAGCTGCAGACGTAAGATTCTTACAACACTTTTTCCATATAGCTGAGAAGAATCTATTTTAAAGATGAAGAGAGGTATCATTACAGTGTACCCAGTTGGTAAAAACATAAACAAGCTGGGAAGTACATGCTTGTAGGTAATGTGCAAGTTCATTCCATGCTTTGCTCCATAGATAGTTATCTTGTGTAAACAAAAGATTTTAAGCAGGATAATATTTATTGTTCACTCTGGCATAGACAGTAGCCTGTGTAATATTGGGAAATAGCTTGTACAACACCTCTGTTAACATCATTACCTGTTAGGCAAGTGCATTATCTTTGCTCATACTGAGTATTTTTGCTGCATGTAATGCTGTACATTGTAAGAACAGCTTAGGTCCATAAGTGGAGTATACTTTAGGTACACAGTTTCATAAAGATTTTCTACGATGAACTTACATGTTACCGGTGAGTAAGCACTTTCCAACGTGCCTTACACTTTGTAAGTTATTTATTTCGTAGGGTGTTATTTTTTTTCATTTTATTTTGATAGCATAAAGTAACAGTTGCAGCTTTTGAAATGTGTAAATTTCTGCTCTGAACCACAAATAGCAGTTTATTTCAGGACTGAAATGGACTGATCTGAAGCAACTGTTATAGACTCCTGCACCAGATGTGCCATGTGCTTTTAAGTGTCCAATGGTAGAGTACCTTATCTATTGCTTTGTCAAAATGCTTTAATAGTATTTTCTATATGTTTGGTTTTGCAGAATCAGTATTATCATGTGATAATACTCAAAGAATTTACCCATGGTGGTCAGACCAAAAGGAAAAAAAAAAAAATCATAAAAATAGTTCCTACATAGTTGTAAAGTAGTATTGTGAAGAATATTTGTGCTGATCAGGAGTGATTTGAATTTTATCCTTTGTGATAACCATCATGGTATGAATCCATTGTGAAACCCTTCTCACACTTTTCTCACATGACATCCTGAAAGCCTTAGGTCAAGGCAGTGAGGTAGATGCAATATTTCTCAATTTCCAAAAAGCATTTGACTTAGTATCACATATACACTTACTATAAAAAGTACGATCATATGGGTATCAAACAAAATTTGTGACTGGATTTAGGATTTTGTAGCAGGGAGAATGCAGCATGTTATCTTGGATGGAGAGTCATTGACAGATATAGATGTAACTTTGGGTGTATGCCAGAAAAGTGTGTTGGTTTCCTTGCTGTTCATGTGGTATATTAATGATTTTGTGAACAATATTAATAGTAACTTCAGACGTCTCATGGATGATGCAGTTGTCTACAATGAAGTACAGTATGAATTGTTCCAGAATGAGATTCTCACTCTGCAGCGGAGTGTACGCTGATACGAAACTTCCTGGCAGATTAAAACTGTGTGCCCGACCGAGACTCGAACTCGGGACCTTTGCCTTTCGCGGGAAAGTGCTCTACCATCTGAGCTACCGAAGCACGACTCTCACCCGGTACTCACAGCTTTACTTCTGCCAGTATCTCATCTCCTACCTTCCAAACTTTACAGAAGCTCTTCTGCGAACCTTGCAGAACTAACACTCCTGCAAGAAAGGATACTGCGGAGACATGGCTTAGCCACAGCCGGGGAGATGTTTCCAGAATGAGATTCTCACTCTGCAGCGGAGTGTGCGCTAAGCCATGTCTCCACAGTATCCTTTCTTTCAGGAGTGCTAGTTCTGCAAGGTTCGCAGAAGAGCTTCTGTAAAGTTTGGAAGGTAGGGGACGAGATACTGGCAGAAGTAAAGCTGTGAGTACCGGGTGTGAGTCGTGCTTCGGTAGCTCAGATGGTAGAGTACTTGCCCGCGAAAGGCAAAGGTCCTGAGTTCCAGTCTCGGTCGGGCACACAGTTTTAATCTGTCAGGAAGTTTCAGTGTGAATTGTTGTTGTTGTTGTGGTCCTCAGTCCTGAGACTGGTTTGAGAGCAGCTCTCCATGCTACTCTATCCTGTGCAAGCTTCTTCATCTCCCAGTACCTACTGCAACCTACATCCTTCTGAATCTGCTTAGTGTATTCATCTCTTGGTCTCCCTCTATGATTTTTACCCTCCACGCTGCCCTCCAATACTAAATTGGTGATCCCTTGATGCCTCAGAACATGTCCTACCAACTGGTCCCTTCTTTTAGTCAAGTTGTGCCATGAATTTCTCTTCTCCCCAATCCTATTCAATACCTCCTCATTAGTTATATGATCTACCTATCTAATCTTCAGCATTCTTCTATAGCACCACATTTAGAAAGCTTCTATTCTCTTCTTGTCCAAACTAGTTATCGTCCATGTTTCACTTCCATACATGGCTGCACTCCATACAAATACTTTCAGAAACAACTTCCTCACACTCAAATCTATACTTGATGTTAACAAATTTCTCTTCTTCAGAAACGCTTTCCTTGCCATTGCCAGTCTACATTTTATATCCTCTCTACTTCGACCATCATCAGTTATTTTGCTCCCCAAATAGCAAAACTCCTTTACTACTTTAAGTGTCTCATATCCTAATCGGATTCCCTCAGCATCACCCGACTTAATTTGACTACATTCCATTATCCTCGTTTTGCTTTTGTTGATGTTCATCTTATATCCTCCTTTCAAGACATTGTCCATTCCGTTCAACTGCTCTTCTAAGTCCTTTGCTGTCTCTGACAGAATTACAATGTCATCGGCGAACCTCAAAGTTTTTATTTCTTCTCCATGGATTTTAATACCTACTCTGAATTTTTCTTTTGTTTCCTTTACTGCTTGCTCAATATACAGATTGAATAACATCGGGGAGAGGCTACAACCCTGTCTTACTCCCTTCCCAACCACTGCTTCCCTTTCATGTCCCTCGACTCTTATAACTGCCTTCTTGTTACTGTACAAATTGTAAATAGCCTTTTGCTCCCTGTATTTTACCCCTGCCACCTTCAGAATTTGAAAGAGAGTATTCCAGTCAACATTGTCAAAAGCTTTCTCTAAGTCTACAAATGCTAGAAACGTAGGTTTGCCTTTTTCTTGATCTTACAAATATTCAGTCAGGCCATGACAAAATTTTGAAGTGATGCAGAGATTGGCAGCTTGCTTTAGATATTCTCAAATGTAAAATTGTGCATGTCACAAAATGAAAAATGTAGCATCCTATCCATACAGTATCAGTGAGTCAAGGTTGGAATGTGTAAACTTATACAATTAACTGGGTGTAACAGTTAGTAGGGATATGAAATGGAATGACGATGTAGGCTCTGTTATCAGTAAGACAGGTAGCAAATTTCAGTTTATTGGTAAAATACTATAGCAATGCGGTCAGTATACAATGTAGATGGCTTACAAATCACTTGTGTGACCCATTCTGTAATATTGGTCAAGTGTTTGTGACCCATACTAAATAGGAATAGCTGAGCATATTCAACATATACAGAGAAGAGCAGCACAAATGCTGACAGATTTCTTTGACCCTTGGGAGAGTGTCATAGAGATGTTAAAAGAACTGAACTGTCGGACTCTTGAAGGTAGACAGACGCTATCCCGAGAAAGTCTATTAACAAAGTTTTAAGAACCAACTTCAAATGATGACAAGGAATATACTACAACCCCCTAAATATTGCTTCCACAGGGATCATGAGAACAAGATTAGATTAATTATAACAAGCATAGAGGCATTCAAACATTCTTTCCACGCTCCATACATGGATGAAATAGGAGAAAGTCCTAATAACTGGTACAATGGGATGTTCCCTCTGCAGTGCACTTTACAGTGGTTTGCAGAGTATAGATGTAGGTATAGGTGACCACTATGGTGTCTGTCGTTGTTAGAATTCTCTGTTACTCAGGCTGGTATCCGATGTTATATTTTCTGGGGTTATTTGACTCCATTGAAAATGTTTATGGTATTCATCATTAAGTTATAAGCTGAGACAGTGTTGCCAGTTAGTGAGCATCAGTTGTTGTGATTTACATGCTACACAGTAGAGTTGGGTCTATATCATCGCTTAGAGCTCCCAGATTTATAAGTAATTGTTCTGCATTTGACAACATTTTATAAATTTCAGAAGAAAAGTCAGATTCATTGCTTCCTTGCTTCCTCCCATCTCCTATTCCATTCTTTTTTTTTTTCATTTGTGTTAGAGGTTTCAGAAACTAGACTTTTCAGTCTAGACTAATGATTCGGTGCCAACTTCTTTCACTCTTGTCACTGTTGTTAATTTTTCTTGTACATAGAATGTTCTAGATATAGTTTTTAGTTACTTGTACTCCTAGAGTTTTAAATAATTTTTGTTATTGACTTTGGTAACCTTTGACATGGAGTGTTATGCAGACTGCTTCTCACTGAAGAAAACTGAGTGAATACTTAAAGTACCACAGAAATGTCAGCATTTGCTGTATTGGTTAACTCTAACCAGTTGAAGTTTATTCTATCGTGTGATTGTATTCCTTTCTCTTCATTTATCCTGTCTGCTACACTTAAATTGTACAGGGTGACCCACTTTTAGTGTTCTAATTTATTGTTTTACAGTATCAGAACAAACAAGGACACACATTCCACTCACAGACTTCTTTTATTTGTCACTTTATAGGTTCTCTTTAGGCTGCAAGTATGAAGTCCACTCAAGCTCAATTTGCCCCAGACCCACCACAGTACCTGTATCTGCATGATTACTCTGCAGTTCACATTTACGAGCTTGACAGAATGTTCTTGGATACATGTTCTGACTATTTCTTGACTGCTCCACCCTTAAAAAGCAAGTTGGAAAAATGATCGCTTAAATCTTTCTGTGCAAGTCTGATTTCTCTTATTTTATCACAGTAGTTATTTCTCTTGATGCAGGTGGGAGTCAACTAAACATCACATTTGGAGCAGAAAGTTGGTGATTGAAATATTATGAAAATATCTTGCTGCAATGAATAAGTCATAATGATTGCCACCCCAGCTCACATATCCATCACACTTGCTCCCCAGTTTTATGATAATGCAAAAACAAGCTGCCCTTTCTTGAACTTTTTTGATGTCTCTGCAGTCCTATCGGGTAAGGATACTGCACTGCACAACAGTACTTCAGAAGAGGATGGACATGTGTAGTGTAGACAGTCTCTTCAGTAGATTTGTTGCATCTTGTGCGAGTTTTCTGGCAAAAGTGGTTTGTCTTCCCTACAATATTTTTTGTTTGATGGTTAATGAAAGTTTTTCGTAGTTATATTTCCTAGGTATTTAGTTGAATTGAACACCATTAAATTTCTGCAATTTGTAATGTAACCAAAATTTAATGTTTTTTTTCTTTCTTTTTCCATACTCATGTGGAGAGCCTGACACTTTTTATTGTTTAGGATGAACTGCCACTTTTCACACCATACAGATATCTTGCCTAAAACAATTTGGTGTTCTTTTTTACTTTCTGTTGCGTTCACTATATGTTAAGTGAAATCTTTAAACAATGTAAGATGGTTGCTCAGATTGTCTCCTACATCGTTTATATGGATTGGGGATGGCTGCGGGCCTATATCACTTCCTTGGGGAACCCCTGATTTAATTTTTATTTCACTTGATGACTACCTGTCAGTTACTATGAACTGTGCCCTTTCTGAGAGGAAGTAATGAATCCAGTCGCACAACTGAGACAATACTCCATAGGCAGACAATTGCATTAGAAACCATGTGTGAGGAATGGCGTGAAAAGTCTATGTGAAATCAATTTGAAATGACCAATTGATAACACTTGTACTTCATGGAAATAAAAAGCCAGTTGCATATCAAAAGAACAATATTTTCTGAACCCATGCTTACTAAGTGTCAATAGACTGTTGTCTTCACAGTAATTCATAATGTTTGAACATTTTATTTGTTCCAAAATTCTACTGCAAATCAATGTCAGTGATATGTATCTGTAATTCAGCAGATTACTTCCATTTCCTTTCCTGTGTATTGGTATCATGTAATGTGATGTGAAGAATCATGTGATGCGATAGTATTCCCATTTTCAGATCATGATTCTGTATCATTAAATTACATAATTAGGTTCTGTGCTGATAGGAGTAACAGTGATAAGTCTGTCCCAAAAATGGTAATCACTAGATCGGTCACAAATGATAATATTGATGGGTTTTGTAAGTCCCTTACTAAGAGAGACTGGTTTGGCCAGTGGTCTGGTGACACAAATTATAGTCTATGTAAAGACCTGTCAGCAAAACTAATATTGGAAAGGTTTTTCAGAGCGTTTTTGACATAATTTAATGACTGCATTCCTATAAGAAATGCAAAATAATCGACAAAGGCTCCAAAGGCACGTGTATAAGCAACAAAACCCATGGCATACTGCACAGCTTAACAAATCTGAAAAACTAAATTACGTTGTTGCACAGTATACATAAAAATCTGAAGACCAATCATGTCAGATCAGCCTGTGTTCAATGTAGGAATAAGTACAAAAAAGCCATTGTGCAAACCAAAAGAGCACACAATTTCAGCAGTATTGAGAATTCCACGAAGAGATGCAAAGCTGCATGGAAACTAATAAATAGTGTTACTAAAGATGAAAGAAACAAAAAAATCAGTATATGCCCTCTGAAATTCAATGATTTCTTTATTAAATCAGTTAAAGAAGTAGGAAGTGCTATCACCAAACCTGTCATTAGCTCATCTGAGATTCTTTCAAAGAATGTCTGTAAACCACTAGTAAATACAGGTATGTTTACCTTCTATGAGGTCCCACCTAGTCTCGTCTTACAAATAGTTAAACATCTGAAATCATCTGAGAGTTTAAACATATGTGACGTTTCTTGTAACGTTCTAAAAAAAGTAATGGATTGTATTGTGTGTGCTTTAAAATGACTGCATAAATAAGTGTATATCTGAGGGATATTTTCCTGATGAGCTTAAAGTGTCTAGAGTAATCCCAATATATAAAAAAGGAGATACTGACTCACCTTCAAGTTACACACCAGTTTCCATATTTCCAGCTTTCTCTAAAGTGTTTGAATGTGTGATATACCAACAGTTATGCATGTACTTTGAAAATGCAGAAATAATTAGTGACTCACAGTATGGTTTTTGGAAAAACTTGTCAACTGTTGATGCTATAGACTCAGTAGACAAACACATACATCAAGTTAAACTTCCTGGCAGATTAAAACTGTGTGCTGGACCAAGACTCAAACTTGGGACCTTTGCTTTTCGCGGGCAAGTGCTCTACTGGCAGAAGTAAAGCTGTGAGGACAGAGCGTGAGTCGTGTTTGGGTAGCTCAGTTGGTAGAGCACTTGCCCGCGAAAGGCAAAGGTCCCGAGTCTCGGTCCGGCACACATTTTTAATCTGCCGGGAAGTTTCATATCGGCACACACTTCACTACAGAGTGAAAATCTCATTCTACATACATCAAGTGTTTGAGGATAAAGGATTTGCTCAAGTCACCTTTTGTGATCTAAGTAAGGCTTTTGACTGTGTAGAGCATAAAATACTCCTAGAAAAAATGGAGTACTACAGCATTGGAGGTAACCGCCTAAAACTATTAAAGTCATACCTACAGGATCGCAAGCAAGCTGTTTGTGTAGGTAAAGAAAAGTCCAGTTTTGAATTAGTTAAAATAGGTGTACCACAGGGACCTGTACTGGGGCCTTTTATGTTCCCAATAATAAGTAATGATCTGCCATCATTCACCGAGTCCATGACAGTACTATATGCAGATGATACAACTTTCCTTCATTGTAGTAATGATTTCAGTAGCCTCAAAGCTTGTATTGCAGAGACAGTGGCTCAAGCATTCTGTTGGTTTAAAGCAAATGGCTTCCTACTGAAGGTTTACTAAACACAGCAGATGGTTTTTAGTCTAAAAGACAAACCTCCATCAGATGATCCTAGTTGTGTTAAGTTCTTAGGGGTATATATAGATGGAAAAATTATCCGGGGGTCAATATGTACAATATATTAGCAGTAAATTGTTTAGATTGGTGTATTTGCTATGGTGGCTTAAGTACTGTGCACCTCAAAATTGTGTTAGAACGTCATATTTTGCATTTTTCCAAAGCATCCTAGCACATGGTATTATTTTATGGGGGAACTCAAGTTCTGTGCACGACAACCTAATACTACAAAAGAAAACCATTAGGATAATTACTGGTTCTCCATATAAAGTACACTGCAAACCATTGTTCTGTGAACAAAAAATCATGACTATAATAAACCTGTATATATACTATGTTTTACTCCACACAAAAAGTAAGTTACTGGAAGCAAAACATAGAAAAAATATACATTTCTACTAAACGAGAAGGAGCAGATGCATTTATACTCCTCACCTTAGACTGTCAAAGTCACTTAATAGCTATGAACTAATGGGGCACAAACTATTTAATAAGCTTCCACAATATGTGCAAGAACTATCTGAACATGCATTCAAACAAAAACTGTACAAATGGCTAGTTGCTCACCCATTCTATGACATAAATGATTATTTCAAATGTAATATAATTTTGCAGTATTAATGACATGCCTCTTGTTTTCTTTGAATTAACAGTTATATTGTATTACATGCCTGACGTTGTCTATTGCTGTAATGGTCAAATGACAATAAAATTATTATTATTATTATTATTATTATGACCTATGCAACTCTCCATTCTTTAGGTCAGATCTTTCATTGAGCAAGTGGTTGTATATGATTGCTAAAAATGGAGCTATTTCACCTGCACACTCCAAAAGTGGAACCCAATTTCTAAGTTTCATTTCCTTGTTGTGCACATTACATATTGCATGAAAATATTGTGAAACCACTTGGGCTTGTGTGTTTACATTCATATCTGCCTCTATTTGTTTGATTGTAAGTAGGAGGAGATCCTGCTATATCTACTGTAGTGTCAGGACTGTGTTTCTGTTTCCATAAAATAAGTTTTTTGCTAAATCCCTTGTTAAAATAATAAGAATTCTGATATTTCCACTTTCATGTTCCTGGGAAAACATTATGTTTAGGCAAAGCTAATATTTCATTTAATACATGCAAGAAATTAGGTTTCCACCCTCCAGGCTTGGTGTTATCCACTTCATGATCACTGTTGTTTACTATCTTAAAGTAGTAAGACAGGAAAAAGCACAGTTCTTATCCCCCAGAAATGTCTTCTTATATGCAGCTTCATTGATTTACAGATTTTCTACCATGACTATACAGAAATTAGCTACTTGCATTTGCCTGTTAATGAGATATTAATTATGGAATTTCAAACTTAATAAATAGTTAACATTTATTTATTGAAGTGAAAGATAACAGCTGCTCCACATAGCTCATACTTCAAGAATCATATCCCCTCTGATAGAACATAGAATCATTATTAAATGTGAATAGCTGAAACAGTGAGAATAGTTATGAAAGAAGAATGCTGGCATGATAGATTTGCTTAATTAGCACAAGAGAATTACAGTGTAAATACTAACCAAAAAGCAGAAGTGTTGAATCATTGACAGGCTCGCACAATAAAGACAGAAAACTTGTGAACTTGTTCAGAGTGAATCCTTTGTTGAGATATAGGGCACAGACGTGTGTGTGTGTGTGTGTGTGTGTGTGTGTGTGTGTGTGTGTGTGTTTTCTGTCTGAAAAAGGCTTAGGTTGAAAGCTCAATGTGTAACAGTCTTTTTGCTGTGGCTTTCTGCAACTCAGTGCGTCATCTTCATGATGAGTAGTGATCTGTTGTTTACATAATATATTTGAAATTCTAACTTTGACTTTCCACATGCCATGTGAGCTTGATGAAGTACTGAATTGATGTGTGGTATATTTATGATAGTATTTTCTTTTTCTTTTTAGTACAATATCCTTCTGTTTCACATTACAGATCAACAATTTTTGAATAAAACTTGAATTGAACACTGGCAATGTCAATTTTAGTATAAATGTCATTTACTTTTAAGTAACAAGCAGGCAGATAACTGTGTAGAATAAAAATTTTACAATATTTTATATGTTGCAGTTTGATAATATTGAAAAAGATAGCTAATACAGATATACCTTTCATGGTATGAAGTAAAAGAAGTGTGACTAAAGAGTGTGAAAAAACTCGTGAATGTTACTGTATTTACCTGTAAACACAATGTAATTAACATTGTTTCCCTTAAGTCATATGGCAGTACTTTTGTCCAAAATTTTCATGTACTTAGTTTGAATTTGTAGAATACTTTTCAACACAAAATATGAAGGATTAGAAAAATTAATGGAAAAATTCGATGATTACCAAAATCTGTTACATTTGATCATTACTTTGGTCACTGTGGTCAAAATAAAAATTCTAATTTTTGATTCAAAATAACACTACCCCTTATTGTTATCAGTGGCTTCGATCTGAAGTGTATGAGTATACTCGGTGAACTTCCTAAATTTTTGAAAACTAGGTTCATTTTCTTGCATGGAAACCAACTATTCAGTTGTTCCATGAGAAAGCCTACTTCTAATTTTTCTATGCATTCCTCCATGTGTCGATCAATTGCGCTCACTTGCAGCTGTTAATAGTGGTACGCTGAGAAATTTTCAGACAAGGAAATATGTTCAGCACCAGCCCACACCCTATCTTAGGAGAACGAACCGCTACAGTTCTAAATTCAGTGATATTAGCTAGCATGCATCCTCTTTTGCATCCTAACGATCAATGCAAAGAGCTGATAAACTGAAATGCATGGCTTTCATATTCAGCATTCAGACCATTGTCTTTATACCATGGATCTAATGGATGTGGTGTAGTGTGGATAGGCCTGCAGGTAGATCTTGATCTGTTTGTAATTGCAGATGTAATACACTGCTGGTATTCTGGAGATAGCATTGAGCTATTGCTTTTTGGAAGGTCCACCCTACAGCAATTTAGTAAAGTGATGATGCTCATCTGAGAACAAGGTGTTGTCTGCCTCAAATTGGCTGATGGCAGTAGACACTGTTTCCTTCTTTAACAAAGCACTTTTTAGTGTGTTATTGAAACATATTGAGAAGGAAACAATGGATTCTAGAACACTGTAAGTACGATTGAAAGTTGAG
The DNA here is from genome assembly GCF_023864345.2 of Schistocerca serialis cubense. Lineage (NCBI taxonomy): Eukaryota > Metazoa > Arthropoda > Insecta > Orthoptera > Acrididae > Schistocerca > Schistocerca serialis. The sequence continues at coordinate 18,927,437 of NC_064641.1, forward strand.
TGTGTGACTATTTTTTAATAATTTTCAATATGATTCTAAAAAACTAATAATTCACAAAAAGTAGTTGCTAGATGTTAATGGAACTCCTTTATTTTCATGCATTTTCTGAGCATAGACCATCATCAAATGACCACAATAAAGTATAATTATAATGCTGTAACAAAGACATCTTTAGAGTTTTAAGACCATGAAGCTACTGTATTCACATAAAGACATCTGCTAGTTGTCGTATGTCATATCGTTATTTCTTTCTTTATGTGACTATAGTAACTCAATGGTCTTAAAAGTCAAAAGATTTCTCTGTCACACCTTTGTAATTATATTGTATTGCAATCACCTGATGAAGAGGGTATTGCCGAAACACATTATGAAAATAAAGGGGTTACATTAACATCTAGCAATTACTTTGCAACCTGTCAGCTGTTTTAGAATCATATGAAAAAAAAGTAAAAAATTCCAGAATAGCCTCTTTGTTCTTTATGAGGCTCTCAAAACTTCTGAAAACTCCAACCTCACAAATTGGTGAGGGAAGTTTCAAAGTTACAGTTGAAGTCCCATATTTTTCTTTCTGCTTTGCTTCCAACAGAACAATATGTACACGACTGAATTGGAATGCTTGATTATTTTCTTGCAGAACTGGAATAGCTCCTGGAGGGCAGCTACAGTTATGATGTATTTGATGAGGAGGTTGATGCTATGACCAGCACATCCTACACATTGTATGCATGTACCTTTTCTTTCATTATTTTCCAAGTAGCCTGGATATCTCTTGCAATGTTGTTGTCACCATAATGAAACGGGTGAAAACTCTTAAAGAAAATTGTTTCTGATGTCGTGACAATAAAATTAATCACTTGGTGTCCAGACATCATCCATCCATCATAAATTAAATCTTATCTGTGACAAGAGATGAACATGTTGATATTCAGCACTGAGCAGTGTTGTATGTCTAGCATGATGTTAAGGTGGCTCGTAGCCAGTATAAATTAAAAGGAAAGCTTTCCTTCCGTATTGGGTCTCTAGAATTGATAACGAGGCTCCTGAAGCATAAACAGCTCTAGCGATGAATTTATCTAGGTTTCTTCCAGAAATTATTGTAGGAGTACCTAATGAAACTGTTTATGTGGTGTTCGAGAGACTACATTGTTCATCAAGTACGGTCGCAGATATAAAAGACATTGATGTTTCATTTGTTGTTTCAGAAGTAATCTCAACATTTTTCCTGATCTCTGTAAAGGTTCGTGAGTCAAATGTTTGATAAATTGTGGATAGTGTCTGTACTTCTGGAGGTAATCGCAACAACAAGTAGCCACTGCATTATGATATATGGTTCCACAGTACTTACGTATGGCTTCTGTCTTATTTTTAACGGTCCTTGTGTTGTACTGTTTCCACACTTCTGAACACGATGCATGATGAAGAACACTGGCTGCATACTGATGATGTTCTCTAGGTCAAGCAGTCCTTTATATGTCCTCAGTTTCTAGCTGGTTCAACACTTTGGGTTTTAAGAGAATCTAGTAAGACACTGATCACGCACACAAACAAAGCGATCAAAATGACGTTATGCCCGATAGGTATGCAGCACATATAACATACAGGTAATGCAAGTAGGAGCTTAACTACCCAACTCTGATAGGAAAATCACCATAGCCTACACTTACTTACGATAGTCTATAGTAACCTAAAGTAGTTCTAGAACTCTAGATGTGGGGATAGTAGGAGTCAGAGAATGCCAAATGTACTGAATGTGGTGAACATTCTAACAGTTAATACTTAAGATTTCTCAGTTTTACCATTGCCAAAGTACCTGTATGAACAAGTGCATAGTTCTGATGTAGGGTGATTTTTATTTTTTTAGTAATCCAAATCACTTCGCTTGAACTTTTTTGTGCATTTTGTTCATAAGATATGTGCAATGTTCACCAGTTAATTTTTACTTTCTGCCGGCTAATTACTATGAGCACTTTTTATATCATTCCTCAAACCAATAGTCATAATATTTCTAGGTGGTGAAATCAACTTTGCCTATTTTGGTGCAGAGTACCAGCTATCATCCACTGGCCCGGTCAGTAACAAAATCGCACAGGAAATCAATTGGATTATCTTTCAAAGCAATCTAAATTACTGAGAAATTCATTTCCACTTTTGCTTTAGGTCAGTATTCAACAATGTGTTACCCATCTTCCACGAATTATTCATGTCTCTCTTGATCCATCGTGGATATGGAACAGCAGCTGGTCAGATATTTACCAAAGAAAAATCTCCAAATGGCAGACTGTTTGGTGATTTTTCTTTGGTAAAAAAGGTATTGTTGTAGTGAATTCATCATGTGAATTGTGTTGTACTCTTTCTCTTGATTTGCATATTCCATAACTTACTTCGTACATCTTTAGTTGCTGATTGTTCGATAACCATTTATAATGGATCAGATCAAACATTTTGTGTTTTAAGCTAGTATGGCATTTTTTATTTTAGCTGTCCAACTGGTTATTGATATACGATGAATTTTTATTGGTGATACAGTCTTAAACAGGTAATTTTATGGTGGCACAGTATTCCAGTTTATCCATTTGAATGAAACTCATACGTCACTACTGCTTTAGAAAGCCATATGAAGGATTTATTAGACAAAATGAGTTAACACCTTGAAACCAACATAAAAGAACAAAATCTCAGCGATATCACAGATGTCTTTATATGAGGCTGGGAAATTTTCTGCTTGCCATCATACTGTACAAATTAACTTCAGGAGCAGTTGAATCAGAGATCAGGCTCACAGTATTTGGGTCTAGGAAGACAGGATGACACAGCAAAGACATTTGGGTGACATTTCAAGTAGCGGGATCATTGGCATGTGGGAACTGAAAGTTTAATACCATTTTGATCTCTAATTAAGTAATCTTCATTAAGAAACTAAGGCTAATTTTTAATTTTGTATTTGTCTCACTTCAGCATAAATTTGAGGGGTTGCAAATGTACAGAAGAAAGCATTATGTAAGTTTGCATTTATGATATAAATCACATGCCAATATTATTCTGGGCTCTGTTAAATGTCAGTAGTTTTGCCGTTGTCAAACATGAGATTTCCCTTGAACACAATCGATAATTCATTTTCATTAATGGAGGGGATTTTCTTTGTAACAGTAAAAACTAAGTTATTTGTAAGCAAATATTATAAAAAAGGTCATGAGGCTGAGTATGCACTGTTACAGTTGAACAGGGGAGTAGTACTAGTACTGTAGTACTAGGAGTTTAGGCATATTCAAAAGTAGTGGAATTATCCAGAAAGGGCACAGTATTTTTTTATTTATTTTGGAAAAATCACAGTATGGAACAGAAGATTGAAGCTTCAAAAGAAATTCAGCAAGATATCTGGCACATCAATTGGTGTTTGTTTGCATTTATATCTAAGCTTGTCACTTGTTCCACCAGTTATCTCTTCCGCTGTACTGCCTGCACACTGGTGAGGTGTAAAAGGAAACCTAGAAAGTGGTACATTCCCAAATATCTTGGTTACCACTAAGTGGCTGTTGTTGGTCCTGGATGCAGTGCCTGTTCTGGCAAGCAATTAGTAATGACGTCTCATATAACACAGTGATCCAGACGTAAATTAATGTGCAGCTGACATCCAGAATCAGGACAATGACATATGCATATTTCTTGGGCCCTCAGCTTGAGCATCAGTATACAGGGTGAATCACCTAAAACTTGCACCACAAATACTGCGGAAGTGGAGAGTGCTATTGATGTGCGATTTTTTGCAGAATAGATTGGTAGTCAGGGGCTCATATTGCTAGCCAACCGACAGATTGTAATAATACTTAGAAAGTGTGTTTTTATGCAAACATACACTTTTTTAAATGGAACAATGCCTACTGACATTAATGAACTAAAAGTAGGGTAAATTAGAATGTCAATGGTGTTTGTTGCAGGACCCTAGTGCAAGTCATTTATGAGCTATCGTACATTGAAAAGTTTCCACACCAGTACTTGTACAATACCTGTGGTAGCACACTCTAAAGAACAAAACAAGTGCACCACTAGTTATGTGAATTCTGACCAGTAATGAGTAAATTGAGCTTCACAGATTGTGTTCAGAAATGGTAACTGGCAGCATCATTACACTCATCCAGTCTGGTAGGGAATGACTGCTGCACATGTGCTAGTATCTCAGCAGAGACATCTGAGGAGGCTGCAGTAATATATCACAGATTATAATTAGGTTTTGTTGGCATGTCCTTGTTGTAGGCAGCTTCTTTCAGCTTTCTTCACAGAAAAAAGTCTAGAGGCGTCAAATCCAGTGGACGGGGTGGCCGAGGTACAGGTCCTCTGCATCCAATCAGACAATATGGAAATATTTTGTGAAGACATGCTGTAGCACTTCTTGCACTATGGGCAGGACAGCTATCGTGTTGGTATCATAGGTTCCTCCTAGTCCCAGAAGAACATCTAGCATCCATGGAAGACAGTCTGTTAGGACACAGTGATACTTGTGTGTGTTCAGTGTTCCACCTATGAAACATGGGCCTATGATCTGATGGTTGACTATCCCACACCAACGTTTACACTCCATGGACACTGATGTTCCACCTGACAAAGCCAACTGGGATTGTCAACAGACCAATAGTGCACATTTCAGCAGTTTACCAGCCTATGATTGGTAAATGTGGCTTCATCACTAAACAAGATACATTATACATCTGGAGTATACAAAGACCTTGACCTTTGTCTACCCTCTTCCTCAGTAATGATGGGTCTCTCTCATCCTGGGGTCTAAGTGACCTGCCCTTTCTTTTTAATCTTCCTGAACATATCACTCTCATATCCCCAGTGAAGCAATTATTACTTCCAAAAGTTACATAGTGTTTCCCTTTTATTTTTATGTACAGAACTTAACCAGAAGTCAACATAATTAATTCTCATAATCATTTCCATGTAGATTTTGATGGAGAGAGATGTGATAGAATGGAGCTTCTGTCGGTGGAGAATGCATATGACACTTGCCTGCCTCATGCCGCTTCCTCATGCGATTGTGTGTGAGCTGACATGCAAATCGACTGCAATGACAGTGAGAAGATTAATTCACTCCTCTTTTGTTGTCACTTGTTTCCTTCTATTATGTTGTCTAGGTGTTACACTACCACTTTCAAGTAACTGGTTGAAGAGTTGATAAATAATTGCTGTGATGTCTGTTGGGGGTATCTTGCCACATCACCATACAGGAATGAACTGCATTCTTTCTACACTCTCTGTACACATGAGCATGTTCAGGCTTTTCTGCAGTGGTAAATCCTGTTGTTCACTCATGAGCTACTGCTTAGACTGCCACACAGTAAGAACCTAGCAGGTTATAGTGCCTCAAGGGACACACAAGCACACTTTAAGCAAACATAACAATGCCGTACCCATCAGCCACACAAGTTGAATTGCAAGAACCACTTTCAGTTTGGAAACTTTTCAAAATATATCTCATAAATGACTTGCCCTAGATTCCTACACAAACACCACTGACATTCTAATTTACCCTACTTTTAATTTGTTAATGTCAATAGGTATTGTTCCAATTTTAAAAAAGTGTATGTTTGCACAAAAAGTACATTTTTTAAGCTTTATTACAGTCTGTTTATTGGCAAATAATACAAGCCGCTGACTACTAATCCATTCTGTATAAACCACACATCAATAGAATTTTTCATTTCAGCAATGTTTGCAGTGCAAGTTTTAGGTAACTGACCTCTTTCTTTGGAAGACCTACAAGCATTTAATGTACTAACATTACAAGTTGGATGAAATTCAGTTTATTTTTGTATAAACTGTATCTGTTGGCTTCCTTCTTCCATGTTGACAGTGTTTATTAACCTAGTGCAAAGCTCGAAATAACAGTTGACTCGTTGACTTGAGAAAACTACAAAATTGCAAAAAGACGGGTTGACTGGGTATCACTTACTTTCAGGAGGCGTAATTCAAGTAATGGTAATAAACAGACTTAAAAGTGAAAACATTAATTCTAGCTTCCGGAACTGTTAATTAATTCCTCAGGGTGCAAGAGACAGTGATTGAGGAAGGTCAGAAAGGTATAGCAGACCCTAGGGTGAGACAGACCCTAAAAATTGAGAGGATGAGAGGAAACAAAGATGAAAGAACTGGTGTCTGAGAGCGGAAGAATATGTAATATTCAGGACTGCACCAGCTTCTTTCCAAAGATGATGTAAGGACAGAGTGAGAAACAGAAGATGGATAGAGAAAGAGAGATAAGTCAAAAAAGTCACCTTTAAATGTGTCCATCGGCAGCAGTACTGGAAATTTTTTTTCTTTTGAAGATAAGTACCAGCAACTCATTCTGTCTCTTTACAGTTTTGTGGATGTCTCTTTCAGCAAAGCATATACAGTTGTTACAGGTTAAACATTTGCAGGTGTTCATTACCTGATTTGTACTCTACCTATAGCTCACCATTTTGAATACCATTTTTACTTCTTGTTATCAATGCTCTGTGCAAATATGACATTTCTGTGATTTAGTTCTCATTTTCCATTAGTGTATTTGTTGTATATAATGTATAGAACAATCTTCTCCTTGTGAGTAGCAGTCAAGAAATTGTGCAGCAAAGTCCCTGAAGTAGAGGGTTACTCAAAAAGTATTGCCTCTTTTGAGGCAAGACTTTGCATCCAATTTTCGCACCCTCTTTGGTGGTACTGTGACTGATGTGCGGTCTTGTGTTGTTGTGCAAAAGATCATCACCACAGCTGCATTTACTGAGGGAGATAATGCAGCATGAACTATCTGCAGTCACCTGGTGGTCACCACGGCCGATGTTGTCGACTCGCTGAATGTTGTGTGATGCCACTGCAGTCATCGACCTGCTGCTCCACATTTTGTCGGACAGTGGTGTTTTTGCACTTCAACTTCATTACAGCGATGAACCTGTTGTCTTACACTATTGATATCCACTGTTATATCACCATACACATTTTTCAGTGTTACATGTATGCAAAAGGACATTTCAGTTCCTGCATTCAAGAATTCTATTACAGTATGCTGTCTAATATAAACATTGATGTCGCCAATTTTACAAGTGATTGCTGTACTGGCATCTGTTGACACAGAAAGTTGCTACTGCAGTGGATTGGAGAAGCAGCTTTGCGGAATAGTGCCACATGCAAATTTATCGCTTAACTTTTTTTTAAGGAGGGGAAAAAAAAGGAGGTATTACTTTTGACTGACCCTTCTATTACGGTCAACAAAAGTTTCAGTACCATGGAAATGGTACATGGCTAAAAACTAACAAATTATTGAAACGGTATATGTGTTTTGTCAGACAGAGAACTGTCAACATTAAAAAAAATTTTCATTTGAGTGGCTGTCAATGAACACATGTCAAAGGCAAATTCAGTAGAGAAAACAAATAAATTATGAGACAGAATTTCTGTGCGCTACTTATCTCCAGGTAATGAAATATATTTTACTGCCAACAGATAGGTATAAAAGCACCTGTAGTGAGGACAAGTGTATACAAAGACCTTGACCTTGACCTTTGTCTAGCCTCCTCCTCACTACTGCTGGGTCTCCCTCAGCCTGGGGTCTGAGTGACCTGCCCTTTCTTTTTAATCTTCCTGAACATATCCCTCTCACATCCCCACTGAAGCAATTATTACTTCCAAAGCTGCATAGTATTTCCCTTTTATTTTTATATATATCTGTCAGCAGTACCGTATATTTTGCTTCCTGAGACTATCAGTAACCATATTATTATTATTTTGTAGCAGTGCTTAAGTTTCTCTTGTAATTCATTAATTTAATGTAATTAATGAAAATGTGTGTGTTCCAGACACTGTAATGTTTATTTTTCTTACAATTTAAATTGTGTTAAGAGCTACATCTTCAGTCTAGTGTCTAATTACAATTTACTACTACATATATTACAATTAAGTGATTGCATACCCACAAATAAAAACTAAGTAATGTAAAATGAAGCTGCAAGATGCTTATTATAGATTCGTTATGTAACCACAAAGAAATAAGACCTATCTTCACAGAGGCAGTATTTTTGCTATGGAAGAGTACTGTGTGAAACTTGTCAGGCAGCAGCATTCTGTGGAATGATGTGACAGCACAACCAGTTTGATGTAACGGGTGGTCTGGACACTTTGCTTCTGTGTTTGAATCTGTAACTACCAGTAGGCTGTGATATCCCTGATAATACCATTGAGAAAGAAATAACTAATGAAATGCTGGCAATATAAGACATTTAAAACCCTGAGAACTCTTGAAGCCACAAAACAGATGGTTGATAACTTTCAGATAAAGGATAGATTGAAAATATGAGGACAATTTGCATAAAAATGAGCAACAATAGAGAAAGGAAAGAGAGATAAATGCTGGAGAAGCAGCAGTTAGAAAAACTGCAAGGTGTAAAATAAAGACACAACATGAGAAAAGAGCTATGGGGAGTGGGTAGAAAGGGATGGGAGTTATTAGTATCATTTCAAAATACATTGATGGTGGTGATCTGAACATTGTGCTCCAAGCTGTTGTCTTATGTTTTACCAGAAAATAATTTGTGTTCACAGTGTATGAAACTCCTCACATTTGACTGTTACTTGAATAACAGGTATATGATCAGTTTTACAGAGGTTCAGTGGGTGAAAAGTGTTCCTCTCCTTGGTGTCATTTACAGTTGTTATTTCACTGTTGCTTCATTTTTGTGATCTTTTTCTGTAAAGAATGTCATAAAAAACACAATTTACATCATATGTTCTAATTAGAGACACTATTTATACAATAATTGGTAGATATGAAGTCAAGCGCATACATAGTGAGGGCCAGGGAAAGGCAACTGTCTCCTCCTCCTCCTCCTCCCCCCCCCCCCCTCCTCCCCCCTCCACACCTCCTCCCCCCACCTTCTCCTCCTCCCCTCACCCCACCCCACCCCACCCCATCCCACCTCATCCCACCTGTACCCCATCAGAAAAAGTATGATCTTCACAAACTGAATTCTCATCTTGCCCCACTATACAGACCGACATTTCATTTCAGTGTTGGGTTGAAGATAGGAAGGGAGTCTGAACACATGATGGATGTTTACAAATAGCAAGTGTTCCCACAGCCATTTATTGTGAAGTCTCAAAACTTTTTGCCATTTGCTGGTATTCTCTTTGAACAGAAAATGAAAGATGGTACTGGTTTCTAAAACCTTTTTGGTAGTGTTACATTTTCAGTACTCAATGTTTTGTTCTCATGTTGCCAGCTAATGTTAAAAACTAATAAAATTGACTATAGAAAGTATTCTAATGCCTCTGAACATTATCTGCCTGACAGCAAATTCATGTGTGCAACTATCATAGAAACTATTCTCTCTCACTTAAATTTTATGTAGGTAACAGGTACCTACAATAAAATGTTAGCATTAATATGTTTACTGATTGGTAAACAAAGTTTTTCAACAGCTCTTTTAGTTATATTTTGGAAGAATTTATTTGTTCCTTCCTCTGTCCTTCCCTCTTCCTTCAAACCAATAAGAGTCCTTACCCCCCTCCCACCACCCCCCTTCCCACCCTCCCTTAGCTTGAATGTTGGGTACATTCTTGTATGAAGCCCCTGCAAACAGTCTTGCATATCCAACTGAATTTCATAAATTTACTACTCAAATTTGCGACATTACACATGGTTATCTTGGTAAATATTGGCTACAGATGTCTCAGAAATAACTTCCGTAATTTTAATAGTATGTACTGAACTTAATTTTTATTTGGGTAGAACATTATACATGCTTAAATACAGAAACAAATGTAAAAATCAACACATTAATGCATTCCATGTATAAAATATACTTCATTTGAAATTATGCTTCTTATTCAAATTCAAGCTGTACAGAGTTCAAAACATAGTTGTAAAGATGAGATATTGGTAAATACCCGTAATTAGTTTCATAAGTGATGTAGTGAATTCCTGCTTGTATTTATACGTTGGCAATGTATGATGTTTCACGTTTTCAAGACAACTTTTATGTCATACAAGATTCTTGAAGAAATTAGAAAACTGAGCTGCAGAGTACTATAATTATAGTTTAATTAAATTGATCTATTGGTAGTTATGATGGCTGCTTGATTCTGCTCAGAACTACTTGTAATGAGCAGGCATTATTTGCCTGTCTGCTTTTTGCCTGTATGCTTAATCAAGTGTAACACTGTTAGCGAGTATATCACTTAAATATATACAGTGTACTGCAATTGCTTATATTAGTAGCAGTAGTAGTTTTATTATCTAAAGCTGTCTTCTTCACTCAGTGTTTGAGTTGCATATGACTGTCTCAGTTGCAGTACATTGTGGCTTCATATTTATTAAATGTTATGTGCTTTCTTGCAAAGTAGAGTATCTAGAATGAAGTGTATAAACAAAAATTCATAGTGCTTTATGTTATATATCTAAATCGTGCTCTGCATATAAGTTGTTTATGACAGTACAGTGTGGTTGTCATTCATAACATGAACTCACTTTTACTTCAGCTGTCTCAGTTTCATATTTTTATTTTCAGCTTACGACATGTTGTCTAATTCTAATATCCTTTTGCATAGTCGTAAAACTTGACACAAAATTTGCAGCTTTTGGTCGAGCATTACATTTTGATTCTTTTTGTGCTTGAATTATTTATAGATCCTTCTACAGTGTGGCAGTGTCTTACTGACCCAGTCTTGCATTTCATACAGTTGACTAAGAGTGATTTTTTTTTCTAAAATAATAGTAGTTCTGATGTTTACTAAAGTATTTTTTCTGTTTGTGTAAAATGTGTCAGTTTTTTGTTGGACTAGGTAACACTTTCTTCAAAAAAGGTGATTTGGAATTGTTGCTTATGTAGAGTGAGATGTTGAAGCAGGAATGCTTTAAAAAGTGTCCTATTGATGCAGGTAATCCTGAGGGCTGTTTGATAATGACAAAAAACTGACAATAATTTTCATTAGTATGAGAACATTCACACATTGAAAACTCCCAGACTCAAATATGCATTTACATGGAGTGAAGGCCACTATCGGTGTTTTTCTCATTGCTCATTTGCTCAGAACGGTTTTTTGTCCACCTCTTCGCTAGCCTTCTTGAACAAATTGTGCCAATGCAAAACTTGTGATTTTGAGAGGCATTAAATTCCAAAGGCCTGCAACGACAGTTGGACTCTGTTAGGTGCCAATTTGTTACGCTGCTTACAAAATTTGATGAGATATCATTTCTGAATGGAATTTCACAACTTGAATGTATACTGTATTCTACAAAAGGTATATAGCTATAATGCCCATATTGACAAAGCAAGAACATGGAGGCAATTGAGTGGACATTACTGAAACTGAGATCCTCTATCAGGTACATGTGCCACAGCCAGTAGGAGCATGAGGTAAAGTGTGGTCACCTCACTGTAGTGGCAGTGTTGCACTTGGTGTAAACTACTCACAGGACATTTGCAGGTAACACACAAGTATGTACATTGGACTAAAGATCAGCAGAAAACCACTGTCTCCGTGTAATACTTAAGGTTTCCTGGCGATCTTTCGACATCTTGAGGTGTCAAGCCTTCTGCCAGATATCAGTATCATTCATGCACCATATTTCGACATGACTCGTCTTGTCATCCGGTGCCATCTGAGTCTGCCCATTGAGTGGAACCAGTCCAGCCTTCCCCCTCCATGATTGGTTCCTGACATTCCATCTGCATTCTGGTCCTGCTAGAAGTGTCCTTACACATTGCCGCATTCCCACTTCGGTCTGACATTCCATCTTCAACCTGGTGAACCTGTCTGCATATTGACATTCCATTTACAGTCCACTATGGTTCGGTGTTCCCTCTATGGTCCCTGTCTGCTAGAAGCATCCCTAGGTATTTCCTCTTTGGTCCGTTGCAACATTCCGAGCACTGGTGTTCCTTCATTGGTCTGATGCATCTGTCCATGCACTGGTGTTACTTTTTCAGCCCAGTACAATTGCAGGTGCTCCCATTACAAGCATCCTGCACTGCTGTATCTTCAGTCCAGTTTGCCTGAAGTTCATTCCCCATGTCCACACTTACAGCTCTTCTGTTTGTGGAGTTCTGCTGCTGTTCCCATTGCATTTTCAGCAACTCCAGTGCAGGACCTCTGGCACTATTGAGTTGGTCCCCAGTGTCATGATTCATGAGATTTTCTGCCACCTTTATCTCTATGAACTCTCTTATAATCATGTCCCAGTATCTGGGGGTCTGTGCTAGAACCTTCATTTCATAGCTCATGGAATAATTGAGTTCCAGATAGTGATCAGAAATAGCTAGTTTAGTTGCCTGTCATAGTTGGGTATGTCTCTGATGGTGTTTTTGGCATCTCATGTCCACTGTCCTAATTGTTTGGCAAAGTATATTATAAATTCCTGGTTTTTGTAGTCCCAGGTCATCTTTCACATTTCCCAGTAGTCCTCCTTGTTTTGGTAGGTGGACAGAACACACACTTGATATGCTTCCTGAGAATCCTGCTGGTTTTGGCCGAAATTAGGTTCTAGGGTGGTATGCCACAGCCTTTGCTTCATCTTGCTCTTCTTCTTGATAGTTTTTCAGAGTGGCTGGTTTAAAGGACCTTCTGAATCTGTTGGGCCGCATACCCATTTTTTCAGAACCCTGTTCATAGATGTTCTGTTTCTGCTGCCAATCTAGCTAGAACTGACAGGGTGCATGCCCTGTGAATCAGTATCTTCAGAACTCCAGTCTTCCGTGCTGAGTGGTGTTAGCTGTTGGCTGGCAGATAAAAATCAGTGTTTGTAGGTTTGTGATACACACTGTGGTCAAGTGATCCATCTGCTCTTCCTTTGATAAGTGCATGCAGAAATGGCAACCTACCATCCTTTTCCAGTTCCATGGTGAACTTAATATTTGGGTGGCATGCGTTAAGCTGTTCCAGAAACTCCTTGAATATCTCCCTTCCTGACACCAGATCACAAAGGTATCATCAACATAACTAAAGCACCATGTGGTTTTGTATCTAGCAGTCATTAAAATGTCCTCTTCATATCTCTCCATGAACATATAGGCAACAACTGGAGACAGAGGGCTGCCCATGGGTACACCTTCTGTGTGGTTATGATATTGGTACCCATACAGAAAGTAAATTGATGTCAGCAAATGCACAGGTCTAACAGGTCATCATAAAATTTCTCTGCAGCCAGTTCCAATGAGTCTTTCAATAGCATCCTGGTGAATAGAGATACATAATCAAAACTGACCTTTATATCTGATCCTGTGTTGTGTAGTTGCTTGAGACACTGCAAGGAGACCTCTGAGTTGTGGATGTTTTGAGTATACTTTTGCACTTATGGATGCAGCAGTTTTTTCAACTACTTAGCTGCAGCAGCCTTCGTAGCAGATGAAGTTTCAGACTGAGAGTAGACAGTGTCTCGTATTCTCTAGCAGAATGCACCAGGAAGAATGCCTCAGCTTGCCAGTCTGCGAAGTTTCACCTCATGAGTAAGAAAGCACAGCAGATTCAGGACACTCACATGGCAATAAACCGTAGTGGCAAGCAGTTTCGTGACACCACTTTGAAGCTACTCAGCAGGGATCTCAACTTTGCAATGACTCCTGGAAATATGCCCATTTCAGGTTTCATCAGTGCAGTGGAACAAGTATCCAATGAACTTCCACCAAATGTGGCAAAAGAAGTTCACTGGGAGGCTTTCACTCACCAAGACATAGCCACCAAAATTGAACACCTCAAATAATGAAAGGCATACACTCAGGAGGCTCGGGGATGACAGCCACATTACGGTGTTACCAGGAGACAAAGGGAACTCCACAGTCATTTTGCAGCAGGCTGATAATGACGAGAAAGTGCCTCAACCTCTGTAGGATCCTGCATACTGTCTTGTGGAATGTGACAGTATGGACAAAGTAGACAAGAAGACCAGGGCTCTAGTGGAGGAAATGGGTATGGCTGACAAGGTCATCAAACAGCTTTATGTTCGGGAACACCAGTTCCAGTTGGACTCCGTGGGCCGCTGAAAGTATACAAAGAGGGTCTGACATGCCCAATTGTCAGCAACATTGGCATATCAGTGTACCCAACAGTAAAGTATGTGAAGACGTGGTTGTTCCCATATGTGGGAAAATATGTACACTACAGCCACAACTTGTAAGACTTCTTGCAACGTCTCAAGCAACTACACATCACAGACTGTGATATGATGGTCAGTTTTGTTGTGGTATCCCAGTTCAGTAGGGTGCCACTGAAAGACTCACTGGAACTGTTTGCAGAGAAGTTGTACAATGCTCTGTGGGACCTGTTCAACCATATACTGAAACCAACTTATTTTGTATATAGGAGGACAATATTACAAGCAGGCAGAAGTCATAACCGTGGCCAGCCCTCTGTCCCCAGTGGTTGCCATGTTCATGGAAAGGTTTGAAGGGGACACATTAGAGATTGCTACATACAAAACTTCATGCTGCTTCAGATGTGGATGATACCTTAGTGATCTGGCATCATAGTTGGTAGAGGCTCAATGAATTTATGGAACAGCTTAACTCGTGCCACCCAAATATTAAGTTCACCATGGAACTGGAAAAGAGTGGTAAGTTGCTCTTTGTGGATGCACTTGTCAAAAGAACAACAGATGGACTGTTTAGCCACAGCATGTATCACAAACCTACAAACACTGATTTATATCTGTCAGGCAGCAGCTGTCACTACACAACACAGAAAAATGAGAGTTCTGAAAACAATGGTTCACAGAGCACGCACCTTGTCAGACCTAGATAGTTTGGCAGAAGAAACTGAGCATCTACACTCAGTGTTCTGATAACATGGATACACAGCCAAACAGATCCAGGAGGCGCTCTCTGCTACAGACAAGAAAGATGAAGCAAAGACTGTGGCCTACCTGCCCTTTGTAGAACCTATTTCTGCCAAAATCAGTAGGAGTCTCAGAAAACATAACAGCAAGTGTGTGTTCTGTTCACCTACCAAAATAAGAGGACCACTGTGAAGTGTAAAGATTACCTGGGACTACAAAAACCAGGAACTTGTAACATACCTTGCCAATGTAGCATGGCATAGATTATTCAAACAACTAAGACAGTGGACATCAGATGTGAAGAACATCAGACTCACGCCCAACTATGACAGGCAATTAAATCAGCTATTGCTGAGCACTGTCTTGAACTTGATGAACTATGGTGAAGTGAGGGTTCTGGGACAACACCCCCAGACACTGGGACAGAGTTACAAGGTGTTGAAATTGTGACACTGGGTACCAGATCAGTAGAGTCTGAGGTACTGCACTGGAGTTGCTGAAAATGCAATGGGAGCAGCAGCAGAACTTCCCAAACAGAAGAACTGAGACTGTAGACATGGGGAATGAATGCCGGATGGACAACCAGGGACATTGAACAGAAGATAAAACGTTACAGGACACTTCTGATGGAAGTGGATTGCAAAAGGAACACCAAGAATCAGATTGGACTGAAAACGGAATGCCGGTGTGTAGGCAGATGCACCTAACTGAAGACAGAACGCCAGTGCTCGACCTGTTGCACTGGACCAAAGAGAGAACAACTAAGGACGCTTCTAGTGAAAGAGGGCTGTTAGGGGAAACACCAGGAATCACAGTGGACCAAAAACAGAATACCAGGACTCTGCCTAATGTAATGGACTGAAGAGAAAGTACCTAAGGATACTTCCTGGAATGCCTTGAACCGACTATGGAGGGCCTTAGGTATCAATACTGGACCTGCTCCACTGAAGGAGCAGTCTCAAGTGGCACCTGATGAAGATAACAAGTCATATTGTCAAAATATTTTGCATCAATGATGCTTATATGTGGCAGAATACCCAACACCTCAAATGCTTCTGTCTCCGTGGTTTAGCCTGAAACGTGAGAACAGATGTTCTTTGATGATTTGAGAACCTGGAACCTTGTAAGGTGTAGCAGACGTCTGTAGCATGGTTGCCTTTATATGAAGTAGTAACCATGTGTCATTTGCATCTCTAAATGAACACACAAACCACCAAGCATTTCTGCATGAAACTGGGAATGGCCAACTATACAAAAATGAGATCCTTGGAGTTTATGAATTCTTGTGCACTTGTACATTAGATAATTTCATCCTACAAGATGACAAACCATGACCACAGAAGTCTCATCTCAAAACTCAGTGCCTTCAACAATGGCAATTTTTTGCATCAACTGGTCACCTGAATTACATAAAGCATGCTTGGGATCCTATATAAGGATAATACTCTTTCACTACTTTAATGTCCTCATTGTTGAGTATGGTTAAAGTCTGAACAAAAAGAAGGTGCTTGGGGCATAGAGATTGTTTGAGATGAGTTAGCATTACTAATTAACTACACCCACTTTCAATGTATGTATTGTCATGGGGAGGAACAGTTCTCGGAAAAAGAGTTGTGTCTATACAGTTCAAAGTGTTCATGTTGACATAGTCATCATTTGGATCATTGAAAAGCAGGATTCATGTTATGAAATCTGCTGCAGATGATTGCACTTACAGGAGAAAGAAATACAATAGAATAAAAATGGGTAGCTCTGAGATATGAAATAGTGAAGGCAGCAGAGGATCAAGTAGATAAAAAGACGAGGGCTAGTAGGAATCCTGGGTAACAGAAGAGATATTGAATTTAATTGATGAAAGGAGAAAATATAAAAATGCAGTAAATGAAGCATGCAAAAAGGAATACAAAAATCTCAAAAAATGAGATCGACAGGAAGTGCAAAAGACTAAGCAGGAAATGCTAGAGGACAAAAGTAAGGATGTAGAAGCATATATCACTAGATGTAAGATAGATACTGCCTACAGGAAAATTAAAGAGACCTTTTAACCAGTCCTAAGCAAAGAAGGGAAAGGAGAAGATGGAAGGAGTATATAGAGAGTCCATACAAGGGCAATGCACATGAGGACAATGTTATGGAAATGGAGAGGACGTAGATGAAGATGAAATCGGAGATATGATACTGCGTGAAGAATTTGACAGAGCACTGAAAGTCCTAAACTGAAACAAGGCCCCGGGAGTAGACAACATTCCATTATAACTACTGATAGCCTTGGGAGAGCCAGCTGTGGCAAAACTCTTCCATCTGATGAGCTAGATGGGCAATTCCATGTCAAATCAACAAGTGCTACAACCTGACCCTCTCAGATTTTTTTGAAATTAAGTATGCATATATTACTCATAAATCATGACACAAATTAATTTTTTCACATTTTTCTGACAAAAAGTTACCGAGTAATGGACCTTCAAAAATTGAAAAGGTGACAAATTTTTGACTCGCAGAACAATGTTGTTTTCATTAAAACTCGTGTTCTAATTAAACTAGAACAATAAAATTTACTTCATTGGAAATCTCTTTTAAAGAGCTTTTATATGATACCAAACAAAAAACAACATTGTTGAATTTATCGAATTTTGAAAAACTGTATTTTTAAAAATCTCAAAAAAATATATGTGAAAGATACACTTTACATCTACATATTCTGAAAGTTTCAACTTGGGATGAGCAAGGGATCACTATCAAAAGCAATTTTACATTAAGGGTGGTGCTTTAAAAATTCGTAAAAACTAATTTATTTTAGATATTAGGCCTACTTCTCACCAGCGGCATGTTGTTGTACAATGTGGAAATTAAAAATAACTTATAATTGACAAAAGAACATATGTTTTATGCTTCTGTAATTAATAAATACAAAATGAAAACTTTTTCGAACTAATCAGTGTGTTGCACATCAACATTTCTGCACTGGATAACATATGTTCGCCCTGGAGCAGTTTGAGGGTTCACGATTGCCACTACTTCCCTACTGCTTATGGAAAGAATGTCTGGATGACTTGGAAATGTAAAAGATGGTGACGGTCCTTGTGGAGGTAAGAAACTAACTGTGTTTTCATCCTTTCCCCTGATTTTTTTCAAGTACACAGATTAACCACCAGTGTTCATTATAATCACAAGCAACATATCCTTTTATGTCTTTGAGTGGTATTGTATCACTGTCAGAAACTGTCGCCAGTTCAATTTTACTATCATCAGAGTTTGAATACACTTTTGTTATTATTTTGTCCTTGCTAAAAGGAAGAAAAGTGTGAAGTTTTTGTGTCCCTACAATTTTGCAGCATTTCTCAAACTTCTCCATAAGTTTCATTTCTTCATTTTTGTGATCTTCTTTAGCAGCATACTTGAAGTTCATTCCTTCTATGTTATCCTTGGCAAACATATAAAGTTGTTTTGGTGTTGTTATTTGATCACTGTATGGCCGTTGCAGACTTGCTCGAGCTGCAAGTCGTTTAACTGTTCCACCAACACCATCACTAGCACCCTTCCCATGCGAGGTGGCTGAAAAATGCCATTCAGCTTCAGTTTGGAAATCTTCTTCATGATGGCACAGGTTGATAAATTTATTCCGATTTTTATAATGAGCTGCTGCTCCATCAGAGAAATAATATTTTTTTCTTGGTTTTCTACCGAATTTAACAGTCAGGAAGTCCATCAAGTACGATTGGAACAAATGCACAGCAGCAGTGTCCTGTGTTAGGTATTCTGATATGATTACAAGACTTGTGTGCTCGAGTTTGTTCCCATCCTTGTAATAAGCACCAATGGGATGAATCGTTGCTTGTATGTTTGTCCAGTGATAGCGTGAACTTCGTCCTGGATGACAAAGGAGTAATTCTCAGAAAAGTCACAGATCGCTAAGACCTCGCCTTCTTTAAGTTCATTTCTCAGTCTCTTTTGGAAGGTTGATTGTTGACTAGCAACAAATGAATGCCATGTAAGCAATTTTAATTTATCAATAAAGTTGTCACGTGATTTTATGATTGTTTCTAGAGGTGTGTGATCAACGGAAACCCATTGCTGATAAGTAATATTATCAATATCATTAGTATTCAACAAATCTTGTAAATATGTCTTAAATATCACATATTTAGGGATGTAGGTCTGCAAACTTCAAAAATCTAATGTGGATCTAATGTGGAGCTCTGGATAGTTGTCTTTAAAGTTCCCTAATTTGTTTAAAATTACTTAACACTAGCCGTTTTTGTACTTGCAGTTTTTCTCTGTTATCTCTCACAAGCACAAAATCTTTTTCCCAGGCATTGCCCTGCTTATCTCATCAGAACAATAAGTATCTGTGTATGTGCGGATGGATGTGTGTGTGTGTGTGTGTGTGTGTGTGTGTGTGTGTGTGTGTGTGTGTGTGTGTGCGCGCGAGTGTGTGCCTGTCCTTTCTTCCCCCTAGGGTGGGTCTTTCTGCTCCCAGGATTGGAGTGGCTCCTTGCCCTCTCCCTTGGAACCCACATCCTTTCGTCTTTCCCACTCCTTCCCTCTTTCCTGGCGGGGCGGCGGTTGGTTGCGAGGGCTTGAATTTTGTGTGTGTGTTTGTGTTTGTTAGTGTGTCTGTCGGCCTGCCAGCACTTTCGTTTGGTAAGTCACATCATCTTTGTTTATAGATATATTTTTCCCACATATACACTTTCATTTGGTAAGTCACATCATCTTTGTTTATATATATATATATATATATATATATATATATATATATATATATATATATATATACACACACATCTAAAAACAAAGATGATGTGACTTACCAAATGAAAGTGCTGGCAGGTCGACAGACATGTCTGCTTGTGTCTGTATATGTGTGGATGGATATGTGTGTGTGTGCGAGTGTATACCCGTCCTTTTTTCCCCCTAAGGTAAGTCTTTCCGCTCCCGGGATTGGAATGACTCCTTACCCTCTCCCTTAAAACCCACATCCTTTCGTCTTTCCCTCTCCTTCCCTCTTTCCTGATGAGGCAACAGTTTGTTGCGAAAGCTTGAATTTTGTGTGTATGTTTGTGTTTGTTTGTGTGTCTGTCAACCTGCCAGCACTTTCATTTGGTAAGTCACATCATCTTTGTTTTTAGATATATTTTTCCTACGTGGAATGTTTCCCTCTAATATCAACCTTGTTCCACAAGTCAAAAATTTTTCAATTTTTGATAGTCCATTACTCGGTAACTTTTTATCAGAAAAATGTGAAAAAATCAATTTGTGGTACTATTTATGAGTATTATAGGCATACTTAATTTCATTTAAATCCAAGAGGGTAAGGTTGAAAATGATGGTTTCATTTGTTGATTTGACATGGAATGACCCAGATGTAAAAGACAGGCGAAATACCATCAGACTTCAAGAAGAATGTAATAAGTCGAATCCCAAAGAAAGCTGGTGTTGACAGGTCTGAAAATTACCGAACTATCAGTTTAATAAGTCATGGTTGCAAAATACTAACAAGAATTCTTTACAGACAAATGGAGAAACTGGTAGAAGCCAAGCTCAGGAAAGATCAGTTTGGATTCCGTAGAGATGTTGGAACACATTAGGCAATATTGACCCTATGACTTACAGGTTAAGGAAAGGCAAACCTAAGTTCCTAGGCAAACCTACATTCCTAGCATTTGTAGACTTAGAAAAAGCTTTTGAAAGTGTTGACAGGAATACTCTCTTTCAAATTCTGAATGTGGCAGGTGTAAAATACAGAAAGGAAAAGGCTATTTACAATTTGTACAGAAACCAGATGGCAGTTATAAGAGTCGAGGGGCACGAAAGGGAAGCAGTTTTTGGGAAGGGAGTGAGACAGGGTTGTAGCCTATCCTTGATGTTATTCAATCTGTATATTGAGCAATCAGTAAAGGGAACAAAAGAAAAATTTGGCATAGGAATTAAAATCCATGGAGAAGAAATAAAAACATTGGGGTTTTCCAACGACATTGTAATTCTATCAGAGTCAGGAAAGGACACAGAAGAGCAGCTGAACAGAATGGACAGTGTCTTGAAAGGAGGATATAAGATTAACACCAACAAAAGCAAAATGACAATAATGAAATGTAGTTGAATTAAATCGAATGTTGCCTAGGGAATTAGATGGGAAATGAGGCACTTGAAGTAGTAACTGATGATGGTCAAAGTAGAGAGGATATAAAATGTAAACTGGCAGTGGCAAGGAAAGCATTTCTGAAGAAGAGAAATTTGTTGACATCAAGTATAGATTTAAGTGTCAGGAAGTCTTTCCTGAAAGTATTTGTATGGAGCCATGCATGGAAGTGAAACATAAAGGATAAATGGTTTACATGCGAAGAGAATAGAAGCTTTCAAAAGGTGGTGCTACAGAAGACTGCTGAAGATTGGATGGGTAGATCACATACTGGTAGAGGTAATGAATAGAATGGGGGGAGAAAAGGAATTTGTGGCACAACTTGACTAGAAGAAGGGATCTATTGGTAGGGCACATCCTGAGGCATCAAGGGGTCATCATTTTAGTATTGGAGGGAAGTGTGTCGGGTAAAAATCGTAGAGGGAGACCACAAGATGAATACACTAAGCAGATTCAGAAGGATGTAGGTTGCAGTAGTTATTTGGAGATGGAGTCTTGCACAGGATAGAGTAGCATGGAGAGCCACATTAAACTAGTCTCTGGACTGAAGACAACAACAACAATTGCAATAACACAGTTGTTTTACATATTTCTTCTGTATTAATTTTTTATCATTATTAAATTTAATTTGAGCTAATTAGCATTATTTTGGCAGTGATATTTTCTGATATAATCTTGTAGAATCATATACTTACTTTCTTTTTATTGATCAGATACACACTAATAGAATAATTGTTCCTCGTGTGTGTGTGTGTGTGTGTGTGTGTGTGTGTGTGTGTGTGTGTGTGTGTGTGTGTGTGAGTGGGGGGGGGGGGGGGGGAGAGAGAGAGAGAGAGAGAGAGAGAGAGAGAGAGAGAGAGAGAGAGAGCACAACATTAAACATGTACATACTTCATGTTTTGGTGGTGCTTTCAGATAACCTGCACTAGTCCCATAGATGTAAGAACTTTACAATGTTACTTTTTCTGTTTACAGCTAGTAGAAGTGGAAGAAGAATTTGTGGCCTTAGCAAACAGTGACATAGCACAGCTCTGTGCTGAGAATATTCTGCTGTGGCAACAGTTTCTTGAAGCTTTCACCTGCAAAGATCCTGTCCATCAACACCTGGCAAGACACCATCACCATTTAAGGGTAAGTTGACATCATCATCATCACCATTAGCAGTGAAAAATGCTAATTTATTCTGGAACCTAACACGTTAAAAAATGTAGCCCTCACTTTTCTTTTAATGTGCCATGACTCTTTCCTGTTGATATGCACAGATATGTCATCAGTACAGGAGTCTCTTTAACATACTTAGAGCATGGTGCCAAAGGGCCATACATCAGCATGTGAGTGGATTTGAATGCAATAGAATGATTGGTCTCTGACAAGTGGGATTGTTATGCCGTGACATTTCAACTTGTACAAGGCATGCTGCTAAAACAATGATGTGTGCGTGTGCGTGTGTGTGTGTGGTGTTTCTACACACTGGATGGAACAAACTTTTTGTCATAATGTTAACCCCATATTGTGTCTTTTCCTTGGTGCAGGATGTTATTCTTAATAGGAAGAAATCCCCAAGTCTGAATCTTTGGTCCACTATTGTTCCTCGTATACGTAAATGATCATTGTGTATTTTGCAGATGACACTGGTATTGTAATCTGTACAAGCATGCATACAGAAACAGAAGAAATGGTAAACAGTGTTCTTAAAAGTATCACTGGTTTTCTGCAAATGGTCTCGCCCTCAATTTTAAAAATACACAAAATATTCAGTTCTTCGCATCTAGGGATACTATACCAGTGATAAGTGTAACACATGGTGAGAAAATAATAAATAGGGCATAAACTTCAAAATGTTTAGGTGTCTGTATTGATGACTATTTAAACTGGAAAAAGCACATTTGGAATTTCTAAAATAACTTAGTTTAGCTACATTTACATTTAGAATCGTTGCAAATCTTGAAGATAGACAAGTTGGTAAGTTGACATATTTGGTTATTTTCATTCATTAATGTCATATGGAATAATATTCTGGAGCAACTCCTCTTGAAAAAAAAAAAGGTCTTGAAAGCTCAAAAATGTGCTGCAGCTGAATTACTTACCTAAATTACTGAATTACTTAGCTAAAACAGAGTAGGGGGTTTGATAAAAAATGTTATACAAATAAATAATATTAATAGTGAGTGAAGTGTTATGAAATCATGTGTGTGTTGTGTGTGCAATGACTGATAGTGAGATATGAGTGAACAATGTGGCATTACATTATTTAATAAGTTATTTGTAAAAGAAGTATTGTATACTAGGAGTACATCTAATGATTGTCTCTAACTGTTGTTGTTGTTGTTGTGGTCTTCAGTCCTGAGACTGGTTTGATGCATCTCTCCATGCTACTCTATCCTGTGCAAGCTTCTTCATCTCCCAGTACCTACTGCAACCTACATCCTTCTGAATCTGCTTAGTGTATTCATCTCTTGGTCTCCCTCTACGATTTTTACCCTCCATGCTGCCCTCCAACACTAAATTGGTGATCCCTTGATGCCTCAGAACATGTCCTACCAACCGATCCCTTCTTCTGCTCAAGTTGTGCCAAAACTTCTCTTCTCCCCAATCCTATTCAATACTTCATCATTAGTTATGTGATCTACCCATCTAATCTTCAGCATTCTTCTGTAGCACCACATTTCGAAAGCTTCTATTCTCTTATTGTCCAAACTATTTATCGTCCATGTTTCACTTCCATACATGGCTACACTCCGTACAAATACTTTCAGAAATGACTTCCTGATACTTAAATCTATACTCGATGTTAACAAATTTCTCTTCTTCAGAAATGCTTTCCTTGCCATTGCCAGTCTACATTTTATATCCTCTCTACTTCGACCATCATCAGTTATTTTGCTCCCCAAATAGCAAAACTCCTTTACTACTTTAAGTGTCTCATTTCCTAATCTAATTCCCTCAGCATCACCCGACTTAATTCAACTACGTTCCATTATCCTTGTTTTGCTTTTGTTGATGTTCATCTTATATCCTCCTTTCAAGACACTATCCATTCCGTTCAACTGCTCTTCCAAGTCCTTTGCTGTCTCTGACAGAATTACAATGTCATCGGCGAACCTCAAAGTTCTTATTTTTTCTCCATGGATTTTAATACCTACTCTGAATTTTTCTTTTGTTTCCTTTACTGCTTGCTCAATATACAGATTGAAAAACATCAGGGAGAGGCTACAACCCTGCCTCACTCCCTTCCCAACCACTGCTTCCCTTTCATGTCCCACGACTCTTATAACTGCCATCTGGTTTCTGTACAAATTGTAAATAGCTTTTCGCTCCCTGTATTTTACCCCTGCCACCTTCAGAATTTGAAAGAGAGTATTCCAGTCAACATTGTCAAAAGCTTTCTCTAAGTCTACAAATGCTAGAAACGTAGGTTTGCCTTTCCTTAATCTAGCTTCTGAGATAAGATAAGATAAGATAAGCCTCACGTGTTCCAATATTTCTACGGAATCCAAACTGATCTTCCCCGAGGTTGGCTTCTACTAGTTTTTCCATTCATCTGTAAAGAATTCGTGTTAGTATTTTGCAGCCGTGACTTATTAATCTGATAGTTCGGTAATTTTCACATCTGTCAACACCTGCTATCTGTGGGATTGGTATTATTATATTCTTCTTGAAGTCTGAGGGTATTTCGCCTGTCTCATACATCTTCCTCACCAGATGCTAGAGTTTCATCAGGACTGGCTCTCCCAAGGCTGTCAGTAGTTCTAATGGAATATTGTCTACTCCCGGGGCTTTGTTTCGACTGAGGTCTTTCAGTGCTCTGTCAAACTCTTCATGCAGTATCATATCTCCCATTTCATCTTCATCTACATCCTCTTCCATTTCCATAATATTGTCCTCAAGTACATTGCCCTTGTATAGACCCTCTATGTACACCTTCCACCTTTTTGCTTTCCCTTCTTTGCTTAGAACTGAGTTTCCATCTGAGCTCTTGGTATTCATACAACTGGTTCTCCTTTCTCCAAAGGTCTCTTTAATTTTCCTGTAGGCAGTATCTATCTTACCCCTACTGAGATAAGCCTCTACATCCTTACATTTGTCCTCTAGCCATCCCTGCTTAGCCATTTTGCACTTCCTGTCGATCTCATTTTTGAGACATTTGTATTCCTTTTTGCCTGCTTCATTTACTGCATTTTTATATTTTCTCCTTTCACCAATTAAATTCAATATTTCTTCTGTTACCCAAGGATTTCTACTAGCCCTCGTCTTTTTACCTACTTGATCGTCTGCTGCCTTCACTACTTCATCCCTCAGAGCTACCCATTCTTCTTCTACTGTATTTATTTCCCCCATTCCTGTCAATTGTTCCCTTATGCTCTCCCTGAAACTCTGTACAACCTCTGGTTTAGTCAGTTTATCCAGGTCCCATCTCCTTAAATTCCCACCTTTTTGCAGTTTCTTCAGTTTTAATCTACAGCTCATAACCAATAGATTGTGGTCAGAGTCCACATCTGCCCCTGGAAATGTCTTACAATTTAAAACCTGGTTCCTAAATCTCTGTCTTACCATTATATAATCTATCTGATACCTTTTAGTATCTCCAGGATTCTTCCACGTATACAACCTTCTTTTATGATTCTTGAACCAAGTGTTAGCTATGATTAGGTTGTGCTCTGTGCAAAATTCTACCAGGCGGCTTCTTCTTTCGTTTCTTACCCCCAAGCCATATTCACCTACTATGTTTCCTTCTCTCTCTTTTCCTACTGACGAATTCCAGTCACCCATGAATATTTAATTTTCATCTCCCTTCACTATCTGAATAATTTCTTTTATTTCATCATACATTTCTTCAATTTCTTCGTCATCTGCAGAGCTGGTTGGCATATAAACTTGTACTACTGTGGTAGGCGTGGGCTTTGTATCTATCTTGACCACAATAATGCGTTCACTATGCTGTTTGTAGTAGCTTACCCGCATTCCTATTTTCCTATTCATTATTAAACCTACTCCTGCATTACCCCTATTTGATTTTGTGTTTATAACCTTGTAGCCACCTGACCAGAAGTCTTGTTCCTCCTGCCACTGAACTTCACTAATTCCCACTATATCAAACTTTAACCTATCCATTTCCCTTTTTAAATTTTCTAACCTATCTGCCCGATTAAGGGGTCTTACATTCCACTTTCCGATCCGTAGAACGCCAGTTTTCTTTCTCCTGATAACGACATCCTCTAGAGTAGTCCCCGCCCGGAGATCCGAATGGGGGACCATTTTACCTCCGGAATATTTTACCCAAGAGGACTTCATCATCATTTAACCATACAGTAAAGCTGCATGCCCTCGGGAATAATTACGGCCGTAGTTTCCCCTTGCTTTCAGCCGTTCGCAGTACCAGCACAGCAAGGCCGTTTTGGTTATTGTTACAAGGCCAGATCAGTCAATCATCCAGACTGTTGCCCTTGCAACTACTGAAAAGGCTGCTGCCCCTCTTCAGGAACCACACGTTTGTCTGGCCTCTCAACTGATACCCCTCCGTTGTGGTTGCACCTACGGTACGGCTATCTGTATCGCTGAGGCACGCAAGCCGCCCCACCAATGGCAAGGTCCATGGTTCATGGGGGTAGTAATAGCATGCAAATATTGCTTCAGGTTATTAATGCATAACTCAAGTCATTCCACATCTCTGAAGACTGAATATGGTGTGATGCTACAGAAGGATGAGAGAGAGAGAGAGAGAGAGAGAGAGAGAGAGAGAGAGAGAGAGAGAGATATGCCAATGAAGAGGTGCTGAGTACAGGAAACATCTGTCTATGGAGGCACATACAAACAGGAAGAGACAAACTTAAAAATGCTATAAAGTCATTGGAACAATGACATTGACATGTCCTGTATCCTTGTAAAAAGAGATCTACAGATGAATAAAGCTGCTGCTACTACTACTACTACTACTACTACTAATAATAATAATAATAATAATAATAATAGTAATAATAATAAAAACAAAAAGAACTGCTTAGGGAAGCTGTCACCTCTATGCCACTATGCTTAGTGCAAATGAGGATTGAGTAAGTGTCATTGAAATTCTGACGTAGGACTGGAACTGTTTGATAGGAAGTTCATTGTTATCGATCCATGGCACAGATTAAGAGTGTTCTCAGTAAGGACTTTTCATTTTGATTCCATGTTAAGCCAAACTATTAGCAAAAAATTTGTGTCCTTAATAATGTGGCTTACATATTTCATTCTTCAGAGAAAATGCTTTTCAAAATCTAACTCCAATCAAATAAAGATAAAAAGTTTCAGCTCTCTGAGACTGCAGACGTGTGTGCAAGTTGTGTGTGTGTGTGTGTGTGTGTGAGTGTGTGTGTGTGTGTGTGTGTGTGTGTGTGTGTGCGTGTGTGTGTGTGTGTCTACTGCTGCCTTAATGGCCGTAAGCTATGATTGTGTGAATCTTTTTACTGTGCCTATCATGACTCAGCATCTCCGCTATATGGTGAGTAGCAACTTTCCTTCTCTGGTATTGTTACATTCCATCCTGGATTTTCCATTGTTTGATTTGTTAAAAATAAAAAGAGCTTGTACTGCCATGTGAGATCAGTCACAGGCGTTAATGAAAGGTGTCAGAACTCTAAATTTTTGGAGCCAGGGTTTTTCACAGTCTCAGAGGAGGAAGTAGTTGGAAGTAACTCATCTAATCAGAGACTAAATGAAAAGTAATTTATGAGAGCATGTCAAAAGACTCGTATCAGAGTGTTGTGAGGCAGAAGTTAATGGTGAAATAAAAGAACAAATTAGAGATGTAAGTGGAAGAGAGGGCAGTCTACAGGTCAGATAGAGTAAGAAACTCAAAAAAAGATCTTGAGGAGATGGAGATTAAGGGAGGGAAAAACAGACAGCAGAGGTGAGACAAAAAATGGAGATGATTGTGTGAACTTCGAACTAGAAACAGCAAAGCAGTAGTTCCACAGACAGAGGCAGCACCAGAAACAGTAGTTCCACTTGCAGAGGCAGTTCTGCTGACACCAGTAGATGCTCCAAAGTTTGCAAGGAGAGCAGCAGAAGTTGACAGAGGGATCTTTGGATCATTAGCCCACAAACTAATTCCTGTTCCCATGATTTGAAATATATAGGCCACCCACTCCCCCTTAAAAGTGATTTTGAGCAGGAGAAACCTCAACTGAAAGAATTGTGCCTGCACAAAAAATAAAAATTTCATATTTTCATCCAGAATCTGCTAAGTGTAAGAAACAAAAGTTTAGATGTACAAACTTTCTTAGGACACCACTGACTAACTATAGATTTGCTTTGTGTGGCAGAGCATTGACTCAGAGATCATGAAGTTTGTTGTTTTTTACCTTCCAGGCTACCATTGTGGTGATTATTTCTGCAAAAATAATAGGAAGGGAGATGGCTGTCTAATTCTTGCCAGACACAATGTTGAGTGTAAACCATACAACGCCAAACGATTGCACTGTGGAAAATGTTTGAACATGTAGCAGAAGATATTAAATTCATTAAGCTTTTATTTTTGTGCCTTTACCAATCACATGATGGTAGCATACCAATATTCACTTCTAAATTACACACAGTGCTAGAACTCAAGGGCCTGAAGTGTCCTAAACTATGCTTTGTGACCTTAACATAGACGTTTTAAAAGAGACCTCCGCTTGGCAAAAACTAGTTACTGTGTTAAAATGATACAACATGAAAAACATGGACCACAAAACTACCAGCACACACACACACACACACACACACACACCCACACATGAGCATCAGTGGGCCACAAAGCTGGGCCTGGCTGGAGGGATGTTTATAGTGCCTTTGATCTTGATAATAAGGTAGACTGACTGATGTGTATTTTGCAATGTAGCGTTACAATGTAACATTTCCAATAAGGATTACATGTACATGGCACCAATGCAAAAAAGTGGTAAGAAATCTCTTGGTAGGGGGACGAAACAGCAGACATCTGTCATCACCAAAAACATCATTCCAGTGATATATACTGCGTATTGTAAGTCAACGGGTGTGTAAAGGGCACAGCAGTGTAGGGCACATGGGCTGTACCATTCTGTAGAAGAATTTATGAAGGCATAACAAAATACATTTTTAAATATCGTAAGTCTGTAGTTGATTTAGTTCATTCTACCAATGTAACTGTTATTTTGCTAATTATGAGTCTAAAACAACAAAGTTAAATGTTTTCTTAAGTACTGTTAAGTTTGTAGTTAATTCATTTCATTCTATATATGAAGTTGTTGTTTTTATTATTATGAGTTAATTATAATATTTAAACAAATTGTAACTATGAGTTGTTTCATATCCACATGTAACAATGCACAACAAGATTTCTGGGTTCAATAAAAAACAAATCAAATGAACTTGTTGGGATCAGCTTAGAGGCATCTTTATACAAGTGCACCTTAATACAAAAACTTCTCCCCATTGTTGTTTGTATACTTGAGGAAATTAGCTTGCTCCTGGCTAGAATTCTTATATCTGAAGTTTGATGCCTTCTCATATATTTTGTGCTTTTTTCAATTTTGTTTCATTTACGGTGCTCTACCCTTCATCTTGTGACAAATAATTCCGCACAGGGTCATTCTTTGTCATCATATGTGGTCAGAGTAGACTCTTGTACTGTAGAGTAATTTTACTGGCAAACTGAAATTTAATTTCCATTCTTAATTGTGAATGTGGTTCTTTCTTGCATTCACTCTTGGCTGTAGTTGACACAGCTGACATTAGGTATAACAATGTCAGTTGTATTTTCCACTTGATGTAACTCTTTTGTTTGAAAATAATTTATTTTATCCATTATGTAATTTCGAGCATTCTAAATAGAGTAAACTCACTATATAATTTAAAACAGCATGTAAGCATTCATTGCTATTTTAAGGGTAAAAGCAGTTGTTGTTGTTATAATTCAAAAGAGAAATTATTTTCCTCCTCTGAATACATAATGTGTTACAGTGCTGTTATTTCTTATGTGTCTTATGATGATGATAAATGTTGCATCGCTGTTTCTTTGTAGGTGAAGAGATTTGCAGAGGCATTCTTTGTTTTGGATAATCCACGTCAGTCTGCTGCAGGATGCTATGATGCAAACTATCAGAACTACCTTGCTGTGTCAGAGATGGTGAGGCGCTCTCGCTATCTAGCATCACTACCTCCACTGCCAGTGCAGTGCAATGAGCTGGATGGTGACATTAACACACTGCCAATAATTTTTGAGGACCAGTACCAGGACATGGCAGAGTTTGCCAGGAGACGTTCAGTTGCAGGTCGCAAAGCTGGAAGTGGTAAGATAATATCATTTAGCTTTTGGTCAGTTTATGCTGTACTGCGTTGGTTCTTACAACATTATGGAATTGTTTATATATAACGTAATTAATATGCATTCAAGAATGAAATCTTATATTGGTATTTTATGTTTGTATAATCACTGTGTGTGTGTGTGTGTGTGTGTGTGTGTGTGTGTGTGTGTAATATATTCATGCATGCGCATGTCTGCCTTGTATAAATCAAGACAACATTCTATCTTAAATTCACATATTTGTATGGCTCGTACCCTTATTTGTGTAGTATCAGCTGTACTTGCCTCTGTTTACTCTGTTTTACCTGCTTTCTTTCCTAGGTAATCTTATGAAAGACTTTAAACAACATTGTGATAAATCTCTAGTCATGCATACTTTTCTCATTTTTAGTGAAACATTTAAATTTTTTGGATTATTTTTCCAATTTCATACATGTTTAAGACTGAATAAATAGTATTACATAAGATACTAACATTTTTTTTAGAAGTGACCTCTGCTCATCTATTGCATAGAAGATATTAACATAAATTTTACTGACAGAAAATTATTCTATTTTTCATTGGCAGACCCATTCCTGAGTGGTACTGCTGATGTGAAATCTGATCCTATTTGCCCTCCTCTACAACAACAGGAAGATTGTAGCTGCGGTATAGTCGCAATTCTGGAATCACGGTCACAGAAGATTTTACCCCCCACATCACAGCAGCCTACAGTGCAGCACACACCTTCTCAGAAGCCAACTACACCTTTAGTACCTCGTTCTCTGGGTTAGTACGCATAAAGAAATTACTGCTTGATGATGAAAAGGCTAAGGAAATCATACTCTTATCATGTCATGGCTGATGTTAACATTCTGGTCATTTAGTTTCTACTGCCAGTGCCTCATTTTGGAGATGAAATGTAGTTCACTGACTTGTCATTGTCAGTGATCATAAAAAAAACCTGTACTGCCACATATAAGGTATATTAGTTCATTCTAGTGATGCCAAATTTATCTGCAGATAAGTTCAGCTGTCCTGTTAGTACCATGAGGAGCTGTGTAATATCCTGGCAGTGATTCATGTTTTCATGTGCCACATCTTCCCAATGTTCGCAAATTATAAGACTCAAAAATGATTCTGCTGTGTCACAACTGGTATGACATGGAGCCATTCTTCCACATATTGCTAATAATTGATTTTGGTTTGTATCGTCTGTCACCATAACTTAAATCAACTGTGTATGTAACACCATGTAGGTGACAACTGTCTTCAGGAATCTGTTCACTGTGCTGCGTAATACTGAGAAACCTGTGAGTGGTGAAAAATTTTTAAGAGCCCTCCTTTGAAATACTGTGCATGGCATAGGAAGCACTGTTTTAAACAGCTTCTATTTTGGAGTAGAGGGGATGACCACTATCCAGCAGTGCAAAATGATCAATTTTTCAAAAGTTGTGAATTCATTGTCGCTGTACTACGTCTTTTCAGACAACACTCCAGTGTGGAGCAACAGGGAGCAATTGCAATACTCTGTTCTGGTGGGGTGATACGCTGCAACCACTTGTTCTGACTACAATAACACACAGGTAATAACAAACGCAACATTTCATTACTTCAAGAATACTGGTACAGGGAAACACCTGCCACGGGGTGGCTGCACTATCAGTCAGAGACACATAGGCTGAAAGTAAATGTATGACTGAGAGCGAGGCTGGCTGAGCCAAACTCCTAAGCTGTCAGTTGGGCAGTAGAGTACACTACAAAGAGGCTGTGCGCATCCGAGAGCGGAGGCCTCTGCCGGTGCACCATCTTGCGACTTCTGTGGTGCGCCATACAGCTGTGCACCCAGTTCGCAGATGTGGAGCCTTATGTGGGTCACTACACCGAGAAAAACGTGATGAAGAGAAAACATTAGAGCTGCCCCACAGAGCACACGTGCACATAAATATGAAACCAATGAAGTGCTCAGTTTGTGATACTCCATAAGCTTATGTACTATGGCCTCTCAGAGCTTATATTTGTGTTTAAGGAGCGTATATCACATTTAAATTGCACTTCCACCTTTTCCAGATGATGATTGTGCAGAAATTGCAGGCCAGACTTGGCTATTGAATTACCTATACATTCCAGAATGAGATTTTCACTCTGCAGCAGAGTGTGCGCTGATATGAAACTTCCTGGCAGATTAAAACTGTGTGCCGGACCGAGACTCGAACTCAGGACCTTTGCCTTTCGCAGGCAAGTGCTGTACCAACTTAGTAGCTCAGTTGGTAGAGCACTTGCCCGCGAAAGGCAAAGGTCCCGAGTTCGAGTCCCGGTCCGGCACACAGTTTTAATCTGCCAGGAAGTGCCTATACATTACTCAACATGTACATCATGCAACAATTTAATAATTTTTTTTAACATTGTTTATGTTCGTTGATGTGAGAAATAAAAAAAAAACATGTTGCATTCCCTACTTCATTCTCTTTGTGGGTGATCCCCCCTCCCTGCAAAGTAGCCTATGCTCTTTCTCAGGATTCGAGCTATCTCCTTACCAGATTTCGTCAAAATCAGTTCAGCAGTTTAGTCATGAAAATAAACACTCGTATAGTTGCTTTCAAATTCATAATACTAGTATGGATTACACTGCCAATATAATACATTAGTTTTGTAACAGTACTAGAAAAGGGAAGTTGCTACTCACCATATAACGGAGATGCCGAGTCGGGATAGGCACTACAAAAAGATTCACACAATTATAGCTTTCGACCATTAAGGCCTTTCTTTGTCAGCAGTAGACGTGCGAGTGCGCACACACACACACACACACACACACACACACACACACACACACACACATATCTGCCATCTCAGAGAGCTGAAACTACATTTGAGCAGCAGCACCAGTGCGTGATGGGAGTGGCGACTGGGTGGGGGTAAGGAGGAGGCTGGGGTGGGATGGGGAGGGGGAGGGATAATATGGTGGGAGTGGCAGACAGTGAAGTGTTGCAGTTTAGACGGAGGGCAGGAGAGAAGGTGCGGAGGGGGGAAGGGGTAAATAGCAGAAAGGAGAGAAATAAAAATAAAAGAAATTAAAAGACTGGGTGTGGCGGTGAAATGACAGTGGTGTAGTGCTGGAATGGGAACAGGGAGGGGGCTGGATGGGTGAGGACAGTGACTAATGAAGGCTGAGGCAGGAGGGTTACGGGAACGTAGGATGTATTGCAGGTAAAGTTCCCACCTGCGCAATTCACAAAAGCTGGTCTTGGTGGGAAGTATCCAAATGGCACAGGCTGTGAAGCGGTCATTGAGATGAGAGATATCATGTTTGGCAGCATGTTCAGCAACAAGGTGGTCCACTTGTTTTTTGGCCACAGTTTGTCGGTGGCAGTTCATTCTGACAGACAGCTTGTTGGTTGTCATGCCTACATACAATGCTGTACAAGCTAAGCTGCAACCACTGCATTAACCACAAGATCTTCAGTGTGTTCTGGCACGTTGGTGAGTGTGCATGTGTAGCCATGTATCTGACTCCATTTTTACTCCTGTTAGCAGAGAAACCCAGTGTTTCCCAGGTATTTATTTATTTAAATCTTCTATCAGTTGATCTCCTCCTCCTCCTCCCCCCTCTCTATCTTGTCCTCCCCCCTCTCTATCTTGTCCTCCCCCCTCTCTATCTTGTCCTCCCCCCTCCCTGTATCCTCCTCCTCCTCCTCCTCCTCCTCCTCCTCCTCAGCCTCCCTCCCTCCTCCTCCTCAGCCTCCCTCCCTCCTCCTCCTCAGCCTCCCTCCTCATCCTCCTCCTCCTCATCCTCCTCCTCCTCATCCTCCCTCCTCCTCCTCCTCCTCCTCCTCCTCCTCCTCAGCCTCCCTCCCTCCTCCTCCTCCTCCTCCTCCTCCTCCTCCTCCTCCTCCTCCTCCTCAGCCTCCCTCCCTCCTCCTCCTCAGCCTCCCTCCTCATCCTCCTCAGCCTCCCTCCTCATCCTCCTCCTCCTCATCCTCCTCCTCCTCATCCTCCTCCTCATCCTCCTCAGCCTCCCTCCTCATCCTCCTCCTCATCCTCCTCCTCCTCATCCTCCTCCTCATCCTCCTCCTCCTCCTCCTCCTCCTCCTCCTCATCCTCCTCCTCCTCCTCCTCCTCCTCCTCCTCCTCCTCCTCCTCCTCCTCCTCCTCAGCCTCCCTCCCTCCTCCTCCTCAGCCTCCCTCCTCATCCTCCTCCTCCTCATCCTCATCCTCCTCCTCCTCATCCTCCTCCTCCTCATCCTCCTCCTCCTCATCCTCCTCCTCCTCATCCTCCCTCCTCCTCATCCTCCCTCCTCCTCCTCCTCCTCCTCCTCCTCAGCCTCCCTCCCTCCTCATCCTCCTCATCCTCCTCCTCTTCCTCAGCCTCCCTCCCTCCTCCTCCTCAGCCTCCCTCCTCATCCTCCTCCTCATCCTCCTCCTCCTCAGCCTCCCTCTTCCTCCTCCTCCTCCTCCTCAGCCTCCCTCCTCCTCCTCAGCCTCCCTCATCCTCAGCCTCCCTCATCCTCAGCCTCCCTCATCCTCATCCTCCTCCTCCTCCTCAGCCCCCTCATCCTCCTCCTCCTCAGCCCCCCTCATCCTCCTCCTCCTCCTCAGCCTCCCTCATCCTCCTCCTCCTCCTCAGCCTCCCTCCTCATCCTCCTCCTCCTCATCCTCCCTCCTCATCCTCCTCCTCCTCATCCTCCTCATCCTCAGCCTCCCTCCTCCTCCTCCTCAGCCTCCCTCCTCCTCCTCCTCAGCCTCCCCCCTCTCCCCCTCCCCCTCCTCCTATCCATAATCTCCTCTTCCTGTCCCCCCTCTCTTTCCATCTCCACATCCCTCCTCCTCTGCCTGGCCATCTCATCATCTCCCCACCACTTCCTCCCCCATTCCCTGTCCATCACAGTGACATCATCCCCACCCCAACCCCAATGGCAGGTTGGTGCTTGCTACCCCCCACAATATTATTTATTTACAGATGGTAAGTAATAAGTGTACAACATTTGCCTGAAATTGATGCAGGGTCTTAGGAAAAGATGATGAGCAAGTGTGCATCACACACACTTTTTGCACACATACATGTCTGTTTCTCTGCTGTTTTACACCATACAGCTCTAGAGACAATGTTAACTTTATCTGTGATATTTAGCTTCATGGTTTGATCATAGGTCCCAGAACATGTTGACAAAATTACTGGCTCACTGCAGTGTTCATTCTCGTGACTTGGTGATGCACCAAACTGTGTAAATAAATGACAAATTGCACTTCATACTTTTGAAAGTATTCCAAGTCGACTAAATACAGGAAATAAACACCAATGGGTTTTTTCTGAATATTTTTTGATCACTTGTAATCCACACCCCACCCTTCAGTTGTAGTGGGCAATCTTACTTCCACAGTATTTTTATACAAGTAATAAGTCATCCACCAAATTTGGTTGAGATGCGCCAGGTGTCCCTAAGTCATGCTTAATTATCACCCTGTTTTTAATTCCCACCCCTATGGGTGGAGGTAGACGTTAACAGCATAGTGCTTCTTTACAGATAGTAAGTAACCAGTAAACCTCCGATTCTTTAAAGAACCACCCCCCCCCCCCCCCCCCCCCCGCCCAAAAATAAAACAGCATCAAACTTCTGATTACTTTACAAGTGAGTTAACATGTTCCGTATTTAACATTAAGGATGTAAGTGAGAAAAAGTTGAAAAAAGTTTTCAAATTTTGTGTAGTTTAGTACAAGTCACTAAGTGTTCCTATTCTGAAATATTGGATTAATATAATCTCAATACTTGCACATGGTGTGTTTTGCTTCTTTTGCATCCCTTCTCACACCCCTTTGAGAGTTAGGTGGTTCTTAACATTCTCCTCTCACCCCCCAACCTCCACCCCAATCCCCGCCACCAGTGCTTCTTTTCAGATAGTGATATGTGTAGAAAGTTTGGTCGAAATCGAGCAAGTGGTTCAGGAGGAGATGTTGATCTTAAATAAATACATAAATCGAGCAAGTGGTTCAGGAGGAGATGTCGATCTTAAATAAATACATACATACATACATGCATATATACATTTTTATAATCTGTAGAGATTAAATCCTTGAAGCATTTGTAGATGTTGCCTTTGTCAAAATATTCTTACATTGCACTCTTTTTTAGTAAAGAGAAACATTTGCCATGATGAAGAGTAATTAGTATACGTATTACAAAATATTTATCAAAATATCAAGTTCTTTGAAGATGTCTCTCCAGGATATTCTGAAATCAACGCTGGATATAATTATTTTATCACACTTTGCTATATTTTGGGGGAGGAAATCTCTGCAAGTCAAGTAGACCCAAAAATTATCCTATAACTCATCAGTGAGTGGAATTATGTAGAATAAATTACTTTCTGGATAGCCCCTATCGTAACAATTGTACAGCCCTTCAGAATGAAATTTCTTACAGGAACCAGATGCTTATGCTAATGTTTGTTTTAAAAATGATATGAAAGTATGGGTCATTTGTACACTACAGATCAGAAGTCAGACATAATAAGTTGTGTGTGCAGTTATTAAATGACAAGAAAAATGAAATACAATTGCTTGAAAATTTAACAGTCTGTGGAAAGAAAAAGTTCAGGGCCTAACATTTTGTTCATTTAAAACTAGTAAGGTAAGATTTTTCCCTGTCAGTATGTGGTTTCAGTAAGCTGAGAAAACAGTTTTTCCAACAAGAACACAGTTGGAAACAATGAAACACGTATTCCTCCAATGCAGAATCTCCCATGTCCACAATTGTTTGTGGCTCCAATTTTTGCCTGAATTGTTGGTTTGTGAATTTTCATTTTGGGGCATCTGAAAGTAAGGGTGTATGCAGGAAAACCATGCACAGTATAGAACTTAAAAGATTTCATTCATCAGGAAAATGTGACAACTGATGCAAATTTTACAAAGATTAATGGTTAAATTTGTGTACTGGTTTCAGATGTAAATGTGGAATGACAGACTACATGTTTTCGATATTATTTTCTGTACATAACATTTGGTGTCTGTGTCTTTAATTGCATGAATGTAACTTTTCACTCTGTGTGTGTGTACTTTAAAGCCATATGTTTCCTCCACTCCTCACATTCTAAAATGCATACATCCTGTGACATAGAAGAAATGTTCTGCTTGGTAACCCATTTATTCTTTATTGCTCACTACAGCTTTCCATGTGAAAATCATTTTAATTGAGGTAGCCTTATCACCATTATTTTTCTCATAATGTGTATTGCTTTCTTTACTTTGCCTATTTGCAGGACAAGTATGTGTTTAAGCATGCAGTAACTTCTCAATATTTGTGTGTTTTCTATAAATTATAAACTAATTGTAATGTTACTTTTGTGTAGACATGTAATTGGAAAATATTGACTTATCTGTAATATTGGAATTTTGATCTCAGTTCCCATACTTGCAGAAAAGTAATGATGAATTAAGGATGGATCTGTCTTTTTGCAAGTACACAAATTGTTGTTTTGTGTATCATCCAAACATGTTTCACCACAGCTGTGACATCCATATATATGTAACTAAAAACAAAGATGCTGTAACTTACCAAATGAAAGCGTTGGTATGTTGATAGGAGACAATAAAAAACACACAAACACACACACAGATTTCAAGCTTTCACAACCCAAGGTTGCTTCATCAGGAAAGAGGGAAGAAGAGAGAAAGACGAAAGGATGTGGGTTTTAAGGGAGAGGGTTAGGAGTCATTTCAATCCCGGGAGTGGAAAGACTTACCTTAGGGGGAAAAAAGGACAGGTATACACTAGCGAGTGCGCGCCCACACACACACACACACACACACACACACACACACACATCCATATCCATCCGCACATATACAGACACAGGCAGACATATGTAAATGCAAAGAGGTTGGGCAGAGATGTCAGTCGAGGCGGAAATGTTTGGTGATTCACAAAGTTTTAAACATCACTGCTTGGTTTAGTGACCATTCATAAATTAAAATTGAAACAAATGAGCCCTCGGTCACAATTTTTAGTCTTATTAACCAGGTTTCAACACTACTAAGAGTGCCTTCATCAGAATTTAAACGTTTAAAGTGGCCTATAACATAATTATAAATTTATGGGAAAATATTTTTTATATGAAAGTGTAAGTACTGACTAACATTACAAGACGGAGACAGTACTTACATGTCATGTATAAAATACATAACAGGCCAGAAGGGCTTTAGTCACAAATTTAAAAGAAAAAAGAAATTATTATTATTATTATTATTATTATTATTATTATTATTTGCAACCTGTGGCTGTGCAGGTACGAGCAGCCTAGAGTTGCTCACCTTCATGCATTCTTTTTTAAAAAAATTGTGACTAAAACCCTTCCTGGCCTGTTATTTATTTTATATGTGACACGTAAGTACTGTCTCTGTCTTGTATTGTTAGTCAGTACTTGCAGTTTCATATAAAAAATTTTCCCATAAATTTGTAATCATGTTATAGGCCACTTTAAATGTTTTAATTATGATGAAGGCACTCTTAGTAGTGTTGAAATCTGGTTAATAAGTCTAAAAATTGTGACCGAGGGCTCATTTGTTTCTCTCTCTCTCTCTCTCTCTCTCTCTCTCTCTCTCTCTCTCTCTCTCTCTCTCTCTCTCTCTCTCACTCTCTCTCTCTGTTTCTTCTTCTTCTTCTTCTTCTTCTTCTTCCTTTTTTTTTTCACATGACATTTAGACTCTTTATTCATTTGTTTGTGAGAGGTAAACTAATCATCATTTTAGTGCTATGCCAGTGACAATTTGATATAAGAATAAAAAACAAGTGTCCAAATTCCAATTTATTTACATTCTACTCGAGTCATTGGGTTCATTTTCTGTCTCCAGTAGAATATAAATAAATTGTGTTTTGGACTGTTACTTTTTATATCAAGTACAATCACTTAAGTTCCAGCATCAATTACATAAGTACTGTGAAAGTTCCTGAGCTACGCATAATGGACTAGTCTTCTTTCTGATGCTGCATTATTGCGACAGTGGATGCTGCCCATGCGTACTAGGCTGCAGCTGGCCTCCCTATGGCTAAAACACACATTTTCCGTTGTGGCTGTATGCAGTTGATGAAATGCTACAATAGCTGTTTTTACATATTTTGTTAATGTTGTTCATAGACATTATTATTGAATGCCTGTTATAATAAGCATAGAAGTGACTCATCATTGTGGGTTATGTCAGGATTTTTGTTAACACAACGTGTATCTACTGAGGTAAAGGCAATATAGTGAAAAGTCTCAACGATATGTTGTTTTCTTCAAGCAGATGTTTTTAAACATGAGTATTTCATTTTATTTTCCTTCTGCTATTGACATTATCTGCCATTTCTATTTTAAAACTAATATCGAACGTTTTCTTAGGTCTGCTAGGTGTTAATGAGCAGCAGCTAGCTTGTGATGTCCTGAAGGCCACTCTAACACTGGGACCACACAGGGGTCGGCAGATGCCAACCTCTGTAGCAACTTCTGGGGGAACACTTCCATCACACCGTGGGGCCTCTGACAGTGAAGGGCTGCCTGGTACCAGAGCAGCTTTGCCAACACGACACAGCAAGTCGTTGGACCAACTGAAGACAACTGGTACATCAACAGCGCCTCAACCCGTGGTATCTGTATGCCCGATTCCATCACAACCGAAACTGGTGCCAAATGCCGCAACACGGCGAGTGGCAGTTGGAAGGTGGACAGCCGCTGACACATCTACTGCACTGCCAACCTCTTCTTCATCTGCCCCCAATCCTTCTCTGGGTGTTCCTCACATTCTCGGTGTAACACGGTCCTCGTCCACACAGATACGGCGCGAGAGAAGTGTCGACTGCTTGGAGTTACCGGCAGTAGGTGCGGGGCGATCTACTGCACCGACTGTCCCTCCTCCGATGCCTGCAACATTGCCACTCCCTCCGGGCCACGGTCTTAAAGAAAAACTGAAAAATAATCTCCGCTTAGAACTTAAAGTGGCTGACACAGAAGTGGTTGGTACTTCTCCCTCCACAGAGTCTGGTGATTCGGTTGCCAATAGTGCATTTAAGAGGTTGGAGCAGAGTGCAAGTGTGCCTTTTAATCTCAGTGAAACCACAGACCTAACAATGAAGCAATCGAGAAGTACGCCGTCAGTTCCGAGTGTCGCAGTGTCGCAACGTGATCAGAGGATTCCAGATGACATCGAGCCTCTGCGGTTCACGGCTAGTACCGGTGGCTCGATGCCCGATTTAGCAGGACCTCTTCCACCGACGATATCTCCTCCGAAAGACACCCCGTCTGAGCCGGAGAAGTTGCCACGGACTCCTGCAGGACCTACAGAGCTCAGCAAGATAGAAGTAGGATTGTACAGTTCAGCAGATCCAGCCTTGATTTCTGTAGAGTCAAGTTTAGTCGAGCCAGTTCCAACAAGTGTGAGACCGAAACCTCGTTCCCCAGGAAAATCACCTTTGTGCCCTTCTCTGTCCTCACCTCCCTCCTCTTCTCTTTCTGACATAACATCTGAACAGAGTGGATGGGTGTCTAACTCTAGTGGAAGAACATCTGGTGATACATCCAGTGGTCAGTTGAGTCCAGAAGGAAGTGATTTTGTTCCTAAAATTTGTATAGAACGTCGTTTGTCTAGCAAGCAACATCGAGTAGTGAACGGAGATCAGCTGCGTGCCAGATTGCAGGAGCTGGCAGAGCCTTTAGATTCCAAACCGCCCTCAGTGGAACATCCTTACGAAGAGCTTAGATTGCCTCCACCAAAACAATTCCGGGATGATCCTCCTCCACCAGAACCTTTCAGAGATCCTCCGCCGCCTCCTCCTCCACGATCTGTTCCCTCTATTACGAGGATCAAGCCAAAGACCTCACCCCCACTGCCAATTGACAATCTTCTGTATCATGTGTATGAAAGTGTGAAAGAAGTTGAAAAGAAATCCTTAGAACCAAATGTGCGGATTTTGAGTGAAAAAGAAACTGAGAAAGATAAATTAGTGAAAGAGAGAGAGATACAATCCCAAGCTCAAAGTGCATCCTCAAAAGTAGAACCAATAGCAAGCAAAAAAACGCCGTCTCCAAAGTAAGTGCTGTTTACTTGTGAAAAAAATGTTGTTTTCTTTATTATTTACTTGGAAGATGTGTGTTTTGGAATGGTAAGTACTTGTCTAAAAACAAAGTGTATGTGGTTTCAGCCGTTGAAGTTGGGGCAAACAGTAACATCAGAAGAAGGTAAATGAACTTAGAATTATATAATAGATATGAGTTATTCATCTAAGTACTTATGACAGACTGAAAGTGTTGAAATGCTGATACACAAATTATTACGTCACTGATCAGGGCAAAAATAGTAAGTTATTAAAATAATGCTGCCAGTTGCTTTCAAATGATACATGTCTGTCCCTCATTATTTTTTCACCGTCAGCCTTATTCACCTCTGAGGTCATATTTATATACAGTGTGGTGCCAGTCTGTTACTAATTGCTCTCAAATTGTCTGTATAGATGTTTCATACTTTCTTACTTTTCAAATACAAATTTATTTCTCATTTACCTTTACAGTACTAAAATTTGTTACTTAGTCATTTCTAAGTTATCAATGTTGCTTGGGCTTTCTCAGCTGACTTTCGAATCATCTACTTTCTTCTGTTTACTTTTGCATCTATACCAGAGGAACACATTAATCCCCAAAATATTTTCCGTACATGTAGTATCTATTGGTAATGAAGTATCATTGAACTAGTGTTACTGCTTGGTGTAATGTAAATGAACATGCGTCTTCTTAAAGTGATTTTGTTGTGAATTACAATCAATATTTAGATAGAGTTTTGGGTTTATTATCTATTTACAGTAAAAGTAAGTAAACATAGCAGTCCAATCTAAAATGACATCTTTCTTTCTTACATTTTTCTACAAATAATTAAAGCATTCAACTAACGTATTAATGTTTATGATGGCACATTGGTTATGGTGGCCATTGTTTCTGGGCATTGTTATTTTTTATGATAATAAGTTTATCTGATTTGTATCTGTAGCACTTTGAGAAAATTTCATTTCAGAATCACCAAGACCTACTGGAAATATAAATAAATTTATTTGCTCCCAGAATGTAACAAAACATGCATGATCTTAACTTATAATATTTTACATATAATTCTAACAATGTAATGAAAAAGATAGATTGCTACTCATCAAATAGTGGAGACATTGAGCTGCATTCAGGCATAACAAAAAGACTGCTAGACAAATAAGCTTTCAGCCATAAGGCCATTTTCCGAATTAGACAACATACACACACAGATCATGCAAATGCAACTTGCACCGACACATGACCACTGTCTCTGGCTGCCAAGGCCAGTCTTTCCATCTGACCCAACTTCTCTACTCATCACACATTGTTGAGTAGTGTTCCTGTCCACTTAATTCGTTTCTTTGTAGCATTTCCTGCAATTCCCACAAGTGGTTTGGACCTTGTTGTGCACCACCACAGAATAAATACAGGGTGGTAGAATAAATACAGGGTGGTCCATTGATAGTGACTGGGCCAAATATCTCATGAAATAAGCATCAAACGAAAAAACTACAAAGAATGAAACTCGTCTAGCTTGAAGGTGGAAACCAGATGGCGCTGTGGTTGGCAGGCTAGATGGCGCTGCCATAGGTCAAACGGATATCAACTGTGTTTTTTTAAAATAGGAACCCCCATTTTTTATTACATATTCTTGTATTACGTAAAGAAATTTGAATGTTTTAGTTGGACCACTTTTTTCACTTTGTGATAGATGGCACTGTAATAGTCCAAACATATGGCTCACAATTTTAGATGAACAGTTGGTAGCAGGTAGGTTTTTTTTAAATTAAAATACAGAACATAGGTACGTTTGAACATTTTATGGCGATGTACTTCCAACATGATGGATGTCCAGCACATAGCTCACGTGCGGTTGAAGCGGTATTGAATATCATATTTCATGATAGGTGGATTGGTCATCGAAGCACCATACCATGGCATGCACGTTCACCGGATCTGACGTCCCCGGATTTCCTTCTGTGGGGAAAGTTGAAGGATATTTGCTATCGTGATCCACCGACAACACCTGACAACATGCATTAGTGCATTGTCAATGCATTAGTGCATTGTCAATGTATGTGTGAACATTACGGAAGGCGAACTACTCACTGTTGATAGGAATGTCGTTACACGTACTGCCAAATGCATTGAGGTTGACGGACATCATTTTGAGCATTTATTGCATTAATGTGGTATTTACAGGTAATCACGCTGTAACAGCATGCATTCTCACAAATGATAAGTTTGCAAAGGTACATGTATCACATTGGAACAACCGAAATAAAATGTTCAAACGTACCTATGTTCTTTATTTTAATTTAAAAAACCTACCTGTTACCAACTTTTTATCTAAAATTGTGAGCCATATATTTGT
Organism: Schistocerca serialis cubense; assembly: GCF_023864345.2. Lineage (NCBI taxonomy): Eukaryota > Metazoa > Arthropoda > Insecta > Orthoptera > Acrididae > Schistocerca > Schistocerca serialis. Next base: position 18,971,076 of record NC_064641.1, read on the forward strand.
GACTATTACAGTGCCATCTATCACAAAGCGGAAAAAGTGGTCCAACTAAAACATTCAAATTTCTTTACATACTACACAAATATGTAATAAAAAATGTGGGTTCCTATTTAAAAAAACACAGTTGATATCCGTTTAACCTATGGCAGCACCATCCAGTGGGCTAACCATAGCGCCTTCTGGTATCCCCCTTCAAGCTAGACAAGTTTGTTCTTTGTAGTTTTTTCGTTTGACACTTATTTCGTGAGATATTTGGCCTGGTCACGATCAATGGACCCCCTGTATCCTCTCTCTCTCTCTCTCTCTCTCTCTCTCTCTCTCTCTCTTCTCTCTCTCTCTCTCTCTCTCTCTGTGTGTGTGTGTGTGTGTGTGTGTGTGTGTGTGTGTGTGTGTGTGTGTGTGTGTCCATTCTGTTGGGCATATCTGACAGAACAGAAACCATACATATAGAGTATATTGATTAGATGTTAGTTTATTACGCACTGATCAACTTGTTGTTTCCAGGTCACTTTATTATCTATGCATGTGCTAAAAAACTTGCAACAAGACTTGAGTCGTTCAGCTATCATTTATTTGATTCACCAGGGGGAGAGTACATTACTTTGGTTTTTGAGAGGTTATCCCTTAAATTTTCACTTTCAAAATGATATTGTATTTTGTCTATAAATTTTTGTGTTTTCTTACTTCGATTGCCTAGATCTTTTGCCCAGCAAAGACAACTTGTATTATCAGCATATATAGTGACGAAAAGTTAAATTATCATCAGTACGACGAAGCTCATTTATATATGTTGTAAAACGTGTTGGTACCATGTTGAGAGCACTATGGCACTACAAATTTTGTTGTTCTCATTCTGGAACTTCTTGTGCCTGTGGTGTTGCTATGGTCATGCATGATTTCAGGTTATTACGTATTCATCAGATATGTCTCTAGTAGAGTTAATAAATTTCCACTGGGCTAATCATTTACCATATCAACACCAGTATACCATGATGCACCCTGCCAAAAGCACTGGAAAGATTTAAAAACACTATTTCTACCAGTTCTTTCATCAATATTTTATGGAGCCTTATGTATAAATTGTACTGCTGCTGACATTGTGCTCTTACTTCTTCTGAAACCATGCTGGAAACCCTTTCTGTTCCATTTGCAAATAGAGAGAGGAAAAAACGACACTTTGTATGCCTCCATATGAGCCCTAATTTCTCATATCTTATCTTTGTGGTCCTTACACGCAATGTATGTTGGCGGCAGTAGAATCGTTTGGCAGTCAGCTCCAAATGCTGATTCTCTAAATTTTCTCAATAGTGTATCTTGAAATGAACATTTCGTTCCCTCCAGGGATTTTCATTTGCGTTTCCAAAGCACCTCCATAACATTTACATGTTGTTCGAACCTCCCAGTAACAAATCTTGCAGCCTGCATTTGAATTGCTTCAATGTCTTTCTTCAATCTGACCTGGTATGGATCCCACACACTCGAGCAGTATCCAGAACTCTAGAATATGTCGCACCAGCATCCTATATGCGGTCTCCCAGTGAACCACTGTTTCCTAAAATTTTCCCAATGAAGCGGAATCGACCATTTGTTTTCCCTACTACAGTTCCAACGAGCTCATTCCACCTTATATTGCTTTGCAACATTATGCCCAGATATTTTCAACTTTACTGTGTCAAGCAGGACACTAGTACTACCGTATCTGAAAATTACAGGCTTGATCTTCCTATTCATCAGCATCTGCTTACATTTTTCCACATTTAGGGCTAGCTGTCATACATCACACCAGCTAGAAATTGTGTCCAAGTTGTCTTGTAGCTTCCTACAGCCACTCAACTTCGACACCTTACTATACACCATGGCATCATCACCCAACAACTGCAGATTGCTGCCCACCCTGTTAACCCAATCATTTATTTATATAGAGAACAACAGCAGTCCTATCACACTTCCCTGGGGCACTTCTGACGGTACCCTTGTCTATGATGAACACTCGCCATCAAGGATAATTTACTGTTTCATTATTTAAGAAGTCTTTGAACCACTCACATATCTGTGAACTTATTCCATATGATCATACTCTTAACTGCCTTCACTGGTGCACTGTGTCAAATGCTTTCCAGAACGCTAGAAATATGCAATCTGTCTGTTGCCTTTCATCCATCTTCTCAGTATGTCGTGTGAGAAAAGGGCAAACTGAGTTTCACATGAGTGATGCTTTCTAAAACCATGCTGATTCGTGGACATAAGCTTCTCAGTTCCAAGAAAGTTTATTGTATTCGAACTGAGAGTGTGTTCAAGGATTCTGCAGCGAACAGAAGTTAGAGATATTGGTCTGTAATTTTGCGGGTCTCTAATTGTGCCTTTCTTATGTACTGGAGTCATGTGCGCATTTTTTCAGTCTCTTGGGACCTCAAAGAGGGTTTTTCAAAACCCAGACATTGTGCCCAGAATTTCACTTTTACCTAATTTGATAATATGCTTACTATTAAACTACTGCTGACTTGACATCTGGATAAACCATTTATTTCATTTGATCATTATGCAAAGGTCCAAATTGATATTGATTATTATTTACTTATTCTCTTTGTAAGTGTAAGCTATTTTATTCAAGCATGTCACACTTTTAATTGTAGTACACCTATGAAAAACATAGCTGATTCACTACTTGGGTAAAATTCTCTAAACTTAAAAGCAGGTGCCATTAGCGTAGTGAATTTAAAACAGTTTCCTGTGTGTAACTCTGTGTAAAAACGATTTGCATTAAACATTCTCCCAGGCCAAAATTCTGAATATTCATTTGATCTGATTCAGATGATCATTGTAAACTAATAATTCCTATCTATCTATCTATTCTCTCCATGTCAAAATATGTGAAATTTGTATAGTTCGCAAATTGTAGTGGCAATTCTTCATACACAGTTCCAAATCGGTTATGGATTTTGCTGTACAAGCCTGTACGTCACAAGGCACCCATCACTATATTATTGTTCCAACATGTCTAAATCAGGTACCCATAATGAGTGACCTTTCTCCAATTACATCATAAAACATTGTTTTATGAGGTAACGAATGAACACAATAAAAGAATTCTGCTACATGAACAAAAGTAACATTAGAATATTTTCGGAGCAAAGAATACCACTCACCAAAATGCAGAAGTGTTGTTGTTGTTAGGCACACACAAAAAAGAAAATTTGCTTAATCATTTTTTGAGATAGGGTACAAGTAAACACACACACACACACACACACACACACACACACACACACACACACAAACACACACGTCCCTGCATGATGATGCCGGCTGAAGACACAATGCCTGTGCTCTATTTTGCCAAGTGAACTAGGCTGAGTTTCTTGGCTGGGGCAGATAAAGAGAGAGATGTAAGATAGGGAGGATTGTTCAGGGTGGGTGATTAGCAGTTAGGAGAAAGGCAGTCGGTTTGCCGGCTGGGAAAGTGTGGGAGGGGGTAGCAGATGAATGGATTTGGCATGTGATGCACAGTTGTCAGAGCCAATGGGGAGTGGCGCACACTGAAGGTGACGCAAATTGGGAGGGGGTGACTAGACAGAATAAGGGGATCAGTTGGATGAAGGGTGGAGGGCAGTGGGCTACAAGAGATTGAAACTAGGGCAACTACAGGAGCAAAGGATGTGTTGCAGGAATAACTCACATCTGCGACTTTAGGAGAAGCTATTGGTGGGGGCAAGTATCCAGATGGCAAGGTTTGTCATGCAGCCATTGAAATTGAGCATGTCATGGTTGGCTGCATGTTGGGCCACTGAATGATCAACTTCGTTCTTGGCAGCAAGTTGGTAGTTGCAATTAATCCTTATTGACAGCTAGTTGGTAGTCATACAGATGTAAAAAGCTCTGCAGTATATGCAGCAGAGTTGGTATATGACATGGCTGCTTTCACAAATAGTTGAGCCTGTGATGGAGTAGGATAAGCCTATGACAAGAATGGAATGGATTAGGCAGGTCTTGCACCTTGTTCTTCAACAGGCGTATGGTACCTATGGCAAGGGGTTGGGAATGGGTTGTTTTGGGGAGGAGACCAGACAGCGAGGTCATCGGATTAGGGAAGGACAGGGAAGGAAGTTGGCCGTGCCCTTTCAAAGGAACGATCCTGGCATTTGCCTGGAGTGATTTAGGGAAATCACGGAAAACCTAAATCAGGGTGGCTGGACGCGGGATTGGGAATAGGAGTGGCATAGGAAGGAACTAGGATGTCATGTAGGTTGGGTAGGTGACGGAACTCCAATTTAGGAGGGGTGGGAAGGATTTTGGGTAGGATGTCCCTCATTTCAGAACATGAGAGATAACCAAAGCCCTGAAGAAGGATATGGTTTAGTGTGTCTGCTGATTAGTCGAGCTTCTGCTTTTTGGTCAGTAGTCTCCTTTACTCCAAGATATTCACATATTTTCCTACAAAATTAGAATATCTTCAGGATACTTCTGTTTTTATGCTATTTTCATGTGAGCAATGTCTTCAGGTTTTTTTCATAAAATAATTGGCTACTGGAGGAAACAAAGGACTTCTCATGGTAACCTGTCTCATCATAAAAGTTGCAATTGAAAAACATGTGGAGGAGATACATGGTTTAAAAAAGATAAAAAGATTTAGTTACATTTTGTTTGGTATGTAAGGCCTGTGTCAATATTGCAGGGCGCCAGCTGTCGATCAGCCATGTTCCTGCCCAGTGCCTTCATCACTTCCTGGTCCACTGCCGACACCAGCACCGACACAAACTCCAGCACCTCAGCTGCCTCAAGCACCAGCAGCTTTGTTGGCTCCAGCACCCCTACCATCCTCTGACAGGATGTGTGAGTGCTACTCCAAGGATGGGGAGGAACGCTTAAGGCAGAAGTTGGTCTCTTCCATCGCAGATGAAGAACTCAGCTTCATCAAATTCAAAGAAGATTTTAAAAGACAGATGAACTTCACAGGGATGATTTACAGGTTATATATGCTGACAATGAAACTGTGCAGTTATATTAATTCTCAGTTTTATATTCATTGCATGATGAACAACACGTCTCCTGATAATGTGTTTCTATAGTGCTGTCTCTGTTGAAAAGGCGATGTTAATGAAAAATTTTGTTTTGCAGCATCATTTTGCCATGAAAATGGAAAAGGAAATGTTCATATTCTCATAATTGCATAGGAGTACAACTACTTGCCATCAGTGCTTAATTATGTGTATAGGTAACGAAACTTCCTGGCAGATTAAAACTGTGTGCCCGACCGAGACTCGAACTCGGGACCTTTGCCTTTCACGGGCAAGTGCTCACCAACTGAGCTACCTATGTGTATAGGTGTTCTTATTAAATGTGATTTGATATTTCAAAATGAACATTACCTGATAGTAGGCCATGAATCAATGCATTGTCATTTATTACAACTTTCTTCATCCCAAGCTTTTGTGGCATTCCAAATTTTATAGTTTCAAACCATGGCCTTGAAAGGTAATATAGTTTATCAGTTCATTTTAGTCATAGGTAGCCAGCTATCAAACTGCAACTTTCATTTAGAGCAGTTGCCTTTCTTAGCATGTGCTGAGTCATACCACAGTGAGTTACATTCCCACTACTGGAGAAGCACATTTTACAATAGTGGTTTAGCCCCAAAGTTGTCCTGGTAAATCTCCAAAGTATGTTAGTTCTATACTAATCTTCAGTTGATGCTGGAACAATGTTTCTGGAAAGTTAGAACTTCAGCTAGGGAACTTTAAAGTAAATAGAAGCGACACAATGCTCCAGTTTCATTCCGTGCCATGAGACTGTCAGCTTCCTTAGAAAATTTTAACTAATTTTCACTATAACTTGTGTCTCTTTAAGACCCTAAGATGTATCAGAAAATATGTGGAGTGTTTGATAGAAATTTGAGATTCAGACACAAGTAGAGAGAGAGAGAGAGAGAGAGAGAGAGAGTTTTCAGTAATTAATGCTTTGTGCACCAAAGAAAAATGCCTAGAGTTAGAAGTTACATAAGTTCTCACAGGAAAAAAAATTTATTGAGCTTGCTTGTGTCACTTTCTGCTATTTGACAAGTTATGAAAAGGAGCTTCTAGAGAAATTACTCGCAAATCAAAGTAAAATGAGGCCCCGCCCCCTTCCCCCACAAACTTGAGTTCAAAACGTTTGTATGCCGAATAGTATTATCAATTCCTCTTTGTCGAAATCAATTGGTAGTACGTCCATATGACTGAAAATTAACTTGTCCTAATTTTTATTCATTCATACCACAGTTTTTATCCGATATTTTGAAAAGTCTTGATTTTATTTAAAAATTAATATTGCAATTTTATTTATATATTACTTGAATTGTGAATTTTGCCTTACTGTAGTTGCAGTGTTTGCCTCAGACAGCCTTTATGGATGCATACCATTTATTGGTTCAGTGTTTACTGTAAAAATGTATGTATTCCCTGATGATACTACAGAAAATAGGTAATGAAGAAAAAATTTACATAAACAAATTATGTTCTTACTATCAATATTATGAAAAGGATAGTTGCTACTCAGCATGAAGCGGAGATGCTGAGTTGCAGATAGGCACAACAAAAAAGCAATCACAAAATAAGCTTTCAGCCAACAAGGCCTTTGTCAAATGTAGTAGCAACTATCCTTTTCATAATATTGTTACATTCCATCCTGGATTTTTCTTATGTTCATAGTATTCTAGACTGGAGTGTTTAGAGTGAAACTTTTGTTACTCATTTAAAGCTTGTGGAAAAATCTCTGGTAATAATTTGTCTTTTCAACAGTGACTTTCCAACTCTGGCCTCCACTTTGCCTTATTTTCACATCAGTGATGAATATAGAATATTTTCTCCAGAAGGCTTACATTTGATAGTCTGTGTTCATGGCTTGGATGGGAACTCGGCTGACTTGAGGCTTGTGAAAACGTATCTTGAATTGGGCTTACCAGGTGCCAATCTAGAATTCCTTATGTCGGAAAGAAACCAGGTAACAGTATGTTTATATCTGGAGCTTTTAATTATTTTTGTCTTCATGTGTAATTGGGTACTGATCCAGACTCTGCATATGCAAACAAAAATATGAAAATTTTAAATAATGTTAATCAGTAATTAGCCTGAACAAGAAACTATGCCAAACTCAGAAGTAAAAAGTAAAGTTTTGGGTTTGGCTATGTAATTTTCTTCTGTTGAATAACTTATGTAATTGTAAACTTCTGACTAAGATACCTGAATTAGAATGTAAGTAATATTTTCATTCTAGGAGTTATGTGGTACAATAAATATGGAACTATCTGTTGTTATGGTAACTTTTCAGAGAGAAGACGATGAATCTGACTGTGCCATACCAAAATAGTTCCCCCAGTTTTCAGGCTGTGAACAAAAATTTGCTAACAAGACTGTTTCACTTGAGAACTCTGTTCCTGTAATTCTGCTGCAAGGAAAGCAGAAGGATAGGAAATAGGGAGATGGGACCTGGATAAGTTGAAAGAACTTGAGATTGTTGAAAGTGTCAAAGATAGCATTAGATAATGACTGGAACAGGAGTTAGGAATGTAATTGAAGATGATTTGATAGCCTTGAGAGAAGAAATAGTGAAGGAAGCAGATGATCAAACAGGAAGAAAGACAAAGCCCAGAAGAAATCTCTGGATAACACCTAAGATATTGAATATAATTGAGAAAGGAAGAAAATAGAAAAAATATAGCAAATGAAGCAGGCAAATGGGAATAAGTACATCTAATACATGAGACTGACAGAAACTGCAAAATGGTGAAGCAGGAATGCTAGACAAGAAATACAAGAAATAGAAGCATGCATAATTGTAGTTGAAGTCAGGTGGCAGTCAAGTTTAGGCTTCTTCTGAGCATCTACGTCACAATTTCTCCAACAACCAATAAGCATTCATTAGTTTCTCAGCACTCTGCTGTGAATCTTGCAGCCAGTGCAAGCATTAAACATTATCATATTGAGTTATTTAGTGAATTTTTATTCCATTTGTTGTGAGTTGCCTCGGCTGATGGTGATGGTAGGGGACAAATTCTGCACAAGAAAGCAAGAGACTTAATTTGCAGTATACACACTTTCTTAAAGCATAGAGCACATGAATGTACTGTTGCCTGTAACTAGCAACAGTGCAATCCCCATCCGTGTCTCAAGCTGCGCAAACTGCCATCGTTGGTGGATCAGATTATAGGGAAGGATATACTCCACCTATAGGAAACCTTTGGAAAAAACAGAAGCAATTACACAAATATTAAGAGCTCAGAAGATAAGAGGGCGCTGATGACCTTGACATTGAGTGCCCGTGAGCCCCAACACACGCAAAAGGCAAGCCCATACTAGGCAGAGAAGTGAAAGCTGAAGGGAGGAAGGAATCAATAGAAGGGCTACACAAGGGAAATGTACTTGAAGGCAATTACAGGAAGGGACAAGGATGTGGATGAAGATGAGTTAGGGTATATGACATTGCAAGAAAAATTTGGTAGACCATTGCAAGACCAAAGTTTAAACCAGACCCCTGGAGTAGTAAAATTTCATCAATATTGGCTGATTGGTCACTTTCTCCTAAAACTATTTAATTTAATTTGCTTTTTTTAAACCATATCAAAGAATTATTACATCTGATGTTAGATTGCGTAATTATTGCCTATTGAAGCATCTTCTCTATTTCTTTTCTAACAACTTCTTTCTTGGAAAATGGAATAATAAAAGGTTTGTGAAACAATGCTTCATATTCTTTAAACTTTGACCTACAATCAGAATCTTTTCCTGATAGAGACATATCTGAAAATACCTCACTGTTTTGCATCAACACTTCCTTTAAGTCACTCTTTTGATCATATGTTATGGCTTCAATATTTTCTGCTCTCTCATTTATATGTACGTGTACTTGTTCTTCAAACAATGGAAAGTCCATGGTGGAATAGCAACAATATGAAAATGATAGATGCTACTCACCACATAGAGGAGGCACTGAGTTGCAGATAGACACATTGAAAAGGCTGCTAAATTTTTAGCATTCAGACAACAAAAATCCTTCTTCAGAAGATAAAAACACACACACACACACACACACACACACACACACACACACAGCCTGATCAGCCCATCAATGGGCTGCACCTGTATCTGAAATGAGCAGTAACCCAGGGTAGGTGTGGGCTAAGGAGGTGGTATGGGATGGGGAGGGGGAGGGATAGCAGGGTAGGGTGGAGGAGATGATGTGCTGCTGCGGGAGCAAGCAGGAACATAATGGGGAGAGGATAGGGCTGCTAGGTGCAGAGTCGTGAGGTTGTGCTGGGGAGGGGGAAGAAGAGACGGGAGATGTAGAGAAGGGTGCACTGGTTAAATAGAAATAGAAGGCATGCATGGTGTTCGAATGGGAGTAGGGAAGGGATGGAGGACAGGGACTAGTGAAGATTGAAGTCAAGGGGGGGGGGGGGGGGGGCGGCGTTACAAGAACGAATGTTAAATGAATTTTATCCATAGTGGGTGCTGTTGAACTCCATAACTGTTCCTTTATAGGGTGTAGAAAAATTTCTGCTACCAGTCACAATAAAAGATTATTTATTCGTCACACGACCGGCTTCGAGCTCGTGCTCGTCCTCAGGTGTTTGTATGTCCATATGCATGTTTATATTGCTGGAGATCACTGTATAAATACAAAAAATTATTTGCTGGTGGCTAAACAGATAGAAGTGGAACAAGTAAGTGGCAAAGCAGCATTTGTTGAAAATATCTCTGTACTTACATAGAGATGAAGCATCATTATTATAATTATGTTGTGGTGACAGTTGTCACATAAAAGTTTGTAAATACCTGATTTGTGGTGGCATTGGTTATTTGTCTTACTGTTAGGATGATGTGCTGTTGTAGCTTGTTGTTAGTGCTGAAAACTGGTATTCAAATTTCTTTCAGCTACAACAGCACATCATCCACAATAGTAAGACAAATAACCACATCCACAACAAATCAGATATTTACAAACTTTTATGTGGCAATTGCCCACAGTTCTACATAGTCCAACTGGAAGGAGTTTTACTACAAGATAACGTGAGCATATGGATGCCTTCCGGCTAAATAACTTTGATAAATCCACCTTTGCAATGCACCAAAAAGACCATGGTCACTGAGCCACAGCCATTACAGACAATCTACAAATACTATACATTGTCAACAAAGGAAAGAAAATAAATCTGCTCGAAGAGCTAGAAACTTCCACAGTTCTAACTCACAACACCTTATTCTCAACGAACAAGTGGAGCTTGCAAACAAATCTTGTCTCCACATATTTCATGAAATATTCAAAAATAAAAGCTCATTATCCTCTGATACAATAACAAAGTAATATTCTATGGAAAGCCGATGTAGCAATCGTACAACAGTTAAAGTGTCATTATTGTAATTTGTAAAAGTCATATTGTAAACACAATCTTTAACTGTCATTTTTGTAATTTGTAATAGTTTTCAAAATTTCATGTGTATAACATCATTGTACTTCCTAGATACTAGTTCTCTGACAACAGTGTGACTCAAAACAGTTCTCTCATTTTTTTATTTGTAATAGCTTTTAGTAATTTCATATGTATAAAATCACTATACTTCCTAGATCTAAGTTCTCCGACAAAGATGTGGTTCAAAAAACATCATAATGTGGATCAAAAAAACTTCACAGTTTATAATAGCTTTTTAAGTTTCTATCTATTGCAACATCCTTGCACTTCCTATGGCTAAGTTCTTTGACCGTAACCTACATGTTTCTGTATGAGCAACATCTTTACACCTCCTACATCTAAGTTCTTGGACCATAGCCTACATGTTCGTAAGTAAACATAGTGTATTTCACGAGTGCACATTGTAATAGTGAAATATGCAGCTAAACTTTATAAAACTGAAATATGGACGTGAAAATTATAACAAAAGTGCAACTAAGTGGAAAAACTGTCACCACAGCATAATTATAATAATGATGCTTCATCTTTATGTAAATACAGAGAGATTTTCAACAAATGCTGCTTTGACACTTACAATTGTTCCACTTGTATCTGTTTAGTCATCAACAAATAATTTTTTTTGTATTTGTACAGTGATCTCTGATGGAAAATCCAGGATAGAATGTAACAATACCAGAGAAGGAAAGTTGCTACTCACCATATAGCAGAGATGCTGAGTCCTGATAGGCACAACAAAAAGATTCACACAATTATAGTTTTTGGCCATTAAGGCCTTTGTCAGCAGTAGATACACGTACACACACACACACTCATGCAAACGCAAGTTGTGTTTGCATGAGTGATTGTGTGTATGTATGTGTGTCTACTGCTGTCAAAGGCCTTAATGGCAGAAAGCTATAATTGTGTGAATCTTTTTGTTGTGCCTATTGCGACTCAGCATCTCCGCTATATGGTGAGTAGCAACTTTCCTTCTCTGATATTGTTACAGTGATCTCCAGCAATGTAAAGATCTATATAAATGTATAAACACCTGAGGATGGGCACAAGCCCAAAACCGGTTGTGTGATGAATAAATAATCTTTCATTGTGACTGGTAGTGGAAATTAGTCTACGCCCTATAATGAATGTTACGTTGTAGGGAAACTTACCACATGTGCAGTTCAGAAAAGCTAGTGTTGGTAGGAAGGATCCAGACGGCACAGGGTGTGAAGCATTCATTGATGTGAAGAACATTGATTGAACAGCATGTTTAGCAACTGGGTGTTTCAGCTGGTTCTTCATTACAGTTTGTAGGTGGCCATTCATGTGGGCAGACAACTAGCGGGCTGTCATGTCCATGGAACACAGTGGTTGCAACTTAGCTTGTAGATCACATTACTGGTTTCGCAGAGAGCCTTGCCTTTGATGGGATAGGTGATGCTTGTGACTGGACCGGCATATGTGCTGGTGGGAGGATGTATGGGGGCATGAGCCATGAGGCAAGGAGTGGGGAGTAGGGATGGGCTACGATATTGTGTAGGTTCAGCGGGTGGTAGAATACTGCTATGGAAAGGATAGTGGGTAGAATATTACTCATTTCAGGGCATGATGAGAGGTAGTGATAGCCCTGGCAGAAAATGTAATTCTCTTGCTCTAGTCCTGTGTAGGCTTAGTACTGAGTCATGATGGGACTGCTCCCCAGTGGTACTGTGGGAGGTATTAGATCATTGGAGATATAAGGCACGGGAAATCTGTTTCCAGACATGGTTGGGAGGATGATTTCAGCTTGTGAAGGCTTCAACAAGAGACCTTTAGCGTATATATGGAAGGGGTGATGGCTATCGAAGTGGAGGTATTGTTGGTGGGTGGTAGGTTTGATCTGAATGGAGGTACTGATGCAGCCATTGTTGAGGTGAACGTCAGCATCGAGGAAGGTGGCTTGCTGGATTCAGGAGGATAAGGTGAAGCAAATTGGGGAGAAGGTGTCGAGGTTCTGGAGGAACGTGGTCTAACAACCCTGCCACAACGAAGGTCAAAAATTAACTATGATTGTAGTGTTGCTCACGCTGCTAAATATTGCATTTTCGGGCAACAACAAAGTTATATTATGTGGCAGGTGTCATTAGAGCACAGTTAATAAAGTCATTTCTTGAAATAATGGAGAAACTAGGTACTCATCTTTTCATGTTTCCCACGTTGGTCTCGTTGTGAACTCGTGGCTCAATCGTTGAAAATCTAGGCAGTGATGAATCCAAGCTCGGATGCAAAGAGGCCTAAGTGTTATTCTGCGATATTCAAAAGTTTTATAGATGTGTTTCATAAACCATTCTTGAAGATTAAACTTTTGTAAGTTAGGACAATGGCGATGTAAAAAAGTAATCAGTACTCCGAATTTAAGTTACACTTCTTTTTTATTTCTTTTGTTGCAATATCACGTAACTCATTCCAAAACATCACTTCACAATATAAAACATACTTGAAAATATCTTCCTCACTATTTAAGTTCACATTTCATAAACTGATACAATTTGCGTCTTTTTAACTTGACGACCAAAGCTTGACTCTCCAATAACTGCTTATGTGCCCAAAAATCAGAGTTACAAGTATGTCAATGATCATAGTGACAAAAGAAAAAATACACATAAGAATAATATCATTGCAATATACACATATTGATGTATCAAGGTACCTCTACATTAATGAAATCAAATCTGAATGTTGTCACAGAAATATGTTAACTATTTTACAGAAACACAGTCGAATATTGCTGGTATCGAGCGGTTGAGGTGAGGTGCCATAATGGTTATGTAATTAATGTACCATTACAAGGATAGGGTGTCCTCGCCCTCATTCCAGATGACAAAGATGTTGTTAGTGCATCTGAACCAGGTGAAGGGTTTGGGATTTTGAGTGGTTAGGAAGGATTCCTCTAAATGCCCTATGTACAGATTGGCATAGGACAGTGTCATGCAGGTGCCTATTGCTCTACCTCGCATTTGGTTGTAGGTGATGCCCTCAAAAGAGATGTCATTGTGAGTGAGGTTATAATTTGTCATGGTGACCAAGAAGGAGGTTTTGTAGGTTTGGAGCCAGTCTGTCATTGCGACACATTGTTTCAATAGCGGTAAGGTCTTGGGCTTTAGGGATATCATTGTAGAGATAGGTGACATTGACAGTGATGAGCAGGGCACCAGGTAGTAAAGGAACAGGAACTGTGGAGAGTCAGCAGAGGAAACATTGGTGTCTGTCTATGTAGGCAGGAAGATTACGTATAATAGGCTGAAGGTCGCAATAGAAGTGCAGGAAGTGGTGAGGGTAAGGGGGCTCTTGTAGAGGTAGTGAATAGTGGTAATCCAAGGTGAGATTAAGAAGGTGAATAGGGTGAAGAGTTTTTGAGGCAGCATTGTGCATGTTGTTTTAGTTCCTGGATGCCAAGAGTTTGTCTGGGAAATGGGACATACAAATTTGGAATTGCAAAGCAGGAGAATTTTGTGGGCGGAGAGGAGGTATTGTAAGGAAGTTTTGGTTTGATGCTCTTAGAAACTTCCCCAGTGACACCCACAATTCTTATCCCTGACACATGCGTAACTACAATCCCGTCATTATTTTTAATAAACTCAAAGAATACTTCTGGTATTCCATTTAATTCATTTTCACCGTCCAACAGACAATAATAGGTTCTATGAGGGTAATTAGCCACAGTCACAGGATGTCATACCTCATTACTAGTTATTATTGTGTCACCTTCATGCAACAACTCCTCATTAATTCTTTTTGTGGAAAAGTTATCATCCTGATCTCCGTGGCAGGTAGCGTGACACTCTTCACTGCTTACCTCTCCACAAGTCCCTAACTCTTCCTCATTATTGCTCTATTTACATACAACATTTATTCTCTCTTTTCTTATAATATTGCCTTCACTGCCGTAGACAAATTCAGATACTTTTCTCTCTCTTCATTACTATTAAATTCTTCACTACTTCTTTGACTACCACTAAACTCAAATGCTCGGCTGATCAGTTGTTTTTTTATTCTCAGTATTCAACCACAAAGAAAGACACTTAAATTGCTTTGGTTTCCACAGTTGTGTCACAAAGCAAATGTGAATGTCGGTTGAGATTTGGTGACAGGGTTCGGAAAGAAGGGAAATATGAGTTGGTCTAAGTGAGATCGAGTGTAGACCTGACTATGTTGTTAAAAATTCCATATTACAAAAGGTAAGGCTTCAAATAGGTAATGAAATGACAAACAGTATGAGTGTTTTACAACTTTGACTCTGTGATATACTTGCTGTAAAGGAATTGTACCCATGAAAAGACCAAGTCTCTAAGCAGTGAGAATGACTGACTAGCACCATTCTGTCTGCTTAAACTGGAATTGTCAGTACTAACTGACCCTGATCCCATGACATGGCATGCAGAAGTCCCTAGCTTAATGATTAGTAGTCCTTCGCTGCAATGCGTCTGCTGCAGATAACTCTTCTTAGCCCTGCTTGGACACTCTCTTTGGCTGCCTCTGCAGATACTATTGCCAACTTCTTACTCTGACTGCAATAGACCTGTGTGTCCTGCTTCAGAATTTTATTCAGTTTTCCCCTTCACCCCTCCCAGTGCACAACATGGCATGTTGTCGAAGGGCTCTGCCCGTCTTATTGGCTCTACTTGTGTACTGTTTTTTGGAGGTTGAGTAAAGGGAGGAAGGTAGGTGTCTGTCGTTAAGTTATGTCTCGTGTCTGCTGTAGGCTTTCGTGATGTATAGGTGCCGCTTTCAAAGACTCTTTCCTCTTATCCCTCTCTTATCCTTGCTGCTTGTCCTTGTATGCAGTTACATCACTCTTGTTTTTACAGCTTCTAGTGTTATTGCTATACGTGACCATCGCCACCCTGGCAACTCTGGTCGGTATTTTCCCAGTGTGTGTAGGAGCCTCAGATGTTTTATGTAACCTCCCTCCAAGGTCTGGCTGTTGTTGCACATAGGCTAGCAGCACCTCCTGTCTCGTAAGTTTCCCTTTGTTATGGTTTGAACTCGTAAGACTTGGCCGTTTCCCTTGGCTACTGCTGTGGATTACATTTTTTCATAGTATCCTGATACCCTTTTTGATAATATGTCTTACACTCAACGTCGAACACTTTTTTGTTTCATCTGTTTGCTTCTGTTGATCGGCTTCTTCTAATTTAATTAGATCCCCTACAGTGGAAACAGATCTGTTTATTACTAGACGTGGTTCCTCTACCTACATGAGTGTTACTCATTGTTGGTTTGTTTTCCATTCACTGGCGGCTAGTTTCTGTTTCTTGCCCAAGTGTGAGCCCCAACCAGAGCAAATTTCAATTATCCGTTTTGAGCCTATAGTTGTCATTCCCTTACCTCTGTCACTGGAATTTCTCCTATCAGTTCAATTCCCATTTGGACCATTTGCCACCTGGTTGTTTAGAGGACCTCAATTGCTCCTTCCAGAACCCACTGTACTCACTGTTCACATTGTAACCTCCTATTAGTTTGTTCCTAGTTTCAAAATTCCTTCCACTACCCTTGGGCGAGAGTTTTATTTGTTCTTCTTTTACCATATAGTTCAAAAAATCAACTCTCTAACCTGCTGGAGAAATTTTTTTTCTAATCCATGATTATGGATTCGTTACTCAATTTTTTGTGCTGATACTTCAGTTCATTAATCGAATACTGAAGAAAATCCCTTAATAGTATTTCTCCTTGACCCATACCTCTCACCATCCTAAAATTCATTTAAGAGTCTTTGCAACGTGTCCTTAGACCAATACTCTTCCATAAATAACTTTTTAAACCCTTTCCAGGAATTACATGGCTCTGCAATTTTGGCTCCTGATCCATAAGCACCTAACTTCAAATAACTTCTTACAAACAGACATTTTTTCTTTATCAGTCCAATTACTGGGCAAATCATTAAACACTGGTGAAATCAAATGGATGAATGTTACCACAGTGTTCAAAACTGATATATATGAATCAGTACATACAAAATGATTTGTACTCTGAACTTTACCAACTTAGTTTTCAACTTCTAAAAATTTAGATTCTGCATTCTCATTGACCTGTTTCATTTTCTTTTTACCATGCATTTATTTTCTAGCTCTTTTCCTATTGTTCCTACTGTACTATCCAGATCTGTTTCGATGTGTTCAATTTGATTCCCAAGCTCTTCCCTGTTGTCACTACAGACTTTTTAAAATATGTTTTATTTTTTGTGCTGCAGTCAGAAACAGCATTCATCCTTGTTTCACTTTTTTTTCTAATTCTATCTTATCAATTTAAGACATACAGTCTGTAAATGAGTCCGCAATCATGTTGTGGCACTTTGTCAAGGTCTGTCTTGATGAAGACAGACCTTACCGTATTTACTCGAATCTAAGCCGCACTCGAATCTAAGCAGCACCTGAAAAATGAGACTCGAAATTAAGGAAAAAAAATTTTCCCGAATCTAAGCCGCACCTGAAATTTGAGACTCGAAATTCAAGGGGAGAGAAAAGTTTTAGGCCGCATCTCCAAATCGAAACAAAGTTGGTCCATTGTAATATGAAACACAATTTAGGTTGAATGAATGATGATACAGCTACAGTAGTTTGGTTCGAATCGTAACCTTAGCAGTTAAGCTTTACCAGGTAGCCATTGCTATGCGTCAGGCGCTCCATCCCTATTTATACGGGTACCCTTCCTTTTTCACGTGCTTTGTCTGGTTTGAATTGATTGCTTATTTTTCTTTGATCTGATAAGCGCTGTTTTCTTTGTTATAGGTGTTAACATCACTCTAAGCTCAAAATGCATTACTGTACTGTGTCATGCATTGTTTGTCGCATTCTGATAGTGCGTGTCTATGGCCTGTCACCGCTCACGGCATGGCTTGCTTTTGTGCGCACTACCGCCACTTACAATAAAAATAAGAAGAGGGGAATTGTCTCATTAGCGAAACAATGGCAAGAGACTGCTATTTGTTGTTACTTACACTGCTGCTTTCTTTGATAATGAACAACAAGAACCAAATAATACACTGTGTATGATAGAAGATGTTCTGAATGAGAGTTTAGCAAAAATTTTTCTCCGTTTGAAAGTCTTTGCAGGCGCCTCTTTAGTACATTACATTCTGCACAGAAATTAGTCATCTTAGATTTAAAAATCTAGTCAATTGCTGTGCTTCATTTCTGACTGTATCACTATTAGGCATAAGAATAATACGAATATAAACATGACATGATATGTATATTCTTCCGCGTTTGCTGTTGTCTCATTCCAGTTTTGTAGTTTATTAGGCAGACAGGATTTAAATGAGATAGCAGCAAACACGAAACAATACATGCCGAAATGTTTATATTCGTATTATTCTTATGGTGAAGAGAATACTGCATGTGATTCACAATTCATAGAAGTTCCAATTAGCAACCCTCTCTTCTCACAGGTAGGAAAAAATTCAGAACGTAGAGTTGGCCATATTGACAAACATCGCAAACAGTCTTGCCAGTCGGATTTTCGTAGTACATTGAAATGCTGCTACATTTGAAGATGAACAATATGGAATTTGTATTTACTTTGTTGGATAATGTATGAAAATGCAGTGGTCGAAATGCGGGCCGGAGAAAAAAAGCTCGTCTTCCACCTTTTTTTTAAATTTATTTACTGACGCAGAGGATTTGGTGCCAGTATTTATCTTTGTGCCTACAAAGCATGCCTGTGTAGCGCTACATATATTCGACAGCAGAAGTTAGTCGTGGCGGCACCTACCAACATTTTTCAGAACTTCCGCTTGCTTTGCACTCGATTCTAAGCCGCAGGCGGTTTTTTGGATTACAAAAACTGGAAAAAAAGTGCGGCTTAGATTCGAGTAAATATGGTAATAAATAAACTATCTTTATTAACTTCAGTCTCTACTCCATCTTAATTTTTAGATCTGTTTCTGTACCTCTTTCTATAACTTATTTTCAAAGCAAACTTTCATAAACTCTAATTTTTTTCCAGGTTTGATTCTAAATTATAAATATCATTTCTCAGCCTTAATTTTAAACTGCCAATGTCGTTTTTTGATATCCCTATTACTTTTATATATGTTGGCTACTATTGCCAACAGTTGTTTAATGTTTTCAGCTGCAAACTGATCTTGTATCTCTAGACTTTTTTCATGCAGTTCCTGTCCAGCATTAACCAGTTTATTGATTCGGCATGGTCTTCATCCAAGGGTGCCCATACAATGATTTGTAGTGGGAGGAGGGTGGGGGAGGGTGGCTAGAGCTGGGAGTATGGGGTATTTTTAACGTTTTGCAAGACAAATGGCAACTTGTAAGTAGTAGCTGTAAAAACTTCCAGTTCTGACTCTGTTAATAATGTGGATAATACTGGCTTTTAAATAATTTTCTTGAAAGAAACACACCTGATTACAATTTTTTTTTCCTTTTTTCTGAGTTCTAGGGGGATGCATCCACCCTCGCGTCCAGGTATGGGCATCCTTGTCCTCGTCCTCTTGCACATTACAGTAATCAGTGGGTGAAGGCCTTGACATTTCATGTAATATTTGGCTAGCAGTAGCCTCATCATTAAAAGAGGTTTCCTCTACCATCTTAAAGTTCACTTTTAACAACTACTTTGTTTATTTGCAAATTTTAGTTCCTCCTCTCCATCTTCCAATAAAATACCATCAGGTACCTTACTGTTTGTCCCTCACTCTCAAACACTGTCTTTTCTCTCATCACTGCTCATTTTAGTTAATTACATTCACTGACAAAGCACTTTATCTCCAGGTCAATCCAACACCATTCGCTCCTGCTGCTGAAATCTGTTGCTGTTGTAGCTCATAGCCCCTGTCTGTTTATGGTTTGCTAACAGCTGAGCTCTGTGCTGCTTGGCTGCAGCTCAAAATGATATTGATGATGATGTCAGTTGAACTTGTTCTCCTGTTCATTAAATGGTCGAAGTCCTCTCCGTAATGGCATATTTAACCCAGCATAATTCACAATGTCCCACTCACTTCCTGGGCACTGTTCTATTTAGTCATTTCATCACTATAAATTGATAGTTCACTGTC
Organism: Schistocerca serialis cubense; assembly: GCF_023864345.2. Taxonomy (NCBI): domain Eukaryota; kingdom Metazoa; phylum Arthropoda; class Insecta; order Orthoptera; family Acrididae; genus Schistocerca; species Schistocerca serialis. The sequence continues at coordinate 18,990,536 of NC_064641.1, forward strand.
TTGAACTACTTGAGTTCTTTTTATTTGTTCCAGGATATCAGTCCTCTCATGTATGTAGGAGTTCTAATTGTACTGGAATGGGACTGTTCCTCACCTGATAGGGCATCTGATGTAGTGATACCGGTACGATTCTCACTGTCCTTCCTTGCTAGCACTAACTCTTGGTCATCTCAAAGCTGTAAGTCTAAATGACCATGTGATATTGTTTGCTCAAGAATGTACATGATGCCATAACTTGAACTGCAGAAACACTGTTGTTGTTGTTGTTGTTGTTGTGGTCTTCAGTCCTGAGACTGGTTTGATACATCTCTCCATGCTACTCTATCCTGTGCAAGCTTCTTCACCTCCCAGTACTTACTGCAACCTACATCCTTCTGAATCTGTTTAGTGTATTCATCTCGTGGTCTCCCTCTACGATTTTTACCCTTCACGCTGCCCTCCAGTACTAATTTGGTGATCCCTTGATGCCTCAGAACATGTCCTACCAACCGATCCCTTCTTCTAGTCAAGTTGTGCCACAAACTTCTCCTCTCCCCAATCCTATTCAATACCTCCTCATTAGTTATGTGATCTACCCATCTAATCTTCAGCATTCTTCTGTAGCACCACATTTCGAAAGCTCCTATTCTCTTCTTGTCTAAACTATTTATCGTCCATGTTTCACTTCCATACATGGCTACACTCCATACAAATACTTTCAGAAACGACATCCTGATAGTTAAATCTATACTCGATGTTAACAAATTTCTCTTCTTCAGAAACGCTGTCCTTACCATTGCCAGTCTACATTTTATATCCTCTCATCAGTTATTTTGCTCCCCAAGTAGCAAAACTCCTTTACTACTTTAAGTGTCTCATTTCCTAATCTAATTCCCTCAGCATCACCTGACGTAATTCGCCTACATTCCATTATCCTCGTTATGCTTTTGTTGATGTTCATCTTATACCCTCCTTTCAAGACACTATCCATTCTGTTCAATTGCTCGTCCAAGTCCTTTGCTGTCTCTGACAGAATTACAATGTCATCGGCGAACCTCAAAAGTTTTTATTTCTTCTCCATGGATTTTAATTCCTACTCTGAATTTTTCTTTTGTTTCCTTCACTGCTTGTCAATATACAGATTGAATAACACCGGGGATAGGCTACAACCCTGTCTCACTCCTTCCCAACCACTGCTTCCCTTTCATGCCCCTCGACTCTTATAACTGCCATCTGGTTTCTGTACAAATTGTAAATAGCTAGAAACGTAGGTTTGCCTTTCCTTAATCTAGACTCTAAGATAGGTCGTAGGGACAGTATTCCTTAACGTGTTCCAATATTTTTACGGAATCCAAACTGATCTTCTCAGAGGTCGGCTTCTACTAGTTTTTCCATTTGTCTATAAAGAATTCACATTAGTATTTTGCAGCAGTGACTTATTAAACTGATAGTTTGGTAATTTTCACATCTGTCAAAAATGGTTCAAATGGCTCTGAGCACTATGGGACTTAGCATCTATGGTCATCAGTCCCATAGAACTTAGAACTACTTAAACCTAACTAACCTAAGGACAGCACACAACACCCAGCCATCACGAGGCAGAGAAAATCCCTGACCCCGCCGGGAATCGAACCCGGGAACCCGGGCGTGGGAAGCGAGAATGCTACCGCACAACCACGAGATGCGGGCTCATCTGTCAACACCTGATTTCTTTGGGATTGGAATTATTACATTCTTCTTGAAGTCTGCGGGTATTTCGCCTGTCTCATACATCTTGCTCACCAGATGGTAGAGTTTTGTCAGGACTGGCTCTCCCAAGGCTGTCAGTAGTTCTAAGTGAATGTTGTCTACTCGCAGGGCCTTGTTTCGATTCATGTCTTTCAGTACTCTGTCAAACTTTTCACGCAGAATCATTTCTCCCATTTCATCTTCATCTACGTCCTCTTCCATTTCCATAATATTGTCCTCAAGTACATCGCCCTTGTATAGACCCTCAATATACTCCTTCCACCTTTCTGCTTTCCCTTCTTTGCTTAGAACTGGGTTTCCATCTGAGCTCTTGATATTCATACAAGTGGTTCTCTTTTCTCCAAAGGTCTCTCTAATTTTCCTGTAGGCAGTATCTATCTTACCCCCTAGTGAGATAAGCCTCTACATCCTTACATTTGTCCTCTAGCCATCCCTGCTTAGCCATTTTGCACTTCCTGTCGATCTCATTTTTGAGACGTTTGTATTCCTTTTTGCCTACTTCATTTTTATATTTTCTCCTTTCATCAATCAAATTCAATATTTCTTCTGTTACCCAAGGATTTCTACAAGCCCTCGTCTTTTTACCTACTTGATGCTCTGCTGCCTTCACTACTACATCCCTCAGAGGTACCCCTTCTTCTTCTACTGTATTTATTTCTCCCATTCCTGTCAATTGTTCCCTTGTACTCCCCCTGAAACTCTGTACAACCTCTGGTTTAGTCAGTTTATCCAGGTCCCATCTCCTTAAATTCCCACCTTTTTGCAGTTTCTTCAGTTTTAATCTGCAGTTCATAACTAATAGATTGTGGTCAGTCCACATCTGCCCCTGGAAATGTCTTAAAATTTAAAACCTGGTTCCTAAGTCTCGGTCTTAGCATTATATTGTCTATCTGAAACCTGTCAGTATCTTCAGGCTTTTTCTGTGTATACAACCTTCTATACAACACTATAAAAAATATATTAACACCTGGAAACAGATTAGAACCTACCATCACGTATCAGTAGTTCAGTGGCAAAGTTCACTACCCTATTTTGGACACAAAACAGTTCACATATATTCGAAAACATCTCAGTTCACAATCAGTACAGTAACAGTTTATCAAAGGGAAACACAATGAGGTAATCTGACTAATCCAGTCCATTATGAGGATGCCTGTGTCCAATAATCATTTGTTTCGATCACAATGACGTTCCCCGCCATTTGTTAATCACAGCATAGCTCAGTTAAAATGTTCAGTAATTTGGGTTACTGAAATGTGAAAGTCTTTAAACATTAAAAAGTTATTGAGTTTTGAACATATTTTTGCTTGCAGAATGGGCAAAGTAATGTCACTGGTCAACACGGGGCGCACCAGACAGAGATATTATTTGTGAGCTTTCTAACTGCAAACTACCGATTTTGAATGCTTGAAGGTGGGCATATGAATAAACTTACATTATGCTTTGGAAATTGGCTCAGCAGGAATTTTTTTTTTTTTTACTACTACAGGAACCAAGAGAATTTTGGATTATAGAAAATGTTGCTGGTTAGAAATTAAAAAAAAAAAAGTACAAGTACCCTATTATTCCTTCGTGATGTGGATCCCCTTGTTTACATGTATAAGGGGCAATCAAAACGTTTCTGTTCAAAGGCTGTACAGTCCAGAATCGGTATGGCAGTCAGGTAAAATCATCGTGAATTGATCAAACATCTCAGCGATGCATGAGCTTGAAAGTTATTCAAAAGTTATTCATTTGCTAAAGCACTGTGTCCTGCTGCATGAAGGAGTCCGCAAGTGCCTACTGCACGTTCTCATCCAGTGGTAATCATTGACCCTTTAAGCCCTTTTTTAAGGCACCGAAGGCCTGATAATCACATTGTCTCCCACTTGAGTTGGCATAACTTCTATATTATGACATTTGTGATGTAGGGTCATGCATTGGTAGGAGCACCAGCACGGAACTTTGCTCATCATTCCACAACAATGGTCTTCAACAGATGTGCTGCCCCATACACATTCTTCATTCTCTGATGGATGTCTGTTGGTATTTGTCCTTCGGTGGCCGAGAAAAGAATTAACAGCACACGTTGGTCCTTTTTGGATGCATTTGGTAATAACATAGCCATAATTCACATTTCTGCACTTACTGCACATACATGTGAAAGATATGAATGCCCCACTAACCCCTTGCCTACATGTTGATGCTTATATACCCACATCGGAGTTGTGCTATGCTGCATATGTGCTGCAGCTACATACTCAAATTAAAAGTTTTTTTATTTGTATTACAATTAGAGTGAATTACATGAAATTATTAATTTGCAAATCAATTAATTAATATAGTATGTAATTTTGTACAGAAACATTTGAGTAAAGAAAAAGCAGTCAAAGTTTGGAATCCAACAATGGTTATGACAAAAAATGTGATGTAAAATGGGGCTGTTTATGAACTTGAATGCTAATTATATCTTCAGTTAATTAGTTTCTGATAATGGAACACATTTTACAGGAAAGTGCAACTGTCAGACTTTCTGTTGGTGTGGGACACCTTTCACAAATATACTGATTCGCTCAACAACTTTTGCATGTTGAGAACCATAGTACTAACATCAATTTTTTGTATTTTTGATTCTGAGTGCCCTAATGAAAGTTAATTGTTGTTGTTGTTGTTGTTGTTGTTGTGGTCTTCAGTCCTGAGACTGGTTTGATGCAGCTCTCCATGCTACCCTATCCTGTGCAAGTTTCTTCATCTCCCAGTACCTACTGCAACCTACATCCTTCTGAATCTGCTTAGTGTATTCATCTCTTGGTCTCCCTCTATGATTTTTACCCTCCACGCTGCCCTCCAATGCTAAATTGGTGATCCCTTGATGCCTCAGAACATGTCCTACCAACCGATCCCTTCTTCTCGTCAAGTTGTGCCACAAACTCCTCTTCTCCCCAATTCTATTCAATACCTCCTCATTAGTTATGTGATCTACCCATCTAATCTTCAGCATTCTTCTGTAGCACCACATTTCGAAAGTTTCTATTCTCTTCCTGTCCAAACTATTTATCGTCCATGTTTCACTTCCATACATGGCTACACTCCATACGAATACTTTCAAAAACAACTTCCTGACACTTAAATCTATACTCGATGTTAACAAATTTCTCTTCTTCAGAAACGCTTTGCTTGCCATTCCCAGTCTACATTTTATATCCACTCTACTTCGACCATCATCAGTTATTTTGCTCCCCAAGTAGCAAAACTCCTTTACTACTTTAAGTGTCTCATTTCCTAATCTAATTCCCTCAGCATCACCCGACTTAATTCGACTACATTACATTATCCGCATTTTGCTTTTGTTGATGTTCATCTTATATCCTCCCTTCAAGACACTGTCCTTCTTCTCCATGGATTTTAATACCTACTCCAAATTTTTCTTTTGTTTCCTTTACTGCTTGCTCAATATATAGATTGAATAACATTGGGGAGAGGCTACAACCCTGTCTCACTCCCTTCCCAACCACTGCTTTCCTTTCACACCCGTCGACTCTTATAACTGTCATCTGGTTTCTGTACAAATTGTAGATAGCCTATCGCTCCCTGTATTTTACCCCTGCCACCTTCAGAATTCGAAAGAGAGTATTCCAGTCAACATTGTCGAAAGCTTTCTGTAAGTCTACAAATGCTAGAAACGTAGGTTTGCCTTTCCTTAATCGAGCATCTAAGATAAGTCGTAGGGTCAGTATTGCCTCACGTGTTCCAATATTTCTACGGAATCCAAACTGATCTTCCCCGAGGTTGGCTTCTACTAGTTTTTCCATTTGTCTGTAAGAATCCATGTTGGTATTTTGCAGCCGTGACTTATTAAACTGATAGTTCAGTAATTTTCACATTTGTCAACACCTGCTTCCTTTGGGATTGGAATTATTATATTCTTCCTGAAGTCTGAGGGTATTTCGCCTGTTTCATACATCTTGCTCACCAGATGGTAGAGTTTCATCAGGACTGGCTCTCCCAAGGCTGTCAGTAGTTCTAATGGAATGTTGTCTACTCCCGGGGCCTTGTTTCGACTCAGGTCTTCCAGTGCCCTGTCAAACTCTTCACACAGTATTATATCTCCCCTTTCATCTTCATCAGTGTCCTCTTCCATTTCCATAATATTGTCCTCAAGTACATTGCCCTTGTATAGACCCTCTATATACTCCTTCCACCTTTCTGCTTTCCCTTCTTTGCTTAGAACTGGGTTTCCATCTGAGCTCTTGATATTCATACAAGTGGTTCTCCTTTCTCCAAAGGTCTCTTTAATTTTCCTGTAGGCAGTATCTATCTTACCCCTAGTGAGATAAGCCTCTACATCCTTACATTTGTCCTCTAGCCATCCCTGCTTAGCCGTTTTACACTTCCTGTCGATCCCATTTTTGAGACGTTTGTATTCCTTTTTGCCTGCTTCATTTACTGCATTTTTATATTTTCTCTTTTCATCAATCCAATTCAATATTTCTTCTGTTACCCAAGGATTTCTACTAGCCCTCGTCTTTTTGCTTACTTGATGCTCTGCTGCCTTCACTACTTCATCCCTCAGAGCTACCCATTCTTCTTCTGCTGTATTTCTCCCATTCCTGTCAATTTTTCTCTTATGCTCTCCCTGAAACTCTGTACAACCTCTGGTTTAGTCAGTTTATCCAGGTCCCATCTCCTTAAATTCCCACCTTTTTGCAGTTTCTTCAGTTTTAATCTACAGCTCATAACCAGAGTCCACATCTGCCCCCGGAAATGTCTTACAATTAAAACCTGGTTCCTAAATCTCTGTCTTATCATTATGTAATCTATCTGATACCTTTTAGTATCTCCAGGATTCTTCCATGTATACAACCTTCTTTCATGATTCTTGAACCAAGTGTTAGCTATGATTAAGTTATGCTCTGTGCAGAATTCTACCAGTCGGCTTCCTCTTTCATTTCTTACCCCCAATCCATATTCACCTACTATGTTTCCTTCTCTCCCTTTTCCTACTCTCGAATTCCAGTCACCCATGACTATTAAATTTTTGTCTCCCTTCACTACCTGAATAATTTCTTCTATCTCATCATACATTCCTTCAATTTCTTCGTCATCTGCAGAGATAGTTGGCATATTAACTTGTACTACTGTGGTAGGCATGGGCTTCGTGTCTATCTTGGCCACTATAATATGTGCACTTTGCTGTTTGTAGTAGCTTACCCACACTCCTGCTTTTTTTATTCATTATTAAACCTACTCCTGCATTACCCCTATTTGATTTTGTATTTATTACCCTGTATTCACCTGACCAGAAGTCTTGTTCCTCCTGCCACAGAACTTCACTAATTCCCACTATATCTAACTTTAACCTGTCCATTTCCCTTTTTAAATTTTCTAACCTACCTGCCTGATTAAGGGCTCTGACATTCCACGCTCTGATCCGTAGAACGCCAGTTTTCTTTCTTCTGATAACGACGTCCTCTTGAGTAGTCCCCGCCTGGAGATCCGAATGGTGGACTATTTTACCTCTGGAATATTTTACCCAAGAGGACACAATCATCATTTAACCTTTCGGTAAAGCTGCATGCCCTCGGGAAAAATTACGGCTGTCGTTTCCCGTTGCTTTCAGCCGTTCGCAGTACCAGCACAGCAAGGCCGTTTTGGTTAGTGTTAAAAGGCCAGATCAGTCAATCATCCAGACTGTTGCCCCTGCAACTACTGAAAAGGCTGCTGCCCCTCTTCAGGAACCACATGTTTGTCTGGCCTCTCAACAGATACCCCTCCGTTGTGGTTGCAACTACAGTACGGCTATCTGTATCATTGAGGCACGCAAGCCTCCCCACCAATGGCAAGGTCCATGGTTTATGGGGGGGTAAATTACTAACTTTATAATGAGACCGAAACTTCTTAGGATTTATAGTCAAGTCTCTTGGCAAAATTTTACTTTTGAATTCATTGAACCCTTTTTGCATTGCCCTCCGTACACTCATTTTGGCTGTGTTCAGCTTCTGTTTGATAGTTCTCTAACTAAATGCTCAAGGCAATTTTCAAACAAGACATTCAGAATGCTTATGGTAATTTACCTCCACATGTTATACAAAAAACATTATTTGTTTTCATGCAGAAACATTTATCAACACATTTGAATCATCTTTTTATACAGGGTGCCACAAAAAGGTACGGCCAAACTTTCAGGAAACATTCCTCACACACAAAGTCAAAAAAAGATGTTATGTGGACATGTGTCCGGAAACGCTTAATTTCCATGTTAGAGCTCATTTTAATTTCGTCAGTATGTACTGTACTTCCTCGATTCACCACCAGTTGGCCCAATTGAAGGAAAGTAATGTTGACTTTGGTGCTTGTGTTGACGTGCAACTCATTGCTGTACAGTACTAGCATCAAGCACATCAGTACGTAGCATCAATAGGTTAATGTTCATCAGGAACGTGGTTTTGCAGTCAGTGCAATGTTTACAAATGCGGAGTTGGCAGATGCCCATTTGATGTATAGATTAGCATGGGGCAATAGCCGTGGCACGGTACGTTTGTATTGAGACAGATTTCCAGAACGAAGGTGTCCCGACAGGAAGACGTTCGAAGCAATTGATCAGCGTCTTAGAAAGCACGGAACATTCCAGCCTATGACTCGCGACGGGGGAAGACCTAGAACGACGAGGACAGCTGCAATGGAAGAGGCAATTCTTCATGCAGTTGACGATAACCCTAATGTCAGCATCAGAGAAGTTGCTGCAGTACAAGGTAACGTTGACCACGTCACTGTATGGAGAGTGCTACGGGAGAACCAGTTGTTTCCGTACCATGTACAGCGTGTGCAGGCACTATCAGCAGCTGATTGGCCTCCAAGGGTACACTTCTGCGAATGGTTCATCCAACAATGTGTCAATCCTCATTTCAGTGCAAATGTTCTCTTTACGGATGAGGCTTCATTCCAACGTGATCAAATTGTAAATTTTCACATCAACATGTGTGGGCTGACGAGATTCCGCGCGTCGTTGACACAGATTTTCTGTGAACGTTTGGGCAGGCATTGTTGGTGATGTCTTGATCGGGCCCCATGTTCTTCCACCTACACTCAATGGAGCACTTTATCATGATTTCATATGGGATACTCTACCTGTGCTGCTAGAACATGTGCCTTTACAAGTACGACACAACATGTGGTTCATGCATGATGGAGCTCCTGCACATTTCAGTCGAAGTGTTCGTACGCTTCTCAACAACAGATTCGGTGACCGATGGATTGGTAGAGGCGGACCAGTTCCATGGCCTCCACGCCCTCCTGACCTCAACCCTCTTGACTTTCATTTATGGGGGCATTTGAAAGCTCTTGTCTACGCAACCCCGGTACCAAATGTAGAGACTCTTCGTGCTCGTATTGTGGACGGCTGTGATACAATACGCCATTCTCCAGGGCTGCATCAGCACATCAGGGATTCCATGCGACGGAGGGTGGATGCATGTATCCTCGCTAACAGACGACATTTTGAACATTTCCTGTAACAAAGTGTTTGAAGTCACACTGGTACGTTCTGTTGCTGTGTGTTTCCATTCCATGATTAATGTGATTGGAAGAGAAGTAATAAAATGAGCTCTAACATGGAAAGTAAGCATTTCCAGACACATGTCCACATAACATATTTTCTTTCTTTGTGTGTGAGGAATGTTTCCTGAAAGTTTGGGCGTACCTTTTTGTAACACCCTGTATAGTTGGCAGATTGAAGTCTGACCAGGTAACTTAGTCCCAATATTGTCCAACTTTTCTCTGAAGTGCTCTACCACCACTGTTCTTGAAGCAGGTGGTTTATGAAAATATCTGATTACCACTTTTGAACCATTTTTGTTGCTTAACTTTGCCCAGATTATTTCACATTCAGGACCGATAATAACATTCTGTATCACTATAAAAGTGAAGCAAGGGTAATGAGATTTAGTCAAATTAACTCAGGCAATGCCAGGGGACTTTAATTAGAAAATGGAATGCTAAAATTAGATACGTTTCGCTATTTGGGCTGCAAAATAACTGGCAATAACAAGAGAGCAACTCCGAAGATGAGAAACTTGTTAACATCATATATAACTTAGATCAATAGGAAGTCTTTTCTGAAGCTATTTGTCTGGAGCATAGCCTTGGACGGAAGTGGAACATGAACGATAAACAGTTCTGACAACAAGAGAATAGAAGGTTTTAAAATGGGAGACAGAAGAATGCTGAAGATGGCTAGACCATATAACTAATGAAGAAGTATGTAATGTAATTCAGAGGAAAATAAATGTATGACACAACTTGACTAAAAGTTTATAGTATACTCCCGAGGCATGAGTGAGAGAATTGTCTATTTGGTAGTAGAGGGAAGTGTGGTGAGTGAAAATTTTAGAGAAAGACCAAGGCTGAATTACATGTACTGATTATGACTATGACAATAATGACCATATTAAAATTTTCTCTTTATGCTCTCCAAAAATCAAAGCTCTCAAAATGTAAATGCAACTGATCTGGTTCCAACAGATAATTCTCTGTTCACCTTATGAATGAGTTCTAACCATTAAAAAATCGTGCACACCCCTGAAACATTGCTACCTGGGTAGCTACTTCCTATGTGTATGACACATCTGACCTATTGTGGGGGCATTACAATCCTCAACACAGTAGGATCAATAAATTTTCATCCTAAATTGACGTACAATCATTTGACCCACTAGTTTAAATCTTCACTAGACTCCAGACCTGAGGAGATGATCAGTTTTGATTATGATGCTACAATAAGCTGGGCTTCCACCATGTGACTGGCACAGATGTCCTCATCAAGTCAGCCAGTCAATTAAAGAAACAGAAGAAGGCTTCAGAAGAGAAGTGGCAAGTGTCATCCATGCCAATATGATGTACTATTTGAAGTGTATTCAGTAGCTGTCAGCAACAGTGTACTGCACATCCTTGACAAGACATCCCAGGAAGCATACTGAGTGCAAACTGGCCTTATTTCCTGACCAGAGTGCTGTTTTCTCAAGGGTTGCCATTACCCACCTAATGCTGGAGCTCCCATGTCCAACAAACTTATTCTGTACAAGTGTCCAATAAGATTGCCAACAAGTGGAAGAACTGAAAATCATGTAATTGGGTTCCAAGACAACCCTTAGCCTACTGAAGCATTAATACAGTGGAATAAGTAATCACTCTGTTGTATATGACATACAGGAACTGCTAACATTATTTCACAGCTGTCAACAGGAGGTTAGTCTCTGTATATAAATGCATATTATGGTACGAAGGTTATCAAATTGGTCATTGGTATGATGACCCCTGATCTGCAGAGAACTCTAGAAAAATCTGCACCACTTTGGTCATTTTTTGTTCCCACCGTGTTCATGTGGTGAAGAGGATGACAGCAGCAATATCTTCTTTGCTTGTATAAAGTGACCTCAATCCACAAATGCTGTATTGCAATGAGTGCAAAACTGAACTCTCTCCTGTCAACTTTGGTAATACAGGTATCATCAGAGAATGACTACAAGACAATGAAAACTTTATTCGCTAAGAGCAAGTAGATAATCAATTAACAGTACAATCCTGTAAGTTGTCACATAGTTCAGTTTCTTCTTTAGTATTATTTAACTCTTCTTTCAACAATGTGATCAAAATATATCTGGTTATATCTTAGCCCTGACACGATCAACAAGTGTGTTTATAAAGTGCAACAAATATTAATGTGTTCTCCGCCAAATGCTCCTCAGTGGAAAACCACTTTTGCAGTGTAGTTGCTATAATTTTTCAAAATTATTATTGCTTATTAAGATATCGGACAAATATGCTCTCCTCTTCCTTTTGTAATGAAACCCTTGGTAATCGAGAAGCATTATAGCAGTGATTAATAACATTATTGTGTCATGTTCTCTGTGCCGTAGTCTTTGAGGCAACATAGTTTTTCCCAAATGGGCTCTTTCAAAACACAGAAATTACTAACGTTAAATAAAAAAATACATTTTTACATTTTCTGAAGCTTGCCTCAGTCGTCAAACTAATCTTCTTGGTTGCTGTTTGCTTTATTTCAATCCCAGTTTGACCTTCACAAAATTACACTCCCAGAATCCATCAAGCTCATAACTTTCTTGACTGTTATTGCTCTATACTGAAAACTGTACAGTGTAGGCAAATAAATTGAAATTCATGGAGATAGTTTGTGACAAAGCACACCTACAGTGCAGTTCTTGTCATCTTGCTTTCTGCTTTTGCAAACAGTTAATTTTGTCAGATAGGTAAACAGTCATTAAGTACCACATATGAGATTAGTCCACTTGTAAATTGAAGTCTATTTCCATATTTTATAATTAAAGTGGAAATAAATCATTTTATAGGCTGCATCACCAAATGCATTGCAACTGAAACAAGGTGGTTTTTGTTAATAAATTTCTTGATCATGCTAATGTAATTGGGGGGGGGGGGGGTTGACTTCAGATTGCCAGGTATAGAATGGGGGATCATGCGATCAAAACTGGTGCCAGACAAGTAATTCATGTGTCATTATTCTGAATGTCTTTTACAAAATTTTTTTGAGCAGGATAGTTAGAGAACCAGTTTGTGAAGGTAACATCTTAGATCTCCCAGCAACAAACAAAAAAAATGGTTCAAATGGCTCTGAGCACTATGGGACTCAACTGCTGTGGTCATCAGTCACCTAGAACTTAGAACTACTTAAACCTAACTAACCTAAGGACATCACACACATCCATGCCCGAGGCAGAATTCGAACCTGCGACCGTAGCAGCAGCGCGGCTCCGGACTGGAGCGCCTAGAACCACACGACCACCGCGGCCAGCGGCAACAAACAGATCTGAACTTTCTTGATCAGTTAACGTAGGGCATCAGTGATGATAAGGCAGTGATAATATCTATGACTACGGGTATTGCAAGGAATGTTAAGAAAAGTTTGCTCACTATGAATGACAGGATACAAATTGCTGAGTATTTGAATAGTCAACATTGAATATTCAGTGCTGAGGATGAAAATGTAGAGCACAAATGGAAAAAAATTCAAAAGCATCATTCAATATGCTTTAGACTGGTATGTTCCTGACAAGTTCTTAAGGGATGGGAAACATCCCCCACAGTTTAGTAACAGTGTTAGGACACTACTACACAAACAGAGCCTCATCGCAAATTCACTAAGACACAACCTAGCTGACAAACAAAAGCTGAACAAAGTGAAAATAAGTGTAAGGAAAGAAATGAGAGAAGCACATTCGGTAGCTTTAGTAAAATTTTTCCATCCAATCTGACGAAGAACCCTAAGAGGTTTTTACATGAAATGTATTCACAGTTGCGAATGTGGACATAACAGTGTATAATGAAATGAAGACAATAAAAAAATCTGTGCCAGACCGGGATTTGAACCTGGATTTCCTGCTTATTGCAAGCGATCACCTTACCATTAGGCCATATAAGCACAATCATGGGTAGACCCAAATTTCCAAATATCGTCAACCTTGTGTCTACAACCTGCACTTGTACATTCATTATGTATATTCCCTTTCGAGGGGGACATTTTAATTGAAAGTCACTCGCCTGGTATTGGCTGATAAATACGATACTGCAGTGTGTGTGTAATGGCAGGCATATCCAAAGGAACATTGCATTGTTCTTCTTAACCTCGGGCAGTGCAATATCGTACTTATCTGCCAATACCAGGCCGCAACTTTCAAATAAAATGTCCTACCCCATACAAGAATATACATAATGGGCATATGAGTGCAGGCTGTAGACACATGGTTGATGACATATATGGGAGCTTGGGTCTACTTGTGAATCGTGCTTGAATAGCCTAATGGTAACGCTTTCATCATTCCATTACACAGCTAATGACTGTCGATATTCACAACTGCGAATATATTTCATAATTGCCGTAGTCGCCACAGTGCATATTCCTTCAGACGTGCATGCATGTCCGAAGGAACATGGCATTGCACTTCTGAACAACACAGGCACTGCAATATCATACTAAGAGATTTTGGTCTAACCTAGAATCAATAACCAAATTGCAATAATGTATTCAGTCACTCAGGGACCATACTGGCACCAAAACATGCATTGGTACTCTTGAGGAAAAAACAAAAACAAGATCACATAAGAATTTTTACTTGAGAAACATAGGGCTGTCCATTCCTCTCCATTTGGTTTCCAGAATGATGTGACATAAGTTTCTTATGTATGATACTTTCAGCTATGCACTATTTTGGAACCATTGAAAAGCTACGAGTAAACCAGATATACTTTTAGATTACACTGTAACAAAGGGAGGAGTCTGCACAGTCAACCAAATGGAAGATGTGTATTCTGTCAGACAGGCGACAAGAAGATGGTCATTGGGGGTATTCTGTGCTCTAATGGATATAACACCAATCAATGCTCATATCATTTTTTGTGCAAATCAAATAAATCCAGAGAAGAAGACAAGTATTTCCTTGAAAAACTTCGCATTTTTACCTCATGAAGCCTCAGCTAGTGGAAAGAGTTAAGATTCCTTCACTTCCTGCTGACATACTAACTTTCCCTGAGAAACAGAAAGAACTATGGGTTGAAAGAATTGAGGATCCTGTCATTAAGAGAAGAGGGCAGTGTGTGACGTGTGGTCACGCAAAAAACACCTCGCCTGCCACAAGGTGTGATGACTCGTGCCATAAAAGTGTGCAGATCCAAAGACATTTGTAATCACTGATACTGCATCAATATAGAAAGCCTATGTCATTTTGCATTGCAGTGAAAGTGTGTTGTTGTGCAGCGTTTAAGAAAAGCCAGAGCAACAGAGTGACATAATGAAAGTTTATTTTATTATTGTTTAATTAAACAGTGATTTAGCTCGTATAATGTAACTTTATTTTGTCATTGTTTAATTAAACTTAAATTAAACTGTGAACTAGCTCATACATGTTTACCTTGGTAATATAAAGACAGCTGCTGTTTACATGTGAACAAAGTACACCATGCACCCCGTCGTGTTATAAAAAAATGGCGTGCTCACTCGAGAGTTAAGTGGAATGACCTCATAAAACAAGCAGTTAGAAAAGCAGATGCTTGCCTGAGATTCACTGGAAGACTCTTAAGGAAATGTAACTCATCCACAAGAGAATTGGTTTACAAAAAACTTGTTACTCCATTCTCAAGTATGGCTCATCATTGTCGGAACTTTGCCAGGTAGGTCTAATAGAGGAAATAATGAAGATCCTAAAAAGAGCAGTAAGTTGTATCACAGGGTCTTTTAGTTATGTGCAAGAGCATTACAGAGATGTTCAACGAACTCCAGTGGTAGCCACTACAAAGAGGCCTTGTGTATCACATAGTGGATTACTATTGAAATTGTGAGAGAGTATGTTACGGAAAGATTCAGACAATATATTACTTCCTCCCACATACATCTCATGAAATAACCACAATGAGAAAATTCAAAAAATTAATGCTGATACAGAGCTTTACTCACAACAATTCTTCCCACTATTTGTATGGAACAAGGAAGGCAGGATCAGATAGTGGTGCCAGAACTAGCCTCCCCAAACACAATTAGGTGGCTTGCAGAGTATTGGTGTAGATGTGGGTGTCGTTGTGCTTTAGACTCTTGGCTCATATTTGGGAAAGGAAGGGTTCTCATCCCCAACCAGCCATCCACAAAAAGATATCCTTAATTTACTTGAGGCAAATTCTAGGATGGCTCCTTCAAAAATGCTCCATTAACACATGTCATCTTTCCTTGTCAAAGTGACTTAGTACTCTATCTCCAGTGATCTAAATCTCAACAGACATTCTGACCTTTGTTCATGTAATTAGATTTTCTTCTGTGTTTAAAACTTTCCGTGTCAGACATGACAGATAATGATTATAAAATTTATTCCAAACTTTCACAGTCATGAAGTAATTAAATAGATTCCTGCATACTTGTCATGTCTTTGTGCAGCAATAGCAATAGCAAAGTTGAATTAAGTTTACACAACAATTTTAACTGTGATTTACAATCATATGCGGTGCTGCGGCAATAAATGTTTTGTAAGTATCAGTTCAACAATTAAGCACCAAAAACCCTTTTTTCATTGTCAAAAATATGGATATGTTCCCATGAAATACTAATGTGTAGATCTTTTAAAAGAGAATAGACCAACACATTCCACATCTTTTTTTTCTTAACTTTAGTATGGTACAATGCCAACTATAAAACTGCAATAGGAAACACAAGAGGTATTGTGCATCATAGGAGACATCACATTCCAATTTTTGAGAACACCTTCACAGAGTATTCTTACAGTGTACAATAATCATAGTAATACAGTTAGAGAAAACAGTGGACAGACTGTACTTTTTGTATGTGTAAATTGTGAATGAAAGAATATTGGAGGTAAACAGTATTGTTGCCAAGTATCCTCTGTAAAATGGACTTAAAGAGTGTACATCTATACTGTTCAAATGAATTAAGGGATCAGATGATATTAGACATTATGGAAAGGTATATTCTTAACCCTCAAGTTGTTGCATGGTACTTTGATACACAAATGCTCAAGTGTCTGTTTGACCCAAAACTAAATCACAAGGAACAAAAAAGTACTCCATCCTTCCATGAGATACATATTTAAAATATACATTTTTAATTCCCTTTTAATGCTTTTACAAAACCATTAATGTATAGTTACTTTAACCAATGTCTTGTCAGAAATAACAACACGAAAAAAATATTTCCACCATTTCATTTCCCAACGTCGGGAGCTATGGGATGTATAGTTGGTTAGCTAGTCCAATGTTCCTTGGACCAGTTATATGATTCTACATCTACATCCATGCTCTGCAAACCACCATGAAGTGCAAAGGGTACATCCCATTAGTTATTAGGGTTTCTTCCTGCTCCATTCACATATGGAATGTGGGAAGAATGATTGTTTGAGTGCTTCTGTGCTTGCAGTAATTGTTCTAATCTTATCCTAATGATCCTTGCGTGAGTGATACATATGGGGTTGTAGTATATCCCCAGAGTAATCATATGAAGCCAGTTCACAAAACTTTGTTAATAGACTTCCTTGGGCTAGTTTATATCTGTCTTCAAAAGTCTGCCTGTTCAGTTTCTTCAGCATCACTGCAAGACACTTCCATGAGTCGAACAAACCTGTAACCACTCGTACTGCCCTTACCTGTATGCATTCAGTATCCCTTCACACTGCCGTTCTCTGTATACATTCGATGTCCCCTGTTAGTCGAATTTGGTACAGATCCAACACACCTGAGCAATATTCTAGAATGGGTTGCATGAGTGATATTTAAGCAATCTCCTTTGTAGACTGATTGCAGTTCCCTAGTATTCTACCAATAAACTGAAGCCTGCCATCTGCTTTACCCAAAACTGAGCGTATGTGATCATCCATTTCATATCCCTACAAAGTGTTACACCAAGGTATTTGTTTGAGATGGCCAATTCCAGCTGTGACCCTTTGATATTATAGTTAAAGGATTCTACATTTTTTTCTTTTTGTGAAGTGCATAATTTTGCATTTCTGAACATTTAAAGCAAATTGACAATCTTTGAAATCTTATGAAGATCTGACTTAATATTTATGCAATATAAAGTAAATGGATGGATAAAAAATCTACTCACCAAGCGGCAGCAGGAGAACATACACACTGAAAAGTTTAACATTTACAAGCTTTCGGAGCTACTGGCTCCTTCTTCTGGCAGAAGAGTTGAAGGGGATGGAAGAGGGGTACAGGAACAGGACTGGAGAGGTTTAGGAAAAGGGCTACAGTTCAGAAAAGTCACCCTGAACCCCGGGTCATGGGAGACTTACTGGATGGGATGAGAAGGAAAGACTGATTTGATTCGTTCGGAAAGAATTTCTGCATCTTCACTTCCGACAGATGTTACCACTTTCAAAGATTAATTATTTATTTACAAGCACTGTCGATTCACAGCAGCACTATTTTGTTTGCACTCTGTGCTTATATGTTTATCTTTGCTGTATACATCTTATCTTTGACTAGCACAGTAGTGGCGACTTCGATATCTTTGATGCATGCGCTTTCTATCCTCAGCAGCTTTGTATCACGTGACTTTCCATATAAATAGGCACGCGCAAACGCTATGAACTCAGTCTCAGTCTCTGACTCGCCTTGAAGATGGCTGGGAGGTTTCTAGCCGAAATATCGCAAGAAGAATTGTCGCTGTCCCGAGTGCACGCCCGAAAGATGATGAAAGACTGATTGTTAGGCACATTTGTGCAGCTTCTTCCATACTATACTTCAGTGTAGATAACTCCATTGTCTGCAAAAAGTGTGGGTTACTATTAATATTGTCCGCAAGGTCATTAATACACAGAATGAACAGCAAAGGTGTCGACTCACTTCCCTGGGACTTACCCGAAGTTACTTATACATCTGACAATGCCCCTCCTTCCAAGATAACATGCTGTGCCCTCCCTACCACTCAGTCCTCGACCCACTCACAAATTTCACTTGATTTCCCATATGATCGAACTTTTGACAATAAAGTGTTGGTATGATACTGAGTGAAATGCTTTTTGTAAATCAAGAAATACTGCATCTACCTGACTGCCTTGTTCTAAAGCATTCTGTATGCCATGAGAAAAGTGCGATTTGGATTTCACATGGTTGATATTTTTGGAATCCGTGGTAGTTGACATGGAGGAGGTCGCTCTGTTTGAGATACCTCATTACGTTTGAGCTCAGAATATATTCTAAGGTTGTACAACAAATCGTTGTCAGTGATATTGGATGGTAGTTTTGTGGATCACTTTTACTACCCTTCTTGTACATGGGTGCTTTCTTCTAACTGCTGGGCAGGATTGTTTGTTTGAGGTATCTACCATAGCTTATAGTTAGAAGAGGGGCTAACTCGTCAACAAATTCAGTATAGAATCTGGAGCTTTGTTCAGTTTGAACAATTTCAGCTGTTTCTCAACACCACTGACACTAATACTGATTTCAGTGGTACAAAATTAAATTGGGCAAAACTCTTGGGTTTTCCTTCATAAAGGAACATTTGAAAATGGAGTTAAGCATTTCAGCTTTTGCTTTGCTACCCTCAATTTCAGGGACTTTGCTCGGGACTGGACCCTCACTTTGGTACCAGTAGCAGACTTTACATACAACCCGAATTTATTTGGGTTTTGTGAAAGATCGTTTGCCAATATTCTGCTACGATAGTTACTGAAGGCTTCACGCATTGCCCTCTTGATAGCCAAATGCATTTCATTCAGCATATCTCTATCTGTAGTCCTTTGCTTTGTCTTATGTCTATTATGCAGTAGTCTGTTTTTTTAGAAGTATCTTTACAATGACTGTATACCATGGAGGGTTCCTCTCATTATGAACTGTTATTAATCATAATAATGTAGAACGAGTCTTTTTATATTCACGTTACACATTCATATCTACAAATGTCTACTTTCTGATGTTCTTCCCACCCCTTTTTGTGTGAAAGACAGCCTTAATGTGGAGTGATGAAAATCTTTTTTTTCTGGTATTGTTAATTATGTACCCCATTGTTCTTTTTAATGCAGTGGATTATTTACAACAGTGTGTAAGGCAGAAGTCTAAATGCCTCACTCCTTTAAACAGGTGGCTATATGATGATTGTGGGTGAGCACCGCATATCATTGTTACAACACATTTTTGAGCAATGAACACTTTAAGAAAGAAAGTTGAGTCACCCCAGAACATTATTCCATATGAAATTATCAAAATGGAAATACGCAAAATGTTGAGATTTACTGATTTGTCTCTCCACAAAATTTGCAGTGACTTGAATTGCAGGTGTGATAGAACAAAGATGTTATTCAGAAATCTCCAGGGTTTCAAAAGATGAGTACAAGAAAAAAAACCAGACATGCTGCAGTGGATAGAGCACCTCTGAGTTTTTATCGCACATTAAGATGCTCAGAGTGGAAATAGCATCAATATGTGTGTGTGTGTGTGTGTGTGTGTGTGTGTGTGTGTGTGTGTGCAGTTCATTGACATGAATTGTCTGGGAAGGTGTGATGGCAGAATGTTTTGCAAATCTGTTCGTTAGGTTGCCTGTCTGCAAGCACAAAGTAATGCAGTGTGACGTTATGGAGTGGATGATTTGCCTGCACATTCTGACATGTCTGCCCCTTGGTGGAACTATAATGCTGCATATATTATGGATTGAAACTTGCAGAGATTTGTCATTTTTCTGCATGTCTTGTAGCTTATACACAATTGTCTTATGAATAATGCTGTACATGTCCCACCAATATTTTGATGTGGGACCTGTATGACCCAGAAGTAATGAGATGTATTTTAATTTATGATATTTTCATGTATGACATACTTCCAGAAAAGCACTTTCATTATAGTTGTTGTTGTGGTCTTCAGTTGAGAGACTGGTTTGATGCAGCTCTCCACACTACTCTATCCTGTACAAGCCTCTTCATCTCTGATTAACTAATGCAACCCACATCCTTCTGAATCTGCTTAGTGTATTCTTCCCTAGGTCTCCCTCTACTCCCTCTACAATTTTTACGCTCTTTGCTTCCCTCCAATACTAAATTGGTTATCCCTCGATGCCTCAGAACGTGTCCTATTAACCGATCCCTTCTTCTACTCAAGTTGTGCCACAAATTCCTCTTCTCCCCAGTTCTGTTCAGTACCTCCTCATTAGTTACATGATCTACCCATCTAATCTTCAGTATTCTTCTGTAGCACCACATTTTGCAAACTTCTATTCTCTTCTTGTCTACACTGTTTATTGTCCATGTTTCACTTCCATACAGGGCTACATTCAACACAAATACCTTCAGAACAGACTTCACGATACTTAAAGCTATAATCCATGTTAATGAATTTCCCTTCTTCAAAAACACTTTCCTTGCCATTGCCAGTCTACATTTTATATCCTCTCTACTTCAACTATCATCACTTATTTTGTTGCCCAAATAGTCTCATTTCCTAATCTGATTCCCTCAGCATCACCTTATTTAATTTGGCTACATTCCATTATCCTTCATTTTGCTTTTGTTGATGACCAACTTATATCCTCCTTTCAAGATGCTGTCAATTTCGTTCACTTGCTCGTCTAGGTCCTTTGCTGTCTGTAACAGAATTACAATGTCATCGGCAAATTTCAAAGTTTTTTTTTCTTTCTTCACCATGGATTTTAATTCCTACTCCAATCTTTTCTTTTGTTTCCTTTAGTGCTTGCTCAATATGCAGATTGAATAACATTGGGGAGAGGCTGCAACCCTGTCTCACTCCCTTCCCTACCATTGCTTCCCTTTCGTGGCCCTCGACTCTTACAACTACATCTGGATTGTGTACAAATTGTAAATAGCCTTTCACTCCCTGTATTTGACCCCTGCCACCTGCAGAATTTGAAGGAGAGTATTCCAGTCAACATTGTCTAAAGTTTTCTCTAAGTCTACAAATGCTCGAAATGTAGGTTTGCCTTTCCTTAAGCTATCTTCTAAGATAAGTCATAGGGTCAGGATTGCCTCATGTGTTCCAACATTTCTACGGAATCCAGTTATAGTTATGAAGTACAAATATTTGACATTTTGGTAGATAATTTCAAATGACAAGATCTTTATCATTACATGTAAATTTAATCCTCCTACTTGTGATAGTGTGTGAAATGGTTTTTGCACAAAACAACTTGACGTATGGTGCATAATGCATTTGGTTTGTAGTTTGCTTCTTTCTCTTAGCACATCCTTGCACACCTTCTTCTTGTTTCACCTTCAGTTGGTAGGTGGTCAGCAATGTTCACCACAGATTTGTAAGCAGCAGTTGGGTGCCCAGCAGTTCTCCTCCTCTTGATAATCACAACTTTGTTTCCGACTGCAATTATTTGGCATACAAGAAGGATAAGAAAATCAGTGGATGGAATTTTTTTATGGTGATACATCTCGGGAGTAAAGGGTTGACTTGAAGACAGCAAAACCTATAGGTGCAATCTGTTCTTACAAGAATTTAGTAGACCATTAGCAGGCTTAAGTCAGCAAGCTATTAGCAGGCTTCCCTTTAACATTAAGATACTCATGCATAGGAATAACATTCAGCAAATTTCCACTGGTTCTCTGATTATCTATCATGGGACATATATGTCCCAGTGGTAATGAAAGATTTAAAAGGATAGTAAACATTTCAGTAATACTTAGATCATGTTATATTTCTGGAAAACTAATTTCAGTAACCTTTTAAGATAGTGACATAATGTTTTTCATGTTATATGGCATAAAATACTCGTTGTTTTTTGTCATCTTCGCAGGACATGCAGATGATTTTAGTGTGATGTTTACATACATGTTTGGAACAAATCACACATACTGTGGAATATTTGGTGTAATTTATACTTACATACATGTGACATATTCTTCTGTTGCTAGGCAATGGTAGCTGGTCCTGTTCTACACATCTTTACATACTGACCAATTCCTTGCCATGCTAGATAAAGAGCTTTATTTATTTGTCATAGATTTTGATGCCTATGGGTACCATTGAGTCTTTGGGCAACATAGCCGAATAGTTAATCCTTAGCCACATTCTTCAGAAATTCATGTTGTGTAACTTTATTACATGAGCTCATTCAAAAAAGTATACAAAATGGTGTGCTCAGAAGTAACACCTCTGAATTTATTAAGTGAAAAGCCTTAAAGCTTTTTAAATAAAACAAACATTACTAACATTCTACATCTTTATTCTTCATATCTACATATTTGCAGCCTCCTGCTGCTAGAGGGCTTTTGTAAAACCAAACAATTGTAGTGTACAACATGGTGGTGTGCAACAAAATGTGTGCCGTAATTGATTTCTGAAGTCGAAGAGTTTGTTCACACCTAGAGGACCTTCTCCTTCAGCATGGCAATACCAGACCACACACAAGCACTGCAACAGTATGACACCTCGAGTTCACTGTCATCGATCGTCCTCCGTACAGTTTCGACTTGTCCCCATCTGATTTTCATCTGTTTCCAAAACTTAAATAACACATTCAAGGACTTCACTTTTGTAATGATGAAGCTGTGCAAGCAGAGGTGAGCCTGTGGCTCTGTCAACAAAGTCAAACATTATATAGTGACATTATCAAGAAACTGGTCTCTCATTTGGAGCAATGTGTTCTGTCACCACAGTGGCTGTGCTGAGAAAGAAACATGTAGATGTGAAAAATAAAGATGTAGAACATTAATAATGTTTGTTTTATTTAGAAAACTTTAAAAGTTTTCTCTTTAAAAAAATGGAGGCATTACTTTTCAGCATGTCCTTGTATGAATTCAGAGCAGACACATTTACCAAATGAAAAAATACTTGTAATGGCCACCTTCTTCTTCTTCATCATCATCATCATCATCATCGTCATCTTTTTCTGAGAGCCTATGTCTTCATCGATCTTTCATAGCATAGTGAAAATGAGTACAACAGATCATAGTTTGGCTGGAACATATGAGTACATTCTTACATCTTTTTTAAAAACAAACAAGCCTGAAGCTACAGTTCTTTGTTTATTTGGCAAAAATTGTAGAGGGATATCTTGTCTATAATGTTTCACCCGATGTCAAACTTTTTTCCAGTAGAATTATTGCAAGAGGCATGATGGTGTACCAGTTATCAGTAGTTACATTCCTGCCATAACTTACTAGAGGAATAATAAAATGTTACACTATTTCTGAAGGTTTGTGCAGTGTGCCTATGTGTATTTCAAAGTAAATAAGATAAAAATAGTCTTCCATATTTGTTTGGCTTTTTGGGCAGATATTGTTGGAAGAAACATCCTCCTCAAAATGGAATGAGTTGCTCATCAGTTGTCGCCTATTCTCCCAAAGTGTTTCAACTTCATTTAAAAGAACTGTTCAAATGAAAAGATATGAAACATCATAACAAGCAAACCAATTTAAATTTGTATATGCCACTTTGGGATGACATATTGAGGCATCCAGGAAATGGAAGCATGCATGCATTGTTACATCTACATCTACATCTACATTTATACTCCACAAGCCACCCAACGGTGTGTGGCGGAGGGCACTTTACGTGCCACTGTCATCACCTCCCTTTTCTGTTCCAGTCGCATATGGTTCGCGGGAAGAACGACTGTCGGAAAGCCTCCGTGCATGCTCGAATCTCTCTAAAAAATTCAGAGCTATGCCCTCAGCAGTCAAAGTGATGCTCAATGTCTTTTTCAGTGTCTGAGGTCTGGTACTCGTCAGATTCCTCGAGCACGGAAAAATCATAAACCATGACGTGTACTGTAAGGCTCTGTGTATCTTATGTAAGTCCATCAATAGCAAATGGCGTAGACTGCTCACAGAGGGAGTGATTCTGCTCCATGATAATGCAAGTTCACATCTCTCAAAGGTGACACTAAGTGTAATGGCCAGTTTCAAGTGGGAGCAGCTTGGGCATCCACCCTACAGTGCAGACATGTCACCCTGCAACTTCCATGTGCTTGATCTGCTAAAGAAGAGTCTCAAAGGGAAGTATTTCAACTTGGTTGATGAACTGAAGGACACTGTGGAGTAAAGACTTCAATTATACCTACAGAGTTGTTTATTACCTTTTCTTGTGAAAATGCCTCATACTTATGTTGAATTGGTATGATAAGTTAAGGAACAGTGGTGAACTTGTTAGTCTTTTTCCTCTCATTTATAAGGTTTTTATCACCAAACGAGATACACCAAAGTAAAATCAGGAATCTTGTATGTCATAGTAACTGCACATACATCAGGCCCATCTGTATCTTACGGATCTTTGCCATACGTAGAAACTTACAAAGCTTCCCATTCCTTTTTCAAAGGACTGAGAAAGCCATTCACCTTCACACAGTCTATCTTTTGCGGCACACTATCTGTAAAACTACCCATGACTGTTGATAATGTGCAAATTACTGAACATAAAAATGTCATCCATCAATTTATGACAAAAATAGAGAAAAGATTTCCACTAACGCTAAAGTGCCTGGTTTATAAAAAATTATGTTGTTGCTTTTGGGTCTTCCCCTGTGACTAAATGGTTTCATTTGCCATCCAGTCTGTCCATAATTACTCACGTAGCAATCTTTAGTAACAAATGAATTTGAGGAATCGTCAGTTGAAGAGGCAACCACATCTGAATCTGTGTGATGCTCACTTAGTTCAACATTGTCCTCTCCATCTTCTGAACTTTCCCCAGATAGAGACTGTTTATAATTAGTTCATAGCTGCTCTGAAAATCTCATCATGTTAGGGACTCTATGTTAAAATCTTTTAAATGTACAGTGAACACTTCCTAAAAAACGGGACTAATCAGAAGAATGATTGCGGCAGATTTACTTACAAGATGATGCATGTGAAAAGGATGAACAACAGAAGAAAAAACTCCCTGGTCAGATTGATTGTACACAAGCATCTTACATAGGGGGTTTAGTTGTAGACACAGAATAATATATTTGAATATACTGATGTAGGTACTCTGTAACTTTCTCTGTATGAGAAGATAGTTTTTGCACTGCTGGAATAACTCAAAAATGTTTGTTGTAATATGTGTTTTGCAACTGTAGGTACTTCCTCTGATTATGGAGTGAGCTCACCTATATGGGCTGTAGTCCTTTGTACAGATTCAAAGATATTGTTGATAAGTTCCTAAGGACATTTTGACAATTTTGAAGAAGAAACTTCTCCAGCCTGTAGTCACCATACGAGATGTTGATTTGGGCACAGTACATTTTCTTTCAAGCAATTCATAGACATGTTCAACAGATTCAAGTCTGGGAGGCATAGCATTTGAGTGATATCCTCACCCTGTAGCCTGTTGTCACAACTAAGCTTTGTGGAGACTAGAAGATGTGTCATCCACAAAAAGAAAGCAACTGCCATTTGGTATGCTATACATCCTAACACAGTTTAGTAACTAAAAACTGTCAGTTGCTTGTTCCACATATCCACCATTGTCGATTATCGCTCACACTATCACATCACATCATTATTAAACTTCAGTGTTTCACATTCTGCACCACTATTACATGGACACTGTCCAGTCATGTTAGTGTGGCCTCTTTGCAGCCGTGAGACGTGCAGGAAGAGTGTCAGTGAGATTCTGAAACGTACCAACTAGGATGTGGAGACACGCCAACTCCAGTGCTGAGGATCCATGGCACAGAGAGCCTGATGGAGGTGATCCCACAAATTCTCGATTTGGTTTAAATCTGGCAAGTTCGAGGGCTAGGGGAGTAGAGTTGACTCATCCTGGTGCACTTTGAACCGTGCATGTACACTGCGAGCGGTATGTCACATTGCATTGTTCTGCTGGTAGGTGCTTTCATGGTGAAGAAAAACAATCTGCATAGACATGGTCTCCCTGGATAGATGCATACTTGTGGTGATCCATTCACGGACAGACCTTCCGCGCCGTACATTCCAACAGCCCTCTTTAGGGTGGAGCATAAAACATGAATCATCTGAAAAGGTCATCTGTTGCCACTCATTGGACGCCCAGTTGCGGCCTTGATGAGCAGATTCCAGCCTTTGTCATCAATGAACAGCAGTCAGCGTGGGTCCTTGAACCAAGTGCCTGCTGTGGAGGCCCATATGCAGCAACGTTCACTGAATGGTCATTGAGGAGATTCTGTTGGTAGCCTCTTGCTTAATCTGGGTGGTCAGTTGCTCAACAGGTGAATGTCTATTTGCCCATACACATCTCTGCAGACATCGTTCATCTGTGTCACCTATGGTCCGTTGTGCACCACAGTTGCCGTGGCACATGTTTTGGCTAACATCATTTTTCATGCACGGTATACTTCAACCACAGCGGCACATGAACAGTGTACAAACTTACCTGTTTCGGAAATGCTCCCATGCATGGCCTGAAAGCCAATGATAATGCCCTTTGGGATGTCAGAAAAATTGCCCCATTTCCACATTATGACAATGACTGCACTCCCTGCCTCCCCCATCAGTCACACTTTATGTGGTGCTGCCACCTGCCAACTGTGAATGGTTACTGCTCATTACACTGAAGCACCAAAGAAACTGGTAGAGGCAAGTGTATTCAAATATAGAGACATGTAAACAAACAGAATATGCTGCTGTGGTTGGCAATGCCTATATAAGACAACATGTGTCTGGCGCAGTTGTTAGATTGGTTACTGCTGCTACAATGGCAGGTTATCGAGATCTGAGTGAGTTTGAACATGGTGTTATAGTCGGTGCATGAGGGATGGGAAACAGCATCTTCGAGGTAGTGAAGAAGTGGGGATTTTCCCGTTCTACCATTTAACGAGTGTACCTTGAATATCAGGAATCTGGTAAAACGTCAAATCTCCAACATCGATCTGGCCAGAAAAAGATACTGCAAGAACGTGACCAATGACGATTGAAGAGAATCGTGCAATGTGATCGAAGTGCAGCTCTTCCACAAATTGCTGCAGATTTCAGTGCTGAGCCATCAGCAAGTGTCAGTGTGCGAACCATTCAGGGAGACATCATAAATATGGGCTTTCAGAGCCGAAGGCGCACACATGTACTCTTGATGACTGCACGGCCACAAAGCTTTATGCCTCGCATGGGCCTGTCAACACTGACATTGGACCATTGATGACTGGAAACATGGTGTCTGGTTGGATGAGTCTCATTTCAAATTGTATTGAGCAGATGGATGTATATGGGTACAGAGACAACCTCATGAATCCATGGACCCTGCATGTGAGCAGAGAATGTTCGAGCTGGTGGAGGCCCTGTAATGGTGTGCGGCGTGTGCAGTTGGAGTGACATGGGACTCCTGATTTGTCTCGATATGATTCTGACAGATGGCACGTACATAAGCATCCTGTCTGATCACTTGCATCTGATGGACTTGGGCAAATCCAGCAAGCCGGCCGGAGTGGCCATGCCGTTCTAGGCGCTTCAGTCTGGAGCCGAGCGACCACTACGGCCACAGGTTCGAATCCTGCCTCGGGCATGGATGTGTGTGATGTCCTTAGGTTAGTTAGGTTTAATTAGTTCTAGGTGACTGATGACCTCAGAAGTTAAGTCACATAGCCATTTGAATCATTTGAGCCAAATCCAGCAGGATAATGTGACACCTCACATGTCCAGAATTGCTACAGAGTGGCTCCAGGAACACTCTCCTGACTTTAACACTTCCGCTGGCCAGACATGAACATTATTGAGCATACCTGGGATGCCTTGCAACATGCTGTTCAGAAGTGGTCTCCACCCCGTCATACTCTTACAGATTTATGGACAGCCCTGCTGGATTTGTGGTGTCAGTTCCCTCCAGCACTACTTCAGACATTAGTCGAGTCCATGGCACGTCGTGCTGTGGCACTTTTGTGTGCTCACGGGGGCTCTGCATGATATTAGGCAGGTGTACCAGTTTCTTTGACTCTTCAGTGTAGGCGGTGGGCACATTAATATGACTGGACTGTGCAAATAGTTGGTTGTCAGCCCAACATTAAATCAGAACTGATTAAAGTCAAAATTTGGTTCCATTTTATATGCATTCATTCATAATTTTCACCCACCAGTATTGTCAGGCACAAAATTTTGTTTTGTTAATGACTCTCACTCCATGGGCTCACATGGTTTGAAGTTACTTACCTTCACAAAAATGTCTGGTGACAATTTCAGTCGATAGTCAGAGCAAGCACTACTGCTCTATGCAAAATTAACTGCAGTTGAATTCCAGACTGCCACCTTTTAAAACTAATTATTTCCCCTTTACAAGTACTACTTTTATTCAGATCCATTTGCTAGTTGCCAATTTGTGTTGATTTCACTGTCAGGCAGCAGTAAGGTGCACTAGAAGATGGGAAATGGCTGAAATATGGAAAACAATATCATTGTATGTAAGTGATAACCACATTGTAGGTCTGAATTTATAATGCTGTAATATTCTTAAAGACACTGAAAAAAGTTACCAATCCTGGAAGACTGTGCTCTGATCTACGAATATCTCCCACTCTTTGAATGAGAGTCCACAGCTATGAAGTTATACTTCACTTCGCTACTTTGTTATTGTAATTGCACTTTATTTGTGTGTAAATCATTTGTATTCCAGGAGGTACAATATCTTATGCTGGAACTAAACAACTTGCACTGGCATTGGCTCATTGCAAAACAGATTGCAGCAAACAACATTGCAAAGACATTTCAAATTCTTTTCTCATATTTATATTAACTGAATGGCCATTTCTGGAGCTCCAACAGTTGAGCATCATACATGTTTGTTGTCATATGACTAGGAAACTGGAATGTCATTTTTCCTGTTACTCTAGTAACATGCCCCAAAAACACTTTCCTCAGGATTTTACAGGATACCTTGGCTTATTCCTTAATAGTTTTGACATTGTAAGTATGTTTACACATTTGGCATGTGGAATTACAGTTTTAAAAAACCACAAGGTTGTCAGTTGTAACAAAATTTATTTACATATTTCTTCAATAAATGCACCTTAACAGCACTTCTTGATTCTTTTTTCAGAAAAATGCTCAAAAATTGTTCTAAAAGATACTTCATTTTTAAAATTTCTCTTACTTATTTATGATAATTTATCATACTATGAGACTGAAGATTTTAAGTTACTTCACGAAGGAAGGAACTAGGTGTTGCAGAATTTCTGAATGGAAATTTAAAAATATGATACAGCAAAATCCGATGGGCAAATGTGAAGTTCCAGTTATCAAAATACCGATACTAGTGTTCTGCAATGTGAATCATGCATCTGTCAGTCTATTAGTTTATGTGAATATAGAGCACCTCATGAAGACTATCCATTGATTTTTGTTCATCTAGTGTCTATTTTTCTGAGTTTGTGGACTATAAAAGCAAAAAGTGAGATTGTTTTATTGGCTCAATAAGTGATGGTTACATCTAGTTGAAAGACCAGCTAAATTTGATTTAAATATTTATGAAAATGTGACTATGATTTTTCCAAATTAACAGGGTGATACATTCTCCGATTTTGATACGCTGACGGACAAGTTGGTCGCAGAGATCCTGTATCACGTGGAGGCCTGTGGACTAAATCCAGCAAAGATAAGCTTCATTGGACATTCGCTGGGGAACATCATTATACGATCAGCAATCACACGCCCTCAGATGAAGCATCTGCTGCCTCGTCTACACACCTTTCTTTCACTGTCAGGGCCTCATCTTGGCACACTGTACAATAATAGCGGCCTTGTCAACATGGGTATGTTAAATGCTATTTATTATTCACATATTATTGTAATATTGCACATACATAATGTTCAGAAAATTAAAATATTTTTATAATTCAGCAAAAAGAGTCAAAATTGAAATCATCAACTACTAATAAAAATAAACTAACATCCTGTACTCACCCAAAAGGGGAACCATGAAACAATCTAGAGAACATATGTTTTTATTGGCTCACTGATTTTTCTTTGTTGGGGAAGCAGTTTTTTGCTACGTTTCTCTTTTTTCTTCTTCTTTCACCTCCTACTCCATTTATAATCTTCCTATATCTTTGCAAGTGGAGAACTAAAGTAAGCCATTACAAACCTAAGAATTTTATTTACAATATTATGTCAGGTCATATTTGATTTGGTGCGTTAGCTATAGAATGGAAGGTACTATTTTTGGAATTAAACTGAACTCTCCATAAATGTAGAATAAGTTTTAGAAATTAACATAATTGCCAAATTTAGTTGTATTTTTACTTTTTGGCATGAAGGAGCCTCATGTAAAACTCTTTATCATGCTATTCAATTAACTAAATTGCACCTCCTCAAGTTCACTACAGTTTTTATAAATTTGCCCATGAATGTGGCATCCAAACATTCAGATAATCATCGACCTTCATTTTGGTTACGATGAAAAGAAATAGCTCAAAACTCATTCTCCTCACTTGTCACAGTATAATGAAAAAAAAATATATGGTGTAATATAATTATGAATGCAGTGATATGCAATAATAATGTGGCCTGTCCTTGTGAATTATGAAAGTAAAAAAAATGGTTGCCAGATAAGTTCGCATATACACTAATGTTAATCAGTTGGTCTTGTAGCACTATGTAAGTAGGGCAATGCCCCATGAAGGTCTGTGAATTTGCGAAGAAGGGATGGCTTGGGTGCCTCAGTGAGATGGACAGCCATACCATGGATGTAACCATAATGGAGATCTTATCAGTAGAGGGACCAGACTGACTTGTAGCTCATGAAGAAAGGCAGCAGCCTTTTCCATAGTTGCAGTAGCAACAGTCTGGATGATTGACTGATTGGTCTTTTAACATCAGTTAACATGACCTCACTGTGCTCAGAATGAGATTTTCACTCTGCAGCGGAGTGTGCGCTGACATGAAACTTCCTGGCAGATTAAAACTGTGTGCCTGACCGAGACTCGAACTCGCAGGAGAGCTTCTGTAAAGTTTGGAAGGTAGGAGACGAGATACTGGCAGAAGTAAAGCTGTGAGTACCAGGCGTGAGTTGTGCTTCGGTAGCTCAGACGGTAGAGCACGTGCCCGCAAAAGGCAAAGGTCCCGAGTTCGAGTCTCGGTCAGGCACACAGTTTTAATCTGCCAGGAAGTTTAATATCATCGCACACTCCGCTGCAGAGTGAAAATCTCATTCTGGAAACATCCCCCAGGCTGTGGCTAAGCCATGTCTCCGCAGTATCCTTTCTTTCAGGAGTGCTAGTTCTGCAAGGTTCGCAGGAGAGCTTCTGTAAAGTTTGGAAGGTGGGAGACGAGATACTGGCAGAAGTAAAGCTGTGAGTACCGGGCGTGAGTCATGCTTCGGTAGCTCAGATGGTAGAGCACTTGCCCGCTAAAGGCAAAGGTCCCGAGTTCGAGTCTCGGTCGGGCATACAGTTTTAATCTGCCAGGAAGTTTCATGACCTCACTGTGCTGTTACTGCAAATACCTGGAAGCAACGAGAAATCATAGGTGAGGGTATGCAGCTGTACTGTATTGCTTAATGATGATGGCATTCTCTTGGGTAAAATATTCCAGAAGTAAAATAGACCCCTGTTCATGTCTCAACATGGGAACTACGGGAAGTGTAAAATTGCCAGGAAACACAGAACTGGCATTACAGATCAGAATGTGGAATGTTAGATTCTTTAATTGTGTAGGTAGGTTAGAGAATTTAAAAAGCAAATTGGATAAGTTGAAGCTAGATGTAGTGGAGTTTGGTGAAGTCCAGTGGCACAAAGAACAATACTTTAGGTCAGGTGACTGTAGGATTGTAATTACAAAAAGAAATAAGAGTAACGCAGAAGTAGGTCTAATAATGAATAGAAAATGGGAACACAGGTAGGCTACTATACACCATAGGAATGTTTTATCGTAGCCATGACAGACATGAAGCCAGCACCTGTCACAGTTGAACAAGTGTACACCGTCCATCCAAAACGTTCCTAAACTGATTGTATTACTGGTGTACAAGCATAATCAGTACAGTAAATACTGTGGCAGTTTGAACTAACAACTGTAACCAACAGATGAACATTTGCCCAGTAAGCTGTGGGCAGGCAGTTTTAAGGAATAGATGTGGGAATGTAGTGTGCAATGTTGTGTAACAAATCACAGTGGAGGAACATCTCAGAAAAATCTCCAGAATGTTTTGAAGAAGAGAAAAGTGTGTGCAAAGTTTGTCCCCCATATCTTCACTCCTGAGCCAAAACAACGATGTGCGGCTGCCTACCGCAGCTTGATTGAAATGCAAAATTTTAGTATCTTATTTTTCTGGAAAAAATCATTGCAGGTGATGAGATATGATATCAATATGAACGTACTACAAAATGACAAAATCGTGAAATTCACATTATGGCCCAATGCTCTAATGACTGACAGACATTTAAGCCAGTGTAACAAGTGAGTTGAACAGTGTCCCAAAAATCCATTTCCTCACTGTTTCACATTGTTGTATGAACCTTCTGTGCATTGTACTCAAGTGGAGGGAGACTGTATAAAACACTTGACACATTAAAACCACGATTTTAACATATCTCTGTTTTTCATTAATCCAGTGTCAAAACTGTTTGGAGTGGCAGGGTGTATGCCAATTAGGTCCACAGATGATGAAGTGACTGAAAGAATGTATGATCAGATAGGAAAATTTAATTGTGATGGTGGTCTAGATGTTAATGCAGGAAAAGGAAGAGAAGGAAAATAGTAAGAGAAAATGGATTGGGGGAAGGAATGAAAGAGGGAGTCCCCTCGTAGAATTTTGCACAGAGGGTAAGTTAATCAGCACTGACACTTGATTTAAGAATCATGTAAGGTTTCATATTGATTATATTATGGTAATACACAGATTCTGAAGCCAGGTTTTAAAGTGAAACACATTTCCAGAGGCAGATGAGGACTCTAACCATAATTTATTAGTTATAGACTGCAGGTTAAAACTGAAAAAATTGCAAAAAAGGTAGAAAACGAAGTAGTGGGTCCCGTATAAATTGAAGGTACCAGAGACTATTAAGAGTTGCAGAACGAACATTAGACAACATTGGATTGAAATGGGGGAGAGGAATAAAATAGATGATGAATTGATGGACTTGGGCGTAGAGAATTCAGTAGGCAAAAAGATAATATCTAGTAGAAATCCTTGGATAACACAAGAGACATTAATGTTAACTGATGAAAGGAGAAAAATATAAAAATTCAGCATATGAAGCAGATGGAAGAGAATACACACATCTAAAACAATGAGACTGACAGGAAAAGCAGAATGACTAAACGCTTATGGTTAGAGCAGAAATCCAATGCTCTTGAAACTTGCATGACTGGGGAGAAGATAGAAGTGGCTGTATGAATTTCAAGAACCCTGGTGGCATGCCATACCTGGCATGCCATACCTGGCATGCCATACCAAGCAAAGAAGGTAAAGCTGAAAGATGGAAGGAATATATAGTAGAGCTGTTCAAGGGAAATGAACTGGCAGGTTGTCTTATGAAATGGGGAAAAGGAAGTAAATGAAGGTCAGATGAGAGATATAATACTGAGACGAAAGATGGACAGAGCATTGAAGGACCTAAGCTGGAACAAAGCTGCTGGATTGGACGGTGTCCCCTCAGAATTATTGAGATCCTTTGGAGAGCTAGCTATGACAGAAATATTCCACCGGGTGTGCAATACAAGGTGCGTTCCGTAAGTATTGCGACCAAATTCATAAAAAATTATTTATTGAATATATTCGTACAAATAATAAAAAAATTTCAAAATAGCACCCTCTTGCGTCGATACACTTCTGGAGGCAGTGTTTCCATGCCTGGAAGGCATCCTGGAATGCCTTTTCCAGAATGTCCTTTAGAGCTGATGTAACAAGCGCATGTATGCTTTCAATCGTGTCCCAATGTTTTCCTTTCATGACTCCTTTTAACAAAAAAAAAAAAAAAAAAAAAAAAAAAAAAAAAAAAAAGTCAGCGGGAGCCAGGTCAGGACTGTAGGAAGGCTGGGGAACCAATGGGGTCTTGATCCTGGCCAGGAAGTCATTGACAATGAATTGGCGTGTTGTTGTGGTGAACTTTCCACGTGTCCTTGATGTTGGTTCGGCAGTGCGAGACCCTCCTTTTCAGTATTTTGAGCACTCCCAAGTAGAAAGCTGAGTTCACTGTAGTCCCAGTAGGTACGAATTCGTGGTGGACAATGCTTCTGACATCAAAGAAGACAATGAGCATGGTTTTGATGTGTGCCTTCTTGGGATGGAGCGATGATGGGGGTGTGCCACTCTGAACTCTGCCTTTTTGTCTCAGGGTCGTACTAAAAAATCCACGACTCATCACCAGTGATAACTGAGTTTAAAAAATGAGGATTATTTTCAAACATTTCCAACATATTTTGGCAACGAAGCACTCGCATGTGCTTGTGTTCGTAGTCAACACTTTTGGGACGAGTTCGGCACACACCTTTCTCATGTTCAAATCTTCGGTCACGATGCAGAAAACTGTTGTTTTTGACATGTTCAGAGTTTGTGCTATCAATTGAAGGCTCAGCCGTCTGCCAGAGTTCAAACAATCGCGCATGAGCATCACATTTTCGTCGACTCATGTGGCTGATGGCCGTCCACTGTGAGGTTCGTCAGTGATCTCCTCTCAGCACTCCATGAACAACTTGTGCCATCGGAAAACTTGATTTGGACAAGTAATCATTCCCAAAGGCATGCTGAAGTAATGGAAACGTTTCGGTGGCGGACTTCCAAGTTTAACGCAAAATTTGATAGCGTACCGTTACTCTACAGAATGATCCATTTTACCCTGTTACATAAACTCAAAATGGGGTTGACGGTAATGCACGTCCTGACTCTCTGGCAGCTCGCAGCCAAATGAGACAAAGAGCATTTTGAAGCTAACACCTCCCTCCACTTAGCCCAGCCAGTTACAACATGCTGTGGTGTACTGTTGCATCAGAAAAAAATTGGTCGCATTACTTATGGAACGCGCTCTGTATAGATGAGATGGGTGAAATGTACTCAGACTTCAAGAAGAATGTAATAATTCCAATTCCAAAGAAGGTGGGTGTTAACATATGTGAATACAACTGAACCACCAGTTTAAGTAGTCATGGATCCAAAATATTAACTTGAATTATTTATAGAAAATGGAAAATCTGACAGAAGGAAACCTTGGGAAGATTTGTTGGGATCCTAGAGAAATGTAGGAACACGCGAAGCAGTACTGACCCTAGACTTCTGTTGGAAGATAGGTTGAAGAAAGGCAAGCCTACATTTTAAAGAATTTGTGGATTTAAAGAGAGCTTTTGACAACATTGAATGGACTACACATTATACCACTTGTACAGAAACCAGACTGCAATTGTAAGAGTCAAAGAACATGAAAGGGAAGCCATAATTCAGAAGGGAGTGGGATGCAGCTGTAGCATATGTCTGTTGTTATTAAATCTGTACAATGACCAAGCAATAAAAGAAACCAAGGAAAACTCTGGAAAGGGAAGTAAAATTCAAGGGAAAAAAATAAAAAATTTGAAATCTGTTGATGGCCTTATAATTCTGTCGATACGACAAAGGTCTTGGAACAGCAGCTGAATGGAATGGAAAGGGTCTTGAAAAAAGATTATAAGATTAACATTAACAGAAGTAAAACAATTTTAATGGAGTGTATTCAAATTAAATCTGGTGGTGATGTAGGGGTTAGACTAGAAATTGAGACACTGTCAGTAACATAAGGTTAGGTTAGTGTTTTTTAACGTCCCGTCGACAACGAGGTCATTAGAGACAGAGCACAAGCTCGGGTTACGGAAGGATGGGGAAGGAAATTGGCCGTGCCCTTTCAAAGGAACCATCCCGGCATTTGCCTGAAACGATTTAGGGAAATCACGGAAAACCTAAATTAGAATGGCTGGAGACGGGATTGAACCGTCGTCCTCACGAATGCGAGTCCAGTGTGCTAACCACTGCGCCACCTCGCTCGGTAGTAACATAAGACCTTTCCTATTTGGGCAGTAAGAAACTGATGATGGCAGCAGATTATTAAATGCAGACTGGCTGTAGCAAAAACCACATTTATGGAAAAGAGAAATTTGCTCATCTAAAATAAATTTAAGTGTTTGGAAGTCTTTCTGAAGGTATTTATATGGAGTGTAGCCTAGTAGGGAAGAGAAACATGAGCATCAAGCAGTTCAAATGAGAATAGAATAGAAGCCTTTGAAATTCGGTTCTGCAAAAGAATGCTGGAGATGGGTTGATCATGTAACTGATGATGTACTGAATCAAATTCGGGGGGAAAAAGAAATTATAGCTCAATATGACTAAAAGTAAGGATGACAGGCATGAGTACAGTAACCTGGTTCAGGTAGATATGGGTTTTTGTAGTTATTCAGGGATGAATAGGCTTGCATGAAATGGGCTAGCATGGTGAATCAGTCTTCGGACTGAAGACCACAACAATACAACAATGAGCACAAAAGGCAACATGGATTTGATTAGTCTTTTTGCTTATCATTGAATACGGTTAACCAGAATGAACTGAGAGTCACTTCACTGAAATAATTTTGACCAGATGCTGACAACAGTATCAACCATGTCCACAACATGACATGTACTTATTAAAAATATCAGTTCATTGGCTGTGCAGTCTTCTGCATTCGCACACACACACACACACACACACACACACACACACAAAGAAAAAGGAAAAAAAAGAAAGGTATTCCATGAAGGAAGAATCAGATGGAAATTGGCACATGTGATGTACAGGGTTATTACAAATGATGGAAGCGATTTCACAGCTCTACAATAACTTTATTATTTGAGATATTTTCACAATGCTTTGCACACACATACAAAAACTCAAAAAGTTTTTTTAGGCATTCACAAATGTTCGATATGTGCCCCTTTAGTGATTCGGCAGACATCAAGCCGATAATCAAGTTCCTCCCACACTCGGCGCAGCATGTCCCCATCAATGAGTTCGAAAGCATCGTTGATTCGAGCTCGCAGTTCTGGCACGTTTCTTGGTAGAGGAGGTTTAAACACTGAATCTTTCACATAACCCCACAGAAAGAAGAAAGAAATCGCATGGAGTTAAGTCGGGAGAGCGTGGAGGCCATGACATGAATTGTTGATCATGCTCTCCACCACGACCGATCCATTGGTTTTCCAATCTCCTGTTTAAGAAATGCTTCTGCTTTAGCCTTTTCTGTAAGATTTTCCAAACTGTCGGCTGTGGTACGTTTAGCTCCCTGCTTGCTTTATTCGTCGACTTCCGCAGGCTACGCATGAAACTTGCCCGCACGCGTTCAACCATTTCTTCGCTCACTGCAGGCCGACCCGTTGATTTCCCCTTACAGAGGCATCCAGAAGCTTTAAACTGCGCATACCATCGCCGAATGGAGTTAGCAGTTGGTGGATCTTTGTTGAACTTCGTCCTGAAGTGTCGTTGCACTGTTATGACTGACTGATGTGAGTGCATTTCAAGCACGACATACGCTTTCTCGGCTCCTGTCGCCATTTTGTCTCACTGCGCTCTCGAGCGCTCTGGCGGCAGAAACCTGACTGAAGTGCGGCTTCAGCCGAACAAAACTTTATGAGTTTTTCTACGTATCTGTAGTGTGTCGTGACCATATGTCAATGAATGAAATCGCTTCAATCATTTGTAATAGCTCTGTACATATATAGACAAACAGCTGGTTACAATTTTAGAAAAATTGAATGCTATATTCAAAATTCTTTTACAAATTGACCAGGTCAGTAGTATGTTGGTCCATCTAGGGTGCCTATGCAAGCAGTTATTCAACTAGGCATTGATTAACAGAGTTGTTGGATATCCTCCTGCGGGATATCGTGACAAATTCTGTCCATTGGCATACCAGTTGTCAAAACCCCAAGCTGTCTGGAGGGCCCTGACCATAATGTTCCAATTGGTAATAGATCCACTGATGTTGATAGCCAAAGTAGGGTTTGGCAATCATGAAGACAAACAGTAGGAACTCTTGCCTTGTGTGGATGGGAATTATTTCTCTGAAATATACTGATCAGCCATAACATTATGGCTACTTACCTACTATTGATACAAACCTGTTCAAGCAATAGCAGTGTCATCTGGAGAGGCATGACTGACAGTCAGACTCGTGCATGGTGCATGTAGTATCAGTGAGTGTGCTGCCCATGTTTAGAATGGGGAAGGCACACGATCTATCTTAGTCTGACCGAGGGCAGATTGTGATGGTCCAGAGGCTTATCACAAGCATTTCGCTAACTGCATGACTGGGGTGTTCGAGGTGTGCTGTGCTGAGTGTCTTCAAAAAGTGGCAAAACCGAGGTGAAACCACGTCGAGGTGTCATGGGGTTGGGCAGCCACCCCTCATTACAAATGTCAAACGTCATAGGCTGAACAGACAGGTAGAACAGGACAGGTGGCGAACTGTGGCAGAACTAACATCATTCTTTAATATCGGGCAGAGTACAAGTGTGTCTGTACACACAGTGCATCGAACACTCTGAATGGTGGGCTCTGCAGCTGACGACCCGTGCATGTGCCAATGTTATCACTACAACTGAAATGGGCACGTGACCATCAGTACTGGATGTTCATGCTGTGGCAGAGCATTGCACGGTCTGATGAATCTCGACACCTCCTTCATCATGCTGATGCGAGGGAGCGAGTCTGTCATCTTCCAGGGGAACAGGTCCTCGAAGCCTGTACTGCAGCCTGAAGAAATGCTGGCAGTGGCTCCATTATGCTCTGAGAAACATTCACATGTTCATCCGTGGGTCCATTGGAGCTTGTGCAAGGCACCACGATGGCCAAGGAGTATCGTACACTGGTTGCAGACGACGTACACTCCTTCACGATAATCACGTTTTCCAATGCAGCGGCATTTTTCAGCGAGATACTGCACCGTGTCACAAGGCTGGGTGTGTGATGGAGTGGTTCGAGAAACGCAGTGGCAAGTTTGACTTGCCAAATCTGAACCCAAATAAACACATCTGGATTGTGACCCTCTGTGGTGTCAGAGCCCATCGCTCCCCCCCCCCCCCCCCCCCTCTCCTTTCCTCCCCCCCCCCCCCTTCCTCCTCCTCTCCCCCTCTTCCTCCTCTGCCCCTGGAATTTACAGGAATTAGATGACTTTTGTATGCAGATGTGGTGCCAACTCCCTCCAGTGGCTTACAAAGACCTCATTGCTTCCCTGCCACAATGTTTCGCCACTGTTATCCATGCCAAAGGTGGGCTATCTTTTAGGTAGTCAGAATGTTCTGGCTGATAAGTGCGTAAGCCCCAGGTGGCTTTCCATGAAAGACACCGAAACATGGTGTGGAATATCATTGACCATGAACCATGGACCGTGCCGTTGGTGGGGAGGCTTGCGTGCCTCAGCGATACAGATAGCCGTACCGTAGGTGCAACCACAGCGGAGGGGTATCTGTTGAGAGGCCAGACAAACGTGTGGTTCCTGAAGAGGGGCAGCAGTCTTTTCAGTAGTTGCAGGGGCGACAGTCTGGATGATTGACTGATCTGGCCTTGTAACACTAACCAAAATGGCCTTTCTGTGCTGGTACTGCGAACGGCTGAAAGCAAGGGGAAACTACAACCGTAATTTTTCCCGAGGGCATGCAGCTTTACTGTAAGGTTAAATGATGATGGCATCCTCTTGGGTAAAATATTCCGGACGTAAAACAGTCCCCCATACGGATCTACTCAGGAGGACATAGTTATCGGAAGAAAGAAAACTGGCATTCTACGGATCGGAGGTGGAATATCAGATCACTTAATCAGGCAGGTAGGCTAGAAAATTTAAAAAGGGAAATGGATAGGTTAAAGTTAAGATAAAGTGGTAATTAGTGAAGTTCGGTGGCAGGTGGAACGAGACTTCTGGTCAGGTGACTACAGGGTTATAAACACAAAATCAAATAGGGATA
Organism: Schistocerca serialis cubense; assembly: GCF_023864345.2. Classification (NCBI taxonomy): domain Eukaryota; kingdom Metazoa; phylum Arthropoda; class Insecta; order Orthoptera; family Acrididae; genus Schistocerca; species Schistocerca serialis. Next base: position 19,030,562 of record NC_064641.1, read on the forward strand.
ATGCAGGAGTAGGTTTAATAAAGAATAGGAAAATAGGAATGCGGGTAAGCTACTACAAACAGCATAGTGAACACATTATTGTGGTGGCCAAGATAGATACAAAGCCCACGCCTACCACAGTACTAAAAGCTTATATGCCAACTAGCTCTGCAGTTGACGAAGAAGTTGAAGAAATGTATGATGAAATAAAAGAAATTACTCAGACAGTGAAGGGAGATGAAAATTTAATAGTCATGGGTGACTGGAATTCGACAGTAGGAAAAGGGAGAGAAGGAAACGTAGTAAGTGAATATGGATTGGGGGTAAGAAATGAAAGAGGAAGCCCCCTGGTAGAATTTTGCACAGAGCACAACTTAATCATAGCCAACACTTGGTTCAAGAATCATAAAAGGAGGTTGTATACGTGGAAGAAGCCTGGAGATACTGACAGGTTTCAGATAGATTATATAATGGTAAGACAGAGATTTAGGAACCAGGTTTTAAACTGTAAGACATTTCCAGGGGCAGATGTGGACTCTGACCACAATCTATTGGTTATGAGCTGTAGATTAAAACTGAAGAAACTGCAAAAAGGTGGGAATTTAAGGAGATGGGACCTGGATAAACGGACTAAACCAGAGGTTGTACAGAGTTTCAGGGAGCACATAAGGGAACAATTGACAGGAATGGGGGAAAGAAATACACTAGAAGAACAATGGGTAGCTTTGAGGGATGAAGTAGTGAAGGCAGCAGAGGATCAAGTAGGTAAAAAGACGAGGACTAGTAGAAATCCTTGGGTAACAGAAGAAATATTGAATTTAATTGATGAAAGGAGAAAATATAAAAATGCAGTAAATGAGCAGGCAAAAAGAAATACAAAATCATCAAAAATGAGATCGACAGGAAGTGCAAAATGGATAAGTAGGTACGGCTAGAGGACAAATGTAAGGATGTAGAGGCACATCTCACTAGGGGTAAGATAGATACTGCCTACAGGAAAATTAAAGAGCCCTTTGGAGATAAGAGAACCACTTGCATGAATATCAAGAGCTTTGATGGATACTCAGTTCTAAGCAAAGAAGGGAAAGCAGAAAGGCGGAAGGAGTATATAGAGGGTCTATACAAGGGCGATGTACTTGAGGACAATATTATGGAAATGGAAGAGGACGTAGATAAAGATGAAATTGGAGATATGATACTGCGTGACGAGTTTGACAGAGCACTGAAAGACCTGAGTCGAAACTAGGCCCCGGGAGTAGACAACATTCCATTAGAACTACTGACAGCCTTGGGAGAGCCAGTCCTGACAAAACTCTACCATCTGGTGAGCAAAATGTATGAGACAGGCGAAATACCCTCAGACTTCAAGAAGAATATAATAATACCAATCCCAAAGAAAGCAGGTGTTGTCAGATGTGAAAATTACCGAACTATCAGTTAAATAAGCCACGGCTGCAAAATACTAACGCGAATTATTTACAGATGAATGGAAAAACTAGTAGAAGCTGACCTCGGGGAAGATCAGTTTGCCGTAGAAATATCGGAACACATGAGGCAATACTGATCCTACGACTTATCTTAGAAGCTAGATTAAGGAAAGGCAAATCTACATTTCTAGCATTTGTAGACTTAGAGAAAACTTTTGACAATGTTGACTGGAATACTCTCTTTCAAATCCTGAACGTGGCAAGGGTGAAATATAGGGAGCGAAAGACTATTTACAATTTGTACAGAAACCAGATGGCAGTTATAAGAGTTGAGGGACATGAAAGAGAAGCATTGTTTGGGAAGGGAGTGAGACAGGGTTGTAGTCTCTCCCTGATGTTATTTAATCTGTATATTGAGCAAGCAGTGAAGGAAACAAAAGAAAAATTTGGAGTAGATATTAAAATCCATGGAGAAGAAATAAAAACTTTGATGTTCACCGATGACATTGTAATTCTGTCAGAAACAACAAAGGACTTGGTAGACCAGTTGAACGGAATGGATAGTGTCTTGAAAGGAGGATATAAGATGAACATCAACAAAGGCAAATCAAGGATAATGGAATGTAGTTGAATGAAGTCGGGTGATGCTGAGGGAATTAGATTAGGAAATGAGACGCTTAAAGTAGTAAAGGAGTTCTTTGGGGAGCAAAATAACTGATGATGGTTGAAAAGAGAGGATATAAAATGTAGACTGGCAATGGCAAGGAAAGCGTTTCTGAAGAAGAGAAATTTGTTAACATCGAGTATAGATTTAAGCGTCACGAAGTTATTTGTGAAAGTATTTGTATGGAGTGTGGACATGTATGGAAGTCAAAGATGGACAATAAATAGTTTGGGCAAGAAGAGATTAGAAGCTTTCGAAATGTGGTGCTACAGAAGAATGCTAAAGATTAGATGGGTAGATCACATGACTAATGAGGAGGTATTGAATAGGACTGGGGAGAAGAGGAGTTTGTGGCACAACTTGACTAGAAGAAGGGATCGGTTGGTAGGACATGTTCTGAGGCATCAAGGGATCACCAATTTAGTATTGGAGGGCAGTGTGGAGGGTAAAAATTGTAGAGGGAGACCAAGAGATGAATACACTAAGCAGATTCAGAATGATGTAGGTTGCAGTAGGTACTGGGAGATGAAGAAGCTTGCACAGGATAGAGTAGCATGGAGAGCTGCATCAAACCAATCTCTGGACTGAAGACAACAACAACAACTGCAGTGCTGGAAGGGTGCCATGGATGACAACCAAAATGGTCATGCTAAAATGTCACCCCCAGACTACGACTCCTGGCTGTTTGGCCATATGTCAGGTGATAATCAAAGTGGTATATGGCCGCTGTCTGTGGCGTCTGCAGATGCATCTTCACTGGTCATCATGGCTCAGTTCATCACTAAAGATAGTTCTACTGCAGTTGATGAGATTCTAGGCGAAACGTGCCCAACACCACTGCAAACCAGCTCATTGGCATGCAGAGGTTAATGGTAGTCAATGCAAGGGGCACCATGAGCTCAGCCTCTCCTTTCTGGGGGCCACTTATTAATGGTTCTCGTGGTCACCGAAGTACCAGTTGCACATCAGTTCAATGGTAATGATGAATCCAGGGCTCCTGGTGCCCCTCTGACAATTTCTCAGTCCTCACGTTTTGTCGTCTCTCTAGGTCGACTGCTTCCTTCTTGATGCTGTGTTCAGCCATCGTTCACCCATTCCTTCCAACATCGCTGAATAGTGGCATCGCTCCTGTTCAAATGTTGAGTGATTTGCTGACTACTACAACTGGCTGCTTTGAGCCCGCCTACATGTCCTCTCTCAAATGCTGACATCTGCATAGAGTGCCCATGCACCTGTCTGTGAGGCGTGGTTACTATCTGAGTACACGAAATGAAATTTGCGAAAAGATCATGCCTTGGTATCAACATGTCTCCTGTTTACTATTCTTGCCAGCTGTGCAGTGAAACTGTGCTGGAGCATCACACATTCATCCATCAGCCACCAAAGTTTATAATTTTGCATTTTCTGTTGATACCTTTGTAGTGCTTTTTCCTTTTATTTTTTAGTGTGTAACTGAAGACAGGTGCGGAAAAAGGGCTAACCCACAGTATTTAGAAATGGAGAACAGGGGTTTTTGTAAATGAGACTGGAAGAATACATCAAATTATTTTATTCTTTTTTTTTTAACAGAAATTCATACAGAATGGACCAGTTAATGTTCTTGATCTGTCATACCCTTTACTTTGCAACCTAACACAAATAATAATAATTAATAAAGAAGAACAATATTACGTGAAGATTTGTTTTGTACACTATCAAACATCCAAATCCTCAGGGTACCATTGTGATGGTAGCAAAAAGTGTTTTTCTAGCATTAATATTGTATACCATGCTTAATGTGTTGTAAATGAGTTTATTCTGAAAAAAACACTCAAAATCATATTGATAACAATCAGTGTTATCAAACCATGCAGCGTCATTAATATTCTCAGAGAATGTAACTCCTGGAATGTAATTTAGTAATTGCTGTAATCCTGTAGCTTGGAAGGTTTTATCAGTCTTGGGCCATTGTATTGTATTTGAGGCAAAATGAGACATTAACAATGTAAGTCCTACCTGTCTCCCCCCCCCCGCCCCCCTCCATGTCTACAGTATCAAAATTCTCAATACTACCATAAGCATATTTAAAAAAAAACTTAAAAAGGGCCAGCTTTCATAATTTTCAAACATGTAATTTTACGTAATAAAACCTTGTGCCCAAATTCAGATACTGCTCATCATCATACCTTATCAAGAAGAGGCTTGACAGTAATAAACATGTTACCTTTCATTTTTAAAACATTGAAAGGTTCCTTTACTCTTCTTCTTTTTAACAAGTTCCATCCACTGGTCTGGAACAACAATAAAAGATACCTGTCTTTTCTCTTTCTCAGTTAACCCAAAATCACAGTCAAAGGGTAAATGCATAGCACCAAGCACTAGACATTTAGGTTCCACTTCAAATCTCCCCGACTGTGTGAAGTACATCCAAAAGCTAACAAAAGAGAAGTTTTTATTTTGTCAAAGCAGGAATATGAACACACAAATAGGTGATGTACAGTGTCAGGAACCAATGCTGTAATATACTGTCTAAGATACGAAATAATGTCGTGTACCCCCATACCAACTACTTCCTCTGGCCACATAACTATTATTTCAAAATTATTAGATGATAAATTATGCATGCAGAAGTTAGATGTCCACAGCTGGTGTTTATAGAACGTAATTCCTACTGACAAGTGGGGCGTAGGTAGACATTGTTGTGTGTCAAAAGCAATGACCATAACAGAATTATTAGTTTTTGAATATTCGGAGTCTATTTTCAGATATTCATAGCCAGTGTGTGCCTGTTTAACATTAAAGTTCAATTTGCTTCTAGTTATTTCTTTTTCTGACCATTTTTTTCAGATGAAGTTTGTATCTTAAGGTGATCACAAAATTAACAGGTGTCACTATGTGATTGTGCAAAGCCAATAACATAAAACAGATCAATATCTTATGATACATGTCAAGGCTAAGATGTCCTTTATTTCTGTCTTCACACTTATCTTCATCAGGACTATATGTCTTGCCAATGTTAAGATCTGCACACAGATATGTCATTTTGGGATTCTTTTTCCTGGAGTAGTGACTTGACTGTGTAGGAAAACTATATTAGCTGTGGTCCTCCTCGCGTCATTTATTTAGGTGATTGTCATGTCTCCCCCAGTTATCCACATTAAATAAAATATTAAGCTTTTAAATCTTATCACTGTGAATGTATGACGTGTTTTGTTGTGTAATGAAACAAAGTTTATCACCGAAGTTCCAGATGTATTCTCTTGTTGATTCACATGGGATAAGCATCCAGTGCTTATACCAAAAATTCCTAGAAAAGCTTTCTTACAAATCCGAATGTGTGCTTCACTTACAGTAATCTTAAAGATAGTGAATATCTGACCCCTACTCCTCTCCGTATCATCAGTATACCTCCACTTGACATTATTCCTATTAACACTTTGAAATATATACGGATTTTGAAGATTGTTGTTACTTACATTCCAGAAGTCAAGAAACAACTTGTCCCGTGTACTTTCAGGTACTATATCGAAGCATTTTCTCGTACAGGCACAATCTGAACCTTGTGATTCTGCCCTTTTCATTACACCCTTATAATTACTGTGCTCTTCAACACTGTTTGGTTTCCTCTTCCCAACTTCTTTATGCAGTTCTGTGGATTACACTTCCTCTTTCGATAGTTACTACTGATTTTCACACTTTCATCAATGTTTCCCATTTCTATGTCTGCCTTTTTCACTATTTGTATTCTGTGCTGAATGTGCCAACTAAACACTTCAAACACCCTAAACTTGGTTCATAAAGTAAGTAATATTACATGCTGTACAAAGCTTATATTTTGTGTTTACACTTTTATTAATTATTTTGAGCATGTCTTAAATTGCAACACAACTATAACAATGTAGATACATACACAAAAAAGAAAGAAAAAACAGATGCATAATACTTATCTAAGCATGTTAAAAAATATATCACAATATTATCAACAAAAAACATATTAAATTTTGTTTATATCTAAAATTGAAATATTAACCTCAAGGGATTAACTTAAAAAAGCCAGTTACAGTCCCTCATATACTGAAAAGTTGAATTACGTGATCTCACAAATACTAAGCATAATTACGTTTGTAGACTGACTCAGATTCAATATCTGCTTTGAAAGCTTTACCAGCATTATGATGTTTTAGTACACCTACAGGTCAAGGAGAAAAAGAACCTGTCCCAGGTAACATGAAATGAAACGAATATAGACTACACATACACAATTAAGGTTTAATATCTAATATATGCAAGTTGTGCCAAACCAGTGAGAAGACTGATGACTAAACAAATCCAATATATTCAGTCCAGAAAAACTACTACTGCCCTATCCATTTACAAATTGAAAAGGAGGACTATGCCTGGAGACACTGCGAAGCTGTGTGAAGCAGAAGTGTTTGTTTTCATAGTCCATACATAAAGCTCACATATAGCACTTTTGAGCATATTTTGGTTCGACAATTGGTAATATGCTTTGGAGCCTTGTGTGTGTGTCATCTAGACTGTTGATACACAGTATATTACAGCCCGAGGCTATTTTATCCAACTCCTTGCACTAGGTTAACCAGTGCCCCTCCATCTTTCTGCCAAGCTAGCTTCTGTCTAACTGGGGTATGTTATTAGCTGGTATGCACAGCGGTATCCAATTTAACAACGTGGGTCTGCACAATGGTGAACTTGGGCATTCTCTTGGATGTGTTTGAGGTTGTGTCAAAGCAACAGGTGAGTCACATGGTATTGAAAATTGGCTTTTGGAGGAAGAAACTCGTGCAGTTTGCAGAGATATAAGTCCTAGTGAATCCACAGTTGACCATGAAGAAAAAAAAGTGATTATGGTGCAGCCCTTCACATGTAACTGTAAAATTTATAAAGCAAGTGATCTTACCAAGTTTCTGTTAAGTTGGACATCGTGGATTCAGGCTTCATGAGAGCATTCAGCCAACACCAGCACTTGGTATATTTACAGATTTTATCACTGATGACCTTTTTAACAAATTTGTGTGCAGTGGAAAAAATACAAAGTTTACTCTTTTAGCAATACAGTGTATGAGTTATGGAAAGGTGCTTTTTCAAAAGAAATGAAGACTTTATTTGTAGTAATTCTAACTTGGATTTGAATTTAAAGGGGCATTGACTATTTTACTAACGACTGACTAGATTGAATTCCATTTGTCAAGGATGATGAGTTGTACTGAGCATGTTTGGAATATTTACAGCATACACGTTTCCTCTAGACAGCATAGTGGTTTCCAGTAAGAATTTCATTTATATTAGTAACCACGAAAAATACTTAGAACAGTAATTATACTACTAACGACTGCAGTCTTCTCATTGAACCCATAACTATAGTTATTCTGCTATTTATGAGTGCTCAATCAACATAACAATTGTTACAAGTAACATTATTTTCTGTTTGTGTTCATGTTGTTGTTGTTGTTGTTGTGGTCTTCAGTCCAGAGATTGGTTTGATGCAGCTCTCCATGCTACTTTATCCTGTGCAAGCTTCTTCATTTTCAAGTAACTACTGCACCCTACATCCTTCTGAATCTGCTTAGTGTATTCATCTCTTAGTCTCCCTCTTTACCCTCCAGCTTCCCTCCACTACTAAATTGGTGATCTCTTGGTGCCTCAGAACATGTCCTACCATCCGATTCCTTCTCCTAGACAAGTTGTGCCACAAATTCCTCTTCTCCCCAATTCTATTCAGTACCTCCTCATTAGTTACACGATCTACCCATCTAATCTTCAACATTCTTCTGTAGCACCACATTTCAAAAGCTTTTATTCTCTTCTTGTCTAAACAATTTATCGTCCATGGTCCACATCCACAAATGGCTACACTCCATACAAACACTGTGAGAAAAGACTTCCTGACACTTGAATCTATACTCGATGTTAACAAATTTCTCTTCTTCAGAAGCACTTTTCTTGCCATTGCCATTCTGCATTTTATATCCTCCCTTCTTCGACCATCATCAGTTTTTTTGCTCCCCAAATAGCAAAACTCATCTACTACTTTAAGTTTCTTATTTCCTGATCTAATTCACCGATTGAGGTGGTGCAGCGATCAGCACATTCGTCTCTCATTTGGGAGGACGACGTTTCAATCCCACGTCCGGCCATCCTGATTTAGGTTTTCCGTGATTTCCCTAAATCGCTCCAGGCAAATGCCAGAATGGTTCCTTTGAAAGAGCATGGCCAACTTCCTTCCCCATCCTTCCCTAATCCGATGAGACCAATGACCTTGCTGTTTGGTCTCTCCCCCAAACAACTCAACCCTCCTAATCTAATTCCCTCAGCATCAGCACTACATTCCATTATTCTCATTTTGCTTTTGTTGATGTTCATCTTATATCCTCCTTTCCATATGCTGTCCATTCTGTCCAGCTGCTCTTCAAGGTCCTTTGCTGTCTCTGACAGAATTACAATGTCATCGGCAAACCTCAAAGTTTTTACTTCTTCTCCATGGATTTTAATTCCTACTCCAAATTTTTCTTTTGTTTCCCTTACTGCTTACTCAATGTATAGATTGAATAACATTGGGGATAGGCTACAACCCTGTCTCGCTACCTTCCCAACCACTGCTTCTTTTTCATGCCCCTCGAATATTACTACTGCCATCTGGTTTCTGTACAAATTGTAAATAGCCTTTCGCTCCCTGAATTTTAGCCCTGCCACCTTCAAAATTTGAAAGAGAGTATTCCAGTCAACATTGTCAAAAGTTTTCTCTAAGTCTACAAATGCTAGAAAGGTAGGTTTGTCTTTCCTTAATCTATCTTCTAAATTAAGTCATAGGGTCAGTATTTCCTCACGTGTTCCAACATTTCTAAGGGATCCAAACTGATCTTCCCCAAGGTCGGCTTCTACCAATTCGTGTATTTTGCAGCCTTGACTTATTAAACTCATAGTTCAGTAATTTTCACAGCTGTCAACACCTGCTTTCTTTGGGATTGGAATTATTATATTCTTCTTGAAGCCCGAGGGTATTTTGCCTGACTCACCAGTCGGTAGAGCTTTGTCAGGGCTTTCTCTCCCAAGGCTGTCAGTAGTTCTAATAGAATGTTGTCTACTCCCAGGGCCTTGTTTTGACTTAGATCTTTCAGTGCTCTGTAAAACTCTTCACACAGTATCATATCTCCCATTTCATCTTTATCTACGTCATTTTCATCTCTCATATTGCCCTCAAGTACATCGGCCTTGTATAGACCCTCCATATATTCCTTCCACCTTCCACCTTTCTGCTTTCCCTTCTTTACTTAGAACTGGTTTTCCATCTGAGCTCTTGATATTCATGAAAGTGGTTCTCTTTTCTCCAAAGGTCTCTCTAATTTTTCTGTAGGCTGTATCTATCTTACCCCTAGTGATATATGCCTCTGCATCCTTACATTTGTCCTCTAGCCATCCCTGCTTCGCCATTTTGCACTTCATGTCGATATCATTTTTTTGAGACTTTTGTATTCCATTTTCCATGCTTCATTTACTGCATTTTTATATTTTCTCCTGTCATCAATTAAATTAAATATCTCTTCTTTTACCTGTTAAGGATTTCTACTGCCCTCATCTTTTTACCTACTTGATCCTCTGCTGCCTTCTCTATTTCATCTCTCAAATCTACCTATTCTTCATGTACTTCGAAACTTCCTGGCAGATTAAAACTGTGTGCCCGACCGAGACTCGAACTCGGGACCTTTGCCTTTCGCGGGCAAGTGCTCTACCAACTGAACTACCGAAGCACGACTCACGCCCGGTCTCACAGCCTTACTTCTGCCAGTATCTCGTCTCCTACCTTCCAAACTTTACAGAAGCTCTCCTGCGAACCTTGCAGAACTAGCACTCCTGAAAGAAAGGATAATGCGGAGACATGGCTTAGCCACAGCCTGGAGGATGTTTCCAGAATGAGATTTTCACTCTGCAGCAGAGTGTGCGCTGATATGAAACTTCCTGGCAGATTAAAACTGTGTGCCCGACCGAGACTCGAACTCGGGACCTTTGCCTTTCGCGGGCAAGTGCTCTAACAACTGAGCTACCGAAGCACGACTCACGCCCGGTCTCACAGCCTGTGGCTAAGCCATGTCTCCGCATTATCCTTTCTTTCAGGAGTGCTAGTTTTGCAAGGTTCGCAGGAGAGCTTCTGTAAAGTTTGGAAGGTAGGAGACGAGATACTGGCAGAAGTAAGGTTGTGAGACCGGGCGTGAGTCGTGCTTCGGTAGCTCAGTTGGTAGAGCACTTGCCCGCGAAAGGCAAAGGTCCCGAGTTCGAGTCTCGGTCGGGCACACAGTTTTAATCTGCCAGGAAGTTTCATATCAGCGCACACTCCGCTGCAGAGTGAAAATCTCATTCTGGAAACATCCCCCAGGCTGTGGCTAAGCCATGTCTCCGCATTATCCTTTCTTTCAGGAGTGCTAGTTCTGCAAGGTTCGCAGGAGAGCTTCTGTAAAGTTTGGAAGGTAGGAGACGAGATACTGGCAGAAGTAAGGCTGTGAGACCGGGCGTGAGTCGTGCTTCGGTAGCTCAGTTGGTAGAGCGCTTGCCCGCGAAAGGCAAAGGTCCCGAGTTCGAGTCTCGGTCGGGCACACAGTTTTAATCTCCCAGGAAGTTTCATATCAGCGCACACTCCGCTGCAGAGTGAAAATCTCATTCTGGCTTCATGTACTTTGTTTATTTTCCCTGTTCTTGTTAGTCATTCCCTATTTCTGTCTCTGAAACTCTCTACAACCTCAGGTTCTTTCAGTTTATCCAGGTCCCGTCTCCTTAAATTTCCACCTTTTCCCAGTTTCTTCAGTTTTAATCTACAGTTCATGAATTGGAAATGTCCGACAATTTAAAATCTGGTTCCAAAATCTCTCTCTTACCATTACATAATCTATCTGAAACCTCCCAGTGTCTCCAGGCCTCTTCCACATATATAACCTTCTTTCATGATTCTTAAACCAAGTGTTAGCTATGATTATGTTATGCTTTGTGCAAAGTTCTACCAGGTGGCTTCCTCTTTATTCCTTACCCCCATTCCATATTCACCTACTACTTTTCCTTCTATTCCTTTTCCTACTATTGAATTCCAGCCCCCCATACTATTAAATTTTTTTTCTCCCTTCACTATCTGAATAATTTCTTTTATCTCATTTACATTTCTTCAATATCTTTGTGGTCTGTAGCGCTAGTTGGCATATAAACTTGTACTGTTGTGGTAGGGATGGGCTTTGTGTCTATCTTGGCTACAATAATGCCTTCACTATGCTGTTCGTAGTAGCTTACCTGTACTCCTAATTGTTATTCATTATTAAATCTACTTCTGCATTACCCCTACTTGATTTTGTATTTATATCCCTGTATTCACCTGACGAGAAGTCTTGTTCCTCCTACCACTGAACTTCACTAATTCTCATTATATCTAACTTTAACCTATCCATTTCCCCTTTTAAATTTTCTAACCTACCTGCCCGATTAAGGGACATAACATTCCATGCTCTGATCCGTAGAATGCCAGTTTTGTTTCTCCTGATAATGACGTCCTCCTGAGTAATCCATGCCCAGAGATCTGAAAGGGGGACTATTTTACCTCTGGAATATTTTACACGAGAGGACGCTATCATCATTTAACCATACAGTAAAGCTGCATGCCCTTGGGCAAAATTACAGCTGTAGTTTCCTCTTGCTTTCAGCAGTTCACAGTACCAGCACAGCAAGGCTGTTTTGGTTAATGTTACAAGGCCAGATGAGTCAATCATCCAGACTGTTGCCCGTGCAACTACTGAAAAGGCTGCTGCCCCTCTTCAGGGACCACGTATTTGTCTGGCCTCTCAACAGATGCCCCTCCATTGTGGTTGCACTTGCAGTATAGCTATCTGTATCGCTGCTGTATGCAAACCTCCCTACCAACGGCAAGGTCCATGGTTCATGGGGTGGGGGGTGTTTATGTAATGATTTCAAATCAAATTCAGGTTTTTGTCAGACATTATCTGACAAGATCAGAAGTAAAATTTATCAGATTTCTTATTAACAACCACTAGTAGTAAATTTTGAAAATAACAAGATGTCACCAATACTACAGACTGAAAAATGTGAATACATTTGAAATACTACAGAAAATCAAACCAATTAAAATGGGAATAAAGCAGTAACATACACATTATTATTTTAAATGCAAACTGTATTGTCAAACAATGGAAAGTCTACTGATTGCACAGTTTCACTTAACCTTGAGTGGAGGATGCTGGGAGCAGAAGCTTACAATTGGAGAGCCGCTAGAAGGGTCACATACAACCTCTTTGCTCATTCTTGTTAAAAAATATTAACAATCACTATGCACAACACCACATGTGGATCAGTACTATATTAACAATGGCTAATTACTATTATGCCACACAATATTGATAATGTAGCTAATGTTGGCAGTGACCATAAACATTCTGGAGCAGCATGAAGTCAGCTGACATCCCATCAGTAGATTGGAATGTCAACAGCATTAGGAAGAGGATAGATTGCTACTCACCGTAAAAATTACATTCTAGCAGTCTATGCTTTTGCTAATATTGTGTGCATTATAACTTCCTTGCATGCTCTGTGATTGTTTAGTGCATACAGGAGTGAGGAACAGATAGATGCTTGTCGTGAACAAAGATTTCAGATATTAATTTATTCTGCTTCTAATATGAAGTAGCAAAACTAATACATATCATTATTGCCATAGTCGTGGCATCAGTTGCTAACAGCAGCTTTGAATGTTGAAACATGCTTGCATCTCATTGGCAGCAGCATAAACATTCACAGCAGCACCTTTGTGCCGCAGTGGTGGCTGTAGAAAATGCAGCGGCGTATCTGGTGGCGTGCGTATTTGAAAGTGTGCCCGACCACATAGCGACTGATTCCACATCCTTCCCTGTCCACCATGGAAGTAAGAGGGGGAGGCCTGGATGATGAAGCTGGTTGCTTGGATGGGGGCAGAGCAGATAAACTCGTGTTCTGACATTTGCGTCTTACAAGAAACAGGGAAACTGCCAAGGAAAACCAGGCACAGGGTGCTACTGAGGTTGCTGGCGACTAGCTGACAGTGACGCCATCGGTGTCTATGGGAGAGGCGACCTACAGCGTTGGCGGCAACAGTGTCACAGGTGGGCAGATGGAGACTTCCATTTGTGAGATGGCCGCGGGTGGATGCACCCGTGTGGTAAGCTGTATAGGAGGCTGCATTGCGGCAGACAGGTGTGACTGCTACACGGCCGCCAGACGTTGTGCAACGAAGAAATCTGAAACAGTTTGATCTACTGCAGGATCACTGCATTCGCGGAGCTGTAGCTGATTTTGGTGGCACTGATGCATGCCTGTGCTGCCACGAATAGTAAATTGCACTCTGCCAGCCGATCTGAGAACAATGCCGAGTTTCCGTAAATGTTTATTATTGTATATTCGATATTGAATTGCGATGTTCGGGTGAAATTTTGTAGTGAAGTCTGAAGCTGGAGCAGAGCAGTAAGGATGAAGCAAATGCAGTGAAATCCGATGGCATGTCGCATGCAAATGTTCTGCCGGCAAAATGTCAGGAGCAGGCAAGTTACGATATGAACTCGGAAACTTCAGTAAGGCATCTTTGTTTGAATATGAAGCTCGAAGTTTTGACATTTGTGTATTGAACATTCAAACAAAATGTTCTGCCTTGCCATTAGACTGTGGCAAGATTAATGCTGTCCTGACATGCTATTCGGCCTCACCATTAGACTGTGGCAAGAATGGTGCTGACCTAACGTGCTTTATTCCATTGTGTTTGCAAAATTGTGCAAACTCCTTGGAAGTAAAAGAAGATCCATTGTCAGAAACAATTAATTATTTATGGCAAGCCTTCGAGAGAAAATACAGAAGCAAGCACCTTGATAGTGCTGGCAGCATTCATCAAACGTACTGGTATAAGAAAAGGGTTTTTGGTATAGGCATTGGCAATAATTAATCAATGTGTTTGCCAAAAGCTGCCAGCAAAGTCTATATGGATGCTTTGCCATGGAGTATCAGAATGTGGCAAGAAGAAAAATTCCTGGTGCTGAGTGGCCTGACTGTGCAAGTTTTACATTGTGCTGTCACACTTCTATTTGCTTATATAAAACAAGCCACTTACAATGTTGGCATGACAGTTGCTTAGTGCAGACTTTCCCCAAAGATCTGTATGTAGAAGATGTAAGTCATGCTTTTGCACCGAGGTGAGGATTGACACACTTTTCTTTTTGTTAGGTGTGTGAAGCAAAATCACATCATTCAGAAGAGATAAACTGCTGAAGTGACATAGAATCTTCACACTGAGGGATCGGGAACACATTTCTGAGAGTGTGGCCAACCTTTGCAAATGTAACCCTTCAGCAATTGTAGTGATTGTTCATGCTCCATGGTGTGTACAGACCCTCTTGACTCAATAGGAAAAGAATGCAGTGCTTCCAAATCAGAAGAATCGATATGTAAACAAGATGCTTCTGATGGACTGAACACTGCACATCTGCTGACCGGTAAATGAGACAATGTGTCGCCATTTGCGTGTTGTGCTGTTGGGCACTACAGAAGTTCATATGGGTAATTTGACTCCTTTCTCTCAGGAGTGCTAGTTCTGCAACGCTCACAGGAGAGCTTCTGTAAAGTTTGGAAGGTAGGAGACGAGGTACTGGCAGAAGTAAAGCTGTGAGGACAGGGGTGAGTCGTGCTCAGGTAGCTCAGATGGTAGAGCACTTGCCCGCGAAAGGCAAATGTCCCGAGTTCGAGTCTCAGTGCGGCACACAGTTTTAATCTGCCAGGAAGTTTCAGACAGAAATCTTATTCGGTTAAATCTTGAACTTTATGTGCATCGCCATATAGCGGAGATACTGAGTCGCAGATAGGCACAACAAAAAGACTCACAAATAAAGCTTTTATCCACTAAGGCCTTCATCAAAAATACATCACAAACACACACACACACACACACACACACACACACACACACACACAAATGCAACTCTCACACACAGGACTGCAGTCTCAGGCAATTGAACCGAAGCCACACTCAGGGTTCAGTTGCCTGAGACTGCAGTTGTGTGTGTGTGTGTGTGTGTGTGTTTTTTTTTCTATTTCTGAGACAGACCTTACTGGCCGAATATTTTTTTTTTTTTTGCAGTCTCTATGTTGTGCCTATCTGTGACTCAGAATCTCTGCTATATGGTGAATAGCAACTTTCCGTTTTGTAATATTGTTACATTCCATCCTGGATTTTCCATTGTTTGATTTTTGTACATCGATAACTTTAAGCACTTCAATTAGGCTAAAAGTGTGACACTTTAGAATTTCAGCCCTCAGTCTCTGATCTGTTGGGTTCTGAATAGTGGCATCATGAAGTGCTTCATCCTGATAAGTTGTGCCACAAGACACAATTGAATTTACAGTCTATAGTCATGCCCTGCAGATTGGCAATCCATTCTTTATAGGACTGATCAGTGTGACGTTGCAAGCAGAAAAATGTATTCTATTCAGCAGCAACGTTTATTTTTCTCTCAAAAAATCCATCTAATATTGCAATTATGATCTTGTAGGACTGGTTTTGGGAGCACTGATAGAAAACAATTTCACTAGGAGGTGGTAAGTGTACACTTCTGCACTTGAAAAGAGGAATGCATGATGTGATTCACCTGTGATCTTGTAGTTGTTGAAATGTTGACGCAGCTGTGTTATGTATTCTTTCCATGTTCCCTTCGTCTCATCAAACTATCTGAAGGGCAGAGGCGGCAGGTGAATTTCTTCTTTAGCTTCTGATGCCTTTCCCTGCTAGGCTGGTTGCACTTGTATGAGGCAACAAACTGCTGACAGCAGTTCTGTTGTTCATTGATTCTGAAACTGAACTAGAGGTGTTAGATGCTGCTCAGCACTTAGATGTAGCTCTCCTTGGTTTGTCAAGATTCCTTAAATATCTGAACTTGAAATATTTCAACTTATGTATTTCAGCTTAATGTATGCATACACACAGAAAATAATTCCACTTCCTTTTCTTCATCGCAAGTCTGTTATAACTTCCTTCCATGCTGTGTGGTTCTTTAGTGGATACGGCAATGAGGAACAGATGCTGTTAAATATGAACAGAGAATTCAGTTATTAATTTATTCTACATCTAATATCAGATAGTAAAAATAATACCTAACTTTCTTGCTGTAATTGCATCGTCAGTTGCTAACAGTAGCTTTGAATGTCGAATCATATACAGATACTGCACAGTGCCAAGTAAGTCAGTTTTCAATACAATAACTATTCAATAGGTCATGAGCCAGGGCCACTATGAAAGTCTGTAATGCTATTCAACCAGCAAACACAAAAAATGGTGTCAATGCATGAATGTTCAAACTTAAGTGAATCCACTGTGAAGCTCTGGAGAGGGAACGCTTTCATCTGTTTGGCGGCACCATAATCATTTGTGGCAGCACTCCCATGCCACAGTGGGGATTGTAGAAAATGCAGCAGCATAACTGGCAGTGTGTGTGTATTTGAAAGTGTGGCCAACTCTATAATGGCTGATACCGCCATTTGTATTTGATTTTGGAGTACTTATGCATGTGGAAAGATTGATGGTAAAAATATTTCTCTTTTCAATCACTGCTGTCACTGGTAGCGATATCAGTTGTCTGTTTATCCTTATATGATTAGCAAAGACAAATTGAGTTTGACTTAAACTTTTGATGTTTAGCAAGTAGCAGGTTTGACAATATGTTGCTGCTGATGTAACTGAAAATAAATATGATACCACTAAGAAATTATTTTGTCCTTTTTTTTTCTACTGAGGAGGTAACATGCCATTTTTATAAGATAATCTGGTTACATATATGAACTTTAGAACTGACCATGTGATTGTACGCTTTGTCACATTGAGAGAACAGTAGCACATCTTCCTTGTAGCCTCCATGGCATTGCTGTTCCCTCACAGTTTTTGCCAGGCATATATATTTTGATATTCTCATCATATAGTTAAAATATAAGTTTCAGAATATTACCCATATGATAGCCACTCCATTTTGATATAATCAATCATGGAAACCAAAATGGTTCTTGTTCCTTAAGAAAGTTTTCTGCAGCTAATGAAAGATTAATATAAATATAATGAAAAGTGTCATGTTTTCTCTGGAGATTCTTATTCTGCAATTATGTGTCTAGAAGGTGTGTGTGTGTGTGGGGGGGGGGGGGGGGGGATTAGGAAGTTACAGTTACAGCAAAGAAACCTCAAGCACATATTCGTATTGCATTTCTACCATGATCATTTCAAATTTAACTGTTCTGGTATTCATTATAAGTGGTTTAGGGGACTCGCAAGAAAGCTACATCTGGATGAGCAGGCACAGGGATTTGAACCTTGAACTTTTCTCCTCTAAATCTGTGTCCAGTGTCTTAACCATAACTGCTGTGCCACCCATTTCAGTTAAGTGAAAAATTTTCAGTGAATTTGAAAGTAAAAATCTCATATACTGAACTGGTAATGCATAAGGTCAGGCAGTGGATTAAAAGTATCCATTAAATCCACTGATCACACTGGCACCAAAATAGATGACAATAAAGTGAAGGGTGAAGTACAAAATTTTATCATCTACAGATGTTTCGTATACACTTCAAAATATTTTGGATGCAGAATTATGGGACATTGCAGAACTAAGTGTGACTTTATTTATTGTTATCTCATTATCAGTGCTTCGCTGTCTAGTTCTCCAGGCATTGTTGTTAGCAGCAGATGCCACATGCACCGATGAGCCAAAACATGAACACCTTAATAGCTTGTTTGCCCGTCTTTGGAACAAAATATGCAACTGATTCTGCATATCGGGGATCTAACAGTTTGTTGGTAGGTTTGTGGAGGTATGTGGCATGCACAGATCATGTAACTGATGAAAGGAACTGGCCGCTGACTCGCACCCTGGGTGATGACAGCTAGTAGCAAGCCAGATGGGTTCCATAGGATTTACATCAGGTGAATTTGGTTGCTGGGACATCAATGCGAGTTCACTACAATGCTCCTTAAACCACTGTAAAGTAGTTCTGGCTCCAAGACACAGACAGTTATACTGCTGAAAGATGACACTGTTGTCGGGGAAGATGTCAAACATGAAGGGCTACAGGTGGTTTGCAGCTGTCAGTGTGCCTTTGATTACGAACCACAGGTCCCATGCAAGTGCAGGAGCGTGCCTCCCACAGCATAATGCTGCTCCCGCCAGTGCACATTTTGAGCCGCCATTCACTTTGATGACTGTGTTTGTGCAGATGACCTTTGAACTAGTGAAGCAGAAATGTGATTCACCCACAGAGCCGTCACGTTTTCAGGATCCATGGTCAGATCCCCATGATTCCATGCCCACTGCAATCATAATTGATGATCTCATTGTATCAACACGTGAACGCTTAGGGGAGGTCTGCTGCAGAGCTCCATGTTCAAAAATGTACATTGAACAGTCTGCTCTGAAGCACTCACACATGCTCCAGCATTGTGCTCTATTAGCAGAGAGGCCGTAGGTCACCCTGTATCCTTCTTACAGAGCGGGCAAGCCTCTGAACCATACGTTCTGTGAAGAGTCATGAATGTCCAACCATTTACTAACTAATGATAGTTTTGTTGTCCTCCTACCTTTTTCCACAGGTGCTGATGACATTAGCACATGAACATTCAACCAGCTTCACTGTTTTCAAGATATTCAGTCACAGACTCTGCATAATAATAATGTGCCCTGTGCCAGAGTCACTTATCTCAAAGAATTTTCCCATTTTGTAGCCCAAATCTTCGCTAGGGCAATCCCCTGCTCCGCTTACATAAATTTGTTACTGTGTCATGTGCACACATCACCGCCAGACGGTATCCAGTATCTCGGTGGGCAGTGGTCATAATGTTTCAGCTTATCAGAGCCAGCATCAGTGGAAAGACAATGACTTGGTTAATATTATTTGTCCTGTTGCTGTATTTAAATTTCAGCATATTGTAGTTATGTTCTGCCACTAATTACAACAGGCTGTTGCCAATAGATAATAAGCGTATCAGTCACATGTTTCTCCCTCCCTGGCACACACAAACCTCTTCCCTCCCCTGGCCAAAAGGATGTTGTTATTAGGGAAGTAAGTATGAACTAGCCAAGTGGAATTTGAAAAACAAACATATAGGTCTTGTCAGAATTATACTTTTCAAGTTTTTTTCAAATGGAATTGTCTTGAGCACCAGTACAGCACATAAGTATTTTCTGTCAAGAATATTTAATCCATGTTTGCTTTGTTATTATATTGTGGCATTCACTAAGGGATTGCAGCTTTCAACTCTTAAATTCTGTCATATTTTATCCATGGTGTAGATTTTATACTTCGGTAGGTCTGATGTACTTACCTTTAAAAAACAACCTTTTATGAATAAATGAGTTCACATGTTCATGCATTTACTTATAATTCCAAATTAAAAATCATTGTGTTGATTACTAGAAATTTTGAAAAAAAAAATCTTTCAGGGATGTGGTTTATGCAGAAGTGGAAGAAATCTGGTTCACTCTTGCAACTTGCATTACGTGATGCTGCTGATGTGCGTCAAACTTTCCTGTACCGCTTAAGTCAACGCTCAAACCTACACCACTTCCGAAATATTTTATTGTGTGGATCTTCGCAAGATAGATACGTTCCTTTGCATTCGGCTCGAATAGAACTTTGCAAGGCTGCTGTTAAGGATACATCAGTTCAAGGTTTGTGTATCAGAATGTATGTACGAATTCTGTTATTTCTTTTGGTTTCTCCCCTCAAAGGCAATACAGAAACATTGATGGATGAGCTTCATTCTTTCTACTGTTAAAGCTGCAGTTTTAATCTTGTTTTACTGTAGTGTACATAAATAAATTGAAAAAGTTTACTTTTTATATAAAATGTTTTGCAGCTGAGTTAGTGTTATAAGCAGAATTGTGACTTTAGAGGTAGTGGAACTGCTGTAAGACATTACATTCAGATTCAATTAAAAAACAAATAATTTGGCTCTAAGTTTTTTAGAAAAATCTTGCATTACTTAACATAATCCATTTTTTTCATTACACAGGTGCTGCTTACAGGGAGATGGTGCACAACATCCTATACCCCATTATCAGCAAACCAGAAGTAACTTTTGTTCGCTATGATGTACACCATGCGCTGCCAAATACGGCTAATTCTCTTATTGGCAGAGCTGCTCATATTGCTGTGTTAGATTCTGAACTTTTTATTGAAAAGTTCCTTGTGGTGACAGGCCTCAAGTATTTCAGATGAGCTTAACAATTTATACGTGAAAGAAACTGCATTTATATGCAGAATTATATGAAGAGCCGATTATCAACATTCCTTTTTGTGTGTATAACAATCATTGCCACTGGGGAGGGAAACTTTTATCGAGCTTAGAGGAAAATGAGAATTTGCTACTGGGACTGGAATTTTCTTTAAAATGTTTCAGTGTTCCTTCCCACAATTGTTTTTATAAACAAGTCTGGAAATGGACTAATAATGGCAGCTGTAATATTGATTGTGTGATCTTGCCTACTGCTCTGACTGCCAGCAGCAATTTCTATGCCTCATACAAGTAATTAAATCACAGTTTGATCTGTACTATATTAATCTGCCATGTTGTGTTTCAAAACATGAAGGAACTAATTGTGAACAAGCACCAGCATTCTGGTAGGACTTTTAATAAAATACTTGAAAAGAAAAAAAATATAATTACAAAGTAGCTATCTGGCAGAAAGCAAATTTTGATTTCAACTTGAGTTGTTATACATTAAGCGGTGCACATGCAACGGTGTCCAAAACAATTGTAATATGGCTTGTGTTTGTATTTTATCTAACCAATCAGGTAACATGTGATAGGCTGTTGAATCCACGGGGATTTCAAATCGGCGTTAAAAATAGTCATTGATATTCATAATATTACTTCTGGAACAATTGTGTTCATGTTTTGCTGTGGTGCCACAAATAAATGGGGAAAAAAGGAAAGGACATACACCAAAATTTTAAGATATTTAAAGCTTTCAAAGAGTAGACTGTGTTGTACACTAATAATCTTTTGCAAATTGTTGTTAGAAATTCTGGATGGTTTGTAAAATTATAAAATGTGTGGTAACATAAACTTCTTACAAAGTATGTTGTAATATTCGTTGCTGAGCATATTAGGTGACACATTCATGTTTATTCTTGTTCTTACGACTTTTTTTTCCCTCCCCATAATGAAGTTCAAACGATGTCAATTTGTTTGCTCATGTTTTCAGTCCCTATGAGATCTGAAACCTAAATTGTATAGTAACAGTTCTCAGTTTTTAACTGATGTTCACACCAAGTGCTAGTAATATAAGAGTATACTTTGTCGATTGTCGTATTTGTCTACTTTACCTACACATGTTGATTCTTATTTGTACTGTACATTTATATACAGTGTGGTTAGATGGTGTTGATAAAAATTTTAAAAGGAAATTAAAAAAAAAAAGAAGGGCTGTTCTGTATGATTCATGAAGAGTCCCTCCAAATATTAGCTGTTGGTTTATTGCTCACAGTGTGTCAACATATAGGTACATTAATTACTGGTGATCTGTAAACAGTGTATTTCATGAAAATAGATATCAGGTTTGAATTAAAAGTGACTCATCAGTTTATGATAAATAAAATATGTATTAAAATGTTCATTTAGCGAGTGTAATGTAACCTGTGCATGTTGACTCTCCCAGGTTTATTTCATTTGATAATGCAGATTTAAAATATAAATGTCACTGAACAGTCATGATTTTGTGTTTCAGACAAACAGTTAGTGAAATCTGAAATTGCAGTGTGATTATTTTTAATGAAATTCATTATTTCCATGATGTATTGGAACAAGTGGCATGTGACAGGTATAACATGACCTTTTTCCATTGTCTTCCATGGTCTTAGCAATTCAAGTCTTCCTATCTCCAAACTTTGCTAACCATTGATTGCATCAGAAGTAACAGAAAAACTCCTCCAGTCTATTTTTCTCAAACACTTACATTGTGCATCTCTTAGTGCTTTGGTTCATCTTACATTATTAAAACTGCATTTCTGTAAAACTGCATATAAAAAAATGTAGATAACAAATAACAAAAATTATGGATGTAAGCACACTGTGAGAGTATATTGAATGTGTGCAAATGAACAAACACCTTTATCCACCATAAGCACACATAAATAAATTACATTGTTCGTTTGCCTTCTGTTTGCATGCCTTAGGATCACAGTCGGAAAACTTGTACCGCCTTCTTTTCTGTATTTCATCTCCATATGATCAGTCACTCCACACTTTCTCCATCCCATTAGCATCCTTAATTTAGCATCTTAAAAAATGTCAGACTGTCAGATTTTGTTAACATTTTAGCTGGCTTTAATAACTGGGTGAAATTAAAGAGTGTTAGTTGTCATAAAACTTATTAAAATCCCATAACTGAAATCATCTTTAGAAAACTAAACTTGAGATTTTGACAAAGGAGGAGCAGCAGTTTAGCAAACATTTTACTCCATTATGTACAATGTAAAGACTGCTGTGATTGTTTCCCTTAACCTGTTGAAGCATCAGAATTGTATTTTGATATATATAAGAGTGCAGATGTCTCAATGGATATCTGTTGTTTTTTTATCAAATTAAAAAAAGAAAGCTTGCATACTAAGACTATTGGTATCCCTGATCATGAGAGCAACAACTTAGGAATTTTAATCCTTCACTTTGATTACTCCAAGGGTACAGGCTACATCACAGAAAATGAAAGCTTCAAAACGCATTTCTAGCAGATTCTAAATCAATGTCATATGGTTTAACTAATTGTTTCAATATTAGTGGCTCCTCAACAGTTTAGTTTATTTAATTAGCTTTGTCTTTCCTCATATACTTGCTCAAAAGCTTTCCACTGTCAGCTTCACATATTTTGTGTAAAATGTAACACAACAGCTTCAATGTTGATATTATTAGTATTTTAAAGCAAGAATGTTTCTTTGAAATGTGCAGTTTCTCTCTTTGGACACATCTGACAGCAACCATCACAAACAGTGAAAATGATCATTTATGTGACATATTTTAAATGACTAAATCTGGGAGCTTTAACATGCTTGTTATAGCTTTATTTGAACTAAGTCAACTATTTGTTCATTTCCAGCAATAACTGTTAGAGTGAATTAGTTACATGACAGTGTCATTTCACTCATGGGTGCTGATGAATCTGTATTAGTGTCTTCATTGTATGGATGCCAAAGTATTAAACAGAATCAGAGAAGAACTCTGAATATACTGTACCTGTTACATGGATAATAGAGTTTATCTTGCAGAAATGTTAAACAATTCACACTAGTTTTGTGCTCTGTGGCAAGTATTGTGATATCGAAAACAAAAATGAAAACAGCCCATTAAACATACTTTGCTGCACTGTTGCTCTGTTTTCACCACTGAAAGAGATAAGTAAGCTTTGAGAGCTTTGTAACTGTTAAATAATGTGTACAAGACTATAAAGTGTATCTTCACCTACAAAATGTTTTATAATGTTTAATAAATGAACTGATTATTTATTGTTTGTAAGAACAGTGAAACGCCTCAAATATACGTGAATAATTTTTATATGCTCATATTACTGTCTCAAGAAAGTAATTGTAAATCAGCTTGTACATGAAGAGGAAAAGTATCCCACATACTTATTTCAAACTGCTCATTTTTAGTAGTTTATCACAGGTGAGTTTACAGAATATTGTAAACTAAGTATTATGATGTGTGTCACTCTTATGCTCCTCATATTTTTCACAATTTCTCAGGGATCTTGGCACTGGATTATGACTGATTTGACACCTGGTGTTCGTGTACCACATAAAAAATACAGCATATATCCCATTACATTGTATCAACATAAAAAGTATGAAAGTCAGTCCATTTTTAGAAATACAGTATTCTTAACCTCCCATTGGATAAAATAAATTATAAAAATAAAGAGAGAGTGTGTGTGTGTGTGTGTGTGTGTGTGTGTGTGTGTGTGTGTGTGTGTGTGAGAGAGAGAGAGAGAGAGAGAGAGAGAGAGAGAGAGAGAGAGAGAGAGAGAGAGAGAGAGAGAGAGAGATGTAATCGACATCATTATATATATTACAGTAGTTAATTTTAGAAAATTGTTCCCTAAACTTCCTAAGATTTATCACATTTTGCAACAAAACCTTTTTACATTGGTTCAAGCAATTCAACGAATCTTAAAAGTTTGAGCGAGTTTTGTGCCTTGCACTGCTTGGAGTAAAATTGTTCCTTACTTCTACATTAAACTAAATCTTCTACTCATGAACATACTTTGTATATAGGTGATGAGTGGAACACTGGAGTATTAGAGGCATGTTAACTGATGTTATCCACCTAAATATGACTGCGCGCCTGGCCAGACAGAAGGCAGTGTGGCAGTGCAGCCTGTGGCCTAGAGCCACTGTGGTTAGGCAGTGTTGGTGAAATGCTCGTAGTTGCACTGTGTCGGTCACACAGAGGGAAGCTTTGATGCGGCAGCCACCGGCTTGCCAATGCCAGGGTGTCTAAAAATACAGATTCGCTGTCACGGCTGGTGGCTTTTGCAGACCTGTATGCTTATTTAACTATTATGTTCCCACACTAAGATGGCTGAGGCAGCAGTAGTGGGAGACAGATGCACTGTATCAGCAGGTGTGTAGTGCACAGAGAGAAATTAGTGCAAAAAAAAAAAAACAAAAAACAAAAAAAAACTATGATGATGTGATGAAGTACAGCTTCTTCTATGATAGAGGTGATGTAGATCACAAGAATGTTTTGAAACGGGCCAAAGCATGAAGAGAGATGACTGCTGAACTGGATCAAGATGTTACATTATTGCAAATATTTTATTTCACACACATTCAATATATTACATAAAATGTACTGAAGTACAGCTCTGTATTAAATAATGGAAATTAATTAGTGCATAATACAACATAGCTTACTGCAAGTAGTACATACAATGTGTCACAATGGAAAACAATATGTAGTAGGAAATTGAAATAGAAGAAACCTCCACATTTGTTGAAATCAGAATTTATGTAAGGCAGTTGTGTGTCTCAGTTAGGTGAAAATTAACGGGTAGACCTACATTATGTTACTGAAGTTGACACCAACTATTTCCATGCTTGGTTCTAACACTTCCAACTGAAGATGTTATTCCATACCTTAGTTTTTTAGCACTGTTTAAAACATTTCTTCCAACCTTATTCAAACTATCTTCGGCATGATTTTGTCAATGCTCCAAAAAATCATTGTATGCTAAGCATTTGCCGACACTAAGGAGTTTACACACTGAATTGTGTATGTATAAAAAAAGTTATTTGATATAGTTTAGCAGAGATGTCACTTGGTTCTCTTTCCTTTATAGGTGTTCAATTATTTGTATGTTACACTGCTAGTAGTCTTTAAAAGTGCTCCACACTGAAAATGTGACACAGCTTGCTGTGAAGTTAATTGCATTATGATGTACTATGTTCTAGAGCGTATATTCTGTGACTATGACAGGCTCAGCTGGGGCTCATGCTTCACACAGCTCAAGTAATTTTTTCTGCAGTCGTGCTCAAAATTACAAATTTCAGTGCACATTTGTGTTACTGTCTAATATATAGCAGAACGTTCTAACTTAAATGAAAATAAGACTGTCCTGCACAGGTTTGTAGTTGCCAGGTATGTGGAAAGACAACAAATGATAACATAAAAAATAAAAACTGCCAAGAATTATTTATGAAAAATCATAGGATGAATGCTGTACACTAGAGGATATATAGTGAAATATAAGTTCATATGTGAGTGGGAAGAATAGTGTATCATGAGAATATCGTATAGTCAAAACATTCCCATAGTATATGAAAATACTTGGAAAAACACCTTCATGAGACTATTTCAACACAGGTGGTGGTATTCGCACTTACTCTCTCTTCTCCTATAGATCTCATGCCCACAAAATCGTCTTTTTCTTCACAGCACTAATATGAGGAATTTTTTTATTCTCACCCATGTAAATCATTAATGCCCAAAATTTGTAACTTAGAACAAAACCATAAAATAAAATCACACTATGAAAACAGACCAGACCACTTGCACAAAGATATCTCATCCTGAATAATGATGCCAAATTGTCTACTGTTACAACAATAGCACTACACAGGCAAGCTGCTAATGAGGGTTTCATCCACTTTCACAGTGTGACAGCTGACACAGCAGTGGCAGTCGCTGCGGCCAGCTGCCCTTCCGTGTGTGTTGCCCCTTGCCATTGAATGCTGGGCTCGTCCACCACAGCCTGTGCCTCACTGCCAGGCAGCTCCTGTTTGACCAAGAAAAATTACGTGAAAAACTTCATGTTGTTGTAAATGTTTGTGTAGTGGCAGGAGGGAGTGCCAAGAACAAAACAGTAAAATTTGCCTGAGGTAGGGTTTAAGCTTTAGGGTAGGGAAAGGGGAGGGGGGCCAGTGTTTAAAGGCCACTATAAAAAAAAAAAAAAAAAAAAAAAGGTTCCCAGTATAAAATTAAACTACATTAAATTTCTCACAAAATGGCCTATTCATTTTTATCTAGGACTAATAGTTTCAGCATTGCAGAGAGTGGAAAAATCACAAACTGTTAAAGATCAAACAACAAAAACTCCAGGTTGAAATACCAGCAATATTAAGAAGAAACTTCTTGGCAGATTAAAACTGTGTGCTGGACCGAGATTCGAACTCGGGACCTTTGCCTTACGCAGGCAAAGTTTCGGTCTGGCGCACAGTTTTAATCTGCCATGAAGTTTCATATCAGTGCACACTCCGCTGCAGAGTGAAAATCTCATTCTGGAATATTAAGAACGATAGATTGCTACTCACCGTAAAGACGGCACAGTGAGTTGCAGACAGGCACAACAAAAAGACTGTCGCACATTTAGCTTTCGGTCAAATCCTTCTTCAGAAAAGGAAACACACATTCGTACAAGGAGGCATACCTGTGCACACATGACTGCCATCTCTGGCACCTTTGACTAGTCTGAGCTGTCGGAGATGGCAGACATGTGTAAGTGAGGTGTGCCTGCTTGTACAAATGTATATGTTTTCTTTTCTGAAGAAGGCTTTGGCCAAAAGCTAAATGTGTAACAGTCTTTTGTTATGCCTGTCTTATAACTCAATCTATGAAGTTATACCTAAAAACAAAGAGGATGTGACTTACCAAACGAAAGCGCTGGCGCGTCGATAGACACACAAACACAAACATACACACAAAATTCAAGCTTTCGCAACAAACTGTTGCCTCATCAGGAAAGAGGGAAGGAGAGGGAAAGACGAAAGGATGTGGGTTTTAAGGGAGAGGGTAAGGAGTCATTCCAATCCCAGGAGCGGAAAGACTTAGCTTAGGGGGAAAAAAGGACAGGTATACACTCGCACACACACACATATCCATCCGCACATACACAGACACAAGCAGACATTTGTAAAGGCAAAGAGTTTAGGCAGAGATGTCAGTCGAGGTGGAAGTGCAGAGGCAAAGATGTTGTTGAATGACAGGTGAGGTATGAGTGGCGGCAACTTGAAATTAGCGGAGATTGAGGCCTGGTGGATAACGGGAAGAGAGGATATATTGAAGAGCAAGTTCCCATCTCTGGAGTTCGGATAGGTTGGTGTTAGTGGGAAGTATCCAGATAACCCGGACGGTGTAACACTGTGCCAAGATGTGCTGGCCGTGCACCAAGGCATGTTTAGCCACAGGGTGATCCTCATTACCAACAAACACTGTCTGCCTGTGTCCATTCATGCGAATGGACAGTTTGTTGCTGGTCATTCCCACATAGAATGCATCACAGTGTAGGCAGGTCAGTTGGTAAATCACGTGGGCGCTTTCACACGTGGCTCTGCCCTTGATCGTGTACACCTTTCTTCATGATCTGGACTCACAGTGAAGAAGAACTCCAGATTTTCCTCTCCAACCTCAACTCCTTTGGTTCCATCAGATTCACCTGGTCCTACTCCAAATCCCATGCCACTTTCCTTGATGTTGACCTCCACCTGTCCAATGGCCAGCTTCACACATCCGTCCACATCAAACCCACCAACAAGCAACAGTACCTCCATTATGACAGCTGCCACCCATTCCACATCAAGCGGTCCCTTCCCTACAGCCTAGGTCTTGGTGGCAAACGAATCTGCTCCAGTCCGGAATCCCTGAACCATTACACCAACAACCTGACAACAGCTTTCGCATCCCGCAACTACCCTCCCGACCTGGTACAGAAGCAAATAACCAGAGCCACTTCCTCATCCTCTCAAACCCAGAACCTCCCACAGAAGAAACACAAAAGTGCCCCACTTGTGACAGGATACTTTCCGGGACTGGATCAGACTCTGAATGTGGCTCTCCAGCAGGGATATGACGTCCTCAAATCCTGCCCTGAAATGAGATCCATCCTTCATGAAATCCTCCCCACTCCACCAAGAGTGTCTTTCCGCCGTCCACCTAACCTTCGTAACCTCTTAGTTCATCCCTATGAAATCCCCAAACCACCTTCCCTACCCTCTGGGTCCTACCCTTGTAACCGCCCCCGGTGTAAAACCTGTCCCATGCACCCTCCCACCACCATCTACTCCAGTCCTGTAACCCGGAAGGTGTACACGATCAGAGGCAGAGCCACGTGTGAAAGCACCCACGTGATTTACCAACTGACCTGCCTACACTGTGATGCATTCTATGTGGGAATGACCAGCAACAAACTGTCCATTCGCATGAATGGACACAGGCAGACAGTGTTTGTTGGTAATGAGGATCACCCTGTGGCTAAACATGCCTTGGTGCACGGCCAGCACATCTTGGCACAGTGTTACACCGTCCGGGTTATCTGGATACTTCCCACTAACACCAACCTATCCGAACTCCGGAGATGGGAACTTGCTCTTCAATATATCCTCTCTTCCCGTTATCCACCAGGCCTCAATCTCCGCTAATTTCAAGTTGCCGCCACTCATACCTCACCTGTCATTCAACAACATCTTTGCCTCTGCACTTCCACCTCGACTGACATCTCTGCCCAAACTCTTTGCCTTTACAAATGTCTGCTTGTGTCTGTGTATGTGCGGATGGATATGAGGGTGTGTGCGAGTGTATACCTGTCCTTTTTTCCCCCTAAGGTAAGTCTTTCCGCTCCCAGGATTGGAATGACTCCTTACCCTCTCCCTTAAAACCCACATTCTTTCGTCTTTCCCTCTCCTTCCCTCTTTCCTGATGAGGCAACAGTTTGTTGCGAAAGCTTGAATTTTGTGTGTATGTTTGTGTTTGTGTGTCTATCGACGTATCAGCGCTTTCGTTTGGTAAGTCACATCAACTTTGTTTTTAGGTATATTTTTCCCATGTGGAATGTTTCTCTCTATTAATTCAGACTATAAAGTTAGAGTTTTAATGGTATAAAATTAATGTTCATTGTTAAATGACGTGGAATAAGAACAAATATCAAATGTGTACCACGTGTAAGCACAGTAGAGCCATATTAATGGAATATTGTGTTTTGTGGCTGTAACTATGCGGAGGGGTGGTTGGAGGGTAGAAGCTGGAGGGAATGTAAGTCAACAGAATGCATCCATGCAGTTCCCTCCTTCATAAGTTTGTAAACGGAAGAGTGAGAAGGTGGATCACCAGTTTTAATTAATCCTCTACATCACAAGAAGCAACTAAAAGATGTACAAAGTTATACCGACCCTCAGTAGTGCACCTTATGAATCACTGGTGATTCAGTGCGCAAACATGCCTGTGGGGTAATTATTTTCCACAATCTGCATTAACACTAAATGTAATGCAGATATGACCTACTGATGCAAGAAACACATATAAACAGGATTTACATAAATTTCTGCTCACATGATGGCTTTACACACAACTGGTTTTAAACATGCGTAACAAACTGAATGTAACAAGTTGAGCTGAATAGTTCAGATTATATGAATGATCTTCCACTTAACATTCAGCAAGCAAAGTTAGTACTTTTGCATATGATACTAGTGTTATACTAAATGCCATTGGAGAGAAAGCAACAAAAGAGATTGTAAATGGTGTTTTCCAAAGAATTCTCAGAACATTTGAAAAAACGCACTATATTTAATTCTGTATAACAAACAGTCATACCAACAATTGATGTACCACATGAGCTGGAGCAAGAGGGCAAAATGTTCAAATTTTTGGTGTCTACATTGATGACATTTGAGCTGGAAGAAGCACATTACTGAGCTTCTCAACCAGCCAAGTTCAGTTACTCGTACTTTTGGCCTTCACATAATTACTAGTCTTGGAAACAAATGAATTAGCCTCCCGACATTCTGCATGTGTCCGCTCAATAATGTCTTCTGGAGTAATTTTCTGGGATAACCCACCACTTACAGAGAAAGTATTGGTTGCACAAAATTGAGCAGTAAGAATAATATGTGGTGTTCATCCACAGATGTCATGTAGGTATGTCTTGAAGGTGATAGGAATTTTAGTTGTTCCATCACAAAGTGTACCAATGAAATCCATCATAAGTAATCAATTACAATTTGAGAAGAACAGTGAGGCCCATGCCCACAATATGGTAGGGGAAATTATTATCCATTATTAAAGCTGTCAGTGGCTCAGAGTTGGTTTGGATTGTTTGGGGGAAGAGACCAAACAGCAAGGTCATTGCTCGCATCGGATTAGGGAAGGAAGTTGGCTGTGCCCTTTCAAAGGAACCATCCTGGCATTTACCTGGAGTGATTTAGGGAAATCGTGGAAATCCTAAATCGGGATGGTCAGAAGCGGTATTGAACCATCGTCCTCCCAAATGCGAGTCCAGTGTGCTAACCACTGCGCCACCAAGCTCGGTAGTGGCTCAGAAAGGAGTTCAACATGCAGCAACAAAAATCTTTGATCATCAGCCCAATAACATAAAATGTTTGAGAGGTAGCGAAGTCTACGCTGTTAGAGGGGGAAACTGATTCTTTTTTCTGTGCGGCAGCTGTAGCTTCCTTTTAGGAAAAACCACTCCCATTGCCACAAGTGCTGCTTCTCTGTTTACAGGCAGACTGTACCTCCCCAACACCTCCTGTCCATTTCTTTAATGTGAGAAGACAAAATAACTTATCTGACTTCATGTGTATATCATCATCATCATCATCATCATCATCATCCTCCTCATCATCCTCATCTCCACCTGTTGCACCCCTAGAACACAATTATACAGCTGTACTGCACTTGAGACATGGTATACATATTTAATATTTGCTCTTAACACACTTGATTTAACAGTAATCATTAATTTTGTGCTGTTAAAACACTATTTTTAATAATCTGCAACTTTTCCTTCTTGGAAACTATTAGTGCTAGAGAAAAAATGAATAGGAGCTTTTTTGTAGAAAAGTTAATGTACTTTAATTTTGCACTGGAACATATTTTCGCTAGAAGCCGCAGTTTTTCTCAAGAATAACATAAAAAACTGCACCCCATTCCCCCACCCTGTGCTCACAGCCCACTGTTGGAGATTTTTTAGTATGCTGTTCATGGTGCTCCCTCGTACCACTGTACAAAAATTTGTAACTACATGAATTTTTTTCCCTTTTTTTGGCCCTTTTCGTCTTTGTTGAATGGGCTATTAACCATATCACTGCTGCACTTTTCAGTTTCACTTGGTGCTCTCATTCTACATTGGTTTGTTATACCGTGTTCCTTTGCTCTTCTGTTAGGTCTGTTTACGTCACTGTGCCATTCAATGTTGTTCACATGCTTTAGTGTACAGAATGCCAGCTTTGTCTTATGTTGGTCTTAATGAAAGATATCCAATTATGAAATCATGTGCGTTCAAGACTATGATAAAAATATGGAAACAATAGGAAAAATCGATTGCTTCTAAGTTCAATTGAAAGTTCACACAAAACAATGAAATGATATAACAAAGTATTTTTCCACCTCAAAGATTTTTCCATTGTGAATTCTCATGCAGTATGTAACTTAGAACAGGGTGAAAGCTACTATTAGTAAAATTACACTTAGAACTGATGTGAGAGCTCATCAAATGTTATGGTGTCGAATTGAATAAAAAAACTACTGGGTTTCCTGTATTGAATCATCTAAGAGATTGACAGTCCACAATTTGTTCCACCTGTACCTGGAGGTAAACAAAACCTGTGTGTGCTCTAATATTCATTTGGCTCCAGAATAAAGACAGGACACAAGATATCGCTGTTCAGAGTGCGACATTGCTTTGTGTGTTATTAATGGTTTCCAAAAGTACCATATGCCGAAGTAATTCTTATTACCTATCTATATTCCAATCTGGGCTTTCCACTGCGTAAAATGAATAGAAATTTGATTTGAGCTGATTTGCACAGAACGTGTGTAAGTACAGCAGTTACATGATAAAAAAAATTCATTTAAGTGAGGTGTTCAAATGAGTGTCCATTTTCCTGAACACACAACTCATTGTGCCTTCTAAATGACTTGCAGATGAGATGCAAAGTTCTTTGTGTCATAGAATGACAAGTTTCCTCAACGTGTATTTCAAGTCATCTGGACATGTGGGTCTGGTGTAAAACACAATTGTTTGTATATATGCTCAAAATGGCTAAGCAGGGATGGCTAGAGGACAAATGTAAGGATGTAGAGGCTTATCTCACTAGGGGTAAGATAGATACAGCCTACAGGAAAATTAAAGAGACCTTTGGAGAAAAGAGAGCCACTTGTATGAATATCAAAAGCTCAGATGGAAACCCAGTTCTAAGCAAAGAAGGGAAAGCAGAAAGGTGGAAGGAGTATATAGAGGGTCTATACAAGGGCGATGTACTTGAGGACAATATTATGGAAATGGAAGAGGACATTGATGAAGATGAAAGGGGAGATATAATACTGCATGAAGAGTTTGACAGAGCACTGAAAGACCAGAGTCGAAACAAGGCCCCGGGAGTAGACAACATTCCATTAGAACTACTGACAGCCTTGGGAGAGCCAGTCCTGATGAAACTCTACCATCTGGTGAGCAAGATGTATGAGACAGGCGAAAAACCCTCAGACTTCAAGAAGAATATAATAATTCCAATCCCAAAGAAAGCGGGTGTTGACAAATGTGAAAATTACCGAACTATCAGTTTAATAAGTCACGGCTGCAAAATACTAACGTGGATTCTTACAGACAAATGGAAAAACTAGTAGAAGCCGACCTCGGGGAAGATCAGTTTGGATTCCGAAGAAACGTTGGAACATGTGAGGCAATACTGACCCTACGACTTATCTTAGAAGAAAGATTAAGGAAAGGCAAATCTACGTTTCTAGCATTTGTAGACTTAGAGAAAGCTTTTGACAATGTTGACTGGAATACGCTCTTTCAAATTCTGAAGGTGGCAGGGGTAAAATACAGGGAGCGAAAGGCTATTTACAATTTGTACAGAAACCAGATGGCAGTTATAAGAGTCAAGGGACATGAAACAGAAGCAGTGGTAGGGAATGGAGTGAGACAGGGTTGTAGCCTCTCCCCGATGCTACTCAATCTGTATATTGAGCAAGCAGTGAAGGAAACAAAAGAAAAATTCGGAGTAGGTACTAAAATCCATGGAGAAGAAATAAAAACTTTGAGGTTCGCCGATGATATTGCAATTCTGTCAGAGATAGCAAAGGAGTGGGAAGAGCAGTTGAATGGAATGGATAGTGTCTTGAAAGGAGGGTATAAGATGAACATCAACAAAAGCAAAACGAGGATAATGGAATGTAGTCGAATTAAATCGGGTGATGCTAAGGGAATTAGATTAATAAATTAGACACTTAAAGTAGTAAAGGAATTTTGCTATTTGGGGAGCAAAATAACTGATGATGGTCGAAGTAGAGAGGATATAAAATGTAGACTGGCAGTGGCAAGGAAAGTGTTTCTGAAGAAGAGAAATTTGTTGACATCGAGTATAGATTTAAGTGTCAGGAAGTCATTTCTGAAAGTATTTGTATGGAGTGTAGCCCTGTATGGAAGTGAAACATGGACGATAAATAGTTTGGACAAGAAGAGAATAGAAGCTTTTGAAATGTGGTGCTACAGAAGAATGCTGAAGATTAGATGGGTAGAACCCATAACTAATGAGGAAGCATTGAATAGGATTGGGGAGAAGAGAAGTTTGTGGCACAACTTGACTAGAAGGAGGGATCGGTTGGTAGGACATGTGTTGAGGCATCAAGGGATCACCAATTTAGTATTGGAGGGCAGCGTGGAGGGTAAAAATCGTAGAGGGAGAGCAAGAGATGAATACACTAAGCAGATTCAGAAGGATATAGATTGCAGTAGGTACTGGCAGATGAAGAAGCTTGCACAGGATAGAGTAGCATGGAGAGCTGCATCAAACCAGTCTCAGGACTGAAGACCACACACACACACACACACACACACACACACACACACACACAATGCTCAAAAAGAAACATGGTAGTGTAAAACTGGATGACCATGCAGGCCATTCCTGAGGACTTTAGCATCCCAACCGCCTTCTGAGATATATGTCGTTCAGTTCTTTCGTATCACAATGTGCTGGGTGAAAATCATACTGTATCCACAGATAGCCATTAAGACATGCTCAAGAAGATCACTTAAATTGTCTATGACGAAAGTTCAGTGCATCTCACCTGTTACAGTACCTGTGGAGCAGTGTGGACCATATGATTTCATATCTGATGTTTCCACACCACACATTAATGGTCCACCACCTTTGACAATTGACATGTTGTTGCTACCTAAGTGTTTCTGTGACACATTAATGCATATTATGATGGATCACTGTATCACAATTTGTGAATGTGGATTCAACTAAGAAAGTTAGAGTGAAATTATTTATGACCCATTCACAGAAGATAATTCTCCATTTAAATTATTTCCCTGCAGCTCCTGCATCAGTGACTGTTGGTACGACTAAAACTTTGCTGTATGATATTTGCCACTCACATGGAAGGCTGATAACAGTGACTGCAGCCACTTATAAACTGTCATGTGGTTTATTGATGCTAAAAACATACTGGTCTTAGTCTATTACTGTCATGCCTTCTGAAGCTACTTGCTTCTCAAAGTTGCTGCTTAACACGTAGGAACATAACGCACAATAGAGCTCTTTGGCTAGGATTTCTCACAACGTTAAGCCACGGCTGCTTCATTGCCATTATGTCGGCATTCACTGAGCATCGACAACATGTCAGTGTACTTGTCGGATGCGTATGCCTCGTTCATTCTACATCATTATCTGTGGCAGACCAAACCACCTTCGTTTGTGCATTCTGATCTGCCTTGTATATGGCAATGTTGAAGGATACACTCTATAATTTAACCGAACATAACTTCAAACAGTGCATTAAGGAAGATTGTCACTCTGTTATGGCAGAAACTCCCCATCTCATCAAAAGGTCCATGAGTTGTGCATTCAAGAAAATGGGCTCTTGTTTGAATTCCTCACTTAAATGAACATTGTACCACCATAATATCCATCTTAACATAGCAAATTATGTACACCATGGTGCACCCACCTCTAAAACTTCGGTCTTTTCATGCTCCCAAGTAAAATCGGTATTAATGTGACTTAAATTAATATATACTTGGCTTGTTTAAATACATCAACTACATGATAGAAAAAACACCACTGATTTGGAATGCTACAACCAGAATACTTGACAGACGTATGCATTATTGAATATATCCTAAATTTTTTTTGAAGACGCACTGCAATTAACACAGAAGCTCCACCTCTCTCAGAGTTGATGTATTTAAGATGTGACATGCCATCAGAACTGGTCAGTGGATCCAGTTTACAGGCTAGTAAGTCTGACTTCCAAATAGTGCACCCACTTCAGTTATCTGCAATAATACAGTAAGAGCTGATGGGCAACTGGAGTGACCAGTCATTTTACAGGAGTACAGTTGGTTAGTGGATCCAGTTAATTAGTGAGCAAACCAGAGCTTCTGATTAGTGCACTCCCTCTAGTTATGCACACTTGACAGCACAAAGTGTGGTGGTGGAAAATCACACCCAGAGTCAGTCTTGTACAGTTCTAATACAAATGGAATGCAGCATTATGGATCAAGTTGAAAACCTGTGCCAGAGGAATTATTTTATCCAAATATGGTCCCTCCCTTTATCCTAGCCCTACTCCAAGATGACACCAAAGCTTTTTTGCAGATGAAGTAAGCAGTTAGTAATGACAGGTATACTATGTAGACTATTAACAGAGAAATATCTGCTGGTCATTATTGTAACTGAATGAACAACCAGCAAGCTTTTATGTTAAGAGGAAGAAGTTCAGGTCCTATCTCTTGTTTTTCTATTTCTTCATTGCCGTAAGCGATTTGCTAGATGGAAAACATTTCTCTATTCTGATGATATGCATTTGATTTTCCATAGTAGAAGTGACAGTTATAGGTTTTAAATCGGTGAAAATCATTTATGGTGGAAAGTATGACCATTGGAAAAATGCTGCTACTGGAGCACAAAAAGGCAAATTACTCCTTATTAAGACTTGACTAAAATGCAGGGGGTACCAGCTGGCTCATTCTACTTCCTCAGCATCTTTAAAAATGTTTGCAAAAGTACTGACATGCATACTGTTGCTCTTTTTAGCATGCAGCTCACCTGTCACACTCACAAGCTGCCCTAACTGTAATCACTCATAACTGCTAATCCATCGCTATCTCGTACCCATTCATTCTCGATTGCCGATTCTCACTCACTCATTTAGGCCAACTCACTGTCATTATCTCTTTGTGGCTCTCCAACTGTCACTGTCTCCTGCCTTCATTCTGTCCTACAATTACTGTCTCCCTCTTGTCCTCCCTTACTGCTACTATGTGATTCATTCCTTCTCACTGTTGTTGTATCTCCCACTGTCAATATTTCACCCTTCCTCATTGTCATTGTCATAGTCTCTGTCTATAATTATCAATGGCTCTCACCCACTTCCACTTTACATGAAATGTATTTGCAGTTGTGAATATGGATAACCATCAGCTGTACAATGATACAACCACAATGAAAATTTGTGCCAGATGAGGATTCAAACTCGAATTTCCCACTTATTGTGAGCAGTCATCTTACCATTAGCCTATCCGAGCATGACTAACACCCAGACCCAAGAGTCCAAATTTCTTCAAGCACTCGTAGATTCATTACATATATTCCGATACAGGGGACACACTTCAATTGAAAGTCATTTGCCAAGTATCAGTGGATAAATATGATATTGCAGTGCCTGAGTTGTTAAGAAGAATGATGCAATGTTTCTTTGGGCATGTATGTATATCCAAAGGAACGTGTACTGCAGTGACTACAACCATTATGAAATGTGCTGCAAGAGTCTGCAGCTCATGGTCGTGCGGTAGCGTTCTTGCTTCCCACGCCCGGGTTCCCAGGTTCGATTCCCGGCGGGGTCAGGGATTTTCTCTGCCTCGTGATGACTGGGCGTTGTGTGATGTCCTTAGGTTAGTTAGGTTTAAGTAGTTCTAAGTTCTAGGGGACTGATGACCATAGATGTTAAATCCCATAGTGCTCAGAGCCATTTGAACCATTTTTTTTTTGTGCTACAAGAAAAAAATTAGTATGCCTGGAAAGACGACGACCACAGGTTTTATCCGATGACGGTATATCCAACCTGGGGGATAGTAGATGTACTGATAATGGTTTCGTCATTGCTTGCCAATAAATAGCATATGACACAGCTACCAGGGTGAAATCTGTGTCTACCGTTTAATAGGGAATGTTCACAGCCAGAACACTCAGTGTGGTGCAAACATGAGAACCGAGCAGGCAAAAATGCCACAAAGATGTACTCGTGCTGCCTACAGCCTACTGAGCGAATTTGAAAGGGGGTCAAATTGTGGCTTCTGAGTAGCGGGATGGGCCTTTCGGAGAATCGCCATACAAGTTGGACATGCTGCATCAGTTGAACACCGATACAGGTATCAGTGTATAATGGTTCTTTATTTACGTGACCATTTACGGCCCTTCAACCCCAGTTCTCGATACCAGTAATATTGAACTACTTTTCCGTGAAGTAACAGACATATTTTTGTGACAATATTCACATTTGGTTTTATTAATGTATAGGTACTCCAATGTATCGATATATTACAGTGATATGGTTCTGTGAGACTGTCATGATCTTTGACTTACTTGTAACCGTTTTGGCACGAATGTGCACAGAGCAGTCTTTGTTTCACTTTGCAGAAGTTAAGTTGTTTTTTCGCTTTGTAAAAGAACAATCAAGTCTTGTGTTTGGTTAAAGTGGAAATTAAATATATGAAGATTGATACAAAACTGTTTACTTGATGATGTGACAATTAAGAAGAAGTGTACGTGAAAGTACAAGAAGTCTAATAAAAATGTGGATCGTGAACACCAAGTCAAAAATTATTTCTACCATACCATTGTTCTGATCTGGGATTGTTTGATCATTAAGAATTTCCTGAAAAACGCATTTGTTAGGTCTTCAAATATTGCTAAAATACAGATCTGGACCTTCTAGTAGTCAAAGTGGAATCACCCTAGAATCGACAAGATGAGCCATAACAACTTCAATGAAATCTATGTGGGAATCCATTCAAGATAAGTGCCAAAATTAATGACTTTTTTACAGTGACTTCATTATTTCCATTCTGACAATACCATCCACAGTCAATAAATTTGTTGTTGCCCGATAAAGCGAACATATGCTGCGTGAACAACATTATTAATCTGATTTCTAACCTATTTTGCAAGTTGTGGTATTGTTATAAGTGGCCATGTGAACATTCTCACACTTGTAGATGAGATTCTGGATATACACAAACACACACACACACACACACACACACACACACTAGGATCACCGTATTGAAAGGGCAGTAGTGGCAGACCATACAGCTACCACAGCACAAAAAAGAATGCTTATTAACCCAGATGTGCCAATATGAATTGTTGAAAACTGGTTATCAGCAGGGGGACTACAGGCACGGACACCTCTGGCCCGTATTCCAGCCACGCCACAGAATAGACGTGCACGACTCGACTGGTGCCGTCAGAGGATCATTTGGAAAATGGAATGGTGTGCCGTGATTTTCAGCGGTGAAAGCAGATTCTGCCTGCATGCAAGTGATGCTCTTTTGCACATACTACAAAGACCTGGTGAGCACTGACTCATAGAGTGCATTTGTCCAAGACACACTGGCCGCTCTCCAGGCCTTACGGGCTGGAGTGCGATAAGGTACAACTCTCGTTCACCTTCGGTGTTTCTTGAGGGGGTACTAACCGGCACTCGGTACGTGCAGAATGTTGCACTTCTCACAACTGGAAGGTAGTGTGTTGTTCCAACAGGATAATTCTTGCTCACATGCTGCCCGTGAAAATATGTGTTCTCTGCAAGACCTGTAGCAGCTTCCCTGGCCAGCAAAATGTTTGCACTTGACTCTGTTGAGCGTGTGTGGGATACGAGAAGTAATTTGTGCGACTTGTCAACCAATAACTTTCACGCAACTATGAGAACACGTGGAATAACGTGTACCAGAGCAGTATTTGCCATCTGTAACAGTCAACTGGATGCCAGAGACAGCAGCTGCATTGCCACCAGTGGAAGCTATGCCAAGTACTAATATGAGTTTTTCAGCATTAACTGGTACCTCAGAACCACTTGTCCTATAGATTTGTGAATGTAATCATTACATGTACTTCACATGCACTGTTGTTACAATAAATCTTGAGTGAATTGGAAACCTCTAAAAGGGTGTACTAATTTTTTTTCCGGCAGTTTGCATGAAATGTATTTGCAGTTGCAAATACACATGCATGTCTGAAGGAGCATTGCATCATTCTTCTTAACAACACAGGCATTGCAATATCGCACATTTCCATTTTCTCCTTCTCTTTATTAATCTCCCATTAGCGCTGACTCCTTTCGTAGCCCTATGGTCTTACTGTCTACTATGTTCCACTGCCACTGTGCCCCTCTCCTTCTCTCACATTGCCAATGCCTCCATCGTTCTTTCTATACCACAACCACTGCCTGCTATCGTCCAGTATTTATTACTATACCGTCTCCTTTCCGCTGCCACTGTCTCCTTCCCTCACAGCATAAAAGAGTGCAAGTATGTCCATATGCCAATATTTTTGCGAAAATTTTTAAAGGTGTGAGAAGTTAGAATGTGACCACTGGTGCCAAACTTTTCAGACAGCCTTTTAATAAAGAGATGCATATTCCCTTCTTTTACCTGCCACAAAAGGGCGTATGATTCACACGAAATGAACTTGATGGGTCAGTTAAATTTTTATAGTTTACTCACGTGAAATAGAATAACACAAAACTAATTTTACACCTCAGACCGGATTTTACGTGCACAAAAATTTTGTACGTGCTTCAGTACTACAATGTAGAGTTCTGAGAACCCTTCTGATAATAATGGGGATACTTTACTTGATATTTATCTGTGCTACGTCACTTTTATAAACTATGTTTGCTCATCACACCGCCTTTTACGTGAGTATTGTAGGTGAACAATTAGAGTAACTTTGAAGATCTGTATCTCGGAAACGGATAAGGGTATCTAGAAACGTTTCAAAGTTCTTCGGGACCGGAATATTACGAAGGTATCGAAAAAATTACAGCCATCTGTTGTGCATAGTCTTGGAATTCGCAGCTGGGGTCTGGTACCAAAAAAACATATTTTCAACAATCTTTTTAAGACATCACGTAATACAATTTTGACGAACTGTACTCGCAAAATTTACGCAAATCCAGTCGTTCATCACGGGTACACTTGTCAATTTAACTTACGGGATATCACGGATATAGCCGTCATCGATCAATTTATTTAATAATTTTTACGTGTGTATTTTACTCCTACAAGCATCGTAACTTTGAACCTCTGTATCTTAGAAATGGATTTTATATATATCAAGAAAATTTTCGAGGTAATCGCGAGATCGGGATCTTAGGCATACACCGTAAAAATTTCAGCCATTTGCCGTACACAGCCGTCTTGGAATCCGCGGATGGGGTTCGGTCCGCTGCCGATGGCGAATAAATGTGAAAAAAGATTTTTTTCACGTTTTCTCAGAAAGTGCTCATGAATTTACGCGGATGCATCATTCATTCATATATGGTAAACTAGCCAATTTAATTAAGTCACGGGTACACCATTCATCAATCAATTTAATATTTACGTGCATTTTTCACGTGTAAGAGCACGGTAACGTTGAACCTCTGTGTCTGGGAACGTGATAAAGATCTCAAGA
The DNA here is from genome assembly GCF_023864345.2 of Schistocerca serialis cubense. NCBI lineage: Eukaryota > Metazoa > Arthropoda > Insecta > Orthoptera > Acrididae > Schistocerca > Schistocerca serialis. The sequence continues at coordinate 19,071,851 of NC_064641.1, forward strand.
AAACCTTCAAGGTTGCTCGAGATCGGAATCTTTGAAATATATCATAAAAATTTCAACATTTAACGTGTAGAGCCAGCTTGGTATTCTCGGCTGGTTTTGGGTCTGCTGGTGACGGCGCAAATATAGTAAAAAAAACACTTTTTGGGCTTTCCCGAGGAACCGCCCATGAGCTAATGGTCCCTCTATCGCAAGTCCCATCAAGCCCACCACAGACCACATCAAATGCAAATAGAACCAATCGATTTGCTCCATTTGCCCAGGCAAGAGGAGGTGTTTAATATTCATAACGTTGGTCCTGTACTGTGGAATAGTCACACTAAGATGACTCTTCTGTTGGGTATACAAATGGTCCCTAGCCCAAGGACTTTCCAAAAAATGCGACCCTATCTTTTTATCACAAATAGGACCCACGGTATGAGCACTGGGAAATTGTGTTTATATGGGCCGCGTTTTGGAACCTATCAATATAAGCATGCTGTTGCGTTGCATGCTTACTAATAAAACAGTTCGCAACGTACGCTGTTCCATATCGACGTGGATGGCCTTGACTTCCGTAATAATAATAACAATAATAATAAAATTTCATTACAGTCTAGCAGAAGAGCGAGGATTATCAAAGTCTACATAACAACAGCAGCTGCACAAACAGCGTTGTTTTCTTGTTATTGCATCACTGAATTCTGTCAAGGGGAGGTTACACCTGAAGACCCTCCAGTTTTCATGGACTTTAACACACTGACTGAGAACCACTCAGAAATAACTCTTATAAAACTATTCAAGTCACTAGGTCGTAATTTTCGGAAAGATTGATAATCGTAACACGTGCCGTATTGTAGAATCGTTCAAGCAATCTGCTCCCAGTCCAGATCTTGAGAGGGCACCGAGTGAAAAATTTCTTGACAGCATACAAATCTTCTCCATCATGCGTACCATGTAAAATACGCTTTGATGCATGTCCTTTTTTTTTAGCGTGATATTCACCGGAAAAGTAATTTTGATTACGTTCATGAAAATACATCAATCTGTAATCAGTTAACGGTAAGACATGGTTTGAATAAAAATACAAAACAATATGTGTATGATTATGTGTGACTGCATATTGTATTATTCAGGGGCGTCGATAATTTTTTCTTATGTAGTGGGGAGGTTCAGTTCTGTTCAAATACTATATGGTCATTCAAGTCAGTTTTACAAAATATTAGCAGCTGAACTGTCATAAACTGTTTCAACATAACGAATTGGATCACAGGTTGCATCTACTGAGAATTCTGATGCCACTAAATGGCAATGAAAGTGCCGTAGTGGAAAAATTGCGATGCTTATTACAGGTGATTCATTCGTGAACGGATCCAAAGGAACAGTTTACTAAAGTGAATGGAAGGACCGAGGAACAAGTTTTAAGGAACGGTGGGTTCATCATTCAGTTTGGTCGTGGCCGGGCCTTGTTCCTGGAAAGGTCTCTAGTATTGGAACAATGTTCGTATGGCGACAAAGTACAGTTATCCAAGTTGGCGGCGATAACGTCATCCAAAATGAGGCTGTGACGTCAATCAAGATGGGGGATTTTGGCGGTAAGTTTGAATTTTGGCGGGAAAGTGCCACACCCCCCTACACTAGAAAAATGGCGCAAGATTCAAATTCCAGCAGGATAATGCACCACACCACTCTTATCTCTACTAAGCAAAGAAAATGGCGGGAAAAAGTACTTGTATTTATTATTTAACCAATTTCAAGCAGGTGTGTTCACCACTGGGTCTGGACTCCAACTGGCTTAGTTCACATCGGTGCCACCAGAGGGTGCTCCCCTGACGTCAGGTGATGACACAAGTACCGTCCTGCAAGTGTATCCACCATGATCTCCAGAGCCCAACTGCCTTAGTTCATATCAACACCACCAGAGAGTGTTACCGAGAGGTCAGGTGACGACGCACGTTCATCAGCTCTCTCTCTCACACCTGCCACTCCACTGTGTTTACTACGAGCTCCAGAGCCCAACTGACTCAGTTCATATTATGGCCACCAGAGGGCGATACTGTGACGTTGGTTGATGACACAAGTTCGTCTGCGCTCTCTCTCTCTCTCTCTCTCTCTCTCTCTCTCTCTCTCCCCCTCTCCCAGGTGTTATAACCGGACACGCGCCACATCAGCAACCCACAAGCGAGCGGCCGTTGATCTCACAGCCACAAGCCCACACCCTCATACCTGCACCAGAGATAGTCTTCTGTAAATATTCTAACGAATTTAACTGAACCCATGTCACACCAACAACGTGCATCTAACCTATCAATTACCTAAGTACTTAACTCCAATTCAGTAAGTGAATTTACAGTTTCAGTATTCAATGATCAAATGAGAATTCCACATTTTCCCACTATCAGTGTGGTGTTCATTCATGATCTAGCACCCCCCACCCCTAGAATACTGCACTCCTATTGGCTGCTCCACTAGTCACGTGATTCGACTTCATAGAACCTAGGACTTGGAATCAATTTTCGCATTGCTGCACCCACCTGGACTTGGAATCAAATTGTTAAAGTCTCCACCACGATCCTCAACCCAGCACCACGCCCCCTTACAAACCCATGTTGGTGAGCTAACGTGTGCTAACCTCTACTAACGAGCACAGCGCATGACGTCAACCAAGATGGCGGGGCGAAATGGTGGGAAAACAGATCTGAACACTAGTCTTTATTTTACAGGTGGTGTTTCCACCACAAGCTTTAGTGTCCAACTGACATAGCACACATTACTGCCATCAGATCGTACTGACATCCCTCCTATGACCTAATCCCAGTTGGTGGTCTGTAGGGGCGAGAAGTATGTTAAAATTACTCAGGCTGCACTACGTTGCTGGGGAGAGTAAGGTACAAGTCGACTCTATTTACTTTCGAACATTTTATTTAGAGATCAAATATATTTATCACACTGAAGCAAAACACTCTCCATCTTATCCTTGCACCCACAATAGACACCCTGCAGACACGCGAACAACTCCTAATTTACGCAAATAATTGAATACAGACATTCAGACTAATCTTACATAATTCAGCACAGTTATGTCTAGACACGCTCAGTACTCGTAAACTGACCAAATAACTCATAGCACAGCCTACTCACCTGCTCGCAAAATAATTCAATCAGTGGCCACAAGCACCATCCGCCAACCCCTGTCCAGTAGAGTGCACAGGCAGCCCCAATGACGCAGCATGGTCGTCAGCTGTCAAACCACGCACAGGCGACTGATAGGGTCCAGCAAGTGGCGACATCTCATTCATACTTCATTTCTGAGAGATTCCTATCCAAATACGTGTTCACCTAGACATAGAAGGACTTGATCAGGCGGGAGTGCAGCCACGAGCTGCCCCCAAATGCAGGCGAAAGTTGCGTCTATGCAGTTCCCCTTATACCCATGTCACAGAACACCAAGGCGCAGCCCCGTACTAGAGACACCTCCGGCCAGCATTGTCTTTACCGCAGATGGTGGAATAGCGCAGCCTGCTTCCATCGAACGGAACATACGTGATGTGTTCAGCTGTGCACACTCACCACAGCATGGCTCACGCCGTGTCTTGTGGCGAAACGTCTGCGTGGCGGCTCCTCATGTAACAACGTTCCCAATGTTATTCTTACATCATATGGCTTTGTGAAAAAAAAAATAATAGCCAACTCTACCTCTCCAGAATTGTATATTCTCCCAGAAACAGTTAACGCTAGCTTTCTATATGTCCCAGCTCTTGTATGTACAGAAATTCCTACTCTTACAGAACCTCCTTGAGAAAAAACATGGAATGCACTCATCCCAGCGCTCCTAACGTCTTTCCCCTCCAGATTTAAATATACACAAACGTTCCCTACACTACGTACAGACCCCTATATCCCAACATTAACGATCTCAATGAATCCAGCATTCTGATTTGCTATTATTGAATGTACACGTCTAATTACTTATGCCGCTGGTATCGAAGCACCATCCACCTATTCTTTCTGGTGCTTTCAGCCGTTGTATTACAAAGATCGCTAAATTGCATTCACAGTTAAACCCCCAAAATTGTCTCCACATTATCAAATACATATCAGACTCACAAGAATATTGCAGGCTGGGAACATATTTACCACTGTAACTACAATTAAATATTACTATTGCTGCTACAGTCATCTTGACGACTGTACTTCAGTATTTATAGCGAATATAATTTTACACTAAGAAATTCTCACTCATACCCTCATCATCATCAATCGGACCAATCTATACGACCCTCACGATAGGACACACAATCATCCTCTCTAGTCGTGCCACAACATAAACCATACTAACTTTACAATGCAATATAAAGACATTTCACACAATGTAAGACACACAAACTTTACAATACAATATATACACATTTTAGACAAACAGTGCAGATACCTTTTATATCTGTACAGCTCCCGAAAAAATCATCATACGCCTACACTCACACCCACTATATGTTACGGTGTTCCCCAGTCCTAGCGAAGCACCATCAGACTTTTCTTTCTTCCTACAGACACGGCATTTAGCGGTAATAAACTACTTTACACTGATCACCACTTTACACCAACAACTAAACCTCGCAAAGTGCCGTACATATCGTCAAATACGTAAACACACTTACTCATTTACACTCTACTCCCACTGGGGCCAGGAGCTTGAATATTAGTACGTGAAACTGATCTCCAACTCAGCAATATATCAACGTGTACCGTATTGATCTAGTAAACATAAAATTCAGTATTTTAAACATAGCTGCACAACAGCAACGGTTCCACGTAATAAAATTATAAATAGCCGACCAGTTGCAATGGATAAAGAATTCTTTACCTAGGTTCCAACAAATTTAAATTTAGAAGGTGGCCTAAGGACAATGAACATCATAGCTTACATTAGAAAGGTATGAAACTTAAGTCAAGAATAGATTTTAACACAAATGAGAGACCTCTTGCATTACAAAAATATCAGAACGACGACTGGTACTTACAATTTTACATTAGTATGGACTAATGTACCATCGCCGTTTTTACAAATGTCGGCATAGAGCCATTTGTCAAAATTAAAATATAGCCCTAGAAATAGGGTTTGTCATGTATATGTAAATTAGTACATGGATGTTGCAGAGCTCACAACTGACTGAGTGTAATCGGCCAGCGTAGTTACTCTGCGGCCAGGGCAGGTGGCGCTCATGGCGCGAACCATGTGCCAATTGGCGTACAAAAGCAATGTGTAAATTATCAGTACTAATAACGTCCTTAGATAAAGTAACAATAAAAAGAAGAAAAGCGTTTAACACTCCCGTTACAACAATATCGGAGCCTTGGTACAATTAATGTAGTTATACATCAAAAAGGCAGGTGGCGCTTACGCCGCGAGAGTTACGCACAGTGGCATATACAGCCAAAATATAAAAATTACACTACTATGTTAGTGAAGTCCACAAACGGTATATATGTCAGAACTTTAATTTGACAATAATGGCTCTTAAGACAGAATTACGAATCCTGGTCCACAATCCAGTTAATACACATTCGCAGGGAACCAACTACAACTAAGAGAAATTCAGATTGCGGAACTGATTGGTTTGCTTAAGGTCGTTTTAAAATACAATTATTTCACGTTTCATGGGAAAATGTATGTGCAACCAGATGGTCTAGCAATGGGTAGCCCCCTCACCGGTATTTTAGCAGATGTTTTTATCAACGCCCTGGAAATAACGTTCTTCAATTCAAGTTCAGAATTACGCCACAAAATCCGCTATTATGGACGTTATGTTGACGACATTATCATTGCTTTCGTTGGTACTGATCATGAGTTAGAGCTTCTCTTCAATACTTTCAGTGGTTTACATGAAAAGATTTCCTTCACAAAAGAACTTGAGAATGATAAAGGTGAACTTGACTTCCTCGATTTAACAATTTCTATACAGGATAGTTCCTTCAATTTCAATATCTTCCGTAAGGAAAAGTATTCAGATAATGTCATCCCTGCTGACTCAACTCATCCAAAAGCTAATAAACTGGCGTTTTTTCATTCTGCCATTCACCAAATGGTAACTACTCCTTTATCACCTGCCGATCAACAAAAGGAATTGAATGTCATCAAAGCGATTGCGGCTAATAATGGGTACAATCAGAATATGATCGATTACTTGTTCAGTAAGAAAACTTCCCAAAACTGTTCGACTTTGAGCAACAACCTCCCCACTGATAGCAAAGAAGCTAAAAAATTTATTTCCATTCCTTTCTTGGGTAATATATCGTATAGGATTAAACGTCTTCTAAAGAAAAAATATAACTGTAATGTCTCCTTCTCTACAGATAACAGTTTAAAAAGAAATCTTGTACATTCAGTTAAGATTGCCAGCGATTGGTTTTCCAATTCAGGTGTTTACAAACTAACCTGTAATAACTGTCCTTCATATTATATTGGTCAAACAGGCAGAGCTGTGAAAGCAAGATATAAAGAACACTTATTAGGTAAAAAAGGAGCGAATATACACAGCTCTACTTTTGCTGAACACCTCTTGATAGCCGGCCATACGCCGAAACAGTTAGAAGACACTGTTATCAACACAGACAAGTCAAAGGGCGTAGACTAGATCTGTGGGAAGAGTTACAAATTTTCAAACATCTAGAGCTCAAAGACGGTAATATACTGAACGACCAGTTGAACCTTGCTTGTAGACAATTTTTCGAAGGCTTTAAACCTATACTGTTTACAGTATAACATTAATGCTGGTAACCTCAGTGGTCTATTTTCTCAGGAAGCTATGATGCACTTCCAGATCTTTAAGCTCACTACCCTTTATGTAATGTGGTTTTCTCACGATGTATGGCTGCCTCTACATCGGCCCTTATGTGATTTTGTCTGGCTCTAAAACGTTGGTTCCCTGCGAATGTGTATTAACTGGATTGTGGACCAGGGTTCGTAATTCTGTCTTAAGAGCCATTATTGTCAATTTTAAAGTTCTGACATATATACCGTTTGTGGACTTCACTAACATAGTAATGTAATTTTTATATTTTGGCTGTATATGCCACTGTGCGTAACTTGGTTCAAAATGGCTCTGAGTACTATGGGGCTCAACTGCTGAGGTCATTAGTCCCCTAGAACTTAGAACTAGTTAAACCTAACTAACCTAAGGACATCACAAACATCCATGCCCGAGGCAGGATTCGAACCTGCGACCGTAGCGGTCTTGCGGTTCCAGACTGCAGCGCCTTTAACCGCACGGCCACTTCGGCCGGCTGTGCGTAACTCTCGCGGCGTAAGCGCCACCTGCCTTTTTGATGTATAACTACATTAATTGTGCCAAGGCTCCAATACTGTTATAACGGGAGTGTTAAACGCTTTTCTTCTTTTTATTGTTACTTTATCTAAGGACGTTATTAATACTGATAATTTACACGTTGCTTTTGTACGCCAATTGGCACATGGTTCGCGCCATGAGCGCCACCTGCCCTGGCCGCAGAGTAACTACGCTGGCCGATTACACTCAATCGGTTGTGAGCTCTGCAAATTCCATGTACTAATTTATATTTACGTGACAAACACTATTTCTAGGGTTATATTTTAATTTTGACAAATGGATCTATGCCGACATTTGTAAAAACGGCGATGGTACATTAGTCCATACTAATGTAAAATTGTAAGTACCAGTCGTCGTTCTGATATTTTTGTAATGCAAGAGCTCTCTCATTTGTGTTAAAATCTATTCTTGACTTAAGTTTCATACCTTTCTAATGTAAGCTATGATGTTCATTGTCCTTAGGCCACCTTCTAAATTTAAATTTGTTGAAACCTAGGTAAAGAATTCTTTATCCATTGGAACTGGTCTGCTGTTTATAATTTTAAAACATAAAATTTGTAAGTAGGCTGTTTAGGTTTTTTTATTGGTAACGCCACGTAGCGATCTGTGTGAAAATCACTGGCTGTGCTGTGTGCAGTCTGTGGCTTGTTTGCATTGTTGTCTGCCATTGTAGTGTTGGGCAGCTGGCTGTTAACAGCGCGTAGCGTTGCGCAGTTGGAGGTGAGCCGCCAGCAGTGGTGGATGTGGGGAGAGAGATGGCGGAGTTTTGAAATTTGTAAGACTGGATGTCATGAACTGCTATGTATATTATGATTTTTCAACACTATTAAGGTAAATACATTGTTTGTTCTCTATTAAAATCTTTCATTTGCTAACTATGCCTATCAGTAGTTAGTGCCTTCTGTAGTTTGAATCTTTTGTTTAGCTGGCAGTAGTGGCGCTCGCTGTATTGCAGTAGTTCGAGTAACGAAGATTTTTGTTAGGTAAGTGATTTGTGAAAGGTATAGGTTAATGTTAGTCAGGGCCACTCTTTTGTAGGGATTATTGAAAGTCAGATTGCGTTGCGCTAAAAATATTGTGTGTCAGTTTAAGCACAGTCATGAATAACTGTTCAAAGGGGACGTTTCAAATTCATATCCTACAACACACAGAATCGCCCATTTTACATCAGAAAGCTCTCAGTGAATCGAAGTCACTCTCAGAACTGATGTACAAAGACACACTCGGTTCCCCCTCAGTACAATCGCTCTACTCTTTCTGGTCCAGACCCGCCTGCTTGCTTGCGTTTCTACAGACATCTACAGACTCTGGGACTACATGAACACACCTATTTTCACCATAATATTACATCCTTTTCGCCGTACTTCTCGATATCAAGCACACAGCAGCAGCCTTCCAATCGCTAGCACAACATTATTCCGAAGATATACACTGGAAATTCTTTCTCCGCAAACCCGAAACTTTACCAACGTGCAGCATTCTGTAAACTACTAAATCACCCATATAACTTACAAGCCAAGTAACGTCTTTCCCATGTCTAGAGAGCAGGTACGCGTATTCCAAGCGATCTCCCCTCAACTAAATAAATGCGCCAAATGTGCAGAAGCAGTCAACCTAACAATTTACACGGGAGGCAATAACACTCCACTGTAAATGCACCATCTTCTCAAATTTCCACTTGATCACGAAAGCCGCCCAACACATGCTAAGTATTCGTTCGCTATTCAGTCATGTAGAGGACTGCAAAGTAAACTCTTATACATTACGTGGGATAGAATAACACTCCAACAGGCATCTGCATTCGGAAGAATGCTGCCGTTAACAGCGAACGCGATTCAGTACCACCACAGACTTTGCATACACCCAAGCATTCTAGAAAACCGGCCACATATATCTTCTATCACTATACTTACAGTTAAATGTTACGATCGTGATCTCAATTGAGTGGCATTTGGCAATGAGAGAAGTATCGGAAATACACCCCCGCTGAAGGCTGTTGCTCTGGAAGTCGAAATATCTGTACCTTCCTTACTACTGGACATACTCTTCCCTTTGCCATCACAGTTGTTGTTGTTGTTGTGGTGGTTGATGCAGCTCTCCACACTACTCTATGCTGTGCAAGCTTCTTGATCTCCCAGTACCTATTGCAGCCTACACCCTTCTGAATCTGCTTAGTGTATTCATCTCTTGGTCTCTCTCTACCATTTTTACCCTCCACACTACCCTCCAGTACCAAATTGGTGAACCCTTGATGCCTCAGAACATGTCCTACCAACCGATCCCTTCTTCTAATCAAGTTGTGCCACAAACTCCTCTTCTCCCCAATTCTATTCAGTACCTCCTCATTAGTTATGTGAGCTACCCATCTTATCTTCAGCATTCTTCTGTAGCACCACTTTTCGAAAGCTTCTATTCTCTTCTTGTCTAAACTATTTATCATCCGCGTTTCACTTCCATACATGGCTACACTCCATATAAATACTTCAAGAAACGACTTCCTGACATTTAAATCTATACTCGGTGTTAACAAATTTTTCTTCATAAACACTTTCCTTGGCATTGCCATTCTACATTTTATATCCTCTCTACTTCGACCATCATCAGTTATTTTGCTCCCCAAATAGCAAAACTCCTTTACTACTTTAAGTGTCTCATTTCCTAATCTAATTCCCTCAGCATCACCTGACTTAATTCGACTACATTCCATTATCCTCGTTTTGCTTTTGTTGATGTTCATCTTATACGCTCCTTTCAAGACACTGTCCGTACTGTTCAGTTGCTCTTCCAAGTCCTTTGCTGTCTCTGACAGGACTACAATGTCATCGGTGAACCTCAAAGTTTTTATTTCTTCTTCATGGATTTTAATACCTACTCCGAACTTTTCTTTTGTTTCCTTTACTGCTTGCTCAATATACAGATTGAATAACATTGGGGATAGGCTACAACCCTGTCTCACTCCCTTCCCAACCACTGCTTCCCTTTCATACCCCTCGACTCATATAACTGCCATCTGGTTTATGTACAAATTGTAAATAGTCTTTCGCTCCCTGTATTTTACCCCTGCCACCTTCAGATTTTGAAAGAGAGTATTCCAATCAACATTGTCAAAAGCTTTCTCTAAGTCTACAAATGCTAGAAACGTAGATTTGCCTTTCCTTAATCTTTCTTCTAAGATAAGTCGTAGGGTCAGTATTGCCTCACATGTTCCAACATTTCTTCGGAATCCAAACTGATCTTCCCCGAGGTAGGCTTCTGTCAGTTTTTCCATTCGTCTGTAAGGAATTCGCGTTAGTATTTTGCAGCTGTGACTTATTAAACTGATAGTTCGGTAATTTTCACATCTGTCAACACCAGCTTTCCATGGGATTGGAATTATTATATTCTTCTTGAATCACAGTACTCCAAGTCAAATCTATATCCACCTTACGACTGGACATAGTCATTTCCTATACACAAAAACAAACTTTATAAACCTCATGTTCAAATGTGAACATATCGCGCACCCAGCACTAATACTATGTATAATACTTCGTCAATAACTGTTTGCCTACGATAAAAAATAATACTGACCTAAAATCAACGATCCGTGTGCATGTCTCTTACGTTCTTCCTGCGAGTCCTACCACCCTGTCATAGATGTAATCGACCAGATGTTAAAGAAAAAACACCATCCCAACAACTACTGCATGTTACTGTCACAAGCAGTCTGTTCTACAGGTATCCATGTTAAATGCTATACCCTCTTTAGACTCGAGGTACGACATTTCCTGTAAATGAGGCAGTGTTTTTTGGACAAATACCGTGACGGTGATCGTACGAATACGTATTATCAGCCAACGATGCAACCTTGTCATAAAATAAATGAACTTTGAAAGTAATTCTGCTAAGGAACGTGGTATGTAAGAGGTATTTGCAACTCCCTCACACCGCCCCAAATAGAAAACTCTTTATTATTTGCAATGCATTGTCTCATGACCATACCAGAGGTTCCGCTATATGTCCGCTGAGTTATAGGCGATGACTGATTGAGAAGGAGCACGAACAGTACAGGGTTATTACAAATGATTGAAGCGATTTCACAGCTCTACAATAACTTTATTATTTGAGATATTTTCACAATGCTTTGCACACACATACAAAAACTCAAAAACTTTTTTTAGGCATTCACAAATGTTCGATATGTGCCCCTTTAGTGATTCGGCAGACATCAAGCCGATAATCAAGTTCCTCCCACACTCGGCACAGCATGTCCCCATCAATGAGTTCGAAAGCATCGTTGATGCGAGCTCGCAGTTCTGGCACGTTTCTTGTTAGACGAGGTTTAAACACTGAATCTTTCACATAACCCCACAGAAAGAAATCGCATGGGGTTAAGTCGGGAGAGCGTGGAGGCCATGACATGAATTGCTGATCATGATCTCCATCACGACCGATCCATCGGTTTTCCAATCTCCTGTTTAAGAAATGCCGAACATCATGACGGAAGTGCGGTGGAGCACCATCCTGTTGAAAGATGAAGTCGGCGCTGTTGGTCTCCAGTTGTGGCATGAGCCAATTTTCCGGCATGTCCAGATACACATGTCCTGTAACGTTTTTTTCGCAGAAGAAAAAGGGGCCGTAAACTTTAAACCGTGAGAGTGCACAGAACACGGTAACTTTTGGTGAATTGCGAATTTGCTGCACGAATGCGTGAGGATTCTCTACCGCCCAGATTCGCACATTGTGTCTGTTCACTTCACCATTAAGAAAAAATGTTGCTTCATCACTGAAAACAAGTTTTGCACTGAACACATCCTCTTCCATGAGCTGTTGCAACCGCGCCGAAAATTCAAAGCGTTTGACTTTGTCATCGGGTGTCAGGGCTTGTAGCAATTGTAAACGGTAAGGCTTCTGCTTTAGCCTTTTCCGTAAGATTTTCCAAACCATCGGCTGTGGTACGTTTAGCTCCCTGCTTACTTTATTCGTCGACTTCCGCGGGCTACGCGTGAAACTTGCCCACACGCGTTCAACCGTTTCTTCGCTCACTGCAGGCGGACCTGTTGATTTCCCCTTACAGAGGCATCCAGAAGCTTTAAACTGCGCATACCATCGCTGAATGGAGTTAGCAATTGGTGGATCTTTGTTGAACTTCGTCCTGAAGTGTCGTTGCACTGTTATGACTGACTGATGTGAGTGCATTTCAAGCAAGACATTCGCTTTCTCGGCTCCTGTCGCCATTTTGTCTCACTGCGCTCTCGAGCGCTCTGGCGGCAGAAACCTGAAGTGCGGCTTCAGCCGAACAAAACTTTATAAGTTTTTCTACGTATCTGTAGTGTGTCGTGACCATATGTCAATGAATGGAGCTACAGTGAATTTATGAAATCGCTTCAATCATTTGTAATAGCCCTGTAGTAGTAGTAGATGTGCCGATTGAGGTCCTAAGGAGAAAAAAATGTACACTAGCTTCCCAGATCTCTAGTGTTATGCTATATATTAGAAATTATGTCCATCATTTTGAATCAGGTCTTTCCATTCAAGCACATACATGCATAGGCTCACACCCACAAGTCAATCATATTTATTGTACTCTCATGTCTCTAAACGAGGCACCTTCCTCGAACCTGTCTGCTACAGTAAAATTGCAACCTCGTTTTAGTCACACCCTACACATCTTGCAGTCGCACCCATTTCTACACCTTCCCACAAGTGTTCGTTCCAAGTGAAGTCGGAACTGAGCAGAGAAGTCGGAGAAAGACATATCCACCACCTTCTGCAACCCGTGTAGAAACAGAACGACCTGAGTTACTGCAACAGGACCGTTTTTTGAGCATTTGGTGGAAATTCGCGCAATGTGGTGCGTCCCCAAACTAGATACAAGTACTACAGATCCCTGTCCATTCAAATCAATCAGCCCAACATGCTATCATCGTTATTCTCTACCCTCCCAACATAGAAAAATTACGCACTATAAAAGCTCATACAATTTACAAGTCATCTATGCATCGATACGGATGCAATGATGCATAACTGCGGCGGACCTCCAGTGCGGAGAAACAGATTTCACAATACTTCCCCAGAATAGCGCAGAGTGCAGCCATCCAAGCATTCCTAATGGCGTTGCCAATCCCTCTCCTCAAACTGCTACAACTACTGCAGATGCCTATGTGGACACGATCCTATTAAATACGTAAAGGCAATGCAGAGGCCTCTTTAAAGTCTAATCACCTTTTGTTTCTGCTACGACTTCCAAGTCTGTGTTAGGTTCTAAACTGACATTAAGACACTCTGATCCATGGTCTCTCACAGAAAACTAGACATCGCACGCTGTAAATCATAGTCTTACAGCCAATAGCAAACACTGGATGATTTTAAATAAAAGACAGAACATGATAAGGAAACTAGAAGAGTTTGGCTGTGTTTTAGATTAGATTTACTTTCATTCCAATTGATCCGTAGTGAGGAGGTCCTCCAGGATGTGGAATATGTCAGAAAAACAACAATACATGACAAATATTTACAACTAAAACAAATAAGCTAATGTACCATTCCACAGGTCCCAAGTGGAATGATCGTCATTTTTTAATGAACACTAAGAGTCATTTTACAAATACTAATGCACTGAATTTAAAATAAAAAAGTTTTTTATTTATTTATAAGATAATAAACATGTAATACAACTACTGTAATACTTATTTACAATGAACACATTACTGCACTGAAATGGTGCAGAAGTTATGTTGTACTTATATACAAATCAGTTGGTTTTACTAAGAAATTCATCAATGGAGTAGAAGTAGTTGGCCACTAATAAATCCTTTAGGCTTCTCTTAAACTGAATTTCATTGGTTGTTAAGCTTTTTATGGCTGCTGGCAAGTTATTGAAAATGTGTGTTCCTGAATAATGCACACCTTTTTGTATAAGACTAAGTGACTTTAAATCCTTGTGAAGATTATTCTTATTTCAAGTATTGATTCCATGAATTGAGCTGTTGGTTTGAAAAAGTGATATATTGTTGTGGAGAGCTTCCAAACTACCGTCCAAAAGGCATTCACGACCACTACATTTAAATTCATATGTTGCAGTGACGGAATAGATGATGACTCGGTGTTCCATTTCGGGTGATTCCTCATTTTGCACTCTTGTACGCGATCACTGTTTCACTGCTAACAACCCCCAGAAGTTGTCTCCCATCCACAAAACTTTTTCCCCAACTCAAACAATCGTTGTCAATCATTATGTGGTAACCAACAGCGCACCAATGCACTTATGGGATGAAAAAGACACCACCGATGTACTGTAATATTAAGCAACACACTTGATAGTGTGCAGAATTTGACAGTAGCTTCAACACCAACCAATCATTTGACAGCATGTTTCCGCTATTTCAGTATCATAGCTAAACCATCCCTTCTCTACTTTGCGAGTGTCATTGCGAACGTGGATATATGACTACACAGTATGGCCATTCACAGTTAATTCTCAAACACATAAATCATCAAAGTATACCAGACAGCACTCTACATATTTCTAAGACCTCGAGCATAGTACTTAATTTACGATCCATCTCTCTGTTTATGGGAGTCACAGAGCATTCTCCTCATCTTAGGGTATAAGACCATCCTCACACAGTCATTGACCAAACCATCCTGCAGCACCGTTAGAGAATTAATCTCCAACCGATCAGAAGAAGGCTGCTACACTCCACGTCTCGTGAATGAATAGAGCATTCGAGTCCTAACCCGTCCAAGTGCACGAGATTTCTCAAGATGTGGCCATGTCGAGGAGCTGAGCACTCCTTATCAATGTATAGTAACAGTGTTCAAAGTGCTGTAATGTAATAGCATACAGTTAAGAAGAACAAGAAAAGACTTATTTTTATACGCGATGGAGTTCAAGACGAAGTTAGTTCCACCCATTTTTACCTAAATTAACGAAGCTACCAACTCTAAATTATTCTTCTAGAGTCTAGGATCCGTACCTGGAAGGTATTGGTAAGAGAGAGAACATAAACACACACACTTCTAAGACTACAATGTTCTGCACTCAGAAACAGGCTATAATGTTAGATACCTTTCCAGCCTATCAGACATACATCCTTCTTCTGTACGCTGAACTATATTATCGAATCGTAAAACGAAAAAACTACTTCTGTAAACAATTTACTTTGCATCAAACGAGCACAATATAGCTTTGCAGAGGCGTAGGGTGTCCACTGTTCACATCTGATCACAGTTCAGAAATTATACCATACCTTCACCAGGCCTATATAAAATGATAGTTAGTAGCGGGGGATACATCCTACAAACCCTACAAGAAAACATATAAACATATAGCAGCAGCGTCTGACATGTGACAATTACAAGTCATTCTGCCACTAACTCTGTAAACACAACATCTGTCGGGCAAATGTGTACATGGGGATTCTAGCGCGTCACAAGCTCATACTGCTAACTTAGTTATGACGCTGAAGTCTCGATTTTACACACAAGATGCGACAGGGGCGACTGCATAAATCAAAGATCGTTTAGAGGAGTGTGCCAAGTTTCTTCACACATGAGATGGAAGTCCTCCGATGACCGACAGGTATACCATTAACGACCGCGAGTAGACAGTGCTTTGCAGCACATGCAGAACATGTAGCTGTATACGAGTAGAACGCAGGCTATGTCACGTGAATGATCCATCCGGACAGAACACTGGGAAAAAAATTGACCTCCATCATAGAATGAATCTATCAGCCATTAAATCGTACTTCGTCACAACTCGATCTCAATCAATCACCCGGTCCACTCACTGTTATCCTTTAACATGTCTGGTACCTCAATAGACATACAGTATAATCCTGCCTCAATGGGAAAAAATTGACTGCCTCCCTTATTCCCTTCATTTCGATGTCCACGTTTTCCTGGATTCCTCCTGTTGCCACATACTTGGTCCCATATAGAAATTGTTTGGCGCGAACCAGAAGATAGCAAAGTACTTCCTCCTCAATTTCACCGCATTTGGGTATATATTCGGTCAATTTATACCTCTTAGCTCCTCATTTTTCGCAATTTTATCGATTTTAGGTCAGATTTATCCTATGCGATCATGACATAACATCTAGCTCCGTGTTCTAAAATTGCTTGTAGATGTAGCACAGCTGCCAACACCTACCCCAGATGCATTGATCGGGGGTTGTAATATAGCACTTTACTCAAATGTATCCACTCTCTTACACATTCGGAGAGCATTTGCTCTGTTTTGTGTATGTCTGTGTACATGCATACATCACGGACGGCTCAAAGGACCCGCAGTAGGCCCGAATTAGTGTTCGAATGTGGATTTGTCACTTGTCATATCCAGATCGGTGTTGAGATGTGGATCCACAATATGCGGCGCACGGCATAGGGTTTGGAGTGGATCCGTCACGCACAACGTACGAAGCAGTGTTGGGATTCAGATTCACAATATACCACATCCGAGTTAGTGTTCAGGTGTGGGTCTGATGAAGACTATGTATACGAAGCTATGTTTGGAGACGGATCCACCAAGCGCCATATCTGAGATTGGGTTTGCAGGTGGACCGACCATGTGTTACACCCGGACACATATTCTATGTTCGAAGTTTGGCCCAGCAGAGGACTGGTTCCTGAGGGACGTAAAGATTGAGCAGATTGATAATGACGAGGGTATGAGTGAGAATTTTTAAGTGGAAAATTATATTCGCTATAAATACTGAAGTACAGTCGTCAAGATGAGAGATTACCTGTACATTGATTGGTGTCAGACTGTAGCAGCAATAGTAATATTTAATTGTAGTTACAGTGGTAAATATGTTCCTGGCTTGCAATATTCTTGTGAGTCTGATATATATTTGATAATGTGGAGACAATTTTGGGGGTTTAACTGTGAATGCAATTTAGCGATCTTTGTAATACAACAGCTGAAAGCACCAGAAAGAATAGGTGGATGGTGCTTCGATACCAGCGGCATAAGTAATTAGACGTGTACATTCAATAATAGCAAATCAGAATGCTGGATTCATTGAGATCGTTAATGTTGGGATATAGGGGTCTGTACGTAGTGTAGGGAACGTTTGTGTATATTTAAATCTGGAGGGGAAAGACGTTAGGAGCGCTGGGATGAGTGCATTCTATGTTATTTTCGTAAGGAGGTTCTGTAAGAGTAGGAAATTCCGTACATACAAGAGCTGGGACATATAGAAAGCTAGCGTTATCTATTTCTGGGAGAATATACAATTCTGGATAGGAAGAGTTGGCTATTATTTTTTTTTTCACAAAGCCATATGATGTAAGAATAACATTGGGAACGTTGTTACATGAGGAGCCGCCACGCAGACGTTTCGCCATGACACGCGGCGTGAGCAATGCTGTGGTGGGTGCGCATAGCTGAGCACGTCACGTATGTTCCGTTCGATGGAAGCAGGCTGCGCTATTCCACCATCTGCGGTAAAGACAATGCTGGCCGGAGGTGTGTCTAGTACGGGGCTGCGCCTTGGTGTTCTGTGACATGGGTATAAGGGGAACTGCATAGACGCAACTTTCGCCTGCATTTGGGGGCAGCTCGTGGCTGCACTCCCGCCTGATCACGTCCTTGTATGTCTAGGTGAACACGTATTTGGATAGGAATCTCTCAGAAATGAAGTATGAATGAGATGTCGCTACTTGCTGGACCCTATCAGTCGCCTGTGCGTGGTTTGACAGCTGACGACCATGCTGCGTCATTGGGGCTGCCTGTGCACTCTACTGGACAGGGGTCGGCGGATGGTGCTTGTGGCCACTGATTAAATTATTTTGCGAGCAGGTGAGTAGGCTGTGCTAGGAGTTATTTGGTCAGTTTACGAGTACTGAGCGTGTCTAGACATAATTGTGCACTATTATTTAGGATGAGTCTGAATGTCAGTAATTAAATTATTTGCGTAAATAAAGAGTTGTTTGCGTGTCTGCAGACTGTGTATTGTGAGCAAAAGGATACGATGGAGAGCGTTTTGCGTCAGTGCGATAAATATATTCGATCTCTAAATAAAATGTTCGAAAGTAAATAGAGTCGACTCGTACCTTACTCTCCCCAGCAACGTAGTGTAGCCTGAGTAATTTTAACATACTTCTCGCCCCTACAGACCACCAACTGAGATTAGGTCATAGGAGGGATGACAGTACGATCTGATGACAGTAATGTGTGCTATGTCAGTTGGACACTAAAGCTTGTGGTGGAGACACCGCCTGTAAAATAAAGACTGGTGTTCAGATCTGTTTTCCCGCCATTTCGCCCCAGCATCTTGGATGACGTCATGCGCTGTACATGTTAGTACAGGTTAGTGCACGTTACCCCGCCAAATGGGTCTGTAAGGGGGCGTGGTGCTGGGTTGAGGATCGTGATGGAGACTTTAAGTATTTGATTCCATGTCCAGGTGGCTGTGGCATTCACGAAAATTGATTCCAAGTCCAAGGTCCTATGAAGTCGAATCACATGACTAACGCAGCAGCCAATAGGAGTGCAGCATTCTAGGGTTGGGGGATGCTAGGTCATGAATGAACCTCGCGCTGATAGTGGGAAAATGTGGAATTATCATTTGATAATTGAATATTGAAATTGTAAATTCACTTATTGAATTGGAATTAAGTACTTAGGTAATTGATAGGTTACATGCACAATGCTGGAGTGACATGTGTTTAGTCAAACTCGTTAGAATATTTACAGAAGATTATCTCCGGCGCAAGTATAGAGGTGCAGGCTTGAGGCTGTGAGGTCAGCGGCAGCTTGCTCACGGGCCGCTGATGCGGTGCGTGTCCGGTTATAACACCCAAGAAAGAGAGAGAGCAGATGATCTTTTGTCATCACCTGATGTCACGGTAGCACCCACTGGTGGCCACGATATGAACTAATTCAGTTGGGCTCTGGAGCTCGTGGTGGATACACTGTGTGTGGCTATCTTGTTGTTAAATAATAAAGGCAAGTACTTTTTCCCGCCATTTTCTTTGCTTAGTAGAGATAAGAGTGGTGTGGTGCTTTATCCTGCTGGAATTTGAATTTGGTGCCATTTTTCTGGGGGAGTGGGGCGTGGCACTTTCCCATCAAAATTCAAACTTCCCGCCTAAATCTGCCATCTTGATTGACGTCACAGCCACCATCTTGGATTACGTCATTGCCGACAAGTTGGATAACGGTACATAGTCGCCATACAAATATTTATTCCAATACTGTCACGGGCTGTCCACGTTACTGGAACACTCAGTCCAGTCACACCTGCTCGCAAAATAATTCAATCAACACCAGCAAGCACCCTGAAACGTCCCCTTAGAACAATTATAAATGACTGTGCTTAAACTGACACACAATATTTTTTAGCACAACGCAATCTGACTTCCAATAATCCCTACAAAAGAATGGCCCTGACTAACATTAACCTATGCCTTTCACAAATCACTTACCTCACAAAAATCTTCGTTACTCGAACTACTGCAATACAGCGAGCGCCACTACTGCCTGCTAAATAAAAGATTCAAACTACGGAAGGCACTAACTACTGATAGGCATAGTTAGCAAATGAAAGATTTTAATAGAGAACAAACAATGTATTTACCTTAAAAGTCATAATATATATAGCAGTTCATGACATCCAGTCTTACAAATTACAAAACTCCGCCATCTCTCTCCCCACATCCACCACTGCTGGCAGCTCATCTCCAACTGCGCAACGCTACGCGCTATTCGCATCCAGCTGCCCAACACTACAATGGTAGACAACAATGCAAACTAGCCACAGACTGCACACAGCACAGCCAGTGATTTTCATACAGAGCACTACGTGGCGTTACCAATTAAGAAAACTTAAACAGCCTACTTACATAGCCCCCATGCTCCCCACAAAAAATTTTACAAATTGTTTTGGGCAGTGGCCAACACTGATTTGAAAAAAATTTTCATAATTACAATAACAAAGAAATCAAATGCACACACTTATTGATACAATGTTGGTCAAAAGCTAAAATTTTCTCACAGTCCATAAAGACAGTCCTGATCATTCATCACAGTAAAATAGCAGTGTTTTTCTCAAAGTCTGAGCAGTAAAAGAAAATGCACACAGAAGTAGTGGATTTCCATGCAGTCTTGAAGAAGTAGTGTTGTCCTTCCGACGGAAAGACAGTGCTGACTCTTGACATGCAGACAGGTAATGGGCCACAACAGAGCAAACCCACAGCAGAGTCATTCGAAGTTTTGAAGAATACTGGTAAGTAGATCATCACAGAGCAGACCCACTGTAGTCCTGGTAGAGATTATGGTATTGGTGGGCCACCAGAGATGCAGACCCACTGTAGTCCTTGTACAGATGGCCAGCAACTATCTGTTGCGACTGTGCAAGTGCACAATCACCATCGTAGAGTCTTGCGGACAATATAGCAAGTCCATAAACCACCACTTGTGCACTCACAAAGTTTTTTGGAATTGTCCTTAGAACCAGCAATGCTGTTAACCAGTCCCTTGCTGAATTATTAACACACGTGCAAACACTAACAGTCCCTCTCACATATTGTCCATATACTACAGAAATGTGTGCAGTGAAATGTAACTTACAAGTTACTTAGTTTGATGAAATGGTGTCAATTACAATTTTATAACATAAGAATACAATAACAAAGGTACAAAATATATCATTAAAGAATATAACAATATAGATAACAATTGTAGTAACACAGGCTTTACAAAAGAATAGAAATAAACATATACATCAGTGTTACAGGAATTGTGACATAAGTAAATATTATAAAATAATGAGAATAGTTTTCGAAACATTAATTTCACACATGAGCATTGAAACAGACAGAATAAATAATGTCTAAACATCTTTACAAAGAAAATAACATATTATTTGAAAAATTCTACAACATAAATCTTATTAGCTAAACACTTATAGACAGGAAAAACACAAATACACAAGGGAACACAAACATATAGAGGGATAACACAAGGAGAGGACAGGGGTGGTTTTACTGCAGTATTTTGCAAACAAAACTTTCTTTACTTCTCGGAGATCTCCCTTTGTTCTTCATTATTTCCAAAAAGTCCTATCTATACCTGCTTTCTGTACTTTTTTCGTATAACTTCTCAATGCATTTCTTCCAATGCATCGCAACTCATTCTCTTATGTAGTCTACCCCCTCTTAAGCTAACTTAAATCTACTGAGCTCAGATGCTAAACTAAGGGACGAGGCAATGCAGCAGCATAAAACAATTAATACAAACAGCAATGAAAAAAAAATGGAAATTGTCACAGCAAGCTGCAGTAAATCTAAATTAGCAAGCAATGCAACATTACAACTAATATGAGCCAATGTGCAGCAACAAGAAAAATAAATCAGTAGTAAAACTAGCTTAACAGAGTAATACAAAGTGAAATTTAGTAGCACTATGCCTGGCAAACAGCTGCAGCAAATGCAATAACTTATATCTAAACATGAGAAAGCACAAGCAGAAAAAATATTACAGTAAAAATGGCAATGTTTAATACCTATGTCACATCTTAACACTAGAGTGATGCATCACTGTAACTTGCTCTAGCAGACAAGTTACCAAGTCACTGACAAAAATTATGTATGCAATTCCTGTGAAGTGGAAATGTCTTTTTGTGCTCCCTCATTTTTTTGGAGTACATCCATCATAAAGTTATTTTTTACTGGATCTGTAGGCATAAAATATTTATATTAGTACATCTGTAAAATTTTATTTTAACCAATACTGCAGTGCAGCTAGGAACTAGATATTAAACAAAACAGGCAAAGCAAGGCGTGAAACGTCATCCACTAGCCGTATGGCATTTCATAATGCAGTAAACAATCTTTCAACTAGCAAGACAATAGACATGAAATGTTTCTCATCATTTCATTTCAGTAAATATCATAAATTAAGAACTCTACAGTGTAATCATGTTTTCAAGTTTGAGGGTGTCGTATTTACAATGCTTTCTACAAAGGAATGTCAATAGCGAGGATAATGGCCTCTCCACCTGTGCCTCTGAAAGGCACACACTAACGGCTTTTTTCCAGGCGTCTGTCGCGCAGCTGGGTCCCCACGACGCATTACGTGAAGGTGGTCACTTAACTTTCTTACCGAAATATTTATCACAGCAGTTTCCGCTCCAGTGACAGTCTCATATAAAAATATTTCACAGGTCAAGAATTTGCGTTACAAATCTGTAGAAACAAAATCCTATTGATATAACAGTGTCCAAAAAATTTTCGTCAACATTGTAATACACTCACGCATTTACATACATTTCATAACTCTTAAAGTACGATTCTTGGTTTCCAACAACCTTTTCCACAAATCAGAGTCCCTAACCACTACTCATTATTCCTTACCTTATTATACATATACATATCGTCGACACTTCTACAATATTTCATCATAACAGATACGTAGCATAATCAAATAACTCATATAGCATCAGATTATTGATCATAAACATACCGCAACAGCATAATACACATAGTCATCGTAATAATAACATCATAACACCTGTCAACTCTCAAAATCGTCGTAGCTCCCTGGAATAATTTCAAAACCTAAAAAAAATTCTCTGCTTATGTCAAAAGTGTCATCTGCCTCAACGTACTTTAAAAATCGTGATCCCATACCAAATATATCATTCAAAGCTCTCATAATATCACAATGGGTCCGAAAAAATATGAACAGTTCACAAAATACAGACAAAATACAATTTCGTAAGTGTGAAGTTATCCAACGGTGTAATTACGTAAACATCTGTCACTGCCGTAGTAAAAAAGTTTGTCTCTCTCAGTTAAATGATCAGATAGCTGTGTAATTATGTGTTAGAGAAATATGGTACCGATGTGTAAAGTTGTGTAAGCAAATACCATATTAGCTAGGGCTCCTTGTGCTTGCCAAACACATGATACACAAAGTAAGCGTGCACCCCCCTGAGGATTAATGTAATTATACCGTCAGGTGTTACAGATTACAGCAATGGAATGAAATTTATCACGGAAAACTTTCTTTGTAATTCAAAAATCTTTAAAAATAAATGTTTTAAGTATAAAATTAATCACTCAAATACGTGTACTGTAGCGCTAAACTGTGCGTCTTGTTGCAACATAATCTCTGTGGAAGTGTCGTAGTTATCGTCCTCCGAAAGCTAAGTTCTGCAGAAGTCGATGTACTTACCTCATCATAAACGAAAGTGAAATGCTTTGCGTATAGATAGCATAGCTATTACGTACCTTACTGTGATCAACAAAGTACTATAATGTAATGTATTGCTATGCTACGAAAAAGGCTGTCTTATTGTAGCTATACCACTAAAGTTACTACTAAAACATGTTTTACTTTCCAGAATAATTCAGAAAAACTGTGCAGATATAAAACAGAAACACCGCAAAAGCAACAATGTAAATTGTGTCACACATTAGTAGCGTCGTGATATAATCGTGTAGCTGTCAAAGAAACCAAATACTAAGTCATCTTTAATCTCACAAAAACTACTTCAAATAAGGAATGTCTTTTCAAGTAAACCAAAATGTTGCATTAAAATCTCATTAGCAGTATATGTTCTAAGTATGTAAGCCTTATAGTTGTTACATAATCGTGCAACTAACAAGCAAGAATGTACACACACAGTAACACTGTGTCCTCTGTTCACTATCACAATGCAGTGGTAATTTCTGTTTAAATAAGTTCTCTTGGTTCTTGACTGGATATTTAACTTCAGACATTGTTGCATGTTTACAGATTCTAAGTCTGAAAAAGCATACTAGTAATGTAAAGTGAAAAATTTTATAGCAAAGACTAAGTTAAAAAGCAGATTATCTCTCAATAAATGATTTTACATGTGAAATGTGGTGTAAACCTTTACTCTTCCTAGTACGCAGTGTTTCAACTTCGACGCAATTATCATGTGGTATACGTCGGTAAAGAATACTGGAATTTTTCTCAATGTTAGCGTCTATGTTATTTTTCTCTGAGCCAGCCGGCGCACGTGGCTGCCTGCGGTGAGAGTCATTGTCTGTTTCTTTGTTGGCGCGCGTCGTTATTGGGATTTGGAGGTCTAACTTCTACAAATTCACCTTGTCGAGAGAGCCCAGCCCTGTTTAAATCCCACCAGTTCTGATGCAATTCAGCTCTGTCGTTACGATCATATCGTCCGTCGTCATGTCGGTAGATTCCATAGTTTCTTTCTTGTCCGTCACGTGGTGGAGAATTTCTCCCTGAATCGTAATTGTGCGTCGAACTGTTGCGCCTACAGTTATTCTGTCTCCCTTGATAATAATAGTTCTGGTTACCATATTGTCTGTTTCTATGATTATCTCTGTCATATTCATTACTACGGAAATGCGATCTTTCTCTGTAACTATTACTCTGCCAGTGGTTGTCATACGGGTGGTGTCTGTTTTGGTCACGATTTACGTTGTAAGAATAGACTTGTCGTGTCCAGTTATCGTTTCTGTCGTCACGGAATTGTGACCTGTAATTGTTGTGTTCCTGTTTTCGCGTTCCGCGATTGTCAGTGTCAATTACTAATTCTTGTAAAAGTCCATGAAAAGCTTCAATGTCGTCTTTGCAACGTCCTGCCAAAATAATATGTCGTAAATGTTCAGGTAATTTGATTAAGCTAATGCGGATGAGTTCTGAGGGGCTGTACAGGTTTGACAGGTACTGATTCTTGTGCAACATGTCTTCAAAATATTTCACAAGACTGGAAAATTCAGATTGTTTGAAATGTTTCATCATTATGATGCTATGTTTTACTCGGTCTTGTGTAGCTTGAGACCAATATGCTGAGAGGAAGGCATGATAAAATTCTCCTTCACTGTGACAATCGTGAATGACCGATCGCATTCTTACAGCTGGTTCATTCTCTAAATAGCCACACATAAATTCTAATCTGTGCTCTAATGACCAGTTGGGAGGAAAACAATGAGAGAATTGATGGAGCCACGCCTGTGGATGAATGTCGTTGCCAGAATTCTTAAATGTTTTAAATTTACGTGTAGTAATGAACAGCTTATAGTCAAAATCATCATGTCGGCGAGTCGCATATCGGTCATTGTTACGTCGTTTCGGCGGTTCCATTTCAAAATTCGGTGCACATTGCCAATTTCTTTCATAATTTCCGAAATGCGCTGTGTTATTATTTTGTGGCTGTTCCGTATTTCTATGTCCCTGTTCCCGTATTGGGGCGCGAGTGTCCTCTGAAATATGTAATTCTTGTATTACCTGTGTCAGCTGATCTTGTACTTCCCGGATTTCTCTTTGGTGTTGCGTATTAATTTGATTCTGATTTTGTTTGAATTTCCTAATTTGTTTTAACTCTTCTGTGTCATTAAAGACTACCGGTTTTGTGTCATTCAGATTATCATCTACCTTCGTAAATAAATTATTTAGCTGATCCGAAAGTGCAACTACTTTCTCTGATAATGAACTAATTTCCTCCATGTGTCTTTCTGAACCAATTTTCAGAGTATCTACTGTGTCCTTTAAGTTTTCCTGAGTTTTTGTAAGTTGCGTAACCGAATCAGTAGATGCAACTGAGTCAATTTTAGCTTGCAAGGTCTCACGATTTTCATGAACAATAGTTTGCAGTTCTTTTATGGCTGCTTCGTGATTCTGTAATGCATTTTCATGCCGCGAAAAAATAGGTTGAAAATGCTCACAAATTTGTGTTTTTACGTCATTACAGACTTTTTGACATTTCGATTCAATGTTGTGTAACTCAGTAGTTAAATCTTCACGTGTTTGCTCAAGAGTTTGTTCCAATGAGTCTAACTTTTGAAGCTTTTGCTGTGTTTGTCTCTGATTTTGTTCCATTGTGTCTAACTGTTGCTGTGTTTGTCTCTGGTGTTGTTCCATTGTGTCTAACTTTTGAAGATTTTGTTCCATTGTGTCTAACTTTTGAAGATTTTGTTCCATTGTGTCTAACATTTGAAGATTTTGTCCCATTTGTTGCATTAATTGTAATAACAATGCACTGGTGTCTGAAACAGGTTCCTCAGTACTATTCGGCAATGCATTTGAACCGCCAATATTCGCATTCTGAAAAGCAAAAAATGTGTCTTGACTTATTTGAGAAAACGGCGAGGACGCAAAACCTGAATCTACAGTATTTGCAAGATTGTGTCCTGTCATTTCGGATTCCTGAGGCAAGCTGTTGCCTACCGATCGATCGATAATGCTTCCCTGTTCACTAATTGTTTCACTGCCTACACCATTATTTGCAGCCCGCTCCATTTCCCTATGTACAATTACCAAATTATTACTTTGAACATTAGTTAATTCATTTCACGGTGGCGCTAACACACTGCTTTCGTCTTCACTGTCATTTCTCAGTTTACTTTGGAGCCTAGTATTACGTTTTTCACACGCCATTATTGTCACAATATTTCACACGATAACACAGAAAAGCACAATTTGAAGAGCAAAAATAAGAGAACACATTAACATAGCACTGAAAGTAATATCTAGTTAATTGCAGCTGCGAAATACTTGGTGCAAATCTACATGCATGTCACAACTGTTTTACTGTACAAAAATGAAAGACTACAACTACAAAGGAGATTTTCTCTACAATTACGCGCTAGCAATAAACAAAAGCTACACTAATTACACACAAACTACAAGAAAAAATCAGAAGATTCCAGTGAGATATCCTCGGCTAAGGGTCGACATATGAAACGTCCCCTTACAACAATTATATATGACTGTGCTTAAACTGACACACAATATTTTTTAGCGCAACGCAATTTGACTTTCAATAATCCCTACAAAAAAATGGCCCTGACTAACATTAACCTATACCATTCACAAATCACTTACCTTACAAAAATCTTCGTTACTCGAACTACTGCAATACAGCAAGCGCCACTACTGCCAGCTAAATAAAAGATTCAAACTACGGAAGGCACTAACTACTGATATGCATAGTTAGCAAATGAAAGATTTTAATAGAGAACAAACAATGTATTTACCTTAATAGTCATAATATATATAGCAGTTCATGACATCCAGTCTTACAAATTTCAAAACTCCGCCATTTCTCTCCCCACATCCACCACTGCTGGCGGCTCACCTCCAACTGCGCAACGCTACGCGCTGTTAACAGCCAGCTGCCCAACACTACAATGGCAGACAACAATGCAAACTAGCCACAGACTGCACACAGCACAGCCAGTGATTTTCATACAGAGCGCTACGTGGCGTTACCAATAAGAAAACCTAAACAGCCTACTTAGAACCCTCTGCCAACCCCTGTCCAGTAGAGCACTCAGACAAGCCCAACGACGTGGCGCGGCCGTCAACTGTCAAACCACACACAGGCCCCCGCCCTCACTCAATCCAGGAATGCTAAAGGCCAGTCCTCATTCCAGGAACGGTCGGTCCTTGTTCATTCTCCGTGAATTTTCTAGTTTCATCTGTTCGACTTAACGATTAGTTTTTCAGATCACTCTTAATCATTTTTTGACTGTAGCATACAAAAGGTCACGTAAAACTTGCGATTTTCTCATTTCTTTCAAAAATAAAACGTGACATTTGGGGAAGCTCCAATTTTTCACATTTGGTTGTTTCCTTGTTGAACCCTCCAGTTTTGTTTCTTTGTACAAAAAGTGAGTTGTCCTTGATTTAGGCTCCATAGGAAAAGGTGAAGGGATGCCTCTCTATGTGGAAAATCGAATAATGGCGTAAAATCGTATTCACTTTTTATCTCAAAAAATATTGTTCAGAATACACTGAAGCACCAGAGAAACTGGTACAGGTATGCGTATTCAAACACAGAGATATGTAAACAGACAGAATACGGCGCTGCGGTCAGTAACGCCTATATAAGACAAGTGTCTGGCGCCGTTGTTAGATCGGTCACTGCTACTACAATGGCAGGTCATCAACATTTAAGTTTGAACGCCGTGTTACAGTCGACACACGAGCGATGGGACGCCGCATCTCTGAGATAGCGATGAAGTGGGGACTTTCCCATACGACCATTTCTCAAGTGTACCGTGAATATTAGGAATCCAGTAAAACATCAAATCTCCTACACCGCTGAGGTCGAAAAGAGATCCTGCAAGAAAGGAACCAATGACGACTGAAGAGAATCGTCCAACGTGATAGAAGTGCAATCCTTCCGCAAATTGCTGCAGATTTCAATGCTGGGCCATCAACAAGTGTCAGTGTGCGAACCATTCAACGAAACATCATCGATATGGGCTTTCAGAGCCAAAAGACCACTCGTGTACCCTTGATGACTGCACGACATGAAGCCTGGGCCCGTCAACATCGATGCTGGACTGTTGATGTCTGGAAACATGTCGCCTGGTCAGACGAGACTCGTTTCAAATTGTATCGAGCTGATTGATGTGTATGGGTATGGGTATGGAGACAATGAATCTGTCGACGCTGCATGTCAGCAGAGGACTGTTCATGCTGGTGGGGGCTCTTTAATGGTGTGGGGCGTGTGCAACTGGAGTGATATGGGACCCCTGATACGTCTCTGACAGGTGACACATACATAATCATACTGTCTAAATCACCTGCATCCAGTCATGTCCATTGTGCATTCCGACGGACTTGGGCAATTTCAACAGGACAATGCGATATCCCACACGTCCAGATTTGCCACAAAGTGCCTTCAGGAAAATTCTTCTGAAATTAAACACTTCCGCTGGGCACTAAACTCCCCAGACATGAACATTATTGAGCATATCTGGTATGCCTTGCAACGTGCTTTTCAGAAGAGATCACTACCCTCTCGTACTCTTACGGATTTATGGACAGCCCTGCAAGCTTCATGATGTCAATTCCCTCCAGCACTACTTCAGACATTGGTCGAGTCCATGCCACTTCATGTTGCGGCAATTCTGCGTGCTCGTGGTGGCCCTATAGATATTTGGCAAGTGTACCAGTTTCTTTGGCTCTTCAGTTTACTTTATTACACTACTGGCCATTAAAATTGCTACACCAAGAAGAAATGCAGATGTTAGACGGGTATTCATTGGACAAATATATTATACTAGAACTGATATGTGTTTACTTTTTCACGCAATTTGGGTGCATAGATCCTGAGAAATCAGTACCCAGAACAACCACTTCTGGCCGTGATAACGACCTTGATACGCCTGGGCATTGAGTCAAACAGAGCTTGGATGGCGCGTACACGTACAGCTGCCCATGCAGCTTCAACACGATACCACAGTTCACCAAGAGTAGTGACTGGCATATTGTGAAGAGCCAGTTCCTCGGCCACCATTGACCAGACATTTTCAGTTGGTGAGAGATCTGGAGAATGTACTGGCCAGGGCAGCAGTCGATTATTTTCTGTATCCAGAAAGGCCCGTACGCGACCTGCAATACGCGGTCGTGCATTGTCCTGCTGAAATGTAGACATTCGCAGGGATCGAATGAAGGGTAGATCCATGGGTCGTAACACACCTGAAATGTAACGTTCACTGCCGTCAATGCAAACAAGAGGTGACCGAGACGTGTAACCAATGGCACCCCATACCATCACGCCGTGTGATACGCCAGTATGGCGATTACAAATACTCACTTCCAATGTGCGTTCACCGTGATGTCGCCAAACACGGATGCGACCATCATGATGCTGTAAACAGAACCTGGATTCATCCGAATAAATGACGTTTTGCCATTCGTGCACCCAGGTTCGTCGTTGAGTACACCATCGCAGGCGTTCCTGTCTGTGATGCAGCGTCAAGGGTAACCGCAACCATGGTCTCCGAGCTGATACTCCATGCTGCTGCAAACGTCGTCGAACTGTTCGTGCAGATGGTTGTTGTCCTGCAAACGTCCCCATCTGTTGACTCAGGGATCGAGACGTGGCTGCACGATCCGTTACAGTCGTGCGGATAAGATGCCTGTCATCTCGACTGCTAGTGATACGAGGCCGTTGGGATCCAGCACGGTGTTCTGTATTACCCTCCTGAACCCACCGATTCCATATTCTGCTAACAGTCATTGGATATCGACCAACACGAGGAGCAATGTCGCGATACGATAGACCGCAATCGCGATAGGCTGCAATCCGAGCTTTATCAAAGTCGGAAACGTGATGGTACGCATTTCTCCTGCTTACACGAGGCATCGTAACAACTTTTCACCAGGCAACGCCAGTCAACTGCTGTTTGTGTATGAGAAATCGGTTGGAAACTTTCCTCGCGTCAGCACGTTGTAGGTGCCGCCACCAGCCCCAACCTTGTGTGAATGCTCTGAAAAGCTAATCATTTGCATATCACAGCATCTTTTTCCTGTCTGTTAAATTTCGCGTCTGTAGTACGTCATCTTCGTGGTGTAGCAATTTTAATGGCCAGTAGTATACTTGCAACTTAATACCGTACTGCTGCGTTAACTTTAATAATACAACCTATAAACCCACTATTTACTAAGGATGTGAGACAAATATGATGAGAAAATCATATTTCCTTTTAAACATACAAATTCTTCAATGAAGTAACCTTTTTATTTATTCTCTCTCTCTCTCTCTCTCTGGAATCTTATGCGGACCAGAACTTTGCCCACAAAATTTTTCTACGCCTATCTTTTATTTACTGTGTATGGTCTTTTCGAAATACTCTCCCCCACCATTGACACACCGCCCCCAATGCCGTTTCCACTTCCGGAAGCCTTTGTACTCCTCTTGCTGGATCGCGCGAAGTGCCCTCTGCGAATTTTCTTTTAGCTTGTCTATCGTTGCAAATCTTCGTCCTTTCAACGCGGTTTTCAACTTTGGAATTTAAAAAAAAAAAATGTCCTCAGGGGCCAGGTCTGTGGAGTACGGAGGATGGGACAGCACAGCACAGTGATATCGGTTTGTGCAATAGTCACGCACAAAAAGGGATGAATGTGCGGGTTCGTTATCGTGATGCAAGAAGGAATTGTCTCACCACATTTCAGGCTGTTTCCTTCTCATACTTCCTCGCAGGCGTCGTAAAACGTCCCGACAGTACCACAGATTAACCGTTTGTCCCTGTGGCACAAATTCACGATTAACTAATTCTTCAAAGTCAAAGAAAACTACTAATGATTAATTGACCTGCCCTTGTTCATAAATTCTCACACAATATTGTATGCTGATGACACAACTTTTCTACATAAAAACTCTGATCTAGGTACTCTGAAAACACTGACCGAAAATACCCTTGCTCCGTCCTCATTATGGGTCAAAGCTAATGGCTTCTTACTAAATGAAAACAAAACCCAGGCACTTTACTTTAGCCTCAAAGAGATTCCTAATGACCAAGAACTAGAAACTGTCAAATTTTTAGGTGTTACTATTGACAATAAATTGACATGGGAACCACACATTAAAAATATATTGGCTAGGCTTTCAAGAGATATTTATCTAATTAGAAATTTAAAAAGACATGTTCCCAATTACTATGCGAGATCAGCATATTTTGCCTTCTTCCAAATCATCATTTCTTATGGAATCTTACAGTGGGGTAGTAGCTGTCATGTAAATGACATTTTACTTTTGCAGAAGAAAATAATAAGAATAATAACAGATTCTGATAAAACGGTACATTGCAAACCTCTGTTTATTAAATTACAGTGTCTTACAGTAATAAACTTATTCATCTACAATGTTTTATTGTACATTAGAAACAATGTCTCTAATTTTGTGTTGAGAAGTGGTACTCATAGCCACAATACTAGAAACAGAACATCTGTAGACATGCCATATCACAGATTATCAAAATCGCAGAACTCCTACCTAGTTCTTGGACTAAGGATGTTTAATAGACTAAGTGCTGACTTTAAGGAACTGCCTGTGAATATTTTTAAAGCTAAATTATACAAGCTACTAGTGAACAATCCTTTTTACACCACTGATGAATTTTTTGAAGATGAAAATACTGCATTCTAATGTGTACCTATTTTATGTAAACCAATTTACATCAATATTGTAGTATATGTAGAAATATATGCTCTTGACTTTGTCTATTGCTGTAATCAGCCGAATGACAATAAAATTCTATTATTATTATAGCATGGCTTTTACATTTGATCTGTCCTGGCGAGCTTATTTTGGTCTTGGAGAGTCTTTCCTGAGCCATTGTCAAGACTGAACATTGGTCTCGACATCATAACCGTCTACTCACTTCTTATCACCAGTTATGATTCTCTTCAGGAACATCTCTTTCTCATTTGCGCCATCCAAAAGCTCTTCACAGATTGCAATGCGTATGTCTTGCTGGTCTTGACTCATTAGCCGTGGGACGAAATTGGCGGCTACACGATGCATTCCAAGCTGCTGTGTCAGGATTGCATGACACCATGCAAGTGAAATGTTACATTCGTCTGCAACCTCTCGGACATTCAATCTTCGACTGGCACGCATAATTTCGTTGACGTTCCTGACATTAGCCTCGTTGGTAGACGTCGAAAGGCGTCCTTCGGGTCATATTTAACAACCATCCGGCCGTTTTTAAACCGTGTGAACCATTCGTAACACCGAGTACGGCGTAAGCACTCATCACTGTAGGCTTCCTGCAACATTTGGTGGGTCTCTGTAAATGTTTTCTTCAGTTTCACCGAAAATTTAATGCAAACGCGTTGCTCCTCTAACACTGCGATCTCGAAGTTCGCAAACTGTGAGACACAACATTCTACTCTACTCAATACAACACTGAACAATTACTAACAAACGTACAACAATGAAACTTCCGGCAGTTACACATTAAATACAGGCGTGTGCAGGGATGCCAACCGCATTTCGCTCCCACACACCATTTGCGCCAAATTACGAATGTTCCGCAATTGTTTGAACATACCTCATATTTATCTTACGTTCTTGGTTTTTTTGGATTCCTTATTACAGTGTTACATCAACTTGACGCCTGTCTCAGTCGGATAATTTACAATGTTTAGTTTAGTAGGTAGGTGTAGTGCGCTGACATCTTCATTTATGTGGCACTGTGAAGGATCGGTCTTGAAGAACCTGCCACTCAAATCAATTTGTTTCAATATCCTCTTTATTTTATTAGAAACAAGCAGTTCCATCCCATTACCTATGATTTCTGGGATGTGACTGATTCCCATTTGAATTGCTATGCATCTTCTTGAAACCCCATGTATCTTTACCTGTTAGTTCTGCTTCACGATTCAGTGTAGTGACACTTTTAATTTTGATTCAGAAGATTAAGGCGACAGAACTATGGATAGGAACCATAAATAATATTTCAGTTTTTGTAAAAACACTCGCGGAATATCACTATCGACAAGCAGGTAACTACACATGAAGTTTTGAAAGACTTCTGAAGTCCAGATATGGAGCTTTGGCATCTCAAGCGGCACAGGGTTATGCACGGATATAGACAGCGGTAAAGAAAATACAAACAGAACAATTTGCAGTCTGTTCCTGTGGTCGCAATTCAACATCAAGGAACTTAATTTTTTCAGTACATAAATGGTTTTCACCATCCATCCTGCACGTGGATCCCTTTGGTGCATGAAAGATACTCCATGAGACGGTTCTTCGAGAAGACAGTTCGCAGTTAATTCAAAAACTATCGATAAATCGTCTCATATATCTTATCCCTACAAGATAAACACAAGACATCTTTTTCCAAAAAGTTTTCAGTCAAAACACAGCATCTCTAAAAGGGGTCGTATTGTATGCCGTTGTGACAGAAACTAATGATTTAACAGAAATGCCATTCAGTGTGAGTGTCGTGGACGATTGTCTTCTGGACTTCTCGATAGTAGTTTAAAATACTGAAACACGTGTAAAATTATCAGCACTGAATTAATAGTGGACGTTTCTTTTATTTTATTTTCAAATATCTTTGTGTGTAACATTTATCTTTTAGTTAATTCAACACGTAATTCACTGATCTGTTGGTCATCTGTTAATAATTGCCTGTGCTGCTAAGGAGTTCTTTGTCAAGTAACTGATGATTGGTTCCATGCGTGTACCTTGGGGAGGAAGGGGGCTTTCCATGATCATTAGTGAACTAGTTCCCAAAGATGAACGCGGTTGCCCATTTCTAATGCTTATCGATGTTGATGTTAATCACTTCCTACACCGCGAGTATTTAGCGCCTATAAACTGCATGTTATGCTACAGTCCACGCAATATACTGCTTGGAGTTGGTCAGCATCGCTGAAGTTACTTCTATCAATAAACGACTGTCATTTTTCTTACAGATGGAGAAACATTAACACAACTGTACCTACCTTCTGTAAACACGCCAGAGAAACAAAAAGAAGTGAAACTATATTATACGTGCAAACGAAGTTGACACTCGGAGCGATGGCTGATGGGGGCGATTGCAAAGGCATTTCCCGTTTACAATCGCTCCCATCAACCAGCGCGCCCAGTGTCAACTTTGTTTGCGCGAGTAGTACCTTCCTGTATGTCTAACACATCTTCACTACTTTTTTTAAGGTCTTCATTGATTGATACCAGTTATGCTACTTCACTTTGGAAAAATGATCTAAGGCTTCGAAGGTCTTTCCTGAGCTTTTGGCTCCATGAAGTACTCAAAGGAAGGTGATATTCTACAATGTGAGTTTATTAATGTGTAATCTTAATAGTGAGAGATTACGCAGACCGAAATGTTTAAAAATTCCATAGGCTGACTTCGGTAAAACTCCAGAAGTTAAAGGAGCACATCACTGCAATTTTTTATTCATCTGAACAAGATAACTATTAACTTTGAAGGTAATAGTATGGCAGCCAGTTAGTAGATTATTTTTATGATTGATTAGCTCCATCGGGCAAATTGAAGTGAAGAGTGTAGCTGGAGGGCGGGGGGGGGGGGGGGGGGGGGGGGGTTATATTTCTAACTTGCTCCATTAGTTTGAAGTTTTTTTTTTGGGTTTAAATGATAATGTGTGGTTGCTGTACCACTGTTTGCACGTAACTCTGTTTTTCATTTAAAATCGGACAGCTTCCCTATCTAAATGAAATTAGTGGACATGCATCATATCATTCCATTTCCTTTCACACTCATGTAGTGGCAACACAAACAATTCACCCGCATCAACCGTAAATATCAAGTGACCTCGCAATTCCTTACTTTTTACGCTAGGGGCCACTGCACTTGCACAGCATGACTGTACTGTATAGCTAGTCCAATTTTTGTGAAGGCTACCCTGCTCCTGCTCAGAATTCCTCGATAGAATTATAATCAAAAGAAAATGTCCAGACACTCTGTGACCAAAATGGTACTGAAATAGAGGATGACAGTCTAAAGGTCGAAATACTAAATGTCTTTTTCCAAAGGTGTTTCACAGAGGAAGACTGCACTGTAGTTCCTTCTCTAGATTGTCGCACAGATGACAAAATAGTAGATATCAAAATAGATGACAGAGGGATAGAAAAATAATTAAAATCGCTCAAAAGAGGAAAGGCCGAATTTACACTGAGCACGCGAAGGCGAAGGAACTTGCCCCCCTTCTTGCAGCAGTTTACCGTAGGTCTCTAGAAGAGCGTAGCGTTCCAGAAGATTGGAAAAGGGCACAGGTCATCCCCATTTTCAAGAAGGGACGTCGAACAGATGTGCAGAACTATAGACCTATGTCTCTAACGTCGATCAGTTGTAGACTTTTGGAACACGTATTATGTTTGAATATAATGACTTTTCTGGAGACTAGAAATCTACTCTGTAGGAATCAGCATAGGTTTCGAAACAGACGATCGTGTGAAACCCAGCTCGCACTATTCGTCCACGAGACTCACGAGGGCCGTAGACACGGGTTCCCAGGTAGATGCCGTGTTTCTTGACTTCCGCAAGGCGTTCGACACAGTTCCCCACAGTTGTTCAATGAACAAAGTAAGAGCATATGGACTATCAGGCCAATTGCGTGATGGGACTGAGGAGTTCCTAGACAACAGAACGCAGCATGTCATTCTCAATGGAGAGAAGTCTTCCGAAGTAAGAGTGATTTCAGGCGTGCCACAGGGGAGTGTCGTAGCACATTTGTTATTCACAGTATATATAAATGAGCATGTGGATAACATCGGAAGTTCACTGAGGCATTTTGCTGATGATGCTGTAGGGCATCGAGAGGTTGTAACAATGGAAAATTGTACTGAAATGCAGGAGGATCTGCAACGAATTGACGCATGGTGCAGGGAATGGCAATTGAATCTTTATGTAGACAAGTGTAATGTGCTACGAATACATAGAAAGAAAGATTCTTTATCATTTAGCTACAATATAGCAGGTCAGTAGCTGGAAGCAGTTAACTCCATAAATTGTCTTGGAGTAGGCATTAGGAGTGATTTAAAATGGAATAATCATATAAGTTGATCGTCGGTAAAGCAGTTGCCAGACTGAGATTCATTGGAAGAATCCTAAGAAAATGCAATCCGAAAACAAAGGAAGTAGGTTACAGTACACTTGTTCGCCCACTGCTTGAATTTTGCACAGCAGTGTGAGATCTGTACCAGATAGGGTTGATAGAAGAGAGAGAGAGAAGATCCAACGGAGAGCAGCACACTTCGATACAGGATCATTTAGTAACCGCGAAAGCGTTACGGAGATGATAGATAAACTCCAGTGGAAGAATCTGCAGAAGAGACAATCAGTAGCTCGGTACGGGCTTTTGTTGAAGTTTCGAGAACATACCTTCACCGAGGAGTCAAGCAGTATACTGCTCCCTCCTACGTATGTCTCGCAAAGAGACCATGAGGATAAAATCAGAGAGATTAGAGCCCACACAGAGGCATACCGACAATCTTTCTTTGCACAAACAATACGAGACTGGAATAGAAGGGAGAACCGATAGAGGTACTCAAAGTACCCTCCGCCACACACCGTCAGGTGGCTTGCGGAGTATGGATGAAGATGTAGAAGTTGCGAGATCTGGACCTGTCGGTGTATGAGGAAGAACAGTCCGCTGACGTCTTGGGCGTGCAGACTATGGAAC
The DNA here is from genome assembly GCF_023864345.2 of Schistocerca serialis cubense. Classification (NCBI taxonomy): domain Eukaryota; kingdom Metazoa; phylum Arthropoda; class Insecta; order Orthoptera; family Acrididae; genus Schistocerca; species Schistocerca serialis. Next base: position 19,109,054 of record NC_064641.1, read on the forward strand.
GAAAAACTAATCTAATCTGTGTGAGACCCTGCTCTGTCATGGAGAAGGAGAAGTTCGTTTGCATTTCTGTGGCGAAGAAACTTCTGAAATCGATTCATCAGTTTCCTAAGGAAAGCACAACAGACTTCCGAGTTGATCAGTGCATCACGAGGGAGGGCATTAAACGGAATAATCTCTTCAGAGTCCCAGAAGACTGTCGTTATGACTTCACCAGCTGAGCGAGCGGCTTTGAACTTTGTCTTCGGAGGAGACTGTGTGTTGCCATTCCACGGACTGCCGTTTGTTTCAGTTTTGGATTGATGGACCAGTGTTTCATTGTCTCTAACGACGTTCAACACAAAACTGCCGCGATCAGCCTCGTAACGCGCAAGGAATTCCCCACAGATAGTCCTTCGTTGCACGTTTGGCGCGCACACAACATTCGGAACCCAGCTGATGGACGTGTGTGTCAGTACTACCAGCTGAGACGTCGAGCTGAGCAGCGGGGTGTTTGATTGTGATGGGAATGTGTTCACACGCTGCAACATTGCAGGAGTCACAGCTGTGTGCGACTGGCCGGCACGTGGGAGAAAAGACCTTGTTGTCATTAAGAGAAATGCCTTCGCCAACTAATCGCCGCGCTTTTGTTAACTGCCAGGCCTTCGTAGACATTCTGCTAGTACGATGCTCTGGTTTTCCGCTAAAAGAAACTCCATTGGCTTATGGCAGATAAACAGGTCCGCCATACCAGATGTACGTGTTTTCGTCGTATTCAACAGTTTTCGTTTCCTTTGTAACGTTATTTTTTTCTGTTTTCTGGATGAACGTAATTTGAAAACACACTCAGAACTGCGTATTGTTGTTGTTGTGGTCTTCAGTCCTGAGACTGGTTTGAAGCAGCTCTCCATGCTACTCTATCCTGTGCAAGCTTCATCATCTCCCAGTACCTACTGCAACCTACATCCTTCTGTATCTGTTTGGTGTATTCATCTCTTGGTCTCCCTCTACGATTTTTACCCTACACGCTGCCCTCCAATACTAAATTGGTGATCCCTTGATGCCTCAGAACATGTCCTACCAACCGATCCCTTCTTCTAGTCAAGTTGTGCTACAAACTTCCCCCCAATCCTATTCAATACCTCCTCATTAGTTATATGATCTACCCATCTAATCTTCAGCATTGTAGCACCACATTTCGAAAGCTTCTATTCTCTTCTTCTCCAAACTACTTATAGTCCATGCTTCACTTCCATACATGGCTACACTCCATACAAATACTTTCAAAAACGACTTCCTCACACTACACTCAATGTTAATAAATTTCTCTTCTTCAGAAACACTTTCCTTGCCATTGCGTCTACATTTTATATCCTCTCTACTTAGACCATCATCAGTTATTTTGCTCCCCAAATAGCAAAACTCCTTTACTACTTTAAGTGTCTCATTTCCTACTCTAATTCCCTCAGCATCACCCGAATTAACTCGACTACATTCCATTATCCTCGTTTTGCTTTTGTTGATGTTCATCTTATACCCTCCTTTCAAGACACTATCCATTCCGTTCAACTGGTCTTCCAAGTCCTTTGTTGTCTCTGACAGAATTACAATGTCATCGGCGAACCTCAAAGTTTTTATTTCTTCTCCATGGATTTTAATACCTACTCCAAATTTTTCTTTTGTTTCCTTCACTGCTTGCTCAACAGACAGATTGAATAACATTGGGGAGCGGCTACAACCCTGTCTCACTTCCTTCCCAACCACTGCTTCCCTTTCATGTCCCTCGACTCTTGTAACTGCCATCTGGTTTCTGTACAAATTGTAAATAGTCTTTCGCTCCCTATATTTTACCCCTGCCACCTTCAGAATTTGAAAGAGAGTATTCCAGTCAACATTGTCAAAAGCTTTCTCTAAGTCTACAAATGCTAGAAACGTAGGTTTGCTTTTCCTTAATCTTTCTTCTAAGATAAGTCGTAGGGTCAGTATTGCCTCACGTGTTCCAACATTTCTACGGAATCCAAACTGTTGGAACACTTCTACGGAATCCAAACTGATCTTCCCCGAGGTCAGCTTCTACTAGTTTTTCCATTCGTCTGTAAAGAATTCGCGTTAGAGTTGCATCCGTGACTTATTAAACTGATTGTTCGGTAATTTTCACATCCATCAGTACCTGCTTTCTTTGGGATTGGAATTATTATATTCTTCTTGAAGTCTGAGGGTATTTCGCCTGTCTCATACATCTTGCTCACCAGATGGTAGAGTTTTGTCAGGACTGGCTCTCCCAATGCCGTCAGTAGTTCGAATGGAATGGTGTCTACTCCCGGGACCTTGTTTCGACTTAGGTCTTTCAGTGCTTTGTCAAACTCTTCACGCAGTACCATATCCCCCATTTCATCTTAATCCTCTTCCATTTCCCTAGTATTGTCCTCAAGTACATCGCCCTTGTATAGACCCTCTATCTACTCCTTCCACCTTTCTGCTTTCCCTTCTTTGCTTAGAACTGGGTTTCCATCTGAGCTCTTGATATTCATACAAGTGGTTCTCTTTTCTCCAAAGGTCTCTCTAATTTTGCTGTAGGCAGTATCTATCTTACCCCTAGTGAGATAAGCCTATACATCCTTACATTTGTCGTCTAGCTATCCCTGCTCAGCCATTTTGCAATTCCTGTCGATCTCATTTTTGAGACATTTGTATTCCTTTTTGCCTGCTTCATTTACTGCATTTTTGTATTTTCTTCTTTCATCAATTAAATTCAATATTTCTTCTGTTACCCAAGGATTTCTACTAGCCTTCATCTTTTTACCTACTTGATTGTCTGCTGCCTTCACTACTTCCTCTCTCAAAGTTACCCATTCTTCTTCTACTGTATTTCTTTCCCCCCTTCCTGTCAATTGTTCCCTTATGCTCTCCCTGAAACTCTGTACAACTTCTGCATATTATAAGGCTTAATTTTTAGTGTGGACATTAGGAAAGTTATTGGCAGCCATTTGGAACGGTTCCTGAAATTATGTCTCTAGGTATACCAGACTATAGGATGGCTTCTTCGTGGGCTCTCCCTTCCGCCATACAACAGGCCCTATGGGCATCGTAGTTACACTCACGTAATACAATAATGAAAAATTTCCCACTCATTTATGAGCATTTTAAAGTCACTTTGCTGCTCTTAAAGGGTTCCCCCCTCCAATGGGGCTGTCTTGTAGAACATTATCCTCATTTTTAATGCATTTAAAAGGTCACTAAAACAGACTATTGCTGGTTTATTTAAGTGGTAGCCCCCTAACTTCACTACTTAATGGATGATATAAAAGTTACACCTGTTGTCGTGATTGTAAACAAACTTACCCTGAAACATCGCCTCAAGTGAACAGGATGAACAACACAACCGCAATCCCACGAAGTACTCCGCTGCTTGCTATCAGTGTGATCAAACATTTTAAACGTTCCACAGATTCTATTCATCATTTAACCCTCAAGTAAACAAACACATGCTCGGCAGTTGGTCAGTGGCCTTAGGATAGAACCAACGGGCCTTGTTACGCAATTGGAAATATGTCTTAAGTTGTGCATTAGGTTTACTCATGGGAGTTCATATTTTTCCGGAAGGGTGGAGGCAAGACTTCAGAAATCAGATTTTTTACATAAATTAGTTGATCAGTTTTGAGAAATGTCATGCTATGAGAAATAAGACACACAAAAGAAATTGTCACAGGAAATTGACAGTTATTCGCTCAATATATGAAGAAAATCTCTGTATTTAAATTTCCATGTGGGGCAGGACAAGTGCACCCTATTGCCTCCCCATGCCGAAGCCTATGGGAATAGTGTAGTAACATCAATACAGATTAAACTGAGACACTGTAAGGTCTAAGGCATTAAAAGTGTTCAAATATTTGGTAATCATTATGTTGTTTAACTCATCTTACTTTTATTTCAAGTTTTAGCTCTGCTCCATAGATATTGACAGAAGTCAAAACAAGTCGTCAGTGCTACGGTAAGCTTCGAACTCAGGTGCAGAGAAAGCATGCAGAGGCGGGACATAATGAGTGGGAATGTTATCTGTCTGCTATACAATGATGCTACATCAGACATGCATGCGTGCAGCTAATTAACAGCTATGGTCTGAATTACACAGGAAAGTAACAATGTTATGTGAAGGCGAATCAGATTTCATTTATGTCCCTGGTATCATTCTTACCTTATCTCTAATTACTGCACAAAGTTTTGTTAAACACTTACTCAAGCACATGAAAAATAAAATGTAAGTATGGGGATCTGAATCCGCGACATCTTGGTTGGTTCATAATTGCTCTAATTGCTGCACCATCTCTCAAATTGAGAGCAGTAAAGTACTCCAAGGTGATAATTGTTGACCTCAATTTTTTAAAAAGCTAAGACCTAGAGACAAACCATTTATGGACACATTCAGAGAGAATAATCTGTCCTACTTCTTGCAGGATCTCTTTCCCAAAATGGAATGCCATTCTAAAGAAAGTTATCATGTTAAGAAATTGTACCCACACCCACATGTGGTGGCAGTATTCCACTTCACTGAGTTGTGGCTGTCATCGCACTGTTCGTTCTATTGTGGCCAATGACAGTACATGAGTCATGGACAGATACCAGAACTACTTCACTTTCTGTCCATGCACTTTATATTCATGAGCCACGCCTCACTGTCAATGGGCTATTCGTCAATGTTACAGCTCTGGCTGAGTAGGGAATTTAAGAATAGTCTGAGGCTATTGCTACGGCATGGGATGGCGCATTCGTGAGCACACTGTGCATCATGGGAACAATGACATTATTATACTGGAGAATCTAGTAAGCGCATGGGAACTGGACGTCAGTGCACACAACCAAAAGTGCGGGAACATGAATTCGTGAATGTGTCATTGCATAATTTTGTTTGAAAGGTGGGTCTGTTGAAACATGGTTTGGCATCAGCTTTGGGAACCTGGATTACAAAGCAAATATCTGGTGATCAAAGAAAAAGTCCATGATGATCATCAGCTCTACTAATAAGCATTTGCTGAGGAAAATATCTTTCACGACAGATGGAATCTCACATTTCCTCAAATCAATATTTTCCACAGCGAAAGGCCTTAGCCTTTCAAAAGATAGTCACACACACACACACACACACACACACACACACACACACACACACACACAGAGAGAGAGAGAGAGAGAGAGAGAGAGAGAGAGAAAATGCTTTATTTGTTAACAACAAATACTACACCATATACATTTGTTGGTTTCAAAAATTATGTTCAATAAATTGCGTCATCCACACGTTGACAAAGCCGTTCCTGGAACTCGTCCGTAGTTCTTTGTGTCATTTCCGGTGGAAGGGCAGCCACTTTCTGGGTGATTGCCTCCTTAAGTGTTTGCAGGGTAGTGGTGTGATTTTGTACACTTGAATCTTTAAGTGTCCCCAAAGTAAAAATCACAAGGTTGGGTGACCCATGGCTCTGTCTTGTTGGAACCAGACTTCTCCATCTTCATGGTCCCCAACAAATTGGTTTATCTTAAGTCAAAGGAAGGTCTCTTATCATGTGGCTGTAGCAATCTGAATTGACGTTACTGTTGCACCATCTTCTTCGAAAATTCAACACGGCATACAAAAGTGTTGCACAGTGGCTGTGAAATAGTCTTTGATGAAGTTCTTGAGGGTTTCCTGCTGCCCAGCAGCAGAAATTTTGTTTATTTACTCTACCTGACAAGTGGAAGTGGGCCTCCTAAAAAGAAAAATCACAATAGCATCAGGGGGAATGTTCTGAAGAATTCCAGAAAAACTCAATATAGCACCAAGGACACCGTTCTGAAGAATTTCCTCACACACAGCTCTGCAAACTTTCAAAATTTCTCTCATTTAATTCTTGAGTAGCCATTATTTTGTATGCATGCATGTGAAGATCTCTGTGCAGGATTCTTCTTACCTCGTATTAGACAGTTGCACATTTAAGTGCCGAATACTTTGGAGACTGCTGGACGGATGCTCTCACAAGCGTCACATTTTCCACTGCTGCTTCAGGCCGAGATCAGTCAGTATATATTTTTGTCAGTGCAGAAGTTGATGCTCTAAAGTTTGATATCTAAACTCCAATAGAATTTGTATCAGGAACAGAATCGTCTGTCCAAGTTCAAACAGAATGCGAAATGCCCGTTGGGTAGACATTACGGAACAACCATTACGAATGTACTCCTCCACAACAGACACATGATGGTCACCTCACCGAGGCACTGTGCTTTTGAAAATGGCATGTAAACAGCTATCAACTGATGTCCCTCCACAGCAGGCTCTCCAAATATGGGACATCTTTCTGCTGGACTCCTTACAAAGGTCATATAACATCAGATTTGAACCCATATATCTCTGCAGATCATCTTTAACCACCGTTTGTGCTACATGTGTTCCAATGGAGTTAAGATGCTTCAAAGCATCAATGGCCAACTTGGTGCTGCCCTGTATTTTTTATATGGGTAATAATATGATCCCATCAGTGTGACAACTGTATCCGACAGATCAATTTGTTCCCAGCAGTGTCAGTCTCCAGTACACATTTCAGCTATGGTGCAGCAGCTGTTCGTGGGACAGAATAAGAGTGCTCTTCTAGAAGGGCCACTCCTACCTTCAGACCTCAGCCCCATGCATAACCCATTGGCAGAGACAAAATGGATTATGAGAGAAAACTGGCACGATTCCACACCAAGAACCTGCCCCCTTAGATCTCCTAGCTGCCCACAAATATGTAGCAGAAAATAGATTTATTACTTACCCGACTCCTTTCCTCACTTTATGCAAACATTCATGGAAGTGGAAGGCCCGAGGAATATATAATAAATGATTTAAAAAAATCCTGCTGTGCCTCCTTGAGGACCAAAAGAGAATTATTAAGAACTGTGAACTGTTTGTTCTGATAATTTTGTGTTTAGTATATATTAAGCAAATCAATGCAACAGAACAAAAAAATAAAAGAAACAATTTCGGAGTAAGTACTGTTCTGAATTATGGCTGTTGGAGCTTTGCGGACATCGTACTGTGCGTCCTTGCACAGTACCTTCAGCTGTTGGCGCTCTACAGAATTACAGTTGCTTTAACCTGCACGAACACTTATTTGTGTATTTAAAATGGCACGGTCTACTGAGAACATCGATTGTGAAACAGCACTTATTAGGTTTTCAAATGCAAAAGAAGTAAAAGGCACTGAAATTCACTGGAAAATCAGTGAGCGGTATGGAGAAGATGCTCTAAGCAATTGTATGGCTGCAAAATGGTGTATAGCATTTAATGATGAGAAATGAAGTGGGTGATCATCACTACCGATGATGTGGTGCAGAAAGTAAGTAACAATGAATGTGTAGCATCTTTCTTCTTAAATTTTTTATCTCGTGCCTTTCCTCGTGTTTCATAAAATATTCTATATGACAGGATGTTTACAATACCTGAAGTGCATATACTGGGTTCCATAAATGTTGACCAAGTTGGACAAAACCAACTGCTTAGCCAGTGCAATGACTTTCCTCCAGAGATACGATATTGAAGGAATAAAGTTTTGAAACAAAATACTCACAGGGGAAGGAACATGGGTTTGCTCACATTAAACTGGCATCAAAATAACAGTTCTCAGAATGGAGGCTCTCCACATCCCACAAGAACCTGAAGTTCCGGCAAACAATTTCAGCCGGAAAAATAGAGTGCTCAGTTTCGGGACAGTCTGGGTATTTTGTTTATCAATTTTTGCCCTGGGGCAGCACAGTCAATTGTTGTGAAATCTTAACGAACCTGTGCTGTGCACCTCAAAACAAAATATGTGGCATTATCAGTAGAGGGATCATTCGGCTGCACTACAATGCTAATCTCCACATGCCTCATTGCACTCACAATTTCACTGCATCGTACGGTTGGAACATCTCAACCACTTCCATGTAGCCTTTACTTAGGTCTAGTGACTACTGTTAGTTCTTGCACTTAAGAATCTCATTGCTTTGACCACTACCAGGATGATCACGATGTCAAAACATCAATAAGGGCTGGTAAAAAAAATCAGGCAGCAGATTTCTTCTATGAGACTGGATTTTAGAAGCTGGTCATATGGTACCGTAACTGCAATAATATAGGTAGACATTATGTTGAAAAAGATTTAAGTCTAGGCTTTCATGTAGAAATAAATTAGTGTAATACTGTTTGTGTTTTATGTTCAACTGCTGCTTACTTTAAAAACACAATGCAGTTGCCAAAAGCTGAATGTCTAAGGCACAACTCCCCTAATTTCACTCAATTACAAAAGTTCTTTGCTTTTATGGACAGTACTGTACACATTGTGGATGCATGCTGTGAAATGCTTAGTGATATCACAGGAGACAATGAGGACATGAATGAGTTGCTCACTTGATGAAAGCTATTGACATTGTATGTCCTTTTATGACGGTGCACAAGTTGCAAGCATTTTTGTCTTCCATGTTGATATTCTGGTTGTCATGGGTTTATTTATCGACTGTCATTTCTTATTTGTAGTTCATTGTTATTTGAGTTTATATATTGCCATTTTGTCACTTGGGGATAGTGAGTGGAGCTGTGGGCACTAGAAACTGGAGTGCCAAGTGGAGAAATCTGAACATTTTCAACATATTCTTCTGTTTAAGTTCAATACAGCAGGGACAGCGGCAGAGACAGGCAGAAACATTTGCGCCATGTGTGGGGATAACGCCAGGCATGGCAAGGAAATGGTTCTCTCGTTTTGACATTAGTGACTCTCCATGTTAAGGAAGACCTTCAGGGTTTGATGAAGACAGTTTAAACATATTAATCCACAATAATCCACATCAGTGTACTCGAGAACTGGCAAATGTGATTAACTGTGATCAATCCACCATCATGTGACTTTTGCATGCAATGGGAAGGTTAAAAAATCAGATGTATGGGTACCACATGCTCTAAGCCAAAATCACAATAATCAGTGGATGGCCATATGTGCATCTCTGCTTGCTCATCATCTAACTGGCACATGAACAACCCAGATCATTCTTATGCTGTATCATTACTGGTTACAAGAAATGGTGTCTTTACGCTAATGAAAGAAAAAGAAAGGAATGGCTGACCTCAAACGAAACCGCAACTACCTCTACAAAGAAGTGCGCACATCCACAAAAGACAATGTTATGCATCTGGTGGAACAGCAACAGTGTTACGTATTACAAATTTCTTCCCAGACGTGTAACTACCACTGCTCACATTTATTTTCAACAACCCAGACATCTTGCAGATGCAATCCAAGTACAACCAACCAGGAAGATCAACTGAAGTGATGCCTACTCTATGATAACGCCGGCCTGTTTTCTGCTAGACTGACAAAGAAACACAGGAAATGAGTTGGGAAGTTATTGCACACCCACATTATTCACCTGATCTTGCACCACCTGATTTTCACCTTTTCTGCCCTCTATAAAACAATCTCCAAGTAACTTCCGTTCCAGATGAAAATGCACTCCGAACATGGCTCGATGAGTTCTTTGCCTCAAAACCACATGACTCCTATGGTTGAGGAATCTGAAAGTTGCCCCAGCATGAGCAGACAGCAGTCTATTGTAAATAGTGAAGGAGAATATATTATTGATGACTAAAGTCTATGATATATGTATCAGTTGTGTTTACTAAATCTGTATAAAAATTCTATGAATTTGTGCACCAACCCAATAACATACATTGCTGTATGTTGTCTTTGTTGGCAGTCTTATGCCACACATGGAGGAACGTCCAACCTCCACCATCATTTAAAATGATACCACAAAGATTATAACAATGGGAGCCAAAAATAATGAAGTCTTAAGTAATGAAAGGAGAGCATATGCATGAACATTTCTGAGGATAACTGCATGTAAAAATGTCGGAGACTTTTAATGGGAACAGTGGGCATGGACACACAATACTGATGTTAAATATATATTGCTTTATTGATTGGTAAGCTAGTTAAGAATATCATATGTGATTTCCAGTTATGAAAATTGTACATAGAACAAATATTTATCATTTTACAAATTACTGTACATAATAACATTACTATCAAAATAAATTAATATTTGGAAACCTAACACACAAATTTTGCCTTATGCTGTAAATGGGGTTTCCTCCATCATATGAATGAAAGCTTTGCACTTTGGACACTGGTAGATATCCATCAAGAACATTGTCTGTAACAAAAAAAAAATAAAAAATGCTGTTACTTGTTATCCTACGAGATTCACAAACTTTACATGTTTTGGCAAATGTTGCTATTTACAATAAAAGCATTTGTTAATCATTTCTAGAAAATGAATTTTAAAAAAATAAAATTGTTGTACTGTCATATTTTAGGTGACTGCGCTGCAACTTATGCTTTTCACGAGTGTGATATATTAATTAATCAGCATGTGTGATTTACAGTTACTATAAATAATATACCACGTCACATTATTTTCCTCCATTAACAAGAGTGTAAACTGTCTGCAAATTAATGCTGTTGTCAAATTTATAAGTGACTATAACTTGAAAAACATTTCAGAGAAACAGTAACGCTTGCACAAAGTCGTCTATTATGAATAGAGCAATCTCATTTTGGATATAATTCATTTTAGTTCTAAAGGTTACTGGTAACACTTGTAGCATATCACACTCAAACTAAGAGGGATTCAGGAAGCCTAGTCTAAAGTTACTTGTTTACAGTGTTGTTACAAACGGTACCAGGAGCAAGTTGTGTACAGTGGAAATTCGAGTTTACATTCTCTGATTTTACATTTTTCACAATTCTACACCATAAATTTGAAGCCCCTGTGAAAAACCCATAAGATCAATGCTAAAAATTCCCTGATTTTACATTTCTTCCTAGTAATGTATACCTCAATTATAAGTTCTTACTCAACGTCTTGCTTGACTTTGTCCCATTTTCTTTCTATTGACATTTGATGTGACTGAATGAGTTATGAGTGGCATAATAGACAGACAGTTCATACCACAGTTAAGCGAAAGCTTTAGGCCTTTGTGGAGAGGAGAGACATAAAAGAGGAAATGCAGACGTAATACACAATTGGTGTTGCCAACACAATTTGCAACATTTAGCATCACCACGCAGTTATGATACAACTACTGCTAGGTTGCAGTGGTAATGGAAAAACAAGACAGTTGACACAAGGTATTCCAGACAGAGTCAATACATGCCTATTCTTGTGCCACTTACAACATAGTCTCATCTTTTTGTACATATTTCCGACGTACTGTATTCAGCAACAATATCGTCAACCTTTTAAATTAAAACACAGAATCTCAAAGAATATGCTCAGTCATAATCATGGAAACGTCACCCATTTCCAGGTAGTGAACTCTTACTGGTGACTTGATAGGTCATCCAACTACCAAAGCAGCCACCACACCACACTAATACATGTAAAATGAGCTCAGCTACTGAATATGTAGAGAGGATGAGTGGCCCTTCAACAATGGGAGTGCAGGTGTATGCAGATGACGTGTTACGACAGATGTCACAAGGAAATAAAACAAGCATTTTGCGATAGAACATTTCGAAGACTTTCGTGCTCAAATCTGTCACAATACAGCTGCAACAACTACATACACTACTCACATATATACTTTGGACCACACACACCACAAACTGTATACAGAGTGGTCCACTGATCGTGACTGGGCCAAATATCTCACGAAATAAGCATCAAATGAAAAAATCTACAAAGAACAAAACTTGTTTAGCTTGAAGGGGGAAACCAGATGGCGCTATGGTTGGCCCGGTAGATGGCGCTGCCATAGGTCAAACCGGATACCAACTGCATTTTTTAAAATAGGAACCCCCATTTTTTAATTACATATTCATGTAGTACATAAAGAAATATGTATGTTTTAGTTGGACCACTTTTTTAGCTTTGCGATAGATGGCGGTGTAATAGTCACAAACATATGGCTCACAATTTTAGATGGACAGTTGGTAACAGGTACGTTTTTTAAATTAAAATACAGAACGTAGGTATGTTAGAACATTTTATTTCGGTTGTTCCAATGTGATACATGTACCTTTGTGAACTTATCATTTCTGAGAACACATGCTGTTACAGTGTGATTACCTGTAAATACCACATTAATGCAATAAATGCTCAGAATGATGTCCGTCAACCTCAATGCATTTGGCACTACGTGAACGACATTCCTCTCAACAGCGAGTAGTTCACCTTCCGTAATGTTCGCACTTGCATTGACAATGTGCTGACGCATATTGTCAGGCATTGTCGGTGGATCACAACAGCAAATATACAACTTTCCCCACAGAAAGAAATCTGGGGACGTCAGATCTGGCGAACGTGCAGGCCACGGTATGGCGCTTCGATGACCAATCCACCTGTCATGAAATACGCTATTCAATACCGCTTCAACCGCACATGAGCTCTGTGCCAGACATCTATCACTTCGGAAGTATGTCACCATTCTGTCACGCAGTGCAACATCTTGTAGTAACATCGGTGGAACATTACGTACAAAATCAGCATACACTGCACCATTTAGATTGCCATCGATAAAATGGGGACCATTATCCTTCCTCCCATAATTCCGCACCATACATTAACCCACCAAGGTCGCTGATGTTCCACTTGTCGCAACCATCCTGGATTTTCCGTTGCCCAATAGTGCATATTAATCTGGTTTACTTTACCGCTGTTGGTGAATGACACTTTGTCGCTAAATAGAACGTGTGCAAAAAATCTGTCATCGTCTCGTAATTTCTCGTGCCCAGTGGCAGAACTGTAGATGACGTTCAAAGTCGTCGCCATGCAATTCCTGGCGCATAGAAATATGGTATGGGTGCAATCGATGTTGATGTAACATTCTCAACACCGACGTTTTTGAGATTCCCGATTCTGTCGCAATTTGTCTGCTACTGATGTGCAGATTAGACGCAACAGCAGCTGAAACACCTGCTTGGGCATCATCATTTGTTGCAGGTCGTGTTTGATGTTTCACATGTGGCTGAACACTTCCTGTTTCCTTAAATAACATAAGTATCTGGCGAACAATCTGGACACTTGGATGATGTCGTCCAGGATACCTAGCAGCAAACATAGCACACGCCCATTGGGCATTTTGATCACAATAGCCATACATCAACGCGATATTGACCTTTTCCGTAATTTGTAAATGGTCCATTTTAACATGGGTAATGTATAACAAAGCAAATACTGTCCGCACTGGCGGAATCTTGCGTGATACCACATACTAATACGTTTGCGACTATTACAGTGCCATCTATCACAAAGCGAAAAAAGTGGTCCAAATGAAACATTCATATTTCTTTACATACTACACGAATACGTAAAAAAAATGGGGGTTCCTATTTTTTAAAAAAACGTAGTTGATATCTGTTTGACCTACGGCAGCGCCATCTAGCGGGCCAACCATAGTGCCATCTGGTTTCCCTCTTCAAGCTAGATAGTAGTTTTTTCGTTTGATACTTGTTTCGTGAGATATTTGGCCCAGTCACTATCAATGGACCACTCTGTATAGTAAAGATTGGCAGCAGTGACAGAGGGCATGAAATGAAACTGTAGGATCTGAGCTTTCTTTGAAATTTGCATTTCACGCAATGTACAGAAATTCACTGGGCTGATTTCTCATAACCTTGTAACGTCAATTGGAAAGTAAACTCATTTTTTCACTTCTCTGTTTCTCTCATCAAGCCTAAAATAACACTTTAACTGAGGTGAGAATATGAGGTGACAAAGTTCGTTATGAAGCAGATGTCTGCATTTATGCTTATGGTTTAACCACTTAGCTGCTGTAATGTTTTTGGTTTAATTCAACAAATTCATCATTTTTTGCTTTTTCTGAACACAAAGGATGAGCTCTCAAAAACACATGTTTTGAATGTATAATTTTGCAATCGTAGTATATTGGAAAATATGCTCAATTACCTTGTATCCAGGTACCAATTTCAATTTTTTGGCAAGTGTTTACTTGGTGTTACACATCTGTGATTTTTTTACAAACTGATTAAATTCATTACCACCAATTATTGTATAAACATAGTATTGCACATTTAATTTCCTTCACTTAGACAGTATTGGAGAGGATTGCAATTTTTAATCATGTACAGCAATTGCGTGGTTTTGCTCGTATTTGGGGGGTTTTAACATTTACCTCAATTTTGCATTTTTTTAAGCCTGGTTCATAGAATTAGGTTTTCACTACATTTAGTGTTCTGTAAAGTAACACAGCCGCCGTATTGCAGCTCCATTGTGTGCTGTTCTTGAGCAGAAGATAAGTTGGTTGCTATTCATAAGCAGCTCCAAACCACCCCAACTATTGTCAAATAATTAGAAGCAGGTGTGTTGGGTGGGAGATAATACAGAGAACTCACCACGTTACAGTGAACCAATTCACCTAGCAAACAGGTTTGACGTGCTGTCTTGCACTGAAACTGAGCCTGTGAGACCCACTTCGCCTGTGGGGAAATCTGCTGTGTCCTGTGTCAAGACTAGGCAAATGCTTAAGAGTGTGTTAATCATTGGCAGCTCAAACATACAGTGAATGAAGGTATGCATTAGGGAAATAGCAGCAAGAGATGGGAAGGAACAACAGATGCACTCAGCTTGTATGCCTGGGGGATCTTACAGCATGCTGAAGAGGTTACTCTGGGAGCCATTCAGGGAACAGTGTGTGACCAACTGCAGACTGTAGCACACACTGGAACAAATTATACCTGTCATCTTGGCTCCAATGTTGCACTTTTATAATTCCAGAGACTCTGGGTTGAAGATACCGGCCTTGCTTACAGAGTTTCAACGAAGCTCATAATTTGCAGCATTGTCCTGATAACAGACTGTGTTGTCCTAGTTCTGAGCCAAGTGGAAGGTTTGAATCGGAGACTGAGAAGGTTCTGTGACAAGCTAGGCTTCAGCTTCCTAGACTTCCACCAACGGGCTGAGAACTGGATGGTCCCTCTACATGGGTCACATGTGTAATATACATCACAAGTAGCTAGCCAGGTAGCTGACTATGTGTAGGTTGGACACAATTGTTTTTAGTTTAGGCATCTCTCCACCCAATCCAGACAACAACAGCAGTAGGAATCACAGAAATATCTGTGCAAGTATCCAAAGACAATGAATTCCATAGTGCAGTGCTCCTAAAATGCAGTGAAGCTCACATGATACTATATGCAGAAAGCTGCTTAAAACCTGAAGCTGACACCAGTGAGAGCTCTGGGGAAAACTTAAACGTATGCTGGACCAATAGGCTAATGAGAAGTGGAGGTGCTGTATTTTTCGCAGCAGACAAGAAATTCAAATTCAAAATAGAAAGCAAAGCTGCACGTAAATAGCTCGAAGACATTTTAACTAGCAGAACACAATATATTGCCCACAGCAGTGAGTGTTCATCAGAGATAAGGATATTGTCAGGACTGTCCCAGGGAAGTGTCATGGGATCACTGTTATCTTCTATATACATATGCAATCTGGCAGACAGGGTAAGCAGAAGTCTGCGGCTGTTTACTAAGGACGCAGTGGTGTACGAGAAGGTGCCTTATTTGTTTGACCGTATTATGATATAAGATAACTTAAGATGAAGTGTCTATTTGGTGTGATAAATGGCAGCTAGCCGTAAATGTAGAAAAATGTATGCTAATGCATACGATTTGGAAAAACAAACCCATAATGTTCAAATACAGTATCAGTAATGTGATGCTTGACAGTCAAGTTTTTTTAAATGCCTAGGCATAATCTTGCAAAGCAATAAGAAATGGAAGGAGCATTTAAGGATTGACATAGGGAAGGTGAATGACCTAATTCATTTTACTGGCACAATTTTAGGAAAATTGTCATTCACAATTTTAGGAAAATTGTCATTCACAATTTTAGGAAAATTGTCATTCACCTGTTAACGGGGACTGCTTATTGAACACTAACGCAAACTACTGTTGAGTATTGTTCGAGTGTTTGGGATAGCTATTCACAAGGCCCGATTAAAGGAAGACACTGAAGCAATTCAGAGGAGGGCTGCTACATTTGTTACACGTAGGCTGAAACAACACTGAAGTATTACAGAGATGCTTCAGGAATTCAAATGGGAATCACTGGAGGGAAGGTGACGTTCTTTTCGAACAGCAGTATTGAGAAAATTTAGAGAACTGGGATTAGAGCCTGAGTGTAGATCAATTCTACTGCTGCCAATATACATTTCACATAAGTATCATGAAGATAGCAGAATAATGAGTGTGCATGAAATTATAATTGGATCCTTCTATGGAACCAAGACTCACCCAATTATCCGAAAACTAGAGAATACCTTTGGTTGCTGGTGCAGAAGTACCCCAATCATACTGTAATCATCAGAAGAATTAAATCACCCACCATTCATGTGGGATATTTACAATTATGTTAGTGATGAGTGTGACAAGAATCCTGGGAAACATTACTAAATCCCTTTTCCAGAAACTGCCTAAAACAGATAATTCGAAACCCCACTCATGGTAAAACTGTATTGGATGTGGTGCCAACAAAGAGAGTTTACATCCTTGGGGATGTCCGCCGCAAAGATGGCATCAGTGACCATGAGACTGCTACAGGAGCGGTGAATATTATAATACAAAGGCAACTAAAATAAGCAGAAGGATTTATATATTCAGCAAACTAGACAAAGAAGCGGAGTCCTCTCTCAATGAAGAGCTTGAAACTTTTAACTCAGGACATGAGCACTTATGGGAACTATGGCTCAAGCTTAAGAACAGATACTTGTATGTAAGCAGAACTGTTCATGATGGGAGAGTCCCTCTGTAGTATACAGGGTGTTACAAAAGGGTACGGCCAAACTTTCAGGAAACATTCCTCACACACAAAGAAAGAAAATATGTTATGTGGACATGTGTCCGGAAACGCTTACTTTCCATGTTAGAGCTCATTTTATTACTTCTCTTCAAATCACACTAATCATGGAATGGAAACACACAGCAACAGAACGTACCAGCGTGACTTCAAACACTTTGTTACAGAAAATGTTCAAAATGTCCTCCGTTAGCAAGGATACATGCATCCACCCTGCTTCACATGGAATCCCTGATGCAGACCTGGAGAATGGCTTATTGTATCACAGTCGTCCACAATATGAGCACGAAGAGTCTCTACATTTGGTAGTGGGGTTGCGTAGACAAGAGCTTTCAAATGCCCCCATAAATGAAAGTCAAGAGGGTTGAAGTTAGGAGAGCGTGGAGGCCATGGAACTGGTCCGCCTCTACCAATCCATCGGTCACCGAGTCTGTTGTTGAGAAGCGTAGGAACACTTCGACTGGAATGTGCAGGAGCTCAATCGTGCACGAACCACATGTTGTGTCGTACTTGTAAAGGCACATGTTCTAGCAGCACAGGTAGAGTATCCCGTATGAAATCATGATAACGTGCTCCATTGAGCGTAGGTGGAAGAAACTAAAATGAGCTCTAACATGGAAATTAAGCGTTTCCAGACACATGTCCACATAACATCTTTTCTTTATTTGTGTGTGAGGAATGTTTCCTGAAAGTTTGGCCATACCTTTTTGTAACACCCTGTATTGTCACTATAAGACTTGAAAAAACAGACTACCATATAATAGATAGAAAACAAAGCACAGTGCTAGAGATAGACAGATGATGAATGAAATGTGGCTGTCTGTCAAGCGTGCAATGTGTGAAGCCTTCAAGACTATCAAAGCAGAATATTGTCAAAAGACCTCTCACAAAAGCAAAAGAAATTCTGGTCTTATCTAAAGCCTATTAGCGGCACCAGAGTTTGTGTCCAGTCACTCAGGGATCAGGCAGGAACTCAAATCGAGTGTAGCAAAGCAAAAGCAGATATGCTCAACTACGTTTTCAAGTGTTCCTTTACAAAGGAAAACCAGGAGTATTGCCCCAATTCAATTCCTATGCCACTGAAAAGATGAGTGGGACAGATACCACCATTAGTAGCACTGATAAACAGCTAAATTCATTAAAATTGAACATAGTCCCATGGCCTGATGGAACCCCTATCAGATTCTGTATCCAGTTTATGATTGGGAGAGTGTCACAGAGATGCTGAAGAAACTAAACCGGCATACTCTTTTAGATAAATGTAAACTTTTCTGACAAAACATACTTACGAAGTTTCTTTGCTCCCACAGGGACTGTGAGAACAAGATTAGATTAAGTACAGCGCGGGTGAGAGCACGCACGCTTATTGATTTTCTGTGTGGTATGTTGTTTCTTCTTTCGCTGTGATTTTTATCAAATATTGCAGTACAACACAACAGGAGTTTGAACAGGTCTGTAATCAGAAGACACACTTCTTCCACTCTAGCTTAATCACTTTAAAGAATTCTGGCAATACACTGCTTCAGGCCACCAATATCTTTCACTCCCAATCTTTCTTCTCATTTTTCCTTGATTTCTAGTTTTTTTTTGCTGATGGCTAGTGAAAATTAATATATACTTTATCCACAACAGTAAAAAATTATAGATTTGTTAACAGACCAACATTTAATGGATCAATTCTTGATGTTGTGTGTCCCATTTCAAGCAGCATATCATTCAACTTCAGATTCCACTGTGACTACTCTGCTTCAAACCATACAGGGACTCAGACGACAGCCAGGTATGTTTGCTATAGAAGTACATGCAACAAACAAATTTAGTGTCCACAGTCCCTTGGAGAAATGCACTCATTGCATCCATCTGATTGAAATCTAGGTTGTATTTAGTAGCCAAAACAAATAGGTAACCAACTGCAGTGTACTTTGCAACTGGTGAGTAGACTATCATAATCAGCACCTTTCCTTTGAACAAATCATTTAATCACAAATCTCGCCTTATAGTAAATTAATACTCCCTTTTCATTTATCTTCATTTTAAGTACCCACTTATGAGGTAAACCCTTTTTCCTTGAGGAAGATCAATTAATGGCCACATTTTTCCCCCCCCATCAAGGAGTCATATTCTTCATCCATCACATCCTTCCAATGATCACCCTGAGCAGATGTTATAGCTTCTTGTGCAGCCTGAGGATCATTAATACATGAAACTGGACAAAATAAACAGAGATCTTCCTTTTCTTCTCTCTGCACTGAACAGTCTCTTTTCATGAACCGTCGTCATCACAATACCAAAATGACAGTCAACAGCATTACTCACACTAGTGGTGACAGTATCACCTGTAGAATTACCAACTGTCTTTCTTATATATTCTCTTCTTATTTCTTCTGTTCAGTTTTTTCAGGTGTTACAAGGCTTCTCTTGGATGTATAACATAAATATATTGTATCACATTTTAGTTCAATTTCTAAAAATATGTTTTATTCTGAATGATGTCATATGTCATGGTTTGCCCGGCTACATCCCTTGACAGACTTGCAACTGCTGACAATTACCAGCTTCTGGGACTTGGAGTCTCATTTTTGGCCCTTTTCTTGGGAATTTAAGTCATCACTTTGAGCCAAAATTCACATATGTAATAAATCAGTATTTTTTTAACCATACCTCCAAAGGCATCTTTCAATCAACTACTTTGGTAGGTGACCTATTAATATCATTAGCTGCATTTCTATTGCCTCTGCCCAGAATTGTTTATGTAAACCAGCACCAAACAACATACACTTTGCTCTTTCCACCAGTATTCCATTTCATACTGCCCAGTTATGCATTCTCCATGCGTCCACATATGTCCTTGTCAATCAGCAGTAAATGTTATGAAGCTTTTGAACTAGTATTACTGAATGGCAGTCTGGCTTCCTTCACTAGTTGCCATGTGACATGTTCTTTACTACTAGCAGGAGACAATCTCATACAGTTTATTTCTTTAAACTCTAAATGTCTCATGTGTTAACGCCACTGAGAATTTCAATTATTAAGGAAACGTTAGATTAGCATTCACTTCCCTATTATGTGTTTAGTAAATACAAACATGCACAACATTCACCTGGAATCTGTTTTTGGCTACTGGACTAACTGACAGAAGATTAGTAGCACATTTAGGTACATACACTATGTTATCAAAAGTATCTGTATACTGCCAAAAACATACGTTTTTCATATTAAGTGCATTGTGCTGCCACCTACTGCCAGGTACTCCGTATCAGCAACCTCAGTAATCATTAGATATCGTGAGAGAGCAGAATAGGGTGCTCCACGGAACTGACGGACTTCAAACTTGGTCAGGTGATTGGGTGTCACTTGTGTCATACATCTGTACGTGAGTTTTGCACACTCCTAAACATCCCTAGAGCCATTGTTTCCAATGGATAGTGAAATGGAAACTTGAAGGGACAAATACAGCACAAAAGCGTACATGCCGACCTCGTCTGTTGACAGTTGAAGAGGATCGTAATGAGTAATATGCAGACATTCATCCAGACCGTCACACAGGAATTCCAACCGGCATCAGGATCCACTGCAAGTACTATGACAGTTAGGCGGGAAGTGAGAAAACTTGATTTCATGGTTACGCCGGTAAATGCCAAAGGACACCTCACTTAGTGTAAGGAGCATAAACATTGGACGACTGAACAGTGAAAAACGTCGTGTGGAGTGACGAATTAAGGTATACAATGTGGCGACCTGATGGTAGGGTGTGGGTATAGCAAATGCCCGGTGAACGCCATCAGCCAGCGTGTATAGTGCCAAAAGTAAAATTCGGAGGCGGTGGTGTTATGGTGTGGTCTTGTTTTCATGGAGGGGGCTTGTACCTCTTGTTGTTTTGCGTGGCACTATCACAGCATAGGCCTACATTGAGGTTTTAAGCACCTTCTTGCTTCCCACTGTTGAAGAGCAACTCGACGATGGTGACTGCATCTTTCAACACAGTCGAGCACTTGTTCATAATGCACAGCCTGTGGCGGAGTGGTTACATGATAATAACATCCCTGTAATGGACTGACCTGCACAGAGTCCTGACCTGAATCCTATAGAAGACCTTTGGGATATTTTGGAATGCCACCTTCATGCCAGGCCTCATCAACTGACATCAATACCTCTCCTCAGTGCAGCACTCTGTGAAGAATGGGCTGCCATTCCCCAAGGAAACTTCCAGCACCTGAATGAACGTATGCCGGCAAGAGTGAAAGCTGTCATCAAGGCTAAGGGTGGGCCAACACCATACTGAAGTCCATCATTATTGATGGAAGGCGCCACAAACTTGTCAGTCATTTTCAGCCAGCTGTCCGGATACTTTTGATCACATAGTGCACAACACATATTTTGCCTGAATTCTTCTGTCTTTGACACCATTCAGTTTCAAACTGACATTTTCCTGAATTTACACATGAAGCAGTGTATTGGTGGCAACAGTTATGGTAGGTACTGGTGTGTTTGTACATTAGACATCCACCCATATTTATTTTCCATGTGCACCGATGCAGTGAAGAAGTTGTAAAACCTGTGGCAAAAGTTATTGCCTTCAGAATTACTTGCCTTTTCTTTGTTACATAGCACTATCTGACTGTTTTTGCTACAACTGAAGCACTGTGGCTTCTAATTGGCTTTCACAGTGTTTTGTACTTTCCCTTTTTTCCTATAATATTCCTTTTTCCTGAGAAGAATGCTGACAACATCAGATTTATTACTTCTTGTAACAGCTTTGTTTTTATAAGGTGTGTACTGATTTATTCCTGAGATTTCAGTTTCCATTATCATCAGTTTGTAAGTTTCAAGTAAACCGGCCGAGATTAGTGTTTCAAGTCACTCTTCATAGACATTAAATTTAAAATTTCTTAATTTTTGAGTGGATGGTATTAACTTGTTCACATAATCTTCAACACTTTTACATGATACCAAAGTACTGGTAATAAGGGTTGCTCTGTAATGACACTTGTCTGTCTAAAACCACTGTCATCAAAAGCTTGCTCCAAAACCTCCCAGGCCTCCTTAGCTGTAGGTGCATCTTTTATTTACACATAATTGATTGGGTCTAATATTAAAATGAGCTTTGACCATCCCTTAACCCATATCTTTGGATCTCAAAGTTTGTACTGAAAAATTTGAACTTTCATGAGTATAATGTCCAGTGAGTTGCTCAATGTGAAACTCATTTTGATTAGAACTTGATATCTTGTATTAAATGGGGGATGAAGGGGAGGACAAAAACAGAACAACACTCCATGTAAACGACAGCTGAAATACACTGAGGTGACAAAAAGTCATGGGATAGCACTATGCACATATACAGATGGTGGTTAGTATCACATGCAAAAGAAATAACAGGGAGTTAGATGTATGGGACATTACATTTTGGAAATCATTAGGGAATTCAATATTCTGATATCTACAATGTCAAGAGTATGCCGCGAATACCACATTTCAAGTATTATTTCTCACAACGGGCAACACAGCGACCAACAGCCTTCACTTAACGACCAAAGCATTGGTGTTTGCGTAGAGTTGTCAGTGCTAACAGACTAGCAACACTACACGAAGTAACTGCAGAAGTCGATGCGAGAAGACGTATGATGAATGTATTCATTAGGGCAGTGCAGCAATATTTGGTGGTAATGGGCTATGGCAGCAGACAACCGACCTGAGTGCCTCTGTTAACAGTACAACATTGCCTGCAGTGCCTCCCCTGGGCTCGTGACCATATTGGTTCGACCCTAAATGACTGGAAAACTGGCCATGTCAGATGAATACCGATTCCAGTTGGTAAGAGCTGATGATATGGTTCGAGTGAGGTGCAGTCCGTGAAGTCATGGACCCAAGTTGTCAACAAGGCACAGTGCAAGCTGGTTGTGCCTCCATAATGGTGTACAGTGCATATACATGGAATGGATTGGGTCCTCTGGTGCAACTGAACCGATCACCGACTGGAAATGGTTACGGTTATGTTTGGCTACTTTGATTCCATTTGCAGACATTGTGGGCTTAATGTTTCCAAATAACGACTGAAATTTTATGGATAAAACTGTGCAATGTCTATCATACTAAACTGTTCACGACTAGTTTGAAGAGTATTCTGGATAATTCAAATGAATGATCTGGCCACTCAGATCACCCTACATGAATCCCATGGAATATTTATGGCACATAATTGAAAGGTTAGTACCCGCACATAATCCTGCACCTACATTTTTGCAATTATGTATGGCTACAGAGACTGCATGACTCACTATTTCTACAGTGGATTTCCAATGACGTTTTGAGTCCATGCCACTTCAAGTTGCTGCACTTCATTGGACAAAAGCATTTCTAACATA
Organism: Schistocerca serialis cubense; assembly: GCF_023864345.2. Lineage (NCBI taxonomy): Eukaryota > Metazoa > Arthropoda > Insecta > Orthoptera > Acrididae > Schistocerca > Schistocerca serialis. The sequence continues at coordinate 19,132,252 of NC_064641.1, forward strand.
TCATGACTTCTGTTGCCCCAGTGTGAAGTTCGTTGTGCAATTCAAAATAGAACACTGATATTCCAACACTTACTGTTATCGGCAATTGCAAAGCACACACTACTGTGCCCAGCTACACTCAGATACAATGAAGAAATTCTTATGCAGTTACTTATAGTAAAAGAAAAGCTTTCTTTAATTTTTAAATGCAACAATGTTAAAAATGTAACTTTCACCAACTCCAAAGGTTATATATAACACAACGTTATCTCATCATCAGTGAATATATAGTCTGTAATTTCAAGAGACTGCGAGAGCAAATTAAGATTTTCATTATAATATTTAACAGCTTTCTCTGACCAGAGAATTCCAGTCGGTAAATGCGCTTTAGTCTAAGGGGAGAGAGTTACAGTGTCATCATTTGTTCATTATAACAATACACAGATTATTACCTATCTTTAATCTATTCCTCTTGTGGTCAAGTTCCATACCTGTCACCTTTCTTTGAGTATGAGTTTATTCTTTCTTCAGTCAAAAGCCTTGAACACGTGAATTTTAACTAACAGGAAGCAGCGTGCTGTGTTGGTTGTAGTCGTACCAACACAAACGGCAATTCAACACAGGTACATAGATGAGAGAGAGAGCTCTACATAGATCACTGGTACAGACAGTGTCTTGAAGAAGTTTAAGACATCAACAAATGTAAGAAGGGTAATGTTGAGTAGTCAAATTACATCAGATGATACTGAAGGAATGGGATTATGAAATTGTACTCTACAAGTAGTACACAAGTTTTATTATTTGGCCAGCAAAATAAGTGACAATTGTTGAAGTAGAAACTACAAAATGCACGCTTGCTACAGCAAGTAACTATTTCCTGAAAATCAGAAAATTGTTCACATCAAATATAAATTAATTTAAGTGTTAGGGTCTCTGAACAGAAGGTATTCACATGCAGTGTACCCTTGTGTGTGCTACAGAAGAATGCTGAAGATTAGAATGGGTGTAGATTGGATAACGATTTACCAGGTACTGAATCGAACAGCAGACGTCTGTAACTTGACTGCAAGAAGTGATACGTTGATGGAACACAATTAGAGACATGACGGAATAGTTAATAGGGTAATCAAGAAGAGGGGCAGGTGGGCTGGGGCAAGATTACAAAGGGACACCAAAGCTTCACTATGGTAAGCCCACTGAAAGGCTGCAGTAGTTTTGCAAAAATTAAGGGAATTGCACAGGACAGCAAAGCATAGAGAGACGCATCAAACCAGTCTTCAAACACGAAAAAGAAAACAACATGCCGTACTATGCTTGATAGGTTCCCGGGAATTACGCTGGATAATATTTTAGAAACCGCACAATATTTTAGCGAGACAACTGCCCGCCATCTTCAGGTGCTACTATCGCGGCGCTGAGAAGCTCGCCAATTTATATGCTGGCTTTCTAAAACAGCGCAGGCGCCAGCGGATCATAACGTCATTAAAGACCAATGTTATGATCCGCTGACACCTGCGCTGTTTTAGAAAGCCAGCATATAAATTGGCGAGCTTCTCAGTGACGCGACAGTCAATCACAATCACAACATTCTTTTGTTTGCGCTAGAGTTTTTTTTTTTTGTTTTTGTTTTATTTCACATGTTATTTCTATACAACCAAATCAAGCAGCCAATATCCATGGCTATGGAGCAAGTCCTTACGTGAAATCAACATCAGAAAAATTAATAATTAAATTTTACACAAATCGTATGCTGATGACAAGCTGCTGAGTTACATTAGCATAATCAACAATATAATACGGGACTTTCCTTTTTTTTTTTCCTGGAACTCCGACAACAGAAGGACAGAAAGAAGATGAAACTCCTCAGCACCAGGATTACAGATAAGTTTTTTTTAAATTCTTATGGTAATTTGTTGAAAATGGATGCAGCAGAATACTGTAGGACTTTCTATGAAAGCATCAATGAGGTGTGATCCAACATAAGACTGGCATTAACTAGTATTAAATGAGTGAAAGCTGTTAATTTTTGGGGAAAAGCTCATACTGCTAACTACAAATGACACTGAAGAAAATATATACTGAAAGGTCAAAGTCAGAATTCCCAGACTTCTATGAAATGCCCGTGCCCGTGCATGTCCCCCCCCCCCCCCCCCCCCCACACACACACACACACACACACACACACACACACACACACACACACACACACAACCACAGTCTCTGACTGCTGGCCTCAGTAGCCAGAGACTGTGGTAGCCCGTGGGTGTGTGCGTGCTTTTTTTGCCCGTTTCTGACAAATGCCTCAATGCCCGAAAGCACACTCTCTGACAGACTTTGTGTTGTGCCTACTTGCAACTCAGCATCTCCACTACCTGCAACTATCCTTTCCGTAATACTGCTACATTCCACTGTTTAATTCCCAGACTCAAACACGCGTCAGCAATCTGTAGCACACAAACATATGTTAGTTGCACGCTTGTGATATAGGTGCCTCTGATCCTACTTTCAGATGATAGGCAACACTATCGCCGAAACAGGGCTGCACACTGCTAACAAACTGCCTGGTGGCTGATAACCCGTGAAGATTTCATATCTGAAATATGCCGAGAAAGCCTGCAATTGCATATAAGAGGTTCACACACTTACACCACTTACTGCTCAAAAATCTTTCCCGAGCTAAAAATATTCTTTCTGAATAGGATGTGTTATCCCAAAATATAATGCAGTATGTTGTAAGTGAATGTAAATAAGTAAAGCAGACTATTAAGGAAGAGTCTGATCTCAGGGCAGTGACTGCACCAAGATGATACTGTACCAACTAGGATTAACATCAGACCTATTACAGTGGCCAGTATTTGTGGTGTAGATTCAAAAATCGTAACAGATTGTGCTTCGGAAATATCAGCAATTTTGCTCGAGTATTTTGAAGCATTTCCAGCAGCAGGAAAACTGTTCAAAGCTATCAGGTTGCCTTTTAAATTTAATAATGTTGAGACGGCATGCCCATTATTAATCATTGCACAGCTTATATATGATCGTAGGTGTGGATTTTTCTAAATCATTTTTTGATTTTGATGCAGTCAGCTGAAGATACAAGTAGGTGAAAAGAACCATACTGCTTTTTGTAAAATGAAAGGACCAGTGTTTGAGTACTTTGGAAATTCATTACACAGAAGAGTTTGATGGTAAGCAAGAGATGTAATTCATGTAGAGAGGCTTAGATAAGACAGAGGCAACTCCTCTAGAAGAACAAAAATGAATTAGGGACAAGACAGCTGAAAGGATCTATCTGATGAATATGCCGTCAGAGACAAAAATAAACTTTAAAGGTAGTCCTGTTGAGAAACTAGCAGTATTTTCTGTTTCTGCAACAATAGATTTTAAGTGTAGGCTTTCATAAACACACAGGGAAAGTTTGTCGCAAAAGACTGTTCCAGTAGCTTTTCCTCAAAGAGCACACACTCTTGTGGTATGCCCAAAGTAAGTTATGTCTGAAGACTTCTCTCAATTGAGAATGACATTGCATTCTGTTTGATATAAGTCTTCAATCCAGTCACACAGTTGGTCTGATATTCTGTACACCTGCACTTTGTTAATTAGGTGGCAGTAGGACGGAACTCTACTTAACACTTCTGGAAGTCAAGGAACGAGCCGTCTACCTTTATCTATTGCTTTCTGGGTCTTGTGGATGAACAGGACGAGATGGGTTCCACATGATAGTTCTCTGAACCCATGCTGATTGGTATAAAGGAGATTTTCGGTCTCCAGAAACTTCATAAAATGCAAGCATAAAACACAGTCCAAAATTCTACAACAGACCAACATTTTGTGTGTCTGTTCGATGACCATTCTGGAAAAAGGGACTGCCCTGTGCTTTCGTCCCAATTATTTGGAATGCTTTGTCCCTCCAGAGACCTATGGTAACACAGCTGCAAGAAGAGAGGCAAATTTTTTTGCGTATTTTATGTGGAATTGTACTGGTTTCCCATCAGGCCCATGGCCTTGCCCCTGTTGAGTGCAGGCACCTTGACAGTTATCTGCAGTGGATTTGTTCCGGCCATTGCCAGTATCTGCAGGCAGGTGCACCTAGACTTTTGTCATATTAGATGTTTTCTCTAAACATGCAGTTTTACTCTATCCACAGAGCAAATGCCAAAGTATTGGCTGATAAGATGCAGGAGGATTATTTTGTGCAAACAGTTCCTATGGTGTAGACTTTGCTGCAAAGGAATTTGAAGAAATGCTGCAAAGAAGCAACACTCGGCATATCAAAATTTTACTGTATTTCCCACGAGGCAACCCGAGTGATCAGATAATGAAAGAGCTGAACAGGTTATACAGAATGTTTTATCATGGGAGAAACATGACCTGGAAAATTCTCGTTCCAAGCATGTGAAGGTGTAATTAATAACCTTTGATAAGAGACTATATGATTCGCACCATGCAAAGTGATGTTTGGCAGAAAGCCAATGAACACCGTAAACGGAGTCAGTTTCTCTGTGGCGCAAATACTGACCCAAAAGTAGTAAAGAAAATACCAAATGAGAGAACGTCAAGGAAAGCAAATTAGTGGAAGAAAAGACATGACAACGAGGTCAGGCCTACCCTATTTCAGTCCAGCAATTTGGAGTTGGTAGAAATGAAAAAAAGCGCAAGCAAGGTTTCGTAGGAATGGAAAAGTTTTTGTTGGTCTACCATGGTCCTTTCATGGTAGAAAGTTCTCAGAAACCCAATGCCTATCACTTTGTGTTCAAAAAGGCGTTTTGGAGGTAGGAATTTATTATATTTGAAGAGGTATATTACTTAAAATTTGAATAAGCGTAGAGGGCTTCCTGGCTGTTGGAAATTTCACAGTTAGGTGCAGTGCAAACTCTTGCTATGAGAGACAACTCTTTTTCCTTGGTCTACTCTATTCCTTGTTCTATCCTCTTTCTTTCATTAGAGTTTTGATTTTGAGGTTTTGCTACGAAACGTATATTTGGTGGCAGGGTAAGTTTGATGCTTAAATATTGTTTTTGGATGAATTTTCATGTATACAGGTATAAACACAGAAGGTCATAGAAAACAAGTGACCTGAAGTTGTGTGTTAAACGAAAAACTGGATCGGAAGAACTATGGTATAAGACAGAGAGAGAACTAACCCACAGAAGATGATGGCATAGACAGCCAGTGACCACTGGTATAATGATAGAACAATATATGAGAAATGATATAAGCCTAACAAATTCTTAGATAATGTTAAAAATATCTTTGAAATGTATATACTCTATGATAGAAATTTCGTTCTGATTTTGTTAAAAAACCAATTGCTCGGTCTGTCAGCTTCCTGTAGCACTTTTTCGTTGGCTTTCTCTGTCCAAAGCATAAGGTGGTCTCATTTTTTTTCTTTGAATTACTTAGATTAATAATATTTGCTGGAAAGTTACAATGTTTTACTAATATTATCATATTCATTGTCCTAACTAATTTTTAAGTGTTTTTGCAGCCTCTTAATGGAGCAATTCACGTTAAATTGGATGTTACTAATATGGTTATGCTACTGATCAGATGCCATTGCTGCAGCCTTCAATGCACGTCGCACAGTCAACAAAAGGAACTGTATTTATTCTGAATTCATGTTAGAACGTCTGATACCTTTTAAAAAAATCATCACAATTCAAAGCAAATATTGGCATTGAATTACTGATATTTCTTCTCACGGTCATGCACCACACTGTCAGCAATGAGCCGACAGTAACTGATTATGCCGATTTTCATCTCGGCTTCAGTCATTATGATAATTCAGCTTTCTCTTTATACCAGTAACCAAATAGAGCAACCTTTAACATTCCATTGAAGAGAAACAGGGATTATACTATGAACACTGTTGGAAGCCTACCAGTTGAAGAGTTGTGCAAAGTTTTCAGTTCGTAAAAGGTAAAAAAGCAAGAAACTGAGGTAAAGACAGAAGGTCATAAGTAATACTGAAATGAATATTTGATAGCATAATGTCATCATTATGACACGTTCCACATCATTACAAAGTGTCGTATTCATGATCTATAGAACAAGTGAGGCAAACATAAATGGGTCATTAGCCGCAGCAGCTAACAAAGAAGGGCAGTCACCAAGTCGGAGAGCACAGGAGCCCCCAGCAACAGCAACCACACAGAAGAGGTACCTGAGGCCTGGGAGATCAACAGCAGAAGCAGCTTCCAATCAAGACAGATGCCTGAGAACTAGGAGACCTGCTACACCAAGTGAGGATTTTTTATGGTACCGAGTAAGCAGAAAGAGAACATGGAAAAAGATGAAAGTAAAACTGTCCATCTTAAATACCAGTGTGACAATAGTGAGAGGAATATAAACACAGGACAAAGATACGATCCAGGTTTAATGACACAAACTGAAAAAAATCACTGCATAGTACCAGAAGCAAAGGGAACAAGTGAAGTGCTTAGTATATTACAGGAAGGGGAACTATTACATTTAAAGCCAACTGTTAGAATACTTCACCAAAATGTTCAATACATAAACAATAAAACAGAGGAACTAGAGGTAATATTACAGGAATATAGGCCAAACATTCTAGTAGTTACAGAACATGGGCTAAAAGAAGATCACATAGGAATGTACAACTTTAAGAATTATGTGAAAGTAGCCAGTTTTTGCAGAACTTCCTATAAAGGTGGTGGGGTTGCCATTTTTTCTAACTATAAATCAACTAAAGCCATTAATATAAAAAATATACTATAGCTAAAAACACAGATGATGTGACTTACCGAACAAAAGTGCTGGCAGGTCGATAGATACACAAACAAACACAAACATACACACAAAATTCAAGCTTTCGCAACAAACTGTTGCCTCATCAGGAAAGAGGGAAGGAGAGGGAAAGACGAAAGGATGTGGGTTTTAAGGGAGAGGGTAAGGAGTCATTCCAATCCCAGGAGCGGAAAGACTTACCTTAGGGGGAAAAAAGGAAAAAAGGACAGGTATATACACGCGCGCTCGCGCACACGCGCGCTCGCGCACACGCGCGCGCTCGCGCACACGCGCGCGCTCGCGCACACGCGCGCGCTCGCGCACACGCGCGCGCTCGCGCACACGCGCGCGCTCGCGCACACGCGCGCGCTCGCGCACACGCGCGCGCTCGCGCACACGCGCGCGCTCGCGCACACGCGCGCGCTCGCGCACACGCGCGCGCTCGCGCACACGCGCGCGCTCGCGCACACGCGCGCGCTCGCGCACACGCGCGCGCTCGCGCACACGCGCGCGCTCGCGCACACGCGCGCGCTCGCGCACACGCGCGCGCTCGCGCACACGCGCGCGCTCGCGCGCGCACACGCGCGCTCGCGCGCGCACACGCGCGCTCGCGCGCGCACACGCGCGCTCGCGCGCGCACACGCGCGCTCGCGCGGGTGCGCGAGCGAGCGCGCGCACACGCGCGCGCGCTCGCGCACACGCGCGCACACGCGCGCGCGCTCGCGCACACGCGCGCGCGCGCTCGCGCACACGCGCGCGCGCGCTCGCGCACACGCGCGCTCGCGCGCACACGCGCGCGCGCTCGCGCACACGCGCGCTCGCTCGCGCACACGCGCGCTCGCTCGCGCACACGCGCGCTCGCGCGCACACGCGCGCTCGCGCGCACACGCGCGCACACGCGCGCACACGCGCGCTCGCGCGCACACGCGCGCTCGCGCGCACACGCGCGCGCGCTCGCGCACACGCGCGCACACGCGCGCGCGCTCGCGCGCACACGCGCGCGCGCTCGCGCACACGCGCGCGCGCTCGCGCACACGCGCGCACACACGCGCGCTCGCGCGCACACGCGCGCGCTCGCGCGCACACGCGCGCGCTCGCGCGCACGCGCGCGCTCGCGCGCACACGCGCGCGCGCTCGCGCGCACGCGCGCTCGCGCGCACACGCGCGCACACGCGCGCTCGCGCGCACACGCGCGCTCGCGCGCTCGCGCGCACACGCGCGCTCGCGCGCTCGCGCGCGCGCTCGCGCACACGCGCGCACACGCGCGCGCGCTCGCGCACACGCGCGCTCGCGCGCACACGCGCGCTCGCGCGCACACGCGCGCTCGCGCGCACACGCGCGCGCGCTCGCGCACACGCGCGCACACGCGCGCTCGCGCACACACAGACACAGGCAGACATTTGTAAAGGCCTTTACAAATGTCTTGTGTGGGCGCGCGAGAGAGAGAGAGAGAGAGAGAGAGAGAGAGAGAGAGAGAGAGAGTGTATACCTGTCCTTTTGTCCCCCTAAGGTAAGTCTTTCCGCTCCTGGGATTGGAATGACTCCTAACCCTCTCCCTTAAAACCCACATCCTTTCGTCTTTCCCTCTCCTTCCCTCTTTCCTGATGAGGCAACAGTTTGTTGCGAAAGCTTGAATTTTGTGTGTATGTTTGTGTATCTATCGACCTGCCAGCACTTTCATTCGGTAAGTCACATCATCTGTGTTTTTAGATATATTTTTCCCACGTGGAATGTTTCCTTCTATTATATTCAAAATATACCATAGAATTGAGCTTTGAAGCTACAGCACAGCACACGCGCGCGCGCTCGCGCACACGCGCGCTCGCGCGCACACGCGCGCTCGCGCGCACACGCGCGCACACGCGCGCTCGCGCGCACACGCGCGCACACGCGCGCTCGCGCGCACACGCGCGCTCGCGCGCACACGCGCGCGCGCTCGCGCACACGCGCGCACACGCGCGCGCGCTCGCGCACACGCACGCGCGCTCGCGCGCACACGCGCGCGCTCGCGCGCACACGCGCGCGCTCGCGCGCACACGCGCGCGCTCGCGCGCACACGCGCGCGCGCTCGCGCACACGCGCGCGCGCTCGCGCACACGCGCGCACACACGCGCGCTCGCGCGCACACGCGCGCGCTCGCGCGCACACGCGCGCGCTCGCGCGCACGCGCGCGCTCGCGCGCACACGCGCGCGCGCTCGCGCGCACGCGCGCTCGCGCGCACACGCGCGCACACGCGCGCGCGCTCGCGCACACGCGCGCACACGCGCGCGCGCTCGCGCACACGCGCGCTCGCGCGCACACGCGCGCTCGCGCGCACACGCGCGCTCGCGCGCTCGCGCGCGCGCTCGCGCACACGCGCGCACACGCGCGCGCGCTCGCGCACACGCGCGCTCGCGCGCACACGCGCGCTCGCGCGCACACGCGCGCTCGCGCGCACACGCGCGCTCGCGCGCACACGCGCGCTCGCGCGCACACGCGCGCTCGCGCGCACACGCGCGCTCGCGCGCACACGCGCGCGCGCTCGCGCACACGCGCGCACACGCGCGCTCGCGCACACACAGACACAGGCAGACATTTGTAAAGGCCTTTACAAATGTCTTGTGTGGGCGCGCGAGAGAGAGAGAGAGAGAGAGAGAGAGAGAGAGAGAGAGAGAGTGTATACCTGTCCTTTTGTCCCCCTAAGGTAAGTCTTTCCGCTCCTGGGATTGGAATGACTCCTAACCCTCTCCCTTAAAACCCACATCCTTTCGTCTTTCCCTCTCCTTCCCTCTTTCCTGATGAGGCAACAGTTTGTTGCGAAAGCTTGAATTTTGTGTGTATGTTTGTGTATCTATCGACCTGCCAGCACTTTCATTCGGTAAGTCACATCATCTGTGTTTTTAGATATATTTTTCCCACGTGGAATGTTTCCTTCTATTATATTCAAAATATACCATAGAATTGAGCTTTGAAGCTACAGCACTGGAAACTAAAATTGCTGGGAATTTATGTTGTGTATTAGGTTTGTAACAATCATCAAATGGTGTAATTAAAACCTTCTTTGAACAGCTGGAAGATACAATCCAACACCTCTCAAAAACATATGCTTATTTGATCATTATAGGAAATCTGAACATAGACATGAGTAAAAATACAGACAATACTAAGACCCTACTAGACTTATTGTGCATATACAATCTAAAAATAAAAATAGATAAACCAACCAGAGTAACAAAGCATAGTGAAACTATATTTGATCATGTAATAACAAATATTCCTACATGCTATTGTGACACACAGGTAATAAACTCCACATTAGTAGACCATTTTGCAATCATGATAGACATAAATGTAAAGACTAGTGATTCAGTGTAGAAGATATGAGAGATGAGAAGACAGAACTATCCACATAACATAAATCTGCTAAAAAAGATGTTAGAGGCAGAAAACTGGGGAACAATATATGCAGCTAAAGATGCAAACACCAAATGGAACCAGTATTTTTCTTTATTCAATTATTATTATGATGATACATGTCCTTTTAGTAAAAGGCTTGTCAAGCAGCAACAAAAAAAGAAAAGCTGGGCGACTGGAGAAGTAATCCATGCCAGAAATAATCTGAGAGTGTATTATGACCTCTCCAAACAAAAAAATAATGAGGCCTACAACACACTGTATAAAATAAAAAAGAAAGAGTACTGTAGTTTTATCAGAGAAACTAAAGCATCATTCATCAGGATGTCTATAGATAAGGGAAAGAACTACTCAAAAGGTTTATGGTCGTTCATTAATGGAGAGAGAGGAAAAGTAACAAATCGGCAGACGACATCTGCCCACTGATGAGTGGGAAAAGCAACGCAAACCCTCTAGAAATAGCCAGTACTTTTAACAAATATTATATTACTGTAGCAGACGAATTAATAAGACAAAATAAAACAAATGCAGTAAGTAAAATGTTAAACCCCCCACATACAAATCATACTATGGTTTTCATACCTACAATAGATACAGAAGTGTCAAACCTAATAAAACAACTTAAAATTAAACATTCATCTGGCTTGGATGGTGTCACATCACATCTCAAAGGAATGCAGAGAATGTATATTAAAACCATTGACACACACGCTGAATGCTGCGATACAAGAAGGTATATTTCCAGATTCACTGAAAGTAAGTAAAGTGAAGCCAATATTTAAGAAAGGGAACAGGGATGAATTAGGAAATTACAGGCCAATATCATTGATCTCAACATTTGCTAAAATCTATGAAATGATAATAAAGAATAGAATTTTAAGTTTTATAACAAAGTACAGTATACTGCATTCATCACAACATGGTTTCAGAGAAGGGAAGTCAACAAAAACAGCATCAACAGATATAACTGAGCACATTCTTTATTTACTTGACAGGCAACAAAAGACTTGTGGGATTTTTATGGACCTATCTAAGGCATTTGATATTGTGAACCACTTAAAATTAATGATGAAATTATATCAGTATGGAATTAAGAGGAAAATGCTATGACATACTTAAATCATACACTACAAATAGGAAACAATGCACAGAAATCAGACATACTAGTGGGGGAAATATAAACTACAGATCAGAATTGCAAACAAACACGGTGTGCCGCAAGGGTCTGTGTTTGGGCCAATACTATTTATATTCCACGTAAATGACTTCCCTAACTATGTAAATCAGAAACTTATAATGTATGCTGATGACACAACAATTATTTGCACAGCTGACGCAAAGGAGGAGCTTGAGAAGGAAGCACTCCTGAATATCGAAAATGAAATATTTAACACAAAACAACCCGTTTATGAATCAGTCTAAAACAATGAATGTAGTATTTCAGATCAAGCATAGTGAAAATTATAATATAAATGTTAATATAAATGGGAAGACTATTAAAGAAGTAACCAGCACAAATTTTCTAGGAACTATAATAGACAAACATTTGGCATGGGGGGGAGCACATAGATGCACTGTGTAAAAAGATAAACAGATCTTCATCATGCATAAAACAGCTAAGACTGTGGATGATAAAAGTCCTCAGATCAATGTATTATGGACTTGTCTTCCCACATTTGTCTTATTCAGCTCATATATGGGGAAGTGCACAAGCTGGCTACTTAAAAAGAACATTCACAATTCAGAAAAGGGCAGTGAGATGCATTGCAAAAATACCACCCAGACAGACCTGTAGGCAAGCTTTTGTACACTATAATATTATGTCAGTATATTCACTGTACATATACCAAAGCATAATGGTGGTAAGGTCAAGCGATAAACACCTCCTAAATAAAGATGTACACAAACACGGTACAAGAGGAAATGAAAATTACTACATGATAAACAGAAATCTAAAACTGTCTATGACTGCCCCTGAAGAAGCAGGCAAAAGGTTTTTTAACAAACTCCCCAAAATCATTAAAAAAGAAACAGACCTAAAATGTTTTAAAAATCATTTGAAACTATATCTCACAGAGAAAGGTATATACAGTTTGAGTGAATACTAAGATGGTGTTTCAACATCTTATATCATTACTGAAATATACCTTTAAAAATTATCATTTCTGTATGTTGTTTGGATTTGTGTGTATATATAATGTGAAACATGTAATACCTTTGTATGCTTATGGACTATTTCTGTTTAATTATTTGTTTCATGTATATATAATGAAATCAAGTTTGATGTTAATAGCCTATTGTATAGCACATCCAATACTCTCAGCTGGATTTTCAGCTGGAGTCCATGGGCAAAGAATAAATAAATAAAGTACTAATCTTATCTAACCTAATATAATCTAATTGAACAAACATTAGAAATGCTTAATATACCGAATGGAGTATAGTAAAATAAACTAACAGCCACAAGTGCTTAATAGTATGTGTGTTAACTTTTTGCATGTATAGTAATGGACTAAGCTGCCTTAAACACTAATGTAGTAGAAAATCAGTTTTTTTTGTTTTTAAATTCAGCGAACTGAGCAGCAAAGAGCACCATTGTAGAACAGAAGTTTTGGTGTACATACAGTCAGGGACTGAAGTAAGTTCAAAGTGAGGACTAGCACAGTCAATGAAGACCAAAAAAGGTCAGCAAGGTGGAAAAATTCATGTAGTCGCAACATACTAAAAAAACTGACTTGCTGGGTGCGAGCTTAGGGGTGGGGCACTTTTAGTGTTTTTTTTTTTAAATAATCTCTAAGACCATGCCTTCTAGCGAAAATGTTTCCCAGTACAAAAGAAAACTTCATTCAATCCCCCCCCCCCCCCCCCCAAAAAAAGCCCTGTTCATTTTTCTCTATGACTAACAGTTTCTGCGTTACAGGTGTCAGAAAAATTGCAGATCATTAAAAATAGTGGTTTAATGGCATAAAATTGATGTTTATTGTTGAATAAAGTGGGTTAAGTACATAGGATAAATATGTGTGTACCACATGTAAGTGTGATAGAGCCTTATTAAGAGATGAACTGCGTTTAGGGGAGTGATGGGTTGGAAAGGGTGTAGCAGGTGGGAGGCTAGGATCGGAGAGTAGTCACGAGAGAGAAGGTAGATAGCTGGATTGTTTTCATGCACATCTCTCCTTTACAAGTATGCAAAATGAAGAGCAAGCAGATGATTCTCCTTTCTTTCAAGTCCACTACATTACAAAAAACCTCTACTAAAAGTTGTTTTAGAAAGTTATATAAAATCTTCTGCAGCTCTGTATAGATCAGTAACATGCTTGGAGGTGGCGCAGTGGTGTGTGTGTGTGTGTGTGTGTGTGTGTGTGTGTGTGTGTCCATTTTTCATAAAGTGCATTAACACTACATGAAGTACAGATATGAGTTGCTAACTGGCGTAACAATGAACACAAGAGAAGCATATGGCCAGATTTATTTGACTTAAATCACTGTTGCACACTGTTAAGAGGGGAAATTGATTCTTACTCATCCTGTATGTCAGCTGTAGCATTCTTCTTGGAAAGGTAACCTCTCTCCCACCACAAGCACTGCTCACTTTTCAGTCAGTTCTCTTATGCAAGCAGAGAAAATAAATTCACTGAGCTTGCATTTATACAGTGGACTTATTTGCACTTTATTAAGTGAGTACTTATTTGCAGATGTTAAGTGAGCTTTTACATAAAATAAGTTCCTATAAGCAATAAAAGGTAGGTGTTTAATTTTTCAGTGTGATGTTGTCAGTGACCTATGCAGTGTTGGTGACAGGAATTGGGTTGGTAAATGTGACACCCTGCTGTTATCTATCATTGACAGCATACTGTTAAGTTGTGTAACAGTTTTGTAGTCATTTGGTGGTGAATTAATGAATTACCACAAGGTTACTGCACTCTCTTCACCATTAGTTGTGGTTCCACAAATCATCATAGCCGAATTCGTCCACTTTCATGGTACATGTAGGGTGTGGTGAGACACGAAAGTGCCCTAGTAGGAACTTCAGATGGCCAAGTGTTGAGGAAATAAAAGGAATTTTGATACGGATCTATTACCAGGTGCAACTTATCAATTGTCCCTGTGACAATGTGTTTAGGAAGCAGTGTTTGGCTCAGCGGTAAGAGAAAGGAATCGTATTGAACGAATCATGGGGTTCAACTCCGCCCAGCAGCAGACATTTTTGTGCTCCTTGGCAATGCGTACACTACTGACATCACAATTAACCGCAACATCATACAGGTTATTTTGCATTTCTACATGCACAACATCAGCATGGGACGTCACTCTTTAAATCAAGTGCATTATCTTGCAAATTTGGGGTTGTGAATGGTTCATAAGGTACAAACACGAATAACTGTATACAGTGAGTTTAATTTGACCTCGGTGGCACTGTCGGCACAAACACCACCAGCACCAAAGACGGCAGCCTGAACAATGGGCAGCTACATAAAGGCCACTACCGGACAAAAGATCATCCTTCACCATACATTCAGGCTCCAATACATACTGTGCTGCCGACTGAATACTGTGCTGCCGACTGAATACTGTGCTGCCGACTGAATACTGTGCTGCCGACTGAATACTGTGCTGCCGACTGAATACTGTGCTGCCGACTGAATACTGTGCTGCCGACTGAATACTGTGCTGCCGACTGAATACTGTGCTGCCGACTGAATACTGTGCTGCCGACTGAATACTGTGCTGCCGACTGAATACTGTGCTGCCGACTGAATACTGTGCTGCCGACTGAATACTGTGCTGCCGACTGAATACTGTGCTGCCGACTGAATACTGTGCTGCCGACTGAATACTGTGCTGCCGACTGAATACTGTGCTGCCGACTGAATACTGTGCTGCCGACTGAATACTGTGCTGCCGACTGAATACTGTGCTGCCGACTGAATACTGTGCTGCCGACTGAATACTGTGCTGCCGACTGAATACTGTGCTGCCGACTGAATACTGTGCTGCCGACTGAATACTGTGCTGCCGACTGAATACTGTGCTGCCGACTGAATACTGTGCTGCCGACTGAATACTGTGCTGCCGACTGAATACTGTGCTGCCGACTGAATACTGTGCTGCCGACTGAATACTGTGCTGCCGACTGAATACTGTGCTGCCGACTGAATACTGTGCTGCCGACTGAATACTGTGCTGCCGACTGAATACTGTGCTGCCGACTGAATACTGTGCTGCCGACTGAATACTGTGCTGCCGACTGAATACTGTGCTGCCGACTGAATACTGTGCTGCCGACTGAATACTGTGCTGCCGACTGAATACTGTGCTGCCGACTGAATACTGTGCTGCCGACTGAATACTGTGCTGCCGACTGAATACTGTGCTGCCGACTGAATACTGTGCTGCCGACTGAATACTGTGCTGCCGACTGAATACTGTGCTGCCGACTGAATACTGTGCTGCCGACTGAATACTGTGCTGCCGACTGAATACTGTGCTGCCGACTGAATACTGTGCTGCCGACTGAATACTGTGCTGCCGACTGAATACTGTGCTGCCGACTGAATACTGTGCTGCCGACTGAATACTGTGCTGCCGACTGAATACTGTGCTGCCGACTGAATACTGTGCTGCCGACTGAATACTGTGCTGCCGACTGAATACTGTGCTGCCGACTGAATACTGTGCTGCCGACTGAATACTGTGCTGCCGACTGAATACTGTGCTGCCGACTGAATACTGTGCTGCCGACTGAATACTGTGCTGCCGACTGAATACTGTGCTGCCGACTGAATACTGTGCTGCCGACTGAATACTGTGCTGCCGACTGAATACTGTGCTGCCGACTGAATACTGTGCTGCCGACTGAATACTGTGCTGCCGACTGAATACTGTGCTGCCGACTGAATACTGTGCTGCCGACTGAATACTGTGCTGCCGACTGAATACTGTGCTGCCGACTGAATACTGTGCTGCCGACTGAATACTGTGCTGCCGACTGAATACTGTGCTGCCGACTGAATACTGTGCTGCCGACTGAATACTGTGCTGCCGACTGAATACTGTGCTGCCGACTGAATACTGTGCTGCCGACTGAATACTGTGCTGCCGACTGAATACTGTGCTGCCGACTGAATACTGTGCTGCCGACTGAATACTGTGCTGCCGACTGAATACTGTGCTGCCGACTGAATACTGTGCTGCCGACTGAATACTGTGCTGCCGACTGAATACTGTGCTGCCGACTGAATACTGTGCTGCCGACTGAATACTGTGCTGCCGACTGAATACTGTGCTGCCGACTGAATACTGTGCTGCCGACTGAATACTGTGCTGCCGACTGAATACTGTGCTGCCGACTGAATACTGTGCTGCCGACTGAATACTGTGCTGCCGACTGAATACTGTGCTGCCGACTGAATACTGTGCTGCCGACTGAATACTGTGCTGCCGACTGAATACTGTGCTGCCGACTGAATACTGTGCTGCCGACTGAATACTGTGCTGCCGACTGAATACTGTGCTGCCGACTGAATACTGTGCTGCCGACTGAATACTGTGCTGCCGACTGAATACTGTGCTGCGAATACTGGACTCACTCTCGTGGATACTCGGTCTGGACATGATTATTTGCACATTTATTATGACAGTGCTTTGAACTGGTATAGCTTTCGTGTTGTGAACTTTTCCGTTGACATTTGCCTTAATCGTCACACAATGTCTAGTTTTATTGATTTACAATAGTTAAGGGACAATGCCAGCCAGGTAACTCTTTCACCTGCTCACTCCTGACCAGGCAACATGAATATTGCGAGATTAGTGTGCGAATATTCTGGGAAATACCACAATCATTGCAGACAAAACAACTGTACCGTGAGAACACGGGAGGCAAATATTGTGGAAAGATCAAAAATGTCAGATAAAACCGAAAATCTTAACATGCCTGGAACGTTGGGCGATAAAGAACAGGAGCCAGAAGATAATGGCCACAGCGAGGCATCGAAGCGACAATTGAAGACTGCGCTGGATTTATGTTTACAATATTTGACCGAAGAGGAACTGATCACATTAGGAAGTTCCACGGTAATAACCGAAGAACATGTTCAGATGGCCAATAAAATACACCAGAAAATACTAGAGACTTTATCCAAATATACCTTTGTATGTGACGAGGAGTTGATTCGGTTCTTTTTTTTTTTTTTGTGGTTTTAGGCCGCACAACTTCAATGGTCATTAGTGCCCAGACTACGTTAGGAATGCACCGTGAGGCACAAGGTTAAAACAGCAACTAAAAGGGAAAACACGATAAAAGACAGACTGACAGGCATAGGATTACAAAAAAAAAAAAAAAAAAAAATATATATATATATATATACAGCATAATCAAATGTCCTTAGAGAGGTTTGTCAAGTTGATAAAACGAAGAACGCGAGCAGCTGCTCGTGGGTCATCCGCTAAAATGGCATCTAGAGTACATGGCAGGCCAAGATCAAGACGCAGTGTGTTAAAATCCGGACAGGACGTTAAAATGTGGCGGACCGTCAGCTATTGCCCACATGGGCAGAACGGCGCTGGTGCAGCCATCAGCAGATGGCGATGGCTGAACCGGCAGTGTCCAATTCGTAACCGGGCCAAAACGACCTCCTCCCGCCGAGAAGGGCGGGAGGAGGACATCAAGTGCAGCCCAATCGGCATGCCACAGCGATAAAATGCGCCGACAAATGACCCTGCTACAATCTGATGAAGGCACACAACAAGAAGCTGTCCGAGGCTGGAAGACCATAGCCTTGGCCGCAGCATCTGCAGCTTCGTTCCCAGGAATACCGACATGGCCAGGAACCCACATAAAGCTAACCAGAGAACCGTCGTCCACCAGCTGCTGAAGAGAGGGTTGGATCCGGTGCACGAAAGGGTGAATCGGATACGGATCACTGAGGCTCTGGATGACGCTCAGGGAAT
Source organism: Schistocerca serialis cubense (assembly GCF_023864345.2). NCBI lineage: Eukaryota > Metazoa > Arthropoda > Insecta > Orthoptera > Acrididae > Schistocerca > Schistocerca serialis. The sequence continues at coordinate 19,150,319 of NC_064641.1, forward strand.
CGGAGCAGATGACATAAGCAGAATGTCGGTGGCGGCAGATGTAAAGAACAGCCTGGTAGAGGGCAAAGAGCTCAGCTGTGAAGACCGAACAATGGCCATGGAGCCGGTATTTGAAACTTTGTGCCCCGACAATAAAAGAACACCCGACCCCGTCAGTGGTCTTAGAGCCATCTGTATAAATTAAGGTCATATTAATGAACTTCGAACGTAGTTCGACAAAACGGGAGTGGTAGACCGAACCAGGGGTAACCTCCTTTGGAAGCGAGCTGAGGTCAAGGTGAACGCGAACCTCAGCCTGGAGCCAAGGTGGCGTGTGGCTCTCGCCCACTCGAAAGGTTGCAGGGAGTGAAAAAATAAGGTGTTGAAGGAGGCGACGAAAGCGAACTCCAGGGGGTAGCAGGGCAGAGACATACAACCCGTATTGACGGTCGAGAGAGTCATCAAAAAATGAACGATAAGACATCTACATCTACATACATACTCCGCAATCCACCATACGGTGCGTGGCGAAGGGTACCTCGTACCACAACTAGCATCTTCTCTCCCTGTTCCACTCCCAAACAGAAGGAGGGAAAAATTACTGCCTATATGCCTCTGTACGAGCCCTAATCTCTCTTATCTTATCTTTGTGGTCTTTCCGCGAAATATAAGTTGGTGGCAGTAAAATTGTACTGCAGTCAGCCTCAAATGCTTGTTCTCTAAATTTCCTCAGTAGCGATTCACGAAAAGAACGCCTCCTTTCCTCTAGAGACTCCCACCCGAGTTCCTGAAGCATTTCCGTAACACTCGCGCGATGATCAAACCTACCAGTAACAAATCTAGCAGCCCACCTCTGAATTGCTTCTATGTCATCCCTCAATCCGACCAGATATGCATCCCAAACGCTTGAGCAGTACTCAAGAATAGGTCGTATTAGTGTTTTATAAGCGGTCTCCTTTACAGATGAACCACATCTTCCCAAAATTCTACCAATGAACCGAAGAAGACTATCTGCCTTCCCTACAACTGCCATTACATGCGTGTCCCACTTCGTATCGCTCTGCAATGTAACGCCCAAATATTTAATTGACGTAACTGTGTCAAGCGCTACACTACTAATGGAGTATTCAAACATTACGGGATTCTTTTTCCTATTCATCTGCATTACTTTACATTTATCTATATTTAGAGTTAGCTGCCATTCTTTACACCAATCACAAATCCTGTCCAAGTCATCTTGTATCCTCCTGCAGTCACTCAACGTCGACACCTTCGTACACCACAGCATCATCAGCAAACAGCCGCACATTGCTATCCACCCTATCCAAAAGATCATTTATGTAGATAGAAAACAACAGCGGGCCTACCACACTTCCCTGGGCACTCCAGATGATACCCTCACCTCCGATGAACACTCACCATCGAAGACAACGTACCGGGTTCTATTACTTAAGAAGTCTTCGAGCCACTCACATATTTGGAAACCAATCCCATATGCTCGTACCTTACGAGTCTTCAGTGGGGCATCTACATCTACATCTACATCCATACTCCGCAAGCCACCTGACGGTGTGTGGCGGAGGGTACCTTGAGTACCTCTACCGGTTCTCCCTTCTATTCCATTCTCGTATTGTTCGTGGAAAGAAGGACTGTCGGTATGCCTCTGTGTGGGCTCTAATCTCTCTGATTTTATCCTCATGGTCTCTTCGCGAGATATACGTAGGAGGGAGCAATATACTGCTCGACTCTTCGGTGAAGGTATGTTCTCGAAACTTTGACAAAACCCCGTACCGAGCTACTGAGCGTCTCTCCTGCAGAGTCTTCCACTGGAGTTTATCTATCATCTCTGTAACGGGTGGTCGGGCATTGACAGTAGCCGAAAGGCATACCGACAAAGCAGTATATCGCACCGGTAGGTGAGTGGCAATTCACCAGCTTCAGCAGGAAGACTCTCGACGGGACTAGTATAAAACGCTCCGATCGCAAGACGTAAACCCCGATGTAGTATGGAGTTGAGGCGATGTAAGATGGATGGCCGTGCAGAGGAGTATACGAAGCTCCCATAATCCAGCTTGGAGCGGACGATCGACCGATATAGGCGAAATAGGATGGTTCAATCCGCTCCCCATGACATACCACTGAGAACACTGAGGAAATTTAGAGAACGGGTACAACGGGCAGCCAAATATGACATGTGGAGACCAGCTAAGTTTCCTGTCAAATGTAAGACCTAAAAATTTTGTTGTCTCCACGAATGGGAGAGCAACGGGACCGAGACGTAAGGACGGTGGGAGAAACTCTTTGTAGCGCCAGAAGTTAATACAGACCGTCTTCTCGGCAGAAAAACGGAAGCCATTGGCGACACTCCAGGAGTAAAGACGGTCAAGAGAACGCTGAAGACAGTGCTCCAGGAAACATGTACGCTGCGCACTGCAATAGATGGTAAAATCGTCCACGAAAAGGGAGCCTGATACATCAGCTAGGAGGCAATCCATTACTGGATTGATCGCTATGGCGAAGAGAGCGACGCTCAAAACTGAGCCCTGTGGCACCCCATTCTCCTGGCGAAAGGTGTCTTACAGGACAGAACCCACACGTACCCTGAACTGTCGATCCATTAAAAAGGAACGAATAAAAAGAGGGAGGCGACCGCGAAGGCCCCATGTATGCATGGTGAGGAGAATGCCCGCCCGCCAACAGGTGTCGTAAGCCATCTCCAAATCGAAGAACACAGCCGCGGTCAGGCGCTTCCGCAAGAAGTTATTCATAATGAAGGTCGACAAGGTAACCAGATGGTCAACAGCAGAGCGGCACCTACAAAATCCACATTGTACATTGGTAAGTAGGCGTCGAGACTCGAGCAACCAAACCAAACGAGAGTTAACCATTCACTCCATCACCTTACAGACACAGCTGGTAAGCGAGATGGGTTGATAACTGGAAGGCAAGTGCTTGTCCTTCCCCGGCTTAGGAATCGGGACAACAATGGACTTGCACCAGCATGCGGGAACATGTCCCTCAATCCAGATGCGATTGTAAGTACGAAGAAGGAAACCTTTACCCGCAGGAAAACCTCTGCGAAAAAGCAGCCGAAGGCATTGGAGACATCCTCAGGGGCCACAAGGAAGTCATCCGCGACCGTCAAGCCAGAAACTGGTGAGTGGACCTTAGTGCCAGATAGCCGGCGCAGGCTACCCCAGACAAAAGAAGGAGTAAAACTGTTGAAGGTGCTTGTGAAAGCAGCCCAGCTGGCTTTCTTTAACAATACGACGACACTGTGCACGTAATCGTTTATAATTGAAACAATTCGCCACTGTAGGGTGGCGTTTAAAGGTGTGTAAAGCACGTCGACGAGCACGTAAAGCGTCTCTACATGCTGCGGTCCACCAGGGGACCAGTACGCGACGTGGAGAAGAAGTACAGTGAGGGATGGAATATTCAGCAGCAGTGAGAATGACTTCCGTGAGGTGTGCGACCTGACGATCGCAGCTTGTGAAGGTTTGATCCTGAAAGGTCGCCCTGGAAGAGAAGAGCCCCCAGTCTGCTTTGGAGATGTTCCAACTAGATGAGCACGGAGAGGGGGTATGCTGCAGGAGATGGATAACACACGGGAAGTGGCCGCTCGAATATGTATCAGAAAGTGCATACCACTCAAACCGGCGTGCAAGTTGGGTAGTACATATAGAGAGGTCTAAATGGGAATAGGTGTGAGATGTGTCCGAAAGAAAAGTAGGGGCGCCAGTATTGAGGCAGACAAGATTGAGCTGGTTGAAAAGGTCTGCTAACAGGGAGCCCCTCGGGCAGGACGCTGGAGAGCCCCAAAGGGGATGGTGGGCATTGAAGTCTCCAGTTAACAAAAATTGTGCAGGTAGCTGAGCAATAATTTGCATCATGTCTGCTCTGGTAACGGCAGACGACAACGGAGTGTAAACGGTGTTGCCATGGGTAGTCCTTTGTCCCCTCTGGTAGCAAACCTTTTTATGGAGCACTTTGAGGAGAAGGCATTCGAGTCGGCTGAATTTAAACCGAAAGTCTTCTGGCGTTACGTGGATGGCACATTTGTAGTTTGGCCCCATGGAGAAGAAAAACTGGCAGGATTCTTAAAATATCTGAATTCCATTCACAAGAATATTCAGTTTACCATGGAGGTCGAAAAGGATAGATGTCTGCAGTTTCTGGATGTCCTTGTCAATCGTAAAATCGATGGATCTTTGGGGCACTCCGTCTACCGGAAGCCCACACACACAGATCTGTATTTGCAGGCGACAAGCTGCCACCACCCTGCACAAACCATGGGTTTGCTGCGTACTTTGGTGCACTGGGCACATGTGGTATCTGATAAGGACAGCCTTCCTAAAGAATTAGAACATTTGCAATCCGTCTTCAGGGAGAATGGATATTCTACACGCCAAATTCGCACGGCTGTAACTAAGAAGAAATGTAAAGAGAAACAAGAAGAAGGAGACAAAGAGGTGGTCAGGTCCAGGGCGTTCCTTCCGTATGTGGGTAACCTCTCCTCTAAAATAGGAAGGATTTTAAAGAAGCAGTGTGTTAAAGTGATCTTCCGACCACCTACGAAAATATCGGCTGTGCTTGGCTCTGTGAAGGACGATCTGGGTCTGAGGAAGGTGGGTATTTATAAGATCCCTTGTCAATGTGGCAAATCCTACATTGGCCAAACTACTCGCACAGTACGGGAAAGATGCGTGGAGCATGAACGCCACACACGTCTACTACAGCCCAACAAATCAGCCATAGCAGAACATTGTATTTCGACGGGACACTCCATGGATTATCGTGGAACAAAAATTTTAGCAACAACTAGATTTTTTTGGGAATCCATTATCAAGGAGTCCATGGAGATACGATTGGCAGAAGATCTTATCAATCGAGACGGCAGCTTTCAGATGGATAAAGCATGGGATCCTGTAATTTCTTTAATCGCTTCACAGAGACACTGGTCTGCATCTAGTGCGACGGCAGACGAAAATTGATTTTATACTTTCGACTACCGCGCCTCAGCTGTGCGAAGGCGCTTTATGACAGATAGCGCAAATGTAGGTACACCACTACGCATGCGCGGCCCACTTCTGCTGCAGAGCGCGCCAAATTAGATAGGGGGCGCGGTATTAGCCTTCTCCACTGCGCAGGCGCCGCCACGCCAATTTTTGGTATATATAGAACGACGCGCACCAGTAATCTTCGGTCTCGTACTCACCTGAAGATGGCTGCATGTTTGTTAGCCGAAATATCGTGCCAAGATGTCAACGTGATCCGGCTGCAAGCCCGAAATATGATGGACCAATCAATACGCCGGGAAAACTTCAAGATACACAAAGTAACACTTTCCTATACAGCACAATATGCTATGAGCCTTTCAGGAAACTATTGCCACATGTCTACATGTGCCTACAGGAGAGTCCTGGGTCTTTTGGACCAAGGATTAAAATATCAGTACATGCATACACAGCAAAATATACAAATGTTATCATCACTTCTTCAAAATCCGGTAAACTGACAACAGACTTGTAGAAAAGATATTTAACTGATGTGATGAAGCCCTATTGTGCAAGAGAATAAATGTCTTCTGTTGATTGACTCGTGGGAGGACAAACAAATCCAGAAATATACAGCAAACTGTTCCTAGATGAAGACGGACTGCCAATGTGCAGTATCAAAGTAATTCTCCCCCAAATGTATGCCACTAGTGTAACCCTGTGGTGTATATTTTTATCGTCGGGTAAACAATCTAATTAAAAAATGTCAAAACTGTGCTTTTCTCATTGACAAAGAAGAAGAAATCACTTCCCGAGAAGCTTACATCAAACTACATTCCATTATACATCACCACCTATTGCAGCACATATTCAGCAACATGCTGCGTTACGCTTGGTTCCCTGCTGGACTGTGCGATGAAAGAAACTGTTTTCACAATGTCAATCAAGTTTCTTTTTGTATGGAGACAAAAAAAAAACCATGTCACTGCAAAAAGGCAGCATTTATAACGTGTGCAAATTGCGGTCAAAATTATTGCTTCCCGTTTCTTTCATGAATATCACTCCGGTACATGTAATCGATTAATTGCGAGAGAATGGAAGTATCAATTTACATACACGACATTCCCGTGTACATGTTAACTACAATCCCTTTTCAAATGTTTGCAGTTCCACATTTCATCTTATGCCTATACTTTTTGTGCTTATATAAATTAATAAAATAACCTATATGATGATGTGGTTAATTATGTCAGTAGTGTAAGCATCCCCCCATGAACCACGGACCTTGCCAATGGTGGGGACGCTTGTGTGCCTTAACAATACAGATGGCCGTACCATAGGTGCAACCACAATGGAGGGGTGTCTGTTGAGAGGCCAGACAAACGTGTGGTTCCTGAAGAGGGGCAGCAGCCTTTTCAGTAGTTGCAGGGGCAACAGTCTGGATGATTGACTGATCTGGCCTTGTAACAATAACCAAAACTGCCTTGCTACGGCTGGTACTGCGAACGGCTGAAAGCAAGGGGGAAACTACAGCTGTAATTTTTCCTGAGGGCATGCAGCTTTACTGTACGGTTAAATAATGGTGTCCTCTTGGGTAAAATATTCCGGAGGTAAAATAGTCCCCCATTCAGATCTCCGGGCGGGGACTACTCAAGAGGACATCATTATCAGGAGAAAGGAAACTGGCGTTCTACGGATCAGAGCACGGAATCTCGGATCCCTTAATCAGGCAGGTAGGTTAGAAAATTTAAAAAGGGAAATGGATAGGTTAAAGTTAGATATAGTGGGAATTAGGGAAGTTCTGTGGCAGGAGGAACAAAGAGGAGTTTGTGGCACAACTTGACAAGAAGAAGGGACTGGTTGGTAGGATATGTTCTGAGGCATCAAGGGATCACCAATTTAGTACTGGAAGGCAGCGTGGAGGGTAAAAATCGTAGAGGGAGACCAAAAGATGAATACACTAAGCAGATTCAGAAGGATGTAGGTTGCAGTAGGTACTGGGAGATGAAGAATCATGCACAGGACAGAGTAGCATGGAGAGCTGCATCAGACCAGTCTCAGGACTGAAGACCACCACCACCAACATCAACAACAACAGTGTATGCATTACAAAGGAGTACAAAAATATTTGCTACTGGACAGAGTCGAAGCTGAGACCCCTTCAATGCGAATCCCGTCTCTTACTGCTGAGTCCAACACCTCTTCTTAAACGCACTGTCACAGAGACAATTGATAAGATGCACATGGTGATAGATTTGTATCAAAATTCATTTTATTTCCTAAATGCCCGGCCATCTGGAGTTTCCACTTGGGCACTTTCTTGTCTCAGCACGCACTACATGTACCATAAATTTGGACAAATTCAGCGATGAGGAGTGGGCGCCCTCTTCTTGTGAGTGGAGCCACTTACCACACCTCCACAGCATATTTTGCGAGGTAGGTATCAATATGTGTGACGGAGTAGGACTGATCACGTTCAAATTTAGAACAGTAATCTTCTGTATTACTGTTCTGAATTTGAACATGATCAGTCCTACTCCGTCACACGTATTAATACCTAGAACAGTAATCTTCTGTATTGCCCTTTGATTGTGGCACCATACACAATCATTAACCCGGCTCCAGGGAGGTAGGGTGCCCTTCCCTATTCCTGCACTGGGGTAATTCCTATCTGGTGCATCCACGTCACGGGGGTGGGCATCCTACACTTCAGTAGGCCAGAGTGCTAGGATGGCTGAGTTCAGGCAGGGACCAAATCCCGTGGGGTATAACACGGAACCCGTGCCCAGGGTTACGGGTGAAGACCTTAATGGCAGCGATGGCGGAGAAGGAAGACTTCGGAACGGCGTAGCTGGCAGATGAGGTAACCCTCCTTTCTGGGGATTAAATGAGAAGGGAACCACAGCCTTGTGGTGGAGGAGAAACTCCGAAGGCCTAAGGGAGACAACCCCAACAGAAAATCCTTTCTTGCGCTAGGCCTAGCGAGCCAGTAGGAAAGTCTCCATATATTGCTTTCAAAACACAGACGAGCCTCGGAACAAACCACTCAGGATTTGACCCCACTGCTTCTTCCAGTACTGGTGCAAATGATGGGAGACCTGATGATATTCATCAGTACAAGATGATGAAACCAACTGGACTAAAAAAATAACCTAAATATTGGCACCCTTAATACATTAAAACTCAATGGAAAAATGGAAGAAATGACAGATGTACTAACAGAGAGGAAGTTAGATAGATTGGGAGTAAGCGAAACAAAGTGAAAAGGAAAAGGTGATAAGAATTTGAGAGGAGGAGGAAAACTGTACTGGAGTGGGAATAACAGGTATGGAAGAAATGGTGTGGCAGTGATGGTGAATAAGAATGTACAAAGCTGTATTGAAAATGTGAGATATATATCAGACAGGATCATAATCTTAAACCTGAGATTCCAAAAAGAAACACTAAAAGTAATCCAGATTTATGCACGTCAAGTGGGATGTAGCGACGAACAGAAGATGGGCTTTGAAAATTTGTTAGAAAACCATGCTAATATAGTGATGGGAGATTTTAATGCACAGGTAGGCAAAGACAGAAAGGGATTTGAGCAAGTATTGGGATGTTTTGGATATGGAGGCAGAAATGAAGACGGGGAAAGACTCCTGGATTTGTGCCAGAGGAATGGAATGAAAATAGCAAACAGCTGGTTTATGAAGAGAGAAAGTCATGTTATCACTAGATACAGTTGGGATGGAAGAATCAAGAGTGTAATTGATTATATTCTAGTAGATAGGGAATGGGGAGAGAAAGTAACAAATGTGAAGGTAATTCCAAGTGCCAGTGCAGATGGAGACCATAGATTACTGGTGGGACAATGGAAAATGAATCAATGTGTGAAAAACAGAAAACAGAAGAAAGTGAAGAGGATACAGGATTGGAAACTGAAGGACAGTGAATGCGCTGAGAAGTACAGAGAATTAATCACACAAAAATTTCCAAAAGAAGTTTTCTGCAATGTAGAAAAAGAATGAGTTTATTCAAAGACGCTTTAGTCGAAGCAGCACAAAAAGCATGTGGCAGAACATCTGGAAAGGAAAAAATAAGACAAACAAGTTGGTGGGATGATACCACAATCCAAGCAGTTAGAAGAAAAAATGGAGCATGAAGAAAGTGGTGGAAAACTAAAAATGATGAAGACCATAAAAGATATATAGAGGCAAAGAAGAAGTGCAAAGAAATAGTGGAAACAGCAAAGAAAAAGGCATGGGAAGAGTTTACAAAAAAACTTGAAGATGTGGAGAGCAATAAGAAAATGTTCTATAAAATGATGAAAAATAAAAGAAAGGCTTCTGAAGTATCAGTAAATACGGAAACAGAGGACGGTACCATTATTGAAGATCCAGGGAATATAAAAGATCTCTGGAAAGAACATTTTTAGAAGCTGTTAAATGCTGAGGAAACAACAAATAATGGAGAAATTGAGAGAAGTTGGGAAGCAGAATTAGGACAAATTACACGGGAAGAAATGGAAAAAGCTGTGAAGAAGATGAATGGGGGGAAAGCTCCAGGACCTGATGAAGTATCAGTGGACATGATAAGAGCAGCAGGTCCAGCGGGAATGCAGTGGCTGTATAGAGTACTATCAAGTGTGTGGAGATATAGTACAATACCTGACGACTGGAGAACAGGAGACATTGTTCCCATCTTCAAGAAAGGCAATAAAAGACTTTGTAAAAACTACAGAGGAATAACCCTTATGTGTCATACAGCCAAGATTTTTGAAAGAATTTTACTAAATCGGATAAGTGAAAAGATAGAAAAGGAGCTGAGTGAAGAACAGCATGGGTTTTGGAAAGGAAGAAGCATGGACAATGAAAGAAAGGGACTGGAGCAGACTGCAAGCAGGGGAAATGAAATTTCTCAGAGCAGTTAAGGGAAAAACAAGAATGGACAGAGTAAGGAATGTAGAGATTAGAAAGGACCTTAAACAAGAAGAAGAAATTGAAAGAAAGAGATTAAGATGGTATGGGCATGTTAAGAGGATGCATGGGCAGAGACTCCCCAAAATTATGGAAGAACTAAAGATGGATGGGAAAAGACCTAGAGTGCGCCCAAGAACATGGTGGAAAATGGGAGTGAGAATATCTGTAGAAAGGAGAGGTGTGACCTGGCAGCAAGTGGAGGAAGAAAAGTGGTGGGAGGACCGAGCCAAATGGAGAGGACTCATCAGCACCCAGACCCGGTAGTAGCTGGAGCGGGATTCGGATATGGATAGAATCTTCTGTATTGCATTGCTTGACTTATGGTGAATAGGTGTTCTTTCATTACAGAGCAGGCCTCTTCAGATGAGACAGCTGATGCTAATATGATGCATTTGATATCCCTCATGCTGTGAAAAGTGTTCCAGCCATTGTCGAATACATTTTGCCATCATGTTACCCTTGCAACAGACTTTTCAGTTTGATACAGTTGACAGCGCCAGCTGTGGAATTTTATAATAGTTCCTGCAACAACTGCAAATAAATACTCACTAAATAAACTGAAAATAACTCCACTATATAAACACTGGATTAGTGAAATTGTGCTTTGTCTACTCACATGAGAGAACTGGACAGGAGATGCTGGAACTGTGTAGTCAGTCCGTGAACCGAAAAGCAATCGGCCCTCATGGGGGAGGGAAGGGAGGAGTTGCCTTTCCTGAAGGAATGCTACAGCTAACATACAGGATGAATAAGAATCCATTTCCCCTCTAACAGCACAGGACAGTATGTAGCAATTTACATAGCTTCTGTCCTTACGCATTTCTTGCTCTATTATTATTAGCAATTCACATCTGTATTTCATGTAGTGTTAACACACGTTGTGGAAAATAAACGCCGTCATGCACGACTGCTGTGGAAGAATCATTACAACTTGGTAAAAACACCCTGTAGTTGCTTTTTGTGATTTACTGTGGTATACAGAATGGGGAATTGTCAACACACTCTTCATTTTGCAGACATATGAAGGAGGAAAGTGCATCACAGCAATCCGGTGGCATCCTACCTTCTTCACACTTCTATCCCTCCAGCCCCCCCCCCCCTCCCCTCCCGCATTACACCCAGTTACATCCCCAGAGCACAATTTATGTCCTGTACCCCGATGTGATACCCAAATTTAATCTAAATCTTTGTTCTTAACTCACTTCCTTTAACAAGAAGCATACACGTTATACCACTGAAACACTATTTTTAATAATCAGCAATTTTTTCATCTCTACAATGCGGAAACTATTAGTCCTAGAGAAAAAACAAAAAGGATCTTTTTTGTAGGAAATTGATGCAGTTTAATTTTTTACTGGGAAACATACTTGACATTTAAAGACTCTGTCTCCTGTCACCCCCATGTATACACTCTGTTGTTCAGGATTTTTAGTATGTTGGTCATTACACTCCCCCTTGTGATGGTACAAAAGTTTTGAGACTATCTGAATTTTTCCCCTACTTTTCTTTAATTGAACATGAAATACCAGAGGAATGGAAGGTAGCTGTGATATGCCCCAAATATAAAAAGAAAGACAAATCAGTATGTGACAGCTATGGGGGCATAGAGCTACTGAATATCTGTTTTAAGATCTTCTCAAACTGCCTATTAGAATGAATAAAACCTCTAGCAACAGACGTAATTGGAGACTACCAAGGAGGTTTTCAAGCCTGACAATCAACCACGGACCAGATTTTTGTCCTAAAGCAGGTCTGTGAAAAAATGTACGAATATGGCTGAGACATACATCTCCTACTTTTAGACTTCAAGAAGGCTTACGACAGTATACATGGACCTAGCCTAATTAGAACTATGACAGAGTTTGGTATGCCAAAGAAATTAGTCAATCTGGTAGAGGTATGCCTAAATAACAAAACTTAAGGTTAAGGTAGGTAATAACATGACAGGAAGCTTCAAAGTTTTAACAGGATTATGCCAAGGAGATGGGCTACCACCTGTCCTCTTCAACCTGGCACTTTAGAAGGTAATGCGGGATTTCAACAAAGAAAACTTCAAGGGCATTCAAACTGGCAATGAACACATTACATATCTGGCCTGTGCAGATGACATTGCACTATTAGCATGGACACAACAAGATCTGAAAAGAAGTATACGGACCTTGGAGTTATTGGCAGCTAAGATCGGTCTACAAATTAGATCTGAAACGACCGAGTATACGACCATAACAAGAAAGACCCAAAACTCTCTCAAGATTTAATTGTGAACCACACCAGGTATAAACATGTCAAAGAGTTCAAATATCTTTGATCAATTTTTACAGAAGTAACATCAACTGAAGCAGAGATAAAAGCACGACTGCAGGCAGAAAACAGATGCTATCACTCTTTAGACCCTATATTAATATGTACAAGTGTGTCTCAACAACTAAAGCTATGGTTGTATGACATTAATAATGCCAGTAGTACTTTATGCTTCTCAAACCTGGAGCACTCTAAAACAAGACCTTAACCGAGTGCTTACATTTGGAAAGAAGGTCCTCAGGAAAATATTTGGAGCAGTCCAAAATCAGACTACTGGAGAATGGAGAAGGCGCCATAACACAGAATTAGAAGAGCTGTACAAGAAGCCTAACATCTTGGGAGTGATGATAAGTAAAAGACTGCAATGGGCTGGACATGTAGTTAGAATGAAGGCAATAAGGTGGCCCAAAAAAGCAATGGACTGGATCCCGTCAGGCAGCAGACCAGTGGTAAGATCTACGAAGAGGTGGATCGATGGAGTGAGGGAAGACTTATTGCAGCTGGGAGTCACCGAAAACTGGAGACAGATGGAGAGCTCTAGCTGTGGTGGCGTGCGGTCCACTGGGCCTGATCACTTGAATGAAATGAATGAATTTTCTTTAATTGATTTGCCTAAACCTGGAAGGTGCAATATGAGTTAATTCAAAATATTAAATCAGATTTCTGAAATACTCAGATCTAATGGGTCATATTTACAGCCATTTTTAAGAATATTGTAAAAACAGGGTGTATACGTCAACAAGGAAAAAAAAATTCCCGGATTTTTCCTGGATTTCCCAGTAAAAAAAAAAAAAAACTTTCTCCCGGGTGAAAATACACTTTTTCCATGTTAAGTGTAAGTGACAGTATATTCTTCCTCGGCACTGAAAAACTCATCAATCCTTTGAATGTTTATGGTTTTATATACTGACGTAAAATTTCCAGGCGCTTTAGAAAACGAAACTCTCACAGAAAGAATAAACACGGATGAAGAGCCAGTAGATACTCCACAACTGTCTCTAAATACAACGATCATTGCTACAGACAACAGAACAGGTGATGTGAATGAGTTTCAAGTGTGAAAGCATCTTGAAAAGTGATATTAATGGTGAAGTGAGGAAAATATAGTACTACTACTACTACTACTACTACTACTCCTCTCATGCTCATAAATTAAGGATAATTGCAGAATGTGGTGCCACACAACGTTGCACTACACAAAACTGATGCTAATAGTATAGGCACATAGGGAACACACACGACACAAATCTAAGTCCACGGTATTAGTGGTAAGTTGAGAAAACCGTCCTAAAACACGTGCTACAAAACGCCACTGTTCCCTGTGAATGTACCCCGACACAATATGGGATATGATCACCATGCACACGTACACAGAACACACAACGGGTTGGCATACTCTGGATCAGGTGGTCGTCGTAGGGGTCTGAAGACGTGCAGCGATACGTCGACCGAGAGCATCCCAGACGTGCTCGATGGGGTTTAGGTCTGGAGAACAGGCAGGCCACTCCATTCGCCTGATGTCTTCTGTTTTAAGGTACTCCTCCACGATGGAAGCTCGGTGGGGCCACGCGTTATCATCCATCAGGAGGAAGGTGGGACCCACTGCACCCCTGAAAAGGCGGACATACTGGTGCAAAATGACTTCCCGATGCACCTGACCTGTTACAGTTCCTCTGTCAAAGACATGCAGGGGTGTACATGCACCAATCATAATCCCACCCTACACCATCAAACCACGACGTCCATACAGGTCCATTTCAAGGACAGTAAGGGGTTGGTATCTGGTTCCTGGTTCACGCCAAATGAAAACCCGGCGACAATCATTGTTCAGACTATACCTGGCAGACTATACCTGGCACTATACCTGGCACCACTGTTCCAATGACCATGTACTGTGTTCTTGACACCAGGCTTTACGGGCTCTCCTGTGACCAGGGGTCAGTGGAATGCACCTTGCAGGTCTCCGGGCAAATAAACCATGTCTGTTCAGTCGTCTGTAGACTGTGTGTCTGGAGACAACTGTTCCAGTGGCCGCTGTAAGGTCCAAAGCAAGGCTACCTGCAGTACTCCGTAGCTGTCTGCGGGCACTGTTGGCGAGATATCTGTCTTCTTGTAGTGTTTTACACTGTGGACGTCCCATACTGTAGTGCCTGGGCACATTTCCTGTCTTTTGGAATCGTTGCCATAATCTTGAGATCACACTTTGTGGCACACGGAGGGCCTGTGCTACGACCTGCTGTGTTTGACCAGCCTCCAGTCGCCCTAGTATTCTACCCCTGATAATGTCATCAATATGTGTTCTTTGAACCATTTTCAACACAAAGTCACCATTATCACATCTGCACACTTATTCACTGCACCGTACTCTGACATGCACCAACACACCTCTGCGTATGTGGACTGCTGCCAGCGCCTCCGTGCAATGACTGCCGGTCATATGCACCGGATGGTCATACCCTGACATGATTTAAACCCGCTAACTGCCCACCAGAGCGTTGTTTCACCATGTATCAGCATTATCCTTAATTTATGAGCATAAGTGTAGTACTAGTACTAGTAGTGGTAGTTCCTGCTGTTATCATTGTTGTCGTTGCAATTAAGTGTGTAGTGTTTGAAAGTTGTGTATTGGATTTGTTTTCTGTTTGTCACCAGTACTTAAAGCTTCTGCTCCCTATTCGAGTGTCTCAGGTTACAGTAACAGGGTAAGTATGATTTAATATGGCCCATTAAGATCTAGAATAATTGAAAATTTAGAAATAAGACAAAACGTAAAAGCAGGTTGAAAGAGTTACTCTAACAATAAGGTTTTTGGGGTTGCCGTGAAGACATCCCTTTTTACTAAAAGTTGTGGTTTATTTATTAATTGCCAAACCACGTGAAGTTTTAAAATCCATGGAGGTGAGGTGAAACAGGGCAGCTATATGCTATTTCAACGACCACATTCATTTTTGAATGACAATGTAATCTACTACGCACAGTAATAATACGTGCATTGTTTAACTTAGAAAGTTACACAAATTTTACTTTAGTAGCACTTCACTTCAGAATTCAGGGTGATGCATATTCCACGATTGCCAATTGCCATGCTTGTGGGCGTAGTGCACACGAGAAAGATACAAGTCGTCTAGGTGTGGGGTCTTAGTGGGGCAAAAGGGAAGCATTTGGAGAATACTGGAAACCTGGCACAGAATACTTCTGTGGCAAACAGTAGTAAGTAAGATGCAATTTTAGTGGGAAGATAAGATGTACCAACCGTCAAATGGACTCATCCTTGGCCCTGAAACATGGGAGAAGAAAAGTAGTTATGTCGAAAAGGTATGTTTTGCAGTGGACAGAGCAATCACAAAATTATTAAAAGAAGCGTTACAAGAGAGTTTAAGCATGAAGAACAAATGTGCTGCATCAAAAGTGTGTATGTTAGGAACAGTAGTGTGGCAGACACCACAGTCTGCTAAAAAGTTATAAATAGAGATCATAGTCCCTTGGTCTGGGCAGATTATGATGAGTGTTGACTGAGAATAGACCTGTAGCTGATGGCAGCCCAACCTCAGTGACACAAGAACCTTTTTTGTAGTTCATCTGCTGTTTGCATCATATAAATATGAACAGTCATGTAAGAAGTGACTTATCTGTGTTTACAAGTTATGCTTTAGATGGTGACAATAACTACAGATTTGCACATAGTTAGATCAGATGAACAAAGCTAATGTCAAGCTATTATGTCATCTGTCACATTGGTACAGGACAGTAGGATGATGCTTATCCACTTACTGTGTACATGCACAGTGTTGTGGCCGGTAATCACAGATGGCTTTCTGGTTGCAAATGTGTTTTTTAATTTTTGTGCTAGTGGAGAATATTGTGGGTTCCAGTGATAACCAGCATCAGAACTATCCTGGCATTTTGTTTATAAAGTCCCACTTGGCAGAGGTATATTTTATTTGATATTTCACTGGCATCACTAATCCACTTTACACGAGATGAAGATTGCTTGAAATTAGTGGCTCTAGTGCAGGCTCTGAATTCTGTTGCATGGCACATTTGTCTCTGATTTAAAAATGTTACTTAAGTACACCAACTTAACTCAAGGACAGAGTGTCTCCACAATATAGTTTGTTTTCACCAGACATTTTGCACGATTATTTACAGCTGAATCAACTTCTTCCTTGTCCTTCAAAGACTGAGTATGTAATATGTTATACCAGCTGGAGGGATAGAATTAGTGCAGATCAGGAAAGGCATGTAGATCTTGAGTATCCCAATAAATCACACATGGCTGTTTTCGCTACAGCTTGAGACAGCAGTTACTTCATCTTAAAAAGAAGCTCAATGGCTTTTTTCCATTTATCTGTTCAAAATCAGCATGCAAATATTAAGGGACGCATCAAATCAGGTTACAAATCTCCCCTTCCATATCCCACATTTTCCGAGTTTGATGTCACAGTTGCATTCATATGTCATCCATTTCCTGGAATACCCATGTGGCTCAATGTCCAGATGAGTGTTACGATGGTTCTGGGGCTGGACGTCTAGTACTAGATCTTGGATGTTAGTGACCAAAACATTTCTGGAGTGGCATTGAGATATACCTTGCGAGCAGCTCTGAGTTTCTACAAATCACGAAGTTCTTTGTTGTGAGAAATTTAATGTATTACGAAGCCTGTTTTTTCTCTTGTGGCTGAAAAAGCGTAACCAAACCTATTGTTGGTTCTCAAACCATATGTGTAGACCCATGTCAAATTGTGGTAGTCATGGAGAACTGAGTGGAATAGGCATCTGAGACTGGTGGAGTTAGCATTTTCCTTAGGGCCAAAAAAGAGATCCATCCAAATCATAGGACTGGGTACATACCACAGTTGCCAACTGTGCACAACTGGGGTGGATGCGAATTAAAATGCTCAAGACCGATGGTGCTGCCAACCAGAAAGCAGTGCATCTGTAGTCCCCATGATAAATGATCAAAGCTTTGTAGAACTACAGAAAAAATCTGCTGCTGAGAAGTCTGAGAGTATTAAGTTTCCTCTTACAATTTCCCTTGAGCTGGCATACTTGTGGTAACAATATCTACTTACTGTCAAATAAAATAGCTAAAAATTTGAAATTTTTGACGACTTGAAGTAACTGGTTGCCATGGTAAAGTTGTGGGTGAGGATGCACTGTCCAGAGTCAGTAATACTGCACGATGGAGTTTTACAACTGCATCAGATCTCATACCATTGACTGTGATGGCAAAGAAGGTTATGCTCAAAACCGACCCCTGAGGGACCACAGTTTCCTGTGCATATTGGTTGCTGAGGGCTTGACTAATCCGGACCCAGACCAATCAAAGAGATAGGAACTTCCAGATAAAAAAGGGTAAGCAACACCAGAGCCCTAATCGTGTTGTTTTGACAGGGTACGACGGCATCAGGTAGTACTGGGCATCTTCTGCAGGTCAATGAACACAGTGAGACGGTGTTGGTGATGCGGGGAAGTTCTGCACACTACACATTCCAAATGAATCAGTTGGTCTTTGGTGGACCAAAGGGCCCGAAAGCCACTTTGAAAGTGCCACAAATGTCCCATGGCTTCCAGGCATCAACACAGTAGTTGGTTAGCCATTTCTTCAAATAACTCATACAGGGAATACGTTACAGAGATCGATCAATGGTTGGTTGGTTGGTTGGATTGACTGATTGATTGTGGGTGGTTGGGTGTGTGGGTGGAGGACACCTTTTGTACCACATATAATAAAAGCAAGATGAAGAGATAGGAAAGACAGCAGGTGGACATCCACGGGGCTCTGTATAAGACAGGAAACATCTACCCCTGATCCATTAGTCAAGAGCGACCACTATCCAACAAAGTGCGGTACCCAGAATAGAAAATTGGTTGTGGCAGAAAGGAAATGAACTGGATATAGAAGTGGTTAAAATAGAGCACACGAGGGATGAAACAGTAGCCTTTGAAGAAGGTAGGCTTGAGGATCCCCCAGACCTAATTCACAGTGGGAGATTTCCATTCGCAACCATCCTGGCCCAACTCAGGAGGTAGATTGAAACCTTATAACTGAGAATAAGAATGGCTTTCATGGAGAAAACTCAAATAGTTCAACCATCCATCAATCATTTGCCAGTATTACAGGAAATGAGTCCACTGTTAGTGCGGAGGACCAAAAGGAGAAGGCATTCCACTACCAAGGTATGAGCGACTGTCTATAAGGCTCCACAACCACAACATAGGGGGACCTCATTACACAAATGAGAACTATGAGTTAACCAGGTATGACTGATAAGGAGACATTACAGGACCACGGATTCCCACCGAGAGAATTGGAAGGAAGAGCACCATGCCACAGTAGTCTTCTTGATTGTACAGAGTTTGAAACTTCCTGGCAGATTAAAACTGTGTGCCCGACCGAGACTCGAACTTGGGACCATTGCCTTTCGCGGGCAAGCGCTCTACAACTGAGCTACCGAAGCACGACTCACGCCCGGTACCCACAGCTTTACTTCTGCCAGTATCTCGTCTCCTACCTTCCAAACTTTAGCAGTAGCCCAACAGATGTTCTGCCATTTCCTAGAGAGCAAAAATCTTATGTGCACCTGAAAAATCTGCACCTGGCGTCAGCAAAGCTAACACAGAGCAAGTAAGGGCTCCTCTCGCCAATAGGTCTGACGATTCATTCCCAGACATAACCACACGACTTGGGATCCAGAGAAAGACAATGGAGCAGGTTGCACGATGAAGGTCAGTGAGAGAATAATGGAGACGGAACGGTGGCAGGAATAACATCAGTCAATTGTCTGGAAAATGCTCACTGAGTCAGTACATATTAAACACAGTCAAGTGAAGTCTGTTTAACAAAATGGAGGGATCTGTTAACAGCTATCAAGCTCTGCCATACACACACTACTTGTTTCAACAGCAAATGGTATTCCATACTGGCAGGACACACAATAACAGACACCACTAGTCATGGGAATGACCAAGACTTTAGGACTTTGTAAAAGAACAGTCCTATCTGTGGCCCGGGCACCATCCAAGGAGAAGTGCACGAGAAAACACAAGGAGCACGGGGCAGGGAGGAGAAATGGAGATCTTGGCAGAGGGAAGTGAGGTGCATTCCAACTGGTGATCCCACCCTAGGCCGAGGAAGATATCCCTCATGTGTAAACAGAATGAAATATGTGGGATGATCAGGGATATGTTGAATGGTGATTGCATAAGAGACCAAGAGCTGTCTAATCTGAAGAGGGAAGACCTCACTTCAGCAAGGAGACTGTCTATGGGACTAGTCAAAAAGGCACCGGTGGCCAGATGCACGGCACAATGGTGGACTGGGTTTAACAATTTCAAAGTAGGAGGAGCTGCCAAGCCATAAACCTGGTAACCATAGTCACTTGGGATGAAATCAGTCTCGTAAATTTGGTGACAAGTAGCACGATCTGCACCCTGAGATATGCGGGCCAGGAAGCAGAACATGTTAAGTTTCTGCATGCAGCCAGTCTTAATGTGATGAATATGGGGCAGACAAGTCAGCTTTTTAACAAAACAGCGTCTAAGATATGGGACTGTGCTACAATGTCAAGGGGTTTAGGAAAACCTTTTTAACTGTCTGTCCCGGAAACCACACCGGTAGGCAGACAAAAAGCCCCGAGATTCGAGAATGCAGTACAATCTGTGGGCAAACACCCTTTCAAGCAGCTTACAGAGTACGCTGGTCACAGGCTAATTGGCCAGTAACTATCTAGAGCCACTGGGTTCTTAACTGGCTTAATGACTGGGACAACTATGCTATCTTGCCATTGCGAGGGCAAGACAACTTTGAGCCAAATATGCTTGAAGAACCTGAGGAGATGTTGCCTGTGGGGAACATTCAAGTGTTGGATCATCTGGTTGTGAATCTAATCAGGGGCTGGGGCTCTGTTGTGGAATGAGGCAAGAGCCTGAAGTAGTTCTCAGTTAGTGAAGAATTTATTATATGATTCAGATTAGCAAGGAAAGAAACATAAGGGTATGTCACCAACTTGTTGCTTTCCTAGTAGAAAGGTAGCCAGACAGGTAGAGGTCACCAATGCTGTCGCAAAGTGGGCCGCAAGGAGTACTGCAAGAACCAATGAATCAGTACAAGGGAACACACTGTAGGAAAAGCCCTGGAACACCTGTTTAACGCTGGTGGCCTGTTAGGCCACGGAGCTTAGCCTATACCTGAGATGAAGTGGTGTACATCCCCAGGGAGGAGACAACACTTCCACCATTCCTTCTTACTGCATTTGATTAGATAGCAATCCTAGCACAAAGTCGCTTAAAAGTTATTACTTAAAATTTGAAGGTATTTTCCCGTTCCAGGACAGAAATAATAATACCCCATGGCTACTGATGATGAAACTCTCCTTCCTGCCAAATATGACAAACACCCAGAGGACATGGCCACAGCCTTTAAGCTATTTATTGTGAATTTTAATGGGTCCAACAGCTGTGTTTCAACGCACTGTTAAAGTGCTGTGGAACTCCAATTCACTAAATGAAAGATTATATGACTCAAGGGCTTGTGGACAGAAGGATAAATAGTTTTGCTCTGTCAGATGTTTTTGGATCAGGAAATTAGGATGGTAGTTACTGCATGGAGACATTTTGGTGAAACATGCTACAAAACAAACAAGGATTAGTACACATGAGGGGGTACCCAAAAGAAACTGAACAGAGTTTTTTGGTGGGCAGTGCTTTTGCAGTACCACTTTTTGCCACTATGAGTGCACAGAGTGAACATTCCAGTCAGCTGAGTGCCATTGCTAAAAAGAGGTTGGTTGGTTTCAAAGAGGAGGGGGGGGGGGGGGGGGGGGGGGAAGGGACCAAACTGCTAGGACATCGGTCCCTTGTTCAGAATAAAACAATGTCACAAGGGTGAGAATAAAAAAAGCAAGACTGACAACACAAAACAGAGAAAAAGGAAAAACCACAAGAACAATGGAAGGGCAACAAACACTTAAATGGACAAAAGGGGGCAATAAAATCACAGAAACACAAGAAACAGGTAGAAGAGATTAAAACGACAATACAGAGTACCATGGCTGGCTGACCAGGAGAATAAAGAGTGGAAGCCAGCCACTCTGCAACACATTAAAACCTCCATCCTCAAAGCACTGGTGGAAGGACATGCGCTAAAACTTAGATCAAACGATAAAACCCATCCTCATGAATGAAACTTTAGACTAAATCAGCTGATGAAAGGTTTTCAGATAAAATTAGCAGCAACGAGTCCGGTAACATACGATTTCGTCACAGGGCAGTCTAAGTGGGACAGTGCACCAGAATATGGGCCACTGTCAACCAAACAACGCATCGACACTCAGGTGGGTCTCCACAGCGTAGGAAGTAGGCGTGGATCGCCCAAGAGTGGCCAATGACAAGCTGGCAGAGAACCACAGAGTCCCTGCGAGAGGCCCGCATGGAGGAATGCCACAGGGTTGTTACTCCCGATGTTGATAACAGAGGAGCAACGGAAGAGGGCGTTACCCCAACTACCTGGGGGGCAGGAATAGATGGCCGGGCTGGAGGGCCCACAAAAAACAGCTGAGCTTGGGGGTTCATCGCCAGAGATGGCGACATCGAAGCTGCTGCAGCAAACATCGATGAAATGCGTACAGGGTGAAGTCGGTCGTACTTGTGTTTAGCCTCTGTGTAAGTGGGCCTGTCTAAGGTCTTATATTCCATAATCTTCCATTGTTTTTGATAACCCACACAGTCTGATGAGCAAGGTGAATGTTTCTGTCCGCAGTTGACACAAACAGGGGGCGGCGAACACGGGACGTTGGGGTGGGAGGCATGTCCACAATCCCGACAGGTAGGGTTGGCATCACATCTCCATGACATATGCCCAAACCTCCAGCACTTAAAGCAGCGCATGGGAGGAGGGATGTAAGGCTTAACATCACATTGATATATTATCACCTTGAACTTCTCGGGTAGGGTGTCTCCCTCGAAAGCCAAGATGAAGGCACCGGTGGCGACCCTACTATCTTTAGGTCCCCTGAAGACACGTCATACCAAGTGGACACCGCGGCATTCCAGATTTGCACAGAGCTCGTCGTCAGACTGCAACAACAGGTCATGATGAAAAATAAGTCCCTGAACCATATTAAGGCTCTTATGAGGCATAATGGAAACTGCAACATCACCGAGCTTATCAGAAGCAATCAATGCCCGTGACTGTGCTGGGGATGCTGTCTGTATGAGGACTGCTCCAGATCTCATTTTAGACATGCCCTCAACTTCTCCAAACTTGTCCTCTAAATTTTCCACAAAAAACTGAGGCTTTGTGGTCAGAAATGAGTCCCCATCTGTTCAGCTGCAAACCAGAAATCGAGGAGAATACGTCTCACCAGGTAATTTAGACCGCCATTCCTCCCCTGGTGTGGACAGGGAAGGGAATGATTGGGGGTCATACTGTAAAGCATTGAACTTTCCTTTCTTAGAGACTCGTGCCTGCGCACTATTCGTATTTTGTTTCATGGTGGTCCCACGAGCAGCTAGGGGAAGGAATGTCCACCCAGACGGAGCCCTGCTTGCCTGGGTAAGCCTAATACAACCGGGGCGAGGGGGGGGGGGGGGGGGGGGGCGGCAGGTTCCCCAGAGGTCGCCCGCTAGCAACTGTTCTACCTCAACAGCCGTGTGTCTCCTTAGCGTGCAGCACACCTTGAGATCGAGGTTTTTTTTCTGTAGAGGTTTATACCATCCTCGCAACCCAGGCAGCTAAGCCAAGATCCCCAGGCTCTGTACCGTACAACTTTCCACCGTCGTGCCTTACGGTGGTTTTTGAAGCACACTCAGGGACCCCGGGGTCGCCAAGCCCGTACCCAGCAACTAAATGCTGAGCCCCCTGAGGGGACCATGGAGGTGTACATGAATGGACCTCGAGTACAGGCAGTAAAGGCAAGGACTCCAGTTCAGACAGAAGGGATCAGATGTGAACCGCAATTATAAGCCCAGACCTGGGCCGCCAATTTGGGAGCCGAACCGCTGTGGACGGGGAAAAAAAAAATAAATAAATAAATAAAAATCGGTAATTCGGATGTGCAGGAGAACGTGTGTAATGTAACTGGCAAGCAGCTGCGCATGCCTGACCTGCAATGGAGGAACTCCAGCCTCTGCCAGGTTGCTGGTCACCACACTCGTCCTAAAAGCTCCCGTCGCTAGTCGAACGCCACAGTGGTGCACTGGGTCGAGTAAACACAATGCTGAGAGCACTGCAGAACCATTGACCAGAATGCCATAATCAAGGTGGGATTGAACAAGGGCTCTGTAGAGCTGAGGCAGTGTAGAGCGATCTGCACTGCAAGTGGTATTGCTCAGGCAGTGAAGGACATGGAGGTGATGCCAGCACTTCCGCTTAAGCTGACGAAGGTGAGGAAGCCAAGTCAACTGGACGTTGAAATCCAATCCTAAAAATCGATATGTCTCTACTACAGTGAGGGGATCATCAGTAAGGTAATGTTCTGGTTCTGGATGAATGGTGCAATGCCGACAGAAGTGCA
Source organism: Schistocerca serialis cubense (assembly GCF_023864345.2). Lineage (NCBI taxonomy): Eukaryota > Metazoa > Arthropoda > Insecta > Orthoptera > Acrididae > Schistocerca > Schistocerca serialis. The sequence goes on from NC_064641.1 coordinate 19,174,073, forward strand.
TAACAAACAACTTTGCAGCCGAAAACTGGAAGCATGAGCTAGAGCCCATGACTGTGCCTTGTGCATGGCTCCCTGTACATGCTGCTTAGCAACACCAGTGTTGGTGGAGCAGTATGAAATGCAGTAGTACTCGGCATACAGAGAGGGTGAGACGGATGGCCCTACAGCTGCTGCTAGACCGTTAATTGCCACTAAAACCACAAATACACTCAATACAGAGCTCTGTGGAACTCCAGTCTCATGGATACGGGGGAACTGTGGGGTGCACTAACTTGGACATGGGAAGGACGAAGCGACAGGAAATTCCGGATAAAAATCGGGAGCGGGCCTCGAAGACCCCACTTGTATAATATGGTAAGGACATGATGTCACGAGGTGGTGTCGTACACTTTGTATGGATAAAAAAAAAATTGGCAACAAGGTGTTAGCATCTGGAAAAGGCTGTTCGGATGGCAGACTCTGGGGACACAAGATTACCAGTGGTAGAACGACCCAGGCAGAATCCGCCCTGTCACGGAGCCAGTAGGTCAAGTGACTCCAGGACCCAACCCAACCATTGACACACCATACATTCCAGCAGCTTACAATCAACGTTGGTGAGGCTGATGGTCTGATAGATATCCATAGCAAGCGGGTTTTTGCTGGGTTAGAGCACTGATATGATGGTGCTCTCCCACCAGTGCGATGGAAAGATGCTATCACTCCAGATCCGGTTGAAGATGACGAGGAGATAGTGCTTGTAGTCACACGAGAGATGTTTAATCATCTGACTCTGCATCCGATCTGGCCCAGGAGCGTGTCAGGGCAATGTGCAAGGGCACTGAAGAGCTCCTGCTCCCACTTTGTAAATGGGGCGTCAGAGTTCACTGTGGCGTGTAGTGAATGAGAGGACTCTCTCTTCCCTCCACTGTTTGAGGGTGTGAAAGAGTGGAGGGTAATTCTGCAACACAAAGACGCGAGCATAGTGCTCAGCAAAGTGCTCGGCAATTGTGTTTGTGTCAGTAGGTAACACGCCATTTATGTTAAAACTGTGAACACCTGTTGGGGTCTGGTACCCAAAAACTCGTCTGACCTTTGCCCAGACTTGGGAAGGTGACGTATGGCACCCAATGGACAACACATACCTCTCCCAACACTCCTGTTTCCATTTTTTGATAAGCTGGCAAATGCAGGCAGGGAGCCATTTAAAGGCTATGAGGTGCTCCAGAGAAGGTTGCAGCTTATGCTGCTGTAGAGCTTGCCAATGTTCCTTAATTGCCTCAGCGACTACCGGCAACCACCAAGGGACTGTCTTTCGCCAGGGGCACCCTAAATAACGACGAATCGCCATTTCCGCCGCAGAAACAATCATTATAGTTACCTGCTCAACTACAACATCAATTTTAACATGTGGGGGAGATTCAATGGTGACAGTAGACGTTAAAGCGTCCCAGTCTGCCTTGTTTAAAGCCCATCTGGGCAGGCGTCCGTGGGCCTGATGCTGGGGCAGTGACAGGAAGATGGGGAAGTCGTCACTACCACACAGATTGTCATGTGCTCTCCAGTGGATAGATGGGAGAAGGCCAGGACTGCAAATCAAGAGATCAATGGCTGAATATGTGCCATGTGCCACACTGAAATGTGTGGGGGCACCTGTATTTAAGAAGTAGAGGTTGAGTTGTGATAGTAAATTTTCGACATCTCTGCCTCTGCCAGTAAGCACGGTGCCACCCCACAACGGGTTATGAGCATTAAAATCTCCCACCCAAAAGTAGGAAAGGTTATGGGAGTTGATCAATCGGTGCAGCCAATGCATTCAGGGGTACTGCACTATACGGAGGAAGATGTACATTGCAGACAGTTATTTCCTGCGTCGTCCTTATCCCGACACCAGAGCTTCAAGAGGAGTGTGAAAGGGCACAGGTTCACTGCATAATGAGTTTAGGACATATACACAAACACCACCTGACACTGTGTTATAGGCACTACAGTTCTTGTAATATCCCCTACAGCCACACTGCCGGGAACAAGGTTCCGTGGAGGGCAAAGCAGAAAGCAGGCGTAAAGCTTAAGAGTTGCTGTAGCTCCGCAAAGTGGTGGAAAAAACTGCTGCAGTTCCACTGGAGGATGATGATATTGTGAGGCAGGGAAGGCATGAAGCATGAAAGGAGGCAGGTTATGCCTCAGGGTCACCTGCTGCCACCGATTGAGTATTTATAGCCATTTCTATGGTGGATGAGGCATCAGTGAGATCCAGGTTCGCAAGGGACACTAAGATCTCCACCGCATCCTCAGATGCAGAAATGGTAGGGAGTGGTGGTGTTGGGGCCACTAGTGGGTCCTGCTTCTTAGCAGACTACATCTTAGTTTTCTTACTCTCTCACTTCTCTTTAGGGGCTTGCTGGGAAGTATTCTCCGAAGCAGCTTCAGGCTCGGAGAAAGACTGTGAAGCTCTTCGTCCAGCAGCTTTCGGCTCCTTGAGCCACTGGCAAGTATCCGCTGTAGTATTAGTAGAGACCTTGGGCGAGAGGACCCCGAGGGACCCCTTCTGCATGAGAGGAGCCGGAGGAGGTTGTTGCTTCTCTGGCAGGGGGGAGGGGATCGATGTCCCCCAAGTTTAGAGGAGGGGGGGGGGGGGGGTTCTCCCTGGAGTAGGTGCTTTGGGAGCAATGGAGGACGATTTTCCCCCTACCACCAAGGGAACGGATGTATTCTGGTGGCCCAGAGGGCCCACTGTACATGGCACTAAGTGAGGAACCACTGGCACTTGGGATGGCGACAGTGACGTAGCTGCAGCATATGTCAACGTCAACCGAATGGGGTGTAATCTTTCAAATTTATGTTTAGCCTCTGTAAGTCAACCGGCCCAGGCTCTTGTACTCCATGATTTTCCACTCCTTTTGGAGTACTGGGTAGTCTGGTGAACAGTGGGAGTGGTGCTCTCCACAGCTGATGCAAGTGGAAGGAGGCACACATGGAGTATCTGGGTGCAGTGGATGTCCACAGACTCGACATGAGGCACTGGAAGTGCAGCAGGAAGACTTGTGGCTGAACTTCCAGCACTTGCAGCACCGCGAGGGACGTATGGTTTAACGTCACAGCATTAAACCATCACCTTGACCTGTTCAGGCAATGAATCACCCTCAAAGGCCAAAATGTCTGTGGCTCCCCTGTAAAAGTGCTGGATGAAATTCACACCTCGTCATTCTAAATTGGTGCAGAGCTCGTCATCAAACTGCAAGAGGAGATTGTGATGGAAAATGATCCCCTGGACCATGCTGAGGCTTTTATGGGGAGTGACGGAAACAGGAATATCACCCAGCTTGTCACAGGTGAGGAACACTTGGGATCGGGCTGGGGATTCTGTCTGAATCAGACTGTGCCATTTTGCATCTTGAACAGCGCGGTCACTTCTCTAAACTTATCCTCAAGGTGTTCAATGAAAAACTGAGGCTTTGTAGGTAGAAAGGAGTCCCCATCCATTCTGCTACAGACTAAGAACTGAGGCGAGTGTGGCTCTCTCTCTGTTCTGTAGCCCTATGTTCCTCCCATGGTGTAGTGAAGGAGGGAAATGATTTAAGGTCATACATGTCAGAATTGTATTCGATCTTGCCCTCCTTAGAGACTGCTGGCACTGTACAGTCACCAGCAAGAGATGGCTTAGTCCGCTTCATTGCGGGTCATCCACCCTGATGCCACCCACTCCAATCAGGGGCTCTCCCCACAGGTGCCACCCAGCCACAGCAAAGGCCAACTGGCATGGTGGCCATTGCTTGGTGTCCTGATGCCCCAGGAAGACAGGCATCTACTCCCTGGCATATGTGGGGAGTTTACAGCTCAAGATCAGCAGTGCAATCCCTGTGTTGTCAGAGGGCTACCACCAAATGGGTACATGATGGACTGGCTACCCCGCTGGATATTGGGCGCAGAGACAGCCAATATTGTCATGGGGGTGAAAGATGACATACCCCAGAAAGTGTTCTCCCCAAATAGTTGAATTGCAGGTGGAAATGCAAAGTCATGACAAGAGGTTCAGGACATCGGATCTCGTGCACCACGTACAGTGTCCTTTCCCACATGGCACGCACTTTTGTAGAATTTTGAAAGTGGCAGGTCAAACCATATAAAATGGGACCTGAACTTACAGGGCTGAAGATTGTGACACTCCTTTTAGCCAGCACTAAATAAAGAAGAAGAAAAAGAAGAAATGTTGAAACAAGTTATATTGAGGGCTGTACATTGGGGATTTCCCTTCACTAAATTGAATATCAGATACTTAGTTAAAGACTACTTTGATAAATCTGGCTGAAAAGAGACGAAATTTCGTAATAATTTGCCAGAAGAACGGGTGCATTTATTCTTCAAACGACAGTCAGAAGATCTTTCCCTTCGCTTAAGCGAAAATATTAAATGAGCTCTTGCAGAAGTGAACAAAGAGACTATTAAGATGTTTTTCTTCAATATCAAGGCAAAGCTTGAAAATCTCCCACCTAGCAACATGATCAACTGTGATTAAACCAACATGTCAACGTGGCAAGACAGTGGACCACAAGGAACCCGTTTCAATAGGAACAAAAGTGGATGATTTGACCTGCCAGTATTTGAAGGTTGGTTCTTCACAATCGATTTGCCCTATTTGAAGAGGCAAAACGGGCCAACAGTCATGATTGGAGACAACTTATCCAGTCGCGTGTCTTTACGTGTTATTGAAGAGAGTGAGCGGTACAATATTTCATTCATTGTCCTTCCCCCAATACCACGCACCTCCTCCAACCGCTCGATGTAAGCTTCTTCAGGCCAATGAAAGCAGCGTGGGGAGCTGTATTAACTGATTGGAAGAAACACACTCATGTGACCATTTCCAAGGATGCCTTCCCATTTCTTCTGAAGCAGACACTGACTAAAATTTTAGCAAACTCCAAGGAAAACAAAGAGTGGATTTTGCACCTCGGGCCTAATCCCTTTTTATCCAGATCACGTCTTACAAAAACTGCCTGATAATGAGGAGAGCCAGCAAAGCAACACAGACACATGGTCTTCCACTTTTGAAGAAATGCTCAAAAGAATTCGTTATCCTCCAAAAAAGTTTGGTAGCTCCCGCGGCAGCCGCAAACTAGACATTCAACCTGGAAAATTAATCACTGTCTGAGATTTTCAAGGAAATGAAAACAAGTGATAGTGCTTCTAGCAGTAGTGAAAGTGAAAACGACACATCCTCCAACGAAGTTTTACTGCTGATAGAAGAGGCTTTTCTTGTTGCAGAGTACAAATATAAATGTGGAAACAAGGAGCAAACAAGGCAGTATGTTTGAGTGGCCACAAAGGTTGGTGCTCCAGAAGTAAGTGAAATTCTTGCGCCCACACGAGAACAGTAAAAACATATTTGTGTCTCCTAATGTCCCCGATGAAGAGAATACAAAAATTGCAAATTTTGAGAGTACTTCTCACATCACTTGAGAAGAGAGGAATGTACATTTTTCGAGAAGCTGTGCTTTAGACTCTACAACAATCTTATTTAACATGTTCGAAACTTAATTTAGAATGATGAGTGAGAAAAATTATTTTGACCTTTTAGTTAAATTACTTTGTTTGTTTCTGTCTGTTTATAATATTTTAATTAAGAACTGTAAGAAAAAAATTTATTTAAATTCTTGCAAAATAAAAACTTATCTGTAATACACTCCTGGAAATGGAAAAAAGAACACATTGACACCGGTGTGTCAGACCCACCATACTTGCTCCGGACACTGCGAGAGGGCTGTACAAGCAATGATCACACGCACGGCACAGCGGACACACCAGGAACCGCGGTGTTGGCCGTCGAATGGCGCTAGCTGTGCAGCATTTGTGCACCGCCGCCGTCAGTGTCAGCCAGTTTGCCGTGGCATACGGAGCTCCATCGCAGTCTTTAACACTGGTAGCATGCCGCGACAGCGTGGACGTGAACCGTATGTGCAGTTGACAGACTTTGAGCGAGGGCGTATAGTGGGCATGCGGGAGGCCGGGTGGACGTACCGCCGAATTGCTCAACACGTGGGGCGTGAGGTCTCCACAGTACATCGATGTTGTCGCCAGTGGTCGGCGGAAGGTGCACGTGCCCGTCGACCTGGGACCGGACCGCAGCGACGCACGGATGCACGCCAAGACCGTAGGATCCTACGCAGCGCCGTAGGGGACTGCACCGCCACTTCCCAGCAAATTAGGGACACTGTTGCTCCTGGGGTATCGGCGAGGACCATTCGCAACCGTCTCCATGAACCTGCGCTACGGTCCCGCACACCGTTAGGCCGTCTTCCGCTCACACCCCAACATCGTGCAGCCCGCCTCCAGTGGTGTCGCGACAGGCGTGAATGAAGGGACGAATGGAGACGTGTCGTCTCCAGCGATGAGAGTCGCTTCTGCTTTGGTGCCAATGATGGTCGTATGTGTGTTTGGCGCCGTGCAGGTGAGCGCCACAATCAGGACTGCATACGACCAAGGCACACAGGGCCAACACCCGGCATCATGGTGTGGGGAGCGATCTCCTACACTGGCCGTACACCACTGGTGATCGTCGAGGGGACACTGAATAGTGCACGGTACATCCAAACCGTCATCGAACCCATCGTTCTACCATTCCTAGACCGGCAAGGGAACTTGCTGTTCCAACAGGACAATGCACGTCCGCATGTATCCCGTGCCACCCAACGTGCTCTAGAAGGTGTAAGTCAACTACCCTGGCCAGCAAGATCTCCGGATCTGTCCCCCATTGAGCATGTTTGGGACTGGATGAAGCGTCGTCTCACGCGGTCTGCACGTCCAGCACGAACGCTGGTCCAACTGAGGCGCCAGGTGGAAATGGCATGGCAAGCCATTCCACAGGACTACATCCAGCATCTCTACGATCGTCTCCATGGGAGAATAGCAGCCTGCATTGCTGCGAAAGGTGGATATACACTGTACTAGTGCCGACATTGTGCATGCTCTGTTGCCTGTGTCTATGTGCCTGTGGTTCTGTCAGTGTGATCATGTGATGTATCTGACCCCCAGGAATGTGTCAATAAAGTTTCCCCTTCCTGGGACAATGAATTCACGGTGTTCTTATTTCAATTTCCAGGAGTGTATATAAAATTCATTATATCATTCCATGTCACTTCTTCATAACAAAGGGCTACCATAAAATGTGTAAAATGTCACCAAAATCAAATAAAAAGCATGTAGAATTTTAAAAAGGTAGTAATTGTCCGAATTCACCTTCTATATACTGTAACTCTGGACAGAGATTTAAAAAACACGTGTCCAAAATCGCCCCAATCCATGGGGTGACTTCGGACACTATTTACCTGCCTCAGATAAATATACCTACACACACACTTTCTGGTTCTGGGATATTTTATTCGTTACACATATACCCTACCACTTCCATAACAATCAATTTAATCTAACAATATATACGAAAGTTACAATCAAAATAATGACAAAACCATCCGAAATCACCCCGTTTGATGGTAGTGTATTTCCTGGCAAGCGGGGTGCACTCGCCCTTGTGAGGCCAATTGAGAAACTACTTGACTGAGAAGTAGTGACTCCAGTCATGAAAACGGACGATGACAGGGAAAGCAGTGTGCTGACCACATGCCCCCCTATATCTGCATCCATTGATGCCTACAGGCTGAGGAAAGTATGCGTAACAATACAGCTCACAGCACTTGACAATGGGTCAGTCATTTAAGTATTGTGCAGTAAAATGGAACAACCAACTCAGCTGAACAGCCTAAAGCACACCCTTTATTAATTTCCTCTTTGCTCTTATACTGTTAATGGCTACTGGAAAAAGTATAACAAAGCATTGTCTGGAGCTGCACCAGTCTCCTCATATGCCTGTAAAATGTCTCTTGACAGTATCCAAGATCCAATGGATCTGCTTCTTACAACTTATTTTTATTAACAGCTTTATCAGCTTACAAATCCTCCATCCTAGTATTTAAAATCACTTGTTGCCTCTACGCACAATCATATCTCAGCAGTTTTTCCATTTTGCCATACAGCCCTGGAAAGGTTCTCTTACGTCTTTCAGGGGGCACAATGAACTCTCACTGTAATCAATGGCATCCGTTCAGCAATGATTTTAATTTTGGAAAAAGAATGTTGTACAGTGAGAGATCTATTGGTTGTTGTTGTTGTTGTTGTGGTCTTCAGTCCTGAGACTGATTTGATGCAGCTCTCCATGCTACTCTATCCTGTGCAAGCTTCTTCATCTCCCAGTACTCTATGGGAGTAGGCAGAAAATTCATAAAGTGACAAACTTGAGAGGTATGTGTTGAGTCATGGAGAACTGAGCTGCCTTGCCATACCTTGTGAATGTTTTCAAGTGTGTACTGATGACAGTCAATATTTTAATACTAAGGGGAAAACATTATGTATATGGGTGATTCACTATCATCCACTTTTTCCTTGCAAATATTCACTTCTACTCCCAAATTATGAAATGGGGTATCAACCCAACAACAATTCAATGTTTGTTCAGTTTTTTGTTGAACTAAATAAATTGTTGATGGTGTGCAGCAACCAGCCACAAATTGGTTTTAAGACTACTTTTTAAATAAAGTACCATTATCGGTTTTGAATTTTTCACAATTCATCATCAGACGGTTTTTTCATGCTTTCATCAAAACAATTATACATTGGTTTCCTGCAAGTTGACCTAGAATAAACACTAATTCAGAATTATAATGTGTGTGTTTGCATTTTCAGTCACAAATGTTGCAAATGCATTGGAAACCACTTTCATTTGGTCACAACCACATGGCTGCTTGGTTGGTTGGTTGGTTTAAAGGAGGGGGAAAGGGACCAAACCAAGAGGTCATCAGTCCCTGTTCCGAATAAAACAATGCCACACGTGTGAGAATAAACAAATGAGACTGACAACTCAAAATGAAATAAAAGGAAAAAATCACAAGAATGATGAAGGGCAACAAACATGTAAATGAACAAAAGGTGACAAAAAAACCCACAGAAATGCAAGAAATGAGATGAAAAGATTAAAACAACAAACGAGATTACCATGGCTAGTTGACCATGAGAACAAAAACGGATAAGTCAGACACTCTGCAACACATTAAAACCTCCACCCTAGAAGCACTAGGGTGGAGGACATACAGGGACACAGGACATGCGCTAAAACTTAGATCAAATGATAAAACCCATCCTCATGAATAAAATGTAAAACTAAATCAGCCGATGAGGCACTGTCAGGTGAAATTAGCAGCAACGAGTCCTTTAAACCAAGATTTCGTCACTGGCACAGTGCACCAGAATATGGGCCACTGTCAACTGGATGCCACATTGACACTCAGGTGGGTCTTCATGGTACAGGAGGTAACTGTGGGTCACCCAAGCACGGCCAATGTGGAACCGACAGAGGAAAACTGATTCCCTGCGAGAGGCCCGCATGGAAGACTTCCACACATTTGTAGTCTCCTTAATGGCATGGAGTTTGTTGTGTATACTCTAATACTGTTCAGTCTCCCAAAGCCGAAAACCCCTACAGTGTAAGTCAGAACACAGGTCAGGTTCAGAGATGCCCATCTCCAGAAACGGTTTCCGCGTAGCCTGTTTGGCCAGCCTGTCAGCAAGTTCGTTCCTGGAATGCCGATGTGTCCTGGGGTTCACACAAACACCACTCAACAACAGGGCAAGTCCAGGGCATAGATGGATTCCTGGATTGTCGCTACCAAAGGATGACGAGGGTAGCACTGGTCGATAGCTTGTAAGCTGCTTAAGGCAGTAGGCTGCACAGAAGAAACGATTCGCCGGAGCATAAACGGATATACTGAAGCGCACGAGAGATGGCCACCAGCTCTGCAGTGGATACCTTGAAGCCATTGGGCAAGGAATGCTGCTCAAAACGGCCTCTGTGGATGTAGGCGAAGCCAACATGACCGTCAGCCATTGAGCTGCCGGTGTAAACCACTTCAGAGCCCCAGAACATGTCAAGAATCTAGAGGAAGTGACAGCAGAGAGCGGCAGGGGTAACTGAGTCCTTAGGGTCATTTGCAAGGTCCAGACGAATCTGTGGTCTAGGTGTACACCATGGAGGTGTATGCGGACGGAACTGGATGGGAGGTGGTAAAGGCAATGACTCCAGTTCAGACAGAAGGCAAGCGAACCACAATCGTTAGCCCTGACCTGGGACGCCGATGCGGAAAATGAACTTTCAAGGGTGGAAAAAGGAGACGGTAAGTAGGAATCTCTGGAGAACTATGAATGTGGGCAACATAACTGGCGAGCAGTTGTGCACGTCAGATCTGCAATGGAAGGACTCTGGCCTCTACCAGGACACTGGTCACCGGACTCGTACTAAAAGCTCCTGTCGCTAGGCGAACAGTGGTACACTGGGTTGAGTACACACTATGCTGAGGGCACCGCCGAACCATAAACCAATCTCCCATAGTCAAGGTGGGATGGAACAAAGGCTTTGTAGAGCTGCAGTAGAGTAGAGTGATCTGCAACCCAGTTGGTGTTGCTCAGGCAGCACAGGGCAATGAGGTGCTGCCAGCACTTCCGCTTGAGTTGACGAAGGTGCAGTAGCCAAGTCAATCAGGTGCTGAAAACCAGACCTACAAATCGATGGGTCTTCACTACCGTGAGTGGAGCATCATGAAGGTAAAGTTGTGGTTCTGAATGAACAGTACGACACCGACAGAAGTGCACGACCCATGACTTAGTGGCCAAAAACTGGAAGCCGTGGACGAGAGCCCATGTCTGTGCCTTGTGGAGCCCCCTGTAGACGCCGCTCAGCAAAATCAGTGCTGGTGGAGCAGTATGAAATGCAGACGCCTACACACAAAGAGGGTGAGACAGATGGCTCTACAGCTGCTGCTAGACCATTAATGGCCATACTCAATAGAGAGTCCTGCAGGACCCCACATTCATCTGGATACGGGGAGAGGGTGGGGGGTGGGGGGGGGGGGGGCAGCCGTCAGGAGATGGCGATGGCTGAACCAGCAGTGTCCAATTCGTAACCGGGCCAAAACGACCTCCTCCCGCCGAGAAGGGCATGAGGACGACGTCCAAGCCGCGGGAAGAGGTTTCAAGGCCAGAAGCTTGTTGTCAGTAAGTGCAGCCCAATCGGCATGCCACAGTGATAAAATGTGCCGACAAATGACCCTGCTACAATCTGATGAAGGCACACAACAAGAAGCTGTCCGAGGCTGGAAGACCATAGCCTTGGCCGTGGCATCTGCAGCTTCGTTCCCAGGGATACCGACATGGCCAGGAACCCACATAAAGCTAACCGGAGAACCGTCGTCCACCAGCTGCTGAAGAGAGCGTTGGATCCGGTGCACGAAAGGGTGAATCGGATACGGATCACTGAGGCTCTGGATGGCGCTCAGGGAATCGGAGCAGATGACATAAGCAGAATGTCTGTGGCGGCAGATGTAAAGAACAGCCTGGTAGAGGGCAAAGAGCTCAGCTGTGAAGGCCGAACAATGGCCATGGAGCCGGTATTTGAAACTTTGTGCCTCGACAATAAAGGAACACCCGACCCTGTCATTGGTCTTAGAGCCATCTGTATAAATGAAGGTCATATTAATGAACTTTGAACGAAGTTCGACAAAACGGGAGTGGTATACCGAACCGGGGGTAACCTCCTTTGGGAGTGAGCTGAGGCCAAGGTGAGCGCGAACCTGAGCCTGGAGCCAAGGTGGCGTTTGGCTCTCACCCATTCGAAAGGCTGCAGGAAGTGAAACATCAAGGTGTTGAAGGAGGCGATGAAAGCGAACTCCAGGGGGTAGCAGGGCAGAGACATACAACCCGTATTGACGGTCGAGAGAGTCGTCAAAAAAGGAACAATAAGACGGATGGTCGGGCATTGACAGTAGCCAACAGGCATACCGACAAAGCAGTATATCGCGCCGGTAGGTGAGTGGCAATTCACCGGCTTCAGCATGAAGACTCTCGACGGGACTAGTACAAAACGCTCCGATCGCAAGACGTAAACCCCGATGTATGGAGTTGAGGCGGCGTAAGATGGACAGCCGTGCAGAGGAGTATACGAAGCTCCCATAATCCAGCTTGGAGCGGACGATCGACCGATATAGGCAAAGTAGGACGGTTTGATCCACTCCCCACGACATACCACTGAGAACACGGAGGACATTTAGAGAACGGGTACAACGGGCAGCCAAATATGACACCAGCTAAGTTTCCTGTCAAATGTAAGACCTAAAAATTTTGTTGTCTCCACGAATGGGAGAGCAACGGGACCAAGTCGTAAGGACGGTGGGAGAAACTCTTTGTAGTGCCAGAAGTTAATACAGACCGTCTTCTCGGCAGAAAAACGGAAGCCATTGGCGACACTCCAGGAGTAAAGACGGTCAAGAGAACGCTGGAGACAGCGCTCCAGGAAACATGTACGCTGCACGCTGCAATAGATGGTAAAATCGTCCACAAAAAGGGAGCCTGATACATCAGCTGGGAGGCAATCCATTACTGGATTGATCGCTATGGCGAAGAGAGCGACGCTCAAAACTGAACCCTGTGGCACCCCATTCTCCTGACGAAAGGTGTCCGACAGGACAGAACCCACACGTACCCTGAACTGTCGATCCATTAAACAGGAACGAATAAAAAGAGGGAGGCGACCGCGAAGGCCCCATGTATGCATGGTGAGGAGAATGCCCGCCCGCCAACAGGTGTCGTAAGCCATCTCCAAATCAAAGAACACAGCCGCGGTCAGGCGCTTCCGCAAGAAGTTATTCATAATGAAGGTCGACAAGGTAACCAGATGGTCAACAGCAGAGCGGCACCTACAAAATCCACATTGTACATTGGTAAGTAGGCGTCGAGATTCGAGCAGCCAAACCAAACGAGAGTTAACCATTCGCTCCATCACCTTACAGACACAGCTGGTAAGTGAGATGGGTCGATAACTGGAAGGCAAGCACTTGTCCTTCCCCGGCTTAGGAATCGGTACAACAATAGACTCGCGCCAGCATGCGGGAACATGTCCCTCAATCCAGATGCGATTAGAAGTACGAAGAAGGAAACCTTTACCTGCAGGAGAAAGGTTCTTCAGCATCTGAATATGAATAGAATCAGGCACTGGAGCGGAGGACCGTGACCGGGCAAGTGCGTTTTTGAGTTCCCGCATGGTGAATGGGGCATTATAACTTTCAAGATTCGAGGAGCGGAAGTTAGGTGGCCTAGCCTCCTCTGCCTGTTTTCGGGGGAGGAAGGCAGGGTGGTAATGAGCGGAGCTCGAAACCTCTGCGAAAAAGCGGCCGAAGGCATTGGAGACATCCTCAGGGGCCACAAGGACGTCATTCGCGACCGTCAAGCCAGAAACTGGTGAGTGGACCTTAGTGCCAGATAGCCGGCACAGGCTGCCCCAGACAAAAGGAGTAAAACTGTTGAAGGTGCTTGTGAAAGCAGCCCAGCTGGCTTTCTTGCTTTCTTTAATAATACGACGACACTGTGCACATAATCGTTTATAATTGATACAATTCGCCACTGTAGGGTGGCGTTTAAAGGTGTGTAAAGCACGTCAACGAGCACGTAAAGCGTCTCTACATGCTGCGGTCCACCAGGGGACCGGTACGCGACATGGAGAAGAAGTACAGTGAGGGATGGAATATTCAGCAGCAGTGAGAATGACTTCTGTGAGGTGTGCGACCTGACTATCGCAGCTTGTGAAGGTTTGATCCTGAAAGATCGCCCTGGAAGAGAAGAGCCCCCAGTCTGCTTTGGAGATGTTCCAACTAGTTGAGCACGGAGAGGGGGTATGATGCAGTAGATGGATAACACACGGGAAGGGATAACACACGGGAAGTGGTCGCTCGAATATGTATCAGAAAGTGCATACCACTCAAACCGGCATGCAAGTTGGGTAGTACATATAGAGAGGTCTAAATGGGAATAGGTGTGAGATGTGTCCGAAAGAAAAGTAGGGGCGCCAGTATTGAGGCAGACAAGATTGAGCTTGTTGAAAAGGTCTGCTAACAGGGAGCCCCTCGGGCAGGATGCTGGAGAGCCCCAAAGGGGATGGTGGGCATTGAAGTCTCCAGTTAACAAAAATGGTGCAGGTAGCTGAGCAATAATGTGCATCATGTCTGCCTGGTAACGGCAGACGACGATGGAGTGTAAACGGTACAAATGGAAAATGTAAAAGTGGGGAGAGTAATTCGGATGGCAACTGCCTGCAGGCCGGTGTGCAATGTGATGGGATCGTAGTAAATATCATCCCGGACCAGCAACATAACCCCTCCATGAGCCGAAATACCTACCACAGGGGGTAGGTCAAAACGCACAGAGGTGTAGTGTGCCAAGGCAATTTGATCGCATGGGCGTAGTTTCGTTTCCTGGAGGGCTACGACGAGTGGACGGTGCAAGCGGACAACTTCAAGTCCTCTCGGTTAGAGCGAATGCTGCGAATATTCCAGTGAATAAGTGCCATCGTGAGAAGAAAAGGAAGATGAAAGAAGGGGGTCACCTCGAAGGCCGCTGAGGGCCTGGCTTCGAGCGAGCACTGCCGCCGCTATCAGTAGGCGGACAGTCATCGTCCATTGGTTCTATAGGTTCATCGGCCATCTTGTTAAGATGGCCGGGAGGGGGAGCTTCCTCTGCAGATGAACGGCCAGATGTTCGGCTACCAGCGGTGCGACCAGGCAAAACTGATGACGGCCTGGGGTGGCAACCGCTGGGTGGTGCAGGAGAAGAAATCCGCCGTGGCAGAGAAGGAGAACTGTGCGTCCTATGAGCCTTCTTGGAAGGTCGTTTTGTGGAAGTACTGGTCGATGGCTGGGAGTTCGAGGTACGTAGGAAGTCTGCATGGGACGGTTCCTTCTTGAAGGCCCGTGCATCTGACTTCTGGGTCTTCGTCTTGGCAGAAGCTGATGAAGGTGCTTGTGTCTGAGGGGTGACGGGAGGAAGAGGAGACGTCGACCGCGCGATCTTAGCACTGGCCGAACGGACGACCGTGGTGCTGAAGGTCAGATCGCATGTCTGTGTCGCCACCTCCCTGGTAGTCCGAGGAGAGGCGAGGACAGTACTGCATTTCCCCGCTGGGAGCAGCGTGGGCTTCCTACTAGCAAATAGCTTGCGAGCAGCCGAAGTGGACACTTTCTCTTTGACCCGAATTTCTTGGATACAGCGTTCTTCCTTGCAGATGGGAGAGTCGCGGGAGGACGCTGCATGGTCACCCTGACAGTTCACACAACGAGGAGACTGAGGTGGACAGTCACCCTCATGGGCATCCCTGCCACAAGTGACACATTTAGCCGCATTGGAACAAGACTGGTGAGTGTGATTAAAACGCTCACACTGGTAGCAGCGCGTAGGTGTCGGGACATAGGGGCGAACAGAAATAACCTCGTAGCCCGCTTTGATGCGCGACGGCAGCTGAACACTATCAAAGGTCAAGAAAAGTGTCCGGGTCGGTACAAGGTCATTGTTGACCTTTTTCATGACCCTATGGACAGCCGTCACGCCCTGCTCAGCGAGGAAAGACAATCTCCTCGTCAGTCAATCCGTTGAGTGATCTAGTATATACCACACCACGAGACGAATTCAAAGTGCGGTCAGCCTCCACCCGGACAGGGAACGTGTACAGGAGTGTGGCCCGAAGCAGTTTTTATGCCTGAAATGCGCTCTCAGTTTCTATTAACAAGGTACCATTATGCAACCTGGTACAAGACTTAACAGATCCGGCTATGGCATCTACGCCCTTCTGGATAACGGAAGGGTTGACAGAGGAAAAATCCTTTCCGTCCTCAGATTGAGAAACTACGAGGAACTGTGGGGCAGGCAGTAGTACTTTTGTCACTGGTGGCTGGTCAAGTTTCCGCTTGTGGGCAGAAGTCAAGAGAGAAGAAGACGAAGAAGAGAAATCCATTGCGGAGGAATCCCCCATGATTGCCAGCATCTCCGATGGCGCGCTCCTTCCTTGTGGAGACCCTCTCAGAGGGCACTCCCGCCTTTGGTGAATGTTTACACCTCAGGTCACACCTCCCGAGAAACAGACGGAGGGACCAATCGGCATGGTCAGAAGGTATCGGCTCAGGCAATCACCCCTCCCTGGGCCTGGCCTTTACCAGGGGGTACATGCGTGCCTTACTTGTCTACCCAGGGCGGGGAATTACGCGTTACCCTATCACCGGCTACGCGTGTGAACGCGTGGGTCGGCCTTCAGGTGTGCACAGGGAGGAAGGAAGAAGAGGAAAAAGAAAAGAGAGAGGACAGACTGTCTCAAACGCTGAAGCGGAGACCAGAGAAGGCAAGGAGAAGAAGGCAAGGAGAAGAAGGCAAGGAGAAGAGGGCAAGGGAAAGAGTAAGGAAGACAGTGAGATGGAGAAGAACAAAGAAAGGAACCAACCATAGGAAGGAAGAAATGAGAAGAAGTGAAAAACCAAAATGACCGCAAGTATAGGTCGTGGAACAGTCCGTCTCCGGACGCAAGCGCTAACTACCCCCTTGAGGGGGAGGGCCTCCTTTTAGTCGCCTCTTACGACAGGCAGGAATACCTCCGGCCTATCCTAACCCCCGGACCCGCAGGGGGTAATCGCGTTTGAGTCAGTACATAGCACGCCACTGATGGTAATGCCAGGGACACCTGTTGGGGTCTGGTACCTACAAAGACGTCCGATCTTCACCCACACTTGGGAAGGTGACATATGGCACCCAATGGTCGACACGTACCTCTCCCAACACTCCTGTTTCCGTCGTTTTATAAGCTGGTGTACACGGACACGGAGACATTTAAAGGCTATCAGATGCTCTAGGGAAGGGTGTCACTTATGTCGCTGTAGAGCTCGCCAATGCTCTGTAATTGCCTCAGCAACTTCTGACGACCACCAAGTGACTGTCTTTCGCCAGGGGCACCCTAAAGAGTGAGTGATCGCGTCTTCTGCGGTAGAAACAATTGTGCTAGTCACCTGCTCAACCACCACATAGATATTACCGTGTGGGGCAGAGTCAACGGTGACATCAGAGGTGAAAGTTTCCCAGTCCGCGTTTGAAGCCCATCTGGGCAAGCACCCATGGGCCTGATGCCAGGATAGTGACAGGAAGATGGGGAAGTGGTAATTACCACACAGGTCGTCATGTACTCTCCAGTGGATAGATGGGATAAGTCCTGGGTTGCAAACTGATAAATCAAAGGCCGAGTAACTACCTTGAGCCACACTGATTTGTGTGGCGGCCCTAGTTTTCAAGAGGATAGGCCGAACTGAGACAGTAAAGTTTCGACATCTCTGTCTCTGCCAGTAAGCACAGTGCCACCCCACAAGGAGTTTTGGGCATTAAAATCTCCCAAAAGTAGGAAAGGTTTAGGGAGTTGATCAATCGGTGAAGCTAATACATTCAGGGATATTGCACCATGTGGAGGAAGATATACATTGCAGACAGTTATTTCCTGAGTTGTCTGTATTCTGACGGCCACAGCTTTAAGAGAGGTTTGAAGGGGCACAGGTTCACTACAGACTGAGTTTAGCACATAAAAGCAAACTCCACCTGACACTTGATTGTAGTCGCTACAGTTCCTGTAACATCCCTTATAGCCGCAGAGGGCAGGGATCTGCAATGCCAGGAATCAGATTTCCTGGAGGGCAATGCAGAAAGCAGGTGTAAATCCTAACAGCTGCCATAGCTCAGCCAGGTGGTGGAGAAAACCTCTGCAGTTTCACTGGAGGAAGACATCAGCGTGAGATTGGGAAGGCATGGAACATATGCCTCAGGGTCACCTACTGCCACAGACTTTTTGCCTGAGCAGTCTATATCCATTTTGTCTGAGGGTCCGGTGAGATCCAGGTCCTCAGCGGATGCCTGACTCTCCACCCCATCCTCAGACGCAGAGCTTGTAGGTAGCATTAGTGTGGGTGCTACCCCAAGTTCCTTGCTCTTAGGGGTAATCTTTTTCAATTTCTTGCACTGCTCCTTGGGCTTCTCTGGCTGGGAGGACTTCACTGAATCAATCTCTGGCTCTGAGGATGGGTGTGAAGCCCTACGACCAGCTGCTTTTGAGCTCTTCAGCAACTGGCAGGTGTCATCTTTCCCACTAGCAGAAACCTGGGAAGAAAGTGACCCAAGGGACTTGTTCCTAGCGAGAAGAGCCTAAGAAGCCTTACGCTTCTCTGGCTGAGAAGTGGGGACTGATATCCTCGATGGTCCGGGGGGGGGGGGGGGGGGGGGGGGGGGGGGGGGGGGGACGGGGGGGCTGTTGCTCGTGAAGTAGGTGGTGCGAGAGCAACAGGGAGAGAAGTTACTTTGTCTGAAGACAGGTGCACAAATATTATTTGCATTGGAGCACAGAAATTACGTTCTGGAAATTTTTCAGGAAAGAAGTGTGAGCTAATTTAGTTCGTTCATTAAGGATATTATCAGGGGAAGTGGTTTTTGTGTGTATAATTTTCTATTTCCTCTAATTTATTCATAGTGGCTCCTTTTTCTGCTAAATGTTAATATTTTTATGCTGCTTTCAATGTTTGTTACTGAATGGTTTTCTTGCGCAATGTGAGCTGCAAATGTAGATTTATTTGAGTTTCCGAGCCTTAAGTCATCAAGGTACTATTTGCACCTAATCTTAAAACTTCTACCTGTCTGACCTATCTAGAATTTTGGGCACTATAAATATATTAGAGAAAAATAGAAATACATACAGACAAAAACCATTTCCCCTAACAATATCCTTAACGAGAAGAATGAATTGGCTAACACTCCTTTCCTGAAAAAGTTCCAGAAAGTAGTTTCTATGCTCCAAAATAATATTTGTACACCTGTCTGCAGATCAACTAACTAATCTTACAACACTGTATGTATCTACAATAGTAGTAGTAGTAGTAGTAGTAGTAGTAGTAGTCGTCGTCATCATCATCTAGCACATAAGGATTTCATGAACTTCTTGCCACACTTGTACTATGCATCTCTGTACTCTATCTTTACATAAAATAACTTTGTAGTGCTATAATTCACAAAATGCCATCTATTTATCATTTCTGACTGCATTTAATGCCCTAAATTTAAAACACTTCGGCAAACTAACATAAAAGTAATTTCACTTCATCTCAAAAATTGATTATTATTATATTGTTATACTGTTATATTATATTGTTGTATTATATTATTATATTGATGATGGTGTACAGCAAACAGCCACAAATTGGTTTTAAGTTTACTTAACTTAAAAAGCGAAGTGTTGAACCAAGTTTGAGAGTTACGCGAGGTTGATGTGCCATGGCAGGCCTTCATCCCAGCAGAATATGTCTGTTGTCCCGTATATATGACAGAGAATCTGCCCCAAACATAATGGATGTGTGTAACCAGTAGGGCACTTTGAGGTAGAGACATTCCAGATAGCAGGAGCCACTGATGTGGATAGACTACACCACTCACTGTGTTTTGTATCACCACACAGCTACTTATGGCACACTTCCTTCCTTGTTCCTACACAGACATAGTTCCCAAATGTTCAAAGGGAATTTCCACATGCAACCACCTTCTGGCCCCATCATTACAAAATTTCACCATCTCATTTGACACTCTCTCGGGATGTCACCTTCTCAACTTATCCCCACTGTGCCTGTACACCATGTCAGACGAGCATCAACAACTACACAGTACAAAAGAGAAGCCATTATATTTTGTGGCAAAATCATAGTGACGATTTTAAAAGACTAAAATTACTTACAGGTAGTCGATATTGGATTGAATTAAAGGATTTGATGCAGCAAACTACTGACTCATTGGTCTCTTCATCCTATGAATACCAATCAATAAAATTCTTCCAAAAGGAATAAAATGGGTAGCCAACCAGTCCCCAGGCTCCGGATTATTCACAAATGAGGGCCCGCTAGGATGAATGACTGCAACATGTGATACCTGGGATCTTAAACTACATCATCATACTGGTGAGGATGGGAGAGAAACTCCCTTTTGATGTCACATCGACATAACACAATTTTCACATTTACCAGGAGATAGTTGCCTTCGAAGGGCAGAACAATTGCTCGAGTGCTCATTCTGTATCTTTCGGGATTTGTCAGACATAGCGGACAATGTGAGTTCCCCATCTTTCTACATTAATTCTTTGTCCGTATGGAGTGTGAAGTAACGATTAAAAAATCATCCCTGGTGCACTGAGGCAGTTATGAGGTATAAATGCCTGTGACCGAGTAGACAACATTTTTATAAATATTAATGCATTTCAAATTTAACTACTGAAGTGACTTTACCATACTTGTCTTCAGTTAGTTCTATGGAGAACAATTGTTTTATATTCCACACAAAGTATTATGGTGCATATATCTCTTCTAGTTTCTGAAACTGATTTTTCTCCCAGGGTGTAGCTAAGGAAGGACATGCCTTGGGATTGTTTATCTTTGCATTGACCTGATCTTATCTGTCAGGCATGACAGTGGGTTGGATCTCTCTATTGAGTACTGTTCACCTCGATGACACCCATTATTAATGTAGACTCCCCCGAGGGCACCACTCACCCCACCAGAACAAGTTGCCCAGTGCATGTAACTGCTGCGTGGAATCTGTGTCCTGGATACCATACACAGATATTCCTGGGAAGTCATGAGAAGTTGACAGCTCAGGCACCAATGTAATTCCTAAATGGTTTGTGGGCTACAGCCGAGTGGGTGCTTCATGACCCATCCCAAAATGGGTGTGGCTATCATGCTGGGTTTTGAGCATTTGCATGTATAGCACATTCGAGATGAATGGATCTGGTTGGACACTTGCAGAGCACTGGGCACATTCCCTGCATAGTCATCACTACTGAGAAAACGTTATGAAAAGATGAGGTGATATGAAATGTCCAATACTGGTATTGATCACTTCAAGTGTAAATAAAATAGAGCCTTTATATAAAAATCAGTCTTATCATTTGAGAGACACAATATTACTAGATACAAATTTAATGATTTATGAAACAATGGAAACTTCTGGCTGGAATATCAACAATGTAAGCAAAACAGTTTCTACTTACTGTAAATATGGCATGTTAAGTTGCAGACAGGCACAACAAAGATACTCATGCATTAGATTTTGGCCAAAGCGTTCATCAGAAAAGGGGACACACACACACACACACACACACACACACACACACACACACACACACTCTCTCTCTAAGAAACTAATTTAACACTTACACTGGGGTGCTCTGAACATTCCAGTCTTAATCGACCACTAACAGTGTGCCCACAGGAATGACACAGAACTATACAGCATGGTCGATAGCAGATACAAATACCCTTCTTAACTTCATGTGGAGAAAATTGTTTCCCCATGTAGTGGAACTGTCCATTTGATCTGTTCATCACCTGAAATCGTCGGAAGTTGCAGTTACTTATTTATATATTTACAAATTATCGTCAATAGAAATAAATTTTACAGCATATTAATTTGATTTCAGAATGCTCCTAAACAGTAGAGGTATATAATTAATTTGTAAAGGAAACAGTTACTAGCCTTAAGTTTTTCAGAGTTCACAAGAGTACAACTATTTTAAATAAACCAAGAAGTGTCAGACGGCTCTCTTTTAGTGTAAAACGATCTCCAGCAACTTCCATGCCTGTGTAATGGGCTGATATTCCTCTTTCCAGCTACTGTCTGGATTAAACTGTTTAAAAGGTAGAAGTGAAATTCATGAAACCTAAGCTGTTCCTGATTTTCATTTATTTTTGAACTCGTAATCAGTGACTAGAATCCAAGTGTTGCGTAAGTGATAGGAATCATGTTTAACTCTTGGACAGTGTTTTACACCTCCATGCATGGCTGAAAATAAAATCTGAAGCCTTCAAAAACTCTTTCAGAACCTATCAGAAAAAATTTGAAGATATGGGCTGCCCTACCATCTCCTTCACTTTAGTTGTGCCCGTTATAATTCTTACAGTATGGGCCATTTTATTCTTACTTCAAGCAATAACTGCACAACCTAGTAGAAGTTACGTATTGGACCCCCTACCCCTTGCATTTTTCAATGTGGCACAGAAGTACACATCAGGATCTGCTACCAATCAATTTGTTACCACAACCAGATTGTTCTGTTTTCACATTTGTTGGCCTTGAAAACTCATAACCAAATTGTAGCATCCAACCTAAACTAGGCCCCAGGATGCAAAACAGATCTGTCTGTCTCTCCACAACCAAGATTTCAAGGGGGGTTCCAATATGTAACTTTAGCTACATAACACAAATCCTTAACAGATACACTGAAACAATCAACTTTAAACATTAATAACATGATGTACATAGCTCAGACTCTCATACACAATCCTGCACAAAATGTCATCAATAACCAAAAATGACGAAGTATAGTGTAAGCAGCAGCTGCAATCAGACAATTAATTTACAGGCACTGTTAAGTATTTCCACCATAATACTGGATCATGGTTTGATCAAAAAGTAGCAAGTGTGGTCACTGTAAAATTTATGTATAGCTTATCACTCTTGCTAGAACAGATGCCACTAATTCCTGACAAAATAGGGTAAAAATGTACTCATACATCCAACAACTGATTGATTCTGCTGACACATATACTGCACCGTGATAGCTAACTTATTATAACTGCAATATAAGACGTCTTTGCTGTTGTCGCAGACTGAATTACCCCTATAATTCATAAACGAGAGTAATGGTGGATTAAATTGACGGAAAAAAATATGTGGGGCACGAATAATCGGGGGTTGTGGAGCTGTAGACTGTAAATGAAACAACTATGGATGTTTGCTATTTCCTCTCTCAATCGGCCGGTTGTGATCTCCCTTGCATTTTTCGTAGTTTATGTACGACGTACTACAAATAAAGCAGATTTTCTGAAACTACACTGCAGTTTTAGTTTTATGACGAAAGGAGCGTTAATTATGACAAAAGTGCGTTTAAACATGGCGCGGATATAAAGACAAGACCCTGCCGCAGATAAACCTGGTACCACAATCTTTATTAGGCACTCACGCACGTTGGCTTCACCTACTCACAGACAAATTATTACCTTTCAACCAAACGAAGACCTCTGACTACACCTCTCAGTCTATCTGCACAACCAAGATTTCAACGGGAAAAGGGAACACAATTAGCACTTAAAATTACACATTTCAGTTGGATATTGGATTTCGTGTATTTAGTAGCAGGTTGTCACAAGGCAGCTAAAAACATATTCATTTCGTTCACTAACCGTTTACATCAGCTATCAACTTCCGAAAATTTCCTTTTCTTACAACTTATACACAAAAAACTGTCACAGTGATGCTAATTTGACTGCAGTAAATCTAAAAAACAAGTTACCAAACGAAAATTAAACAACATCAAACAGATAGTCACTTCGTCATACCTACAGATAACACGTATCTGTCTTACATACGCAACACTTCAATTATAACAACAGCATTTTTTTCTTGTTTGTGTGTTATCATTCAACAATACCTGCAACTTTGGAATCTTGGTATGTGTCTGGTATAAAACCGGTCCACTTAAGGTTGGAAGAATAATAATTTTATAGTTTATTACTAAGTTAGCTGCCAATTTATTTCGCATAATAAAACTATTTCAGAAACTACTTTCTGAATGGAAGAAGAATACTAAAGAGCTGGGTCGAATTTAAGCTGGCAACAATGATTATGTTAAATTTTGGTTCAAGATAAAAATTCATACTCACAGAGATGTTTTTGTCTAATCTGAAGTGCTCACTCCTTTTTAAAGAAAATAAAAGAACCCTAGGAAGTAAAACCGTTGCACGGGCCCCAACTGCAACAGCAGTTCGTAGCTTGGCACTAGTGCGATATTTCAATGCCGGCCGCGTTAAAAACTGACATATGCCTTCAGCTCTTTGGAAAATTATGCAACACAGATTCGCATAAACAACAGAGCTGCACTACAGATACGAAACATCTGCAGCTGCAAAGTCTTCATAACAAATGACCCAACAGGTTCTTGGAACTTTTCATATCCGCTTCTTGTATCCAGAGAGTAGAGCACTTGTACGGAATAAAAGGTGTCATGGCCATTGCCGCATTCGATGTTATTGCACCAATCACAATCGATGACCCAACCCCTCTCAACTTCAGTGAAACACTAACAGGGAAACAGAACGACACCTACTAGTAAGACAGCAACGCTGAATGAAACTTTAAAGCAACACTCTCATATATATATATATATATATATATATATATATATATATATAATATCGTAAATGCAGTAGGACAATGCGTGCTGCGTCGTTGTTGATACCGACTTTAGATGACGTTTTATATCTGCCGTTTTAAGCGTTCCACTCCGCTGCTTGCGGCGCACATTGTGTGATCACAAGTCTGTAATTTTGTGATTGTTGTCCCAGCTATACCTGCTTATAAACAGACATCTAAAAATTAGGCCTTGAAGTTAAAAATTGTATGTGTCGACTTAGAATTATGCGATTTCTATATCTAAATCTTTGCTCTGCATCTTGCTGTGTATTGCACTCCACGGTGCTTATTTTTGTAGCATTTATTATTGTTTCTTTCAGTTTCATTCAAGGAAGAAGAATGGTGACGATGGTTGATATGTCGGTACGAGACATTGAACTAATAGTAATAATATTATGTTCACAGTCTCTGCATATGTGCTCCATAAGCAACCATATGCTGTGTGAAAGAGGATACACATAGTACCAGTATTAAATATTCCCCGTCTTTCATTTGTGGTTAGTACGCTTTAAGAACGACGGTCGGTGCCCCACTGAATGAGGCCGAACGACTAATCTTGCCGTCAAGGTCATTAATCCAACTTCATAAAGTTCACATGCCATGAAACACTTCTCAAAAACTAGCCGAAGGAGAAATTTGTAAGCTAACGTGCGTAAATCACAGTTCCTTAGGATTTTTTAAACAAATCTGGTCTATAACGCAGTATCACGTGAGGCCTTTTATATAATTGTAGTCAACAATTTTTTACTACACAATTTGTGATTTAATGATTTGATGAGACTGAAGGAATGAAAAAAAATCCGATGGGCGCTTACGATTTTAGATTCCTTTTTTTATTTCTAAGGCGGTTAGTATGTATTTTATGGCTGTCCACAATGAAAGACTACACGGAAAAATACAAAGATACGTCTCATTACAGAGGCAGCTGTAAGACGGATGTTGATCAGATTCTGGAGTTGTATCAAGTTGGTAGTAATACAAGTAACAGGAAAATATTATTCTAAGAATATATTTAAAAAATTGCACTTCTTTTCCTGTTAAAACGCTTACTGTGTTCACGTGACGTCTGTGAAGTCACGAGAAATACTCGGTCTTGTGGACCTTAAAGGACCTGTGGACCTTAAGATGTCTTGTGTATTTCCTCAATATCTCGTCAACGAATAAAGTTATTTAAAAACACTTTTCCTCCACCATATCTAGCGAAAACAGAAAGAAAAGAAAAACGGAGAGATCTCTGCTTTGGATGAACCAAGGTACGAAAGAAATCTGCTTTCCGCAAAACCGAAGTAATTTCAAACTGCCAAAACTCCGTTAATTATTCTTTTAAAAGTCTTTGTGTTTTTGCCTATTGGAGTGATTCATTCGTGTTTTGCCTGCTGTTCTGGGAATTTGACAAGAGGGGACACGGGGTTTCTACATATACATCTATACTCCGCAAGCTACCCTAAACTATCTGATCCCCCTTCCCTGTTCCATTCGCGAATGGCATGTGGAAAGAATGATTGTCAGTGAACAACAGTTTTATCTCTGATTTATCAATTTTCTTGTCGTCGTAATTTCGCAAGACGTAAGAAGTAATATGTTGTCCGACTTTTGCCGGAACGTGCTCTCACAGAATTTCAATAGTAAACCTCTTCATGGCGCACAAAGCCTCCCTTATAGCATCTGTCACCAGAGTTTGTTGAGGTTCTCCGTATATTACACGTCCATGGGGTTCTCCTCAAATTACCTTTACATTTGTCGGTTTTGTCCCGTTAATGGCGGCGTGTTGAGTTCGATCTGCAAGGAAATGTTGAACCCAGTCATAAATGAGGTCAAACACTTGGCGAATTCGTATTGTTTTCACTAAACGATGGGGCGGAACTGTGCCAAATGTCTTCCCGAAGTCAAGGAACACGGCATCAACCTGAGCGCCGATGTCTACAGCACTAAGGGTTTCATGGAGGAAAAGGGCGAGCCCAGTTTCACAAGATCTCTTGTATGCGGAATCCACGTTGATTTTTACAGAGGAAAAATGTCACAATACTTGAGCATATAAATGTATCATAATTCTACAACTGACGTCAGCGACATAGGCCTATAATTACGTGCATCTGTTCTACGACCCTTGAAAACCGGAATGAGCTGCGCTTTGTTCCAATAGCTAGATATTCTTCATTGCTCCAGCGACCTACGATAAACTACAAGCGGAGCAAGTTCTTTCGCATATTCTCTGCAGAATTTTACGGGTATATCATTGTCCAAATGCCTTTCCACTTAGCTTTTCTACTTCCGCGATCACAAATTATCTCGTTATATACCATTTTGGAGTTCGTGCGATAGCTGAGTGGAGGGACCATATTATGATATTCCGCAATGAAACGCTTTTGGAAGATCGAATTCAGCATTTCGGTTCTCTCGGTCGTCTTCCGTCTCACTGAGTGAGTGAATAGATTCAATCGGCTTACTTATTTTACACAAGACCAAAATTCCTTAGGGTTTTTAGTCAGATCGTCTAGCAAAAAATTTACGTTCAGTCATTGAAGATCTCTCATCATTGCTCCCCTTACGCTCATTTTCGCTTCGTTCAGCTTTTGTTTGTCAGCTGTTTTGACTTTTCTTAAATCTGCGATGAAGCTTCCTTTGTTTCTTAGCATCTTTGTAACGTAGCTATTAAACCACGGTTGGTCTTTCTCATCTCTTAAAACTCGCTCGTAACACGTTTGTCTAACGCGTATTGAACGATGCTTTTGAATTTTACCCATTTGTGCTCCGTTTCGTCCCCAGCACTGCAACTTTATGTTGACTGCTCAGATATCTCGCATTTTGTACCCCGTTACTCTCGTTAAGCGAAAGTACACTGCGCAGAAGTAAAGGTTCGCTTTTTAAGAAGAAGAAAAAAAAAACTCCATTTTCACCAAACGCGACGCAGAAGTGTGCCTACAAGCTTCTCTCTGTAATGGTGGGAAATCGTGGCGCCCTGCGATGTCACCCTCTGGATCGGCGGCGCTTCAGACAGCAAGGTACGGTCGCCGGTTCGAATCCTGTCTCGGTCATGGATGTGTGTGATGTCCTTAGGTTAGTCAGGTTTACGTAGTTCTAAGTTCTAGAGGACTGATGACCTCAGATGTTAAGTTCCATAGTGCTCAGAACCATTTGAACCAAACAGCAAGGTGTCGACACATGCGCAAACATGCTGAGCTCAGAGGTTCGTATGAAAATTTTTGGAAATATGTGGTGAGAACCTATGGGACCAAACTGCTGAAGTGATCGGTCCCTAAGCTTACGCACTACTTAATCTAACTTAAACTAGCTTACGGTAAGGACAACACACATACACACCCATGCCCGAGGGAGGACTCGAACCTCCGACGGGGGGGTTGAGGGGGGGGGGGGGGGGTGCCGCACGGGAAGCCGCCCTAGACCGCGCGGCAGTTCTCACGAATAATATGGGTTAACAAGGTAACATTGGCACCACATTTCACCACAACTCTGCACAATATCACAGCCGAATATCAACATCGAAATGTCACACAATGGGAAGGTCATCACAACCCACTTTACCAATAGCCCACCCCTTCTCTTGACGCCTCTGCGATGGCCATCCAGCGTTGGAATCGCACGGTTATCTTACGGGTGTCTGAGGAAAGCATTTCAGACACACTGCCGCCCAGAATCAACACGAAAAGCCCGCAGATAATGGCCTAAACGTCGTCAGTGAAACCATCCATGGGCGTACCCAGGGAGGGCAGCTGCCCCCCCCCCCCCCCAGAAGATATTCGATCTCGGTCGCGCAGATCCGGGAGTAATTTTTTCGTCTTCGGCACGTTACTGTCGGCAGGGAAGTTTATAGAAATAATAAATTTAGCGATAAGCAAAGCGCTCTGCTATTCGCAGGCATGTTACGTCGCCAAGGAACAGCGTATTCATTTGTAGGCAGTAAGGGATCATGACTATGTGAAGTTTCTAACGAACAACATCGTTTCGCCTACCATATTTAAATGTAAAATGCTTTTCTGCTCCTAAACTATTAATTTTTTAATTACAGCTGACGCTAACTGTAGATTAATAGCAGTTGACGTGCAGGTTATGACAAGCAGTAGATGGCGAGACATTTAGTGCAAGTGATTTATAAAATAATTTTTAGAACGTTCCACAAAACTGGCCATCACCGAAAAAACTAACGGGCACTTCAGTAAAAGCTCCATTAGGGCTGCCTGAAGCCCTTGCTCACTTGCATAATTTAATGAGTCCATTTTCTGGATTGTTACTAAGTGACGAAGAAAGATTATTTACCAAGAAATTATCGCCGGCTAGAGTGCTAGTGGAACGCACGTTCGGATTTTTGACGAGCAAGTTGCATATTCTCCCAAAGAAAAAAAACTCCCTTGAACACGAAGACATTGTTACTCAGTGCATCTCCTTCTTTCACAACATATTAATCGATAAAGGTAGACCCAAAATCTCCCTTCAGTTGAGTTTTTACCAGGACATAATCGAAAACAGCGCTTTGAAGCATGCTTTCAGAAGCAAACAGTGGAGCTTCAAGAAGGATGAGGAGCGGAGGAGAGGTGTTCAAAACCTGTCAACTGTCATTATTGCAAATTTACGTCATGAATCGTTTATCGAATACTGTAACTACTGGGGCTATCATTTCTCTATTAAAATGATAAAATTTGTACGTAACTCAAATATGATAATATACCAAAGTTTATGCGTTTCTTGTCTGTAGTATTTTTGGTAGTTATTTATTTTAATTTTTTGTACTTATACAGTTCATTCCAAGCTTGGCATACCAGACCTCTGTCGTGGCAGTGTTTGTTTCTCTGATCCCACAACACGGGATGTTGACGTACATATGGGACTTTCGATGTCCATCGCAAGAAATCGCATCCAACGATCGCACGAAACAAAACTCGGAGCTACCGTGCAGCACTGTTCTGCATCCCTTTGCTCAGCCCGCAGTCTAAACGGGCACCTCACTATGCTACTGTTCTTATATTTAAAATGTTTATTGAAAGCAGTTTTTCACTAGTTTACTGTTTTATTTAATAAGAAATGCTGCATGTCTTCTCAGATTGTACAAATGCATTCTTGTATTTAAAATGTTTATTAAAAGCAGTTTTTCACTGGTTTACTGTTTTATTTAATAAGAAGTGCTGTATGTTGTCTCGAGTCCTTGTTTTACATTTTGCGATCGAAAATTATAGCTTGCAATCCAGTGCGTAACGGAACGATATTCTTGGCAATCTTTGACACTGCCGACATCCCCTGGACGACTCAAACCCTCTCCAACGACATCGTAAGGCTGCAACCCCGTTGAACGTGATCTGAGCTCTTTGGAGGAGAGCACTATGGCAATTTTTGCTCTCCAATACGGAGTGAGACCACTAAGGAGTGTTCAAACCATTTGACGCGTTAACACCCTCAGTGGCACCAGCACACATTGGTTTAACATTTTAAAAACGTACCTGTACAAAGACAACCTTTGACCGATGGAATCTGAGGCCCGCTGAAGTGGTTACCTGCCAGACGCGCTTACGAATCCGTCAAGGTTTAGGCCGGTATTACACTATCAAATTTCTTTGTCAAATATCTCTGTCCAATATCTTTGTCAAACATATCTGATGTAATAGGGAACTTTGTCAAATGTCGTCCAATATTTGATCAAATCTAGGGCCTCGCCGTAGATTTGATCAAAGAAGTCGCTTGTCTTCTGTTCACTGCTAGCATCGCTGCATTCTGTCGTCTGTAGTGTTTTTATAAACATTGCCAGTAAATACAATTGTTGTGTGCCGACAACTACAAAATTAATAGAGATGTATGAAGCTGATGAGGCGCTTTACAACGTGAGGCACTCTGAATGCAAAAATAGATTAAGAAGATTGGAGACGTAACCTAACCCAACCTAACTGTCTCCAGTAGCAAGGAATCGGAGTGTTACAGTGAGCTTGTCTTCTGCAGATATAGCAGTTCTTAAGTGAGTATTGTGCTTTTTGATATGAGGATACACTTCACTGAGCACATACAGAAATGTTTGGTCATCCATTCTTAAGTAATTGATGTACGACTTGGCGTCCTTCACTATAAGCTCATGTAACAAGTTTTATTGAACGCTTCTATCGTGTCGTCGTAAAACCCACGGCTTCACCCAGGTATGTTTCCTTTTCTTTCCCCGCTTCTCTTCCGCATGTGCACACAGTGCAATTGTGGTACATGCAACTACTGCGGTTAATAACAAGTTGTTGTTGTCAGCCATCTTGAACTGTGACGAAATATATGATGACAGTGTAATACCCCTTCTAGCGCTACGTCAAAGATCTTTGTCAAATATATTTGACGGAATATTTGATCAATCAACACAACACGGTATCCAAGCTGGAGTACCCCAAGGAAGCATCCTAGGGCCCATCTTGTTTAACCTGTACATTAATGACTTCCCAGCGACACGAAACACGACGTTAGCCGTCTACGCGGATGACACAGCCATCCTCGCGCAAGACTGGAAACCGTGGAACATCAACTCACGAATACAGACAGCACTCAGAACAGCTGAGCCTTGGCTGGAGCGATGGCGTATTAAAGTAAACGTTGACAAGTGCGAAGCAGTTCTGTTCACACGCAGACCGAAACTACTGCGCAAACACCAACACTGTAGACCAATAACACTACATACACGCCCAATACGTTTCCGAGAGAAAGTCAGGTACCTTGGTGTCTGGCTGGACCGACCGACACAGTACACAATGAACTCTCTGCTCTCGGGTGGGAGTGCATTCGGGTAAACCGAATGTCTGAGTTCGGCACAGCAAGACCGTCTCATGACTACATGGCGGAATTGGCCGACACGGCCAAGTCCCGCGACCTGCTGAAGTTAAAGCTATTTCTTCACATGGTCGTCAATGTAGAGGTGTACAACACGCCGCGCACCCCCCAACATGCCACAACTGCCAGCGCTATGCGCACGCGGGTATCAGATGCAGTCTCGCACCCCGCTGCCGCATTTGCGCTGGCGGTCACACAACCCAACGCTGCAAACTCCCCCATACAGCACCTCGCAAGTGCGCCAACTGTGGTGCTGCCCATCCGGCAAACTACAGAGGGTGCATTGCTTACAAAGCAGCTCTGAGGCGCAAAATCGCGAAACATGCGAAACCTACCGCCACCACAGTTCCAAAACCACCCCCGCGCCCAGTAAGAAGTGGAATATCCTTCGCTGGAGTGGTCGCTGGCAGCCCCAGCAGCGCGGGACGGTCAGAGGAGCCCCAGTGCTCAGAACACGCTCAGCAAACACCCCCAGCAACAGACACACAACAGACAAACACAACACCTGACACCACACCCGCACCGGGCACACCACACGAAACAAGCAACAACACCACCCTACCCCCTGAGATCGCGAACTGCAGCCCACCACAGGCTACAGAAAACGCACCTACACAGGGACAACCACAGCGCCAGAGGAGGAGGAGAAGGAGAAACAGCCGCAGCACGAGGAACACGACCACACCACAACAAGTACACAGGCAACAGGACATCAACACCCACGAATACAACCCGGACACCAACTCAACAACCCACATAACACACCCACTCACCTCAGAAAATACACAGGCGCCCACAACTGCCACACGAACAACCCACTCGCAGGCCAGCCCTCACCAGACGCCAACACTGGAACAAGCGGCCGCTAACACGACCAACAACTCCCAGGCCGACATGACCAACATCACAACAACATTCCAGAGAATAATGGAAACATTATTCCCCGGACGCACGACCACCGAAATAGTCACGAAGATGTTGGGGTGTGTCTCACAACTCTTCATGCAGTTCATGTCGGGTACGCTCAACTGGACTAGCTTCCAAGCCACTATCACACCGCTTTTTACACTACTACATGGATAATACACCACATCAGCCCCGAAACACAGACTAAACACAATCTCACAGATCCTGTTTTGGAACGCCAACGAGATCGCAAGCAAAAAAGCCGAGATGGCCGCGTTCATGGAGCGAAAGGGTATCCGAATCGCTCTTGTGAACGAAACACTGCTTACACCTCGCAAACAACTAAACTTCCCAGGGTATTGCGTCAATCGTACCGACCGAGCGGATGGCAGGAGGGGAGGCGGCACGGCAATCATCATACACAGAGACATAGACCACACGAACATTGAGCTCCCAGGACTTGAAAGACTAGAGACTACGGCCGTCAGGGTCAAGTTCAACGGAGCCAACACCACACTGGTATCGCTATACAATCCTCCTAAAGACATAGTAACACGCGATATCAGCACAGTGCTCGACATAGCACCGCGGGTAATCGCCGCTGGAGACCTCAACGCAAAACACCCTGATTGGAACTCACGAATACGAACCTCCAACGGCAAGAAACTGTACGAACACGCACTAGGCCGAAACTACATTATACTTGGACCGGACGTTCCCACGTTCGTGCCTACACAGGCCCGACATAGGCCAGACGTGTTAGACATAGCCCTCATAAAGGGCATCACATGCACACTCAACCTAACGGTTGAAAACGATCTGGACTCAGACCACATGCCTGTAATACTGCACATGGAAGAGACACTGCAGGACATCGAACCACTCAGGATGCTTAACTACAAGCGTGCGAATTGGACACTGTTCAAGGAAACGCTTGATAGTCGCATTCCTGACACCCACGAAATTAACAACACACAGCAAATCGATGAGGCTGTGGAGGCCCTCACAACTGCCGTCCAAGACGCAATGACTGACGCCATTCCATTTACAACACCAAGACAACACTCGACGGCCCTGCCCCAGGAAATCGTAGGCCTTATCTCAATGAGGAACCGCCTCAGGAGATACTGGCAGCGTACCAGGCGCCCGTTCTATAAACTGCACGTCAACAGACTCCAGGGCATAATATGGAATAAAATTCAAACATTCAGAAACGAACAATGGGGACAGAAACTCGCTGGGCTGGATACCACACGTCCTGGCGTGTGGCAGCTGGCCAGACACTTCACCAGCGAGAAACATTACATTCCCACGTTACAAGGACCAGGCGGCCCAGCCTACTCCGCGACGGAGAAGGCAGAGCTTATGGCCACAACACTTGCAGCGTCTTTCATGCCGAATCTGGTTCCTTCAGACCCAGCATTCACACTTGAAACGGACCAGGAGGTTACACGACTTGTAGCCCAGACCTCGCGCAACGAAATAAGACGTACTAGCACAAATGAAGTCACATGGGCTATCAAGCACGCCAACGCTAGAAAAGCCCCTGGGCCTGATGGCATTCAAAACCGTGTCCTCCAGGAGTTCACGGATAAAGCCGTAGAATACCTCACACACTTAACGAATGCCATCCTGACACACCAACACTTCCCTGACTTTTGGAAGGCGGCCAAGGTCCTGATGTTCATGAAGCCAGGGAAAGACCACTCCCTCCCACAAAATTACCGACCCATCAGTCTGCTGTGATCGCTCAGCAAGATTGTTGAGAAGGTAATACTAAAAAGTATCACTAGGCATTCTATCGCCAACGACACCCTAAGACCGGAGCAATTCGGCTTTAGAAATCGCCACTCGACAACACAACAACTCCTCCGCGTAGTCGAACATATAACACACGGCTACAACATGAACAAAGCCACAGGGGCCGTGTTCCTAGACATCGAAAAGGCTTTCGATCGTCTCTGGCACAACGCACTCATACGCAAACTCAGCGAAGCTGGTTTCCCCGACGGACTCGTACGTCTCATACACTCATATCTCACGAACAGATGTTTCAACACTAACGTGCAGGATAAACAATCAACACAACACGGTATCCAAGCTGGAGTACCCCAAGGAAGCATCCTAGGGCCCATCTTGTTTAACCTGTACATTAATGACTTCCCAGCGACACGAAACACGACGTTAGCCGTCTACGCGGATGACACAGCCATCCTCGCGCAAGACCGGAAACCGTGGAACATCAACTCACGAATACAGACGGCACTCAGAACAGCTGAGCCTTGGCTGGAGCGATGGCGTATTAAAGTAAACGTCGACAAGTGCGAAGCAGTTCTGTTCACACGCAGACCGAAACTACTGCGCAAACACCAACACTGTAGACCAATAACACTACATACACGCCCAATACGTCTCCGAGAGAAAGTCAGGTACCTTGGTGTCTGGCTGGACCGGAAACTTACATGGGGGGACCACATCGAATACGTTGCCAACCGAGCGCACGCGAGGCTCAAACAGCTCTACCCAATGCTCAACAGGGAAAGCACACTGAATATGAGGGTGTCGAGGTCCTTATACACGACACTGATTAGACCTCTGATGACGTACGCAGCTCCCGTCTGGGGATATGCAGCTCCCACACGACTGCGCCGCCTGCAGATCATACAGAACAAGGTGCTACGAATCATTAGCAATGCTCTACGCTACACACGCTCCGTGGATCTTCACCATGAATACCGCCTTGATACCCTCAAGGAAGTATTCAAAAAACACGCCACACGACTATACAGGAACTCGAGACACTCGAACAATCCTTTCATCCTCACTCTGGGAAACTACGATCACAACCACAGGTGGAAACACAAGCGGCCAAAGACACTGCTAGCTAGGGCATAACCACCTATGGTAAACTAACATACGCAAACAGCGACAAACGCCGGCAAGCCCCTGCAACACTGACTGGCAACTACCAGCTGCTATTAGTGCCGACCAACAGGCCACAGCAGGGACACCGACGAGCTCGCCCACAGACGCACAAACAAGCTGCCAACACTCCCTCACTCTGTGCCTCCGGTATATGACCTATCGGACACAAGATCGATAACAAACCTAACTGTTGCAGGTTGCTGACGCTGACCGAGGACTCTGTACCAGCACCCAGCGCCAGCCGCCGAGCAGCACAAACGCACAACGTCAAGGTATCGACATGCATGATACCCACTACTAACACAGGCTATCCTTGCACAACCTATCGCAGGCAGCAAGACAACCGCTACTGCTCTTACCACCCGACCTAACTATCGCAGAGGTTTTTTTCCCTTGGCTCTTGCCTTGGCACTTTTTTTCCTCTGCCCTTAAAACCGCTACCCTTCGTCAGATTTCGACCAATCTATCTCCAGATGAGCGCGTATTAATGGTTAACCTTAACCAGACGTACGCAAACATCGCAGTACCCACATCCTGCGACACCTCACTGTAGTGAATACTAACCCTTATGCAGAGATGGCAGTGGTGAGAAAGTATATCGTTCCATTTCAGTAAGAAAGTTATTATTACGTGAAGACATTACAGCTACTAATGTAGTACAAAATACACGAACGTTTAGTTAGAATCGATATAAAGAATTTTATGGCATCGAATTTACGCGGCATATTTTCACTACAAATGAATGCGACTGCATTCTATATTTTTGAAGGAGGTAATATGGACCAAAACAAGAATAAAATGTCCAGCAAATGTGGGCTCTAAAATGCACATCTTAAGAACTATGAACACGTTGTTCAGTAGAAGAGATATGTTGGCAGTAGCGAAGATGAAAAAGTGCTCATAACACTTTAAAGTATGCATTTTGGAACTCATGTTTTCTATACTGTTTTCTTGTTTCGGCCCAAACTACCACCTCTGAAAGTTGCCTACCATTCAATGTAAACAACAGCCGTACTGGTCCATGTATTCCGGAGCGATCGGAGGTATCGGAGCGATTTTAGCTTATAAATTTCGACTCGGGCCAGGGTGTCTTATCACAAATTAATACATTTACCCTTCTCCATCAAATCCGAAAGTCTGTAACATCACGGAACCATCCTGAATGTAATGCAGAGATAATTAGACTTAAGAAAAAATAAAAATATAATATTTTTTTGCTAAGTGGAAATTATCGACAGACAAAAAAATGGCAACTGAAAAAAAATTCACAAGCCAAGATTGCTAAAAAGCGTTTTATTGGATGACAGGTATCGACAAAGCTATCATCGGATCTTATGCTTTAAAATATTACGACATACTGTCCATAAGTGTTTCAAGCCGTTTCACATTGCATATATCCTTTCCACTATCATGAATATCACTACGAATCGGCATGTCAAATGTAAATTACAAAGTACAAACAGAAATATATCTATATTGCACCGATTACAAGTGTTCATGTTCACCACCAGCTGTTTTCATGGCGCCATATGCAATACTGAAACTTAATTTAACCGAGAGGATTGGGCGCCGAAAGTTAGCTGGCGTGTGTGTCATGTGTTTATTGATGTCAGTTATGCGGGCTTAAAAAAAAATAAAAAATAAAAATTAATGGTGGCCCTCAACTAAGTACCCCCAGACTCAGAGTTAAAATATTAAAAGTTTTGGCTGGTTTCGTTATCTAGGGGCTGGGATACGTAGTTGCCGCATTACAAACCAAATACTGCTGAGTCTACGGTATACAATATGAATATACACATGAGTTGAATGGTCGAACGTTTCTATCACTCGGCAATTGCGAATTTTGAATGTTACATAGAAATTTATAATTGAAAGATTGCAATTAAATAAAATCTGCAGGTACTATTTTAACGACTTTAAATGATGAGTAAGATAGCAGAAGTACCTTTACGAATGGCGTTTATTACTGCAAAATACTTATTGGTGTCGATGGTCCAGCAATTAAATAAAATATAAGTTGAATAACAGGAAACAATAGATTCCTACTGCATGTAATTAGTTATGAAGAACAACATAACTCGTGAGATATTCACTTCTAAACGCGTACTACGTCTTCACTGCAGAACCCACGGAAATGTCGCAAGTGCACAAGTCGGCACTATGTAGTATTTCTATGTCCCGCGACCACGCTCAAAACTCCTCAACACTCTCCAAGTATATCCTGCGACTGTCTGTCGCGCCTCCCGTCCAGAACTCTCCTGTCCTGTGTGACCCGATGCTCCTCCCCCACTTCCCTACAGTCTCTCCACTGACTTTGGTAGTCGCCTACCGTAGTAACGAGTGCCGTGATTGGCTAGAGCGCTCCCGCCATGTCTCCAAGCCAACGCACACTTACAAACATATTGAAACGCATACGAAATACTGGATTTGCATTTAAATAACTTGAAATTAAATAAATATTCCTACGGATGGACCATAAACAAGCCCTAACACACATTATTAAGTACATAATGAAATCAAATAAACATATATCAAAGGAACAGAAACAAAAGTAGACCACTAGCCTAATGTCTCTGTGATTTCTTCATGAATAGTATATATCGGATATAAACAAAGACATAGACGAATAAATATATTTATAAGCATGCTGCTTCCGTGTAACTGTGGAGTACTTATTGCCTGACACGATCAATAGTAATCGGCCACTTTGAGCTCCAATAACTCCTGTACTATTCAAGTTACATGCCTGTAATTCATACCAATTTAGGTTTACACTAACAGCTTTCTAAAGACACGGCGATCGACGAAATCGGATGAAGCGTTTAGATTTTGGAAATTCGTAGCTGGGTGTTACATGTATAATTTAGTCAGATACTAGACTTTGAACTAATAAAGATATTGAAAATCTGATTACACCATCAGAATCGTCGTGAAAATAATGGTAATGTACATGTTTCTTTTTAAGGTATCATGATTCCTCTCGCTATTATTAATTTATAATTGAACTGTGAAACGTCTGCCACTATGGTTTCACAAAGTGCGCCATCTTTGGCACTCCCAGCATACAAATCTTCTTCATCCACACGAAGCACAGTCTTCGACACAGCGTCAACATGGAATTCCCAGCCACGCGGTCGGCCTGTACCATGGGCTAATATCCGGCACCACGCGGGTAATGACAAGGGAACCTCCCCATCGCACCCCCCTCAGATTTTGTTATAAGTTGGCACAGTGGATAGGCCTTGAAAAACTGAACATAGATCAATGATACGTAATCAGCATGGTTTCAGAAAAAAATCGTTCTTGTGCAACGCAGCTAGCTCTTTATTCACACGAAGTAATGGCCGCTATCGACAGGGGATCTCAAGTTGATTCCGTATTTCTAGATTTCCGGAAAGCTTTTGACACCGTTCCTCACAAGCGACTTCTAATCAAGCTGCGGGCCTATGGGGAATCGTCTCAGTTGTGCGACTGGATTCGTGATTTCCTGTCAGGAAGGTCGCAGTTCGTAGTAATAGACGGCAAATCGTCGAGTAAAACTGAAGTGATATCAGGTGTTCCCCAGGGGAGCGTCCTGGGACCTCTGCTGTTCCTGATCTATATAAATGACCTGGGTGACAATCTGAGCAGTTCTCTTAGGTTGTTCGCAGATGATGCTGTAATTTACCGTCTAGTGAGGTCATCCGAAGACCAGTATCAGTTGCAAAGCGATTTAGAAAAGATTGCTGTATGGTGTGGCAGGTGGCAGTTGACGCTAAATAACGAAAAGTGTGAGGTGATCCACACGAGTTCCAAAAGAAATCCGTTGGAGTTCGATTACTCAAGGCTGTCAATTCAACTAAGTACCTGGGTGTTAAAATTACGAACAGCTTCAGTTGGAAAGACCACATAGATAATATTGTGGGGAAGGCGAGCCAAAGGTTGCGTTTCATTGGCAGGACACTTAGAATATGCAACAAGTCCACTAAAGAGACAGCTTACACTACACTCGTTCGTCCTCTGGTAGAATATTGGTGCGCGGTGTGGGATCCTTACCAGGTGGGATTGACGGAGGACATCGAAAGGGTGCAAAAAACGGCAGCCCGTTTTGTATTATCACGTAATAGGGGAGAGAGTGTGGCAGATATGATACGCGAGTTGGGCTGGAAGTCATTAAAGCAAAGACGTTTTTCGTCAAGGCGAGATCTATTTACGAAATTTTAGTCACCAACTTTCTCTTCCGAATGCGAAAATATTTTGTTGAGCCCAGCCTACATAGGTAGGAATGATCATCAAAATAAAATAAGAGAAATCAGAGCTCGAACAGAAAGGTTTAGGTGTTCGTTTCTCCCGCGCGCTGTTCGGGAGTGGAATGGTAGAGAGATAGTATGATTGTGGTTCGATGAACCCTCTGCCAAGCACTTAAATGTGAATTGCAGAGTTGTCATGTAGATGTAGAATCGAGAAAACAGGAAGAAGTTGTGTGGAACTATGAAAAAAATAAGCAAAATTTACAAACTGACTAGTCCATGCGCAACATAGGCAACATCAGTGACAGGTGCGCTGTGGTCCCGTGGTTAAAGTGAGCAACTGCGGAACGAGAGGTCGTTGGTTCAAGTATTCCCTCGCGTGAAAAGTTTAATTTTTTTTATTTTCAGACAATAATTATCTCTCCGTCCGTCCGTCCGATGCGAGGTAACTGCGCCGTAGTATGGGGACGCAACACCTAAACGAACATCGAAACACACGACGTCAGTGGACTACAGCGCATGGAAGAGAGAGTATTCCTGCTACTTTGGACGAGAGTGCATTAAATACGTGAGATGTATTCCGTGGGGTTTTGCGGTGCGGTCGCAAAACACAGACACTAAACTTATTACAGTGAACAGAGACGTCAATGAACGAACGGACAGATCATAACTTTGCGAAAATAAAGAAAGTAAACGTTTCACTCAAGAGAGACTTGAACCAAGGATCTCTCGTTCCGCAGCTGCTCACGCTAACCACGGGACCACGGCGCTCCTAATCTCACCCTCTCCTTGATGTTGCCTATCTGCTGCATGGACTACCCAGTTTTTATATTTTGCTTATTTTTTTCATAGTTCCACACAACTTCTTCCTGCTTTCTCGATTGATCTGTGTTCAGTTTTTCAAGGCCTATCCACTGTACCAACTTATAACTAAATCTGAGGGGGGTGCGATGGGGAGGTTCCCTTGTCAGGAGCCTCGGCTAGCCGATCGGCACGTACGGCCACGACAACTCCAAACTTAGAATATTTTCAGGGCGCCACAATTCGCCCTTTACCTCACACGGTCATATTTCTGCTTTTCTTAACAGTACGTAAAACTTCACTATCTACATCGTATATGTGGTTTTCCGTTAATCATGGTTCAAATGGCTCTGAGCACTATGGGACTTAACTTCTAAGGTCATCAGTTCCCTAGAACTTAGAACTACTTAAACCTAACTAACCTAAGGACACCACACGCATCCATGCCCGAGGCAGGATTCGAACCTGCGACCGTAGCGGTCGCGCGGTTACAGACTGTAGCGCCTAGAACCGCTCGGCCACTGCGGCCGGCTCGTTAATCATGTTATACAAAGATTAAATGTGTGGTTCATAGCCTTTAACTTTTCTCGTTTTCCGATATCACAATTGCCACCGTTCTGCATTAATGAGCAACATATACCAGATTGAATGTGTGTTTCCTAGCCTTTAACTTTTCTCGTCTTCCGATGTTACAATTTCCACTGTTCTGCCTTAATGAGCAACATATACTTTTCCACAGTGCTTGCAGGCGATTTTTTGCACGTCACTTTGTCTTTATTATTGAATAATAGTTCAGCTGTGCTTTTGGCATTGTGAAACGCAGGTCTGTAGGTGCGAGACACAAGCGGTATAATTTTACTCGTTTTCCATTCCATTGGGCATCGGCTCATATCAGCCCCATCTGGATATGGCTTTCAAACCGAATTACAGACTATCAAACATACCACATTCACTAATGATTACATCTTCGACCTGGTTAAGAATATTCTACGAAAAAAACCACATAAAATTACAACACGTCTCTACGCTGTCCAACGGTAACCCATCAAACTGCTGCAGTACCCAATATGTTCGCAAAATTACAGACAGCCTTGCAAAAAAGGCTAACTCTCATCTGCAGATTTTTTTTACAATAACATCAGTATGGCTAAATGATTATAGAATAGTAACATCAAAGAGAAATCTTTGGCGCAGAGAAGCATGTATAAAATCACCTGCGTGTAGGTTGGTCAGTCAGAAACAGCTGTGGCAGCATGAAAGAAGCTGGATGCTAGTAAGACAGATTCAACCTTGGGGGGAACATATTTTGACAGAAAACCACCCACACAATGTAGATTGCAATGTCCTGCATACTATTAAGAAAAGTATAAAGTAGACATTACTGGAAATCAATAAACGTGTAACACAAAATGCCAGCTTAGTTTTCAATGATGAAGTCCCATTTTTCTCTCAGTTAAACTGAGTTTAAGTTTTAAAAATGTTCGCTTGCAGTAGTGGAATCAACTGTCTTTGTTAAAAGCAACGATTTCCACGCACCATAAAAAACTTTATTTTTCATATTTTGTTGAGTGTAACGATCTCGGTGTAACATAAAAAATAGTACGTTCTTTCGTAAACACTATGTCCCTTATCATTTTATGGATCGTCTGTATTAGTAATATCTGTGTAAGTTGCACGTCGTTTTATCGACGGTTATGGTTTTCAGATATCACCTGACAATAAATAACCTTTAGAAGTTGAAACGCGAACAAATAAATAATATTTTGCAGAACACCAGTTAAGGGTTACCTTTTGCATATTATTGTCATGCTCATAGATAGACAACTCACAAGAGGAGGCCACTACGTTCGGATCAGGGATTTGCTTCGAACTTGGTAGACTTTTAGTGGTCCATTAGGACAACATAATGTGCAAGTAATACGGCGTTCTACTTTGGCGATTTCGTGGAAAACGCAAGAGAAGTTTTACGCATCAGTGATGTCATGGTAGGCGGTCATGTGGTCAACGTTCAAACTCCAAAATCGGCGGGTCGCTGGAACGAGTTAGGTTCATCTTTTTTTATTTATATTTTTTGAACCAGTCACATTATTTCGTACATATTACATTTGAAAGGTAATACGATGAAAAGACACGTGTGTTTGTATAAACTTTTTTATCAGGAACCTTCAAACTTATTCATATTTGGTTGACAACGAACGAGAAATTGTTTCTCGTCAAACTGCTGTTAAAATACATTCAGTCCTACACTGCAAAGTTTCGGTATCGATATTTTCGAAAGTGATGCGAAACGCTTGGTTTGCATACAAGTCTCGAAAGAAAGAGAAGTTTTTCAAAATGTCAGCGAGCTGTGCTGTTTCCTTAGAAACTCTGAAAATTCCTTTTGCATGCGGGCAAACTGCATTCGTTTGATGCCATTTTAATTTGTGTTTTTCATGTCTGTATGAAAAATGTCATCCTGCAACTTGTAATGTCGAAAGTACGCCCGTCGATTAATCGCACACTACCCTAATATTCTGGAATATTGTAACTCTTCGTATTATTGAATAAAGTTATTTAGACCTTAATTTATCGATGTTTGACTTGGGCTTTCCAGACCTGGCCCTGGTGCTTGAAAACTGTGTCCGCAGGTCGTTGCGTTCGGGGGCAAAGCTGTTCTCGATACCTTAATTGATCGCAGATATAAGGGATTTTACAAACCACGAAAGGTTTACGTTTTCAAGAAAACATCATGCATTTGGTCGTTTATTTGTCGATAATTATAAATATTTGTTGTCATAATAAAAGCGGGGATCGAACCCGGGACCCCGTGCGTGGGAAGCGAGAACGCTACCGCAAGAACACGAGCTGCGGACGTCATAATAAAAATTTGGAAACAACGAAATAAAAAGGGAAATTCAATAAAAGTTCATGCAAATACAGATGCCTCTTCATCATAGTACCTTTCAGATGTAGTATGTATGAAATAACATGACTATTGTTGAAATAAAAATTAAAAAAAGAACCTTAGCGGGGTTCGATCCAGCCGCTACGGAGCTACCACAGGAGCGCCGCCTTTCGTACTGTAAGGGTTCCAACGCCAGGGTACATCAATGACGTATAAAACTTCTCTTTCGATTTTTTCGAAATCGACTAAGTAATATGCCTTACTCCATGCACATTATGTTGTCCTAAGTAATATTGAAAGTGTACAGAGTTTGAATTAATCCGCGATCCTAGTGTTGTGGCAACAGACGGACACTTAAACATGGCGCAACTCGTCGTGACAAAATAAATATTGCTGTGAAACAAAACAGAAGCGATGAAGTGTTTTGTTTATAAAACTAATCACAACAGCAAGGATGCGCGTTGTGGAAGCCCAGCAGTACTTACCCGAGAAGAATTCGCGGCGACATGGCTCCACGAGCGAGCGTCGGTTTTCACGCTGCGCTGCCAACTGCGCAACATTATCGCTGATGCCGATGCAGCACTGCGGAAGCGGCGGGTGAGTCAGTGCAGCTCGGGAAGTCGATGCTCCGCCAAGGCTCCTCCGTGTGCAACACGAGCTGATCGCGCAATCTCGGCAGTTCTTTACGAGCCACTACACGATTACGCCGCTGTAGGAGTCCGAACTATAGGAAGCATCGCCTGCGCTGGCTATCTGAAGTACACCACACTGCGCTGTACAGTTCTACCCACTCCTGAGTGATCTCTGATCTCGTCTATCCACTGACCATCAGGTCACCTCTACCATTTTTTAAAAAATAATTTCTGTTTCCAACCACAGTCACGTTCATGTTTTTAAATTGCCTGAAATGGTCATCACGAGGTAGATGAAACTGGTAATCTAAGAAAATATTCGTGATTATGTCTGATAACAAAAATGGATAGCTTTGAGAGATGAAGTAGTGAAGGCAGCAGAGGATCAAGTAGGTAAAAAGACGAGGGCTAGTAGAAATCCTTGGGCAACAGAAGAAATACTGAATTTAATTGATGAAAGGAGAAAATATAAAAATGCAGTAAATGAAGCAGGCAAAAAGGAATACAAACGTCTCAAAAATGAGATCGACAGGAAGTGCAAAAATGGCTAAGCAGGCATGGCTAGAGGACAAATGTAAGGATGTAGAGGCTTATCTCAGTAGGGGTAAGATAGATACTGCCAACAGGAAAATTAAAGAGACCTTTGGAAAGAAGAGAACCACTTGCATGAATATCAAGAGCTCAGATGGAAACCCAGTTCTAAGCAAAGAAGGGAAAGCAGAAAGGTGGAAGGAGTATATAGAGGGTTATATACAGGGGCGATGTTCTTGAGGACAATATTATGGAAATGGAAGAGGATGTAGATGAAGATGAAATGGGAGACATGATACTGCGTGAAGAGTTTGACAGAGCACTGAAAGACCTGAGTCGAAACAAGGCCCCGGGAGTAGACAACATTCCATTAGAACTACTGACGGCCATGAGAGAGCCAGTCCTGACAAAACTCTACCATCTAGTGAGCAAGATGTATGAGACAGGCGAAATACCCTCAGACTTCAAGAAAAACATAATAATTCCAATCCCAAAGAAAGCAGGTGTTGACAGATGTTAAAATTACAGAACAATCAGTTTAATAAGTCACGGATGCAACTCTAACGCGAATTCTTTACAGACGAATGGAAAAACTGGTAGAAGCCGACCTCGGGGAAGATCAGTTTGGATTCCGTAGAAATATTAGAACACGTGAGGCAATACTGACCCTACGACTTATCGTAGAAGCTGCATTAAGGAAAGGCAAACCTACGTTTCTAGCGTTTGTAGACTTAGAGAAAGCTTTTGACAATGTTGACTGGAATACTCTCTTTCGAATTCTGAAGGTGGCAGGGGTAAAATACAGGGAGCGAAAGGCTATTTACAATTTGTACAGAAACCAGATGGCAGTTATAAGAGTCGAGGGACATCAAGGGGAAGCAGTGGTTGGGAAGGGAGTGAGACAGGGTTGTAGCCTCTCCCCAATGTTATTCAATCTGTATATTGAGCAAGCAGTGAAGGAAACAAAACAAAAA
The DNA here is from genome assembly GCF_023864345.2 of Schistocerca serialis cubense. Classification (NCBI taxonomy): domain Eukaryota; kingdom Metazoa; phylum Arthropoda; class Insecta; order Orthoptera; family Acrididae; genus Schistocerca; species Schistocerca serialis. The sequence goes on from NC_064641.1 coordinate 19,218,909, forward strand.
TTCGGAGTAGGTATTAAAATCTATGGAGAAGAAATAAAAAGTTTGAGGTTCGCCGATGACATTGTAATTCTGTCAGAGACAGCAGAGGACTTGCAAGAGTAGTTGAACGGAATGGATAGTGTCTTGAAAGGAGGATATAAGATGAACATCAACAAAATCAAAACGAAGATAATGGAATGTAGTCGAATTAAGTCGGGTGATGCTGAGGGGATTAGATTAGGAAATGAGACACTTAAAGTAGTAAATGAGTTTTGCTATTTGGGGACCAAAATAATTGATGATGGTCGAAGTAGAGAGGATGTAAAATGTAGACTGGCAATGGCAAGGAAAGCGTTTCTGAATAAGAGAATTTGTTAACATCGAGTACAGATTTAAGTGTCAGGAAGTCGTTTCTGAAACTATTTGTATGGAGTGTAGCCATGTATGGAAGTAAAACATGGACGATAAATAGTTTGGTCAAGAAGAGAGTAGAAGCTTTAGAAATGTGGTGCTACAGAAGAACGCTGAAGATTCGATGGGTAGATCACATAACTAATGAGGAGGTATTGAAGAGAATTGGGGAGAAGAGGAGCTTGTGGCACAACTTGACAAGAAGAAGTGACCTGTTGGTAGGACATGTTCTGAGGCATCAAGGGATCACCAATTTAGTACTGGAGGGTAGCGTGGAGGGTAAAAACCGTAGAGGGAGACCAAGAGATGAATACACTAAGCAGATTCAGAAGGATGTAGGTTGCAGTAGGTACTAGGAGATGAAGAGGCTTGCATAGGATAGAGCAGCATGGAGAGCTGCATCAAACCAGTCTCAGGACTGAAGACCACAACAACACAACAATCTTTTTTTCCAACCACAGTCACGTTTATGTTTTTAAATTATATGAAATGGTCATCACGAGGTAGCTGAAACTGGTAATCTAAGAAAATATTCATGATTATGTAAGGTAACAAAAATTTTTTCAACAAATGTAGCAATCGCGTTCGTTTGATTTTCATTACAATCGTAATTACGTCTTTCACTTCGATCTGCTTCCTGCTCTACTTATTTGTATTCCTGCATCTCCTAGCAGGCTCCTAATACCCAAGATGCACTCCTCAAACATTCGCGTTGAAAGTCCGGGACACACTGTCGTAAGTCACAACGAGAGATTGTAAACTTTCTATATTTAATCATAAATGAAAAGCGCAATATTGTGGATGCTGTACAGCTCTGTATCATTGCATTTACCAGTTTCCGTCTTACAACGCTTTCATCAAACTTTAAGTGACTGTCGCCCTTAAAAAGGTTGAGTGCTGATGAACCACATTGCAAAAGATGTTAACGTACAGAGTGACATGCAAATAATGTGTAAATATAATCTTTGATAGTGCAGTAGTAATGTAATTGAAAATGTTAAACAGTAAGTAAGTACAATGGGAATTAATCAGAAAAACACTAAAGAGTGTGTTTGTGTCTGTGTCTGGCTGTACGTAAGCGAAGATGAGGTGGAAGGGAGGAGTTATGTGATTCCACGCAACACCTACTGGATGTTTATCAGGTCAACCACTGCCTGTTGTTTTATGACGACTTTGTCAAAAATAATTTGACGTTGCTGAGCTTCCACATAACTAACAGATAAGCGGTGCTGACACAATGTATCCTCTGTGTGTGTGTGTGTAAATGAAGATAAGGTGAAAGGGAGAAGCTCAACACCAGCGAAGAATTAGTCGCAAAAGAGAAGAGGATGTACATAAGGTAAAGCAACAGTTTAAATTAAATTAATATTCTAAATAAAATATAATTAATACAAGACAATGACACAGAAGAACATCTTGAAGAAGTATTACGTACCGAAGACAATGCAGAAACAGAGTTTAAGATAAAATTGACATCAGGTTGCCCTCTATGGGGTGGGTGTACGCAACGACTGTGGTTGTATTGGGTTAGATAGAGCAGCAATCAGTCGTAGAATTAAGTTGCTTTAATTTGACATTTATAGTCACAACGCAGATCAGATTTAGACCTGTGTCAGGTCATTATCAATGCAGTGCGAAATTGTAGCAGTTGTTCGTGCTCAAATGAATGCTTACACAGTTCAACCATTACAGTGATGGTTGAACTGTGTAAGCATTCATTTGAGCACGAACAACTGCTACCATTTCGCACTGCATTGATAATGACCTGACACAGGTCGAAATCTGATCTGCGTTGTCACTATAAATGTCAAATTAAAGCAACTTAATTCTACGACTGATTGCTGCTCTATCTAACCCATAAAATTGACATTTGTAACAAGAAATACGAGGGTTGTTTTTTAAGTAAGGGCCGTTCGCGCGTATAGTCCCGTAGTTCGCGCGGACGCCGCAACAAGCCACCGCGCCACTTGCCGGCATCCTTCCCGTTCACACTGATGCAAGTTGCAGCTCTGCAGCTGACGTGTACGCATCGCTGTGCTACTTTACAATGTTTACGATTATTGAATCGCCCGCCGCGCGTGAGGTACGGTCAGTGATACGTTTTTTGACCGCGAGAAGCCTATCAGCTGCAGAAATTCATCGTCAGTTAACAGAAGTTTATGGCTCGAATGCAATGAGTGAAGGTAAAGTGCGTCAATGGGTTAGAGAGTTTAAAAATGGCCGTCAAAAGTCCATGACGAAGAACGCTCAGGCCGGCCCTCTGTCATCACTGATGATTTGGTGGCTGCAGTCGAAACAAAGATTCGTGAGGACAGAAGATTCACAATTTCCACTCTTTCTTTGGAATTTCCACAAGTTTCAAGATCAGTTTTGTACAAAATTGTGTCTGAAAACCTAAACTTTAAGAAACTGTGTTCTCGGTGGGTACCCAGACTCCTCACAGAGGACCACAAAGGGAAGAGATTTGCCACTTCATTGGACTTTTTGATTTGTTACGAGGAAGAAGGGGATGACATGTTGAGTCAAATTGTCACTGGAGATGAAACATGGGTATCCCATATCACTCCCGAAAGCGAGCGACAATCGATGGAATGGCGACACACAACCTCACCCGTCAAGGTCAAAGCCAAACAGACGCTGTCAAAGCGCAAGATTATGGCAACTGTGTTCTGGGACCGGCGCCGTGTTTTGCTAGCGGACTTTATGCCACGAGGAACGACAATCAACTCTGATGCCTACTGTGCAACTCTAAAGAAGCTCTGCAGAGCAATTCAAAACAAAAGGCGCGGCATGCTGACAAAAGGAGTTTTGCTTCTGCACGATAATGCTAGGCCTCACACCTCTCAAAAGACTCGGGATTTGATTGATTCTTTTGGCTGGGAAGTTTTGGACCGTGCACCATACAGCCCCGACCTTGCTCCTAGCGATTTTCACCTTTTCCGGTACCTGAAACACCATCTTGGCGGCCGTGAACTCTTGGCAGTCTGAGCAGGCGGCCGAATTCTTTGAAGAGGGAATTAAAAACTTAGTTTTACGGTATGACAAGTGCTTAAATAAACAAGGCAACAATGTAGAAAAATAGGTAAAAGTGTGTAGAATCAGAAAATAAAAGTTTTTTTACAAAAATATTTGTATCTTTTTTTAAAAATAAAAACGGCCCTTACTTAAAAAACCAACCCTCGTACATACGCTACATTATACATCAGCGCTCTAAAGAATTTCTTTTACTATAGGGAAGATTTACGTATTATAAAACAACAGAATATATGGAGTATAGAGTCACTCGCCATATAATAAATAAATACAGGAAAAAATTGAGGAATAGAATGGAACAGACACTGTGCAAAGAACTAGAGAAACGTGAGGATTAAATTAAGTTTAAAAGAAGGGGGGTATTGACCTGTGTTTGGTCATGTCATATTAAATCACGACTATAGACCAAATGTTTATGGATTTCCAGGGCTTCCAACATGTTAAAACAGTCAGTTTAATTCTGATGACGGCCTGTTAGCCGAAAAGAGGTTAATGAAGTAAGTTAATAGTGAGAAGATTCACAATACTGTGCTTTTCATTTATAGTTGAATCGGTGAGTTGGAAAAGGTGCCACGTTCCAGGATACATAACAGGTTGAAGCGTGGTGTCGTGGAGTTGACATGTAGCAGCCGGCCCCAGGGTGAAACAGTATACACCATTACAAAATACTATAACCATCAACTTTGGAATCTGATGACGTTTGCAGCGGAAGGAATGTGTTATGCAAGTTTATATTACTCATATTCACTATAGCAATAGAGGAGTGTGTTATGAACATAGGGGTTTATTCCAAATAAACTCAAAAACGACAAGCAAAATACAGCAAAGCAGATAATGCTAGGCATGCTTCATCTTTACCTTGTCCATCGTCGCTGGCCACTATCAGATATTGTTATAAAATGGTTTCTGCTCGTGATGTATGTATTGTACAATTTTCTTTTCATCGTCTAGTTTTTTCGTTTGTATTGGAACAAATCCCTGTATGCCTGTTTGTATGGACGGGACCACTTCTCTCTCTCAATCCCCTTCCAAAGAGTTGATGAGACATGACCCCATGTTATACCAAACGATGACTACAGATATAAAGATAACTTCTCTCCCGTAAAGGTAATTTGAAAAAAAGTGGATTGATTCCTTTTCCAAATTATCGATTCAGTTATGAAGTTGTGTTACCAAGAATGTCAGAAGAATACGTTTAAACGCTTTTTATTTTACCGAAAACACTCAAGACCATTTTTTCTCATTTTGTTAATTTATTTTGTTGTCCGTACAACTGCCCTAGCTACATAAACTCAGTTCCTGATGACCGAGTCCTCGAGGCACGACCCTCGACCGGCTTTCCAGCTTTTGCCCCCACCAGAACCTCTCCCATTGGGTAAGGCCATTGTCCATCGAAGGTAAGAGTCCCAGGTTCGAGTACCGGTCCGGCACACAGTTTTAATCTACCAGGAAGTTTCAAAACAATGTACACTCCACTGCAGAAAGAAAGATCAATCCTAGAAACAATCCTTCAGTCTTTGGCTAAGACATTTCACTACTACAGGGTCATTACAAATGATTGAAGCGATTTCACAACTCTACAATAACTTTATTATTTGAGATATTTTCACAATGCTTTGCACACACATACAAAAACCCAAAAAGTTTTTTTAGGCATTCACAAATGTTCGATATGTGCCCCTTTAGTGATTCGGCAGACATCAAGCCGATAATCAAGTTCCTCCCACACTCGGCGCAGCATGTCCCCATCAATGAGTTCGAAAGCATCGTTGATGCGAGCTCGCAGTTCTGGCACGTTTCTTGGTAGAGGAGGTTTAAACACTGAATCTTTCACATATCCCCACAGAAAGGAATCACATGGGGTTAAGTCGGGAGAGCGTGGAGGCCATGACATGAACTGCTGATCATGATCTCCACCACGACCGATCCATCGGTTTTCCAATCTCGTGTTTAAGAAATGCCGAACATCATTATGGAAGTGCGGTGGAGCACCATCCTGTTGAAAGATGAAGTCGGCGCTGTCGGTCTCCAGTTGTGGCATGAGCCAATTTTCCAGCATGTCCAGATACACGTGTCCTGTAACGTTTTTTCGCAGAAGAAAAAGGGGCCGTAAACTTTAAACCGTGAGATTGCACAAAACACATTAGCTTTTGGTGAATTGCGAATTTGCTGCACGAATGCGTGAGTATTCTCTACCGCCCAGATTCGCGCATTGTGTCTGTTCACTTCACCATTAAGAAAAAATGTTGCTTCATCACTGAAAACAAGTTTCGCACTGAACGCATTCTCTTCCATGAGCTGTTGCAACCGCACCGAAAATTCAAAGCGTTTGACTTTGTCATCGGGTGTCAGGGCTTGTAGCAATTGTAAACGATAAGGCTTCTGCTTTAGCATTTCCCGTAAGATTTTCCAAACCGTCGGCTGTGGTACGTTTAGCTCCCTGCTTGCTTTATTCGTCGACTTCCACGGGCTACGCGTGAAACTTGCCCGCACGCGTTCAACCGTTTCTTCGCTCACTGCAGGCCGACCCGTTGATTTCCCCTTACAGAGGCATGCAGAAGCTTTAAACTGCGCATACCATCGCCGAATGGAGTTAGCAGTTGGTGGATCTTTGTTGAACTTCGTCCTGAAGTGTCGTTGCACTGTTATGACTGACTGATGTGAGTGCATTTCAAGCACGACATACGCTTTCTCGGCTCCTGTCGCCATTTTGTCTCACTGCGCTCTCGAGCGCTCTGGCGGCAGAAACCTGAGGTGCGGCTTCAGCCGAACAAAACTTTATGAGTTTTTCTACGTATCTGTAGTGTGTCGTGACCATATGTCAATGAATGGAGCTACAGTGAATTTATGAAATCGCTTCAATCATTTGTAATAGCCCTGTATAAGTTTTCTTATTTATCTACACATATAAAAAAAAAAGTTTTGCATCACCCCGGTTCCCAGAACTCCTGAAGACAGACGTTGACTGTGGATATTGTATTACAGACACAGTACCTTTGAGTGTTCAGAAATGTCACTAAATCCATCGAAAGATGTAAACAACCATGCATGAGCAGCGCCTATTAGACGGGGGGGGGGGGGGGGGGGGGTCCGACAGCCGATCAGTTCCAGTCATTCCACCAGGAAGGAGGTACACGGCTCGTGTTGTCTGTAGATCAACCATGCCTTGATTTCTTGCAAGTTTTCTAAAAAATGTCGACATTAGTTTTAGGTTAAATTGTTTACAAAAACCTATGAGTCTTTCCCCATTTTTGTTGGTTGTTTCATGTGCTGGATAATCTCCAACTACTGATTTAAATTTTATATCTTTGCCAACTTGTGCATTAAAGTCGCCACTAAAATTTTGGTATGTTCTTTTGGTTATTTGGATGTTTCGTGTTCTAGCATTTCCCAAAAATCTTCCAGTTTATCAGCATTTGTTCTGTTTTGTTGGTTGAAAGGTGCATGTACATTTATAATGGTGTAACGTTTATTGCCTGACTTGAACGTCAGAAATGAAATTCGTTCTGATGGGAAGCTAAAATTAGTTATTGATTCCGTAAGTTGCTGTTTGACCATAAATGCTGTCCCTAATATAGTCGTATTATTGGAATTTTTAATGGCTAGTTTTCCTTTGTAGATCCTGTATCCACCTAACTCAAATGCATTTTCATCCAGATAACTCGCTTCTTGAAGTGTTAATATAAGTATGTTGCGTTGATTGAGAATGTCCGTTTGGGTTTTAGTTTTCCAACTTACATAAGTGTGTTGATGTTCACAGTCCCCAGCAGGAGTTTTTTCTTGGGTCTCATCTTTGCAGAAGTTGTAGGAAGCTGCGGCTCTTCCATACATGATGTTCTAAGCTCTCCAGAATCCAAAGGCCTACTTGCACAGCCGTGAATAGCGATGGAAGATTGGTTACTTCCTGGAGTAGTTTTCCTTTTGAAATTTACCATCATGTCTTAGGTTAAAGTTTAGTTTGGGGAAAGGTAGTTGAACCTTTCCATGAAAAAAATTCAAACATTTAGCTTAGAATTGTAAATAAGGCCGCCACTAACATGTGATTTCGTGCCAGGCCTCACCGACCGACATCGATACCTCTCCTCAGTGCAGCATCGCGTGAAGAAAGGGCTGCCATTCCCAAGAAACCTTCCAGCACCTGATTGAACGTACGCCTGCGAGAGTGGAAGCTGTCATTAGGACTGAGGGTGAGCCAACACCATACTGAATTCCAGCATTACCGATGGAGGGCGCCACGAAATTGTACGTCATTTTCAGCCAGGTGTCCGGATACTTTTGATCATATAGCGTACGTCTGGAGCAGCACAGACGCTCAGCGGGGCGACTATTGTTGTGGCTTCCCGTGTCGCGGCAACAGAGAGGTGCGCCGGCAATGAAGCATCCAACAACGCTGGACACAACACTGAAGTGGCACCACGTAGTCTTTTCAGACGAATCCTGGTTCTACATGGAGCATCACAATGGACGTACCCATATGTGGATCCCCGAAGGAGAACGTAAATTACCACTTTGCGTGATGGTAAGGTATGCCATTCGGTACATAAAATGATCACCTGTACAAAGAACAGTCCGATTGAAATTACTCGATAATTGGCAATTCACGCGTTGGAGCTGATTTCTTCCGATCAGAACGATCAACGTCACGCCCGAACTGTTTGCCGTTGCCAGACTGCCACAACAATTGTTCAGTTCAGTTCGAATTCGTTGGCCAGTTTTGTTTCTTGATGTTTGGATCCCGGAACAAGGGGCTGGCACCTTTATTTGGTATTTCATCACACGTGATAGCGATACCAAAAACAACACACACAGAGACGATACTAATGACACACACATGTTTCAAACACAGCACTAATCAAATACTACGGGATACTTCCGCTCAAGACGCGATTCAGCGTTACGTAAACGATTATCATAATCACAGAGATCGGCTTACGTTAGATAAGCTACGCACGACATTGGTTTGTTGGTTGGTCATCGGCTGATTTGGGGGGAGGACCAAAGAGCGAGGTCATCTGTCCCATTGGATTAGGAAAGTATGAGAAAGGAAGTCGCTCTTGCCCTTTCAGAGAAACCATCCCGGCATCTGCCTGAAGCGATCTGGGGAAATCGAAGAAAACCTAAATCAGGATGGCCGGACGCGGGTTTGAACCCTCATCCTCTCGAATGCGAGTCCAGTGTGCCTGACATTGCGCGAAGCCGAATTTTTGTAGGCTGCAATTAATCGCTGCAACTGGGGTACTACAGCTATAACTATTTTCCCCAGAGTTGTGGCATAGCGTAACGGTTAGCGTATAAACTGACGTATAGAACGCAGTAGGTTCGAACCCCGTCAAATACAGCGAAATTTTTTTAAATTTCTAATCTAATCATAAGAGTCTGATTATTTGTATTCAATTAATCGGTTTAAATGTAATTTTTTTATTTCTATTTTTGAAGCATAATTTTCATCATCTATTGAGTTTTTTTATTTGCTCTTATTTCTCATCCTGCCATTCTGGAATCTGCTTGCGTTGCCCATAATCTGCAGCCAAGTGCTAACAAGGAGTGCTCATCGGTTGGCAACGTGGCATCTCGTGCAGCCAGGGTGAGGATAGTTTCAGATAAGCAATGACAGCTAGTTGTTACAGTTTGCTTTTAGCGCTGAAACTGAATTTATTCTGCCTTGAGCTTGTTTGTAGAGGTTAGCTTTAAGAGTACCACACCGTGGTTCAGGTCGAAAGAACTCGATTTTGGGTTTTCTTCATATTTCGATAGATTAATGTTTTTTAAGTATTCTGAAAAGGACTTTGCTGAAAAAATTTTTTTTCGAGCAGTTAAAGCGCATTTTCCTACCACGTGTGTTTATGTGCCACGCCCACTTTTGTTACCCACTTTCCTACATATATTTTAGATCTTTATATCCCCTACATTGCGCGTTGTGAATTTTTTTTACTCCCTAGTGTGTTGGCTATCCTTAGAATGCAACGGTCTGTATTCCTTTGTTTCTGCTGTTTGTAAACAACACGCTTTCAAACACGTGGTTAGTTTTGTTCAAGTGTGATTGCGAGTAGTTATAGAAAACTTGCAGGTATACTATGGGCAGGCAATTAGGAGAAATAAAGAAAATCTGGAGGCAATGAAGAGAGATGTTTGGGCCATATTCTTCCGTAAGTCCTTTACTGATGATAAGCCATGTCATGGATTGTGTCCATCAGGAGAAAGCTCGTGGTCTAAATACAATAGGGCTCAGGCAACTGGAGAATCTTATTCTCACCAGCATTCTCTTCCTGCTGCCGTTATTACAGCAATTAAACCTGTTTTCAGAGACTTGGCTCATCTTGACCTTCTAAGGAGATGGACAGACACAGAACCGAAATGAATGTTTCAAGAGCAAATTTGGAACCACCTTCCTAAAACTGTATTTGTAGGCATGCATACAATGAAACTAGGAGTTCATGTTGCTGTTATTACATTCAATTGTGGTAAGATTGGAAAGTGTTTGCTAGTGAAAAAGCTGGGAATTAATCCTGGTGAAAATATGATCACTGGGCTGAAACATTGCGATAAAATGAGGATAGCCGATGCAGACAGGTCTGTATCTAATATGGCCAAGAAAGCAAGATAAACATCCAGGAAGGGGAAAAAGAAGCTGGAAGACCTGTTAGAGGCCAAAGAAGTGCCATCATATGCAGCAACACAGTTTTAATTAACTGTAAGCAACAAATTTCAAAAGTTTTTTCTTCAAAGTCAATTTCCTGCAAACCAAAATTACCAGTACATATGCCCCATTATATCAGAAACTATCATAGATAACTGAATGAAATTTTCAGAGACTCTGCATAACATAAAAAGCCACCTCTGGTACTACATTCATTAATATTCCCCTATTAGGAAGTTCACAAAAAATATTTTCTGCAGAAAAACTTAATATTTTTTGTTAATAAATTTAAAAAAAGTATTTCTTAAGAACTATAAAATTGATAAAGTAGAGTTTAATACAGTTGACTCTATTAGCATCATGTAACGTAACAGTAAAAATATTAAGGTCCTGCATCAAATAGTTTTTTTTTTCAGAAATGTGTCAAATACTTTCCTAAATTAGCATGGGTCAGATAGGCAGGGTGTAGTCCCCTTAATAGCTGTGCACAAAGCGATCGTGACTTTAGATCTGTCGCAGATTGTTGTCCGCAGTTTTCTCGAATAAACTGCTCATCACGAGGCCGTGGTTAGCTTAGGACAAGAGTTTAAATTCAGGGTTACAAAACGCGTCGTCCGTCGCAGTTCAGAAATCTAGTCACTTAAAATCGACTGTCGACGGAGCATCTCGCATTTTCGACATACTTCGCGGAGGTCATTTCCAACATGGCTCCGCGTTACACATCAACAACACTTGTGAAGTGACCCGCTGTGTTTGTTGTTTAACCGAGCGGTAGCTGGCAACCGTAGCGGCAAAAGACAGAGGTCAACTACCAAGTAATTTTAATCGTACTTTATAGTTTCCATATCCAATAGTTTTTGCACCTACCGTTACATTTCTGACTAGCTGAGGCCGTTCGTTATCTGTGCCCTGTAGTTGACTGCTATGACGTTATCCTTCAACATGATAACTCAAGGCTGCACACTGGCCGTTTTGTTCTCACTGACTCCGATACAGAGGGTGTTGCACTGTTGTCCTCGCCAGTTTGTCCTCCAGATCTCTCGCCCACTGAAAACATCTGGCCGTGGGTTGCTGATAGACTGCCACGCCAGCACTTGCCACCAGCTACAACTAATCAGCTGTGGCGCAGAGTTGAAGCGACTTGGATCGACATATCTGTACCGGCGATCGAAGCTCAGTGCGATGTTCATGCCACAGGTGTAGGCGTGGAATAATAAATTTCGCGCTCTCTTTACTCTTAAATCACCTACAAATTGAATTATGCATTCCTATTATCCTCTATATCAGGGGCGCAGGCAAACGTTGCACGCGGCTCGTGAGCGCACAGCGCTGCACGTGTGCTGCTCGCGTGCGGGCGTCGACCGGGGCTGTGGCGGCAGCCGGCAGGTGGCGGCAGTGTAGTGCCAGGCTAACAAGGGGAGGCCGCCAATTGTGAAATTCAGATTCGATTCATACTGCGCATAATAAAAGCTCATGGCCAGAGGTGTAATGTGGCAAAGCACCAAGATGCACTTCTCAGCCGTTGTCGAGAAAATCGACAGATAAAAGAAACCGTTGTGGTGAAATACTCTCTGCGATTACTAATTCTACACAGCGTCGTGGCGCAGCGGTAAGCGCTCGGGTTCGTAATCCGAAAGTCGCCGGATTGAATCTCGCCCTATGCAACTTTTTTTTTTTAGTATTTGTTTTTCATAATTCAAATACACACACACACACACACACACACACACACACATATATATATATATATATATATATATATATATATATATATAATTCCCGGCAATCAGTTGCAACAATTATGCATATAATAAGTTGTTGAAAGTCGTTTGTCGTGGAAAAACTGGCGACTTCGAACATCATTATGTTTTCCGCAAACAAAGTTGTATTTCACAAATGTTATTAATTGTCTTCATAATGTTAACCACGTATAGTTAACGGAAGACGTAGAAACGATATTCCGAAACTAATACGTATAGCGTAAGTCAAACGTTCGAATTAGAATAGAGACCGCACGAACACAAATTTGCTGTGGCAGGTATGAAATATAAACTCCGTTACTCGCTCGTTACACTTGAATGACAGATGTTGAATGGGCCGAAACGAGCCGCCGCATAACAGCGTAGTTGCCTGCTAACTTCGAAAGAAGGTAGATACGGTCCCTAGCGCAACTTATAACATTCTCGAAAATCAGTGCGGACGTGAGAGCTTTGGTACACCATGTTAAACAAACGGAGAAATGGAGGCGGTACAATTGGAGAGCGATCCGCCTTCACCAACATGCATAAGCAATTCATTAATAGTATATATATATATATATATATATATATATATATATATATATATATTTGAATTACAAAAAACTAATAATAAAAAAAATTGCTCGGCGCGAGATTCGATCCGGCGACCTTCGGATTACGAACCCGAGCGCTTACCGCTGCGCCACGACGCTGTGTAGAATTATTAATCGCAGAGAGTATTTCACCTCAACGGTTTCTTTTAACTGTCGATTTTCTCGACAACGGCTGAGAAGTGCATCTTGGTGCTTTGCCACATTACACCTCTGGCCATGAGCTTTTATTATGCGCAGTATGAATCGAATCTGAATTTCACAATTGGCGGCCTCCCCTTGTAAGCCGCGGACGTTGATGCGAAGCGAGCACTGTGTAGTGAACGTTGTATTTCAAGAAACGGAGAAGTAGAGGTTTGCTATCTTTTAAAAAGTAATGAGAGAATCATCTTTTCTTTGTGCAAAAACGTGAAAATTCGAAATGTTTAATATGTGGCAGCATTCTCGCTGGTCAACGGAAGTTTAGTATTGACGACCATTATAATAAATTTCACAAGGACGAGTACAATTTATTGTCGGATTCTGAACGGATGGGGAATTGACTGAGCTTAAGAAGAGCGATCTGACGATACCAGATGAATCTGTCGTAGTTGGCTGGCCGGAGTGGCCGAGCGGTTCTAGGCACTACAGTCTGGAACCGCGCGACCGCTATGGTCGCAGGTTCGAATCCCGCCTCGGGCATGGATGTGTGTGATGTCCTTAGGTTAGTTAGGTTTAAATAGTTCTAAGTTCTTGGGGACTGATGACCACAGCAGTTAAGTCCCATAGTGCTCAGAGCCATTTGAATTTGTCGTAGTTGCTGTTGTCACGAGAGATCTGCGACTTTCTCTCGTCATGTCTCTCATCTAACTGATTGAAAATTTTATGGAGCACTGTTTTCAAGTTTTCAGGACGACAACAACAATAGCCCAGCGGTATGTGCTAGTTATAAGACTGCGCTTAATATAACGAGAGCTGGAAAACCATTTGCTGAATTAATAAGTCTCGGTTAAGAGCAAACATCAGTGATGAAAATTTACGTAACTGTTTGTGTTTGTCTGTATGTAGAAATTTTGTTCCAGATATTAAACGTATTGTAAACGCCACCTGTGATAATTAAATAAAACGTATCGTAGGTAATAGGTACTCTATCAAACCATGATTTCCTTCAAGCACTCCTACTAACCTTATTCATTCACTCAATAAAGCAAGCTAGGAAACAAAACGCATTGCAGAGGAAGGGGCGGACAGAAGGTATGGTGGGGATGGGAGATAAGCGGGTGGCCAGCTTGCCCCTGTGTACACGCGGAACACCTGTGCGTGCAAGCGCACCGCACATGTGCAGGATTCCTGCCCGCCCCTGCTCTATGTGGTCAACGGGCTTGCCGCAGTGGTAACGCTGGTTCCCATCAGATCACCGAACTTAAGCGCTGTCGGGCTGGGCTAGCACTTGGATGGGTGACCGTCCGGTCTGTCGAGCGCTGTTGGCAAGCGGGGCGCACTCAGCCCTTATGGGGCCAACTGAGGAGCTACTTGACTGAGAAGCAGAGGCACCGGTCACGAAAACTGACAACGGCCGGGAGAACGGTGTGCTGACCACATGCCCCTCCATATCCACATACAGTGATGCCTGAGAGCTGCGGTTGACACGGCGGCCGGTCGGTACCATTGGGCCTTTAAGGCCTGTTCGGACGGTGTTTCTTTTTTACTATACACTATGTGCACAATACGAAAATTTCGTTAGTTGCTATTCCTGATGTGCAGTTTTAATGCCCCAAGTGTATTTATTTCTGGTTGTAAACTTTGCGTCACTGACTGTAAAAATACCTGAAGCACTAAACTATCAATCAGCACAAGACTGCAACATATTAGCGGAAGACGCTCACACAATCAGAATAACTCATTTTTTACGTAAACCAAGAAATTTACAATCCCTTTACTGGATTTTTTCTTACAGATGGTAATAGAAAATTTAGAGCTCCAAAAATATTTTTTTTATTTTGCATTTACAGAGCGTATGAAAGAATAAACATTCTTGGTTGCAAAACAAGACTTCGGTCCAACCAAGACTGTTGGTTCTTTCAAATTGTTGCCATGGATTTGTACATCTACACCACAAGCTTCAAAATGCTGCTCACTGCAAATTACAGGAGTATCTCTGTTTTCAACAACAGCGTAAATTTCGCCGTCAACTTCGTTTTTCAGATTGATTGGAATTCATTCAGTAACTATACATTCTAACTCAAAGTCCTTACTCCTTGGTTGCTATATCGTGCATTAGAAAAAGTTTAGTGTACATCCTACAAAAAAATTACAACCACTTTCCGAAATCCATTAACTGACACCTTGTTAATATGCAGCACCTAGGAGTGAAGATAATCTTTCTCAAAAGTGGCATTTAGTGTTCAAAATGGTTCTGAACACTATGTGACTTAACATCTGAGGTCATCAGTCCCCTAGAACTTAGAACTACTCAAACCTAACTAACCTAAGGACATCACACACATCTATGCCCGAGGCAGGATTCGAACCTGCGACGCAGCGGTCACGCGGTTCCAGACTGTAGCGTCTAGAACCGCTCGGCCACACTTGATGGCGCATTTAGTGTCCACTGTCGCATTTGCAGTACGTATCTGTGACACTAGCGGCATCGTAAACGTTGGCTGGAAACGCATTAAATCAGATATTAAGTCGCAAAAATCTCTTTTGCTTTAGACTGAAAACTAGGCTCACTTTCAGATTTTAATATAAGTTTATACTTAATGAGCACCTCCTTAGCCCATTTGTAATTGTATCATCTGCGATGACATGTCTAAACAAACCATGCCTACTTTATTGATGAGGCACTATTAATTATCTAAATTTTATGAATTACACATATTTAAAGATTTAGCCCTTAATTCTCAAGTAAACCTGACGAACCACTTACGACAGTCGGTCACCTATGGCATATTGCAGTCTGGTTACCTCGTATTTGTGTAATTGATGCATGGTTGTGTAGATTCGCATCGTTCCGCTATACCCACGTGGAGTAAGGACTTTGAGTTAGAATGTATAGTTCCTGAATGAACTGCAATCAATCTGAAAAGTGAAGTTGACGGCGAAATTTACGCTATTGTTGAAAACATAGTACTACTTTAATTTGCAGTAAGCAGCAGTTTGAAGCTTGTGCTGTAGAAGTAGGAATCCATGGAAAGTCTATGGTAAGAGTAAAAATATACTGAGCTCCAGCCGATGACTTTGAGTCAGTTATGAAACAAATGGGCGCTCTAATAAACTTTTTAATTTGTAAATAGTGTGAGTAATAAGGAGATATTTCCGTTTAAAAACATTCTACAGCTATACTCCTCTGTTTCGTATAATCGAACTCTCCCTGAAACAATTACAACAACAGATATTGAAACCGACGTACTGCTGTTGATAGCGTTTCTACTGATCGAGATTTCAAAGCCACTGTGTAAATACTTTTCGTTAAACCACAAGAGTAACGAATGTAAAAGAAATTCATAACTTCAAGGTGTATTTGTAAATACAGATTGGAAGTTTATACACAACACACAAGGTGCCGATAAAAAATGTGATCTGTTCCGTAACATAGCCAACAGTTCACAATAAAAGAGTTTTAAAACAAGTTTAATAACTTTCAGTTCCATTTTTTTGCATGTGTTAGTCGACATACGGAGATCAACAGCCCCTACTTTTAATCACAGCAGTTCGTTTTAGATAGCAGAACTTCACGACATAGTGGCGTTCGAAATAGACGTTAAAATATATCGATAAATCGCTTGTACATGGCGGGGACGAAGCGAGGGACCGATTGTAGGCCATATCGCCAGCAATTGATCACTCGTTTGTGAGAAACTAAGGTATTCAGTGTATTACCCCGCACCCAACATGCTCCGCGCGATTCTGCAAGTTCCACTGCCCGTATAAATACTATATTCTGTTGCGTTCTACTGACACTTCGTGGCGGCCATGTTGTAAACAGCCAAGAAACGAAGTACGAGTATCTTTGACCGGCACGCTCAGACAGTTGCAGTTCGATATCCATCACTGGCTGCGCGCTCGTTTGGTTGCCATAGCAACAAGTATGGGGTCGACCACCGCCGTGGAAGGCAGGAAGATAACCAACGCTAGCAGCATTATTTATGGCAGGTGTGTAAGCATGTTTCAGATATATGCGTTCATGCGTGCAGACGATGTAGTCAGACTGTTCGTATTATTGTTTCATTTATGCTGGTTTCAGATCCCTAGCTTCCTAGTTTTTGACCTGTCATGCGGTATTTTAGCAATATTTCGGATCCTGAAATAATATTGATCTCGTCTGATAACATCGTACTAAAAGGAAAACTGTTATTAAATTACAGAACAGGGAAAATTTCTCCTCTGTCTCGTTTAAGTGTGGTTTATATCGGGGCGAATGGAAGATAACACGATCAAATTAGCATTCGTAGTCAATTCGCCGGAATACTCTACTATTCGGTTGCATCTGTGAACATGCTTAACACAGGAAAGTACGACCATAGCCCATGAAAGTTGCGTTACTTTTTTTGGCGCCAATAATCGGAACACATGACACAACACTATACGCTGTGACGCGACGCAAAACTTTCATATTCAAATTATTTTGCATGGCGAGGCCAATGGTTTTGATGAAGAAAGCAAGCTGTTGTAGGAAAAGAAAAAATTTAGGTGTCTGAATTTGTACGAAAGCGTGAAATGCTTGGAGAAGTGCACGTAACAATGAATCGCCTCATCTTTTCTTAGCACTATCCCAAACCTTTGCAGTGTGTCCATTATGGCTTTTCATTGGCTTCTCATTACAACCGAGGAGAAAATTTCAAAGCAGAAAATTAGTAACTGACGACCAACATAGCCTGAAGAAATTTACACTCTGGTTATTCGCACCTTGAAGCTCTTATGATACTGATAGTTTTGGATTTCAGTAGCTGCTATTTATATCAGATAGTTTCTAATGTGCGCAGTGACATATGCAAAGCACTTCAAGGAGTTTGTAAGTAGGTATAAGGAATATAATGTCAATAAAACATGATTAATGAAATGTGAAATACAGTAGGCCTACGTACGACCTCTCACGTAGGCTACCAGGTTAAGATCTTCGCCATGGTTTGTTAGGGGGCAGATAGCGTGATTACTATTATTATTATTATTGTTCGAATTTGATCATCTGAGGACCACGTGAAACAATTTATGACATTTTATTTTCCTTTTATGGCTTCGCAGTATTTCTTCATTCTTGCTCTTTTTTGCCACAAAAAATCTATAACATAATAGTGACAAATCAGTTCTGTAACTACAGCTGCCATAAACGTAAGCAACGAGAGTATCCAGGACTTTCGTATATGTTGAATTTTAATTTCATGTTTCTTCTCTTTCGTCATTTGCGCTATGGACCTCTCGGATCGCTGAAGCACCTATTATTCTGTCTTCTAGTATCAGCAACATTACATTCTCATCACACCTCTCCATCGTTCTCGCAACTGATTTCAACAACAGAAGTGGACAAGACGGCAGACAACTTTCTGTAATGCCAGCGCCGAAGCGGAGAGGAAGCAAAACATGAGACAGTGTTATAAGAATGAATTTGGGTCTCTTCTAACGTAATACCATGCTTCACTGCATAGGGCCGTGTCGCAGTGGCAACAGCGGTTCCCGTCAGATGATGAAAGTTAAGCGCTGTCGGGCTGGGATAGCACTTGGATGGGTGACCATCCGGTCTGCCGAGCGCTGTTGGCAAGCGGGGTGCACTCAGCCCCCGTGAGGCAAAATGAGGAGCTACTTGATTGAGAAGTAGCGGCTCCGGCCTCGTAAGCTGACATACATACGGCCGGGAAAGCGGTGAGCTGACCCCATGCCCCTCCATTTCTGCATCTAGTGACGCCTGAGGGCTGAGGATGACACGGCGGCCGGTCGGTACCGTTGAGCCTTCATGGCCTGTTCGGGCAGTGTTTAGTTTTTTACCATGCTTGAGTCATCGCCTTTTTATTTAGGCCAGGCAATAACGCCATAAATAGCAAATACAGCAAATAGTTATGCCACGTGTTCAGTAATCTTCCACTGTAGATTTATAAACTTGTATATTTCTATGGCCGGACGCTACACTTGCCGTAACTTCGTCAAAAATGGTTCAAATGGCTCTGAGCGCTATGGGACTTAACATCTATGGTCATCAGTCCCCTAAAACTTAGAACTACTTAAACCTAACTAACCTAAGGACATCACACAACACCCAGTCATCACGAGGAAGAGAAAATCCCTGACCCCGCCGGGAATCGAACCCGGGAACGGGAAGCGAGAACGCTACCGCACGACCACGAGCTGCGGACGTCACTTCGTCGTTTACTCTACGATGGAAGTGGAAGACATCTGCACGAACTGATAATTTTGAGTTTAGCATATTCATGTTTTAATAGTTCGTAGGTTGTGCATTTAAATCTGAGAATATAAACCTGTCATATGTCCATAAACAGCGCACGTGCTCATCGATGTACCAAACGTACAGTGGTTCATCCGGGACGCGTATTGGATAAGGGTCCGGTTCAATTCTCTGCCTCACACTTGTGCATTGCCACGTTACATTGTACAGCCTGTTGTGTTAGGTGCCTTAGATCTGTTGACATTGTTATATCTAAAACCTGAATGAAAAGAATATGACTCGATGTTTCCATCGTGTCAGATGCAGTAGTTTCATTTATTTACTGAGAAAGCCGGCGTTGCTCCTGTATTTGTTTATGGGTTTGCCCGGGACTTCGTACGCGTGGAATATATACAGGGTTATTACAAATGATTGAAGCGATTTCACAGCTCTACAATAACTTTATTATTTGAGATATTTTCACAATGCTTTGCACACACATACAAAAACTCAAAAAGTTTTTTTAGGCATTCACAAATGTTCGACATGTGCCCCTTTAGTGATTCGGCAGACATCAAGCCGATAATCAAGTTCCTCCCACACTCGGCGCAGCATGTCCCCATCAATGAGTTCGAAAGCACTGTTGATGCGAGCTCGCAGTTCTGGCACGTTTCTTGGTAGAGGAGGTTTAAACACTGAATCTTTCACATCACTATGCGTGAAACTTGCCCGCACGCATTCAACCGTTTCTTCGCTCACTGCAGGCCGACCCGTTGACTTCCCCTTACAGAGGCCTCCAGAAGCTTTAAACTGGGCATACCATCGCCGAATGGAGTTAGAAGTTGGTGGATCTTTGTTGAACTTCGTCCTGAACTGTCGTTGCACTGTTATGACTGACTGATGTGAGTGCATTTCAAGCACGACATACGCTTTCTCGGCTCCTGTCGCCATTTTGTCTCACTGCGCTCTCGAGCGCTCTGGCGGCAGAAACCTGAAGTGCGGCTTCAGCCGAACAAAACTTTATGAGTTTTTCTACGTATCTGTAGTGTGTCGTGACCATATGTCAGTGAATGGAGCTACAGTGAATTTATGAAATCGCTTCAATCATTTGTAATAGCCCTGTATTTGACTTATGTGGCTTCTTTGTATGCAACGTTTGGAGTAGTTTAATTGGGGACATGAGCGCAGGGCTTATTTGCTTCATTGACATGGGAGGGAGCCCCATAGAGCTGGCTGTGCGAAAAGCGACCGACGCTGAGGTTCAGTCCCCCCCAACTCGCAGCGCCTGGCCTTGCGCTTTGCTTACAGTCGTGGCATAACATAAGCTGCCCGGAAATTGCACACGCTGAAAGCGAAATGATTAATTGTTAGGAATAAACAGGATTCTGGGCATAAAAACTCACTGGACTGCGCCACTTCCCGTCAAAATTTCCGCTTATGTGATGTTACGTTGGAGAGAACTAAATTTAAGCTTCTGTGAGTGAAGGGTTCTTAGAAGCGAGTTGCTTATGACCCTCTGGATCAGAGTTTTTGCGCCTCGGTTTTGGAAGGAGTTTCCAAGGAGTGAATTAAAGTCTGTTGTTCTCGAGGCGCAGCAAGCCTCATCTCATGATTTTCGTTGAATTCTCGAGATTGCATATTCATATCTTCACGTCTTTTAGCTATTCTGTTTCATTCAGAGAGACTCGACCATTTTGTAGTTATTTTTATTCCTACAGCACTCAAATCAAAATGTAACGAATAGGCAGCAAAATCGCAAAGCAAACTTAGTAAATTCATTTTTTCTAACGAAGAATATAAATAATACAAATCCAAAGAAACAAAGCAATGTCGTTCAGCTTTTGATACACAAAGCGAAAAACAGTAAATCCGTATATCATTGCCAACTAAATTCCCTGTTAGTCTCTATTGGTAATTACACTCCTGGAAATGGAAAAAAGAACACATTGACACCGGTGTGTCAGACCCCCATACTTGCTCCGGACACTGTGAGAGGGCTGTACAAGCAATGATCACACGCACGGCACAGCGGACACACCAGGAACCGCGGTGTTGGCCGTCGAATGGCGCTAGCTGCGCAGCATTTGTGCACCGCCGCCGTCAGTGTCAGCCAGTTTGCCGTGGCATACGGAGCTCCATCGCAGTCTTTAACACTGGTAGCATGCCGCGACAGCGTGGACGTGAACCGTATGTGCAGTTGACGGACTTTGAGCGAGGGCGTATAGTGGGCATGCGGGAGGCCGGGTGGACGTACCGCCGAATTGCTCAACACGTGAGGCGTGAGGTCTCCACAGTACATCGATGTTGTCGCCAGTGGTCGGCGGAAGGTGCACGTGCCCGTCGACCTGGGACCGGACCGCAGCGACGCACGGATGCACGCCAAGACCGTAGGATCCTACGCAGTGCCGTAGGGGACCGCACCGCCACTTCCCAGCAAATTAGGGACACTGTTGCTCCTGGGGTATCGGCGAGGACCATTCGCAACCGTCTCCATGATGCTGGGCTACGGTCCCGCACACCGTTAGGCCGTCTTCCGCTCACGCCCCAACATCGTGCAGCCCGCCTCCAGTGGTGTCGCGACAGGCGTGAATGGAGGGACGAATGGAGACGTGTCGTCTTCAGCGATGAGAGTCGCTTCTGCCTTGGTGCCAATGATGGTCGTATGCGTGTCTGGCGCCGTGCAGGTGAGCGCCACAATCGGGACTGCATACGACCGAGGCACACAGGGCCAACACCCGGCATCATGGTGTGGGGAGCGATCTCCTACACTGGCCGTACACCACTGGTGATCGTCGAGGGGACACTGAATAGTGCACGGTACATCCAAACCGTCATCGAACCCATCGTTCTACCATTCCTAGACCGGCAAGGGAACTTGCTGTTCCAACAGGACAATGCACGTCCGCATGTATCCCGTGCCACCCAACGTGCTCTAGAAGGTGTAAGTCAACTACCCTGGCCAGCAAGATCTCCGGATCTGTCCCCCATTGAGCATGTTTGGGACTGGATGAAGCGTCGTCTCACGCGGTCTGCATGTCCAGCACGAACGCTGGTCCAACTGAGGCGCCAGGTGGAAATGGCATGGCAAGCCGTTCCACAGGACTACATCCAGCATCTCTACGATCGTCTCCATGGGAGAATAGCAGCCTGCATTGCTGCGAAAGGTGGATATACACTGTACTAGTGCCGACATTGTGCATGCTCTGTTGCCTGTGTCTATGTGCCTGTGGTTCTGTCAGTGTGATCATGTGATGTATCTGACCCCAGCAATGTGTCAATAAAGTTTCCCCTTCCTGGGACAATGAATTCACGGTGTTCTTATTTCAATTTCCGGGAGTGTATAAGATGCTGCTACCTAGCGGGAAGCATGTAAAACTCCTGTGTTCGCTCTTTCCAACAGTATGCTTGTTCACGCACATATCTCAAATAACATAATAATTATGATCTTGTAAACTCAGAAGATTCTTTTTGCTATGCCCTGAACATAACTTTTCAGGAAAACACAGGTATCTTGTAGCTACTACACCCACATACATATGAACTTTCGATCTAGAAAAGCCACGAATTTTTAGTCATCACTATGTGCTAAAAAATTTGGCCAGGGGGGATGCCTTCTAGGTATCCATAATTTTTTGTAAGAAACAAACAAATTAAATACTTCAGTGTTCTAATAGCGTCCGCAGCTTGTGGTCTTGAGGTAGCGTTCTCGCTTTCCGCGCACGGGGTCCCGGGTTCGATTCCTCGCGGGGTCAGGAATTTTCCCTGCCTCGAGATGACTGGGTGTGTTGTGTAGTCTTAATCATCATTCATCACGGTCGGAGGAAGGCAATGGCAAACCACCTCCGCTAGCGCCTTGACTAGTCGGCGGTGCGGGTCTCCCGCATCGTCCACTACGCTCCTCGGAGTATGGAACCTCACCATCATCATCAAGATTGCGACACTTAATTCTGTCACCAAAAAAAATCGGAGTCATCTATTGGTTCTTTGGTGTAGTAAGCCATTATGATTAAACAGAGCTACTAAGCTGAGTAGACGATTTTAGATAAAACTTTAAATTACGATATGATTTTTCCGTGTTCAGATTTTGATGAAATAAATCCGAAAAACTGCCCCAAACTACGCTGAAGTTACTTATGAAAACCCCATGAAAATATTCCGTTTTGGCACGTCTGTATTTCTGAAACTAATAAACATATACAGTGAATTTTGTTTTTTGATGAACGGGAAACACAAAAAAAATTCCTGAATGAGATTTTCACTCTGCAGCGGAGTGTGCGCTGATATGAAACTTCCTGGCAGATTAAAACTGTGTGCCCGACCGAGACTCGAACTCGGGACCTTTCCCTTTCGCGGGCAAGTGCTCTACCATCTGAGCTACCGAAGCACGACTCACGCCCCGTACTCACAGCTTTACTTCTGCCAGTATCTCGTCTCCTACCTTCTGTAAAGGAGAGCATCTGTAAAGTTTGGAAGGTAGGAGACGAGATACTGGCAGAAGTAGAGCTGTGAGTACCGGGCGTGAGTCGTGCTTCGGTAGCTCAGATGGTAGAGCACTTGCCCGCGAAAGGCAAAGGTCCCGAGTTCGAGTCTCGGTCGGGCGCACAGTTTTAATCTGCCATGAAGTTTCACAAACAAAATTTTTCATACCTTTTCATACGTGTTCAATATGCCCCCCTTGAGATGCAGACACCTTGTGAAACTGGCGGATGCTTTCGACGTCTGTGTCAAGACACTCGGGGACGGCCCGCCGATTTGCCCTTACACAAACAACCTGTTTCTCGGAATTGTTCATGCCATCGTCTAATGCTCTGTTCTGTAGGAGTATCCACACCATATCTAGTACGAAAATCACACTGAACAGTTATCACTGTCGCGCATTGCGCAAAACGTGGAACACAAAACGCTTTCTGCTGTCGCGACACCATTTTTACTAGAACTGGAATGGGCGCACACTGCTGCTACCTAGTGGGAACCGAGTAAAGCTCGAGAGTTTGTTCTTTCCATCAGTATGTTGTTCACGCACATATCTCAGACATCATAATGGTTACGATTTTTTTAAAGCCGATGATTCTTTTTGATACACCTTGTACTTCTAGTAGTCCCCAAATTGTCATGTTCCAGCAGACAGAAAGACACGCGATGGAACTTTAAATCACTATATCTTTTTTTTGGGTGATCCGATTTTGATGAAATAAAACTTTCACGTTGCCTCAAGCTACGCTTGAGTTACCTATGAAAACCCCATGAAAATTCGTCTAGTAGTTTTGGGGATTATCGTATTCAGTCACGACAGTTCTGCAGTTTTTTTTATTAGTATATAGGGTATTTGTTTTAACTTGAGACGACTAAATACCCAGAAAACGACGCATCGTACCAAAAAAAATTATGTTCTAGGTGAAAAGTTAATATTAGTGACGGGGACACTGTCTGTGTTACAACTGGCCGTCTTCTAGCCACCCCTTCTGCGTGGGCTCAGTCAGCTTTGTATTTTCAAATGGGAACTTCCCACTTTCATTGCGTATTCGGATTATACATCAAAATATACGTAAGGTTTGCTCAATCCACTGTTTGCTATTCGTAGCAGATGGCGCAGTAATACAAAAATATCAAGTGTGCCTGTTTTTGCAATTAAGAACCGACACTTTTGATTCTACATTTCATTTACTATGCAACTGTAAACCTCTGTATTCTGGCGGTTGATATTGATGTTCAAACTTCACTGTGTTGCAAATGTGATTGTACAGCACACGCAATATGGCTAGACGTTGACATTTCTGACAAGTAAGCTTCTTGTATGGTAACGTAGTTTTCTGTTCCCTGCGCGGGGTTGTGGTGAGTTCCCAAACCATAAAAATGTTTTATTTAGGTGGCTACCCTCCCCCCCTCCCCCTCCTCTCCAAAGGGTGACGGATTTCTGTGTGTGTTTCTATCCAACCGCCGTAACTGCACGGCTCCTGACGGAATACGAACTATAGCCCATGTAATGAGGTAAAACGCCCATGACGTGATAGCGACAGGCGCACTTGGCATGGATACTCACTGAAATCAAGCACCCCAATGGAGAGGCAATGGGACTCACCGGAATGAAGACTGCCAGTGGTGAGAGACAAGGGGACTCGCCGAAACCAAACATCCCAATGGCAACGGAAAACTATAAAATCATGTCGTTGTTCCTGGACTATGCTAAACGTAGTTTCTAACTAAACACTAAAACGGCTGACCATATTGTACTGTACAATCGAATCTGAAATACTACAGTAAATTTCGAACGTGAATATCAACCTTTACAACACAAGGATTTGCATTTACATCGTAAATTACCTGTAGAATCAAATGCGTCGCTTCTTAATTGCAAAAACAGGCACACTTGATATTTTGTCGATTACAGCGCCATGTATCACTACTGGAAAAGAATGATTTGAGTAAACCCTACGTATTTTTTTGGCATGGAATGCGAATACGCAGTAAGAATGAGGGGTTCCCAGGTGAAAATACGAAGTTGATCCCGCCCACTTAGGGGGGTGCTTAGTAGGTGGAAAGTTGTAGTACACACAGATGCTCCGTTTACTATTAACTTTTCACCTAGAACAGTTTTTTTTCTTCGTGCAGTATGTCGTTTTCGAGATATTTAGTTGTCTCGATTTAAAACGTACACTCTATAGATATATAGATTGTTTGAGTTTTGGGTCAAATGGCTCTGAGCACTATGGGACTGAACATCTATGGTCATCAGTCCCCTAGAACTCAGAACTACTTAAACCTAACTAACCTAAGGACAGCACACAACACCCAGTCATCACGAGGCAGAGAAAATCCCTGACCCCGCCGGGAATCGAACCCGGGAACCCGGGCGCGGGAAGCGAGAACGCTACCGCACGTCCACGAGATGTGGACTTGAGTTTTGGGCTCAGGGATATGTAATTTCTTTATTTAATTGTAGTGAAACAGATGATACCCATTACACATTATATTAAATCAGAAGTATTTGTACCAGTAACGACAAGTGTGAGTCATGGGTACGTTTTATCTGCCACTTTATTCTGTGTTTATATTGACGATGCTACACGCAGACGGGATTTTGTAATGAAAATTTTGTTGTAGCAGCTCTCTGCAGTAGTCTATCCTGTGCAAGCCCCTACATCTATGCATGACTTCTGCAGCCTACATCCACCGTAACCTCTTCTGTATTCATGACGTGCTCTCCCTCTACGGTTGTGACTAATGTTGATGCAAGACTCCTTTATGTCTCAGGATCTATTCTGTCTACTGATTCTTTCTTTTCGACAACCTCTCGCCCGGGTTTCTTTTTCCGCAGTTGCATTCAGTAACTCTTCATTAGTAATTCTACCTAACCTTTTAATTTTCACCATTCATGTTCGTAATATGAAGAAGGGGAGGGGGATAAATAACCACAGCATAACCATCCATGTACCTAAATTTGGTTTCAAGGAATGTGTATAACAGAGGAAGTGATGACTAACGTTCTTTAAACAGTGTAAAACTTTAGCTAGAAGTATATATTTTCACATAATCAAGAGAAGTGATTGCTAAATAGAATACGTACTTGTATATGTACAAACTTAAAAACATTAAATGGAATGTAGACCTCGGTTTACAGATGACTTATCTAATGTATCAATAAATGATAGTTATTTACATAGTTGAAACAGCCTTGTCAACATGTGGAAGAGCCCTCACACAACCTTACTACAGTCCCGATCTCTCACCGAACGATTACCACATTTTTGCAACCCTGAAGCAAGACATTCGTGGATGTCGATTTGCTTCAGACGAAGACGTACACGGCTAGGTACAACCACGGCTCCACAGGTAACCGCAAACATTTTTCCATGAAGGCACTGACTGTCTTCTCCCGCAGTGGGATGAATGTCTTCACATTTATGGCGATTACTTTCGAAACAATAAACAGTTTACCACTTTTCTGAATCTGTCACGTTTTTATTTGACTGCCAATTATAAATTGCTGTAGTTACTTGGAGACGAAGAGGCCTGCACAAAACTGACTAGCCGGAGAACTGCATCAAACCAACCTTCGGACTGAAGACAACAACAACAACAACCATAAACTAATTTTCTCTACAATTGTGTTCAGTACCTCCTCATCAATTATCCAATCTACTCGTCTGATTTCCGTCATTCATCTACAGTGACACATTTCAGAAGCCTGCATTATCTTCTCATATAATCTGTTTATTGTCTATGTTTCTCTTACATAGAAGACTACATTCCAGACAAACATGTTCAGAAAAGGCTATAGCTGTCTTGAGAAATAACTTATTAATATTTAAATATATATTCGAGGTTAACAAATATACCGTCTCTGCATCGGCCATAGTCACTTATTTCGCTGCCCAAGCAGCAAAACTGATCCACTAATTTTACTGTCTCATAACTTAATTTGTTTGCTCTAGTGTTGCCAGACTTAATTCGTCTACATTCCATCACCCTCCTATTACTTCTGTTGATGTTCATGTTGTAACCTGTTTTCGAGACACTATCCATTCCATGCATCTATTCTTCCATGTATCACAATAACGTCGGCAAACCTTGGTGTTTTCAAAATATATCTTCACCCTGAACTTTAATTCCTTTAATTTCATATAACGTACCGATTTCAGTGCAGATTTTTTTATTTATTTGAAGGTTAGTTTAACCAGAATTGTCGGGACATACGTTTGATGAAAGTTTGTTCAGCCGTTTATAGGTAATCTGCTATGTAAAATAAGTCATAAGAGTCGAGGGGTATGAAAGGGAAGCGGTGGTTGGGAAGGGAGTGAGACAGGGTTGTAGCCTATCCCCGATGTTATTCAATCTGTATATCGAGCAAGCACTAAAGGAAACAAAAGAAAAAATCGGAATAGGAATTAAAATCCATGGAGAAGAAATAAAAACTTTGAGGTTTGCCGATAACACTGTGATTGTGTCAGAGACAGCAAAGGATCTGGAAGAGCAGTTGAACGGAATGGACAGTGTATTGAAAGAAGGATATAAGATGAACATCAACAAAAGCAAAACGAGGGTAATGGAATGTAGTCGAATTAAATGAGGTGATTCTGAGGAAATTAGATTAGGAAATGAGACACTTAAAGTAGTAGATGAGTTTTGCTATTTGGGGAGAAAAATAACTGATGATGGTCGAAGTAGAGAGGATATAAAATGTAGACTGGCAATGGCAAGGAAAGCGTTTCTGAAAAAGAGAAATTTGTTAACATCTAGTATAGATTTAAGTATCAGGAAGTCAATTCTGAAAGTGTTTGTATGGAGTGTAGCCACGTATGGAAGTGAAACATGGACCATAAATAATTTAGATAAGAAGAGAATAGAAGCTTTCGAAATCTGGTGCTACAGAAGAATGCTGAAGATTAGATGAGTAGATCACGTGACTAATGAGGAGGTATTGAATATAATTGGGAAGAGGAGGAGTTTGTGGCACAACTTGACAAGAAGAAGGGACCGGTTGGTAGGACATGTTCTGAGGCATCTAGGGATCACAAATTTCGTACTGGAGGGAAGCGTGGAGGCTAAAATTCGTAGAGGGAGACCAAGAGATGAATACACTAAGCAGATTCAGAAGAATGTAGGCTGCAGTAGGTACTGGGTGATGAAGAAGCTTGCACAGGATAGAGTAGCATGGAGAGCTGCAGCAAACCAGTGTCAGGACTGAAGACCACAACAACAAAGTGAAGAGATTGCTGGCAGCAACACGCTGCCTGATCAATATGTGGTACATAATTTGATGTCATACTAAAATATAGATTCCAAAGATATCTATAAAAAAGTCCACTAGAACATGTGTTTCATGGTTTACCCAGAATTACCATTTTTGTGATGTCTTTCAGATTCGCTATGCCACGGAAATCAAAAGACCAAAATGGTGATTTTTGGTGAATGGCAAAAGATAAGCAAATATTGTCGTGGATTTCTGTGTATATGTTTTTGAGATCTGGAGTTTCGAACTTCACATTTTGACGTAGCTCTTTTGACCTGCACAACAGACCTAGCAAAGAGTCCATTGTCAAGAAACTCTTTTATGCCTTGATTCAGTAATATCGACGATTATCACCTCTGTCTACTGATTTAATTTTTTTTAAAGTAGATTACGTTTTTCCTCAGGGTTCAAGCTGTCTCCACACCAAACTTCGTCAAATTTCCGATAAAAGCGTCAAACAGGAATCTAGGTACTATTTGCCAACAAGTGGACTTTGGCGAAATGTCAAGGCACATAGAACAATAAATGGAATGACTGTAAGAATCCGGATGATGAAGGAAAATTGGAAACGTGTAGCTTCAAATAAAGCTGTTTACATTAAGTGGTGTTAGTACTGTTTCTTAGTAACTAGGAAAAGAATCCAGAGAGATCTAATATTTACCGAAAATATCTGAATGTGTGAGCCTGAACGCAGCCCTAGAAATTTAGAAATTTTTCACAAAGTAAAAGATTTAACCTCACTGCATAGCGAATACAACCCACACAATAACCCTTTATCTGCTACGCAATCACGAAACGGCAAACCACGTCAGGTTTTATTGCTCTTTATCGTAAATTCTGCCAAAAAAAGAAAAGGAGCAATGAAATGAAGGGATATAACACAAGTCAAACGTACGTTACGTTAATTAAGGCTTTCTGCATTTTTGAAACTCACAATTACATGCCGCAGTAAATAAAAATTGTTATTACGCCGAGGATCACTCACTCGTTCTCTCTCTCGGACTGTTTAGGGTGGCGAAGGGGGAGGGGGAACACGTCCGTCCGTGATACACCCCCCTCCCTCCCCCCATCCTCCGTGGATTGCCCTTGGACGGGGTTACTGTTGACAGTCAGGCTTACCATTCTGCTGGTTCGACGAGTAAACGCCGCTCAGTGAGTTACTGCTCCTGGAAACCAGTGGCACCTCGCCGTGTTCATTGCAGAGTGTCTCCAGCACAAGACGCCACGGTCCGAACAGACGCACGCACTCTCCAATACTATCTAGATTTGGCAGTAATCGCCAAATGCGCCGGGGAATCACCGAACTGCCTCTCAGCCATTAGCGACGTGTCGGCGTTTGCGACACAATGAAAAGGCACTTCCCCGTTATCGATAACAGCGAGATTATCTCTAAATCGGAATACAGCTGATACGGCACGAAGCATCTAAGATTATAGCTAATGATAGAGGAGCCAACTGTTCGATCGGAGTTTGAGACACCTGTAAGGAGATGGAAAGTGTTGACACTTCTACGGAGCCAAGGACACTTCAGGTAGTGGATGTAGGAACAGGGTGTTCCAGAAGTAGGATACACTGACCTGTCCGTCGCTACGTGCGACGTACTGCTTGGAAAGGCACATCTGGAATAAGAACTTGGTCCGCACACCAGTTCATTGACAGACGTTTGTGGAGCGTGGCTTTTCGTACTGATCTCTGACCGTCAGGTAGTTTTCCGTATTCTAATTTTTGCGAAGACGGAGTTCACCGATACGACTAAAGAGAAGCCTTTATTGATTTACGATAGGCATCAGTATATGGGGCTCCGTAGCAACAAAAAAGGTGTAACTTACTTGCATTGTGTAAACGTTATAAAGATTACATCAACATAAGACTATCTACTGAAAATAGCAGTTTCAGACAAAGGTTCTGTTACCGATTAAGCAGAAAATTAAACACGAAAACATTTCGTATGCGCAAAAAAGCGTGCAAAATAAACAGACACAACAATTCCATCAATTTAAGTTGAAGAAGTGTGGCAGACCTTCGATCGATTCTCCAACTTACAAGTGACATCGTAACCATCACAGAGAAGTGCGAAACAGTAGCAGCATCGCAATAGGAGAAAATGCACTATAAGACAAGGGCGTACATGGGCCCTGCGGAAGATCCGACCGATTCTGGAGGAATCTTCTTTCAAGAAAATAATTTAGTCATGAATGCTGGCAGAATTTTTTTTTTTATTTGCAGATGATAACAGGAGACCGATTGATAGAGTACTAGTGTTTGTCACCGAAAAGGAAAATCATGTTTATAAAACTGTATATCATTCTTTGTGGATGGAACGTTCAAGAGTTCGAACAAACAGTTTGGACAGTTATTCAAACTTCAAACCCATGTTACAAGTTCTTGGAAGAAAAAAAACCCACTATTTCAGCCGTCTACTTTTTGCTAGTTAACAAAAAGCGAGAAACACATTACGTTTTTTAAACTAATAAAACCAGCGTGCTTGGATGGAACCCTGTGTCTCTCACGATGGACTCCGAAATTGGTATCGTCCAGTCAGCTAGAAGTTTGTTTCCTGAAACAGAGCTTATGGGTTGCAATTTTCGTTTTAATTGATGTTTGTGGAGTCAAGTTCTGTGTTGCGGCCTTGTGCCTGTCTAAAAGGAAAACGAAGAAATGCACTGTTTTATAAGAATGTTTCCATTTATAGCAAATCTTCCCCTGGAAATGTTGCATGGTGGTTGGCTGTCTATGCAGGAGAGCACGTCTGAAAACCAAAAGCTTCAGGACTTCTGCAGCTACTTCTGGACTAGTGTTTGATGACAACCACATAGCAAGAGGTATGTGAAATTACTGTGGAAGACGCCATGGCACTAACAACGTATCTGAAGGATGGGACCGAAGGCTAAATACATCAAAAGTTCATCCAGGTTTTCTCATTAGTAAAAAATATTCGACGAGACGCAGATTACCACAGCCATCAGTTTGACCGATTAGTTACAAATTTCGATGAGGAAAAAGGTAAAAATTCAGCAATTAAGATTGACGAGACTGCTGCAGAGGCTTTCTACAGACTCCAAATTTTGGAGCACCTTAAAATAATTTCCGACTTGCGTGGGCTACTCACAGAAATTGCGGTGAAGAAGGAAACGTTACAACTATTGGAAATTATGTAAATATTGGAAAATAGTTTAACGCACACCATTCTTATTGGGAGTCCTGTAAATCTACATCTACATATTTACTACGCTAGCCACCAACCGGTGTGTGGCGGAGGGCACAATTTGCGCCAACGTCATATTTCCCCCCCTCTGTTCCATTCGCGGATCGCACGGAGGAAAAACGACTGTCTCAGCGCCTCAGTACGAGCTCTAATTTCCCTTATCTTTGAATGGTGATCATTGCGCGATTGGAAAGTTGATGGTGATAATATATACTCTACATCCTCAGCGAAGATAGTATTTCGGAATTTAATGAGCAGCCCCTTCCGTTTAGCACGTCGCCTATCTGCAAGTGTCTCCCACTTTAGACTTTCTATGAGATTTGTAACGCTCTCGTGATGGCTAAATGTACGTCACGAATCTTGCCGCTCTTCTTCGGACCTTTTCAATCTTATGATTGAGACCCAATTGGTAAGAGTCCCATACAGACGAACAATACTCTAAGACTGGACGAACTAACGTATTCTAAGCAATTTCCTTTGTTGAAGGACTGCGTCACTTCAGGATTCTACCAATAAACCGCAGTCTAGAGTTCTTCGCCTTGCCCGTTACTTGTGTAATCTGATCATTCCATTTGAGATCATTCCGAATAGTCACATCCAGATACTTAACGGGTGTTACCGCTTCCAAAGACTAGGCATTTATTTTGTACTCTTACATTAATGGGGATTTTCGCCTTGTTATACGTAATAGGTTACACTTACTAATATTGAGAGATAACTGCCAGTCATTACCCCACGCATTAATTTTCTGCAAATCCTCATTGATTTGTTCACAACTTTCGTGTGATACTACTTTCCTGTAGACTACAGCATCATCGGCAAACAGTCTAATGCCGCTGTCAATACCATCAACCAGATCGTTTATGTAAATCGTAAACAGCAGAGGACCTATTACGGTGCTCTCGGGCACACCTGAAGTTAAACTTGTTTCTGTTGAAGTCACCCCATTTAGGACGACGTACTGCTCTATGTCTGTTAGAAAACTTTCTATCCAACCGCATATGTCATCGGATAGACCGTAAGCTCGCACTTTTTGCAGCAAGCGACAGTGCGGAATTGCGTCGAACGTCCTTCGAAAGTCTAGAAATACGGCATCAACCTGGGAGCCGGTATCTAGAACCTGTTGTATATCATGAACAAAGAGGGCCAACTGTGTCTCGCATGACCCCTGTTTCCTAAAACCGTGCTGATTTATGCAGATGAGCTTCTCAGAGTCTAGGAAGGTCATTATGTCTGAACACAAAATATGTCGCACGATTCTACAACAAATCGATGTCAGTGAAATTGGCCGGTAAATGTGTGCATCCAGTTTTCTACCCTTGTTATATATTGCTATGACCTGCGCGTTTTTCCGCTGTTCCAGTGGCCTCTGATAGATGATGGATAAGAATGGTACTATATTTGTAGCACAGTCAACGTATGATCTTACGGGGATACCGTCTGGGCCATATGCCTTCCTGGCGTCTAAGGATCTTAACTGTTTTACAGTCCCAGATACACTAAACACTATGTCAGCCATCCTTGTGTTTGTTCGAAAATTGAAAGGGGGAATGGTGCTGCAGGTCTCTACCGTTAACGAGTTTTTGAAAGCTAGGTTTAGAATTTCTGCCTTCTGTTTACCATCATCCGTTACATTACCACTACAGTCAGCAAGAGAAGATACTGAATTATTTGTAGCGTTCATAGATTTTACGTACGACCAAATTTTTTGGGGTTTATTTCTGAATCTGCAGATAAAATGTTACTTTCTAATTCGTTAAAAGAATCTCTCATTGACCTTTTCACAGCTGCTTTCATTTCGCATAATTTCTGTTTGTCAGTAGGGCAATGACTACGTTTAAAATGACTGTGCAAAATTCTCTGCTTTCTCAGCAACTTCCTAATATATTTGTTGTACCAAGGTGGATACTTTCCCTCCCCTATATTTTTGCTAGGCACATACTTCTCTAATACGTGGTGGACAATACCTTGAAATTCCAGCCAAAGATGCTCACTATCTTTGTGTCCCGCGGTGAATGCTTGGACGTGGCTGTGAAGATATTCATTAATGACACTTTTATTTGCTTTCCCAAACAAGAAAACTCTACACTGGTGGTTTCTTTCTTTTTTTTTTTTTTTGCAACTTCCACAGGCATAGAAGCCACAACGACATTATAGTTATTAATACCTTCTTCTAGATTAACTTTCTCAAAAAGATCAGGTCTGTTTGTCAGCAAGATATGCAATATGTTCCCATATCGAGATGGTTTTCTAACCAATTGCTCAAGGTTGTATGTTGAGAGCGCTCCTAGAATAACTTCACACGAGTCTTTGCTTCTGCCCCCTAAATATTGTAATTAAGTTTCAAGGGGGACGAAATGAGACAGTCTTCTCGTGGGTTTCCTGGGAAACAACATAAAGTCGGCTAAATGTCTATTACAATTAGTAAAATATTCTCTAATGAAGGCGGACAAGACTATCTCGAAAGCCATGCCTCTCTTAGGCAATAACCGTGGTATTCCCCGCGACAGATTCCAAGAATCAAAATGTGTGTGGGTGGACGCCGAATACAAAATCGTTGTAGTGTAAAAGCCGGCACGCAACTACGCAACTACACCTACTCATTCTCCCTCCGCCTGACGACGTGTCGTCGACTACAGCACGTTGTGCTTCATTGATGAACCTCTTAGCGTGCCTGTACCCGCGAAAAGCTGCTTATCCCAGCGAGAGCCGCACGATCAGTACAGGTGTCCCAACGCCATTCGGTTGTTTGCAACCGGTTGTCAGCCTTCGGCAATACGTAGTCAACTTTTGCCTCCGTCGAGAAAACGTACCAACCTTTCGCTCCTGTATTGCGCGGCGAATGACGTCACGCACATGAGGACGCTGCAGTGCTTCGCCAGGTTCCTAACCTCAATACTATTGGGTCCGTCTAGGATGTCATACAAGATGTGCGAATCACACAAACTATTGCGGCCCATTGAACTCTCATTGATGAAGTTGGATCGTTAATGATTTAGTCATATTCTGTAAGTTTTTAATTCCGATAAGAAGTTAGGATTAGCTTAATGCTTTTCACGTCTTCGTCGTCACCCTCAACGGATTTAGTCTTTGCTGTAATGCCCGCTAATGGCTGTTCAAACAAAGGTGTGTTGTACAACTTGAAATTGGGCATTACATGTGACGGACTATGACACTTGTATAACATATTTCACATTTCAGAATTAAGTCTGTACTGTAACAGGAACACTCTGTGGTCGTAAAATGGTATAGGCCTAAATATGTACACTGCCAGGGAAAAGGTTGCAATACCATTAAGGACAATGTCTTTTTATTAACAAGAGATGTGACAGGTAGTTCATCTTGATAAATTCAGACCAAGTGAAAAACATCGATATACGGTTGTAACCTCCCACAGATAAGATAAATTAATTATATATCATTCACATTTAGCGTAACCTACCAACAGATAAATTCCGTAACCTCACAATAATAACGTGACTAATCTCTCAATAAAATTTTGCTCACTTACATAACCTTTCAATAATTAACTGACTGTGAATTTAAACTGGTAAATTTTGGACGTCAGCAGTGCTGCGTCATGGCCCTGAATGATCATTCTGAATAAATTGCAAATTCTTACCTCAATAAGGTCGCCGGATAACGCGTATATATCTGCTCCTATAAGAAGTTTTTCTGGCACAGCCCAGTGCAATGCTGGCCGATATATTTGTCATGTATAAACAGAAACAACCGATTTTTCTTTACAATAATCGGGATGACCATGGACTGGAGAAATTAGTAAATTCTTTAAATTGAGATGAATGATTGTCAAAAGTTAATTTTTATAAGAAAGATTATTATTAAGAGATTTTTTTGAAAAACATTTACATGGGACTTGATATTACAATAGTACATATGCGCGAGGCTGCTTTTACCTTATACTACATCGCTCTGGCACAGCCATCGCTCCCCACGACCGGCCCAGCCAACTCCATGCACACGACCACTCACTTCTACTACTACAATTGCTACACAGTTCAAAACGGTTCAAATGGCTCTGAGCACTATGGGACTTAACTTCTCAGGTCATTAGTCCCCTAGAACTTAGAACTACTTAAATCTAACTAACGTAAGGACATCACATACATCCTTGCCCGAGGCAGGATTCGAACCTGCGACCGTAGCGGACGCGCGGTTCCAGACTGAAGCGCCTAGAACCGCTCGGCCACTGCGGCCAGCGCTACACAGTTCCTACACTGCTCTCTGGTCTGAGATTTTCTTATACCTTACATATCGCAGGCAGCGCGTGAGCAATCCATCGAAATTACATCTGCTTGAGTGCGTTAGCAACAAGTGCCTTAGTCATGGACCTCTTACACGGTGTACTCACTCCCTTCTGGCGGCAACGCAGGGATGTATCTCGCTTGCAAACGACGCGATAGAATGTCCCAAGCGTCTTGCTTCTTTCGTTGCACGCTCTGGAGGACGAGTAATTCCCCACTTCCTCAAGTACCATACGTGTCCAATTGGCGAGAGGTCTGGCGGTCTTGCAGGCCAGGGCAGTTGTTGTACACGACGAAGAACATGCAGCATCGCAGCAGCCACATGTGGATGTGTCCTGCTAAAGAAGCACATCACCTTCCTTGCAGTGTACTGGGCAGTGGTTACTTTATCCTGTAGAAACACTAAATGTGGCCACGAGTTGTAAATGATGCCCCCCACCCCAGCCTGGGGTGCGACCCGTGTGTCATGGACGAATGTACTCCAGAATAGGCCACTCACCAGGTCGATGCTGTACATCTGTACGTCCATCAGTCCCATACAGACCGAACCTACACTCATCATTGAAGACAAAATAGTATCATGTCCATTATAATTATCCGGGCTGTTATGCCGTGGTCGGTTGATGAAATCTGTGTCAATTCCCAACGTTTCGTTCCCGTCTGCGGGAGACATCTTCAAGGGGGTCTGTAGCACGATGGAGTCAGTAGCGAGCCGGTGGGAGCGTTGGACCTTTCATCGAGCTACAGACCCCCTTGAAGATGTCCTCCGCAGACGGGGACGAAACGTTGGGAATTGACACAGAATTCAGCAACCGACCACGGCATAACAGCCCGGATAATTATAATGGACATGAAATTTCCGGCCGTGAAAGTCTACATTTTAGTATCAGACAAAATAGTGCCATCCCACGACACCAGAGTAGTCGCGCTTGGCGGAGTCGTGGTGTGAGTGGCAGCTTGGCCAGAAACACATGTGATCTCAGTCCTGCTGTCAGCAGACTGTTCCCAGTGTTCCTTGGTGAGACAGCAGGTACAACGTGTGCCCCGATTTCTTCCCTGGATGATGATCCGTCGGCCACCGCTGCTCACACAATACGTCCATCCTCACTCGCGTCTGTACTACCTGGACGTCCAGGACCCTGTCTTTGGGCGTGGGAATGTTCCACAGACCATCGCTGAAGCTTTGACACACCACCGATACATGGCGCCCAACATGTGCAGCAATCCATCGATACATCCAACCAGCTTCCCACAAACCAAAAAGCGATTGCGTTCAAATGGCTGAAATTGTTAATCATGAGTATGTACTCACCAGCGTAGCGTTTGTATCCTGGAATGCTGGGGCTTCCGTGGTCCCCTTTTGATTTTTATCCGCTAGTTTTTATCTTACCGGCTCTTCCGGGTTCGAGTTGGCACTTCACTCAGCACCCCTCAGATTCAGGAGAATGGTGTCCCACAGGGTTCTGTGCAAAGTGTCACGCTCTTCCTCATTGCCATAAATGGGTTTGTGACCTCTGTTGGGCCTCTGGTTACCCCGGCGTTGTACGCTGACGATTTTTGCACCTGGTGCAGCTCCCACTTGGTGGCATGTGCTGAGCGCCAGCTCCAAGGCACCATCCGAAGGAGCTCTGCGAGGGCCACCGCCCATGGCTTCCAGTTTATCCCCTCCAAATCGCGGGTTATGCATTTTTATCGTCGACCCACAGTGCAACCTGATCCAGAACTTTATTTAGGCAACCAGCTCCTCGATGTTGTAGCACAGTCCCGTTTCTAGGGCCTTATTTTTGATAACAAGCTGACGTGGCTGTCTCACATTCGCCACCTAAAGACTACATGCATGCAGAAGCTTAATGCTCTCCGCCTCGTGGCGCACACATCTTGGGGTGCAGACTGTTCCACTCTTCTCCATCTTTACCATGCTCTGGTCTTGTCCAGACTCGATTATGGTAGTCAGGTTTATGGCTCAGCAGCTCCTTCCACTTTGAAGCTCCTTGACCCTGTCCATCATTGTGGGGTGCGTCTGTCTATTGGTGCCTTTCACACTAGTGCTGTTGATAGTCTCTTCACAGATGCAGGGATTCCCCCTCTACACATCTGACAGAGCCATCTCCTTATTTCTTAAGCAGTCGCCATTCGCCAATTCCGTGACCATCTACATCTACATCTACATCTACATCTACATCTACATCTACATTGATACTCCGCAAGCCACCCAACGGTGTGTGGCGGAGGGCACTTTACGTGCCACTCTCATTACCTCCCTTTCCTGTTCCAGCCGCGTATGGTTCCCGGGAAGAACGACTGTCTGAAAGCCTCCGTGCGCCCACGAATCTCTCTAATTTTACATTCGTGATCTCCTCGGGAAGTATAAATAGGGGGAAGCAATATATTCGATACCTCATCCAGAAACGTACCCTCTCGAAACCTGGCGAGCAAGCTACACCGCGATGCAGAGCGCCTCTCTTGCAGAGTCTGCCACTTGAGTTTATTAAACATCTCCGTAACGCTATCACGGTTACCAAACAACCCTGTGACGAAACGCGCCGCTCTTCTTTGGATCTTCTCTATCTCCTCCGTCAAACCGATCTGGTACGGATCCCACACTGATGAGCAATACTCAAGTACAGGTCGAACGAGTTTTTTGTAAGCCACCTCCTTTGTTGATGGACTACATTTTCTAAGGACTCTCGCAATGAATCTCAACCTGGTACCCGCCTTACCAAAAATTAATTTTATATGATCATTCCACTTCAAATCGTTCCGCACGCATACTCCCAGATATTTTACAGAAGTAACTGCTACCAGTGTTTGTTCCGCTATCATATTAACCATACAATAAAGGATCCTTCTTTCTATGTATTCGCAGTACATTACATTTGTCTATGTTAAGGGTGAGTTGCCACTCCCTGCACCAAGTGCCTATCCGCTGCAGATCTTCCTGCATTTCGCTACAATTTTCTAATGCTGCAACTTCTCTGTATACTACAGCATCATCCGCGAAAAGCCGCAGGGAACATCCTGTGTTCCCTGCGCTCTTCGCCAATGAGGGATGTCTCCCTCCTAACACCCGCCCACGGGTGGGATTGCCAGTTGGCATGCGTCTCACTACCCTCTGCCGGGATCTCCATCTGCTCTCACTGGACTGCACCCCATGTCTTTCCTCCCATACCCCCCCCCCCCTGTCCCGTTGGATGGTGGCTAGACCACGGATTAGGACTAATCTCTTCCAGGCTCCCAAGACCTTTTCCTCCCATGTCCCCCCCCCTCCCCCCCTCCCCTGCCCTGTTGGATGAGGACCGATCTCTTCCAGGGTCCCAAGACTTTATTTGGCAGAAAGGTTTTTGAGGTTTTAGGACAGGACTTGGGAGAAAAGCAAAGAAAAAGTGCAGAATAGAATGTGTGCCAGCAACTTTAATGTGTCGTGGAGAGATGCAGACTGCAAGCGAAGCAAGGCGCGATGTGTGACATGCACGATGTAAACAAAAGCTGTTTACAACCTACCACAGTGGTATAGGTGAAGTAGAGACGAACGATTTGATGTAGGGCATTTGTGGTCTATCAAGCTACGAAAAGACACCTCAAACTGACCTACAGAAACCACCAGACTACAGCGCATGCGCGCTGCGATAGGTTTTAAATATTGATTCAGTCTCGCATAAAGAGGTGGGCAGCAGAAAGAAAAAAAAAATCAAACGTGCAGTATGTCAGGTATTTATGCTTTAGGACAGTACAATAATGTAATGTTAAATTTTAGCTGATAATGTAGATCTTGTAGGTAGACCATTTCGGACATCCGTGCCGTACATTTTCCTGTAATGTCACGCATTTTACCGAGTAATGCTCTTCATTTGATTAAAATGATTTTGCAAACCTATATGTATGAGATCATTAAGGTGTATGTCAATTGTACGACTCTGTGTGTGTGTGTGTGTGTGTGTGTGTGTGTGTGTGTGTGTGTGTGTGTGTATTAGTCATTAGTTACGACATATTGACACTTGGACTGTCTTCGAAAAAAAAAATATTATTATGAACGTAGCCTATAGGTGTACTATTTGACCATGCAGGTTGCTACAACCATCTTCGGAGAAGCAGCGTGTGACCTTCTGCACGGACTTGGACAAGTCTGTGCTGGTCAGTAACTTCGAGAAGCGCGGCTGGCTGCAGGTGGGACCAGATGACGACTGGAACTTCTATTGGTGAGCTTACGTTCCAGGCTTTCTACATCTACATGATTACTCTGCAACTCACATTTATGTGCTTGGCAGAGGGTTCGCCGAACCACAATCATACTCTCTACCATTCCACTCCCGAACAGCGCGCGGGAAAGACGAACACCTAAACCTTTCTGTTCGAGCTCTGATTTCTCTTATTTTATTTTGATGATCATTCCTACCTATGTACGTTGGGCTCAACAAAATATTTTCGCATTCGGAAGAGAAAGTTGGTGACTGAAATTTCGTAAATAGATCTCGCCGCGACGAAAAACGTCTTTGCTTTAATGACTTCGCGTATCATATCTGCCACACTCTCTCCCCTAATACGTGATAAAACAAAACGAGCTGCCCTTCTTTGCACCCTTTCGATGTCCTCCGTCAATCCCACCTGGTAAGGATCCCACACCGCGCACCAATATTCTAACAGAGGACGAACGAGTGTAGTGTAAGCTGTCTCTTTAGTGGACTTGTTGCATCTTCTAAGTGTCCTGCCAATGAAACGCAACCTTTGGCTCGCCTTCCCCACAATATTATCTATGTGGTCTTTCCAGATGAAGTTGTTCGTTATTTTAACACCCAGGTACTTAGTTGAATTCACAGCCTTGAGAATTGTGCTACTTATCGAGTAATCGAACTCCAACGGATTTCTTTTGGAACTCGTGTGGATCACCTCACACTTTTCGTTATTTAGCGTCAACTGCCACCTGCCACACCATACAGCCATCTTTTCTAAATCGCTTTGCAACTGATACTGGTCTTCGGATGACCTTACTAGACGGTAAATTACAGCATCATCTGCGAACAACCTAAGAGAACTGCTCAGATTGTCACCCAGGTCATTTATATAGATCAGGAACAGCAGAGGTCCCAGGACGCTTCCCTGGGGAACACCTGATATCACTTCAGTTTTACTCGATGATTTGCCGTCTATTACTACGAACTGCGACGTTCCTGACAGGAAATCACGAATCCAGTCGCACAACTGAGACGATGCCCCGTAGGACCGCAGCTTGATTAGAAGTCGCTTGTGAGGAACGGTGTCAAAAGCTTTCCGGAAATCTAGAAATACGGAATGAACTTGAGATCCCCTGTCGATAGCGGCCATTACTTCGTGCGAATAAAGAGCTAGCTGCGTTGCACAAGAACGATGTTTTCTGAAACCATGCTGATTACGTATCAATAAATCGTTCCCTTCGAGGTGATTCATAATGTTTGAACACAGTATATGGTCCAAAACTCTACTGCAAACCGACGTCAATGATGTAGGTCTGTAGTTCGATGGATTACTCCTACTACCCTTCTTAAACACTGGTGCGACCTACGCAATTTTCCAATCTGGAGGTACAGATCTATCGGTGAGCGAGCGGTTGTATATGATTGCTAGGTAGGGAGCTATTGTATCAGCGTATTCTGAAAGCAACGTAATCGGTATACAATCTGGACCTGAAGCCTTGCCCGTTTCAAGCGATTTGAGTTGCTTCGCAACCTCTCCAGTTTGCTTTGGCGACAAAATTCTTCCACCGAATAAGTTAGGGCCAACACCTTTGGCACAAAACTCACGTTTCGGGGCCTCATCGCTACGAAGGTAGCCATAAGAGATGACAGCGGTGACGAGGCAGTGGTGTCCGTACACCTGAAAACACTCTCTAGCCGTCAGGCAGGCAAGCGCTGTGAAACCATTCTACTGCAAGGTACACTGCTGCCGATGTACCGGTAGTCCCTCCTAAGAGTCGTCAGCGCATTTTCTGTCGTGTTTCGGCAGATATCTGCAAATTCGTTTCTGCTGTACGCAGCTGACGTCAGTCCAAACAAATGCTGTTCGCCACTTCCTTCGTGCGACCCCCGCTGTAGACAGAAAGCGTCGATTTGTTTCCGTTACAAATATAATGATTTTGTATTTCGAATTTTACGTGCTCATTAGATAGAGCTGTCCCAAATTGGTCTACTCCGATATTATTTTTGTCAACATACATTAACAGGGACAGTAAAACACGAAGAGTAAACAGCAATCCAGCACGAACCGGACTCAGTAGCGCTGTATACGAGGTGCGGCTAGAAAAAAACCGGACTGATGCTGAAAAAACATTTATTTACAATTATTTACAATTTCATGTTATCTCCTTCAATGTACTCTCCTCCTCGGTCTCTACACCGCTCCATACGAATTTTCCACTGTTCATAGCAATGCTGCAGATAATTTTCGGTAAGTCCATACATTACTTCCGTCGCTTTTTCTTTTACTGCTTCAACAGTCTCAAATCTAGTTCCTTTCAAAGCTGACTTGACTTTAGGGGAAAAAAAGTCACAGGGGGCCAAATCAGGTGAGTAGGGTGGATGATCTAAGATGGGAATGTTGTGTTTTGCCAAAAACGTCTTCACTGACAACGCACTGTGAGCTGGGGCATTGTCTTGGTGAAGGATCCATGACTTTTCTCTCCACAAATCGTTCCGTTTTCTCCGTACTCGCTCACGTAGGGTAGCCAGGATGCTAATGTAGTAATGCTGATTCACTGTTTGTCCCTCTGGTACCCAATCAATGTGCACAATCCCTTTGATGTCAAAAAAAAAAACAATCATCATTGCCTTGAATTTCGATTTTGACATTCGTGCTCTTTTTTTGTCATGGAGAACCAGGAGTTTTCCAATGCATCGATTGGCGTTTAGTTTCGGGATCGTAAGTAAAAAACCACGATTCATCGCAAGTAATAACATTTTGTAAGAAGGTGGGATCACTTTCAATGTTTTCCAGGATGTCAGAACAAATCATTCTTCGGCGTTCCTTCTGTTCAATTGTGAGACACTTTGCAACCATTTTTGAACACACTTTGTTCAGGTTGAAACTTTCATGAAGAATCTGCCTAACACTTTCCTTGTCAACTCCTGTTAACTCAGACACTGTTCTGATTGTTAAACGGCGATCTTGTCGAACAAGTTTACCGATTTTTTCAATGTTTGCATCAGTTTTTGCTGACAATGGTCTGCCAGTGCGAGTGTCATCACTGGTGTCTTCGCGGCCATCTTTAAATCGTTTAAACCACTCAAACACTTGTGTTCGCGATAAACAATCATCGCCGTACACTTGTTGTAACATTACAAACGTTTCACCTGCAGATTTTCCTAGTTTGAAACAAAATTTGATGTTAACACGCTGTTCTTTCTGTACACTCAACATTTTCCGACGCACAGACAAAACGTCAACTACTTAAAACAGACGCCACGGGCAGACTGAGTGCAGGAGGCAGATGAAACTCGAGCAGTAGGCGGAGCGAGAGTCACGTGACAGGCCACGCGACTTTCAGCCTTATTGCATTCGTTTTATTGTTTCACCAGTACTAGTCCGGTTTTTTTCTAGCCACACCTCGTATGCTTGGCGGTAACAGTTAGTGTGGGCCAAGGCAGTGATGCTGCTGCCGGAGTTACTGGTCGTCCTACGAGTTTTACTGTCCCTGTTAATGTGTATGTCGACAAAAAGAATATCTCTCTAGGTTTATTTGCGACCGCTCTGTCGAAGCGTAATGTAAAACTCCATTTGAAAAATCGTTACGTTTGTAACGTCGACGGTGGGTGTCTCACGAAGGACGTGCCGGGCACTCTTTGTTTGGACTGACTGCAGATACATACAGCAGAAACTAACTTGCAGATACCTGCCGGAACAGCAGAGTAAATGCACCTGACGGGTCTTAATAGGCACACCCCGTATATGTCTTATATTAAAGATAACTGCAGACGGTGGTACCACACAACGTGGCTCTACAGAACAACTGAGAGAAAATCTGGAACACATTTCACATAAATTTCCTCAGCATGTTGTAGTCTTAGGTGGAGATTTCAATTTACCAGATATAGACTGGGACACTCACATGTTTAGGGCGGGTGGTAGGGACAGAGCTTCGAGTGACATTATAC
Organism: Schistocerca serialis cubense; assembly: GCF_023864345.2. Classification (NCBI taxonomy): domain Eukaryota; kingdom Metazoa; phylum Arthropoda; class Insecta; order Orthoptera; family Acrididae; genus Schistocerca; species Schistocerca serialis. The sequence goes on from NC_064641.1 coordinate 19,262,994, forward strand.
TGAGTGCACTATCCGAAAATTACCTCGAGCAATTAAACAGAGAACCGACTCGTGGAGATAACGTCTTGGACCTACTGATAACAAACAGACCCGAACTTTTCGACTCTGTAAGCGCAGAACAGGGAATCAGTGATCATAAGGCCGTTGCTGCATCCCTGAATATGGGAGTAAATAGGAAAATAAAAAAAGGGAGGAAGGTTTATCTGTTTAGAAAGAGTAATAGGAGGCAGATTTCAGACTACCTAACAGATCAAAACGAAAATTTCTGTTCCGACATTGACAATGTTGAGTGTTTATGGAAAAAGTTCAAGGGAATCGTAAAATTCGTTTTAGACGGGTACATGCCGAATAAAACTATCAGGGACGGGAAAAACCCAACGTGGTTCAACAACAAAGTTAAGATGGTGGTGGTGGTGGTGGTGGTTAGTGTTTAACGTCCCGTCGACAACGAGGTCATTAGAGACGGAGCGCAAGCTCGGGTTAGGGAAGGATGGGGAAGGAAATCGGCCGTGCCCTTTCAAAGGAACCATCCCGGCATTTGCCTGAAACGATTTAGGGAAATCACGGAAAACCTAAATCAGGATGGCCGAAGACGGGATTGAACCGTCGTCCTCCCGAATAAAGTTAAGAAACTACTGCGAAAGCAAAGAGAGCTTCACTGCAAGTTTAAACGCAGCCAAAACCTCTCAGAGAAACATAAGCTAAACGATGTCAAAGTTAGCGTAAGGAGGGCTATGCGTGAATCGTTCGGTGAATTCGAAAGTAAAATTCTATGTACCGACTTGACAGAAAATCCTAGGAAGTTCTGGTCTTACGTTAAATCAGTAAGTGGATCGAAAAAGCATATCCAGACACTCTGGGGTGATGATGGCATTGAAACAGAGGATGACACGCGTAAAGCTGAAATACTAAACAGCATTCTCCAAAGATGTTTCACAGAGGAAGATCGCACTGCAGTTCCTTCTCTAAATCCTCGCACGAACAAAAAAATGGCTGACATCGAAATAAGTGTCCAAGGAATAGAAAGCAACTGAAATCACTCAACAGAGGAAAGTCCACTGTACCTGACGAGATACCAATTTGATTCTACACAGAGAATGCGAAAGTACTTGCCTCCCTTCTAACAGCCGTGTCCCGCAAGTCTCTAGAGGAACGGAAGGTTCCAAATGATTGGAAAAGAGCACAGGTGGTCCCAGTTTTCAAGAAGGGTCGTCGAGCAGATGCGCAAAACTATAGGCCTATATCCCTGACATAGATCTGTTGTAGAATTTTAGAACATGTTTTTTGCTCGCGTATTATGTCATTTCTGGAAACCCAGAATGTACTCTGTAGGAATCAACATGGATTCCGGAAACAGCGATCGTGTGAGACCCAATGTAATCTGTGCGGGGCACAGTATTCGTTAAAGCCTGTGCTATGGTAAATGAGCGGGTTTCACCTTATGAGAAACGATTTTTGTATAGATATCGACCGCGTGTACCTGAATGGTGGAAAATCAGACTTATACCCACTCTGTAATAACAATGATCCGTCAAGCAAGCTCGAAATGCAACTACACGTCAGGATGGACCAAAAGCAACCCTGAAGATGCTACCAATTTGATACTAATACGGTCGCCAGCCTAATTAGGCGTTATCTGAGTTTCTTTCCTGTACAAGTTGGTATATATTCATGCAAAACAACAAGTTGTGAGACTGCATAATATTGTCGAATTTTAGAACCAGAAAATCTATTGAACTGATAGTTTCACGTTCTGTACTGATATTGAAAACCCATGAATACATAACACTACACCATAATGTATACTACAGAACTTTATACTGTCTATTAATCTGATTAAAATCGGGCATAGGTTACTCTAGAAATAGCACTTTCGTGCCACACACAAAATGTCAATTTTGATAAAGATAAAACACTGATAAATTTTGACTTTTATATTGACTTTAACTTTTGCTGATCAAGTCAATTCAGAATTCAAATGAATAGAAGGGGGGGGGGGGGACCCTGAAACTGTTATGATTACTGTATTTAAAAAATTGATTACTGAGTTTATTATGCGTTCAAGATTTCAAGTATATAAGTTACTACTCTTTTCATCTTATTTACTGATAATTTAAATGCCTTTAAATGTGTCTCGATACAATAAACTTCATTACTATATCAATACTAAAGTTATCTTTCATCTTCGTTAGACCTTCGTTATTCATCTACTGGTTCATTAACAAAACATTTCTTTAAACACCATTCTAACATAGCTGGTTCTGCAAATAATTATTATTAACACAAATTTTAATTTTCATTTCGGGACACTCGGACTGCACAACATTTGGAAAGGACCCTATCTAGGTTAGTTGTGAGGATAATTAAATGATGGGAAAGTTCTGGTAAAATTTAGGTTATTATTGCACCAAACAAACACAGTTCATTCTCTGATCCACACGAATACCGTATTAAAAGTTTCAACCTGCTAGTATCGATGCGGCGGTTGGCGGGCGGCGAGATGGTGAGGCACAGAGCACACATACAACCACAGCTATGGCTCTTGACGTATCGGCACTTTATTTCTTCATAGCGTCGCAATACTTTTCCGTTTAGTGCCTATGGAATTTTGCCATGCTGTGTGGGCGTTGGAACGGCATACCCGAGGCTCAGTGAAGCTACGTCTTCCAGGAGAGCCTCCTCGCTCCAGCAGGTGTTGCTCAAACCATTGCCAAACTCCAGCTACTACTGCTGAGCCCGTTGTGCCGTACAGTGCCCGTGTGCATTTTCCCGCGCTCGCCTGCCATCCACCTTTTACCGCTCCCTGACAGACCGGGTATTCACCCGAGGTTTTGCACTCTACATATCCTAACACATTGCCTACGTATGGACCAGACGCACAGTTACAATTTTAAACATCTTACAACAGTCTCAACATTTGTTACATTTCAATTCTATTACAATATTACTTGACATTTGACATAAACATTAATATTCACCTCGAAACTTATTTACAGCTTTCTTAACATAATGGCACGAAACAAAAAAGAAATGAAATCAGAACATCAATTACACAATTTTATCGAAAAATCAGAAGAAAAAAATATAATTTATATGTACAATAGTGGAGCGTCGTTGTTGTTACACCAACTCGCTTTATTTTTTCATGAGACCCAGAAAATATTAGATACAGGCTCCCAGGTAGATGCCATTTTCCTTGACTTCCGGAAGGCGTTCGATACAGTTCCGCACTGTCGCCTGATAAACAAAGTAAGAGCCTACGGAATATCAGACCAGCTGTGTGGCTGGATTGAAGAGTTTTTAGCAAACAGAACACAGCATGTTGTTCTCAATGGAGAGACATCTACAGACGTTAAAGTAACCTCTGGCGTGCCGCAGGGGAGTGTTATGGGACCATTGCTTTTCACAATATATATAAATGACCTAGTAGATAGTGTCGGAAGTTTCATGCGGCTTTTCGCGGATGATGCTGTAGTATACAGAGAAGTTGCAGCATTAGAAAATTGCTGCTAAATGCACGAAGGTCTGCAGCGGATAGGCACTTGGTGCAGGGAGTGGCAACTCACCCTTAACATAGACAAATGTGATGTATTGCGAATACATAGAAAGAAGGATCCTTCATTGTATGATTATATGATAGCGGAACAAACACTGGTAGCAGTTACTTCTGTAAAATATCTGGGAGTATGCGTACGGAACGATTTGAAGTGGAATGACCATATAAAATTAATTGTTGGTAAGGCGGGTACCAGGTTGAGATTCATTGGGAGAGTCCTTAGAAAATGTAGTCCATCAAAAAAGGAGGTGGCTTACAAAACACTCGTTCGACCTGTACTTGAGTATTGCTCATCAGTGTGGGATCCGTACCAGGTCGGGTTGACGGAGGAGATAGAGAAGATCCAAAGAAGAGAGGCGCGTTTCGTCACAGGGTTATTTGGTAAGCGTGATAGCGCCACGGAGATGTTTAGCAAACTCAAGCGGCAGACTCTGCAGGAGAGACGCTCTGCATCGCGGTGTAGCTTGCTGTCCAAGTTTCGAGAGGGTGCGTTTCTGGATGAGGTATCGAATATATTGCTTCCCCCTACTTATACTTCCCAAGGAGATCACGAATGTAAAATTAGAGAGATTCGTGGGCGTACGGAGGCTTTACTGCAGTCGTTCTTCCCGTGAACCATACGCGACTGGAACAGGAAAGGGTGGTAATGACAGTGGCACATAAAGTGCCCTCCGCCACACACCGTTGGGTGGCTGGCGATGTATAAATGTAGTTGTAGTAGATGTAGAAAACAGACTCTAATAGCATAGGCACATAGGGAACACACACCACACAGATCTGTAAGTCAACGGTATTGGTGATAAACTGAGAAAACCGCCACTGTTTCCTGTGCATGTACCCCGACATCAATATGGGATATGATCATAATGCACACGTACCCAGGCCGCGCAACGCGTTGGGATACTCTGGATCAGGTGGTCGAGCAGCTGCTGGGGTATAGCCCCCCATTCTTGCACCAGTGCCTGTCGGAGCTCCTGAAGTGTCGTAGGGGTTTGAAGACATGCAGCGATACGTCGACTGAAAGCATCCCAGACGTACTGGATGGGGTTTAGGTTTGGAGAACAGGCAGGCCACTCCATTCGCCTGATACCTTATGTTTCAAGGTACTCCTCGACGATGGCAGCTCGGTGGGGCCGTGCGTTATCATCCGTCATGGGGAAGGTGGGACCCACTGCACCCCTGAAAAGGCGGACATACTGGTGTAAAACGACGTCACGATACACCTGACCTGTTGCAGTTCCTCTGTCAAAGACATGCAGGGGTGTACGTGCACCAATCATAATCCCTCACCACACCATCAAACCACGACCTCCATACAGGTCCCTTTCAAGGACAGTAAGGGGTTGGTATCTGGTTCCTGGTTCGCGCGAGATGAAAACCCGGCGAGAATCGCTGTTCAGACTATACCTGGACTCGTCCGTGAACATAACCTGGGACCAGTCTTCCAATGGCCATGTACTGTGTTCTGGACACCAAGCTTTACGGGCTCTCCTCTGACAAGGGGTCACTGGAATGCACGTTGCAGATCTCCGGGCGAACAAACCACGTCTGTTCAGTCGTCTGTAGACTGTGTGTCTGGAGACAACTGTTGCAGTGGCTGCGGTAAGATCCCGAGCAAGGCTACCTGCAGTACTCCGTGGCCGTCTGCGGGCACTGATGGTGAGATATCGGTCTTCTTGTGGTATTGTGCACTGTGGACTTCCTGTACTGTAGCGCCTGGACACGTTTCCTGTCTGCTGGAATCGTTGCCATAATCTTGAGATCACACTTTGTGGCACACGGAGGGCCCGTGCTACGACCTGCTGTGTTTGACCAGCCTAGTATTCTACCCCTCTTAACGTCATCAATATGTGTTCTTTGAGCCATTTTCAACACACAGTCACCATCAGCACGTCTGAAAACGTCGGCACACTTACTCGGTGCACCGTACTATGACATGCACCAACACACCTATGTGGACTGCTGCCAGTGCCACCGTGCGACGACCGCAGGTCAAATGCACCGCTTGGTGATTTAAACAGGCACACCGCCCACCAGAGCGTTGTTTCACCATGTATTAGCATTAGCCGTAATTTATGAGCATGAGTGTATATGGAGGGCGAAACAGCTATGACAGGGCACCCCAAATATATCCAGTAAGGAAAAATTTCCTGACTGTCATACGCACTGTGAGTGTCTCAATAGTTTTATGAGCAAGTTAACTGACTGCTACAACAGCAGAACAAAGAGTGATGGGTTTCAAGCGCACAGGTAAACTCAAGAACCGCACCTGACTAACGTGTTGGGTTACGTTTGGTGTAACGGGGCATTAGTTTGTCAAACCACTTCTCCTGACGCCGGGACAGTAGTTTGCGGTGCTGTTATCCTGATACTGTTTGACTGAGTCCCTTACATGGCATGTCGTTGAAGTTCTTTTAGAACCTTCTTTCAAATGGCCACACAGAAAGCTATATAGATCATTAGGAAAAAAAAACCAAATCCGGCGACTATAAACGATAAAAGTTTCTTTGCACACGACAGGAAATTCGCCATATTGTCCGCTGGCCGAAAACCACATATATTAAATGTTACTTAATGATTTATTGGCGTTTAATAATACAATTTCACATTTTTTAAGTGTAAGAAAAAGACAAGAATGATATGTTGTGCATGTCATGACTAATTTCATTGAGCATACACTTTAATTAACAGAAATTGGACAAATCAATTTTATGCACGAAAAGAGATGAGCAAATCATTCATATTATCAACATGAATATCACATATTCACTTTTCTTTAATACATGCGAAATTTAAATCCTATAGCAATTCTGCAGTTCAATTTTTCTAATTTTAAAACAATTTCTGTTATTCTAATAAATTTATGTTCTTGTGGATACAAAATGTACACTGTTGTAGTTTGCATTTTTATTACCAGTATTATTATGATTATTAATGTTTCTCTTTCCTGTCTCAGACATTATGTCTGGTTAAAAATGGAAAGTGACACGGACCTTGATCAGGCGTGACTTCCTTTTAACTGTACGGTATATGTTACATTGCATTTAGGAACTTTTGGGTAATCGAACACGTATCAATAATTACAGATTTCTGTAGTTGTGTATATACGTTTGGATGTAGCTGTATTGCGTTGATGTAATGGTGGATATTGTGTTGTATTACTCCTGTAGTTGATAGTTTAATTGGTATGATGTCAACTCTATCCTGATGCCACATGTCTTTGACATCCTCAGCCAGTTGAATGTATTTTTCAATTTTTTCTTCTGTTGTCTTCTGTAAATTTGTTGTATTGTGTATGGATATTTCGATTAGTTGTGTTAATTTCTTCTTTTTATTGGTGAGTATGATGTCAGGTTTGTTATGTGGTGTTGTTTTATCTGTTATAATGGTTCTGTTCCAGTATAATTTGTATTCATCATTCTCCAGTACATTTTGTGGTGCATACTTGTATGTGGGAACATGTTGTTTAATTAGTTTATGTTGTATGGCAAGTTGTTGATGTATTATTTTTGCTACATTGTCATGTCTTCTGGGGTATTCTGTATTTGCTAGTATTGTACATCCGCTTGTGATGTGATCTACTGTTTCTATTTGTTGTTTGCAAAGTCTGCATTTATCTGTTGTGGTACTGGGATCTTTAATAATATGCTTGCTGTAATAAATGGTGTTTATTGTTTGATCCTGTATTGCAATCATTAATCCTTCCATCTCACTGTATATATTGCGTTTTCTTAGCCATGTGTTGGATGCGTCTTGATCGATGTGTGGCTGTGTTAGATGATACAGGTGCTTGCCATGTAGTGTTTTCTTGAAACTTCCTGGCAGATTAAAACTGTGTGTCCGACCGAGACTCGAACACGGGACCTTTGCCTTTCACGGGCAAGTGCTCTACCATCTGAGCTACCGAAGCACGACTCACGCCTGGTCCTCACAGCTTTACTTCTGCCAGTATCTCGTCTCCTACCTTCCAAACTTTACAGAAGCTCTCCTGCGAACCTTGCAGAACTAGCACTCCTGAAAGAAAGGATACTGCGGAGACATGGCTTAGCCACAGCCTGGGGGATGTTTCCAGAATGAGATTATCACTCTGCAGCGGAGTGTGCGCTGATTTGTAACTTCCTGGCAGATTAAAACTGTGTGCCCGACCGAGACTCGAACACGGGACCTTTGCCTTTCGCGGGCAAGTGCTCTACCATCTGAGCTACCGAAGCACGACTCACGCCCGATACTCAAAGCTTTACTTCTGGCAGTATCTCATCTCCTACCTTCCAAACTTTACAGAAGCTCTCCTGCGAACCTTGCAGAACCTTGTTTTCTTTTTCCAATCTTTGTATCTGTTGATGTTATGTGATCTAAAGGGTTGTAGAAGTGGTTATCAAATGCAGTGGTGTAGCCGATGTATTTATATGAGTGATTGCTTTGTGTATTTTGCTAGTTTCTGCTCGTTCTACAAAGAATTTTCTTAAATTGTCTACCTGTCCATAATGTAGGTTTTTTTATGTCGATAAATCCCCTTCCTCCTTCCTTTCTGCTTAATGTGAATCTTTCTGTTGCTGAATGTATGTGATGTATTCTATATTTGTGGCATTGTGATCGCGTAAGTGTATTGAGTGCTTCTAGGTCTGTGTTACTCCATTCCATTACTCCAAATGAGTAGGTTAATATTGGTATAGCATAGGTATTTATAGCATTTGTCTTGTTTCTTGCTGTCAATTCTGTGTTCAGTATTTTTGTTAGTCTTTGTCTATATTTTTCTTTTAGTTCTTCTTTAATATTTGTATTATCTATTCCTATTTTTTGTCTGTATCCTAGATATTTATAGGCATCTGTTTTTTCCATCGCTTCTATGCAGTCGCTGTGGTTATCCAATATGTAATCTTCCTGTTTAGTGTGTTTTCCCTTGACTATGCTATTTTTCTTACATTTGTCTGTTCCAAAAGCCATATTTATATCATTGCTGAATACTTCTGTTATCTTTAGTAATTGGTTGAGTTGTTGATTTGTTGCTGCCAGTAGTTTAAGATCATCCATGTATAGCAAATGTGTGATTTTTTGTTGATATGTTCCAGTAATATTGTATCCATAATTTGTGTTATTTAGCATTTTGGATAGTGGGTTCAGAGCAAGGCAGAACCAGAAAGGACTTAATGAGTCTCCTTGGTATATTCCACGATTAATCTGTATTGGCTGTGATGTGATATTATTTGAATTTGTTTGGATATTAAGTGTGGTTTTCCAATTTTTCATTACTATGTTTAGGAACTGTATCAATTTAGGATCTACTTTATATATTTCCAATATTTGTAGTAACAATGAGTGGGGTACACTATCAAAAGCTTTTCAGTAGTCAATGTATGCATAGTGTAGCGACCTTTGTTTAGTTTTAGCTTGATATGCCACCTCTGCATCTATTATCATTTGCTCTTTACATCCTCGTGCTCCTTTGCAACAGCCTTTTTGTTCTTCATTTATAATTTTGTTCTGTGTTGTATGTGTCATTAATTTCTGTGTAATGACTGAAGTTAATATTTTGTATATTGTTGGTAGGTATGTTATGGGGCGATATTTTGCTGGGTTTGCTGTGTCTGCTTGATCTTTAAGTTTCAGATAAGTTATTCCATGTGTAAGTGTATCAGGGAATGTGTATGGGTCTGCAATGTAACTGTTAAATAATTTAGTTAGATGTGAATGTGTTGAGGTGAACTTCTTTAGCCAGAAAATTGCTATTTTATCTTTTTCAGGGGCTTTCCAATTGTGCATAGAATTAATTGCTTTGGTGACTTCATGTTGCAAAATTATCACTTCAGGCATTTGTGGTATCATCTTGTATGTGTCTGTTTCTGCTTGTATCCACCGTGCATGTCTGTTATGTTGTACCGGGTTTGACCATATGTTGCCCCAGAAGTGTTCCATGTCTGTTATGTTTGGTGGATTGTCTATTTTGTATGTGTGTTATCTATTGTCTGGTAAAATTTCTTTTGGTTTGTGTTGAATGTTTGGTTTTGTTTCCTTCTATTTTCACTTTTTTTTCATCTTCTAAGTCGTTTGGCCAATGCTTGTAATTTCTGCTTCTTTTCATGAGATTTTACCTAACCTTTTTGGTTTTTTGTCTGATATTTCATTTCTTATAAATTGTGTTAGCTGTCCGATGTCTTTTCTCAGTTTTTCTATTCTGATCTGTAGCCTGTGTTGCCATGCTGGTTTTGTGGGTTTCTTCTGTGTCTTGGTTGGTTCTGATCTCTGCCTAGTGTGTATATTTAGTGTAGTGAGTGCTCCTATATATGTCAGTAGTAGTAACTCTTCCATAGTTGTATTTTCATTTATTTGGTTGTGTATGATTGTGTTGATAGTTGTTATTGTTGTTTCGACTTGTGGGTTATTTGGTGGTCTATGCAAGAATGGTATAATGTCTGTATTTGTGTCTTTGTATTCTATATATGTCAGCTGAAATTTTTCTTCTATATCTAACATGTTACTTCATGTTCTGTTTATGCTTGTTCTGGTGGCTGTCTTAAGATTTCGTTTTCCTCTGATTGTTTAATTTATGCATGTTGTTCTTTGTTTGTTTGCTCTGAGATGTTTGAGTGCATTACTGTATTTTCTTCTTCTTCTGATCGCACATTTTTTGTTCTAGTATTTGTTGTACTTCTTGTTTGATGTTTTCTAATTCTGACTGGGGTATCCTGTTATTTTTTATTATTACACAGATCTGTTCAGCTAGTCGTTGTTCTGTTAAAAATTTTAATTCTGGGTATCTGGTAATAAATGTTGTGCATACTTCTGATCTGTATCCAGTTGTGTTTGTTCCTAAGTTTGTTGCTTAGTAATAACAGAACATGAGGTGTCGGTTAACTTCATCTGACCATCTCATCATCTGTCATTGTTTTCCTTGTAGAGTGGTTGCAGGAAGCATATCCTGCAAAACACCTCTATTTGGATTTAAATCATTTTCCGTGTGACTAGCAGTGTCGTTACCATTGTGGACGGGCATAGGGTTCAAGCGTCGTCCCCGACCATGACAGCGCTTGTCCGAGCCTTCATTAGTTCTGTCCTGAACCAACTAATCACACTAAAAGGGGGGTTAGCCCCATTAGTGGTTTGTTCTTTTCGTCGCCTTTTACGACTGGCAGAACATACCGAAGGCCTATTCTTTTCCCGGGCCTCCACGGGTTTATTATTGTTATTATTATTATTATTATTAATTCCTTGCTTAATCTTAATAATATGAATGATATATTAATAAGTGTTAAACTAAGCATCAAGATTTGTAAAACGTAGCATTCATTGTAATGCTGTACAATAAAAGATTTACTTACAAAATATTAAGAAAGAAGAGAAACTATAGTATAGTGAACAGAGGTATTAAGTTCTAAACTAAAATTGTGTTCGTTCGTGTACTGCTGCCTCAAAGCAGTTTTATATTCACCTACGCGTTTTCCCAAAGATTCTGGGTCTTTATTATTAATTTAATAGCAATAGTTTGTGTAATAATCGAAATTATGTACATATAAGATTTATGTACATATGAGATCACTGTTCCTCAGGAGGATATTAGTCCAATTTTGTGAACATGCCAGGGAATATGAACCAATTAACTGAAAGATTACTTTCCAGATCACTAACTCATTCGATCGCAATTCAGTACTCATTTGTTCATCAAAACATTTTCCAAATTTAGAAATACATAATTCCTCTTAAGGGGCTCCGGAACGCCCTATACTTGCAATGTTAAAATAACGCTTATAAATTACATCTTTCCTCACAAAGTATTTGAGGTAGGAAGTTGAACTTTTTACAGATTATTTATTGGAGTATGGGCTACAACTTAACACAGGGATTTTACAAAATTTTAGTTCAGTTATTAAAGATGATTTTTTTTCAATTGTAATGAAAATTCACAACATTTTTTTGCAATTTTTTATTTATATATTCAAAAATATAGAGTTTTTTGGAAAAAGGCTGTGTTAAATTATGATGAAGGTACTGTGTAACATTTACTGAAAGTTTGAAACAAATATGTTTGGAAGATCCTTAGAAAACATGTAATTAGTATGAGAAAATAAAAGTTTTGGGAATCGAGCGATAAAGATTGGATTAACTTTTTAGTGCATTCCAGGTCCATAGGATGGATTATCTTCATCCTCTGCAAACTCCTCCTCCAGCTTCCTCTTGTTCCTCCTCCTGTTTACTCTTGCTTGTATTTCTATTTACAACCCTGTCTGCAGCCCGAAGGCGTTCCTTGTCTAAAGCAAGCATCGCTCGTTGTTGTGTTCGTAGATTTTGCTACCATTTTCTTCAGTTGCAGTTACTGCAACACTGTTCCAAAAGGTGGTCATGCATGAACACTTGTCACATTTCAGTTGTATTTCACTAGCAAGTCCTACGTGCTTTATTATGGAGAGTTCCAGACCAACTTCACTACAATGAGTATATCTTACACAGTTTGTAAAAATTCCTTTGAGAAACGACATATCAAATATTTCATTCACATCCGATTCGCCCATAAAACATTCATAGTTTTCACTCATTGAACCAAGCTTCTTCTGTGAAGTATTTTCTTTCCCACTTTGACTGCTATGGGCAGGTGTACTTGAGAGGTTAGGTTCACTCACTTGGTTATCGTCTTTATTGTTTACAGTAATAACATATACCTTTGGCTTTCCAACATTTCTCCTTTTCTTAAAAGCCTTCAGAGGATTTCTAATAACTTTACTTTTACTCATTATTATACTTCAACAAAAGAGAGACTCAAGAAACAGAATTAATTACGAATATTTTCGAGATAACGACAGAGTAAATAAACATGAAACAATCGACAATCACACCAGCGATATATATTGAACCATCACAGGTTAGCCACAACACATACTTTATCTCACATCACTAAAATGTACCTGATGAACACGGACGTTAATAATAACACCATTTGACAGCGGTTTAACAGCGCCACAGTGGGTCACGCCCATGTAGAACACATTCCAAAAAAAATTTAAAAATGGTTGTAGTCTTCGGAATTGAATAAATTATATATCTATTAAAAGGTAATAGTCTGCAGATTCAGAAAACGCAAAAAAGTAAAAATTGAACTTTTCATGATTTTGAGCCTTTCCGGAGCCCCTTAACGTCAATGTTCTTGTATTTATGGCAGCTTTTAATGAATGTAGCAACTCCTCCTCCATCCATATCTACTCTGCAGAAGTAGGGAGCTAGCTTAAACCCTGAACTGTGTAACTGATAATAAATTCAGTTGGGAGGAGCACACCACAGAACTGCAGAAACGCCTTAACAAATCTGTATTTGCAATTCGAGTGTTACCTGACACAGGCGACATAAAAATGAAAAAGCTTGCACACTTTGCCTACTTTCACTCCATAATGTCATACGGTATAATATTTTGGGGTATATTGAGCAAGCAGTAAAGGAAACACAAGAAAAAGTTCGGAGTAGGTATTAAAATCCATGGAGAAGAAATAAAAACTTTGAGGTTCGCCGATGACATTGTAATTCTGTCAGAGACAGCAAAGGACTTGGAAGAGCAGTTGAACGGAGTGGACAGTGTCTTGAAAGGAGGATATAAGATGAACATCAACAAAAGCAAAACGAAGATAATGGAATGTAGTCGAATTAAGTCGGGTGATGCTGAGGGAATTAGATTAGGAAATGAGACACTTAAAGTAGTAAAGGAGTTTTGCTATTTGGGGAGCAAAATAACTGATGATGGTCGAAGTAGAGAGGATACAAAATGTAGACTGGCAATGGCAAGGAAAGCGTTTCTGAAGAAGAGAAGTTTGTTAACATCGAGTATATATGTGTCAGGAAGTCGTTTCTGAAAGTATTTGTATGGAGTGTAGCCATATATGGAAGTGAAACATGGTCGATAAATAGTTTAGACAAGAAGATAATAGAAGCTTTCGAAATGTGGTGCTACAGGAGAATGCTGAGGATTAGATTGGTAGATCACACAACTAATGAGGAGGTGTTGAATAGGATTGGGCAGAAGAGAAGTGTGTGGCACAAGTCGACTAGAAGAAGGGATCGGTTGGTAGGACATGTTCTGAGGCATCAAGGGATCACCAATATAGTATTGGAGGGCAGCGTGGAGGGTAAAAATCGTAGAGGGAGACCAAGAGATGAATACACCAAGCAGATTCAGAACGATGTAGGTTGCAGTAGGTACTGGGAGATGAAGAAGCTTGCACAGGATAGAGTAGCATGGAGAGCTGCATCAAACCAGTCTACATCTACATCTACATCTACATCTACATTTATACTCCGCAAGCCACCCAACGGTGTGTGGCGGAGGGCAGTTTACCTGCCACTGTCATTACCACCCTACCCTCTTCCAATCGCGTATGGTTCGCGGGAAGAACGACTGCCTGAAAGCCTCCGTGCGCGCTCGAATCTCTCTAATTTTACATTCGTGATCTCCTCGGGAAGTATAAGTAGGGGGAAGCAATATATTCGATACCTCATCCAGAAACGCACCCTCTCGAAACCTGGACAGCAAGCTACACCGCGATGCAGAGCGCCTCTCTTTCAGAGTCTGCCACTTGAGTTTGCTAAACATCTCCGTAACGCTATCACGGTTACAAATATCCGTGTGACGAAACGCGCCGCTCTTCTTTGGATCTTCTCTATCTCCTTCGTCAACCCGATCTGGTTCTGATGAGCAATACTCAAGTATAGGTCGAACGAGTGTTTTGTAAGCCACCTCCTTTGTTGATGGACTACATTTTCTAAGGACTCTCGCAATGAATCTCAACCTGGCACCCGCCTTACCAACAATTAATTTTATATGATCATTCCACTTCAGATCGTTCCGTACGCATACTGCCAGATATTTTATAGAAGTAACTGCTACCAGTGTTTGTTCCGCTATCATATAATCATACAATAAAGGATCCTTCTTTCTATGTATTCGCAATACATTACATTTGTCTATGTTAAGGGTGAGTTGCCACTCCCTGCACCAAGTGCCTATCCGCTGCAGATCTTCCTGCATTTCGTTGCAATTGTCTAATGCTGCAACTTCTCTGTATACTACAGCATCATCCGCGAAAAGGCGCATGGAACTTCCGACACTATCTACTAGGTATCATTTGGAACCTTCTGTTCCTCTAGAGACTTGCGGTACGCGGCTGTTAGAAGGGGGGCAAGTTCTTTCGCTTACTCTGAGTAGAATCGAATTGGTATCTCGTCAGGTCCAGTGGACTTTCATCTGTTGAGTGATTTCGATTGATTTTCTATTCCTTCGACACTCATTTCGATGTCAGCCATTTTTTCGTTCATGCGAGGATTTAGAGAAGGAACTGCAGTGCGGTCTTCTTCTGTTAAACAGCTTTGGAAAAAGGTGTTTAGTGTTTCAGCTTTACGCTCTGTTTCAATGCCATCATCATCCCAGAGTGTCTGGATATGCTGTTTCGATCCACTTACTGATTTAACGTAAGACCAGAACTTCCTAGCATTTTATGTCAAGTCGGTACATAGAATTTTACTTTCGAATTCACTGAACGCTTCACGCATAGCCCTCCTTACACTAACTCTGACATCGTTTAGCTTCTGTTTCTCTGAGACGTTTTCGCTGCGTTTATACTTGCAGTGAAGGTCTCTTTGCTTTCGCAGTAGTTTCCTAACTTTGTTGTTGACGACGATGTTGTCATTTCACAAAGAGGACATGACAGAGTGATAAAACTGATAACATAGACGACATTTACGAGTATAACACATAAATGTAACACGAATGTAATCAAACAATAGATATCCAGAATGAAATGTAACAATATTTGAGAAGAATAGTTTCTGCTCATCACATAGCATAGATGCTTAGTCGCAGATATACACAACACAAATGTAACACATTTCTCATGCTTTATAAAATTGCTTTCCATTAAAACGTTCAAACCGAGGTACTAGCAGTAAAAGGCAGCCTGTTAGAAGTAGTCACAATCGAGCTACAATAGCCCGTAACAAGCAGTTCTGTAAGGTGCTTAAAAATGTTATTGGGAAGGCAAAGAGTTAGTGGTACGCAAATAGAAGACCTAATTCCCAACATACAATTAAATCCATACGCTCAGTTGTGAAAGAAGTGTCTGGTTAGAAGCACAAGGTGGAGCATATAAAGTCAGTACGCAGTAAAAATGTTTCTATTACAGATGTCGTTGTTGTGGTCTTCAGTCCAGAGACTGGTTTAACGCAGCTCTCCATGCTACTCTATCCTGTTCAAGCTCCTTCATCTCCCAGTACTTACTGCAGCCTACATCTTTCTGAATCTGCTTAGTGTATTCATCTTTTGGTCTCCCTCTACGATTTTTACCCTCCACGCTGCCCTCCAATACTAAATTTGTGATCCCTTGATGCCTCAGAACATGTCCTACCAACCGATCCATTCTTCTAGTCAAGTTTTGCCACAAACGTCTCTTCTCCCCAATCCTATTCAATACCTCCTCATTAGTTATGTGATCTACCCATCTAATCTTCAGCATTCACCTGTAGCACATTTCGAAAGCTTCTATTCTCTTCTTGTCTAAACTATTTATCGTCCACGTTTCACTTCCATACATGGCTGCACTCCATACAAATACTTTCAGAAACGACTTCCTGACACTTAAATCTATACTCGATGTTAACAAATTTCCCCTCTTCAGAAACGCTTTCCTTGCCATTGCCTCTCTACTTCGACCATCATCAGTTATTTTGTTGCCCAAATAGCAAAACTCATCTACTACTTTAAGTATCTCATTTTCTAATCTGGTCCGCCACCATCACTCGATTCAATTCGACTACATTATCCTCGTTTTTCTTTTGTTGATGTTAATCTTATATCCTCCTTTCAAGACTGTCCATTCCGTTCAGCTGCTCTTCCAAGTCCATTGCTGTCTCTGACAGAATTACAAGGTCATCGACAAATTTCAAAGTTTTTATTTCTTCTCCATGAATTTTAATACCTACTCCGAACTTTTCTTTCGTTTCCTTTACTGCTTGCTCAATATACAGATTGAATAGCATCGGGGAGAGGCTACAACCCTGTCTCACTCCCTTCCCAACCACTGCTTCTCTTTCATGTCCCTCGACTCTTATAACTGCCACCTGCTTTCTGTACAAATTGTAAATAGCCTTTCGCTCCCTGTAATTTACCCCTGCCACGTTCAGAATTTGAAAGAGAGTATTCTAGTCAACAATGTCAAAAGTTTTCTCTATGTCTACAAATGCTAGAAACGTAGGTTTACCTTTCCTTAATCTAGCTTCTAAGATAAGTCGTAGGGTCAGTATTGCCTCACGTCTTCCAATATTTCTACGGAATCCAAACTGATCTTCCCCAAGGTCGGCTTCTACCAGTTTTTCCATTCGTCTGTAAAGAATTCGCGTAAGTATTTTGCTTCCGTGACTTATTAAACTGATTGTTCGGTAATTTTCACATCTGTCAGCACCTGCCTTCTTTGGGATTGGAATTATTATATTCTTCTTGAAGTCTGAGGGTATTTCGCCTGTCTCATACATCTTGCTCACCAGATGGTAGAATTTTGTCAGGGCTGGCTCTCCCAAGGCCGTCAGTAGTTCTAATGGAATGTTGTCTACTCCTGGGGCCTTGTTTCGACTCAGGTCTTTCAGTGCTCTGTCAAACTCTCCACGCAGTATCATATCTCCCATTTCATCTTCATCTACATCCTCTTTCATTTCGATAATATTGTCCTCAAGAACATCGCCCTTGTATAGACCCTCTATATACTCCTTCCACCTTTCTGCTTTCCCTTCTTTGCTTAGAACTGGGTTTCCATCTGAGCTCCTGATATTTATGCAGGTGGTTCTCTTTTCTCCAAAGGTCTCTTGAATTTTCCTGTAGGCAGTATCTCTCTTACCTCTAGTGAGATAAGCCTCTACATCCTTCCATTTGTCCTCTAGCCATGTCTGCTTAGCCATTTTGCACTTCCTGTCGATCTCAGTTTTGAGACGTTTGTATTCCTTTTTGCCTGCTTCATTTACTGCATTTTTATATTTTCTCCTTTCATAAATTAAATTCAATATTTCTTCTGTTACCCAAGGATTTCTACTAGCCCTCGTCTTTTTAGCTACTAGAACCTCTGCTGCCTTCACTACTTCATCTCTCAAAGCTACCCATTCTTCTTCTACTGTATTTCTTTCCCCCATTCCTGTCAATTGTTCTCTTATGCTCTCCCTGAAACTCCGTACAACCTCTGGTTTAGTCAGTTTATCCAGATCCCATCTCCTTAATTTCCCACCCTTTTGCAATTTCTTCAGTTTTAATCTACAGTTCATAACCAATAGATTGTGGTCAGAGTGTACATCTACCCCTGGAAATGTCTTACAATTTAAAACCTGGTTCCTAAATGTCTGTCTTACCATTATATAATATCTGAAACCTGTCAGTATCTCCAGGCTTCTTCCATGTATACAACCTTCTTTTATGATTCTTGAACCAAGTGTTAGCTATGATTAAGTTGTGCTCTGTGCAAAATTCTATCAGGCGGCTTCCCCTTTCATTTCTTAGCCGCAATCCATATTCACCTATTACGTTTCCTTCTCTTTACGTTTTCGAACATGGTGCAAACAAAATTTGAGTAGACGTTTAACACAAAAGAACCATCGTACAGTACTTAATCATAACATAAATACGACTCAAATTCTAAGGAAGTATTTGTAGTGACGTTGTCGAGTCTGCTGATGGATCACACAGTCACCTTGACAAATTATTCCAGCTATGCATGTGGCCTCCTTCTTAAAGTGAGAACACTGCATGTTAAAATTAGCCGGGACTTGATTCGTGCGGTAGCAGCAGCAGTCGCTGAATGCCGGAGTGGTTCAATGTCTCTCCGAATTGCAGTGAAGTTGAAGCTGGTGCAGCTATGCCTACATACTAAGTTGTTGGCCAGTTAGCTTTCCGCCCCGATTCACCGCTTCTACCAACTTTCATCACGTGGGCGCCGGTATTTCACTTTGCATTGTGGGGCAACAGCGCCAATTTAATTCGGTGGCTACTTGATTCTCCGCGGCGAATGAAAGAGCCGCCATTCACAATCTCCACCACGAGTAAAGTCGAGCTAAGCAGAATCCAAGAGTCATTCATTCAAGGCAACGTTATTCGTATGCAGCAATTTGTTTCAAGAAGAAGCTCCCTCCGGAAATGCAAGCCTTCCGTTTAAATGAAAATGTCACGCAACATTAAGATTTCGAAACGGACGGCACTAATGTTTATGGACTGGAGAAGGACATATGACAAGGTGTGGAAAGATAAAGTGATCACGAAAATGTCGAGAAAGGCGGCTGCTACAAAAATGGTTCAAATGGCTGTGAGCACTATGGGACTCAACTGCTGAGGTCATTAGTCCCCTAGAACTCAGAACTAGTTAAACCTAACTAACCTAAGGACATCACAAACATCCATGCCCGAGGCAGGATTCGAACCTGCGACCGTAGCGGTCTTGCGGTTCCAGACTGCAGCGCCTTTAACCGCACGGCCACTTCGGCCGGCTGCGGCTGCTACACCTAAATTGTAGACAGACTCCTGACTAAGAGATGTATCGTTGCATCTGTCGATGGTAAACGATCAGACATTAGGACAATCAGCGGTGGCATTCCACAATATTTTCATTAGCAACTTATCCCTCATTCAAAGAACTTAACATAGCCCAATACACTGACAGTACGGCTCTGTACGCAAGCAATCAAAAAAAAAAAAAAAAATATCAACAAAGTTCAAAAACAAATCATCACTAATGTGAAATGGTGCCAATAAACAATGACAAGGCAAAACCCATTCTCTTCTCCAAAAAACACCCAACTTAAGAGAAAACACATTCTTACAACATGGTCAACAAGTCTCAAGTATCTTGGAATCACTCTTGAAGGACAACTATTATTCATAAACCACATAACTGAGAAAAAGTTTAAAAGCCTGCAAATGGCTAAAGCTCTGGCCCATTTCTTCTTGAACAAAGAACTAGATATAAAAACAAAACTTAGATTGTATAAAGCACCTGTGTTCCCTGCTCCTATGTATGGCTGCCCAGTCTGGGGCATAGCGCCAAATACGTAATTAAACAGGCCACACACTGTCCATAACAAGTCTTCAGATGGATTTTAAGAGCTCCAAGAATCACAGAAATGCACCCAAATACATCAAATCAAATCTATAGTCAGAAAACAAGTTGAGAAATTAGTCAATAAAGTCTCCTTCTTACTAGATAGTGTACGGATTATGGGTGAATGAAATTTTCATGGCGCCGTATAATCCTCTCGATAAAATGATAGTAGAGTGACACATCTGTCCCGGAATGTGTATACAAAACACAGTCAAGTCGGTTTTTCCGGTGGTACAGTTCAAACGTAAATGTAAACACCCGTCACAGGTTGGGCCCTAGGCCTGTTCCGGTTGCTGCCTATAAGATAATATGACGAGCGCTCTGTGGTCGTGGGACATGTGATCAGCTTCTCCAGCGTTATTGCCAGTAGATGTCGGCAGTGTCGCTCCCTCTAGATAAGTGGTTCAAATGGCTCTGAGCACTATAGGACTTAACATCTGAGGTCATCAATCCCCTAGAACTACTTAAACCTAACTAACCTAAGGACACCAAACACATCCATGCCCGAGGCAGGATTCGAACCTGCGACCGTAGCGCTCCCTCTAGATAGCAGGGTACTTTCCACTCTACGATTAGGCAGCAGACCCGAGAAGAATATGGTCGGTTTACTGAGGGCTTGTAACGCTCTGCCGGAATAGAAAAGCGATGGAACCTCGTGTAAAACGACACATGGCACAGAAATACATTTAGCAGCGGAAAGGTTAAATGCGACCGAGCCAGATATACTCTCGGTGTTATAAAACAAAAGAAAATAACAAATAAAATAAATAAATACACTACCAGCAACAAAAAATATAAAAAACAACTTTGCTCATTGATGTACTTGGCACCTTTACTCCACGTTCCCCTTGCTTTAGTTAATTCCTGAGCGAGGGTGCGGGACATGGTGGCAGGCGACGGGAAGAACATCCGGCCACCCCTTAAACTAAACGCCAAATCCGTTCACAGTGGTGACCCGGCGCCGACGCGGCAGGGAGGCACAAGCAAAAGAAGAAGGAAAAGGAGAATCGGACGCTACGGTCGCAGGTTCGAATCCTGCCTCGGGCATGGATCTGTGTGATGTCCTCAGTTTACTTAGGTTTGAGTAGTTCTAAGTTCTAGGGGACTGATGAGCTCAGATGTTAAGTTGGTTGGTTGGTTGGTGTGGGGAAGGAGACCAGACAGCGTGGTCATCGGTCTCATCGGAATAGGGAAGGATGGGGAAGGAAGTCGGCCGTGCCCTTTCAGAGGAACCATCCCGGCATTTGCCTGGAGTGATTTAGGGAAATCACGGAAAACCTAAATCAGGATGGCCGGACGCGGGATTGAACCGTCGTCCTTCCGAATGCGAGAGATGTTAAGTGCCATGGTGCCCAGAGCCATTTGAACCATTTGAAGAATCGGAAAGGTTAAATGCGGACGTGTAATGTTTGGTCTCAAATGGATCCTAGCTTGAAGGCGACCCCCACTACCTGAACATATTTGGGGACTACACTAATTTCGTTTATTATGTTACACGTTTTCCGTCGCAGCGCAGTTCCTCGTCTGTTTCTGCCGGAACCCGTCACAGTCTGAAGACACAATGGAATGTCGGAAAACAGTGACGCACTTCTTAACACAACAGTCTTGTTTCTTTTGTGTCGAGGTAAATAAGAAAGTGGCCACAGCACTAAATAACGATCACACAAAAGAACTTGCGTGCAAGTGGACGCTGCGCCGTAGTACAGTAGTTACAGGCCCTTTTTTCGCGGCTACGTACTGGAGAAGACAGTATATAGATCCGGTGCCGAGAAAACTGTAATGTAAATGGGATACAGACATTGTAGATAAGCACTATGTTCCAACAGCAACATTAGCGAAATGTAGTGGCTAAGTACTTTTAAAAAGATTATCCATTTGTTTGGATATGAAGTATTGTTTGTTATATTGAATCGACGTACAGTAGTAGGTTCTAGTATGTCACTTACCAGCTTTTTCATCTGTAGCAATGTTTCTTCATCAAAAATTCAGCGTTGCACTGCGGTTCGGAATCCCCCTGTAACTGGCTCGGTAAGTCAGTTTGGGGTTGGAATACGAGTACTAGTTTACTTATGCGAGGTGACGCTTCTACGGACCGTGGGACCCTCGTTGAGAAGCCAACGAATTGAAAGCAATAAACCTGATTGTGGTGACTGACTGACCCTTAAGCCGTCGTCACACGGGCCGTGCTGTCGAACGTTAAAAAGGCTGCGTTCACACTGCCGGCCGGGCCGGGCCGGGCTGACGCGTACTGGCTCGGCTCGTGCCTAGCCAGCTCAGCGCCGCGCCGAGCCGAGACGGCGAAATGGGGGAAAATCCACTTCTCCGATTTTCATGTTTTAAAAATTCTTAGCGTTATATAAGACTTCGCCACATCGTTTTATGAACTTATTTTTTCCTTAAAAGCGTTACTTACGTCGTGAAAAAAGAAAAAGTCTACTTTTCGTTTCGCGTGATTTCTTAGTTTCGTAACGCTTCCCAACCGATTTTGAAGAAAGTATGCGGCTAAAGAATCTGATTTTTGTACACGTGGTAGTGCACCATCTTAGCTTCGTATTGAATCATTTATCTTTCCATATTTCTTAACAGTCATTGTGAAATGATGCTATTTGTCAACGTTGTGCACTTGATTTACAAATCTTGTGAAAAAGTTATGTAGCGGGTAGCTTACTGTTAGATCCGTTTTAGACCATACATTGTTGGGAATGAAATGTAGCTAAAAGTACCAAAAAGTTTTTGAAATGATAATGAAACTGATATCTGTCTCTGGTCTCAAGTAATGCGAGCTATTCAGTGCCGCGTCCGCAAGCCACGGAGTTCGCGCGGTTACAGCTTGGTTTAGTGTAGTCATATAATGCAGGACAGAAAAAAACTAATTACTAGTGATCAGCGCAGACCTAGTGCCGGTCCCTCTTATTTTTTTAATGGTCTCATTCTCTAGATAAATCCAAATGTATAAGAATTTTTCCCTCGGCTACTGGACAATCATCTGCTATGCTTTTATAATTGGCCACACGTTGCATCACAAAAGACAAACAATTATTTGTCATCAACATCCTACAATTAGTATGATGTAAATTTCATATTTCGAACTAAAAGATAACTGAAGCGCAATTCTGTAGTCTCGTTGTCCACTTTGGCACAAAAAATAATGGAGAGTTAATGAAACTACTATAGATCGGCACAGATGTGCGTTTCATTGTTCTTCATTGTTTTTTTTTCTTCCTTGGCGGGCTGCACTGCACTGTCAAGGTAATCCCCACTATTTGGCTAAATGGCTGGCGGGAGGCCAAATAAATAAATTTAAAAAGATCCCCACCCTTCGACAGCTGACAAGCAAGTCAGTAGAAAACGCAGCTGCAGTCAACAGTTGCTCGCCTTTAGCTAGTCTGTGCTGTCGTGTAGAACAATGTCTTCATTCTTTTATTGGTATTGTTTTGACTCTGCAGTAACTCGTCGAGTTTTGAAGTACAGAAGAACTAGGAGGTTATGGATTCATCCCATAAATAGCGACAGACATTTAGGAGAGTTTTTTTCTTTATATGAAGAACTTAAAAACTATCCTGAAAAATTTTATTCAAATTACAGAATGAATCATAATACATTTCAGTATGTGCTGCAGAACATTCAAGACAAAATTTCTAAACAGAACACAAATTTTCGCAGAAGTATAACAGCAGAAGAAAAATTGTGTATAACGATAAGGTAAGATTCGTTAGTACACACTTTTTGGTTTGCAGTAGAACTTTGTACAGCATTCACTACCTCCAGTTAATTGTAGTCATGCTTTTGTATTTTAAATTTCACAAACGCTTACCTCTGAGGGGAAGAGAGTTTATGGGACTCCTGAGAATCATTAGGAAGTAATTAGCTTCGTCATTTTGGGTAATGTCTTGCTGTGCCTTCAACGAAGAATCGCAGAAATACTCCTTTAGAATTTTCCAACTTTTGTCTTCTTTTTTCTTCATGGTGCAGCGCTTGGCAGTGGTGATGGTTCATCATGTGGAGCCATTGATGACCTCACAGAATTCTTTTCATTACTGGGGTAAGATAGACAGATTGATAGGGGAAGAGTTTTGAGATAATGCCCTTTGACTCAGTGGTTCTATTTCCACTGATAGGGAACTGCCACAGCATGACTTTACAATGCATTATCATCTGGTAGGGACACATTTCCGTCCCTCAATGACACTCATATCTGTCTCCATTTACAAGTAAATGCGAACTATTCAGTGGCGGCAATGCCGCGATCGCTGGCAAGCTATTGTTGTAAATGCATGTAAATACGGTAGATTAAATAAATGAAATAAAGCAATTTCGCATGTATCATTATAATAAACGTAATTTTTCCTCACTGATTGTGAAATGTGAGGTAACATCTTAAAATAAAAGACGTGTGCAGTCACACTTGTGATGAAAGCAGAAGGGAGACGAGTGATGCGTGTACTGCAGAAGCTGTAGTGCTGCTCCACAGGCTCGCGCCTGCGGTCGGCTCGCGCCGGCAATATTAAACACTCGGGATGTCGCCGGCTCGGCTCCGGGAGGCTCACGCCGTGTCGGCGCGGCCCGGCCGCCAGTGTGAACACCGCAGTTCAAAACCATGTGTTTGATATCGAAGCGGGCGGCGGCCCGGCCAGGCTCGGCTCGGCCCGGCCGGCAGTGTGAACGCAGCCTAAACGCTGAGCGTGCCGAGTTCAACGTGCTGCTGAACGCTCAGGAACGATGCGACTTGTGCACACGGTTCGTGGGCCCCAACGTGGTATACGCGATCGCGACGCACTCCAGCGGCAGTTGAGGGATGTTTCTAGTTCGTAAATCACACTGTTTACTCAACGGGCGCGCGTAAAATTCCCACGCTAGCTCTATTAAAACGCACATTTCCTCCAACGTCCACGAAAAAGTACCATGTCCAATCAATAAGGACACAGGCTTATAAAAGTTCCATTACAAACAGTGCGACACAAGAATGAGATTTTCACTCAGCAGCAGAGTGTGCACTGATATGAAACTTCCTGGCAGATTAAAACTGTGTGCCGGGCCGAGACTCGAACTCGGGACCTTTGCCTTTCGCAGGCAAGTGCTCTACCAACTGAGCTACCCAAGCACGACTGAAGGCCCGTCCTCACAGCTTTACTTCTGCCAGTTTCAGTGCGACACAAATTTTCAATAGTTCTCCACATAAGATAAACAATATTTTATCTTTCCCACATGTTTATAAAACCTTAAGGTCATTCTTACTAGATCACTGTTCCTACCCAGTAGCAGAATCTTTAAAAGACGTGGATTACTCAACTAAAAAGGAACAAAATATCTTTATACAAGTAGCGCAAGCTGTCCCGTAGATTAAGCCAATCGAACAAACTCACTCCTCAAAAAAAGTTGAACTTATATTTACCTAACATCAAATATTTTGTATATACTTACATTAACTGATAATAAAACATCAGAACCCATTAAATACGCGAATGTTAGCTTCTCGGGAATTGACTCTACTCACTATGCTAAAGTGACAACAGTTCCGCTATGGCCAATTCTAACATGTTACCACATGCTAAATGCTTTAAAACACCATACTCTCATAATACGCAAGTTACACTAATTCTTTTGCCGGCCGCGGTGGTCTAGCGGTTCTCGGCGCGCATTCCGGAACCGCGCGACTGCTACGGTTGCAGGTTCGAATCCTGCCTCGGGCATGGATGTGTGTGATGTCCTTAGGTTAGTTAGGTTTAAGTAGTTCTAAGTTCTGGGGGACTGATGACCACAGATGTTAAGTCCCATAGTGCTCAGAGCCATTTTTGAACCACAATAATTCTTTTGCCACGAATATGACATTTCTCATTATTTTATTACAGCGAATCACACAGTTAATGAAGGGGTTTTCGAGTGATTCTCAATTTGCTGGTGCTCAGAAACGGCATATATACGTATAGGCTTGAAGTGAATGCCAATATAGCGCCTCACAGCTCTCTGCTGAAGGGAGACGGCGTGCGTGTGACGTAGGTGGCGTTGTGCCATTTCATCGGTCAACGCTCAGACGCACGCTCAGAATATCTGACATGCCAGATATTGCTCTGCGCGTTCGGAAAGACTCCCGAACGTGCTATTCCACGCTATGACGTCAGAAATTCGGCACGCTCAACGTTCGGATGCACGGTCCGTGTGCCGACGGCTTTAGCATAGCCCATGGTCTAGGGCAGACTGTAATATGACAGTTTCCTTGTGAGTTGACCAAGCCAACGAATGTGAAAACAAAAATCTGCTTGAAGTGTCTTAGGCTCCGGAGAAATGTCAACATGTTCCAAGTCCGCACAAAGTCACAAAGCTAGTCAGTTTAAAGATCGGAGGAAGGCAAAGACACACTAAGCCAATCTTGGTTCCGTAAGAAACTGCCTTGCACAGCGTCTGTAGATTATAAGCGATGACAGGCACATAGGTATCAGCTACAATCCCATTAATTTTTATTACTCTTGCATAACTAGATTTCGGCTACAAATATCCATGTTCAGTGCTAGAATACGAGGGTCACTCCAAAAGAAATGCACACTATTTTTTTTAAAAATCCATTTTTTATTCTACATGTTTGAAAGTTTTACAGTGTGTAGATACATCCTTTAGGAACAATATTTTCATTTCTCCACATAATTTCCATCCCACTCAACTGCCTTGGGCCATCTTGGAACCAGCGCCTGTATACCCGCACGGTAAAATTCTGGACCAACCTGTTGGAGCCACTGTTTGGCAGCGTGCACAAGGGAGTCATCATTTTCAAACTTTGTTCCACGAAGAGCGTCTTTCAGTTTCCCAAAGAGATGATAGTAACATGGAGCCAGCTCAGGACTGTAAGGCGGATGTTTCAGTGTTGTCCATCCAAGTTTTGTGATCGCTTCCATGGTATTTTGACTGACATGTGCCCGAGCATTGTCGTGTAACAGCAAAACATCCTGCTTTTGCCGATGTGGTCGAACACGACTCAGACGAGCTTGAAGTTTCTTCAGTGTCGTCACATATGCATCAGAATTTATGGTGGTTCCACTCAGCAAGATGTCCACAAGCCAGAGTCCTTCGGAATCGAAAAACATCGTAGCCATAACTTTTCCAGCAGAAGGTGTGGTTTTGAATTTTTTTTTCCTTGGGTGAATTTGCATGATGCCACTCAGTTCATTGCCTCTTCGTCTCTGGTGGAAAAATGATGGAGCCATGTTTCATTACTTGTCACAATTCTTCCAAGAAATTCATCTCCACCATTCTCGTACTGTCCCAAAAGTTCGCTGCATACCGTTTTTCTTCTTCCTTTGTGAAGCACTGTCAACATCCTGGGAATCCACCTGGCACAAACCTTTTTTGACGCCAACACTTTCAGTACTCTGCAAACACTTCCTTCCCCTATCCCAACGTAACGTGACAATTCGTTCACTGTGATGCGTCTGTCAGCAGTCACCAATTCGTTAACTCTCTGCACATTGTCTGCAGTGTGTGCAGTACGAGGCCTGCCGCTGCGAGTACAATCCTCAATATTGCCGTGCCCGCTTTCATCACGTAACATGCTTGCCCACCGACTAACTGTACTGCGATCGACAGCAGCATCTCCATACACCTTTTTCAACCTCTTGTGGATGTTTCCCACTGTCTCGTTTTCACGGCACAGGAATTCTATGGCAGCACGTTGCTTCTGACGAACGTCAAGTGTAGCAGCCATCTTGAAGACATGCTGTGACGGCGCCACTCACGGGAACAGGTTGAACTAAGTTTGAAAACATGCGGGAAGGATGTATCTACATACTGTAAAACTTTCACACATGCAGAATAAAAACTGTATTTTTACAAAAATAGTGTGCATTTCTTTTGGAGTGACACTCGTACAAAGAAATTACAGAATCACAAATAATTTACTCTACACAGAACAATAAGTATAAAATGGAAATGTCGTGTGGCTAGGGCCTCCCGTCGGGTAGACCGTTCGCCTGGTGCAAGTCTTTTGATTTGACGCCACTTCGGCGACCTGCGCGTCGATGGGGATGAAATGATGATGATTAGGACAACACAACACCCAGTCCCTGAGCGGAGAAAATTTCCGACCCAGCCGGGAATCGAACCCGAGCCCTTAGGATTGACAGTCTGTCGCGCTGACCACTCAGCTACCGGGGCGGACAGAACAATAAGTAAAACATCATGACCGAGAGAGGTAGCGCAGTGGTTAGCACGCTGGACTCGCATTCGGGAGGACGACGGTTCAAACCCGCGTCCGGCCATCCTGATTCGGATTTTCCGTGATTTCCCTAAGTCGCGCCAGACAAATGTCGGGATGGTTCCTTTGAAGGGGCGCGGCCGACCTCCTTTCCCATCCTTCCGTAATCGAATGGGACCGATGACCTCGCTGTTTGGTCCCCTCCCCCAAATCAACCAGCCAACCAAAACATTATGTTATCCAATAGCAGTTATCGATTTTGGTCAACATACCGTTTGAGTTACGGTCCAACAAACTCACGGCATTACGTGACACCATGCGATCTTACTGGTGAATAGGCAGAAGGAACAAATGGTTCAAATGGCTCTAAGCACTATGACACTTAACATCTGAGGTTATCAGTCCCCTAGACTTGGAACTACTTGAACCTAATTAACCTAAGGACAACACACACTTCCATGCCCGAGGCAGGATTCGAACCTGAGACCGTAGCAGCAGCGCGGTTTCAGACAGAAGCGCCTAGAACCCCTCGGTCACAGCAGCCGACGCAGAAGGAACCTGAGGCAGTTTTTTCTTTTCCTTTTTACAGCAAGTACAGCAGCCTTAGTTCACGACATACAGCGCAAGTAACACCCTCTGCGTTACAAATTAATCAACAGAGTTTTATTTCGATGAAGTAGTTTAAAACCCCTTCTTTAAATATATAAAATCAATAAGCATGTTTGCATATCACTTTGAAATATTCAAGAAACGCCACTTTACAACGTGCCTGCTCACATCTTAGTGGTGAAGTCATCCAGTATGTGAGAAGATAATTTATTGTTATTAGTGGATCGTTTTGTCTTTCATTTTGTTGGTACTATCCAATCCTATACCTGTTTTACCACTAAACAAGTAAATCACTATTCAGTTTTTAGCCTTAAAGGCTAGGCATAATGGCAGTTTGTTGTATTGCGAACAGCGTAACGTAGTTAGAGATACATCATACGTGTATATTTGAAATTTTACATCAGTAGAGGGCGCTTGTGTATTTTATTAGATGTAATCCGCCTTGACATATTGATCTTCATTTTTTTACCTTGATGTTAACAGATCTTCATAAATACTATTTATAAGGACGTTTATATTCCTTTTATATTAAATATTTAGTGGATCACTCGACAACTATGATGTGAGTGACTTCGCTAGGTTTTAGCTTTTAACGAATTTCAAATTGGTATGTAACTATTTTATCAAGACAATCTTCAACATACAATTTGTAGAGGACAATTGTATGAATCTACATTAATGATCCTTTGGATAGGTTTTGGTGGTTCGCTCCAGAGACTGGTTTGAGTAGCTCTCCATGCTTCATCTACCAGTACCTACTGCAACCTACATCTTTCTGAATCTGCTTAGTGTAGTCATCTCTTGATCTCCCTCTACGATTTTTACCCTCCACGCTTCCCTCCAATACTAACTTGGTGATCCCTTGTTGCCTCAGAACGTGTCCTACCAACCGATCCCTCCTTCTAGTCAAGTTGTGCCACAAACTTCCCCCCGGTTCTGTTCAATACCTCCTCATTAGTTATGTGACCGACCCACCTAATCTTCAGCATTCTTCTGTAGCACCACATTTCGAAAGCTTCTATTCTCTTCTTGTCCAAACTATTTATCGTCCATGTTTCACTTCCATACATGGCTACATTCCATACAAATAGTTTCAGAAACGACTTCCTGACACTTAAATCTATACTCGATGTTAACAAATTTCTCTTCTTCAGAAACGCTTTCCTTGCCATTGCCAGTCTACATTTTATATCCTCTCTACTTCGACCATCATCAGTTATTTTGCTCCCCAAATAGCAAAACTCCTTTACTACTTCAAGTGTCTCATTTCCTAATCTAATACCCTCAACATCACCCGACTTAATTCGACTACATTGCATCATCCTCGTTTTGCTTTTGTTGATGTTCATCTCATATCCTCCTTTCAAGACACTGTCCATTCCGTTCAACTGCTCTTCCAGGGCCTTTGTTGTCTCTGACAGAATTACAATGTCATCGACGAACGTCAAAGTTTTTATTTCTTCTCCATGGATTTTAATACCTACTCCGAAATTTTCTTTTGTTTCCTTTACTGCTTGCTCAATATACCGATTGAATAGCATCGAGGATAAGCTACAACCCTGTCTCATTCCCTTCCCAACCACTGCTTCCCTTTCATGCCCCTCGACTCTTATAACTGCCGTCTGGTTTCTGTACAAATTGTAAATAGCCTTTCGCTCCCTGTATTTTACCCCTGCCATCTTGAGAATTACACTGATTTGTCGTGTAAGCGAAACTCAACAGACTCCTTTTTGCAGTCGTGTGGATGACCTCACACTTTTCGTTGTTTAGGGTCAGTCGCCAATTTTCGCACTATTCAGATATCTTTTCTAAATCGTTTTGCAATTTGTTTTGATCTTCTGATGAGTCTAGTAGTCGATAAACAGTAGAACCATCTGCAAACAACCTAAGACGGCTGCTCAGATTGTCTCCTAAATCGTTTATAGAGATGAGGAACGGCAGAGGGCGCGTAACTCTACGTTGGGGAGCGCCAGAAATCACTTCCGTTGTACTCGATGACGTTCCATCAGTTACTACGAACTGTGAACTGAACTGTCTGGCAGGAGTTCACGAATCCAGTCACATAATTGAGACGATATTCCATAAGCACGCAATTTCATTAGAAGCCGCTTATGTGGTAGCGTCTCAAAAGCCCAGATCTAGAAATACGGAATCAATTTGAAATCCCTTGTCAATAACACTCAACACTTCGTCTGTGTAAAGAGCTAGTTGTGTTTCACAATAACGATGTTTTCTAAAACCGTATTGACTGTGTGTCAATAGGGCGTTCTCTTTGAGTTAATTCATAATGCTCGAACACAATATATGTTCCAGAATCATGCTACATGTCGACTTTATTCAGAGGACTTCTACTACTACCGTTCTGGAATATTGGTGTGACCTGTGTAACTTTCCAGTCTTTGCGTACGGATCTTTCGTCCTGCGAAATCCAGAAGTAAATGGTCTGAAGACCATGGTGCAGAGTCCGCGTGGTTTACATCTCATTCTGTTTTGATTTGTGTGACACTCCAACCCTTCAAATGAAAATGTTTAATAGCACCACGTAATTAGATTTTCTCCATTTTCAATCGCGGCCGACGTACTGATAAATTCAGACGGGTGTCGACAGTGAACTGTACGCCGTACACTGTTGAAATTCTCTATACCATCCTACGAATAATCAAGCTCACCAACCATGAAGGCGCAACAAAAATGTTCCATCCATTCATGGAAATTTACCAGACTTACGAAACCAGTGTCGTATCATTATTAACCAGGGCGGGAGTCCCGTTTTCATTTCTTTTTACCTTGTTTCGTCGCATTCAGCATGGTTAAAGAAATGTTCACGTAACACATTAAAGCGTTTCGAAAGTCAAGGCTCACTGTTCAAAACATCTCACAAAAGCTAATATAATGCTGTCAGCATCATAATACAAATATGTTCTACAAAAAGTCGTATTGATATTTTATCACCGTACAACTGCGTCGCATTTGCCAGTCCCATAAACTGATCACGAAGACGCAAGGGTAACTTGTGATGGGACTGGCAAACGAAAAGGCGTGGGTGTTTCTAAAGTAAGACCGCATACATTACGACGGAACTACGCGTTGTAGTAGTTTTTGTGAAACGGTCTGAACAATGACAGCTCGCTGACGAAAGCTTTGTCGCAACAGAACGGGTTGTAATGTTGGTGTGAACATTGTTTCGAGTCTGCAGTATGGCAAAACGCTCTACTGAACGAATAGTCAAATCTTAATTCTGTCATGGAAGGGAATGGAATTGGGAGAGCGGTTACACGAAATAGAAAGTGTCTTGAAATCAAATTATAAGATGAATAACAACAGGGGTGTATCTATGATAATGGAATTTATTAGACAAATTAAGTCAGGTGATGCAGGAAAATTAAATTAGAAAATAAGAGACTAAAAATAGTAGATGCATTTTGCTATTTAGGCATATACTGTGTTCGAACTTATGTGAGTTACCTGGAAGAAAACGATTTATTGACAAATACCGCGGTTCAGAAAATATCGTTCTTGTGGAACAATTCAAGCTCTTTATTCTAACGAAGTAATGAGTGCTATCGACAGGGAATGTCAAATTGATTCCGTACTTTTAGATTTCCAGAAGGCTTTTGACAGCGATCCTCACAAGCCACTTCTAATCAAATTGTGTGCGTACAGAGTATCGCCGCAGTTGTGCGACTAGATTAGTGATTTACCTTCAGAAAGGTCACATTTTAGCAACTGATGGAAAGTCATCAAATGAAAGAAAAGCAATATCTGGCGTTCCCTAAGGAAGTGCTATAGGCCCTCTGCTGTACCTCATCTACGAGCCGGCCGGATTGGCGGAGCGGTTCTAGGCGCTACAGTCTGGAACCGCGCGACCGGTACGGTGGCAGGTTCGAATCCTGTCTGGGGCATGGATGTGTGTGATGTCCTTAGGTTAGCTAGGTTTAAGTAGTTCTAAGTTCAAGGGACTGATGACCTCAGAAGTTAAGTCCCATAGTGCTCAGAGCCATTTGAACAATTTTTTTCATCTACGATGTGCGATGAAAAGCTAATGGGAATCTTTGTTTTTCTTAAAGAATCTTTATCTGTTCATCAGAATCAGTTTGACCTCTTCAAAGTAGTCCGCCTCAGATATAGTTCGCTTCTGCCAGAGCTTTTCCCAGTCCTGGAAGCACTTTTAGAACTCACTTTTCGTTATGTTGTTCAGCTCCATCGACGATTCTGTTTTTATCTCATCAACGGTAGCAAAACGAAGTCCTTTCGTGGTTCTCTTCAGCCTCGGCAATAAGAAGAAGTCGCATCGTGGTGCCACCGGCGATGTCCGGCGAATACAATGGCCGAGGCAACAATAACGGTTTTAGTTTTTGCCAAAAATCACGAACAAGCATTGAGCTGTTAGCGGGACCATTACTGTGATGCAAATTCCGCGAGTGGTTTCGTCTCCTGAGAAACAAGAATTAACTCATGAAATTGTCAATACTGTCTTTCAGAAAATTACTAAGTGGTTCCTTGTAAACGGACTCTCACTGAATTTTGATAAGACTCAGTACATACAGTTCCGTACAGTGAATGGTATGACGCCATTAATAAATATAGACCTTAATCAGAAGCATATAGCTAAGGTAGAATATTCCAAATTTTTTGGTATGTCCATTGATGAGAGATTAAATTGGAAGAAACACATTGATGATCTGCTGAAACGTTTGAGTTCAGCTACTTATGCAATAAGGGTCATTGCAAATTTTGGTGATAAACATCTTAGTAAATTAGCTTACTACGCATATTTTCACTCATTGCTTTCATATGGCATCATATTTTGGGGTAATTCATCACTGAGGAATAAAGTATTTATTGCACAGAAGCGTGTAATCAGAATAATAGCTGGAGTCCACCCAAGATCATCCTGCAGACATTTATTTAAGGATCTAGGGATATTCACAGTAGCTTCTCAGTATATATACTCTCTTATGAAATTTGTTATTAACAACCAAACCCAATTCAAAAGTAATAGCAGTGTGCATAACTACAATACTAGGAGAAAGGACGATCTTCACTATTCAAGATTAAATCTAACTTTGGCACAGAAAGGGGTGAATTATACTGGCACTAAAGTCTTTGGTCACTTACCAAATAGTATCAAAAGTCTGACAGATAACCAACAAGTATTTAAGAAGAAATTAAAAGAATTTCTGAATGACAACTCCTTCTACTCCATAGAGGAATTTTTAGATATAAATTAAGAAAAAAAAATATTAAAAAAAAATAAAAAATAAAAATAAAAAAACACAAAAAAGTAGTTATATTAACTTAAGTATGTTGTTAAATTAACCTAATTATGTCATGTATTGGAAAATTCGACTCGTTCCACATCATTACGAAATATCGTATTCATGATCCATGGAACTAGTATTAATCTAATCTAATCTAATCTAATCTCATTTCTGGTAGTTTTCTTCGGATTGCTTCACGCAAGCAGCCCATAACTTCCAGGTAGTATTCCTTATTGACCGTACGATCACGAGATAGTAACTCATGATGCAAATTGCAATTGTAATCGAAGAAAACCGTGAGAAGAACCTTCTTATGTGATCGAACGTGTCGAATTTTTTTCGGCCTTGGCTCTTCAGGAAGTCTATATTGGGACGATTGGGCCTTGGTTTCGACTTCGTACCCGCATACTCATGTTTCGTCACCTGTTATAACCTTCTTTCGAAGTTATGGATCGTTGTAGACTTCATTCAGGAATTCCCGAGCGATGTCTACGCGACGTCGTTTTCGGTCGAAATTCAACGATTTCACTTTTTTTCATTTTTCAAGCAAAATTTAATGCAAGTTCTTTGATTCATCTAGTTAGAAAGTGTCCGCAGCTCGCGGTCTTGCGGTAGCGTTCTCGCTTCCCGCGCACGGGGACCCGGGTTCGATTCCCGGCGGGAGCAGGGATTTTTCCTTCTCCGAGATGAGTGGGTGTTGTTGTGTCGTCTTCATCATCGTCATTCATGCCGAGTACGGACGGAGGAAGGCAATGGCAAACCACCTCCACTAGGACCTTGCCTACTACAGCGGTGCGGTTCTACTGCATCGTCCCCTACGCTCCTTGGAGTATGGGACCTCATCATCATTTCGAAAGTAAAAATTCACGGAGCACACGAAAGCAAATATAAGCTTTTCGACTGTCAACAATAAACTAAATATTAAAGACAAATGAAAATGGAAACATACGTGAGGAACATGTGTACCGACATGCCAAAGGTTGCGTTTTTAGAAGATGCAACAAGTCCACTAAAGAGACAGTTTACACTACACTCGTTCGTCCTCTGTTAGAATATTGCTGCGCGGTGTGGGATCCTTACCAGGTGGGATTGACGGAGGACATCGAAAGGGTGCAAAAAAGGGCAGCTCGTTTTGTATTATAACGTAATAGGAGAGAGAGTGTGGCAGATATGATACGCGAGTTGGGATGGAAGTCATTAAAGCAAAGGCGTTTTTCGTCGCGGCGAGATCTATCTACGAAATTTCAGTCACCAACTTTCTCTTCCGATTGCGAAAATATTTTGTTGAGCCCAACCTACATAGGTAGCAATGGTCATCAAAATAAAATAAGAGAAATCAGAGCTCGAACAGAGAGGTTTAGGTGTTCGTTTTTCCCGCGCGCTGTTCGGGAGCAGCCGGCCGCGGTGGCCGTGCGGTTCTAGGCGCTGCAGTCTGGAGCCGTGGGACTGCTACGGTCGCAGGTTCGAATCCTGCCTCGGGCATGGATGTGTGTGATGTCCTTAGGTTAGTTAGGTTTAAGTAGTTCTAAGTTCTAGGGGACTGATGACCTAAGATGTTAAGTCCCATAGTGCTCAGAGCCATTTGAACCATTTTTTGTTCGGGAGTGGAATGGTAGGGAGATAGTATGAGTGTGGTTCGATGAACCCTCTGCCAAGCACTTAAATGTGGATTGCAGAGTAATCATGTAAATGTGGATGTAGATGGTAAAAAAAATTGAAAATCGTATGTATTAAGCCTGCGAAATTAAAAAGATTCCAGTTACTTTTTGGTCTCACCTCGTACATAAATGACATAGTAGACAATCTGAGTTACTTTTTGGTCTCACCTCGTACATAAATGACATAGTAGACAATCTGAACTGCCCTCTTCGATTGTTTGCAGATGATGCTGTGTTGTGAAATCATCACATGTCCAAAACTAATTGCAAAATACTTTAGACAAGATATCTGTATTGTGCGAAAAGTGCCGGTTGACTCTAAATAATGAAAAATGTGTAGTGATCCACATAAGAGCAAAAGAAATCTGCTACATTTCGGCTACATGATAAATCACAGAAACGAAATTCTTAGGGATTGCAAATACATAGAACTTAAATTGGAACAATCACATAGATAGTGTTATGGGCGAAACAAATCAACGACTGCTATGTATTGGCAGAACACTTAGAAAATGTAACACTAACAGGTGTGCTGGAAGACGCTGCTTACACCACACTTGTCCGCCCTCTTCTGGAGTGGTGTGGGATTCGCATCAGGTGGGACTGACAGAGGACATCGAAAAAGTTCAAAGAAGGGTAAGGTTTTGTGTTATTGCGAGATAGGGGAGAATGCGTCACGTACGTGATGCGTGAACTGGGGTGGCAATCATTAAAACAAAGGCGTTTTTCGTTGCAGCACGCCCACACACATAGGGAGAAATGATCACCACAATAAAATAAGAAAAGTCAGAGCTCGCCCAGAAAGATTTTAAGCGCTCGTTCGAGAGTGGAACGGCAGAGATAAGCTTGAAGGTGGTTCGATGAACCCTCCGCCAGCCACTTAATTGTGAATCGCAGAATAATCATGCAGATGCCGACGCGATCAGCGAAATAACTGAGAATGGACGCAATCCGATGATATAATATGCAGTCTAGCAATTAAATTTGTTAACATCGGATATGAATTTAAGTAACATAAAGCCGTTTCTGAAGGATTATTCTGGAGGGTTGCCTTGTGTGGATGGTGAACAGTTCAGAAAAATTGGAAATTTGTGGTAAGGTCTTACGGGACCAAACTGCTTGGTCATCGGTCCCTAGGCTTACACACTACTTAATCTAACTTAAACTAACTTACGCTAAGGACAACACACACACACACACACACACACACACACATGCCCGAGGGAGGACTCGAACCTCCGACGGGGAGAGCCGCGGAACAGTTCGGTCAAGAAACGAATAGATGCTTTTAAAATGTAATGCTGCAAAGGACCGCGCAGTATTGCATAGGCACGTCGAGTAACTAATGAGGAGATACGAATCGAATTGGTGAAAAAAGCTGTTTATTTTGACTAAAACAATGGATAGATTCATAGGACACATTTTGAAGTATCAGTGAGTCGTCAGTTCAAATGGTTCAGATGGCTCTGAGCACTATGGGACTTAACATCTGTGGTCATCAGTCCCCTAGAGCTTAGAACTACTTAAACCTAACTAACCTAAGGACATCACACACATCCATGACCGAGGCAGGATTCGAACCTGCGACCGTAGCAATCGCGCGGTTTCGGACTGAGCGCCTAGAGTCGTCAGTTCACTGATGGAGATGTGTGCGGGGGTAAATTCTGTAATGGCAGACCACTATCTGACTACAGCGCGAGACTGGCCGCATCAAACCAGTCTTCGCAATGAAAACCACCAAACAGTGGTAGACTCTTAAGCGACTGTCGTGCGGAAACGGCTAGCGCGCCCTCCACTGTATGAGTGTGTAGTAAATCTGTATTTGTACTTACATTGTCCGGATCAGAAAACTCCTGCTCCATTTTAGTATCCCAGGAATCCATTGCTGTGAACTGGTGAGCACGTGTATGAGTCCAAGAGCCGAGTTTAATGCGTACAGAATCACTTTCAGACGCGCTGCAGTCACTTTACAAAGAGCAACTGGCGCCGAACGGAAACAAGAACTGGGCATTTAGCGTGAAGACAGACCACGGGAGAGTGTGTCAAAGACTTCTCACAAAGAGGCCTGTGCCAAAGACAATTCCACGCCGCCCCGGGCATGGGTGGGGGAAGTGCCATGTTAACAGCTACACGAACGGGTCGCTTCCGGCGAAGTGCAGGCGGTTGGGGGGTTAGCCGGGAGGGGCGTACTAAACCGCTCCCCCTGCCACCCTAGGTGCAGGTACAAGGGAGAGTGGATCTACAACTCCCAGACGGGCCGCTCACAGCTGAGTCCGTCACGCAAAACCCGTGCAGTAGGTGGTCCGTTAGGTGGCCGCGCTACGTAAACAAACATTACGGAGGTGGATATCAGTCGCTGCACGCTAAATATCTGGTTACGTGGTCGTCAAACTGCGACCTGCTGATTGCAGGCGGTCCCAGTCAATTATTCCTGCGACCCGCGGTTCACAATTGTATTTTAGAAGGTGCGTCTGAAGAGCTCGGCAATAAAAAAAATGTCGTGTGAGGAGGGCCTGCCGTCGGGTAGACCGCTTGCCTGGTGCAAGTCTGTCGATTTGACGCCACTTCGGCGACTTGCGCGTCGATGGGGATGAAATGTTGATGATTAGGACAACACAACACCCTGTCCCTGAGCGGAGAAAATCTCCGACCCTGCCGGGAATAGAACCCGGGCCCTTAGGATTGACAGTCTGTCACGCTGACCTCTCAGCAACCGGGGGCGGACTAAGAGCTCGGTGAATGGCCTCAGAAAAATAAAGGAAACAAGAGTTAAAACAAAGTACCTTATCTAGCCTTCAAAGTAATCACTATTAGCTAGAGCACCCGTGCGACATCGGATGTAAAATCATGAAGAACTGCCAGCAAACGCTTCATGCACAATCGCTCGAACCACCGTGGTCGCGTCCAACATCCGCGAAGTATAATCCTTTCACAGCGAATTTCAGGCGGGGAAACAAAAAGAAGTCTGCCGGCGAAAAATCTGGAGAATACGAGGGTGTTAAAGGCCTGTCACCTCGCGTTGGGCGAGAAACTCGAACACGCAGACGTAGCGGGTGTCCAATAAAGCGTGACCACGGAGCTTCGAGCCATTCTACAGGAAGCGTTTGCTGGCAGTTTCCAGTAACTTTACATCCGGTCTCAGAAGGGTGTTCCAGCTTCTAGTGGTTACTTTGAAGACCAGTAAACGCTATTTTGTTCGTAACTCCTGTTTTCTTTATTTTTCTGAGATCGTTCACATAATTTTTCAGACGCACCTTGTTTAAAAACATCCACCTAGCAACTAAAAGCCAAAGTCAAAAGTGTCAACTAATGTTAAAACTCTCTTAAGAGCGAAGTTTTCCCACTCAGTAACAAACAGAGCAATGAAAGACCCAAGTCAAAAAAAGGCCCCAGGACTAGACAACAACTACTGATAGCCTTTGGAGAGCCAGCCATGACAAAACTCTACCGTCTGGTGAACAAGATGTATGAGACAGGCAACTTCAAGAAGAATGTAATAACTCCAGTCCCAAAGAAAGCGCCGGCCAGGATGGCCGAGCGGTTCTAGGCGCTACAGTCTGGAACCGCGCGACTGCTACGATCGCAGGTTCGATTTCTGCCTCGGGCATGGATGTGTGTGATGTCCTTAGGTTAGTTAGGTTTAAGTAGTTCTAAGTTCTAGGGGACTGATAACCTCAGAAGTTAAGACCCATAGTGCTCAGAGCCGTTTGAACCAAAGAAAGCAGGTGTTGACAGGTTTGGAAATTACGGAACTATCAGTTTAATAAGTCACGGCTGCAAAATACTAACACGAATTCTTTGCAGACGAATGGAAAAACTAGTAGAAACCGATCTCGACGAAGATCAATTTGGATTCCGTAGAAATGTTAGAACACGCGAGGCAATACTGACTCTACGACGTATCTTAGAAAATAGGTTAAGGAAAGGCAAACCTACGTTTCTAGCATCTGTAGACTTAGAGAAAACTTTTGACAATGTTGACTGGCATAAGACTTACAGAAAGCTTTTGGCAATGTTGACTGGAGTACTCTTTCAAATTCTGAAGGTGGTAGGGGTAAAATACAGGGAGCTAAAGGCTATTTAGAATTTGCACAGAAACCACATGGCAGTTACAAGAGTCGAGGGGTACGAAAGGGAAGCAGTGGTTAGGAAGGGAGTGAGACAGGGTTGTAGCCTATACCCGATGTTATTCAATCTGCATATTGAGCAAGCAGAAAAGTCAGCAAAACAAAAATTTGGAGTAGGAATTAAAATTTTTTAATATGGAGTATAGATTTAAGTGTCAGGAAGTCTTTTCTGAAAGCATTTGCATGGAGTGTTGCCATGTACGGAAGTGAAACGTGGGCGATAAATAGTTTGGACAAGAAGAGAATAGAAGCTTTCGAAATGTGGTGCTGTAGAAGAATGCTGAAGATTAGATGGGTAGATCACGTAACTAATGGGGAGGTACTGAATAGAACTGGGGAGGAGAGGAATTTGTGGCACAACTTGACTGGAAGAAGGGATCGGTTGGTAAGACAGTTTCTGAGGCACCAAGAGATCATAGTACACGTTCTGAGGCCTCAAGAGATCACCAACTTAGTATTGGAGGGAAGCGTGGATGCTAAAATTTGCAGAGGGAGACCAAGAAACGAATACACTAGGCAGATTCAGGATGTAGGTTGCAGTAGTTATTCGGAAATGAAAAAGCTTGCACGGGATAGAGTAGCGTGGAGAGCTGCATCAAACCAGTCTCTTGACTGAAGACCACAACAACAACAAACAAAAATACAAATACAGTAAAATTTTAAGATGTGCTTAATTGTAATGGAAGTTGATGGATTGGGCTGTGAGTTAAGTAAAGTTGACCGATTATCACAAGGACAAGATGGGTAAGTAGCGCAGGCATTGCGTGATAAGAGGATGGGAGAGGGGGAACGTTTCGCTGTTTGTCTTCCAGCACTGACAACTCACGCACGTGCGCGACTTGTACGGATCAGCTGCTATTGTATAAATCTTGACACGGAAGGAACATAGATTCGTGAATATTCGCTGTAGAGACGATCGTATTAAAAGTTCGGTATATAATTATGTCGGAAAGAATACGGAATTAAATTAAGGCTGTTGTAATACAAAACACTGGGTAGATAAATATGAGACTCAAAACTTAGTAAACGTTTGTGGTGGTACTCATATTGCATACTGCAAGTTAATATAAGTACAGTTACTGTTATTAATCAATCATCCGTTCACACAGACAGCATTACAGCACTTCATCAGACAATTACTGTGTCACATCTTTGGGGTCGCCGAGAGTGACAGCAATCTGAAACAGTGAACAGTTGACGGGAAATGTTTCGAATTGTGCCGACTTTTAACGATCAGTACTTGGGAGTGAGCAGTCAACTTTGCCAGCCCTCACTATAGAAAGTCTGTGTGAGCGCGTAACAAATGATACCAGTTTATGTAGCTAACCAATTAAAAATGAGATCCGTACTCGTAACTGGCCAGAGGTGCGGTATTGGTTCTTGAGCGAAAACTTTTGACGGCCAGTGACTTGATATAACATACGCTGCCAGGTGGACAAGAATTATTTTATTTATACGTTTAAAAAATGTTGATCCAGTCTGTTATGTTGCGGTGTCCACTTCGAAGACTAGTTTGACGCAGCTCTCCACACTAAATCTGCCCTGAGCAGTCTCTTCGTCTCTCCTTCAACCTGCATCCACTTGAACCAGCTTACTGCGCTGAAGCCTTCATCTGACTCTCTGACCAATGTGACAATTGTTTGATGTATCGGGATGTGTTCTGTTAACCTATTCTTTCTTTTGGCCAAGTTGTGACACAAAGCTTTTTTTCTCCTCATTTAGATGTAACTCGTCATTAGTTATTCCTTCTACTCATCCAATTTTCAGCGTTCTTATATACTCTACTTTACCAAAGTCTCTATTCCTCACTTGTAGGTATTTTTGTCGTCCATCTCTCATTTCGATATGAGGCCACACACAAGACCAGTACTTGCAGGAATGACTTAACGTTGTATTCAATGTAAAGAAAATTCTCTTTTGCAGACAATTTTTTCCAGTCTGCGCTTATGTTCTCTTTACTTCTGTCATCGTCAGTTATTTCTTAACTCCAATAACAAAACCCATCCACTGCGCTAAATGTCTCAATTCCTAATTTAATTCCCTCAGCTAATTTAATTCGACTACAATCCATTACCCTCGCGTTGCTTTCACTGATGCTTATCTTATAACCTCTTTTCGAGACACCACCCATTTCATTGGAGAGTATCTCCTAGTCCTTTGCGATCTCCGAGAGAAATACTCGTTTGCTTCAATTTCTTACAGAACAGCACATTTGTGCATCCTCTTCTCCTCACGGCGAGACAGTGGAGTGGTGTATTATATTGTTACTATTTGATCCAGTTTCACACATGTTATGTCATTAAAATCCTGTTAGAAGTATCTTTCCATAATGACAAAAAGTATAAAGCTCTTTTTTTTTAGGTGTCTGTACGTGTCTGAATTCGACAGTTATAAAGTTAAATGTCACGTTCATACATCAGCTGTAACTTATCGGAAACATCACTTCGACATATTTTCTCGTTCTGGGTATATGTGCCGTGTCCAGTGACGTGCTACAGACGCGAAATTTAACCGACAGGAGGAAGATGCTGAGATATGCAAATGATTAGCTTTTCAGAGCATTCACACAAGGTTGGCGCCGGTGGCGACACCCACAACGTGCTGACACGAGGAAAGTTTCCAACCGATTTCTCATACACAAACAGCAGTTGACCGGTGTTGCCTGGTGAAACGTTGTGTGATGCCTCGTGTAAGGAGGAGAAATGCGTACCATCACGTTTCCGGCTTTGATAAAGGTCGGATTGTAGCCTATCGCGATTGCGGTTTATCGTATCGCGATATTGCTGCTCGCGTTCGTCGAGATCCAATGACTGTTAGCAGAATATGGAAGCGGTGGGTTCAGGAGGACAATACCGAACGCCGTGCTGGATCCCAACGGCCTCGTATCACTAGCAGTCCAGATGACAGGCATCTTATCCGCATGGCTGTAACGGATCGTGCAGCCACGTCCCGATCCCTGAGTCAACAGATCTGCAAGACAACAACCATCTGCACTAACAGTTCGACGGCGTTTGCAACAGCACGGACTATCAGCTCGGAGACCGTCGCTGCAGTTACCCTTGACGCTGCATCACAGACATGAGGGTCTGTGATGGTGTACTCGACGACGAACCTGGGTGCACGAATGGCAAAACGTCATTTTTTCGGATGAATCCAGGTTCTGTTTACAGCATCATGATGTTCTCGTCCGTGTTTGGCGACATCGCGGTGAACGCACATTGGAAGCGTGTATTCGTCGTCACCATACTGGCGTATCACCCGGCGTGATGGTATGGGGTGCCACTGGTCACACGTCTCTGTCACCTCTTGTTGGCATTGACGGCACTTTGAACAGTGGACGTTACAATTCAGATGTGTTACGACCCGTGGCTCTACCCTTCATTCGATCCCTGCGAAACCCTACATTTCAGCAGTATAATGCACGACCCCATCTTGCAGGTCCTATACGGGCCTTTCTGGATACAGAAAATGTTCGACTGCTGCCCTGCCCAGCAAATTCTCCAGATCTCTCACCAATTGGAAACGTCTGGTCAATGGTGGCCGAGCAACTGGCTCGTTACAATACGGCTGTCACTAATCTTGATGAACTGTGGTATCGTGTTGAAGCTGAATGGACAGCTGTACCTGTACACGCCATCAGTGCTCTGTTTGACTCAATGCTCAGGCGTATCAAGGCCGTTATTACGTCCAGAGTTGGTTGTTCTGGGTACTGATTTCTCAGGATGCATGCACCCAATTTGCGTGAAAATGTAATGGTTCAAAATGGTTCAAATGGCTTTGAGCACTATGCGACTTAACTATTGAGGTCATCAGTCGCCTAGAACTTAGAACTAATTAAACCTAACTAACCTAAGGACACCACACGCATCCATGCCCGAAGCAGGATTTGAACCTGCGACCGTAGCGGTCGCCCGGTTCCAGACTGTAGCGCCTAGAACCGCACAGCCACTCCGGCCGGCGAAAATGTAATCACATGTCAGTTCTAGTATAATATATTTGTCCAATGAATACCCGTTTATCATCTGCATTTCTTCTTGGTGTACACTGACAAATCAGAAGATTGTAACCACCTACCCAGCAGCCGGTTTGACAACTTTCGGCATTTGTAACAGTGGCAACACGCCGTAATATGGAAGCAATGAGGCGTTGGTTGGTCGCTGGAGGGAGTTGGCACCACATCTGCACACACAGGTCACCTGATTGCCTTAAATTCCTGAAGGGGGGGCGATGAGTTCTGACGTGCGTTCAGTCACATCCCAAACGTGTTCGAACGGGTTCAGGTCTGGCGAGTGGGGTCCAGCACGTCAACTGGAACTCGCCACTGTTTTCCTCGAACCACTGCTTCACACTCCTGGCATTGTGACACTGCCCATTATCTTTTTGAAAAATGCCACTGCTCTCGGAAAACACGATTCTCAGGAAGGGGTGCAACCAGTGTACACACTCCTTGGCCGTCAAGCGCCCTGCACGAGCTCCACTGGACGCATGGACGCCCACGTCAATGTTGCCCAGGGCATAATGGAGCCGCCGCCAGCTTGTGTCCGTCTCTCAGTACAGATGTCAAGGACGGCT
The DNA here is from genome assembly GCF_023864345.2 of Schistocerca serialis cubense. Taxonomy (NCBI): domain Eukaryota; kingdom Metazoa; phylum Arthropoda; class Insecta; order Orthoptera; family Acrididae; genus Schistocerca; species Schistocerca serialis. The sequence continues at coordinate 19,307,056 of NC_064641.1, forward strand.
CTCCCATCGACTTGATGAAGAAGGTATCGGGATTCGTTAGACCGTGCAACGCTCCGACACTACGCCAGCGTCCCGTGCCATGGTCACGCCTCCATTTCAGTCGTAGTTGCCGATGTTAATGGTGTTAACATTTTCAAAAATGGTTCAGAGCACTATGGGACTTAACATCTGAGGTCATCAGTCCCCTAGAACTTAGAACTACTTAAACCTAACTAACCTAAGGACATCACACACATCCATGCCCGAGGCAGGATTCGAACCTGCGACCGTAGCGGTCGCGCGGTTCCAGACTGAAGCGCGTAGAACCGCTCGGCCACACCGGCTGGCGTTAACATTGTCACGTGGATGGGTCATCGGCTGTGGAGGCCCATTTGTGGCAAAATAAATAAAAAAATTAAATTTATCGATTTTTTGAAAAGAGAAAACATTATGGATATGGAACTTTAACTTTAAAACTTTTGAAAGTTTTTTTCAGTGCTGCGTGAAATTTGCCTGTAATATAATTTACAATTCCGATTAATTACATTTTTGAATTCTACGTCATTGTTCCTTTAAACAGAGTTCTCACCTTAGACGTAGAATTAGTCCTTCTGCCACAATATTAATTCATTAGTCGCCATCGATGTTCTTCTCTTTGTTGACCGTGTGTATCTTCCTAAGTCGGCATCGGTTTACTTCACGAAGACGGTGGAAACCAAGGAATACAATGCTACGTCGCTTTAAATAATAAGACTTGCTCTGCTGGCCGCACAAAGCATAAATACTAACAAGATGGCTGCCTTTCAGCACACACCAGAAATTATGTCCATTCCCTACAAGATAACAATCGAAAGTGTATCTTAACTCCCTCTAGGAGTATGAAACAAAAGAGACTGCAATATGAACATTACAGAGATTATATTCTTCATCCCTCTCAATTTAATCTTTCGCGTAGACTTTAAGGTATTGTATGTCTCTGCGTGGGAATGTGTCATTACACATTGTTAGGAGTGTTCGGTGCTCTGAGTGTTCAGACACACTCGTACCCTTCCCAGCATTAAAGTCTGATGATAGTACCGCCACAATTCGCCGCCTGTCCCGTTTTACTAATCTGCCCAGCCAACAACGTCCGACATCTGTAATGAGTGGCGGCCGTCAAACCCCACAACATCGTTTCGCCCTGGTTTCGCCAGGTGTTGAAGATACTCACCACAGCACTTCTTGAGCACACAACAAGTCGTGCAGTTTACGAAATCTTTGTGCCGCGACGCCGAGCCAGCACAATATGCCCTCGGTCCAGCTCACATAGATCGCGCGCTTTCCCCATTCTACGCACGGATAGCCCGCTTACTGATACTACTCGCACCGAGCGTGTGTCTGACTAGCAGTTATTTCTCGCCAGGTGACGCTGCTATCGCCTAGGCAGGTTCTTATCGGTAGTCGATCGGTAGTTATAATGTTCTGGCGCGTCAGTGTATCTTATGTACAATGGCGTAAATATAACATCCACGATATATATTATATATATATATATATATATATATATATATATATATATATATATATATATATATATACTTTTATTACGAGTGGAATATGAACGTGTGTAAAATTACGCAATTCAATATTATTCATTGAATTATGTAATTATTTCTTAAAAAGATAATAATTATGTAAAACAGAGACAATATTTGTCTCACATTCTTTATTAATCTATGTCATTCTTTTCATTTGTTTTGTACCCTTTTGTCGTCTTCTTCTGGTGTACGTCGCTGCCGCAAGGCGCGAATCCATTTGAGGTCTGTTGAATGAAAAACATTTAATGTAAAATTATTGTACTTTTATGTTCATTTGCTGGTAAAAAACAAATAGAGCCGAATGCTTTAAGACTATATATGATTAATTATTGAAAAATCACTTCCTCTTTTAATTATAATTTTGTATTAATTGTTTTATCATAGCTGCAAGAAGCGCAGCCATTGTTAGTTGCGATTATATAGCAACTTCGTCTGTACTTCTAGTTGAAAATGTCATGGGTTTGTGTTAAACTAATTTACAAAACAATTTAATAATTGTTTTCATTGGTGGCATCAATTTAAATGATTAATTATTTATTGAGCAAAGGAAAATCTTAATTAAAAAAGAAATCCTCTATCTTTTGTCGGCCGCCATCTTAAATTTTATCTCAGCGGCAAATTTAAATTACTTGAAACTGCAAACAATATTCCTGTGTTTAAGAAATAAATGTGCATCGGTGGTACTGAACTCTATTTATAAAAGAAAAAAATTAATCGAATCAGACTGCATTTTCTAAGAACAGTGCTGATGGTATTTATTGTTGAACAAGATTTCATTGCTGATGTATGAGGCCAAAATTAAACTTCGGACGAATCACGGAGAAAAATATTTCTGGTAGCATACGTCAGTGAGTGTTGTGTGCGGATGGTATTCTGTGGTTCCTTTTCATGATCAATTTGCTAAGAATAATTAAATCCATCGAAGACAAAAATTGTAAAAGCTCTGATGTACAATCTGTAATTTTAGTGATATGAACACAACTTACAGTCAACATTATTACACTACGTCAGGTGGAATTCTCGTGGAATTTGAACAAAATAATTATCCGGGAGAAGTTGTAGTATAAATAATGCATTATACATGTGTATAATATTGTCAGTATCATTTACAAAATCAAATCAATGCAACTGCTAAAAAACAGAGTGAATTCAAACCGCAGAATACCATAGAGTATCGTATCATCCATATTCATTGCATTTGTCCACGTTGATGATACGCAAAAACCGCCACAATGACCAGCAAAAAACGTTCCTTGTTTCTGAAGGTTTACAAGTTGAGTCTGCTCAGCGTCGAGCAAATTACTTTTAGTTGTGATTGGAGGTTTCCGCACTGCTAGCCCTTAACTCATTAGGTGACTCTTCTGTTACGTATATTGATGATGATGAGGTCCGATACTCCGAAGAGCGTAGGGGACGATGCGGTAGACCCGCACCGCAGGCGCTAGCGGAGCTGGTTTGCCATTGCCTTCCTGCGACCGTAATGGGGATGAATGATTCTGATGAAGACGACAGAACGACACCCAGTCGTCTCGAGGCAGGGAAAAATTCCCGACCCCGCCGAGAATCGAACCCGGGACCCCGTGCGCGGGAAGCGAGAACGCTACCGTAAGACCACGTATACTACGCGCTAGGATCTATGGGATCCCTGCGTTCAAACCAAGATTTAAGACACAAATGAACTAAAATTTTTAATTTAAGTCAAACAACATTTACTTCTAGTATTACGGTGCTTAAATGTTGTTTAAATACTCCTTGTTGATCTTATTGCGATAAATTATACCTGCAGGAATTTACTTTTTATCACACAAAAATTTACATCTGCATCTACATCCACACTCCGCAAGCCACCTGACGGTGTGTGGCGGAGGGTACCTTGAGTACCTCTAATGGTTCTCCCTTCTATTCCAGTCTCGTATTGTTCGTGGAAAGATGGATTGTCGGTATGCTTCTGTGTGGGCTTTAATCTCTCTGATTTTATCCTCATGGTCTCTTCGCGAGATATACGTAGGAGGGAGCAATATACTGCTTGACTCCTCGGTGAAGGTATGTTCTCGAAACTTCAACAACAGCCGTACCGAGCTACTGAGCGTCTCTCCTGCAGAGTCTTCCACTGGAGTTTATCTATCATCTCCGTAACGCTTTCGCGATTACTAAATGATCCTGTAACGAAGCGCGCTGCTCTCCGTTGGATCGTCTCTATCTCTTCTATCAACCCTATCTAGTACGGATCCCACACTGCTGAGCAGTATTCAAGCAGTGGGCGAACAAGTGTACTGTAACCTACTTCCTTTGTTTTCAGACTGCATTTCCTTTTGTGCGCTTTTTTAAATTGTATTTATAGATAACTACTGGAGAACTGAATTTTACATTCTGAAAAATTATAGTATCTCTGTAGAAAGTAAATTTTTACACAAAACTAAATTCTTGTGTTTAAACTTGGACATAATTTCTTGGGTTTAAAAGTGGACATAGTAACTGCCCTTGATAGCTATAAGAACAAAGTCTGCAGAAGTGACATTTAGTGCTAGGATCCACAATTTTCTTTGTCGCCACAGAGATTAGATTTGATTTTAATTAACACTTTTAAGTATTGTCTTGGAGAAACAGAGGACCCCATCATAATTGTCCTGAAGTTCTTCCTGTAAATGGTCACTGGCTATTGTAAAATCATTGTCGTAGGGTTGGTGATTTCAGGAGGATAGGAGGGGGGGGGGATATATAAGCATTCAGCCAGGACTGACCGTGGAGAGCGAGTTCGAAATTATTCGCTCGGTCTGAGAGACCACATCTCTTGAGTTAAGAACTAGAAGATTTTATTGTCTTTTTCGTAGTTAGTCGACGCAGTTTAGAAGTCGACGAATAAATTATTTTAGTTCACAAAATTGCAGAATACAATTAACAATAGAAAGGATCGACGGGAAAAAGCTCTTAAGTCACCAGTGCCGTTTTTTTGAGCTTGTAGGATCCGTAGCTTAATTTCGATAATCGTATTATAGTACCGGGGAGTATTATTCGCTGCAAACGAATAGGAAGTAATTAAATGTTTCCCTGAGACATTTAAGTCTCTTTATTATCTACGATAATGACCGAAGCAGACGAAATGAATTAAAATTTGTGCTGCTGCCGGGACTCGAAACCGGGTCTTCTTGCTCGCTAGCCAGAAATGCTAACAATTGCACCATCACATCACGGTGATTAACATTGGTGCACGAACTACCTAAGCTGAGTGCCCTCCCCAACACGAACTTCAATTCATTTTTCCCTTACATATTGTCACTACTGCCAGGGCTCTCCGATATTGGCAAGAACCCCAGCATTGGACCTAATGGGACGTTCTGTGCCACTGGTGATCTTACAGATATCATAGTTAAATGTTTCCTTGAGACATTTAAGTCTCTTTATTATCTACGATAATGATCGAAGCAGACGAAATGTATTAAAGTTTGTGCTGCGGCCGGGACTCGAACCCGGGCCTTCTTGCTTGCTTGCGAAGGGAAAAGAATCGAAGTTTGTGTTGGGGAGGGCTCTCACCTTAGATAGTTCATGCAGGAATGTTAACGATCATGCTGTGGTGGTGGAATGGTTGGCGTTTCTGCCTACCAAGCAAGAAAGACTCATGTTCGAGTCCCGGCCGCCGCACAAATTTTAATTAATTTCGTCTGCTTCGATCATTATCGTAGATAATAAAGAGACTTAAAAGTCTCAGGGAAAACATTTAATTATGAGACTTGTAAGATCACCAATGGTACAGGACGCCCCCTTACGTCCAATGCTGGGGTGCTTGCCAATATCGGAGAGCCCTGGCAGTAGTGACAATATGTAAGGGAAAATGAATTGAAGTTTGTTTTGGGAAGGGCACTCAGCTTAGGTAGTTCGTGCACCAATGTTAATGATCTTACTGTGGTGGTGCAATGGTGGTAAGCATGAAGACCCGGGTTCGAGTCCCGGCCGCTGCACAAATTTTAATTCATTTCGTCTGCTTCGATCATTATTGTCATAGGAAGTAATTTGGGGTGTCGACAATGCAAGAGTATTTAGGGTCCCCCCCCCCCCCCCCCACGAGGTACCGGTAAGCACCCTCTGCAGCGCACGGAGTCTCCACACGGCGCTACTGGAAAGAGATGCGGCTCCTTTGTAGTCGCGCTACGCCGCTTTGATCTGCCGCGCCGCCGTTTTCGTTTTGCCATTGAGTTTGAATCAGCTGGATGCCTCTCTTACTGAATAAGAAAAGAGATAATTTAAAAGTCATTCCTGGGTGCTACTTCTTCTCGAAGGAAAAGTAGTTAAAGGTTTATTTAAACGGCAGCCGATTTAGCCAACTGTGTGGCGGCTACAGATGTTTAACTTACACGTTTCATCAAGCCAGCTGACCTGCGGGTCTTTTTCTCGGTATTGTTTCTGGTGATGTGAGATTCCCACCACAGAGTCATGCTCATTGACACTGACAATGAAAGTAAATTTCCTCTAATCCTGCACTTGTGTGAAGGCTGTGATTTCTTTCCTCTTGTAATCGTTGTTAATTTAGGCTTCGGTATGTCATCTTTGTTACTGCGTTAATACGGAGACAAAAGTTTTCACATACAGTCTTTGTAGAGCTAGAAGATATATTGAATGCATTTTTGGCATTACTGCTAAGGTGTGCAGAATTTTTGATCGGTCTTTGAAAATATCTCCAGAATTTGCTGAACATTTCATAAATACTTGCTTCGCGTTGCACAATTTTGTTCGTGATCGAGACACATACGGATCTGACGGCACTCTGAGTGCTTGTGGGTTAATGACGTGTCAACATACCCAACACAAGTGTGAAGAATTGTGACTTTCACCAGTCATCTTCTTGTTTGAGTTTCAAATGTGTATTTATTAAAAAGGGTACAAATATTTGAATGGAACAATGCCTATTGACAGTACCACAAAGAAAGTACACTAAATTACAACGCCAGTGGCGTTTGTTGCAGGAGTCTAGTTTAAGTAGTTCACCAGATGTCGTAGCTTGAACAATGTAAACAGCGACAGTCGTATCTTCCCTGTTGTACCAAAAACGAATGTGGATTTCACATGGATACGTATGTGCAGCCCTACACAGATGTTACTAAGTTCAAAATGTTCAAATGTGTGTGAAATCTTATGGGACTTAACTGCTAAGGTCATCAGTCCCTAAGCTTAGACAATACTTAACCTACATTATGCTAAGGACAAACACACACACCCATGCCCGAGGGAGGACTCGAACCTCCGCCGAGACCAGCCGCACAGTCCATGACTGCAGCGGCTTACACCGCTCTGCTAATCCCGCGTGGCTGTTACTAACTCCCCGGAGGCTGTAGTCCACAGAGAAGTTGCAGTATTAGAAAATTGCAGCGAAATGCAGGAAGATCTGCAGCGGATAGGCACTTGGTGCAGCGAGTGGCAACTGACCCTTAACATAGACAAATGTAATGTATTGCGAATACATATACAGAAGGATCCTTTATTGTATGGTTATATGATAGCGGAGCAAACACTGGTAGCAGTTACTTCTGTAAAATATCTGGGAGTATGCGTGCGGAACGATTTGAAGTGGAATGATCATATAAAATTAATTGTTGGTAAGGCGGGTACCAGGTTGAGATTCATTGCGAGAGTCCTTAGAAAATGTTGTCCATCAACAAAGGTGGTGGCTTACAAAACACTCGTTCGACCTATAGTTGAGTATTGCTCATCAGTGTGGGATCCGTACCAGATCGGGTTGACGGAGGAGATAGAGGAGATCCAAAGAAGAGCGGCGCGGTTCGTAACAGGGTCATTTGGTAAGCGTGATAGCGTTACGGAGATGTTTAGCAAACTCAAGTGGCAGACTCTGCAAGAGAGGCGCTCTGCATCGCGGTGTAGCTTGCTCGCCAGGTTTCGAGAGGGTGCGTTTCTGGATGAGGTATCGAATATATTGCTTCCCCCTACTTACACCTCCCGAGAAGATCACGAATGTAAAATTAGAGAGATTAGAGCGCGCACGGAGGCTTTCAGACAGTCGTTCTTCCCGCGAACCATACGCGACTGGAACAGGAAAGGGAGGTAATGACAGTGGCACGTAAAGTGCCCTCCGCCACACACCGTTGGGTGGCTTGCGGAGTATAAATGTAGGCGTCGTGTTGTTAAATAGGACATTGCCTAGGACAAACGGAAGACAAAGGCGGATACAGTACCTCTGTGAGATCTGACACGAAAAGAACCATTGTATCCTCAGAGCCTGTGATCGAAATGACCACCACCAGCGTTAGGTACAAGCTCGCAGTCCGCCATGCAACGATTGCCGCACACCTACCGCTTCAGCGGAAATTGCAGCACAGGCAGCAGTAATACACCGTTTCATACCGTCTGTATTTGTTTGAAGATATTGGCGTGTATTGGGCTATCTTTAGGCGTACACGGTACGCTAACGAATGGCATACTTCCTACATTCACCATAAACCATGAACATGTCCACTTTTTTCGCGTTTTGAAATACCATCTTCCATGCAAGTCGTACTTCGTCCACTATCACACAATAAGTGACAGCGCCGTCGCAATAGAATCGCAGTGTACACACTACACAGTGTAAACAAGCATAACATCGTCGCCTAGTTTCTAGGCAATAGGATGCAACAAACAACTGTCGTTGTTTATAATGTTCACAATACGACAACTCGTTAACTACTTGCACTACCTTCCTGCAACAGACACCACTGACATTCTCATTTACACTACTTCTAGGATTTTATTGTCAATAGGCATTGCCCCATTTAGAAATTTCTAATTGTTGCAAAATACTGCACTTCCGGCAAAGTCTCAAAATCTCTATATTGCATATACGTGCCCTTGCCTACAATTTAATTCTGTGAAACCTCGTATCGACAGCGCCTTCCAAGTCCGAAATATTTGCGTTTCAAGTATGAAGTGACTCACCGAGTATAGGAGACAGCTGTTTCTCAGTACTTATAGAGCTCTTGTTACTACACTGCTGGCCACCGTAAATGCAACACCAAGAAAGACAAGAGATAGCACAACAAAATTTATTTTGTAGATAACATGTTGACCAAGTATCAAATGATTACGTTTACAGACATCTGTGACATGTGGTTCCTGCCAGAATCAGTAGCCAGAGTAGTCGCCATTGTTGGAGATCACCGCTGCCACACGTCTCGGCATTGAGTCAAAGAGACGTTGGATGTGTTCCTGGGGTACAGCAGCCCAAGCAGCTTCCACACGTTGCCGAAGATCATCTGGTGTGGCAGCTGGGGATGTAATCTGGGTCACTCGTTGAGCAACCATGGACCACATGTTTTCTATCGGCGAAAGATCCGGAGAGCGAGCCGGCCAGGGAAGCAATTCAATCTGGTTATTGACGAAGAACCTTTGGACAATGCGTGCCACGTGTGGTCGCGCATTATCCTGTTGAAATATGACTGTGGCCGAGCCCTGAAGGTAAGGAAGGACAACTGGCTCCAGCACCTCGGATATGTAGCGCCGGCTATTTAAAGTACCGGCAATGCGTACTAGAGGCGTGCGAGAGTAATATCCAATACCGCCCCATACCATAATACGAGGTGCAAGACCAGTGTGGTGGTGCATAATGCAGCTGTCCAGCATCCTCTCTCCACGGTGTCTCCACACTCGAATCCGACCATCGCGGTGCTGCAGACAGAAGCGTGCCTCGTCAGTAAAGACAACGTCATTCCATTCTGCCGTCCACATCCGTCTGTCATCACGCCATTGGCGACGGAGACGTCTGTGGTTCTGCGTCAATGGTAGACGAAGCAATGGACGTCTTGCGGACAGACCACTCTGCTGTAAACAGCGTCGAATGGTACGCGCAGACGCTGGATGATGCGTTACAGACGTAATGTGCTGTGCTATGGTTCGGGATGTCACTGAGCAATCCGTCACTGCCATGCGCACAATTTGCCTATCAGCACGTGCAGTGGTGCACCGAGGTGAATGCGATCGACCACGTCGGTCCGTCGTACGCTCCTGCATCCAATGGTCACATATCCGCATTACAGTTGTTTGGTTTCGTCCAACACGACTAGCGATTTCTCTGTATGATAATCCACAATCTCGGTAAGCCACTATCCTTCCTCTGTCGAACTCGGATACTTGATCAAAAGATGTTCGCTGTTGTCTACGAGGCATAACTGATCGTCTTGTGAATCAACCACAAGGTAAACACACGTGCCGAACGTACACTCGTCGAAATCGCCAAGCCTTAAATGGCGCTATGACGTGGCGCCACAGGCGCGCGTGATGTGCGTCTGCGCTGAAATTCTAATCAGTTGCATATCTCATCGCTGCAAACTCATGGCGTAAATTTCACTCGATTCGGATGCTTCCTTCTGGGTGTTGCATTTACGGTGGCCAGCAGTGTAGTAAGAGGTGTATTGTTAAACACAACAGCATGATCAGATTATGCCTTGCTAAAGTAAAGGTTAGCATTTTCTTCCCACGACTCTTTCAGTTTCTTTCTCCAGCAGTTGTTTATCTGCAGTGCGACAGTTAATTATTCACGTAATACGAGGGTTGTCCAGAAAGAAAGTTCCGATCGCTCACGAAATGGAAACCACAGTGAAAACCAGAAACGTTTTATTTGCAACAGCTAGGTACACCTTCCACCTACTTCTCTACATACTCGCCGCTCCAACTTCGAGTGTTTTCATAGTGTTGTATCAACTTTCCAATATCCCCGTCATAGAAAGAAGGAACGTTTGTGCGGAACTGCTTGCCTTTTTACGAGACTGATCGGGACAATCTTTGATTGAATGTCGTCACAGACGATGATACATGGGTTCATCACTTTGAACCGGAAACAAAACGCCAGTCCATGGACCGCAGCCTCACCACTTCTCTTCCGGAGAAAAAGTTACTGGTATACACTACATCTACATCAGCACCTACATCAACACTCCGCAAGCCATCTGACGATGTGTGGCGGAGGGTACTTCTGGTAGCACTAACTCATCCCCCTTTCCTATTCCATTGGCGAGTGGCGTGTGAGAAGCATGATTATATATGAGGACAGTAACTGTTCTCGAAAGAATAGATACCATTGATGACCGTGCACCTTTCTAGAATAAATGATAATTAATTGAAACCCTCAGCTGCCGACAGGTGTTGTTGACATACCTTGATGGGGACAGCTGAAAATGTGTGCCCCGACCGGGACTCAACCCCGGGATCTCCTGCTTACATGGCAGACGCTCTATCCATCTGAGCCACCGAGGAAACAGATGAATAGCGCGACTGCAGGGACTTATCCCTTGCACGCTCCCCGTGAGACTCACATTCCCAACATACGTAATGTTCCTAATAGATACTTTGCCTATCCACTCATTACTCGCGCACACTAAGGTGACGATTCCAGCATGAGTTAGGCACATTACGTGTGTAGATTGTGGACAGTTGGGAATGTGGTTCTCACGGGAAGCGTGCAAGAGATAAGTCGCTGCAGTCGTGCTATTCGTCTGTGTCATCGGTGGCTCAGCTGGATAGAGCGTCTGCCATGTAAGCAGGAGATCCCGGGTTCGAGTCCTGGTCGGGGCACACATTTTCGTCTGTCCCCATCAAGGTCTGTCAACAACAGTTGTCGCCAGCTGAGGGTTTTAATTCATTATCATTTAGAAGCACGATTGTTGGTAAGCCTCTGTATTAGCTCTAATTTCTCGAGTACTCTCGTGCACATTTCGCGAGACGTATGTGGGAGGAAGTGATATATTGTACGGGTCTTCGCGGAAAGTACGGTCTCGAAATTTCAACAGTAAACCTCTCCGTGATGCACAACGCCTCTCTTGTAGCGTCTGCCGCTGTTTTTTTTAAAAAAATCTCTGTAACGCACTGGTGCTGACTAAATGATTCCATAACGAAACACGTCGCTGTTCGTTGGATCTTCTGTATCTCCTGTGTCAGTCCTACATGGTAAGGCCCCAGATTGATGAACAACACTCAAAAACCCTTTCGAACAAGCGCATTGTACGCCATAACTTTATTGAATGAATTGCATTTGTTTAAGATTGTTCCTATGAATCTCAGTCTGGCATCTGCTTTTCCTGCGATTTGTTTAATGTCGCTTCGGACAGATACTCGTAGATATTTTACGGTGGTTGCTGTAACTACCTGAAATAGAGTCCAAACAGTAGTGCACCAGTTTTTGTCTGCCATATTCCACAACACACTCGATCGTTGCCCGGTCCGTAGGCACATCCTGCTGCGGTTCCTCGAACGCTGCGGAGACCGGCTCGATGGAATCCTGCATCTCACGTTTTCTTCTGGCTCCCTGGTTGCCACGGATGGCTATCCTTTTCTGAAGACGCATCGTAGTTGCCGGTGAGGAGTGCAACCACATACTGGCCGACGTCACCCCAGTCCTCGTACCCAGTTGCTTGGATGGCAGGTGACGGCCCACTGCTGTGTTCCCACTCCGGCTGTGATCACTGCGAATGCTCTGTTGGCCGCTCGTCTGCTGCAACTGTTGACCTCAGCTGTCTTCACTGTGTTGATTCATGATATTCCGTCGTGACGACCTGTAGGGTTACGAATGTAATGGCCGAACCAGACTCTTTCATCCGTAGCCATTTCTCGTCGAATGTCCATTCCAAGTCCATGGTTAGTACACGTTTCTGGGGAGTGCTCACTAACTAGTGGATGATCAGATCAAGACTGAGTGACGTATGATTCATCTGAGTTCATTTCAGAGCAATGTCGAGTCATGATTAGAAACTTAATTAACTCTGCAAACCATTGTGCCTCATGTGCTGCTGTCACCAGCAGACGCCTACTGCAGCGGCACCTCCGCAGACAGACCAGCGATGCGGGTTGCCTACTCCGCTGCGAAGTCTGGCCGACCCAAGAGTGTTTACAAGCAAGTACCACAGTTGACAACAAACATGCAGGTACAGCCAACGTCCATCAGAGGGCATCAACCAGCAGCAGATGAAGGGGGCGCGACAATTGACGAACTACTTCCTGCTGGTCACGTGTGTGCAAATAGTCCCAGAAATATACTTCTGCCCGGCCATTCAGCGGACAGTTCCCGACTCGCTGAGTGCAGAGAAGATTGGCCGGTCCAGCGGTGTGCCACCTCGGTCATCCTCTCTTCCGCAACAATTGTGAGACGTCGCTTCCATCGTGTTAGGCTATCCACCAGCTGCTAACAGCCGACTTCGACGTGGAACTCTTGTATGGGTATGGAGTCGAAGGGAACTCTGATTATAGGAATTAGTTGTTATTTGCTAGATCTGCAGGAAGGATACTTACTGTTTTGTTGGTTTTGAAGAGTGTGTTACTGTTGGTGGCTTATTGTAGTTTCCTTAATAAATACACTACTGGCCATAAAAATTGCCAAGCCACGAAGATGACGTGCTACAGACGCGAAGTTTAACCGACAGGAAGAAAATGCTGCGATATACAAATGATTAGCTTTTCTGAGCATTCACACAAGGTTGGCGCCGGTGGCGACACCTACAATGGGCTGACATGAGGAAAGTTTCCAACCGATTTCTCATACACAAACAGCAGTTGACCGGCGTTGCCTGGTGAAACGTTGTTGTGATGCCTCGTGTAAGGAGGAGAAATGCGTACCGTGACGTTTCAGACTTTGATAAGGGTCGGATTGTAGCCTATCGCCAATGCGGTTGAGATTCAATGACTGTTAGCAGAATATGGAATCGGTGGGTTCCAGAGGGTAATGCGGAACGCCGTGCTGGATCCCAACGGCCTCGTATCACTAGCAGTCGAGATGACAGGCATCTTATCCGCACGGCTGTAACGGATCATGCAGCCACGTCTTGACCCCTGAGTCAACAGATGGGGATGTTTGCAAGACAACCAGCATCTGCACGAACAGTTCGACGACGTTTGCAGCAGCACGGACTATCAGGTCGGAGACCATGGCTGCGGTTACCCTTGACGCTGCATGACAGACAGGAGCACCTGCGATGGTGTACTCAACGACGAACCTGGGTGCACGAATGCCAAAACATCATTTTTTCGAATGAATCCAGGTTCTGTTTACAGCATCATGATGGTCGCATCCTTGTTTGCGACATCGCGGTGAACGCACATTGGAAAAGTGTATTTGTCATCGCCATACTGGCGTATCACCCGGCGTGATGGTATGGGGTGCCATTGGTTACATGTCTCGGTCACCTCTTGTTCGCATTGACGGCACTTTGAACAGTGGACGTTACATTTCAGATGTGTTACGACCCAGGCTCTACCTTTCATTCGATCCCTGCGAAACCCTACATTTCAGCAGGACAATGCACGACCTCATATTGCATGTCCTGTACGGGCCTTTCTGGATACAGAAAATGTTCGACTGCTGCCCTGGCCAGCACATTCTCCAGATCTCTCACCAATTGAAAACGTCTGGTCAATGGTGGCCGAGCAACTGGCTTGTCACAATACGTCAGTCACTACTCTTGATGAACTGTGGTATCGTGTTGAAGCTGCATGGGCAGCTGTACCTGTACACGCCATCCAAGCTCTGTTTGAGTCAATGCCCAGGCATATCAAGGCCATTATTATGGCCAGAGGTGGTTGTTCTGGGTACTGATTTGTCAGGATCTATGCACCCAAATTGCGTGAAAATGTAATCACATGTCAGTTGTAGTATAATATATTTGTCCAATGAATATCCGTTTATCATCTGCATTTCTTCTTGGTGTAGCAATTTTAATGGCCAGTAGTGTAAGTTAGCAAAATGAGGTGTTCTTGCTCTGTAGATTTAGCAGTGGCGTCGAGTTTGTTCGAATTCCTGCGTTGCTCCATTGTTCGCTGACGTGGCTGAAGGTTCCCTTGATAAATAAGTTGTCAAAAAGAGTTGTTCTTGCTCGGTAGATTTAGCAACATCTGTGACAGTCATGATCTGGAAAGGGTTTATCCACATCTGATATGTTTGACTGCTGTATTATGTATGGTCGTGCGTAGTGTTTGATAGTGTAACAAGTGAAGCAAGCACTTTCAGCTATAATCTTGTCGCAGATCATTTAGTGAGACTACTTTTCTTGTTGCAGGGCTGGAACGCAGACATGTCGCAACCTCTTCAGTGTCGACAGTGGCTACAGGATGAACGACAACCAGTTAAGTAACTGCATCTTCACCCACCAACTGCCGGCTGTGCATCGAAAAGCTACTGATGCTAATGAGGAATATAGAAGGAACTAACGGATGTAGTATTTTGTCAAAACACTTTTCTGCTAGACAGCAAGGGAGGAAAAGCAACTTCTCTCACAGAGTCAGCACGACTCCAGGAAAGATAGGGATTAGAGCGTGGTCCGAATACACCCTTCAGCTTTATCCAGTGACGTTATATTTCGACTAAACAGCATAGTTTATAAGAGTCACTAAGACAACCACAGGCGACATGTAATAACAGGTAGATTACGCCTTTCAAGGTGGCGGCTACAAGATGGACCATTACCATCGAAAATAGGCATAAGAAACACGCAGAATACGCTCTAAGACATATAAGCAACGCACCACGAAAGAACTATCCGAGTGCGACGTAAATCGTTAGATGTAACGTGCATGTACAGACAAACAAGTGGTTACAATTTCAGAAAAATTGGGTATTTCTTCAAGAGAAAGACCTTCACAAAATGAGCAAGTCAATAATGTGTTGGTCCATCTCTGGCACTTACGAAAGCAGTTATTCGGCCAGGCATTGATTGACAGAGTTGTTGTATGTTTTCCTGAGAGTTATCGTGCCAAATTATTTTCACTTGGCCTGTCGGATAGAAACTCTCGCCGTTTCGGGCGCGCGTTATCTCGCTTAAGTGTAAGTCTAGGATGGCTTGCCATAAAGGACGATAGAAGGGGGCGTAGAATATCGTCGAAGTACCGCCGTGCTCTAAGGGTGCCATGGATGGTAACCAATGCGGTCTTCCTATGAAGAGAAATTGCACTCCAGATCATCAGTCGTGACTGTCCGCCCGTGTGGTGGGTGACACTCAGGTTAGTACCGTACCGCTGTCCGGACTCGTCTAAGGCCTGGAAACGCATTGACTGACGTCTGATGTCAACAACCAACGCCCAGTCTCTCTTCTGACTGCCTTATCCAAAACTGTTGAAAAAGTAATGTATTGTATAGTAGCTTCGCACCTTTGTAAAAATAAAGTTTTAACAAAATGTCAGTTTGGTTTCCAGAAAGGTTTTTCACTCGAAAATGCTATATATTCTTTCACTAATGAAATATTAAATGCTCCGAGTAACCGGAAGTCACCCGTCGGGATTTTTTGTGATCTCTCAAAGGCTCTTGATTGTGTAAATTATGGAATACTTCTAGATGAATTCAAGTACTGTGGTATGAATGGGACAGCGCTCAAATGGTTTAAATCGTACCTAACTGGAAGAGTGCAGAAAGATGAAATACGCAGTTCACACAATATGCAAAAAACTGGTGATTTCTCAAACTGAGGAACAATCAAGAATGGGGTGCCGCAAGGTTCGGTCTTGGGTCCTCTGCTGTTCTTAGTATATATTAATGACATGCCGTTCTATATTCGCGAAGATACAAAGCTCGTACTTTTTGCCGATGATACAAGCATAGCTATCACTCCCAACAGACAAGAATTAACTGGTGAAATTGCAAACGAAGTTTTTCAGAAAATCATTAAGTGGTTCTCTGCAAATGAGCTCTCATTATACTTTTACAAAACACAGTACATACAGTTCCACACAGTAAATGGAATGACACCATTAATAAATGTAGACTTCGATCAGAAATCTGTAGCTAAGGTAGAATATTCAAAATTTCTAGGTGTATGCATTGATGAGGGGTTGAACTGGAAAAAAAAAAACACACTGAAGATCTGCTGAAACGTTTGAGTTGAGCTACTTATGCTATTAGGGTCATTGCAAATTTTGGCGATACACATCTCAGTAAATTAGCTTACCACGCCTATTTTCATTCTGTGCTTTCGTATCGCATGGTATTCTGGGTAACTCATAACTGAGTAAAAGAGTATTCATTGCACAAAAGCGTGTAATCAGAATAATTGCTGGAGCTCATCCAAGATCATCCTGCGGACACTTATTTAAAGAGCTACAGATCTTCACTGTACCCTCACAATATATATATATTCACTTATGAAATTTGTTATTAACAATACGACGAATTCAAAAGTAATAGCAGTGTACATCGCTATAACACTAGGAGAAAGGAAGATCTTCACCACTCATAGTTAAATCTAACTTTGGCTCAGAAGGGGGTAAATTATGCTGCCACAAAAGTCTTTGGTCACTTACCTAAGAGCATCAAAAGTTTGACAGATAGCCATATAGCATTTAAAAGGAAATTAAAAGAATTTCTTAATGGCAACTCCTTCTACTCATTAGATGAATTTTTGCACGTAGTAAGTGGGTAATTTCTCCACCCCCAACCAAAAAAAAGAATTTAAAAATATTAAGTTTCATGTAATATTTGGTGTAATGTAATATCTTGTATAGACACCTTTTATTAACCTGACATGTTCTACATCATTACGAAGTCTCGTATTCATGATCTATGGAACAAGTACTAATCTGATCTAACCTAACTGTCTTCAGGGATGAGCCCGGTTAGAAATGAGCCCCGATAACGCTCGAAGACGTGTCTGGGAGCCCCGAACAGAGTTGGGAAACAAAGCTGGCTGTCGCCTGCCTTACAGCCCTGCAACCAGGAGTGATGATGGCCTGGGTTGCCATTTAGAACGCATTTAGTTGCCATCCACAGCACCCTTACAGCACAGGAGTACGTCTACGATATTCAAAGCGGCCTCTTGTTACCCTTCATGGCAAGCCATCCTGGGCTTACATTTCAGCAAGGTAACGACCGCCTGCACACGGCGAGAGTTTCTAGTGCTTGCCGAACCCTACCTTGGCTAGCAAGATCGCCGAATCTCTCCGCACATGAGACCGTATGTAGCATTATGGGCAGGACCCTCCAACCAGCTCGCCATTTGACGACCTGACGCGCCAGTTGGACAGAATGTGGCGCGATAGCCCTCGGGAGGACATCCAACAACTCTGACCATCAGTGCCAAGCCGAATAACTGCTTGCATAACGACCAGTGGTGGACCAACGCGTTATTGACTTCCTCTGCTTGTGAAGCTCTCGTCTCTTGGATAAATAATCAAGTCTTTCTGAAACTGTGATTATTTGTTTGTCTATACATGTACATCGCATCTACCAACTTCTGTCCCATTCGGGTAATTTCTTCGTGGTGACTCAATCTTTTTGTCTTGGAGTGTGTGTCAATCATGTAATGGAATGAAACTACCTGGACAGCCGCGGGAATTACTGTGTTGTGGGCAGGGACAAACTAAACATGCTACAGTAACACTAACATCATTCCAAGAGAGCTACATAACTGGAACATAAGGCATATGAATATCTCCAGAATGAACCGAACAAAAAAAAAGCACTAAAACACAAAACTGGAATCGAATATTTCACTTGAAGTATATAGCTTAAATGCAAGCAGAAAAACCAGACACACCCCCACAAAACAACCATGTAATTGGAAAGTGATATACACAGATTACTTCAAATTAACCGAACGAAAGTATAGAAAAGCACACAATTGGAATCGAATACTTCGTTTGACCCGTATAGCTCACACGAATGTAGCGATACTAAACCCCACTCTCTAAACGGAATTAACGAGACAAAAAACTGAAAACCCTCTACAAGAAAACTGAAACACTTTCAGATAGTATGCGAAAAAGGAGGATAAATTTCTATGGTCATCTTCTCAAAATGAACTCCAACAGATTAGCTCAACACATTTTTAACTTTTTCCGTAACCGGAAAACGAAACCCAACTGGTTTAAAGAAATTGAGAAAGACCTAGTAGAATTAAAGAGTTCAAAAAATTCACTTATTGATCGAATAGCTAAATTAATTACTAAATATGAGAACATAAGGTTCCAAGACAAATCTACACAAAGCTCCAAACCCTTCATCTCGGAAGAAGAGAGGAAAAGAAGACCAGAAAAAATGAAGAAATACTGGGCCCTAAGAAAAGGACAACGCGCAAAGAAATGATTGATCCAGCGTACCGCAAAGAAGAAGAAAGTGAGCTTTCTTTTCCACAAGAAAACTAAAATCTTACACGAAATGGAAGAAACTCATAAAACAAACTTATGTATCACAGACAACTACGAATTAACTCATCCTGGTCACACACACACACACACACACACACACACACACATACACACACACACAAACCGTACTGCAAACAACAAAATATTCAAACGCAACTCTGAAAGGAAGGAAGAAAAATTGGGTTTAACGTCCCACAACTCCAAAGCAAATGAGAAACACAAACATCCAATCTAAAAAAAACCAACAAATTTCAAACGAAAACTAACAGCTCAAAAACCAAAACAAACTAATAAGCACTAACTGCCAAAGACCCGATACCATTCAACTGAACAGTTACCAAAAAATGCATCACAAAACCAAACATCCACCACATGAGTGAGCCACCGGTGACAATAACACGATCCCTGTATTTTTTTAAAAAGAAAAAAAACAGTTTCAAATATGTCGCGTTTCCACGATGTCACATTCGAAAGAAACGGCCAAATATTGGCAACAACCAAGATGATAAATAAGACAATTACTCGTTTCATCCGCAGCTATTTGAGATATGCTCTTACCATTATATAATCTATCTGAAGTCTGTCAGTATCTCTACGCTTCTTCCATGTATACAACCTTCTATCATGATTCTTGAACCATGTGTTAGCTATGATTAAGTTATGCTCTGTGCAAAATTCTACCAGACACCTTCCTCTATCATTTCTCTCTCCCAATCCATATTCACCTACTATGTTTCCTTCTCTCCCTTTTTCTACTCTCGAATTCCAGTCACCCATGACTATTAAATTTTCATCTCCCTTCACTACCTGAATAATTTCTTTTATCTCGTCATACATTTCATCAATTTCTTCGTCATGTGGAGAGCTAGTTGGTATATAAACTTCGTGTCTATCTTGGCCACAATTATGCGTTCACTATGTTGTTTGTAGTAGCTTACCCGCACTCCTATTTTTTTATTCATTATTAAACCGACTCCTGCATTACCCCTATTTAATTTTGTATTTATAACCCTGTATGCACCTGACCAAATGTCTTGTTCCTCCTGCCAGCGAACTTCACTAATTCCTACTATATCTAACTTTAACCTATCCATTTCCCTTTTTAAATTTTCTAACCTACCTGCCCGATTAAGGGATCTGACATTGCGCGCCCCGATCCGTAGAACGCCAGTTTTCTTCCTCCTGATAACGACGTCCTCGTTAGTAGTGTCCGCCCGGAGATCCGAATGGGGGACTATTTTACCTCCGGAATATTTCACCCAAGAGGACACCATCATCATTTAACCATACAGTAACGGTGCATGCCCTCGGGAAAAATTACGGCTGTAGTTTCCCCTTTGCTTTCGGCCGTTCGCAGTACCAGCACAGCGAGGCCATTTTGGTTAGTGTTACAAGGCCAGATCAGTCAATCATCCAGACTGTTGCACCTGCAACTACTGAAAAGGCTGCTGCCCCTCTTCAGGAACCACACGTTTGTCTGGCCTCTCAACAGATACCCCTCCGTTGTGGTTGCACCTACGGTACGGCTATCTGTATCGCTGAGGCACGCAAGCCTCGCCACCAACGGCAAGGTCCGTGGTTCTTGGAGGGGTACTCCAGAATAACCGAACGAAAATATATAAAAACAGACAATTGGAATCGAATACTTCGTTTGACCTGTATAGCTCACAACAATATAGCGATACTAAACCCCACCCTGCCCCACTCTCCAAATGGAACTAACGAGATAAAAAACTGGAAACTCTCATTTCAGCGAGTTTTTTTTTCCACAAAAAAATTAAAATCTTACACTAAATGGAAGAAACTCATAAAAAATACTTACATACCACAGACAACACACATACACACACACGCACACGCACACACACATGCACACACACACACACACAAACTGTACTGCAAACAACAAAATATTCAAACACGACTCTGAAAGAAAGGATGGAAAATTGGGTTTAACGTCCCACAGCTCCAAAGCAGATGAGAAACACAAACATTCAATGTAAAAAACCAACAAACTGCAAACGAAAACTAATAGCTCAAAAACCAAAACAAATAAATATTCGCTAACTGCCAAAGACCCGATACCATTGAGCTGTACAGCTACTACAAACTGCATCACAACAACAAACATCCACCACAGGAGTGAGCCACCGGTGACAATAACACGATCCCTGAAAAAAAAAATTCAAATATGTCGCTTCTCCACGATGCCACATTCGAAAGAAACGGCCAAATATTTGCAAAAACCAAGATGATAAAAAAGACAACTACTCGTTTCACCCGCAGCCATTTGAGATATGCTCTTAAGTTCGTGCCTAACATTACGCTCGAAAATCGTGCCAGATACGTAAAGAAACAGCCAAGCATAGCCAGCAAACATAATAGTTTATGTAGTTACTAAACTGACCACAGATAACATTTAATAACAGGCTGCTTACATCATTCGCAACGTAAACTCATGACGTCACACAGCTCGTGTCGTTGGGTCAAAGCGAACGGGTGGAATAGGACTGTGCGCTTGACCCAAAACAACTATTGGGGGACACAGCTTACTTTATTCAGAAAAGCGTTCGACGCTGTACTATATCGTCGATTGTATATCTCGGTTGAGGTAGGATCATATGGAGTATCTTTACAGATATACAAATGGTTCGGAGACTTTTTGACTAACGTAATAAAAAAGAGTGTACGTGACACGCAGTTTGCAACAGAAAAGAAAGTACATTGGGTGTATTCGCATGGAAACGTAACTGGACATTCCGTGTTTTCAATACAAATACACGGTTTCTCAGAAAGGATCAGCAGGACTATATAGGACTGTAAGGCTGTTTGCTGAAGATGCTGCCGTCTGTAAGAAAGTATCGTCGTTGAAATATCGTGAGGAAGTACAGAAACGCTTAGGCAAAATTTCCATTAGATGTAATGAATGAGATCTTTCTTTAAAGGGGGATAGATGTACGACAATACTTATAATAAACAGAAAGAGACCCATTATTAGAGCCGGCTGCTGTGGCCGAGCGGTTCTAGGCGCTTCAGTTCGGAACCGCGCTGCTGCTACAGCCGCAGGTTCGAATCCTGCATCGGACATGGATGTGTGTGATGTCCTTAGGTTAGTTAGGTTTAAGGAGTTCTAAGTCTAGGGGACTGATAACCTCAGATGTTAAGTCCCATAGTGCTCAGAGCCATGTGAATCATTTGGACCCATTATAGGAGTGGGGACGAACACTCGAAGCGTGTCGCGTTGCTTAAGTAGAAGTGATGCTAAAATCTATATGAAGTGGAACGAAGTCGTGAAGTCAGCAGCAGGGAAGGCGGATAGGAGACTTGGATTTTTTGGGAGGCTGCTTGGAAAGTTTAGTAGATCTGTCAAGGAAGTCGCTTTCGAGGTGCTTGTAGGACCAGCTGTGAAGTGTCGCTCTATGGCTTGGAGTCCTTTTCAGGTAGGCATTACAACAGACATCAAAATAATTCCGAAATAATGCTGCTAGGATCGTTGTGTTCGGTGACGTCTCCTCTGAACAAACTTTCACCGAGAGAACAGAAAATTCAACTCACAGAATTCAAGTCCCTCTCATTTTAATTTCAATACTGGTTGCACGTGATGGCTGTGCCATGGCAAGGTGCATAGGTAACATATACGAGAGATGTAGATTATGAGTTTTTCTTCTTTCTGGTATGGCATACAAAAGCACGTGCTTTCATTTTTGCCCTAGCAACAATTGTCTTACGTCCGAGTGATTCCTGTTTTGTTTGCAGTAACAGAGCCCAAATGCGAAGTTACTGCACGCTGCCACCGAGTCATATGTACATTGTTCCTTTGAGTGCTCTGCTTGCCTCCACTTATTATTCTGACTCCAGTTCGTATCTGGCCAGTGACACAAATAATATTTAGTATAAAATCTTTGAGTATGTACAACTGCAATCAAGGTAGCGCTTATGACAGTGGTTATGTAAAATCTTGACATTATATGAAATTAATGTGAATTAATGCACTGTATGTATGGTAAATGAACCACGTGTGTAATGTTAAATAACATAATCCAACACATCATTTGCAACCTAGTAGAGATGAATGTTCGAGGGATTGATTATCTGAAGTGGGTGTTAACTGCGGCACACGTTTTGCGTTAATTTAACTCTGCACCTGTAGATAGCGGCACGTTAGGCCGTGCTTGTCTTCGAGGCAGGACCCGGAGTCCAGCAGAGTTTCCTAGAGGCATTTTGAGAACGGAGTTCAAATGGTTGAAATGGCTCTCTAGAACTTAGAACTACTTAAACCTAACTAACCTAAGGACATCACACACATCCATGCCCGAGGCAGGATTCGAACCTGCGACCGTAGCGGTCACGCGGTTCCAGACTGAAGTGCCTAGAACTGCTCGGCCACTCCCACCGGCTGAGAAAGGGGAATCCTTGCTTTTTTCAGTAGGAAGGAGCTGATGGACTTGCCTCCTCCAACTCACGTACTGTGAGTTGTTGAGGAGAGTCACTTCTTCCTCGCTTCATCAGTCTTCTGAGTGGTTTGATGCGGCCGGCGACGAATTCTTCTCTTGCGCCAACCTCTTCATGCCAGAGCAGCACTTGCACCTTACGTCAGATTCATTACGCAGTTAGAATGTACTGATCAGAGTCTGCTAGACTTGCGTTGAAAATGACACCAGCAACAAACACCGGAAACGTTAAACATGGCTGCGAAACAGCAACTGTGCAAATCTGAAGAGGTTGAAAAATCAGCCAACCAGTTGCAAATAAACGTTTATTAGCCCTTGACCTGTGTAAAAATATCTTCTTCAGAAGTAGTGAGCCTTGTTTCATCACATGATGATACATTAGATTAGAAGAAGCCGAGCGGATCTTGTCATTTATTAGATTGACAAAACAAGGATTATTCCAAGCCATGGTATTCCAAAGCACGATTTATATAATCTGGCTGCTATGTAAAGCCATGACTTGGGATAATTCTTGTTTTTTTCAAGTTTATATACGACAGGATCCGCTCGGCTTCTTCTAATCTAATGTACCATCATGTGATGAAACAAGGCTCACTACTTCTGAAGAAGATATTTTTACAAATATCGAAACCCAGGTGAAGGACTAATAAACGTTTATTAGCAACTGTTTGCCTGGTTTTCAACCCTCTTGAAAAAATGGAAACAAATATAGGGTGGTTCTAAAGTCACTATATATTTTGTACTTAAACAAATTTTATTAACCAATATGTAATGGCACTGCAGATTATGTTACAATAGGACATAATTTCAGTACATTTCAATGTGACCACGTTGCATGTCTAGGCACCCCCCCCCCCCCCCCCCAGCGCTCCACTATAGACTGAAAAACCTGCCCAAGCATATCTAGTGTACTCTCAGCAGCTGCGGGTCGAATCCTCTGTGTTAAGTGTCCAGTGCTGCGGATCTTCACCTGGTATACCGTAGACTTGATAAACCCCCATGCAAAGAAGTCCAAGGGTGTCAAGTCAGGAGATTGGGTTGCCCACATCCGTGGAGAGGCACGACCAATCCATCTGCCGGGAAAAGCTTGATGCAGACAATCCCGAACAACGAGGGCAAAATGGGGTGGTGCACTTCTTGTTGAAAAACAACAGTATCCATAATCCCATCAGATATCAACTGGGGCTCCAAAAACTGTTCCAACATATCAGGGTATGTGGTTCCAGTGACGGTTTGTTCTGCGAAGAAGAAGGGCCCGTACACTGTTGACCTCGTTATCCCTGACCACACGTTCACTGTCGCTGTGTCCCGTTGCCAATCCTGCAGCACACTTGGTTGTTCGTCTGTCCAGATCCTTCAGTTGTGTCTGATCACGTGACCACAGGTATGAAATGTAGCTTCATCACTGAACAAGACGTTTTGCATCAAATTATCGTCTTCCACAGCTTGTAGCAGGTCATGACATGTAGCTTGCCTGGCTGCGTAATCCTCCGCTTCAAGCTTATGTGCGACCTGGATACGGTACGCACGTTTGTGCAGCTTGTAACGAAGAACTCTCCATACAGTGGTTTGAGGAATACCGAGCTCCCTACTAAGTCTCGTGGTAGATGCGGAAGGGCTACGTGTGATCGCATTCTGCATACTTTCCACGGTGTCTGGCATTATGGCCGGCCTCCCTGGACATTCTTCATCTGCAAAACTACCAGTACGCTGGAATTTATTGACTAGGGTCTCGATAGCAAGCCTGGTGGGACCTGTTTACCGGAATCGACGGGCAAAGTCTGTCCACACCCGTCCATACGTCATTCCACGAAGACGAGCAGAAACAACAGCGATTCGTTCTTCTTTGGTTAGCATTCTGTCGTAGTACCTGCAAGAAACAAATATTCCGTTGCTATATTACTGAAATGTATACTGACTTACTATATCACTGAAATGTATAGTGACTTTAGAATCACCCTGTATTTGGGAAGTCCTACCATGTGCAACATTTACGACGAGTGGGGAAATGGGGGTAGCCAGTGAGAATGCCCGTGTTTCAGTATAAAAGCGAATTACTGAGTACATCAGGGCTAACTGACTGAAATAAAGTTTCAGCAATTGTTTGAAAATGTGGAGTTCTGTTGGCGGCTCTCCAGTGTACAGCGAGTGACTCGCGGGAGCTCTAAGGTGGAGGCATTGTTTGGTAATGTTACTGGTTTCTGTCTAATGTTAGTGAGCCAAAATTAATCGATAAAGTTATCCTTCAATACAAAGAGCATACACGAATTCTGAAATGCGTTCCCAAGTCCACATTTTTTGTCCAGTTTCGCAGGCTGGTATTGCGACGTAGCGCATGCTTATGTGATCGTTCGGCGGTGTCATCTTTTTAAAGCGTGCTTATTACTGCCGAGAAAGGGGGACGTGTCTGGATTTCATAACAATGACTAAACTACATTTGTTTCTGTAGAAACTTGAAGTGTTTTGATTGTGGTTGGCCCCTTGACCGATATGCCGTGAACTGTTTCCCTCTTCTGTTTTTGTGGAACTTTTTTTTTAAATTTGCAAGGAACCAAATGCACTTGTGGCGTTCCCTCTGAGCGCTGCGCTCTCTGCAATCTACTGAACAGGCTTGAAACATTTCCTGGTGCAATATGGGTTGTTTCAAGGCTAATGTCATATTTTAGCCTCGCCTCATGGTGAAACCAGGCTGAGGACCCTTATGAAGGCCGTTTTGCAGGAGTAGCAATGCCGAGAATTTATCCATTTTCACCACTAAAGGTTTGTCTAATTAACTGGCAATGTACACTACTGGCCATTAAAATTGCTACACCAAGAAGAAATGCAGATGATAAACGGATATTCATTGGACAAATACATTATACTACAACTGACATGTGATTACATTTTCACGCAATTTTGGTGCATAGATCCTGAGAAATCAGTACCCAGAACAACCACCTCTGCCGTAATAACGGCCTTGATACGCCTGGGCATTGAGTCAAACAGAGCTTGGATGGCGTGTACAGGTACAGCTGCCCATGCAGCTTCAACGCGATACCACAGTTCAACAAGAGTAGTGACTGGCGTATTGTGACGAGTCAGTTGCTCGGCCACCATTGACCACACGTTTTCAATTGGTGAGAGATCTGGAGAATGTGCTGGCCAGGGCAGCAGTCGAACATTTTCTGTATCCTGAAAGGCCCGTACAGGACCCGCAACATGCGGCTGTGCATTATCCTGCTGAAATGTAGGGTTTCGCAGGGATCGAATGGAGGGTAGAGCCACGGGTAGTAATACATCTGAAATGTAACGTCCACTGTTCAAAGTGCCGTCAATTCGAACAAGAGGTGACCGAGACGTGTTACGAATGGCACCCCATACCATCACGCCGGGTGATACGCCAGTATGGCGATGACGAATACACGGTTCCAATGTGCGTTCACCGCGATGTCGCGAAACACGGATGCGACCATCAAGATGCTGTAAACAGAACCTGGATTCATCCGAAAAAATGACGTTTTGCCATTAGTGCACCCAGGTTCGTCGTCGAGTACACCATCGCAGGCGCTCCTGTCTGTGATGCAGCGTCAAGGGTAACCGCAGCCACGGTCTCCGAGCTGATAGTCCGTGCTGTTGCAAACGTCGTCGAACTGTTCGTGCAGATAGTTGTTGTCTTGCAAACGTCCCCATCTGTTGACTCAGGGATCGAGACGTGGCTGCACGATCCGTTACAGCCATGCGGATAAGATGCCTGTGACCTTGACTGCGAGTGATACGAGGCCGTTGGGATCCAGCACGGCGTTCCGTATTACCCTCCTGAACCCACCGATTCCATATTCTACTAACAGTCATTGGATCTCGACCAACGCGAGCAGCAATGTCGCCATACGATAAACTGCAATCGCGATATATCAAAGTCGGAAACATGATGGTACGCATTTCTCCTCCTTAGACGAGGCATCGCAACAACGTTTCACCAGGAAACGCCGGCTAACTGCTGTTTGTGTATGAGAAATCGGTGGGAAACTCTCCTCATGTCAGCACGTTGTAGGTGTGATTTGCGAGTGAACTATGCACTACAAAAAATGGTAACTTTAACAGACATTTCTAACTGCAAGCTGGGTACTGCACGGGATAAAGTAGCACAAAAAACGAAATTGTTTGCCGGGAGGTCCCATGAGGAGAAGTTCGGCCGCCGTGTTGCAAGTCCTTTTTAGTTGACGCCACTTCGGTGACTTGCGAGTCAATGATGATGAAGAACACACAACACCCAGTCATCACGAGGCAGAGAAAATCCCTGGCCCCGCCGGGATTCGAACCCGGGACCCCGTGCACGGGAAGGAGAACGCTACCGCAAGAGCGGGAGCTGCGGACAAAGTAACACAAATTACCGTACAAACATTCACAAGGAACAAAACAAGCCCTCTCATGCTCTGAACTTTGATTCGCACTATTAAACTGCTTAGAACTTTGTAACATGTGACGTGAATCACGTTAACACGATACGTTAGAAAATATCGTTCAAAAGTCAATGAAATGGTCGCCTCACAGTAAAAGTATGCTCCACCGTTAATGCAAAATCACAATGTGAGAGAGCGAATACGTTGTCGTCTGTAAGATAGGCAACCCACATCACTGTTGTGCACGCCGTATAATCTCATATCGTGGGCAGTCTTAACCACGCAGTGTGGTGAGAACGTGATCAACCGACATTCCGGTTTATGCTTTGTTCCAAATGCATGCAGTTAAGCTGCTATTAAGTGTTGCTGGTGTCGAGTGGAAAAAAAACTGACACAGTTTTCCAACATAAATGCTTTATTGATTTTATTTCAAATTCATTTACATTTAGGATTCTTGTGATAACCTGTTGTCTAACCGCATGACTACACTGCAGTTCACACGTAACACTTAGGCAGGAACATCGTTTTACAATTCGTCATGTGGAACATCCACCTGGAAGGCGAATAGGGAGTTGGAACATCCGTCTCTGGGGCGAATATAGCTTTTTTCTGACATACGTACAAACATACATACATATACGCACGCATACGCATACAATATACATAAAGTCATTCTTCAATGTGGGGATTTATGTGAACAAGTAAAATGAATAAAGTGTTGATATTAAAAGATTTTAGTTTTTTATTCAATTTCAGAAAGAGAGGCCATCTGTCTCGAACAAAGCTTTTGAGTCTTGTTCAATATTTTAGCTGTACAGAAATAACGAATTGAGTCACTTTGGTAGTCCTGAGGTCAGCTAACAGTGGAATTTGGAACACTTGGTGAATCATGGAAAGTCATACTCCGTGTTTATCGAATCTGGCACATTATCGTCGGAATTAAAGATTGTTCACTTTTTCGGTTGGGTGGTGCTGATCGACTTGTGTAGAAATTGTTGCATTCTGTTCTTACGAAATGTTCTGAACCAGTTCGTTTTCGGATGTTTCTGAGCCTGTGTCGTGTTCTAGCGTTGACATCTAATTAGTGAAAATAATTGTAATACGATTAGCTGCCTATCTTCTCAAGCTAGCAAACCACCAAGAAGCGATGCTGAAAGTGAATGAGCTATAATAAATCGAATCGAAATTGGTGCTGTGTAAAGTACATATCAATGTACAGGATATATTTCGAACGAGTAAAACAGTAGTTCATAAGGAAAGAAAACCACATTAAAAAGAACTGTAACCACACTTGAAAATAAGTAACTTGGTATTTGCGATTTTATGAACAAAATTTTTCATTCCAATTTTCTCCAAGCAAACCCACCAAAACATAAACTAAATTGTAGCGTTGTAAGAAAATGAAACGCCTATAGCCGTCCTGATCTTACGTATTGTGTAGCTACCAGTTTCGGCGCGCCTCTGCGCTATCTTCAGCCGTTAGCTGATGCTGAAAGGGTTATCACGATCTATATATACGCTGCATTAGTGGCCAACATAACTGGTTTAGGCTGACTGCCTGTAACTGGGATGCCAGCACTGCAACCATCAACTGCAGTTGTTGGTTGGAGTGCACTGATGCAGCGTATATATGGATCGTCGTAACACTTTCAGCATCAACTAAGGTCTGAAGAAGCGCCGAAATTGGGAGCCAC
The DNA here is from genome assembly GCF_023864345.2 of Schistocerca serialis cubense. Taxonomy (NCBI): domain Eukaryota; kingdom Metazoa; phylum Arthropoda; class Insecta; order Orthoptera; family Acrididae; genus Schistocerca; species Schistocerca serialis. The sequence continues at coordinate 19,336,236 of NC_064641.1, forward strand.
ACAATAAATAAAATCACAAGGATGGCCGTAGGCGTTTCATTTTCTCACAATAGTGAACCGCCTTGGTCCCCAAAACCTCCAGTCAAAAGGATGGACTTACAAAAACTCTAGCATGGTCAGGTAACTGTCTGTAACACTCCACCCGTCACTTATCTGGTTTTGGCGTGTGTTCATCCCAGCTAATTGACTAATAGATTAACAGAGAGTGCAAAACTGCCGGAGTACCGGATAACGCAAAGAAGGTAATAAGGCCCTGTGACTCCTGATTGAACTGCGGTGGCAGTGTTGACATTAATTGATTCAGAATTGATCCTTTTTAATTAAAAAGGGGTGCACATTGATGTTATATTCAGCTATTGAACACCAGATGCAAATGTTGAACATAAAATTAATTAAGAAAGTGACTTGGGATTTCAACTACTTGATTGAAAACAGATGCAGTCGACTAGCACAGATTTATTTTTAACTCACGACCATCAATCATCACATTACAACACTCTCCCAACATGCAGTGGTAATAAAATGCGTTTGTGTGGAGTAAAGCGCGATAAATCAAAAGTAATTCCTATCGACTGACCCAGGCGTAATGCGAAGTGCTAGAAGAATTCTACAATACATGGCCCATGAAACCCTCGTGGAAACTTTGCCGACGTGATACAACAAATTAATCAGTGGCCTAACTCAGGCCAGAGCGGGCGCAATATCACCGAATTCAGCGTGGCGGAGCGGCGTCGTTGTGCGGACGTTGGCCGACCTCGTGGTGCTGCAAGGCTGCGCTCGTCTATTCACTCCTAGCTATCTTGCTCAGTACATAGCTGAACCAAAACTTCCTACCTCCAAGCTCAATCGTTCCATTTGCTAAGTCCTAAACTGCAGAGATGCTCACTCTTTCTCAGGCATGCTGAGTAAAGAACGTCACGTCCGCACCCTAGGCAAGCTGGGAATGGAAGACCTCTACAGAGAATTCTCCCAGTCCGCTCTTCGCCTCGGTTTCCCCTCCAGCAAAATCACTTACGCCAAATGCAGAGCAAGTCGCGTTAATTATGCATCGCTTCCCAGCGCCGACCAATACCTGCTCTGGGAAGTGAACGAATTCCCACAAAATTTCCCTTCCTCTCAACTTCTGCTATTTAGCTTCTCCCAGGCCACCCATGAAGTTTAACGTCTGCACAAAACACCAATTTTTCCGGAATTCTGACTCCCAGGAAAGTACTTCAAATTCCTCGGTCCTACGTTCCCATCAGAGGCCGGCATATTTCATTCTGTCGCTCATCACCTGATTTACTTCAGACTCTGTGGACCGTGAATTCAGCGTGAATTTGCTATAGTCCCAAACACGCATATTTTGACCTCTGTTGACCGCTCCACCGTAGCTTTGCGCGGCTTTCTCGCATGTTTCACTGAAAATGGGACGATGGACATTTATCAACAGGCATACAAGTTCTCCGTCTGCTTTCCGGTACACCAGCATGGGGCCAACCACCCCCCCCCCCCCCGCCCCTCACTGTCAGTCATCTTAAGGCGGCTGGGGGCCACGCCCCGTTACCGCTTTCTCAAGAGTTTGAGCCGCCATAAGCTGCCTATTGTCGCTTCCCTTCGCCGCTCCCCAGCCGCGCGCCGTGGTCAACTCGACTACTTCCCTGGGATAAACTAGCCTCCAGTAAATCGACGCGTTTCCACAAAGTTTTCATGTCGGGTGAATTACTTTAAAACCGTCACCCGACATTAATTATTCCAATACATCCATACTATACCCTCTACAAGATGCATTGTGCCTTGTCAGTCATTTTTGTTCAGCCCTACTGTTCGCTCAACATGAGTTCATTGATCTTTAATGAATTCATGTAAGGGGAATAGTTCTTGCCATCTTACATGTCATGTGAAAGGCCTGTAAGGCGCAATTGTGTGAATTCATAAACATTAGTGTGTGAGGCGGGTGGGTATTTGGTCTTTCCAGGAACTCCGGCCTGTGAGACGGTGTTGGTGTGGAGTCCAACCAAGCTTTGCTGGGCAAATCGGCACGTGACTATACCACGACTAAATATCAGATGAGACTCTCGTAGTTGGCTAGAATCGTAAGGTGATTTACACGGCCTCTAGCGGAACAAACGTAAACCATATCCGCCTGTCAGACAGACGTTGTGTTCTAATCCTCAAGTGTCTGGCACAGCGTTATGCGAACCACCTTCAGATTATTTATCTATAGTGATCCCAGTTGTTTGTGCAGATAGCCTCCCCACTGGAGGGCGTTTTAGTGACGAGTGACTTCCCCGACTGCTGGCAGGATGATCAACCACTTCCCGAACCACTATGAGCTGTCGCGGAAGGACCTGCTGGTGAAGAACATCAAGCGCTACCGGAAGCAGCTGGAGCGCGACAAGGAGCCGGTGGCCGAGCGCAGTGACGTCACGGGCCGCTACGTCTACCTCGACTTCGTGCCCGTCACCTTCGTGCTGCCCGCAGGTGGGTCTGTCTGCGGCGCGCTGCACGCAGGCGCTCGTCCAGAGGTGCAGATGCGTACTGCTGTTGTGATCGCTCAGCTATTCTCCTTGTGACTGTTTAACGGTGTGCTGTCGGGTGTACAGCCAAGTTGTCGATTCCGTGTTGTGCACAATTTTTCGACTTCCTCAGGGGGAGCGATGTATGCTGCAGCTGTTTGGGCCCCTGCAATGAAGTCGGAGGTTTCAAGCGTCAACTTTAGGTACAATATCTCCGGATGTAATTAACATTTAACAATGCCACAGACGCCACTGATTACGTATTTGTTTATATGTTCAGATGTGCTAACAAAACTATCGGGGATCCATTTAAAAAAAACGTAGGTTTGTGTTAAAAACATACTTCCGTGCATTTTTTTATGGTTTGTATTAATCAATTGCACTAGCCCCTCTCCTCACGTTCGGTCTGTGGAATCGATTCGTCAGTAATTGATGTGGTTCACGAAATATATCCAGCGGTAATGTTAGGTGACTCACACTGTATATAAATGACCTTGTGGAAAGCATCGGAAGTTCACTGAGGCTTTTTGCGGATGATGCTGTAGTGTGTCGAGAGGTTGTAACAATGGAAAAGTGTACTGAAATGCAGGAGGAACTGCAACGAATTGACGCATGGTGCAGGGAATGGCAATTGAATCTCAATGTAGACAAATGTAAAGTGCTGCGAATACATAGAAAGAAAGATCCTTTGTCATTTACCTACGATATAGCAGGTCAGCAACTGGAAGCAGTTGTTGTAGTCCGCAGTCCTGAGGATGGTTTGATGCAGCTCTCTATGCTACTCTATCCTGCGCAATCTTCTTCATATCCCAGTACCTACTGCAACCTACATCCTTCTGAATCTGCTTAGTGTATTCATCTCTTGGTCTCCCTCTATGATTTTTACCCTCCACACTGCCCTCCAGTACTAAATTGGTGATCCCTTGATGCCTCAGAACATGTCCTACCAACCGGTCCCTTCTTCTTGTCAAGTTGTGCCACAAACTCCTCTTCTCCCCAATTCTATTCAATACCTCCTCATTAGTTATGTGATCTACCATCTAAACTTCAGCATTCTTCTGTAGCACCACGTTTCGAAAGCTTCTATTCTCTTCTTGTCCAAACTATTTATCGTCCATGTTTCACTTCCATAAATGGCTACACTCCATATAAATACTTTCAGAAATGACTTCCTGACACTAAAATCTATACTCGATGTTAACAAATTTCTCTTCTTCAGAAACGCTTTCCTTGCCATTGTCAGTCTACATTTTATATCCTCTCTACTTCGACCATCATCAGTTATTTTGCTCCATAAATAGCAAAACTCCTTTACTACTTCAAGTGTCTCATATCGTAATCTAATTCCCTCAGCATCACCCGACTTAATTCGACTACATTCCATTATCCTCGTTATGCTTTTGTTGATGTTCATCTTATATCCTCCTTTCAAGACACTGTCCATTCCGTTCAACTGCTCTTCCAAGTCCCTTGCTGTCTCTGATAGAATTACAATATCATCGGCGAACCTCAACGTTTCTTCTCCATGGATTTTAATACCTACTCCGAATTTTTCTTTTGTTTCCTTCACTGCTTGCTCAGTATACAGATTGAATAACATCGGAGAGAGGCTACAACCCTGTCTCACTCCCTTCGCAACCACTGCTTCCCTTTCGTGCCCCTCGACTCTTAAAAGTGCGTTCTGGTTTCTGTACAAATTGTAAATAGCCTTTCGCTCCCTATATTTTACCCCTGCCACCTTTAGAATTTGAAAGAGAGTATTCCAGTGAACATTGTCAAAAGCTTTCTCTAAGTCTACAAATGCTAGAAACGTAGGTTTGCCTTTCCTTAATCTATTTTCTAAGATAAGTCGTAGGGTCAGTATTGCCTCACGTGTTCCAACATTTCTACGGAATCCAAACTGATCTTCGCCGAGGTCGGCTTCTACCAGTTTTTCCATTCGTCTGTAAAGAATTCGCGTTAGTATTTTGCAGCTGTGACTTATTAAACTCATAGTTCGGTAATTTTCACATTTGTCAACACCTGCTTTCTTTGGGATTGGAATTATTATATTCTTCTTGAAGTCTGAGGGTATTTAGCCTGTCTCATACATCTTGCTCACCATATGGTAGAGTTTTGTCAGGACTGGCTCTCCCAAGGCCGTCAGTAGTTGTAATGGAATCTTGTCTACTCCCGGGACCTTGTTTCGACTTAGGTCTTTCAGTGCTCTGTCAAACTCTTCACGCAGTATCGTATCTCCCATTTCATCTTCATCTACGTCCTCATCCATTTCCATAATATTGTCCTCAAGTACATCGCCCTTGTATAGACCCTCTATATACTCATTCCACATTTCTGCTTTCCCTTCTTTGCTTAGAACTGGGTTTCCATCTGAGCCCTTGATATTCATACAAGTGGCTCTCTTTTCTCCAAAGGTCTCTTTAATTTTCCTGTAGGCAGTATCTATTTTACCCCTACTGAGATAAGCCTCTACATCCTTACATTTGTCCTCGAGCCATCCTGCTTAGCCATTTTGCACTTCCTGTCGATCTCATTTTTGAGACGTTTGTATTCCCTTTTGCCTGCTTCACTTACTGCATTTTTATATTTTCTCCTTTCATCAATTAAATTCAATATTTCTTCTGTTACCCAAGGACTTCTACTAGCCCTCGTCTTTTTACCTACTTGATCGTCTGCTGCCTTCACTACTTCATCCCTCAGAGCTACCCAGTCGTCTTCTACTGTATTTCTTTCCCCCATTCCCGTCAATTGTTCCCTTATGCTCTCCCTGAAACTCTGTACAACCTATGGTTCTTTCTGTTTATCCAGGTCCCATCTCCTTAAATTCCCACCTTTTTGCAGTTTCTTCAGTTTTAATCTACGGTTCATAACCAGTAGATTGTTGTCAGAGTCCACATTTGCCCCTGGAAATGTCTTACAATTTGAAACCTGTTTCCGAAATCTCTGTCTTACCATTATATAATCTATCTGATACCTTCTAGTATCCTCCTCCTTATATGAAATTGAAAAAGCTGGCCAGCTATCTTTACTGGGTGTTTTAGTGAAGACAAGAGCGGACGGATCCCTGGTTCACAGCATCTACAGAAAACCTCTCCAGCCATTTCCATTCGTCTCGGGACCAAGCTAAGGACTCTTGCCCAGTAAGCTCGACAGCAGTAAGACAGGGGGAGCGTAATAGAAGAAACATACCTACGACCATTGTTCCGAAGGAATGGATACACAGATTGTGAAATTGGGCGGGCGTTGCAATCAAAAATCAAGAAACCTGAGAAAGATATTGAGACAGAAAAGGAACCCAAGGATCGCTTATCTACCTTATGCTGGCCCGATATCCGCAAAGATTGGTGCGCTCCTTCGGAAACACTGAGTTCAGTGTATTACGCTCCTGTCAACAAAGATAAAGAGTCTAGGTCTCCGAAAGTCGGGACAGGACCGCATTCCGTACGACTGTGGCGTTTTCACGTGGAGGAGAGATACAAGGAATATGAGTGGCACAACAGACCAAACCAACCGAGGAAACCACCTGTCGCCGAGCACTGTGCCGAATATAACCATGAAAACAAATACGACGGGACTAGTAACGTGGTGCAAACTTCACGTTTACCGTACTGCGCAGTTAAGGAGTCTGTCGAAAGCAAGAAAACACTGATGGAGGTTTGAATTTAAGGAGGGCTTGTGGTGTAGCTCTCATTTATTACGACCTCGTCGGCCATCTCATCCACGCTGAGAGAATGTGTGTTTCGCTGGATAACAGTACGGTATCTTAAAACCAAATTAATATCAAAAGACGTAAGCGGGAGTCGAACTCCGCTACAAACATCAAAGCGTCATCAGCTATACTCCACAGTCTGGTTGGAGTCCAGGCAGCGAGCATGGCTCAACACAGTTCGCAACAGCTGAAGTGGACGATCGGGTCGGTCGTCGAAATATCGTGCAAAACATGGGATCAACAGCTAGGCTGCACACCAGTATATTATTATTATTATTATTGTTGTTGTTGTTGTTGTTTCCTAAGAGTGGGTTTGATCGTTTCGTTCTACATCATATAAAAACATTTCTTACCTGATTCATACTAAGAGGCAATTTATTAATTATACTACTTTCTTTGTAGACCAGATATGTTTGATGAAAATATTACTGTTGGTTGGTTAATACACTCATGTTTAGAAAAAACAGATCACCTTGAACGACTAGAGATAGGACGTTCATATTCACAGAACATCTACGTTAGTCATTCTCAGTGGAGAGAAGTCTTCCGAAGTAAGAGTGGTTTCACGTTTGCCGCAGTGGAGTGTCGTAGGACCGTTGCTATTCACAATATACATACAGGGTGTTTCAAAAATGACCGGTATATTTGAAACGGCAATAAAAACTAAACGAGCAGCGATAGAAATACACCGTTTGTTGCAATATGCTTGGGACAACAGTACATTTTCAGGCGGACAAACTTTCGAAATTACAGTAGTTACAATTTTCAACAACAGATGGCGCTAGAAGTGATGTGAAAGATATAGAAGACAACGCAGTCTGTGGGTGCGCCATTCTGTACGTCGTCTTTCTGCTGTAAGCGTGTGCTGTTCACAACGTGCAAGTGTGCTGTAGACAACATGGTTTATTCCTTAGAACAGAGGATTTTTCTGGTGTTGGAATTCCACCGCCTAGAACACAGTGTTGTTGCAACAAGACGAAGCTTTCAACGGAAGTTTAATGTAACCAAAGGACCGAAAAGCGATACAATAAAGGATCTGTTTGAAAAATTTCAACGGACTGGGAACGTGACGGATGAACGTGCTGGAAAGGTAGGCCGACCGCGTATGGCAACCACAGAGGGCAACGCGCAGCTAGTGCAGCAGGTGATCCGACAGCGGCCTCGGGTTTCCGTTCGCCGTGTTGCAGCTGCGGTCCAAATGACGCCAACGTCCACGTATCGTCTCATGCTCCAGAGTTTACACCTCTATCCGTACAAAATTCAAACGCGGCAACCCCTCAGCGCCGCTACCATTGCTGCACGAGAGACATTCGCTAACGATATAGTGCACAGGATGGATGACGGCGATATGCATGTGGGCAGCATTTGGTTTACTGACGAAGATTATTTTTACCTGGACGGCTTCGTCAATAAACAGATCTGGCGCATATGGGGAACCGAAAAGCCCCATGTTGCAGTCCCATCGTCCCTGCATCCTCAAAAAGTACTGGTCTGGGCCGCCATTTCTTCCAAAGGAATCATTGGCCCATTTTTCAGATCCGAAACGATTACTGCATCACGCTATCTGGACATTCTACGTGAATTTGTGGCGGTACAAACTGCCTTAGACGACACTGCGAACACCTCGTGGTTTATGCAAGATGGTGCCCGGCCACATCGCACGGCCGACGTCTTTAATTTCCTGAATGAATATTTCGATGATCGTGTGATAGCTTTGGGCTGTCCGAAACATACAGGAGGCGGCGTGGATTGGCCTCCCTATTTGCCAGACATGAACCCCTGTGACTTCTTTCTGTGGGGACACTTGAAAGACCAGGTGTACCGCCAGAATCCAGAAACAATTGAACAGCTGAAGCAGTACATCTCATCTGCATGTGAAGCCATTCCGCCAGACACGTTGTCAAAGGTTTCGGGCAATTTCATTCAGAGACTACGCCATATTATTGCTACGCATGGTGGATATGTGGAAAATATCGTACTATAGAGTTTCCCAGACCACAGCGCCATCTGTTGTTGAAAATTGTAACTACTGTAATTTCAAAAGTTTGTCTGCCTGAAAATGTACTGTTGTCCCAAGCATATTGCAACAAACGGTGTATTTCTTTCGCTGCTCGTTTAGTTTTTATTGCCGTTTCAAATATACCGGTCATTTTTGAAACACCCTGTAAATGACCTTGTGGATAACATCGGAAGTTTACTGAGCCTTTTTGCAGATGATGCTGTGGTGCATCGAGAGGTTGTAACAATGGAAAATTGTACTGAAATGCAGGAGGATCTGCAGCGAATTGACGCATGGTGCAGGGAATGGCAATTCAATCTCAATGTAGACAATTGTAATGTGCTGCGAATACACAGAAAGAAAGATCCCTTATCATTTAGCTACAATATAGCAGGTCAGCAACTGGAAGCAGTTAATTCCATAAAATATCTGGGAGTAGGCATTAGGAGCGATTTAAAATGGAATGAGCATATAAAATTAATCGTCGGTAAAGCAGATGCCAGACTGATTTATTGGAAGAATCCTAACGAAATGCAGTCCGAAAACAAAGGAAGTAGGCTACAGCACACTTGTTCGCCCACTGCTTGAATACTGCTCACCGGTGTGGGATGCGTACCAGATAGGGCTGATAGGAGACGTAGAGACGATCCAACGGAGAGCAGCGCGCTTCGTTACAGGATCATTTAGTAATCGCGAAAGCGTTACGGAGATGATAGATAAACTCCAGTAGAAGACTCTGCAGGAGAGACGCTCAGTAGCTCGGTACGGGCTTTTGTTGAAGTTTCGAGAACATACGTTCACCGAGGAGTCAAGCAGTATATTGCTCCCTCCTACGTATATCTCGCGAAGAGACCATGAGGATAAAATCAGAGAGATTAGAGCCCACACAGAGGCATACCGACAATCGTTCTTTCCACGAACAATACGAGACGCGAGTGGAGGGAGACCCGATAGAGGTACTCAAGGTACCCTCCGCCACACATGGTCAGGTGGCGTGCGGAGTATGGATGTAGATGTAGATGTAGATTTAGTACGTTCTGTAGAAATGATAGTATTTGAACCTAGTCAGCTTGTGGGTTCAAGGTCAAAATCAATATTGCGGTGTAATACCACTCACTGGTAAAATATGCCTGCGGCTCTTGTTGTCCCAATAAACCGAAGGTAATGGATGAGTGCGACTTGAGCAGACGTAAAGGATGCCTCGCAGACGCATGCGTGAACCGTACCGTTAAATCAGTTAGTTTGAAAGACTGCGTATTGTTGGCGTGAGAGAATGTGATGCATCCATTCGGGATATTGCTGCTCGTGTGGGACGAAGTGTTTCGGCAGTGCAACCCCGAATGGTTCACGGAAGGCCGTAGAACAGGACGAGATGAGTTAGGTCGCAACATCCAGACCATCCCCCGAGAAGGTCGATAACTCGTCCGAATGCCACTGCAGGACAGATCCCCGTCCTCCTCGGCTCTCGCGCAACAGTGGAACGCATGGTACACCGTCAGAGATGACAGTCTGTTGCCAGTTATTACGGCGTGTGTTATATGTGCGTCGTCCGCTTCTCCGTCTACCTTTGACGAATGTGCAGAAACTTGCTAGACGGCAGTGGTGTTTGGAAGGACGTCACTGGGGACGGAAGTGACATCAATCCACGTCCTGTTTGTTTGAAAATGATGGCCGTTTTTTGGTTCGCCCAGACAGGAGGAGCTACATCACAGTGACTGCCTTCGAACACGACATACAACTCCAACTTAAAGCCTTATGGTGTGGGATGCTATTGGGAATGCTAATCATTTCTGCAGAACATACTAATGTACACTACTGGCCATTAAAATTGCTACACCACCAAAATGACGTGCTACAGACGTGAAATTTAACCGACAGGAAGAAGATGCTGTGATATGCAAATCATTAGCTTTTCAGAACATTCACACAAGGTTGGCACCGGTGGCGACACCTACAACGTCCTGACATGAGGAAAGTTTCCAACCTATTTCTCATACACAAACAGCAGTTGACCGGTGTTGCCTGGTGAAAAGTTGTACTGATGCCTCGTGTAAGCAGGAGAAATGCGTACCATCGCGTTTCCGACTTTGATAAAGGTCGGATTGTAGCCTATTGCGATTGCGGTTTATCGTATCGCGACACTGCTCCTCGCGTTGGTCGAGATCCAATGACTGTTAGCAGAATATGGAATCGGTCGGTTCAGGAGGGTAATACCGAACGCCGTGCTGGATTCCAACGGCCTCGTATCACTAGTAGTCGAGATGACAGGCATCTTATCCGCATGGCTGTAAAAGATCGTGCAGCCACTTCTCGATCCCTGAGTCAACAGATGGGGACGTTTGCAAGACAACAACCACCTGCACGAACAGTTCGACGACGTTTGCAGCAGCGCGGACTATCAGCTCGGAGACCACGGCTGCGGTTACCCTTGACGCTGCATCACAGACAGGAGCGCCTGGGTGCACGAATGCCAAAACGTCATTTTTTTCGGATAAATCCAGGTTCTGTTTACAGCATCATGATGGTCGCATCCGTGTTTGGCGACGTCGCGGTGAACGCACATTGCAAGCATGTATTCGTCATCGCCATACAGGCGTATCACCCTGCGTGATGGTATGGGGTGCCATTGCTTACACGTCTCGGTCACCTCTTGCTCGCATTGACGGCACTTTGAACAGTGGACGTTACATTTCAGGCGTGTTACGTCCCTTGGCTCTACCCTTCACTCGATCCTTGCTAAACCCTAGATTTTAGCGGGATAATGGACGACCGCATGTTGCAGGTCCTGTGCGGACCTTTCTGGATACAGAAAATGTTCGACTGCTGCCCTGGCCAGCATATTCTCCAGATCTCTCACCAATTGAAAACGTCTGGTCAATGGTGGCCGAGCAACTGGCTCGTCACAATACGCCAGTCACTACTCTTGATGAACTGTGGTATCGTGTTGAAGCTACATGGGCGGCTGTAGCTGTACACGCCATCCAAGCTCTGTTTGACTCAATGCCCAGGCGTATCAAGGCCGTTATTACGGGCAGAGGTGGTTGTTCTGGGTACTGATTTCTCAGGATCTATGCACCCAAATTGCATGAAAATGTAATAACATGTCAGATCTAGTATGATACATTTGTCCAATGAATACCCGTTTATCATCTGCATTTCTTCGTGGTGTAGCAATTTTAATGGCCAGTAGTGTACATGCACTACGAAAATGAGCGTCTTATCTCTAGTTGTTCTTGGAGTTCTGTTTCTTCTGAACATGAGTGTATTAAAAACAGTTTTTTAGCGGCTTTGTTTACACCAGTTTATTTCGTTGCTTCAGCATTTTTACCAAGAAATTGCAGTTGTGAGAAATGTGGGGTCCGACAGACACCATCTACCATTTTATTATAGTTCTATAGTAACGCTCAGTAGCGAACGCAACGGACGAGAATCGTCAGTGATAAGTAATGTAATGTCGTTTCATTGCACAATAGCACAGGACATGTTTTCTGTGGGGTAATCCTTGTGGTGCACTGACGGAGTCGACGAACAGAACTGTCCATTAGGTTTCAGGCATGTGCGGTTGAATTACGTTGAGCTCTTCATTAACGCGTCGCTTCAGAATCTCTAATTTGCGGATACATGATACAAACACTCGACACTTCAGGAGCCCCCACAGAAGGAAATCGTAAACAGCTCGACGGATCTGGCCGGCAACGGCGTGTCTCCGAAACTTGAGACGATTCTGCGCAGACGCCCCATCTCACCGGAAGTAAAATGGGAATGAGCGTATGGCATCTACATCTAGATCTACATCCATACTCCGCAAGCCACCTGACGGTGTGTGGCGGAGGGTACCTTGAGTACCTCTATCGGTTCTCCCTTCTATTCCAGTCTCGTATTGTTCGTGGAAAGAACGATTGTCGGTATGCCTCTGTGTGGGCTCTAATCTCTCTGATTTTATCCTCATGGTCTCTTCGCGAGATACACGTAGGAGGGAGCAATATACTGCTTGACTCCTCGGTGAACGTATGTTCTCGAAACTTCAACGAAAGCCCGTACCGAGCTGCTGAGCGTCTCTCCTGCAGAGTCTTCCACTGGAGTCTATCTATCATCTCCGTAACGCTTTCGTGATTACTAAATGATCCTGTAACGAAGCGCGCTGCTCTCCGTTGGATCTTCTCTCTCTCTTCTATCAACCCTATCTGGTACGGATCCCACACCGGTGAGCATTATTCAAGCAGTCGGCGAACAAGCAAACTGTTCCCTACTTCCTTTGTTTCCGGACTGCATTTCCTTAGGATTCTTCCAATAAATGTCAGTCTGGCATCTGCTTTACCGATGATTAATTTTATATGCTCATTCCATTTTAAATCACTCCTAATGGGTACTCCCAGATATTTTATGGAATTAACTGCTTCCAGATGCTGACCTGCTGTATTGTAGCTAAATGATAAGGGATCTTTCTTTCTATGTATTCGCAGCACATTACACTTGTCTACACTGAGATTCAATTGCCATTCCATGCACGATGCGTCAATTCGCTGCAGATCCTCCTGCATTTCAGTACAATTTTCTATTGTTACAACCTCTCGATATACCACAGCATCATCTGCAAAAAACCTCAGTGAACTTCCGATATCATCCACAAGGTCATTTATGTAAATTGTGGATAACAACGGTCCTACGACACTCCCCTGTGGCACACCTGAAATCACTCTTACTTCGGAACACTTCTCTCCATTGAGAATGATATGCTGCGTTCTGTTATCTAGGAACTTTTCAATCCAATCACACAATTGGTCTGATAGTCCATATCATATGCTCTTACTTTGTCTATTAAACGACTGTGGGGAACTGTATCGAACGCCTTGCGGAAGTCAAGAAACACGGCATCTACCTGGGAACCCGTGTCTATGGCCCTCTGAGTCTCGTGGACGCATAGTGCAAGCTGGGTTTCACACGATCGTCTTTTTCGAAACCCATGCTAATTCCTACAGAATAGATTGCTAGTCTCCAGGGAAAGTCATTATACTCTAACACAATACGTGTTCCAAAACTCTACAACTGATCGACGTTAGATATATAGGTCTAAGGTTCTGCACATGTGTTCGACGTCCCTTCTTGAAGACGGGGATGACCTGTGCCCTTTTCCAGTCCATTGGAACGCTACGCTCTTCTAGAGACCTACGGTACACCGCTGCAAGAAGGGGGGCAAGTTCCTTCGCGTACTCTGTGTAAAATCGAACTGGTATCCCATCAGGTCCAGCGGCCTTTCCTCTTTTGAGTGATTTTAATTGTTTCTCTATCCCTCTATCGTCTATTTCGATACCTACCATTTTGTCATCTGTGCGAGAATCTAGAGCAGGAACTACAGTGCAGTCTTCCTCTGTGAAACAGCTTTGGGAAAAGACATTTAGTATTTCGGCCTTTAGTCTGTCATCCTCTGTTTCAGTACCATTTTGGTCACAGAGTGTCTGGACATTTTGTTTTGATCCACCTACCGCTTTGACATAAGACCAGAATTTCTTAGGATTTTCTGCCAAGTCAGTAAATAGGACTTTACTTTCGAATTCATTGAACGCCTCTCGCATGGCCCTCCTCACACTACATTTCGCATCAAGTAATTTTTGTTTGTCTGCAGGGCTTTGGATATGTTTATGTTTGCTGTGAAGTTCCCTTTTCTTACGCAGCAGTTTTCTAACTCGGTTGTTGTACCACAGTGGCTCTTTCCCATCTGTTACGATCTTGCTTGGCACATACTCATCTAATGCATATTGCACGATGGTTTTGAACTTTGTCCAATGGTTCTCAACACTATATGTAATGGAGACAAAACTTTTGCGTTGAGCCGTCAAGTACACTGAAATCTGCTTTTCGTCACTTTTGCTAAACAGAAAAATCTTCCTACCTTTTTACCCTGGACGGGAGGCCCCATCCGGGTAAGTTCTGCCGCCAAGTGCAAGTCTTATTTCAGTCGACGCCACGTTGGGCGACTTGTGCGCCGGTGACGAGGATGAAACGACGAGGAGGATAACACAACACCCACTCCCCGAACGGAGAAGATCTCTAACCTGGCCGGGAGTCGAACCCGGGCCCGCTTACATGGGAGGCGAGCACGTTACCACCCAGCTAAGCAGGCGGACGCTGGAAGCCAACTGATGTCAAGTCAGGCAGCCCGTTGTGTGTGTCGTTCAGAAATGAGGAAAGCCGGCAGTAGGGCTCTGTAACGTTCCGAATTGGCTGTGACTTCGCTTTCGCGATGACCTTCGAAAAAATAGGCTCCAGTGATCCTGGAAGCCAAACACTGCACACAACCGTGACTTTTTTCACTATGGAGCGGTTTTCCATGGAGCTCCTGTGGATTTTCATTACTACAGTATCGAGTGTTTTGCTTGTTGTACAAAGCGTGGTTCTCCGACATATCGGATTGGGAAGTATTCCCCTATTCTCGCCCAATAGAGCGATGAGGTCTTTACCGAATTGTTTCCAGGAGGCATAGTAGCTTGCATAACCTAAGGGTCGCCTGTATTTTGTACGGACGATAAGGTGAATCACTGTGGATAATACGGCACACACTATGGAGTGGCAGGTGTGAAACTGGTGTGTGTAGGTTTACTGAACGCCTAGGACTGTTATCAATGGCATTCAGTACGTATTCTGGTGCCCTTACTGTCCTTGGCTTTCCCGATGGCTTCTAATAGGTTCAGATGGCTCTGAGCACTGTGGGACTTAATATCTGAGGTCATCAGTCCCATAGAACTTAAGACTACTTAAACCTAACTAACCTAAGGACATCACACACATCCATGCCCGAGGCAGGATTCGAACCTGCGACCGTAGCGGTCGCGCAGTTCCGGACTGAAGCGCCTAGAACCGCTTGGTCATTGCCTTCTAATAGGAAACACACAAAATACACCATCGATTTGCGTGCCACTCTGATGTTACCACTTGTGCCATACAGGGTGTGGTAGATAAGTAATGAGACTCAGTCTAGAAAAACAAATTTATTGATCCAATTTGTACAAAACGTTAATATTCTTCAAAGTACTCGCCTTTGGCGTCGACACAACGTTGCCAGCGCGTTTTCCAAGCTTCATAGGCCCCACTGTAGTCCGTTTGAGTTATCCCAGTTAGTGCCTTCGTGACAGCACGTTGGATGTTCGGAATACCGTCGAAACGATGACCCTTCAGGCATCTTTTGACCTTCGGAAATAGGAAGAAATCAGGAGGACTCAAGTCAGGGCTGTATGGTGCCTGTGGCAAAACTTCAACTCCAATTCGGGTCAAGTAGGAGGTCACGAGGAACGCTGTGTGCGCCGGAGCCTTGTCGTGGTGGAGACGCCAGCGTTGAGCAAGGTCCTGTCGCTTCCGTTTGACGGCTCTGTGCAATCGCTGAAGGACTTCTTTGTAGAATTCGGCATTGACAGTCTTCCCCTGAGGGACAAACTCTTTGTGAATTAACCCCCGCTTGTCGAAAAACACAATCAGCATTGTCTT
The DNA here is from genome assembly GCF_023864345.2 of Schistocerca serialis cubense. Lineage (NCBI taxonomy): Eukaryota > Metazoa > Arthropoda > Insecta > Orthoptera > Acrididae > Schistocerca > Schistocerca serialis. The sequence goes on from NC_064641.1 coordinate 19,351,921, forward strand.
GATGCGGGACTTTGACATTCTTGCTTTCTTCGGCTGCGGGGATGCCGGTGTGTGCCACTCCGAGCTCTGGGCTTTCGTCTCCGGGTCGTACTGGAATGTCCACGATTCGTCGCCTGTTACTACATTGTCTAAAAAGTGTGGATTATTTTCCAAATAATTCAACATCTCACGGCAAACGTCCACTCGTTGTTGCTTTTGTTCGGCGGTGAGCACTCGGGGAACCAATTTTGCGCAAACTTTCCTCATCGTCAAATCTTGCGTAACAATTTGGTGAACCGTAAATTTACTCACGGAGACCTCATCGGCGATCATTTTGAGACTTAAACGACGGTCAGAGTCCAGGAGTTCTTTAACTTTGGCCACCGTTTCATCCACACGACTCGTTGAAGGGCGTCCAGATCGTTCCATGTCTTCAACGGATTCCCTCCCGTTTTTAAATTCATAAAACCACCGGAACACTTGAGCTCTTGATAGGGAGTCTTTTTTGTATGCCTCCGTAATCATAGCAAAAGTTTCCGAAGCAGTTTTGCCCAAGCGAAAGCAAAATTTGATTGCATACCGCTGTTCTATCGAGCGATCCATCTTCAGCGTTTTCACAAGTGTCACGGGCACACAAACAACGTAATACGCGAAGCTCGACCCTCACTGCACCAGAGCTCCGACGCGACTGCCGGTTCTATTGTTAGCTCAGATCCCCCACCACGTGACGTACAGGTGGAGACCGCCCTGCGAGCGACTGGGGCACCGCGCGGCGGCCAGTCTCATTACTTATCTACCACACCCTGTACAGTTCAACTGCGTCCTGCCATCCTGATTAAGGTTTCCTCTGATTCCCCTAAATCGTTTTAGGCAAATGCAAGGATGGTTCCTTTGAAAGGGCACGTTCCCTCATCCGAGGGGGCCGATGACCTCGCTCTCTGGTCGCCTCCCCTCAATCAATCAACCAACCAACCAAATATGCTTCAATCACAGAAGCGCCATGAGTTGCGCTCCAAAGCTCCATTGTAACCAACAAGCGCATTCTTCATGCTTAATTCTACCGCACACGGTTTTAGCCTCACTTCTGGGCCGCACGAGCTACCAACCGTACAAAGTGTCTGATCGTCTCTGCCCGGCCCTGTACATCATTTGTGTGAAATATCATTGAACTAAATTGCCAACTACACTCAATTCGGACGTGGAAGGATCGTGGACACAAACCCAGAGGAAACACAAATAAATTGCACACATTTGTTTAGCAATAAATTGTAAATAAATATGAAGTTTCAATAAACAACTCTACCATATCATAGCTTACACGCTTTACAACACATTCAAATGACGTTACCTCTCCCCTTTTTGTTGTCGCTGCTGTTGTTGAGCCGCTACTGCTACAGCTAGGTCGGTGGAATGGGGACGCGACGCGCAGTGATGGTTGTCCCCGTCGGATTACGTGGAGCAGCACCTGAAAATCTCTAAAGAAAATTGTTCCTCGCGTAATGTATGAAAGTCCGTTTGCGAGTCCGCACAGTCTTCTCAGCGATGCGAACTGCTGAATTTAATTGTCTGTTATGGTTTTATGATGATTTACTGTGCCCGGTTAGTTATTGCAGTATTGAGTGAATCATTCATCTTCGGCGTCGTTTCACACCACTGAAGCGGGGAAAAATTCATTTGCGGTTCAGTATCCGTAGTTGTTGTTACGTTGCTAGGCAGAATTGTTCACTACGGCACGACGCAAGTCCAGAGATAATCTATAATGCGATCCTGCTTTCGGTAAAACACTCCTTTCAATGCTCTATGTTCATCAAGTCACTCTTTCAATTAAAATGTTCACAGTTAATTAATTTTGATTATGAATTATCACACAGTTCAATTAATGATGGAGCCAACACGTGAGATTTACGTTACTGACGAACAATTTTAATGTTCCTTCTTAGCCGGCTGCGGTGGTCTCGCGGTTCTAGGCGCGCAGTCCGGAACCGTGCGACTGCTACGGTCGCAGGTTCGAATCCTGCCTCGGGCATGGGTGTGTGTGATGTCCTTAGGTTAGTTAGGTTTAAGTCGTTCTAAGTTCTAGGGGACTGATAACCACAGCAGTTGCGTCCCATAGTGCTCAGAGCCATTTGAACCATTTTTTCCGTTTGTAGTACTATAACAAACGGTGTTCTCTCTCGACTTGATAGCAAGCAAGCTAGCAAGCGACTAACTTTTCCATGATCGAGCATTGTAGACGCATTGAATTTCCTTTTCGCCGCGTTTACAACTCTCTTTCACAATAAATGTTATCTCTGACCGACATATTACTTTGGACTTAACTTTCGTCGTACTGATTTGCAGTTATTATTAAGATGTTTGATAGCTAATTAAAAATAACCTTACTTTCTTTCCAGCTTTATATCACGACACACTCAGTAATTATTGAAATTGGTGTTCATCAAAACTTTAAGGTGTTATATTATTGTCAAAGTTGTCGTTCCTGTCAGGATAACACTGTTCCCTATTTTAAATTATCATGACATTCTTATCTGGGTTTTCGGGTTTCTTGGGGCGTTACACGTTGCAGATACAACGCGAGGCGTAGCGGTCACGATGAAACGGCCTTCTCGACAGATGCCTTCACATACACACTGACAAATACAGTACTCGGGAGATATCTGAAACATACTTACAAAATCATTATAGAACATTGCACTAACAGGTAAAGCGGTCAATAACGACGCAATTCAAAAACCAGAAAACTGCCTAAAAAAGATCAAAATTTATTCTGCCAATCTTGCCGTAACAAGAAAAACTACTATTATTAGTACTTAACAATCATGAAATGAACAATATACAGTAATTTTTAGTAAAAGAACTGCAGGAGAAAGAAAATTAGAATTCTTTAAACAGGAAGATGCTAAGAAAGCTTTATTTAAAACACATCTTAAAATACTAAGGTTAAACAAATTTAAAACCTAGTAGCTCTTATTGTCGGCTCACAATAATCTGCTGACGCAAACTAATCAAGAGTTTAGAGCCTAGCCAACGCTTTGGGTAAGGCTTACTTCAAAACACAATCACCAAGAAACAAAAGTTTTCGATGGTGTTGAGCCATAGTCACGTAATACTTTTTAAAAGAGTAAACAGCCTTTTGAGTGTATTTGTCTTCTGTGCTAAGAAGATATCTTTTAAGGCAGCCAGAGTAGTTTAAACTGTGGACAGTTATATCTTAAAGACATGTGTTAGTCTTGTTTACCTGCTTTCGCTGCCTTAACAGATATGACATAATAATGGTCTAACAACTTTTGTGGCACAACTTGACAAGAAGAAGGGACCGGTTGGTAGGACATGTTCTGAGGCATCAAGGGATCACAAATTTAGCATTGGAGGGCAGCGTGGAGGGTAAAAATTGTAGAGGGAGACCAACAGATGAATACACTAAGCAGATTCAGAAGGATGTAGGCTGCAGTAGGTACTGGGAGATGAAGGAGCTTGCACAGGATACAGTAGCATGGAGAGCTGCATCAAACCAGTCTCAGGACTGAAGACAACAACAACAACAACAACAACAACAACAACAACTTTTAGCATTGTGCTTGATAATGGCATAAAAGCCGAAAATTAGACAGTGCACAAGATAAATACTGTACAGTAATACACAGTCAAATGGCGCTTTACTCTTTTAAAAACACGAAGAAACAATTACAGTCTCGTCGTCCTGAGTGGCGGTTAAGGGAAACGTAACGGTGCTAGAATAAGTCAGCTAACAATCGAACAATCTGAAACATTACACTAAACAATCCACTTAATGAGAAACGAAGCGGCTTTCCCGGAAATCTTAAAAGATAGACAAAATTCGTAAGCATGCAGGCGTCTTGTGCCTACTGAATACAAAAGAAGTTCAAAGCAGAGTCACGCACAGCAATCAAGGAAATAAGTGAGCCACTTGTCCCAATGGAAGCCAAAACTGTTTACATGCAAACACAACGGTCACCAGACTGTCCAGTGCCTACGACTCGATTGCAGAATTCCGGAATGGTCGCACAAGTGTGATGCTCGGCGAAGGAGCCGGACGACCGTTTGTCGCCACAAATGAAGAAACCATTGAGCCTGCACGTGAAATGATTCTCTTGGACTGACGATTAACTATTGACGAAGTTGCACATCGTCTGCAAATTAGCCACGGTTCTGCCTACGAAATCATCCACAACACACTTAGGTTTCATAAGGTTTGTCCAAGATGGGTCCCAAAACAACTCACACAGTTGCATAAACAAACGCGCTTAGACATTTGCAAAAAACATTTGGATCGCTATGGTAACGAAGGGGACAACATCTCAGATAGAATAATCACTAGTGACGAAACATAGATCCATCATTACGAGCCGGAGAGTAAACGGCAGAGTATGGAATGGAAACATCCAAATTCGCCGTGCAAGAAAAAGTTCAAGACCCAACCGTCCACAGGAAAACTGATGCTTACGGTTTTTTGGGACGCACAAGGTCCAGTACTGGAACGTTATGAGGAAAGGGGCACAACAATAAACAGTGTACGTTACAGTAAGGTAGGAAGCAACGCCGAGGGTTGCTCTCAGAAGGTGTTGTGTTGTTGCACAACAATGCCCGTCTGCATACTGCTGCCCACACTGCTGAAACGCTCCAGAAACTCAAATTTGAAGTACTGGATCATCCTCCATGTAGTACCGATCTTGCCCATTCTCACTACCACTTGTTTGGTCCACTCGAACAGGCATGAAGGGGCCGTCCATATGCCTCGGACGAAGCAGTGAAAGCATTCCTGGCTCACAGCTCAACCGAAAACCTTTTACGAGGACATCAGGAAGCTTGTACAACGATGGAACAAGTACGCTGAAACGCAAGGGAGACTATGTCGAAAAATGATGTTCTTGTTAATTTCCCATTTTTTATAACTGTTGTTGTTGTGGTCTTCAGTCCTGAGACTGGTTTGATGCAGCTCTCCATGCTACTCTATCCTGTGCAAGCTTCTTCATCTCCCAGTACCTAGTGCAACCTACGTTCTTCAGAATCTGCTTAGTGTATTCATCTCTTGGTCTAACATTTTTACCCTCCACTACTAAAATGATGATCCCTTGATGCCTCGGAACATGTCCTACCAACCGGTCCCTTCTTCTTGTCAAGTTGTGCCACAAACTCCTCTTCTCCCCAATTCTATTCAATACCTCCTCATTTGTTATGTGATATACCCATCTAATCTTCAGCATTCTTCTGTAGTACCACATTTCGAAAGCTTCTATTCTCTTCTTGTCCAAACTATTTATCGTCCATGTTTCTCTTCCCTACATGGCTACACTCCATACAAATACTTTCAGAAACGACTTCCTCATACTTAAATATATACTCGATGTTAACAAATTTCTCTTCTTCAGAAACGCTTTCCTTGTCATTGCCAGTCTACATTTTATATCCTCTCTACTTCGACAATCATCAGTTATTTTGCTCCCCCAATGGCAAAACTCCTTTACTATTTTAGGTGTCTCATTTCCTAATCTAATACCCTCAGCATCACACGACTTAATTCCATTATCCTCGTTTTGCTTTTGTTGATGTTCATCTTATACGCTCCTTTCAAGACACTGTCCATTCCGTTCAACTGCTCTTCCAAGTCCTTTGCTGTCTCTGACAGACTTACAATGTCATCGGCGAACCTCAAAGTTTTTATTTCTTCTCCATGGATTTTAATTTCTACTCCGAATTTTTCTTTTGTTTCCTTTACTGCTTGCTCAATATACAGATTGAATGACATTGGGGAGAGACTACAACCCTGTCTCACTCCCTTCCCAACAACTGCTTCCCTTTCATGCCCCTCGACTCTTATAACTGCCATCTGCTTTCTGTACAAATTGTAAATAGCCATTCGCTCCCTGTATTTTACCCCTGCCACCTTCAGAATTTGGAAGAGAGTATTCCAGTCAACATTGTCAAAAGCTTTCTCTAAGTCTACAAATGCCAGAAACGTAGGTTTGCCTTTCCTTAATCTTTCTTCTAAGATAAGTCCTAAGGTCTGTATTGCCTCACGTGTTCCAATATTTCTACGGAATCAAAACTGATCTTCCCCGAGGTCGGCTTCTACCAGTTTTTCCATTCGTCTGTAAAGAATTCGTGTTAGTATTTTGCAGCTATGACTTATTAAACTGATAGTTTGCTAATTTTCATAACTGTCAACAGCTGCTTTCTTTGGGATTGGAATTATTATCTTCTTCTTGAAGGCTGAGGGTATTTCGCCTGTCTCATACATCTTGCTCGCCAGATGGTAGAGTTTTGTCAGGACTGGCTCTCCCAAGGCCGTCAGTAGTTCTAATGGAACATTGTCTACTCCTGGGGCCTTGTTTTAGCTCAGGTCTTTCAGTGCTCTGTCAAAATCTTCACACAGTATCATATCTCCCATTTCATCTTCATCTATATCCTCTTCCATTTCCATAATATTGTCCTCAAGTACTTTGCCCTTGTATAGACCCTCTATATACTCCTTCCACCTTTCTGCTTTCCCTTCTTTGCTTAGAACTGGGTTTCCATCTGAGCTCTTGATATTCATACAAGTGGTTCTGTTTTCTCCAAAGGTCTCTTTAATTTTCCTGTAGGCAGTATCTATCTTACCCCTAGTGAGATAAGCCTCTACATCCTTACATTTGTCCTCTAGCCATCCCTGCTTAGCCATTTTGCACTTCCTGTCGATCTCATTTTTGAGACGTTTGTATTCCTTTTTGCCTGCTTCATTTACTGCATTTTTATATTTTCTCCTTTCATCAATTAAATTCAATATTTCTTCTGTTACCCAAGGTTTTCTACTAGCCCTCGTCTTTTTACCTACTTGATCCTCTGCTGCCTTCACTACTTCATCCCTCAAAGCTACCCATTCTTCTTCTACTGTATTTCTTTCCCCCATTCCTGCCATTTGTTCCCTTACGCTCTCCCTGAAACTCTGTAAAACCTCTGGTTTAGTCAGTTTATCCAGGTCCCATCTCCTTAAATTCCCACCTTTTTGCAATTTCTTCAGTTTTAATTTACAGTTCATAACCAATAGATTGTGGTCAGAGTCCACATCTGCCCCTGGAAATGTCTTACAATTTAAAACCTGGTTCCTAAATCTCTGTCTTACCATTAGATAATCCATCTGATACCTTTTAGTATCTCCAGGGTTCTTCCATGTATACAACCTTCTTTCATGATTCTTGAACCAAGTGTTAGCTATGATTAAGTTATTCTCTGCACAAAATTCCACCAGGCGGCTTCCTTTTTCATTTCTTACCCCAAGCCATATTCACCTACTACGTTTCCTTCTCTCCCTTTTCCTGCTACCGAATTCCAGTCACCCATGACTATTAAATTTTCGTCTCCCTTCACTATCTGAATAATTTCTTTGATTTCATCATACATTTCTTCAATTTCTTTGTCATCTGCAGGGCTAGTTGGCATATAAACTTGTACTACTGTAGTAGGCGTGGGCTTCGTGTCTATCTTGGCGACAATAATGCGTTCACTATGTTGTTTGTAGTAGCTAACCCGCACTCCTATTTTTTTATTCGTTATTAAACCTACTCCTGCATTACCCCTATTTGATTTTGTATTTATAACCCTGTATTCGCCTGACCAAAAGTCTTGTTCCTCCTGCCACCGAACTTCACTAATTCCCACTATATCTAACTTTAACCTATCCATTTCCCTTTTTAAATTTTCTTACGTACCTGCCCGATTAAGGAATCTGACATTCCACGCTCCGATGCGTAGAACGCCAGTTTTCTTTCTCCTGATCACGACGTCCTCTTGAGTAGTCCCCGTCCGGAGTTCCGAATGGGGGACTATTTTACCTCCGGAATATTTTATTTTATTTTATTTTGTAACTACTTTTCGGATAATAATTGACTTACCCTCGTAGTATGGGCTACAACAACAACAACAACAACAACAACAACAACAACAAAAACAGTAAACATGGGCTCTAAAATGTAAAGCGCAAGAGCTGTGGGCACTTGTTCAGTAGAAGAGAAGTGTTTCACTGTAACGAAGATGAACAAGTCCTTATCGCTCTTATGGTATGCATTTTAGAGCTCATGTTTACCAGACAATTTTTCCTGTTTTGGTCCATACTACCACTTCTGAAACTTGTCTTCTCTACGATCCTAGTAACAACACTACCGGTACATGCATTCCTCCGACAAGAGGTATCAGGACGATTTTCGCTTATAGTTTTAAGCTCCGGTGGTTTCCGTACCAGGGTCACTAACCTCAAATTGATACTCTTACCCTTCTCCATCGTTCCTAAAACTTTGCACCATCGTGACGGAATGACCCTCTACGTGCTAGTTGATACTGAAACGAGGAAAGACGAGACAGACTGGAGGATTACTGACAATACACTTTCGCGCAACAAAACAAGATACAGATACAGCAAAAATACTACGAAAACTTTGCATGATTCTTGATACTAGTTAAGCCAGACTGTAAATAAATCCAGCTCACAAGGAGAAATCAGAGCCGTAGCTAATAAGGAGGCAACGCAAGCAAACTTACAGATACTAGAAAGGACCCGCTTTTATAGACTACGATAAAAAACAACAACAAGATGCATGAAAATAGAATGCGGTTACAGTTTCCCTGCTGAAAACTGAAGTGTGAATGTGTCACAATGCTCGCAAGTGTTCATAAATTGACGTTATTTCCTGTGATTGTAATTGTGGGAAATTTTGTAAAATCTTTTGGAGTAGTGCCAGACTACAGATATAAACGTTCGGGATTGGATCCCTAGTCGACCCTAAGAGTTGTTCTGTTCCGGTTCAACCAATGATTTTTAAAGTAAAAAACAGCACCGCCGTTCGCAGTCCACAGTAAATGGTAGGTCCGTCTATACCTGATTCGGAAAGTCGAAGGCAAGGAACGAGGAACGCATGACGCAGCAACAAGACCGTGGCCAGTGAAGCATTGCGGCGTCGAAACCATCAGTCAGTTTGAGGAAAACTTTACCTTAATCAGGAAGCAAGAATGAACAGGCGCTGACGTTGATGGTAATTTTCCACTTTGCAGTACAATGTGTGCACATAGGGTGAAAAGTATTTAAACCGACAAACTCTGGGAGGTTGTAGGGGAAATCAAAACAAATATTTTTCCCTAATGTCATTTTTACCTGTGAGGAGTATTTAAACCGGTAGAGGAAGATTTCTCTGGCGGCAAATTAATTAAACCAACAAACACTTTTCCGTTTTTTTATCAGCAAGAGACAACACATTAACACAACCCAATTCGAATTACAGTAGATTTTCAAAAATGCCTCCATTGACATGTAAACAAAGGTTACACCGCCGGATCATGTTCGGTCTGACACGGGCAAAAACCCCAGGAGTACCCTGAATTGTTCCTGATGCTGCTGCTATCCGGGCAACCAGATCCTCTTCTGATGCAACAGGAGTTGCGTAAACAAGGTTGCGCATCTCTCCCCACACAAAATAGTCCAGAGGGGACATATCTGGGGATCGAGCAGGCCATGGTACAGGACCACCTCTGCCAATCCACGTTTCTGGGAACCGTCGGTCCAGGAATCGACGCACACGCCGACTGAAATGTGCTGGCGCCCCGTCATGTTGGAACCACATGCGTTGTGTTGAAGGGAGCGGAACGTCTTCCAGCAATTCTGGCAATGCTCTGGCGAGAAAACTGTAATAGTGCCTGCCATTTAATGACCTAAGTAGCAGATACGGCACAATTAAACAGTCCCCAACAACACCGACCCCCAGAATAACGAAGAACCGCACTTGATGAGCGCTAGAAACTGTGGCATGTAGGTTATCCTCACTCCAAACATGCGAATTGTGCATGCTGAAGACTCCATCGCGCCCGAACGTCGCTTCATCGGTAAACAACACAGACGATGGAAATGTAGGATGTATTTCACACTGCTCCAGGTACCACTGCGAAAACTGTGCTCTGGGTGGATAATCAACTGGTTCCAGTTTGTGGACACGCTGTAAGTGAAATGGACGTAACAAAAATGGTTCAAATGGCTCTGAGCACTATGGGACTTAACATATGTGGTCATCAGTCGCCTAGAACTTGGAACTACTTAAACCTAACCAACCTAAGGACATCACACACATCCATGCCCGAGGCAGTATTCGAACCTGCGACCGTAGCGGTCACGCGGTGCCAGACTGAAGCGCCTAGAACCGCACGGCCACAAAGCCAGCAGGACGTAACAATTGCTCTCGAAGGACTGTTCTTACATTCATCTGATTCGTCCCCATGTTATGTGCTGATTGAAAGATCCCGCTCCACATGTTGCAAGACAGCTTCCTCAAATTGCAGCGTTCTTACCGTGCGACGGCGTCCCTGTCCAGGTAATCTGCTAAATGACCCGGTCTCACGCAGACGTTGGTACACAGCAGCGAAGGTCGTATGACGCGGGATACGGCGATTAGGATATTGTTGTTGGTAAACCCGCTGTGCAGCACGTCCGTTGTGGTGCGCTACGTAGTACGCACCAACCATATCAGTGTACTCACTCCAGGTGTATCGCTCCATTAGTAAACAGAGACAATGCACTACTACGCCGGCCGCGGTGGTCTAGCGGTTCTGGCGCTGCAGTCCGGAACCGCGAGACCGCTACGGTCGCAGGTTCGAATCCTGCTTCGGGCATGGATGTGTGTGATGTCCTTAGGTTAGTTAGGTTTAAGTAGTTCTAAGTTCTAGGGGACTTATGACCTAAGATGTTGAGTCCCATAGTGCTCAGAGCCATTTGAACCATTTTGCACCACTACACTGGTGGACAGCAGTTGCCTACAACTGAAGAGCGTAATACGCCCTCTAACGACTGAAGATCGTAATACGGCCTCCACCGGTTTAAATAATCCTCGGAGGAAAAAATGACATTAGGGGAAAATATTTGTTTTGATGTCCACTACAACCTCCCAAAGTTTGTCGGTTTAAATACTTTTCTCCCTGTATAAGATAACGTCAACGTGAAGTGGTGTTTTGGCGTGCCTCTGGGGCTGAGGACTTGCCGTTGCAGACTACAACATGTTCGTGGAGGAGTACCGCAAGAGCCCGCAGAGCACGTGGATCATGAAGCCGTGCGGGAAGTCGCAGGGCGCGGGCATCTTCCTCATCAACAAGCTGTCCAAGCTGAAGCGGTGGTCGCGCGAGAGCAAGATGCCCTTCAACCCGGCGCTCGTCAAGGAGTCCTACGTCATCTCCCGGTGAGTGCGTGCACGCGGCGCAGCGCGCCGCGTGTGTCACAGGTTTTAGGGCGTGGGGGCGTGCTAACAGCTCATGCTAACATGTTGTCCGTAATGTCAAAGTAGCGGGTGGGGCACGTTTAAACACAGTACTGTACTTTTCTCGGGAATTACTGTCGCTAGAGCGCTACCAAGGTCCCACACAATCCTGTAAATGGTCTAATGTGAACAGTGTAGAAGGCGGCCATTGTGGTGGCAAACGTACGAGCCTTTGGTTATAAGACATCATCATCTCAGTCATGTCACAAAAAGAAAATATATATGAAGAGTCCAGGGGAAAAACCTGATAAGCCCCCAAACCCCAAAATTTCAGTTTTTTTCATAATTTAATAGACCAGCCAGTGCAGTTTTAGCTGGTTTTACAGAACTGGTCAAAAACCTGATGAGTCAAGAGATATTCTGATACCTTGTAAGCATGTGCATGCGAAAAACATTACAAGTCCACGCAAAACAGGGGGATATCCTGACAAGTGCAGAGACTGCAACGATAAAATCTTATGACTTAATGATTCCCAGCCCGCACAGGTCTGTTGTCACTAGTGTTATCGTTGTATTATCATTGTTGTCACAGTCATTGTTGTATATAAGTTGACCATTATTGTTAGCTTTGAGTTTGTGAAGGAAGTTAGATCTATCATTGTATTCTGTCAGTGTAAAATGAATAAAGAAGACAGTGACTCATCTACTTGCCAAGAAAAATATAGAACGTCATCAAAGAAGCTGACAAAGAAAAGGAAGAAGTGTAGTCGTGTTAGGGATGCCTCCAAACGTTTAAGATTGCAGTCACATGAAACAGCAGAACAATGTGAGTACAAAAACAAGTGATGAAAATAAAAGGAAAATTATTAATAACATGAATCACTTTTAAAATCATGATGAAATAAACCTCTATTTAAGTGGTTTAATCACAGTGGTTCCTCTACAGCGCAGGCGTCCTAGAAGAGATGAGCAGGAAGCAAAGTTTCATGATGTATCATATAAATTCAGTGTTTGTATTACCATTAATGGAAGTGTCCAAGAAGTACATGTGTGCAAGCAAGCATTTATGTTGTTACATGGCATAAAGAAGAGCAAGGTAGATCATTTACTGAAGAAACTTAAATCCGGAGACCAACCTCTACAAGACGGTCGAGGGAAACACAGATCCCGCCCAATAGATTTGAAAGATGAAACACGTTCATTAATGAGAGGACACATTAAATCATTTAAAGGTCGCAACAACCACTACAGTTTGACGAAGTTAGAAAAAAATTGCCTACCAGGTCTTTTAATATTAAAAAAATGTTCCATATGTTCAAGGAGAAGTTTCAGGACCAGAACGTGTCGTATGAAACATACCGCGCTATATTCAATTCAGATTTGAGGATAAGTTTTTGATATCCACAATCTGATACTTGGGGCTCCTGCGATGAGTATCTAGCAAAGAAGAAAAATTTGGAGAAGGAACTGACTTTAACGTCATCTGTTGGAAATAAAGTAAGGCTTCATTCCGAATTTCGATCCAATGAAATAGCCCATGAATTGTATCTCAGAAAACAAAAAGTGTTCTATGACAGTAGAAAAAGGCAAATATGAAATATCAAAAAAATCCATCAAAGGTTGCAATTACGATGTGTCATCTGTTGGAAATAAAGTAAGGCTTCATTCCGAATTTCGATCCAATGAAATAGCCCATGAATTGTATCTCAGAAAACAAAAAGTGTTCTATGACAGTAGAAAAAGGCAAATATGAAATATCAAAAAAATCCATCAAAGGTTGCAATTACGATGGACTACAGCAAAAACTTTCCTTGTCCAACTATAAAGACAAATCAAGTTTAATATAAACGACAGTTTTCTGTATTTATATTCAATGTTCATGTTTTGGCAAAAGGGGACAGCTATTTTTACATGCATCCCGAGAGCACAGGCCGAAAAGGAGCACACGAAGTTTCATCGTACCTTCATCATTTTGCGCACAATTTTCTAAACCCAGACATCTGGAGATCTTCTGTGATATCTGCGGAGGGCAAAACAAGAATGCCACTGTGTTCAGATTCCTTCACCATCTGGTCCATACAGAAAAACGATTGGACTATATAAAGATGACATTCCCCATAAGAGGTCATTCGTACCTCGAATGTGATAAAAATATTGGTATGATAGAGCAAACTCAGGAATGTCAAATTCCAAAGAACTGGTGTCAGGTTTTTCAGAATTCACGCACACACCCTTCGCCTTTTGTCATCATTGATGTTGAGGAGTAACCAGACATAATCAAATGCTGGACAGAGCATCTGGATAATACGATATACAAGAAGAAGCTCCCTTTCCAGTCCAGGCCTATAAGAGAATTAGAAGTGACACGGACACCACGCAACACTGGTTCAGTATAGAGTAAGCTACAATGGAGCATATGAGCAAGCTTCATTACTTCTTCGTGGAAAGAAAGGGCAAGATTCCAGCCTGAAAGAAGGCGAGTTCAGCCTGCCCTCTGTTAAATATGAAGGTATAGTAATTCTTTTACAGCAATATGATTCGAAAGTTTTTTATTTATTGAAATAAGTAATTTTTAGTATTAGCTATTTAAATTAAGGGATTCTGATTTTTTTCAGATGATCTTAAAATATCTGCTGAGAAACACAGAGATTTACAAGACTTGAAAAGATTTTTCCATAGTGAAATGCAAGTGTATTTTGATCGTCTTTTGCATTAATCCACCATAGAAACAGCAAAACAGCACAGGACCTTTTATAGAAAATTATTAAATGATTATATGAGATAATTTGTTGTGACATGAATTTGAAATATTGTAGTTACCTGCAATATGTTATAGACTTGTGATATTTTCCTCTGTGGGACCTGCCTTCTTAATAAAATGCATCATATTATTCTAAATCCTATTCAGATGTGTATCATTTCAGCAGTGCTCTTTCTCTGAAAGATATGTTAAGGTCTAAAACAAAAATGATATTTAACTTGTTGTTGTTGTGGTCTTCAGTCCTGAGACTGCTTTGATGCAGCTCTCCATGTTACTCTATCCTGTGTAAGCTTCTTCATCTCCCAGTAGCTACTGCAACCTACACCCTTCTGTATCTGTTTGGTGTATAAATCTCTTGGTCTCCCTCTACGATTTTTACCCTCCACGCTGCCCTCCAATACCAAATTGGTGATCCCTTGATACCTCAGAACATGTCCTACCAACCGATCCCTTCTTCTAGTCAAGTTGTGTCACAAACTTCTCGTCTCCCCAATCCTATTCAGTACTTCCTCATTAGTTATGTGATCTACCCATCTAATCTTCTGCATTCTTCTGTAGCACCACATTTCGAAAGCTTCTATTCTCTTCTTGTCCAAACTAGTGATCGTCCATGTTTCAATTCCATACATGGCTACACTCCATACAAATACTTTCAGAGACGACTTCCTGACACTTAAATCTATACTCGATGTTATAAATTTCTCTTCTTCAGAAACGCTTTCCTTGCCATTGCCAGTCTACATTTTATATCCTCTCTACTTCGACCATCATCAGTTATTTTGCTCCCCAAATAGCAAAATTCCTTTACTACTTCAAGTGTCTCATTTCCTAATCTAATTCCCTCAGCATCACCCGATTTAATTCGATTACATTGCATTATCCTCGTTTTGCTTTTGTTGATGTTCATCTTATACCCTCCTTTCAAGACACTGTCCATTCCGTTCAGCTGCTCCTCCAAGTCCTTTGCTAACTTGAAAAACTAAAATTTTATGAGTCTTTAAATTTTAAATTTCATCTCCTGAAAAAATGAGAATTGTGACTTATTAGGTTTTTCCCCTGGACTCTTCATTTAAGTACAGGGTGATTATAAATAAAGTTAAACTTTCAAAACGCTGTAGAAATAACACCACTGGTCAGAATGACGTCAAATTGCAACGGAATATTATCGGAGAAGGGGGAAAACGTATGGGAGAAGAAAAACAATAGCGTGAAAATTGATCAATAGATGGCGTTGTATGTGGCAGAATACGAAAAGGAAAACATGTCATGCGCACGACCCATTGAAGTCGGTATACACAGCTTTCCCTTCTTTCGGGCTGCGACGTTCGATTGCAGGATTGCGCTCTGCTTGTAAAGCTGTATTACAAGAGCGATGACTGTGCACGCGTCTCTCTGCTGAAGTTCCGGACACAGAAGGTTTGAAGAAAGTCGTTGATCCGATGGCTGCCGTGGGTCTGGAGAAAATGATTCGGAAGTTCGAAAAGACGGGTACTTTTGGTGTGGTAGGGGGAGGAAACGAACTGATTCGATGTCAGTGGAAGCAGTGGCCACAGCTATGCAGCAGGTGATGAGTGGTGGTGTGCAAATGTGTAGTGTACGGAGAATTGCCCGAACATTGGACATACACGTGAGTACGGTGTGTAAACTTCTACGGAACATCCTTATTCGCTATCCATTCAGAATTACCCATGTGCAAGAGTTGCTTCCTGTTGACCTGCCAGCAAGAGAAACTCTTGCTTTAGAATTTCTTGCTCGCATCGAAGTGGGCATTGATTGGCCGTGGAAGATTTTGTGGACAGACGAAGCCCACCACCTGGCAAGATGAGTCAATACACACACAGAATTGTCGAATGTGGGCAACGGAACCTCCACACCAAATCAACCACTACCGCTTCATCCTCAAAAATTCACTGTGTGTTGCGGGTTTACGGCGTCATTTATCATAGGGCCATATTTTTCCGAAGAGACAGGCGCTTCAGATCCTGTTACCTGTACCGTCACTGGTAAGCGCTGAGAGTGTCTTTTCCGCAACCCCGTCATTCCAGCTTTCCAGCAGCGTGGATGTGTGGATGGGATCATTTTTATGCAAGATGGTGCACCTCCGCACATGGCAAATCCAGTTAAGCAGCTGCTGAAGCGCCATTTCGGAAATGCTAGAATCATCAGCCGCCATTTCCCTACAGCCTCGCCGTCCCGACCACCCGATCTTAATCTATGTGACTTCTGGCTGTGGGGCTATCTGAAAGATGTTGTGTTGACTGTTCATATTGCAAACTTTGCTGCGTAGAAAGCACGCAATGCGCGACACATTTTGAACGTGACCCCGGAAACACTTGGATCAGTTGTAGAGCATGTTGTTTCTCGATTTCAACTTGTAGAAAACGGTAGACAGCATATTGAACATGTTTCGCGCCAGTCACACGGAAATTAATAATCCGATTTGATTTTGATTCATGCTCTTTATGCGGTTTTTGGCCTCAAGACAATTAAAAACCGATTTTTACTATCCGATGTGATATGATCTTGTTGTGGTGGATGGGCTTACGTGACTAACAGTATCACATCTGTACACCCATGCACACTGACTAGTTCAGTTTGTTTAACATCAAACATACACCTTAGGCACTGTTGTGTGATTCATTT
Organism: Schistocerca serialis cubense; assembly: GCF_023864345.2. Classification (NCBI taxonomy): domain Eukaryota; kingdom Metazoa; phylum Arthropoda; class Insecta; order Orthoptera; family Acrididae; genus Schistocerca; species Schistocerca serialis. Next base: position 19,368,529 of record NC_064641.1, read on the forward strand.
GTCATTTGTAGTCGACCACTATTAAATTATGATGCTTACAGCGCCATCCATTGCTATATTTTGTAAATATTTATTTTTCTTCTGCCATACGTTTTCCCCCTTCTCTGATAATATTCCGTTGCAATTTGACGTCATTCTGGCCAGTGGTGTTATTTCTACAGCAGTTTGAAAGATTAACTACAAGGTTGCTGTTTAATTTATGTGAACAAACACTGTTCACCCATTTGTTTTTTACTTACTACAAGAAATTTGTCATAACTCTTTGTTCATAACCAAAAGCAGGTTATTACGTTAGCATGTGCGCAAATAGTTGCATGTCATTGTTTAGTGCCTCAAGTTTTTGAACGAAATGTTTTTATTTTCGAGCCTCACATCCAACAGTCATATTAAACATAGCAGTCGAGTGTCGTTATTTTTACAAGCTGTTTGAGCGCCTCAATACAGGATCTCTAGCAGTGGAAGATTAGCGCTGCCATCTACCGAGGCTTTCACAAACTTCATAGCACCAGTTGAGTGAACGTCTTAGCGCGAAGGACATCATGACAACGCAGAAAGTGAGTAAGCGTGTATTTGTGCAAGGTGAATAAATCTCAACTATCGAAGCACACCTTTCAGAATCGAGAACAGATGTAGGTTCGTTAACAGAGAATTATTTTTCTTTACAAGGTACATTTGTAAAATTTGAAAGCCTGAAAATTACTACAGTTGTTTCGAAAGTAAGTCAGACAGAGCGAGGGGGTATGTCTACGCAGTTCTGTTGGGGCACGCTTACTCACTTCTGCGTTGTCATCCTACCTGATAACCCAGTCAAGGAAACTTTAAGACAGAAACTGTGGAAATTACCAGAAGATCTGTTTGAACCTAATGAATCTCAAGCAGAAAGAATTAATTATGTTAGAGCAAGGACTGATAAGGGCAAGAAATTGCTAAGAACAAGGACAAGGAAAAACGTCCGTAGCCCTACTCCTGACGTCATCATTGTTGTGCACAAAGGTAGATTTTCACGTCGTTACTCTCCGTGCTCTCCTGTCTTCTGCCATTCTCTTCTGGTCCGCGTAACTACCGCTTCCTTTTACGTCGTCGTCTATCAGACTGTGTATCTCCGCCTACCTCTCAATTTCCTCTCACCAACTAGTCCTTTCAAAGCGTCTGTTTAGCAAGCACTCGCGCCTAAACGAATGTCCCATCCATTTGTTCTTCCTCCCTCTTACAGCCTGCAGTATTTTGATGAGTAGGATGAAAACTGCCTTTGTATTTACTGCTTGGAATGATACGATCAACCGCAAATAAATCAAGAGTGAGTCCAGCGCCTTAGATGTAACAGGTGAGCTCATGACTATTCTACCAGAGGAAAGACATTATTTTTAGTGTGCATAAATTGCAGCTCGGACAGTGATGATAAGTAGACCTTTCATTAACATTCAAACATCGGTGTAGGCTAACAGGTGGAAATTTGCCAATTTGTTTACTGCTAGTGAAATAGTTGTGTTTTATCGTGTTAATTAGTGTAAGCAAGCTTTTAATTTTGTTTACTGCTAGTAAAACATATTTCGAAAATTTCAGGAGTGGGTTTTGTTTACTCTTTTGTGTTCTACGATACGGCTAAACGTGCCCCAGTAGGTGCGTAAACCTGCCTGATACCCGGGGCACGTTCACGCATTCTACTGGACCCTAAGTAAAATTATTTTATTGATTGGCAACTCCATAGAGTCCTGTGCACTACGACCAGATAATGGGTATACTTGGAAGAAGAGACAGCATAGACTATGTGATCGCCGTAAGCATATTGACACCAGTGCTTACTTATTTAAGTTATATATTACAGCACTGAAGATGGTCACTAAGTGACCGAAAATCGATTTTGCGATAATAAACAAAAATATACGACCGATGCTGTCTCTTCTTCTAAGTATAAAATTATTTTGCACTCTTAAACGTCATGTTGAGTTAGAAGTATACACACCAAACTAAACTTAACAGTCCGCAGCTCGTGGTCGCGCGGTAGCGTTCTCGCTTCCCACGCCCGGGTTCCCGGGTTCGATTCCCGCCGGGGTCAGGGATTTTCTCTGCCTCGTGATGACTGGGTGTTGTGTGATGTCCTTAGGTTAGTTGGGTTTAAGTAGTTCTAAGTTCTAGGGGACTGATGACCATAGATGTTAAGTCCCATAGTGCTCAGAGCCATTTGAGCCATATACTTTAATAACCATGTTATAAGACTAAAACATTTCACTCGATTTAACGTAACCGAAAGTATTTAAAAATTTCCGAAAAGAAGCCCGCGCAAACGTGCCATGGTTCCCGTCTATATGCACGAAGCGTTACCGTGATGGCGATATAAACTTCCAGCAATGATGGAGTAACGAAATGTATCTGTTTTAGAAATGAAATATTGCTCCAGAAACGAAAATTACGAAGTCGAGTGCGTTGTGGGGTAACCCTGCTGGATGGATACGATAACCTACGAATCGTTGGTAGTACAATGTAATAAATTCATTTATTAAGTATTTAGTTATAATTATTTGTATGGTCAGCAACCTCGACAAATAAGTGGGGCGTATGTCACGGTGGGTTGTGACAGCGAACTCTGCTAATACGCAGTGTACTGAGTCATGTCTACACTTGAAAGCTGAGTCCTGATGAAAGGGTTTGAATGACTGCAGTCTGCACTTATAGGTCAAAGTGTCGACTCTTATGCGCTAGGATTCGGAATTACCATACACGATTTTTTCGTGTAGAAAAAGTGAATGATTTACAGGGAAGCTCTAAAGTTGAATCTGGCTAAGTACCTTCTTAGGAGACGCCAAAGGCAAACCATGTTTCCAACCCTGTGTCAATGATTAACAGACGCAGGGCAACTACTAAGAAGGGCAGCTACCAGCTATACTGACTACTGTGTAATGTTGCTGCATTAAGTTGTTCTGAAAGCGGTGCTGATATTCAAGACAATAAAAGCGGGTTAAAAGCTGTGAGCTGTCTGGGGAAGTTAACCTTGCATTACTGAGCAACTGTTTCACCAGGTATCCAGTCTAGCTTTCCAAATTCCTAACCAGACTAACGGATTTCGCAGAGAGTTAGTATGAATTTAGTATACCACTGTGTGGTAATTTCATGACGAACAGGATTGCGCTACGAACGTAACTTCTTTGGGTGAAAATTGAATCGGTTGGTTGTGGTTAATTTCCTCTTGCATATGTTTCAACGTTCTTCGTGTGTTATTTTATGAATGCAGTGTTGTATGCAGTCTCCCAATCTTGGCTCCATATTTGATGTATTCCATAAGATTACAAACTCACATTTTCACAATCCTAAATAATGCACCAGTTTAGTTTTGAATCAAGTTTAATATGCTGAAATTTTAACAGAACAATGATCAATGTTAAAATAAATGTCCAAATATAAACTGATTTATTTCTTTTTATTTAAATTCTCTTTATATATATATATATATATATATATATATATATATATATATATATACACTCCTGGAAATTGAAATAAGAACACCGTGAATTCATTGTTCCAGGAAGGGAAAACTTTATTGACACATTCCTGGGGTCAGATACATCACATGATCACACTGACAGAACCACAGGCACATAGGCACAGGCAACAGAGCATGCACAATGTCGGCACTAGTACAGTGTATATCCACCTTTCGCAGCAATGCAGGCTTCTATTCTCCCATGGAGAAGATCGTAGAGATGCTGGATGTAATCCTGTGGAACGGCTTGCCATGCCATTTCCACCTGGCGCCTCAGTTGGACCAGCGTTCGTGCTGGACGTGCAGACCGCGTGAGACAACGCTTCATCCAGTCCCAAACATGCTCAATGGGGGACAGATCCGGAGATCTTGCTGGCCAGGGTAGTTGACTTACACCTTCTAGAGCACGTTGGGTGGCACGGGATACATGCGGACGTGCATTGTCCTGTTGGAACAGCAAGTTCCCTTGCCGGTCTAGGAATGGTATAACGATGGGTTCGATGACGGTTTGGATATACCGTGCACTATTCAGTGTCCCCTCGACGATCACCAGTGGTGTACGGCCAGTGTAGGAGATCGCTCCCCACACCATGATGCCGGGTGTTGGCCCTGTGTGCCTCGGTTGTATGCAGTCCTGATTGTGGCGCTCACCTGCACGGCGCCAAACACGCATACGACCATCATTGGCACCAAGGCAGAAGCGACTCTCATCGCTGAAGACGACTCGTCTCCATTCGTCCCTCCATTCACGCCTGTCGCGACACCACTGGAGGAAGGCTGCACGATGTTGAGGCGTGTGCGGGACCGTAGCCCAGCTTCATGGAGACGGTTGCGAATGGTCCTCGCCGATACCCCAGGAGCAACAGTGTCCCTAATTTGCTGGGAAGTGGCGGTGCGGTCCCCTACGGCACTGCGTAGGATTCTACGGTCTTGGTGTGCATCCGCGCGTCGCTGCGGTCCGGTCCCATGTCGACGGGCACGTGCACCTTCCGCCGACCACTGGCGACAACATCGATTTACTGTGGAGACCTCACGCCCCACGTGTTGAGCAATTCGGCGGTACGTCCACCCGGCCTCCCGCATGCCCACTATACGCCCTCGCTCAAAGTCCGTCAACTGCACATTCGGTTCACGTCCACGCTGTCGCGGCATGCGTGTTAAAGACTGCGATGGAGCTCCGTATGCCACGGCAAACTGGCTGACACTGACGGCGGCGGTGCACAAATGCTGCGCAGCTAGCGCCATTCGACGGCCAACACCGCGGTTCCTGGTGTGTCCGCTGTGCCGTGCGTGTGATCATTGCTTGTACAGCCCTCTCGCAGTGTCCGGAGCAAGTATGGTGGGTCTGACACACCGGTGTCAATGTGTTCTTTTTTCCATTTCCAGGAGTGTATATATATATATATATATATATATATATATATATATATATATATGTATCCGGTTGTCGTTAGATGACTATTAAAAGATTATAATTAATGTTAATCTGGTTGGGAATTTGGTAAGCTAGACTGGATACCTGGTGAAACAGTTACTCAGTAATGCAAGGTTAACTTCCCCAGACAGCTCACAGATTTTCACCCGCTTTTATTGTCTATCAGCACCGCTTTCAGAACAACTTAATGCAGCAACATTACAACTGTCTTGAAAGAAGCAGAGATTTCTCTTGTGAATTAGGAATCTTCAATCAGCTCTCAATTAGCTGTGGACAAAATTGCTGTTTGCATAGAAATGAGTAGTGCCTAAGTGGTGATGATGTTAAAGGATAAATGTGTCAGTTTCATGTGGGGGGAATCATGGTCTGGAGACGACCGAGTCGAACGTTTAAGCGAAAATCGTTCTCATACCTATGAGAATCAACCTCTTCTATGCAAGCTCTTTACGCTCCCAGTTTTGGGAGGATTTTATATGGACTAAAACAAAATAGTCCAATAAACATGGGCTCTAAAGTGCGTACCTTAAGAACTATGGGCACTTGTTCAGTAGAAGAGATGTGTTGCACAGTAGCAAAGATGAAAAAGCGCTCATGGGTCTTAAGGTATGCAGTTTGGAGACCATGCTTATTGGACGTTTTTGTTTTGGTCTATACAACCTCCTCCCAAAACAGGGAGAGTAAAGAGCTTGCATAGAAGAGGTCGGTTGTCATAGCTAACAAAACGATTTTCGCTTAAGCTTTCGACTCTGTTTCTTACGGACCAGGGTTTCTTACTTCAAATTGATACATTTACCCTTCTCCATTATCCCTGAAGTCTGTAATACTATCACAGAATCACCCTGTATATTAAATGAAATTATTACGTCTTACCTAAAACTTATTCTGCATCATAAGCTCCCAAGTGTTATCCTCAGGAGTGATTACACCAATCCCAATCTTTCTGCCGCATTCGAAATGCTTGCTGGAAGTCTTTCTCAACACCTTCGATCATTTTAAAGGGGACAAAAATCACCTCTTATCCGACAACACTACACCGAGGCGGAAATTCCACCAAATATTTAGTGCACGCAACGCAACATTGAAAACTAGATCACCTAAATATACTTTGAGTCTCCTATTCGTTAGTTTGACTGCCTGACAGTGTTGCTGAGACAATAACAACAGAGTTACATTTTAACGAATAACTTCTGAAATAACTTTCAAAAGCCAAGATCACATAAATTAATCTTTGTTGTTGACAACCAGTTTCGACAGCTCTAATTGTCATTTTCTGATCTTGAAAGAAATTTATTATGTAACCTGTTTCATTGAGTTAGTACGTCATGCCTTGTTGTCATTATGTTTGATAAAATACAGCACAGTATATGCAGGTTTGTTGACAATAAAACCATTTACAGTTAAAGTGCACCTTGTACACATGGGCATATTCGTTGCAATCATAGAGGCTTGTTAATTTTTAAAACCCACGGTATATAGTAAAATCCACATTTGTACATCTGTTTGTAAAGTGTATCCATGATGTATGCAACATGACACACAAACATAAACATCTGTTTACAGTTAGATGCACGATGTATGTAACGTGTCACACAAACATAAACAGATGTACGAATGTACGGTTTACTGTATATCGTGCATTTTAAGAATTATTATTATTATCGTATTCATCATTTATAGTAATACACATTTAGCAAAACAAAGAAAAACCCTATATATATAGATACACATGTGAAATTATATATAGTATACAAGTTTTAAAACGGCTCAGACTACACTCGTATTGTAGGGAAGCAGCCTACTCACGCTGTAGTAAATTCACATCAGTTTCCATTGTGTGCCAGCCAGTCTGCTGTAACTAGCTCTGACGTCATAAATGTTGCGCAATACCTCAAAAATCAAGCAAATGACCTAAAACTTTTCTAGCATGTCAGGAATAATACTAAATTAATGTGTGTTAAATATCAGTTCGATAACTTCAGCCATTTTCGAAATTTGGATGTTTTTCTGAAAAAATCATTGGCGCAACAGAAAAGAGCTAGAGACTTCAAAATTTATATTTAGATTCATCTTTCAGAATGATTTAATAAAAACAGTACTTTGGATTTCACAAATTAAGATTTTATTGGAAATTCATGATTTTGTGGTTTTCGGCTCAAAACTGAAGGAAGCAAGATAGATTAAGTAGGCTAATAAATAAGGCTAGGAGTTTAGATTTAAATAGGTTGGAGGTCCGCTATGACTATGAAGATGTGAAAAGTTTCTTTTGAATAACTATAAAATTATAGCGATAGCGGATCTCAAAAGGGCCAGTTCAGAGCTCATCTACTGCGTGCAGTGTAATTTAATTAATGCTCTCGCCCAAAATATTTAACTTAGCCACGTCAAAATTTTATTATCAATACTTACCTGCGTTCTGAATGCACGTTTAAATTAAGAGCTTCATCGGCCATCAGCAAAAGAAGCTATAAATTATTATGTAACTTGAAGTGGTGCGTTACTAGCCCAGCGGCTAGTCGGGAGAGCCGATTTGATCAGGCGTTCCCTTAGCCGTCCGCACCGCGGCTTTATATGTAAGAATGTTGCGCGTGGAAGCAAGGCCCCAGTTCTCTCCAGACGCTGAATGACACGCCATCTGTGTCGGTAGTCGCGTCGCATCAGTGTATCTGCTACAAACAGCCTCGGGTGCCGTATTAAGTTACTAGAGATACGCGGAACCATAAAAACATTTCAAGTGAAGTGTTAATTCTGGGATGATTTTCATAATCTAGCTTCAGTTTGCGTATTGTCGTACTTTCACGTGCCGTCGCGGGACAGACATTCTACCAAATATTTAGCGTGGTGTTTGATGAAATATTTTCATCAAATTATGGCGAGCATTCTTTTTAACGTTTAATTCGGACATTTATAGTTGCATCAGCGCATTAGACTCTGAACTGCTCTGTTAGTTAGGTTGTAGGGATACTTGTGTTTTTTATCAGTGAATTTCAGAATATACTCAACTATTTTGGAAAATCGTTTTTGATTAGAAATCCCAGACAATCTCCTAATTCCTCAGAGCTATAAGCTGCAGCTATAATGGTATTCTCAGATGAAGTGGGGACTAGGATCTCTAATTACTGGCTCCACGTTTTGTTAAATCACTTTCTGGGTGCTAAAAAGTAAATAGAGAGCCAGTGTTGAGAACGGCGAAAGATAGCATTAACATCATTCTAAAAGCCAGAAACTGATTCAACATTCAAACATTTATACAGCAATTAATTATTTTTACAACTTATTCGCCGCCCCACAGTATGTTGATGGACTCGATCCAGCGGAGTGCCTCGTTGGTTGCTTGATGGAGCTTCTCAATGCCACCAGGGAAGCGTCTGACTGGACAGTCATTCACAAGGTAGCTCATTGTTTGGGTGTCACCACAGTCACACACACTGTCACTCGAAAAGCCCCACTTGTGTGTGTTGTATTTGCACCGGACTGTACCACTAATTACTCTCATAACTGAGTTCAGTTGGACATCTACTTTCACTACGTGAGCACTTCGGAGCCAAACTGGTGCACAGTATTCTGCTGCAGTGTATACCAGTGCAAGGGATGCTCCTCGGAGGACTGATGTGGTTGCCCCCCATGTACTGTCTGCCAGCTTTCTCACAAGGATCACTCGTGTTTGTATCTTCTTGGCGAAGTTGGAAAGGTGTTTTTTGTATTTAAAGTTCTGTCCAGCCGAACTGTGCGCTGATCTTTGCTGATGAAAGGCGATTATAGAGGTGGAACAGGCTTACTTCGGTTTTAGAAACATTTGGTATCAGTCGCCATGCCTCAAAATACTCATAAAGTTTAGTAAGGCTGTTCGTTAGGAGTTCTTCACATTCAGAAAGGTCTTCACTCTGATATCAAATTGCCAGGTCATCTGCATATTGAAATTTTCGGTAGGTCAAATTCGGCAGATCAGCTGTGTAGAGGTTGAATAACACTGGAGCAAGAACAGAGCCCTGAGGTAATCCGTCGTTGAGTACATGCTATCTGCTTGTCTCTTCTCCTTGATGTACTTAAAACCGCCTATTGCTTAACATGTTACTTAAGAGGTTGCCTAGAATTTTGCAAGGTACTGCTCTAAAAAATTTCAATAATAGTCCCTCACGCCACACCGTGTCATAAGCTGCTGACAGGTCAATGAACACTATTCCAGTTTTAAGTTTCTTTTGGTATCCAGATTCTATGTGAGTAGTCAAGGAGAGCACTTGTTCACAGCAGCTTCTAAAAGGTATGAATCCAACTTGTTCAGGTGGTATCATAGCATTAATTTGGTCTTGGATTCGGTTTAGAATCATTCTTCCCAATAGCTTGTAAGCACAGCTAAGTAGAGATTTAAGAATTAACAAGCCTCGGTGAGTGCTTCGTATGCGAACATGCCCACGTGCGCAATGTGCTTCGTAACTGTAAATTGTTTTATTGTCGACAGACCTGTGTGTAGTGCGCTTTATTTCATCCACCATAATGACAACACGGCATGAGGTACTGGCTCACAAAGGAACTCGTTTTATAAAAAAAACATTTTTTGAAGAGCAGAAGATGAAAGTTATAACTGTCGATACCGGTTTCAACAATAAAGACTAATTTATGCGATATTGGCCATTGAAAGTTTTTTCCCAAGTAAAACATAGATCGCTCCTTCTAAATTCTCAATCTGAGAATATTCGATGAATCATCTGTTGAATTTCAGTGTATTCCGTGAGTTAATTTATATTGCCGTAAAAATATGCAAAAAAACTTATAAACGTATAGTTATTGAAAATAGGAAGTGTATCGCCACGGTCTGCGATACGTCTCTAGACTACATCTGATAGGCCAAAATCAGTTTAGGTAAATGCAGTCGTCCGCTTATTTTCCCCTCCCAGGATTTTTTTCCTTTTGAATCATAAATCTTCTGACTGTTTCGGCGCAACCCGTCACGAATTCCTACACCGCTTCATCTTAGAGTAGCTCGTGCACCTTACGCCAGCAAGTATTTGTTGAATGTACAGCTACCTCGTCGTTCCCCTACTGTTCTTATCCTCCACAGCTTCCCGTCGTACCATGGAGGATATTGCTTGTTGTCTTAACGTCTGTCCTGTCATTGCGTTCCTCGTTCTTTTCAGTGTTTTCGTTATAGTCCTCTACTCGCTGAATCTATGGAGAACCTCCTCATTCAGTGTCTTATGAGTTTATCTACTTTTCAACATCCTTCTATAATATCACATCCCAAACGCTTCGGTTCTCGTCTTTTCTGGTTTCCCCACAAACCATGTTTCAGTGCCTTACAATGCTGGGCTCCAAACGTACATCCTCAGGAATTTCTTCCTCAAATTAAGGCTTATGTTTGATACTAGTAAACTTCTCTTGGCCAGAAATGCCCTTTTTGCCATTTCTAGTCTGCTTTGGATGTCCTCCTTGCTCCGTCTGCCATGGGTTATTTTGTTGCCTAGGTAGCAGAATTCCTGAACTTCATCAACTTCGTGGTCCCCAATTCTGATGCTAAATTTATCGCACTTCTCATTGATGCTACTTCTTATTACTTTCATCTTTCTTTGGTTTACTCTCAATCCGTATTCTATATTCCTTAGACTGTTGATTCCATTAATTAGCGAATGTTATCAACCGCATTGTCAGAATTGCCCCTCTGGCGCCTTTCCTAAAGCCAGACTTATTGTTATCTAACACATCATCAGTTTTCTTTCCTATTCTTCTGTGTATTGTGCTTGTCAACAACTTGGATGCGTGATCCGTTAAGCCGACTGTGTGACAGTTTTAGCACGTATCTGCCGTTGCGGTTGACGCTCTTTCGTTCTGGATTTTGATCCCACTGTTGAACCTTTCTTTTACTTCCGTCATCGTTTCTTCGATGTGTTGATTGAACAGCGAAATACTACATCTCTGTCTTACATCATTTTTAATCCTAGCACGTCGATCTTAACCTTCCAGTATTATTGTTCTCTCTTGATTCTTGTAGATACTGTGTATTACTCGTCTTTTCGTATAGTGTAGTCCTGGTTTTCTCTGGATTTCGAGCACTCTTGCCCCATTTTACATCGGCGGACGCTTTTTCCTGTGAGCAATTTCTGTGAGCGCGTCCTGATTTTTCTTCATTCTTGTTTCCATTATCAACCGCATTGTCAGAATTGCCCCTCTGGCGCCTTTCCTAAATCCAAAATTATTGTTATCTAACAGATCATCAGTTTTCCTTCGTCTTCTTCTGTTAATCTGCTTGTCAGCAAGTAGGATGCGTGATCCGTTAATCTGACTGTGAGGTAGTTCTGGCACTTATCTGCCGTTGCGGTTTGCGTATAGGATATTTTTTGCGAAAGTCGGGTGGTATGTCTCAAGATTCACTGATTTTACACACCAATTTAAATAGTCGCTTGGTAGCCTCCCCCCCCCCCCCCCCCACCAATGGCTTGAGAAATTCCGATAGGAATGTTATCTGCCCCTTCTGCCTTATATACTCGCAAGTCTTCCAAAGTTCTTCTAAAATTTGACTCTAATACTGAACCCTCTATTGCTGTGTCGTCCGAAGAAGAGACAGCCAGGGCAAACGCACCGCAGGCGCAAAGGTGCGAGCTGGTGCAATTGCCATAGAAGAGACTCGCCACTGGCGCGAGTTTCCATCAGCGCCACAGGCGGCACTGAGGATGAAGATATCGACTCCGTCTCGGCCAATGGTCGGCCGAGTACAGTCCGCCAATGACCGGGCGGCAACGGACGGGAGCCTACTGGGAAGACAGAAGAGCAGCTCTGGCCCACTTGCTTATAGATCATCGTCCAGGGCTGACTTAGACAGGGAACGTCGTTTAGTGAACTCTTAGAAGTAAACTCACAGTGGTTGTATACGGGGTGGTCCATTGATAGTGTGACTGGGCCAAATATCTTACGAAATAAGCATCAAACGAAAAAACTACAAAGAACGAAACTCGTCTAGCTTGAAGGGGGAAACAAAATGGCGCTATGGTTGGCCCGCTAGATGGCGCTGCCATAGGTATAACGGATATAAACTGCGTTTTTTTAAAAATAGGAACCCCCATTTTTATTACATATTCGTGTAGCACGTAAAGAAATATGAATGTTTTAGTTCGACCACTTTTTTCCTTTTGTGATAGATGGCGCTGTAATAGTCACAAACGTATAAGTACGTGGTATCATGTAACATTCAGTCAGTGCGGACGGTATTTGCTTCGTGATACATTACCCGTGTTAAAATGGACCGTTCACCAATGTCGTGTTGATGTATGGCTATTGTCATCAAAATGCCGAACGGGCGTGTGCTATGTATGCTGCTCGGTATCCTGGACGACATCATCCAATTGTCCGGACCGTTCGCCGCATATTTAACGTCATTTAAGGCAACAGGAAGTGTTCAGCCACATGTGAAACGTCAACCACGACCTGCAACAAATGATGATGCCCAAGTAGGTGCTTTAGCTGCTGTCGAGGCTAATCCGCACGTCAGTAGCAGACAAATTGCGCGAGAATCGGGAATCTCAAAAACGTCGGTGTTGACAATGCTACATCAACATCAATTGCACCCGTACCATATTTCTATGCAACAGGAATTGCAATGCGATGACTTTGAACGTCGTGTACAGTTCTGCCACTGGGCATAAGAGAAATTACAGGACGATGACAGATTTTTTGCACGCGTTCTATTTAGCGACGAAGCGTCATTCACCAACAGCGGTAACGTAAACCGGCATAATATGCACTATTGGGCAACGGAAAATCCACGATGGCTGCGACAAGTGGAACATCAGCGACCTTGGCGGGTTAATGTATGGTGCGGCATTACGGGAGGAACGATAATTGGCCCCCATTTTATCGATGGTAATCTAAATGGTGCAATGTATGCTGATTTCCTACGTTATGTTCTACCGATGTTACTACAAGATGTTTCACTGCATGACAGAATGGCGATGTACTTTCAGCATGATGGATGTCCGGCACATAGCTCACGTGCGATTGAAGCGGTGTTGAATAGCGTATTTCATGACAGGTGGATTGGTCATCGAAGCGCCATACCGTGGCCCGCACGTTCACAGGATCTGACGTCCCCGGATTTCTTTCTGTGGGGAAAGTTGAAGGATATTTGCTATTGTGATCCACCGACAACGGCGGACAACATGCGTCAGTGCATTGTCAATGGGCGCTACAGTCTGGAACCGAGCGACCGCTACGTTCGCAGGTTCGAATCCTGCCTCGGGCATGGATGTGTGTGATGTCCTTAGGTTAGTTAGTTTAATTAGTTCTAAGTTCTAGGCGGCTGATGACCTGAGAAGTTAAGTCGCATAGTGCTCAGAGCCATTTGAACCATTGTCAATGCATTTGCAAACATTACAGAAGGCGAACTACTCGCTGTTGAAAGGAATGTCGTTAGACGTATTGCCAAATGCATTGAGGTTGGCGGACATCATTTTGAGCATTTATTGCATTAATGTGGTGTTTACAGGTAATCGCACTGTAACAGCATGCGTTCTCAGGAATGATAAGTTCACAAAGGTACATTTATCACATTGGAGAAACGAATTAAATGTTCAAACGTACCTACGTTCTGTATTTTAATTTAAAAAACCTACCTGTTACCAACTGTTTGCCTAAAATTGTGAGCCATGTGTTTGTGACTATTACAGCGCCATCTATCACAAAGCGAAAAAAGTGATCCTACTAAAACATTCATATTTATTTACGTACTACACGAATGAGTAATAAAAATGGGGGTTCCTATTTTTAAAAAAATGCAATTGATATCCGTTTCACCTACGGCAGCGCCATCTAGCGGGCCAACCATAGCGCCGTCTGGTTTCCCCCTTCAAGCTAGTCAAGTTTCGTTCTTTGCAGTTTTTTTCGTTTGACGCTTATTTCGTGAGATATTTGGCCCGGTCACGATCAGTGGAGCACTCTGTATATCGATTGCTTTGTACTGTGAAGTTTACGTACGATTATTTGCACTTAACCATTGAGGGCCATTTTTGTGTTATATTACAAGCAGAGTTGCAGACTTCATTATTCAACTAGTCACGAAGATATGTGACTTTGTTACTAATTTGTTGGAGTGTTGTAGAACCCACGTTCTTCTATACTGTCACCTGACCCTGAGGTGAGCCGTGTAATAGTGGCAGGCAGAAACTGCCTTAGCGGTGTACTGCACCAGGAGCCGTTTCACGGACTCACAGACTCGGCCTACCGCAACAACAGTGGCAACTCGCCTGCACAGCAGTAGCAACGAGGGGTTCACCAAATCTGTGCCTTCATATCGACTCCCATTTCCCCATCGATCTCGTCCTCCCGTCGCAGGGGCCTTGAATGCACACACTTTCTACCCGTAAGCTCTCTCCTCTGCCCTATATGCTCGAATTCCCATCGCACTCTTAGCCGGCCGCTGTGGTCGAGCGGTTTTGACGGTTCAGTCTGGAACTGCGCGACCGCTACGGTCGCAGGTTCGAATCCTGCCTCGGGCTTGGATGACCGACTCGTGGCCATAACATATTAGACCTTCTGGACACAAACAGACCCGAACTGTTTCAAACAGTAAACGCAGAACAGGGAATCAGCGATCATAAAGCGGTTACTGCATCGATGATTTCAGCCGTAAATAGAAATATTAAAAAAAGGTAGGAAGATTTTTCTGTTTAGCAAATGTGACAAAAACCACATTTCAGAGTACCTGACGGCTCAACACAAAAGTTTTGTGTCAGGTACAGATAGTGTTGAGGATCAGTGGACAAAGTTCAAAACCATCGTACAATATGCATTAGATGAGTGTGTGCCAAGCAAGATCGTAAGAGATGGAAAAGAGCCACCGTGGTGCAACAACCGAGTTAGGAAACTGCTGCGGAGGCAAAGGGAACTTCACAGCAAACATAAATATAGCCAAAGCCTTGCAGGCAAACAAAAATTACGCGAAGCGAAATGTAGTGTGAGGAGGGCTATGCGAGAGGCGTTCAGTGAATTCGAAAGTAAAGTTCTATGTACTGACTTGGCAGAAAATCCTAAGAAATTTTGGTCTTATGTCAAAGCGGTAGGTGGATCAAAACAAAATGTCCAGACACTCTGTGACCAAAATGGTAATGGAACAGAGGATGACAGACTAAAGGCCGAAATACTAAATATCTTTTCCCAAAGCTGTTTCACAGAAGAAGACTGCACTGTAGTTCCTTCTTTAGATTGTCGCACAGATGACAAAATGGTAGATATCGAAATAGACGACAGAGGGATAGAGAAACAATTAAAATCGCTCAAAAGAAGAAAGGCCGCTGGACCTGATGGGATACCAGTTCGATTTTACACATAGTACGCGAAGGAACTTGCCCCCCTTCTTGCAGCGGTGTACCGTAGGTCACTACAAGAGCGTAGCGTTCCAAAGGATTGGAAAAGGGCACAGGTCATCCCCGTTTTCAAGAAGGGACGTCGAACAGATGTGCACAACTATAGACCTATATCTCTAACGTCGATATGTTGTAGAATATTGGAACACGTATTATGTTCGAGTATACTGACTTTTCTGGAGACTAGAAATCTACTCTGTCGGAATCAGCATGGGTTTCCAAAAAAGACGATCGTGTGAAACCCAGCTCGCGCTATTCATCCACGAGACTCAGAGGGCCATAGACACGGGTTCACCGGTAGATGCTGTGTTTCTTGACTTCCGCAAGGCGTTCGATACAGTTCCCGACAGTCGTTTAATGAACAAACTAAGAGCATATGGACTATCAGACCAATTGTGTGGTTGGATTGAAGAATTCCTAGATAACAGAACGCAGCATGTCATTCTCAATGGAGAGAAGTCTTCCGAAGTAAGAGTGATTTCAGGTGTGCCACAGGGGAGTGTCTTAGGACCGTTGCTATTCACAATATACATAAATGATCTTATGGATAACATCGGAAGTTCACTGAGGCGTTTTGTGGATGATGCTGTAGTATATCGAGAGGTCGTAACAATGGAAAATTGTACTGAAATGCAGGAGGATCTGCAGCGAATTGACGCATGGTGCAGGGAATGGCAATTGAATCTCAATGTAGACGAGTGTAATGTGCTGCGAATACATTGAAAGATAGTTCCCTCATCATTGAGCTACAAAATAGCAGGTCAGCAACTGGAAGCAGTTAATTCCATAAATTATCTGGGAGTAGGCATTAGGAGTGATTTAAAATGGAATGATCGTATAAAGTTGATCGTCGGTAAAGCAGATCCCAGACTGAGATTCATTGGAAGAATCCTAAGGAAATGCAGTCTGAAAACAAAGGAAGTAGGTTACAGTGCACTTGTTCCCCAACTGCTTGAATACTGCTCAGCGGTGTGGGATCCGTACCAGATAGGGTTGATAGAAGAGATAGAGAAGATACAACGGAGAGCAGCTCGCTTCGTTACAGGATCATTTAGTAATCACGAAAGCATTACGGAGATGATAGATCAACTCCAGTGGAAGACTCTGCAGGAGAGACGCTCAGTAGCTCAGTACGGGCTTTTGTTAAAGTTTCGAGAACATACCTTCACGGAGGAGTCAAGCAGTATATTGCTCCCTCCTACGTATATCTCGCGAAGAGACCATGAGGATAAAATCAAAGAGATTAGAGCCCAGACAGAGGCTGTAACCTCCCCACAAAAATTTTATAAGACAATATTATATAGAAATGGAGCCAAGAAGCAATATCGTCCCCACAGAAATATTTAAATAAAAAATATAATAATAAATGGGAGCCAAGTGTAACCTCCCGCAATGAAATTTACTGACAATGACAATTAAACAAAATTAGCAATCTGACCCAAGTATAAGTTCCTCACAAAAAAATGGTTCAAATGGCTCTGAGCACTATGGGACTCAACATCTGTGGTCATCAGTCCCCTAGAACTTAGAACTACTTAAACCTAACTAACCTAAGGACATCACACACATCCATGCCCGAAGCAGGATTCGAACCTGCGACCGTAGAAGCAGCGCGGCTCCGGACTGGAGCGCCTAGAACCGCACAGCCACCGCGGCCGGCACAAAAAAATGAAAGTCAATTCAGTGATAAGAAAATCTCAGTGATAATGAAAATTCAATTAAACCGAAATATCGGTTTTTCGCCCTGTGCAAAAAAATCGGAATTAATTTCTTACCTCATTGTAACTGCTAGTCAAATTTCTGCTCTTATTGTTGGCCACGGCTTGGAGGAACTGCATTGCAAATAATATTTTTTTTTTTTTTTTAAATTTAAGTGAAACTTTTCTTTAAGGGAAATGGAAGGAAATCGTTGGTTCAATTAAATGATTTTTTTTTGTTAAAAATATTGCTTTGAAATGAAAATTATTATTGGGGCACTTATTGAAAATTAATTACAATAAATAAACTTTACATTATCTGATGATTACCTTAATTAACAATATACCTCATTCAGCATTTTGACCAGAATCCCATGTCGACGCTCGCCGACTCCTCACACACACAACTGCACTCGACTGCTACTACCGACATACTGCACTGCTTACAGACTGCCCACTGACAGACTGCTCGCAACTGTACTGCACGACTACTACTAGCGTACTGCTCGCAACACTCGCGCGGTCAAGCGCAGACTAACCACGATAAAAGGCTCTCTGGTCAAAGATTTTATCATGCTTCACCATCGCTGCTACGTTACATACGTGTTTCATAACCCTCCACTGGGGGGGCAAAAATTTGGCAGCGATGGTGAGTCATTTGGACTTGCCATCGCAAGAAATTTTTACAATTTATAGAATATTCAAATGTAGTACATAAATTAAATGTGGTGCACACGCACCAAGTACAAAATATATCAGACAAAGACAAGATGTGAGTACAAAACATAGTAGCAAATCAGAAAAATGTATATACAAATTATTTGACAGATAATAAAGTGCACACGCATTGAAAAAATTCTTTAGCATTTTCAGAACAAATAAACAGAATGGCAGAAAATCATGTTGATAAGTGACATGAGTGTACTCGCACTGGAGTTGAGAACATATCAGCAAATGACGAAATGTATATACAATGAGTAACAAATGACATAAGTGCATACACACTGAAGTATTGAACATACAGAATGAGTACAAATCATATTGAAAAATGAGAAAAGTGCACAGGCACTGAGCCCGCATCTCGTGGTCGTGCGGTAGCGTTCTCGCTTCCCACGCCCGGGTTCCCGGGTTCGATTCCCGGCGGGGTCGGGGATTTTCTCTGCCTCGTGATGGTTGGGTGTTGTGTGCTGTCCTTAGGTTAGTTCGGTTTAAGTAGTTCTAAGTTCTAGGGGACTGATGACCATAGATGTTAAGTCCCATAGCGCTCAGAGCCATTTGAACCATTTTTGAACCACAGGCACTGAAGTTCAATAGAAAACATATTAACACCTAACATAAGTGCACATGCACTGTAGTTCAGAACATATCATCAAAATAAAAAATGTATATACAATATAAAAGACAAGAGTGCACATATACTGTACTTCAGAGCAAATCGAAAAAATGTCTTTAGCATCCATAATGGCAAAAAAATCATGTCGACAAGTGCCATAAGTGTACTCGCACTGGAGTTCAGTGAATCGAAAAAAAAATGTATAACCCATGAACATAAATGATGTTAGCAAAAAAATGATTTTCACTATGTGACAAGAATTAGGATAGGAAAGGGAAGGATAGCATCATGGTTGTAGCACTTTAGATTGCACGCAGCTGTTCTGAAAGTCCATATCTTTCCACAGAAGTACAACACCAAGTGACACAATTTGAAGTTCTTTTCCCATCAGAATTTATCAGCGTAGCCAAGACACTGAACTGTCGTAGTAATGTTCCATGTTCTCATTTTGGCAGTACACTAGGTACACCAAACAGTGCGACCATAATAACGTCTTCATCGCTCACGGTGGTGGACAGCATGTCGTGTCAACACCACGCTCTTACAAGGCACACCAACGTAGAATTAGTGCAAAAACCAAATACAGTGCTCCATGATCATGAGGATGGACAGGACAAATCGACATTGCAGTAATTCAGGGTAGTTAGCTCATAAGGTGAAGGACATTAAGTCACATAATATTGACAATTACAGTAGTAGTTTGCGGCATTCATAGCCTAGTTATTGAACATTTCTGTACCATGTAGTTAGTATTACAGAATAATGTTCATAAAATTAAATTATTGGCATCATGGGTAATCGTATTACAATAAACAGTGGCAGTCCTTGGCCAGTTACAAAGCATATTTAGTATGACAGAATAATGTTCATCAGACGTCTTAATTGAAAAGGAGAGTCAATTATTGGCCTAGCATTAACATAATACATTGAGTGATACAAATTATTGGCACTCATTGGCCATTTACCAAAACATGAAAACTCAACATTGAAAACAAGAGCTAATTAATGGCATAATTAATAACATAATTCATCGAGTGACATTAATTATTGGCACTCAGTGGCCAGCAAGTATTGAATAGAATAAAACATTGTTCATCATTCAGTATTATTCAGATCATTAAGAAGTCATTATTAAAAATCAGTTAATTACAGTCATAGCATTAATAATCATGGGCATTATAAGTAGTCTCATTACAATAAAACATTGTTCCTGATTCAGTATTATTCAGATCATTACGAAGTCATTATTAAAAATCAATTAATTATAGTCATAGCATTAATAATCATGGCCATTATAAGTAGTCTCATTACAATAAACAGTGGCAGTCCTTGGCCAGTTACAAAGCATTATTTTATATATATATATATTTTTGTATCATTAAGAAGTCATTACTGAAGTGACATACTATTCAGGGCTAATCAGTATTATTCAGAATTATCATAAACTAGTGACATTATGTGGGACTGGTAATACATTTTTTTGTTAGCAATGCATTGCGTTGGGATCGATAATTAATTGCTGAGGCATAACACTATTTGCTTTTGACCTATTGCTGTAAATGAGGATAGGTAACGTCATTCGTCATGAGTCAGCTGTAGCAAGGTTATGTAACAAGGCAGTATATGTGATCACATTTATAAATGATAGACACAAATGGGTAAAAAATAAAAATGCAAGTACTAGAACAGGTATAATAAGTAACAGGTTTAGTAAGTCTCATGAAAAGCTTCTCCTGGAAAAAATAAAAAATGGATTATTGACCTGAAAGAAGAAACGCACACTATGCTGAAAAGTAGTGAACTTCGAATTAACAGGTAGTGAAATGTGTATAAAAATGTGTTCCATAGCTGTCCTTTCCAAAAGCTTCAGTCATCATACCATGCAATATAACACCTGCTGTCAAAGCAAACTGCAACACATACTTAAATAACTACATAGCATAAATACATAACTTCAACATTATCCTCATCTGTAAAGAAAAAAACTTCATTATCAATCACTTCATTATCCATATTATCATAACTTCATTATTATCATCACCTGTAAAGAAAAACTTCATTATTCATAACAGCAAATTCTTCATCATTATTCATCAGCATTCATTATCATCTGCAAAAAAAAAAATCACTTCGTTACTCGTTACACAACTATTACTTATCTCTAACATATTTCATCACTAAAACTAAGATGTGTAGTTCTGTCTGACAGCCTGCATCAATCACCTTGTATTCTGAAAGAAAAAATTAGTTAAGACTGCTATTCTACGATGAGTATAGTAAATTCTTGTTAATGTTTGTTAATCCTGATCCATTTACTCTTCCTCATAAAGTTATTGCACCTTCTTTCGTTTATTCCGTAGGTGAAATTCCCATTTCTGTTGAATTTATTTCTTACGCGCATCATTTCTTTCTGAAATTGATGAACAAAGATTAATGTCTTGCTTTTAAATCATATACCCACTAAATAATGACTGGTTTATGGTAACATAATTAACCATACAGCATAACATGACAGAAAACGTAATATGTCAAAGACATTGACAGTGTTCAGATGCAAAATGTACAGAGAATATCACAATGCAGCGCCAAAAAATGTAAAACAGTCACGATCTTGAGGTGTCATAGGGCAACAAATGTCAAAGTCAACTGGTGTGTGTTATATCTTAACTATTTCACAGTGCATAGAAACAAAACTGGAATACAATCATACACACAAAAAAAATGGAAAATGTGCTCGGTCTGATGTGTAACGACAAGAAAAACGACCTGCTAACCTTACCTTGCCGGGCACTTGCCAAGAAAAAATACGATAATCATCAGTAATTAGTCAGGTGAATATAATTGCATTAGTAAATGGCATCATAGTGTGTCGAATTATACAGTGTCTTCATTCAATAAAGGGTTTAATATTTGACCAATGGTGGTTGCCTTTCGATTTTCTGGTTCTCAAAGTTTCGACGTGTACAACATTGGGGTGAGGGATGCTGCGAATCCGATATGGACCTGCGTATAGAAGTTCAAATTTACTGCACTTACCTTTTAATTTATTGGATAAATAGTGTGTACGTACTAATATTTTCTGTCCAACGTGAAAGTCGCGGCGTGTACAAACCTGTTTTTGCTGTCTTCTCCGGCGCTCTGCGGCACGTTTGATGTTGTTCAGCGCAATGTCAATTATTTCGTGGTGTCTTAGTCGACGACATTTAGGGAAGTTTACTAATTCTTTAATTTTGTTTGGTGGTTCAACGTTTTTCAGTATAACAGACGGAG
Source organism: Schistocerca serialis cubense (assembly GCF_023864345.2). Lineage (NCBI taxonomy): Eukaryota > Metazoa > Arthropoda > Insecta > Orthoptera > Acrididae > Schistocerca > Schistocerca serialis. The sequence continues at coordinate 19,390,091 of NC_064641.1, forward strand.
ATGGCATAGTGGATTCATTTGGAATGGAATTAATTACATCTTGGAATGAGAGTATGTGTGTATTCCAATCAATATGTCTTTTGTGGCAGTATATTCGGCACAGCTTACCAATATCTTTCATTAGCCGTTCACAAGGGTTCGAAGAAGCATGGTACTTGGATATATAAATCGGAGAAATGTTTCTAGCTCGTAACATACCTGTCCACGTAGCAGAACGAAATTGTGATCCATTGTCAGATATTACTTTCAACACATGCCCTACATGAAATAGAAAATGTTTTACAAATGCTTTCGAAACAGTTTTAGCAGTAGCTTTGCGTAACGGAGTGAAAGTAACAAATTTTGAAGTGAGCTCAACAGCGACAAAGATGTAGCAAAAACCTCTGTTAGTTCTCGGAATCGGACCAAAAATGTCTACAGCGGCCATGTGTCTTAATTTAACAGGTACAATGGGATATAAAGGAGGAATATGTGAAGTGGTGTCTGATTTAGCTTTCTGGCAAATTTTACATGACGCTAAAACTCGTCGTATACGTTTCTCCATGTTGGTAAAATAACAGTTCTGTCTCAGTATAAGAAAACATTTTCTTGCTCCGTAATGTGCGTAACTTAAATGAGTGTACCAGATTAATTTGTTAACCAGTTCGTCAGGAATTCATAATAACCAATTGTTGCTGTCAGGATGAGAGCGGCGAAACAGAATGTCATTGCGTACAGTGTAATGGTTTCTAATCGTAACATTATTCCTATCTTGCCAAAGGTGTTTAATTTCTTTCCACACGTTGTCTTTATTTTGTTCTTGTGCTATGTCCTGTAATGACGATGAAATAAAATTTTCAAATGCAACTTGCTGAATGTACATGACACTGAAATTTGTTTTGCAGAAGTTGGTTGCTACGTCTTGCTGATTGTTGCCGAGAGAACGCGATAGTGCGTCTGCTATAACATTTTGTGTGCCGGGAATGTGAACTATTGTAAAATTAAATTCCTGTAAATAAAGTTTCCATCTGCTTAATCTGTCGTGAGTAAATTTAGCCGAAAGTAAAAATTGTATCGCTCTGTGGTCTGTGTAAACGGTTGTATGTCTGCCATAAAGAAAGTGCCGAAATCTCGTAAAAGCCCATACTACACATAATGTTTCCAATTCTGTAACGGAATAATTTCGTTCAGCAGGTGACAGAATGCGACTTGCAAATGCGATGTTTTTAATTACTATTGAACCATCTTCTTCAATTTCCTGGAAAATATGTACGCCTAAAGCGGTGTTAGAACTGTCGGTGGCAATGGAGAAATTTCTGGTAAGATCTGGGTGCGATAAAAGTGGTGCATTCAACAGAGCATGTTTCAGGTTCATGAATTCAGAGTGTGCTTGCTTATCCCAAGACCAAATACTGTTTTTACCTGTTAATTGGCATAATCTAGGTGTGTCTAAAGCAGAATGATGAATAAATTTACGAAAAAAGTTAATTAAGCCCAAAAAACTGCGTAGTTGCTTCTTCGTCGTAGGAACAGTAATGTCACGTAGAGCTTGAAGTTTTTCCGGATCAGGTGCAATCCCTTCTGCTGAAATTACGTGTCCAAGAAATTTTATAGAAGTTTTGCCAAAGTGCGATTTACTAAGATTAACTGTAAGTCCTTGTGCACGAAAAGTTTGTAACAGTTGTTCAAGAATCAGATTGTGTTCAGACCAGTTAGCTTCTGCGATAAGAATGTCGTCTACATACGTCGTAATTCTGTCTCTAAGTTCTGTCGGAAGTATTGTGTTCAAACCGCGAATAAAAGCTGCAGAAGAAATAGTTAAGCCGAACGGTAATTTGCAAAATTGATAACAGTCGCCAAAACAGAGAAAAGCTGTGTATTTTCTGCAGTTCGGATGAAGTTGAATTTGCCAAAATCCCGATTTCAAATGTAATGTGGAATAAATAGCTGTACCGTGAAATTTCTGTAAAAGTTCCTCTAGTGTCTGTGGTCGATCTGTTTCATTAATAATAATGTCATTAATGTGACGTGAATCAAGGACGAGGCGAAGTGAGCCATCTTTTTTCTTAACAATATGTAGCGGGTTTATGTATGGACTAACTGCCGGTTCTATAATTCCTTGGTCAAGCATATCCTGCAATTCCTTTTCAACCTGTTCTCTATGAATATGCGGAATGGGATAATGCTTTGCTTTAAATGTGTCGTGCTGTTTGACTTGAAATTCATACATAAATCCGGACATAGTACCAGGAATGTTGTCGAAAACTGGATCTAGCTGTAAAAGAATTTCGTGTAATTGCGTTCGTTCGTTGTGTGTAGTTGCACTGCTCTCTTTAACCTTATCAGAAATCATCTGTATTACGTCGTAGTCAGCTTCGTCTGGAGTATTATAGTTGTGTACGTACGTATCCGTGAACAATGTGGGATTACAGTCTATGTTATGTGACACGGAAATGACCTCTGTGCGATTAATTGTTTGCTCTTCCGCAGATAGTGAGTGCTGAAATTCTATAGCAAATTGTATATTTTCATCCTTCACCATTAAATAAGAATTCTGAAAATCAATAACTGCGTCGTGTTGTACCAGAAAATTCGTACCTAAAATTACGTCTGTTGTCAATAAAGGAACAATCCAAAAATTTGAGTGGAAGGTATGACCTGCAATACAAAATGATAAATGCGTCTGTAATTTAACGTCTACTCCTTTACTCGGTACTGCTCCTTTCACTTTTGTTTTGCCTAATGGTAATGTCGGATACGTATTCTCTTTGTTGCACTCGCTGAAAGTCTCCTCATTTATTACTGATATAGGTGATCCGGAATCGATTACTGCTGAGAATTTCGATGAACCAATTTTAATTTCGATAACAGGATGTGAAATAGTTTTCTGAACAAATGGTATTTCCTGCAAGAGAGTGTCTCTGATATCGTCAAAAGTAATTACATTTTCGTGAATAACATTCTGTGTGTCTAAAGTAGTACTTGTATTATTGGAAGATGCGACCTGTACAGTATCTAGTCAGATTCTATCTGATGTGTTACTATTTTCAGCTGGATGTTGTGGCATTTCTACTATTTGAACTGTTCTATTACTTCTTCCACACGTATTACGTTCTGGATGGTACCTACTGTCGGGTTCATTCATGAGAATATGTTCTTGCGTATGATTTTGCTGTTGGTGAGACCGACTGTTATTATATGTACGCTGATAATTGTGCTAATGGTTTTTACGTCTGTCGTGAAAGTCATTCCTATACGGTGCATTGCGATAGGAATTGAAATACTGTCTTCTTTGTACGTAGTTGTTTCCTTGCTGCCGTGCGTTACTATTTGTTGGACCAGGGACTATACGTCCACGCGGCGAAACATTAAAGTTAGGTTGACCTTGTGCACTACATTGTTGGTTAGGTATGCTAACCGGCTGACTTTCATGCTGTTGCGGTGGAAAACGTCTATTGTTACCAAAATGTGCTTCCTGTTGCTGAAAATTTTGACGATATTGATAATCTGAATTTTGTCTGTGATTTAAGTTCTGGTAGTTGTCGTTCCTAAAGCGTCTGTTACTTTTCCTATTGAAATTACGTCCCTGATCATAATTACTGTAAGTTTGTTGACGTTGGTTATTATACGAAAAGTTTTTGTTTACAAAAGAATAATCAGATTGCTGCACTTCTAAAAGTTGCAACAGATCCCTGAACGCCGAAATGTTTTCTTTTTGCTGGTCCGTTAGAAGTGACACCCTTAATGACCGTGGTAATTTAGAGATGCATAATTGTATAAGTGCGGATTCACTGTACGGTTCACTCAGGTATTGGTTTTGTTGCACCATGTGCTCAAAAAATTGCGCCACACTGGGGAAATTGGAGTTCTCATAATTCGGTAAGCTAATTAGTTGATCTTTAATTCCGCGCTGTGTCGTCTTCGACCAGTACGCTGATAGAAAAGCATTCTGAAATTCCTCTACTGCGTAGCATTGCCTCGCGATCGGTCTCATACGAGTTGGCGGTTCGCCTTCCAAAAAACTGCAAATAAATTCAAGTTTATGCGTTACAGGCCAAGTCGGTGGAAGAGCAAAGCTAAATTGTTGAATCCAATCCAGTGGGTGAATCTGCGTTCTATCGTTTTTAAATACTTTAAACTTTCTCACTGACAGAAAATGTTTGTAATCGAAATTATCATCTCTGTGTGATGGAACAGGTTCAGGATCGTAAGAGAATCTATTGAATTGTGGTTGTTCGGCATCTAGGTCCCGTACTCTCTGTAGATTACCCAAATTATACGCGTTGCGCGAGTCTGACAAATGTTCGCAAAGTGGCGTCTGCTGTGATGTGTTATTAACTGAAATGCTTTTCATTTCTGTTACTTCTTGTTGTAAATCTGACAAATTTCTCCGCAACGTGTTATTAGACGAATCGATCTCATTAATTGTCTGCTGTAAATTTTGAAATTCAGGTGTTTGGTTAAATGAAATCGGTGCAGTATCGTCTGATTTATTATCATTATTACTTTCAATAGCATCAATACGACTGGCTAATTCATCATATTTTTCAGTCAGTATTTTTGCCTGATCATCGGTTTTAGAATCGCACGCATTAATCTGTTTTTGCAACTTACGCGTAGTTTCGCTCAGTTTTTTAACATCAGCTTTGATGACATCGCAATCCTGTGTTAGTTCTAATTGTTCGAATCTGTCTGTCACTGTTTGAATATTTACTGTGTGTGTATCTGTTTTTGATTTAAGATCAGAAATTTCATCACGTAATTCCGCGTTCAACTGTTCTATGGTATTAATTTTGTCGGACACTGTAGTAATATTATTGTCTACATACGTCTTTGCCTTCGCAAACATTTTACGTTTGTCTTCTTGTCTTTGAGCAGTGATTGTTTCCATGACTTGACGTTTGACTTTGTTTTGATCCTGAATAAATTTGCGGAAACGCGTATCACTGTTTTGTATGTGGAGATTAAAGCGTTCGTCAATCTGAGTGTTCTGTTGTTCGAATTTCGCGTCTATCTTTTCATCCATTGTGCGCGAAAGTTCTGCTGTCATTGCTTTAAACTCGTCGCGTAATTGTGTAGCCTTTTCAGAGCATTGTTTAGCGACTCCGCTAATTTCGTCTCTGAGTGTTTCTGTTGCAGCTGTTTGCATTTCCCTTAATTCCTGAGCAACAGACCTAATTTCTTCGCTACTTTTTTTTGAACAAGCCTCAATTTCCACGCGCAACTGTTCCTTAGTGTCATGGCACTGCGCGGCAACGGCTCTAATTTGTTCACTAAGCTGTCTGGAATTGTCGTCTAATTTTTCATTTAACTGTTGTTTGAGTTTTTCGTTATCTTGTTTGACCTGTTCACTAAGTTGTTTGAGATTTTCGTCATTATTGTCAAGTTTTTCATTTAAGTGTTTGTTATCTTCCCTAAGTTGTCTAAAATCTTCACTCTGTTGTCTGAAATTGTTGTCTGCTTTCTCACTCTGTTGTTTGTTTGATTCAAGAATTTGTAGCAGCAATGCCCTAATTGGATCCGACACAAAATTAGCATTTCTATTCTCCGTGCTATTTAATGGTGGATCTGAAATTGTTTTGTTTTGCGTGACCATTTGGTCATTCTGTAATTTACAGAAAGGTTTATCAGTCGGATGTACACTGTCAGACACTATTTCGGAATTAAATAGATCCGTCGTACTTTCAGTACACTGTCCACTTTCATTAGAAATATTTGTCTGAACGTTACTTGAATTTTCCAAACCGGGTGTGTTCCGCTGGGCAGCGCTCATTACTATAGACCGCTCCGCGTCATCAATTGTCGTCAAATTAACAGACGAGACAATTGAGTTCGTTTGTTCATCATTAAGGTAAAAGTCATCACTAGTGGTTGGAACGCATTGATTGTCAGTGAACGCAGGATTGTCATCATTACACTGCGTGTCACAATTACTATCGGTCACGCTGTTTAAGTCGGTAATTTCATTCAAAATACCTCGCGATACACTATTCACAGTCTTTCGCGGCATTTTTACAATAGTCACAAATATTCACAAAACAAATAAGCACAAATGCAAAAAGGCAACAAACAAATACAACAGAGCAACGAATTGCCGTTGACCTGTAGAAAGAAAGTCACAAGATTAGTAAAAGCGTTGCGCCAAATCCTAATTATATCTAAGCAAATAAGAGCAGATATCTGACTGTTTTTCAAAGGATTCTCAACGAAATACGATCCTGGACTGGGTGTCGCCAAGTGTAACCTCCCCACAAAAATTTTATAAGACAATATTATATAGAAATGGAGCCAAGAAGCAATATCGTCCCCACAGAAATATTTAAATAAAAAATATAATAATAAATGGGAGCCAAGTGTAACCTCCCGCAATGAAATTTACTGACAATGACAATTAAACAAAATTAGCAATCTGACCCAAGTATAAGTTCCTCACAAAAAAATGAAAGTCAATTCAGTGATAAGAAAATCTCAGTGATAATGAAAATTCAATTAAACCGAAATATCGGTCTTTCGCCCTGTGCAAAAAAATCGGAATTAATTTCTTACCTCATTGTAACTGCTAGTCAAATTTCTGCTCTTATTGTTGGCCACGGCTTGGAGGAACTGCATTGCAAATAATATATATTTTTTTTTTTAAATTTAACTGAAACTTTTCTTTAAGGGAAATGGAAGGAAATCGTTGGTTCAATTAAATGATTTTTTTTTGTTAAAAATATCGCTTTGAAATGAAAATTATTATTGGGGCACTTATTGAAAATTAATTACAATAAATAAACTTTACATTATCTGATGATTACCTTAATTAACAATATACCTCATTCAGCATTTTGACCAGAATCCCATGTCGACGCTCGCCGACTCCTCACACACACAACTGCACTCGACTGCTACTACCGACATACTGCACTGCTTACAGACTGCCCACTGACAGACTGCTCGCAACTGTACTGCACGACTACTACTAGCGTACTGCTCGCAACACTCGCGCGGTCAAGCGCAGACTAACCACGATAAAAGGCTCTCTGGTCAAAGATTTTATCATGCTTCACCATCGCTGCTACGTTACATACGTTTTTCAAGGCATACCGACAATCTTTCTTTCCACAAACAATACGAGACTGGAATAGAAGGGAGAACCGATAGAGGTAATCAAGGTACCCACCGCCACACACCGTTAGGTGGCTTGCAGGGTATGGATGTAAGTGTAGATGTAGAAGTAGATGTGTGATGTCCTTAGGTTAGTTAGGTTTAAGCAGTTCTAAGTCTATGTGAGTGATGACGTCAGATTGAAGTTCCATAGTGCTCAAAGCCATTTGATTTTTTGCACTCTTAACGCTGACGCCCTTGCTTTTAATTCCACCGACAGTTGTTTTGAATTTTATATTTGCCGAATCAGTCCTTACGACAACCATTTCTTTTTCGATTTCTTCACGTTTTCCTTCAACCATTTCACCTTAGATCCTGTGCACTTGCTATTGATTTCATTTCTCACTGGATTCTGTGTCTTTGTTCTAGAATTTGCCTAATCGTTGTTGTACTTCCTTCTTTCGTCGATCAGCTGAAGTATTTCCTCTGCTACCCAAGGATTTTTCACAGTCAAGTTCCTTGTGTCGATGTTGGTCAATCCAACTTCTGATGACCGCACTTTTTAGAGGTGTCTATTTTTCTTCATCTCAACTACCTCCTGTGGTATTCATTATCACAGCTTTAGAGAATTTCAAACACATCTCATAAATCCTCAGCACTTCGTACCTCATTTCTTTGCATATCGATTCTCCCGGACGAGTATCTTAAACTTGAGCCCAGTCGTCGTCATATTTCCCAGGACATCTTTACCTAAACAGTAGCCAGCAAATTCGTATCGGGTTTGAAACTTAATGTTATTGACAGGGAGTGCAACTCGTCTCCGGTCACTATTGGTTAGGGCGTTTTTACGACCACTTGTTTTATGCCTTGCCATATGGCTGCGATGATGTACCGTTCCTTGTCGACACGCTGAGTGGTCTGTAAATATCGGGCAGCTTCATTCACTGAGTGGTCATGAATGTCAAACACGACGGCTTCCGTCTTCCATTCTGTTGAGTCTCCTCATGGACCCATCTTACCGCTCTGAATCCACGCAACAGACTGACATAAACACACCACGTCCCTGCCACGACCTATATGTTGTGCAGGGTCACGTGAACTCCTCTCCTGTACCAGCTCTGCACCGTTCACAGCGCTCCAAAGCGACCAATGGGCTCTCTTAACGGTGCGAACATTATTTTGTCCGGTGAACCAATCTCCTATTAAGCTGCTAATGAGTATTGCTGTGCCATTGCGGAACAATGGCGTGTCACTTTGTGTGCAGATACATCGACAACCCGCTGCTGATTGGCGGCAAGAAGTTCGACCTGCGGCTGTACGTGCTGGTCACTTCGTTCCGGCCGCTCAAGGCGTACCTCTTCAGGCTGGGCTTCTGCCGCTTCTGCACCGTCAAGTACGACGCCAGCATACAGGAGCTGGACAACATGTACGTCCACCTCACCAACGTCTCCGTCCAGAAGCACGGAGTGAGTACCCCGCTTCAGCTGGGTTCTGGAAGGGTTGCTCGACTGAGAATGCCTTTTGTATGAATGGCAGTCAAATGAAGACGCATTTATCCTTCTGTGAGACAGGACGGTCAGTGCCTTTTTGGAAAAATGTTTGCGTTGCCTGTGGAACTGTGATTGCAGTCAGGAGTGTACCTCTTCATCCGAAGCAAATCCACGGCCACGAATGATTTTCTTCAGGGCATCAAAAATACGGAAATCGCATGGGGAGAGCTCGGGGCGCTATGGAGGACGTGTAGAGGCTTCTCAGCGGAACGTCTGCAGCTTATTCGAAACAACCTTTGTGGATGGGCCCACATATTGACAAGGTTGTTTCGACTACGCTGCAGAAGTTTCGCTGGGCAGCTGTTACACATCGTCCGTAGAGTTCCGATCTCTCCACATGCGATTTCCGTAGTTCTGGAGCCCTGGAGAACGACGTTCGTGTCCGTCGATTTGCTTCGGACAAAGGGGTGCACACCTGGTGTAACACGCCCGGGAGTACTAATGGGTGGGGTGAGGGATACTTTTAAACTGGTTGTCGCTTCTGCTTTCCTTGACCGTGCGCCTTGTCCACTCCACGTACCTGGTAATCTCGCGGCGGTCGTGCTGTTCTGCTCTACACTGCTGCTGGCTTGCCTGAAATTATCTATCCAAATATGCAAGCGGGTGTAGGGGAGCCACTCAACGTTAAAACACAACACTGTTCGACGTCTGGTATGAACATCTGTGTTCTGAGACTGTATGGAAACCGCAGGTTGTACTGTTTACATTCTGATTCAGAAGTGTTATCCCAATTAATGGATGATTAACAGTCCACAATATTATTCGGAAGAGCGCACGCGTAACCGACACGACGCGGGTGATTGTTGATGATGCGGAAGCCGAATGATCGAAGGCAAATTCTTACGCTCGCCACGCACACACAGATTTCTTTGGTACCAGTCCCCCCTGACACTAGTAATGAATGATATGGCACTGTTCGTAAAGTTATTTTTTTCAGTTCTCAGTTCTCACTTGCACGAGCGTGCGCGTAACCGTCGCGGCGCGCCTGATTGTTGATAAATGCGGCAACGCGAAGATCGAACGCACGTTCTCACGCTCGCTACAAGACACTGGCACTTGACTGCACTCTTTTGTGGTAACTAATTTTTTACTGATTCACATCAGTTCATTCTGGGAGACCGAACACGGCGCCGATGATTGATACAGTACGGTACGACACGCAACGAGAGGATACACAAATACGTTATCAGCAGCACTGCTCATTTTTAAATTAATTCTTGACGCACCTTCCTCTGAATCACTTCCATATTTCGTCACTTTATTGTAATAGCACTTGTAGCAACACTTCTACTTCCATACTAACAATGCTTTCTACATGCAGAGCTACACACTACACAACATAGCAGTTTCGTGTCCCGCGCTCGGCTCTCTAGACGCGGCTGCCCTCAAAGATACTCCACAACTAAACCAGCGATATGACAGTACGCGTACACTGGGAACAATCACGGTTCCGTAGGCAACCGCAAACACTTTTCTATGAAGGAACTGACCGCCATGTCTCTACATCTACATCAACATCTACACCTACATCCATACTCCGCAAGCCACCTGACGGTGTGTGGCGGAGGGTACCTTGAGTACCTCTATCGGTTCTCCCTTCTATTCCAGTCTCGTATCGTTCGTGGAAAGAAGGATTGTCGGTATGCTTCTGTGTGGGCTCTAATCTCTCTGATTTTATCCTCATGGTCTCTTCGCGAGATATACGTAGGAGGGAGCAATATACTGCTGGACTCTTCGGTGAAGGTATGTTCTCGAAACTTTTACAAAAGCCCGTACCGAGCTACTGAGCGTCTCTCCTGCAGAGTCTTCTACTGGAGTTTATCTATCATCTCCGTAACGCTTTCGCGATTACTAAATGATCCTGTAACGAAGCGCGCTGCTCTCCGTTGGATCTTCTCTATCTCTTCTATCAACCCTATCTGGTACAGATCCCACACTGCTGAGCAGTATTCAAGTAGTGGGCGAACAAGCGTACTGTAACCTACTTCCTTTGTTTTCGGATTGCATTTCCTTAGGATTCTTCCAATGAATCTCAGTCTGGCATCTGCTTTACCGGTGGTCAACTTTATATGATCATTCCATTTTAAATCACTCCTAATGTGTACTCCCAGATAATTTATGGAATGAACTGCTTCCAGTTGCTGACCTGCTATTTTGTAGCTAAATGATAAGGTATCTATCTTTCTATGTATTCGCAGCACATTACACTTGTCTACATTGAGATTCAATTGCCATTCCCTGCACCATTCGTCAATTCGCTGCAGATCCTCCTGTATTTCAGTACAATTTTCCATTGTTACAACCTCGCGATACACCACAGCATCATCTGAAAAAAGCCTCAGTGAACTTCCGATGTCATCCACAAGGTCATTTATGTATATTGTGAATAGCAACGGTCCTATGACACTCTCCTGCGGCACACCTGAAATCACTCTTACTTCGGAAGACTTCTCTCCATTGAGAATGACATGCTGCGTTCTGTTATCTAGGAACTCCTCAATCCAATCACACAATTGGTCTGATAGTCCATATGCTCTTACTTTGTTCATTAAACGACTGTCAAGAAACACGGCATCTACCTGGGAACCCGTGTCTATGGCCCTCTGAGTCTTGTGGACGAATAGCGCGAGCTGGGTTTCACACGATCGTCTTTTTCGAAACCCATGCTGATTCCTACAGAGTAGACTTCTAGTCTCCAGGAAAGTCATTATACTCGAACATAATACGTGTTCCAAAATTCTACAACTGGTCGACGTTAGAGATATAGGTCTATAGTTCTGCACATCTGTTCGACGTCCCTTCTTGAAAACGGGGATGAACTGTGCCCTTTTCCAATCATTTGGAACGCTACGCTCTTGTAGAGACCTACGGTACACCGCTGCAAGAAGGGGGGCAAGTTCCTTCGCGTACTCTATGTAAAATCGAACTGGTATCCCATCAGGTCCAGCGGCCTTTCCTCTTTTGAGCGACTTTAATTGTTTCTCTATCCCTCTGTCGTCTATTTCGATATCTACCATTTTGTCATGTGTGCGACAATCTAGAGAAGGAACTACTGTGCAGTCTTCCTCTGTGAAACAGCTTTGGAAAAAGACATTTGGTATTTCGGCCTTCAGTCTGGCATCCTCTGTTTCAGTACCATTTTGGTCACAGAGTGTCTGGACATTTTGTTTTGATCCACCTACCGCTTTGACATAAGGCCAAAATTTCTTAGGATTTTCTGTCAAGTCAGGACATAGAACTTTACTTTCGAATTCATTGAACGCCTCTCGCATAGCCCTCCTCACACTACATTTCGCTTCGCGTAATTTTTGTTTGTCTGCAAGGCTTTGGCTATGTTTATGTTTGCTGTGAAGTTCCCTTCGCTTCCGCAGCAGTTTTCTAACTCGGTTGTTCTATCACGGTGGCTCTTTTCCATCTGTTACGATCTTGCTTGGCACATACTCATCTAACGCATATTCTACGATGGTTTTGAACTTTGTCCACTGACCCTCAAAACTATCTGTACCTGAGACAAAACTCTTGTGTTGAGCCGTCAGGTACTCTGTAATCTGCTTTTTGTCACTTTTGCTAAACAGAAAAATCTTCCTACCTTTTTTAATATTTTATTTACTGCTGAAATTATCGATGCAGTAACCGCTTTATGATCGGTGATTCCCTGTTCTGCGTTTACTGTTTGAAACAGTTCGGGTCTGTTTGTCTCCAGAAAGTCTAATATGTTATCGCAACGAGTCGGTTCTCTGTTTAACTGCTCAAAGTAGTTTTCGGATAAAGCACTTAAAAAAGTTTCACTGGTTTCTTTGTCCCTGCCACCCGTTATGAACGTTTGAGTCTCCCAGTCCATATCCGGCAAATTAAAATCTCCACCCAGAACTATAACATGGTGGGGAAATCTACTCGAAATATTTTCCAAATTATCCTTCAGGTGCTCAGCCACAACAGCTGCTGAGCCAGGGGGCCTATAGAGACATCCAATTACCATGTCTGTGCCTGCTTTAACCGTGACCTTCACCCAAATTATTTCACATTTCGGGTCTCCGTCAACTTCCTTCGATACTATTGCACTTCTTATCGCTATAAACACGCCATCCCCTTCACTGTCACTGCCCAGCCTGTCTCTGCGGTATACGTTCCAGTCTGAGTTTAGGATCTCATTACTGTTTACGTCTGGTTTCAGCCAACTTTCTGTCCCTGGTACTATATGGGCGTTGTGACCGTTTATTAATGAGAGCAGTTCTGGAACCTTTCTATAGACGTTCCTGCAGTTTACTATTAGCACATTAATATTGTTATTCCCTGTTGCATTTTGCCTACTCCTACCTTGCCGCGTCTTAGGAGGCGTCTTGTCGGGCCTAGGGAGGGAATTTCTAACCTAAAAAACCCCCATGTGCACTCCACACGTACTCCGCTACCCTTGTAGCCGCTTCCCGCGTGTAGTGCACAGTGTGATAAGCCTATTAACATTTAAGGGGATTACTTTTGAAATAATCACAGTTTATTTACTTTTTTCTATCTGTCTCGTTTTCATTTGACTGCCTCTTATGCATCCACTCCCCAAACATTGCACCTTAGATGATAAAATATCGCCTGTTGGTATTTTCTGCAACCCTTCCGAGGCTTTTGACTACATTCTTCATGTTACTATCTTACAAAAACTTAAATTTTATTGAACTGATGGCCTTACAAACAACTGGTTTCGATCTTACTTAACAAACAGAATGCAAGAATTTGTGCTGAATAATTCAAATAACGTTTCAAGGAGAGAAAGTTTTAGTGACTGAGGAGAAATCACTTATTGAATCGCACGTGGCCAACTCCTATCCGTTGGTGTATGGGAATGACCTTTCGGTCAACGTTCGTGAAGCAAAATTAGTAAAAATAAATGTAAATGTCGTGTGGCTAGGGCCTCCCGTCGGGTTGGCCGTTCGCCGGGTGCAAGTCTTTTGATTTTACGCCACTTCGGCGACTTGCGTATCGATGGGGATGAAATGATGATGATTAGGACAACACAACACCCAGTCCCTGAGCGGAGAAAATCTCCGACCCAGTCGGGAATCGAACCCGGGCCCTTAGGATTGACAGTCTGTCGCGCTGATCACTTTTTTTTTTTTTTTAATTTTGTTCGGTAAGGTTCGTTGCGTTTGGTCTGGGTGGACGTCATACGACATCCGTTCAAGTTGATCGTTGATTTCTTTACTCAACTTTTTTACTACAGAGGGCCAGCGCCTCTCTGACCGAACACACTGAGAGCTACCGTGTCGGCTACCACTCAGCTACCGGGGGCGGACAGCAAAACTATTACTCTTTCTAGACGATACTTGTTGTTGTTCTGGTCTTCAGTCCTGAGACTGGTTTGATGCATCTCTCCATGCTACTCAATCCTGTGCAAGCTTCTTCATCTCCCAGTACCTACTGCAGCCTACATCCCTCTGAATCTGCTTAGTGTATTCATCTCTTGGTCTCCCTCTACGATTTTTACCCTCCACGCTGCCCTCCAATAATAAACTGGTGATCCCTCGGTGTCTCAGAACATGTCCTACCAACCGATCCCTTCTTCTTGTCAAGTTGTGCCACAAGCTCCTCTTCTCCCCAATTCTATTCAATAACTCCCCATTAGTTATGTGATCTACCCATATAATCTTCAGCATTCTTCTGTAGCCCCACATTTCGACAGCTTCTATTCCCTTCTTGTCCAAACTATTTATCGTCCATGTTTCGCTTCAATACATGGCTACACTCCATACAAATACTTTCAGAAACGACTTCCTGACACTGAAATCTATACTCGACGTTAACAAATTTCTCTTCTTCAGAAACGCTTTCCTTGCCATTCCCAGTCTACATTTTATATGCTCTCTACTTCGACCATCATCAGTTATTTTGCTCCCCAAATAGCAAAACTCCTTTACTGCTTTAAGTATCTCATTTCCTAATCTAATTCCCTCAGCATCACCCGACTTAATTCGACTACATTCCATTATTCTCGTTTTGGTTTTATTGATGTTCATCTTATATCCTCCTTTCAACGTTCAACTGCTCTTCCAAGTCCTTTGCTGTCTCTGACAGAATTACAATGTCATCGGGGAACCTTAAAGTTTTTTTTTTTTTTGGTAAACGTTTTTGGAATACAGTGATCAATAGATTATTATATTTTGACTAAAGTTCAGTCTTGATCACACCATTTATGTTTCAATGAAATAGGTAACCGGTTTCGGTTATTTTTACATAACCATCATCAGACTCATGGCTCCCTTAGGATGGTAGGCGGAGCGCCTCAGCTGCTACGAAGTAACTGCTTCCCTTTCATGCCCCTCGACTCTTATAACTACCATCTGATTTCTGTACAAATTGTAAATAGCCTTTCGCTCCCTGTATTTTATCCTTGACACCTTTAGAATTTGAAAGAGAGTATTCCAATCAACATTGTCAAAAGCTTTCTCTAAGTCTACAAATGCTAGAAACGTAGGTTTGCTTTTCCTTAATCTTTGTTCTAAGATAAGTCGTAAGGTCAATATTGCCTCACGTGTTCCAGTATTTCTACGGAATCCAAACTGATCTTCCCCGAGGTCGGCTTCTACCAGTTTTTCCATTCGTCTGTAAAGAATTCGCGTTAGTATTTTGCAGCTGTGACTTATTAAACTGATACGTTCGGTAATTTTCGCATCTGCCAACACCTGCTTTCTTTGGGATTGGAATTATTATATTCTTCTTGAAGTCTGAGGGTAGTGTTATAATAAATCCCATTGTAGAGAAAGCAAGAGAAGAGATTGTTAACGATATTTTTCAAAGAATTATCAATTTGTTGTCTGAAAATGGATTTTCCCTTAATTTCCTGATAACGCACTATATCCAGTTTTGTACAAAAAACAGAGTGATAACAACAATTAGTGTAGGACATGAACAGGCATCAGTAAGCACGGTAGAATGGTGTAGACTGTTTCGTGTGCATATTGGTGGAAACCTGAATTGGAAGGGACATATTAGTGAGCTTCAACTTTTGTGGTGCTGTCCTCCTCAGTTGCGCGTAATACTACGGTATGTTGATGATTTTCACTTATGGACCGTCTGACAGCAACTGAATAAAACACAATTTTAGTGCCATACGCGTTTCGCCTTTATTTTCTGCAAGGCATCATCAGTGGCCTGTAATATGTACATATGTTAGCTATTTTATTTACATTTTTGTCACTGTGCCTATAGGTTATAAACAGTTCTGGCGAAACGCGTATGGCACTAAAATTGTGTTTTATTCAGTTGCTGTCAGACGATCCATAAGTGAAAATCATCAACATACCGTAGTATTAGTGAGCTATTCAAACAGGTTGGTTCACCTACTTTTGCTCTTCGTATAATTGCTAATCTTGGATACAAACGAATCACTCTGCTAACATATTTTACATGTTAACACTCAGTAGAGCCTTATGGAATATTTTCTTAAGGTTAATGATCACTTAGAAAGAAAATATGGTACTGGTTGCACGCAAGAAAGCATTAAGAATAATATTTGGTGTTCACCTGCGAGTTATCTTGTAGGTACCTCATCAAGGAATTTGTCATGTTAACGGCAACTTCACAATGTACAAACATTCACTTATGGAAGTCATCATAAATAATCATCACAATTTGAGATGAGTGGTGATGTCCATACCTACAACAGCAGAGGTTCTGCGGTTCTATCCATTATTGAAGGTGTGAATGATTCATGAAGGAGTTCAAAAGGAATCGACAAACGTTTCTGATTATTTGTCCAATGACATAGAATGTGGGACAGGGAGCAAAGCAAGTTTTAACTCTATCCCAAAATCTGGCAACTCCTTTTCTACCATAGCGAATTTTTATTTAACGACGGTAACTGGAACAAACTAATTAGTGTAGTTACACGGGTAGGAATGAAAAGTAATACGTTCATTAATGTAAAGACTATTCAGGTATACTTAAGTTACGCTGTAAATTCGCTCGTTCCACATCATTTCGATAAAAATCGTTCAAATGATCTACGGATCATGTAACTAACTAACTGCGTTATCCGCAGGTAGGTGAAACGTATCTATATATTGGGTTTGCGAAACCATTAGTGGGAAAATTATGCAGATTGTAAAGGGTCTCAAACGCAGTGCTTTGAGATTGTTGTTGTTGTCGTCTTCAGTCCTGAGACTGGTTTGATGCAGCTCTCCATGCTACTCTATCCTGTGCAAGCTTCTTCATCTCCCAGTACCTACTGCAACCTACATCCTTCTGAATCTGCTTAGTGTATTCTTCTCTTGGTCTCCCTCTACGATTTTTACCCTCCACGCTGCCCTCCAGTGCTAAATTGGTGATCCCTTGGTGCCTCAGAATATGTCCTACCAACCGATCCCTTCTTCTAGTCAAGTTGTGCCACAAACTTCTCTTCTCCCCAATCCTATTCAATACCTCCTCATCAGTTACGTGATCTACCCACCTTGTCTTCAGCATTCTTCTGTAGCACCACATTTCGACAGCTTCTATTCTCTTCTTGTCCAAACTGGTTATCGTCCATGTTTCACTTCCATACATGGCTACACTCCATACAAATACTTTCAGAAACGACTTCCTGACACTTAAATCTATACTCGATGTTAACAAATTTCTCTTCTTCAGAAACGATTTCCTTGCCATTGCCAGTCTACATTTTATATCCTCTCTACTTCGACCATCATCAGTTATTTTACTCCCTAAATAGCAAAACTCCTTTACACCCTTAAGTGTCTCATTTCCTTATCTAATTCCTTCAGCATCACCCGATTTAATTTGACTACATTCCATTATCCTCGTTTTGCTTTTGTTGATGTTCATCTTATATCTTCCTTTCAAGAACTGTCCATTCCGTTCAACTGCTCTTCGAAGTCCTTTGCTATCTCTGACAGAATTACAATGTCATCTGCAAACCTCAAAGTTTTTACTTCTTCTCCATTAATTTTAATACCTACTCCAAATTTTTCTTTTGTTTCCTTTACTGCTTGCTCAATATACAGATTGAATAACATCGGGGAGAGGCTACAACCCTGTCTCACTCCTTTCCCAACCACTGCTTCCCTTTCATGCCCCTCGACTTTTATATCTGCCATATGGTTTCTGTACAAATTGTAAATAGCCTTTCGCTCCCTGTATTTTACCCCTGCCACCTTCAGAATTTGAAAGAGAGTATTCCAGTTAACATTGTCAAAAGCTTTCTCTAAGTCTACAAATGCTAGAAACGCAGGTTTGCCTTTTCTTAATGTTTCATCCAAGATAAGTCGTAAGGTTAGTATTGCCTCATGTGTTCCAACATTTCTACGGAATCCAAACTGATCTTCCCCGAGGTCCGCTTCTACAAGTTTTTCCATTCGTCTGTAAAGAATTCGCGTTAGTATTTTGCATCTGTGACTTATTAAACTGGTAGTTCGGTAATTTTCACATCTGTCAACAACGGCTTTCTTTGGGATTGGAATTATTATATTCTTCTTGAAGTCTGAGGGTATTTCGCCTGTCTCATACATCTTGCTCACCAGATGGTAGAGTTTTGTCAGGACTGGCTCTCCCAAGGCCATCAGTAATTCTAATGGAATGTTGTCTACTGCCGGGGCCTTGTTTCGACTTAGGTCTTTCAGTGCTCTGTCAAACTCTTCACGCAGTATCTTATCTGCCATTTCGTCTTCATCTCTGTCCACTTCCATTTCCATTTTCATAATATTGTCCTCAAGTACATCGCCCTTGTATAGACCCTCTGTATACTCCTTCCACCTTTCTGCTTTCCCTTCTTTGCTTAGAACTGGGTTTCCATCTGAGCTCTTGATATTCATAGAAGTGGTTCTCTTCTCTCCAAAGGTCTCTTTAATTTTCCTGTAAGCAGTATCTATCTTACCCCTAGTGAGACAAGCCTCTTTGAGATAAGTAATAAATATTACTTGGATTCCTTAGACCTTGCTGAGAAGAAATGAAGGCTGAATGGAACAGGCATTTCGACGGCAGAGCTGAATAATCGAGTTCCAGCGCCTCACTTCCCAAGCTTTCTTTCTGTTTGTTTTTGTTTCCTGCTTCATAATTGCTCTGACTGATTTAATGTGGCCGTTCACAACTTCACAAATTCCTCTCCTGTGCCAACCTCTTCATCTCACATTAACGCTTCATCAGTGCTCCTCAATTATTTGGTGTATGTGTTCCACTCTCTATCATTGCCTACAGATTTGTCCTCTACGACTGTCTCTAGTGCCATGAAGTTGTTCCCTAACGTCTCAACACACGTGCTGTCGTCCTAGTCAGTGCTTGCTACGTAATCATTTTGTCTCCGATTCCGCGGAGAGCTTCCTCATTTCTCACATTATCCGTCCACTTACGTACAGGATTCTTATATAACACACATCTTAAAACCCCACAGTCCATGATCCACTCCCATACAACACCATGTTCCACACGTACATTTTTAGAAATTTCTCCCTCAAGTTAAGACTTATTTTTGCTAGAAGTAGGCTTATGCTAGCGAGGAACGCCTTCTTCGCGTGTGATAGTCGGTTTTTTATATCTTACGTGTTTCGTCTGCCATACATTATTTTGCTCCAAAGGTAGTGAAATTCTTTCAGATCGTCTGCTGTGTGGTCAGCAATGTTTATGTTAAATTTTTTGCTAATCTCGTTTCTGCTGCTCTGCTTCATTATAGATTTTTCTCATTTTAGCGTTTACTCTTCATTCGTATTCTGTGGCCAGATACTGTTTAATCCGTTCAGAAGGTCTTGTAGTGTTTCCTCATTTTCACTGAGCATAGCAGCTTCATTGATGTCATTGCACCCAGCGTTTTAATCCGACTCACAGTTCTTAGTGACAGACGGTAAATCATCGAGTAGAACAGGAGTTATATCTGGCGTTCCGCAAGGTAGTGTCATAGGCCCCCTGCTATTCCTGATTTACATAAATGATCTAGGTGATAATCTGAGCAGCCCCCTTAGATTGCTTACAGATGACGCTGTAATTTACCGTCTAGTAAAATCATCAGACGATCGATTCCAATTACAAAATGATCTAGAGAGAGTTTCTGTATGGTGCGAAAAGTGGCAATTAGCACTAAACGAAGGAAAGTGCGAGGTCATGCGCATGGGTACTAAAAGAAATCCAATAAATTCAGGGTATATGATAAATCGCACAAATCTAGGGGCTCTCAATTTGACTAAATACCTAAGAATTACAATTACGAGCAACTTAAATTGGAAAGACCACATAGATAATGTTGTGGGGAAGGCGAAACAAATACTGCGCTTTGTTGGCGGGACACTTAGAAGATGCGACAAACCCACTAAAAAGACAGCCTAGATTACACATGTCTGTCCTCTGCTGGAATATTGCTGCGCTGTGTGGGATCCTTACCGTTGACGGAGGACATCGAAAAAGTGCAAAGAAGGGCAGCTCGTTTCCTGTTATCGCGCAATATGGTGACAGTATCACTGATATGATACGCGAGTTGGGGTGGCAGTCACTGAAAGAAAGGCGGTTTTCTTTGCGGCGAGTTGTATTTACGAAATTTGAATCACCAACTTTTCTCTTCCGAATGCGAAAATATTTTGTTGACACCCACCTACGTAGGGAGAAATGATCATCATAATAAAATAAGAGAAATCAGAGCTCGAACAGAAAGATTTAGGTGTTTCTTTTTCCCACGCGCCATTCGAAAGTGGAATGGTAGAGAAGTAGTATGAAAATGGTTCGATGAACCTTCTGCCAGGCACTTAAGTGTGAATTGCAGAGTAACCATGTAGATGTAGATGTAGACGTAGAACCTTTCTTTTATTACCGTCGTTGCTTCTTAGAAGTTCAGGTTGGACAGTAAGGGAGAAAGTATACATCCCTGCCTTAACACATTCTTCGTACTAACACGTCAAGTGTGACGTTTCAGTGCGACAGTGCTAGAGATTCCGGGTAGGAATATAGTGTTGCAAATGGGAGCAGCACGGCCATATTAATTGGTTGAAATTTAAATAAAGTACAACACGGTTAGAAATTAGTTATTAATTGCCACAATTTCTGGTTTCTCTAATCCACGAACTTAGCTATGTTTCGCTGTGTTGAGAAGTAGTTGAATTGAATTTCCCATCCAGAATTTGATTTTCTGTGGTTTCCGAATATTATTTCTGCGGAATGCAGGGACGTTTTTTCAAGGTTTCTCATCTTTGTTCATGCGAGCAGTTGTCCCGTGTCTAGTTTGACCTTCATTGACCGGATGTTAAATGTGGAATTTCTGTATATTTGCGTCTAATGGCCTGTGTGAAATGCATAAGTTAAAGCACAAAGTGATTTAAAGGTTCGTACGCTAAATGTCTCAAAACTTCCTCGAAAAAGAAATAGATATTCGAGATTGATTTACTGAATGAGAAACATGGCGTATTCCACGTGTACTTGCGTCTGTATCGGTGCTCATATAAAAATTGTAGTAACAGATCACTCGCCTTATGGAGAAGCTAGCGGCTAGGATGAAGTCACAAGCGTCATCCAGTTTGTTTTTGCTCCCTGTGGTGTATATTCTCCACATTATCAAATTTGTATTTGACTTTCAAACCAACGCTGGCTACGAGCCTTGAACGAATTCTACGACTAAGAGAAAGGCGGTAATGATTTACACAAGAACCAGTCTTACTAAGCAGTTTTTGGGGACAGTGTATCTGCGCGCCCACGTTACGTGTGTGTGTGTGTTTGTGTGTGTGTGTGTGTGTGTGTGTGTGTGTGACAGAGTAAGAGAGAGTGGGAGAGAGAGAAAGCTCCATCTCTTTCGACGTCAGTGCAAAAAGATGTACGACTGTAAACTTCTATCTAATGTAAGAGATTTGAGTACCGTTATGCACGTACAGTTATGCCATTGGGTAACGGTGTTGTAAATATGGAACAAGGTTACGTGATAAACCTGTACGACCTGTGTGTCTCTTACTTACCTATGGGCACACGCATTAGTTTACGTTCTCAATGTGTCGCTGTAATTCGGAATGTATCTCGTCTTCTTCTTCTTTTTCGTTGCCATATTTCCCATGTCTTGGGGTCGGCCCTCGTAGTCTTGTAACGCCAATGTGAACATATTTGCGTCACTTAACGGTGCCATCCTATCGTTTTCGGGTTGTTCTGAAATGTCCTAATCGGTCGGCATCCTTGGCCTTTTTTCCGTTATTTTGTGTAAAGTTGTTCTTGCTCTTGTCACGTGGTTAGGTGTAATTAGAAGTCTAGTGGACAGAGCTAAAAGGATTTGTACGCCGGAACACCTGGACGCCGAGTTAAAACATCTAAAGTAGGCTTTTGAGAAGAATGGGTACTCTAGTACGGAAACAGAGTTTTGCGACCGAATAACACGAGGCCTAAGGACAACGATAGGATACAGCGATGGAAGAACACGGTTTGTCTACCCTTCATCAAAAAAGTAACGGATCAAATCGGCAAGATTTTAAGGAAACATGACGTTCGACCTATTTTCAGACCAACTAAGAAAATAGGCCAAGCACTTCGTTCCGTTAAGGACAAACGTCCCCCTCTGTCTGCGAGAGGTGTATACAAGATTCCGTGTACATGTGGTAAGGTCTACTTTGGAACTGCAAAGAGAAGTGTGAATACACGGTTCAAGGAACACAAAAGTCTTGGCCGACTAGGGAAAATAGACAAATCAGCCGTGGCGGAACATGCTTTTCAATCAGGTGATCACGTAGTGAAATTTTCGGAAACTGAAGTTTTATGGACTATGACGAACTATTATCCACGGCTATATAGAGAAGCCATCGAAATACACTCCTGGAAATTGAAATAAGAACACCGTGAATTCATTGCCCCAGGAAGGGGAAACTTTATTGACACATTCCTGGGGTCAGATACATCACATGATCACACTGACAGAACCACAGGCACATAGACACAGGCAACAGAGCATGCACAATGTCGGCACTAGTACAGTGTATATCCACCTTTCGCAGCAATGCAGGCTGCTATTCTCCCATGGAGACGATCGTAGAGATGCTGGATGTAGTCCTGTGGACGGCTTGCCATGCCATTTCCACCTGGCGCCTCAGTTGGACCAGCGTTCGTGCTGGACGTGCAGACCGCGTGAGACGACGCTTCATTCAGTCCCAAACATGCTCAATGGGGGACAGATCCGGAGATCTTGCTGGCCAGGGTTGTTGACTTACATCTTCTAGAGCACGTTGGGTGGCACGGGATACATGCGGACGTGCATTGTCCTGTTGGAACAGCAAGTTCCCTTGCCGGTCTAGGAATGGTAGAACGATGGGTTCGATGACGGTTTGGATGTACCGTGCACTATTCAGTGTCCCCTCGACGATCACCAGTGGTGTACGGCCAGTGTAGGAGATCGCTCCCCACACCATGATGCCGGGTGTTGGCCCTGTGTGCCTCGGTCGTATGCAGTCCTGATTGTGGCGCTCACCTGCACGGCGCCAAACACGCATACGACCATCATTGGCACCAAGGCAGAAGCGACTCTCATCGCTGAAGACGACACGTCTCCATTCGTCCCTCCATTCACGCCTGTCGCGACACCACTGGAGGCGGGCTGCACGATGTTGGGGCGTGAGCGGAAGACGGCCTAACGGTGTGCGGGACCGTAGCCCAGCTTCATGGAGACGGTTGCGAATGGTCCTCGCCGATACCCCAGGAGCAACAGTGTCCCTAATTTGCTGGGAAGTGGCGGTGCGGTCCCCTACGGCACTGCGTAGGATCCTACGGTCTTGGCGTGCATCCGTGCGTCGCTGCGGTCCGGTCCCAGGTCGACGGGCACGTGCACCTTCCGCCGACCACTGGCGACAACATCGATGTACTGTGGAGACCTCACGCCCCACGTGTTGAGCAATTCGGCGGTACGTCCACCCGGCCTCCCGCATGCCCACTATACGCCCTCGCTCAAAGTCCGTCAACTGCACATACGGTTCACGTCCACGCTGTCGCGGCATGCTACCAGTGTTAAAGACTGCGATGGAGCTCCGTATGCCACGGCAAACTGGCTGACACTGACGGCGGCGGTGCACAAATGCTGCGCAGCTAGCGCCATTCGACGGCCAACACCGCTGTTCCTGGTGTGTCCGCTGTGCCGTGCGTGTGATCATTGCTTGTACAGCCCTCTCGCAGTGTCCAGAGCAAGTATGGTGGGTCTGACACACCGGTGTCAATGTGTTCTTTTTTCCATTTCCAGGAGTGTATTAACATGGGGATAATTTTAGCAGGAAATAAGAAACCATGAAACGCAGCGATGTATGGACTGTGGCACTACAGATTCGATGAGAAGTTTTTATCTTTGACGTGCTGTGATCGATAGTTATGTTTCATCTTTGACAAGGTTAATCTCTGCTGTCACTTGAAATCCAGACCACGCCCACTTTCCACGGTATTTAGGCCGCTCTTCGACGTCCGACGCGTCAGTCGGCAAGACTCAGTACAACCAGGAGTACCTCCGAAGATGTCCAAAGCAGCTTTGGACGAAACGTCAGCGATAGAAGTGTTCCATGGACCGCGGCCATACAACCCAGAAGAATTCTCAGCAGACGGTTATTCTTGTTGTACGGTTAAAATCACGTCATGTGTTCTGCCCGTACGAACGTAGGCGATTGTCTTGCCGCTCTTTTGCTACGTCAACCGAGCCCCGGTCGTGGTCTCTTCTTACTCTGTCTTTTAGGATTACTGCTCCAGACCAGCTTAGCTTCCCTGTCTCTGTAAGCTGAAGCTTTCGTTCGTCTGAAAGGCGCAAGGCTCAACTTTCTGAACCACGCGTTAGAACTGATCTTATCGCTCGTTTGTGTACATTTCCTTTGATTTCGTCAGGCATTTTCACATGGCAGGATACTCCTGTTTGTGACCACCAATGCAACCACCCAATTTCTGTACGGTTTTCAGTGCCTTTATCTGTGCAAGCTGTAGGTGTTATTTCCGATCTAAGGTACGTGTACTGATGTAAGGACATTGTCTAAATGTAGTCGCGGTTTGTAACTGGTGGCCGTTCCTGAAGATTAGCAATACATATATTCCGTTTAGTTCTATTTACTCTTAAGTCATACATTTTCTAGCACAGTGCACCAAACATTACGGTCATCTTGAATTTCTGGTAAGGTTCTGCCATTGGAACTTTGTCATCAGCGCATAAAAGTGCCCATGGATTTGGTGTCTGCAGATGTTCTGTGACAAAGTTCATGACCAGAGTGAATAGCAGTGCCCTCTGAGCAGGTTCTTGGTGGATCGGAAGTTTTACATCGAATTCTCCGCTGATATCTCCAATGGTTACAACTTTTGTCTTAATAGTATGAGAATATAATGGGTCACACTGAGTGCGAAGAGCCTGCCGTATATCCTTTATTGGCACATGGTATAAAGCTCTTTCGACGTCACGAAATGGATGTCTTTCTTTCGATCTTTGTATTTTTCGATTAGGATTTTATCTGAATGTTAGCGGCTGTATAGCGCATAAAACCAGCTTGAAAAACCACGTTGGTTGGGCTTAGTTTTTGTTACCTTATTTAATCTGTTGGAAAGAACTCTTTCGCATAGCTCCAGTGTTTGTGTTATTAACTTTATTGCATCATAGTTTCCACAGTCAGCTGCATCGTCTTTGTTTTTGTAGAACGGGGTCAGATTAATTCGTCTCCAGTCATAGGGAATCTTCGCTTCTACACCATCTGATCGAAAGTATCCAGGAACCCCTGCGTAGTGCTGAATTGGCCATTAAATATCACGAAAGGCGGGACGGCCGGTGTAAAAGGAGACTGGGAGTATTGTGTATGTCAGAAGAGAGCAGCAATGGCAGAATGGAGCGGCCAGAAGAGCTCACTGACTTCGAGCGTGGACTAGTGACTGGATATTACCTGGATAACAGATTTATCAGCGACATTCCAACCATTCTGAAGCTGTCATAGTCGACTGACGACGATGAGATCGTAAAGTGGAAACTTGCAGGAAGTACCACAACTGAAGCAGGATGAGACAGACCTCAAGTCTTCCACCGCAAGTTTTCACGATCTGGCGCATCCTCAGTACTCCAAATAAACTACGTGTTCTCAAGAAGGCAATGAATATGTGGCGGTCGTCCACGCAAGCCACTCGCAGGGACTCCGTTCTCCTTTGCCGGCTCCTCATCGGCCATACCTGGCTAACGCGTGGTCACCTACTCCGTCACGAGGACCCACCTGGTTGTTGATGTGGCTCTCACATGACTGTCGTCCACATCTTGCTGGACTGCCCAGTGTTAGTCATTCTGCGGCGGACTCTTAACCTTCCCAGCGGCCTTCCTCCGGTGTTGGGCGACAACGCCTCAGTGGCTGATGTTTTACGTTTTATTGTTAAGGAGGTAGATACAGTTATTGCATTGCAAATATTGTTTTGTTATTCCCCCCTCCCCCTAAAGTTTGCAAGAGAATACTATGAAATTTTTTTTGCAGATATGTAGATGCTCTGGCAACAATGTAAACAGATATTTGAGTTACAATGTAGGTTGATAAAGCCCCAATTGTCGATGGAAAAATTAACAATGCAAATGTGAATATTATCACGTTTTTCGTTATAGAACAATAAGTATCCAATATTTTGCATTTATTTCAATTTAGAATTGTAGGTATAATACACAGTTACAACATCCTCTAGAATCATCAAAGTTCTCTTTGTGTAAATGTTTTTATTAAAAAAGTAATATATAAACAGCTTTTCGTTCAAAATATACAACAAGAAGATCATAAATCATTCAATTTCAATTTTTTTTTAGATCTTCTAGTCAGTGCTGTAGATCATGGAATGGAGAGTGTTCGCTGAAAATTAGAAGATAATATGAGCATTACACAAAGAGTTACCAGGGAAACCATTTTAGAAATACATGAACCGAGAAAATCACCTTTGAAGTTTGAAAATCTTTTTACTATACCTTAATACAAGTTTTTTGAAGTAAAACTGCCCAGATGAATAAAACACTCCTTGCTCCTCTTCTTTCCTAGCTTCACTTTGTAACTTGAGCGTCTTTCTTGCTTTTCTTGATTCCTTCGTGGACTGTTTTGCCTTTTTTTGGGAACTTGGGAACTGCTTATTCTCTGCATGTCTTCATTCCTAAAATATATTATCATGTTGTGGCCCACAGGTACTTCCAGTTTCTCAAAAACCTTTAATCTGCCATCCATACTATCATTGAAAGTAATCACAGCATCGTAAGTCCCAATTTGTACTATTCTCCTTCCAAACAAGCCAGTCTTTGGGCAAACTTTCCAAATTGTTGAGTGGAATGACTCATTGGGATTTTGACCGAATCCACCCACTCACCTTTTCAACAATTTTGGGTCACAAAGATCCTGAAAGATGGGCTTAATTGCTTCCATTACTAACACTGGAAGGTTGTTTTTATGCTTATACATTTTCAAATTATTTTCATGTAAAGCTTTCTGGTACGGGCACCAGCTATCAGCTCCTTTTGGGCAAAGTGAGTGCATTGGATTGTCATCTGTAGAAGATTTGTGAAACCAAACAGCCCAGACAGCTTGTTTCATATTTTCAACAGATGAGCTATTAGCTCTGATTGCATTGCCATAATAACTGGTTAATCAATCAACTCTGCCAGATATTCCTGTATGATTAATGCTGCATTTACCTTGATGCTTCTCCATCCATTCAGCATATTCTACAGTGTTCTTTTTATTTTTCCAAAACTGACAAGATTTACAACTCAAAGACAGTAACTCTGTGTCAAGAACTTTACCACATTTTACCCCGATGACTGTTGACACTCCATGTTGTGATGTGGTTCCTCTTGTTAGCCATGAACCATCACAACCAACAGCAGTTTCATTACTCTTCTCCAAAGTTTTTTCCCCGTCAGCAGCTTGTGACATTGACTCTTCTGCTACAGACACAAGACAGCCCAGAAGTTTGTCAACCATCAGGTTGTATGTTGTTTGTTTTATTGGAGGAGGAAAGTCCATCATTCCACAAAACAAGCTGATTCCTGACAAACCTTGTCCTAAGCACCTCATAGTGTAAACGATTTGTCTGTTGATTGCATGCATTCTTTTCTTCTGTCCAATCATGGCACTGTTTGGGAATGCACCAATGTTTCCACATTTACCGCACATTATTGAGACTTTGCAGCCTAAACCTAAAAAAGCGGCATTTAGTTTCACCTGTTCACCACACACACAATGTAGGCATCTCTATTTCTTTAAACATTAGATCAATATAAAAAATTCCAATCTTCTCTGGAGATTTCGAAGGCCTATAGTTGCTTTTCACTTTCTTCTTAGAAGCACTTGGTGTGTTACTGCAGTTACCACGGTTACTGTGTCTATTTCCATGAAAATACACACGTTTTGTTTTATAAGATGCCTTGCGCTTTCCCATTTGGCAGTGAAAAAGAATTACGTCAGAAATCACTCTGTAGAAAATACTTGAAATCGATCCACATATACAATAATGCAAAACAAAAGCAGTCGACTATCATTCCTTTGGCCCAAACCAAAGATAAAATATCACTTAGCAAGTCCTAAGGGCCCGGGTTCGATTCCCGGCTGGGTCGGAAATTTTCTCCGCTCAGGGGCTGGGTGTTGTGTTGTCCTAATCATCATCATTTCATCCCCATCGACGCGCAGGTCGCCGAAGTGGCGTCAAATCGAAAGACCTGCACCAGGCGAACGGTCTACCCGACGGGAAGCCCTAGCCACACGACATTTCCATTTTACTTAACAAGTATGAGAAGTTTAGAGTGCCATTCTATGTCACAGAAGTATGAGAAAGTTGTGTCGAAGATAAAATTAGAAGTCACAAAAGTCAGTTACCAACAAACAACTGAGGTGGGCATGGAATTACCAAATGTCGCCCGCACATCTCGATGCATATTAATCAGTAACTCTGCAGCCAATCAAGAAATTTTCATGTAATTTTCACATATGTAAAGGCAAAGAAATGACGAATATTATGGGTCTATTTTCGAAAAGTGTGATTTTTTGGCCATGATTACTGTATCTACCCCCTTAAAGGGGGGTTTATATCACACAATCTAAGGGTGGGCGTCTGGATTTCTTTCCCAGGCCTCCACCCTCCCTCCATTTTAACTCTCCTGCACTCTTTCTTTGCTGTTTATTTGCCTTGGCGTTCTTGTCCCTCTATGCGTTCATCTCGCCTTCTCTTTTAGGCTGGAGATTTTAATGTGTTGCAGAGTGGCTGGCTCATCGTTTTTTAAATCCTTGTGACCAGCCAGCCTCGGCCATTTACTATATTATTTTAATACCTTCACTACTTTTTCTTTTAGTGTACGCTTTCTCCTTTTGGTTAGCTTCTTTCGTTTTCTCTTTCTGTGTCGTTTCCCGTTGGTTTTCCGCCCTTTTCCTTTTCCCGGCTCCTTTTGGGAATTGTTTTAATTTGAGACTTGTTTGCATGACCCTGTAGTTTGCTCCCAAACCAACCAACCAGCCAACCAGCCTCATGTACTGGCGGACATGGGTCATAGAGAATGGTTGTAAACAATCGCATAAAATCGGCGGAAAGAATCACCCGTGACTTCCAGATGGTACCAGCAGTCCAGCCAGCACAACGACTGTGAGTAACCAGTTAAAAAGATTCGGCACAAACTCCTCATGAGACACACATTTCTGTTGTCAGTGCTAAGCGACGCTTCAAGTAGCGTAAAGAGCAATATCACTGGGCACTGGACGATCTGGAAACGAGTGGCATGGAGTGCTGAGTCGCGCTGTACCTGCTGTCACTCCAGTGGAAGGGTTTAGCTTTGGCGAATACCTGGAGAACGTTCCTGCTATCGTATGTGGTACCAACAGTGAAGCACAGAGGAGTTGTGTTACGGTATCGGGAGGTTTTTCGTTACTGGGGTGTCGTACTGTAATTGCACTTAAGTAAACGATAAATGATATGAACACTTTTTGCAGGGTTACTGCATACAGTAGAGGAACAGTTCGGAGACGATGATTGCTTGCAACACCATGATAATGCGTTCTGTCATAAAGCCAAGGCTTGTGGACAATAAAATTCCTGTAATGGACACGCCTGCCATGAGGCCTGAGTTGAACCCAGTGGAACACCTTTGCTGTGAGTCACAATTCGACTTCGCTCAGATCCCATCGTCCACCATCACTACCTTCTCTGGCTCGGTTCTCGCGAAAGACCAATGTGCCACTCCTCCACAGGCGCTGAGACACCTGATTGAAAGTGTCGCTAGCAGAGTTGTAGCTGTCATATAGGCGAAGTGCGGACACACCACATATTAATGTCCGCTGGTAGGTGTCCGGATACTTCTGATCTTCTAGTGTGCGTTTCGCCTGTCAGTAGTGTTCTCAACATCTGGTGGCGATCAAATGCACCGATCTTGCCGATGTCATGTTGACGTCCAGTGCAAGGGCTTTCCCATTCATTATGGTGACGAGAGCACCCTCTCTCCAACAAGTCAGTTGATTGCAGTGCAGTTGCTCATGAGCATAATGTGTGACTGTGGTTGGGTGTAGCAGGGACGTGAGCGTAGGTCAACACAAAAGTTTTTCGAAATGTTGTCTATTGCTCCCGAGGAGTATTTTATTTGTAAGTCCATAGCTGATAATAATTTTGGATATAGTGATTCCGTACCTACACTTTATGTTTTATTTTTAATTTTATTTGTCTATATTTCATTATTTGCGACTAGTTTTGGCGTGGTAGCCCCGTCCTCAAATGCTCGTTCATTCTTATAATTCTCTATCCTGTCAAGCTAGAGCCGGGCATCATCACCAGTATCGGCTAAAAAGCTAGGCAATTATGTTCCTTTGTTACTCATTTGTTGGCTGTTGCTTCCACTCTCGGTTTATTCGTCAGTGGCTCCCAATATTCTCAAATATTTTTCCGAAGTTTCCTTTTTTATTTAGTTGTTAAATGTTTTATGTGGGATCGTGTAATTGTCTTGTGAATAAGTTTCTTAAGTGTGTCGGGAGGTACGGGACTTATTTTTAGCTTGTATAAGCGTTCCTTTCTGGCCACGGGATCAGCGGTCTCATTTCCGTCGAGTCTTGCATTAAAACATTACATCTTTAATCCATATTGCATTTCAGTTGCAGTTATTAAGTGGAATAGTTTTGCTGAGATAATTTGATTGCCTACTGTAGAATCAACCAGTATTACACATTTTGTAAACAATTTGATTCTGTGCACGATGTTGTAAACTGATAGTTGGATTGCATGCACCCCAATGTGAAAGTGCATGTTATGTTGCCCACAGAAGTACTGGGAAAGCAATTTGCAGTGCACCCTCGGTCCAGCTGTGTCATTACTCTATGATTATGTTACATATATTGTAGGCCGTCTTGGCTCTTAATATTTTTGATATAGCATTTATTTTTACTGCAGTTACTTGAAAACCATATTTGGAGCTTCTTTCTTAGTAATGTTCTCCATAGTCATCTGATTTTTTATGTCCATGTAATGTAAAGCATTGAAAAGCCTTTCTGGGGTTCTCAGTGCTTATATCTAGACAATTCAGTTGCTTTTTACATACTTCTGTTTGTGTCGTGTTTGATTTAAGGAGTTCGGAGGGCAGATTTAGATCCGTTACAAGAATGGAATATAAATTTATACAAATAAAAATGTTCGTTTGTTCAAAATCGTTTATCTCCGTAAGCTCTTGACCGATTACTTTGAAATTTTGGCACAAACGTGTTTTTAGGTACTTATTTATGTACTTATGTATATAAAGGGCAAACGTAGATATTCGTTTCCTCAAAATCTGAAATCTCCGAAAGTTCCTCACATATTGCTTTGAAATTTTGACACAACATTGCATTTGTACACTCGCGTGTATTCACATATCTACTGGAACGCCATTTGCTGTGTATGTATTATAAAAGGGGAAACGTTATGAAAATTGTAAGTTTATTCAAAACCGTTAATCTCCGAAAGTTCTAGACCCATTGCTTTCAAATTTTGAGACAATGTTTTATTCTAACAGGAGTGTGTTTTTAGGTACCCAATTCTTTAATATTTGTGGATTTTTAATACATACAATGTATGGTTATATATATGTAATATATAAAGGGAAAATATTGTTACGAAAAATCTTAAAATTTATCTTACCGATTTATTTAAAAGTTTTACACGTTACTGCTATAAACGTTTAGACATGTATAGACTATATACTTTTTAATATACAAATACATATACACTACTGACCACGAAGATGACATGCTACAGACGCGAAATTTAACCAACAGGAAGAAGATGCTGCGATATGCAAATGATTAGCTTTTCAGAGCATTCATACAAGACTGGCGCAGGTGGCGTCACCTACAACGTGCTGACATGCGGAAAGTTTCCAATCGATTTCTCATACACAAACAGCTGTTGACCGGCGTTGCCTGGTGAAATGTTGTTGTGATGCCTCGTGTAAGGAGGAGAAATGCGTACCATCACGTTTCCGACTTTGGTAAAGGTCGGATTGTAGCCTATCGCAATTGCGGTTTATCGTATCGCGACATTGCTGCTCGCGTTGCTCGAGATCCAATGACTGTTAGCACAATATGGAATCGGTGGGTTCAGGAGAGTAATACGGAACGCCGTACTGGATCCCAACGGCCTCGTATCACTAGCAGTCGAGATGACAGGCATCTTATCCGCATGGCTGTAACGGATCGTGTAGCCATGTCTCGATCCCTGAGTCAACAGATAGGGAAGATTGTAAGACAACAACCATCTGGACAAACAGTTCGACGGCGTTTGCAGCAGCATGGACTATCAGCTCGGGGACCGTGGCTGCGGTTACCCTTGACGCTGCATCACAGACAGGAGCGCCTGCGATGGTGTACTCAACGACGAACCTGGGTGCGCGAATGGCAAAACGTCGGTTTTTCGGAGGAATCCAGGTTCTGTTTACAGCATCATCATGGTCGCATCCGTGTTTGGCAACATCGCGGTGAACGCACATTGGAAACGTGTGTTCGTCATCGCCATACTGGCGTATCACCCGGCGTGATGGTATGGGGTGCCACTGGTTACACGACTCGGTTACCTCTTGTTCGGACTGACGGCACTTTGAACAGTGGACGTTACATTTCAGATGTGTTACGACCCGTGGCTGTACCCTTCATTCGATCCATGCGAAACCCTACATTTCAGCAGGAAAATGCACGACCGCATGTTGCAGGTCCTGTACGGGCCTTTCTGGATACAGAAAATGTTCGACTGCTGCCCTGGCCAGCACATTCTCCAGATCTCTCACCAATTGAAAACGTCTGGTCAATGGTGGCCGAGCAACTGGCTCGTCACAATACGCCAGTCACTACTCTTGATGAACTGTGGTATCGTATTGAAGCTGCATGGGCAGCTGTACCTGTACACGCCATCCAAGCTCTGTTTGACTCAATACCCAGGCGTATCAAGGCCGTAAATACGGCCAGAGGTGGTTGTTCTGGGTACTGATTTCTCAGGATGTATGCACCTAAATTGCGTGAAAATGTAATCACGTGTTAGTTCTAGTATAATGTATTTGTCCAATGAATACCCGTTTATCATCTGCATTTCTTCTTGGTGTAGCAATTTTAATGGCCAGTAGTGTATTAAAGACACAGTAGTGAAACGTTGTTAGCAAACAGGAAAGTTGTATTTATGGCTCATTGGTTTATGAATAGAATAGTACTACGAAATGTGAATTTGAAATAAAAGTAAACAAGGGTGAAGGTGAGAGAGAGGGGGATCAGGAGATGGACAGAAGGGTTGGAGGAAATGGACAGAGAAAGAGGACAGGAGGAGATGGAGAGAGTGGGTGGAAGATGGACAGAGAAATGGGGGGAGCAGGTGAGGGACTGCGAGAGGGAGAGAGAGAGAGAGGGGGGCTGGAGTAGGAGATGAAGACAGAGGGGGTAGGAGGTGAAGGACAGAGAGCGGAGGAAAGAGGAGGAGGTGGACAGAGATAGGGGAGAGGTGGAAACTAGGATGCCTATCCAATTCCTATACAGATTAGAAACGTGTGCTTCCTCTTTTCTTTCTTTTGCATTGAAGCAGACTCAGCGGAAGCAAAGCGCGGCCGGGTACAGCTAGTGAATAGGATAATAACAATAAAGCACCTGTAGTAGCGCAACTGCCTTAAAAAAAAAAAAAAAAAAACCAGAGCGTGAGCAGTGCGTGGTGTCGCAGGGCGAGTACAACGGCATCCACGGCGGCAAGTGGAGCGTGCAGAACCTGCGGCTGTACCTGGAGAGCACGCGCGGCAAGGCCGTCACGGAGCGCCTCTTCGACTCCGTGTCGTGGCTGATCGTGCACTCGCTCAAGGCCGTCGCGCCCGTCATGGCCAACGACCGCCACTGCTTCGAGTGCTACGGCTACGACATCATCATCGACAACAAGCTCAAGCCCTGGCTGGTCGAGGTGCGTACAGCAGCGGCGTGTCTTCAGCGCCACTTTACTTATTTGTTTTTATTTATTTAACCTGGCAAGATTAGGGCCATCAGGCCCTGTCTTACATCTAACCAGGCATTCTACTTATTTTAAATTCATTTGTTGTAGTAGGCACGTTAAACTACATGTAGTACAAAAAGTGAAATAAACATTCACAAAGGTACACTTGGAAAAATACATACATATAGAGTTTCTGTTCGTAGATGATAAGTACTGTTATAATTAGACATTATGAAAGAGACACATTTTAGATACAAGTGCTACCAGCAGGGAGTATGAGGGAGACTCATAGTGAAGGGAGGAGAAGAATAGAGACATGATGTAATATGTTGTTCTTGTTGTGGTCTTCAGTCCAGAGACTGGTTTGATGCAGCTCTCCATGCTACTCTATCCTGTGCAAGCTTCTTCATCTACCAGTACCTACTGCAGAATACATCCTTCTGAACCTGCTTAGTTTATTCAAACCTTGGTCTCCCTCTACGATTATTACCCTCCACGCTGCCCTCCAATACTAAATTGGTGATTCCTCGATGTCTCAGAACATGTCCTACCAACCGGTTCCTTCTTCTAGTCAAGTTGTGCCACAAGCTCCTCTTCTCCCCAATTCTATTCAATACCTCCTCATTAGTTACGTGATCTACCCATCTAATATTCAACATTATTCTGTAGCACCACATTTCGAAAGCTTCTATTCTCTTCTTGTCCAAAATATTTATCGTCCATATTTCACTTCCATACATGGCTACACTCCATACAAATACTTTCAGAAACGACTTCCTGACATTTAAATCTATGCTGCATGTTAACAAATTTCTCTTCTTCAGAAACGAATTCCTTGCCATTCCCAGTCTACATTTTATATCCTCTCTACTTCGACCCTCCATCAGTTATTTTCTCCCCAAATAGCAAAACTCCTTTACTACTTTAAGGGTCTCATTTCCTAATGTAATTCCCTGAGCATCACCCGACTTAATTCGACCTCATTCCATGATCCTTGGTTGGCTTCTGTTGATGTTCATCTTATATCCTCCTTTCAAGACACTGTCCATTCCGTTCAACTGCTCTTCCAAGTCCTTTGCTGACGCTGAAAGAATTACAATCTCATCGGCGAACCTCAACGTTTTGTTTCTTCTCCATGGATTTTAGTACCTACTCCGAATATTTCTTTTGTTTCCTTTATTGCTACCTCAATATACAGATTGAATAACATCGGGGATAGGCTACAACTCTGTCTCACTCCCTTCCCAACCACTGCTTCCCTCTCACACCCCTCGACTCTTTATAACTGCCATCTGGTTTCTGTACAAATTGTAAATAGCCTTTCGCTCCCTGTATTTTACCCCCGCCACCTTCAGAATTTGAAAGAGTGTATTCCCATCAACATTGTCAAAAGCTTTCTCTAAGTCTACAAATGCTAGAAACGTAGGTTTGTCTTTTCTTAATCTAGCTTCTAAGATAAGTCGTAAGGTCAGTATTACCTCACGTGTTCCAACATTTCTACGGAATCCAAACTGATCTTCCCAGAGGTCGGCTTCTACCAGTTCTTCCATTCGTCTGTAAAGAATTCGCGTTAGTATTTTGCAGCTGTGACTTATTAAACTGATAGTTTGGTAATTTTCACATCTGTCAACACCTGCTTTCTTTGGGATTGGAATTATTGTATTCTTCTTGAAGTCTGAGGGTATTTCGCTTGTCTCATACATCTTGCTCACCAGATGGTAGAGTTTTGTCAGGACTGGCTCTCCCAAGGCCGTCAGTAGTTCTAATGGAATGTTATCTACTCCCGGGGCCTTGTTTCTACTCAGGTCTTTCTGTGCTCTGTCAAACTCTTCACGCAGCATCGCATCTTCCATTTCATCTTCATCTACACTCTCTTCCATTTATATAATATTGTCCTCAAGTTCATCGCCCTTGTATAGACCCTCTGTATACTCCTTCCACCTTTCTGGTCTCCCTTCTTTGCTTAGAACTGGGTTTCCATCAAAGCTCTTGATATTCATGCAAGTGGTTCTCCTTTCTCCAAAGGTCTCTTTAATTTTCCTGTAGGCAGTATCTATCTTACCCTTAGTGAGATAAGCCTCTAAATCCTTATATTTGTCCTCTAGCCATCCTTGCTTAGCCATTTTGCACTGCCTGTCGATATCATTTTTGAGATGTTTGTATTCCTTTTTGCCTGCTTCATTTACTGCATTTTTATGATGTAACATAATTAAGGAAATATAAAGGAAAAGAAGATTGCGTGGCTAATAGAGATAGATGAAGAGGAAGGAGAGAAAGGAGCAAGATAGGAGACACTAGCTTTGCTATTTGACAGAGGAGAGGATTGGCCTTGTACATTAATTTTGTGGAAAACGCTATGAGGATGATAGTAGGAAATGCTTCAACTTCTTCTTAAAAACAGCACGGGACTGAATTTTGCGCAAGGTAAGGGACAGTTTGTTCCAGAGACAGACAGCGGCAACTGAGAAGGAGTTTGCAAAAGTTTTTGTTTCGCGAGTGGGCAGAGTTAGGATACCAAATAACAGTGACCTCGTGTTTCAGTTATGATGGCATGAAAGATGTTAAATCTCTGAAGCGAGGTACTGGGGTGCTTGCGCGACGAGGAGTCGGTGAAGCAGACACAGAGTGTGGTAGTCACGGAATTTGTCCGCCCGCAGCCACCCTAGCTGGGAGTGTGAAGCACTAACATGATCCTATCGGCGAATGTTGCGGGTGTAACGCACACAGGCATTCATAGTTAGCTCTAGCCGTCTTTTGTTTTCACTACTACATCACAATAGTGGAGGTTCGGTAGAACGAGTGATTGCACGAGCTGGCGTTTCAAGTCCTGTGGAAATACGTCCCGAAACTTTTAGAGAGCATAGAGACAAGCAGACGTCTTCCGGCACACTGCGACTGTATTCTCCGCCCAGTTGAGATGCTCATCCAAAGTTACACCCAAGTTCTTAACTGTTTTCTGATATGTTATTCGAATACCGTCGAGCAGAATAGGAGGCAGCCGTTCGCGGAAATCTGAACTTATTAATTTCTGATGCGCTATTAAGATTACTTGTGTCTTTTTTGAATTTAGTTTAAGCCCCAGGTTTTTCGCCCATGTCACTACTGAACACAGACCATCGTTCATCTGAGCGATTGCAGTGTTTATATCTTCAGGTCTGACGCTTAGGTAGAGCTGGAGGTTCGTCGGCATAGTACTGACATTTACACTCGCCAGTGGTAGCTCGAATTGAGCACATGCAGGTAGAAAACTTACAAAGACTATAACAGCAGTGTCGTCATATGCTCAATCAAAATCCAGTATAACAACGTTGCAAGAAAGTCAGATTAATGAAAAGCAACCGAGGAGACGCCCAGGCAAAAAAAGAGTCCGTAGCACAGTCAGAAAACCGGCTGAGTGCCACTGTAGTCGAAATACTCGACGGTAAAATGGTTGAAATGGCTCTGAGACCTATGGGACTTAACTTCTAAGGTCATCAGTCCCCTAGAACTTAGAACTACTTAAACCTAACTAACCTAAGGACATCACACACATCCATACCTGAGGCAGGATTCTAACCTGCTACCGTAGCGGTCGCGCGGTTCCAGACTGTAGCGCTTAGAACCGCTCGGCCACCCGGCCGGCTATTCGACGGTAAATACGGCCCTGTGTGTTGTGAGCTGGGTCAGCCCTATTACCTGTGGTTAGTGACAAGAAGTGTTTCCCGTGGGACCGGCAATATGTGACTCTCACGGTGATGTCTGGAATGTCACATCGACGGTGCTCCGAGTGGTAAACTGATAACAGCCAGTTCTTTCACCTATACAAAGTACACTACTCGCTATTAAAACTGCAACACCTCGAAGTCGGCATGCAGCATACGTGAAAGCGTGAAGTCTGCTGCATGATTAGATATGGAAATGGTTAGCGTTTAACCGCAACCCCAAAAAGTAGGGGTCAGTAATACCATTTGCATGACGTACTCTGTACTAATGAAAGATAATCGCAGTTGAATCCTGTACGTTTGTGGGAAGTGCGCGTTATACCTCTTGGAAGAAGGTTGGTGGTTGGTTCGGTGGTTGATATGGGCGGGGGGCCAGACAGTGAGGTCATCAGTCCCATCGTATTAGGGAAGAAAGGGGAAGGAAATCGGCCGTTCACTTTCAAAGGAACCGTCCCGGCATTTGTCTGAAGCGGTTTAGGGAAATGACGGAAAACCTAAATCAGGATGTTAATAATTGGCAACCAATGCTGTACAATCGCAATAAACTCATGAGATGTTCAGGTGACTCTTCTATTAGAACATGTTACGCGTTTCGGGATTACACCCATCTTCACACATCACAAACTTCCACTCTTTCCTAACCAACCAGGCGTACAGCCTTGACAACTCAAAGAAAGTGTCGAATAACATATGCTATGGATTGCCGCACGCTGGTTTGAACCGTCGCCCTCCTGAATGAGAGTCCAGCGTGCTGAACACCGCGCCACCTCGCTCGGTCTGTAAGACGGAGAGATGTCTTCAGGCACGAGACGAGTTGGACAGCTGCAGAGTTGTGGTCCATCGAGATTACGATTCATCGTTCCACAGTACCCCTACTTGTGATCCCACGACTGTGGATCCCACGAGTATGGAATCCATGGGGTCGGGACTGCCACACTCAGCTCCACGCAGGATCTCAGTGGGCCCACGGGAAGGGCTCCTGAAAGAACAGACATATTGTTTGCTTGGCCGTGCAGGACCGGGCAACTAAATGATGTACCGTGAATCAGGAAGTGGGTTTGTTTGCAGCGAGGCAAGCAACCAGAGACTGTCGCCACGGCCACCAGAGTTGCGGATCCACTCGGCGCTGCAGCAGAGAGAGGCGCTCCCTCAGTAGTGAGTTCACTAAGGACACTGGACACTGAGGTGGCACCACGTCGCATTTTAAGGACAGCCCCGGTGCAAGGTGCAGCATCACGATAGATGTGTCCATATATGGAGGCTCCAAGCAGAATGAACATAACCAGACGGCATTCATCATCGTAATATGGCGTGATGGTATGGGGTGCCATCAGTCACCATTACCACCGAGGATAGACAATCGATGTGATTTATGAACGATAGGGCATCATACCATTTTTTATGCCTCGTAAGACAGTATGTGACGCAGACATTTAGTTAGAGTTGGACTGCTGCAGGAGGTCCAGTAGCACGTCTTCTCTCTTCACCCGACCTCAGTTTCCTGCAACTCTGACTGTGGGGACATGTAAAAGGAATGGTGTGTTCCACACCTATCGACAACAGGCTCACGTAACAGGGGCGCGTGCCTCCTTGGGGTGACCAAAGACGAAGGCAGTGATTGTGTTTATGTGACGAGGAGGAATGAAGGACACCTAGCAGTGTCAGCCGACAGGTGCTTACTGTCGACAGCCGGCCAGTATGGCCGAGCGGTTCTGTCCAGAACAACGCGGCTGCTACGGTCGCAGGTTCGAACCCTGCCTCCGGCATAGATGTGTGTGACGTTCTTTCGTTACTTAGGTTTAAGTAGTTCTACGTTCTAGGGGACTGATGACCTCAGATGAAGTCCCATAGTGCTAGAGCCATTTGAACCGTTTGATTTGTACTCTGGACAGAATAACACATACTCAGATATTTGTTCATTTCCATTCGTTTATTGCACTTCTTCCCGTTTCGACACTTATCATCTCCAGCAAAAATGTGGAACACTTCCTTTTAATCACGCTCTGTATGAAGTGTACAAACAACATGAAGAAGAGAGGTCACACTAACCATTGTTTCGGAAATTTAGCAATCTGAATATCTTTTTCTGAATAGCTTTTGTGGCCGTGGTGGTCTAGCGGTTAGGGCGCTAGACTTATGCCCTGGAGGTTCTGGGTCCATCCCAGTTAGGAGCGAGGATTTTTCTCCGTTCTCGTCTCTCCAGGACGGCCCCAGGTCCACTCAACCTTCTGCCAAATTGAGGTCCCAGGGGTAGTAAGCAGCGGGGGCGTTGGGCTCGCCACGTCCCCCCTCCTAGTGCCACTGTGTCTGCAGTCAGCTAGGAAGCCCGTTCACGGAGTGACTGCCATAGACTTTACTTTACCTCTAATAGCTCTTGGAAGATCATCATTTTTATGTTTTTTGTCGTTCAGTATACGTATATGAGGCTATCAAGAAGTTATCATTTTAGGGCATTGCTGAAGCATAAGTGCAACTAGCGGGACTCAGTTGCCGGTGTATAATGACCAACATGTCGGCAAGTGATTAGTGTGGTATTCGTGTCTTTCCGACGTGCTTGTGGTAAATGAGGAAATGTGAACTATACTAAACTAAACTAAACTCCGTCCGAACAGGCCTTGGAAGGCCCAACGGTACCGACCGGTCGCCGTGTCATCCTTAGCCCACACGTGTCACTGGATGCGGACATGGAGGGGCATGTGGTCAGCACACCGACGGTCTCTCCCGGCCGTTTGGTCAGTTTAGAAGACAGGAGCCGCTACTTGTCAATCAAGTAGCTCTTCAGTTTGGGTCACAAGGGCTGAGTGCAATCCGTTTACCAACAGTGCTCGGCAGACCGGATGGTCACCCATCCAAGTCCTAGCGCAGCCCGACAGCGCTTAACTTCCGTGATCTGACGGGAAAACGTGAACTATGGTGACGTTATTACCAAATGCATCCAAACAGAACCAACGTGCTGTTGTTCTTTCCTTGGCTGCCGAAGGACAAAGACCGGTAGATATCCATCAGAGATTCAAGAATGTTTATGGGGCACCATGTCTGTCGAAAACCAATGCTGTGGGACGGTGCGCTAAATTCTGCGCTGGTGGATCTGGGAGGCGAGCCCCATCCATTACGGACAGCAAGGGGCCGTTGTTGATGCGATTAGGTGGACCGGTACGTAGTGGTTTGTGCGCTAGCGAAGGATTTCCACATCAGCTCCGGTAGCGTGCAGCGTGTTATCCAGCAGGAGTTAGACTGCAGCCAGTGGATACCCCAGGCGTTGAATTCCGAACAGAAAGCAAACCATATTGCTGTTAGCCTGAAGCACCTGCAGTGTTTCAGTGTTGAAGGCAACACATTCCTTGAGCGCAATGTTGCAGGCAACGAAAGATCGTACCAGCACTGGAAAGCAGAGTCGGAAGCGTCAACCGTGCAGTGGTATTATCCATCGTCCCCTCGTCCCAAGAAGATCAAGAGCCAAGAAGTTCAAGAGCCAAGAAGTTCAAGAGCCAGACATCTGATGGAAAGGTGTTGCTTATCCTGTTTATTGATTACCAGAGCACAATGTTTACTGATTTCGAGGACGCTGGTCTGTCCATCATTGGGGAACGATACTGCTCAAAGCTGGAGAAATAACGGCATGCAGTTAAGACGAAGAGTCTGGCAAAACTGCGACAATGGATGCTGCAGCTTCATGTCCCCGTGTCGCAAACGTCGTAACGCAAAAGTAATGCCAAGTCAAGTGGGATACATACGATCACCCATCGTATAGTTCTGATCTTTCACCATCCGATTATCACGCCTTCGACCGCAGGCCTTGAAGGATCGACGTTCAGCAGGCAGTTGGGACTTCTTCACGGAGCAGGATACGGTGTTTTACCAAGCGGTATCTTCATCCTAGTGCGTCGGTGACAAATTGCCTCAATGCCCACGGCGTTTGTGAGTGACTGGCATACCGATTCTGGACTGTACGGCCTTCGAACGGAAACTTTTTGGTCGCCCCTTATTAAAAAGAAAAAAAAGAAAAGAAAAACGAATATGAAACTGCATACGGACACCGAAACACAAGCAGAAGACGGCCAAAAAATACACAGCGGCATATGCCAACACTATAAACAGTGAACACAACCAATCAACACACTTTATTTAAAAACAAACACAAACAGTGTAAACATACCAAATGAGTCAAGAAAGGCATTTTTAACGTTAAAAACGCTTTTCTTGGATTGTTTGGTAAGTTAAGTAAGATTATTTGGTAAGTTAAGAAAAACGTTTTTAACATTGAAAACGCCTTTCTTGACTCATTGGTAAGTTTAGACTGCTCACCTTTTCCACTATTTCGCACATATTTTCCGCGTCTGACTTACGAAATTCGCAACCTAACATCAAACCTTTTCGTGACAGGAATACGCGTTTCATCTCATTCAAAAGAACAAATAAATCATGTATTAAGACGAATTACACCTGAGGATGGACCCGCAGGGTCCGAAATGCATCGTGTACTGAATAAAACACGAAAAACTATGATTGAATTCATACCTCGAGCGTATTGAGTACAATCACGTTTGAAGCTGCAAAATATGGATAAAATTAAAAAAAAGTCAAACTATTGGCTAACAGTGCTAGTGACACAATAACTTTTTTAGAAGATCGTCAATAATACCGGCACTGTGCTGTATTCTGCAGACAAGTTGGTGTTACTCATCGTGCAGTTGCCCAGATTCAAAAAATGCCCCTCTTGCGACGTACGCCCACCACTTCGCGTTCTGCTTGCCCCGCGGCACGCCAGTTGTCAACCTGCTCAGGACCTCTTCGCAAGGCTTGTCATGCCAAACCGCAACTTTCTCTTTGACATCTTCAGGTTAATGACTTCCATGTACTACTGCTCGCAGGAATGCCTTTCTTAATCTCTGCTTAGGAGGCTGAATTCATTGGTAAATAGTGGATGCCTTGTGTAACTAACTGTTTCTTCTTCTCGACCTTCACTGCTGGCCTTCGTTTGACATCTCGGACGATTGTAAGCACAATGTGGAGTACCGCTGTGACTGAAGTTGGTTGTTGGTCAGAGGTGCGTCAGTCTATTTGCTGTGACCAGAAATCCTCCACGGCAATGGCACCTAATCTGCTGTAGAGGAACAAAGAGCTGAGGCTCAAATACGAAGAAGATGAGGCTGCGCACCCTAGAAGCTACAAGTGAATTTCCGAATAATAATAATGTACGCAGATATTATCAGCTTGTGTCTAATGATTGAGGTTCTGAAGTGAGGGTTCGGTCGGTAAAGTTTTATACTCAGCTGGTCGTGGAGTAGGCTCTTCGATGA
This sequence comes from Schistocerca serialis cubense, assembly GCF_023864345.2. Taxonomy (NCBI): domain Eukaryota; kingdom Metazoa; phylum Arthropoda; class Insecta; order Orthoptera; family Acrididae; genus Schistocerca; species Schistocerca serialis. The sequence goes on from NC_064641.1 coordinate 19,433,057, forward strand.
TCGTGAGAAGTGCAGTATATATCGAGTGTGGCCCTGACAGTTATAGCTGTAATCTCAAAGGCATCGTTAGGTGTTTTCATGATGGCAGAAATTTCTAGTTTTAGGACAAACATTAAGGGTCACTTACTGGTGACGCTTTTGCTATACCAGAAATTAGATTTCTACTACCTTAGTTGTTTTGTGTACATTTGCTATTTCATTTCTCAACCGGCACTACACCAGTTTCATAATGATAGTTTATACACTTTGTGGAACCCATGGCCTGAGTTGCATAAACTCAGTTTACTTTTTCCATACTGAATGAAAATTTTTGGGCCTCAATACACACAAGCGTTATTTCCTGTCTAGTTGGGGTCACATACCTACGGTATACCGTACTACCACATTTTCGGCTGGTGTGTTATTCATCTTCACAATCGCGATTTCGACTTCATTTATAGGCACACAGATTCCATAAAATTATTTAAAGACGAATTGTAATTTAAAATCTTTACTAATTCCTACATCAGCATGAAGTGTTTACTGCATTACTGTGAAGAGGACATTGTCATCGTGTCCAGCCACATTCGTATGCGATTATCTAAAATACTGGAAATTAGGATGAATAAAATAAATTTGGAGCGTACGCTATTCTGAATATTCTAACTCAAAAATTATTCTGGGCCTCCGAAGGACCCTGACTACTCCAATAAATATGTGAAGCAGTAATACTCGTATTTTCTTGTTTAATCGACAGTTTTTTGCACGAATACTAAAAGGTCACGTTACTCTCAAACAAGGGCTCGCTTAGATTCGCTGGTCGGATAGTGGAAAATTTTTGTTTCTTCACGGAAGACACTGGCTACGAGTCACTTACACTGGCACGCTGTTCAAATGATGGGCCAGTAACTGGCTGAATTCACTGGGCACATCGAGGGTATAGAAACGAAGGCAACTGGACTTGTCACGTACCTCTCGGCTTCATTGGTGTAACAGAAATGTTGAAAAATTCTCAACTGGTGGGCACTCTTGGCAAGATACGAGTACAAAGTAGATCCCTGTAACGTATCTGGAAAATCCTAAGAATCAGTTCATATACGTCAAGGTATGCTCCACTGCCGTAGGGAAAGCTCGTATTTTTAAACTTTATAGCGTCCAAGATTAATGGCCTTGAACCCACAAACAGACGAGGATCGTATACAAAGGCCGTGTAAACCAAAACAGCGACACCGTGTCCACTACTAACGTTGTATGACCATTACATTTAAAAAGTTAGGCGTTTAAGCTGTAAAATGCCTCTTCGTTTCCATCTTGTATCCTTTCAAACCACACTACCTTCTCTTGAGAGATTACAAATCTCAATAAACTATCAAAGTCATCCTACGGCTGTTCGGCTCTTCACATACACCATAGATTGTGTCTCGGCGTTGCCTGCGTCGCCTTACCTTCAAAACATAGAGGGGGAAGGGTTATCAGCCTGCTAAACTTTCTTAGACTCTCTGACTAATTGTGAGAATTTGGGGATCGTCACACTGTGAGATAATCAGCGAGACAAGCTTGTACAATATAAAAATATAAAGCGCGTAAGAGAAACAGAGGAATAGACAAATACAGCGAGTGAAACACCGGAATAGAAACAGAACTACTAAAAAACTTTATAATAACTCGATTCGTTGACCAGTTAGCCAGTTTTCGCTAAGTTACGAACACCACACAGGCACTGGAAACACGATTGAGTTTATAGACCTATATCTCTAACGTCTATCAGTTGTAGAATTTTGGAACACGTATTATGTTCGAATATAATGACTTTTCTGGAGACTAGAAATCTACTCTGTAGGAATCAGCATGGGTTTCGAAAAAGACGGTCGTGTGAAACCCAGCTCGCGCTCTTCGTCCACGAGACTCAGAGGGCCATAGACACGGGTTCACAGGTAGATGCCCTGTTTCTTGACTTCCGCAAGGCGTTCGATACAGTTCCCCACGGTCGTTTAATGAACAAAGTAAGAGCATATGGTCTATCAGACCAATTGTGAGATTGGATTGAAGAGTTCCTAGATAACAGAACGCAGCATGTCATTCTCAATGGAGAGAAGTCTTCCGAAGTAAGAGTGATTCCAGGTGTGCCGCAGGGGAGTGTCGTAGGACCGTTGCTATTCACAATATAGATAAATGACCTGGTGGATGACATCGGAAGTTCACTGAGGCTTTTTGCAGATGATGGTGTGGTATATCGAGAGGTTGTAACAATGGAAAATTGTACTGAAATGCAGGAGGATCTGCAGCGAATTGACGCATGGTGCAGGGAATGGCAATTGACTCTCAATATAGACAAGTGTAATGTGCTGCGAATACATAGAAAGATAGATCCCTTATCATTTAGCCACAAAATAGCAGGTCAGCAACTGGAAGCAGTTAATTCCATAAATTATCTCTGAGTACGCATTAGGAGTGATTTAAAATGGAATGATCGTATAAAGTTGATAGTCGGTAAAGCAGATGCCAGACTGAGATTCATTGGAAGAATCCTAAGGAAATGCAATCCGAAAGCAAAGGAAGTAGGTTGCAGTACGCTTGTTCGCCCACTGGTTGGATACTGCTCACCGGTGTGGGATCCGTACCAGAAAGGGTTGATAGAAGAGACAGAGAAGATCCAACGGAGAGCAGCGCGCTTCATTACAGGATCATTTAGTAATCGCGAAAGCGTTACGGAGATGATAGATAAACTCCAGTGGAAGACTCTGCAGGAGAGACGCTCAGTAGCTCGGTACGGGCTTTTGTTGAAGTTTCGAGAACACACCTTCACCGAGGATTCAAGTAGTATATTGCTCCCTCCTACGTATATCTCGCGAAGAGACCATGAGGATAAAATCAGAGAGATTAGAGCCCACACAGAGGCATACCGACAATACTTCTTTCCACGAACAATACGAGACTGGAATAGAAGGGAGAACCGATAGAGGTACTCATGGTACCCTCTGCCACACACCGTCAGGTGGCTTGCGGAATATGGATGTAGATGTAGATGTAGAGTTTAACACACCCCTCTCCAGTCTGCGATCGAAAGCTCTGCTAGTCATTTCCGTATTGCTGCATCCTGCCCTGCGTCAGAATGTTTCATTGTTTCCTACCCAATGACACTCTTCTAATACAGAAGTAGTAGTGTATTATTTTAGCTTTGTCACACCTCAGTTTTCACTCCTCCAGCGCCCCTGTTCTCTCCCTACCCGCTCACACACTCTGCTACTGTCACTTTCCCTCTTCTCTCCGAGTCCCTCTCCCGATAATTTTCCCCCTTCACCTGTTACCCCGTCTCCGTTGTAAATCCACTGCAAATTCAACAAATTGGCTGCTTCGAAACTGTTACTAACAGTCTTGTAGGACAAGTGCACATGTTCTCATTCTCTGCAAAACCTTGACGGTACCATCTTTGCTCCACGGCCTGACCATTCCTTTTGCGTCCTCCCGAGAATAGGATTTTCGCTGTGGCGGAAAAATTTACATGATACCAAAAGCGTGACATCCCGACTACCTGTCATCTTCTGAGACCACCTTGGAGTCACTAAGCCACTACACTACGCAAACTGCAGCATCCAAAAGCCCTTTTGACCATCTTATCTACGATTTCTGTACACTCTCTCCCAACTGCTTCCAGTGGCAGAAAATTATCCATGCCAGCTCGTTTCCAGTTCCTGTCGATTGCACCCACCGAATTTCTTAAGCCCCAGTTACTTTGTTCGCATATAGTAAAACTGAAGCGTGAAAAGGTGATTGTTCATTTAAATCCCTAGGAGCAACAGCTGTTAAAGTTCCGAAGTGCCATAGAAACGTAACAGAATTTTTAAATTTTGAACAATGTAATTTGTTATACGTATGTTATGGAATGATAAAAGGCAGACGCAAATGAGTTTTAGATGCAGGTGTCCACCCGCTTTTCCGATCGCTAGAATTTCTGATGCATCTGACACCCCCTGTTACGAAACAACTTGATCTGAAAGTCATGAAATAGCAACCGCTCTACTGAGCTGCTTCTACAAGGCGTTTGTAGCGCCATTCATTAGACTTTTGTTAGAGAGATTCATTGTTTTTTCCTCCTCGCGTGCCACAGGTAAACGCGTCGCCGTCGCTGACGTCGACGACTGTGAACGACCGCATCCTCAAGTACAAGCTCATCGACAACATCATCTCCGTGGTGCTGCCCCCGGACGGCGTGCCCGAGTGAGTATGCGCTCTTGTCATTACGAGGCAAAGTAAACCTGACAGTAAATGTCAATCTTTTTAGGCGAAAGTGCACTTACTTTCCGTCCCATTCCTTGATAATTGCACTTTGACCTATAGCTGTTATAATCACTACTTGTACCCACAAGATTCTCGAGAATGAAGTTTGCTGTCTGACGTCCCGTCGACGACGAAGTGATTAGAGACGGAGCACGACCTCGGATTGGGGGAGCATGGCAAAGAAATCGACCGTAACGTTTTCAGATAAACAATCCGATATATTGCCTTAACCCATTCTGGGAAACTGCTGGAACGGCAGAACTGAAATTTGAATGGTCGTCCTACTGAATACGACTCCAACGTTTTACCACTGTGCAATTCGGAAAAACCTCCTCCAGCCACAAGTTACTTTAGACGTGAGGACAGATGGAAGCAAGAGGGTCCCAAACGTGGTGAAAAGGGTGGATCATACACTGAAGCGCCAAAGAAACTGATATAGGCGTGCGTGTTCAAATACAGAGATATGTAAACAGGCAGAATACGGCGGTGCAAGTGCCAACGCCTACGTAAGGCAGTAAGTGTCTGGCGCAGTTGTTAGATCGGTTAGTGCTGCTACAGTGGTGGGTTATCAAGATTTAAGTAAGTTTGAATTTGGTGTTACAGTCGGCACACGAGCGATCGGACACAGAATCTCCGAGATTGTTGTTGTTGTTGTGGTCTTCAGTCCTGAGACTGGTTTGATGCAGCTCTCCATGCTACTCTGTCCTGTGCAAGCTTCTTCATCTCCCAGTACCGACTGCAACCTATATCCTTCTAAATCTCTTTAGTGTATTCATGTCTTGGTCTCCCTCTACGATTTTTACCCTCCACGCTGCCCTCCAATACTAAATTGGTGATCCCTTGATGCCTCAAAACATGTCCTACCAACCGATCCCTTCTTCTAGTCAAGTTGTGCCACAAACTTCTCTTCTCCCCAATCCTATTCAATACCTCCTCATTAGTTACGTCATCTACCCACCTTATCTTCAGCATTCTTCTGTAGCACCACATTTCGAAAGCTTCTATTCTCTTCTTGTCCAAACTAGTTATCGTCCATGTTTCACTTCCATACATGGCTACACTCCATACAAATACTTTCAGAAATGACTTAAATCTATACTCGATGTTAACAAATTTCTCTTCTTCAGAAACGCTTTCCTTGCCATTGCCAGTCTACATTTTATATCCTCTCTACTTCGACCATCATCAGTTTTTGTACTCCCTAAGTAGCAAAACTCCTTTACTACTTTAAGTGTCTCATTTCGTAATCTAATTCCCTCAGCATCACCCGATTTAATTCGACTACATTCCATAATCCTCGTTTTGCTTTTGTTGATGTTCATCTTATATCCTCCTTTCAAGACACTGTCCATTCCGTTCAACTGTTCTTCCAAGTCCTTTGCTGTCTCTGACAGAATTACAATGTCATCGGCGAACCACAAAGTTTTTGTTTCTTCTCCATGAATTTTAATACCTACTCCAAATTTTTCTTTTGTTTCCTTTACTGCTTGCTCAATATACAGATTGAATAACATCGGGGAGAGGCTACAACCCTGTCTCACTCCTTTCGCAACCACTGCCTCCCCTTCATGTCCCTCGACTCTTATAACTGCCATCAAGTCTCTGTACAAATTGTAAATAGCCTTTCGCTTCCTGTATTTTACCCCTGCCACCTTCAGAATTTGAAAAAGAATATTCCAGTTAACATTGTCAAAAGCTTTCTCTAAGTCTACAAATGCTAGAAACGTAGGTTTGGCTTTTCTTAATCTTTCTTCTAAGATAAGTCGTAAGGTTAGTATTGCCTCACGTGTTCCAACATTTCTATGGAATCCAAACTGATCTTCCCCGAGGTCCGCTTCTACCAGTTTTTCCATTCGTCTGTAAAGAATTCGCGTTAGTATTTTGCAGCTGTGACTTATCTCCGAGATAGTATGAAGGAATCCGGTAAAACATCAAATCTCCGACATCGCTGCAAGAACTGGACCAACGACGACTGTAGAGCATCGGTCAACGGGACAGAAGTGCAACCTTTCCGCAAATTGTTGCAGATTTCAGTGCTCCACCATCAACAAGCGTCAGCGTGCGAACCGTTCAGTGAAACATCATCGACATGGCGTTTCGGAGCCGAAGGCCCACTCCTGTACCCTCGATGACTGCACGACACAAAGCTTTACGCCTCGCCTGGGCCCGACAACACCGACATTGGACAGTTGACGACTGGAAACATGTTGCCTGGTCTGACGAATCTCGTTTGAAATTGTATCGAGCGGATGGACGTGTGCGGGTACGCAGGCAACCTCATGAATCCCTGTACCGTGCATGTCAGCAGAGGACTGTTCAAGCTGGTGGAGGCTCTGTAATGTTGTGGGCGTGTGCAGTTGGGGTGATATGGGATGCCTGATACGTCTAGATACGACTCTGACGGGTGACACGTACGCAGGCATCCTGTCTGATCACACGCATCCATTCATGTCGATTGTCCATTCCGACAGACTTGGGCAATTCCAGCAGGACAATGCCGCACCCCACACGCCCAGAACTGCTACAGAGTGGCTCCAGGAACACCCTTCTGAGTTTAAACATTTCCGCTGGCCACGAAACTCCTCAGATATGAACATTATTGAGCGTGCGGGCAAGCCTTGCAACGTGCTGTTGAGAAGAGATTTCTATCCTTCGCACTCTTAGACGGATTTATAGACAGCCGTACAGGATTCACGGTGTCAGTTTCCTGCAGCAGTACTTCAGACGTTAGTCACATCCACGCTACGTCGTGCTGTGGCACTTCTGCATGCCCCTGGGGGCCCTACACGATATTAGGCAGGTGTATCAGTTTCTTTGGCTCTTCAATGTATTTTCATGTGCGGCTGCAGCAAAGGGAAGTCTCGAACGTGAATAACCTTCAAGGCAAATACAGCCATCGCTGAATTCAGCTGTATCTGGTGGAAATGAAGGAGAGGACTTCTTACGAGGACCTCCGCGTTTTTTATGTGAACATTCTTAAAGCTTTTTCAATAAAACAAACTTCATTAACATTCTAAATCTTTATTCTTCGTGTCTATGTATTTATTTATCAACATAGTCATCCTGGCGGCAAACACATTTTTCCCAACGAAAGAGCGGTTTATTGAGACCGTCACTGTAGAATGTTTGAATTTGTTGACAGAGCCACAACCTCATCTGTGCTTGCACCCCTTCATCACTACCAAAGTGAAGTCCTCGGTGTTCTTTAAGTTTTGGAACAGTTGAAACTCGGATGAGGCCGAGAGTGGAGTGTATGGATGTCTGGAGGATGACTGATGGTTGTGGACCCAAGTAGTCGGATTGTGGCGGATGTCGCAGTGCTCGTGTGTGGTCTGGCATTGTCGTGCTGAAGGGCAGGGTGGACGAACTGGCGTTGTCATGCTGAAGGGAAGGGTGCTCCATGTGTGGACGAACTCTTCGAATTCGCGCTTTCAGATTTCTCGATTACAGCGCGCTGTTTCTCACGCACGCACATAGTTTCTTTACACACCTCCATGTTACGCGTTACAGTACGGAGCAGTCTAGCGGCAGAGGGTTGCAACTTGTGTCAGTGAAACGGAAAGTCGACCGAGCAATGGGCATGACATGTAATACGTCAACTGATTTTGAAAACAAAATTAAAAATTTGGAGACATTACTTTCCAGCACACCCCTTTGTTATCTTCACAAACTTTGGCTGTATTTTTGTTGGTTGTAAACTGCCCAAAACAAGGAATGTTATAACAGCTCGGTAGTTTAGTTTACTCATTTTGCAATACCCACAAAATGACTATTTCAGAAAGAAATATTAACACTAAATATCTACGTGAGATCAAACCCGCCAGGACTCGGGTGGGCGCGCCGGACTCGGATCGAATCCGTCCAGCGGATTAACGACGAGGGTCGATGTGCCAGCCAGCCTGGATGTGGTTTTTATGCGGTTTTCCACATCCCACTAGGTGAATACTGGGCTGGTCCCCAGGTACTGCCTCAGTTACATGGCTCGCAGACATCTGAACACATTCGCACTATTCCATCAGTTACGCTAGATGCAGACAGCTGGGGTACACTAATTCTTTCCTTGGGGGGGGGGGGGGGGGTGTGGGGGGGGGGTGCCAGGAAGGGCATCCGGCCACCCCTTAACATTAACATGCCACATCCGATAAACCAGCAGATCCCGCAAGTCGGGATAAATGCTTCGAAAGAGAGAAATATACGCGAGATCAAGCGAACACTTGGCTTCCTTTATACACGATTTTTACCAGTAAAATCAGTCAAAACATTTTTTTTTCAAACCCTGCTCTGTCCGAAGATAATGACGCTTCAGTTTGCCCTTGTATCTCGTCTTGCTCTTCAGCTTTCACATGAAACATCTCACCCACGCAGTCTGTTGTCACGAAACTTACCTGTCTAAGAATGGTTAACACATCTGCAATAAAACGTACGTAGCTCGTGGTCTACTGGCTAGTGTTGGAGCCTCTAGATCACGGGGTCTCAGGTTCGATTCCCGGCAGGGTTGGTGATTTTCTCTGCCGAGGGACTGGGTATTTGTGTTGTCCTCATCATTCGCGACTGTGGTTAGACTGGACTATGTACAAAAGTTCGACTGTGTAAAAATTCGGACTTTATACGGGCACTGATGACCCTGCGCTTGAGCACCCCATAAACCAAACATGACCAATACAAGCACCAAAGCGAACATACCCTTCTCCAAGTACTCCAGTCTACACCAATGAATCGGCGATTGGTGAGCAGGTCAGCACCAGTCAGAATAAGGGCGTTAAGGCCCTTTCTTACATCTTTCTCGCATGTTAATAGTAATGAAAATGGGTGCGGCAGTAATGTTGTGGAACATCGACTTCGTGCCACGCCTCATCGACCGGCATCGATGCCTGTCCTCAGTGCAGCACTGCGTGAAGAATGGGCTGCCATTCCCCAAGAAAACTTCCAGCACCTGATTAAACGCATGCCTGCGAGAGTGAAAGCTGTCATCAAGGCTATGGGGTGGGCCAACACCATATTGAACTCTAGCATTACCGATGTAGGGCGCCACGAACCTGTAAGTCATTTTCAGCCAGGCATCCGGATACTTTTGATCACATGGTGTACGTATGCAGCACTACAATTAACATAATTTCTGTGCAATTGTGAATATTAATGGGACGGTTCTCGTTTTAACATTCGGTCTGTTAATGTTGTAAAAAACAAGGTTTGAAATGTTGTACGTACAGTTCTTTATGTATACACTGTTTACAAGCGACAGAGTTACCTTTCCACTTAGCCTTATCTTTTCCCTAGCGTTTATACGGTGTAGTACAAGGTCCGCTTTTTCGGGTTTTGGCCAGTTTTGCTTTCTGTTGGTTATCTTTGTCTCCGGGTGCTACTCCCGACTTCACTATCGCCACTGTAAGTCGTGCGCGAAATCAGTCTGTCAATCGTCTCAACGCTGTTCTGCGTGGTGTCGCATTGTAAGTTTTCTTGCGTCGTATTTTCTGAGGCGGAATTGAGAAACCAGCCCAACATTTGCCTAAATGAGGGTGGCAAAGCGACCAGAAACTGACCTCAGCGTGGTCAGTATGCCGGCACAACGCCGTTAATTCGATGCGCGGATTCGATCCAGTTCTTGTCCATCTTCCTGTCTCGCAAGCTAGTGCGTTGTGCGTTGCGTTGTACAGTCCACACTGCATGATCAAATGTGTCTGGACATCCCAATATAATGAGGAACTGGCCACTAGATGCCACTAAGGCGCAACCGCCAGTGCAAAAGGAGGTGGACAGTATTGTGTTGTCAGTAACATCAGAAAGGGTCGCTTACGAGACGTCAGTGACTTCGAATGTGGACTACTCACTGCATGTCACTCGAGTAACAAATCCGTAAGGGCACTTCAACCATTCTGAAGCTGCTCAAGTGGTCTGTTGGTGGTACGGTTGCGAAGTGGAAACGTGAAGGAGCAGCCACAGCTAAACCAAAATCAGGGAGGCGTGACTGCCGGACAGCATTGCGAAGAGTGGTTGTAAAAAAATAGCATTAAATCAGCGGAAGGAATCACCCGTGAGTTCCAGAGTAGTACCAACAGTCCAGCGAGCACAGTGACTTTGTTTAGGGAGTTGATAAATGGGCTACAATCGTCGACCAGTCCCTCCCTCATGAGCCCCATGTTTCTGTAGCCACTGCTAGGCGGCGCTGCGTAAAGGACACTGGGTGACTGGAAACGAGTAATTTGAATTACGAATAGCGCTGTACCCTTGGCAATCCGACGGAGATGTTTGGGTGTGACGAATACCTGGAGAACATTACCTACCGTCATGTGTAATGTCAAAAGATAAGTACGCAGGAGGCGGTGTTAGGTATGGGGGTGTTTTTCGTGTTTGGGGCGTCTTTCCTTTACTGCGCTTAAGAAAACTCTGAATGCGGAAAAATGTGAACACATCGTACGCCACCGTGTACTGCGTCCAGTTAGATTAGATTTACTTTCATTCCAACTGATCCATAGTGAGGAGGTCCTCCAGGCTGTAGAACATGTCAGAAAAACAACAATACATGACAAATATTTACAACTCAGACAAATAAGCTGATGTACCATTCCACAGGTCCCAAGTGGCATGGCCGTCATTTTTTTATGAACGCTATATGAATGAATCATTTTACAAATACTAATGCACTCAATTTAAAATAAAAAAACTTTTTTATTTATTTATAAGGTAATAAACGTGTAATACAACTACTAACAGATGTGAAAATTACCGAACAATCACTTTAATAAGCCACAGCTGCAAAATTCTAACACGAATTCTTTACAGACGAATGGAAAAACTAGTGGAAGCCGACCTCGGGGAAGATCAGTTTGGATTCCGTACAAATACTGGAACACGTGAGGCAATACTGACCTTACGACTTATCTTAGAAGAAAGATTAAGGAAAGGCAAACCTACGTTTCTAGCATTTGTAGACTTAGAGAAAGCTTTTGACAATGTTGACTGGAATACTCTCTTTCAAATTCTAAAGGTGGCAGGGGTAAAATACAGGGAGCGAAAGGCTATTTACAATTTGTACAGAAACCAGATGGCAGTTATAAGAGTCGAGGGACACGAAAGGGAAGCAGTTGTTGGGAAGGGAGTAAGACAGGGTTGTAGCCTCTCCCCGATGTTATTCAATCTGTATATTGAGGAAGCAGTAAAGGAAACAAAAGAAAAATTCGGAGTAGGTATTAAAATCCATGGAGAAGAAATAATAACTTTGAGGTTCGTCGATGACATTGTAATTCTGTCAGAGACAGCAAAGGACTTGGAAGAGCAGTTGAACGGAATGGACAGTGTCTTGAAAGGAGGGTATAAGATGAACATCAACAAAAGCAAAACGAGGATAATGGAATGTAGTCGAATTAAGTTGGGTGATGCGGAGGGAATTAGATTAGGAAATGAGACACTTAAAGTAGTAAAGAAGTATTGCTATTTGGGGAGCAAAATAACTGATGATGGTCGAAGTAGAGAGGATATAAAATGTAGACTGGCAATGGTAAGGAAAGCGTTTCTGAAGAAGAGAAATTTGTTAACATCGAGTATAGATTTAAGTGTCCGGAAGTCATTTCTGAAAGTATTTGTATGGAGTGTAGCCATGTATGGAAGTGAAACATGGACGATAAATAGTTTGGACAGGAAGAGAATAGAAGCTTTCGAAATGTGGTGCTACAGAAGAATGCTGAAGATTAGATGGGTAGATCACATAACTAATGAGGAAGTATTGAATAGGATTGGGGAGAAGAGAATTTTGTGGCACAACTTGACCAGAAGAAGGGATCGGTTGGTAGGACATGTTCTGAGGCATCAAGGGATCACCAATTTAGCATTGGTGGGCAGCGTGGAGGGTAAAAATCGTAGAGGGAGACCAAGAGATGAATACATTAAGCAGATTCAGAAGGATGTAGGTTGCAGTAGGTACTGGGAGATGAAGAAGCTTGCACAGGATAGAGTAGCATGGAGAGCTGCATCAAACCAGCCTCAGGGCTGAAGACCACAACAACAACAACACAACTACTAAATACTTATGGCATAAAGCGCCACCTGTGAGGCAGTGATTTGTGAAGAACAACATTTTGGAAATGGACTCTCATGCCCATGTCCCAACCTGGGCCCAGTGCACCATCTTTGGAATGAGGTGGAACGTCGACTTCGCTCAAGACCCCAACGCCAAACATTACCTTCTCTCATTTCCGCTCTTGACGTAGAGTGGGCTGCTGTTTTTCCACAGACATTCAGACTCTACAATGAAAGAGTCACCATCAGAGATCAAGGCTTTACAAAGGCGAAGGGTGGACACGTCCCATAGTAATGTCCACCAATAGGTGTCCGGATACTTTTGATCGCACACTGTATTAGCTGTTCAGTTGCCTCACAGTCCGTGAAATCCACATTTTTCTACACTGTGCATCACACGACACTTCATTCACACTCAACTGGAAGACATTGCATCAATTTCTCAGGAAGTATTTCGTTTCCAATTGAATATTTCAAAAAATGTACGTAAATGACTTTTTTTATTCTTTTGTAAGAACGGATAGATGCTATTACGAATCACATCATGTTTTTCACATAAAACAGCAGCTTACATTTTATGGAGTTAATCAGTGCAGTACAGAGACCGATATAGTTTTAAGATCATAAGCACAATGCATCTGCAAACTTTTATTATTAGGGAAAGTGTTGTGATGAGATAGATAATATTAACGTTCTTTTGTTTCACGACTTTCAGATCTGAGGAATAATGTAAATCTCAGTTTCCTGCGTTGTTCCTCAATGCAAATTAACAAAATTTGCTACTACCATGTACAAGAGTATACACCAAATTCTTCTATTGATGTTTTCCTTTCTGTTTAATGACTAATTAGATACAGCACTGAATGACGTAAGCAGAGACAAGGTCCCTAGAGAAGTCGATATTCCCACACAACTGCTGATATCCTTAGGAGAGCCAGCCATCTGGTGTGGATGATGTGTGAGAGAGGCGAAACACCTTTAGATTTCAAGAAGGGTCTACTAATTCCAAAAAATATATGCTGATACGTGTGAATATATATATATATATATATATATATATATATATATATATATATATATATATATATATACTCCTGGAAATGGAAAAAAGAACACATTGACACCGGTGTGTCAGACCCACCATACTTGCTCCGGACACTGCGAGAGGGCTGTACAAGCAATGATCACACGCACGGCACAGCGGACACACCAGGAACCGCGGTGTTGGCCGTCGAATGACGCTAGCTGCGAAGCATTTGTGCACCGCCGCCGTCAGTGTCAGCCAGTTTGCCGTGGCACACGGAGCTCCATCGCAGTCTTTAACACTGGTAGCATGCCGCGACAGTGTGGACGTGAACCGTATGTGCAGTTGACGGACTTTGAGCGAGGGCGTATAGTGGGCATGCGGGAGGCCGGGTGGATGTACCGCCGAATTGCTCAACACGTGGGGCGTGAGGTCTCCACAGTACATCGATGTTGTCGCCAGTGGTCGGCGGAAGGTGCACGTGCCCGTCGACCTGGGACCGGACCGCAGCGACGCACGGATGCACGCCAAGACCGTAGGATCCTACGCAGTGCCGTAGGGGACCGCACCGCCACTTCCCAGCAAATTAGGGACACTGTTGCTCCTGGGGTATCGGCGAGGACCATTCGCAACCGTCTCCATGAAGCTGGGCTACGGTCCCGCACACCGTTAGGCCGTCTTCCGCTCACGCCCCAACATCGTGCAGCCCGCCTCCAGTGGTGTCGCGACAGGCGTGAATGGAGGGACGAATGGAGACGTGTCGTCTTCAGCGACGAGAGTCGCTTCTGCCTTGGTGCCAATGATGGTCGTATGCGTGTTTGGCGCCGTGCAGGTGAGCGCCACAATCAGTACTGCATACGACCGAGGCACACAGGGCCAACACCCGGCATCATGGTGTGAGGAGCGATCTCCTACAGTGGCCGTACACCACTGGTGATCGTCGAGGGGACACTGAATAGTGCACGGTACATCCAAACCGTCATCGAACCCATCGTTCTACCATTCCTAGACCAGCAAGGGAACTTGCTGTTCCAACAGGACAATGCACGTCCGCATGTATCCCGTGCCACCCAACGTGCTCTAGAAGGTGTAAGTCAACTACCCTGGCCAGCAAGATCTCCGGATCTGTCCCCCATTGAGCATGTTTGGGACTGGATGAAGCGTCGTCTCACGCGGTCTGCACGTCCAGCACGAACGCTGGTCCAACTGAGGCGCCAGGTGGAAATGGCATGGCAAGCCGTTCCACAGGACTACATCCAGCATCTCTACGTTCGTCTCCATGGGAGAATAGCAGCCTGCATTGCTGCGAAAGGTGGATATACACTGTACTAGTGCCGACATTGTACATGCTCTGTTGCCTGTGTCTATGTGCCTGTGGTTCTGTCAGTGTGATCATGTGATGTATCTGACCCCAGGAATGTGTCAATAAAGTTTCCCCTTCCTGGGACAATGAATTCACGGTGTTCTTATTTCAATTTCCAGGAGTGTATATCGATTTTCTGACAACTTTTCTTAGTATGTTACAATGATTTGTTTTATAGTGTAAAATTACTTCTGAGTCTTTACTAATTTTTTCTGCCTTATACAGTTTTCTTTTCCTTTCTGAAGACAATTTAATACCTGTAGTGATCCAACGTTTCTTTGAAAACTGTCTGGTGTCATATTTAGTAATTTTCTGGGGCTAACAGTGTTCAAAAAGGGTTATAAATTTATCAAGAAATATGTTGCATTTATCATTGGCATTTGGCTAATTATATACCTCTCCCCAATTAACATTTCTTAAACATTCTCTGAAGTGCTCTGTAGATACCGTGTTCATCAGCCTTACACTTTTACTTAATGCTTTCTGAACTGTACACCTTGCTAAGTTTTTTACATTAATCAGTTGTGCATCATGGTCTGATAATCCGTTTATTACAGGGAAAGAATGTGTTAGTTTTACATCATCTTGCTGCACAAATACATTATCTAATAGAGTTATACTGTCTTGAGCTATATGTGTAAGGAAATTTATCACTGATTCTAAGTTATATGTCATTAATAACACTTCTACTTCACTTTTCCTATCAGAATTGCTTAGGAAGTTTGCATTGAAATCACCACAGATTAATAACTTCTCCTTTCTGTCTGACAGATAGCATAATAGGGAGTAAAACTTTTTTATGAATGGCTCCCAGTCTCCTAAAGGGTCCCGTACGCTGTTGCTAATACCAACACCACATTATCTAGCTGTAGTTCTCATGCACAAACTTCAGAGTGGTGATCGACACAAAATTTGCTTACTTCTACAGTTTTCTACTTATCTCCTTGTTTTGTGTAAATGGCAACTTCTCCTTTATGCATGCTAGATCTGCATGCGTTAGATGGTAAATTGTACCCATTTATACTGACACTTTCCATGAAGCTTCGCTTATGCTATTTTTCTTGGCAACTGTCTGTCTAGGCTTTGGCTTTAACCTAAAAAACTTCTCTTCCTGGTCCCATTAACCACAGGGATCATCCCTTGTGTGGCTGTGGCCCCTCTTACAGTTTCTGCTAATAGGGGCTCTAACTTAACTTTCCCCTTCCTATTTAGGTGCAGGCCACGTGTAGTGTATCCCCACCTACCAATAGCATCAACTGGAACAACACTCATGAGATTTCGCTTGTGTCTGGAGCATCCTGTTCAGCTCAGTTTGGGTTCCAGAGAAATGTTGGAACATGCGAGTCAACACTGACTCTAAGACTTATCTCAGGAGACAGATTAAGAAAAGGAAAACTTATGTTTATAGCTTTTGCAATCTGATGGAAAGATTTTGAGAATGTTGACTGGAATTCAATCTGTAAACTTGTAAAGGTAGCAGGGGTAAAATACAGAGGGCCAAAGGTTATATGCAACTTTTACAGAAACCAAATACCTCTTATATTAGTCGAAGGGCACGAAAGGGAAGCAGAGATTGACAAGGCATAGGGTTGTAGCCTGTTGCCGTCATTATTCGATCTGTACACTGAGCAACCAGTAAAGGAAGCCAAAGAAAAATTTGGAGGAGGAATTAAAGCTCAGGGATAAGAAATAAGAGGTCGATGTTGACTTGGAAGTGCAGATGAATCGAGTGTGCAGTCTGTTGAAAGGAATATACAAAACGGACATTAAGGACAGCAAAACAAGGGTAATGGAATTTAGACGAGTTAAACCATGCGATGCCAAGAGTATTATGTTAGGAAATGAAACACTTAAAGTTGTAGATGAGTTTTGCTATTTCGGCGGTAAAATAACTAATGATGGCTGTAGTAGAGAGGGTATAAAATGTAGGCTGGCAATGAAACTGTAAGTTTAAGTGATTTAAGCTTATGTATAAAATATCTTACATACTGTTTTACTTCTTGCTTCTTCGTCTTTAACGGTGTTTTTTTCCCTTACGTGATATTGTGACGAGATTTAAAAATGGTGGCACATTATCTTGCTTTACTTTAATTCTAACACTAGAGGCTTCAGTTTAAGCTATTTGTATGGTCGTTTGCCCTAATAATGTTTCATTTTCAAGGCAAAGGTCCAAACATTCCCTAATATCTCATAGAGGAAAACTATTACCAGCATTAAATATTACATAAAAAGAGGTTAATGATTTCGAATCATGGAGTAAAAAGAAGGAAGACAGTGTAATTTAATATTAAATAAATTTCTGCACGTACCTCTAATATGGTGAAAGGCCTATGGTGCACAGCCTATGGCCAGGCTACCCTTTAACCCCAGGAAAGTCCACCAGTACTCATTCGATAGCAGGCAAAGTTGACCTGAGGCAGCCCGGGAGTGACTGGAACGACGAAAAGCCACCAACCCTGTTTGAGATTGAACCTGGATCTTCCATGGCGCACATATCTTTATGAGAACATTAAACGGGGTAATTCAGCTGTCCCTACCTATGACGTTTTATGCAGCCTGCACTACGTCTGTATCAGGATTTGCATTCAGACAAGCGACAGCCATGGAATCGATGTAAGTTCCCTCTCACAGCTTTGAAAGACTGTTCGCAAACACTATCACACTGTAAAAACACAAGTGAGGATATTCTTAGGGCAAGATATACCTAACTTCTGCAGTACTTATCAAAGTGTCTCTTACCTTTCGTTGCACAATTAACGGTATAGTCATACAGGTTTTCGATGTTTCTGCAAGTTCGTTCCATTTGTAGTACTTAATCTTTCGTATATGGTTCAGAAACCTTGCCTTATACAGTGTGTTTCACCATTGGAAACAATGATATTAACTGGAAATATGAAAATGGGAAGTGGGTAAGTAACAACTTTCAGGTATATATCCTAATGACTCACCACATTAATGTGCTAAAGTATTTTCATAAACGAAACTTGTACAATAGATTTGAGATGTCTTCATGCATTTTACCAGTTATTCCGTGTCATTTTGACAATGTGCTTCACGTCTTCAGAGCGGAATGGCCAACAAAATTGGTCTGTTATGTGGGTTTGCATCAAACGACATCTGTAGAGGGAGCTAAATCACCCTCTGTAATGATCTATATCAAGAATTGTGGGACATTTTTGCGCAAATACATATTATTAAATAAGGGACCATTACCAACAGGTCGGTAACGATAGCATTCCTTGGTATCAGCCTACAATTTAATGCCTTAACAGCGTTCCTCTGAACCATAATCCGTACGTAGCGGTCATCCACTGTAGTAGCTGCCCTTGGGTGGCCTGAGCGAGGCATTCCGTCGACAGATCCTATCTCTCTGTATCTCCTCCGTGTCCGAACAACATCGGCTTGGTTCACTCCGAGACGCCTGGACACTTCCCTTGTTGGGAGCCCTTCCTGGTACAAAGTAAGAATGTGGACGCGATTGAACCGGGGTATTCACCGTCTAGGCATGGTTGAACTACAGACAACACGAGCCGTGTACCTCCTCCCTGGTGGAATGACTGGAACTGATCGGCTGTCGGACCCCCTCCATTTAATAGGCGCTGCTCATGCATGGTTGTTTACATCTTTAGGCGGGTTTAGTGACATCTCTGAACAGTCAAAGGGACTATGTCTGTGATACAGTATCCACAGTCAACATCTGTCTTCAGGAGGTCTGGGAACCGGAGTGATGCAAAACTTTTTTTGATGTGTGTATTTTGTTTGTCTCCATTGAACATAGCAGACGTGAGGTATCTTAAGTCTCTCCCTTTTTCCTAGAATAAGGTTTTGATTTATAATTAAATATGTTAAAATGGGTTATGCGTTATATTCATGTTTTATTTTAAAAGATATGTAATCCCCACAATTATTAAGTGGTACACGATTTACAGTATTGTAATGTTTGTTACAAAAAAGCTAGCTAGAATGGGGAGCTCAGCAGATCTTGGTAAAGAGACGCAGTGTGCTGAACACAATTCGCGGTTTGCCATTGAATTCAGCCTGCTGTGAGCAAAGTACGCCCCCTGAGATTATTTGCCGATCATTTAACAGTGACTTGCGCTCAGTTTGAGCGAGGACAAAATAGGCATGATCAGGCCATTGTCTCCAAACTGTGAATCTGCTGCTCTCGGTTCTGTCAGATACAGGCTCCGCAGAACCGACGGTGGTATTAAATTGCTACGGCTCGTAAATTGTTAAAATTGCGAGCCAATGCAATGTTTCTAGATTAGTACCTGACGCGATAGGAAGAATGCGCCCCGCCATCAGCAGTGACCGTTATTCCACTGCTCAGTGCAAAAAATAAGTACCGTATTTACTCGAATCTAAGTCGCACTTTTTTTTCGGTTTTTGTAATCCAAAAAACTGCATGCGGCTTAGAATCGAGTGCAAAGTACGTGGAAGTTCTGAAAAATGTTGGTAGGTGCCGCCACAACTAACTTCTGCCGTCGAATATATGTAGCGCTACACAGGCATGCTTTGCAGGCACAAAGATAAATATTGGCGCCAAAACCTCTGCGTCAGAAAAAAAATTAAAAAAAAAAAAACGGTGGAAGACGAGCTTTTTTCTCCGCCCCGAGTTTCGACCACTGCATTTTCATACATTATCCAACGAAGTAAATACAAATTCCATATTGTTCATCATCGAATGTAGCAGTATTTCAATGTACTAGAGTTGTGGCGATTCGTGAATGAGTCGTTCATTTGAACGACTCTAAATAAAGAATCGTAAGAATCGAATCGTCATACGGACGAATCGTCGTTCAAAAGAATCGTAAGAACGATTGCGTGTTTTCGAGTCGTGACGATTCCAAGTTCCAACGATTCATCGATTCTTAGTACGCTATGTTTCGAAGGCAACTTCCGAATCATGCCGAGTCGTGCCGAATAATTACGACCGCCAGATGGCAGTCAAGTGGAGGATGCGTGTGAACAAAGGAAGCTAGGAACGAACAAACAAAGTTCGTGGGCCGTAATATTACTCGCGAAAACCAAGCTGACACTTGGCGGTGGCTGACGGGAACGAGCGTAAAGGCATTTCCCATTTACTATCGCTACCATCAGCCAGCGCGCCGACGTCAGCTTAGTTTGCGCGAGTAATACACGAACTAGTGGAGACAGAAACGATATATAGCGAGTACACAGCTCCCAATACACACGATTAAAATCAAGAAATCCAAGTATGATGAATAGATACGTACTTCTTATTTCTTGAAGATGCAATGCAAAACACACACACCTTCTTTACACACGAGCAATAGCACTTGGATTATGTGTATTTCGCGTATCTCGAAAATGGCCCTAACGATTTGGATGAAATTTTGTATTTAGACTGGTTTTTGCTTTTTTAGTTCACCTACATTGTTCCATTCCTTCGTAAAAAGTCACTTTTACAATATATATACATATATATACACTCCTGGAAATGGAAAAAAGAACACATTGACACCGGTGTGTCAGAACCACCATACTTGCTCCGGACACTGCGAGAGGGCTGTACAAGCAATGATCACACGCACGGCACAGCGGACACACCAGGAACCGCGGTGTTGGCCGTCGAATGGCGCTAGCTGCGCAGCATTTGTGCACCGCCGCCGTCAGTGTCAGCCAGTTTGCCGTGGCATACGGAGCTCCATCGCAGTCTTTAACACTGGTAGCATGCCGCGACAGCGTGGACGTGAACCGTATGTGCAGTTGACGGACTTTGAGCGAGGGCGTATAGTGGGCATGCGGGAGGCCGGGTGGACGTACCGCCGAATTGCTCAACACGTGGGGCGTGAGGTCTCCACAGTACATCGATGTTGTCGCCAGTGGTCGGCGGAAGGTGCACGTGCCCGTCGACCTGGGACCGGACCGCAGCGACGCACGGATGCACGCCAAGACCGTAGGATCCTACGCAATGCCGTAGGGGACTGCACCGCCACTTCCCAGCAAATTAGGGACACTGTTGCTCCTGGGGTATCGGCGAGGACCATTCGCAACCGTCTCCATGAAGCTGGGCTATGGTCCCGCACACCGTTAGGCCGTCTTCCGCTCACGCCCCAACATCGTGCAGCCCGCCTCCAGTGGTGTCGCGACAGGCGTGAATGGAGGGACGAATGGAGACGTGTCGTCTTCAGCGATGAGAGTCGCGCAGGTGAGCGCCACAATCAGGACTGCATACGACTGAGGCACACAGGGCCAACACCCGGCACATGGTGTGGGGAGCGATCTCCTACACTGGCCGTACACCACTGGTGATCGTTGAGGGGACTCTGAATAGTGCACGGTACATCCAAACCGTCATCGAACCCATCGTTCTACCATTCCTAGACCGGCAAGGGAACTTGCTGTTCCAACAGGACAATGCACGTCCGCATGTATCCCGTGCCACCCAACGTGCTCTAGAAGGTGTAAGTCAACTACCCTGGCCAGCAAGATCTCCGGATCTGTCCCCCATTGAGCATGTTTGGGACTGGATGAAGCGTCGTCTCACGCGGTCTGCACGTCTAGCACGAACGCTGGTCCAACTGAGGCGCCAGCTGGAAATGGCATGGCAAGCTGTTCCACAGGACTACATCCAGCATCTCTACGATCGTCTGCATGGGAGAATAGCAGCCTGAATTGCTGCGAAAGGTGGATATACACTGTACTAGTGCCGACATTGTGCATGCTCTGTTGCCTGTGTCTATGTGCCTGTGGTTCTGTCAGTGTGATCATGTGATGTATCTGACCCCAGGAATGTGTCAATAAAGTTTCCCCTTCCTGGGACAACGAATTCATGGTGTTCTTATTTCAGTTTCCAGGAGTATATATATATATATATATATATATATATATATATATATATATATATATATATATATATAGTAAAATATATATATCCTACATAGTTCCATTCGTAAAAACGGAATTTTATATTATAAAAACGCAATTTCACATATTTTTATAACGCCATCTCGTAAAACTTTGTTAGTACGTATTGAATGTAGTTGAGGTTTTGGTTTTTATGTTTATCTGTATACAGGTGTCTTTACTTACAGCACGCAAAATTTGCTGTGTGGGAGGGCTGTCAACTGCGTTGTGAATTACAAGGGTGATGTGGACTTGGAAAGAGATCTTAGCACAGAAAAACATAGGATGATATGAACCAAGCCACGTCTGCCTCACTGCTAGATTTTGTTACTATAAAACAGACGTCTGTAGTTAGATACGTTCAACCCACACAACCAAACTGGCACACCACGTAATTTTGCACCACCTTTCGCACAAATAGACTCCTCTTTCCTGGCATACTGAAATAAAACAATAGATGCAATCAAATCAAACGTGACCTTTCATCAATTAAGGCATTACACGTATAAATCGACTTGTAACGTCATATGCATATTTACTCATAAATAAACTATTTCTGGCATATCTTGTCATGACACAGTTCGATTCTAAGCCCATTGACAATTTCAGACATGTCCTGCCATCTGTGAGTAAGATGTAGAACTTTTTGCGTTCCGTAAGAATCGTGCCATCGCAGACTAGAATGAATCATGAAAGAATCGTGAACGAATCGCAGGAATCGATTCGCAATGTGAGATTGAATCGTAGGAATCGAATCGGGGAAAAGAATCGTGTTGCCCAACTCTACAATGTACTACGGAAATCCGACTGGCAAGACTGTTTGGGATGTTTGTCAATATGGCCAACTCTGCGTTCTGAATTTTTTCCTACCTGTGAGAAGAGATGGTTGCTAATAGGAACTTTTATGAATTGTGAATCACATGCAGTATTCTCTTCACCATAAGAATAATACGAATATAAACATTTTGCCATGTATTCTTTCGTGTTTGCTGCTATCTCATTTAAATCCTGTCTGCCTAATAAACTACGAAACTAGAGTGAGACAACACCAAACGCGGAAGAATATACATATCATGTCATGTTTATATTCGTATTATTCTTATGCCTAATAGTGTTACAGTCCAGATATGAAGCACGGCAATTGAATAGATTTTTAAATCTAAGATGACTCTAATTTCTGTGCGGAATGTAATGTACCACAGAGGCGTCTGCAAAGATTTTCAAATGGAGAAAAATTTTCGCTAAACTCTCGTTCAGAACATCTTCTATCATATGCAGTCTATTATTTGGTTCTTGTTGATCAATATCAAAGACAGCAGCAGTGTAAGTAACAGCAAATAGCAGTCTCTTGCCATTGTTTCGCTTACGAGACAATTCCTCTCTTTTTTTTTTTTTTTTTTTTTTTTTTCAGCAAGCCATGCTGCGAGCGGCAACAGGCCGTAAACACTCATTATCAGAATGCGACAAACAATGCATGACAGAGTACAATAATGCATTTTCAGCTTAAAGTGACGTAAACACCTATAACAAAGAGAACGGCACTTATCAGATCAAAGAAAAATAAGCAATCAATTCAAACCAGACGAAGCACGTGAAAAAGGAAGGGTACCCGTATAAATACGGACGGAGCGCCTGACGCATAGCAATGGCTACCTGGTAAAGCTTAACTGCTAAGCTTACGACTGGAACCAAACTACTGTAGCTGTATCATCATTCATTCGACCTAAAATGTGTCTCATATTACAATGGACCAACTTTGTTTCAAATTGGAGGTGCGGCCTAAAACTTTTCTCTCCCCTTGAATTTCGAGTCTCAAATTTCAGGTGCGGCTTAGATTCGGGAATTTTTTTTTCCTTGATTTCGAGTCTCATTTTTCAGGTCGGCTTAGATTCGAGTGCGGCTTACATTTGAGTAAATACGGTAACCTTATTTATTAATCAGTTTTTCACAGTTTCTGTAATCTTAGTTCAAATACCGGACCACAATAACGCCTCAACACCAAGGCCTGATAATACACTACTGGCCATTAAAATAGCTACACCACGAAGATGCCGTGCTACAGACGCGAAATTTAACCGACAGGAAGAAAATGCTGTGATATGCAAATGATTAGCATTTCAGAGCATTCACACAAGGTTGGCGCCGGTGGCGACACCTGCAACGTGCTGACATGAGGAAAGTTTCCAACCGATTTCTCATACAGAAAACAGCAGTCGACCTGTGTTGCCTGGGAAACGTTGTTGTGATGCCTCGTGTAAGGAGGAGAAATGCGTACCATCTCGTTTCCGACTTTGATAAAGACCGGATTGTAGCCTATCGCGATTGCGGTTTATCGTATCGTGACATTGCTGTTCGCGTTGCTCGAGATCCAATGTCTGTTAGCAGAATACGGAATCGGTGGGTTCAGGAGGGTAATACGGAACGCCGTGCTGGATCCCAACGGTCTCGTATCACTAGCAGTCGAGATGACAGGCATCTTATCCGCATGGCTGTAACGGATCGTTCAACCACGTCTCGATCCCTGAGTCAACAGATGGGGACGTTTGCAAGACAACAACCATCTGGACAAACAGTTCGACGACGTTTGCAGCAGCATGGACTATCAGCTCAGAGACTGTGGCTGCAGTTACCCTTGACGCTGCATCACAGACAACAGCACCTGCGATAGTGTACTCAACGACGAACCTGGGTGTACGAATGGCAAAACGTCATTTTTTCGGAAGAATCCAGGTTCTGTTTACAGCATCATGATGGTCGCATCCTTGTTTGGCGACGTCGCGGTGAACGCACATTGGAAGTGTGTATTCGTCATCGCCATACTGGCGTATCACCTGGCGTGATGGTATGGGGTGCCATTGGTTACACGTCACCTCTTGTTCGCATTGACGGCACTTCGAGCAGCGGACGTTACATTTCAGATGTGTTACGACCCGCGGCTCCACCCTTCATTCGATCTCTGCGAAACCTTACATTTCAGTAGGATAATACACGACCGCATGTTGCAGGTCCTGTACGGGCCTTTCTGGATACAGAAAATGTTCCACTGCTGCCCTGGCCAGCACATTCTCGAGATCTCTCACCAATTGAAAACGTCTGGTCAATGGTGGCCGACCAACTGGCTCGTCACAATACGCCAGTCACTACTCTTGATGAACTGTGGTATCGTGTTGAAGCTACATAGACAGCTGTACCTGTACACGCCATCCAAGCTCTATTGACTCAATGCCCAGGCGAATCAAGGCCATTATTACGGCCAGAGGTGGTTGTTCTGGGTACTGATTTTCTCAGGATCTATGCACCCTGTAACCTCCCCACAAAAACTTAAAAATGACAATATTATTTAAGAATGCTAATGGACATTGCGCTAAGTGTAACCTCTCCACCGAAATTTTAAAGACAGAAATAATAAATGAATGGGAGCCAAGCGTAACCTCCCCAGCAATTAAATTTAATGACAATAAAAGTGAGAATCGCAATCTGACCCAAGTATAAGTTCCCACAAAATTAATGAAAAACAATTCAGTGCTAATGAAACTTCAGTGACAATGAAAATTCAATTAAACCGAAATATCGGTCTTTGGCCCTGTGCAAAACAATCAGAATTAAATTCTTACCTCATTGAAACTGCTTGTCAAATTTCTGCTCTTATTGTTGCGCACGGCTTGGAGGAACTGCATTGCAAATAATATTTTTTATTTTTTTTATTTTTAAATTTAACTGAAACTTTTCTTTAAGGGAAGTGGAACTAAATCGTTAGTTCAATTAAATAATTTTTTTTTTTTTGTAAAAATTGCTTTGAAATCAAAATTATTATTGGGCATTTGTTGGAAATTAATTACAATAAATAAACTTTACATTGTCTGATGATTACCTACATTAACAATATACCTCATTCAGCATCTTGACCAGAATGCCATGTCGACGCTCGCCGACTACGTCCCGCTCGCGACCGTGACAGGACTAGACCACTACTGCCGACAGACTACATCACACAACCGCACTGGGCTGCTACTACCGACAGAGTGCACTGGCCTACTGCTACTCGCGTACTGCTCTACATGACGACTACTAGCGAACTGCTCGCAACACTCGCGCGGTCAAGCGCAGACTAACCACGATAATAGGCTCTCTGGTCAAAGATTTTAACGTGCCTCACCATCGCTGCTACGTTACATACGTGTTTCATAACCCTCCACTGGGGGGGCAAAAATTTGGCAGCGATGGTGAGTCATTTGGACTTGCCATCGCAAGAAATTTTTACAATTTACAGAATATTCAAATTTAGTACATAAATTAAATGTGGTGCACACGCACCGAGTACAAAATATATCAGACAAAGACAAAACGTGAGTACAAAACATAGTAGCAAATCAGAAAACTGTATATACAAATTATTTGACAGATAACGGAGTGCACACGCACTGAAAAAATTCTTTAGCATATTCAGAACAAATAAACAGACTGGCAAAAAAATCATGTTGACAAGTGACATAAGTGTACTCGCACTGAAGTTCAGCAAATCTAAAATGTATAACCCAAGAACATAAATGATGTTAGCAAAAAAATGATTTTCACTATGTGACAAGAATTAGGATAGGAAAGGGAAGGATTGCATCATGGTTGTAGCACTTTAGATTGCACACAGATGTTCTGAAAGTCCATATCTTTCCATAGAAGTACAACACCAAGTGACACAATTTGAAGTTCTTTTCCCATCAGAATTTATCAGTGTAGCCAAGACACTGAACTGTCGTAGTAATGTTCCATGTTCTCATTTTGGCAGTACACTAGGTACACCAAATAGTGGGACCATAATAACGTCTTCATCGCTCACGGTGGTGGACAGCATGTCGTGTCAACACCACGCTCTTACAAGGCACACCAACGTAGAATTAGTGCAAAACCAAATATAGTGCTCCATGATCACTAGGATAAACAGGACAAATGGACATTGCAGTAATTCAGGGTAGTTAGCTCGTGAGGTGAAGGACATTAAGTCACATAATATTGACAATTACAGTCTTCATTAGTAGTTTGCGGCATTCATAGCCCAGTTGTTGAACATTTCTGTACCATGTATGTAGTATTACAGAAAAATGTTCATTAATTGTTTTACATAGAATCAGTAGCCTTCTTTTCCTAGTTACAAAGCATTATTAAATAATCGCATTCTTTTCCAGTTACAAAGTATAGCATAGTTAATTAATCATTTGTCATTTCAATATAGTATTAATCATTAGCCTTCTCCTAATTACAAAGCGTTATTAAACAGTCGCATTCTTTTCCAGTTACAAAGCATAATTAAGAATCATTAGCCTTCTTCTAATTACAAAGCATTATTAAACAGTCGCATTCTTTTCCAGTTACAAAGCATAATTAAGAATCATTAGCCTTCTTCTAATTACAAAGCATAGCATCATTTGTCATTTCAATATAGTAAGAATCATATTCTTTTCCAGTTACAAAGCATAATTAAGAATCATTAGCCTTCTTCTAATTACAAAGCATTATTAAACAATCACATTCTTTCCCAATTATAAAGCATAGCATAATTAATTAATTATTTGTCATTCCAATATAGTAAGAATCATTAGCCTTCTCCTAATTACAAATCATTATTAAACAGTCGCATTCTTTTCCAGTTACAAAGCATAATTAAGAATCATTAGCCTTCTTCTAATTACAAAGCATAGCATCATTTGTCATTTCAATATAGTAAGAATCACATTCTTTTCCAGTTACAAAGCATAATTAAGAATCATTAGCCTTCTTCTAATTACAAAGCATAGCATCATTTGTCATTTCAATATAGTAAGAATCACATTCTTTTCCAGTTACAAAGCATAATTAAGAATCATTAGCCTTCTTCTAATTACAAAGCATTATTAAACAATCACATTCTTTCCCAATTATAAAGCATAGCATAATTAATTAATCATTTGTCATTCCAATAGTAATAATCATTAGCTTTTTTCCTAATTACAAAGCATTATTAAACAATCACATTCATTTCCAATTATAAAGCATAGTTAATCATTTGTCATTTCAATATATAGTAAGAATCATTAGCCTTCTCCTAATTACAAAGCATTATGAAACAATCACATTCTTTTCCAGTTACAAAGTATCAACATTGAAAACAAGAGCTAATTAATGGCATAATTAATAACATAATTCATTGAGTGATATTAATTATTGGCACTCAGTGGCCAGCAAGTATTGAATAGAATAAAACATTGTTCATCATTCAGTATTATTCAAATCATTACGAAGTCATTATTAAAAATCAGTTAATTACAGTCATAGCATTAATAATCATAGCCATTATAAGTAGTCTCATTACAATAAACAGTGGCAGTCCTTGGCCACAGCATTATTTTACATATATATATTTTTTGTATCATTAAGAAGTCATTACTGAAGTGACATACTATTCAGAGTTGATCAGTATTATTCAGAATTATCATAAACTAGTGACATTATGTGGGACTGGTAATACCTCTTTTAGCAATGCATTGCGTTGGGATCGATAATTAATTGCTGAGGCATAACACTATTTGCTTTTGACCTATTGCTGCAAATGAGGATAGGTAACGTCATTCGTCATGAGTCAGCTGTAGCAAGGTTATGTAACAAGGCAGTATATGTGATCACATTTATAAATGATAAACACAAATGGGTAAAAAAATAAAAATGCAAGTACTAGAACAGATATAATAAGTAACAGGTTTAGTAAGTATCATGAAAAGCTTCTTCTGAAAAAAATACAAAATGGATTATTGACCTGAAAGAAGAAACGCATACTATGCTGAAAAGTAGTGAACTTCGAATTAACAGGTAGTGAAATGTGTATAAAAATGTGTTCCATAGCTGTCCTTTCCAAAACTTTCCGTCATCCTACTATGCAATATAACACCTGCTGTCAAAACAAACTGCAACAAATACTTAAATAACTACATAGCATGAATACATAACTTCAACATTGTCCTCATCTGTAAAGAAAAAAAAAACTTCATTATCAATCACTTCATTATCCACATTATCATAACTTCATTATTATCATCACCTATAAAGAAAAACTTCATTATTCATAACAGCATATTCTTCATCATTATTCATCAGCATTCATTATCATCTGCAAAAAAATCACTTCATTACTCATTACACAACTATTCCTTATCTCTAGCATATTTCATCACTAAAACTAAGATGTGTAGTTCTATCTGACAGCCTGCATCAATCACCTTGTATTCTGAAAGAAAAAATTAGTTAAGACTGCTATTCTACGATGAGTATAGTATATTCTTGTTAATGCTTGTTAATCCTGATCCATTTACTCTTCGTCATAAAGTTATTGCATCTTATATCGTTTATTCTGTAGGTGAAATTCCCATTTCTGTTGAATTTATTTCTTACACGCATCATTTCTTTCTGAAATTGATGAACAAAGATTGATGTCCTGCATTTAAATCATATACCCACTAAACAATGACTAGTTTATGGTGACATAATTAACCCTACAGCATAACAGAAAACGTAATATGTCAAAGAAATTGACAGTGTTCAAAGCCAAAATGTACAGAGAATATCACAATGCAGCAGCAAAAGAAAATGTAAAACAGTCACGATGTTGAGATATCATAGTGCAAAAAAAATGTCAAAGTCAACTGGTGTGTGTTATATCTTAGCTATTTCACAATGCATATAAACAAAACATGAAAACAATCGTACATAAAAAGACAAGATGTGACGTTCGTTGTGTTCAGCTTGTATGTAGTGTAGTTAATAGAGGCGAGAATTAAAGACTTTAATGGAGAGAGAATTTGATAAAATTACTACGTCATTACATAGAATTGCATAATTATTCATAAAATATGTAAGTTCATCTGGAAAAATATGCACGGTCTGATGTGTAACGACAAGAAAAGCGACCTGCTAACCTTACCTTGTCGGGCACTTGCCAAGAAAAAATACGATAATCATCAGTAATTAGTCAGGTGAATATAATTGCATTAGTAAATGGCATCATAGTGTGTTGAATCATACAGTGTCTTCATTCAATAAAGGGTTTAATGTTTGACCAATGGTGGTTGCCTTTCGATTTTCTGGTTCTCAAAGTTTCGACGTGTACAACATTGGGGTGAGGGATGCTGCGAATCCGATATGGACCTGCGTATAGAAGTTCAAATTTACTGCACTTACCTTTTAATTTGCTGGATAAATAGTGTGTACGCACTAATATTTTCTGTCCAACGTGAAAGTCGCGGCGTGTACAAACCTGTTTTTGCTGTCTTCTCCGGCGCTCTGCGGCACGTTTGATGTTGTTCAGCGCAATGTCAATTATTTCATGGTGTCGTAGGCGACGACATTGAGGGAAGTTTACTAATTCTTTAATTTTGTTTGGTGGTTCAACGTTTTTCAGTATAACAGATGGAGATAGCATAGTGGATTCATTTGGAATGGAATTAATTACATCTTGGAATGAGAGTATGTGTGTATCCCAATCAATATGTCTTTTGTGGCAGTATATTCGGCACAGCTTACCAATTTCTTTCATTAACCGTTCACAGGGGTTCGAAGAAGCATGGTACTTGGATATATAAATCGGAGAAATGTTTCTAGCTCGTAACATGCGTGTCCATACGCCACATCGAAATTGTGATCCATTGTCAGAAATTACTTTCATCACATGCCCTACATGAAATAGAAAATGTTTTACAAATGCTTTCGAAACAGTTTTAGCAGTAGCTTTGCGTAACGGAGTGAAAGTAACAAATTTTGAAGTGAGCTCAACAGCGACAAAGATGTAGCAAAAACCTCTGTTAGTTCTCGGAATTGGACCAAAAATGTCTACTGCGGCCATGTGTCTTAATTTAACAGGTACAATGGGATATAAAGGAGGAATATGTGAAGTGGTGTCTGATTTAGCTTTCTGGCAAATTTTACAAGACGCTAAAACTCGTCGTATACGTTTCTCCATGTTGGTAAAATAACAGTTCTGTCTCAGTATAAGAAAACATTTTCGTGCTCCGTAATGTGCGTAACTTAAATGAGTGTACCAAATTAATTTGTTAACCAGTTCGTCAGGGATGCATAATAACCAATTGTTGCTGTCAGGATGAGAGCGGCGAAACAGAATGTCATTGCGTACAGTGTAATGGTTTCTAATCGTAACATTATTCTTATCTTGCCAAAGGTGTTTAATTTCTTTCCACACATTGTCTTTATTTTGCTCCTTTGCTATGTCCTGTAATGACGATGAAATAAAGTTTTCAAATGCAACTTGCTGAATGTACATGACACTGAAATTTGTTTTGCAGAAGTTGGTTGCTACGTCTTGCTGATTGTTGCTGAGAGAACGCGATAGTGCGTCTGCTATAACATTTTGTGTGCCGGGAATGTGAACTATTGTAAAATTAAATTCCTGTAAATAAAGTTTCCATCTGCTTAATCTGTCGTGAGTGAACTTAGCCGAAAGTAAAAATTGTATCGCTCTGTGGTCTGTGTAAACAGTGGTATGTCTGCCATAAAGAAAGTGCCGAAATCTCGTAAAAGTCCATACAACACATAATGTTTCCAATTCTGTAACGGAGTAATTTCGTTCAGCAGGTGACAGAATGCGACTTGCAAATGCGATGTTTTTAATTACTGTAGAACCATCTTCTTCAATTTCCTGGAAAATATGTACGCCTAAAGCGGTGTTGGAACTGTCGGTGGCAATGGAGAAATTTCTGGTAAGATCTGGGTGCGATAAAAGTGGTGCATTCAACAGAGCATGTTCCAGGTTCATGAATTCAGAGTGTGCTTGCTTATCCCAAGACCAAATACTGTTTCTACCTGTTAATTGGCATAGTCTAGGCGTGTCTAAAGCAGAGTGATGAATAAATTTACGAAAAAAGTTAATTAAGCCCAAAAAACTGCGTAATTGTTTTTTCGTTGTAGGAATAGTAATGTCACGTAGAGCTTGAAGTTTTTCCGGATCAGGTGCAATCCCTTCTGCTGAAATTACGTGTCCAAGAAATTTTATAGAAGTTTTGCCAAAGTGCGATTTACTAAGATTAACTGTAAGTCCTTGTGCACGAAAAGTTTGTAATAGTTGTTCAAGAATCAGATTGTGTTCAGACCAGTTAGCTTCTGCGATAAGAATGTCGTCTACATACGTCGTAATTCTGTCCTTAAGTTCTGTCGGAAGTATTGTGTTCAAACCGCGAATAAAAGCTGCAGAAGAAATAGTTAAGCCGAACGGTAATTTGCAAAATTGATAACAGTCGCCGAAACAAAGAAATGCTGTGTATTTTCTGCAATTCGGATGAAGTTGAATTTGCCAAAATCCCGATTTCAAATCTAATGTGGAATAAATAGCTGTACCATGAAATTTCTGTAAAAGTTCCTCTAGTGTCTGTGGTCGATCTGTTTCGTTAATAATAATGTCATTAATGTGACGTGAATCAAGGACGAGGCGAAGTGAGCCATCTTTTTTCTTAACAATATGTAGCGGGTTTATGTACGGACTAACTGCTGGTTCTATAATTCCTTGGTCGAGCATATCCTGCAATTCTTTTTTAACTTGTTCTCTATGAATATACGGAATAGGATAATGCTTTGCTTTAAATGTGTCGTGCTGTTTCACTTGAAATTCATACATAAAACCGGACATAGTACCAGGAATATTGTCAAAAACTGGAGCTTGCTGTAAAAGAATTTTGTGTAAGTGCGTTCGTTCGTCGTGTGTAGTTGCACTGCTCTCTTTAACCTTATCAGAAATCAATTGCATTACGTCATAGTCAGCTTCGTCTGGAGTATTATAGTTGTGTACGTACGTATCCGTGAACAATGTGGGATTACAGTCTATGTTACGTGTTGCGGAAATGACCTCTGTGCGGTTAATTGTTTGTTCTTCCGCAGATAAAGAGTGCTGAAATTCTAAAGCCAATTGTACATTTTCATCCTTTAACATTAAATAAGAATTCTGAAAATCAATGACTGCGTCGTGTTGTACCAGAAAATTCGTACCTAAAATAACGTCTGTTGTCAATAAAGGAACAATCCAAAAATTAGAGTGGAAAGTATGACCTCCAATACAAAATGATAAATGCGTCTGTAATTTAACGTCTACTCCTTTACTCGACACTGCTCCCTTCACTTTTGTTTTGCCTAAAGGTAATGTCGGATAAGTATTCTCTTTGTTGCACTCGTTGAAAGTCTCCTCATTTATTACTGATATAGGTGATCCGGAATCAATTACTGCTGAGAATTTTGATGAACCAATTTTAATTTCGATGACAGGATGTGAAATAGTTTTCTGAACAAATGGTCTTTCCTGTAAGAGAGTGTCTCTGATGTCGTCAAAAGTAATTACATTTTCGTGAACAACATTTTGCGTGTCTGAAGTAGTGCTTGTATTATTGGAAGATGCGATCTGTACAGTATCTAGTCAGATTCTATCTGACGTGTTATTATTATTAGGAGGATTCTGTGGCATTTCTACTATTTGAACCGTTCTATTACTTCTTCCAGACGTATTACGTTCTGGATGGTATCTACTGTCGGGTTCATTCATGAGAATATGTTCTTGTGAATAATTTTGCTGTTGATATGACCGACTGTTGTTAGATGTACGCTGAAAATTGTTCTCATTATTTTTGCGTCTGTCGTAATAGTCATTCCTATACGGTGTATTGCGATGGGAATTGAAATACTGTCTTCTTTGTACATAGTTGATTCCTTGCTCCCGTGCGTTACTATTTGTTGGATCTTGAACTATACGTGCACGCGGCGGAACATTAAAGCCTGGTTGACCTTGTGCATTCCATTGTTGGTTAGGTATGCTAACCGGCTGGTTTTGATGTTGTTGTTGTGAAACACCTCTATTGTTACTAAAGTGTGGTTCCTGTTGCTGAAAATTTTGACGATATTGATAATTAGAATTTTGTCTGTTACCAAAGTTCTGGTAGTTGTCGTTTCTAAAGCGTCTGTTATCTTTTCTATTGAAATTGCGTGTCTGATCATGATTGCTGTACTTTTGTTGACCTTGGTTGTTACACGAAAAGTTTTTGTTTACAAAAGAATAATCAGATTGCTGTACTTCCAAGAGCTGTAAAAGATCTCTGAATGCTGAAATGTTTTCTTTTTGCTGGCCCGTTAGAAGCGACACTCGTAATGACCGTGGTAATTTAGAGATGCATAATTGTATAAGTGCGGATTCACTGTACGGCTCACTTAGGTACTGGTTCTGTTGCACCATGTGCTCAAAAAATTGCGTCACACTGGGAAAATTGGAGTTCTCATAATTTGGTAAGCTAATTAACTGATCTTTAATTCCGCGCTGTGTCGTCTTCGACCAGTACGCTGACAGAAAAGCATTCTGAAATTCCTCTACTGAATAGCATTGCCTCGCGATCGGTCTCATACGAGTTGCCGGTTCGCCTTCCAAAAAACTGCAAATAAATTCAAGTTTATGTGTTACAGGCCAAGTCGGTGGAAGAGCAAAGCTAAATTGTTGAATCCAATCCAGTGGGTGAATCTGCGTTCTATCGTTTTTAAATACTTTAAACTTTCTCACTGACAGAAAATGTTTGTAATCGAAATTATCATCTCTGTGTGATGGAACAGGTTCAGGATCGTAAGAGAATCTATTGAATTGTGGTTGTTCGGAATCTAAGTCTCGTACTCTCTGTAGATTACTCAAATTATACGCGTTGCGCGAGTCTGACAAATGTTCGCAAAGTGGCGTCTGCTGTGATGTGTTATTAACTGAAATACTTTTCATTTCTGTTACTTCTTGTTGTAAACTTGACAACTTCCTACGTAACGTGTTATTGGACGAATCGATCTCATTAATTGTCTGCTGTAAATTTTGAAATTCAGGTGTTTGGTTACATGAAATCGGTGCAGTATCGTCTGATTTATTATCATTATTACTTTCAATAGCATCAATACGACTGGCTAATTCATCATATTTTTCAGTCAGTATTTTTGCCTGATCATCGGTTTTAGAATCGGACGCATTAATCTGTCTTTGCAACTTACGTGTAGTTTCGCTCAGTTTTTTAACATCAGCTTTGATGACATCGCAATCCTGTGTTAGTTCTAATTGTTCGAATCTGTCTGTCACTGTTTGAATATTTACTGTGTGTGTATCTGTTTTTGATTTAAGATCAGAAATTTCATCCCGTAATTCCGCGTTCAACTGTTCTATGGTATTAATTTTGTCGGACACTGTAGTAATATTATTGTCTACATACGTCTTCGCTTTCGCGAACATTTTACGTTTGTCTTCTTGTCTTTGTGCAGTGATTGTTTCCATGACTTGTCGTTTTACTTTGTTTTGATCTTGAATAAATTTGCGGAAACGCGTATCACTGTTTTGTATGTGAAGATTAAAGCGCTCGTCAATCTGAGTGTTCTGCTGTTCGAATTTCGCGTCTATCTTTGCGTCCATTGTGCGCGAAAGTTCTACCGTTATTGCTTTAAAATCGTCGCGTAGTTGTGTAGCTTTTTCAGAGCATTGTTTAGCGAATGTACTAATTTCCACTCTAAGTGTTTCTGTTGCGACTGTTTGCATTTCCCTTAATTCTTGAGCAACAGATCTAATTTCTTCGCTACTTTTTTTTGAACAAGCCTCAATTTCCACGCGCAACTGTTCCTTAGTGTCATGGCACTGCGCGGCAACAGCTCTAATTTGTTCGCCAAGCTGTCTGGAATTGTCGTCTAATTTTTCATTTAAGTATTGTTTGAGTTTTTCGTTATCTTGTTTGACCTGTTCGCTAAGTTTGTCTTGTTTTTTGTCATTATTGTCAAGTTTTTCATTTAAGTGTTTGTTATCTTCCCTAAGTTGTCTGAAATTGTTGTCTGTTTTCTCACTCTGTTGTTTGATATCTACACCAAGATCGTTCTTAAACTGTAGCATTGTTGTCATAAATTGATCCAAACTTAAAGTAGCTGTTGCATTCTCAGTACTCTGTGATGGAGTACATGCAATTGTCACGTTTTGTGTGACCATTTGGTCATTCTTTGGTTCACAAAAAGCTTTCCCTGTCAAATGTACACTCTCATTCACTATTTCGGAATTAAATAACTCCGGCGTACTTTGTGTATCCTGTTCATTTTCATTAGACAAATTTGTCTGTTCGTCACGTGAATTTAGTAAACCGGTTGTGTTAAGCTGGGCAGCGCTCATTACAATAGTGCGCCCAGCGTCATCAATTGTCGTCAAATCAACACAAGACACAATCGAGTTCGTTTGTTCATTATCAAGGTAAAAGTCATCACTAGTGGTTGGAATGCACTGATTGTTAGTGGACGCAGGATTGTCATCATTACACTGCGTGTCACATGTCCTAACGGTCAAGTTGTTTAAGTCGGTAATTTCGTTCACAATACTTTGCGATACACTATTCACAGTCTTTCGCGGCATTTTTACAGTAGTCACAATTGTTCAAAAACAGAAATAAGCACAATGCAAAAGCAACACACAAATACAACAGAGCAAACGAATTGTCGTTGACCTGTAGAAAGAAAGTCACAAGATTAGTAAAAGCGTTGCGCCAAATCATAATTATATCTAAACAAATAAGAGCAGATATCTGACTGTTCCTCAAAAGACTCTCAACGAAATACGATCCTGGACTGGGTGTCGCCAAGTGTAACCTCCCCACAAAAACTTAAAAATGACAATATTATTTAAGAATGCTAATGGACATTGCGCTAAGTGTAACCTCTCCACCGAAATTTTAAAGACAGAAATAATAAATGAATGGGAGCCAAGCGTAACCTCCCCAGCAATTAAATTTAATGACAATAAAAGTGAGAATCGCAATCTGACCCAAGTATAAGTTCCCACAAAATTAATGAAAAACAATTAAGTGCTAATGAAACTTCAGTGACAATGAAAATTCAATTAAACCGAAATATCGGTCTTTGGCCCTGTGCAAAACAATCAGAATTAAATTCTTACCTCATTGAAACTGCTTGTCAAATTTCTGCTCTTATTGTTGCGCACGGCTTGGAGGAACTGCATTGCAAATAATATTTTTTATTTTTTTTATTTTTAAATTTAACTGAAACTTTTCTTTAAGGGAAGTGGAACTAAATCGTTAGTTCAATTAAATAATTTTTTTTTTGTAAAAATTGCTTTGAAATCAAAATTATTATTGGGCATTTGTTGGAAATTAATTACAATAAATAAACTTTACATTGTCTGATGATTACCTACATTAACAATATACCTCATTCAGCATCTTGACCAGAATGCCATGTCGACGCTCGCCGACTACGTCCCGCTCGCGACCGTGACAGGACTAGACCACTACTGCCGACAGACTACATCACACAACCGCACTGGGCTGCTACTACCGACAGAGTGCACTGGCCTACTGCTACTCGCGTACTGCTCTACATGACGACTACTAGCGAACTGCTCGCAACACTCGCGCGGTCAAGCGCAGACTAACAACGATAATAGGCTCTCTGGTCAAAGATTTTAACGTGCCTCAACATCGCTGCTACGTTACATACGTGTTTCAACCCATATTGCGTGAAAATATAATCACATGTCAGTTCTGGTATAATATATTTGTCCAATGAATACCCGTTTATCATCTGAATTTCTTCTTGGTGTAGCAATTTTAATGGCCAGTAGTGTTGTAATCAAGCTGAAATGTTCATAAGTTGCTGTGGGAAATGAATGGCGTATGCAGCTGAATCATACCAGTCTTGTGAATGAACTACAGCATAGTTGGATGGTATTTGCCCCTGAGTGTTGCGACTGGCACTTGTGTTGCAGCGTCCGGTGGAACAAGGTGCCGTCGCAGGAGGCCCTCGGGAACTTCGAGCTGCTGCTGGACGAAGAGCTGGCCAGCGGCCACGGACACGGCCACGGGGACGAGGGCCGCCCCAGGGGCGACCACCGCGGTGGGGGCGGCGGGGGCGGTGGGGGCGGAGGCGCCTCCTACCCTTGGAAGTAGAGCCGGCGGCAGCAGTCGCTCAGCAGCCAGGGGGGCGTACCGTGTGCGGTACCGTAGCCGCACGGCGAGCAGGTGTTTCACAGGTGGCCGCGCTGTCAGGGGTTCTGCCGAGAGTGCGGGAGGGGTCCGCGTTGGGGATGATGAGTGATAAGTAGCTGGTTGTGCGTCTTCCGGGAGACGCCTGGGTAGGGCGAGGGGAAGTAGATGGTAGGAAGGTTTGTTTCGAATGTAAATCTATGGAATATCGTTAATGGCCAAAAGTAGAGGAATGCTAACAGTAGGTACCTCAGATGGTTTCATTTAGACACACACTCACACACACGCAGGGCTGTAGCAAGAAAATTTAAAGATTCTTGCTTAACATAGAGATGAAAGTAGATGTTAAAGGGACAAAAAAAAAAAAAAAGAACTGTAAAACAATGAAACTTCAAATTTCGTCTCTCGTTAGTTGCTGTGATGGTGACTAAGGGATTTGCAAATTTGGCAATAAAGCACGAATTTAATATTATACAACTGGAAATATTTAAGGATAGTTTATAAAGGCATCATGTTTAAATATTTTGTTATAAAGCACATCGTTGTTACACAACTGTAGACAATTTCACATCAGCACAGTGATGCATTACTAACGCCACCAGCCGTTAGATTTCTGTAGAATACGAAGATTTACTCTGTTCTATTAAAATGAGTGAAATTGCTGTTCTTATTAACCATAGTGGTAGAAAGCATCAGATTTAGAAAATGAAACTGCATCTTTAAAATAATATTTAAAATGTATAAGAGATTAAAAAGTAGAAAAATAGAGTGAGACCCCAAAAAACTTGCCTCAGTGTATTTCATGCAGTCATCAGTCGGATTTTAGAATTTTATGAAATAAATTTTCCTTCATCTGTATATTATTTGTGTCATTAGTTATTACCCTCTACCTTCAAGGGATAACTGGTAAGTAAGATGATAAATCGTAACAGCTTACGCGAATCCAAGTGCAAACATCATAAAACATAAATACATACACTTTAACCAAGAAAGTAAGAGACTTCACGTTCAAAAAAATGGTTCAAATGGCTCTGAGCACTATGGGAGTTAACATCTATGGTCATCAGTCCCCTAGAACTTAGAACTACTTAAACCTAACTAACCTAAGGACATCACACACACACCCATGCCCGAGGCAGGATTCGAACCTGCGACCGTAGCGGTCACGCGGTTCCAGATTGAAGCGCCTAGAACCGCACGGCTACACAGGCCAGCAGACTTAATGTATTAGACAATGAATGTAGTAACCTGAGGGCAACAAATCCTAATTTGCGCTAAATTTTCCGTGCTATACGGGGCGACTTAAGTCACTGTGCAAGAAGTCGGCTGAGATATGATCAACCCCGCATCGGGAAAACGCTGACTCCGCACTGGAAACCTCTGCTGTGCTCCATGTGGCAACACGACGAAGTGTAATCAATAACTAGCAGGTAGTCCGCTTTTGTCTTTCTAGGAAGGAGCCCTCCCTCAGGAATTAAACATCGTTTAAAATGCTTGCAGCCTTGTTTGTTGTGGCGGTACTGTGTGTGTCGCAGTTGTTTCAAGGAAACCCTTCGCTGACTTAATTGCGAGCGTGCTTGATAGTACCTGAACAGAAGAGGAAGTTCAAGTGTAATTGGTCTCGCCTTTCCTTTTATGGTTACTGTGTTTGGATCCCTATAGACAAGATGGACATCACTCATTTTCCACTTTGCTGTAAGTGAAGAGATACGGATATCTCACGTCGACGAAGAATGAAAACAACAGTCAGTGCTGCGGTGCCACTCAGCTTCGCCAAAACCGATAAAATTCAAGCAGACTCCTTACTCGAGCCAAAGAATGATAGTTATTATTTTCTGAGAGGAAAGAGCGTTCTTTTGCGGAGATGCGGCATCTAAACTCAAAGGCGTGAGAAATGGTTGTTTGGTGTTGCCTTGCACAGTGAGAATGCGCCTCCACACATTGCTCCCCTTACCGAGGATAACATTCAGCATTTCTCTTGGGAACTTTTCGGCCACGCATCCCGCAGTCGCAGCCTCGCCCTAGCGACAGTTACTTCTCCTTGAACATCACGAGAAACTCAAAGTCATCTTTGCCAGCTGGTTCACTTCCCAATAACTGTTACAAAACTCGTTTTCACAAAATAGAAACAATGTTCTGTCTTACAAAATTATTACAAAAAATTCAGAGAATTCGAAAACAGTAAGGTGCTTGATATTTTATTTTGGGATATAAGCTTATTACGGCTTTATTGCCTTCATCAGTACATGTCCTGACGTTGTAGATGCACATATGCCAACTTTTGAGTATACCATTTTTGCTGTCTGTAGCTGCTGATTGTACACTACTGGCCATTAAAATTGCTACACCAAGAAGGAATGCAGATGATAAACGGGTATTCATTGGACAAATACGTATATTATACTAGAACTGCCATGTGATTACATTTTCACGCAATTTGGGTGCATAGAACCTGAGAAATCACTACCCAGAACAACCACCTCTGGCTGTAATAACGGACTTGATTCGCCTGGGCATTCAGTCAAACAGAGCTTGGATGGCGTGCACAGGTACAGCTGTCCATGCAGCTTCAATACGATACCACAGTTCACCAAGAGTAGTGACTGGCGTATTGTGACGAGCCAGTTGCTCGGCCACCATTGGCCAGACGTTTTCAGTTGGTGAGAGATTTGGAGAATGTGCTGGCCAAGGCAGCAGTCGAACATTTTCTGTATCCAGAGAGGCCCGTACAGGACCTGCAACATGCGGTCGTGCATTATCCATCTGAAATGTAGGGTTTGGCAGGGATCGAATGAAGGGTAGGCAATCGCGATAGGCTACAGTCCGACCTTTATCAAAATCGGAAACGTGATGGTACCCATTTCTCCTCCTTACACGAGGCATCACAACGACGTTTCGCCAGGCAACGCCGGTCAACTGCTGTTTGTGTATGAGAAATCGGTTGGAAACTTTCCTTATATCAGGACGTTGTAGGTGTCGCCACCGGCGCCAACCTTGTGTGAATGCTCTGGAAAGCTAATCATTTGCATATCACAGTATCTTCTTCCTGTCTGTTAAATTTAGTGTCTGTAGCACGTCATCTTCGTGGTGTAGCAATTTTAATGGCCAGTAGTGTACTCTTGAGAGTGTGGTATTTTTGCAAAATACTTATTGGTGTCGATAGTCTAGTAATAAAATAAAATATAAGTTGAATAACAGGGAAACAATAGATTCCTACTGCATATAATAAGTTATGAACGACAACAAAGCTCGCGAGACATTCACTTCTAAACGCATACTACGTCTTCGCTGTAGAAACCACAGACATCTCACAACTGCACAAGTCAGCACTCTGAAGTTTTTCTATCTCTCGCGACCAGGCGCA
Source organism: Schistocerca serialis cubense (assembly GCF_023864345.2). Classification (NCBI taxonomy): domain Eukaryota; kingdom Metazoa; phylum Arthropoda; class Insecta; order Orthoptera; family Acrididae; genus Schistocerca; species Schistocerca serialis. The sequence goes on from NC_064641.1 coordinate 19,473,949, forward strand.
AACCGCTCCGCTCTCCAGGTGTTTCCCGTGACCGTGTGTGTGTCGCATCCAGCCTCGCCGTGTCTTGTACTGCTGTCCCTCCAGTGCCGTACTGTCCAGCACTCTTCTCCCGTCTCCATCCAGTCTCTCCATTCACGAGCGCTGCGATTGGCTAGAGCGCTCGCGCCGTGTCTTCAAGCCAACAAGCAACCACACAAACATAATGAAACACGTTCGAAATACTGGATTTACATTTAAATGACTTGAAATTAAATAAATATTCCTACGGCTGACCCATAAACAAGCACTAATACACATTATTAGATACAAAAACAATTTAAATAAACATATGTCAAAGGAATAGAACAAAAGGTAGACCAGTAGCCTAATGACTCTGTGCTTTCTAAAACACAATAAATATTTAACCAATTTCTTTATGAATAGTATATATCGGATATAAACAAAGACATAGACGAATAAATATATTTATAAGTATGCTGCTACCATCTCTTCGTGTAACTGTGGAGTACTTATGACGTGACACGATCAGTAGTAATCGGTCACTTTGACCTCCAATAACTCATGTACTATTTAGGTCACATGCCTGTAATTTATACCAATTTAGGTTCACACTAAAGCTTTCTGAAGACACTTTGATCGCCAAACTCGGATGAACCATTTAGATTTTGGAAATTCGTTGCAGGGTGTTACTTGTATACTTTACTGTCAGATACTACACTTTAAACTAATATGTTGTTATTGTGGTCTTCAGTCCTGAGACTGGTTTGATGCAGCTCTCCATGCTACTCTATCCTGTGCAAGCTTCTTCATCTCCCAGTACTTACTGCAACCTACATCCTTCTGAATCTGCTTAGTGTATTCATCTCTTGGTCTCCCTCTACGATTTTTACCCTCCACGCTACCCTCCAAGGCTAAATTTGTGATCCCTTGATGCCTCAAAACATGTCCTACCAACCGATCCCTTCTTCTAGTCAAGTTGTGCCACAAACTTCTCTTCTCCCCAATCCTATTCAATACCTGCTCATTAGTTACGTGATCTACCCACCTTATCTGCAGCATTCTTCTGTAGCACCACATTTCGAAAGCTTCTATTCTCTGCTTGTCCACACTAGTTATCCTCCATGTTTCACTTCCATACATGGCTACACTCCATACAAATACTTTCAGGAACGACTTCCTGACACTTAAATCTATACTCGATGTTAACAAATTTCTCTTCTTCAGAAGCGATTTCCTTGCCAATGCCAGTCTACATTTTATATCCTCTCTACTTCGACCATCATCAGTTATTTTACTCCCTAAATAGCAATACTCCTTTACTACTTTAAGTGTATCATTTCCTAATCTAATTCCCTCAGCATCACCCGATTTAATTTGACTACATTCCATTATTCTCGTTTTGCTTTTGTTGATGTTCATCTTATATCCTCCTTTCAAGACACTGTCCATTCCGTTCAACTGCTCTTCCAAGTCTTTTGCTGTCTCTGACAGAATTACAATGTCATCGGCGAACCTCAAAGTTTTTACTTCTTCTCCATGAATTTTAATGCCTACTCCGAATTTTTCTTTTGTTTCCTTTACTGCTTGCTCAGTATACAAATTGAATAACATCGGGGAGAGGCTACAACCCTGTTTCACTCCTTTCCCAACCACTGCTTCCCTTTCATGTCCCTCGTCTCTTACAACTGCCATCTGGTTTCTGTACAAATTGTAAATAGCCTTTCGTTCCCTGTATTTTACCCCTGCCACTTTCAGAATTTGAAAGAGAGTATTCCAGTTAACATTGTCAAAAGCTTTCTCTAAGTCTACAAATGCTAGAAACGTAGGTTTGCCTTTTCTTAATCTTTCTTCTAAGATAAGTCGTAAGGTTAGTATTGCCTCACGTGTTCCAACATTTCTACGGAATCCAAACTGATCTTCCCCGAGGTCCGCTTCTACCAGTTTTTCCATTCGTCTGTAAAGAATTCGCGTTAGTATTTTGCAGCTGTGACTTATTAAACTGATAGTTCGGTAATTTTCACATCTGTCAACACCTGCTTTCTTTGGGATTGGAATTATTATATTCTTCTTGAAGTCTGAGGGTATTTCGCCTGTCTCATACATCTTGCTCACCAGATGGTAGAGTTTTGTCGTGACTGGCTCTCCCAAGGCCATCAGTAGTTCTAATGGAATGTTGTCTACTCCCGGGGCCTTGTTTCGACTCAGGTCTTTCAGTGCTCTGTCAAACTCTTGACGCAGTATCTTATGTCCCATTTCATCTTCATCTACATCCTCTTCCATTTCCATAATATTGTCCTCAAGTACTTCGCCCTTGTATAAACCTTCTATATACTCCTTCCACCTTTCTGCCATCCCTTCTTTGCTTAGAACTGGGTTGCCATCTGAGCTCTTGATATTCATACAAGTGGTTCTCTTCTGTCCAAAGGTCTCTTTAATTTTCCTGTAGGCAGTATCTATCTTACCCCTAGTGAGATAAGCCTCTACATCCTTACATTTGTCCTCTAGCCATCCCTGCTTAGCCATTTTGCACTTCCTATCGATTTCATTTTTGAGACGTTTGTATTCCTTTTTGCCTGCTTCATTTACTGCATTTTTATATTTTCTCCTTGCATCAATTAAATTCAATATTTCTTCTGTTACCCAAGGATTTCTATTAGCCCTCGTCTTTTTACCTACTTGATCCTCTGCTGCCTTCACTACTTCATCCCTCAGAGCTACCCATTCTTCTACTGTATTTCTTTCCCCCATTCCTGTCAATTGTTCCTTTATGCTCTCCCTGAAACTCTCTACAACCTCTCGTTCTTTCAGTTTATCCAGGTCCCATATCCTTAAATTCCCACCTTTTTGCAGGTTCTTCAGTTTCAATCTGCAGATCATAACCAATAGATTGTGGTCAGAATCCACATCTGCCCCTGGAAATGTCTTACAATTTAAAACCTGGTTCCTAAATCTCTGTCTTACCATTATATAATCTATCTGATACCTTTTAGTATCTCCAGGATTCTTCCAGGTATACAACCTTCTTTTATGATTCTCGAACCAAGTGTTAGCTATGATTAGGTTATGCTCTGTGCAAAATTCTACAAGGCGGCTTCCTCTTTCATTTCTTCCCCCCAATCCATATTCACCTACTATGTTTCCTTCTCTCCCTTTTCCTACTCTCGAATTCCAGTCACCCAGGACTATTAAATTTTCGTCTCCCTTCACTACCTGAATAATTTCTTTTATCTCGTCATACATTTCAACAATTTCTTCATCATCTGCAGAGCTAGTTGGCATATAAACTTGTACTACTGTAGTAGACGTGGGCTTTGTGTCTATCTTGGCCACAATAATGCGTTCACCATGCTGTTTGTAGTAGCTAACCCACACTCCTATTTTTTTATTCATTATTAAACCTGCTCCTGCATTACCCCTATTTGATTTTGTATTTATAACCCTGTATTTATAACCCTGTAGTCGGCAGACTTGAAAGAGTGTCCACGTTACCATGTTTAGCTATCGGACAATACACAATCTCGCACTGGTATTGAGACATCAACAAAGCCCATTTTGAAATTTTTTTGGCACTTTGTACAGAAATTGGCTTCATCGGATGAAACAAGGACTGCGATGGCTTGTGATCTGTTACTAAATAGAATTTTCTGCCAAATAGTGGTCGAATTTGGTGACAACATACATAATAGTCAACGCATTTCTCTCTATTTATGAATAGTTACACTGAGCTTTGGACGCGAAAGCAATAGTCCTGTCGTTATCGACAAGTCTGTGCGAAAGCACTGCACCGATTTCGTAAGAGGAAGCATGAACTTGCAACACAACTGTTTTGTCAGGATGGAAGTGAGCCAAGTATCGATAACTGAGCAATGCATCTTTAAGTTTTTGAAAAGCTTCTTGGCACTCATCTGTCCAAACGAAAGGGACATTCCTGCGACGCAAGCAGTGCAATGGAGCTGCAATTTGTACAGCATCGGTACGAACCGAATATAATAGTTCATTTTCCCTAAAACTGACTGCAAATCTGTGACATTGCGGGGAACTGGCAAATATCGTGTGGCTAACAAATGCATCTGAACAGGATGCACACCTTGACTGTTTATGACATGACCAAGATACTGCAACTCAGGTTGAAAAAAAAATCACACTTATCCAGTCTACTCATTAGTCCTGCATCAGATAACATGAGAAAGAAAGATCGTAAATTTGCTGTGTGTTCTTCAGGTGTACGACCTGCTACGACAATATCATTCAATTGGTTTGAATAGTTTGCTACTTTCGCAGTCAGCTGTTCCAGACAACGTTGGAAAATGGCGGGTGAAACAAGCCCATACCAGAGTTTACAACACACACAGTTTGAGATTCTTTATCTACTGGTGTTTGAAGATATGCGTCGCGCAAATCAGTTTTTGAAAAGTAGCGACCAGCGTTTAATCTGTCCATGAGATCGCTGGACGTGGTAATGAGTAAGTATCAATCACAGTTTGTGGCTTAGCTGTAGACTTAAACTCAATACAGAGGCAAATGCGACCTGGAGGTTTGCGGAGCAAAACCAGTGGACCTGCCCATTGACTAGCTTGTACGGGCGTAGTAGCTCCTCTGTCTTGCAACTCTTTAAGTTTAGCGGCTACTTTGTACCGAAATACGATGTAAACAGTTCTGGCACGGCAAAATTTTGGCTGGCCATTGTCTTTCGTAGTAATATGTGCAACAAAATTGTTAGCCTTACCTAAACCTTTAGAAAAGAGTTCAGGCAATTCTTTCAGTGAGACTGTCTTTAGCATTGAATGCAGTCACTGACAACACGTTGCCCTGAATTCGAAAGCCAAACAAATCTCACGAATCAAGGCCAAATATGTTCTCACAATCGCGGGATTGAAGCACAGTTTGCGTACGCAATCAATACGTGGCAGGCTAAGTGCATTTTCCAAGAACAGCAATGTCTTGTCCACTATAAGCCGTCAGGTGCGTGCTAGTTTGATATAGGCGTGGGGAGCCTAACGGTTCATATGTGTTATGATTCAGCACTGTAACACACTACTTCAACTAACTTATGCTAAGAACAACACACACACATCTAAGCCCGAGGGAGGACTCGAACCTCCGGCGGGAGGGGCCGCGCAATCCGTGACATGGCGCCTTAAACCGCGCGGCCATTCCGTGCAGCTGAATTTCCTTCTTTGCATTAGCCACTTCTTCGCCCACAGGTTTCTTTCAGCTTTTTATGGGCTTTGTTATCTCTAAAACAGCCAAGGCAAACCACAATTTTTGTTTCTGTGTAAAACCATAGCGGATCTCGTAAAACATAGGCTTAATGAATTTAGATAAACAAATCACAACGGCAGGGCAGCGCTGCAATCGCTGAGTGTAGTCAGCCAAGACGTGTGCAGACTGCCACGGAATTTGTGGGTCCGTCGGTTGGCCGATAAGTTGGTACGCGTGTGTGCGTGTGTGTGTGTGTGGGGGGGGGGGGGGCTAATGTATCATCGGCTTAATTGCGAGGGCGTGCTGAAAAAATAATGCCTGCGGATATTTTATGTGAAAAACACTTGAAGCTTTTTAATCAAAACAAACGATAGTAATATTCTACAATTTTATTATTCGTCTCTACATATTTCTCAGAGTAGTCACCCTGGCATCGAACACAGTTCTCCTAACGAGAGATCAGTTTGTTGATACCGTTTCTGTAGAATGTTTTGCATTGTTGTCGGAGGTATAACCTCGTCTCTGGTTGTACAGTTTCATCACTATCAAAATGACGTCATTGAAGATGTTCTTTTAAGTTTTGGAAACAGATGAAAATCTAATGGAGCCAAGTCGGGCCTTTATGGAGAATGATCGATGACAATGAACCCAAGAACTCGAATTGTTGCAGATGTTGCAAAGCTCTTGTGTGGTCTGGCATTGCCATGCTGAAGATTAGATTAGATTAGATTTACTTTCATTCCAATTGATCCGTAGTGAGGAGGTCCTCCAGGATGTAGAACATGTCAGAAAAACAACAATACATGGCAAATATTTACAACTCAAACAAATAAGCTAATGTACCATTCCACAGCTGCCAAGTGGAATGATCGTCATTTTTTAATGAACACTATATGAAAGAATCATTTTACAAATACTAATGCACTGAATTTAAAATAGAAAAGTTTTTATTTATTTATAAGGAAATAAACGTGTAATACAACTACTATAATACTTATTTTCAATGAACACGTTACTGCATTGAAATGGTGCAGTAATTAGATTGTACTTACACACACACACACACACACACACACACACATACACACTTATTTACAATGAACACATTACTGCACTGAAATTGTGCCAGTTGGTTCTACTGAGAAATTCATCAATGGTGTAGAAGGACCTGGCCACCAATAAATCCTTTAGGCTTCTCTTAAACTGAATTTCATTGGTCGTTAAGCTTTTTATGGCTGCTAGCAAGTTATTGAAAATGTGTGTTCCTGAATAATGCACACCTTTTTCTACAAGACTAAGTGACTTTAAATCCTTGTGAAGATTATTCTTATTTCTAGTACTGATTCCATGAATTGAGCTGCTGGTTTGAAAAAGTGATATATTTTTAATGACAAATTTCATTAAAGAATAAATGTATTGGGAAGCAGTAGTTAGTACCCCTAGTTCCCTAAACAGGCTTCTGCAGGATGTTCTTGAGTTCACACCACATATAACTCTTACTGCACGTTTTTGTGCCTGGAAAACTTTAGCTTGGCTTGATGAATTACCCCAAAAAATAATCCCATATGACATTATGGAGTGAAAGTAAGCATAGTATGCCAGCTTTTTCATTTTTATATCCCCTATGTCCGGCACAATTCGATTGCAAATAGAGATTTGTTAAGCCGCTTCAGCAGTTCTGTGGTGTGCTTTTCCCAGTTGAATTTATTGTAAAGCTGTAATCCCAAGAATTTAACACTGTCCACTTCTTCTATCTGCTTGTCATCATATGTTAGGCATATACTCGTGGGACACCCCTTGCAAGTTCTGAACTGCGTGTAGTGTGTTTTTTCAAAGTTTAGTTACAAGCAATTGGCTAGGAACCAGTGATTAATGTCCACAAATATTTTATTAGCTGATCTTTCTGAGATTACACTTGATTTGCTATTTATTGCAATGTTTGTATCATCGGCAAACTAAACGAACTTGGCATCTGGTAATGTTACTGATGTAAGGTCATTGATATACACAAGAAAAAGTAAGGGCCCTAAAATGGAGAGGGTGATCGACGTGTGGACGAACTCTTCTAATTGGAAACTCGATTACAAGGCGCCTCACTCACCGACATAGTTACGTTGTACACCACCTTGGTAGACGCTACAATTCGGAACCCCCTAGCGACACAAAACTGAAAATATAGACATGAAGATGAAGATGTAGAGTATTAATAACAACTAGAAGCAAGGTCAGCGTTGGCCGTAATTTTGATGATTTATTGACAGCAAGATCGATTTTCGATCACCTAACGATCATTTTCAGTGCTGGAAGTTAAAAATTTCACATAGCGGTCAGTGAATAAGAAACAAAAGACCACAAATACATCTGACTATAAACCAACTGTTGGTAAGAAGGTACCTTTAGCGTACAAATTAAAGCTCGTAGGCACTGGTGCCTAGTTATTAGCAGTGACAGAAGCTATGAAACGATCACAACACCTGAAGCCGCTGTTTACATTCACCTATACAGCAGACCTCGGTGTGACAGGGGCTTGAAACGCCCTCTATGTGACATGTCTCACGTGAAGACTTAACATTACTTTATTTGACAAGAGATTACCACAAAATACCAAATGTGCACTTGCAAATCATTAACTGAATACTTCAAATTTAAAATTATACATTAAAAACGCATAGCAAAAGGGAAGAGGGAAACGCACATCTTGCCAACATGCAATGGCGTGCTATTTTCAAAACAACATTAAAAAATGCAAGAATAAAAATCAACAGGTAAAATTATAACGAGTCAGATTGCAGGACTAGTAAAAAAGAAAAATATACAAATAACATGACATCAAATATAACAGAATTTCTTATAGCACAGTAACCTCCATCTGGCGTGGGAAGTCAGCGGTACCAAGTTCTCAATTCACGTAAAAAGTACGCAAGAACAGGACCAATGACAACTGAAGGGAATCATTCAACGTGATGGAAGTGCAACACTTCCGCAAATTGCTGCTGATTTCAATGCTGCGCCAGCAACAAGTGTCAGCGTGCGAACCATTCAACGCATCATCGAGGCGGGCATTCGGACCGAGAGACCCACTCGTGTACCCTTGACGACTGCACGACACATAGGTTTACGCCTCATCTGGGCCTGTCAACATCGACATTGGACTGTTGATGACTGGATACATGTTGCCTGGTCGAACGAGTCTCGTTTCAAATTGTATCGAGCGGATGGACGTGTCCGGGTATGGAGACAGCCTCATGAATCCATGGACCCTGCATGTCGGTAGGGGACTGTTCAAGCTGGTGGAGGCTCTGTAATGGTGTGGGGCGTGTGCAGTTGGAGTGATATGGGACCCCTGATACGTCTAGATACGACTGTGGCAGGTGACACGTGTCCTGTCTGATCACCTGCATCTATTCACATCCATTGTGCATTCCGGTGGACTTGGGCAATTCCATCACGACAATGCGACACTCCCACGTCCAGAATTGCTGCAGAGCAGCTCCGAGTTTAAACACTTCCGCTGGCCACCAAGCTCCCCAGACATGAACATTATTGGGCACATCTGTAACGTGCTGTTCAGAAAAGATGCCTACCCCCCTCGTACTCTTACGGATTTACGGACATTCTGCAGAACTGATGGTGTCTGTTCCCTCTAGAACTACTCCAGACATTAGTCGAGTCCATGCCACGTCGTGTTGTGGCACTTCTGCGTGCTCTAGGGGTTCCTGCTCGATAATAGGCACGTGCAACAGTTACTTTGGCTCTCCAGTGTATAAGCACGCCAAAAATGTTTAACCTCGGTTTTCTGGGAAACAGTTGAGAAGTGCGTCTTACTGTTTATATAAGTTGAAGTCCTAGTCCTGCCTTACGCACCCTGTCAGTGTGAATCAAATCGGCGACGGGAAGGCTGTACGTGTGCGTAACGAAGTAGCACCCAGTGTCAGCTGCGAAGGTGCACCCAGTCGGCAGCGTGCAGCCACGTGTGCCTCATGTCATCTACACCTACGTCTACATCTACGTGATTACTCTGCTATTCACAATAAAGTGCCTGGCAGAGGGTTCAATGAATCACCTTCATGCTGTCTCTCTACCGTTCCACTCTCGAACGGCACGCGGGAAAAACGAGCACTTAAATTTTTCCGTGCGAGCCCTGATTTCTCTTATTATTTTTATCGTGATGATCATTTCTCCCTGTGTAGGTGGGTGCCAACAGAATGTTTTCGCAATCGGAGGAGAAAAATGGTGACTGAAATTTCATGAGAAGAGCCCGTCGCAACGAAAAACGCCTTTCTTTTAATGATTGCCACTCCAATTCACGTATCATGTCTGTGACACTATCTTCCCTATTTCACAATAATACAAAGCGAGCTGCCCTTCTTTGTACTTTTGCGATGTCATTCGTCAGCCCCATCTGATGCGGATCGCACACCGCACAGCAGTACTCCAGAATAGGGCGGACAAGCGAAGTGTAAGCAGTCTCTTTGGTAGACCTGTTGCATCTTCTAAGTGTTCTGCCAATGATTCACAGCCTTCGGTTTGCTCTACCCACAGTATTATCTATGTGATCGTTCCAATTTAGGTTATTTGTAATTGTAATCCCTAAGTACTCAGTTGAATTTACAGCCCTCAGATTTGTGTGACTTATCGCGTAATCGAAATCTAGCGGATTTCTTTTAGTACTCATGTGAATAACTTCGCACTTTTCTTTATTCAGGGTCAATTGCCACTTTTCGCACCATATAGATACCTTATCTAAATCATTTTGCAAGTCATTTTGATCATCTGATGACTTTACAAGACGGTAAGTGACAGCATGATCTGCAAACAATCTAAGAGGGCTACACAGATTGTCTCCTTTGTCGTTAACATTAGATCAGGAACAATAGACGGCCTATAACACTTCCTTGGGGGACGCCGGATATTACTTCTGTTTTACTTGATGACTTTCCGTCTATTACTACGAACTGTGACCTTTCTGACAGGAACTGAGGCGATATTCCGTAGGCACGCAGTTTGGTTAGAAGACGCTTGAGAGGAACGGTGTCGAAAGCCTTCGGGAAATCTAAAAATATGGAACCAATTTCACATCCCCTGTCGATAGCACTTATGACTTCATGAGTATAAAGGGCTAGTTGTGTGTTTCTGAATCCGTGCTGACTACGTGTCAATACATCGTTTCCGTCGAGTCGCAGGCATCAGCACTTCTTTGGGTGAGCTGCCGGGTCCTGCAGGCAGTCTGATTATCTCAGCCATAGGTGCCGACTTTTGAAAATCTTGGGGTATGTTCGTCATGTTACACTTTAAAATTCATAATTAACCCGTATGTAATTTTAGTAAATGTAAATGCTACAAAAGTAGCTTAAAATACATGATCACTCACCTAAATAGGGCTCTGCTGTTAGTTTTCAGTCTTCGAAGTGCAGAAAACGAACGTTCTGCAAAACACGTGGATACAGGTATCGTTAAAAGAAGTCGCGAAATTTTTCATATTCTAGTATAATGTTCTTTAGAGCTACATACTTGTCATCCTCTGTCCTACTCCAGTATTGCACCACACCTTCAACGCTATCTAGTGTAACAGTATGCTGTCTTACCACATCCAACAAAATATCTGTGTGAAGAGTCAGTCTTATGCAGCTGGAATAGTCACCGTAAAAAGAAGTAACGTTTACTACTATCTTCCAATAAAAACCGTTCTGTTTGTGCAAGGTGTGACAGTGTTTCATTGTTTCGGGTGGAAATCCGCTTTTAACGCTGATTACCGATTCTTCCAGTTCCGCAAAAAATAAAGTTCCCAACTTTTCTTGAATATCTGATTAATTATGCTTGTTACCAACTCCTAATTTTAATGGCAGTTTTCTAGTGCGTAAAACATAGGAGACTTAACTGCAATGCATCACAATTTTCTTTAGTCCAGAGTGATAAAGTGTATCTGTATTTCTGGCTGCTTCCGCTGAAGGCAAAACAGCATCTACAGAATTACGAGCATTACGGAAATTCAGTAAAACTTTTTGAAGTACTGCGTTAAGTTTTCCTATTCTTTGGAATACGAAAATTAGCATCTTGATATGAAACAGAGTTTCAGATTCTTGTAGGCGTTTCAGAAATCCTTTAGCTTTTGCACCAGCATCACTTCTTTCATGTTGCGTTATCATTAAGATACTGCAAAAGAACTTCATATTAACTATGCACAACAAGCATGTACCATCTCGTAGGACAGAACGGTCTTCAACCTTGATCTGCTTCAATGTCGTGAGAATCTGAAAGCTATTGTTTAAGGTTTCCGAATTTTCCTAGCCCCTTGGGTGAACCACGAATAACGACAATTGTTCACAGAAAATAGAATATCTTAATTATATATTCCAAACAGATTTAAACAGGGAATCTGAATCAGTTAATAGGAGTCCACAGAAACCACAAAAGAACTCACGAACAGCAAAATTTTCGTCGAGAGTACGAAAAGAAACAGACATCTGCTCTTTAACTGATAAATCGAATGTCTCATCAACATGAATGCATATAAATCATATTCTTTTATTTGTTGAATAAAAGTCTTCTGGAGCGACATGCTTATCAATATTATAATTTCCTTAATTATGTCATGCGACATTCACCTGTAACGAATCTGATCAAGCCGTAGTTTCAGTCCGGGTACATCCTTGGAACGCAATTTTAGGTGACTCAGTGCGCAGCCATAGATCTATTTCCATGCATATGCCATACCTCTTTGCAGCCGATTAACGTCTCTGGCGCCTTGTGTATCTGTGGCCGCATGCGCAGTGGTTCAGTCCATGTGTTTAAAAGGACGGAGCAAGTGCTGGAGCGACACCCTCTCTCCATCTCCACACCCTCCGCCTCCTTCCCCAACACAATTTCCACCGTCTACCCCTCCCAGATGATGAGCTTCGCCCTGACATCTACCCTTCCTGCCAACTCTCACCCCCTCTTCCTGCCTCCTCCTCAGGGCTCCCTCTCCTCCCCCTCCCTCCTCCTGAGCGGCTTCCCCCTCCTACTCCCCCTCCCTCTCTTGTGCCCCCTTTCTCTGCGCTCCCTCCCGCCTTGTCTTCCCTCTTCATTTCCCACTCCTCCTGTCTCCTGCCTCTTAGTGTACCCGCTGGTGCCCCTACTCTCTTCATCCCGCCCTCTCCCCTGCTGCCCCTTGCTCTCCTCTCCTTTTCCATCCTCTCCGACCTTTCCCTCGGCAGGTCCCACCTGACAGTTTTATTCTTCGTCATGTGTGCTCCAAGTTGGTTTTAAGTGTGTTGCTCCGGAGTGTTTTTAATACTGTGGCCGACTTTTAACCTGTGCATGTGCATGTGCATTCCGTGATTTCTTTGTGTTTTAAGGATCGCCAACTGTGTTTTTTTAACTTTCTGGTGACTTTTTTAACTGTCCCCCATGAACATCTCCATGCCAGTGTATTTTTACCTCCATTTTCTCCCCTTACTCTGTTTTATGTTCCCATTTTTTATCGCCTTATCTATGTAACATTTTATTCTTGTTTTAGTTGTCATGTCACTCGGCTGAAGAGCGGTGGATTTTCCCGCTGACAGCCCTCCCCTGCCGAAATATTTGAAGAAGAAAAAGTCGAATTTATGCGGTTTCACACCCGAAATTTTAGGGATTAGTTTTTTTTAATTATTGCTCAGGTCGCTTGGGGTAATGGAGATCAGATGGGTGTTAGTCTGCAGAGTGACGATGGTTGCCGTCTGCACAACTTTGAGCCAATATTGACACTGTAGAGTGGCATTTCGGCCTCCACAGGAAGGCTGGGTGAGGAGGGCGGAGGGGAGGGTAAAGAGACCACTCAAAGATAATTAGAATTATATATTAATACGTTCAACTGCTGACGGGCGTTGATATATATCAACAGGGACATGGTTGAAAATGTGTGCCCCGATCGGGACTCGAACCCGGGATCTCCTGCTTACATGGCAGACACTCTATCCATCTTTTTTTTGTTGATCTTATTTGTTCTATACTATTCGTTGAATTTGCTCGTGGCAGACGCCCGATGACACGTGTTCAGGTTGTTCGTTGATCTGTTCACTCAGTTTTTTTGTTACAGAGGGTAGCTAAACCCTCTGATCAAACACACTCAGCTACCGTGCCGGCGTCCATCTGAGCCACCGAGGGCACAGAGGATAGTGCGACTGCAGGGACTATCTCGTGCACGCCTCCCGTGAGACCCACATTCTCACCTTATATGTCCACACACTATATTCGTAGTGTCCCTACCCAACACACTCATTACTCGTGGAAGACATTCTTACCAAGTCCCGAAAGAGGACTCAAAGTACTGAAAGATAAATTCCATTTTCACCAAGCCATTGTTACTGATAGCCTACCAACACTTCCAATCCATAGGTTGTAAGGTAACACATCAAATATTTTTGAGTGGAAACGAAAGTAATAAATTGCAACTGCATGCACTTTTGTGAAGGCTTACGTAGTGCCTAGTTTCCCGTACCTAAGTGGGCACTGTGGCCAGTGCCATCACAACAGGAACCCACGTGTGATTTTCTGATTTCTGGCCACATTTTCTAGGCATCCTCACGCCCCAGTATCAGAAAGAATACCAAGAGTTGCAACAGATCTTTTATAATCGGCACATGTATTAGGCCAAATATAATAAAACAGAGATGGCTTTAAATATATAACTGCAGATGACAGCTTTGTGTATAAGAGGGTTTAGAAGCCAGTTTTGTCTGTTGTATTATGCGTGAACGCTTTGGCCACTATTGCCAGTCAGACGCCATGTTGGCGTTAGGCTGCGGTTTCAGTGGCAATAGATTTCGGACAACAATCGGTGAAATTCAAATCAGTTTATTTTCTTCGGTAAATTTGACCGACGTTCTCACATACGAAATGTAGACTGTGAGAAACTGACAACATTAATCCAAGGAAGAGTGAGTTTGTGACATCCTGAGGATAAAAATATCACAATCGGGATATGGTTGGGAATCTATGGGCTGAAATTGCAGCTGTACTGGAAACCACAAGTAGGCAAAATTAAAGGAAAATTTTGTTCAAGTGAGAATAATGGTTTATATTATGCTGAAAGTTATTGTAGTGGTCCTTTTTTGGGTTGCGGTCGGTGTACATTATCTGTCTACAAATTATTATTACTACATACTGGCGTTTTTATGTCAGTAGGATTGTTACTCTGCTACATGAAGTGATTTGCAAATGTCATGTATGTGTTCCCATTTTTCAGTGCTTTGGGTATTCTAGACTCTTATTTTAAACTTTATTTTCGTTTTACACGTATGCCGAATGACAGTCATTGAAGGTTAATTGACGTATATGTCTGCATAAATTCAGCAAAAAATAGTGTTTGTAATCTTTTGCTCACAGTGACCACTAATCTTCTCGGGTATGTAGAAGCCCAATACTCATACATGAAATACTTTCGGGTAATGAAAGCTAATTTCGAGTACTGGTAGCGGTATGATTCGAGATCTCTTACAAAAATGCGATACTTAAAGATGCCGCTCTGGTTCAAGTAAAACTAGAAGTGACACTTCCGATATTCGACTTCTGACGATTACATCTTTCCAATATTTAAGCTGAAACTTCCCCTTTGAACGAAAAAAATAACTTCTACGCTACTTGATTTTCAAACTCCAGAGTGAAACTCAACGTACTCAGACTGTTTTCTCTTTACTTATTCTCAACATTTCTAAACTGACACACAATATTTTAGCGCAATGCAATCTGACTTTCAATAATCCCTACAAAAGATGAGCCCTGACTAACAATAACCTATACGCTTGATGAACTACTGAAGACACCAACTACTGATAGGGATATAGTTAGCAAATGAAAAGATTTTGATAGAGAACAAGCAATGTATTTACCTTAATAGTGTTCAAAACTCATTATATATATATCCCCCATGAACCATGGACCTTGCCGTTGGTGGGGAGGCTTGCGTGCCTCAGCGATACAGATAGCCGTACCGTAGGTGCAACCACAACGGAGGGGTATCTGTTGAGAGGCCAGACAAACGTGTGGTTCCTGAAGAGGGGCAGCAGCCTTTTCAGTAGTTGCACGGGCAACAGTCTGGATGACTGACTGATCTGGCCTTGTAACAATAACCAAAACGGCCTTGCTGTGCTGGTACTGCGAACGGCTGAAAGCAAGGGGAAACTACAGCCGTAATTTTTCCCAAGAGCATCCAGCTTTACTGTATGGTTAAATGATGATGGCATCCTCTTGGGTAAAACATTCTGGAGGTAAAATAGTCCCCCATTCAGATCTCCGGGCGGGGACTACTCAAGAGGACTTCCTTATCGGCAGAAAGAAAACTGGCGTTCTACGGATCGGAGTGTGGAATGTCAGATCCCTTAACCGGGCAGGTAGATTAGAAAATTTAAAAAAGGAAATTGATAGGTTAAAGTTAGATATAATGGGAATTATTGAAGTTCGGTGGCAGGAGGAGCAAGACTGGTGGTCAGGTGACTACAGGGTTATAAATAGAAAATCAAATAGGGGTAACGCAGGAGTAGGTTTAATAATGAACAGGAAAATAGGAATGCGGGTAAGCTACTACAAACAGCATAGTGAACGCATTATTGTGGCCAAGATAGATATGAAGCCCACGCCTACCACAGTAGTACAAGTTTATATGCCAACTAGCTCTGCAGATGACGAAGAAATTGAAGAAATGTATGATGAAATAAAAGAAATTATTCAGATACTGAAGGGAGACGAAAATTTAATAGTCATGGGTGACTGGAATTCGTCAGTAAGAAAAGCGAGAGAAGGAAACATAGTAGGTGAATATGGATTGGGGGCAAGAAACGAAAGAGGAAGCCGCCTGGTGGAATTTTGCACAGAGCACAACCTAATCATAGCCAACAATTGGTTCAAGAATCATAAAAGAAGATTGTAAACATGGAAGAAACCTGGAGATACTGACAGGTTTCAGATAGATTATATAATGGTAAGACAGAGATTTAGGAACCAGGTTTTAAATTTTAAGACTTTTCCAGGGGCAGACGTGGACTCTGACCACAATCTATTGGTTATGAACTGTAGATTAAAACTGAAGAAACTGCAAAAAGGTGGGGATTTAAGGAGATGGGACCTGGATAAACTGATTAAAGCAGAGGTTGTACAGAGTTTCAGGGAGAGCATAAGGAAACAATTGGCAAGAATGGCGGAAAGAAATACAGTAGAAGAAGAATGGGTAGCTTTGAGGGATGAAATGGTGAAGGCAGCAGAGGATCAAGTAGGTAAAAAGACGAGGGCTAGTAGAAATCCTTGGGTAACATAAGAAATATTGAACTTAATTGATGAAAGGGGAAAATATAAAAATGCAGTAAATGAAGCAGGCAAAAAGGAATACAAACGTCTCAAAAATTAGATCGACAGGAAGTGCAAAATGGCTAATCAGGGATGACCAGAGGACAAATGTAAGGATGTAGAGGCTTATCTCACTAGGGGTAAGATAGATACTACAGATAGATACTACAGATAGATACCTACAGGAAAATTAGAGAGACCTTTGGAAAAAAGAGAAACACTTGTATAAATATCAAGAGCTCAGATGGAAACCCAATTCTAAGCTAAGAAGGGATAGCAGAAAGGTGGAAGGAGTATATAGAGCGTCTATACAAGGGCGATGTACTTGAGGACAATATTATGGAAATGGAAGAGGATGTAGATGAAGATGAAATGGGGGATATGATACTGCGTGAAGAGTTAGACAGAGCACTGAAAGACCTGAGTCGAAACAAGGCCCCGGGAGTAGACAAGATTCCATTAGAACTACCGACGGCCTTGGGAGAGCCAGTCCTGACAAAACTCTACCATCTGGTGAGCAAGATGTATGAGACAGGCGAAATACCCTCAGACTTCAAGAAGAATATAACAGTTCCAATCCCAAAGAAAGCAGGTGTTGACAGATGTGAAAATTACCGAACTATCAGTTTAATAAGTCACAGCTGCAAAATACTAACGCGAATTCTTTACAGACGAATGGAAAAACTGGTAGAAGCCGACCTCGGGAAGATCAGTTTGGATTCCGTAGAAATATCGGAACACGTGAGGCAATACTGACCCTACGACTTATCTTAGAAGCCAGATTAAGGAAATGCAAACCTACGTTCCTAGCATTTGTAGACTTAGAGAAAGCTTTTGACAATGTTGACTGGAATACTCTCTTTCAAATTCTAAAGGTGGCAGGGGTAAAATACAAGGAGCGAAAAGCTATTTACAATTTGTAGAGAAACCAGATGGCAGTTATAAGAGTCGAGGGACATGAAAGGGAAGCAGTGGTTGGGAAGGGAGTGAGACAGGGTTGTAGCGTGTCCCCGATGTTATTCAATCTGTATATTGAGCAAGCAGTGAAGGAAACAAAAGAATAATTCGGAGCAGGTATTAAAATCCATGGAGAAGAAATAAAAACTTTGAGGTTCGCCGATGAAATTGTATTTCTGTGAGAGACAGCAAAGGACTTGGAAGAGCAGTTGAACGGAATGGATAGTGTCTTGAAAGGAGGATATAAGATGAAGACCAACAAAAGCAAAACGGGGATAATGGAATGTAGTAGAACTAAGTCGGGTGATGCTGAGGGAATTAGATTGGGAAATGAGACACTTAAAGTAGTAAAGGAGTTTTGCTATTTAGGGAGTAAAATAACTGATGATGGTCGAAGTAGAGAGGATATAAAATGTAGACTGGCAATGGCAAGGAAAGCGTTTCTGAAGAAGAGAAATTTGTTAACATGAAGAATAGATTTGAGTGTGAGGAAGTCGTTTCTGAAAGTATTTGTATGGAGTGTAGCCATGTATGGAAGTGAAACGTGGACGATAAACAGTTTGGACAAGAAGAGAATAGAAGCTTTCAAAATGTGGTGCTACAGAAGAATGCTGAAGATTAGATGGGTAGATCACATAACTAATGAGGAGGTACTGAATAGGATTGGGGAGAAGACGAGTTTGTGGCACAACTTGACAAGAAGAAGGGACCAGTTGGTAGGACATGTTCTAAGGCATCAAGAGATCACCAATTTAGTATTGGAGGGCAGTGTGGAGGGTAAAAATCGTAGAGGGAGACCAAGGGATTAATACACTAAGCAGATTCAGAAGGATGTAGATTGCGTACGTACTGGAAGATGAAGAAGCTTGCACAGGATAGAGTAGCATGGAGAGCTGCATCAAACCAGTCTCAGGACTGAAGACTACAACAACAACATAAATTCGTGACATGTCCTGTAACAAATTTCCATTTTCTGACGGACACACGTCCAGGCCGTCCGCTCATATTAACATCTCAGAACTCTTGCATCTCTCTCCCCATATCCACCACTGCTGGCGGCTCACCTCAACAACTACCGAACGCTACGGGCTGTTCACATCCAACTACCCAACACTACACAGGTGAAAAACTTCCAACAGTGATTCCAACCAGCCACAGACTGCCCACAGCGCAGTTAGCGATTTTAATACAGAGAGCTACGTGGCGTCACCAACATAAAAACCTAAACAGCCTACTTACAAAGCCTTTACTACATTCTGCAAAGTACAATTTCAAAGTTTTTGTGTGGTACATTGGATGATATTTACGATGCCATAAAGACTAATTTAGAAGCTAATATCTTCACTCTTACAACCCAATTACTACAGAATCGTAAATTTTTTATATACCGAAGTTTGGATCTATATTTTTGCTAGTGAACTAAAAGACGCTTTTATGTAGCTGATTTTCTTTATTAAATGCTACGCTCCATCTGAAACCATATATCTACCAGAAACCTTGATACTTCCTTTCCCAAATCCACTGGTCAAGTGTTTAAAGAGAATTGAAGTTTCCAGCACTACAATCTGATTGTCTGAATGGTTTATTTATTTAATCATATGGTGATTTTATATAATATACAGTTGATATAAGGCAAATGATTTTATATAATTTACATATGATATAAGACAAGATTAAACCTTGAAGTCCATGTTTTTCAACCAGTTAATTAAGCTGGGTGTTAGAGTGAACAAGTCATCGGGAATTTCAGGGTATGAATGAAGTGGACAGCGTTGGACTAAATGTTCAGTTGTCTGCTCTTCTTGGTTACATTCACACATTGGTGAACTGATCCAGCCCCATTTGTACCTGAAGTAGCTACAACAACCACGTCCAGTCCTTAACCTGTTGGGGCGGCACCAAAGTTTCCTCGGTAGGTGAAAATCTTTTGGCTTCTTTGTGGGATCAAGGTGATGGGCTCTTGTTCTCAATGTTTTTGTTGACCATTCATGCTTCCAGCTTTCATTTAGATCAAAACCATCCGCTATGAGTTGTCCTGCAGTAGCACTTGCTGGTCTTCTTGATCGCAATCGTTTCTGTGGCGGATGACAGAATTGCTGGTGCAGTGGTAGAGAGGGTGATGCAGAGATTTTCTTGGCATCCCTCAGTAGAGCTTGTTTCCGCCTTAAGTGAGGTGGAGGGATGTGACTCAGTACAGGTAACCAGCGGCAGGGGGTTGATTTGATGGAACCAGTAATGCAGCGCACTGTGTCGTAAAGTTTTGTGTCTACCTTCTTCACATGTACACTTTCCAACCATCCAGGTGCACAGTTTTCGGCAGCAGAGTACACAAGACTGATGCCAGTTAAACGCAGTCAGCCAGCAGAGGTTCCCCAGGTGATACCACTGAGCTTATGCAGTATGTTGTTCCTTGCAGCAACTTTATGAGAAAGCTTGGTGATGTGCTCTTTGTAACTCAGGGTTCTATCTAGAGTGATTCCGAGATATTTTGGGATAGGATTGTACCTCAACGTTTGTCCATTGAGCAGAACTCTTGGTTTGTAGTTCGCAGCACGATTCGCTAGATGGAAACAAGAGATTTGAGTTTTTGATGTGCTTGGGATCAATCTCCAGGCCTTAAAGAAAGTTGACATCTTCTCCAGATCCTAAGTAAGAATTCGTTCACCATCTTCCGGAGGATCCGGAGAAGATGTCAACTTTCTTTAAGACCTCTCAATGTGCTGCTAGTATTGCATTAATTTTCACCATTTTTAGAATCAAGTGAGCTGCTGTGAAACCACAAATCTGACTTTCACTAATTAAATAATGTGTGTTTACTCACACACAAATTTTATCCATGCGTCATACAGTAGAAATATTGTCTACTTGCACCACATATTGTTTGTCGACGATTAAGTTGACGATTGGCGCGGTGTGTGTCTGGAACTGCCCTGCCCCGCATTAAGACTGCCGAGTGGGGATGAGCGGAGAGGGGGGGCAGCATCGGCTGCCTGCAACAGTGTTGGCACCACTGTCCCAGTAACACGAAGTCGGAGGGGACTTGCGGATATACTGTGTGCTTAAATGACGCTGCCGTCGGATCGGAAATCACCTAATTTGTCGACATATTCATGCTTGAGAGTTTTACCTACAATTTATATATAGGAAACAACGAAAAATAAAACCAGATAAATGTACAACTTACGACTCTATTAATTGAAAGTAAAAAACTAATATTATTAATCTGTTTTCACATTGCATTTACACTACTGGCCATTGGACAAATATAGTATACTAGAACTGACATGTGATGACACTTTCACGCAATTTGGGTCCATAGATCCTGAAATCAGTACCCAGAACAACCACCTCTGGCCGTAATAACGGCCTTGATACGCCTGGGCATTGAGTCAAACAGAGCTTGGATGGCGTGTAAAGGTACAGCTGCCCATGCAATTTCAACATGATACCACAGTTCATCAAGAGTAGTGACTGGCGTATTGTGACGAGCCAGTTGCTCGGCCAGCATTGACCAGACGTTTTCAGTTGGTCAGAGATCTGGAGAATGTGCTGGCCAGGGCAGCAGTCGAACATTTTCTGTATCCAGAAAGGCGCGTGCAGGACCTGCAACGTGAGGTCGTGCATTATCCTGCTGAAATGTGGGGTTTCACAGGGATCGAATGAAGGGTACAGCCACGGGTCGTAACAAATCTGAAATGTAACGTCCACTGTGAAAAGTGCCGTCAATGCGCACAAGAGGTGACCGAGACGTGTAACCAATGGCACCCCATACCATCACGCCGGGTGTTACGCCAGTATGGCGATGACGAATACACACTTCCAATGTGCGATCACCGCGATGTCGCCAAACACGGATGCGACCATCGTTGAGTAAACCATCGCAGGCGCTCTTGTCTGTGATGCAGCGTCAAGGGTAACCGCAGCCATTGTCTCCGAGCTGCTAGTCCATGCTGCAAACGTCGTCGAACTGTTCGTGCAGATTGTTGTTGTCTTGCTAACGTCCCCATCTGTTGACTCAGGGATCGAGACGTGGCTGCACGATCCGTTACAGCCATGCGGATAAGATGCACGTCATCTCGACTGCTAGTGATACGAGGCCGTTGGGATCCAGCACGGCGTTCCGTATTACCCTCCTGAACCCACCGATTCCATATTCTGCTAACAGTCATTGGATCTCGACCAACGCGAGCAGCAATGTCGCGATACGATAAACCGCAATCGCGATAGGCTACAATCCGACCTTCATCAAAGTCGGAAACGTGATGGTACGCATTTCTCCTCCTTACACGAGGCATCACAACAACGTTTCACCAGGCAACGCCTGTCAACTGCTGCTTGTGTATGAGAAATCGGTTGGAAACTTTGCTCATGTCAGCACGTTGTAGGTGTCGCCACCGGCGCCAACCTTGTGTGAATGCTCCGAAAAGCTGATCATTTGCATATCACAGCACCTTCTTCCTGTCGGTTTAATTCCGCGTCTGTAGCACGTCATCTTCGTGGTGTAGCAGTTTTAATGGCCAGTAGTGTACTAAACGAAGTACAGCATTAATATCTAGAAATCGTAATTAATTGCGCCTGAAAAAGTGTCAAAATGATGTTCACTAAAGATCACTGTCATTTCTGTTTGGTTCAAGTTCATCATCATCATCATCATCATCATCACCATCGATTGAGGGCGTGGTGCTGATGCTAACTGCGTCGATCTCCGTTTCTATTATTCCATTTCGTCTCCAATACTCTTGGTCTAGATGCTGCACATTCCTGCGGTAACCTTACCAGTCTTACTTATGCAGTAATTGAAACGAAAGCGGCATTAACAAGCTTCTGCAATCCCCCCTTCGACGCATCACCAGTGACATTGTTCTCCCTGAAATCGTGTTTTATTTTGGCCTATCTCAGTCCTATCAGATTTAGGTCGCAGCTGTAGGGCGGTAAACGCACTGCTTTGTGGCTTCTGTTCTCGACGAGTTGACCCACGACGTACACTTCCACGGCTGGTTTGTTTTCCTGTATCGCAGATAACAGTTCAGCCTTTCTCACCGCGTCGTTGCAGTTTATTTGCCCGCCTGTCAACCACTCTAACATCCTAATCCTGAAGTCGTATTTATTAGCTGTGGTATGGTGCAATGATAAAAGATAGAAACGGGAAAGATCTGAGTGAAGCAGAGGATGTTAGGGAAAGATGGGCAGAATATGTAGAAGACCTATACAAGAAAGAACTGCATAATGACAGGGCTACTACTGCTGATGTTAATGTTAATTTAGAACTGGCGCCACATATTTAGGAGAGCGAAATCCAGTGGGCCCTTGAAAATATGGTTGATACCAAAACTAGTGGACATGATGAAATACCGGCAGAACAGTTTAAAATCACTGGAAAGGATGCAGTGAAAGTGCTGCACTCAATATGTCAAAAAATATTGATCACGCAGCAGTGGCCAGAAGACTGGAAAAGATCAGTATTCATCCCCATTCCAAAGAAGAGAAGTTCTAAAGAATGCTCAGATTACCGAACAATCGCACTTATCTCACATGCTAGCAAAGTCATGTTGAAAATCTTACAAAATAGACTTCGCCAATATCTAGATCGAGAGCTACCAGAACAAGCTGGATTTAGGAAAGGAAGATGAATTAGAGATCAAATTGCTAACATTCGGTGAATTATGGAAAAAGTAACAGAATTCCAGAGAGATATGTACCTCTGCTTTATTGACTACCCCAAAGCCTTTGACTGCGTCGATCACAACAAATTATGGTACGTACTGAAAAACATGGGTGTACCACATCACCTCATTCATCTGATACGGAGTTTATACCTTGACCAAGAAGCCACGGTGAGAACTATGTATGGAACAACGAAATGGGTAAAGATTCAAAAAGGGGTCCGGCAAGGCTGCATACTGTCACCGTACTTCTTCAATCTGTATGCAGAACACGTTATGAGGAATGCGAGGCTAGATGAAGGAGAAACAGGAATTAAAATAGCTGGAATAAATGTAAACAACCTCAGGTACGCCGATGATACGATCCTGTTGGCAGAAAGTGAAGAAGAATTGAGAACACTCTTACTGAAGGTGAAAGACGAAAGTGAAAAGGCCGGTCTTATGCTGAATGTGAAGAAAACGAAAATTATGGCAACTACACCTACCAATTCGTGGGATATAGCAGGAGAAACCATGGAGGTAGTGACCACATACAGTTATCTCGGTTCCCAGATCTCTGCTGACGACGACTGCACCCATGAAATCCGGAGACGCCTGTTGCTCGGTGGACAGGCGAAGTCAAACCTTGACAAGGTTATAAGGTCCAGAGATATAACACTAGCAACAAAGATTCGTATTGTGAGGGCTATGGTCTTTCCATTTGTGATGTATGGATGTGAGACCTGGACCATTAGAAAGGCTGATCGGCGAAGAATTGACTCTTTCGAATTGTGATGTTGGAGGAAACTTCTTAGAGTTCCATGGACTGCAAAGAGAACCAACAAATCAATATTGGAGCAAATAAAACCAGGTTTCTCCCTGGAAGGTCTAATGTTAAAGCCAAAGCTGACCTACTTTGGACACACAATGCGAAGGCATGCCTCGCTGGAAGAAACATTAATGCTGGGTAAGATTGAAGGAACTAGAAGAAGAGGACGTCAGAGGATGAGATGGATCGATGGCATCACAGAAGCAATGTGTTCCAACCTGGAAGGTCTACGGCAGAAAGTGCAAGACAGGAAAAAGTGGCGTGGTTTCTTTCATGGGGTCACGAAGAGTAGGAACCGACTAAACGAATAGAGAGAGAGAGAGAGAGAGAGAGAGAGAGAGAGATGGTGCATTATCCATACAATCACAGCGTTGGATGGAATATTACGGAGCACCATCTCTGTACCCTCTCCCCATCCCGTCGACATCCGCTAGTTTCGTCAAATTCAAGAAATGGAAACAATTTCTTGCATGACATTAAAACAGTTTGTGAGATCGGGTTCCCAGGTTCGAGTCTCGGTCCGGCACACAGTTTTGTCAGGAAATCAGCGCGCACTCAGCTGCAGGGTGAAAATTCGCTCTAGTTTCCTGCATCTTGCTGCAAGTAGTTGCCGAATTTGTCTTTTCGTAGTAATTCCCAAATTTACTGAAGTTTTACGTGTTCAGTACCGGTGCGAAAATGTCCATCAAAATAGGAAATGGTACAAGGACAGATGGGCGACAACAAATGTGCCGTTGGAGCCCCTAAATACAAACAATTGGCAGCACCAGCCAAGGATCTGCGAAATGAGTTTACCAGTCGATTTGTTTCACCAGAAGGTAAGGTAGAATGGCAGCACAGACGTCTTTAAATTTCAGCTGATTTTTCAAATGTTACCCTAAACATAAATGCACTATATTTGTGATGGAAGCAATAAATACTGCTTGTAAAAATAGGAGCAATTATAATGCAGAGTCTTGCTGAGATACCGCGCCGTATTTTTGCTTCCTGTTATCTAATATTTGATTATGCAATAGACAAGAGATGTTCGGAATTTGCATACAACATCCTCAAAGTTTTTAGACTAAGTCAAATCCTCTGATTTTAGTTAAATTGAGTAGTGCTTCTTGATAACATCAATATATTGTCCTCTAATATTTTTTTCAATTTTTTTTATTTTTGTGTTTCGTCATGATTTTTATTCATTAATAATAATGCAACAACGGTGGTGACTTCACTGATTTTTAAGAATAACTACACTTCTGTCTCAAGTACTAGCGGTGAGTTTCTGAAATAAACTTGTCCCCATGATTTGGAGAAGTAAACTTGAGTAAGTTCATGTCCTAATGTAAACACCTCAGCAAGTGTTTACAGAAGTTACTTCCTACTGGACGCAAGCGTTTTTTATTACTTCGCGTCTAGAGACAGCTTGATGTTGACAGCGCTCGGAGACAAATGAACGTCTTTAAAGTAGTGCCCACTTTCTCTGCTTCTCGCAGCACTAGCGAAAGCGTCAAGTTATCGTGACCAAACAGTAACTGAAGCATTTTCTGCTCATAACCTCATTGGCAATACCTCTGTACATGGAAGTCGCACGTCCTACCGCTATAGCATAATAAATCACACTGGAACAACGTGTTTTGGGGAGATATTACTGCGGAGTATCATGGAAATACGTACGAAAATGAAAGCCATAAAGTAAGGCATGTTTCATTCATAGGTGGCGGCCCCATCTGGCGCTAATGGTAGTGGGAGAAGGAAAGTGGTATTTTAGTGATCCACAGAAGAAACTATGAAACTGGAGTAAATAACAAGGAACTATATTTGTAGGCCAAATAAGTTGTTTAAACATTGATACGGTAACAAATTATTACTCTTCATATAAGTGAGTTAACAAGAATAATATAAATGTTGTTGTTGTGGTCTTCAGTCCTGAGACTGGTCTGATGCAGCTCTCCATGCTGCTCTATCCTGTGCAAGCTCCTTCATCTCCCAGTATTTACTGCAACCTACATCCTTCTGAATCTGCTTAGTGTATTCATCTCTTGGTCTCCCTCTACGATTTTTACCCTCCACGCTGCCCTCCAATGCTAAATTTGTGATCCCTTGATGCCTCAAAACATGTCCTACCAACCGGTCTCTTCTTCTTGTCAAGTTGTGCCACAAACTCCTCTTCTCCCCAATTCTATTCAATACCTCCTCATTAGTTATGTGATCTACCCATCTAATCTTCAGCATTCTTCTGTAGCACCACATTTCGAAAGTTTCTATTCTCTTCTTGTCCAAACTATTTATCGTCCATGTTTCACTTCCATTCATGGCTACACTCTATACAAACACTTTCAGAAACGACTTCCTGACACTTAAATCTATACTCGATGTTAACAAATTTCTCTTCGTCAGAAACACTTTCCTTGAAATTGCCAGTCTACATTTTATATTTTCTCTACTTCGACCATCATCAGTTGTTTTGCTCCCCAAATAGCAAAACTGCTTTACTACTTTAAGTGTCTCATTTGCTAATCTAATTCCTTCAGCATAAGTTGAAAGAATCTGAAGTCGTTAAGAATTTCAGAACGAACATTAGGCAACTGTTGACTACAACAGGAAGATGGAACACAATAACCGGTAAACTTGTAACTCTGCAAGATGAGACACTGAGGCAGCAGAAGTCAAATGGGTAGAACAAACGTATAGAGAGGCTGTAAGAGGGAAATGAAATTGACAATAATATTATAGAAAGAGAAGAAGAAGTAGATGAAGCTGAGATGGGAGCTATGATAGTGCGGAAAGAATTAAACAGAGCATTAAAAGAAGGAGGTGGATGGGGTAGACGAGAATTTCTCAGAATAATTGTTATCCTTTGGAAACAACTATTCTATCTGGTGTAGATGATCTTTGAAACAGGCGAAATACCGTTAGAATTCAAGAAGACAGAAATAATTCCTTTCCGAAAGAAGACAAGTGTAATAGATGTGAAGATAATTGAATTATCAGTATGATAAGTCGTGGTTACAAAATACTGACACCAATTAACAGAAGAATTTACAAACGGATAGAAGCTGACCTGAGGAAAAATCAAATGGTTCAAATGGCTCTGAGCATTATGCTGAGGTCATCAGTCCCCTAGAACTTAGAACTACTTAAACCTAACTAACCTAAGGACATCACACACATCCATGCCCGAGGCAGGATTCGAACCTGCGACCGTAGCGGTCGCGCGGTTCCAGACTGTAGCGCCTAGAACCGCTGGAAAAATCAGTTTGGATTGCCAAGAAGTTAACAAACATGTGAGGCAGTACAGACGCTACAAGTATGCTGATGCATTAGCTCCATACTTAACAATCATATACAACCGTTCGCTCGACGAAAGATCCATACCCAAAGACTGGCAAGTTTCACAGGTCACACCAATATTCAAGAAAGGTAGTAGGAGTAATCCACTAAATTACAGGCCCATATCGTTAACGATGATATGCAGCAGGATTTTAGAACTTATACTGTGTTCGAACATTATGAATTACCTTGAAGAAAACGGTCTATTGACACACAGTCAACATGGGTTTAGAAAACATCGTTCCTGTGAAACACAACTAGCTCTTTATTCACATGAAGTGTTGAGTGCTATTGACAAGCGATTTCAGATCGATTCCGTATTTCTGGATTTCCGGAAGGCTTTTGACACTGTATCACACAAGCGGCTCTAACCGAAATTACGTGCTTATGGAATTTCGTCTTAGTTATGTGACTGGATTTGTGATTTCCTCTCAGAGAGATCACAATTCGTAGTAATTGACAGAAAGTCATCGAGTAAAACAGAAGTGATTTCTGGCGTTCCCCAAGGTAGTGTTATAGGCCCTTTGCTGTTCCTTATCTATATAAACGATTTGGGAGACAATCTGAGCAGCCGTCTTCGGTTGTTTGCAGATGACGCTGTCGTTTATCGACAAATAAAGTCATCAGAGGATCAAAACAAACTGCAAAATCATTTAGAAACAATATCTGAGTAGTGCGAAAAGTGGCAGTTGAGCCTAAATTGCGGAAAGTGTGAGGTCATCCACATGACTGCTAAAATGAACTCGTTAAACTTCGGTTGCACGATAAATCAGTCTAATCTAAAAGCCGTAAATTCAACTAAATACCTAGGAATTACAGTTACGAACAACTTAAATTGGAAAGAACACATAGAAAATGTTGTGCTGAAGGCTAACCAAAGACTGCGTTTTATTGGCAGGACACTTAGAAAATGTAACAGACCTACTAAGGAGACTGCCTACACTGCGCTTGTCCATCCTCTTTTAGAATACTTCTGCGGGGTGTGGGATCCTTACCAGATAGGACTGACGGAGTACATCGAAAAAGTTCAAAGAAAGGCAGCACGTTTTGTATTATCGCGAAACACGGGAGAGAGTGACACAGAAATGATGCAAGATTTGGGCTGGAAATCATTAAAAGAAAGGCGTTTTTCGTTGCGACGGAATCTTCTCACGAAATTCCAATCACCAACTTTCTCCTCCGAGTGCGAAAATGTTTGATTGACACCGACCTACGTAGGGAGGAACGATCACAAAGATAAAATAAGGAAATCAGAGCTCGTTCGGAAAGATATAGGTGTTCATTCTTTCCGCGCGCTATACGAGATTGGAATAATAGAGAATTGTGAAGGTGGTTCGATGAACCCTCTGCCAGGCACTTAAATGTGATTTGCAGAGTATCCATGTAGACGTAGATGTATTTTGGAATGTAGTTTAGTGGAAGGCAAACCCTTTGTTGAAAAGAATGACTGGGACACACTCATTGAAATTGTTAAGACAGCAGGGACAAAGTGTAAGGAGTGAAGAGATATCTAAAACTTGTACAGAATGAAGACTGCAGCATTAAGAGTCAAAGGATATGAAATGAAAGCAGTACTTCAGAAAAGAGTGGAACAATGTTATTAAGTCTTTACACTTAGCAATAAGTAAAGGAGACTAAGGAGAAATTTGTAAACGAATTAAAGTTTTTGGGGGAAGAAATACGGGGTGTTGTGTGGTGTCGTTAGGTTAGTTAGGTTTAAGTAGTTCTAAGTTCTAGGGGGACTGATGACCATAGCTGTTAAGTCCCATAATGCTCAGAGTCATTTGAACGATTTTTGAAGAAATACGAGATGCATCCAATGTAATGTAACACATTTTTTTCTGAAAGCAGGTTGGTTTTATTCAGGTTTCCAATACACCGTATTATTCCCTGCTCTTTTGGTTGCAAAAACTTAATTTTCAACATAATCTCCGTTGAATGCGACGACCTTACTGTCACCCTTCACTTGGAGGCCCTGATGCCCGCATGGCACCACCCTACTGGTTGACGTCGAAGCGGACGCCTTGCTGCATCAACAACTTCCCAGGAGTGCATCCTTCATTGTGCCAAACTCATTTCTCTTAATGGTCTACATCTACATCTACATCTATACTCCGCGAGCCACCTTACGGTGTGTGGCGGAGGGTACTTATTGTACCACTATCTGATCCCCCCTTCCCTGTTCCATTCACGAATTGTGCGTGGGAAGAACGACTGCTTGTAAGTCTCCGTATTTGCTCTAATTTCTCGGATCTTTTCGTTGTGATCATTACGCGAGATATATGTGGGCGGTAGTAATATGTTGCCCATCTCTTCCCGGAATGTGCTCTCTCGTAATTTCGATAATAAACCTCTCCGTATTGCGTAACGCCTTTCTTGAAGTGTCCGCCACTGGAGCTTATCCAGCATCTCCGTAACGCTCTCGCGCTGACTAAATGTCCCCATGACGAATCGCGCTGCTTTTCGCTGGATCATGTCTATCTCTTCTATTAATCCAACCTGGTAAGGGTCCCATACTGATGAGCAATACTCAAGAATCGGACGAACAAGCGTTTTGTAAGCTACTTCTTTCGTCGATGAGTCACATTTTCTTAGAATTCTTCCTATGAATCTCAACCTGGCGCCTGCTTTTCCCACTATTTGTTTTATGTGATCATTCCACTTCAGATCGCTCCGGATAGTAACTCCTAAGTATTTTACGGTCGTTACCGCTTTCAATGATTTACCACCTATGGCATAATCGTACTGGAATGGATTTCTGCCCCTATGTATGCGCATTATATTACATTTATCTACGTTTAGGGAAAGCTGCCAGCTGTCGCACCATGCATTAATCCTCTGCAGGTCCTCCTGGAGTACGTACGAGTCTTCTGATGTTGCTACTTTCTTGTAGATAACCGTGTCATCTGCAAATAGCCTCACGGAGCTACCGATGTTGTCAACTAAGTCATTTATGTATATTGTAAACAATAAAGGTCCTATCACGCTTCCCTGCGGTACTCCCGAAATTACCTCTACATCTGCAGATTTTGAACCGTTAAGAATGACATGTTGTGTTCTTTCTTCTAGGAAATCCTGAATCCAATCACAAACCTGGTCCGATATTCCGTAAGCTCGTATTTTTTTCACTAAACGTAAGTGCGGAACCGTATCAAATGCCTTCCTGAAGTCCAGGAATACGGCATCAATCTGCTCGCCAGTGTCTACGGCACTGTGAATTTCTTGGGCAAATAGGGCGAGCTGAGTTTCACATGATCTCTGTTTGCGGAATCCATGTTGGTTATGATGAAGGAGATTTGTATTATCTAAGAACGTCATAATACGAGAACACAAAACATGTTCCATTATTCTACAACAGATTGACGTAAGCGAAATAGGCCTATAATTATTCGCATCTGATTTATGACCCTTCTTGAAAATGGGAACGACCTGCGCTTTCTTCCAGTCGCTAGGTACTTTACGTTCTTCCAGCGATCTACGATAAATTGCTGATAGAAAGGGGGCAAGTTCTTTAGCATAATCACTGTAGAATCTTAAGGGTATCTCGTCTGGTCCGGATGCTTTTCCGCTACTAAGTGATAGCAGTTGTTTTTCAATTCCGATATCGTTTATTTCAATATTTTCCATTTTTGCGTCCGTGCGACGGCTGAAGTCAGGGACCGTGTTACGATTTTCCGCAGTGAAACAGTTTCGGAACACTGAATTCAGTATTTCTGCCTTTCTTCGGTCGTCCTCTGTTTCGGTGCCATCGTGGTCAACGAGTGACTGAATAGGGGATTTAGATCCGCTTACCGATTTTACATATGACCAAAACTTTTTAGGGTTCTTGTTTAGATTGTTTGCCAATGTTTTATGTTCGAATTCGTTGAATGCTTCTCTCATTGCTCTCTTTACGCTCTTTTTCGCTTCGTTCAGCTTTTCCTTATCAGCTATGATTCGACTACTCTTAAACCTATGATGAAGCTTTCTTTGTTTCCGTAGTACCTTTCGTACATGATTGTTATACCACGGTGGATCTTTCCCCTCGCTTTGGACCTTAGTCGGTACGAACTTATCTAAGGCGTACTGGACGATGTTTCTGAATTTTTTCCATTTTTGTTCCACATCCTCTTCCTCAGAAATGAACGTTTGATGGTGGTCACTCAGATATTCTGCGATTTGTGCCCTATCACTCTTGTTAAGCAAATATATTTTCCTTCCTTTCTTGGCATTTCTTATTACACTTGTAGTCATTGATGCAACCACTGACTTATGATCACTGATACCCTCTTCTACATTCACGGAGTCGAAAAGTTCCGGTCTATTTGTTGCTATGAGGTCTAAAATGTTAGCTTCACGAGTTGGTTCTCTAACTATCTGCTCGAAGTAATTCTCGGACAAGGTAGTCAGGATAATGTCACAAGAGTCTCTGTCCCTGGCTCCAGTTCTGATTGTGTGACTATCCCATTCTATACCTGGTAGATTGAAGTCTCCCCCTATTACAATAGTATGATCACGAAACTTCTTCACGACGTTCTGCAGGTTCTCTCTGAGGCGCTCAACTACTACGGTTGCTGATGCAGGTGGTCTATAGAAGCATCCGACTATCATATCTGACCCACCTTTGATACTTAACTTAACCCAGATTATTTCACATTCGCATTCGCTAATAACTTCACTGGATATTATTGAATTCTTTACTGCTATAAATACTCCTCCACCATTGGCGTTTATCCTATCCTTGCGGTATATATTCCATTCTGTGTCTAGGATTTCGTTACTGTTCACTTCCGGTTTTAACCAACTTTCCGTTCCTAATACTATATGCGCACTATTTCCTTCAATAAGAGATACTAATTCAGGAACCTTGCCCTGGACACTCCTGCAGTTTACCAATATTACGTTGACTTTTCCTGTTTTTGGTCTCTGAGGACGGACGTTCTTTATCAACGATGATAATGTCCTCTCTGGTAAGCCGTCAGGTATTTTATCGTTTCGCCCAAGGGGGGGTCCCTCTAACCTAAAAAACCCCCGTGTGCACGCCACACGTACTCTGCTACCCTAGTAGCTGCTTCCGGCGTGTAGTGCACGCCTGACCTGTCTAGGGGGGCCCTACAGTTCTCCACCCAATAACGGAGGTCGATGAATTTGCAACCATTATAGTCGCAGAGTCGTCTGAGCCTCTGGTTTAGACCCTCCACACGGCTCCAAACCAGAGGACCGCGATCGACTCTGGGCACTATGCTGCAGATATTAAGCTCAGCTTGCACTCCGCGTGCGATGCTGGTTGTCTTCACCAAATCAGCCAGCCGCCGGAAGGAACCAAGGATGGCCTCAGAACCCAAGCGGCAGGCGTCATTCGTTCCGACATGTGCTACTATCTGCAGCCGGTCACACCCAGTGCGTTCAATAGCTGCCGGAAGGGCCTCCTCCACATTACGGACGAGACCCCCCGGCAAGCACACCGAGTGCACACTGGCATTCTTCCCCGACCTACCCGCTATTTTCCTAAGGGGCTCCATAACCCGCATAACGTTGGAGCTCCCTATAACTAATAGGCCCGCCCTCTGTGACTGTCGGGACCTTGCCGGAGAATCGGCCACTGGCCCAACAGGCGAGGCATCCTGTGGTGGCTCGGAAACGATGTCATCACCACTAGGAAGCACCCCGTACCTGTTGGAAAGGGGTAAGGCAGCTGCCACGCGGCCAGATCCCACCTTCGCCTTTCGGCCAGGCACGCGCGAGCCCACCACTGTCCGCCATTCACCCTGGAGTGATGGCTGACCGGTAAGATGCTCACTGCCGGAAGACGCAGCGACATCAGGGGTTCCATGCGATTCCAAGGCCACCGAAGTAGGCATAGGTCTCACCACAGTTGCCCCAACGCCACTACGAGCCGACGCCTGCGCCTCGAGCTCGATGAGCCTAACAGACAAAGCCTCCACCTGCCCCCGAAGAGTGGCCAATTCTCCTTGCGTCCGCTCACAACAACCACAGTCCCTACACATGACTATGTTTACCCTACAAGCGAACGGTGTACTCGCCTTATTAGCAGCAGGAAATCGAAGTGCTCTCTCACTGACGGTCTAACCGACACTGAGCTGTTCTAACCAAACAAACAAAAGCCTGTACGATACGAGGGTCGATAGCAACGGCGATACTGTACACTACACTGTTATTAAAATAAACGGTTGTGTCTAGTAGGCACTCAAACACGCAAGAAATTACAAAAATAAAATAGTAACTACCCAGATAACTGAAAATAAGTTGTACCTGTTTGGAGCTCGCAAAAATGTGTAACAAGCGAACGGTGTACTCGCCTTATTAGCAGCAGGAAATCGAAGTGCTCTCTCACTGACGGTCTAACCGTCTTCTACTGGGCGGCGAGGAACCAATCGGGGACACACCTCTGAGTGCCCCAGCTGGTGGAAGAGTGTGTCACACTACCAACACAGACATCCAGTCGTGCAGCGAGGTTTCTGACTGTGATTCGTCGACCCCTTCGAATGACAGTGTCCGCTCCTTCCACCATTGAAGGAGTCACAGCTGTCTGTGGCTGGCTGGCTGGCACGCGGGATATCGGACAAGTTTGAGCGACCTTGTCGCGATGAGAACAGAGGCCTCTCCCAACGACTCACCGTGCTTTTGTTCACTGCCAGGTCTTCGTATCATTCTGCAAGCGCCTATGAATATGTGTTACGCTCTGGGTAACAGTGATAGCTCTCTGCTTGGAACGCTCCTATGTTACAGACGTCACCTAGCGGAACTTGATGAAACCGTAGGAGCTGAGGCGAGAATATTCCACTGTGTTCCCCAATAAATTTCGTTTTTTTTCAGCCGAAATTGGCTGAGAAAAAATTGTGTTGCGTTACGTATTGAACGCGCCTAGTAAAAAAAAACTTTGAGCTTTACCGATAACACTTTAATTCTATCAGAGATACCAAATGAGTTGAAAAAACAGATGAACGGAATGGATAGTGTCTTGAAAAGAAAGTAAGCGATGAATGTCAACTGAATTAATAAAAGAGTAATGGAATGTAGTCGAACTAAATCAGTTGTTGCTGAGGGAAGTAGATTAGAATATGGGAGTCTAAAAGTCTAGACGAGTTTTAAGGTTTGGAGTCGAAATAAGTGACGATGACCGAAGTAGAGAAGATATAAATGGCAGTCTGGCAGCAGTAAGAAAAGAACTTTCTTCAAAACAGGAATTTATAAATTTTTATTGTTAGAAATTGTTTTGTGATAGCATTTGCCGGGAGTATAGCCTTGCACGGAAGTAAAACGTGAACGATTAGCAGTTAGGAGAAAAAGAGAACAGAAGCTTTTGATATGCGGACCTGCAGAAGAATGCAGAAGATGAGATGTTTAGATCAGGTAACTAATGAACAGGTACCGTATCGACATGGAGAGAAAAGAAATGCATGGCTTACCTTGACCTAAAGAAAAGATCGATTGATAGGACACATCCGGTCACATCAACAAATCTTGAATTTGGTGACAGAGGGAAATATGAAAGGTTCAAATTCCAGAGGGGGACCAAGGATTAAGTACATTAACCAGGTTCAATTGGATGTAGGTTTCTGCGGTTATGCAGAGATGAAAAGACTTACGCAGGATAGACTACCATGGAGAGCTGGATCAAACCACTTTTAGGACTGAAGACCAGATCGACAACAACTGCGTGAGTTTATTATGGTTCTTAAATATATTTTGTGACACATCTACCTGTCAACTTTACGGACAAATGCTATATTTCTCTAAACAGCGATTTCTAGGAAGGTATGCTAAAGTGATGACCAATTACTAACGTAAAAATACGAGGCTAAGTCCATTATTACCGGCAAAGTAGTTATAAAATTTTATTGTAATCAAATAGGAAACTTACAAGAACAACATTTTTCGACATAGTCGCCTTGCGTTTCAACGCACTTGGTCCATCGTTGTACAAGCTTCCTGATGCCCTCATAAAAGAAGGTTCTCGGTTGAGCTGCGGGCCTAGAAATGGACCGTCCGAGGCAAATCGACGGCCCCTTTATGCCTGAGTAGACCAAACAAGTGATAGTCAGAAGGGGCAATATCGGGACTATATGGAGGATGATCCAGTACTTCAAATTTGAGTTTCTGGAGCGTTTCAGCAGCGTGGGCAGCAGTATGCGGACAGGCACTGCCGTGCAACAACACAACACCTTTTGACAGCAATCCTCGGCGTTTGCTTCGAATTCCAGGCTTTAGCCTAGCAGTGAGCATCTCACTGTAACGCACGCTGTTTATTGTTGTGCCCCTTTCCCCGTAATGTTCCAGTACTGGACCTTGTGCGTACGAAAAAACCGTAAGCATCAGTTTTCCTGTGGGCGGTTGGGTCTCGAATTTTTTCTTGCACGGCGACTTTGCATGTTTCCATTCCATACTCTACGGTCTACTCTCCGGTTCGTAATGATGGATCCATGTTTCGTCACCAGTGATGATCCTGTCTAAGAAGTTGTCCCCTTTGTTACCATAGCGATCCAAATGTTTTTTGCAGATGTCCAAGCGCGTTTGTTTGTGCAACTGTGTGAGTTGTTTTGGGACTCATCTTGCACAAACTTTATGAAACCCAAGTCTGTTGTAGATGATTTCGCAGGCAGAACCGTGACTAATTTGCAGACGATGTGCCACTTCGTCAATAGTTAATTGTCTTTCTAAAAGACTCATTTCACGTGAACGCTGAATGATTTCTTCATTTTTGGTGGTAAACGGTCGTTCGGCTCCTTCGTCGTGCGTAACACTTGTGCGACCATTTCGGAATTTTTCAATCCATTCGTGGACACTCCGTTGTGGCAAAACACTGTTTCCGTACTGTACCGAAAGTCTTCGATGAATTTCGGCCCCTCACATGCCTTCACTGAACGTTGCTCTTCTTTGGTGCAAATAGACAGCGGAGCAGCCATGGATAACAGCACGGCAGCGATAACGAAACTAACCTAGCAGCAAGAAAATTGCAAAGATATAACAACAAATAAACAAATCATGCGTCATCAACGTAAAACGACAGTACTACCAAAATAAACAAAAATATAACTAAATTGCGGATAATAATTGACTTACCCTCGTATTCTTATTATTTTATTGCAAAAACTGTGACCCCGCCTCCCAGAATTAAACCCTGGATCCGCTCCAGAATTATACTCTAAGGAACCACCAGAGCATTCGTTGTAGGGATAGCCCAGACTACGTAATCCTTGACGGCCTGAGAGGACAGCTGTATCAGTTGGAGACAACACGCTCT
This sequence comes from Schistocerca serialis cubense, assembly GCF_023864345.2. Classification (NCBI taxonomy): domain Eukaryota; kingdom Metazoa; phylum Arthropoda; class Insecta; order Orthoptera; family Acrididae; genus Schistocerca; species Schistocerca serialis. The sequence continues at coordinate 19,510,439 of NC_064641.1, forward strand.
CTTGAGTTTTGATTGTTTCTGAAAGACGCCTTGGAAAAGCAGGAACCTTCAGATACAGCCAGGTAACATTATTTGTAAAGCAAAAGAAACAAACAGGTTTTCTAAGGTGACAGCTGTTGTGACATTTTGCAAAGATAACGCGGTAGTTATACTCAGCTTGCAAGAACGAGTGGAGAAAACAAGTGTTGTGTAGTGTAACTGATACAATCTCGTAATTGTTACTTGTCTTTCCAACTTTTTACTCTATACTATGTTATCATAAAAAAAGAAATATATGCTACAGTTTGGGCTGGCTATACAAACAAACACGCCGTTAAATGCTGGGTTTAGCCGACAAAATTCCGGACGAATACAGCTACTTCCGTGAGAAAGAAAAGTGTTCCTGTAGGAAGTTTGAAGAACTAAGGCCGCGAAAGAAAATTTTGCAGATTTGTTAAAGTAACTGATTGCTTTTCACGGGTAGTGTTCTTGACTAGAATTTGTGTTGCAGTAGTACGGGTAGAGTGATTTTCTAAGTTTGTCAGGAATCGTCGAAATATTGTGCAGAACGCTTTTACTGTCGATGCAACTCGACACACGGAGATTATACCTTCAAATCAAACAATGGAAAATCCAGGATGGAATGTAACAATACGAGAGAAGGAAAGTTGCTACTCACCATATAGCATAGATGATGAGCCGCGATAGGCACAATAAAAAGATTTTTTTTCTTTTTATTGTGCCTATCGCGGCTCAGCATCTCCGCTATATGGAGATTATATCTTGTAATATTGGTAATGTTGATTTACCCCGAAATGTGAGTTAGCGTCGTAATTACATCAACATTCGCGTTTCGTGTCCAAATTTTGAGCATCGCACGAAATGAACAAGAAAGTTATTTGTACATACTTCCTTTCACTTAGTGCCACTTCATTCGGTATTATCGTCAGATAAGCAAGTAGAGCTTGTTAAATTAGGGACCTGTTCGTTCTAAGATGTTGGTTACAGATACATTATTTCCGAAACTCCTTTGTCTCAGACGTATTTCTTGTTGACTTTCGCCAAAGGAGCTCCGGCTGACGTTTGCTTAAGGATATCTCTGACGTTTCGCCTGCACTAGTGACTGTCATTATCAAAGACAACCTTCCATTGCTGGTGGCGACAGGCTTCGAGCCGCCGGCTGCATATTACACATTGACGGAAAAATAAATCGCAACATCAAGAAGGAGCTGCGCGGCATCAAGTTGGTGGGCGTGTTTCTACACTACTAGCCATTAAAATTGCTACACCATGAAGATGACGTGCTACAGACGCAAAATTTAACCGACAGGAAAACGATGCTGTGATATGCAAGTGATAGGTTTTCAGACCATTCACGCATGGTTGGCGCCGGTGGCGACACCTACAATGTGCCGACATGGGGAAAGTTTCCAACCCATTTCTCATACACAAACAGCAGTTGACCGGCGTTGCTTGGTGAAACGTTGTTGTGATGCCTCGTGTAAGGAGGAGAAATGCGTACCATCACGTTTCCGACTTTGATAAAGGTCGGATTGTAGCCTATCGCGATTGAGGTTTATCGTATCGCGACATTGCTGGTCGCGTTGGTCGAGATCCAATGACTGTTAGCAGAAAATGCAATCGGTGGGTTCAGGAGGGTAATACGGAACGCCGTGCTGGATCACAACGGCCTCGTATCACTAGCAGTCGAGACGACAGGCATCTTATCCGCATGGCTGTAACGGATCGTGCAGCCACGTCTCGATCCATGAGTCAACCGATGGGGACGTTCGCAAGGCAACAATCATCGACGACTTTTGCAGCAACATGGACTATCAGCTCGGAGACTGTGACTGCGGTTACCATTGACGCTGCATCACAGACAGGAGCGCCTGCGATGGTGTACTCAACGACGAACCTGGATGCACGAATGGCAAAACGTCATTTTTCCGATCAATCTAGGTTCTATTTACAGCATCATGATGGTCGCATCCGTGTTTGGCGACATCGCGGTGAACGCACATTGGAAGCGTGTATTCGTCATCGCCATACTGGCGTATCACGCGGCGTGATGGTACGGGGTGCCATTGGTTACACGTCTCGGTTACCTCTTGTTCGCATTGACGGCACTTTGAACAATGGACGTTACTTTTCAGATGTGTTACGACCCGTGGCTCTACCCTTCATTCGATCCCAGCTAAACCCTACATTTCAGCAGGATAATGCTCGACCGCATGTTGCAGGTCCTGTACGGGCCTTTCTGGATACAGAAAGTGTTCGACTGCTGCGCTGGCCGGCACATTCTCCAGATTTCTCACCAACTGAAAACGTCTGGTCAATGGTGGCCGAGCAACTGGCTCGTCACAATACGCCAGTCACTACTCTTGATGAACTGTGGTATCGTGTTGAAGCTGCATGGACAGCTGTAGCCGTACACGCCATCCAAGCTCTGTTTGACTCAATGCCCTGGAGTATCAAGGCCGTTATTATGGCCAGTGGTACTGATTTCTCAGGATATATGCACCCAAATTGCGTGATAATGTAATCACACGTCAGTTCTAGTATAATATAGTTGTCTAATGAATACCCGTTTATCGTCTGCATTTCTTCTTGATGTAGCATTTTCAATGGCTAGTAGTGCATAATCTGCGGCCGTGGGCTCGACTCCAATCCGCCCACCAGCAGTGGAAGTGTGAAGCTTTGAAGATGTCATCCACTCGTGCTGGCGAAACGTCACAAAATCGATAAACAATCGTCGGCTGAAGATCCTGACATAGGAGCCAACACGTTATATGTCGACAAGTGACCGTGACAACCTCAACAATTTTGCCTCTTGTCGTGGTACGGAAGGAAGGAAGACTGGGTTTAACGTCCCGTCGACATCGAGGTCATTAGAGACGGAGCGCAAGCTCGGAATGTTTTAAGGACGGGAAGGGAAAGCGGCCGTGCCTTTTCAAGAAACCATCCTCGCATTTGCCTGGAGTGATTTAGGAAATCACGGAAAAGTTAAATGGGGATGGCCGTACGCGAATTTCAACCGTCATTCTCCCTAATACGAGTGCGATGCGATAACCACCGTGTCACGTTGCCGATGATATTCTGACCCTCCATAGATGACCGCTGCTTGGGTCCAATAATTTTTGTTGTATTCAACTTTAGTTTTCAAATACACCACTTGGACAACGGACTGTTAGTAAATAATAGTAACTCAATTTTTTCGTGAGTGACGTTCGCTATCGTTTGAGGTATTTAAATTACGACCCTACAATGTACCAAACACCAGTTATCGCAAAACTGCCTTTTCCTTCAGTTCGCAACAGTTTTTCAGCCATCGGACTTCGTTTTGCTCGTGATTCACATTCAATATTATACACCAGCATGGTCAAAGCCAAACACACACACAGTGGCCGTGTTGGCAACTTGCTGCCTACTTCTGCCACAAAGGAGCCGCTCTCGTGTGGCTTCGAGTACTCAGCTGCCCCCACCAAGAAACACACTCACTCCTCTCTGATAACGTTAATAATAGTCTCTCGCGTGGCTCAGAGTAGAAAAACAGTCTAATCATTCAGTCGCGACACTCCCTGCTGTGAAAGTCGTTACCGTTTCACAGCTGGCGCGACGCTAGCGCTAGCGCTCCAAGCGGCGAGAATGCAGTCACACGCGCCGTAAGGATTATGTTTGCTTTTAGATATTTATCTACTTAATTACGGAAACAGTTATAATATTTTGGCATTTCTTGCATTAATAAACTACCAAGAGACATGAATTACCGTGAAATGAATGTAAAAACAGCTGAACCTCACTGACTCAGTGACATAAACTACATGTTATTCGTGAAGAAATACTTTGTAGTTCTTTTTAAATTTTATCCATATTCTGTACCTTCAATCGTGACTGTATTAAATACTGTGGAAGCATGCATTAAAAAAATCAATCAGTCACAGCTTTTCATGTTTCATGAAGTATACGATGCGTTTCGGACCCTATGGGTCCATAATCAAGTGTAATTTCTCTTAATATGCGCTCTGTTTTTTCTCTTGAATGCTGTGAAATGCATATTGCTGTCAAGAAAAGATTTGATGTTAGGTTATGAATTTCGTAATTCAAAAGCGGAAAATATGTGCGAAATAGTGGAAAAGATGAACAGTGTAAACTTACCGCGTCATCCAAGAAAGCCGGGGCAGCAAGAAGCCAAGGCAGCTTATTGAATGTTTCAAGAGCAACTGTTCCAACAGACGTGACAGCCTAAATAAAACATGGAAAGACATCATCGTGTAAACGTAATAATAGCTGGCGCAAATCAAAACTAAATGACAGAGACCGTCGTACGCTAACAGGAATTGTGTCGAAACAACACAAAACTGCAGTGGTTAACGTGACTGCAGAGCTCAATAGTCATCTTCGAGATCCCGTATCTATCGACACTGACCGTCGAGAACTCCATAAAGCGAGTATTCATGGACCAGCTGGTAAACAGAAACCATTAAGCCGGCCAGTGTGGCCGGGCGGTTCTAGGCGCTTCAGTCTGGAACCGCGCGAGAGCTACGGTCGCAGGTTCGAATCCTGCCTCGGGCATGGATGTGTGTGATGTCCTTAGGTTAGTTACGTTTCAGTAGTTCTAAGTTCTAGGGGATTGATGACCTCAGAAGTTAAGTCCCATAGTGCTCAGAACCATTTGAACCATTTTTTGAAACCATTAGTGACGACAACCAGCACAAAGAAGGGTAAAACATGATGTCGGGGGCATAAATCCTGGACGGCTGATCGGTGGAAACACGTCATATGATTCGATGAGTCAACGTTTTCGATATTTCCAACATCGGGCCGGGTTTACGTATGGAGAACGTCAAAAGTAGCCTACTGTCTGCTTGATTCCAACGGTTAAGCATGGAGGTGAAAGTGTGATGGTGTGGGCAGCTACATCATGGTACTCCGCTGGCCCATCATTACTCTCAAAGGCCGTGTTACAGCCAATGATTATGTGAACATTTTAGGTGATCAGGTGCACCACATGATTCAAATGTTGTTCACGAACAATGATGCAATATTTCAGGACGACAATGCACCCTTTCACAGTACAATCGTGGTATGAGGAGCATGCAACTAAACTGCAGCGTCTTCCCTGCTCAGCACAGTGCACTGAGTTTTAACCTTATCGAAACCTTCTGGGCGGTATTGGAGGGCAGACTCCCCCTCGCCACTACAGGAATTAGAAGAGGTTCCGATCCAAGAGTGGCATAACATTCCACTGGAGACCATACAATCATCATATGCCAGGATTTCCAAGAACTATCGCAGCCGTATTACTGGCAAATGGCGGTCCAACCCCTTAACAAACCATTCCCAAGTAAGCAGAGGTATTCACATTATTTTGCTTATTCCCTGTATATCGAATACAAGACTGAGTTCTTCATGTTTCTTGTGGTCTTTCTCTAGAGACGATTTTATTGTTAGAAAAACAAAAAAAAAATTAAATTTAATTTGAAAGTAGCCATTTACTAGGAGAGAAGTTCTAATACTTCAGTTCCTCCCACCTTGAATGTGTAATATGTTAACAAACAGCCCTGCTCATATTCTGGACTGAAATAACCATTTGTCAGTAACCTACTCGTGGGCTATCGATGAATTCTCGACTCTACTCAAACACCGCAGGTATCTGTGATTATAGCCTAGGGAACCTTAAAAAGCTAGCACACGTATTCATAAATTTTCACGATCTTGACCTGTCTCGCCTTCGTCCAGTTGTTACTCAATTACCCGGTAACACGAATGTTATCGGCTGTGTGATTTACCCACGAACCTAAGCAAGAAATTGGCGTCCCGTTTCAGGTGACGTCAGGAGATACGAAATATCGCAGCTCAGTCAGTAGTAGTAATGCGTACTTCAGGAACTTCGGCACTTGCCGTCCCAGTTTGTTAGCGAACACACGCGTGATTTCCATGTACAGGATTCTCTCAGCAGAGATGGAGAAGGACGTCCACAACGGCGAATTACAGGCGCTAAAGGTACTGTGAAACGTTCTTGCCGCCTGTCTACAACGGCTGACTGTCTACACAACACCGAAGGCACATACCATTTTACGTTTACATTTACATGCGAGGTGTTTGACAATCCATGTTACACACTTCTGGAGGTTGCAGAGGGAACCTAGTAGGTCAATTTTTACGTAGGGATATGGCAGCAAGAGAGGGGAAGAAAACCAATGTGCACTCCGTGTGCATACCGGGGGGAGTCATTCCAGATGTGGAAAGGGTCCTTCCAGATGCCATGAAGGGTACAGGGTGCACCCATCTGCAGGTGGTCGCTCATGTCGGCACCAATGATGTGTGTCGCTATGGATCGGAGGAAATCCTCTCTGGCTTCCGGCGGCTATCTGATTTGGTGAAGACTGCCAGTCTCGCTAGCGGGATGAAAGCAGAGCTCACCATCTGCAGCATCGTCGACAGGACTGACTGCGGACCTTTGGCACAGAGCCGAGTGGAGGGTCTGAATCAGAGGCTGAGACGGTTCTGCGGCCGTGTGGGCTGCAGATTCCTCGACTTGCGCCATAGGGTGGTGGGGTTTCGGGTTCCGCTGGATAGGTCAGGAGTCCACTACACGCAGCAAGCGGCTACACGGGTAGCAGGGGTTGTGTGGCGTGGACTGGGCGGTTTTTTAGGTTAGATGGCCTCGGGCAAGTACAGAAAGGGCGACAGCCTCAAAGGGTGCGGCAATCGGTATTGTGATTGTAAACTGTCGAAGCTGCATTGGTAAAGTACCGGAACTTCAAGCGCTGATAGAAAGCACCGAAGGTGAAATCGTTATAGGTACAGAAAGCTGGCTGAAGCCAGAGATAAATTCTGCCGAAATTTTTACAAAGGCACAGACGGTGTTTAGAAAGGATAGATTGCATGCAACCGATGGTGGAGTGTTCGTCGCTGTTAGTAGTAGTTTATCCTGTAGTGAAATAGAAGTGGATAGTTCCTGTGAATTATTATGGGTGGAGGTTACACTCAACAACAGAGCTAAGTTAATAGTTGGCTCCTTTTACCGACCTCCCGACTCAGCAGCATTAGTGGCAGAACAACTGAGAGAAAATTTGGAATACATTTCACATAAATTTTCTCAGTGTGTTATAGTCTTATGTGGAGATTTCAATTTACCAGATATAGACTGGGACACTCAGATGTTTAGGACGAGTGGTAGGGACAGAGCATCGAGTGACATTATACTGAGTGCACTATCCGAAAATTACCTCGAGCAATTAAACAGAGAACCGACTCGTGGAGATAACATCTTGGACCTACTGATAACAAACAGACCCGAACTTTTCGACTCTGTAAGTGCAGAACAGGGAATCACTGATCATAAGGCCGTTGCAGCATCCCTGAATGTGGAAGTTAATAGGAATATAAAAAAAGGGAGGAAGGTTTATCTGTTTAGCAAGAGTAATAGAAGGCAGATTTCAGACTACCTAACAGATCAAAACGAAAATTTCTGTTCCGACACTGACAATGTTGAGTGTTTATGGAAAAAGTTCAAGGCAATCGTAAAATGCGTTTTAGACAGGTACGTGCCGAGTAAAACTGTGAGGGACAGGAAAAAACCCACCGTGGTTCAACAACAAAGTTAGGAAACTACTCCAAAAGCAAAGAGAGTTTCACTCCAAGTGTAAACGCAGCCAAAACCTCTCAGGCAAACAGAAGCTAAGCGATGTCAAAGTTATCGTAAGGAGGGCTATCCTCCAAGCGTTCAGTGAATTCGAAAGTAAAATTCTATGTACCGACTTGACAGAAAATCCTAGGAAGTTCTGGTCTTACGTTAAATCAGTAAGTGGCTCGAAACAGCATATCCAGACACTCCGGCATGATGATGGCATTGAAACAGAGGATGACACGCGTGAAGCTGAAATGCTAAACACCTTTTTCCAAAGCTGTTTCACTGCAGTTCCTTCTATAACTCCTCGCACAAACGAAAAAATGGCTGACATCGAAATAAGTGTCCAAGGAATAGAAAAGCAACTGGAATCTCTCAACAGAGGAAAGTAAACTGGACCTGACGGGACACCAATTCGATTCTACACAGAGTACGCGAATGAACTTGCCCCCCATCTAACAGCCGTGTACCACAAGTCTCTAGAGGAACGGAAGGTTCCAAATGATTGGAAAAGAGCACAGGTAGTCCCAGTCTTCAAGAAGGTCGTCGAGCAGATAGGAAAAACTATAGACCTATATCTCTGACGTCGATCTGTTGTAGAATTTTAGAACATGTTTTTTCCTCGCGTATCATGTCGTTTTTGGTTCAAATGGTTCCAAAAAAAATGGTTCAAATGGCTCTGAGCACTATGGGACTCAACGTCTGAGGTCATCAGTCCCCTAGAACTTAGAACCACTTAAACCTAACTAACCTAAGGACAGCACACACATCCATGCCCGAGGTAGGATTCGAACCTGCGACCGTAGCGGTCGCGCGGTTCCAGACTGTAGCACCTAGAACCGCTCGGCCACCGCGGCCGGCGTCGTTTTTGGAAACCCAGAATCTACTCTGTAGGAATCAACATGGATTCCGGAAACAGCCATCGTGTGAGACCCATCTCGCTTTATTTGTTCATGAGACCCAGAAAATATTAGATTCAGGCTCCCAGGTAGATGCTATTTTCCTTGACTTCCGGAAGGCGTTCGATACAGTTCCGCACTGTCGCCTGATAAAAAAAGTAAGAGCCTACGGAATATCAGACCAGCTGTGTGGCTGGATTGAAGAGTTTTTAGCAAACAGAACACAGCATGTTGTTATCAATGGAGACACGTCTACAGACGTTAAAGTAACCTCTGGCGTGCCACAGGGGAGTGTTATGGGACCATTGCTTTTCACAATAAATATAAATGACCTAGTAGATAGTGTCGGAAGTTCCATGCGGCTTTTCGCGGATGATGCTGTAGTATACAGAGAAGCTGCAGCATTAGAAAATTGTAGCGAAATGCAGGAAGATCTGCAGCAGATAGGCACTTGGTGCAGGGAGTGGCAACTGTCCCTTAACACAGACAAATGTAATGTATTGCGAATACATAGAAAGAAGGATCCTTTATTGTATGATTATATGATAGCGAAACAAACACTGGTTGCAGTTACTTCTGTAAAATGTCTGGGAGTATGCGTACGGAACGATTTGAAGTGGAATGATCATATAAAATTAATTGTTGGTAAGACGGGTACCAGGTTGAGATTCATTGGGAGAGTCCTTAGAAAATGTAGTCCATCAACAGAGAAGGTGGCTTACAAAACACTCGTTCGACCTATACTTGAGTATTGCTCATCAGTGTGGGATCCGTACCAGGTCGGGTTGACGGAGGAGATAGAGAAGATCCAAAGAAGAGCGGCGCGTTTCGTCACAGGGTTATTTGGTAACCGTGATAGCGTTACGGAGATGTTTAGCAAACTCAAGTGGCAGACTCTGCAAGAGAGGCGCTCTGCATCGCGGTGTAGCTTGCTCGCCAGCTTTCGAGAGGGTGCGTTTCTGGATGAGGTATCGAATATATTGCTTCCCGCTACTTATACCTCCCGAGGAGATCACGAATGTAAAATTAGAGAGATTCGAGCGCGCACGGAGGCTTTCCGGCAGTCGTTCTTCCCGCGAACCATACGCGACTGGAACAGAAAATGGAGGTAATGACAGTGGCACGTAAAGTGCCCTCCACCACACACCGGTGGGTGGCTTGTGGAGTATAAATGTAGATGTAGATGTATATGTCTGGAAACGTCATTCGGCGAAGCTACAGAGCGTCAAAGTCATAGGCGCCGGTGCCAGTACATAGTGCTGTATATGTGTGTATATACTGGCTGATTCCGTGATGACGTCACAGAATTTCTAGGCCGATGGAAAAGTATAAATGTATCAATTTGAGGTAAGTATCGGAAGCAAACGAGTCGAAAGTTATAGACGAAAAACGTTTGCTACCCCTGACAGTGGAATATACGTACTGGTACTGTTGTTGCTAAGATTGTAGGATACGAAACTTTCAGAGGTGGTGGTATGGACCAAAGCAATAACAAGTGTCTAGTAAACATGCGCTCTAAGATACATAACTTAAGAGGTATGAGCGCTTGATCAGTAGTGGAGATGCGTTTCACACTAGCGAAGGTGAACAAGTGCTTACAGCCCCTCGGGTATGCATTTTAGAGGCCATGTTTACTGGACATTTTTTCTTGTCTTGGTCCATCTACCACCTCTGAAAGTTGCCTACCCTACATTCTTAGCAACGACAGCAGTGTCAGAGGTATCATAATGATTTCGCTTGTACCTTTCGACTTGTTCGCTTCCGAATCAGGTACTCTTAGCTCAAATTGATACATTTATTCGTCTCTAACATCATTGAATGGAAAAAGCCGACCTCGGGGAAGATCAGTTTGGATTCCTTACAAATGTTGGAACACGTGAGGCAATACTGACCCTACGACTTATCTTAGAAGGTAGTTTAAGGAAAGGTAAGCCTACGTTTCTAGCATTAGTAGACTTAGAGAAAGCTTTTGACAATGTGGTCTGGAACACTCTCTTTCAAATTCTGAAGGTGGCAGGGCTAAAATACAGGGAGCGAAAGGCTATTTACAATTTGTACATAAACCAGATGGCAGTTATAAGAGTCGAGGGGAATGAAAGGGAAGCAGTGGTTAGGAAGGGACTGAGACAGAGCTGTAGCCTATCCCCGATGTTATTCAATCTGTATACTGAGCAAGGAGTAAAAAAAACAAAAGAAGAATTTTGGAGTAGGAATTAGAATCCATGGAGAAGAAATAAAAACTTTGAGGTTTTCCGATTACATAATTCTGTCAGAGACGGCAAGGGACCTGGAAGAGCAACTGAACAAAATGGATAAAGTCTTGAAAGGAGGACATAAGATTGACATCAACAACAGCAAAACGAGTATAATGGAAAAAGGTGAAAACACGTGATGATTTGAAGGAATATCAGCATGATATAGGCCTATTTGTGGAGCTTGAAGATGAACTTTAGGGTCTCATTGTGCTATTTGAAACCCAAGTGGTCGGATCCAGACTGAAGCGCCTAGAACCGCTCGGCCACACAGGCCGGCCCGGAATGTAGTCGAATTAAATCGGGTGATGCTGAGGAAATTAGATTAGGAAATCAGACACTTAAAGTAGTAGATGTGTTTTACTATGTGGGGAGCAAAATAACTCATGATTGTCGAAGTAGAGTGGATATAAAATGTAAACCCGCAATGGTAAGGAAAGCGTTTCTGAAGAAAAGAAATTTGTTAACATCGAGTATAGATTTAAGTGTTAGGAAGTCGTTTCTGAAAGTATTTTTATGGAGTGTAGCCACGTATGGAAGTGAAACATGGACGATAAATACACTCCTGGAAATTGAAATAAGAACACCGTGAATTCATTGTCCCAGGAAGGGGAAACTTTATTGACACATTCCTGGGGTCAGATACATCACATGATCACACTGACAGAACCACAGGCACATAGACACAGGCAACAGAGCATGCACAATGTCGGCACTAGTACAGTGTATATCCACCTTTCGCAGCAATGCAGGCTGCTATTCTCCCATGGAGACGATCGTAGAGATGCTGGATGTAGTCCTGTGGAACGGCTTGCCATGCCATTTCCACCTGACGCCTCAGTTGGACCAGCGTTCGTGCTGGACGTGCAGACCGCGTGAGACGACGCTTCATCCAGTCCCAAACATGCTCAATGGGGGACAGATCCGGAGATCTTGCTGGCCAGGGTAGTTGACTTACACCTTCTAGAGCACGTTGGGTGGCACGGGATACATGCGGACGTGCATTGTCCTGTTGGAACAGCAAGTTCCCTTGCCGGTCTAGGAATGGTAGAACGATGGGTTCGATGACGGTTTGGATGTACCGTGCACTATTCAGTGTCCCCTCGACGATCACCAGTGGTGTACGGCCAGTGTAGGAGATCGCTCCCCACACCATGATGCCGGGTGTTGGCCCTGTGTGCCTCGGTCGTATGCAGTCCTGATTGTGGCGCTCACCTGCACGGCGCCAAACACGCATACGACCATCATTGGCACCAAGGCAGAAGCGACTCTCATCGCTGAAGACGACACGTCTCCATTCGTCCCTCCATTCACGCCTGTCGCGACACCACTGGAGGCGGGCTGCACGATGTTGGGGCGTGAGCGGAAGACGGCCTAACGGTGTGCGGGACCGTAGCCCAGCTTCATGGAGACGGTTGCGAATGGTCCTCGCCGATACCCCAGGAGCAACAGTGTCCCTAATTTGCTGGGAAGTGGCGGTGCGGTCCCCTACGGCACTGCGTAGGATCCTACGGTCTTGGCGTGCATCCGTGCGTCGCTGCGGTCCGGTCCCAGGTCGACGGGCACGTGCACCTTCCGCCGACCACTGGCGACAACATCGATGTACTGTGGAGACCTCACGCCCCACGTGTTGAGGAATTCGGCGGTACGTCCACCCGGCCTCCCGCATGCCCACTATACGCCCTCGCTCAAAGTCCGTCAACTGCACATACGGTTCACGTCCACGCTGTCGCGGTATTCTACCAGTGTTAAAGACTGCGATGGAGCTCCGTATGCCACGGCAAACTGGCTGACACTGACGGCGGCGGTGCACAAATGCTGCGCAGCTAGCGCCATTCGACGGCCAACACCGCGGTTCCTGGTGTGTCCGCTGTGCCGTGCGTGTGATCATTGCTTGTACAGCCCTCTCGCAGTGTCCGGAGCAAGTATGGTGGGTCTGACACACCGGTGTCAATGTGTTCTTTTTTCCATTTCCAGGAGTGTAGTTTGGAGAAGGAGAGAATAAGAGCTTTCGAAATGTGGTGCTACAGAAGAATGCTGAAGATCAGATGGGTAGATCACATAAGTAATGAGGAGGTACTGGATAGAATTTGGGAGAAGAGAAATTTGTGGCACAACTTGACTAGGAGAAGGGATCGGTTGGTAGGACATGTTCTGAGGCATCAAGGGATCACCAATTTAGTATTGAAGGGCAGCGTTGTTCTCACCCTCCTCCTCAAAGTGGATTTGGCCGTGCGGTTCTAGGCACTTCAGTCCGGAACCGCGTGACCGCTACGGTCGCAGGTTCGAATCCTGCCTCGGGCATGGATGTGTGTGAGGTCCTTAGGTTAGTTAGGTTTAAGTAGTTCTAAGTTCTACGGGACTGATGACCACAGATGTCAAGTCCCATAGTGCTCAGAGCCATTTGAACCATTTGAACCGTCGTATGCCTGGCGTATTTGCAGTACGTCTTGCGAATTACGTTTATGTCAGCATTACTATTTCGAAAAGCATCAATAGCCGCCTCCATGTTTTCTTGGAACAATAAGCCATATTTCTTAGGTTCCGCTATTTGAAAAAAGTGTAATCTTGAAAGAAAAGTGACAATTTGATAAAACTGCTGTTAATAATGATAATAATATTTATCAGTGATAACTATCAGTGTTTTTGCGTAATTTGGGCTCCCATAAATGCAGAAACACGTTTTTATTCGGCTAAAAAAAGATAAATGTCTTTGTCCACTCTCTTTTAGGGTTCCGTACGCCAGTCGGTGGAAACAAAGCCGTTATAGGATCGGTTTGTTGTCTCACTGTCCGACAGTTAAGACTTCTTTTTCTCAGGAACAGGTAGAGGTATCAAGCTGAAATTTATGTCACACACTACGGTTTACGTTCCCTTGGCTGTGTACAGAATTTAGGGCTCTGAGTGAATTCATGCAAAAGATACGCCATTTATGTCATAGTCGCAAACTCACTCACCAAAACCATTAGGGTACTTCCCGCTGACCAAGAATCATAAAATTTTGCTCAAAGCAAGGTTTCACGGTATAAGTAATCGAACAAGTCCGAAAACTCTTAGTTGTAATTATATCACATAAATTTTCTTCTTATCCGTCTATATTTCTGTCTGCCTGTATGTTATGATTAAATGTTTAGTAGAACGATGAATCACATGAAGTGTAATTAGACAATATTTGAAAATTGTAGATTTAACATAACCTGTTTCGCTTCGTGGTTAAATAAAATGAAATAATAAAATGTGCGGAATTCGGTCTTCGAAACATGAACATTTACATTTTTACAGTTGGCAACACATATAGCACCACAATTATCAGATCGAATCAGCTGTAAACCATATACAGCGAACATTATCTTAAAATGTACCAGTACATGGTTGCGCGATGTATAAAACGACGCCATACTTTTTAAACTTATTTGGGTATTTTTAAATGTTTCTACACTATATTAATAGTGAGTCTAGTTATCTACTGTACAAACTATAAATAGACTTCACGTACTGTAAGAGTACATATGCTTAGCTTCACAAAGAAATTTGTTTTTTCAGAGTACAAAATAAACTTTTAACTACTGCATGCCCCGTACAACTACGAGATAAAGCCTAATACATATTCCGTCCAACAAGCGGCATCACAACGCAGGTAATTTGCTAGATATGTTAGTCGTACAATTTAAAAGTCTGACTAACTCGAAAAACATCAGAGATGCGATAATCTCAGACCGTTCTGAATTCAACAGAATAGCAGAGAGAACACAGACAAAGTAGTGGCGAATCTTGTTGTGAGAACTTAGCACCGTACGACATTGAAGGAACTCACGGACTGGGATGTAGGACACCAGGATCTACAAAACCTAGAGTAATTATAGTGCAGTTCGTCTCGTACAGGAAAAGATCTGAAATCTTCAGAACGAAGGAGAAACTCGCGAAGTCAGGTCTGATGATGCGAGAGGGCCTCGCCTCTGAAAGATTAAGCATTTTGAACAATGTGGTTTCGAGAGTTGGGCTATAAAACAACAGCAGGATAACGGTGAAGATAGAAAATGGGAAACAGGTCAATTTGCAATGTAAATGAACTCGAAGCCTGTGCTTTAGGAACTGAGGACATGCCAACTCTTGGTGCTGCTGTAGTGTGTGTTTATATTGTTATCATAGCTTAACTCATGTGTTAACTGTTTTGTTTTATTTCGTTACTAATTCCCGTTTGTCATTGTATCTGATATACTACGTCAACTACTGTACCGAGTTTCGTCTTACTTCCATTTTTTTAGTAATTTACTGTCATGTTTTTGTTGCTACTCATTATTAGCACCATTACTAGCACACTCTGTTTTTATTCCGTTAACCTTACTTTCAGTACACTTGTGCACAGACAATTCTAGCTCTCTTTAGCACGTTTCTTTTCAGAATGAGATTTTCACTCTGCAGCGGAGTGTGCGCTGATATGAAACTTCCTGGCAGGTTAAAACTGTGTGCCGGACCGAGACTCGAACTCGGGACATTAGCCTTTCGCAGGCAAGTGCTGTAACATCTGAGCTACGTTGGCAGGAGAGCTTTTGTGGAGTTTGGAAGGCAGGAGACGAGGTAATGGCAGATGTAAAGCTGTGAGGATGGGGTGTTGGTCGTGCTTGGGTAGCTCAGATGGTAGAGTACTTGCCCGTGAAAGGCAAAGGTCCCGAGTTCGAGTCTCGGTCCGGCACACAGTTTTAGTCTGCCAGGAAGTTTCAAGTTTCTTTTCCTGTCACCAGTCGGCTATTTAACGACTACTGCAAAGTCTGCTGGCCTTGGCCTCGAAACCACCTCTCCCCCCCTCCCCCCCCCCCCCTCTACTGGTTTCGCTTCCGGGAACCCACAGTCCCATCAGCACGCTTTCCTTTCTTTGTTCCCTCGCCAGCGCCGACTCTAAGTTACTAAAGTACTGCAGCGGCATCCTCGTACGCTGTGAAGCTGAACGTACTAAGCTCCACATTGTACACGCAAATGGCCAGTCTCTGATAGCTCATCTCGGCGATTTCTGTCCTATACTTAAAGACACATACACCCATGTAATACTTATGCTGAGACCTGGCTCAAACCAAGTAACCCCCCCCCCCCCCCCCCAAGTTTGGCAAATCTGGATGGCAACATCTTTCTAACACATGACACATGTAATACACGAGGGGGTGGGTTAGGGGTGTGCATAAGGTCTGACTTACCACCTACTGTGCTTCACACATCCAACAATAATGAAGATAAACAAGTCAACTATACGTCCATATAAGCTGGTGCTAAAAGGTTAAAAACGCTTTTCTTGGATTATTCGGTAAGTTTATACTGTTCATCTTTTCCACTATTTCGTACATACACTACTGGCCATTAAAATTGCTACTCCAAGAAGAAATGCAGATGATAAACGGGTATTCATTGCACAAATATATTATACTAAAACTGACATGTGCTTACCTTTTCACGCAGTTTGGGTGCATAGATCCTGAGAAATCAATACCCAGAACAACCACCTCTGGCCGTAATAACGGCCTTGATACTACTGGGCATTGAGTCAAACAGAGCTTGGATAGCGTATGCAGGTACAGCTGCCCATGCAGCTTCAACACGATACCACAGTTCATCAAGAGTAGTGACTGGCGTATTGTGACGAGTCAGTTGCTCGGCCACCATTGGCTAAAAGTTTTCAATTGGTGAGAGATCTGGAGAATGTGCTGGCCAGGGCAACAGTCGAACATTTTCTGTATCCAGAAAGGCCCGTACAGGACCCGCAACATGTGGTCGTGCACTATCCTGCTGAAATGTAGGGTTTCGCAGGGATCGAATGAAGGGTAGAGCTACGGGTCGGAACACGTCTGAAATGTAACGTCTACTGTTCAAAGTGCCGTCAATGCGATCAAGAGGTGACCGAGACGTGTAAGCAATGGCACCCCGTACCATCGCGCCGGGTGATACGCCAGTATGGCGATGACGAATACACGCTTCCAATGTGCGTTCACCGCGATGTCGCCAAACACGGATGCGACCATCAATGATGCTGTAAACAGAACCTGGATTCATCCGAAAAAATGACGTTTTGCCATTCGTGCACCCAGGTTCGTCGTTGAGTACACCATCGCAGGCGCTCCTGTCTGTGATGCAGTGTCAAGGGTAACCGCAGCCGTGATCTCCGAGCTGATAGTCCATGCTGCTACAAACGTCGTCGAACTGTACGTGTAGATGGTTGTTGTTGACTCAGGGATCGAGACGTGGCTGCACGATCCGTTACAGCCATGCGGATAAGATGCCTGTCATCTCGACTGCTAGTGATACGAGGCCGTTGGGATCCAGCACGGCGTTCCGTATTACCGTCCTGAACCCTGCGATTCCATATTCTGCTAACAGTCATTGGATCACGACCAACGCGACCAGCAATGTCGAGATACGATAAACCGCAATCGCGATAGGCTACAATCCGACCGTTATCAAAGTCGGAAACGTGATGGTACGCATTTCTCCTCGTTACACGAGGCATCACAACAACGTTTCACCAGGCAACGCCGGTCAACTGCTGTATGTGTATGAGAAATCGGTTGGAAACTTTCCTGATGTCAGCATGTCGTAGGTGTCGCCACCGGCGTCAACCTTGTGTGAATGCTGTGAAAAGTTAATCATTTGCATATCACAGCATCTTCTTCCTGTCGGTTAAATTTCGCGTCTGTAGCCCGTCTTCTTCGTGGTGTAGTAATTTTAATGGCCAGTAGTGTATGTTTGAGGTCTCGGTATGTAGCCGGTTGTGGTTTTTTCTGGGAAATTCTATCGAGTGCATCACGAAAATTATGTCATCAGCAGACATGGTAGGTGTAAATATTTGAGAGGTACGAATTACTCAGTTTGCGAATTTCGTTGCAAATACATCTAGGAGAATGTGACTACTTTTGGTATGATGTGTAGGAGCGAGCTGAAGTAGCGACATGTATAAAGAAGGAAGCATCCATTTAAATTTCACACTGGAAGGACTATTATACATGGTGTTTCCGTAAGAACGTGCAAAAATCTTAGAGGACATAGAGGATGCTCCACTGAGCAATTTGATGTGGGAAATCTGGGGTCGGAGAAGCCAGCTTAAGGAAATAATAGGAACAAAATCACATTATCGTGCACTTTTTTATTTACATTAGTTACAGTTAACTGCATATTTTATCATTGACACAATGAATGTACCACTGGTACAGCACAAAATGTGCTGAAACTGACGGACACCAACCTCAGTGCAAGCATGACATCGGTGAACAAGATTCTCACATACCCTGACAAATATGCCTGGTGTGTTTAGAATCACCCGGCGTGATGGTATTGGGTGCCATTGGTTACACATCTCGGTCACCTCTTGTTCGCACTGACGGCACTTTGAACAGTGGACGTTACATTTCAGACGTGTTCCGACCCGTGGCTCTATCCTTCATTCGATCCCTGCGAAGCCCTACATTTCAGCAGGATAATGCACGACCGCATGTTGCAGGTCCTGTACGGACCTTTCTGCATACAGGAAATGTTCGACTGCTGCCCTGGCCAGCACATTCTCCAGATCTCTCACCAACTGAAAACGTCTGGTCAATGGTGGCCGAGCAACTGGCTCGTCACAATACGCCAGTCACTACTCCTGATGAACTGTGGTATCGTGTTGAATCCTGCATGGGCAGCTGTACCTGTACACGCCATCCAAGCTCTGTTTGACTCAATGCCCAGGCGTATCGAGGCCGTTATTACGGCCAGAGGTGATTGTTCTGGGTACTGATTTCTCAGGATCTATGCACCCAAATTGCGTGAAAATGTAATCACATGTCAGTTTTAGTATAGTATATTTGTGCAATGAATACCCATTTATCATCTACATTTCTTCTTCGTGTAGTAATTTTAATGGCCAGTAGTGTACTTGAAGTAATTATCAGAAAATTTGAAAATAACGCCACAGGAAATTCTGTCCCTAGCACCAGTTTAGATCGCTTTCATTCAGTTGCTGTCCAGTCTCTGCGGTCACTGACGAGCAGAACACGTGCCGTTTTATGTGCCTCTGTGAGCACTGCCCTCTTGCGAGGTAACGGATCCAGTGTTCATTGCATGCTGTTCCGTTCACAGTGCTCGCTCGTGGACTGGTTATGACGGACCTGCATTCACCGACAGCAGCATTTCATGTTGGAATTCAAGCCCGTTGTCACTGACACGCTTCCTCGGGTGCCTGTCGGTTAGGATCTTTCTGCCACTATTGTTCCTACCTTGTGTTACACGGCTGCCAATAGTACACCATTTCTTGGAGACACATAGGACAGTCGCCGTAAATGCGTAAACAAGTCGGGCAATTTATTCATTGTGTGGTCACGTGCACGTCCGAACGCGGTAGCTTTTTCCTTTCAGTGTGTCACGTTCCGACTTCGAGCCATTTTGTGCCCCAGTTTGCAGGCAGCCGACTGTAACACATACACACCACTTTACTGCCGCGGCTTATGCCAGCGGCGGAAAGTCGCGTAACCTCCCGGTAACAGTTCGTATTTCTGCAGTTTTCTTTCGCCGGCAAGAGATACGGAGATGTCTTGTTCGATAATAAACGTCTGTTTTATCGTGTACAGCGCATTGCAGACCACCTCCACCTCAAAGAAAAGAAATCGCCAGCGCATTTAACGCGAATAGTGTAAGACTGATTCGAGGATCATTCCGTGAACGTTGCTTGCGTGGCTTCTGAGGACGTCTGACCCTGGTATTAATCCTATTCGTCGCGCCACTGCGTAAGGTTTGCCCGCTTCGGTATCAGTTCTGGCCAATCAAAGAGAGTTGTGGGTGATGGATCTGTGGTGATGAATCAAGATGGCTGCTCTACGCCTTCTTCGTCTCTTGGAATCTGTGTGTCGATGGGTCACTACCGCCATCGTTAGGTACAGGAGTGTTACGTGCAACTAGGTAGGTGCCAAACATTATCTTTCTTATTTGTTTCTCTCTTTAAGCGTAGTCAAATTGTTCTCACCATAAACTTTTTTGGAAAGTAGTGTCGAATCGGTGGAAAATATTAAGTAACTTTCCTGAAAAGGATATTTGGTTTTGAGAACTCTATTCAACGATTCTACTTTTAGACCATTTTCAATATGAAATTCTTCCAGTTCTTCGCAGATTAATGTATGAGGTTCAACGTTAATTGTATAAGCTTTATATATAATTTACCTACATAGTAAATACTAAATATCCTTTTCCAAAAACTTTCTCCTCGTGCAATGTCTCCTTAAGATTTCTCATCATAAACATTTTTTGGATGGGAGTGTCGAATCGGTGGAAAATATTAAGTAACATTTCTGGAAAGGATATTTGGTTTTGAGAACTCTATTCAACGATTCTTCTTTTGGATCATTTTTCAATATGAAATTCTTCCCGTTTCTCGCAGATTAATGTATGAGGTTCAACGTTAATCGTATAAGCTTTATATGTAATTTATCTACATATGAAATACTGAATATCCTTTTCCAAAAGCTTTCTTCTCGTCTAATGTGTCCTTGAGATATCTTATTCAATGACTGAGAAATACTGACTGTTCGGTTGCCCTGTACTGACTTTTGAACCGTGTGGTGAAACAAAACTTTTATCTCGGTGAAATTCTAAATTTGAAATAATGAAAGCGAATCTAATTAAATCCCAAAAGAAAATGCTGAATTTTAAATGACGAAAGTGAATCTAGTTAAATCCCAAAAGAAACTAATTGTGTGCTCAGTGAAAACTATGAAACTGTAACTAATACTAAAGTACGTTATGAAAGTTACGTAACATGAAGTGCAATGTCTGACTTGAAATAACCGCAAAATAAAATACTGCTCAGCTCGGAAGAAAATATCTGTTTAAGATTACCTTCTCTGTCCACTGTAAGTTAAACTGCTAACTTAGCACAACACCTGAAAATTCTGGCAACGTACCGTTTGCTCACAACAATGCAAAGTGAGGTCTGTCCTGAACGAAAAGTAGCTTACCTTTTGCTCAACACGCTATTTTATGTCTGGTGTACTGATGTTCTCGAAAGCCAACTGAAATCAGCAAATGGAGCAACTAAAGAAAAATAAGCTACAGTATTGAATTTGTATTGTGTTAAGAAAGAATCCTGATCATGTTCTACACTCTGTCATCTGTTTATGTTCTTCGGGAACGGGACATGGTGGGCTGTCCAAGAAGTCTGGTTCTTCTCGGGTGCTCACAGGCATCTGTGGTTATAGCATAAGAAACCTCAAAATGAAAACATTTGTGTTCATAAATTATCGTCCTCTTGACTTGTCAGGTAGTTATATACGTCTCATCTTCGTCCATTTGTTACTCATACACGCATTAGACATGAATTTTATCACTTGTGTTATTTCCTCACAAATGCAAACAAGAAAATGGTTTCCTACTCCAGTTGACGTCAGCAGATACCCAGTATGACAGCAGTTGCTGTGATACGGGGCTCCAGTCTCCTGCGTCACAAACTGTCCCAGTGAGCGAACGAGCTGTCCTCTTGAACGGAAGTCTTTGTGCAGGGATGGAGAAAGACATCGGCAGCGGCGAACTGCAAGCACTAGAGGTACTGTGAAACTTCTGCCCAATTACAAAACAACAAACGCACCCTGCATTATATATTTACACAGTTATACACGACGAGGCATTTGAAACTGTTTTGGTATTATTTGAAAAACTACAAATCAGATTAAAAAAGAAAAATTGTTCGTCTCGAAGAGGGACCTCCAATGACACCAAACTCCACCCCCCTGCCCCACCCCCAAGGGGCGGGAGAGGGAGGGGGCCTACTTTCTATTGAGGATTCGGATTCTCTCGGAAAAATGCGTAACTTCTGCAGTAATTTTTTTCCAGTGCGTTATAGATAGCGCTGTAATCGACAAAAATCAAATTGCGTTAAAAACTGTTTAAGAATGTTAATATTTCTACATCCACGTGATTACTCTGCTATTCACAATAAAGTGCCTGGCAGAGGGTTCAATGAACCACCTTCATGCTGTCTCTCTACCGTTCCACTCTCGAACGGCACGCGGGAAAAACGAGCGCTTACATTATTCCGTGCGAGCCCTGATTTCTCTTATTTTATCGTGCTGATCATTTCTCCCTATGTAGGTGGGTGCCAACAGAATGTTTTCGCAATCACAGGAGAAAACTGGTGATTGAAATATCATGAGAGGAACCCGTCGCAACGAAAAACGCCTGACTTTCCGTCTATTACTACGAACTGTGACCTTTCTGAAAGGAAATCACGAATCCAGTCGCACAACTGAGGCGATAATCCGCAGGCACGCAGTTTGATTAGAAGACGCTTGTGAGGAACGGTGTCGAAAGCCTTCTGGAAATCTAAAAATATGGAATCAATTTGACATCCCCTGTCGATAGCACTTATTACTTCATGAGTATAGAGAGCTAGTTGTGTTTGCAAGAACGATATTTTCTGAATCCGTCCTGACTATATGTCAATAAATCGTTTTCTTCGCGGTACTTCATAATGTTCGAATACAGTATATGTTCTAAAACCCTACTGCAAATCGACGTTAGTGATATAGGCCTGTAGTTCCCTTTTTGGGTATTGGTGTGACTTGAGCAATTTTCCAGTCTTTAGGTACGTACCTTTCTGTGAGCGAGTGGTTGTATGTAATTGCTAAATATGGAGCTATTTTATCAGCATACTCTGAGAGGAACCTGACTGGTATACAATCTGGCCTTGCCTTTATTAAGTGGTTTCAGCTGCTTTGTTACACCGAGGATATCTACTTCTATGTTTCTCATCTTGGCAGTTGTTCTTGATTGGAATTCAGGAATATTTACTTCGTCTTCTTTGGTGAAGGAGTTCCGGAAAACCGTGTTTAATAACTCTGCTTAAGTGGCACTGTCATCAGTGACTTCACCCTTGTTATCGCACAGTGAAGGTATTGATTGTGTCTTGCCTCTGGTATGCTTTATGTATGACCAGGCTGTCGTTCTAAAATCTTCAATAAGAAACCGGTTTTATAGCAAAAAAGACTCCGGAATGCAATTGCTTTGTCCACCTTTTTGGTGTAATTTCTTTCACATTTATGACGCTCAGTTTGCTTTATCCAATGGGGATTCTTTACTTGCCAACAACGAGTATTAAACCGATTAAATTGACTGCGATTCGTAAAAGTTGATTCATGAGAGAAAATTATCTGTGAATTAAATCCTCATAGGCTGCTAGTTGTTGTCGTATCCAACTGCAAATGTTCAAGCGGTTTTAAAAGTCTTCCTCATGTAATTCTTTATGTCAACGATGTTGTTGTTGTGGTCTTCAGTCCTGAGACTGGTTTGATGCAGCTCTCCATGCTACTCTATCCTGTGCAAGCTTCTTCATCTCCCAGTACCTACTGCAACCTACATCCTTCTGAATCTGCTTAGTGTATTCATCTCTTGGTCTCCCTCTACGATTTTTACCCTCCATGCTGCCCTCCAGTACTAAATTGGTGATCCCTTGATGCCTCAGAACATGTCCTACCAACCGGTCCCTTCTTCTAGTCAAGTTGTGCCACAAACTCCTCTTCTCCCAATTTTATTCAATACCTCCTCATTAGTTATGTGATCTACCAATCTAATCTTCAGCATTCTTCTGTAGCACCACATTTCTAAAGCTTCTATTCACTTCTTGTCTAAACTATTTATCGTCCACGTTTCACTTCCATACATGGCTACACTCCATACAAATACTTTCAGAACGATAAGTGATGTGAATGGAATTTGCATACATACAATATGTGCAGAACACTTCTCTGCGAAATATTTGTCGAGAGCTAAAGTGTTTTTTACAAATTATGGAGAGCAGCAATCAGTCGTCCAAACTATGCGCATCCCTCATGTTAAATTCTAATTCTGTTTCGGATTGGCCGTGTTTTGCGTGGCAAGTTAAATCTCTGTTTTTGGATGATACACGGCACAGTATTATATTTTTATTTAGTCCATTCTTGAGTCCATACTTTGGTAAGGTGCAACTCATCTCTCCCAGCGACCTTTCTATTTTAGGTGGTAGTCGTCCAGAGCAAAATCAGTTGGGTTTGCGTCACCAGTATCTTCATGGATTGGTAGATCTTTATTATTCCAGATCTTTTTGTACTCGTTCGTGAGAGCATTTATGCGTCGTAGTTGACGGGATGGAATGTGGTTTCGTACTGGTAGACAAAATGGTTCAAATTGCTCTGAGCACTATGGGACTTAACTTCTGAGGTCATCAGTCCCCTAGACTTAGAACTATTTAAACCTAACTAACCTAAGGACATCACACACAGCCATGCCCGAGGCAGGATTCGAACCTGCGACGGTAGCGGTCGCGCGGTTGCAGACTGTAGCGCCTAGAACCGCTCGGCCACCCCGGCCAGCGTACTGGTAGACATTCCGTAGGCGTTGACTGATGGCAATAGCAATCATTCTCACGGCGTTATTTAGCTGGACGTCTGTTTCTTATGCATATGGACTACTTAGCCAAACTGGAGCACAATAATCGTCGCTTGAGAAAACTGGACTCAGAGCAGAGAAACATAGGGTGGAAGCCGATGCTCTCCAGGTTGTGACACACATCTTTGGGATAAAGCTGTTTCTCGTTTTCTATATTTTGGGTATTTTTGATAGATGATCTCCAAAAAAGAACGGTCTATCTGTGGTTACCCCAAGGTGCTTAGGGGTTGTATTGCAAGTGTAGTGTTTTCAAATTGAATGTTGCGTTTTCTTCTGGTGAGTTTATTAATTAGGTGAAAGCAGGAATCCTCTGTTTTGGTGAGGTTAGATTGGAGTCACCATTTGGGAAAGTTCTTTCACAGAACAACTAGATCTCCGTTAGAACTGCTTTTGACTGTTAGTTGTAGCTACACCTTGTTGCAAGTATTTAGTCGTTGGCGTTATCAAACTTCCTTGATTTTGTTTTTGGCATGTCTGCTTTGTACGAACTGAAGAGAAATGGAGCAAGAGCTGATGCGTATGGTAAATCTCTTTTGATTTACTTGGAGATCTGATGTTGTACACCAAGACTACTTGTAACACTCGGTCGTTGAGCATATTGTTGATTAGTCGAGATGTTGGTTTGCAAGGAATTACTCGAAGAAGCTTGTATATCACTTCTCTTCGGACTTTATTATTGCCCATCGAAAGGTGAATGAATGAAGCTGCGGTTTTAAGTTTACTTTGAAATCCTGGCTCGTTGGTGGTGTAGAGTAACAGAATTCGATTTATGCAACTTCGTTTTGGCCGGATGCCTGCTTGTTCAAGCGGGACTGTCTCAAGTAATCTAGTACTGGGTCTATTATCGATTAGTCGTTCAAGTTGCTTGCAGGTCAGACTTAGCAGGGCTATTGTTCGATAACTCTTAGGGTAATCAGCTGATTTGCCAGGTTTTAGGTACTATTGAGGTTATCTTCGAGCATTTAAATTCTTGCGGTATGTTATAAAATCAAAGCATAGAAAGCAAAGGACCACAGAGCAGTAAGTTGATGCAGTCTTTCTCCAGTATAGTTAGTGATGCACCTATCGCTTATGGCTCTGAGCACTATGGGACTCAACTTCTGAGGTCATTAGTCCCCTAGAACTTAGAACTACTTAAACCTAACTAACCTAAGGACATCACACACATCCATGCCCGAGGCAGGATTCGAACCTGCGACCGTAGCGGTCTCGCGGTTCCAAACTGCAGCGCCCAGAACCGCGCGGCCAATTCGGCCGGTACCTATCGCTTATGTGTGGGTTTATGTTTTTGTTGAGATCCCCATTGTACTGTAATGGTTTTTAAATGCTCATTGTTGCGCTTTTGTTGATGTTTTTGCAGCCCACTTAAAATCAGTTCACATCATATCTTTGTGTACGCTAAGGCTGACAGATTTACTGCATATTGTTCGTCAAGTAATACGCCATCAGCGCATACTACCACTTGCGGCGTGACGGGGTCGGTTGTCTGCGTTTTTGTTATCGCTATCGTCCAGTCCACCTACCTCGACCATATTCTTGCCCATGTCCCTTCACTCTGTAGCAGCATACAGGTGTTGGGCAGTGTAAAGCAGCGCTGATGAAACCACCACCTAATACCTGCCACACAGAGGCCTCGTAAGCCTTGTTGAAAGTCAGTTCCTGCAAGTTCAGGATATAAAAAATCGGGCGTTCGGGATCTTCAGTCTACTTGCAGAAATGCGTTTGAAATTAGATTAACTCTGCATTTTATTCATACTGAAACACATGAAATGGCTATCAAGTCTGTATTTAATATGGTAAAACGTTATCATTCATAGTTCACTGTCTGTATAATATATAATATTCACTAGAAAAGCAGCCATAATTTTAGTAAGTACGACCCGACTAATTATCACCTTCTACCAGTCCCAGACCCACAACTACCGCGAGTTAAACATTCGGTCGTTTCAGTGGTCTTCTTTGTAAGAGTTGCTCGCCAAAATATTCCGTGCACAGCACGAAACACGCCACGCGGAGATGTTACTACGACCAGAAAGCTCTCGCGCTCATATCTCTCAAACTATTTAATTTAGAAACACCAAACCTTCATCGAATTGTTCGTAACTCCAGTCGCTTCGGTCACGATATGTTCGAACCGAAATTAGCTCACTATTTCCTCATATTACAGAGTATTTTTATGGAGCGATCTGACATCGTGTTATCCATAGACCGTCTAGGAAGCGACTCTCTCTCGAGGTACTCTCCTCTCTGCACACTCCTCTTTTCGCGTGGGAACGGCGTAATTCTGATCGGCTGTTGATCTAAATGACCAATCAGAACGTTCCTTCCAGATCATTATCGCGGCAAATCTTGCCTTATCCAATCACTAATTCGATAGTAATTAATGTCAGCAAAACTTCAAATTCTTGTATTTTGTTTAGTCAAAATAAACGAACTGCGAAATATTCTTCAAATTGATAAATAAACTTATTAGGCCTCTAGCTTCCAATCTGGTTACTTTTATACAAAAGCAAGAGCACACCGACATACACCACCTGAATCGTGGTTCCAACATAACTTTCCCACGGTTCGTTACTACAGGGTTTCTTGTAAAATGAAATATTAAATTGTAATGTATGTCCCACATACAGCCTCTCAATCATTCTCACGCATTCACACGGAAAAATATAATAAAATAATAACTTTGACCGATTTTGGTATTACGTAATGCATATTGACTAAAGTTTAAACAAATCCTAATTAATTGATTTTTATGCACTGCTAACTTTGGAATGGCTTCAAATCTGTTATTGTTCCTAACTTGGTTTTAAAAAACAAGTGTCGGCTTGAGGACTTTTAGGTGATTCAGAACTATAATAAATAATAACTATAATGATAGTTATAAATAATAACTATAATAAATAAAAATCTGAAATTTTGACAGCATCATTCCATTAATAACAAAGGGCTGTGTACCAAATTTGAACAAAATCGGATAATAACTAATATGGATTACTTACATTCGTGGAGGGTAAGAACCTTCATATCGACTGAATGTTATGCTATGCAGTTCTCACGGCAAGCAGTGTCAGCTGTGCTGTGAGCAAAGCGAAAAAAAAAAAAAAAAACATGCTGCTTCCACCGTACTAGAAGGCTGCGTGCCTTACTGCAACGAATGTCATCTCGTAGAAACTTGCTGCGTTACGCACTATTGCATTTTTTGGAGTTGTCCTTATGAACGGTGACTGTGCATTGTCCGACAGACACCCACGGAAGTTGTAACCTCCCCCTCACTTATCGACCTTAATGACAGTGAAAAATTAAACCGCATGTACCTAACGGAAATCTGGGAAAAGCAATCGTCACTGAAGTTAATCTGTCGGTAAAGAGGTAGGAAAGTGTTACATCTAAATGAAAGGAAAAATGCAAATGAAATTGGTGGAAATTAATTTTGAAAAAGGGTAAAGTCAATAAAGAAAGTAAATGTGCGGTCGTTACGTTAACAATTAACTGGCGTTAATTAGATATTTGGGATTTGGGGAAAATTACGGTCGCCAGTCCTATGGACAACTACTATAATAACTGAAAAAGAAAGGTTAATGCACATATAATTAGCACTAAAGCCATGGCGACTGAAGGTTGACACGTGTTGTGTGAAAACGAATGTTTGTCAGAAGTATTCAAACTCAGTATTGGCCTCCTACTACCTATTCACATATAACGTAGCACAATCGCTATATTTGTAACCACTTTCATTTTGTCAACAGATGTCCCCTTCCCAGGCTGGTTGATTTAGCACTATTAACCAAAAAGAATCGCTACAGTGTTCACTTGAAGAAGAAGCAGCGGAGAAAAATAGCAGTTCCACACTTAGACAGGTACATTATATTGTGATCTGTCTCTGCATTGTGAGCCTAGGAACATGTGGAACGACAGATGCGTACAACTGGAAGCTCAAAGTGGGGAAAGATGCATCAAGGCAGGCAATGATGACGGAGCCCGCTGTTAATGGTTGCTGTGTATCTGAGGAAGGGATGGACAGTTCGCTAGTCGAAGCGGAAAACGCTGAGATCACTGATCTGAGTAATAGGTCCAGTTGTAAAGTTCTATAAGCCAAATGTTCTGTGCCCTTGTGCGTTGATCTTAATAAAATGAGTTCTCTCTTTGAGACGCTATTGCAGCAATACGTTTTATAAACCAGTATCATGTGGGAAGAGAGGCATTGCCCAAACCGACTGCTGTTTCAACAAATAAAGCTATTGATTCATCAGCTATCGACAACCTCAAAAAAATTACATTATTCCAGTGAAAAAATCCATAGTTACTTGCAGATCGTGGTATGTCAGACAGATTCGAATATTAAAAACATGGAAACATACTGTCGTCTTTGCATGCTATCATTTTGTAACATCTAGTTTTGATGTTTCAAATCGTTCACGAAATACGATGGATGTTACGAATATTTTATTCTGTCTTTATCATTTGCTTGTGCAAGTAGTTTTCACTGTACTACCTATAAACCATTTTCTCGAGACTATAGATAGATATAGATCCTCTACCAAATTTAAAGAATTATTCAATATCTTAGCTACATTTTGCTAGGAACGATGTGTGATCACTGTGCACCAAAACCAAACTCATAGCGAGTAGCTCAATTTTATAGGCAATTCATCATGAAGCAGTATGGAGCCGTCACCAGCTTGCACAGTGTCTTATTAACAACTTGGTCCATGGCTTCTTGTGGTCGGTGGCACTCTCGAAACCTACCAACTCAAATCTGGACTCATCTGACCAGACCATGGTTTTCCAGTCGTCCAGGGTCCAACCGATATTTCGCCGCACTGTGCCAACAGATACATTCGTCCTACGTACCACATTCACTTCTGCGGTACTTTCACGGCTTGTTTCTTTGTCTGTTAGCACTGACGATGCTACGCAAACGCCACTGCTCTGGATCGTTAAGTTAAGGCCGCCGGCCACTGCATTGTACATGGTGAGAGATGATCCACAGACATACAAAAAACAGGGCAAACGCATTGCAAATGCGGAATATGTGGGTGGAGGCGACTAGATGCAGTCGAGTACAGTGCTATATACTACGCGTCCCGATCCCAAATATGGTGAATTTGCGCTAGGTGTTGGCAGCTGTACTGCGAGGGTCACTCCAAAAGAAATGCACACTATTTTTTAAAAAAATCCATATTTTATTCTACATGTCTGAAAGTTTTACAGTGTGTAGATACATCCTTTAGGCTGGTGCGAGTGTAGGCATACCTTAACTTTTCGGACACTGTACAGATATAAAAGATAACTGCACTGTTTGTGTAAAATGTGTATATATTGCAATGTAATGTTACTTTGGCTTATGTTGTGGCATGACCAGAGAAAATGAGTGTGTGTCCTATCGTGAGGGATGTAGAGGCAGCACATTGATAACTGTGAGGGTATGAGATAGATTTTTAAGAGGTAAATTATGTGCGCTATAGATGGTTCAAATGGCTCTGAGCACTATGGGACTTAACTTCTAAGGTCATCAGTCCCCTAGAACTTAGAACTACTTAAACCTAATGAACCTAAGGACATCACACACATCCATGCCCGAGGCAGGATTCGAACCTGCGCTATAGATACTCAGATTCATTCCAGAACCACAGCCATCAAGAGGATACATTACCTGTTCATCGATTGGTGTCAGACTGCAGCAGCAATCGTAATATTTAATTGTAGTTACACCAGTAAATGTATTCCTGGTTCCCAATATTCTTGTGAATCTTGTATTTGATGATCTGTAGACAACTTTTGTGGCATTTAACTGCCTGTGCAATATGGCGATGTGTACAAAATAGTTTTTTTTGCCGCTGAAAGTCTCGTCTGCAGAAAACAATGGAGAACGGTGCTCCCACATCGGCAGCAGCAGCAGTTTGGCGGCTGAATTCAGTGACGGATGGGCTGTCCCATTAGGGTTGATAGGAAGAACGTACCCTGTCCTATTCTGAGAAGCATTGCAACATCTCTCTCGGCACTGGACTCACAGTGCAGCTGTGTGTCATTGCACCAGCAACGGTGCCTAGGTGGACATGTGTTTCGACAGGTATTTCTTGGGTCTCATGTATGAAAGAGATGCTGCTGCCTCGTGCTTGTGGGACCTGAATGGACATCGGTGAGTGGCTTGGCAGTTGATGGCCGTGTCATCACTTTGCAGGACTGCCGGTGCACCCTGACCTCATAATCGGGCATTGGGTGGCAGGAAGTGTTTTTCATTAGCCATCTTTTGTTTAAACTATATTCCATCGAATTTACCGACCAATAGGATTCCATGAATTAAAAAAAAAAACTACCCCATACATGAGAAGAATATCGATTTTATTAATTTGCATAAATTTTATATATCAACATGGTGTTAGCAGTGCAATAGTTAGAGAGAGGGTGTGTGTGAGTGGGTCGCATGGAGCACAACAGCAGGTTAATTGCAAAACACTACATTAATTTGAATAAGTTTTATGTACAATGCAGTACAATAGTTTAAAGGGGTGGGTGACAAAGAAGAATCCGCCAGAGATGACGTTCAAAAGGATGTTAAATTCGAAAAACGTACCAGAAAATGATGGGAGAACATAATTAATTGCTTAATTTGGTATCAAAGGTGGTCCAATAGTTTAAGGAAATGAGGGTGACATAGAAAACCACTTAACAGAACTATAGGTTAAGTGCCGACAAAGGGCCGAACTTTAGGTTAAAACACCCAGTCTACAGTGCTGAACATTAGGTTATGCAACATGTTTGCCCCATGTAATCACTTCTTACAAGACCTACACGGTACCAAACATCAGAGAATGATGAGCAGGAGGAATCCAACCCCCACAAACTTAATGTTTTTATACCCTTGAATTTCCTGTTATGAGATCCTTCCTCTCCACCAATTTCCATATATTCCATACACAGCAATCGATTTCTGGACAAATTCTTGCGCTAAATAAATTAACTGTATTCCATACACCGCCATAAATAATTAAATAATATTCCATACATTTTCTAAAGTGTTTAAACAATATTCCACACACTGGAACCGAATTCCCTCCAAATGACCGATCAATTGAGTCTCTTTTCCTGCCAATTTCTGGGAGGGATGTTGGGAGGGGAGGGGGCTTACCAGAGGGGGGAAAGTTTATTAATTGATTAGTTTAATTAAGTAGTCAATCAAATTGATAAGAGTGAGACGGGCTATCGAATAACTCAGACCTGAAAGTGTGCCTGTAGCAGCGAGGGGTGAGGTTTCCTGAGTGGGGATGGGAGTTAGAGGGGGCAGGTGCACAATAGGTTAAGTGTCTGTCAATCAAAAGGAAGGATCCTCCTAGTAGAACAATAGGTTAAGGACCTGTCAATCAAAGGAGAACAATAGGTTTGCCCCTGAGTGCATACCTGCCTCTGAGGTAGGCAACCTGCACTAACGAAATGCGCTGATGGCTGCTTTGCTCTACTACTCAAATGTACTGTTCACTAACGAGGCTTCATTTCAGTATGCTAAAACTTATTCCAGCATTGAGAGACTATTGTAAATGGTGAAGGAGAATTTATTATTGATGACTGAAGTCTCCGTTATGTGTATCTGTTGTGTTCATTAAACTTACAGAATAATGCTATGAACTTATGTATCAACTTAATGACTGTGTCCATGAGGGCCAGAGATGGACCAATGTGTTATTGACTTTTTCTATTTGTGAAGCTCATTCTCTTGAATTAAGCATCCAGTTTCTCTGAAATTCTCACGACCTGTTTGCTTGCAGTCTGCACATGTACACCATACCTACAAATTTCTGTCCCATTTGGATAATTTCTCTGTGGTGCGTCATTTCTTTATTTTCTTTTCTTTTTTTGGTCTTAGAGTGTATTGCTGCACAGTCGTTGTTAATCTCGAAATAGTAACGACATAATGCTGAACTCACATACCATGAATACTGGATGTACTAGTAATATCTCAAACAAATACAGACACAAGTGAATTGCATGCGCATAGGAACTGAATTCAACAACGAAGAACTGTAAGAGAAAACAGCAATGAAATGGACTGAGCGATTATACACAAACATAAAAACTAATTGAAATATTGTCGAAATAAATTTGGGTCAATGAGACTGCTAATTTTTGCTGTTGTGGTAACTGAAAACAGGACCAGATAACTCTACAGACAGAAAAAAATATTGCCCACAAGCTCTACCAGCAGACTATGGCTCTCGCTGCCTGATGCTGCAGGTAAATAAGTTTTGTAGGCACAAACAAAAAATAAATGTCTGCCTGTCTTGCTGGGGACTCATTACCGTTCCCTGCCAGTGATGGCGATAGTAACACCGCTGTTTCGTTGTTCATTTTCAGGAGAAGGCTGGAATCCCAGAATGCAATACAAAAACAAAGGCTTCTCCAGCATTCGAGGAGGTCCTGGACGCCATTGGGTCCCGGGGGAAGTTCCAGACGAGGCTGAACATCGTCTTCGTTTGCTTTGCCTCATGCTTCGACCTGATGAGCGTCAACATGTTCTACCTGGCTATGCAGACTCCTGATCACTGGTGCTACGTCCCTGGCAGGGAGCTTTCCAACCTTTCAGTTGAGCAGTGGAAGAACCTCACCATACCGAGGTTTGTAGTGGGAAATACTTTAGCTTTCATCGATCGAATGTTCCGTCGGTTCTTGGTAGAATCTTTATTTTATGGATGAAAACACAATACTTATGTAATATTCTATAGTATTTATTATTTATTTCACAAATCGGTTTTTCCCTTTTATGCAATCATCAGGTACAAAGGTAGCTGGTGCAGTGAAGTTTTATTGGATATTTATACTGTTGAATTTATTTTCTTCTATGAACAACTGTTGTAGTTTGTATATAGCTAATGTGTAACATGTTTTACCTTGGTTAAATAGTCATACATCGCCTTTACACTCAAATAATCCCTGAAGTTTTATTCCTAAACCTAACTCCGGAAATGGAGATAATCTGTAGATGAACTAGTTTAAAGGATTTGATTCAACAAAATTTCACTGTATCACATACTTGTAACTTTGTACCTGATGATCACGTAACAGCCAAAAAGGGTTTGAGAAATAATTAATGAATGTTGTAGGATCTTACACCACCGTTGTGTATACTGTCATTCATATTTTGGATTTCATCTATTACAGTTGCCTATTAATTCCATGGAAGGTGAAACACAGTAAGTACAGCTTATTATAGGTGTGTGTACCGCATAAAATGATAAAAGATGGCACAGACCGATCCTGGTTTAAATTATCATTCGGAATATGTAGCGTAAACAGAAAACGTTGAACTTACAATATTAAAAAGTAATATACTGATGGCGCAGCTTGCTTACTTGAAACACGGGATATGTGCAAAGGGTGCAACTACTTTCAGAGTCAGATCTTGGAGAAAAATCTCTCAGGAAATCCAGAGAAGTTACGGTTCAATGACACACTGTAAAAGGAAGAATGGTGGGGTATTTCCAAAAACCACAGATCTGTATCAAGGCGATATATTCCTTCCCTTTCAAAATTTCGCTCAGTGATTTGTATTCTTCGCAGATGAACTTGAAATGCGTCTATACTGACGTGAAACCGGTAGCTGCGAATAAAGCACTTTTCATACTGCTATGCGGCTTCTGGAAACACCTCATCGTTCTTGACTTTTTAATTGTTATAATTTTTTTGATAATTCGAATGGTTATTGAATGTTGAGTGTTGTTATTGTTAGTCACAAATTCCTATTAGCTTTTATACCGAATACGCTGTGTAAAGTGCTCCTTTTTAAAGCTTATCTTTACCAAGAATCTCTCAGTAAGAAAACAGCTGCGCAGAATCTATATCTCCATTCATACTCTGCAAACCACTGTGAAGCGCACGGTTGTACAACATGTTAAGATGTTTTCGTTTTCCATTCACGGGAAAGTGATTGCTTTGTTGTTTCTGTGCTCGCTGTAACTAGTCTTCTTTTGTCTTCGAAGTACAACATACATAGGAGGTATGGTACATTCCTTGGTTTGTCGGTTAATAATAGTTCTTGGAACTTAGTAAATAGGATGTAGAGGTATAGTTGGCTTTTATCTTGAAGCATTTTGTAAGTGGCCTGTGATGGGGTTGGGGGTGGGTTGCGTGCGAGGGTTGGTGGAGTTAAACAAACACAGACAATCCCTCATACGACTATACACCACGTTACGTAGCACATGCACATGGCCACAATATTCTATGACTGAGCGCCTAGACCTCACGTACCTATCTCCTGTCTGCGCTTGTTCTCTTTTTGTTCCAACCACCAGCTAAAGATTGATCTGAATTGTTTATTTACTAATTAGCTGCGGGTTGGGGGAGCATACACGCGGCTAGAACCACAAACATCTGGTAAAGACTCACATTTGTTCCACCAGTGCAACGTGGGCTGCACTGATCACACAAATGGTGCAAATAAGTGCGTGCATGACATCTGGCATTTTTCGGAGAGTAATTTCTCGGGTTCTGTTGGTCACAGAGACAAGGGGTCAAGTGTTCTGGATAACCTTAGACCTAGAGACCATTTGTATACTTTCGGAATAACGGGCATGCTGTCGCTTCTTGTTTTTCTTTCCGGTTTGGCCATTTGAGGACAACGTTAATTCGCGTCAGTTTCTTTTCGTCTGGGCTTTCTCATTGTCCAATATTCTTTCATTCTCGTGCTTTGCAACCTTCTTCGCTCTTCTGACTTTGCTGTGGGTCTAGTTCCGTCTTCGAAACCTGTGAAAGCCTAGATTTTTTATTTAAAAATTACTCTTTTGTATTACCTGTTTTCTGTATTCCTATTTCTTCTAGACGCCTTTGCACTTCTTGGACCCAGTGTACTTCGGTTCTCTTGTCCACAAGAAACAGTATTATTTGCTGTGTTAACCTCCCATCGTCCATTCTGAGGATGTGTCCAAAGATCAGACTCCTCCTTTCGCTGCTGATGTCCAAGATTCTCTCTACCCTGGTGTATAGTTCTTGGTTCTCTCGTCTTCTAAATTGACTACCTTGTGTTCTTCGAGGTCGCACTGTCCTCCTGAGAATTTTTCGTTCCACGCGTTCTAGTCTATTACGTACCCCTGTTCTTACTAGGTTAAGAATTTCTGCTGCATGTAAGACTATTCTACAGTACAGAGTCAAAATTTAAACAATACACATTTCCTCTAGCATTATACATTAGGTGTGGTCTAGGGTGGACCTTAAGAGGCTTAGAAAGCACCATTTGTTCATGGGCAGTTCCTGAGAAAACCTAAAAGAAAAAAAAAATGATTTTTGGGTGTCAAAAGCACCAATTGTGGCGATATCGACTTCCATAATTTCTATTAACGGCAAATAGTCGAAATTTTTATCATATATTTTTAAGATGATGCTATTCAGGAACCTTGCAGTTCTCTTCAGTATCACAACCATTAGCAAGATCCAGAGATTCAAAGTTACCGTACTTGCGCTTGTAAAATATGGAGGTAATATCTCTTGTGAGGCATAAATGTAGCTTTAACTCACGTAGTTAACATATGGAAAAACTCTAGGGTCACCACAAGGGTTCTGAGGTCACAAAACAATATTTATAGCCAGCATTTTTTCGCCAACAAAACTTTGTGATGCCTTGTCTCAGGAAAAACAACACTTCACACCTGTACAAATACGCGCAAAGTGTTACTGCAATGACAAAAATTGGCTGAAAAGAAAACCCGGAAACATTGCAAGTAAAATATTTCTAATAATATTTTTTCTATTTTAAGATATCATGAGTCAGACATTTCAGTGTCAATCAAACTATTTTGTGTTAAACTTATATTATGCTTTCTCATTGTCTGTATGTGTCAAAGAATCTAAATTTGTCGAATTACACACATCAAAAAACGTTTTGCATCACCTCGGTTCCAAGAGTTCCACAACCCGTACAGAAAATTGGAATAGAGATCAACATAAACATCATGTCCGCCCTTTTTATTGTACTACCATACAGCGAGACCTTCAGGGGTGGTGGTCCAGATTGCTGTACACACAGATACCTCTAATACCCAGTAGCACGCCCTCTTACATTGATGCATGCCTGTATTCGTCGTGGCATACTATCCACAAGTTCATCAAGGCACTGTTGGTCCAGATTGTCCCAGTCTTCAACGGCGATGCGGTGTAGATCCCTCAGAGTGGTTGGTGAATCACGTCGTCCATAAACAGCCGTTTTCAATCTATCCCAGGCATGTCCGATAGGGTTCATGTCTGGAGAACACGCTGGCTACTCTAGTAGAGCGATGTCGTTTTCCTAAAGGAAGTCATTCACAAGATGTGCACGATGGGGGCACGAATTGTCGTCCATAAAGACGAATGCCTCGCCAATATGCTGCCAATATGGTTGCACTATCGGTCGGAGGATGGCATTCACGTATCGTACAGCCGTTACGGCGCCTTCCATGACCACCAGCGGCGTACGTCGGGCGCACATAATGCCACCCGAAATCAGCAGGGAACCTCCACCATGCTGCTCTCGCTGGACGGTGTGCCTAAGGCGTTCAGCCTCCAAACACGTCTCCGACGATCGACTGGTTGAAGGATATGTAACACTTATCGGTGAAGAGAACGTGCTGCCAATCCTAAGCGGTCCATTCGGCAGGCTGTGGGGCCCACCTGTACCGCGCTGCATGGTGTCGTGATTGCAAAGATGGACCTCGCCATGGACGTCGGGAGTGAAGTTACGCATCATGCAGCCTATTGTGCACAGTTTGAGTCGTAACACGACGTCCTGTGGCTGCACGAAAAGCATTATTGAACATGGTGGCATTGCTCTAAGGGTTCCTCTGAGCCATATTTCGTAGGTAGCTGTCATCCACTGCAGTAGTATCCCTTGGGCGACCTGAGCGAGGCATGTCATCGACAGTTCCTGTTTCTGTGTATTTCCTCCATGTTCGAACAACATCGCTTTGGTTCACTCCGAGATGTCTGGACACTTCCATTGTTGAGAGCCCTTCCTGGCAGAAAGTAGCAATGCGGACGCGATCGAACCGTGGTATTGACCGTCTAGGCATGGTTGAACTACAGACAACACGAGCCGTGTACCTCCTTCCTTGTGGAATGACTGGAACTGATCGGTTGTCGGACTCCCTCCGTCTAATAGGCGCTGCTCATGCGTGGTTGTTTATATCTTTGGGTGGGTTCTGTGGCATCTCTGAACAGTCAAACGGACTGTGTCTGTGATACAATATCCACAGTCAACGTCTATCCTTAGGAGTTCTGGGAACTGGGGTGATGCAAAACTTTTTTTGATGTGTGTATGTCAATGAACTGTCAAAGGTTCAGTGTAGAAATGGTTTTATATAAGCAGCATACCTTGCTGTAGGAGGGAAAATAAGGGTGCTAGCGGAGAAACACTCCTGTCGGAGCACAAACGAGGCGGCTATGTTCCTCTTTAAAAAAACTTTGACAGAAGATGTGGGGTAGCAGCCCCTCAACTCTCATACCACCTTCCTCATCAAAAATTTTGGCATGCTGACATATTCGCACTTTTTTGTGCTGAAACAGAGTAGCAGGCAAGCAGCGACGGTGGAAGAGAGACGAGACAGTGTCGGTGAGAGAGAAAGAGAGAGGAGCCAGTGACGGTGGGAAAGAGAAAGTGGTAGTGTAAGAGAAAGAGAGGTGCATGAAGACAATAACAGTTCCATCAAAAGAGAGAGGAGAGAGGCAGTGTGAGTAAAAACAGGAAGTGAGTGGATGGAGATAGAAGCAGTGGGAGAAGAAGAGAAAGGAGACATTGGAAATGAAAAATACAGATGAGCGGAGACCATGCAGTGGCCTGGGGATCTGAACACTCTCAGACCAGCGGACTTTAACACGTAGGTATGGACCGAAATTTTAAGGTTTCGTTGGACCCCTGAAATTATTGAGGGGCCGGAGTATGGCGGGGACAGTGGCAGTGAGAAAGAAAGAAAAATGGATACAGTGTAACTGATGATGATGATGATGATGATGATGATTTTTGGTTTGTGGGGCACTCGACTGCGCGGTTATCAGCGCCTGTACAAATTCCCAATCTTTACTCAGTCCAGTCTCGCCACTTGTATGAATGATGATGAAATGATGAGGACAACACAAACACGCACTCCCCAGGCGAAGAAGATCCCCAATCCGGGCGGTAATCGAAACCGGGACCCCGTGATCTAGCAGTGCTAGCCACTAGACCGCGAGCTGCGGACAGTGTAACTGAGTGAGGAGACAGTGGCAGCAGGGTATACTGTAAACCAATGGCTGAAAAGGGAGACAATGTGAGAGACGTATGTAGACTGTGGCAGTGAGAGGGAGATGCTAAGTATGAAGGCTTAACTTTAAAGAGAGACTGTGTAAGACGATTTAGAACGCTC
This sequence comes from Schistocerca serialis cubense, assembly GCF_023864345.2. NCBI lineage: Eukaryota > Metazoa > Arthropoda > Insecta > Orthoptera > Acrididae > Schistocerca > Schistocerca serialis. Next base: position 19,548,987 of record NC_064641.1, read on the forward strand.
TGTGTTAAAAGAGCGCGAAAACGTCCACATGCTAAAATGTTAGGCTTGGAAAACGGAATGAGGATTGAGGCAGTTGGTTTCCCACTTTTCTGTCAGAGTGTTTTAAAGAGGATCGTGTTCGCCTTTTCTTGTGCTCCGACAGGAGCGTTTACGTAATTACTATTTCTGCCACACGGTGGACTTGCAGTACAGTATACCCTATAGTTGTACTGCACAGCCTCTCTATTCGACTACTAGTTCCGTAAACAAGCAAAATCGCTGTCGACACATTTCTCGCCATTAATGTTAATTCATCCAAAGTATTCTGCTAATGTTTTTTACGAGTGCACACACAACCGTTTCGCGGCGTGGCTGGCTGTTGATCTATCCATGCGATATGCGAACGAAAGTGTCCACTCGTAAAATTCAGTTACACAGATGACAATTAGAATAATCGCCGAATCAGGATCAAGTCCATGTTTGCTGATTCCGTAACAGTGGCGACGCGGCTAGCTGTTACCTTGACGATGTGGCACAGGACTGTGGAACTCGCGCCTTTCATAATACTTCGCTGATACTGTTGAAAAAACTGTAAAACACTCGGCCTTTACGGTGAAAGCCTTGACCATATCTCACCAAAGTGCTGGAATTTCCGTTTTTGCACGCCACGACTCCGGCACTATGTGTAGCGTCCACCGCTAAGGCACTAACTAGAGCACTGTATAGTATAAACTAGACAATCCACCATTTTGAAGGTGCTCGTTTAAAACTCTACGGAACACTTACACTTTTTAATATGTTCTTAAATTCATCAAATGTACATTCCTTGCGCAGATAATATTACAGCGTAATAAATGTATTCGCTCAGATTTGACTTTAAGAGGCAAGCAAATTAAAGTAGGTGATTAGACGAGTATTTCGAGATATGATACATTCACTTACGTTCCACGCAAATCATACGTTGCTCTACTACATATTTACCAAATACTGTTGAAATACGTCCCCAGTATTGTATTTTCGGGTCTAGTGAAGCAGGGGATACAACCCGTCGGCTTTGACCAAAGCTGTCGTACATTAGTAATGTCTTCACTTCGAGGCATAGATGATAAAACAGTTCTGTGTTCCGGATAAGGGCTATCATTGTACATTAAAATTATTCGCAATGATATTGAGGTAATTTGGAGTGTTAGTTTGTTATTGTAGAACAATTTATACTGTCTTATTTTCGTTTATAGGAATGGATTTGTCTGTTTGTGGGTATGTAAATTTCGTTACTGTCTGTCTAGACGAGCTTCGGTTATTCCTCGATATTTCCCTGCGATAAGTTCACTTTTCCATTTGCTTCTTTCACTGTATTTCACTATTTTGACATATTTCACTGTTTTTTTTCCACCAATATGTGTATTTTCTTGTTGTGAAGTACGTAATAGAAATTTCTCAGCTGTCGATCTTCTTTCGTTTCCCAGCACTAGTATCAGTACGACATTTTCGAATGTGTACTTCCTATATCACAGGCGAAACCCCTGACACAACTAAAATTTGTATCCCGTCCTTCACTTCGCTTTTACACCGACACTATATATATCAATTGGCGAGCAAGATACAAATGTGGCATATAGCTATATAGCTCAAGTAACGAATGGGATACTATTAGCGTCCAAGGTAACAAGAAAACTACCCCATAGTGAAGTACAGGTACAAATTCTACATGTGTCGTCTTCTTGTCTCCGTGTAGTTCAGTTGTGGTACAGGTTGCAAATGTAACTTACGTCTATTTCCACCTTTTCGTTACCAGTGTACATATATAAAGGTCAACGGAAGTCTGGTATTACATACTTTGGTCCTTCTGTCATCAGTAGTACTGATATGTACGTAAGAAAGGACTGTCAGAAATAGCGGAGACGAAATAAAACAACACATCTACAATTTGTATCCCGTGTTCCATTTACGGTTTACTGAAGCGGAGGATACATCGTTCAAGTGAATAACAGAACAGTAATGCTAGTGAAAACGAAGAAATCGACTTACGACACACTCGTTTTCCGTACTGTACTCAGGCAACACACTTCGAATGAGCTTTTAATTTGTATCGGGTGTTTCATTTACGGTTTAGTGAAACAGGCGATACATAGTTCAAGTGAACAACAGGACAGCAATGCTACTTAAAACTAAGAAATCGACGTACGCTGAACTTGTATCCCGTACTGCACTTAAGCAATACAGTTCTAAAGAGTTTCGAGATATAACTGACATACATGTAACGTGATGTATTCTTTGTTAGTAATATATTTCATTCATTTCTTTCTATTGTATTTTGCGGAGAAATACTAAGATACAAACACGCGATATCGTTAACGTGAAAATGCTTCTGGCCCTTATATACACTCCTGGAAATGGAAAAAAGAACACATTGACACCGGTGTGTCAGACCCACCATACTTGCTCCGGACACTGCGAGAGGGCTGTACAAGCAATGATCACACGCACGGCACAGCGGACACACCAGGAACCGCGGTGTTGGCCGTCGAATGGCGCTAGCTGCGCAGCATTTGTGCACCGCCGCCGTCAGTGTCAGCCAGTTTGCCGTGGCATACGGAGCTCCATCGCAGTCTTTAACACTGGTACCATGCCGCGACAGCGTGGACGTGAACCGTATGTGTAGTTCACGGACTTTGAGCGAGGGCGTATAGTGGGCATGCGGGAGGCCGGGTGGACGTACCGCCGAATTGCTCAACACGTGGGGCATGAGGTCTCCACAGTACATCGATGTTGTCGCCAGTGGTCGGCGGAAGGTGCACGTGCCCGTCGACCTGGGACCGGACCGCAGCGACGCACGGATGCACGCCAAGACCGTAGGATCCTACGCAGTGCCGTAGGGGACCGCACCGCCACTTCCCAGAAAATTAGGGACACTGTTGCTCCTGGGGTATCGGCGAGGACCATTCGCAACCGTCTCCATGAAGCTGGGCTACGGTCCCGCACACCGTTAGGCCGTCTTCCGCTCACGCCCCAACATCGTGCAGCCCGCCTCCAGTGGTGTCGCGACAGGGGTGAATGGAGGGACGAATGGAGACGTGTCGTCTTCAGCGATGAGAGTCGCTTCTGCCTTGGTGCCAATGATGGTCGTATGCGTGTTTGGCGCCGTGCAGGTGAGCGCCACAATCAGGACTGCATACGACCGAGGCACACAGGGCCAACACCCGGCATCATGGTGTGGGGAGCGATCTCCTACACTGGCCGTACACCACTGGTGATCGTCGAGGGGACACTGAATAGTGCACGGTACATCCAAACCGTCATCGAACCCATCGTTCTACCATTCCTAGACCGGCAAGGGAACTTGCAGTTCCAACAGGACAATGCACGTCCGCATGTATCCCGTGCCACCCAACGTGCTCTAGAAGGTGTAAGTCAACTACCCTGGCCAGCAAGATCTCCGGGTCTGTCCCCCATTGAGCATGTTTGGGACTGGATGAAGCGTCGTCTCACGCGGTCTGCACGTCCAGCACGAACGCTGGTCCAACTGAGGCGCCAGGTGGAAATGGCATGGCAAGCCGTTCCACAAGACTACATCCAGCATCTCTACGATCGTCTCCATGGGAGAATAGCAGCCTGCATTGCTGCGAAAGGTGGATATACACTGTACTAGTGCCGACATTGTGCATGCTCTGTTGCCTGTGTCTATGTGCCTGTGGTTCTGTCAGTGTGATCATGTGATGTATCTGACCCCAGGAATGTGTCAATAAAGTTTCCCCTTCCTGGGACAATGAATTCACGGTGTTCTTATTTCAATTTCCAGGAGTGTATGTGAAGTACAGTTGGTACAGTTCTTCTCTCTTGCATTCCTTTGTTTCTGAACATTCTTCTCAGCTCTTTCATCTTTGTAATACATGCTCTCTGGCCAATTCTGACGTCATTGATCAAAGCTGACGGGTTGTATCCCTGCTAAACTAGACCCGTATTTTCCGGTTTATATATGGTATATCTACGTAAGTTTACGATAAGTAAGAGTTGCATTCGTAAACAGTTAAAATGGAACACAACAGGCATAAAATTCTAGTGTCTGATTCCACTCGTCAGCTTTGAGCAATGACGTCATACTAGAGGCAAGGATGCTAGATAGAGGCAATATTTGAAAGCAGCGGATGATATTCCTAAACAAAGGAATGTAGCATACGATAAAATTAGTCACAGTTCACGCTGTTATTTACTTAGGCGCGAATTGCGTCGAAACGAACTGAAGATAATAGAGGTAAATAAGAGCAAAACCAAAGAGAAATATTTATGCTTGAAGTAAATTACCGTTTAATTTATGTGAGAAAGAAAAATACAGAGAATCTTTAAATAAAATTCATTAAGAATAGCGCGTGATGAAGGCTTAAGATTATAAAATGGCGTTAATTTATAACAATAATTATTGAATCTAAGGGGTTTTGGGCGGGGAGAAACTAAAATGTTATACAACTACGCGAAAATGAAATAAATAATAACATATGTGAAACAGTAGCATGAAATTTGGAGACTGACACAACAATCCTAAAAAAAAAGACAGTACACAAATAAAAAAATTCACAAAAAGTAACAAGTATTGGAATCGATAACTAGAATTGACGTATATACGTTAATTCTAATTACCAATTCAAATATTAGTTACTTTTTCGCAGGAGTTTAGAGAGCAATTACAAATGCAGAAATCCTATTACATTTCAGTACACACACCTGCTGCAAAAACGATCTGAATAATGAACAGTGTAATAGCTGGAATCAGTAACTCGAATTGACCTCTTATACAGCATAATTCTAGTCACCGATTCCAGCATTTGTCACTTTTCCCAGTATTTTAGAGAGAAATTACGAACGTAGAAATCCTATCACATTTCAGTGTACACACCTGCTGGAAAAACGATCTAAATAACGAACAATGGAAATATTGGAATCGATAACTAGAATTGACATATAGAGGAGGTAAGTTCTAATTACCGATTCCAACCATTCGGTGGTTCATAATTTTGGACACGTTTGCTGTAAGTGCGTGAACTCGGTTTTTGTAGGATTTGTAGAGTTCTTATTGATCGCTGGACTACGGCGAAAAAGTAAAAAAATAGTGAAGAGAGTAGTACCGAATGTAGGAAACATGTAGCACTGTAGTACACACGCTTGTTGCAAAAATTGTCTAAATAACAAACCGTGGATCGGTTGGAATCGGTAACTAGAATTGAACTATACAGCTTAATTCTAGTTACCGATTCCAATTTGGAATTTCCATTACTTGTGTACTGGCGTTGCTTTTAGGATTTATGTGTAGGTTTCTGTGAGCACATATATTTTGAAAACAAAGAAAAAAGCTTTTTACTTACATTATACAAGTAGCCGCTCGATTTCATGCTTCTGTTCTTTTTTTTTGTCTTTCATATACGTTATTATTTATTTCATTTTTCCCGTTGTTGTGTTACATTTTAATTTCTTCCAACCCCTAAACCCCCACTTTCCCGCAGTAGTCCTGTTAATTCCATTATTATTTGATAATAAATTAACGCTATTTCACAATATCATGACTTCAGAATGTGATGTACTGTAATGGATTTAAAGGTTCTCTGTACTTTTCTCACTTACATAAATTACAATAATAATTTATTTCAGACACGTGTGCTCCCCTTTTTTAATTCCTATTTACTATCATTACCTTCACATATTTTCGACATAATTCATGGCTGAGTAATTAATGATGTCAACTGTGATTGTAATTTTATCGTATGCTACATTCGTTTGTTTACAAATATGATAGTTGCTTTCAAAGATTGCTTCTGTGTAGAGTCTTTGACTTAGGTTTGACGTCACGATGGGTGACATCTGACACTAGAATTGACCCAAAATTTTATGTCAGCACAAGAGGGAATTGCATGTCTACTCAAAGTATATTACTGATGCGAATTTTATTGAGTATCTCAAAAGCTTTAAAAGAAATCTGTCAGAAGTTATTTAAAACGTAAAAAAAAGAAAAAAACTGCAAATATTTTGTTATTACGAACAAGCTGCGATACAGCATTGTTAATTTACTCTTTCTATAAAATTAACAGCTCCTTAAGATGAATTGTGGTTTTATTCAGCTGTTGTAAATAAAATCTAGAAAAGTAGCTTACTGTAAACTTACAATATTACGTCATGTTACGTAAACATAATCTGCAGCAAGATTAAATAAACACACATCTTACATATATAATTTCATGACCACCGCTCTGTGAGCACATATATTTTGAAAACAAAGAAAAAAGCGTTTTACTTGCATTATATAAGTAGCCGCTCGATTTTGTTGTTCAATCTTTGTGCCTTGAATTTACAAGCCACCTTCTACGCCGATCTATATCTGAAGGAAACCGATAAAACTTATACCATGTCTGCTATTATTTGAGCAGTTTGGAGCTGCACACTCAACCTTTTGACGCTGTGGAACAATAAAACTAAACATAATTCGTTGATTCACTTTCCTACGCCACGCGAAGCATACCACACTGTCTTCGGATTGGGATTCAAAATAGCGAATTGTTCAGTTCGGTATAGCCAGTGCTTTATCTCTAACAATGACGTCACTCTCCGCGCTCCCGAGGGAGGCGACTGTTTATACTGCGATGGGGCGGGCAACAATATTACAGTCTGTCAGTTCCGGTTTTTCAGCATCTCAATGACGCTGTCGGCTGACCCGTCGTCAAACAAACCTGTGACCATTTCCGCTGCCCTTATTTCTTTACATTCGATATCACCTGTAGTCATATTTCGTATAGGTCCTACACAATTGAGCAATATTCTGGATGTACGGGTGTTTCATTAGCAGTCTGATTTGTAGCCCCGTTGATTCTTCCCAGTGTCATACGAATGAACCAATGTACACCACCTGGTTCACATACGACTGAGGTTTTGTTGTCATTCCATTTCATGTTCCTACAACGTATTACACCCAGGTATTTGTAAGAAGTGACTGATTCCATTTGTATTTATTTGTACCGTAGTCGTAGGATTGGACTATTAGCGTTTTGTGAAAAGCAAAAATTTACATTTCTGCACCTTTAAAGCAAGTTGTTAGTCCTTGCACGGCCTTGAAAGCTTATCAAGCTCTGACTAGGGATGGTGGTTATCGAAATAACTGGTTTTCGATTATATCGGTTTTTTCCACGCAGTGTAATCTATTAAAACAGCTGAAAATAACCGGTTTCTGAAATAACCGATTTTCGGTATTTTGTTCCTATTATTTCCTATAATGAACGTAGATATCGAACAAAGATTGAGAAATTTTGACGTTTTACATAATAACACAATATTTCAAACCAGTGCAAATTGTGCGAAGCAAAATTACTCCATTTTAAAAAAAGGTTTATTTAAGAACAAAAAATTTTAGCACTGCTTCTATGACTAACAGATATTTCGATTTTTTTACTCGGTTAGTAGTGAAAAATAAAAAACACCTGTTATAGCCGAGACCAAAGAAATACCGAAAAATACTGGTTATCCAAAACTAAAATAGTGGATCGGTTTTAACCGGACTGTTTTTCCCATACCTAACTCTGACTGTTCGTGCAGTTTTTTTCGTTAGAGATAAATGAATCACTTGCAAAAGATTTGAAGTTACTATTTATATTGTCTGCCAGGTCACGAATATACAACAATATTAGCAAGGGATCCAACACATTTCCCTGAGCACACCTGAAGTTACTTCCACTCTGTGTATGATTCTCCATCCAAGACAACATCCAGAGACATGACTACCAAGAAATCCTCAATGAAGTCACCAATTTCGTCTGATATTCTATTTCACTCTTGGTCTACTTTCTTGAATAAGCTTTGACGTGACACTGAGACAAATTCTTCGAGGAAAACAAGAATTACAGAGCAAAATTGCTAAATTTCGTCCGTCCGGTAGCCCAGAGCTTATTCTAAGCAGGAACATTGTGATTGTCCTGGAGAGACAGAAAACAGAAGCTTACCTCCACACTTAATTCTTATGATGATGAGGGAGTGACGTGAGCAAGTCAGATATCATTTTCACACCAATACACCGTACGGAGTCGAAAAGGAAGATTAGGATTTTACATCATGACGTGACAAGCTCACCAGAACTACTAGGGTGGGCGAATCAACGATTTAATTAAACCAGGGTCCGGTTGAGGTGGTGCAGTGATGAGGCGGTGCACTCGTACAAGGGCCGTTAAAAAGTTTTGCTCAGTCACCTCTAATTTCTTTAATTTTTTCCAGGAGGAGAATGAAATTTTTTGTGAACGTACTTGGAACATTTAGCTATACATTGAGCCTGCTCAATGTAGCCTCTATCAGCTGTGACGCATCTGGCCGAACGTTATTTCCATGATGTAAATACACTTTAGTAAAATTCTGGGGATTGACTTTTTTACACCATCGCTTGACACAGGAATTTCTCACTATCGAATGTTTTGTCGCTAAGGTGGGCCTTCAGACGACCAAAGAGATAAAAATCAGAGGGAGACAAGTCCGGATACTAGAGAGGATGAGGAACAATTTTCCAACCCGTTTTTCTGATATTCTCCTGCGTCATAAGGGCTGTATGGGGTTTGGCATTGTCATGGTGTAGTCTGACGAGCTGACCCTGAAGCTGTGGTCTGCGGGTCTTGATGGCAAGTCGCAGCTTGTCCAGTGACAAACAGTAACGGTCCCGGTTAATTGTGGAGCCAGGTTCCAAAAAGTCAATGAAAATGACACCACACTGATCCCAGAAGAAGGAGGCCATCACCTTTGGGCCTGCTGTTCGTGAAAGTCTTGGTTTCTTCTTCCTAGGGGAACCCGGATGACGCCACTCCATGCATTGGGTTTTGCTCTCAGGTTCGGACAAAAACAACCATATTTCATCCTGGGGTAACACTGTTTCCACTCTTCAGTAAAGGTCTTCATGAGACCCCCGCACACATTTTTCCTCATTTCTCTTGTCAGTAATCTAGGCACCCAACGCGCACATATTTTTCTATACCTTAGTGACTGCGATACCACACTACCCAAAGACAAACGAGTTATTTCAGCAAGCTGTCGTGTCGTCACACATCTGTCATTTTGGATGATTTGATCAATAGTCTCCTTATTCACATCATTCACTGCCGTCGATGGTCTACCGCATCGTGGATTGTCCAGTAGAGAGAGATCACCTTCTTCAAACCTCTGCAACCACCGCTTCATACAGCTGCGATCCACTGTGTCCTCCCCATAAACAGGGAGCAACTTCCTGTGCATCGATGTGGCAGAGTCATCGTCGTTCTTGAAGAGGAACTCCATCACCGACCGTTGCCGCAACCTGTCATCTACTCTACGGTCCTTTATGGCTCACCTGTAAATAAAAGAAAATACTTTTATACACCAACTTATAGCTAAATGTTCCAAGTGTGTTCACAAAAAATTTCATCCTCCTCCTGCAAAAAATAAAAAAATTAGAGACGACTATGCAAAACTTTTTGAACGCCCTTTGTATTTGGGAAGACTGACCTCCACCCGGTCATACAAATTTAGGTTACCTGTGATTTCCCTAATTCACCCAAGACAAAACCTGGGATCGTTCGTTTGGAAGACTAAGCCTGGTTTCCTTTCCCTTTTTTCCATAATACGATTAATCACTACGTCCCCGACAACCTCGTCGTCGACAAAAAGTTAAACCATCTGATCTTCCAATACCCAGATAGCTGGATGGGAATTTGAACCTTCGCCATGTCATGCAACTGTTGTTGTCGTGGTCTTCAGTCCAATGACTGATTTGATGCCGCTCTCCATCCTACTCTATCCTGTGTAAGTCTCCTCATCGCCGAGTAACTGCTGCAACTTACATCCTTCTCATTCTGCTTACTGTATTCACCTCTTGGTCTCTCTTTACGGTTTTTATCTTGGACGTTTCTCTCCAGTACCAAATTGGTGATCACTTAATGCCTCAGAATGTGTCCTACCAACCGATCCCTTCTTCTAGTCAGGTTATACAACGAATTTATCTTCTCCCCAAATCTATTCAGTACCTCCTTATTAGTTTCTTGATCTACCCACCTAATCTTCAGCATTCTTATGTAGCACCACATCTCCAAAGCTTCTACTCTCCTCTTGTCTAAACTATGTATCGTCTCTTTCGCTTCCATACATGGCTACATCTATACAAATACTTTCAGAAAGGACTTCCTGACACTTAAATCTGTACTCGATGTTAACAAATTTCTCTTCTTCAGAAACGATTTTCTTGCCATTCCCAGTCTACATTTTATATCCTTCCTACTTCGACCATCATCAGTTATTTTACTCCCCAAATAGCAAAACTCATCTTCTACTTTAAGTGTCTCATTTCCTAATCTAATTCCCTCAGCATCACCTGATTTAATTTGACTACATTTTCTTATCCTCGTTTTGCTTTTGTTGAAGTTCATCTTATACCCTCCTAACAAGACACTGTCCATTGCGTTCAACTGCTCTTCCAGGTCCCTTGGTGTCTCTGACACAATTACAATGTCATCGGCAAACCTCAAGGCTTTTATTTCTTCTCCATGGATTCTAATTCCTACTCCGAATTTTTCTTTTGTTTCCTTTACTGCTTGCTCAATATACAGATTGAATAACATCGGGGATAGGCTACAAACCTGTCTCACTCCCTTCCCAACCACTGCTTCCCTTTCATGCCCCTCAACTCTTTATAACTGCCATCTGGTTTCTGTACAAACTGTAAACAGCCTTTCGCTCCCTTTATTTTATCCCTACCATCTTAAGAATTTGAAAGAGGGTATTCCAGTCAGCATTGTTAAAAGCTTTCTCTAAGTCTACAAATGCTATAAACGTAGGTTTATCTTTCTTTAACCTAGCTTCTATGAGAAGTCGTATTCGAATACAACTAGAGTGTGCTAAACTTTCCACTACCTCGAGCAGTGTTCAGTCGGGAACCGGTTCATGAGGAAACAAACAATTACAAAATGTCAAGAAGTACGCTTTCAGTGATTTTCCTTTTTTTATCATGCTGTTAACAACAACAACTCCAGACGCGCACCAGTCGGTCAGGTTGACAAGAAGGAAGATATCGCTAAGTGCCAGTGTTGACGTATGGATTCCGCGAGTCGCCTGAGGAAGTTTCTAGAAAACCTATTATTCAAGCCCCCAATAGAATCCAAGTCGAAAAACAATATAGATATGGAAGCAAAATTGACTGTGACGTCCCTTATCAACACCTGTCGAATAGTAGTTGTTCATCGTATATGACGTTATTGGAGGAAAGACACTTTTATGAAAAGATCAGGGGAGCTTCAGCAAAAAACATTACGCTAAACGTAGCTCGCCTTTGAATGGCTGTGAAACTAGTGACACAGCTGATTTTATTCACAGAGATTTCCGAAAGGAGTTCGGGACTGGACCAAATGATCGACTAAGAACCAAAATACAACCTTACGGAGTATCGTCACAAATATGTGACAGGTCGAAGAATTTTTAATTAATACAAGTCAATACGCTGTATTGGACCGTGAAAGTTTAACAGAAAGTAAGGTGGTATTAGGTGTCCATAAGGAAGCGTAAGAAAACTGTTAATACTATCTAAGGCATATTACTTGACTTTCGGAAGCCTTTCGATACAGACATCTAATGAACAAAATACGAGTGTACGGAATGTCACGGCAGCGCCACCTATCACGAATAGACAACAGTGGCTGGCTAAAATGTACATCAGTCTTCTGATTCGTCTGATGCGGCCCACCATTAGCTCCTCTTTTGAGCCAACTTCTTCATCTCAGAGTAGCAGTTGCAAGCTACGTCCTCAATTATTTGCTCGATGTATTCCAATCTCTGGTTTCCTCTACAGTTTTTGCAAACTACAGCTCCCTCTAGCGCTATGGAGCTCACTACTTGATGTCTTAACGGATGTCCTATCATCCTGTCTCTTTTCCTTCTCAGTGTTTTCCACATATTCCTTTCCCCTCCGATTCTGCGCAGAACGTCTTCATTCCTTATCTTATTAGTGCACCTAATGTTCAACATTCGTCCATAGCACCACATCCGAAATGCTTCGATTCTCTTCTGTTCCTTGTTCCACTACGATACAATGCTGTACTCCAGACGTACATTCTCGCAAATTTCTTTCTCAAATTGAGGCCTATGTTTGATACTAGTAGTCGTCTCTTGGTCAGGAACGTCCTTTTTTCCAGTGCTAGTCTGCTTCTGATGTTCTCCTTGCTCCTTCCGTGAGAGGTAATTTTGCTGCCTAGGTAGTTTAATTCCTTAACCTCATCTACTTCATGATCATCAATCCTGATGTTAAGTTTATCGCTGTTCTCATTTCTGGTACTTCTCATTACTTTCGTCTTTCTTCAATTTACTCTCAATCCATATTCTGTACTCATTCCATTTAAAAGATCATGTAATTTTTCTTTACTCTCACTGAGGATAGCAATGTCATCATAGACATCCTTTCACGTTCAATTTTAATTCCACTCCTGGACCTTTCTTTCATTTTCATCATTGCTTCTTCGATGTACAGATTGAACACTATGGGCGAAAGACTACACCTTTTTAATCCGAGAATTTCGTTCATGGTCGTCCACTCGTGTTATTCCCTCTTAACTATTGTCCATATTGTATATAACCCATCTCTCCCCACAGCTTACCCCTATTTTCTTCAGAATCTGGAACATTTTACACGATTTTACATTATTGAACGTTTTTTCTAGATCGACAAATCCGAAGAACGTGTCTTCATTATTCTTTAGTCTTACTTCCGTTATCAACCGCATCGTCAGAATTGGCTTTCTGGTGCCTTTACCTTTCCTAAGGTCAAACTGATCGTCATGCAACACATCTTCAGTTTTCTTTTCCATTCTTTTGTATATTATTCTTGTCAGTAACTTGGGTTCATGAGCTGTTGAGCTGATTGTACCATAATTCTCGCACTTCTCAGCTCGTGCAGTATTCGGAGAAGTGTGGATGATGTTTTTCCGAAAGTCAGGTGGCATGTCGCCAGTCTCATACGTTCTACACACCAACGTGAACAGTCGTTTTGTTGCCACTTTCCACGAAGATTTTAGAAATTCTGATGGAATGTTATCTATCCCTTCTGCCTTATTTGATCTTAAGTCCTCCAAACCTCTCTTAAATTCTGATTCTAATATTGGATCCCCTATCTCTTCTAAATGGACTCCTGTGTCTTCCTCTATCAGATCAGACGAATCTTCCCTCTCATAGAGCCCTACAATGTACTCTTTCCACCTATCCGCGCTCTCCTCTGCATTTAACTGTGGAATTCCCGTTGCACTCTTAATGTTACCACCCTTGTTTTTAATTTCACCGAAGGTTGTTTTGACTTTCCTGTGCTGAGTCAGTCCTTCCAACAATAATTTCTTTTTCTCCAACATTTCGCGGCCCCTTTCAGCAACTGTATAAATATTAATTTTAATAACCAACAGCCTCAGTTGCAATGTCTGCCTAGATTTACCTAGGTTTCAGTCGGAGTAACCCAACATTCTTCAGAATAACAGTAACTACCGTTTGTCCATAGTGGACATCGTCAAGCTAAAACCACAAATCCGTAAATTATCGTCATACTGTAAAAACTTATCTGGAACTGCCTCGGCCCCACTTCGCGACCGCGATGCGGCAGCCACGACTGCTGTACTGAAACTGACCGTAGCGTCGTGAGGCCCGCCTAGGCGGACACAGTACCTTGCACCTGCGCATAAACTGTGTGATAGTTTCTTGTTGGGACAAGACGAGAACCTAACTCCTAACCCTAAATATACTAGTAAAGTGAAGTAAAAGGTACAGCTGAGGAAAAGGGCGTATTATATGTTTTCCTTTGTAGAACGTACTCAGATCGACTGTCTTAACATTTATGAAGTATTCGTTGGTCATGATGTGAGGAAGACATCATGTGCTTACAGCGTATGGCCTATCTAGGAAAATTTTGTGCTTAAGCACGAAGTTTAAACACCTGAAAAGAACTTAGGAGTGGGAAGGATAAAATAAAGCCAACATCGTCATTATTACGACTAGGTCTAGAAATTTTTAAGACGTAATTGTTAAGCACTTGCTTAGCTATGGTTACAACGCATGAACATCCTACTGACTTAGCACACAAATGGTCAAGATAGAACTTATGAACAAGTTTGTGTCTAATCTATAACATCCGGCAATACGGGCCATATAAAATAGATGGTCACTGTTCAAGGTTAGTATATTTGACCTGAAATGGCCTAGAATCAAGTCAAAAACTAATGCAAGTGCCTGATAGAGCTTCTTGGTGAAGTTATGGTCATGAGTTGCAGAAAACACTGTAGTAGGGGATAATGTGGCGGCAGTGGGGTACTCAAATTGCCTTCTTGGAGGTGATCCACACACATAGTGTAAAAGCTGTGTGTGGACCACTGCCATCATAATTCGGGCCTGGTGACCACTGCCATTGAACTTAGGGAATGGCAGCGGAAATGTGCTTAAAGCTAAAGTGTGACTTGGCGAACATTCCTGCACTCTGCACACTTAAAACTATTGACCGACATAGGTCAATTATGCTCAACGCTTAAGTGTGACTTGGCGAACATCGCTCCGGGCTACACACTTAAAATAATTGACCGGCATAGGTCAATATGTACTTAAAGAACTAGTCTAAATTATGGGAGGTTGACGGGGAATGGTTAAATTATGATGCGATTTGGCGAGCAACGCTCCAAGGACACCTTTAAACGTCACTGAGTAAGATCAGTTCAAACTGATCCGTCTAGTCTGAACCAAAACTTCGTATCCAGTAGATTGTGGCAAGGTTACGTTACCCTCTCGTGATACTTATATGGATATGACTGCCATTAATGAAGTTAATAAAAAGTTGAGTATGACTAGGTGATGGTCTCACTTCAGTCGTATACACGTGGTACCGACCAAAGTGTGTAGACCGGAGCGATGTTCGCCAAGCCACACTTTAGCTTTGAGCATAATTGACCTCTGTCAGTCAATAGTTTTAAGTGTGTTGACTGGAGCGACGTTCGCCAAGTCACCCTTTAGCTTTAAGCATATTTCCGCTGTCACTCCCTAAGTTCAATGGCAGTGGTCACTAGGCCCGAATTATGATGGCAGTGGTCCACACACAGTATTTACAGTATGTGTGTGGATCACCTCCAGGAAGGCAAATTGAATACCCCATTGCCGCCACATTGTCCCCTACTATAGTGTTTTCTTGAACTCATAACCATAACTTCACCAAGAAGCTCAATCAGGCACGTGCATTAGCTTTTGACTTGATTCTAGACCATTTCAGGTCAAATATACTAATCTTGAAGAATGACCATCTATTTTATATGGCTCGTATTGCTGGATGTTACAGATTAGATATAAACTTGTTCATAAGTTCAATCATGACCATTTGTGTGCTAAGTCAATAGGATGTTCATGCGTTGTAACCATAGATAAGCAAGCGCTTAACAATTACGTCTTAAAAATTTCTAGACCTAGTCGTAATAATGACGATGTTGGCTTTATATTATCCTCCCCACTCCTAAGTTCTTTTTAGGTGATTAAAGTTCGTGCTTAAGCACAAAATTTTCCTAGATAGGCTATAAAATGTTCAAATGTGTGTGAAATCTTATGGGACTTAACTGCTAAGGTCATCAGTCCCTAAGCTGACACACTACTTAACCTAAAGACAAACACACACACCCATGCCCGAGGGAGGACTCGAACCTCCGCCAGGACCAACCGCACAGTCCATGACTGCAGCGCCTTAGACCGCTTTTTTTTACTCATTTTGTTCGATATGGTTCGTTGCTTTTGGTCGGAGCGGACATCACAAGACATCCGTTCAAATTGATCGTTGGTTCCTCGACTCAGTTTTTTTTTTATTTTATTACAGAGAGCACGCAGCCCTCTGACCGAACACGCTGAGCTACCGTGCCGGCTATTTTTAAACCTAAGTGACCTAAGGACATCACACAACACCCAGTCATCACGAGGCAGAGAAAATCCCTGACCCCGCCGGGAATCGAACCCGGGAACCCGGGCGTGCGAAGCGAGAACGCTTCCGCACGACTACGAGCTGCGGACGACCTCTCGGCTAATCCCGCGCGGCAGATAGGCCATACCTTGTAAGCACATGATGTCTTCCTCATATCATGACCAATGAATACTTCATAAATGTTAAGACAGTCAATCTAAGTACGCTGTGCACAGGTTAACATATACGCCCGTTTCCTCAGCTATACCTTTTACTTCACTTTACTAGTAAATTCAAGGTCAGGAGTTAAGTTCACGTCTTGTCCCAACAAGTAACTATCACACAGTTTATGCGCAGGCGCAAGGTATTGTGTCCGCCTAGGCGGGCCTCATGGCGCTACGGTCAGTTCCAGTACAGCACTCGTGGCTGCCGCATCGCGGTCACGAAATGGGGCCGAGGCAGTTCCAGATAAGTTTTTACAGTCTGACGATAATTTACGGATTTGTAGTTTTAGCTTGACGATGTCCACTATGGACAAACGGTAGTTACTGTTATTCTGAAGAAGGTTGGGTTACTCCGACTGAAACCTAGGTAAATTCTAGGTAAACGGTGCAACTGAGGCTGTTGATTATTAAAATTAAAATTAACATCTCTTTTTCGATTTCTTCACATTTTTCATGCAGCCATTTCGCCTTCACTTCCCTGCACTTCCTGTTTATTTCATTCCTCAGCGAGTTGTATTTCTGTATTCTTGAATTTCCTTGAACATTTTTGTACTTCCTTCTTTCACCGATCAACTGAAGTATTTCTTCTGTTAGCCTTGGTTTCTTTGCATTACCTTTCTGTACCTACGTTTTTTTCTTTCCAGCTTCTGTGATTGCCAATTTTAGAGATGTCCATTCCTATTCAATTGTACCGCCTGCTGAGCTATTCCTTATTGTTGTATCTATAGCCTTAGAGAACCTCAACCGTATCTCGTCACTCCTTAGTAATTCCGTATCCCACTTCTTTGCGGGTTGATTCCTCCTGACTAAACTCTTATACTTCAGGCTGCTCTTCATCACTACTACATCGTGATCTGAGTCTATACATGCTCCTCACAATCCAGTATGCGATTTCGGAATATCTGTCTGACCACGGTGTAATCTAACTGAAATCTTCCCATATTACCCAGCCTTTTCCAAATATACCTCCTCCTCTCGTGATTCTTCAACAGAGTATTCGCTATTAGTAGCAGACATTTATGACAGAACTCAATTAGTCTTTCTCCTCTCTCATTCCTTGTCCCAAGCCCACATTCTCCTGTAACCTTTTCTTCTACTCCTTTCCCTGCAACTCTATTCCAGTCCCCCATGACTATTAGATTTTCATCTCCCTTTACGCACTGTGTTACCCTTTCAATATCCTCATATACTTGCTACATCTCCACCTTCAACTTGCGACGTCGGTATGTGTACTTGAACTACGGTTGTTGGTGTAGGTTTACTGTCGATTCTGATAAGAAAGCCCTATCACTGAACTGTTCACAGTAAAACGCTCTCTGCCCTACCTTCCTATTTATAACGAAACCTGTTCCCGTTAAACCATTTTCTGCTGCTACTGATATTACCCTATAGTGATCTGACCAGAAATTCTTGTTTTCTTTCCATTTCACTTCACTGACCCCTCCTATGTCTAGATTGAGCCTTTGCACTTTCCTTTTCATATTTTCTAGCTTCCCTACCACATTCAAACTTCTGAAATTCTACGCCCCGACTAGCAGAACGTTATCCTTTCGTTCGTTATTGAATCTTTTTCTCACGGTCACCTCTCCCCTGGCAGTCTCCTCCCAGAGACCCGAATGGGGGACTATTCCGGAATCTTTTGCCAATAGAGAGATCATCATGACCCTTTTTAATTAGAGTCCACGTGTCCTGTAGATACATGTCATG
Organism: Schistocerca serialis cubense; assembly: GCF_023864345.2. NCBI lineage: Eukaryota > Metazoa > Arthropoda > Insecta > Orthoptera > Acrididae > Schistocerca > Schistocerca serialis. The sequence continues at coordinate 19,566,834 of NC_064641.1, forward strand.
TGTCTTTAATGCAGTGGTTTCCATCGCCTTCCTCATCCTCATGCCGTAGATCACTGCTGATTCTTCCCTCTGTAGGGGAAGTTTCCCACCCCAAAGCCAGGAGGGTGCCTTGAACCTCTGTCCGTTCCTCCGGCCGCTTTGACAAGGCCGTTGGGAGAAGGAGGGTGACTTCTTATGCCGGAAGTCTTCAGCCGCCAGTGATGATTATTAATCAAAATTTAAACGGTGCCGAGTTTCGAATAAGGGACCGAGCACTTTGTGGTTACAAATCTAAGACGCTACTCCTACACCACGGGAACACCACATAATAATCCGAATATGTCATAAAAATGGGGATATCCGATCTGAAAATACAAAGTTGATCCCATCCATGCATGAAGTGTGGTTAGGAGGTGGCCGGTTGTAGCACAGCCTTACTAATATTTACTTTTCAACAAGAACATGTTTTTCGTACGATGCGTCGTTTTCCAGATACTGAGTTATCTCAAGTTAAAACAACCCCCCCCCCCCCATACTGAAATGACCTAATTGATAACGTCAGAAGTTCCATGAGGCTTTTCGTGAATGATGCTGTTGTGTACAGGAAGGACACAACGTTAGAAAATTGGAGCGAAATGCTGGAAGACCTCTAGAGGATCAACGTTTGTTGGAAGAATTGGTGGTTTACCATGAACGTAAATAAATATAACGTATTGTGCATAAATAGTTAGAAAGTTAAATTACTGTATTATTACACGATTGCAGAATAATCACTGGAAGCAGTTACTTCAATAAAATATCTAGGAGTTAGAGTACGGAGCGATTTAAAGCGGAGCGACAATGGAAAACTAATCGCAGATAAGGGAAACGCCAGCCAGATTCATTGAAAGAGACCTAGGAAGTACAGCCACCCTCTGAAAAGATAACCTACAAAACCCTCGTTCCACCAGTATTTGAATATTGCTCATAAGTCTGCGATCTACACCAGATGTGATGGGTACAGAAAAAAGAGTAGATCCAAAGAAGAGCAGCACATTTCGTTATAAATTCAGTAACGCAAAAGCATCATGGAGATGCTAAGCCAACTCCAACAGCAGCTTCGACTAATAGAATTAATACTGAAAGTTGCGTTAGAATTAGTAGAGCGTCGGGTAAACGTGCAACGTCGTAGGTTTTAGGTTCAATAATGTGCCTTAGAGGTGGTTACACAGTGCTTCGTTTACGTCCCTTTGGCCAACTTGCTGTAGAGTCCTTAGATTTTACTGACTTATCTAGAAGGTGATGCTAATTACAGAATACGGCAACATCTGCAAATAAAATTAGTAATGTAGGTAGTTAAGTAACTCGAGATGACAAGTAGTTATTGAAATTGAACACAGTTTATTTTTACAAATCAAGTAGAATTCATTTGCAAATGGCGGTCTTACAGTACAAGAAATAAGATAGAAAGAGTTTTAACAAGAACAGTCCGTCAGCAAGAGTCACGTATGTGAGCTGAAACTAAACTTGGCAGTGTAGTTTCAGCTCTCTGAGACTGCAGACGTGTGTGCAAGTTGCGCTTGCGTGAGTGCGTGTGTGTGTGTGTGTATGTGTGTATCTACTGCTGACAAAGGCCTTAATGGCCGAAAGCTATGATTGTATAAATCTTTTTATTGTGCCTATCTCTACTCAGCATCTCCGCTATATGGTGAGTAGCAACTTTCCTTCTCTCGTATTGCTACATTCCATCCTGGATTTTCCATTGTTTGAAATCACGTTTGTCATAATTTTAATGATCAGGGTCCCAATGTTTCAGGACAATGCGAGACCCCACACTGCAGTTCCCACCATAAACACTTTGAGAAATGTACGAATCTCAGAATGGCTTGACCAGTCCTCTGATTTGTCACCTACAGAACACGTCTCAAACATGGCGGGAAGACGTATACTTCATACGGGCCTCTAGCCAGCAACTTTTGTGACTGACCCACCATGTCTTTCAGGCACGTCAGGAGGTTCCCCATGGCCACATTAGGAGGCTGTTTGCTTCCACAACATGATAAACACAAATGTGTCTTGGCTCCATCGGGTGTCACACCTCATACTGATGTTAATTTACGCCATTTCCGGAAGGAATAAAAGTTTAATCATTTAACAACTCGTCATATGATGAACATCTCCACAGTATCATATACATCGGAATGGTGCTTCATGGTGTAACATTTCCCTTCTAGGTCAGTTTATGAAATACTTTTGTTTTCTCCGGTAATGCCTATTGGAACTTTTCTCAGACATCTGTCAGCATATTGATTGAGAAGTTTCATGTCGTCCAGTAGATACCTACGTCGGTGCAGAACAAACGATGCTGCTCCTACTGCTAAGGAACTATTCCTCGTGGCGTGTTCGTCGACAATTATATTTCGGCTTCTGGTTAGGTGCTTGCGCTGCAACAAATTTGAACTTGCTCCATCAACCCAATCACAATGGAAAGGGCATTTACTACAGGCGTGTTCTTAAGCTCCCCTGGAAAATATTGTGTACGAGGGCTGAAAAAAAAAAAAGAATCAAGGCTAATATTAAGACTCTGTGTACTTAGAAAGTACGTTCAGTTGCTTGTGGCTACCCAAACTAGTACCCATCTCCACACACATACATTGACATTTTCGCATGTGCCACTGTTCAAAACATTTGTGCATTTCACAGCGTAAAGAGACAATTCAAGGTCGCAAAACAGCCGCGTGTTAATATGACACGACAAAAAGTTCTTCAGTAATATCAAGAATCTCTCTACTTGTCTGGATGTAATTATTTCGGATATTTAGTTTTCCACTGTTTTCGCGTCACACGAGTACGCAGTGAGCTCCTCTCTTATGCCCTACCGCTATTTCCTCCTTGTTACAGGGAAGGGGCCTCGTTCAGCAAGTGCCTGATGTACAACCAGAGCGATGTGACGGACTTTGACGGCAGCAGGGAACCTGTGAAGTGCCAGCACGGCTGGGAGTATGACGACACGTGGTTCTCCCTGACGGTGACGTCACAGATGAACTGGGTCTGCGACAACCGGCAGGCCGTCAATGACGTCTTGTTCTACTCACAGATTATTGGAGTGGCCCTGGGGTTACTGTTTGGCTACATAGGAGACATGTGCGTAGCTATTTTTTAAGGCTGGTTTCACCCATCATGAATCACTTAATAATTTTGATTAATTCACTAAAAGACAAACTGATTATTTTTAGTAAATAAGAAGTTGAGGTATTTTTAGAAGTTTTGATAGGTTTTTCAATAACGACAAATAGGTGGTACATTCTTCACAAGTCGCTACCGTTTCAGTCATTATAATAAAAGTACATTATTATTATCGTCGACGTGTTCCTATATGTCACACAAACTACATTGCATTTCCGCATTGTGTCTTTTTCTGCAGGCACTGTGGTGAAGTCAGTTACATGTTAATGCACCATGGATCTTTTTTTACAGCAATATTACACATTTATGTTAATAAATAGAGAAAATCAAAGGTTAATCTTATTCGTACATAGAAGCCAAAGCTACTTAAGGGTTTAGTTTCATAAGAATTTTACAGCGCTTTTTTGCGTCCACACACACACACACACACACACACACACAGCTATCCTTCACATTTTTCTATAATAAATACTAAGTTGAGCTCAAGAAGCTGAAAGTAGATTAATATTACACATCATTGACCTAACATTTAAGATATTTCAGTACCATGTACTGCACTGTGTCAGTATGCTGTAGAATCAATTTTTTACTGTTAAATTACAGGACGTATATACAGGCACAAAATTTTGTGCAACCGACCACGGTTTCGATTGCAGTAGGGCAATCTTAATCAGAATAGAAACTTACATCGAAACCATGGTTTAAAACGTCTGAGCAAAAGCGCTCTCGCCAAACAGAAACCATGGTGTGATTGCATGTATTCCATGTAACTTTTTTTTCTGAGGAAGATTGCCCTAGTGCAATCGAAATCGTAGTCAGTTGACAAAATTTAGTGCAACCGTAATGGGTGTATATACGTCCTGTAATTAAATGGCTTATAGTTGCTGGATCACAGCCAATAAAATGTTTTGCTATTAATTTTTTTCTACCAATCCATACTCTGTTCTATAAGGAAATATAATATATACAATAATTATGTAAGATGTATTTGTAAATTTATAATTTTAGTTGTCCTCTTATTTCCCTTGGGCTGTTCATAACACATATTTATTCCCAGGTAGAAAGAGTTATTTTGAGTTTTCGATTCATTTTTTCGTGCTATATGTAAATAAAGAATGTTCATGTTCTTTAATCATAACCAGACCTTTAGGGCAGTACCAACTGACGATTTCTTAATGTGGATAAAAATTTGTTTGATGTGCTCCATTATGTTATTAGAAACTAAATCCTTACGAAGAATTTTATTGTATAAGCAGCTATTGATTTTGCTTTTACTGTGATGTCCCTTGGATTGATGGAGTTTGAGAGACCAAACTACGACGTTATCAGTCGCTCCATCGTATATGTGTCAAGCCGGGTGGTTCCTCACAGGAAGGACACAGAAGGCAAATCCTGATGAACCCACTGTAACTGAGAATCAATAAAATTTAGAGATACATGCAAGTAGAAGTGAGTGAAGGGTAGATGGGAGAAAGTGTGTGTATTGCTCCGCCCAGACAGTAGTTGGAGGCCCCCAAAACATGTTATGTGGTGGGAGATGCACCCTCTGCATGCGACTGGCTTTTACTCTCACTCTATTATCACAACAGAAACTAGCAACACAGACAAGTTTATAAAACCTCAGGAAAGACAACAGCGACGACGAGATAGTAAACCAACGACATACGAGTAAAAGAGTAAGAACTTGAAATGTGGGAAGGCCAAAAGCCAGGCTGGGCCAGCGATCAAGGGCAGCCACGTACCCCCTGGGTCCGAGCAGGCTACGGGGAATCCCTCCCACCCCTCAAGAGACTGCCAAGGCCATTATGCCCTCCCTCACAGAGACGAGTAGAAACCACCTTCACTGCTAAAATTTAAAACCAGATCAGCGACTCTGACGCCATCCACTAGCACCAGAGGCAGTGTATCTACAAGTTTAGGGTTACACTGTGTCTGTGTGTGTGTGGGGGGGGGGAGGTCAGATTAGGGCACTCCAGTAGGATGTAGGCACTCAGCACCCATCAGATTGGCACCACACTGACAGTGGGGGTGGATCCTCACGCCATAGGCTGTGGCCTTGGGTGAGCCAAGCGTAGCCAATGTGAAGCTCACAGAGAATGGCAGATTCTCCGTGAGAAGCACGAAGGGAAGACTGCCACATGGCCGTGGTCGCCTTTATTTCTCGCAGTCTTTACGGAGAAAGTAGGGCACCCCAATCAGTGTTCAACTGGTGGTGGGGAGTCGACCACAGGCCCAGTTCCGGCACCCCCAACTCCAAAGTCGTCATCCTGTTACCTAAATTAGCCAACAGATCAGCATGTTCGTTCACTGGGATCCCCGATGTGACCTGGGATCCAGTCAAAGATGGTCGATCGTCCGTCTCGATTACGGTCAGAAAGAGGATATAAACAATCACGACCAGTGGGTGTCGAGGGTAGCACTGGTCGGTAGCGTGTGTGCGTGTGGGTGTGGGGGCGCTTTATCACGGGATAATTATATATTTTTATTTTTATAATTATGTTGGTTGGGGTAGCTTTAAATATTATGGGCTAGCATGAGACTTTTTGTTAACTTACACCACGATAACACTCGTACGGACATCGGCTGCACCGAAGTACGTACGATATAATATTTTTTAAACACAACGCGCAACTCACTGCCTTCTAATAAATAGTTTGCGTGAGCGTTGTTATTTAGAAAAGAAAATTTGCGTATTCTTACGCAAACTGTAATTATTAACATGGGTCTCAGGGGCTACTGGTTATTTATATACCAAACTACACAAATATTAACTGAGATATTGCGGAATGTAATGATTTTCAATATTTCTTGTTCATTATTTGCAAGGCGAAACTGGAGAGTTCCTCATCTGCCGTTAGGCGGCCAAAATGAAACATACTGAACTCATTCAGTGCTGTGAATTTTATTAAATGAAATCTATCACTACTGTCTTTAACTTTGAAATTAATGAAAGATCAAAATTGAGAAGTCTCTCGCATTTACATTTAATAACATGAATCGTCAGCGTAATTGCCGACTAAATCCTGCTAGGGGAGATGAGCTCCCTGCACTACGAAGTTCTGTAAAAATGTCGTTAACTATAATTAATGGTTGCGCTCTTGAGAGGTGACAACTAAGTCCATAATACACTTTTCAAAAATTCAGATAAAACTTACGTTAATTGTCAAACAGCACTACAATGGCGGTCTACCGCTAGACGAAACAAAACAGGAGAGCTGGTTCAATCAAAGCATTGTCTCTGATCTTCATGGCCTATATTACACAGAGATTATACTAAAAAACTGTGTTTTGATAATTATAACTTACGTTCTTTACTATTTGTTATACATCGCGCAGACGTACTTAGTCTTTAGATAATTTATTATTTCACTCGTCTCATAACAAAAACTTGTTTTCCCTTTCTCCAAATGTCCATTTATGTGACGTACCGTCACATGTTGTCCTTAGCGTAAGTTAGTTTGAGTTAGATTAAGCAGAGCGTAAGCCTATGGACCGATGACCTCAGTAGTTTGGTCCCATGGGAACTTACCACGAATTTCCAAAAAGACATAGTCAGTTGAGAGTTCCGGGTTTCCTGTAGACAGAGTTGTGCTGCAGTACGGGTAACCGATGCATCACAGTGTACGATGGAACTGAAGCGACATCTACAAATGTACTCCAAAGTTCAAGTCCATGGAAGAGAACGAATCTTGTGCGCAAAAGGCCTAAATTGCATACAGATTCACTGTGAAATTCTGGCGCTATATGGACCACAAGCAATGTCTCGCCCAGAAGCAAGGAAATGCCGCAAAAAATTTGACCAATGCCGCACAGACATGAGCGATGCTGACCGAGAAGTCCAGATCTTTCCATCCTTTCAGCAAGCTGAAAAGACTTCTGGGGAGGGGGGGGGGGGCAGATTTTTCACATAGGGATTCTTGAATGACTGCAGGACCAAGGAGAGGATTTCTATCGTCAAGGAACTCAACGACTGGTAAAATGTTCCGACGGTTGTGTGCAGAGATTTGGTGACTATGTGGCAAAATACTGTCATTTATCTGAGTCACTTCGAAGTGTAATGCAGCATTCAACAAAAGCTACTTGACCTGCGGAAATAATGCATAACTTACGTTTTCGAGTCCCCTCGTACATACACTGACTTGAAATAAGTCGTGGGCGTACGTCATGTACACATACAGATGGCGGTAGTATCGCATAGACTGGGTATAAAAGGTCAAAACATTGACGAAGCTGTCATTTGTCCAGAGATGATAGTGTGAAAAATTATCCGATGTAATTATGGCCGCCCGACCGGAATTAACAGACTTTAAACGCGGAATGGTAATTGGAAATAGACACATGGGTCATTCCATTACGGAAATCGTTAGGGATTACAATATTCCGAGATGCACAGCGCCAAGATGTGATGAGAATACCACATTTCAGGCATTACCTCTCACCGACGGCCTTCACCTAACGACCGAGAGCAGCGGTGTTTGCGTAGAGCTGTCAGTGCTAACAGACAAGCAACACTGCGTGAAATAACCGCAGAAATCAGTGTGGGACGTACGACGAGCCCAACCGCTGAGACAGTGCGGTGAAATTTGACGTTAATGGGTCGAGACAGCAGACGACTGACGCGAGTGCCTTTGTTAGCATCACGACGTCGCCTTCAGTGGCTCTCATGGGGTAATGATATTATCAGTTGGACCCTAGGCGACTGCGAAACCTTGGCTACGTGAGATGAGTCCTGATTTCACGTAGTAAATGGTGATGTTAGGATCGAGTGTGAGCAGACCCAACGAAGCCACGCACCCAACTTGTCAACAATGCACTTTCCAAGATGGTGGTGGCTTCATATTTGTATGAGTTGTGTTTACAAGGTATGGACTGTGTCCTCTGATCCAACTGAACCAGCCATTGACTGGAAATGGTTGTGTTCGGCTTCTTGGAGACTATTTGCAGCCTTTCATGTACTTCACGTTCCGAAACAACGATGGAATTTTTATGGATCACAATGTGCCATGTGACTGGGCCACAGTTGTTCTTGATTGTCAGTTTGTGCACAAAATCCTGCACCGGCAACACTTTCGCAGTTATGTATATATATAGTGCCAGCATGGCTCAGTATTTCTACAGTTGATTTCCAACGACTTTTTTAGTCAATACCACGTCGAGTTGCTGCGCTACACTGCCGAAAAGCATGTCTGACATGATATTAGGAGCCATCCCATGACGTTTGTCACCTCAGTATAAGTGGGGCGCAAATAGGGAAATCCACTGAGATACGTGACTCAACAAAGTGCAGACTGTTATGACACTATACCTGGGAACAAGCATCTTGGAAACGGTGTAGCAGGTCAGCTGTTCACGTGCTACTGTTGTATCTACGGAAAATGGATGAATGACTGTAGAACCATGAGTAGGTGACAAGGTTTCGAATGTCCATACCTTGTCACAGAACTGGAGGTAAGAAGTTTGTGTCCACAGCTCGTGGTCTCGCGGTCGCGTTCTCGCTTCCCGAGCATGGGGTCCCGGATTCGATTCCCGGCGGGGTCAGGGATTTTCACCTACCTCGAGATGACTGGGTGTTGTATTTTCCTCATCATCCTCATTCATGAAAGTGGCGAGATTGGGCTGAGCAATGGTTGGGAATTTGTACAGGCGGAGTTGAGCGCCCCACAAACCAAAAATCATCATCGGAAGCTTGCCCATTGAAAAGAATGGGCAGCGATCTGCGGGAGATCTGAAGACAGAGCACAAAGGTGATGCAGACACAAGGTTTTGGAGCATACCATATAGTGCACATTGTTGAACATGGATTCTCTGTAGTAGGTGACCTCCATGTGTTCGCAAGTTACTCCACCAACATCCTCAACATACTGTCCCATGGACGCAGGCTGGTGGAGGAAGTATTATGCTACACTGGACACTGATGTGGGTTTTCATGGACCCTGTGGTACTGTCGAAGGTATCTGACATATGTGGATTGCATGTTTAGTGCTGTGGACCACCTATATCCCTTCTCGCTTAATGTCTTCCCGGAAGGCAACGACATCTTCCACCAGCATAACTGTCTGTGTTACAATGCCAGAATCGTACTGCAGTGGTTAGAGAAGCATGATTGTGAACTCATTTTGAGCATGAGCTCGATGGAATACATTCGGGATGCTATCAGGCAAATCCATGCCACGTACAATCGCTGATATATGCGCTCCAAAGGGATATCAAGACACTATTAAACAGCTGGTCATAATGCTTTGGCCCATCAGTGCAATCACAGGTATAAGCTTCACAAGGTATTCTGTGTATTTTCGTTGAAATGAAATGTGCGTGTAGCACTGTTGGCCAGAAGTCCCATTCTGGGAAGTTCGGCCAACAGGCGCAAGTATTTGTTTTTATTCGACGCCACTTCCGAGACTTGCGCATCGATGATGATGAAATAATTATGAGGGCAACCCACGCGCACCCAGTCTCCAGTGGATAAAATCCCCGACCCGGCCAGAAATCGAATACAGAGCTCCTTGATCGAGAGTCAGCATTGTGAAGCACGAGACCATGAGCTGCTGACTGTATTGTTGAGCACGGGCTGTGAGGAAACGGAATAGACTGACGAAGGTGAGAAATTGAATTATTTTCTCCTCAACAGTATCTACTTTATGAAACAGGTCGTATGCCTTGTCCCCTGAACCATTTCAGCTCTTCTTCATTCTTCACAAGCATGTTTCGCCTAGTTGATGGTGTTTCGTAACTACATGTAACACATTCAGCACTGATAACTCTGCTCTTCGACTGCGTAGATGAACTGGCGATTGTTGTTGTTGTTGTGGTCTTCAGTCCTGAGACTGGTTTGATGCAGCTCTCCATGCTACTCTATCCTGTGCAAGCTTTTTCATCTCCCAGTACCTACTGCAACCTACATCCTTCTGAATCTGCTTAGTGTATTCATCTCTTGGTCTCCCTCTACGATTTTTACCCTCCACGCTGCCCTCCAATACTAAATTGGTGATCCCTTGATGCCTCAAAACATGTCCTACCAACCGATCCCTTCTTCTGGTCAAGTTGTGCCACAAACTTCTCTTCTCCCCAATCCTATTCAATACTTCCTCATTAGTTATGTGATCTACCCATATAATCTTCAGCATTCTTCTGTAGCACCACATTTCGAGAGCTTCTATTCTCTTATTGTCCAAACTATTTATCATCCAAGTTTCACTTCCATACATGGCTACACTCCATACGAATACTTTCAGAAATGATTTCCTGACACTTAAATCAATACTGGATGTTAACAAATTTCTCTTCTTCAGAAACGCTTTCCTTGCCATTGCCAGCCTACATTTTACATCCTCTCTACTTCGACCATCATCAGTTATTTTGCTCCCCAAATAGCAAAACTCCTTTACTACTTTAAGTGCCTCATTTCCTAATCTAATTCCCTCAGCATTAAAGGACTTAATTAGACTACATTCCATTATCCTTGTTTTGCTTTTGTTGGTGTTCATCTTATATCCTCCTTTCAAGACACTGTCCATTCCATTCAACTGCTCTTCCAAGTCCTTTGCTGTCTCTGACAGAATTACAATGTCATCGGCGAACCTCAAAGTTTTTATTTCTTCTCCATGAATTTTAATACCTACTCCGAATTTTTCTTTTGTTTCCTTCACTGCTTGCTCAATATACAGATTGAACAACATCGGGGAGAGGCTACAACCCTATCTTACTCCCTTCCCAACCACTGCTTCCCTTTCATGTCCCTCGACTCTTATAACTGCCATCTGGTTTCTGTACAAATTGTAAATAGCCTTTCGCTCCCTGTATTTTACCCCTGCCACCTTTAGAATTTGAAAGAGAGTATTCCAGTCAACATTGTCAAAAGCTTTCTCTAAGTCTACAAATGCTAGAAACGTAGGTTTGCCTTTCCTTAATCTTTCTTCTAAGATAAGTCGTAAGGTCAGTATTGCCTCACGTGTTCCAGTGTTTCTACGGAATCCAAACTGATCTTCCCCGAGGTTGGCTTCTACTAGTTTTTCCATTCGTCTGTAAAGAATTCGTGTTAGTATTTTGCAGCTGTGACTTATTAAACTGATAGTTCGGCAATTTTCACATCTGTCAACACCTGCTTTCTTTGGGATTGGAATTATTATATTCTTCTTGAAGCCTGTTTCATACATCTTGCTCACCAGATGGTAGAGTTTTGTCAGGACTGGCTCTCCCAAGGCCGTCAGTAGTTCCAATGGAATGTTGTCTACTCCGGGGGCCTTGTTTCGACTCAGGTCTTTCAGTGCTCTGTCAAACTATTCACGCAGTATCATATCTCCTATTTCATCTTCATCTACATCCTCTTCCATTTCCATAATATTGTCCTCAAGTACATCGCCCTTGTATGGACCCTCTATATACTCCTTCCACCTTTCTGCTTTCCCTTATTTGCTTAGAACTGGGTTTCCATCTGAGCTCTTGATATTCATACAAGTCGTTCTCTTATCTCCAAAGGTCTCTTTAATTTTCCTGTAGGCAGTATCTATCTTACCCCTAGTGAGATGGGCCTCTACATCCTTACATTTGTCCTCTAGCCGTCCCTGCTTAGCCATTTTGCACTTCCTGTCGATCTCATTTTTGAGACGTTTGTATTCCTTTTTGCCTGCTTCATTTACTGCATTTTTGTATTTTCTCCTTTCATCAATTAAATTCAATATTTCTTCTGTTACCCAAGGATTTCTACTAGCCCTCGTCTTTTTACCTACTTGATCCTCTGCTGCCTTCGCTACTTCGTCCCTCAAAGCTACCCATTCTTCTTCTACTGTATTTCTTTCCCCCATTCCTGTCAATTGTTCCCTTATGCTCTCCCTGAAACTCTGTACAACCTCTGGTTCTTTCAGTTTATCCAAGTCCCATCTCCTTAAATTCCCACCTTTTTGCAGTTTCCTCAGTTTTAATCTACAGGTCATGACCAATAGATTGTGGTCAGAGTCCACATCTGCCCCTGGAAATGTCTTACAATTTAAAACCTGGTTTCTAAATCTCTGTCGTACCATTATATAATCTATCTGATACCTTCTAGTATCTCCAGGGTTCTTCCATGTATACAACCTTCTTTCATGATTCTTAAACCAAGTGTTAGTAATGATTATGTTGTGCTCTGTGCAAAATTCTACATGGCGGCTTCCTCTTTCATTTCTTAGCCCCAATCCATATTCACCTACTATGTTTCCTTCTCTCCCTTTTCCTACACTCGAATTCCAGTCACCCATGACTATTAAATTTTCGTCTCCCTTCACAATCTGAATAATTTCTTTTATTTCATCATACATTTCTTCAATTTCTTCGTCATCTGCAGAGCTAGTTGGCATATAAACTTGTACTACTGTAGTAGGTGTGGGTTTCGTATCTATCTTGGCCACAATAATGCGTTCACTATGCTGTTTGTAGTAGCTTACCCGCATTCCTATTTTCCTATTCAGTATTAAACCTACTCCTGCATTACCCCTATTTGATTTTGTGTTTATAACCCTGTAGTCACCTGACCAGAAGTCTTGTTCCTCCTGCCACCGAACTTCACTAATTCCCACTATATCTAACTTCAACCTATCCATTTCCCTTTTTAAATTTTCTAACCTACCTGCCCGATTAAGGGATCTGACATTCCATGCTCCAATCCGTAGAACGCCAGTTTTCTTTCTCCTGATAACTGGCGATTATATTGTAAAATTAAAGAATAATTACACATTAATGAAGCATCTCAGAGGTACATATATATACATCATTTTAAACCTCATACATTACAGTTTAGGAAATACGCTTGGTTTTATATACAGGGTGTCCCATTTATCTTGACCATCCTAAATAACTGTTTGTCCAGATGCAAATTACAAAATGTTTCAAGCAAATGTTCTTTAGCCGTCAGGGAGACATCAATCGGCATGATTGCCTTTATTGTAGCTTTGTTTTTTTACAAAGATATGAACAACGATATGACTTTTTTTAATGGCATCCTGTATTTTTTATTCGGTAATTCATATCCCCTCATAAAGAACTATTCAGAAATGTATCACAGTGTACCATCCACTGAAACACAGCGTGATTAATTACGTAATACAACATTGACGTTGACGCTCCCAGTGCTTAGTACAGGTACTCAAGCTAATGGAACACATCCACGTGCTGACGTTGATAGAGGACAAATGTAAACATAAGTAGAATGCACACCCATCATTCCGTCAACCATCGTCGGTTGGAGAGTTTTGTGAGTAGAAAGAAACAAGTTTTGACTGTATGAGCTTTCGGGCAGAGAAACTTGCCGCCCCTTTTGACACGGCCGTAGTCACGACCGCTCACAACAGCGTCTGAAAGACTACACTGGTGCAAATCTGCAATACACCAGATAACTTTAAACTAAGAGTTTTAAAAATTTACACAAGCACACAAACTATGCCCCCACCCCCGTAGGTGGGATGGAAATGGTACAAAACACTAACAATTGAAATATTAGCCTTGCCACCGAAGGTGCAACTTGATTTTAACTTCTAAGAAAAGTCTTATAGTGAAAGTGTGGCAACTTTATATACTAAAATGATCATTTAAATAAAAGCCCATGAAATGCAATCTTATGTAAAATTCTACAAGGTTGGCAAAACAATAGTTAAGATGCTCTACAGTACACAGATACTGCCTCTCAAGATCACAGGCAATAATATCAAAGTTTCCAAAGATCAAAACATATTTCAGGTATTAGGCCATTACACTCCAAGCAATAAATTTGTTAACACACCAAACCCGACAAACATGACAGAGGCAGCTACTAACGTATGGTAAATTGATAGGGAGATTACCAAACAACCCAAACCGCAGGTTGCTTTAACCCACCCCTACTCCACAAGGGAAAAACGGACCACCCAATTTATAAACAACTACCTTCCCCGGAGGTGGGCAAACGGAGAACAATGGTCGGACGACCCCAAAGCAAAATGGCTGGTGACCTCACCAAGAAAACAAGTAGAATGTAACAAGGGTAAAGCAAACAACGTATCACCAATCACTTAACTTCTAATAAACTGCGATTTCTCGAGAAGACCTGGCGCAGCACCCCCAAATCGCTCTCCCGAACCGTCTGCTGCCAGCCACTTCAACGGACGCAGGAAGGTGCGCCGATATCCCGTCTCACGGCGTCGCAGCTCACACCAGCCAGACCGATGTCATGTGTTGACTCCTGTTGCTCTCGTGTCGACCGCGAAGTCACTGCCCCTTGCTACACGCCACGGCCCACTGGACTCACGTGGCGACCTCACATGCGCCGACGCTCAAGACGGACAAGTCATCTTGTGTCTTAGTGCGCGACCGACCAACCGATCGATCCAACCGCCAATGACCATTGCCTGAGCAAACTCGAGCAGATTGGCGGCGTAACGCGCAGACTCAGATGCAGGAACTAAGCCCCGACCGGGCGACCACACGCTGAGTTCTCTTAATGCCTAACAAATGCGGATGAGAGACAGACTAGCAAGCTGGGGACGAGAGACTGGCCCAGACTGCCCGACTGGCGAGCTCATAGCGCGCATTAAATGCACGTGAACAGGTAGCCTTTCCCCTTTCCCACCAGAGGGAGACACCAAAGCTGAGACTGCCACAGCGGCGCCACCGCCAGAAATGGAGGACGACTGCTTCACACTACGCGCTGCAGCGCGCTCTTCAAAACAGCAAATTTTCCCACGGCTCAATAATGTTTGGCTCTAATGTTCTTTTGAACATAATGAAATCTCTTTGGCGGTTGCCTGATGTTTTGTGGAGGCCCAATGTATATCATGTTGTTTTTCCACTTGAGCCTGGAATATACGTTTTGTTTTATTTTTAAAAAAAATGAAAAAATCTTTAACTTCCTACCTTTGAAACTCGCTGGCATGCCCTTTCTGTTCTTCGTGAGAGTTCCCACAGGTAGTATGTTCTGATGTTGCTACAATGTGCGGTGTGGCCGAGCAGTTCTAGGTGGTTCAGTCTGGAACCGCGCGACCACAAAAGTCGCATGTTCGAATCCTGCCTCGGGCATGGATGTGTGTGATGTCCTTAGGTTTAAGTAGTTCTAAGTTCTACGGGACTGATGACCTTAGATGTTAAGTCCCATAGTGCTCAGAGCCATTTGAATCATCTGAACCTACAATGTGTTCAGTGAAGGCACACCTGTAAATCGATTCCTGCTGCATCTAGCGGACAAAATAAGAACTGCTACGGCTATCTCACAGTCGAAAGTTGCGTAGTATATGGGGAAACACATTTCCGTGAATGGAAAAGCTGCGCCCGTACAGGATAAGGGCGCCGTCCACACGGCCGATACACGGGCGCCCATATGGCGTACGGGCATAGTGTCGAAAGTGTTAACAGTCACTTGTAATCCATCTAAGGTCACGGTTACTCCAGTTTCTGATCTTTTCTGTCCCAAGCACAAAGTTCATCAACAAATAAAAGGAATATTTCTGATAATAAGTGTCAGCACATGATAATGGGACTTTATCAAATGGCCCTGAGCACTATGGGACTTAACATCTGAGGTCATCAGACCCCTCGAACTTAGAACTAATTAAACCTAACTAACCTAAGGACATCACACACATCCATGCCCGAGGCAGGTCCGCAGCTCGTGGTCGTGCGGTAGCGTTCTCGCTTCCCACGCCCGGGTTCCCGGGTTCGATTACCGGTGGGGTCAGGGATTTTCTCTGCCTCGTGATGACTGGGTGTTGTGTGCTGTCCTTAGGTTAGTTAGGTTTAAGTAGTTCTAAGTTCTAGGGGACTGATGACCATAGCTGTTAAGTCCCATAGTGCTCTGAGCCATTTGAACCATTTTGAACCCGAGGCAGGATTCGAACCTGGGACCGGACTTTATCTGCTAGCTGGATTGCCCAGCACCTCGAGATGCAGGTTGAGCTGACTCTTGCTGCCGACAGGTACGGCCGGCGCCCCCAGCAGCTGCTGTGCCTGTCAGCCCACGTGGTCAGCAGAGTGCTGGTCGTCCTCGCTCCACACGTGCTGCCCCTCTTCATCCTGGCAGAATCCCTCGTGTCAGCTGCGGCTGGGCCTATGATAGAATCTGTCTTGTCTGTTGGTAAGTGTCAAAAAGACAGATTCAACTTTCACAACAATCTCAGCAACAAGCCAACGCAGTGCAATATTAAACCAGAATTGTAGAATGTGAGGTCCACCAGTTATGCAAAACACCGTTTTTTCTCACTGCCCAAACATGTTTCAGCACCACTGTGCCATCATTAGTGGGTTTCCGTTTCATTTATTCTGCAATGTGAACACTTTTACTAAATGATTACAAAATTATGTGGATATTTAGTTCAAAGAATAGTTCGTTTCTTTTGGTTAATACCTTGGTGCGCGTGATTTTTCAGAACCACTTGTGTATTATTTATTACAGGTTGCTTGTCATCTGCAACAAAACGATACTGACGAGAAATTATGTTTGGTTGCAGATGACAAGCTAACTGTAACAAATAATACACAAGTGGTCCTGAAAAATCACGCACACCAAGTGTAAAGGTGATTAGATTAGGAAATCAGACACTTAAAGTAGTAGATGAGTTTTGCTATTTGGGGAGTAAAATAACTGATGATGATCGAAGTAGAGAGGATATAAAATGTAGATTGGCAATGGCAAGGAAAGCCTTTTTGAAGAAGAGAAATTTGTTAACATCGAGTATAGATTTAAGTATCAGTAAGTCGTTTCTGAAAGTATTTCTATGTAGTGTAGCTGTGTATGGAATTGAAACATGGACGATCACTAGTTTAGACAAGAAGAGAATTGAAGCTTTCAAAATAATGTGCTGCACAAGGATGCTGAAGATTAGGTGGGTAGATCGTGTAACTAATGAGGAGGTACTGAATAGAATTGGGGAGAAGAGCAATTTGTGGTACAACTTGACTAGAGTAAGAGATCGGTTAATAGGACATGTTCTGATGCATCAAGGGATCACCAATTTAGTATTGGAAGGCAGTGTGGAGGGTAAAAATTGTAGAGGGAGACCAAGAGATGAATACACTAAGCGGATTCAGAAGAATGTAGGTTGAAGAAGTGACTTGGAGATTAAGAAGCTTGCGCAGGATAGAGTAGCGTGGAGTGCTGCATCAAACCAGTCTCTGGACTGATGACAACATCAACAACAACACCATTCGTACTAGAATGGAGTATAAAATGTGGCTTGGTCTAGCAAACACTGCTCGTTTACAGTTTTAGGCTTGCATTAAAAGTTATTTATTGTGGAAGTATACACAGTGCTATGGTGTCTGTCCTGCAAGTGCACTATAGAATATCCTCCGAAACATTTTTGAAGTGAAGTCTGTGTTATTTGATACGTAATACTGAAAGCATTTGACGATGCTTCCTCGTGTTTCAGGTTTGGAGCTAACTGATATCAAGCACCGCACTGCAGTCAACCGCTATGCGTGCTGCAGCATGGCTGTTGGAATGATGCTTGCTGGTCTGGTGCCTTGGGCGCTGCCCAATTGGAACTATTCCCTCTCGTTTGCTGCCCTCAGTTGTTTTATACTATTCTTCTTCTTCAGGTAATGTACGCAAAATAAACGATACATGGGGATGTGTAAAGATGCAATGAATATTAAAATTTTATGTTTTTGAGATGAATGAACAAAGGATGACGAACATGTACAGCTTGTGTTTAGTCAGCGTCTCTTGATCAAGAACAGAAGTTCACCACAGATTATTTTTGAGAGAAAAGCATGTACAGTAGAAAGGTGTGATGCGAAGCACATAGCGAGCTACGTAGAGCTTTGGAGTGTCTCATATCCCTGTACAGTCGAGTGGTCCATTGTTGTGTGTGTGTGCGTGTGTGTGTGTGTGTGTGTGTGTGTGTGTGTGTGTGTCGTGGGACATTGCTCGCAATTAATCAAGTGCAGGGGAAGAAGATCTGTTGTTGTTCGGTATTCCCAGACTGCTCCTACGTACGTCATCAGCCTTATAATGAGAGTTACATACATGTACTAGCCATGCTGCCATTCAGT
Source organism: Schistocerca serialis cubense (assembly GCF_023864345.2). Classification (NCBI taxonomy): domain Eukaryota; kingdom Metazoa; phylum Arthropoda; class Insecta; order Orthoptera; family Acrididae; genus Schistocerca; species Schistocerca serialis. The sequence continues at coordinate 19,584,969 of NC_064641.1, forward strand.
GCACTTTGGCAGTTGAGCATGAGGTACAATTAGAAAAGTCTGACTTAAACTCTGGTTTCAATTTCCTCCAGTTCAACTTGACGCCGAGGTAGCTAATCGTCACAGAAAAATGTTTGTGTAATGTGATTTATCTACACTGTTTGTGCTTGTGCATATGTGTGTGTGTGTGTGTGTGTGTGTGTGTGTGTGTGTGTGTGTGTGTGCGTGTGCGTGCATGTGGGAGGGGAGAGGATGCAGTCTGTTTGTAAACAGAATTAACTTCCACTTACTAAACTCACCATTTCTCCAACCAGTGCCTGAGACTTTTCAATCCTGTCTGTAAGCTGAGATGATGGTTCAAATGGCTCTGAGCACTATGGGACTCAACTTCTGAGGTCATTAGTCCCCTAGAACTTAGAACTAGTTAAACCTAACTAACCTAAGGACATCACACACATCCATGCCCGAGGCAGGATTCGAACCTGCGACCGTAGCGGTCTCGCGGTTCCAGACTGCAGTGCCTAGAACCGCACGGCCACTTCGGCCGGCCTGAGATGATGTTTGGTAATTTCCAGTACTGTGCCAGGGTAGATTTGTCATTGGTGTGGATGACTGCCATCACATTGTCGTGGAGGCTTAATGCGTGGAACTCCAGTACATTGCCGTGAGGTGCTCCCTCCTGTTTACCATGAAGTGTTGATTGTTTACCCCGAATCTCTCGCAGCCCCTGTGAGTGACACATATGAACCTGAACCTGTGCGGAATTCTAGCGAGTTGGCACATGAAGCTGTTATGGCTAATACGTTCGGCGGTCAAGGAAAACAGTGCCTCTGGTTCTTTTTTATTGCTGCCACGTGTTGTGCGGAGAAATTGTGTTGTGGCGAGGTGATTCTGGAATTGGAGTTTGTCTGGGCTCAGGACACTGATACAGTGCCAGTGATATGTTTCTGAATTATTTACTCAAGAACACTGCTGAAAGAGCTCAGCCTGTAATTTTGTGGGATGGAGTCGGCTTTCCCTGACTTACTGAACATCAGGACCTTTCCCAATTTCCAAAGTGCAAGAAAATACCAATATTTGAGGATAGCATTCTTGATGTTTGTAAAATATTATAATGATGTATTTACGAGCTGGGTTTGAATTCCATCTAGACCAATTTCTTTCCTAGGATGGATTACTTGATAGTTACCATGATACGCCTCGTTTTAAGATACCATATGTTGGCGATCCTCGAACATTATATTTCTTGCACATATATTTTGCTACAGTATGTATAATCTTTCTTTCTTAGCAGATGCTTGCCGAGAATAATTTTTATTACAATTACGATAGTTTTACAATTTGTATGACGACGTAATAAAAAAAGCATTAGAGCAGTGTTTTCTTTTTGGTACTACAGCGTTGTGTTTTATAATTAATCCCAGAGATGTTGTTCACCTTCAAAAAATTTATTAAATTGATAATTTGTAGTCTTTGATTTAGTCTGCTCTGATGTACATCTGTTTCCGTTCTTTAAATAAAATTTATACTGTTTGAACCTTTGTCAATATTTTATGCTTTAGGTACTTACATAATATGCAGACGATCAGCCCTATCTTATTCTCTTTGGCGTTATGTATCTCTTAACTTATAAAAACACTCTGATTTCACTTTTTGCGTTATTTTTCTCAAAGACGAAAGCTGGATATTTGGTGAAATACGTTGTTCATATAATTTAATTTCTTCACGTTTGTAAGATAAAATATTTATTTTTAGATTTTGCAGTATATAAACTCAGTAACAACGTTCTGCTTTCGCGATCCACGTTAAATAACACACAAACAAGATTTTGGGACGAAATATAAACGGTAACTGAATATTGTAAAAGGTTATTGGATGAGGAATTCAGTTTTATGAAGAGACCTTTGGAGTTTTGTTTTACCAACACATGTTTCAACTTTTGTTTGTGCTATCTTCAGTGCGTTACTTTATTTTCCTTCTTACATGAAGCTATTGAATGTTTATGCTGCTACACAGTCTACAACTCAGTATGGCGGCGAGAATACTGAGCAAGTTCGAAAAATCGCAGAAAATTCCTGTGAAGTGACAAAAGTGGTAGAAATCAGCATGTTACCACACCACAAAAAAGGGGGACAAAAACATCAAAGCCATGACAAGTTGCAGATTGTGTAGCAGACTCACTGCTACAAACATTAACGTTCAATAGCTTCATGTGAGAAAGGAAATAAAGTAATCCGCTGAAGATAGCACAAAAAGTGCTGAAACATGTCTGGGTAAAACAAAAGAGGAATTCGTCATCCAACTTTCTTAGCAAGCACGGGAATAAGATGAACTGCAACACCAAAAGGTGATCGTACAAGTTCAATCCATACAACTTTTTCTTATCTTTCTTTTTATATTTACATTAATAGTGGTCGAAAATAGTGTCTTCTAGCAGCCACTGGTCTTCGGTAAATATGGTCGCTCTGGTCCCTGTCCTTTCAACATAAAACATAAAAATTTAACATTTTGTAATTATTCCACAAATTGTAATGGGTAAAAACCCTTTAATTGTAATTTAAAAGAAATATTTATGTTACAGACAGCAATGTGACCGAAATGCAGTCACACTATCTAGTCCATATGATTTCAAGTATCGTTTGTCTGATGTAGATGTGCTGCGCCTAGGCAACAAGTGTGAAAGTTGTGTTTGATGGGCTAAAACTGCCCTGGAGGAATGTTCCGCCTGGCCCCAGAGGGTTGGGAATCTAACGTCACTCACTGGTTCACCGTCCCATCGGATTAAACACACGTTGGCAGGCGGTGTCCAGCCCAGTGAGTATCTGATCCGATTGTGGGCCTCTGTGAGTATGTGTTTGTTCCACACGTCAATTCCGACTGGGGCGCTTACCGACAAGGTTTCCAGCAGCAAAGGCAAGCTGCGCTATGTTGAGTACTCTGCTTTTTATTGGCCCTGACAGGTTTAGACTCCGATTTCTCGATTTCTCAAGTTCCGTCAGCTCTATTCCACTGTTTTGGTGGCCGTTTGTCGATCGGTTCTGTCAATCTGTCGATCCGTACAACAGACAAAACATGAGATTATCTTAAACTGTCTGCAACGTTCCGGTAGCATATCAGTCACTAGCGTGATGTGTGTGTTCTTCTGATTGCTGAACATGATCGCTTCAAACCTATTATTATGCACACTGAGGAAAATTTTAGTAATTATCACACCAACAATCTGTCTATCATCACAGGACAAGAGCCACATTTAACTTTAACAATTTTCGTATGAAACTTATAGATCATTTGTTAAATAATTCCTGTTATACCTTAATGGGTTACTTAGAGAACATAGAACAATCGTTTGTAAAAATGTAACACATATTTATAATACAAAAGCCACTTCATTCTACAATATACTTGCTACAATACGCATTCTTACTGGAAAATCTTGCATGTAGATCTTCTTCCTCACAGTGAGGGGACAACCAACTGGTTTTAACAACCGATTGCCCAGTCTACTTTTTTTGTTCAGTCGTTTTTTTTCAGTCAAATGAAACAACCAATAATTGAATGTAGTCTCTGCGACCTTGTAAGCTGTATCAGTGTTCTCACTCTGAGTTGTTTTGCTTAATGTGAGACAGCCGACTGGCAAGTCTCTGATGGTTACATCGGCCATATTAATGTTTTCACTCTGTCTCTGGGTTTGAGAGATTTCATGTGCATACTCTTTCAGTCTTTTCGGTTATACATGAATCACAACTAGTTTTGCCAACTTCTTTAGAGAAAAATAATGTAATTTATCTCGAGGAAAGCTGAATAAAAAGTGTATTTCTTAAAATGAAGCATTTTTAAAATTTATGTATTCATTTACTTAAATATGCATCTTTCGTCCTTCTGGTATTAAATATGGATGTTTAGTTGGTTTTAATTGGTTAATGACTGGTGGTACAAGATAAATTTGTGTTGAACTAAATGAACAATCACTTTTTTATTTAAATTTACTGAAACTCTATTTCCTCTGGTTTGCACCAATCGCCAATCATCCTATTTTGGTACATGCTGAGGTGACGTGAACATAAAACATATAATGTCAATTGTTGGAAGCTTTTTTTGCGAGAAATATTTGTTAATTTTCTTTGTATTTCTTTAATTAGTATAGATTCAGATTATGAATCATTTTTGCAGAGACTTTAAATCTCATTGAGTTGGCCTTGAGGATCATTTTCTAATCAGTCATAAGGTTTATTCCATCCTCACACCACTGAGCATTTCGGAATTCTGATCCAAACACAGAGTTCACTATTAAGAAAATGCCTCTTCATAAAAGTGGATGAAGAGCCAAACTAATAGTTAGTCAATGCACTCAATAAAAATCAGATGTCGGAATGACGACAACGGTGACAAGTGATAACAGAGTGGAGTCAACAATAAGGGTTAAATAGTGGCATAACAATGGAATGTTCACACTCAAAATGGAATGCATCGTTTTCCAACAACCAATTGAATCGATTCCTTTGATTCAGTTGTTCCCATCACTACTTCCTCATCTGAATATACATTTTATTACTCAGGAATATCTACTCAGTTTTTCAGAGTTATAGAGATTCAAAGATTGAAGTGCATAGGAGTAACGAAAATTGTAAGGCGATTTGGAATCTGTGTGTGTGTGTGTGTGTGTGTGTGTGTGTGTGTGTGTGTGTGTGTGTATGTGTCATAATGGAACATTCGTTTTCCTGTTAAGCTTAATTTGTTTCGAGTATGAACATACTGAAATACTAAAGAACAATGTGCACAATCGATAAATTAAGCTCGAAATGTAACTGTTTAAATGTCCGAATGTATAAGTAAAGTTTTCATTGTGTGTTTTCTTTGTATTAAGCTGACAGCTCTAATATTGTAGTAAAACTGATCAGTGGACAAATGTTCCACTACTACAACTACTAGGACTACTACCACTACTTACAGGAGACTTGTACTTTTTTTGTGACAGTTGGTTCCCCGAGTCTCCACGATGGCTGGCGTGCAGGGGTCGCGACCAGGAGGCGCTGGCCGTTGTGCGTCGCATAGCAGCCACCAACGGCTCCACGGTGCCTCCGTTCGCCTTGCAGGTGATCCAGACCGTGGGCAAGAGCAAGACAGACAGGAGGGGCTTCCTCGGCATCTTCTCCAGCTGGAATGTCTTCAGGAACACAGCAATCCTCATTGTTGCCAGGTGACTTACCAAACAATTTCCTAACTAGTCTTTGTTCTACTAGAACCTAGCAGCTTATGGGTGGTGTCCCGAAACTTTTGAAACCTTCCTAATTTCCTCGAAGTCTGTTCAGTGCCAAAAATGACCAAAAATATGTTTTGTCACCAGGTGACAACTTCTAGCTACAGTGCTGCATGTCTGATGTTTTCTCCAGTACTGTGGCGGTCGTCGAGTTGTAAGAAGGCTGTTTAGGGTTTTATGTTGGTAACGCCATGTAGCGCTCTACATGAAAATTACTGACTGTGCTGTGTGCAGCCTGTGGCTGGTTTGCATTGTTGGAATTTGCTATTGTAGGGTTGGGCAGTTGGCTGTTAACAGCGTGTAGCGTTGCGCAGTTGGAGGTGAGCTGTTGCCGACCGATCGATTGACAATTCTTCCCTGTTCACTAATTGTTTCACTGTCTACACCATTATTTATTACCTGGTCCATTTTCCTATGCACAGTTACCAAATTACCATTCTGAATATTTGTTAATTCATTACACGGTGGCGCTAACACACTACTCTCGTCTTCACTGTCATTTCTTAATTTACTTTGGAGCCTAGTGTTACGTTTTTCACACGCCATAATTATCACGTATTTCACACGATAACAAGAAAAGCATAATTTGAAGAGCAAAAACAAGAAAAGACATTAGCATAGCACTGAAAATAATATCTCGTTAATTGCAAGCGCAGCTGCGAAATACTTGGTGCAAATCTACATGCAAGCCACAACTGTTTTATTGTAAAACGATGAAAAACTACAACTACAAAGGAACTTCTCTCTATAATTACGCGCTAGCAATAAAGAAATGCTACACTAATTACACAAACTACAAGAAAAAATCAGAAGATTCCAGTGAGGTATCCTCAGCTAAGGGATGACATATGAAACGTCCCCTTAGAAAAATTATAAATGACTGTGCCTAAACTGACACACAATATTTTTAGCGCAACGCAATCTGACTTTCAAAAATCCCTACAAAAGAATGGCCCTGACTAACAATAACCTATACCTTTCATGAATGACTTACCTCACAAAAATCTTCGTTACTCAAACTACTACAATACATCGTGCACCAATACTGCCAGCTGGCTATATTATTCTAACTACTGATAGACATAGTTAGCAAATGAAAGATTTTGATAGAGAACAAACAATGTATTTACCTTTATAGTGTTCAAAAGTCATGATATATATATATCAGTTCATGACATCCAGTCTTACAAATTTACTCTCTCTGATGGACACACGTCCAGATCATCTGCTCTCAAAACTCCGCCATCTCACTTCCCACATCCACCACTGCTGGCGTCTCACCTCCAACTGCGCAACGCTACGCGCTGTTAACAGCCAACTGCCCAACACTACAATAGCAAATTCCAACAATGCAAACCAGCCACAGGCTGCACACAGCACAGTCAGTGATTTTCATACAGAGCGCTACATCGACTTACCAACATAAAAACCTAAACAGCCTACTTACAGAGTTACCAACACACAAGCAATCTGCACTTTATTTATTGACTGATGCCTCCATACAGCAATACAGTCAGCAATGCCATGGTGCGGCCACTGTCACATGGGCAGTGTGTGAAGGTGGAACGCAGAAGCAGCACAACAGCAGCTGACAGCGCTGTATGTGATGCGTCAGCTTATAACGTATCTATACTTTACTGTGCATGTAAGGTTTCTATCGTGTCCACCCATTCGTCTAATACAGGGTGCCTAGGAAGCTGTTTTCTCGGATACCTAGACATCAACTCAAGCAAATCTTATTAATGGAGTTTACTACAGTAAATTAAATTGACAGTACTTAACTTTGCCTTTGTCACAAATAGGTGTCGCAACCAATTGGCGACACGTATATATATCGAAGGACATTGATTATTTTCAATTCGCATGCAAGCAATTTGTGTAGATCACAAGTCACGGCTAATCGTTTGGATCACGGCCCGTCTTCTAGTGAGGCTGTCGCTACGCAGAGTGGCGCTTATACTCTCTTCATGTAGGGGCTGCTCCTGTCACTGTGTCATCCTAGTGAGCGTGCTATGGCTGATGTCGTCTCAGCCCTCTCTTCTGTATCATTCTAGACTGATGTGCTGGTGCTTGATGTTACACTCGATCAGTTTTAATTCTGACATACGCATATAAGATTCCACTGTTGGTGGAAACGAGGTATCGAATACGATGATCAATGCTTAGCGATAGAGTACAGACAGGTACAATCTGATTGCTATTGCAAGAGTGTTTATTACTATGTAAACAATGATCGAAATGTAAAAAAATGGTAATAAATTAAAATGTCTTTGTAGTTAGCCATAATTTTAAATGGTATAATATGGTTTGAATGAATTTAAATTGCAGAATGAAACGGTCGCCAGCTCCAAAAATGAGCAAAATTTTAGTAAATGACTGTAATGTCATTGAAATCACCTGAATATTGTGCATCAAAGACAAAACAGCAACTTGACAAAATCCACCCTTAGATATGGTTAAGTCTTTTCACATCATGAAAACCCATAATCCAGTATAGATACAAATATAGTAAATAAAAGACAACAACTGATACTTGAACATCAGTTCTTAAGATCTTTATTCTCCAAACACGCATAATAGCCAAAATTATCCATACACACTTATATTTGTGCCTGTCTAGGCCCTACTTCATCGTCCTGATTACTTCTCTCCTCCAGGTTGCCCCAATCTTCACACGGATAGTGTCTCTTTATATTTTCAGTATGTTCCTTGCCATGCACTCCATTGGTTTGAGCATATTCCAACTCCACAGTATTGGGGTGTTCGATCTTGATAATTCTATATGGTCATTCATATACATGGTTAAATTTATGTATTTCAGAATCTATCTTCTTTGATTTAGCATGCACTTTCATGAACACTAGGTCTCCTAGCCTGTAGGTCACAGGTTTCACCAATTTATCATGTCTTTCCTGTCTCCTTTTCACCTTTTCCCTCATGGTTCATTTCTGCTAGTTCAAATTTCCTCTCCCAAGTTAGGTTATCTCCGTGTGGATATTCAACCAACTCACGAGAAACAGTCAGGTTCCTGATTAAGTAAGATTTCGCATGGTGCAAATCCTGTCGAATCATGCATTAGGTGGTTCCAAATACACTCGAGTTCTTCAAGGTATTCCTTCCAAGTACCGTGTTTCTTGTGACAATAGGTCAGAGACAAACGATTTAACTCCATCATCCATTTGGCCCAGTTCGAGGCCAGTTTGAATCTATAGATGGCGATCTGTTCTATTTGATACCTATTCATCATTTCCCTCCGCCTCTTGGATCAGAATTGGGATCCATTATGATTTAGGATTCGTTTCAGAGTACATACATTGCTAAAGTAATCTTTTATCAAACTTATAAATGATGACCTTGCTGGTTGCTTTCTTCGATGGAGAAAACTTCACAAATTTAGATACTAATTCTTCTGCAACTAGAATTCGGGTGTAATTTTCTTTTGCCACAGGCAACGTACTGAACAGGTCCAATGCCACGATGTCGCTAATAGGTTCTGGTATGACTGGATGCAAGTAACCTATATGTTGAACAGTGGTAGTTTTAGTTTTCTGACAGGTGTCACAAGCGCTCAGCAACTTGCGTAGCCCTATATGCCTTCCCATTTTGTTGAAGATGCTGTCCATTTTCAGTTTCTCAAGGCATTTCTTAGGACCATAATGGGCATTGCTATGATGTGTGTACCAGATTAACTTGTCTATTATACGCTCTGGTATACATAGTCTCCAGCTCTCTTCATCCTCTCTGTTCCCCTTGTATTCCCTGGTGGATATAACAGTATGTCCTATTCTTTTCTTTACCAGCACATCTATACTTATTCTTGATTAATTTCAGTTTTTTCGTCCTGTTTCTGCTCTCTACGTATGTTCCTCAAGAACCTCTTCATAAACCTTAATCCTGTACTCCCTTCATTAAATTTACCTGAACTTCTCCGCCTTCTGGTTCGCTCACACGTGGTCCCCAAGAATCGAGTGGCTGCCTTGGTAATGCATTAGGTATGGTACATGATTTACCAGGCTTGTATATCACTTTGCAGTCATGATCTTGCAATGCAAGCTTATCAAGCGGCTGTGTTTCAGTTTACTTGTGATTAAGAACGTTAGGGCTTTGTGGTCCGTGACCACCTTTACATATCGTCCTCCTAGATAATAACGACATCGCTTAAAACCCCACACAATAGAGAGTGCCGCTTCCTCCGTAATGCTGTATCTCCTTTCCCATGCATTCAAGCTTCTGCTACCAAAGGCTATAGTCTTTATAACCTCGGTCTCTCCTTTCTCGATCTGGTTTAAATGTAGTCCATAATCTGAGCTACCCACAACCAAATAAAAGTCTCTAGAGTAATCAGTATCGCATAATATATCTGCATTACACAACGCTTCTTTAATCCTTTCAAATTCTTCTTGACATTCATCATTCCAGTGCCAGGTCATTTTGGCTTTAGTAAGTGTTCTCAATTTGGGAGCAGCGAGTACAGGTTCTTTCAGGAATTTTCGATAGAACTCACAGACGCCGAAGAATCCTCTCAGTTGCCTTTTGTTACGAACAACTGAATATTGCCTAATTCTATCGAATTTACTTGGGTCAGGGTAAATACCCTCTTCTGTAATTATGAAGCCAAGAATTTTATCTGGGATTTACCGAATCCTGACTTATCGAAGTATGCTGTTACCCCAGCTTTCCCTCAAGTGTCTCTAAATGTTCTTCCCATGTCTCAGTAGCATTTAATATATCATCTACGTAAACAGTAAACTTCTTAAGTAATTCGTCACCCAAAATCTTGTCCAATACTCTAATGAATTTCAAGCCCGATACATTAAACCCAAATGGCTTGGAATGTATACCGCAGAGAAAGCCTGGACAGTGAAGGGGGAGGCATGTTTATAGAGATAGAAAGTGCAATAGTATCGAAAGAAATCGACGAAGATCCGAAATGTGAAATAATTTAGGTGAAGGTGATGGTTAAAGTAGGCTCAAACATGCTAATTGGATATTTCCATAGACACTCTGGCTCAGCAGCTGTTGTGGCAGAACACCTGAAGGAAAATTTGGAAAATATTTGGAGTAGATTTCCCGACCATGTTATAGTTTCCAGTGGAGATTTTAATTTACTGGATATGGATTAGGAGACTCAAACGTTTATAACGGGTGGCAAGGACAAAGAATCTAGTGAAATTTTTTTAAGTGCATTATCTGAAAACTACCTTGAGCCGTTAACAGAGAGCTGACTCGTGGTGATAACAGATTAGATCTTCTGGTGACAAACAGACCCGAACTATTTGAAACAGTTAACGCAGAAAAGGGAAACAGCGATCATAAAGCGGTTTCAGCATAGGTGATTTCAGCCGTAAATAGAAATATTAAAAAAGGTAGGAAGATTTTTCTGTTTAGTAAAAGTGACGAAAAGCAGATTTCAGACTACTTGACGGCTCAACACAAAAGTTTTATCTCAAGTACAGATAGTTTGAGGATCAGTGGACAACGTTCAAACCATCGTACAATATGCATAAGATGAGTATGTGCCAAGCAAGATCGTAAAAGATGGAAAAGAGCCACAATGGTACAACAACCTAATTAGAAAACTGCTACAGAAGCAAAGGGAACTTCACTGCAGACATAAACATAGCCAAAGACTCGCAGACAAACAAAAATTACACGAAGCGAAATGTAGTGTGAGGAGTGCTATGCGAGAGGCGTTCAATGAATTCGAAAGTAAAGTTCTACGTATTGACTTGGCAGAAAATCCTAAGAAATTTTGGTCTTATGTCAAAGCGGTAGGTGGATCAAAACAAAATGTCCAGACACTGTTGTTGTTGTTGTTGTGGTCTTTAGTTCTGAGAGGGGTTTGATGCAGCTCTCCATGCTGCTCTATCCTCTGCAAGCTTCTTCATCTCCCAGTACTTACTGCAACCTACATCCTTCTGAATCTGCTTAGTGTATTCATCTCTTGGCCTCCCTCTACCATTTTACCCTCCAGGCTGCCCTCCAATGCTATATTTGTCATCCCTTTATGCCTCAGAACATGTCTTACCAACAGGTCACTTCTTCTTGTCAAGTTGTGCCACAAACTCCTCTTCTCCCTAATTCTATTCAATACCTCCTCATTAGTTATGTGATCTACCCATCTAATCTTCAGCATTCTTCTGTAGTATCACATTTCAAAAGCTTCTATTCTCTTCTTGTCCAATCTATTTATCGTCCAAGTTTCACTTCCATACATGGCTACACTCCATACAAATACTTTCAGAAACGACTTCCTGACACTTAAATCTATAATGTTAACAAATTCTCTTCTTCAGAAACACTTTCTTTGCCATTGACAGTCTACATTTTATATCCTTTCTACTTCGACCATCATCAGTTATTTTGCTTCCCAAATAGCAAAACTCCTTTACTACTTTAAGTGTCTCATTTCCTAATCTAATTCCCTCAGCATCATCCAACTTAATTCGACTACATTCCATTATCCTCGTTTTGCTTTTGTTGATGTTCATCTTATATCCTCCTTTCAAGACACTGTCCATTCCGTTCAACTGCTCTTCCAAGTCCTTTGCTGTCTCCGACAGAATTACAATGTCATCGGCGAACCTGAAGGTTTTTATTTCTTCTCCATGGATTTTAATACCTACTCCGAATTTTTCTTTTGTTTTCTTTACTGCTTGCTCAATATACAGATTGAATAACATTGGGGAGAGGCTACAACCCTGTCTCACTCCCTTCCCAACCACTGCTTCCCCTCGATTCTTATAACTGCCACATGGTTTCTGTACAAATTGTAAATAGCCTTTCGCTCCCTGAATTTTATACCTGCCACCTTTAGAATTTGAAAGAGAGTATTCCACTCAACATTGTCAAAAGCTTTCTCTAAATCTACAAATGCTATAAACATAGGTTTGCCTTTCCTTAATCTTTCTTCTCAGATAAGTCATAGAGTCAGTATTGCCTCACGTGTTCCAATATTTCTACGGAATCCAAACTGATCTTCCCCGAGGTCGGCTTCTACCAGTTTTTCCATTCATCTGTAAAGAATTCGAGTTAGTATTTTGCACTTGTGGCTTATTAAACTGTTCGTTCGGTAATTTTCACATCTGTCAACACCTGCTTTCTTTGGGATCGGAATTATTGTATTTTTCTTGCAATATGAGGGTATTTCGCCTGTCTCATACATCTTGCTCACCAGATGGTAGAGTTTTGTCATGACTGGCTCTCCCAAGGCCGTCAGTAGTTCTAATGGAATGTTGTCTACTCCCAGGGCCTTATTTGGACTTAGGTTTTTTCAGTGCTCTGTCAAACTCTTCACGCAGTATCATATCTCCCATTTCATCTTCATCTACATCCTCTTCCATTTCCATAATATTGTCCTCAAGTACATCGCCGTTGTATAGACTCTCTATATACTCCTTCCACCTTTCTGGTTTCCCTTCCTTGCTTATAACTGGGTTTCCATCTGAGCTCTTGATATTGATACAACTGGCTCTCTTTTCTCCAAAGGTCTGTTTAATTTTCCTGTAGGCAGTATCTATCTTACCCCCAGTGAGATCAGCCTCTACATCTTTACATTAGTCCTCTAGCCATCCCTGGTTAGCCATGTTGCACTTCCTGTCGATCTCATTTATGAGAAGTTTATATTCCTTTCATCAATTAAATTCAATATTTCTTCTGGTACCCAAGGATTTCTAGTAGCCTTCGTCTTTTGACCTACTTGATCCTCTGCTGCCTTCACAACTTCATCCCTCAAAGCTACCCATTCTTCCTCTACTGTATTTCTTTCCTCCGTTCTTGTCAATTGTTCTCTAATACTCTGTCTGAAACTGTCTACACCTCTGGTTTAGTCAGTTTATCCATGTACCATCTCCTTAAATTCCCACCTTTTTGCAGTTTCTTCACTTTTAATCTGCAGTTCATAACGAATAGATTGTGGTCAGAGTCCACATCTGCCCCTGGAAATGTCTTACAATTTAAAACCTGGTTCCTAAATCTCTGTCTTACCATTATATAATCTATCTGATACCTTCTAGTATCTCCAGGCTTCTTCCATGTATACAACCTTCTTTTATGATTCTTGAACCAAGTATTAGTTATGATTAAGTTATGCTCTGTGCAAAATTCTATCAGACGGCTTCCTCTTTCATTTTTTCCAGACACTGTGTGACCAAAATTGTGCCGAAACAGAGGATGACAGACTAAAGGCCTAAATACTAAATGTCTTTTTACAAAGCTGTTTCACAGAGGAAGACTGCACTGTAGTTCCTTCTGTAGATTGTCGCACAGACGACAAAATGGTAGATACTGAAATAGATGACAGATGGATAGAAAAACAATTAAAATCGCTCAAAAGAGGAAAGGCCACTAGACCTGCTGGGATACCAGTTCGATTTTGCTCAGAGTACGTGAAGGAACTTGCGCCACCCCCCCCCCCCCCCCTCCTTCTTGCAACGCTGTACCGTAGGTTTCTTGAAGACCACAGCGTTCCAAAAGATTGGAAAAGGGCACAGGTCATCCCGTTTTCAAGAAGGGACATCGAACAGATGTGCAGAACTATAGACCTATATCTCTAACGTCAATCAGTTGAAGAATTTTAGAACACGAATTATCTTCGATTATAATGACTTTTCTGGAGACTAGAAATTTACTCTGTAGGAATCAGCATGGGTTTCGAAAAAGGCGATTGTGTGAAACCCAGTTCACCCTATTTGTCCACAAGACTCAGAGGGCCATAGATACGGATTCCCAGGTAGATTCCATGTTTCTTGCCTTCTGCAAGGCGTTTCATACAGTTCCCCACAGTCATTCAGTCATTTAATGAACAAAGTAAGAGCATATGGACTATCAGACCAATTGTGAGATTGGATTGAAGAGTTCCTAGATAACAGAAAACAGCATGTCATTCTCAGTGGAAGTAAGTCTTCTGAAGTAAGTGATTTCATTTGTGCCACAGGGGAGTGTCGTAGGACCGTTGCTATTCACAATCTATATTAATGACCTTGTGGGTAACATCAGAAGTTCACTGAGGCTTTTTGTGGATAATGCTGTAGTATACTGAGAGGTTGTAACAATGAAAAATTCTACTGAAATGCTGGCGGATCTGCAGCAAATTCACACATGGTGCAGGGAATGGCAATTGAATGTAAATGTAGACAAGTGTAATGTGCTGCAAATAAATAGAAAGATCCTTTATCATTTAGCTACAATATAGCAGGTCAGCAACTGGAAGCAGTTAATTTCATAGTTTATATGGGAGTAGGCATTAGGAGTGATTTAAAATGGAATGACCATATAAAATTAATTGTCAGTAAAGCAGATGCCAGGCTGAGATTCATTGGAAGAATCCTAAGGAAATGCAGTCAAAAAACAAAGGAAGTAGATTACAGTCCACTTGTTTGCCCACTGCTTGAATGCTGCTCACCAGTGTGGGATCCGTTCGAGATAGGGTTGATAAAAGAGATACAGAAGATCCAATGGAGAGCAGCGCACTTCATTACAGGATCATTTAGTAACTGCGAAAGCGTTACGGAGATGATAGATAAACTCCAGTTGAAGACTCTGCACGAGAGATGCTCAGCAGCTCAATACATGCTTTTGTTGAAGTTTCGAGAACATACCTTCACCGAGGAGTCAAGCAGTATATTGCTCCCTCCTACGTATATCTCGCGAAGAGACCATGAGGATAAAATCAGAGAGATTAGAGCCCACACAGAGGCATACCGACAATCTTTCTTTCCATGAACAATACGAGACTGGAATAGAAGGGAGAACCGATAGAGGACTTAAGGTATCCTCCGCCACACACCGTCAGGAGTCTTTCGGAGTATGGGTGTAGATGTAGATGGCAATACTCTAAAATGATAACTTCTGTCAGCTTACATGAAGGCAGTATACTGACATGACTCAGGGGTCAGAGGTATTTGCCAGTACCCGGAGGGTAAGTCAATGCTACTAAGTATCTTTGCACCTCAAAACCTTTGGATTAATTGTTCTATCGTTTTTGGCTTCTCTTGATCTGGTTCAATGATTTTATTTACTGTACATGCATCCAAAACTATTCTCACCTTCCCATCTTTCTTGTCTACCACAAATAATGGACTATTATATTGGTCTTGGTTCTCTCAATAGCCCCAAATTCAACAATTCTTTGTATTTTCTCTTCTACTGCTTGCCATTTAGCCTGAGGGATGGAGTACTGTTTTGAAAGGCTTGTGTTCCTTAATTTTCAATTTACATTCTACCCCTTTCATGATTCCTGGCTGCTGAGAGAAAACTTTGCCGTGCTTATGTAAGATCTCTGCTAACCTCTTCCGAATCTCTTCATCCAAATGTGTCATATCTTCTAGTTTCTTGCCTATAGCATCTTCACTCGGTTGATCCGCTTGTGCTAATCCCTCATAGATATCAATACTTCCTCATCATCTGGTTGTTCTTCTGTAGGCCCCACCTCATAACGCAAATTCACCTGTCAGAACTCTTGTCTCTCTTATGACTTCTTACTTTCTACCAAGGTCAATTCTCTCGTTTCTCCCTCCCATCCTTTTACACTCACTATGCATTCCTCGACATTTATGATTTCTTCTACTTCATTTAACCAGTCAGTTCCCAAAATAACTGCCATATTAAGACATGGTAACACCAAAAATGTCGCTTTATATACTTTTCCCTCTACTTCAAACCCAATCAATGCTTATTCCTTAATGGGCTTACTTTTTGCACCTACAGCATTTGCAACTCGGACACCATTTATGTGAAAACTATGTAAGGTGGCGTTAGTATTCATTATCTGTTCATATAGCTTTCGAGACATAGCACACACTTCACTCCCAGTGTCAACTAAGGCATCAACATCTAGTCCACACATCATTATCCTGACTACAATTGGACCTCATCAGGAGTGCGGTCTAGTTTGCTGAACTCATTTCCTCCTGATCTTAGCCCTCACTATTTCTTTGCCTGCCACCTTCTCTCTCATATTCCCTTGTATTTCCATCTCTTCTGGAAACGCCTTGGAACTGATGTCCATTTCCATGGCCCCGACTTCCATGATAGTCTTCCTCAGTTGAACGATTGATTATTAAACTGATTCTGTTGGTAATTGTCTTCTCTTTGGCCCTGCTCACCTGCTTGATTATTCTTTTGCTCCAATATCTCCATCAGGGCTCCTCTATCTTTAATCAGACTTCTGCACAAAGTTTCTTACATCCACTGGCTTAATCTTCTCTTAGTTGCAGAAATCATTATATCAACATTTAAGGGTTACTCTGAAGTTTCATTTATTTAGTTCCCATAAATGCACAGCAAATTCTTTCAAGGTATCTCTCCAGTTATTAAGAGACTTGCAATGGAGCGGGTTTTCCAGTATTCCACACTGATGGCTCTTTGACTAATACTTCTTTAGAAATTGTCCTTCAAACTGCTCATAACTACTGACTTCGCTATTTTCTTCACTCCCCATGTAAAAGCTTCACGTTCCATTCTATCTATTGCAAACTGAATTTTCTCTTTGTCTCGAAAATGTGTTGGAAAAATGTCTCTCAGTCATTTCATAAAAATCTTCAGGTGCAGCGCTCCCTTTGGCTTATATTTTTGTCCCACATGAACTCGTGGATGACGATTATCACCACTCATTAATGTTATCACTTTACCGTCTACTATAGCTAGTGTTGCATGACCAATTTTCCTGTCAATATCCTCAGTTTTCGTTTCTAATTGTTGGATTTCGCCTTGTAAATGTTGTATGTCCTGTGCAATCCTCCTATTATCTTCTCCCCGATGCACTGTTATTGCGTTTTGTATATTTTGAGCTAATTCAGTCTGTTTGTTGCCTAGTCCCTTAATAGCTACTTAACATTGCTGTTGCTTCTGCATTATCTCTTTGATCTTTCCCCCTAATTCTTCTTTAACTTCTTGAACCTCTTCATGGGCTTTCTCGCTTATCTCTTCTCCCATCTTCTTTGCATCTTTTTGGAGCAGGTTTGTCCTCTGCTGGAATCTGCCTTCTCCCTCCTTGCAGTCTTTCATCACCTATTCCTTATAATTCCGTAATTCTCTCTTCAAATTTTCATGCTCTTGTAGTGTCATCTGAATTTCCTCGTTGACAGTGTCAATTTTTTCTTGGGTTTTTCTATTGGTTTCCTCGATTTTCTGATTGGTGGCTCTGATTTCCTAATTAGTGGCTTCAGTCTTTTCTTGGGTCATTTTACTGTGTTCCTTGGTTTCCTGCGTTGTATCCTCCATTTTCCAATTGGTGGCTTCAATCTTGGCATCAGGCTTTTCTAACATTGCCAGTAGTACATCTTGCTGTCTGCCCACTACAATGTTTAGTACAGGTTTAATTGGTCTCTTGAGGTAATTGGTGGAATGAGGTAATGGGATTTCTATTGAGAGTCCACAGTCACTGATTCCTGAATCACATCTATTCTCCTGTCCTATCTCCTTCTTCCCAGCATCTACTGCCAGAATCTCCTGCTTGATTTCAGTAGACATGTTTGTTTACATATATTACATACAAGCAACACTATAAATTAACCCTTGGGTAACCTAAGACTCTTGAGCACCTAACAATTAAAACAAAATAATGACAGCAGTACTTCAACTAGCTCATAACAGAAACAATACCTGTTTGCACTGGATATATAAAAACACTTCACCAACTTACCTGAATTAAACAGCAATGGTAATATTCATCACATCACACCAAAGCATCAAAAATCAAATAACACCACCAATTAACATATGAAACCTGTAATCAACAATTAATGCTGTAGTATAAGTCTTAAAATCTATTCGCTTCTCTATTGCTGGTGAAAACATAAAAAATATATGCATACATAGACAAACTACTGCAGAGCCAGAAAATTCCGAAATGGAAAGAAAAATTGCTATGCAATTCTTGTAGCGTTACAAAACGTGATTATATGCTCTGCAGATGGCCTAATTAAATTATTATTGCGCCAGCAGGTTGTCTTGACTCATTGCACAACGCTAATACTTGCTACGGAATTCGATATTTGTTGCATGCTGTGTTAACTGGTAGCTGGAGTAACCATTATCACAGTTCCAGTTATATTTTTAAAACCGTTATTTTAACAGTTACAAATAACTTTCAAGTTACATTTCACTACCGAATACTCCAATGGGGTTACAGTTAAATAATGACACAGGTGGAATCCATCAGTTTAGTTACCAGTATAACCGCTAGTAGAGCGAAATGTCCTATGAATCGTGCCATAACCTTAGCTAATTAACTGTGGGGAGATTTCACTTGATATTTGAACTATTATTAGTGTTTCATATCATATGTATGTAGGTTATCAGCAGCTATTATAAATATTATCCTCGCAGCCACAGCAGAAAATGCAGAACTTCGCCACAGCACTGTTTGAGTTAAATGTTAACAACATGCATTTTTAAGTATGAAGTAATATGTAAGCTGAATAATGCAGGTTGAATTAAAAGCTTAATTTCTTGTGCTTTTCACTTAATAGAATAAGTGTATGGCCTTGTAATACAATACAAAAATATATGTAATGTGACAGATTCGTTTACTCCTGTATGCTATCCAAGTTTTCGTTGAGATTTGGAAAACTGCTCGATTTCTCCATCTACAACATGTGTATGAAAAGGTTGACAGTGTTAAATTTCTGGGATTACATCTCAGTAATTAATTCAGTGGGGAAGGACATACCACAGAATTACTGAAGCACCTAAACAAGTCTGCATTTGCAGTGAGAATGATGTCACATGTAGGAGACATAAATATAAAAATAAAAAAGCTACATACTTCCATTCTATTATGCCATAAGGGATCGTATTCTGGGGTAACTCATCAAACCGAGCAAACGTTTTTAGCATATAAAAGTGTGTAATAAAAATCATTTCTGGTATAAATTCAAGAACATCATGTAGAACCCCATTCAAGGAACTTCGGTTGGTTGGTTGGTTGGTTTTGGGGAAGGAGACCAGACAGCATGGTCATCGGTCTCATCGGATTAGGGAAGGATGGGGAAGGAAGTCGGCCGTGCCCTTTCAGAGGAACCATCCCGGCATTTGCCTGGAGTGATTCAGGGAAATCACGGAAAACCTAAATCAGGATGCCCGGACGCGGGATTGAACCGTCGTCCTCCCGAATGCGAGTCCAGTGTCCAACCACTGCGCCACCACGCTCGGTAAGGAACTTCGGATTCCAACCACTGCTTCCTAATATATTTATTCCTTAATGAAATTTGTTGCAAGTACTTCGAACCAACAGCTCAATACATAATATCAGTACTAGGAATACAAACAATAATCTACATAAAGACCTAAAATCACTTACCTTGGTCCAAAAAGGGGTCCAATATTCAGGAACACACACTTTCAATAAATTGCTAGCAAGTCAGCAACCAATAAAAACTTGGTTTGAGATAAAGCACCGTTTACAGAGAGTTGAAAGACTTCTTGATAGGCAACTCATTCTGCTCTACAGATGAATATGTCAACAGGGACTGTCAGACCAGCTTAAGTAAAAATTCTGCTACGTTTCAGTTTTGACAACACTTGGTCACAGCAGTCAAGATCAGGTATCTGTATACGATAAATTTATTAAACGTGCATAACTATGTTTTATTCTGGCAGTGTATTAATCCTGTAAACATTAGCAACTCCAGTTTACTGTAATATATTCATGTATTTTGACAATCTCCTGACAAATTATGAGGATAATAAGTATTATATTCAAATATTTTATGTTATACTTTCTCCTCTGCGATGGCCAGCGGCTATTTCCATAGCAGTATGAAAGTATTTGTTCATTCCAGTAACTATCCTCTCTGCAAATATCACCGGGTTCTATAACCTTCAACTGGAGTCGGGAACGCAGTTACTAACTTCCACGTTACCTGTACTGGTAGCCGTTAACTTCCAGAAAACGAGAACTGTGAGTGAATAACAATAACTACTGGAGATAAATACTGACCTCATAGTTATTTCCACAGTCGCTCTAATTCCTTATGGTAACTGTATTTGTACTACCTGCCCAAAACTAAATTGGCAAATAAGGCGGTGGCTCAAGGGAACGACCGTACATGTCAATGCGTGTACTGCAGCACTGTTAGCCACAACTCTTACATTAACTTCGTTTTACTGTTTGTGCTGAAAGTAGCGATGGCGCACGAAATAGTACACAGTTCTATGAACAGATGGCGCGCAGCCCCACAGTTATTTCCATGACCTAGAGAACGCCCTCAAAATGGTCTATCCCTCTCCTTCGATGAGTTGACGTGCGAGTGTAGTAAGATCTTTGGGTCAACAGATGGCGCGAGGCACTATTGGCAGTTATTGAAATACCTGACAGTATCAGGTGAGCGGTTATCGCAGTAACCGTTACTTCTCAGTAATCGGTTATTTCTATCAGTTAAGTTATTTTTTGCCACCTCTAGTCGCTGCCGCTGCTGTCAATGCCATTGGCTCGTTATAAGCGGCGACTTGGCTGAAGCGTCGCTGGCTGCCCGCCGCCCAGTGTAATCTGTATAGACGTTGTCGTCGAAGTTCGCTGATCGTTGGCCAGGTGGCACTGCGGTCAGGATACTTCGTAGTTTCTCCACGAGATGTCAGCTTCGGAGGCGTGTTGGTCGCTGCTCGATGTAGCATGTCTACGCCGTCGAAACTCTCACGCGGCTGGAACTGGTGCTGTGTCGAATTCTTCCTGACTGACGTTCTTTGACGCGGCTGCTGGGCTCCGTGCCGTCACTCAGCAATAACGTTAGCCACTCGCATTATTGCCTACGTATAACATTATGGGTCCACATTAATTTTCGCGATTTTAAAACGGTTTACAGCCGGTTTCGTACGTAAAGACTCAGCACAAAACTTCTTTGACACGCTTGTAATGAATATGCGATCAGTTACGTCGCGATAATGTCTACCCGTGTCTCTCGTTAATATTAACCTCGCACTGTCCCTGTCGTCCGATACTGCCAATTGCTTTTAATTATTAGGTGTTAGATCGTTCTATTATCCTGCAATTACGTCGTAATACAGTGTCCGAAGTTTTTTACGCATTTTCACAATGAAAACCATAACAAAGTACCGTTTATCGACAAAGGGTTTTTCACGAAATTTCTCAATTGTTCATACATACGTAAACTAATGAGAAGTTTTCGTTACCATTTGAACTTTTGCTGATTTTCTTAATACTGCCAATGTTCTTTCGCGATAAGCACACTTGAACCATGTACTGTTATTCTCCTCCTCTTATCACTTGTCCGAAAAATGCACACTGTCCTTTCATAGAACGCCACAATGAAACACTCCCTTTTTGAACTCAGCGTTATTGACTTGTGGATAACAGCATAGCAGTTTAGAATAGTTTGACCGTGTGCAACTGATAAAGGCTGATCTGTTAATATTTGAACGGAGAGTTGTTTCGTATCAAATCCAACAAAGTCAATTTGAATGTCAGGTAGCAATAATCGGTACATACTTTGTTGTTATGGTTCTATATATATTGTCTAAACAGCACGAATGAGGCAGTTTCTCCCTTCATCTGACAAAATAATAAAGGTTAACAAATCAAAGGTCGCCTATTAATATCGTCACACACCAATATCCTTCATGTAGCACCATCTGCACAATCTTCACTGCAATCCAAATCGTTGGTGTCCGGCGCGGTTATCGCGTAATCGCGGTACGCAAATGGACACTTAAACATACCAACAAGTCACTCAGTTAATGCCATTTCTGTATTTGCTGGAGGTCACGCCCACGGCGCTGGGTGACACAGAGAGCCGTTAAACAATGATAAATGCGGTCAGCCGTCTTGCCGAAATCCGCCCTGCTCGTTTAGTAGTCAACAACTTATTTTTTCGGGGTCTCAACACTGACTACTTTCTGGTGCACTCGGCTCTCGACTATCGATAGTACCTACTGCGAGCTGCGTGAGGCAAAGATATATTGTTCTCCATATGTAAGGGGCGGTTGACTCCTTAAATGTTGCGCAATTCACGAGAATGCTGTCTGCCTGAAAATATGCTTCGTGTTAAAAACTGTTTATTATTCTTTGCTTTTTACTCTACAGCTGACGGTTTATCAAATAGATGCAGTAAAAACTTTCATTCATCGCAACACCATACCTGTTTTTCACTAGCAGTGTTATTTTGACGTGTGCATATAATAGCACTTCCAAAATACAACATAAAATTCTAAAACTACTTTCACTACATAAAATCCACCATATTATTATCATAGAAACTGTATTTCAATTAAAATCACTTGTAATTTCAACTGATTATCTGCATTAGTAGTGCAATACTATACGAGCAATTGTCGGTACTACTATATTTTGATGCAATAATGACTCGGTTGAAAATAAACAGTAAATTTAATTACATCTGGCTTCTTTTGACTATTTTTTGCATTTATAACTTTCTTGGAATCGTGGTGAAGTGATAGAAAAAACCCTGCTAATGATTAATGAATAGTGTCAATTAAGTTTCTCTCGACAAGTTCATTCTTTGACTAAACGAAGAATAATGTTCCAAGAAGTTACTAAGATGCTAGCATGCCAATTGCACAGCTACGAAACACTGCAGGATCTCACTTCACTATGCATTGCCTGTGGTGCAAAGTAGTGCTTATTATGAGTTCCATTATCGACGACAGGCTCTTCTTGATTAATGTGCAGCTTGAATAAATTTGGGCCACACAATGTTCTTCATTGCTTCCAAAATCTTCTTGTGACCATGTACTGTGCCAACATATTTGCTCGATCAATTATAATTTGCCTGGCCACATATCACAACATTTTCGATGCAAAACACTCTGGCATTTGCACTTAAACACATACGTCCGTTCCTCCAGACAGATGCTTCGCAACTACTTCTCTGACTTCACCTCTGCGAACACGCCCAATCTTACCAACGACTATATTGTTACCGTACTTTACACAATAGAAACTTCCCTGACATGGTCAGCGTATTTACTACAATGTTTTGACACGAATAATTCTTACTTATCCTATCAACAAAAAAAATTTCATAAACACAAATAACTGACAAATTTCATAAATACATGTATTTACAAAAAATGGTTATGAGATCGAGAAATCAAGGTAGCTGAAATGTACGTGAGGTAGTGAGTTGAAGTGTTGCAAGTTCTCACAGGAGAATGCGTCAGATGAGCTGGCCAGGGTGACTGACAAAGTGTGCAGGCGCTCAACGTCTGTTTTAATGTTGAAAGGTGGCTACACTGAGCCACTGCGCCAGAGATTGCGCCAAAGAGTATTATTAAGCCGCCTCCACAGTGCTTGTCGAGAGCTCGTAGAAGTCAGTGCTTGGAGAGAGCTCGTAGAAGTCAGTGCCTGTTAAGAACTCGTAGTAGTCAGTTCGTGTTGAGATGTGCGAGTGGGCAAGGCTTGTCGAGATGTTGTAGTTAGGAGTGTTTGTTCCATGTTTTATCCAGTTATTTGATGGGAGAGATAGCAGATGTTATTCTAATGAAGATATTGTAATGATCAGAGTGCATTTCGTCAATATATATGAAGGTAAAATATTGCGTGTTTTTTCATTATTTCCATGTTTCAAATAATGCATCATTACAGGTTCAGTCAACAAAGCATCTGGCTTGTGTTCTTGTATTAGAGTGTAATTCTGCTTTCCTTACGCAATTATCGTATTTCTAATTTTCTTTTATCACGTCAGTATAATTGGTATTCAAAAATTCTTGTCTTGTTGGAGAAGAACCGTGCCAGATGTGTACGTTGAGTCACACTCCCACATACAGAACAGTTATACTTGTGGTTTGGTTTAGTAGGTTTTATAGTTGCTGGGGACTTAATTAATTAATTGTGTTTATGAAAATTTTCATTTCATTCTTTGTTGTTGTTCTTTGCAGTCAGATAGCGTGATAATACTAGTCAGGGCCAACCGTTTACGAGACATAGCGTAATCGGACACACAGCTACTAAAAATCTAAAAATATTTTCAATCATATTTAATTAAGCCCCCATGCACGTGGCGACCGCTGCTTCGGATCGTCCCTTGGATTCTTCTGATTGTAAAAATAGTAGACAGTAGTATTGTTGTAGTAATTTCTAGTTTAGTAATTGTAGCCTATTTTGCATGTGTAGATATGGTTATCGGCATTCTTCTAATGGTATTTTTCAAAATTTATTTTTTTTTGTTGTCATGTCTACGGGTTTGACAATTTAGTGCAATTATTTCAATTGTTCGTTAATCGTGTTTGAGGGAAACTTTTCATGTAAATGGTATTGTTAGAGATAAAGAGTCATTGTGTGTAATTTTCGTACAGTGACGAATTTTTTTTTGTTTTGTAAATGATTACGCGGTCGATGAAAAAGGCGAAAATGATGAATAGTGAGAATGACGAAATTGTTGACATGGCGAACTCGCCAACAGAGGAAAACAGTATGATGGATAATGAAGTGGAAAACAATGTAATAAGTCGGGAAAGTAGTACGGAACCATTTCAAAATTTTTCTCAATCAGAAAATTCACAGAACACGAGATTAACGATGGAGGATTCTGGAATAGTATCGAACACAGATAGCTTTACAGCTATGACGAAGGAAACTGGTTTTGCGGGAAATGTTAGGGGCGAAAAGAATTTAGAACAAGTTAGTACGGAGCAGTTGATGAGTGCAATATTAAATTTGGGAACACGGTTAGACTCACGAATAGGAACAATTAGAACTGAGATGGGAACTTTACGATCTGAATTAAAAACTGATATAGGAACAATGGAAACACGGATGGGAACAATGGAAACTCGGTTAGGATCTGAGTTCAAAACAGAGATGGGAACTTTGGAAACACGTTTAGACTCACGAATAGGGACATGTTTCAAAAATATGAAATATGAATTAAAAAAAGAAATCAGAGAAGAAGTACAACCAATTTTGAATGCTCACAATAATAGATTAATTGCAGTAGAAATCAGACAAAGGGAACAGGATAGAGAACAGGAAGAAAGAGATCGCGTGATAGTACAGAAATTTTCAGAGTTAAATTTACAATGTGCACACGATAAGGAAGAAATATTTGAGAGAATCGAGGAATCCGTACCAAATGACAGAATAAATAACTTAACACAACAATATGAACAGTTAACTACCAAATGTGTCAATACTGAAACCCGAGTCGCGACACTTACGGAAGACGTAAATAAACAGAAAGAACAATTAGGTGACTTATCGGAAAGAGTTGAGGAAATTTCAGATAAACTGACAAATCTTAGTTTACATGGGGACAGAGATTCGGATGATACAGCTCCAGTACCATTTGCAGAAACCGAAGAGTATCAGAACGTAAATAAGCATGTTGAAAATAAGGGAAAATTTAATGAACGCGTGAAAAGGGAATTTGAGGTATTAAAAAAGCAAGTCAAACAAATTCAAGGCGAAATCATAGGAAAAGACGGCAAAGGAAATTTAGAATCACAGATACCAGAAGGGTTTGAAGAAAATAATTTATTTCATTTACGGGATGCAACAAGAGAGCGCCAGGCGCGCGAATTTAACAATAATCGTCATTGTGACTGGGACAGACGCGGTAGGTCTTTGTCGCCACGAGGCGAAAACTTTGACTATAAACGCTTTTTGACTGTTCGGAAATTTAAGATCTTCCGCAACTCTAAGAATGACATACATCCATGTTCATGGTTAGATCAATTTATGTACGCACTCCCACCATATTGGACACTAGGTCACAAACTTGAAATTATGTGCGGCTATTAATGTCCTCAGGGGATTCACTACTCTAAGTGAATATGTGCCGTAGCGAGCATAGGGCCCCGAGCTGTAGTGGTGCTATTTCTCTTTTAGTTTTCTGTACCGCTGCCTACTCTTTTACTATTCTTTGCATCTGTCAAACCAACTCTTCGACTATCAATCTATCTAGTGAGTAAGTAAACAATAACCGGATATGACTGTTTTACCCAAAAGTGACTTTGGAAATTACCATGTGGACTTACTGTATCTTCAGCAGCATTCATTCGTAGCTTAAATGAGATTTTACCTGTTTATCTTCGTTACAATATTACTTCATATGTTGACGACATTCTTATTGCTAAACATTCTTGGAGTGAGCACAACAAAATTTTGGACTCATTATTACGTATCTTTGCAAAAGTTGGCATTACAGTAAACTTGGAAAAATCTGAATTTGGTCGTTCTCGGGTGAAATTTCTCGGTATTCTTCCTGATCCAAAAAAATTAGACGGTATTCGTAATTATGCTGTTCCTACCACAAAACGTGAGGTTCCTAGTTTCCAAAATTTTTGTGGAATGATATACTTTTGAAAAATTTTTGTGGAATGACATACTCGTGAGAAACTAACAGCTACATGTAAACACGCAGAGAGTACAAGGATACCGCGCTGTGTTTTGGCGGCGGCACATACTCAAAGCAACAATCAAGTCTGCGCGCCGCACAAGGCAGTCGTTGACCGCGAACAATTGCTTCATACGTCACGCGCCTACAGCTGATCGAGCGCTCAGTGCGAATGCACTGACAGCCGAAAACAAATACACAGTTTTAATTTCTCCGAATAAATTCAGTATAAAGCTATAGTGACTTGATGAATTATGTTATTAACATTCAGTATTTTTCAGGATACGTTTGTGTTAAATATTTAAGAACTTCAGGTAAATTCTGTGCGTGTCCGACGTTAAGACGACTTCTTATCGAGAAATTTTCAGGAAGAATGTAATTTCGAAGAAGAAACTAATAAACTAACTAAAAAAGGTAACTATTAATTGAGTTCATTTTTCAGGTAACATATTTCCACTTAGGTACGTACTTTGGACGTAGTTTGCTGCTCGCGATTACGTGATTCATACTTTGTGCTAATTTCATGTTCTATGAATTTACGTGTGAAGCGACGTGCTTGCGTACATTTTCTGATTTTTGTCAATGTTTTATTAATGAACAGGATTGTTATTTGTATATATTATGCATCGCTTGGCTGCTATGCTTTTTCACTGATGTCATATTTTTTAATTATGTGCCTGCTGTGCTTATTTATTTAAATTATAATTGTCACCTGATTTGTTGTGCTGATATGTATGTAAGTTATACTTTGTGATTTATCTGCTTGCGCCTTCATGTTTACTTATTAAGATGACATATGAACATTTATTTGCTTATGCTGATATGATGCTAATGACATGTTTACTGCTTTGCATATGGATTGCATATTGATACATTTCTGTTGTTGTCATAACTACTCTTTAATTTGGTGTATAGAAATGCTGATGTACAGTGTACGAATATAGAGTTTAGGTTACACTATGGTATAGGCTACAGATTGTTCGCTTGGCAGAGCCTCGTTGTAAGGATTGTGCTGCATCCACTTTTTGACATTCTGTTCTCTACTGGTGTATTTACTCGCTAGTGCTTGTTTTGCTTACGCTAAGTGCCTTATATTTTTAAGATAAGAAAATGAACTGCTATAATTCGACGAACGACATTAGTACAAGAAACTTCATAGAAGTCACATGAGCTGGAGGTTTTATGGAAGCTGTATAACTTTATGCTAATAGGAAGGAAGCTAACGACATGACATACCATTACTACGTTTAGACCATTAACAGTTATTACACTGCATTTTTCGTGAGCAATTGAAATAGGAAGTGACACTTGATACAAGAAATACTCCACATGTTTGCTTCTGCCATAATTCTTGAAGTGGTGTACACACTGTGAAATATTATGATCATTCACATTCCGTAATCGTACTTAATTACTGAGAGTTATTCGAACTAAGTCTGTTAGAGGTCATGTATGCATTTCTTTGTTTATAATTCATAATGAGCAGAAGATTTGGGTCAGATGGATTACACAGAGGTTGTGTGTTGACAATGTGTCTTCGGATTGTATGGGATGATGAGATTTGCATTAGGATTTTATCTGTACTTGTTCGAGGAGATTGACTAGAGGAAAGAGTTGTTATGGAAGTGAAATGAGATTGGTAATAAGGTTTATATGTATCGACGCATTGAAGAGGTATTATTGAGATTGTGTGAAGTTGATGATTATTGGAGTTTTGGAGGATAAGAGGTAAAGTAAGTGAGAAGCATATATTGGCAATAAGGTTTATATGTATCGACGTATTGAAGAGGTATTATTGAGGTATTATTGAGATTGTGTGAAGTTGATGATTATTGGAGTTTTGGTGGATAAGAGGTAAAGTAAGTGAGATGCATATTTTTTTTTGTTGGTCTTATGGAACAAGGAGGATGAAGATAGCAGACTAGAACACTAAAGTAGAAGGAAGATAGTCTATACACACACTTTGTTAAATCACTAAGCAGTATATATTTTTTTGAAGAGAGGAAGTATTTGCATATCTTGGCTCACTGACAGTTGTTCAACAACAGTACATTTGATCTGGCTTGGCAAACATTGGTCTTGACATGATGACTATGACGTTGACCTAACTATTATTGACTGTTATACATTGCTGCCACTACTACTTGATACATATGATGAACATCAGATTTTGACAGAATTACATTTACACAGTTAACACCATTCAATTACACAGTAGTACTTAATGTGGATGAAAGATGAATGAGTGTGTTTTGTGTGTTTTCCTTTCCTAATCCTACCCACCTATCTCGTAAATATTATTTAATTTGTTTGTAGTGGCTTGCACTGACACCCATAAATATTATAGGTTTACTGATATTTGAGTACTTGTAATAGTTAATATGAAAATTATCTGACATCATTTGAGTGTTTGTTATGATTTGTATGTTTAGTGTAAAAGCATTTGTACGTGTATTCAAACTATTGTTCATGCCTGAACTGTCTGATTAGTGAGGGCAAATATTATGAACTGTTACCTGCACTTTTTCAACATAATGTGTGACACTTAGGAATGATTAATTTCTGCTGATGAACAGTGTGATCAGTGATAGTGAATATCATGGACTGCTCTCTGGACCTGCTCATCATTCCTAGGTGCAACTGATGGACTACTTGTATGGAAATGAAGTCACTTGTTGCTGTCTGCACCTGCTCAACATTGCTGGGTGCCACTGATGGACTGCTTCTACTGCAATGATGTCACTTGTTGGTGTCTGCACCTCCTCAACATTGCTGAGTGCCACTGATGGACTGCTTCTACTGAAATGATGTTACTTGTTGGTGTCTGCACCTACTCAACATTGCTGGGTGCCACTGTTAGAACTGTTTCTACTGAAATGAAGTCACTTGTTGGTGTCTGCACCTGCTCAACATTGCTGGGTGCCACTGATGGACTGCTTCTACTGCAATGATGTCACTTGTTGGTGTCTGCACCTACTCAACATTGCTGGGTGCCACTGATGGACTGCTTCTACTGAAATGATGTCACTTGTTGGTGTCTGCACCTGCTCGTCATTGCTGGGTGCAACTGATGGACTGCTTCTACTGAAATGATGTCACTTGTTGGTGTTTGCACCTGTGGACCATTGCTGGGCTGGAATTATCAACTATTTTTTTTTTGAACAATTAAAAGTATTTTATGTGAACATTTGTATAAACTGATTTTTTGTGTATTATGTGAACTCTTATGTGAAGCCACTTGTATGAAAAGAATTTGTATTGCCTACTGTATTTTATATATTAGGTTATTGAAAGGTCAGTGCAAAGCCAAAATTTTAACTAATTATGTGATATTTAGGTATTAATATTATCTTTTATTTTTGTCTGTATTTTTCTGAACGAATTTGGTGGTATTTTCACCACCAATGCTGGCAAAAATACCATCAAATTCTGGCCTGTGGAGGAGGGGCATATGAAAGGTGGCTACACTGAGCCACTGCGCCAGAGATTGCGCCAAAGAGTATTATTAAGCCGCCTCCACAGTGCTTGTCGAGAGCTCGTAGAAGTCAGTGCTAGGAGAGAGCTCGTAGAAGTCAGTGCCTGTTAAGAACTCGTAGTAGTCAGTTCGTGTTGAGATGTGCGAGTGGGTAAGGCTTGTCGAGATGTTGTAGTTAGGAGTGTTTGTTCCATGTTTTATCCAGTTATTTGATGGGAGAGATAGCAGATGTTATTCTAATGAAGATATTGTAATGATCAGAGTGCATTTCGTCAATATATATGAAGGTAAAATATTGCGTGTTTTTTCATTATTTCCATGTTTCAAATAATGCATCATTACAGGTTCAGTCAACAAAGCATCTGGCTTGTGTTCTTGTATTAGAGTGTAATTCTGCTTTCCTTACGCAATTATCGTATTTCTAATTTTCTTTTATCACGTCAGTATAATTGGTATTCAAAAATTCTTGTCTTGTTGGAGAAGAACCGTGCCAGATGTGTGCGTTGAGTCACACTCCCACATACAGAACAGTTATACTTGTGGTTTGGTTTAGTAGGTTTTATAGTTGCTGGGGACTTAATTAATTAATTGTGTTTATGAAAATTTTCATTTCATTCTTTGTTGTTGTTCTTTGCAGTCAGATAGCGTGATAATACTAGTCAGGGCCAACCGTTTACGAGACATAGCGTAATCGGACACACAGCTACTAAAAATCTAAAAATATTTTCAATCATATTTAATTAAGCCCCCATGCAATGTCCACTAGTGATCTGTCACGACATCATGTTTCTGCCAGGATTCCGTGCTCGCGCCCTCAGGGCGTCCAATCATCTGTGATTACAGAGGTGCAGCATCACCTGTATCGCTATCTATGGGGCCATTGTTATCTACAGAAGGAAAACACCTATCATTCTCCTATCCCATTTACACCAGTCTATTTCTCGATCTTAGCGAATACACTGAACTACGTGTAGACGGCGTGGGAGCGGCTTGCTCACCTTGTCACGTGACTTTTCCATTGTTACTCCCCCCTCCCCCCCCCCCCCACCTGTAAAGGTGCCTTACAAAAGCACCACTTTCAAATCTACTTGAAAATGGCCTGGATGCGAAGCCTGAATTCGGTTGTGAACTTAAGAGATGTATATATCAGGAAATGGAGTGGCTTTAGATTAATAGAACTGATAATCCACATTATTGTAGCTACTAAGAACATCAGATCAAGAGGGCTTGTTTAGAAAGAAGCTTCAGACTGGCCATCTATCTGTCATACACTTTACATTGATCTGATATCAAGGGTACCTAAAAACAATGTAGAAGCTTATTAAGTCTTCATGTATGATGATAGTAAAATTGTATTTTTAATTTCATTTTTGGTACAGATATAGCTTAATTACAATTTTTAATCAGACACTACAATAAAGACTGTGTCGTAAGCCCATTTAAAGGAGTCTGTGCATGTTGAAATTTGTTAGTGGATACAGAATAATGTGCGCATTTCTGGTTGTTACTAGGTCGGTACACCTGCTGACAATGTACTCACCAGTGATAGCAGTGAGCCGACTGAGCGTGAACCCTTTCCTGGGGATAGTGGCTCAGGGTGCGGCCAAGTTCACTGCATACTACCTGGTGAACTACTTCGGAGCGAGGTTCGGTCGCCGTTGGCCCGGCGTGGCCAGTGCACTGTTGGCTGCAATGGCCTGTGTCCTCGTCTTCTACCTGCTGACTGGTGAGCTGCGACCATGTCTCTCTGCTGATTTAGCCTCTATCTTATTTAAAAATTGGATGAAAATCGTAACATAGATCAGTTAGATGTCAATAGTCAGAGAAGGCTGCTGTGACAACCAAGTGGGTCAACTATGAGATCAGTACAGATGGAGCACATCCAGGAATGTTCGCTTCTCTGTTGCTCATAGACTGTGGCAATTAAGAACCACAGGTTAGATATTGACGAAATTCAATAATAAATGGCCATGTACAGTAATGTGCGATGATGGTCAATATGCGCTGTTACACATTCTAAGGTTTAGGATGCCATTGTACTGCCGTTGATTCTCCTTGGCTTAATGGAATAGTAGACATTTTGCTTTCAGCAAGGGGTAAATTACTTAGTTACATATTTACAGGAATAAGTCACTGCAGGTAATCGGATTGATCACGAATGGGATAGAAGATCTTATGGGGGGATACAATACAACAAACGAGAAAACAATATACTGCCATAACTCGACTCAACAAATACTCAGATATACTGATTAATACACTGTACAGCTATCAGCTACATAGCTAGTCCATAAATTTAATCAGCATGAGAACGTCAAAAATGCCAACGATATGATTCACGGTTATATAAACACAAATCTGCTGAAATTTAATCTAAATCATGGAGAAGGTAATCGCTAAGTGAATATTCAGCTGCTTCGTCGATGGGGGAGAACAAAAATAGGGCAAAAAAAATAGAAGTAAAGACATGCCAGTTATGGGTAAAAGACCGTTTGGTGGAGCTAGACGGTTGTCTTAGTGGTTTACAACTTCTATTTGTTGTCTGTTGTTGGGCGACAGGTATTTTAGTACATGGGATGAGATCTATTCGAACTGATAGGGACAGGTTAACAGCTTCATCTATCACAATCTACCCTATAATTTCCTAGTCCAGTATCATGGGAACATGGAATCTGTGAGAGTAACTGTTGATGCAAGTACAATATATAGCTGCAAAATCTAACCTGATTTGAAAGTGGAGACGATCAGCAGTTCATAATTGAATACAAGCCCGGAAAAATGGATTCAACCCAAAAATCCTTGCTGAGAAAATGTACGAAAACTTATAATTATAAGTTATTTTTGTTGTAAGCAGCTGATGTTGTTTACTATGATTACACATGAAGTGGTTGTTTAAGAAACAGTAAGAAATTCAGTTACAAGAGATAAACAAACTAACTTTACAAATTAAGCACTATTTTGGTAGTAACAAAGAGTAAATGACGACATATAATAAAATGAAGTTTTCTTGTAATATGCATCTGTTTGAAAATCTGGACTACCCCACTCAATTTGCTATGACAGTCATCTGAGATGAATACTCAAAATTAATCAATTTTATCAGACAACATCTGAAAATTGGAACCCATTTTATTTTAGGGTTCACTTTAATTAAAAGAAATACAAGGGCTATTTACTGTCAGAAGATGCAAAACATACATTATATGTTATATCACAGTAAGTAATTAGCTTTATAGACACACATTACTGTGTGTGCTGAAACGAAAAATTGTGATAACATATGATAGAACCACACAAAAAGATTACAAGGAATAAATGTTACTATTGATGCCTTTGTATATTTTTTTAATATTGAAAATTCTTTAGAATATGTGCAGAATTTATAGTATTGATACATTATTCGATCATAGGTTTATTTATTCGCAATTTGCCAAACACTTGTCAGATATGCATTTAAGGATAGTATCTTCCAGTCATTATTGTTAAATTGCATGATGTGTTGCGATACAAGCATAAGAAATTTATGGGTTGTATATGTATCAATTAATTGCCTAGTCCAATGAACACACTATTTATTTTAAGGTAGTTATGGTACCTTTAAGTCCTTGTTACTCAGCGTTTTGAGCTTTTAAAAACGTGAAGTAACTGTAGTTTCACTTAACAAGGGCGAAAATGGTTGAAGTAAAATAAGGAGAAGTAAAATGGTGCACTAGCTTTGATTTTAGGTTTTAGCGTGAACTGTTCACACAGAAATATATAATACTATGACTGTCAATAACCCAGACAGAATATAATGTAAATGTAAACAAAAATATTGAGCAATTTTAAACAAACTGGTTTAAGAAGAGGTGTATTATATCAACAAAGGAATCCAACCATTTAAGAGAAAATGGAATCCTGGATTTGAAATTTGATTAACAAAACCATACTGATCAAATTTCAACTGTTACCATTAAATTATGAACGTATGTCTGAAAACTGTATAAAAATGAAGTAAAGGGTCAAAAGGAGTTGCATAAATCATGAATTACAGGATGGGTTTATTTATCAGCTGTTTCTTCACACCTATGTATGTGCATGTCAGGCTGGATTTACATGTCTACCTCAGAAGTACAGTACCACAAAAAGCTAAAACCGAAACTGCACCAACAAAGTTTGCAAAATTCACAGACAGATGGAGCACATAATCTATCTTCCACTCTGTTAGAGTAAGGTTGTGGTGTTCCTGTTAAATCGCTGGCCCAGGGTAAGATCAGAATGTTAATAGGATAGCTCAATCTATTGCTGGCAAGTAAATGTATGTCTCTTCCTCAGAACTGAACATACAAAAATTCCCGTTTTGTGCAGCGCACATCGCGGGTGCAGGAATCGTGGTGGCGACCATGCTGATGCAGTTCAGCACCATTGCCAACATGGGCATGGCAAACCTGCAGAGCATCGAGGTGCACCCCACGTGTCTCCGCCAGATCGCAACGAGTGTCGAGTGGGCAGTTGCCGGGATTGCCATGTCTTCCCTGCCCTACCTGGCTTTGATGGTATGTGAAATGTAAGATGTTGCACATCAGTAGGTAGAAAAATAAGCCTTCTATCTATCTATCTATACCCGAATCCCGCTCCAGCTACTGCCAGGTCTGGGTGCTGACGAGTCCTCTCCATTTGGCTCGGTCCTCCCACCACTTTTCTTCCTCCAATTCCTGCCAGGTCACACCTCTCCTTTCAAAAGATATTCTCACTCCCATTTTCCACCGTGTTCTTGGGCGCCCTCTAGGTCTTTTCCCATCCATCTTTAGTTCTTCCATAATTTTGGGGAGTCTCTGCCCATGCATCCTCTTAACATGCCCATACCATCTTAATCTCTTTCTTTCAATTTCTTCTCTCATACTTTCTTGTTTGAGGTCCTTTCTAATCTCTACATTCCTTACTCTGTCCATTCTTGTTTGTCCCTTAACTGCTCCGAGAAATTTCATTTCCCCTGCTTGCAGTCTGCTCCAGTCCCTTTCTTTCATTGTCCATGTTTCTCCACCATAGGTGACAATAGGGAAGTAATAATTCTTATACATCAGGAGTTTTGCTCTTTATGAAACTTCATTATTCCAAATCAGATGTTTTATTGTTTGGTAGAAATTGCCTCCCTTCTGTAACCTCCTATTAATTTCGTTAGTTATTCTTCCATCCCTAGATATTTCATTCCCTAAATAAGTGAAACTTTCTACCACTTTGAGGGGTTCTCCATTCAAGGTAATATTTCCATTGATTCCTTTCTCTCTTCCAAATACCATTACTTCACTCTTATCTTTATTTATTTTTAATACATACCTTTTCATTATTTCCTTCCAAGCATCAAGCTGTAACTGTACATCTACCTCTTTATCACCCCATATTACCATATCATCTGCAAAAATCATCTTTTTGTCTTTTTCTTTTACTATATCTTTAACTGCCCTATTCATTCCCTCCATCACAACATTAAAAAGTGCAGGAGATAGAATACTTCCTTGCTTAAGTCCTCGTCTTATTTCGCAGTGTTCAGAGTTCCCCAGTGGTGCTCTAATTCTACAATTGTGGCCTCTGTACATCGTCTTTATAACATTAATGTATCCATCTTCTATATCTATCTTCTTCAGTTCTTCCCAGAGTCTGTCCCTGTCAACTGAGTCATATGCCTTTTCTATGTCTATAAAAACCATTATCACCCTTTTGTTATACTCCCAACTTTTTTCCATCAGTTGACGGATAGAAAATATCAGATCGATTGTGCTCCTTCCTTTCCTAAACCCATGCTGTTCTTAACTTGTTCCCATCTTCAAGAAAGGCAATAAAAGACTTTGTAAAAACTACAGAGGAATAACCCTCATGAGTCATACGGTCAAGATTTTTGAAAGAATTTTACTAAATCGAATAAGTGAAAAGATAGAAAAGGAACTGAGTGAAGAAAAAATAAGCCTTACTGCTCGGTTACAAGGTTGTTCATCCAAATTCAGTAGCCGACGCTGCAGGAGAGGTGTTTTGGACCACACAAAGGTACGTTAAAATTTTGAGAGCACATGATCAAAGAAGAGTCAAGTACAACATTAGTTCCTCCGACACACACTATCTGAACTATCCGGACACCCCTCTGTAATGCGAAATTGACCCCTAGATGTCACGAGAAGCAGACGCGCCAATATAAAACGAGGCGAGGAGTATTGTGTTGTCAGTAGAGAAACAGTAACAGCTGAATTTGACTGTCAGAAGAGTTCAGTGTTTCGATCGTGGACAGTCATTGGCTATTACCTGAATAGTGTATCACCAGGGACATTTCAACTCTTGTAAAGCTGCCTACGTTGACTGTTGGTGATGTGATTGTGAAGTGGAAACGCGAAGGAACGATCGCAGCTAAACCAAAATCAGACATATCAGGCATCATATACCGATGGACAGGGACCATCGAGCATTATGGAGGGTGGTCGAAAGAAATCGGTGGATGTACTCACTTGGGAGTTTCAAAGTGATTTCAGCAATTCAGTTAACACAGTGACTGCACATATGGAGTCAAAAGAATGGAATACAGTTGTCGACCAGGTGTTCATAATCCATCTATTTACATATTCAGTTCTAAGTGACACTCGACGCGGTGTAAAGAATGACACCACTGGACACTCGATGACTGCAGACGAGTAATTTAGAGTGATGGATCACGCTATACCCTGTGACTATCCGATGGGAGGGTTCGGGTTTGGCGAATGCCTCGAGAACATTATCTGCCGTCAATGTCTAATGCCAACAGAGAAGTATGGAGGAGGTGGTGCTACCAGATGGGAGGGGGGTCGTTTTCCGTGGTTATGGTGTGGTCCCCTTACTACGTTTAAGGAAACCATTGTATACGGTGTACAGTAGCGCAATAGTTCAGAAACGATGACTGGATCAACATGACAATTCACCTTGTCATACACCAATGTCTGTGAAGCAATGGTTTGTAGACAGATTCATTCCTGAAATGGACTGGCCTGCTCAAAGTCCGGACCTGAACCCAACACATCACTTTTGGGATGAGATAGTACTTGGACTTGGCTCCAGATCTTCTCTGGTTTCGGCTATTGCGGTAGGATGGAGTGCCATTCCTCGACAGGCGTTCAGACTACTCATTGAAAGTGTCCTCATTAGAAATCATGCTGTTGATAAGGGCGAAGGGGGACACATCCATTATTAACTTCCACTTACAGGTGTCGGAATACTTTTGATAAGACAGTGTAAAAAATGACTCTGAGCACTATGGGACTCAACTGCTGTGGTCATAAGTCCCCTAGAACTTAGAACTAGTTAAACCTAACTAACCTAAGGACATCACACACATCCATGCACGAGGCAGGATTCGAACCTGCGACCGTAGCGGTCGTGCGGTTCCAGACTGTAACACCTTTAACCGCTCGACCACTTCGGCCGGCAGACAGTGTAAATCTCGTGAAAAAAAAAACCATTGTGTTAAAATCAGAGATACTGTATTCGAGTCCATTCCGAGATATTTCGGCAGTAATTCTGCCGGAGCGCCATTCTGAACTGTAGCAGGAGAGAGTGGCACCACAATATCGGTTTGAGATGTTCATATAAATATAGATATAGCAGATTGATGCAATTATTGTCGCTTACATTCCCTTAACATGAGGTAAACAATGGTCTCCATTGACGATGAATCTGATACCAAATGTGAAGAAATCAAAACGACACATCAAATATGTCTCAGAAAATCCAAAGGAAGTGTGATCACTTTGTTGTAAATTTTCAACCAGTGTAATAACGAATTTGAGACAAAAACTGTAAAAGTTTAGATGATAGGTCCAATGCGACGGATAAATTCCAAAAAAGAACAATATCTTTCTGTTAGACATATTTCTCTCTCGTTGATACTTTTCATAAACCAGCGTAAAATATAAGGACCACATCTTCATTGCCATCAAGTTTGTATGGCGATGTAGAATTTAAACCTGTCCTATTGCCCTGGATGGGATGGAAAAAGAAGATTTACAATCCTCGGAGTATTCTATTTCCCTGAAGTTCAGCGAGTTGTTTGTACAGCGCCTGATAATTCAGCTGTACTGGAATTCTGTACATTTGGGGAAATACTGGGTGGTCATAACTAACCTGGTAGTGTTCCTAGCGCTGCAGTGCTGGCTATATACATCACAGGACGTTGAAACATTGTAGGTGTATCCATCAGCCGGTGCGCTCGCGGAGTTTGCTAAAAAAATAATAGTTCTATTTTCCGCCACCAGGTGAAAATATGGAGCTATAAGCAGCCAGAATGTGATGTAAAATTGGTCCAATTTTGAAGAGCACTATTGTGGAAACGGATGATCCAAAAAAATATGCAGATGGTCTCATTCAATGCAGAATTTCATGCCCTACAATTTTTAATTCCACTACGTTTTCGATACTGTGAGTTATTTACGAGATATAATCACAAAAGCGAAAAAATACCCTTTCTTCGGGTACATTTTTGCCCCCCACCACTTTTCCACAACTCCGCCAAGGGGGAAAACCTAGGATAGTCATACTGGGACACAAACGAAGCCATTAAAACAATAAAACCTTTTGTAGCAATTCTACTGGACATGTCAGCCAGTTCTGTGCAAGCCACAAAACGAAGGGCGAAGTCATGACGTTGTAGCCTATCTTGGAGCTTCATTATTTGCACATTCTGAATCTCGTAGGTATACCATTGTAAAATGCGCCGCAAAATCTTTAGAACAATTGGCCAGGGAAGAGACAATTTCTGTGATAACTCGAGCGGTGGATGCTAATAAAGCGAGTGCTGCACTTCATCAACAACTGCTATGGGAATGAGCTACTTTCCTTTCTCATCTGCACCACCATTGTTCACCTGTTTCTTCAAGTTAATTGATCGTATTCCTTAGCCCATTTACTATCATGGGACCTCTTCACAGCTGTTCCTATCGGTGATATACTCACTCTGCAGCGATGTTGTTTCCGTCGTTGTGATAAAACAACTTTACCAGGAGTGTACGTCTTTTTCTCAACGGCCACTGCGTTTCATATACCCTTTACACCAATTACCACTTCATAAAAGAAATCAACACGCATCGCCTAGCGACGTACAGCATATTGACGTCGAAACAACAGACATTTCACATTCTGACTCCTTACAGTGCCATATTTTCAACTGGTGGCAGAAAGTAGAACTATAGGTATTTTTTTCTGGATGCTTTGCAAGCTCAACGATTAATGGACGTACCTACGATGTTTCAGCGTCCAGCAACGTTTACAACCTGCACTGCAGCTCTTGGAACACGATCACTATAATTATACCCACCGGGTACTTGTTTTAGCACCCAATTATACCCACCGGGTACTTGTTTTAGCACCCTTATATGGAACGGTCAATAAATAATTTATAACTGTGCATTTGTTGGATAATAATGGAAATACGTCATTCTCTAGTTGACATCAAGATCTACAGAGGGTTAGCTGCCCTCTGTAATGAAAAAGAAAAAAAAAAAAAACAGAGTGAATGGACCAACGACGAACTTCAGCGAGTATCACGGGACGTCCGCCTCGAACTATTGCAACGAACAAAATGAGCTAAAAAAAAAAGTAGTTAGCTCTCGCGCTTAGGAAGAAGGACGTGTGCGAGGCGAGGGTTCGAATCCAGCTACAGTGACTGCTAGTTCTCAATCTATGTCTTTCCCGTCACCCGTGAAATTATTTATTTTATATGACATTTGAGAGCTAATATAATGAAAAAAATAATCCCACGTGCATTTTCGTGAAGTTGTTGTGAATTTCATATGTTATTTGACTGTTTACTATTTTTAATTACATTTTCAATGACGGGGTACGGGCTTGGAAAGCCTAGGCAAAACTCGATAAATAATGATGCGAGTGACGTTATTCACAGTCACTAATAAAGTAAATCACAATGAGTCAGAATACAAGAGTGATGTACAGTTACTCGTCGGATGTGCTCTCGAGATCACATGTTGCAGGATGGTGTTTGTCATACAGACGTGGAAAACAAATTGAAATGGTACCTACTACTTCGAATGAATTCAGTTTTCCAGCATTTACAGGGAATATTCAGTGTATCTAAGGAAAAGCATACCTCGTTGACATTTTGAAAAATTTCTCTTTCTTGCGATAGTTTGGATGCA
Organism: Schistocerca serialis cubense; assembly: GCF_023864345.2. Taxonomy (NCBI): domain Eukaryota; kingdom Metazoa; phylum Arthropoda; class Insecta; order Orthoptera; family Acrididae; genus Schistocerca; species Schistocerca serialis. The sequence continues at coordinate 19,625,136 of NC_064641.1, forward strand.
AACTGTGCGTAACGCGACATTTTCGCAAATATCGGTGCTGGAAACTGTTGATGTACAACGGAATGTAATTAAAGTTGTTATGTAGTCAAATAACATGAAATGTACTAAAACTCCATGGAAATACACTTGTTTTTTTTTAGTTACATAACCTCTCAAATGTCATATAAGTTAAGTAATATGACCAGTGATGAAAGAAATAGATTAACGAATAAGTCTGAGCAGGAGCCGAATCGTCCCCTCATACATGTTCGTCTTCGAAGCTCGAACGCTAATCACTTGACTACCACGAATTCGAACGACCAGCACCTTCGTTCAGGTACATCAGTTACATAATCGATGCGTAAAATTCACTTGCGATTTTCTCGGAATTGCCACAGTAGTACACCTTGCTACTTTCGCATTTTGTTGTTTTAGTGGCCTCCTAAAGACACACAAAGTTTGAAGTGAATCTGTGATCACAACTTCATGGCCTCTTGTTAGTATTTTCAGTGAGTATTTTCAGCTTCAGTTTTAACGTAGTCAGTTCGTGGGTCATTTTGCAGTTGTGAAATAGGGGGCGATCCATATAAATTTGATCTCCTTCCTCCGGAAGCTCGTAAATACGGGGAAGTTGTCTAGGAGAACTAGAAGTACCGCCCGTTGTTGGCAAGTTGACCTTTGTTTCTGCGCCTGTTGTTCTTTGTCCGGCGTTATGCCGCGCTTGCTCGGCTCGTGTTAGTTCGCTGGTAGCCTCGTTGGTCACGGTTTGTGAAGTGTAGTGAGTGTGTAGTTCGAGCAAATCAGTGATTCGTTCGCAGACTTTAACTGGCAGGAAGATGCATTACGCACCTCGAGAACGAGTTTCTATTGTGAAAATACATTGGAAGGCAAAGTCATAGGTTACAACAGCCAGAAAGAATTCAATCTGCGCGATGTTCCAGCAAAGCTAGCAATATTATCAATTTAAGAAAGCTGTAGACAACTGATGGAGTAAAGGGTGTCAGTTGCGAACATAAACAGTCGTTGAATGCAGAGGTTATTGATAATGTTCAAAGACGCTTGAAGTACTCTCCAAGGAATTCATTTTGTCGATTGAACCAGCATAGAGCTCCGAAGAAATCGGCATTTCGAGCATACAGAGTGCACTTCTTGCAAGTGCGCAAGAAACAGACCATGAGAAGAGAATGCATTACTGTCGATAGTTTCAGGGGTTTCTTATTCAACAGCCTCTGCATAACTTAGTTTACAGATGAGGCATGGTTGCATCTTCCAGGTTACATCAACACGCGAAACAGTAGATACTGGGCTGGTGTTAACCTCCATATCATCCATGGAAAACCACTGTATGATGAAAAGGTCGGTGTGTGGTGCTCAATGTCAGCTTCCAGGAATGCTGGCCCCATTTTCTTTGATATGACTGAAGACTCTACAGTTTATACAGACATCTTCAATACATTTGTGGAGCAGCTGGATGACATCGAACTTATAAAAGCTTAACTACAAGATGGAGCAGCGTGCCGCACGCCTAGCTCTTCCATGTAACTTGTAACAAGTGTCTATAGTTCAATTCTTTTATCTTGGCGGCACGCGCATGCCCGCCCAGACGCGGGAGATTGCTGCGTTGCCAGTTGTTCGCGCCAAGAGAAGCGGCGCCATAGTATAGTTCGCAAACTTACGTTTAGGGGGGAGCGCGCAGTTTATGAAGTATAGCCACCACGTCCGCATCAACCCTTTCGCTGCTACAGAGACGTGCTCCCCGCATTCCGCGCTGTGCGCGATTTTGTCATCACTGCCCTGCTCGCCTGTGCAGACACATGGTGTTTCGACTGCTTTGCCACACTTTATCATTCGATTTCACAAATACTATTTGTCCCAAATATTTCAGTTTTAAACATCTTCTTGACTGATACCTTCTCCCAATAAATGACTTAATTTTGTTTCGAAGTTCAACGCAGTTATTGTGCAGCATTGGATGTAGTAAACCATTGCACACTTCGATATTGTTTTTAAATAAAGAAAGTATTAAGCACCGAATAAGGTTCGAACTCAGAACCTTTCGCTTCGTGGCCATACACTTTAACCATTATGCTAACGCAGCTCGACACTCAATATTTCTCCCAGAGGACTTTAAAATATCACGCAAAATATCGACAAACACTGTTGGTATGACTATGAATTACTCACGTTTCGTCGAAGTACAATAGGAAATAAACAATTACCGCTGTTCTTTATTGCAAAAAACCGGTTAGTGAGAATGATACAAACACCTTTCCTTGCTATCGCCTGAATTAGGAGGCTTATTGCTTGTTTGGTTTAATTAATTAATAGAAAATGAAGCAATTGGTATAAAGAATGCTTTTTCCAAACTTTATATAAATGAAAGTCTGGTATCAAGACATTGCTTTTCTTCAGTTACTTTATTTATGACTGAACGTTTCTAAAACTGAAGACACTCGTCCGTGGTCCGCACTGCAGTCGAGCTCTGGCAACGTCGTTCTCTGTTCATTGGCTGACTGTGTTTTGTGACATCAGATGCGCAGAACGAACCTAAACTCGGCCGCCGTCGTAAATGACGCGCACTTTATGATGACCGAACAACCGACACCCCCCCCCCCCCCCTCACTTTCCCCCGCGCTTGTGGCGGTATCTTAAAAGCTGAGTGTACAGTCATAGACCACGGACAACTGCATAACTTCATGGGGCCAAAGCACACGAAGTAAGCAATACTGGCGAGGATGCATTTCACATAATGCATGGAATACAGTCAAAAGAATGCACTAGTGCACTTGCACATCTCTGCTCGTGAAGGGCACTTCCAGCATTTGCTGTGAGGACTTTGCATGTACGAGGGGGGACCCAAAAATAACCGGAATCGTAATGCTGCACATCGTATACTTGTAGTAGCAGGTTGCGCCGCCAGAGGGTTGTAGTAAGATCTCTGCTGAGTCATTCTGCCATGCGGCGTCACCTAACAGAGAGAAGTGTGGTTTCTTTGGCAGTTCTTTGAGTGAACGTGCAGTGCAGACGTGACACGAGGAAATGGCTAGTTCTTACGAACAACGTGCAGCAGTGAAGTTTTGTTTCTTGCTCGGCAAGAACACAGCAGAAACCGTTGCGATGATTCAGACAGCCTACTAAGACCACGCTCTTAGTAAAATGCAAGTGTACGAATGGTTTTCTCGTTTTAAAAAGGGAGAAATGGTGGTTGAAGATCAGTCCCATTCCGGTCGACCTTCAACTGCTTGAAGTGAAGACAACGTCGACAAAATCCGTGATCTCATCAGTGAAGATCGACACAGGACAATCGACCAACTCGAGAACTTGTCCAAGTTGTCCTGGAGCTCAATTCAGCGCATCTTGACCATCGATTTGGGGATGCGAAGAGTGGCAGCCAAATTCGTGCTGAAGCTTCTTACCGGAGAACAAAGGGATCGTCGCGTTCAAGCCTGTCTCGAAATGAAGGACGCGTTCAAAGATGATCCACATTTTTTCAACAAAATCATTACAGGTGATGAGTCACGGTGCTATGGGTACGATCCAGAAAGTAAACAACAGTGATCACAATGGAAGTCACCTGGCTCACCTCGACCAAAAAAAGCTCGACAAGTGAAATCGAATGTGAAAACGATGTTGATCTGTTTTTATTGGAATCAAAGGGATCGCACACTCTGAATTTGTCGCTGCAAACCAGACAGTAAACCAACAATTCTATTTGGAGGTTATGAAACGGCCTTGTGGCTTTGTGGGATTCTGGCGTGTGGTTCCTCCATCACGACAACGCTCCCGCGTGCACGGCTCTCAGCGTTCGCCAGTTTTTGGCCTCAACGAAGACAACTACGTTGACCCACGCGCCCCATTCGCCGGATTTAGCACCTTCGGACTTCTTCGTATTCCCGAGGATGAAAAGAGACTTGAGAGGGAAACATTTTGCGGATGTGGAAGACGTAAAACGCAATGTCATGTAAGTGCTAGCAGGTATCAAAGAGGACGAATTTAAAAGGTGCTTTGAACACTGTAATGAACGTTTGGACAAGTGTATTAATGCTAATGGAGAGTACTTCGAAGGATATTAAGGTTGTATTTGAAAACAATAAAGTATATGCTTTCTAGAATGAAATTACGGTTATTTTTGGGTCCCCCCTCGTGTGCATGTATGTGTGTATGTATGTATGGTATTTATCATCTCCTAAAATTGCAAATGTGTCCCATTATTGGTTGAGAAGTTCTAAGTTATTAAAGTAGCTCATGTTTATATGGATCGAACTGTATGTCTATGTAGGCGCGAAGGCGCAGTAGGATTGCAAATTAGAGAGTATGCAAATGTTGAAGTCTAGTTTGCAGATAGTTTAGGATCTGATTAGGTGTTCATTGTATGTTAGGAGAGGTGGGAATTTGATGAGGGGGTAAAGGATCCACATGAGGGAAACTAAACAGATGATGAAAGGGAGAACAGAGTGTATGACGCTCAAGCATTTAGAAGGAGTAATAGAACATTTGTGGAGAGTACATCCGGGCAACACTGGCATAGCAAAGTATAGGTCAGATCATGGTACATGTGGAGGATAGTGCAGGAGTGCAATCACCTTTTTGCCCAGTTAATAGATTTTGTAATCTCAGTCTGCTGCGGGCCTTCCTGTTGGATGGTCAGCAAGGGGTTTTTAGAGTCGCAATAATTCACGTGGAAACATATCTGTGATTGGTGTCTTTCATTCTCACTACTTACAAATATCTTTTCCTTTCACAGGACGACAAGCGACTTCCCTTCGCCATCCTCGCAGCTCTCAACTTGGTGGTAGCGTTTTCGGTGTCGTTCCTGCCGGAATCTGCGCTTCAGCGATTGCCGGAGACGTTAAGGGACGGTGCCGTCTTTGGCAGAGGACAGCCTTACTGGAGCTGGAAACCCAAACCGACACCAGAGTACACCAAGGGATAAAACAGTTCCAGAAGTTCCTTTTAGTTTAGAAGGAATGTTAATGCGACGCTGGCAACCTTCGAGTTCTGTTTACTGACGTCGCGCCTGACTTACTCGGCCTGCTATGAACGAATAACAGTGCACTTCGAGCTCTATTTCTAATCTGTAAACAGTAGCATGAAAATTAAGCCTGACTTGGATTAGATTATAATTTGTGGTCGTTCTATCCAGTAAATGCTACACGCCAAAATAAACTGACATGGAAACCGCACCAACTGAGTTACCAAAAAAAAAAAAAAAAAAAAAAAAACACTCACAATAGACTAAAACTGCATATTGCTCCCATGTTGTTGTTGTGGTCTTCAGTCCAGAGACTGGATTGGTACAGCCCTCCATGCTATCTATCCTGTGCAAGCTTCTTCATCTCCCAGTACCTACTGCAACTTACATCCTTCTGAACCTGCTTAGTGTATTCATCTCTTGGTCTCCCTCTGCGATTTTTACTCTCCACGCTGCCCTCCAGTACTAAATTGCTGATCCCTTGATGCCTCAGAACATGTCCTATCAACCTAACCCTCCTTCTAGTCAAGTTGTGCCACAAACTCGTCTTCTCCCCGATTCTCTTCAATACCTCCTCATTAATTATGTGACCTACCCACCTAATCTTCAGCATTCTTCTGTAGGACCACATTTCGAAAGCTTCTATTCTCTTCTTGTTCAGACTATTTACCGTCCATGTTTCACTTCCATACATGGCTACACTCCATACAAATACTTTCAGAAACGACTTCCTGACACTTAAATCTATACTCGATGTAAACAAATTTCTCTTCTTGAGAAACGCTTTCCTTGCCATTGCCAGTCTACATTTTATATCCTCTCTACTTCGACCATCATCAGTTATTTTACTTCTTAAATATCAAAACTCCTTTACTACTTTAAGTGTCTCATTTCCTAATCTAATTCCCTCAGCATCACCCGACTTAATTCGACTACATTCCATAACCTCGTTTTGCTTTTGTTGATGTTCATCTTATATCCTCCTATCGAGACACTGTCCACTCCGTTCAACTGCTCTTCCAAGTCCTTTGCTGTCTCTGACTGAATTACAATGTCATCGGCGAACCTCAAAGTTTTTATTTCTTCTCCATGGATTTTAATACCTACTCCGATTTTTTCTTTTGTTTTATTTTACTGCTTGCTCGATATTCAGATTGAATAACATTGGGGAGAGACTACAACCCTGTCTCACTCCTTTCCCAACCACTGCTTCCCTTTCATGCCCCTTGACTCTTATAACTGCCATCTGCTTTCTGTACAACTTGTAAATAGCCTTTCGCTCCCTGTATTTTACCCTGCCACCTCTAGAATTTGAAAGAGAGTATTCCAGTCAACATGTGCAAAAGTTTTTTCTAACTCTACAAATGCTAGAAACGTAGGTTTACCTTTCCTTACTCTTTCTTCTAAGATAAGTTGTAGGGTCAGTATTGTCTCACGTGTTCCAGTATTTCTACGGAATCCAAAGTGATCTTCCCCTAGGTCGGCTTCTCCTAGTTTTTCCGTTCGTCTGTAGAGAATTCGTGTTAGTATTTTGCAGCTGTGACTTATGAAACTGATAGTTTGGTAATTTTCATATTGTCAACACCTGCTTTCTTTGGGCTTCGAATTATAATATTCTCCTTGAAGTCTGACGGTATTTCGCCGGTCTCATACATCTTGCTCGCCAGATAGTAGAGTTTTGTCATGGCTGGCTCTCACAAGGCTATCAGTAGTTCTAATGGTATGTTGTCTGTTTTGTCTTAGGTCTTTCAGTGCCCTGTCAAACTCTTCATGCAGTATCATATCTCCCTTTTCATCTTCATCTACTTACTCTTCTGTCTCCATAATATTGCCTTCAAGTACATTGCCCTTGTATAGACCCTCTATATACTCCTTCCCCTTTCTGCTTTCCCTTCTTAGCTTAGAACTGGGCTTCCATCTGAGCTCTTGATATTCATGCAAGTGGTTGTCTTTTCTCCAAAGGTCTGTTTAATTTTCCTGTAGGCAGTATCTATCTTACCCCTAGTGAGATAAGCCTCTACATCCTTACATTTGTCCTCTAGCGATCCCTGCTTAGCCATTTTGCGCTTCCTGTCGATCTCAGTTTTGAGACGTTTGCATTCCTTTTTGCCTGCTTTTTTACTGCATTTTTATATTTTCTCCTTTCATCAATTAAATTAAATATTTTTTCTGTTACCCAAGGATTTTTACTAGCCCTCGTCTTTTTACCTATTTGATCCTCTGCTGCCTTCACTACTTCATCCCTTAGAGGTACCCATTCTTCTTCTACTTGAGAGGCACCTACATGCCTTGCTCATACTGTGGCATCAAGGAGTAGGGCCCGCAAGATGAGTGGTCTGCCAAGCGAGTGGATTCATTCTTATTTATCGAGTAACATGAACTCTCGTACTCACAATTAAGTTAAAAATTACCCTCCTGCATGAATATTACGCAACAGAAACGCACATCTGACTATCAGTAATTTACAGAACTCTGACTGTTCACTATGCACTGGCAATACCACATTTTCTTTCTTATTTAACGGCTTTGATCAACACATGGCCATCGCCCTGAATATGAGTGGTGCATACATTATAAATTCTGGATATCATGACAACATACAATTCGAAGGAAAAGGCCACCAATCTTTTTCTTTTCACTATCTTATTTATTCCGATAAATTCTATAACCCAAACACACAAATTCCATAACCTACAACAATAACACATTAGAAATTCCGCCCAGTGGGCATGGCTTTACATTGGTGATTCTCTATCTTATGGTCTCGTAATTATTTAATGCTACAGTGCACTTTCTGGATAGGACGGTGGATCTTTTGCTATATCTCACACTTCGACTCTCACAACCATCATCACGAAACTTTTCCTCCAGACCGAGCGGTACAAAAGGAAACATGCATAACCCACTACCTCTGAAACTACCTTGCTACTCTCCCATGCAAACCACACATACTTAAATTACATGACATACACCACACTGCAACATGGAATACAACATAAGGAATAGTCACAACATTATAACCACATCACTTTCAGCTTTCCCACTTCAATTAGTATTCATCCCAGTTTCACACGACACTGCCCCACTTCGTAACTTTTCTTTCCTACTACGAACTCTGGACGATATATACACGTCTTCCTGTGCAATGCAAGCCAAGTGGCGTTACTGGATAGACGGCTGACTCACCTTGCTTCTCTCTCAGAGTATTATAGTTTGAATCAAGCGTCACACGGAAACATAACACGCAAAGCAATATTAAGAACATATTCATCACACACGCGAGTCCTCAACTGATACCATGGACGAGTACTTCTCTTTATCCTTTGTCTCATACACAGATTGAGACTCGCACAGTACTCACCACGTGGAAGTACTCGTCTCTAATTTCAAGTCCTGCACACGCCGTTTCTTAAATATTTCCAACTTATAGTACACACGCTAGTAATTCAGCTTAACTTAAGCACTTGGAAGTATTTCAACTTATTGCTACACGTGGGTTCATTGTGACCGTTGGTCACTTCCGGAGATTACTACGATCCCCTTAATATTACCTGCCTGACATTGAATTCTCCCCACAAAAGTTCCTGAAATAGAGAAATTACTATTCTAAACTACTCTTAAGTATTTCACATGCATACCATGTCTCCACTCTTTTGTCCTTACGGAGCACGCCTAAGACAGGTCTTACCAACACTAGATCCAGCGGCAGAGTGCTGAAACATGGCCGTTCTTCAGGTCATCTCGCACCTCTGTCGAGGTGGGGAAGACCATGCTACCGTATTGGTCAGCCACATTTCAGGCGCTCAGAGCTCCGGCAAATTTTATCTCTTTGGTTCTACCAAAGGTGGCCAAAGGGTCGTCTCAAAGATGATCATATATTCACATTCACTATCTGCGGTTAGCAGACGACCATACATTCATTCATTTCACAGATCTCACCAAACTGGATGTAGGGATTTATTTTGTGGGAGTGCACATGTGATCGATTAAATAAATAAATTGTCATTCTTTCCTACACTGGTATCCGGCTTCGCTGTATTAATCGAAATTGAGTAATTTTTACAAAAAATGTGTTGTTCTGATAAGAATAATGAAGTATGTTGTACCTATTTTCAATGTCGGGCAGTACTGTACCCTTTCATACTGTACTTCTTTCTCCCATTCCTGTCAATTGTTCTCTTATGCTCTCCCTGAAACTCTGTACAACCTCTGGTTTAGTCGGTTTATCCAGGTCCCATCTCCTTAGATTCCCACCTTTTTGCAATTTCCTCAGTTTTAATCTACAGTGCATAACCAATAGATTGAGGTCAGAGTCCACATCTGCCTTTGGAAATGTCTTAAAATTTAAAACCTGGTTCCTAAATCTCTGTCTTACCATTATATAATCTATCTGATACCTTCTAGTATCTCCAGGATTCTTCCATGTATACACCCTTATTTTATGATTCTTGAACCAAGTGTTAGCTATGATTAAGTTATGCTCTGTGCAAAATTCTACCAGACGGCCTCCCCTTTCATTTCTTACCCCCAGTCCACATTCACCAACTATGTTTCCTTCTCTCCCTTTTCCTACTCTCGAATTCAAGTCACCCATGACTTAAATTTTCGTCTCCCTTCACTACCTGAATAATTTCTTTTATCTCATCATACGTTTCATCAATTTCTTCACTATCTGCAGAGCTAGTTGGCATATATACTTGTACTACTGTAGTAAGCGTGGGCTTCCATAGACAGTTGAGTAACTTCACAATGAAATTAGATGCATCATTTAAAATACTTAAGCATAGTCATGTAAATGTGTTGATAAGCAAGTTATGCTGCTCTGTGAATGTGGACTCATCAGTGTTGCCGTACTGAACTTCGTTACGGTGTCAGCCAAAATCAACCTTAGCATGACGTCTACAGAGATCACACGAGGCCTGATAAACTCCGACTTATTCAGTCGAAGTTAAACGTCGGGGCGAGATACACTTATCAGTCTGCGGAACCCGATTCTGACGAAAAACTGTTCGTCTTGTAACGCCCCAAGGACAGAAAACCCCAATTAACAGACTTTGTGGAAACTTAAAGTAGGGAAGTGAGTCATGTTGACAGTGACGGCAACTATAGACGATAAAATCTACACTGGTAATATTTTGATCAACACCTACATCATTCGAATACTGGGAACATCATAGAAAAAGGGGAGATAGAAGGAAAGGATTGTCATAGGTTCTATATCAAACATCTATAGAATAAATTCAAAATAAATCGAACGAAGGTTAAATCCAAGAAAGTAATTCAGTCAAAGATAACATTTACCATGGAAGAGAGTTGTATTCGCATCGAAAAGGAACTTCAATGCGACCACAATGCAGCTTGGATATGGAAATGTTCAATTAGTCAGTTGCTCTTGAGTCGCTCTAGAGCACTTTTGCGATAGCTGTCTGGACGCAAACGCTATTAGACTGTTTCAGTTTTAGAAGTTTGATAGTTCGTGAGATAGAGATTGACGTATTGCTCAGTCATTCGACTCATGAAAGTTGATCTTTAGCGTTCTCAACGCGACCATATAGTAAGACGAGTGTTAGGCTTTAATAGAGTGATATTGGTTTATCGGACTTAGCCTTCGTACTGAAGAACAGTTACAGACCTTGAGAGCAATGGATCAACGACAGAAAAACAATTCGTAGTCTTGAGTAGGACACAATAAAACGAAAACACGAAGAAAGACAAGTACGCCGATTAGCCAAAAGTTGTCGTCAGCGTCACGATTACTGAACTGAACAGAAGTTAGTCTTGAATGACATATCGGTGTGCGTGTGTTATAGGGACAAACAATTAATTACAGAAAGAACGGTTCTAGTGAAGCAAGGCATACAACCCCTCGGCTTTGACCAATGACGTCATACATTACTCTTGGATAGATTTACTTCGAGCCATAGATGATATAACAGTTCTGTGTTCCGGATATGCGCTATCATTGTACATTAAAATAATTGAATGTGATTTTAAAAGAGATCGCTACATATTGCTGAAAATATTGTTCGTGCGCTTTTATTAAATTAATTGGTTGTTTCTAATTCATTCGGTACTTAATAACATTCTTAATGATATTGAGGTAATCTGGACTATTAGTTTCACAATTTTTAGTATCTCATTTTAATTTGTAGGTATGGATTTATCTGTTCCGATGAACCTTGATGATTTATGAGAGGCTATGGGCGGAGACATGTTGGCCACGATTTGTTTTTTTGCAAATGAGTGGTCTCATTGCTGAGTATGTTCGATGTCGTGAGTACGGCGAAGATACGCGCCTCACAAGTGTCTCTCGTCGCCGTACTCACGACTTACTGAAGATCACGTTGCAGAGGGTTCCATTGTAATTTCAGACGGGTTTTCTTCATATAGGGACTTGGGGAAAGGGGTTATCAGCATCTCGTAGTAAATCACAATACTGAGTTCAGATCATTATCCACAGCCACAGGGGCTTGCACAATTAGCATAGAGGGTTATTGGTCAGCTGTGAAATCTCTTGTAGGGAAGGGGAAACGCCAGATTTTCACACTTCAAAGTCACCTAGACGAATATTCATGGAGACATTGTACTCCCAAAACATATTGCCCGTTTAAAAGTATTATTAAAAGAGTTGGTCAAATGTACCGTCCGAAATATGTTAGCTAATTTCACATTAGGATGGGGGGTGGATGGGTAAATGTGTGTGTGAGTGTTCTCGTAATGTTGTGTTTGTTGTGTATGTGGGTATGTGATTTTTGTTGATGTCTTTCTAGGCGAGATTTGGTTCTTTTAGGAAGATCCCGTCTGGTAAGTTCAGTTTTCCATTTTCTTCTTTTACTGCATTTGACTATTTTGACGTATTTCATTGTTGTATTACACTAACACGTATGTTTCCGTGTAGACGTAATAGAAATTTCGCATCTGTCGTTCTTCTTTCGTTTCTCAGCACTAGTTTCAGTACAACTTTTTCGAATCTGTACTAGGAATATTGAAGGCGAAACGGCCGACACAACTGAAATTCGTATCCCGTCCTTCAGTTGACCTTTACACTGACACTACGTATTCGAAAAGAACGACATATGTAACAATGATGAGATTTACCTATATATGTCAACTGGAGAGGATACAAATGTTGTGCATAGCTATATAGTTCAAGTACAGAATGGGATACTATTAGCATCGAAGGCGAAAAAAAACTGTACCCCATAGTGAAGTACGGGATACAAATTGTATATGTATCGTCTTTGCCTTGTCACGTAGTTCACCTGAGGTACAAGTTGCAAGTGTAAAGTACGTCCATTTCCACGTTTTCGTTAGCAGTGTAGAAATATAGTGGTCAACGGAAGTATGAGATACAAATATTATGTACGTAGCTCGTTCTGCCATCGGCAGAATTAATATCTACGTAACAACAGGCTGTTACTGATAGCAGAGGCGAAATAAACAACACATGTAAAATTTGCGTCCCGTGCTTCATTTAGGGTTTAGTGAAGCAGAGGATACATAGTTCAACTGAACAACATGAGACTAATGCTAGTGAAAACGAAGAAATCGACTTACTCCAAACTTGTATCCCTTACTGCACTTAAGCAATACAGTTCTAATGAGGTTTGAGATACAACACATATACATGTGACGTCATGTATTCTACGCTACCAATATTTTCCATCCATTTTTTCCCTTTCATTTTCCAGAAAAATAATACGATACAAACACGCGATATCCTTAACGTGAAAATACTACTGGCCTTTCTATCTGTCAACTAGATTTTTCGTCTCTCGTATTCCTTTGTTTCGGAACATTCTTGTCAGCTCTTTCATCTGTGTAATAAATGCTCTCTGGCCAATTCTGACGCACTAGTCAAAGCCGACAGGTTGTATCTCTTGCTTCACTAGACCCAAAAGAACAATAAAATCTGAGTTAAAAGATAAATCTTACGCGTCGCCTAACTCATTAAACGGACAATACAATTTGTGTATTAATGCAAGTTGAATGACTCTTTAAACATTTTAAGTGACTAAGTGAGTACATGAATAATGGACAGTGAAAAGTGACTAGATTAAACCAGTATTACGGCGTATTAATAAAACATTTACTCCAACGTAAGTTATCTCTGGACTTACGTCGGATCGTTGTTAATAACTTGACATAGCAACGGAATAGCAGACAGCAAAATATCATCCTCGCTGTATGATGTGAAAAACGACCGTAATGATGAAATCAAGAATCAAGATTTTATTTCATCACGGAACTAACCGGACATAAAAATAAAAATAAACGATTGCAGTTTACCAGTTGGCACAAGCTGAGAAGACTGTGCGGCGGCGCGGTTCTTTCCGTCCCTTTACGACGGACCTGCACCTACCTGTGAACATTGCCTCAGCAGATCATCAGTAGGAAAGCCGAGTGAAACCTACTGAACTTCGACGTAAACCAGGCTGCAATTAAAGTCACTAATCTACGTTTCGGGAGAAACACGAAACGAAAGGTTGGAAATTTTGTCCTCAATTAATATATTCTGAAACTTAGGTGAACAAGTATCACTGCCAAGGCCGTGCTAGTCTTAACGCAGTCACTCACAAATCATTTCACTCGCGTTAGCAAGTTTATGGTGTTGCATTTCCCGAAAACGTAATAGCTACAACAGTACTGATTGTTTTTGATTGAGAATGCTCGCCAAATATTAAGTCTGTCGGTATCAAATGCAGTCACAGTTTTTAGCCACCGGCTTACTCAATACGCCACGCGGAATTTCTCTCTTTTCTCGTCACAAAGTTCACTTAAAAATTCCGAAATTTCTACACACACATCGGAATAATTATGCCGTCACTTTACAACCCTTTTGACGTATGAAACACTGCTAGATCCGGCAACTTATCATTTCCATCGGAACCACTACTGCACACGTCAGATCTCTTTCATGGCTAGGCTTCCACTCCTTCTCTAGAACACTCTAAGTCTTCTCTACCAGCAAAGAAAGGCGCGCGAAGAATATTGCTTTACCATTGCTCAGTTTACTCAACAGCCAATAGCAAACCAACATTCTCCCGCGTCAATCCGCGCTTTTCATCTATAACCATTCGCAAAATAGTAAATCTCACGACTGCACTTTTTACCGACGTAATTATCTAATATACAGAAGTTTTGTTTATGCATAAAGTTATTTACTATTGTTATTTATACCTGAATTAATTTTCCCTTTACCATAAACTTACTTTACAAATCTATTCTACAAAAATCCCCTTTGTCCATATCCATACTTCTTTGAAATGTTCCCATACTAAATCCTACTACATAACTCGTTAAACAATTATCTTCATATTAACCTTAAACCACACTCATGCGTCATTCATACTGCTAAAACACATTTATAACAATTTACCTAAACAAAAAGACATAGAAACACTTTATGAAAATACTAGAACAGTTTATGAAAAACATTCTATTACTTTAGTGCACTCTAGTGGGCACAATCGAAACTAAAATCACAGTCCCCCTATCCAATATTGTCCCCTATCGGCTGATACATAAACTACGTGCGCGTCCTACGAATGAGCGCAGACTAGCCATTTCGAATTCCCCATCTCTAGTGAAAATTTGATCCAGCCGACCAGGCCAACGAAAATACAAAAGTGTGCGCTTTGAGTAGCTGAAATGTGCAACGGCTATGTTTTGTGCCAAATTGCAGCCGTGACGTCGCGTGGGAGCGTACCTCAGAGGCGTATCGTAAAGGTAAGGCGCTGTACAGTCGCCCATAAATGCATCCGTGGAGACACCACTTCCAAAAGTCGCTTTTGTCCAGAAAATTTCACGCCTCGCTGACAAAGACGAAACAACGCACCGCCGCAGTCCCTTGGCGCTCCAAACCCCGGGTTCTGGGACACTTCGAAAGTAACTGACAAAGAAATAATGTGCAAACAATACTGTCGTTGCGTTGCGTAACTTTTATTGTTGTGATGTCAACTTCCGTAGCGCAGAGGCAGCGTTACCGCCTACCACGCAGGGGAGCTCGTGTTCGATTCCCGGCAGCGGACTGGGTGTTGTGTGTCCTTGTTAATCATTTTCATCATCATTGACTCCCAAGTCGCCGATGTGGCGTCACCTAAAAAGGACTTGCAATACGGCGGCCGAACTCCCCCGAATGGTGCCTCCCGGCCAACAATGCCATACGATCATTTCCATTGTTGTGATTTTCAGTCCGAAGACTGTTTTGATGCAACTCTCCATCCAACTTCATCCAGTGCAAGCCTCTTCACCTCCGAATAACTACTGCAACTGACATCATTTTGTATCTGCTCACTGTATTCATCTTTTGGTCCCCCTCTACAATTCTTACCCCCCTCACACTTCTTTCCAGTTCTAAACTGGTGATCCTTTGATGTCTCAGAATGTGTCCTGTCAATCAATCCCTTTTTCTAGGCAGGATGTACCACGAATTCCTTTTCTCCCCCGTTCTATTCAGTAACTCTTCATTAGTTACGAATCTCCTCCTTTCTTCTGCAACACTATATTTCAGAAGCTTCTATTCGCTTCTTGTTTAAACTATTTATCGCCCATGTTTCACTTCCATACATGGCTACATTCCGTAAAAATATTCAGATGAGACTGCCTAACACTTCAATCTATGTTCGATATTAACAGATATCTTTTCTTCATAAACGCTCTTCTTGCCATTGCGTCGACAGTTTATATCCCCTCTACTTGGGGCGGCATCAACTATTCTGCTGCCATTCCCTCAGCGTCACCCGATTTAATTCGACTACACTTCATTATCCTTGTTTTGATTTTGTTAATGTTCATGAAAAAATGGTTCAAATGGCTCTGAGCACTATGGGA
The DNA here is from genome assembly GCF_023864345.2 of Schistocerca serialis cubense. Classification (NCBI taxonomy): domain Eukaryota; kingdom Metazoa; phylum Arthropoda; class Insecta; order Orthoptera; family Acrididae; genus Schistocerca; species Schistocerca serialis. The sequence continues at coordinate 19,640,920 of NC_064641.1, forward strand.
CTTAACATCTGAGGTCATCAGTCCCCTAGAACTTAAGACTACTTTAACCTAACTAACCTAAGGACATCACATACATCGATGCCCGAGGCAGGATTCGAACCTGCGACCGTAGCGGTCGCGCGATTCCAGACTGAAGCGCCTAGAACCGCTCGTCCACTGCGGCCGGCTGATGTTCATCTTATTCCCCCTTTTCAAGACAATGTCCATTCCAGTCAACTGCTCTTCCAAGTCCTTTTCTGTCTCAGACAGTATTATAATGTCATCTGCAAACCTCAAAGTTTTTTTTTTTTACATGAAGGTATTGTGTACTTGTTAGATCGCAATTACTTCTGCATCAACTGATATCTGCTTGTTCTCATATTGAAATGACTGCCGGAAATTTATGGTCGAGACGTATTTTCATCAAACGAGTCAGCCAGAAATTGGTGGACAAGTTTCATCACGGGATACAAAAAGGGCAAACATTTTCCTATTTCCACCTTATTAATTTATCTGTTTTATTACCTGTTGCCCGGATTAACTGGCTTGGCATAGGGGTATTGATCACGAAAATATAGAGAATAATATTATTCACTTCCTTTCAAGAGGCTTGCTACCTTCACAAACAGTCCTTTTTGTGGCAAAGCAAATAAACAGTCAAGAAAAGAAGAAAGATATATGAGAGGGATTCGTCACAACTCATACGCATTTTACGGCGGTTAATGTTTCCAGTGATACGTCGCCAATAGAGTAATTGGACAGTCGTGGATTTCTTTGCATCTTTATGCACAATATATCTTTTTTAGGTTCATGGTCAACTGCTACACCCTGCACCAAGTTTTCATTCTCTTCAGTCTTCCCTGTAATTCGCTAATTTTCATGTGTTTGGTACCTTTAAATGGTCCTGTCAGACTTTCTTGGGGTACTCCTGAAATTACCTTCATAGCTATTTGTTTCGTTCCGCTAAGAAGGGCGTGTTGACTTCTATCCGAAACAAAACTCCTGAATCGAGTCACAAGTCTGATCCGATAGTGGGTAAGCTCGTATTTTGCTCTCTAACCGACAGAGAGTAACTCTATCGAAAAACCTTCCTGAAGTCAATGGACGCGGTATCAACCTGGGCGCCTATGTCTACGCTCTCTGGATCTTACGGACCTAGAAAATGAACTGAGATCGCAAAATATTTGTTTCCGCCCATAATGATTTTTATAGATTTTTTCCGTTCAAAAACAACATAATATGTCAGTTTTAAACATATTCCCTAATTCCGCAACAAACTGACATCAGCCGTATAGCCGACCGTTCTGGCCGAGCGGCTCTAGGCGCTTCAGTCCGAAACCGCACTGCTGCTACGGTCGCAGGTTCTAATCCTGCCTCGAGCATGGATGTGTTTAATGTCCTTAGGTTAGTTAGGTTTAAGTAGTTCTAAGTCTAGGGGACTGATGACCTCAGATGTTAAGTCCTATAGCGCTCAGAGACAATTTCAGCCGTATAGGCCTGTTTATTATGTGCATCTGTCCTATCCTTCTTGAAAATGGGAATGGTCTTCGCTTTTTTCCAGTCTCTAGGTTCTCTTTGTTGCCGCAGCGAAATACGACAAACTACTGCTACGAGGAAAGCAAGTTCTTTCGCATAGTCTCTGTGGAACCTGACAGGTATTTCGTCTGGTACAGATGCTTTTCCGGTATTAAGGGATTGTAGTTGCTTTCTTAAGTCAATATCTGCCACTTCAGCGCCGAAAAACAGTTGCGGAAGACCGAATTTAGTATTTCGGCCTTTTCTCTTTCATCTTCCGTTTCAGTGCCAGCGAAGGAAATACATAGGTACTTTGGACGCATAAGACCAAAGATTGTCACGGGCTTTAGTCAGGCTGATCGGAAAATTATCTCATTGAATTTCATTGAAGCTTCTCCCACTGCTCTCCTTACGCTCATTTTCCCTTCGCTTGGCTTTTGTTTGTCTGCTAGGCTTCGACTTTTCTTAAACATATAATGAACCTTCCTTCGATTTCTAGCAGCTTTCATATACGTCTATTCAACCACGGAGTGTCTTTCTTATCCCGCAAACCTTGCTCGGAACATACTTGTATAAGGCGTATTGACGATGTTTTTGAATTTTATCCATTTGTGTCCACATCTGCGTCCTCAGGACCGAATATTTGACGCTGACTCCTCAGATACTCTACTGCTTCTATCCTGTCATTCTTGCTAGCCAACAATATTTTCCTCCCATTCTTAACATTCCTTGTAACAGCCGTGCTCATTGATGATATCTTAGCCTTACGATCACTGTTGCCCTCCTCTGAGTTAACTGATAAAAAAATTTCAAAGACCTTTCTTGCTATCGTTGCTGGGAGGTCCAAGACGTTATCCTCACGAGTTGGTTCTCTACATACAGTGCTCAAAAATTTAGAGGGACATTTTAAACACTTGCATTATTTCTTCAGGAACGTTCGGAGTGAAACAGACTTTTGTTCTGGAAAAGGAAACCTTATTTAAGGAAAATGTACTGGGTCCTGTCATGCCCACTGCAGTTTTAATGGGTGTCCACATTAAGCTGCAACAAGACAATGGGAGAGCCCATTCAGCAGCAGAACCATGGGAACCGTACAGCACCACACACGTTGGTGCTACGACCAGGAATTTAACACAGTATCGTAAATCAAAGTGGAAACTCCTTCACGTAAGTCCCATAAGGCAAAGAAAGAAAGCTGGCCGGAGTGGCCGTGCGGTTCTAGGCGCTACAGTCTGGAACCGAGCGACCGCTACGGTCGCAGGTTCGAATCCTGCCTCGGGCATGGATGTGTGTGATGTCCTTAGGTTGGTTAGGTTTAATTAGTTCTAAGTTCTAGGCGACTGATGACTTCAGAAGTTAAGTCCCATAGTGCTCAGAGCCAATAAAAGAAAGAAATATTTTCTCATGTAGTGGGCCCTCCACATGCCCGTATTACTACCTCACATATTCGAGGCATGCTCCTGACAAGTGGGGGAACATTTTCTTGTGGAATTTTTTCCCTTGATGAGCAACAAATAATCCTGGACAAATAGTGAGTGTTGTGACGAATACAGGGATTAGCGACCACAAGGTAGTTGCTGCTAGGCTCAATACCGTAACACCTACAACCATCAAAAAGAAACGCAAAATATATCTATTCAAAAAAGCTGATAAAAATGCTCTCAACGCCTTTTTAAGAGACAGTCTTCACTCCTTCCGATCTGATCATGTAAGTGTAGAAAAGTTGTGGAATGTTTTCAAAGAGCAACAGCAATTGAGAGATATTTACCACAAAAATTAATAAGCGATGGTACTGATCCCCCATGGTACACAGAACGGGTCAGATCGTTGTCGCAGAAGCAACGAAAAAAGCATGCCAAATTCAAAAGAAGGCAAAATCCCCAAGATTGGCAAAGTTTTACAGAAGTTCGAAATATGGCGCGTACTTCAATGTGAGATGCTTTTAATAATTTCCACAATGAAATTCTGTCTCGAAATATGGCAGAAAACCTAAAGAGATTCTGGTCATACATAAAGCACACCAGTGGCAAGACACAATCAACACTTCCACTGGTCGATAGCAACGGTTAAGTCACTGATGACAGTGCCCCTAAAGCAGAGTTATTAAACACGGTTTTTCGAAACTCCTTCACCAAAGAAGACGAATTAAACATTCCTGAATTCCAATTGAGAACAACTGTCAAGATGAGAAACATAGAAGTAGATATCCTCGGTGTAACAAAGCAGCTTAAACCGCTTAATAAAGGCAAGGCCTCCGGTCCAGATTGTATATCAGTCAGGTTCCTCTCAGAGTATGCTTATAAAATAGCTCCATATTTAGCAATTATATAGAACCACTCGCTCACAGAAAGATACGTACCGAAAGACAGTAAAATTGCTCAAGTCACACCAATACCCAAAAAGGAAAGTAGGAGTAATCCGCTGAATTACAGGCCTATATCACTAACGTCACTTTGCAGTAGGGTTTTAGAACATATACTGTATTCGAACATTATGAAGTACCTCGAAGAAAACGATTTATTGACGTATAGTCAACCCGGATTCAGAAAATATCGTTCTTGTGAAACACAACTAGCTCTTTATACTAATGAAGTAATAAATGCTGTCGACAGGGGATGTCAAATTGATTCCATATTTCTAGATTTTCAGAAGGCTTTCGTCACCGTTCCTCAAAAATCCCTACAAAAGAATGGCCCTGACTAACAATAACCTATACCTTTCATGAATGACTTATCTCACAAAAATCTTCGTTACTCAAACTACTACAATACAGCGTGCACCAATACTGCCACCTGGCTATAAGATTCTAACTACTGATAGACATAGTTAGCAAATGAAAGATTTTGATAGAGAACAAACAATGTATTTACCTTAATAGCGTTCAAAAGTCATGATATAAATATATATATCAGTTCATGACATCCAGTCTTACAAATTTACTGTCTCTGATGGACACACGTCCAGATCATCCGCTCTCAAAACTCCGATATCTCTCTCCCCACATCCACCACTGCTGGCGGCTCACCTCCAACTGCACAACGCTACGCGCTGTTCACATCCAACTGCCCAACACTACAATAGCAAATATTCCAACAATGCAAACCAGCCACAGGCTCCACACAGCACAGTCAGTGATTTTCATATAGAGCGCTACATGGCGTTATCAACATAAAAACCTGAACAGCCTACTTACAATACTTAGGGATTACAATTACAAATAACCTAAATTGAAACGATCACATAGATAATATTGTGGGTAGAGCAAACCAAAGACTGCTGTACGGTGTGGGATCCGCATCAGGTGGGACTGACGGATGACATCGAAAAAATACAAAGAAGGGCAGCTCGTTTTGTATTATCGCGAAATAGGGGAGATAGTGTCACAGACATGATACGTGAATTGGAGTAGCAATCATTAAAACAAAGGCTTTTTTCGTTGCGACGGGATCTTCTCGTGAAATTTCAATCACCAGTTTTCTGCTCCGATTGCGAAAACATTCTGTTGGCACCCACCTAAATAGGGAGATATGATCATCACGATTAAATAAGAGAAATCAGGGCTCGCGCAGACAAAATTTAAGTGCTGGTTTTTCCCGCGTGCCTTTCGAGAGTGGAACGGCAGAGAGACAGCATGAAGGTGGTTTATTGAACCCTCTACCAAGCACTTTATTGTGAATAGCAGAGTAATCACGTAGATGTAGATGTAGGTGTAGATGTAGAAGGACGTCTGCAAATTGTTCAAGAGTCTGAGGTGCTACAGGACGGGTCAGAAGTTGTCTGTCCAGTGTAGCGCATACACGCTGAAGGGGCTGAAGTCAGGACTCAGGATAGGCCACCCAAATGTTTCAGTCGCGAGGTCCTGTAATGTTCCCGTGCTGGCTGCTGCTCAAAGCGCTGTCGCATTGTCTCGTTACAGAATAAAATGAGGACCCATTACAAATGCAATGGGCATAGCAAGATCCAGTACAATGTCGTCGACGTACCTCTGAGCACTAAGTCGACTTCTGAGTGTCCAAAGGTCTGACTGGTCATCAACTGTGATGCGACAGCACGCCATGACAGCCGCAGCCAAATCTGTACGTTGCCTGGACCGCTGCTTCATTACAACATTCACCACGGAGACGACATATACACTTCGCACCCTGTTAGACGAAAGTGGGACTCGTCTACAAACAAAACACAGCTGCCAGCGCCTATGTCCCTCGGCACATGGAAGTCGATCTCTCATGTGTCGAGCAGTTAATCGAGGGACGTGATGATGTCTTCCACGTCTTCCGCCGGCGTCTCGGAGTCTGTTCCGTATTGTTTGGTCGCTGACACTGTAACCAGTTGCTGCTCTTAGACCATATTGTAGGTCCCAGGCAGACGAAGAGCGCTGACGGGATAGAACAACAAACCACACATCGCTCGTCTCCGGCCGATGTCCGGCCTTGCGCTAGCTTTCTTACGTATGCAATTGTTTCACGAGATAGTTTCTAAACCCTCCGAACAACATTAAGCTCTGTAGACACTACATGGATGATCGAAGCTTCCTGCAGTCATGCCAGTGGCCGGACACGCTCTGCATCAGGCAGACGCCTCATCTTGATTCATGAGACGTACACAAAGAGTAAAGAGACGCACACGTTTCTTACACTCGCTATGCTCGTACGGTTCACTCTTAGGCATTGCACGATGCACTTGAGTACCACCACCAAGCCGTTGCTTTCAAACGTGTTGTGAGGAACTGTCCTCATTATTAAAGCATGTCGAAAGAAAAGGAACAATAGTGTACACACTGGCGGAAAAAAATGGCAACGCCAAAACATAATTAATATAGAATAATGGATGAGCCATGTGCAGCTCGCGTTGGTGCCGTTGGTAGGTTGGTATCGTGTAATAGGGATAGTGGCGTCTCGTTGTATTCTTGTGTTATGGTGCCACTATGTTTGCTAGAGTTGCCTGTCCGCGAGCGGCAGCAGCAGCGTTATCTGTATCTAGTACAGTGGTACTATCTTTGGAAGGATGCGAAGTGTTTTCTGGGACGGGTGTGTTGGCAGTTTGGTTGAGACGGAGCAGCAGTGGGGTCCGGCAGCGCGAGGACATGCCTGGACCGCTGGCGGCACGCAGGCACTGCCGGATCGAGGGGCTGCAGTTGCGAGGGCGACAACCTCGTTCTCCACCGGACCCAGGAGGTTTGAGTTAAGTGAGCATTAATCCAGTAGTGAAACCTCCACTATTTTGAGATCACACCGTTTGTTCGCACTTTGCTGCTCGCAGGGTCGCTGAGACGAAGTGCACCGAGTGGAGAGTTTGGAGTTGGCGAAATTAATTACCCGCCCTCCACCTTTTATTATTAATCATTGAATTCCTTGTGTTTATTGATGAAGTTCAACCAGCGTTATTTTTCTGCCTAGTGGCCGCTAACGCCCTGGTTACTTGCCCTGGAGGTTAGAGTATTTTTGGGGCAGTGTACCTATGAAGCGAGACCTAAGGCCAGAAATCCATCGACGCATCAAGCTTGGCTGGCAAGCATTTGGGAAGAATTCAAAAGTATTCAGATCAAAAGTGCCAGTAAATCTGAAGAAAGCAGTATTTGATCAATGCATTCTTCCTGTGATGACGTATGGCTGCGAGACATGGACACTGAACTCATTTACTAAAGGGAAACTTAGGACACCACAGAGAGCTATGGAGAGATCAATGCTCGGCTATACAAGAAAGGATAGAAAAAGGGCAGATGACATCCGGTCTGTGACGAAGGTTAATGACATCTTACAGACAATAGGTTCCTCGAAATGGCAGTGGGCTGGCCACGTCGCAAGAAGGAAAGACAACAGATGGACGAAGCTAGTACTGGAGTGGAGTCCGAGAGAGCACCGGAGGCCTAGAGGAAGACCACTAGACAGATGGGACAAAGAAATCGAGAAGATCGCTGGTAACACCTGGCAGAGAATTGCCCAAGACCGTCCCACTTGGAGAAGACTGCTGAAAGCCTACCTGAATCCACGACTCGAAGATGCCACATCATTTAATGATTGAATTGGCTGATGATGATGATGATGATGATGATGTACCATTCCTTGCCTTGCTGCTGTCCAGGAAGGGGGGTAGTTGGACAGCCTCCTTGTTGTGGTTCGGATATTTCTTTCTTTTGGACTGCTTTGGTCTTAGTGGATCCTTCTGCTTCTGGATGTTCTAAACAGCGGACTCAAAAGACGCAGTGCTGTCCACCGGTTCCGCCTTACCTGGATTATTCCATCGTTGTGTTGGTTATCAGACGTTAGGTAGATGTTGCAAGAGTGTTGGGCAGCGTTTAAACTGTCACTAGTTTGAGTTGTCATCCGGTTAAGTGAATACATTTCTTGGCTGCCTGTCTCATCGTTTACAAAGTTGAGTGGCTTTCCCAGGTTGATCCTTGGGACACTGTCTGAGGCCCACTTCTCTCTTGATTTGGTCAGATTGTGATGATTGTCAATAAGGCCTTCTGCCGTGAATACAATTTGTCCTAAGAATTTTTAATTAGATATTGTCTCTTAATATGATTGTCCTTTCTTAAAATATTTTAGTAAAAATTTTGCTAACTACGCCTTCAGCTGTCAAATTGTTTTTAAGTAATTACTACAAGGCCTTCAGCCGCCAAATGATTTGAATTTCTTGTCAATAAGGCCTTCAGCCATGAATGCAGTTTGTCTTAAGTATTTTTAATTAGGTATTGTCTCTTAATATGATTGTACTTTTCCTTTTAATGAAATGATAATTAAATAGACACCCTAGCTGCAAACAGGCGTTGATATACTTCACTGGGGACATGTTAAAAATGTGTGCCCCGACCGGGACTCGAACCCGGGATCTCCTGCTTTTAATAATATTTTAGTAGGAATTTGCTATCTAGGCCTTCAGCCATCATATTGTTTTTTGAGTTTCGAGTAGAGATTTAAGTGTCAGGAAGTCATTTCTGAAAGTATTTATATGGATGTAGCCATGTATGGAAGTGAAACATGGACGATAAATAGTTTGAACAAGAAGAGAATAGAAGCTATCGAAATGTGGTGCTACAGAAGAATGCTGAAGATTAGATGGGTAGATCACATAACTAATGAGGAAGTATTGAACAGTATTGGGGAGAAGAGAAGTTTGTGGCACAACTTGACTAGAAGAAGGGATCGGTTGGTGGGATATGTTCTGAGGCATCAAGGGATCACCAATTTAGTATTGGAGGGCAGCGTGGAGGGTAAAAATCGTAGAGGGAGACCAAGAGATGAATACACTAAACAGATACAGAAGGATGTAGTTTGCAGTACGTACTGGTAGATGAAGAAGCTTGCACAGGATAGAGTAGCATGGAGAGCTGCATCAAACTAGTCTCAGGACTGAAGACCACAACAACAACAACAACAATACTATTCGGGCCTTCAACCGACAAATACTTTGAATTTCTGGTCAATAAGGCCTTCAACCGTGAATGCGATTTGTCTAAAGAATTTTTAGTTAGATATTGTCTTTACAGTCAAATTTGATAATTGTTCCTTATTGTCAACTTTACAAGCCATTGGTTTCAAATATATTGTACGTGATTTTAAAAAAAATCCCTGAGCAACCAACGGTAACTGAGTAAGGCCCCATCTACACCTTTCCCTGCCATTCCTATGTCCCATGTTTCAATGGAATTTCTGGAATACGTTTCTTTAGGTATCATGTTTATGTGGTTAACATTACAAGATCACAGGTTAATGTAAGCGCGAGATACGCCATTGCGAATTTGACATGCTGGTACATTAATAACCGGTGTAACCGCCAGAATGTTGAGTGAAAGCAAGGAAACGTGCATGCTTTGTGTTGTACAGATGCCCGATGTCAGTTTGTGGGATGGAGTTTCATGCCTGTTGCACGTGATCCGTCAATACAGGGACTGTTAGAACTGTTTGGGGATGACGCTGCAGTTTTCGTCTGATGCTGTCCCATATGTGCTCGATTGGAGACAAATCTGGTGATCGAGCAGGCCAGGGCAACATGTCGGCACTCTGTAGAGTATGTTGGACTACAACAGCGGTATCTGGGCGAGCGTTATCCTGTTGGAAAATACCCCCCGGACTGCTGTTCATGAATGATAGCACAACAGGTCGAATCACTAGATTGACGGACAAATTTGCAATTGGCGTGTTTGGGATGACCACGAGATTGTTCCTGCTGTCGTACGATATAGCATCCAGACGATAACTCCAGTTGTAGGTCCTTTGTGACCGTATATTCTCGTGACCACCGCTGCCAGTAATCATGTGCAGTGGCTCCATTCCTGCCAAACCTAACTCCAATATCGCAAAAGGAACATCCAGCTTCTTGTAGCCCTACCATACGACCTCGTTAAAACTCAGTGTGGTGTTGATAATGGCGTCTTTGTCTCCTTAAAGGCATTCTTGACTAACATCAACTCGCCACCCCTAATCTCAAAGGTATCTAGCGCTCACGACTGTAATAGCGTGCCGGTCGCTTTGGCTGAGCGGTTCTAGGCGCTTCAGTACGGAAACATGCGGCTGCTACGGTCGCAGGTTCGAATCCTGCCTCGGGCATGGATGAGTGTGATGTCCTTTGGTTAGTTAGGTTTAAGAAGTTCTAAGTCTAGGGTAACGATGACCTCAGATGTTAAGTCCCATAGTGCTCAGAGCCATTTGAACCATTCTTTTTTTTTTTTTTTTGTTATAGCGTGTGTTTAAAGCGAACCTGATTTGAATCTTTATTATCGCGCTACTAGCGCCACTATTATGCGACTGGCGTGATCGTCTTTCAGATGTAGAAACACGCCTACCAACCTTAGTTTATTTCGCACAACTCCTTCTCTGTGCTGCGATTATTTTCCGTCAGTGTATCTTAATCACGTTCTAAATACGTGATATGCTCGATCAAATTCTTGTTTTGCGTACCGTATCTCCTCGAAATAATTTACAGAAAAGACGTTCAGAATAGCTTCACCCAGGAAATCCTGTCTCCAACACCAGTTTCGATCGCTGTCAGTCAATTGCTGTCCGGTTTCTGCGTTCTTTGACGGACTGAAGACGTTTCGTTTTATCTGCCTCTATGAATACTAGCGTTTTGCAAGGTACCCGACCCAGCGCCTGTTGCATGCTGTTCCGTTCACAATGCAGGCTCGCAGGCTGGTTGAGACAGACAGTGTTCACCGACAGCAGCAGTTAATGTTGGGCTTGAAGCCGTTTTCACGGGCAAGGCGTAAGCCTCAGTCTGCGATGGAGATGAGATTAGATTGGATTAGATTAATTATTCATTCCACAGACCCATGAAAGAGGGAATCCTTCTGGGCGTGGAACATGTCAGATAAACACATTACAAAAATGTAATTACAAAAGCCTGAGTTTCATTAATTTTAATGATCCTCAGTCAATAAACAGTAAAATTATGCACATCAATAAAAATTAAACTTCTAATATTTGCAGGTTTAATACTTACATGTGCTTTCATTAAATCCACCATTCAGACATTTGCTGGTTTCTTGGCTATTACAACCAATTATTGTCAAAAGTTAAAGTAAATTATTGATTTCAGTGATCCTCAGTTAAGAATAGTCAGATTGTGTACAAGATTTAAAATTAAACTTCCACTATTTACAGACTTAAGACTTACATCTGCTTTCCATACATCCATCATTCACACAGTAGGTAGTTACTCGGATGTTACAACCAAGTATTGTCAAAAATTAAAGTATAATAAATTTTCATTAAAGTGGTCTACTGCACGTGTTGAGAAACTCATGGATGGAATAGACGGAGTTGGCCACCAAAAATTCTTTTAAATTACGTATATTTAAATTGTGCCTTGTCTGAAACTAAACTCTTAATGGTTGCTGGTAGCTTATTGAAAATATGCGTTGCTGAATACTGGACTCCTTTCTGGGCAATAGTAAGTGATTTTAAATCTTTATGTATATTGTTCTTATTCCTAGTATTGATACTGTGTACTAAGCACTTAGTAGGAAAAAGAGATGTAATATTTACAACAAACTTCATTAAGGAATAAATATACTGAGAAGCTGTGGTTAATATGCCCAATTCTTTGAATAGGTTTCGACATGATGTTCTTGGATTTACACTACACATTACTTTTATTATACGCTTCTGTACTCTAAAACTTTTTTCTCTGTTTGTGGAGTTACCCCAAAATATGATACTATATGACATAATGGAGTGAAAATAAGCTAAATATGCCAGTTTTTTTTAATATTTATCTCTCCTATGTCTGACATCATTCACAATGCAAACACAGGCTTGTTTAGGCGGTTTATCAGTTCGTTAGAATGTTGCTCCCAACTGAATTTATTATCAAGTTGTAATCCCAAGAATTTTACACTCTCAACTTCTCCTATTTCCATGTCATCATATTTTATACACACACCAGAAGGAAATCTCTTGGAAGTTCTGAACTGCATATAGCGGGTTTTTTCAAAGTTTGATGGCAGTGAATTGCCTGTGAAACACTTATTAATGTCAGCAAAAATTTGATTAGCTGCCCTTTCTAAATGCCTGTCCGCTAGGATATTTTTGCGACCACTGCTCATACATCGCGTAACATAGCTGTGTGTGGTACACCACTCCTTGAAAAGAGACATGGGGCAATCAGCAGAGACACGTAATCAAATCGGGTAACTTATTCAAGCTGTGTGTGTGGGTATTGAATTGGGGGCCTACAAACGTCGGATAGGCTTCACCCCACCGTAGCCCTCAGTGGTTCACAACCCCACAGCAGGCCACAGCAGTTCACCCACCTCACCGCCGCCCCACACCGAACCCAGGGTTATTGTGCGGTTCGGCCTCCAGTGAACCTCCCACCCCATTGGAACGACGAGTGAAACGCCAGTGTTTGCGTGGTAGAGTAATGATTGTGTACACGTACGAGGAGACAGTGTTGGTGCAGCAATTGCCGACATAGTGTAACTGAGGCGGAATGCGGGCAACCAACCCACACTCGCCGAGGCAGATGGAAAACCGCCTTAAAAACCGTCCACAGGCTGGCCGGCACACCGGACCTCGACACTAATCCGCCGGGCGGACTCGTGCCGGGCACCGGCGCGCCTTCTCCCTCGGGAAGCAGCGTGTTAGACCGCGCGGCTAGCCGGACGGGCTATTCAAGGTGCGGTCATGTGCACGTCCGAAGACGATAGCTTCTTCCTTTCAGTACGTCACGTACCCATGTTGATCTATGCTATTACGCTTTTTGCAGTCAACCGGCTGTAACATATACACACCACTTTACTGCCGTGACTTCTGCCAGTGGTGGATAGTCATGTCACGCCAATGTAACAGTCCCACACCGTCTACCGTGCAAGAGTGAGTAGGAAACGAGAAGGTGCATTCTGCTCGCTGACTTGCCATTACAATTGCCACACCAAGAAGAAATGCAGATGATAAGCGGGTATTCATTGGACAAATATATTATATTGGAACTGACATGTGATTACATTTTCACGCAATTTGGGTGCACAGATCCTGAGAAATCAGTACCCAGAACAACCACCTCTGGCCGTAATAACGGCCTTGATACGCCTGGGCATTCAGTCAAACAGAGCTTGGATGGCGTGTACAGGTACAGCTGCCCATGCGGCTTCAACACGATACCACAGTTTATCAAAAGTAGTGACTGGCGTATCGTGATGAGCCAGTTGCTCGGCCACCATCGACCAGACGTTTTCAATTGCTGAGAAATCTGGAGAATGTGCTGGCCAGGGCAGCAGTCGAACATTTTCTTTATCCAGAAAGGCCCGTACAGGACCTGCAACATGCGGTCGTGCGTTATCCTGCTGAAATGTAGGGTTTCGCAGGAATCGAATGAAGGGTAGAGCCACGGGTCGTAACACATCTGAAATGTAACGTCCACTGTTCAAAGTGCCGTCAATGCGAACAAGAGGCGGCCGAGACGTGTAATCAATGGCAGCCCATACCATCACGCCGGGTGATACGCCGGTATGGCGATGATGAATACACGCTTCCAATGTGTGTTCACCGCGAAGTCGCCAAACACGGATGCGACCATCACGATGCTGTAAACAGAACCTGGATTCATGCGAAAAAATGACGTTTTGCCATTCGTACACCCAGGTTCGTCGTCGAGTACATCATCGCAGGCGATCCTGTCTGTGATGCAGCGTCAAGAGTAACCGCAGCCATGGTCTGCGAGCAGATAGTCCATGCTGCTGCAAACGTCGTCGAACTGTTCGTGCAGACGGTTGTTGTCTTGCAAACGTCCCCATCTGTTGACTCAAGGATCGAGACGTGGCTGCACGATCCGTTACAGCCATGCGGATAAGATGCGCGTCATCTCGACTGCTAGTGATACGAGGCCATTGGGATCCAACACGGCGTTCCGTATTACCCTCCTGAACCCACCGATTCCATATTCCGCTAACAGTCATTGGATCTCGACCAATGCGAGCAACAATGTCGCGATACGATAAACCGCAATCCCGATAGGCTATAATCCGATCTTAATCAATGTCGGAAACGTGATGGTACGCATTTCTCCTCCTTACACGAGGCATCACAACAACGTTTCACCAGGCAACGCCGGTCAACTGCTGTTTGTGTACTAGAAATCGGTTGGAAACCTTCCTCATGTCAGCACGTTGTAGGTGTCGCCACCGGCGCCGACCTTGTGTGAATGCTCTGAAAAGCTAATCATTTGCATATCCTGTCGGTTAAATTTCGCGTCTGTAGCACGTCATCTTCGTGGCGTAGCAATTTTAATGGCCAGTAGTGTACAACGGATGCTTACGTAGGAGGGCATGGGGTCCGTGGTGTCTCTGCACTTTTCTTTCGCCAACCAACGATACGGAGACGTGCTGTTCGATAGTAAACGTCTGTTTAATCGTAAAGAGCACATCGCAGGCGACCTCCACCTCAAACAAGAGAAATCACCAACTTCTGTCAGACTGTTTTGAGGACCACTCCATGAACATTGCTTGCGTGGCTTCTGAGGTCAAATGACCCTGACTTTAATCCTATTGGTCACGCCGTTGTGTAAGGTTTCCCACCTTTGGACTCAGTTGTGACCAAACAGAGAGAGTTATGGGCAACCGATATCATTAGGATCAGGAGTTTTACGTCCAACTTTGTAGGACCGAAAATTGTGTTTCTCATGTGTGCACATCCGTTGTGTGTCCTCTCTTTAAGCGTAGTCAAAATGTCGGTACGTAAAACTTTTTTCATGGTACTGTCAGATCGGCGGGAAAGACTGAGTAACTTTCCTCAAAAGAATTCTATTCAACGGTTCTACCTTTTGACCATTTTTCAGTACGAAATTCTTCCAGTTTCTCGCAGATTACTGTGTGATGTTCAACGTTAGTTGCATGAGATTTCTATGTAATTTATCTATATATGAAATACTGAATGAGGCCGTATTCAACCTTAAGAGATCGTGTTTAACTGCTGAGCAGTACTGACTGACTATTGGTTGGCCCTGTTCTGTCAGACACGTCACAGTTCGTAGTAATTGATGGAAAGTCATCGAGTAAAACAGAAGTGATTTCTGGCGTTCCCTATGTAGTGTTAAGAGGCCCTTTGTTGTTTCTTATCTATATTAACGATTTTGGAGACAATCTGGGCAGCAGTCTTCGGTTGTTTGCAGATGACGCTGTCGTTTATCGACTAATAAAGTCATCGGAAGACCAAAACAAACTGCAAAACTATTTAGAAAAAATATCTGAATGGTGCAAAAAGTGGCAGTTGACCCTAAATAACGAAAAGTGTGAGGCCATCCACATGAGTGCTAAAAGGAACTTGTTAAACTTTGGCTACACGATAAATCAGTCTAATCTAAAAGCCGTAAATTCAACTAAACACCTTGGTATTACAATTACGAACAACTTAAATTGGAAGGAACACACAGAAAATGTGCCTACACTACGCTTGTCCGTCCTCTTTTAGAATTCTGCTGCGCGGCGTGGGATCCTTATTAGATAGGACTGACGAAGTACATCGAAAAAGTTCAAAGAAAAGCAGCACCTTTTGTATTATCGCGAAATATGGGAGAGAGTGTCACAGAAATGATACAGGATTTGGGATGGACATCATTAAAAGAAAGGCGTTTTTCGTTTCCACATAATGTTCTCACGAAATTCCAATCACCAACTTTCTCCTCTGAATGCGAAAATATTTTGTTGACACCGATTTACATAGGGAGGAACGATCACCAAGATAAAAATAAGGGAAATCACAGCTTGTACGGAAGGGTATAGGCGTTCATCCTTTCCGCGCGCTGTACGAGATTGGAATAATAGAGAATTATGAAGGTGGTGAAAGGTGGCTACACTCAGTCACAGCGCCAGAGATTGCGCCAAAGAGTTTTATTCCGCCGCCTCCACTGGCAGGGCTTGTTCATAAGTTGTCGTGGGCAGTGCTTGCTGAGAGGATGTCGATAGCTGTACTAGTTGAGGCCATGTCGTGTGCAGTTGTTTTGATGGGCTAGACAGCAGATGTTGTTCGAATGGAGATGTTGTAATGATCAGAGTGTATTTTTCGTCAATATATATGAAGGTAAAAACATTATTTTTTTAGATTTCCTAACTAACAATGCCTCTTGATCACAGGTTCAGTCAACAAAGCATCTGGCTTGTGTTCATGTATTAGAGTGTAATTCTGGTTTCTATGTGCACAATGTGAACAGTTAACTACTAAATGTGTCAATACTGAAACCCGAGTCGCGGCACTTACGGAAGACGTAAATAAACAGAAAGAACAAATAGGTGACTTATCGGAAAGAGTTGAGGAGATTTCAGATAAATTGACAAGTCTTAGTTTAAATGGGGACAGAGATTCAGATGATACAGCTCCATTGCCATTTACAGAAACCGAAGAGTACCAGAACATAAATAAACATGTTGAAAATCAGGGAAAATTTAATGAACGCGTTAAAAGGAAATTTGAGGCGTTACGAAAGCAAGTCAAACAAATTGAAAGCGAAATCGTAGGAAAAGACAGTAGAAGAAATTTTGAATCACAGATAGCAGCGGGTTTTGAAGAAAATAATTTATTTCATTTACGGGATGCAACAAGAGAGCGCCAGGCGCGCGAACTTAACAATAATCGACATTCGGACTGGGACAGACGCGGTAGGTCTTTGTCGCCACGAGGCGAAAACTATGACTATAAACACTTTTTAACTGTTCGGAAATTTAAGATTTTTCGCAATTGTAAGAATGACATACATCCATGTTCATGGTTAGATCAATTTATGCACGCAATTCCACCAAATTGGCCAATAAGTCACAAACTGGAATTTATGTGCGGCTATTTAAGTCCTCAGGGGATTCACTACACTAAGTGAATATGTGCCGTAGCGTGCACAGGACCCTGAGCTGTAGTGGTGCTATTTCCCTTTTAGTTTTCTGCACCGCTGCCTACTCTTTTACTATCCTTTGAATCTATCAAAACAACTCTTCAACTATCAATCTATCTAGAGAGTCGGTAAAGAATAACCTGATATGACTATTTTACCCAAAAGTGATTTCGGAAATTACCGTTTGGACTTACTATATCTTCTGCAGCATTCATTCGTAGTTTAAACGAAATTTTACCTGTTTATCTTCGTGACAATATTACTTCATATGTTGACGATATTCTTATTGCTAAACGTTCTTGGAGCGAGCATAACAAAATTTTGGATTCATTATTACGTATTTTTGCAAGGGTTGGCATTACAGTGAACTTGGAAAAATCTGAATTTGGTTGTTCTCAGGTGAAATTTCTTGGTCATATTATTTCTACAGAAGGTATTCCTTCCTGATCCAGAGAAACTAGACGTTTATGTGAACTGTCTGGAAATAATTCTAATTGGTGTTGGGATGAGGAAGCTCAATAAGAATTTGAACAACTTCGTGATGCTTTAGTTGCTGCTCCACTTCTTTCACATCCGGATTTATCTAAAGATTTTTGTTTGGCGACGGACTCATCATACAAAGGCCTAGGTGCACATTTATTTCAAGAGATAGAAGAAAACGGCGTTGTAGTACAGAAAACTATTGCATTTGGAAGTCGTGTTCTCTCTAAATCAGAAAAGAATTATTCGATTACGGAACTTGAAGCCTTGGCTGTTGTTTGGGCTTTCACAAAATTTCGCATATTTTTGTACGGCAGACATACTAAGGTTTACACCGATCATCGAGCTCTGGAATTTCTTATGTCAACAAAATTAACTCATGGAAGATTGTCACGATGGGCGCTGTATTTACAGGAATTTGACTTGTTTACATACAGGGTTCTTCAAATATTATTGCTGATGCTTTATCACGTGTACCCATGGGTTTGAAACAAAGTGCTGAGGAGGACTGCAAGGAAAACAATTATTGTTTGATGTATATTCGAGGTGTTGCATTTGGAAATTTTATTTCGCCTTCGCTCCAGGACATCACTAAGGAGCAAAATAAGGATCCAATCTGGAAGGACATTAAGGAGAAGAGGAGGAGAAAGGAAAGTGTAGCGATTAGACAGTATCATTTAGTTCGCAATGATATTCTTTTTAAACGAAAATCGGTCCACAGCTCTGTTTGGTTAGTTTACATTCCTGATGAGTGGGTTAATAAATTGATTTGGTATACACATTTCAGTTATGCACACTTTGGTCCCAGAAATTGCTTTCATAAATTACGAGAAAATTGCTACTTCAGTAATATGGAAAAACGTATTCGATCTGTTCTTGCCAAATGCAAATTATGTCAAAAGGCTAAGCCGCCAACTATTTCTCACAGAGCACCGTTGTTTCCTATCATTCCAGCGAAATTAAAGGAGATGGCTGCAGTCGATTTGTTCGGTCCAGTGGTTCGTTCTACTAATGGTTTTGCGTACATTTTGGTAGCAGTGGAATTGACATCAAAATATGTGTGTTTTACACCTTTATGCAAAGCAACAGCTCGTTCAGTATCTAACGCTTTCATCAAACATTTTCTTAAAGAAGTTGGTCATGTTGATAAGGTTATATCAAATAATGGATCACAGTTTCGCTCTAAAATTTGGCTTCGTACTCTACGGCGTCGTAAGATTAAACCAATTTTCCTTTCACTGTTTCACCCTCAATCTAACGCTTCAGAGAGATGGATGAAGGAAATCAATACATTGTGTCGACTTTATTGTCATCAGAATCACAGAACATGGGATCAGTATCTTCATATTTTTCAAAACATTCTGAATGAACTCCCTAATGATTCAACTTCTTTACCGCCTATATTGATATTAAAAAATAAAGCACCGACAAATCGCATTTCTGAAATCGTTCCTTTTCCGCCTTCACGGAAACTGCGGCATTCTGAAGTTGTCAACCTGGCTCTACCAAATATTGCATCTGCGGCTGCTAGAAGAGAGAAATCAGCTAAACGTCCTGGTCGTTTAAAAACCTTGTCAGTTGGTCAAAAGGTGTTAATTAAGTCTCATCGTCTGTGTCACAAGGGAAAAGGCTTGTGTCGCAAATTTTTTCTGCTTTATAACGGTCCATATAGAGTTCGCAAAATTATTCATGATAACACTGTTGAAGTAGAAACTCTTAAATCTCGACGCTCCAAGGGAATACATCATATATCGAATGTTAAAATTTTTGTGGAATTACATACTTTTGAGAAACTAACAGTTATACGTAAACACACGGAGAGTACAAGGATATCGCGCCGTGTTCCGGCGGCGGCACATACTCAAAGCAACAGTCAAGTCTGCGCGGCACACAAGGCAGTCGTTGACCGCAAACAATTACTTCCTACGTCACGCGTACCTACAGCTGATCGAGCGCTCAGTGCGAATGCACTGACAGCCGTAAACAAATACACAGTCTAATTTCTCTGATTAAATTCAGTATAAAGCTGTAGTAACTTGATAAATTATGTTATTAACGTACAGTATTTATCAGGATACGGTTGTATAAAATATTTAAGACCTTCAGGTAAATTCTGTGTGTGTCCGACGTTAAGGGGACTTGCTATCGAAAAAATTTTCAGGAAGAATGCAATTTCGAAGAAGAAACTAATAAACTAAAAAGGTAACTATTAATTGAGTTTATTTTTCAGGTAACATATTTCCACTTAGGTACGTACTTTAGACATAATTTGCTGCTCGCGATTACGTGATTTATACTTTGTGTTAACTGATTTTGACAATGATTGATTAATGAACAGGGTTGTTACTTATGCATATTATGCATCGCTTGGCTGCTCTGCCTTTTCACTGATGTCACATTTTTTTATTATGTGCCTGCTGTGCCTATTTATTTAAATTATAATTGCCACCTGATTAGTCGTGCTGATATGGTTATGTATATAAGTCATACTTCGTGATTTATCTGCTTGCGCCTTCATGTTTACTTATTAAGATTACATATGAACATTTATTTGCTTATGCTGATATGATGCTAACGACCTGTTTATTATGTAAGATATATATTTGCTGCTTTGCGTATGGATTGCATATTTACACATTTCTGTTTTGTTGTCATAACTACTCTTTAATCTGGTATATAGAAATGCTGATATACTGTGTACGAACATGGAGTTTACGCCACACTGTGGTATTAATTATAGACTGTTCGCTTGGCAGAGCCTCGTTGTAGGGCTACATCCATTTGTTGACATTCTGTTCTCTACTGGTATATTTATTCGCTATTGCATGTTTTGCTTACGCTCAGTGCTTTATATTTTAAGATAAGAAAATGAACTGCTGTAATTCTACGAACGACATTGGTACAAAAAAACTTCATTGAAGTCACATGAGCTGGAGGTTTTATGGAAGCTGTATAAATTTATGTTACTAGGAAGGAAGCTAACTTCATGACATACCAATACTAGGTTTAGACCATTGACAGTTATTACACTGCGTTCTTCGTGAGCAATTGAAATAGCAAGTGACACTTGACACAAGAAATACTCCACATGTTTGCTTCTGTTTTGCCATGATTCTTGAAGTGGTGTACACACTGTGAAATATTACGATCATTCACACTCCGTACTCATACTTACTGAAAGTTATTCAAACTAAAGGCTGTTAGAGGTCATGTATGCATTTCTTTTATTTAATGATGGACAAGGTAACCAAAATGTATTTTATAATTCATAATGAGTAGAAGATATGGGTCAGGTGGATTACACAAAGGTTGTGTGTGGACATTGGGTCTTCGGATTGTATGGGATGATGAATTGAAGTTTACACTAGGATTTTATCTGTACTTGTTCGAGAAGACTGACTAGACGAAAGAGTTGTTATGGAAGTGAAATGATATTGGCGATATGGTTTATATGTATCGACGTATTGAAGAGGTATTATTGAGGTATTGAGATTGTGTGAAGTTGATGATTATTGGAGTTTTGGTGGACAAGAGGTAAGGTAAATGATATTGATGATGAGGTTTATATGTATCGACGTAAGAGGTATTATTGAAGTATTAAGATTATGTGATGCTGATGATTATTGGAGTTTTGGTTGATAAGAGGTAAAGTAAGTGAGGAGCATATTTTTTTGTTGGTTTATATGGAACAAGGAGGATGAAGATGGCAGACTAGAACACTCAAGTAGAAGGATGATTGTCTACACACATACTTTGTTAAATCAATGAGCAGTATATACCTTTTTTGGGGGAGAGGAAGTATTTGCATATCTTGGCACACTGCCAGTTGTTCAGCAACCGTACATTTGATTTGGCTTGGCAAACATTGGTCTTGACATGATGACTATGACGTTGACTAACTATTATTGACTGTTATACACTGTGCCACTGCTACTTGATACACATGTTGAACATCAAATTTTGACAGAATTGCATTTACACAGTGAACACTATTCAATTACACAGTAGTACTTAATGTGGATGAAAGATGAGTCAGTGTGTTTTGTGTGTTTTCCTTTCCTAATCCCAAATAATTGGTACTGACCTATCTCCTAAATATTATTTTACTTGTTAGTTGTGGCTTGCACTGACACCCATAAATATTATAGGTTTACTGTTATTTGTGTATTGTAATAGTTAATATGACAATTATCTGATATCATTTGTGTGTTTGTTATAATTTGTATGTTTAGTGTAAGAGCATTGAGAATAATTTTGTAAAAGCAATTGTGTGTGCATTCAAACTGTTGTTCATGCCTGCACCTGTTCAACATTAATGGGTGCCACTTAGAAATGCTTAATTTCTGCTGATGAACTCTGATGAACTGTCTGATTAGTGATAGTGAATATTATGGACTGTTGCCTGCACTTGTTCAACATGATGGGTGCCACTTGGAAATGTTTAATTTGTGCTAATGAACTCTGATGAACTGTCTGATTAGTGATAGTGAATATTATGAACTGTTACCTGCACTTGTTCAACATGATGGGTGCCACTTGGAAATGTTTAATTTGTGCTAATGAACTCTGATGAACTGTCTGATTAGTGATAGTGAATATTATGGACTGCTACCTGCACTTGTTCAACATGATGGGTGCCACTTGGAAATGTTTAATTTCTGCTGATGAACTCTGATGAACTGTCTAATTAGTGACAGTGAATATAATGGACTGTTACCTGCACCTGTTCAACATTGCTGGATGCCACTGGTGGAACTACTTCTACTGCCATAATGTCACTTGTTGGTGTCTGCACCTGTTCAACATTGCTGGGTGCCACTGATGTTACTGCTTCTACTGACATAATGTCACTTGTTGGTGTCTGCACCTGTTCAACATTGCTGGGTGCCACTGATGGAACTGTTTCTACTGAAATAATCTCACTTGTTGGTGTCTGCACCTGTTCAACATTACTGAGTGCCACTGATGGAACTGCTTCTACTGAAATGATGTCACGTTTTGGTGTCTGCGCCTGCTCGCCATTTTTGGGTGTCACTGTTGGAGCTGTTTAATTACTGCTGATGAAATGTTATGAGACTGCTATTTGCACCTATTGACCATTGCTGGGTGCTACTGTTGGAACTATCAACTACTCTGAGGAGTGCTGCTTGTTTATTGAACTATTGAAAAGATTTTATGTGAATACTTGTATAAACTGATTTTTTGTATATTTACTGTTTGTGAAATGTTATGAGACTCTTACCTACACCTATTTGTCATTGCTGGTGCCATTGATTGAATGGTACTTGTGTAAACTATTATGTAAAAATCACATGTATGCAACCATTTGTATTCCTTACTGTATTTTATATATTAGGTTATTGAAGGGTCAGTGCAAAGCCAAAATGTATTTAGTTATGTGGTATTTACTTACATCTTTTATTTTTGTCTGTATTTTTTTGACGAATTTGGTGGTATTTTCACCACCAACGCTGTCAAAAATACCATCAAATTCTAGCCCGTGGAGGAGGGGCATATGAAAGGTGGCTACACTGAGTCACAGCGCCAGAGATTGCGCCAAAGAGTTTTATTCCGCCGCCTCCACTGGCAGGGCTTGTTCATAAGTTGTCGTGGGCAGTGCTTGCTGAGAGGATGTCGATAGATGTACTAGTTGAGGCCATGTCGTGTGCAGTTGTTTTGATGGGCTAGACAGCAGATGTTGTTCGAATGGAGATGTTGTAATGATCAGAGTGTATTTTTCGTCAATATATATGAAGGTAAAAAACATTTTTTTTTAAATTTCCTAACTGACAATGCCTCTTGGTCACAGGTTTAGTCAACAAAGCATCTGGCTTGTGTTCATGTATTAGAGTGTAATTCTGGTTTCTATGTGCAATCATAGTATTTCTGTTTTTTTTAATTACTTCATTGTAAATGGCGTTTAAAGCATCTTGTCGTATTGAGGAAGAACCGTGCCATATGTGTACGTTGAATCACACTTCTACACACAGAACAGTTACACTTGTGCTTTGTTGTTTCGTAGCTTTTATAGTTGCTGGGGACTTAATTAATTAATTGTGTAACGGAAATTTCCTTTCTTTCTTTGTTGTTATTCTATGCAGTCAGATTTCGTACTAATACTAGTCAGGGCCAACCGGTTACGAGACTTCGTAGCCGGACATACAGTTACTAAAAATATTTGCATTCTAAATAATTAAGCCCCCATGCAGTGGTTCGATGAACTCTCTGCCAGGCACTTAAATGTGCTTCGCAGAGTATCTGTGTAGATGAAGATGTAGATGGTCTGCGTTTGTGAATAGTATCGAGAAACAAAACTTAAACCATAGTGAAATGCTGAAGTTGAAAAAATGAAAGTGAATTTAATTAAATCCCAAAAGAAACTAGTTGTACTGAAACTCAATACTGAAGTACATTATGAAAATTACGTAATATGAAGTGCAATGTCTAACTTGAAATATCAACAAAATAAAATAGTGTTCATTGCGGTAGAAAATAATTGTTTAAGATTACCTTCACAGTTCACTGTAAATTAATGTGCTTACTTAGTACAACACCTGAAAATTCTGACTTTATACCGTTTGCTGACAAGAATGCAACGTGAGATCTGACCTCAAAGAAAAGTAGCTTACCTCTTGCTCAATATACTGTTTTGTGTCTCGTGTACCGACGTTCTCGAAAGCCAATTGAAATCAGCAAATGAAGCAACTAAAGAAAAGTAACCTACACGCTACTGAATTTGTCCTTGTTTGTCAAAAACAATCTGTGGCTGCGTGTGGCTTAAGGTGCAATCCACACAATACAAGACACTTAAAACGTCACTAAAAATGATGGAGGAGTGTGTTACTTCCAACAAAAGCGTTCTTGAAAAATTAAACTCTGATTATTGTTAAAAAAGAGTGTACAACATAAGATGACTCTAACAATTACGAAATTCTTTCATTAAAAAAATTACTGACAGTTAAACCAACTGCGTAATTTGTGACACAATGAAAGCAAAGAGATCAAATTAACACTCATTATGAATATTATTAGTTGTCTAAGAGACAAAGATTTCCTTCTATTAATAGTTCTGACAAACAAACATTTCTTTCTTGTGCGTGCACTGGTTATCTTGAAATATTCCTGTCTATACACCGTTCCTGATACACACAATGCGAGTTGCATAAAACGACATGACAGGGGTAGATGAATGATCCTGTATATAAACTATCAGACCAATTTGTGGTGGTGGCGGGACAACACACACTCAAGAAAATATCTTTACGAACGAGTTTTCATCTTCGTAATAAAGTATTTGAGCTAATTTCTCCCAGATTCATAAATATCGTATCTCCTCTAAAACTCAACTGATCGCTAAGTGCCTCTAATAAGAATGCCCTAGCGCTGTACAACTGACTGCCGACCAAGCGCACTACATATTACGTTAAACACAGAGTCAAGAATTTTATCCACTACTAGCGAGCGCGCTTATGCCTCTTTATCCCAGTACAGTGAAGGTGGAATATTTACAATGGCAAAAAACATATGAAAACCTTACAACAGTACGTATCTTTTTACAGAACCATGGCGGGATGGGTTGTATGGAACACCCTGTACGAGTATATGAGTGACAACCACAAAATTTGAGGCTGTTTGTTCATGTAACAATGATCTGACCGAATTTTAGTGTAATAATTGAAAGGACCTATTTTTGACTGGTAATTATGACAGCCGCATCTGTAATGTACCTACATGCTCGAAAGATTTATGATGTTAGGTGCAGATTTGTGACGTTAGGAGCTTAATTATCGTATTAACGATATGGAAAGTAAGCGGTCTGCTATTTTTGTAGATGTTGCAGCTCGCTGCAGCTTAACATTCCATCAAACCCTCCCCCCCTCCCCCTCTTCCCGTCCCACAAATACCAAACACATTCACTGTTTTTCTGTTCTCCTGCACGTGGTCGTGGAGAAGAACAGAGGTAGATACTGAGAGCTGGGTGGAAGGCAGCCTGTAACATACTGTACAGCTATAAATGCCAAACTTACTTGCCCCACTCTGTGGGAATCTCCCGCATAGTTAAACATAACCACAGAATTAAAAAACGTTGTGAATGCGGCACCTGATATGAAGGAAACCAAGAAAACATCAACACCTATTCTGCCTCAGTTAGATAAAAGAAAGAAGAAAGATGGATGGCATGTGATTTCTTTTTCCAAGTAAATGATAAATATTTGTGAACAGCCCGTATGCGTGAATGAATTATTCATGTTTCTTGCAAGATTCCTCTAGAGATGATCTTACGTTTGTAAAAACGAAACATTAAATCTATTTTGGATGTAAGAATTTGCTGGGAATTAAGTTTGTCGGGTTTTAAACGTGTATTATGTTAAGAAAGATTGACAGCAAAAATAGTATTTATCTGCGGGCACATCGACGGCACGGCAGTTGAGAAAATGCGCGGTGTTGCGGGTACATGCCGAACGTAGCAAGAATTCACCGACGCATTTCTCGGAACGTATTGGTCGCGCGAAATGGAAGACCGAATAAAACAGGAAATCATTCTGTGTCCAGATCTGGAGGCGTCAGGATACAAGAGCCCCACGAAGCACTTTGAGGCTTTAATTAAAAAGAATCAGTTTCCTGATGTGCCACATAGTGACGGTGAAATAATTAAGTTCTGTTTGGCGAAACTGCCAAGCAACTACCAGCAAGCGCTTGTAGGAAAGTACGGATCGAATATCGAAACAGTCAGAAGCCTTCTGCCCGAGTGGGAGCTAATTTTTGAAAAAAGAAGGAGCACATGATCGAAGGAAAGGGCAAAATAACTATTACAATGTCGACTTTCGTGGAACACCGCGCACTAACAACATCCATTAGCGTGATGGAAGATCCGGGAGGCAGGACTATAAGAGACAAAATTCAGGACGGCAGAATCACTGGCAGAGGCAAAACGATACCCGCCAATACGACACGAACTGCAGGCGCAGAGATTCAGATGAACAACGGGATGAGTCAAGCGAAATACGTTGTCCGAACCCGAGTTCCAATCTCCAAAACAGAAACGGAGGGCGAGATTGACGCCAGGACCGTGCGGTTTAGGCTCGCGGAAAATCCGCACAAATACTCGGACAGAGCCGTGTACAAATGTTGAAATATGTGGACATATCAGAGTTGCTGCTCAGGGAGCAAGAGACTCCCACCAGAAAGGATCTCTATCCTATGACTACTGTGACAGTAGGGGGCGTACGACTACACGGAATTCTGTATAGTGGCAGTCATATAATCTCTGATGCAGCATTTCAAAGAGGCTCGTAGAAGGAAAGCTGGCCCACCTTGGCCATGAAAAAGACGAACATCAAGAGAGCGCTAGCAGAAAAATGCACTGAGGTCAACAAGCAGACGAGGTTAGAGTTTACATGTCAGGGAAACAGGCTAGAGACAAATTTCTTAATCGTGCCGAATCTGTCCATCGACCTGATAGTAGGCATGGACATTCTAAATGAACGCCAAACTGTCCTTGACATAGGGAGCGGAGAGATTGTGCTACGGAAAGACAAGATCTGTGATAGTCGCTACTTTTGGCTTCATTGAAACAGCAAATAGTTTACACTTTCAGCCAGAAGGCGAATACTTGTTTATAAAGAATGATTAATGTATAATAAGGCGTCGCATAGCGACGTTGGAATTTCCTAAATCGTGTAATTCGTCGTCTTTGAGCGGCAATATAAACTGAGAAGAATACGGTTCGATATGCTATCTCTCACTATTTTGTTCGCTGGAGAACTAATAAAGACTTGAGCGCTAAACACTTGTATTATTTTTCTTAAGTAAGACGGACGCAGATTTGTGGCGGTCTGATCGAATTTTTACTGTTATTGTTGTTGTTGTTGTTGTTGTTGTTGTTGTGGTCTTCAGTCCAGAGACTGGTTTGATGCAGCTCTCCATGCTACTCTATCCTGTGCAAGCTTCTTCATCTCCCAGTACCTACTGCAGCCTACATCCTTCTGAATCTGCTTAGTGTATTCATCTCTTGGTCTCCCTCTACGATTTTTACCCTCCACGGTGCCCTCCAGTACAAAATTGGTGATCCCTTGATGCCTCAGACATCAGCATCCTCTTCCTATCCTGCTACTTTTATCTGGCAGGGACAGAGCTGAACAGACCCCCTCTGTATCAGAACCCACCATGCTTAACCCTATAATGACCCCTTCACTGAATGGGAATTCTTGCAGGCTCTTACCTCTTCACATGACGTGGCCCCAGGCCCATATTCCAACAACACCCAGATGATCTAACGATTGGACATTACCCAGAGGCAATATCTACTCAGGGTCTTCAACTGCATTTGGCTCATGTTATCCCCTTACACGCAGGAAGAACACAATGTCTCTCGACAGCTAGTGCCCAATTACCCTCACCATCATACTTTGTGAACTACTCGAGAGGATGGTTAGCTTCCAATTATGTTGGGTACCCATACTTCTGTCTCTGTATCAGTGTGGCTTCCAGGGAGGACGATCTCCAATTGACCTTTTATTCAGGTTGGAAACAGCAATCCGACAGGCTTTTACTAACCACTGGCATCTTCTCACGGTCTTCTGTGACCTACATAGGGCATACAACACATCTTGGTGCCATCACACTTTACATACTGTCCATGACTGGGGATTTCGCAGCCCCCTTCCAAATTTTATCCTCGATTTTTTATCCAACCGGATCTTCCATGTTGGAGTTGGCACTTCACTCATTACCCCTCGTATTCAGAAGAACAGCATCCCACAGGGTTCTGTGTTGCGTGAGAAACTCTTTGTCATGGCGATCAGTGAGCTTGCATCCTCTGTTACCCCAGTATTGTATGCTGACGGTTTTTGCACATGGAGTAGCTCCCACTTGGTAGCGTCTGCTGAAGGCCGGCACCAAGGCGCCATCTGACGTGCCTCTGCATGGGTCCTCTCCCATGGCTTCCAGCTTCCTCCTTCTATAACACGGATTATGCATTTTTGCTGCAGACCCACAGTACACCGCGATCCAGAACTTTATTTAGGTGAACAGCCTGTAGATTTTGGAGCACAGTCCTGTTTCTTGGGGCTTATTTTTGATAAAAAGCTGATATGGCTGCCACATCTTCGCTATCTGAAAACTACATGCATGCACAAACTTAATGCTCTCTAGCTCTTGGCCCACACATCTTGGGTTACAGGCTATGCAACTCTTCTCCATTTTTACCGTGCTCTGGTTTTGTCCTGACTAGATTCTGGTGGTCACGTATGTGGCTTAGTGGCTCCTTTCACTCTGAAATTTGACCGTGTTCATCATTGTGGGATGTGTCTGGTTATTGGCGCTTTTCATGCTAGTCCCGTTGACAGTCTCCTCACAGAAGTGAGGATTCCCCATCTACAAATATCATGTAGCGTATCCTGTTTACTTACGCAATCACCATTCGATGATTCTCTGACCATCCCATGTACCATGTTCACTTTGTACACGATCTCCTGATACCCGCTCCTGGGTGGGATATTTGGCTGGAATAGGTCTCTGTCACGATCTCCATTTCCATTCACCTGAATGTGCCCCATGTATTTCCTCCTGCACTCCGCTTTGGACAGTGCCTAGACCACACATTAGAACTGACCTATTCCAGGGTCCCAATGATTCTGTCACCTGTATAGTCTTCTGGGGTCTTGTACGTTCCATCCTCACAGAGTTCCAATATCTTCTACAATGATGGCTCTAACATGATAGATAAGGCAGGATACCACAATGGAATTTTCACTCTGGAACAGAGTGTGCACTGGTATGAAACTTCCTGGCAGATAAAAACTGTGTGTCAGACCGAGACTTGCCCTTCACAGGCAACTGGTAGAGCACTTGCCCACAGTTTTAACCTGACAGGAAGTTTCAAGGCGGGATACATTTTCACGTCTCTTACTGGCTTAGAACACCATTTACTGCCAGGATTGGGGCAAGGAGAGCTTCTGGCCAGTACCAGGCTCCTCTATTTTGTTACTCAAGGCTCCTTCCACAGTGTTTTAATATGTACCAACTCAATGGGCAGCCCACAGGCCATAGAACGACGCTAGTCTCGTCACCCTTTGGTGTCTGCTATCGATGACCATCTCTCTGCCTTGACTATGCCAGCTGTCCTGTTGTCTTCCTGTTGTTCCCTAGTCAAGTGGGCCTCCAGGGAATGAACTGGCTGACCGTTTGTTTAGAGAGGCAGGTACTTACCCTCATTCCATTCCATCAATCCAGGTGCAGGTATGTGGATCCACATCAAATCTCTCTTTGCCCAAATGTGGAATGACATCTGGTGCACTACTTGTCTTGGTAATAAACTCTACACGATCAAAGAGACTACAGCTGTTTGACCCACTACCTTGGACCCCTATCAGAAGGAGTCCATAGTCTTATTCCATCTACACATTGATCATGTCGGGCTCACTCATTGCATAGCAAACCACCCTCACATCTACACATTGATCATGTCGGGCTCACTCATTGCATAGCAAACCACCCTCACATCTTCACATTGATCATGTCAGGCTCACTCATTGCATAGCGACCCACCCTCACAATGTAACTGTGGAGCCAGAGTGATGGTATCCCATATATTGGTGGAATGTCGCCTTCTTTTGACCCTTCATACTAAGTATAGCCCTCCAGATTCTTTGTCTTTAACACTGACAGATGTTTCACGGATGGTTCAACTGGTCCTCAGTTTCCTATGTGAAACTGGTTTTCATTTTCAGATATAAGGTTTTGCTTTACTTATGGGGTAGGTTCAGAGTGGTTGTGGTCTCTCCTCATGTTTTCTTTGTCCGGGACCCATGACCACTTCCCCATGCGAGGACTGCTCTTTTATCCCTGTTTTTAAATTTGTTCTACTGTTTTATGCCTTCTGTTCTGTGTTTTTTTAACTTTTTCGTTTTATAGTTTGACCCCTCTGACTGGATCTGTCCACTTTTAGCAGACTCTCACTCTTCTGCAGGTAACTTTGGTATCATTGGACTGATGACTTCCCCGTTTGGTCCCATAACCCAACTCAGTCAATCAGTTAACCAATCCAGTACATAGTATTTGTGTAAAGCATAATTAAAAGCCTTATTGATGTTATATATCTTTTTATTATGATCTTCTATAGCACTATCATAAACTGTATTTCTTTTATTGAATTGCATTAGAATAATTTAGTATGCAGATTTTGTAACATTATGAATTACCTCGAAGGGAACGATCTATTGATACGTAATCAGAATGATTTCAGAAAACATCGTTCTTGTGCAACGTAGCTAGCTCTTTATTCGCACGAAGTAATGGCCGCTATCGACAGGGGATCTCAAGTTGATTCCGTATTTCTAGATTTCCGGAAAGCTTTTGACCCCGTTCTTCACAAGCGACTTCTAATCAAGCTGCGGGCCTATGGGGTATCGTCTCAGTTGTGCGACTTGTAACACCTCCGTTTTTATCCCAACCTGATCTGATCGAATTTTTTTTTTGTTTTTTTTTTTTTTTCTTTTTTGGTCATCAGACTACTGACTGGTTTGATGCGGCCCGCCACGAATTCCTTTCCTGTGCTAACCTCTTCATCTCAGAGTAGCACTTGCAACCTACGTCCTCAATTATTTGCTTGATGTATTCCAATCTCTGTCTTCCTCTACAGTTTTTGCCCTCTACAGCTCCCTCTAGTACCATGGAAGTCATTCCCTCATGTCTTAGCAGGTGTCCTATGATCCTGTCCCTTCTCCTTATCAGTGTTTTCCACATATTCCTTTCCTCTCCGATTCTGCGTAGAACCTCCTCATTCCTTACCTTATCAGTCCACCTCATTTTCAACATTCGTCTATAGCACCACATCTCAAATGCTTCGATTCTCTTCTGTTCCGGTTTTCCCACAGTCCATGTTTCACTACCATACAATGCTGTACTCCAGACGTACATCCTCAGAAATTTCTTCCTCAAATTAAGGCCGGTATTTGATATTAGTAGACTTCTCTTGGCCAGAAATGCCTTTTTTGCCATAGCGAGTCTGCTTTTGATGTCCTCCTTGCTCCGTCCGTCAATGGTTATTTTACTGCCTAGGTAGCAGAATTCCTTAACTTCATTGACTTCATGACCATCAATCCTGATGTTAAGTTTCTCGCTGTTCTCATTTCTACTACTTCTCATTACCTTCGCCTTTCTCTGATTTACTCTCAAACCATACTGTGTACTCATTAGACTGTTCATTCCGTTCAGCAGATCATTTAATTCTTCTTCACTTTCACTCAGGATAGCAATGTCATCAGCGAATCGTATCATTGATATCCTTTCACCTTGTATTTTAATTCCACTCCTGAACCTTTCTTTTATTTCCGTCATTGCTTCCTCGATGTACAGATTGAAGAGTAGGGGCGAAAGGCTACAGCCTTCTTACACCCTTCTTAATATGAGCACTTCGTTCTTGATCGTCCACTCTTATTATTCTCTCTTGGTTGTCGTACATATTGTATATGACCCGTCTCTCCCTATACCTTACCCCTACTTTTTTCAGAATCTCGAACAGCTTGCACCATTTTATATTGTCGAACGCTTTTTCCAAGTCGAAAAATCCTATGAAAGTGTCTTGATTTTTCCTTAGCCTTGCTTCCATTATTAGCCATAACGTCAGAATTGCCTCTCTCGTCCCTTTACTTTTCCTAAAGCCAAACTGATCGTCACCCAGCGCATTCTCAATTTTCTTTTCCATTCTTCTGTATATTATTCTTGTAAGCAGCTTCGATGCATGAGCTGTTAATCTGATTGTGCGATAATTCTCGCACTTGTCAGCTCTTGCCATCTTCGGAATTGTGTGGATCATGCTTTTCCGAAAGTCAGATGGTATATCGCCAGACTCATATATTCTACACACCAACGTGAATAGTCGTTTTGATGCCACTTCCCCCAATGATTTTAGAAATTCTGATGGAATGTTATCTATCCCTTCTGCCTTATTTGACCGTAAGTCCTCCAAAGCTCTTTTAAATTCCGATTCTAACACTGGATCCCCTATCTCTTCTAAATCGACTCCTGTTTCTTCTTCTATCACATCAGACAAATCTTCACCCTCATAGAGGCTTTCAATGTATTCTTTCCACCTATCTGCTCTCTCCTCTGCATTTAACAGCGGAATTCCCGTTGCACTCTTAATATTACCACCGTTGCTTTTAATGTCACCAAAGGTTGTTTTGACTTTCCTGTTTGCTGAGTCTGTCCTTCCAACAATCATATCTTTTTCGATGTCTTCACATTTTTCCTGCAGCCATTTCCTCTTAGCTTCCCTGCACTTCCTATTTATTTCATTCCTCAGCGACTTGTATTTCTGTATTCCTGATTTTCCCGGAACATGTTTGTACTTCCTCCTTCCATCAATCAACTGAAGTATTTCTTCTGTTACCCATGGTTTCTTCGCAGCTACCTCCTTTGTACCTATGTTTTCCTTCCCTAGTTCTGTGATGGCCCTTTTTAGAGATGTCCATTCCTCTTCAACTGTACTGCCTACTGCGCTAATCCTTATTGCTGTATCTATAGCGTTAGAGAACTTCAAACGTATCTCGTCATTCCTTAGTACTTCCGTATCCCACTTCTTTGCGTATTGATTCTTCCTGACTAATGTCTTGAACTTCAGCCTACTCTTCATCACTACTATATTGTGATCTGAGTCTATATCTGCTCCTGGTACGCCTTACAATCCAGTATCTGATTTCGGAATCTCTGTCTGACCATGATGTAATCTAATACAAATCTTCCCGTATCTCCCGGCCTTTTCCAAGTATACCTCCTCCTCTTGTGATTCTTGAACAGGGTATTCGCTATTACTAGCTGAAACTTGTTACAGAACTCAATTAGTCTTTCTCGTCTTTCATTCCTTGTCCCAAGCCCATATTCTCCTGTAACCTTTTCTTCTACTCCTTCCCCTACAACTGCATTCCAGTCGCCCATGACTATTAGATTTTCGTCCCCCTTTACATACTGCATTGCCCTTTCAATATTCTCATACTCTTTCTCTATCTGTTCATCTTCAGCTTGCGACGTCGGCATGTGTACCTGAACTATCATTGTCGGTGTTGGTCTGCTGTCGATTCTGATTAGAAAAAAAAAATTGTTCAAATGGCTCTGAGCACTATGGGACTCAACTGCTGTGGCCATCAGTCCCCTAGAACTTAGAACTGCTTAAACCTAACTAACTAAGGACATCACACACATCCATGCCCGAGGCAGGATTCGAACCTGCGACCGTAGCAGCAGCGCGGCTTCGGACTGGAGCGCCTAGAACCGCACGGCCACCGCTGCCGGCTGATTAGAACAACCCGGTCACTGAACTGTTCACAGTAACACACCCTCTGCCCTACCTTCCTATTCATAACGAATCCTCCACCTGTTATACCATTTTCTGCTGCTGTTGATATTACCCGATACTCATCTGACCAGAAATCCTTGTCTTCCATCCACTTCACTTCACTGACCCCTACTATGTCTAGATTGAGCCTTTGCATTTCCCTTTTCAGATTTTCTAGTTTCCCTACCACGTTCAAGCTACTGACATTCCACGCCCCGACTCGTAGAACGTTATCCTTTCATTGATTATTCAATCTTTTTCTCATGGTAACCTCCCCTTTGGCAGTGCCCTCCTCGAGATCCGAATGGGGGACTATTCCAGAATCTTTTGCCAATGGAGAGATCATCATGATACTTCTTCAATTACAGGTCACATGTCCTGTGGATACACGTTACGTGTATTTAATGCAGTGGTTTCCATTGCCTTCTGCATCCTCATGTGGTTGATCATTGCTGATTCTTCCGCCTTTAGGGGCAATTTCCCACCCCCAGGACAAGAGAGTGCCCTGAACTTCTATCCGCTTCTCTGCCCTCTTTGACAAGGCTGTTGGCAGAATGAGGCTGACATCTTATGCCGGAAGTATTCGGCCGCCAATGCTGATTATTTATCAAAATTTGGGCAGTGGCGGGGATTGAACCCGGGACCGAAGACGTTTTGATTATGAATCAAAGACGTTACCCCTAGACCATGGGTACCACGGGATCGAATAGCAGCCCAATATTTATTATTAACATGACCGTGAACCTAATGGAGCTGGTAATTGGAATTGACAGCTACGGAAGTTGTTACTTTCCAGTTCGTCCTGTTCAATACTATAATACTGAATGTATGGTAATAAGGAACACCAACACAGTTTTACTAATTACAAACTTATATTCTTCTCAAAACACAAAAAGGAGACAGCCACTGCCTTCGTCATACATATCTAATTACGGCTAATCTCAGCACAGGGTTTCTTCATTTGCCATTATAGTCACACGCTAGTCCATCACTGCCTCCAACACTGCAATCCAAGGTCAGGCCGGCGCGGTAGACGCGAAACTAAATATTGGCACTAGTAACGTCACTGCTCACTTTTATAATGATACTTCATCACTTTCCCGGTATTCATTTATTATTTAGGGGTCTAACCACGGCGACGGTGACACCCTTCTCGGTTAAAGGCCCTGGATTCCAATAATGGCCTCCACACACACACACACACACACACACCATTCCCGCCAACCCCTCTGGCGCATCTAGACACTCGCTCTCACAACACGTAACAATCGATTGTTCGCCCTGTGACTTGTGCCGAGTGCGAAGTTATAGTAAGGGCCTATGGACCCCTAACATCCCCGCCCTAGAAGACTTCTTTGGAGCCTCTGGCATAAAAGAATTGCCAAAGAAATTAGATATTATTACATCTGAACAAAACACACAGTATAATTAATTAATGAAATTATAATTTACCAAACAATCCCTTGACTCTGGTAGTGGGCTGCCTCCATAATAATATTCTACAAAAGATTATTACATCTCACAAACATGGCATTGTCCAAATCACAATTTTCCATCAAGCAGCAATAATCCTCTACAGTCCATATTGAATGTAACACACAACATATAATCAAAATTATTATGTGAACACATGACATAAGAGTTATTATATTACAATTGAGTTGTTACAAGTTTTACAGCCTTTCTCAAGCAATTGTCGATATGAAATATGCATCTCTATTTATAATACATCAGAAAATACAATGGAAATAAACATTCCCCTTTTTCAAATGTCCGATTAACAACTAAATGTTCCAAACAAGTCTTACTCAACTACATCATGGAGCTTGAACACCCCATTTCAGACATTCGCCCTAATCGATTTCCACTTCCTCATCTGGGTTATCCCTGTTCACATCTGAGTAGTACCTTTTTATGTTTTCCACATGCTCCTTACCATGCACCCTCTTTGTCCGTGCATATTCCAACTCCACCGTGTTAGGATGCCAAATTTTTATAATCCTGTATGGTCTCTTATAAACTTGGTTGAATTTGTGTATTTCAGAGTTTATTTTCTTTGATTTTGCATGAACCTTTACTAGTAGTAAGTCTCCCACTCGGTAAGTTATCGGTTTCACTAGCTTGTCGTGTCTTTCCTGTCTTTTCCTGGCCTTATCCTTCATATTTAATTCCACTAGTTCCAATTTCCTTTCCCAGGTCAATGAATTTCCTGGTGGGTACACTAGCAACTCGCGAAAAATACTGTAGGGTTCTTGATTGAATAATACTTCACATGGTGCAAACCCTGTAGAATCATGCAGGAGGTGATTCCTGACCTGCTCAAATTCTTCCAAATATTCTTTCCATGAACCATGCTTCCTATGACAGTATGTTCGGCATAAACGATTCAATTCCTTCATTGTTCGTTCTGCAGGGTTAGAAGCTGGCCTATACCTACAAATGGCAATTTGCTCTATTTTTTGTTCATTAAGCATCTCTGTCCACTCCTTTGACCTACATTGTGACCCATTATCACTGAAGATTCGCTTAGGAATACACCCTTTTTGAAAATAGTCTTTCTCAAACTGGTTAATTATGGCTCTACTAGTGGCTTTCTTCAATGGGTAAAATTTTATACACTTGGGAACCAGATCTTCCACTACTAAGATTTGTGTGTAATTCCCTCGTGAGGCAGGAAGTGGCCCAAAGAGATCCACTGCTACTATGTCCTTAATCGCTGTTGGTACAATTGGGCGCATATATCCTTTGTGTTGTACTGTAGTCGTTTTAGATTTTTTGACAAGTGTCACATATACTCAGTATCTTATGTATACACCTTCCCATGTTGTTGAATGCACAATCTGACTTCACCTTTTCCAGACACTTCTTCGATCCATAATGCGCATTACTATAGTGCGTATACCAAATTAATTTCTCTACCACATGCTCAGGCACACAGAGTTTCCAGTTCTCCTCACTCTCCTTGCTTCTTTTATAAAGTACCCCATTGTCAATATAATAAAATGTGCGAATTCTTTCTTCTCCTGCACACCTGTATTTGGTTTTAATTGTCTTCAATTTCTCGTCCTCGTTCTGTTCCCTGCGCACATTCCTTAGGAACTTCCTTACGAATTCTTCATACTGTACTGCTTTCATCAGGTTAATTCTAACTCCTCCTCCTTCCGGCCTGTCCACCAACATTCCTATCGAGTCAGCTGGTAATCTTGACAAGGCATCACGTATTATATGGGCTGCTCCTGGCTCATAAATTATCTCGAAGTCATAGTCCTGTAATGCCAGGGCCCATTGCGTTAGTCTGCTATGCCTCAATTTGCTTGTGGTCAGAAATGTAAGGGCCTTATGGTCAGTCTCCACTTTCACATTCCTCCCTGCCAAATAATAACGGAATCACTTAAACCCCCATACGATTGCCAATGCCTCCCTTTCAGTAATCGAATATTTCCTCTCCCAAGCATTTAAACTCCTGCTACCAAATGCTATTGTTCTTACTCTCTCACTATTTCTGCTCCTCTCCATTTGGTACAAATGTATCCCCAGTCCATAGTCAGAGATGTCCACTCCCAAATAAAAGTCCTTGGATAAATCTGGGTGGTACAATATGTCTGCACTACATAGTGCTTCCTTGATATTCTCAAATACGGTTTGGCACTCTGCACTCAAATGCCACGTCATTCTTGCCTTGGTCAATTCCCTCATACTCGGGGCATTAAGTACGGATCCCTTGACAAATTTTCTATAAAACTCACAAACTCCAAAGAACGCTCGCAACTGCTTCTTACTATGGGGGGGTCGGAAAATTTTAATAGCCTCCATTTTACTAGGATCAGTATAGATACCCTCCTCTGATATTATGTGGCACCAGGAATTTTATCTTTGATTTGCCAAATTCCGACTTGTCCAGGTTTATGGTTACCCCTGCAGTTTAAAAAGCTTCCAAGACTGCATCCAATGTATCCAAATATTCTTCCTATGATTCACTTGCTATCAAAAGGTCATCCACATAAACAGTGACTTTCTTAAGTAACTTCTCGCCCAGTATCTTATCCATTGCTCTTATGAATTCAGACACTGTCACATTAAGCCCAAATGGCAACACTCTAAATTGATAGCACCTCCCTCCATAAGTAAATGCTGTATACTGACGGGACTCTGTGGCCAATGGTATTTGCCAGTAACCAGCAGTTAAGTCGATACTACTAAGCACCTTCGCTCCTCGGAATTTTTGAATCAGTTCTTCTATAGTCTCAGGTTTGTCCCGTTCTGGCTCAATGATCTTGTTCAGGGTCCATGCATCTAAAACTATCCTCACCTTTCCATCCTTCTTATCAACAACAAATAGGGGGTTGTTATACAGACTGTTGGCCCTTTCTATAACACCAAGGTCCATCATCCTCTGTATCTCCTCATCTACTGCTCTTCTTTTCGTCTGGGGAATGGAATACTGTTTTATATTGAACGCTTTATGGTTCTTTATCTTTAGCTTACACTCCACCTCTTTCATGATACCTGGCCATTGAGAAAATACCTTACAACGCCTGTGTAATACTGTGGCTAATTTCCTCTTAATCTCCTCATCTAGGTGTGTCATTTCCTCCAACTTTTTACTGATCTTATCCTCTTCATGTCGATCCTCTCGTGCTAATCCCTCAAAGTACACCAACACTTCTTCTTCTAGTTCCTCTTCCCCATTTACTACTGTGGGTTCATCTTCATAACACAAACTTATCCTTTTAAATTCTTCCTCTTCTTTTATTGCACTACCCTCAGCAAACTTCAACTCCTTCTCCCTTTCTTCCTTTGACCTTGATAGTACCTTCATCAAAATTCACTATCGCTTCAACTTCATTCAACCAATCTATTCCTAAAATAATTGATGTGTTCAGTCCAGCCACCACCAAAAATGTTGCTTCGTATTCTTCTCCCTCTATCTCAAAGGTAATCAACACTTGTTCTTTAATAGGTTTACTCCTTGCACCCAATGCGTTCGCAATTCTCACTCCACTCACTGTGAAACTAGGCAAGCTAATGTTTGCTTTCAGTACCTGTTCATATAGCCTCTTGGATATTGCACATGCTTCACTTCCTGTGTCAACTAATGCCTCAATATTCAGTCCACATAGCTTGATCCCTATCATGGGTAGTATGGGTTCTTTGGGAATCCTACTTCTTTCCTCCAGTAGATCTCCTCTTAGATCTCCACCATTGTCGTGTCTTAGTAGGTTTATTCTGGTCCTTGTAGCTCTCACTCCTGAACGGACCTCATCTGGAGTGTCACTCAGTTTTCCGGTCTCTCCGCATCTTCTGTATGCACTGTGTCATTCGCTCTCTTATGATCTCTCGGTTCTTCACTCCTTCTCCAATCATTTCTACATTGGCATTC
This sequence comes from Schistocerca serialis cubense, assembly GCF_023864345.2. NCBI lineage: Eukaryota > Metazoa > Arthropoda > Insecta > Orthoptera > Acrididae > Schistocerca > Schistocerca serialis. The sequence goes on from NC_064641.1 coordinate 19,679,928, forward strand.
ACCACCATGGTTCCTATATTTATGGCCACCACCTCTTCGTCTATAATTAGACGAATTATTAAAATGATTCCTTTGGTCACTACTTCCCTCTCGATTTTGATGATTAGTTTGGTTGTGTTCCTGTGATCGAACAGATTCCAACTGTTCCAGTGTTTCCATCAAGGCCTCCCTATCTTTAACTAGGCTCCCGGATACAGTTTCTAGCATTCTCTGGCTCAATCTTCTTTTTATCGCTGATATTATTATGTCATCACTCAGGGGTTGTTCCAAGGTCTCGTTTAATTCCCACAAATGTTCGGAAAACCCTCTCAACGTTCCTCTCCATGTATTAAGTGACTTGCGGTGTAGTAGGTCCTCAAGTGCTGCACACCGATGACTTTTGGACCAGTACTTCTTCAAGAATTCCCCTTCAAACTGATCGTAATTAGTAATCCCTTCCTTCTTCCTGACTCCCCAAGTGAAGGCCTCACCATCCATCCTATCTATTGCAAATTGAATCTTGTCTGCGTCTTTGAAATGTGCTGGAAAAACTCCTTTTAACCATTTCATAAATATCATTGGGTGCAACCCTCTTTTTGGTTTATACTTCTGCCCTGTATTGTTTTGGACATACCAACTATCACCGCTCATCAAGGTAACGACTCTACCTTCCCCAACGGTTAAAGTTGCATTGCTAATTCGTTTATCAATTTCTTCTGTCTTGCTCTCCAATTATTGCACTCCATGTTGTAATTGCCTGACCTCCATTGGGACCCTCCTGTTATCCTCTTCTCGTTGCACGGCTATAGCATTTTTCAGATTGACAACCAGTTGGTTTTGCCTATCTCCTATCCCCTTAACCGCATCATTACATAGTTTCTGCATCTGCATCACCTTGGCAATTTGATGATTGCAATTTGTTTCCGCTTCGGTGATCCTTTCTTCCAATTCGGCTTTAGTTTCTTTAATATCGTCTTCTATCCATTTTGTTAACTTTCCTTCCATCTTCTCCGCGTCTACCTGGACTTGGTCTATGCTCTTCTGTAGCTTACTCACTCTCTCTCGTTGATGTCCATCTTCAGTCGTTCTTGCAACTCCTGCATTTCCTTCTTCAGATTATATTCTATCTTCCTTTGAGATGTTTTGATCTCTTGTGCTAGAGTTTCCTTAAATGATTTTTCTAAACTTTCTTTGGTTTCTTGTAAATCTTCCTTTAATGATTTGAGGAACATTTCTTCCCTTTCTTTAGTTTCTTGTAAACCTTCCTTTAATCATTTGCAGAATGTTTCTTCCCTTTCTCTAGTTTCTTGTAAACCTTCCTTTAATAATTTGCGGAATATTTCTTCCCTTTCTCTAGTTTCTTCTAATTTCTCTTTTGTTGCCTTGGTTTCCTTTAGCAAGTCTGCTAACATCGACCGTATATCCTCACCCTCTGAAACTGGCTTATCACTCGTCATTTGTCCCGGCGTCTCGGGGTAACTAGTTGAATGTGCTAATGGGCTTTCTAATGACAATCCATAATCACTGATTCCTGAATCATCTCTGTCTTCCTGTCCTATCCCTTTCCTGTCAGCTACTGCCTCACAAACATGCTTATCTTCGGTAGACATGTTTGGTTTATTTTTAATGCACAGGCAAGTAATATAAAATAACCTCTTGTAACCCAAAACACACCTAATTCCCGCTAAACTAATCAAACAGTAACTGCAGTATCTTCAGTTAATCCCAAAATTGATACAATACATATGAGTACTGAACATAACGACTCTCAAAACCTAATAAATTCAAATATCAATTTTCACATACACAGTTTATGTAAAATGTTTTAAATAAGACAAATCACATCATTCATTAAATCTATAAATGTAAAATTTACAAAAACAATGAGCATATCTGTATAATCACCGTTTAGACAGCGCAGTATGCATAAATAAGCATGCCGTATTTCAGAGTATGTTTCGTAAAATTCTCTGAAATTACTGTAACTGGGCACTTTTCCTAAGGCAAAACACAGTTTGAAACTGTTTATTTATTGTGGAGATAGTATATTGCAATTTAATAATATGCTAACCAATTGTCTTCACTCACCAACTGACATTACCACGAGTCGCGATGTATTGACGTTTGAAGTGGGCGTGGTGCTTTTGTGACGTGCTGCTGTACTGCCGCCGGAGCCGCGTGAAGTCGCGCTGAAGATCTGTGGTGAGTCGTTGTAGTTCTCAGTCGGCCGCTCCGTGGCGTTGCAGGCGGGTGTAGTTTGTAGTTCGGCCGCTAGATGCCGGGTTGGCGTTCGGCGTCACGAAGTCCTGCTGGTCGCTGTCCAGTGTATTGCGTCTGCATCTGACCTACTCCTTGCACAGGAAGTTGTGATGATGTGTGAAATCACCTTGCGGATCGAAGCTCTTTGGCACAGCTGCTGCACGGGTCTGCGTGATGTCATTCAACAATTGCGTCGCCACATAAGTTGTCGCCTGTATAACAGTTTATGTGTCCACGTGAAGTTGCTCGATTTTCATCATTCAAAAAGCAATTTCGGTCATAACATTACTATTAAACACTTCTGTAAAAGCTTTCGTGACGAATTCTTGGCTCGTTTTGTTGTGGTAATGTTCACACGTGTCTTTCTTTGGTGTTCACTTTTCACAGTTTTTCGTGCGGATTTACGCGTTTGCACATTATAACACAGTTTATCGACACTACTACTCTTATCTAATATGGCGAAAAAACAGTTTATTCATAATCGTAAGATGCTATTACTTCGTATAGTTCAAGATGCACTGTTTCTTGTCGCGATTTTTAATTTTGCAAAACGTGGTATAGACATTGTCCACTGTCTAACATTCATTATGGTTACGCAGTTTTAACTATGGTAATCATTTATAAGGTCCTACACATTGAAACACTGTTTTAAAGTTTCAATTTTGCATCTACCTATGCACATGTAACTTAATGAATTTATTGCTACAAGTTTAAAGTGTACATACTGTCTTCATCCGAAATTGGAAAATATTTTCTCACGTTAAGCAAGATAAAATTACCTATTGTTCATTACTATTCGTCCGAAGATTGCACTTGTCCTGTCATGGTCGCCAAGGTGTAACACCTCCGTTTTTATCCCGACCTGATCTGATCGAATAGCAGCCTAATATTTATTATTAACATGACCGTGAACCTAATGGGGCTGGTAATGGGAATTGACTGCTGCGGAAGTTGTTACTTTCCAGTTCGTCCTGTTCAATACTATAATACTGAATGTATGGTAATAAGGAACACCAACACAGTTTTACTAATTACGAACTTATATTCTTCTCAAAACACAAAAAGGAGACAGCCACTGCCTTCGTCATACATATCTAATTACGGCTAATCTCAGCACAGGCTTTCTTCATTTGCCATTATCGTCACACGCTAGTCCATCACTGCATCCAACACTGCAATCCAAGGTCAGGCCGGCGCGGTAGACGCGAAACCAAATATCGGCACTAGTAACGTCACTGCTCACTTTTATAAAGATACTTCATCACTTTCCTGGTATTCATTTATTATTTAGGGGTCTAACCACGGCGACGGTGACACCCTTCTTGGTTAAAGACCCTGCATTCCAATAATGGCCTCCACACACACACACACACACACACACACACACACACACACCATTCCCGCCAACCCCTCTGGCGCATCTAGACACTTGCTCTCGCAACACGTTACAGTCGATTGTTCGCCCTATCGACCTGTGCCGAGTGCAAAGTTATAGTAAGGGCCTTCGTGATTTCCGGTCAGGAAGGTCGCAGTTCGTAGTAATAGACGGCAAATCAGCGAGTAAAATTGAAGTGATATCAGGTGTTCCCCAGGGAAGCGCCTTGGGACCTCTGCAGTTCCTGATCTATATATATGACCTGGGTGACAATCTGAGCAGTTCTCTTAGGTTGTTCGCAGATGTTGCTGTAACTTACCGTCTAGTAAGGTCATCCGAAGACCAGTATCAGTTGCAAAGCGATTTAGAAAAGATTGCTGTATGGTGCTGCAGGTGGCAGTTGATGCTAAATAACGAAAAGTGAGGTGATCCACAATTCTACAAGAATTTGCCAAATGAAGAATTTCCCAAGTTACACAGAGAAGCAGCGAAGATTATTTCTATATTTGGTTCTACTTGTGTATGTGAAAGGTTTTTTTCTGTTTTGTCTTGTACAAAAACTAGATGGCGTGCGAGTATTTCTAATTGTAATTTACGAAATTCTCTCAGAATTGCTGTCAGCCAATCTCTCGTTTCAGATCTTAGTAGCATAATTGCAAATAAAATAAAGAGCACATAGGAAGATACATTTGTGTTGAAACCAAATTTAAAATTGTTACCATTACAGTTATTATATAAATCTCTCTTGTACCAGTACAACAAACTAAGCTCTCCACCTAGTGTACATTAGTATTTGGCAATGAGGAAGATAACAGGGTAGAAGCTTTGAAACAGGTCGAGACAGGCGGCGCGAGCGACACAAGCTAAGGAAGTGAGAGGCAGTGCTGTCGCGCAAAACCGAAGAGTGGGGGGTCTGCACCGTCGTCAACATAGCACAGCCATCTTCTGCGCTCTGCACTGTGCGATGCACAGGTGCATGCACCTTGTGCGGCCCTGGTGTTGAGCAAGGCAGGTTCAGATAATTGAATCTTACTCTTCCCACAATGACTGCTGAATTACTCAGTTACTTAATCATTGCTGATACACAACAACCATGCAAAAGTCTACATTTTACAATTGTCTTACCTTTGCAAGTGATACAGTTTGTATATCACAGAATAGTTGCGTAATTTCACAATGAAATTAGATACCTCATTTAAAATTACTTCATTATATATGAATATTCAAACTCATGTATATACACATAGTCTTACCTTAGTGCACAAGCTGTGCTGCTCTATGTATGTGCATTTGTCAGTATAGCTTTAATGAACTTAGTAAGTGGATGACAAATCGAATATTTTGATACAGAGAATAACTTATGCATCAGTTGTAGTAATACAAGCAAAATAACTCTAATATGTTTTCTTTCACAAATATATTACCTCAAGAATTGGCATATATTAATGATTTAATTATTGTTGCAAACAGTAATTAGCATATTACTCCACAATCTATAACTAATGTATGTCTTAACTGTAATATTAATGTGCTGTCCACCTGAAATGTATAAGGCAATTTTTCTTGATATTATTTTGTGATTATTGTACATACACATGGATACTTATCACAGATTAGGTTAAATATTTAAAATCACAACAGTTGAATCTACTATTGTCTAATACAAGGCTAATTTATGTAGTATGTAATAGTTTTTTAAAATAAACGTAATTAATCACAGAAATATTGCATATGGTTTCGGAAGTCAGCATGAATTTAATTGCCTTGTACCCTATGAATCCTTCATTTTATATTATATCCATATCTACTCCCCACTCAAACAGTGGAACATATATGCTGTGGTTGGAATCTCTCTCTCTCTCTCTCTCTCTCTCTCTCTCTCTCTCTCTCTCTCTGTACACACACACACACACACACACACATTAACAGTTGTAGTAAGTGGGTAAATTCAAAACAATTGGTATGTTTTTAATACATAACCTTTTATACAAATTAATTACATAAAATTATATTATAAATACATTAACATAATATTATAATTAATTTAATTAATTCATAAAAAGATGATGCATTACAAACATACCAAGTGCACTAAACGCACCCACTTACTACTATTTATAAAAATCCAAGCCAGTTTTGAGCGCACTAATTAAAATCCACAAAGAATGAAACAAAATTTTACTCAAAAATTGAGGCCATTTTGAGTCTACTAGCATTAACTGAAAACAATAGAGATGTGTTTTTATTCCTAATTAAAATCCATATTGAACGAAATAAAATTTTAGTTTAAAAATAATGGGAACTTTGAGCACACTAGAATTAATGTAAAAAGTAATTTGAGACACAAAATTATACAAAATTTAATCCAAACCTTTCGATGCCTTTTGAAAGAAAACCTGGAAAGGTTTATTCTGGTGGCACTCTCTTTATTGCACTACGTCATACAGCTTTTTTTTGTTTTCCTGAATGTCACTATTGGACTTTGACTTGGATGCTAACCGTTGTCCATCCATCTTCTTCCTTTATGCTGCCTTGGTCAGTACACATTGGCATGTACAGAGAAGGGCTGCTGACAGCTGTGTTTCGTCTTCTTTCAGCTGAGCTCGTGCATGGGACGATATTAGCTGATAACAATAGTATTGACTGACCGAATCAATCCCTTAGCTATTCAGCTGTGCCTCATAGGGCAAGGAAATAACGTTCACAAAACGCGTATATAGTTGGTTTTTGAGGAAAGAAGTTATTTCGAGAACAAAAAGACATCTCTGTTAGCGATTTATTGAACCAGGTCCAGCTGCTAAACCCATCCAGAAAATTGCGGTTTGATAATATAGAGCAGCCTTCTGCTAGCACCAGACAGCGATAGAAACTTCAGCCAGTCGTCAACCACACTACACACAGGAGCTACGCAACATTTCCTGCCAGCTGGTCTGCTGACTAGATCAATTTTCGTTAATTTCTCAGCCAAATGTTAACCGATTTTCAAAATTCAAAATACTATCGTAATCTTCATAAAAGAGATATCCAGAAAAATAATAATAAATAAAATCGGAAATCATTAGATATTCAGTTTTTCAGTTTAAAAATTCTCAGTTAATATTCTGTGTGGTGCATCAAATGTGAGCTGCTTCTTTCGATGTATGAATGTGGCACATCGTCTCACAATAGACCTCTGAGCAGTAACAATATTCTATATGTGAGTCATATTAATCATGTAGATAGGATAGTTCGTTACAAAAATAATTGGACCTATAGTAACATAGCTCTTCGACTGCGTAACTCTCTTAAAACGAAGGAATGCATCACATGTCTTCATATCATTGTTTTTGTGGATCCAAATTCCACATTTCTTGAGGCAATATTTCATTCCTTCTATTTTTAATACAAATGTTCTGAAGTTAAATATGATGGTTTAGTGACAAATAAACTGGCCCATTGTTGTTACAATTAGTTTGAATCACAAAAAAACTAAATATGGCAGATCAAACTCTATTGAATTTTAGTAATTTGTGATACATAACTCGAAATTTTGCTTGTTACCTAAACTACCAACTTGTACAGTTTGTAATTCATAGAAAAATATTGGAATTTGAGGATTTTTCAGTATAGTTTTTCATTGTTTAAGCTCATAATACAGTTCAATTTAAGAATAGGTACACGCATTTCGATAGCTCTACACTTTCACCTTCTTTTGCAAATGTATCTTTAATTCAACTCTGGCATTATTGTAGTCAGTCCATGTAAGGAGAGCATCTCCAGCACTGGAACTACAAGTAAAAATTACAGTAAGATCCCCCTCCAAAAAAAATTTCTTTGTAGTGCCTACAGAAACCGCCAAGCATATTCAGTGGATAGAAAACTTCATCTCTCATAGTCTTTACTTTATCATTATTAAGTACGTGTTCTTCCATACTTATTTTACTACTGAGATATGAAGTCAAGCACAACAAAGCTGATGATTAAAAACAAGAAAGCTCTATTCTAGACATAACATTATTTGCTTTCTTTGTGGTTGTAAAATCAAATAGCTCTAACACATAATTAACAACTGATTTTGTATTAGAGTTTTCATCATAAGTTCTACAGGGTATTACAAAAAGGTACGGCCAAACTTTCAGGAAACATTCCTCACACACAAATAAAGAAAAGATGTTATGTGGGCATGTGTCTGGAAACGCTTAATTTCCATGTTATATCTCATTTTAGTTTCGTCAGTATGTACTGTACTTCCTCGATTCACCGCCAGTTGGCCCAATTGAGGGAAGGTAATGTTGACTTCGGTGCTTGTGTTGACATGCGACTCATTGCTCTACAGTACTAGCGTCAAGCAAATCAGTACGTAGCATCAACAGGTTAGTGTTCATCACGAACGTGGTTTTGCAGTCAGTGCAATGTTTACAAATGCGGAGTTGGCAGATGCCCTTTTGATGTGTGGATTAGCACGGGGCAATAGCCGTGGCGCGGTACGTTTGTATCGAGACAGATTTCCAGAACGAAGGTGTCCCGACAGGAAGACGTTCGAAGCAATTGATCGGCGTCTTAGGGAGCACGGAGCATTCCAGCCTATGACTCGCGACTGGGGAAGACCTAGAACGACGAGGACACCTGCAATGGACGAGGCAATTCTTCGTGCAATTGACGATAACCCCAATGTCAGCGTCAGAGAAGTTGCTGCTGTACAAGGTAATGTTGACCATGTCACTGTATGGAGAGTGCTACGGGAGAACCAGTTGTTTCCGTACCATGTACAGCGTATGCAGGCACTATCGGCAGCTGATTGGCCCCCATGGGTACACATCTGCGAATGGTTCATCCAACAATGTGTCAATCCTCATTTCAGTGCAGATGTTCTCTTTACGGATGAGGATTCATTCCAACGTGATCAAATTGTAAATTTTCACAATCAAAATGTGTGGACTGACGAGAATCCGCACGCAATTGTGCAATCACGTCATCAACACAGATTTTCTGTGAACGTTTGGGCAGGCATTGTTGGTGATGTCTTGATTGGGCCCCATGTTCTTCCACCTACGCTCAATGGAGCACGTTATCATGATTTCATATGGGATACTCTACCTGTGCTACTAGAACATGAGCCTTTACAAGTACGACACAACATGTGGTTCATGCAAGATGGAGCTCCTGCACATTTCAGTCGAAGTGTTCATACGCTTCTCAACAACAGATACGGTGACCGATGGATTGGTAGAGGCGGACCAATTCCATGGGTTCCACGCTCTACTGACCTCAACCCTCTTGACTTTCATTTATGGGGGCATTTGAAAGCTCTTGCCTACGCAACCTCGGTACCAAATGTAGAGACTCTTCGTGTTCGTATTGTGGACGGCTGTGATACAATACGCCATTCTCCAGGGCTGCATCAGCGCATCAGGGATTCCATGGGACGGAGGGTGGATGCATGTATCCTCGTTAATGGAGGACATTTTGAACATTTCCTGTAACAAAGTGTTTGAAGTCACGCTGGTACATTCTGTTGCTGTCTGTTTCCATTCCATGAATAATATGATTTGAAGAGAAGTAAAAAAATGAGCTCTAACATGTAAAGTAAGCGTTTCCGGACACATGTCCACATAACATATTTTCTTTCTTTGTGTGTGAGGAATGTTTCCTGAAAGTTTGGCTGTACCTTTTTATAACACCCTGTATAACCTGTATCATCAGCTCCAATAATACTAAAGCTCATGTACAACTGAGTTTTATTGGGATGAAGCCATTTGTCTCCTATATTTATGTTAATATTTGTGTCTCTGTTAAGCATATTTAGATTCTTTTTTGATTTCCCATTCTCAGGCAATGAATAGAACTGATGGCTCTCTGTTTTGTTAACTATTGATTAAACATAAAAATTTGCTAGACCATTTCTAAAATAACTGTTACAGAGGCACCATTGAAGTCAATCAAATCACAATTTTCTTCAGTTACAGTTAGATCTAATTCCTGTATAATATTAAAAAGTGGAATATATACAGCATAATGTGGTTCATGAGCTGTTGGTCCACCAAATTCAGCATTGGACTTGAATGAAGCAATAAGCCTAGTTTCTCAATGAAAATGATCAGTATGCTCCACAAACATTCCATCAGCTAGATTAAAATTCATACTGATGAATTCAAACAGAATAAATTTAGAAACATCATTAGTAACAGTTTTTCAATAATTTGATTACTGAATTCAAACACACTTCTAATACTAAAGTTTATATCCATATATAATTATGTCACCCTCAATAATAAATCTATTTAAAATTTCACATGATTTAATGTGATTATTTGGCTTTGTTGAATGAATAAATTTTTCCAAACTTTCCAAATTACATTGGAAAACAGGAATTTCTATCGTTTCTCCATCGTAATACAATTTATTATTTTTGTACAATATATGGAGTTAAAAATGTATAAAACCCAACTACAGCAAATTATTTAATTTTTCTCATGCAAGTACAGTCAATCTTTCTTGAGAACAGATGAGTTACCACTCCACTGAAATAGTGACTCATGTAATGTTAATAAAATTTTATTTAATTATACGAAAACAGGTTGCAAACCAAAAATAAGAATTCCAGAGTGAAACCAGAAAATATGCATGGAAGGCTTTTACCTAATTCTATTCCATATGCTGTAATAGCTACAAAGCTGAGGAAAAACAACATTAATGATTGATATTTATATTCTAGCTTCAGGATGGTTGAACTGGAATAAGAGAACTCACTTAAAGCTTATATCAACCACAACATCAAGAATTTGTAAAAATGTGTAAGAATGTGAAGATAAAAATAATGAGAAGATTACTATGTTTATTAAAAACATTGACGAAATTAGAGAACTAGATCTATATTTTACATTGGTGCTGTTGAGGAACAGCAGTCAAAAAACGTATAAACACTTTACAAAACTTTAAAAACACAAAATATTTTCGTCTTTTTAAAATTATTAAAACAAGCTATCGTATATTTCAGATTGTAATTTAAATACTGATATTGGCTGTTTTTTAATTTTAAAAATTAAAAAAAAAACCTTTAAATGGCGGTCTTCATTTTACTAAATGTATGCAAAGAGTAGGTGGCGTTTATATCCATATATAATTACACCACTCTCAATCATAATTCTGTTTAACATTTCACCTGCTTAAATGCGTTTTCGAAAGAATGTGGAGTGAAGAGTTGAGGAGGAGGACCCAGAAAAGTGGCTTGGGATTGCGAACTGTAACACACACATGGAAGCAAGAAGAGACTTCTGTTAAAGATGGAAGGATGGGTGGATCTCTGGATGGGATCTCGAGGGCAGGTTGTGAGAGGCGATTAAATTTTTTTTGGAATTGGATGTGGAGCGCTTGTAGGTGTAACAGGTGGGGGAGGGGGGGAGGAGGTAGTAGGTGGATACAGAGAGCGAGGAGAGTTGCGTAGTATCATTTTTGGGGGAGTGTTAAAATTAAAGGTGTGGGTGTAAGGGGGTATAAATCCAGGTGACGTTGGAATAACAGGATTAGTCCTCAGATTAAGGCTGTTAGTTATGCAGCGTGTAGTTTTAGTCTATTGTGAAATTTTGTTTTCTTTGGACGGCCAGTGGGTGCGGTTTCTATGTTGGTTTAGTTTGGTATAGCGTTTATTGGATAGGGCGGTCATAAATGGTTAGACAGAAACCATGGAGATGGACGTGGAGATGGATCCTGCAAGTAGTTCGTCCATTAATTATTGCCTGTGTCTTGTAAAAATTGATTCTCAGGAGTCGCTAGTTGCACCAGAGAGTAAATTTATAATCTAATCCTGGTCAGCCTTAGTTTTCGTGCTACTGTTTACAGATTTGAAATAAAGTTCGACCTGCACTGTTAACCACTCATAGCAGGCCGAGCTAGTCATGCAAGACGTCAGCAAACAGAAGTCGTAGGCTGCTAGCGTCGCATTAACATGTCAGCTGCTACTCTATGACCAGTGTAGAACTACACTATAAGTAAGTTCTGGAACTCCTTTATCCTGTGGCGTACTGAAGAGGTGGTTTTGGTTTCCAGCTCCAGTAAGGTTGCCCTCTGCCAAAGACGGCACCATCCCTTAACGTCTCTGGCAATCGCTGCATTGCAGATTCTGGTAGGAACGACACAGAAAACGCTACCATCAGCTCGAGGGCACAGAGGATGGCGAAGGGAAGTCGCTTGTCATTCTGCGAAAGGAAAACATACTTGTAAGTAGTGAGAATGAGAGACACGAACGACAGATACATTTCCACGTGAATTAATACGGCTCTAAAACTCCTTTGACAACCATCCAACAGAAAGCATGCATCAGAATGAGATTACAAAACCTATTAACTGAGCGAAAAGGGGATTGCACCCCTACACTATCCTCGTCCTGTTCCATGATCCGACCTATAGTCTGCTATGCCAGTGTTGCACTGATGTATTCTCCACCAACGTTCTATTACTCCCTCTAAATCGGTGAGCGTCATGCACCCTGTTCTCCCTTTCAACATCTACTTAGTTTCCCTCATTGTACCCTTTACCACCCTTATCAAATTCCCACCTCTCCTGCTACACAATGAACACCTAAGCACATCCAACACTATCTGAAAACTCAACTTCAACATTCATATTATCTCGTCTCTAATTTGCAAACCTGGTACATCCTTGTACCGACATTCAGTGTGAACCATATAAACCTGAACTGCTTTATTGAGTCGTAACATTTGAACCTATAATGGGACACATTTACAATTTTGAGAGACAATATACAACTTGGAGATTACATACATACATGCAGACATACAAGTTTCTCACAGCAAATGCTGGAAGTGCCCTTCACCAACATCGATGTACAACTGTATTCGTTTCACCATATTCCGCAGCATTCTGCGACGTGTATCCTCACCAGCGCTGTTTATTTCGTGACTAATGGCCACACGAACTTCTGCAGTTGTCCGTGGCCTGATTTTGTAAATTCCGCCTTTAAGATATCCCCACACGAAAATATCTCGGGAGCCTGACGAGGGAGTGGGGGGGGGAGGAGGGGGTGTTGGTCAGGTGATCGGGGAGGGGCACAAATTTTTTGAGATCATCGATCACCATAGACACATGTTAAAAGTTGCATGGAAGCGCTAGACATGTGTCATGTTGCTCTATACATCTACATCTACATCGATACTCCTCAAGCCACCCAACGGTGTGTGGCGGAGGGCACTTTACGTGCCACTGTCATTACCTCCCTTTCCTGTTCCAGTCGCGTATGGTTCGCGGGAAGAACGACTGCAGTAAAGCCTCCGTGCGCGCTCTAATCTCTCTAATTTTACATTCGTGATCTCCTCGGGAAGTATAAGTAGGGGGAAGCAATATATTCGATACCTCATCCAGAAACGCACCCTCTCGAAACCTGGCGAGCAAGCTACACCGCGATGCAGAGCGCCTCTCTTGCAGAGTCTGCCACTTGAGTTTATTAAACATCTCCGTAACGCTATCACGGTTACCAAATAACCCTGTGACGAAACGCGCCGCTCTCCTTTGGATCTTCTCTATCTCTTCCGTCAACCCGACCTGGTACGGATCCCACACTGATGAGCAATACTCAAGTATAGGTCGAACGAGTGTTTTGTAAGCCACCTCCTTTGTTGATGGACTACATTTTCTAAGCACTCTCCCAATGAATCTCAACCTGGTGCCCGCCTTACCAACAATTAGTTTTATATGATCATTCCACTTCAAATCGTTCCGTACGCATACTCCCAGATATTTTACAGAAGTAACTGCTACCAGTGTTTGTTCCGCTATCATATAATCATACAATAAAGGATCCTTCTTTCTATGTATTCGCAATACATTACATTTGTCTATGTTAAGGGTCAGTTGCCACTCCCTGCACCAAGTGCCTATCCGCTGCAGATCTTCCTGTATTTCGCTACAATTTTCTAATGCAGCAACGTCTCTGTATACTACAGCATCATCCGCGAAAAGCCGCATGGAACTTCCGACACTATCTACTAAGTCATTTATATACATTGTGAAAAGCAATGGTCCGATAACACTCCCCTGTGGCACGCCAGAGGTTACTTTAACGTCTGTAGACGTCTCTCCATTGATAACAACATGCTGTGTTCTGTTTGCTAAAAACTCTTCAATCCAGCCACACAGCTGGTCTGATATTCCGTAGGCTCTTACTTTGTTTATCAGGCAACAGTGCGGAACTGTATCGAACGCCTTCCGGAAGTCAAGAAAAATAGCATCTACCTGGGAGCCTGTATCTAATATTTTTTGGGTCTCATGAACAAATAAGGCGAGTTGGGTCTCACACGATCGCTGTTTCCGGAATCCATGTTGATTCCTACATAGTAGATTCTGGGTTTCCAGAAATGACATGATACGCGAGCAAAAAACATGTTCTAAAATTCTACAAGAGATCGACGTAAGAGATATAGGTCTATAGTTTTGCGCATCTGCTCGACGACCCTTCTTGAAGACTGGGACTATCTGTGCTCTTTTCCAATCATTTGGAACCCTCCGTTCCTCTAGAGACTTGCGGTACACGGCTGTTAGAAGGGGGGCAAGTTCTTTCGCGTACTCTGTGTAGAATCGAATTGGTATCCCGTCAGGTCCAGTGGACTTTCCTCTATTGAGTGATTCCAGTTGCTTTTCTATTCCTTGGACACTTATTTCGATGTCAGCCATTTTTTCGTTTGTGCGAGGATTTAGAGAAGGAACTGCAGTGCGGTCTTCCTCTGTGAAACAGCTTTGGAAAAAGGTGTTTAGTATTTCAGCTTTACGCGTGTCATCCTCTGTTTCAATGCCATCATCATCCCGTAGTGTCTGGATATGCTGTTTCGAGCCACTTACTGATTTAACGTAAGACCAGAACTTCCTAGGATTTTCTGTCAAGTCGTTACATAGAATTTTACTTTCGAATTCAATGAACGCTTCACGCATAGCCCTCCTTACGCTAACTTTGACATCGTTTAGCTTCTGTTTGTCTGAGAGGTTTTGGCTGCGTTTAAACTTGGAGTGGAGCTCTCTTTGCTTTCGCAGTAGTTTCCTAACTTTGTTGTTGTACCACGGTGGGTTTTTCCCGTCCCTCACAGTTTTACTCGGCACGTACCTGTCTAAAACGCATTTTACGATTGCCTTGAACTTTTTCCATAAACACTCAACATTGTCAGTGTCGGAACAGAAATTTTCGTTTTGATCTGTTAGGTAGTCTGAAATCTGCCTTCTATTACTCTTGCTAAACAGATAAACCTTCCTCCCTTTTTTTATATTCCTGTTAACTTCCATATTCAGGGATGCTGCAACGGCCTTATGATCACTGATTCCCTGTTCTGTACATACAGATTCGAAAAGTTCGGGTCTGTTTGTTATCAGTAGGTCCAATATGTTATCTCCACGAGTCGGTTCTCTGTTTAATTGCTCGAGGTAATTTTCGGATAGTGCACTCAGTATAATGTCACTCGATGCTCTGTCCCTACCACCCGTCCTAAACATCTGAGTGTCCCAGTCTATATCTGGTAAATTGAAATCTCCACCTAAGACTATAACATGCTGAGAAAATTTATGTGAAATGTATTCCAAATTTTCTCTCAGTTGTTCTGCCACTAATGCTGCTGAGTCGGGAGGTCGGTAAAAGGAGCCAATTATTAACCTAGTTCGGTTGTTTAGTGTTGTAAAATACCTGTTTTGTTTCGACGTCATCCAGCTGCTCCACAAATGTATTGAAGATGCCCTTATAAACTGTAGAGTCTTCAGTCATATCAAGGAAAACGGGGACAACAATTCTGGAAGCTGACACACTCCAACCTTTTCATCATGCAGTGCTGTTTCGTGGACGATGTGGGGGTTAACACCAGCCCAGCGTCTACTGCTTCGTGTTTTGGTGTAACCTGGAAGATGCAACCATGCCTCATCTGTAAACTAAGTTATGGGGAAGCTGTTGAATTAGAAACCCCTGAAACCATCGACAGTAACGCATTCCTTTCTGGTGATCTGTGTCTTGTATCGTTGCATCACGTGCACTCTGTATGGTCGCAATGCTCTCTGACATGCGCCATATGAAATGTTTGTCTCCTGGTTCCTTGGAGAGAACTTCTCTGCACATTATCAATAAATTCTGCACTAAATGGTGGTCTATGTTTACAACCGTAACCGTTTAGCTCATCGGTTGCCAACAGCTTTTTTACAAATGATAAAATTGTTAGCTTTTCTGGAGCATCGCGAAATTTGAATTTTCTCTGGAGTGTCCGTCATGTCGTAATCAACGAGTTTGTCTTTCAGTGTGTTTTCACAATAACAACTCGCTCTCGAAGTGTGAACTCCATGTTCCAGCCAGTTAAAGACTGCGATCGAATCGCTAATTTGCTCGTTGTTGTCGCGCGACCCGAACTGTACACTCACAGACTCCACAAACCGTGACCAACGAGGCTACAAACGAAGTAACACGAGGCGAGAAAGCGCGGCGTTATACCGGACAAAGGACAACATAGGCAGGAACAACAGTCAACTTGGCAGCAACGGGCAGTACTTCTGGTTCTCTCAGCGCTACTGAGGTCAGTAAGACAACTTCCCCGTATTTACGAGCTTTCCGAGGAAGTAGTTCATATTTATATGAATCACACTGTATTTCACGACTACATGCCCCCCCCCCCCCCTCCCACATACGTTCCCAACCAAATTTCCTACCATTTCTCTCTCTCAGCAAACGAAATCTGCCCCGATATTTATCCGTCTATCCGTCCTAACAGCTATTACTCTTGCATACCTACACCACCCCATATGAAGGACGTGCCTTCTCCCTTCCCTCTCTATCTTTCCCTGTACCTTCTCCTCTTCATATTACAGCCATACCCACGCTTGATACTCCTCCTTGTTTGCGATCCCTCGTCCACTGCGTCCACTTCAATACATACTTACCTCTCTACAGATACTATCAAACGAACATTTATGCTTACAGCCATACCCTACAATTTTTTCCTGGTTCAAGTTCTTCAGCTTTTTGTGACGGTGCTGGTTACTTTTTAACATCTTTATCCGTCAGCAACGTCTATTAAATATTTTTTTTAATTTTTAGGGTTTCATGCCTCAACCTGTAAACACGGTAGTCTTATAGCCTTGCTTTGTCGTCTGTCTTTCTGTATGTCTGTCTGTCTATCTGTCCGACTGTCTACAACACTTTTTCTCAGGAACAAGTAGAAATATCAAGTTCAAATTTACGTCACGTATTAAAGTCTGCAATCCCTTTGTGGAGTGAAAATTTAAAGCTTCTTAGTCAATGCAATCAAAAGTTAAGGCCATATATATTACGTATTTTGATACTCGAAATCTCCCCCTTCAGAACGTATAGGGATATACCGTTGGCCTGTTGACCTAGAATAGCGAAATTTGGTAAGAAGCAAGGTTTCGCAGTACAAGCAATGAAAAAAAATCAGTCTGTCCGTCTGTTACCGGCCGGGGTGGTCGAGCGGTTCTACGCGCTACAGTCTGGAACCGAGCGACCGCTACGGTCGCAGGTTCGAATCCTGCCTCGGGCATGGATGTGTGTGATGTACTTAGGTTAGTTAGGTTTAAGTAGTTCTAAGTTCTAGGGGACTGATGACCTCAGAAGTTAAGTCCCATACTGCTCAGAGTCATTCGAACTATTTTGTCCGTCTGTTAGGACCCCTCTTTCTCCTGAACTGGTTGGTGTATCATATTCAAATTTATTTCACTGACTAATTGTAAGATCTATGGTTTCTTGGATCCGTAAATGATTTAAGCTTCTAAGTCAATGCAGTCAAAAGATTCGGCTATTCATGTCACATGTTTTGATACTGGTAAATTCATTCATCAAAGCCTATAAAGTACTTCTTGTTACTGTTGAATCACGAAATTTGGCAAGAATCAAGATTTCACAGTACAAGTAAAGTAAAAAAATCACAAAATTATTGAAGTGTAATTATATTACATAAAAATTTCCTTGGGTGTCGGGACAGTTCCATCAGACTGGACAAAAGCAGTAATCACACCAATCTTTAAACATGAAAACAGAAAAGATTGTAACAACTGCAGAGGTATCTCTTTAATCAGCGTTGTGGGTAAAATCTTCTCAGGTATTGCCGAAAGGAAAGTGCGAGTATTAGTTGAGGACCAATTGGATGAAAACCAGTGTGGGTTTAGGCCTCTTAGAGGTTGTCAGAACCAGATCTTTAGCTTACGGCAAATAATGGAGAAGTGTTATGAGTGGAACAGGGAATTGTATCTATGCTTCATAGATCTAGAAAAGGCATATGACCGTGTTCCTAGGAGGAAGTTATTGTTTGTTCTACGAGATTATGGAATAGGAGGCAAACTTTTGCAAGCAATTGAAGGTCTTTACATGGATAGTCAGGCAGCAGTTAGAGTTGACAGTAAATTGAGTTCATGGTTCAGAGTAGTTTCAGGGGTAAGACAAGGCTGCAACCTGTCTCCACTGTTGTTCATATTATTTATGGATCATATGTTGAAAACAATAGACAGGCTGGGTGAGATTAAGATGTGTGAACACAAAATAAGCAGTCTTGCATATGTGGATGACTTAGTTGTGATGGCAGATTCGATTGAAAGTTTGCAAAGTAATATTTCAGAGCTAGATCAGAAATGTAAGGACTATGGTATGAAGATTAGCATCTCCAAAACGAAAGTAATGGCAGTGGGAAAGAAATATAAACGGATTGAGTGCCAAATAGGAGGAACAAAGTTAGAACAGGTGGACGGTTTCAAGTACTTAGGATGCATATTGTCACAGGATGGCAACATAGTGAAAGCACTGGAAGCGAGGTGTAGCAAAGCTAATGCAGTGTGCGCTCAGCTACGATCTACTCTCTTCTGCAAGAAGGAAGTCAGTACCAAGACTAAGTTATCCGTGCACCGTTCAATCTTTCGACCAACTTTGTTGTATGGGAGCGAAAGCTGGGTGGATTCAGGTGACCTTATCAACAAGGTTGAGGTTACGGATATGAAAGTAGCTAAGATGATTGCAGGTACTAGTAGATGGGAACAATGGCACGAGGCTGTCCACAATGAGGAAATCAAAGAAAAACTGGGAATGAACTCTATAGATGTGGCAGTCAGGGCGAACAGGCTTAGATGGTGGGGTCATGTTACACGCATGGGAGAAGCAAGGTTACCCAAGAGACTCGTGGGTTCAGCAGTAGAGGGTAGGAGGAGTCGGGGCAGACCAAGGAGAAGGTACCTGGATTCGGTTAAGAATGATTTTAAAGTAATAGGTTTAACATCAGAAGAGGCATCTACATCTACATTTATACTCCGCAAGCCACCCAAAGGTGTGTGGCGGAGGGCACTTTACGTGCCACTGTCATTACCTCCCTTTCCTGTTCCAGTCGCGTATGGTTCGCGGGAAGAACGACTGCAGTAAAGCCTCCGTGCGCGCTCTAATCTCTCTAATTTTACATTCGTGATCTCCTCGGGAAGTATAAGTAGGGGGAAGCAATATATTCGATACCTCATCCAGAAACGCACACTCTCGAAACCTGGCGAGGAAGCTACACCGCGATGCAGAGCGCCTCTCTTGCAGAGTCTGCCACTTGAGTTTGCTAAACATCTCCGTAACGCTATCACGGTTACCAAATAACCCTGTGACGAAACGCGCCGCTCTTCTTTGGATCTTCTCTATCTCCTCCGTCAACCCGATCTGGTACGGATCCCACACTGATGAGCAATACTCAAGTATAGGTCGAACGAGTGTTTTGTAAGCCACCTCTTTTGTTGATGGACTACATTTTCTAAGCACTCTCCCAATGAATCTCAACCTGGTACCCGCCTTACCAACAATTAATTTTATATGATCATTCCACTTCAAATCGTTCCGCACGCATACTCCCAGATATTTTACAGAAGTAACTGCTACCAGTGTTTGTTCCGCTATCATATAATCATACAATAAAGGATCCTTCTTTCTATGTATTCGCAATACATTACATTTGTCTATGTTAAGGGTCAGTTGCCACTCCCTGCACCAAGTGCCTATCCGCTGCAGATCTTCCTGCATTTCGCTACAATTTTCTAATGCTGCAACTTCTCTGTATACTACAGCATCATCCGCGAAAAGCCGCATGGAACTTCCGACACTATCTACTAGGTCATTTATATAGATTGAGAAAAGCAATGGTCCCACAGCACTCCCCTGTGGCACGCCAGAGGTTACTTTAACGTCTGTAGACGTCTCTCCATTGATAACAACATGCTGTGTTCTGTTTGCTAAAAACTCTTCAATCCAGTCACACAGCTGGTCTGATATTCCGTAGGCTCTTACTTTGTTTATCAGGTGACAGTGCGGAACTGTATCGAACGCCTTCCGGAAGTCAAGAAAAATAGCATCTACCTGGGAGCCTGTATCTAATATTTTCTGGGTCTCATGAACAAATAAAGCGAGTTGGGTCTCACACGATCGCTCTTTCCGGAATCCATGTTGATTCCTACATAGTAGATTCTGAGTTTCCAAAAACGACATGATACTCGAGCAAAAAACATGTTCTAAAATTCTACAACAGATCGACGTCAGAGATATAGGTCTATAGTTTTTCGCATCTGCTCGAGGACCCTTCTTGAAGACTGGGACTACCTGTGCTCTTTTCCAATCATTTGGAACCCTCCGTTCCTCTAGAGACTTGCGGTACACGGCTGTTAGAAATGGGGTAAGTTCTTTGGCGTACTCTGTGTAGAATCGAATTGGTATCCCGTCAGGTCCAGTGGACTTTCCTCTGTTGAGTGATTCCAGTTGCTTTTCTATTCCTTGGACACTTATTTCGATGTCAGCCATTTCTTCGTTTGTGCGAGGATTTAGAGAAGGAACTGCAGTGCGGTCTTCCTCTGTGAAACAGCTTTGGAAAAAGGTGTTTAGTATTTCAGCTTTACGCGTGTCATCCTCTGTTTCAATGCCATCTTCATCCCGGAGTGTCTGGATATGCTGTTTCGAGCCACTTACTGATTTGTTAGCACTGAATAGGGGATCATGGAGGAATTTTATAAGGGGGCTATGCTCCAGACTGCACGCTGAAAGGCATAATCAGTCTTAAATGATGATGATGATGATGATGATGGTGATGATGAAAAATTTCCTTTTCGGAATTATAACATAAATTCCATTCGTCATCCATCAGAAGCATAATAAACAAACACTACTGCATGCAAACATAAAATGTAAGTTGTACTTATGTTTTATAAGTAAATAAATTATAAGTAAATAAATATAAGTAAATAATTATAAGTAAATAAAGTAAATGTGTAAGTAAATAAATTATAAGTAAATAAAACATATTTTATTAAATCTTCTGTATCTACATATATAATATGAAGACCCCTGTTCGCTTCTCTTTGTAAGTCCAGCCTAGAATGAGCAACTACTGTTGAGGTTTTGACATGGTCTCAGAATTCCTGAGACTCATATATGGTATGGCGGATAAGGTGGGCAGCAATCAGCGGTTGTTTTGCTGATGATGCTGTGGTGTACGGTAAGGTGTCGAATTTGAGTGACTATAGGAGGATATGAGATGTTTTTGACAAAATTTCTGCTTGGTATCATGAATGGCAGTTGGCTCTAAATGAAGAAAAATGAGTTAATGCGGATGAGTAGAAAAAAAACTGTAATGTTCGGATACAGAATTAGAAGTGTCCTGCTTCAGACTGTTACTTCGCTTAAATATCTGGGCGTAAGGCTGCAGCAGGTACTGGGAGATGAAGGAGCTAGCACAGGATGCAGTAACATGGAGAGCTGCATCAAACCAGTCTCAGGACTGAAGACCACAACAACAACAACAACGTTGCAAAGCGATATGAAGTCGAATGAGTACTTGGGGATTGTGGAAGGGAAGGTGAATGGTCTACTTCGGTTTATTGGGCTAATTCTAGGAAAGGTGAATGGTCTACTTCGGTTTATTGGGCTAATTCTAGGAAAGTATCGTTCATTTGTAAAGGAGACTGCATATAGGATGCTAGTGCAACCTATTCTTGAGTACTGCTCAAATGTTTGAGATCCATAACAGGTCGGCTTAAAGGAAGGTGTCCAAGCAATTCAGAGGCGAGTTGCTAGGTTTGTTTGTTACCTATAGCATCGAACAACACGCAAGTCTTACGGAGATGCTTCGGGAACTCAAAAGGGAATGCCTGAAGGGAAGGCAACGTTCTTTTCGAGGGAGACTACTGAGGAAATTTAGAGGGCCAGCATTTTATCTGATTGCAGAACAATTCCGTTGCCTGCAACATACATTGTGCGTGACGGCCACAAAGATAAGATGCGGTAAATTAGGGTTTATACGGAGGCATATACCTACTCTTTTTTCCTCTCGTTCTATTTGGGAGTGGAAGAGGAAAGGGATTGACTAGTAGTGGCACAGGATATCCTCCGCCAAGCACCGTAATGCGGATTGTGGCGTATCGATATAGAAGTAAAAAAATGTTTTGCTATTTATTCACGGTATATAGTTTCGATCTTACGCATATTTTAGACTTTTCAGCTATTCGTACCGCTGGCAGACCATTCCCCATCATATGGGGCGAGGAGAATGAAACAATGAATCTTTTTTATTCTGCAGACCATATTTCCTAAGACAAAGTGCGTCACAGAAAAGAACCAGAAAAGACATCTTAAAATCACCAGAAGTTGTTATTTTAACAATTTTTATTGTTTTCTACTAGTTTCGATCTCAAGTGATCGTCATGTTGACAAATATTATCAACATAACACGAGGAAATGGTTCACTGACATCAAAAGTGTAGCGAGAACACAGAAGCTCCTATACCAGCGGTTCTCAACCTGGAGGTAATAACTCCCTGAGGGGTAAAATGAAATTTTCTGAGGGATGAAAAGTAAACGATTTGATTCTGTTTCAGTCACGAAACTAAATTATTTTCAAAAGATCATTACTATTATCACAACTTTGTAAGACTCTAATATTGATTATATAAGTCATCAATAACCACTTTTTTTCAATTAGTAGTACTAATGTGGTGCATGTTACAGGTTCCTCACGTGGTCTACCCACTACACACGTATGTTGTGCTTTGTCCTGTACATCGCTGATGATAAAAGAGAGACATATACGTAACCAAAGATAAATATTTCAAGAAAATGTTCTCCAATTTAAAGGTAGAAACTGCAGTGATTCAGAAACTGCTTCATAACTCGCTTTGAAACAGATAAATGAATTAATTGACAGCACAACAAGCCAGTAACTATAAGTTGTGCACTATAGTGTTGTGCACAGTTTTATTATCATTTTTATAAGAGTGGTTAGATACAAAGCATTAACAGCCTGAAGTCGTCCAAATCTGCCAGTTCGGAAGTAAGGAGCACAGCAATGAAGTGATTTGGGAACAGTAACTATAGTGCACACATTTGAACTTGTTTGATTTAAAATGGAGTTGCAGCGAGCAGGTCAAGAAAGTGCCAGAATGGAAAGCGGCAATGGAGGGGGAGCATGCTTTGTAACAAGTGTCTGCACTCACTGTAAGTAGTTAGCTTTCCTTTTCTGAGAAGGAGTTGTGATGCACCGCGAATTCCTCACACATGCACATATGCACATACAAACACACATACACAAGCTAAATATAATTCATCTTTTATCATTTTAAAAATAAAAGTGTTCCAAGAAAAGTCTTTCATTCTAAACTTTATTTAGGTGCTAAAGTTGATGATAAGGTTGGGTGTGGGGGAGGGGGCAGCAGATGGCAGGCCGTGGGGATGGTGGTACTAGCTAATGTCTGATTCCACTAAGAATGGTTAGAAATCTACATCTACATCTACATCCATACTTCGCAAGCCACCTGACGGTGTGTGGCGGAGGGTACCTTGAGTACCACTATCGGTTCTCCCCTCTATTCCAGTCTCTTATTGTTCGTGGAAAGAAAGATTGTCGGTATGCCTCTGTGTGGGCTCCAATATCTCTGATTTTATCCTCATGGTCTCTTCGCGAGATATACGTAGGAGGAAGCAATATACTGCTTGACTCCTCCGTGAAGGTATGTTCTCGAAAATTCAATAAAAGCCCGTACCGAGCTACTGAGCGTCTCTGCTGCAGAGTCTTCCACTGGAATTTATCTATCACCTCCGTAACGCTTTAGCGATTACTAAATGATCCTGTAACGAAGCGCGCTGCTCTCCGTTGGATCTTCTCTATCTCTTCTATCAACCCTATCTGGTACGGATCCCACACTGGTCGGCAGTATTCAAGCAGTGGGCGAACAAGTGTACTTTGTTTCGTATTACATTTCCTTAGGATTCTTCCAATGAATCTCAGTCTGGCATCTGCTTTATGGACGATTAACTTTGTATGGTCGTTCCATTTTAAATCACTCCTAATGCTTATTCCCAGATAATTTATGGAATTAACTGTTTCCAGTTGCTGACCTGTTATATTGTAGCTAAATGATAAGGATCTATCTTTCTGTTTTCGCAGCACATTACACTTGTCTACATTGAGATTCAATTGCCACTCCCTGCAGCATGCGTCAATTCGTTGCAGATCCTCCTGCATTTCAGTACAATTTATTTTCCATTGTTACAGCCTCTCGATATACTACACCATCATCTGCAAAAAGCCGCAGTGATCTTCCGATGTTATCCACAAGGTCATTTATATACACTCCTGGAAATGGAAAAAAGAACACATTGACACCGGTGTGTCAGACCCACCATACTTGCTCCGGACACTGCGAGAGGGCTGTACAAGCAATGATCACACGCACGGCACAGCGGACACACCAGGAACCGCGGTGTTGGCCGTCGAATGGCGCTAGCTGCGCAGCATTTGTGCACCGCCGCCGTCAGTGTCAGCCAGTTTGCCGTGGCATACGGAGCTCCATCGCAGTCTTTAACACTGGTAGCATGCCGCGACAGCGTGGACGTGAACCGTATGTGCAGTTGACGGACTTTGAGCGAGGGCATATAGTGGGCATGCGGGAGGCCGGGTGAACGTACCGCCGAATTGCTCAACACGTGGGGCGTGAGGTCTCCACAGTACATCGATGTTGTCGCCAGTGGTCGGCGGAAGGTGCACGTGCCCGTCGACCTGGGACCGGACCGCAGCGACGCACGGATGCACGCCAAGACCGTAGGATCCTACGCAGTGCCGTAGGGGACCGCACCGCCACTTCCCAGCAAATTAGGGACACTGTTGCTCCTGGGGTATCGGCGAGGACCATTCGCAACCGTCTCCATGAAGCTGGGCTACGGTCCCGCACACCGTTAGGCCGTCTTCCGCTCACGCCCCAACATCGTGCAGCCCGCCTCCAGTGGTGTCGCGACAGGCGTGAATGGAGGGACGAATGGAGACGTGTCGTCTTCAGCGATGAGAGTCGCTTCTGCCTTGGTGCCAATGATGGTCGTATGCGTGTTTGGCGCCGTGCAGGTGAGCGCCACAATCAGGACTGCATACGACCGAGCCACACAGGGCCAACACCCGGCATCATGGTGTGGGGAGCGATCTCCTACACTGGCCGTACACCACTGGTGATCGTCGAGGGGACACTGAATAGTGCACGGTACATCCAAACCGTCATCGAACCCATCGTTCTACCATTCCTAGACCGGCAAGGGAACTTGCTGTTCCAACAGGACAATGCACGTCCGCATGTATCCCGTGCCACCCAACGTGCTCTGGAAGTTGTAAGTCAACTACCCTGGCCAGCAAGATCTCCGGATCTGTCCCCCATTGAGCATGTTTGGGACTGGATGAAGCGTCGTCTCACGCGGTCTGCACGTCCAGCACGAACGCTGGTCCAACTGAGGCGCCAGGTGGAAATGGCATGGCAAGCCGTTCCACAGGACTACATCCAGCATCTCTACGATCGTCTCCATGGGAGAACAGCCGCCTGCATTGCTGCGAAAGGTGGATATACACTGTACTAGTGCCGACATTGTGCATGCTCTGTTGCCTGTGGTTCTGTCAGTGTGATCATGTGATGTATGTGACCCCAGGAATGTGTCAATAAAGTTTCCCCTTCCTGGGACAATGAATTCACGGTGTTCTTATTTCAATTTCCAGGAGTGTATATTGTGAGTAGCAACTGTCCTAGACACTCCCCTGCGGCACACCTGAAATCACTCTTACTTCGGAAGACTTCTCGACATTGAGAATGACATGCTATGTCAAAGCGGTAGGTGGATCAAAACAAAATGTTCAGACACTATGTGACCAAAATGGTACTGCAACAGAGGATGACAGACTAAAGGCCGAAATACTAAACGTCTTTTTCCAAAGCTGTTTCACAGAGGAAGACTGCACTGTAGTTCCTTCTCTAGATTGTCGCACAGATGACAAAATGGTAGATATCGAAATAGATGACAGAGGGATAGAAAAACATCTAAAATTGCTCAAAAGAGGAAAGGCCGCTGGACCTGATGGGATACCAGTTCGATTTTACACAGAGTACGCGAAGGAACTTGCCCCCCTTCTTGCAACGGTGTACCGTAGGTCTCTAGAAGAGCGTAGCGTTCCAAACGATTGGGAAACGGCACAGGTCATTCCCGTTTTCACGAAGGGTCGACGAACAGATGTGCAGAACTATAGATCTATACCTGTAACGTCGATCAGTTCTAGAATTTTGGAACACGTATTGTGTTCGAGTATAATGACTTTTCTGGAGACTAGAAATCTACTCTGTAGGACATTTTCTGTTATTAAAACAAATTTCAGAACAACACATTTTATTACACAAATCTGTTCTCGTTACTACTCTTAACAAACATTAGACTTTATAGCGCAGTTCTGGAATAGAAGACAGTCACTTTAGTCTCAACAAAACTATGCCACAAACAATACGTTCTTTCTTTATATTGTTGTTTCTACCGATAGCATCTTCCTGTACAATGTTTTTGCCGCTACCCGGTATAAATTGAGAGCTTGTGAGTTTATGATAGCTAATCCTTAATAAAGTATGGGTTAAAGACGAAGAACCTACAATTTTAACAGCGATTAGGAGGAGCAATATTGTCTTCTCTAATTAAGAGGAAAACCCATGTATTTATTGTGCTTAAGTTGTGTGTTTGTTCCCAAGAAAAGTAATATAGAATGTCGCTTTCGATAAATCACACAGACTTCAGCGCTCACTTCCCTGTTAATTCTGAATTACGAAAACATAAATTCAGAGACTTGACATCTAAATTGCCATCTTACAAAGTCTGTTGTGTTTTAGCGAAAAGAGAAAAGCCTTAAATTATGGGGAAGTAGTTAAAGATGCAATGATCAGTATCACGGAATCTCTGTTAGACAGTCACAAAGATAAATTTGCGCCTAGAACAGATTTCTAAAAATTTAGAATCTCAGTTATATCAGGACTTGAAAGAGTATGATTATTATTCACTTCTGTCTGATGGAAGCACAGAAATTTCCGATATAGGGGAGTCGTTTGTTTTTTAGGATGGTCTTTCATGATTTCGTGTTAAGAAGGAGTTTGTAAAAGTCTTGCCACTTCATGAGCGTGAGACATATTTAATACATTCCTGAAAGATGCGAGAGGTAGCCAAGTCTCCTGCCTAAACTTGTTGCTGTAACAACAGATGGGCTGCCCTCAAGGACTCGAAAGAATAATGGATTTCTTGCTGCTTATGCTAAGGATGGTTCCAGAATTTCTAGTAACTCCTGTAGAGAAACTACACCCGATGGGCAATAAAATTCTTTCGAGCTTCCAGCAGCAGCGAATGGTATAAAATCCACGAGCTTTCGGTCCAGTAATCCTCGGCCACTGTCAAGTGTTGACATTCTTTTGTTGCTTTTGTCGTCCTGCATATAGCCGCACTGCCTTCTGTGACGCCACATTTTCATTTATGACCAGCGTCAAGGAAATATCGATCCAGCCTGACAGACTCACATTTAGATGACACATTAAGAACAGCTCGTTCCAGGTACACATCAGATGTTACTGAACTTACAGCGATTGTGCAGTACTAAATTTCACGTTAATTATGTAAGTTGTAAATCCAAGCTATTTTAATTATAATTCTTTGAAATACTATTATAGTACTATACGTTTGTGTTAGCAGCAATTGCAGTAGAAATGCTAAAACAGCGACTATGTTCACGGCAGCAAAAGCCTCACCTTAGGCATGAGTTAAATGTGCTAAAACAATAAACACATAAGAAAGTTGGACAGCACTGATGTACACTGTTGTTCAATTTCTTGACATCAAATGAACAACTTATGAGTACCCCACGAAAGCAGCTCCGAATTACTGTCGGAAAACTGGTAAACATCGGAAAGCCACAAAATTGTTTACCAGTATACCGTTCACTTTTAAGTATGAGGCCAAGCCAGCCCGGTTAGCCGTGCATTCTAACACCTGGAGGATTAGTGTATATTGCTCCCTCCTATGTATATCTCGCGAAGAGATCACGAGGATAAAATCAAAGAGATTAGAGACCACACAGAGGTATACCGACAATCTTCCTTTCCACGAACGAGACTGGAATAGAAGGGAGAACCGATAGAGGTACTCAAGGTACCCTCCGCCACACACCGTCAGGTGGCTTACGGGGTATGGATGTAGATGTAGATGTAGATGATTAACTAAGTGCCAGGGCCGGCACCACAACTATATAAGCAAAGTGGCGAAGAGAAATCCCGTAAAAGAAGCGAACAGTGCAATTCAAGTACATGTGTAAAGGAATGAAAGAACTACAAGTGTGTAGTGGTCGGGCTCATTAGCCGGAATCTGACTTTTCTTCGGAGAATTCGCCCTAGGAGGCAATATAAAGAAACTTAATAATTTTTTCTTATTGATAAATGTATAGATAATTATTCGACTCTCATACCGAAGATTCATTTGAAAAGTATTTAACACTGCCATGTTCCGTAGATCATTTTCGGGGTTATTTTATCGATATGATGTGGAACAAGTCAGATTACAAGATATATATACACACATGAATAGCTCTAATATTAATATTACTGAAATTTTTAGTTCTACACATGCAATTACATTTAGAGGTACTTTTTTTTTACCAGTTCAGAAACAGAAACTCGTCCATGAAATAAAAGGAGTTGTCCAAAAGGAATGATTTTATGCTAGATTTAAAACTTGATCTGCTACCTGCCAGACACTTTATGTTGTTGGGAAAATGATCAAAGATTTTTGTTGCTGCATAATGTACTCCTTTTTGAGCAACTGACAGCTTCAATAACGGATAGGAAAGGTCATTTTTTCCTCTAGTGTTGTACGTATGAACATCGCTGTTCTCACGAATTGAGTGGATTATTTATAAAGAATTTCATTAGCGAATATATGTACTCTGATGGTGCAGTTAAAATACGTAACTCCTTGAATAGGTGCCCACATAACATCCTTGGGTGAACACCACTAATGGTTCTCACTGCTCTCTTTTGTGCAATCACCCCAGAAAACTATTCCATAAGACATTATCGAGTGGAAATATACAAAGTACGTTAGGAGGCTGATCTGTTTATTACCAAGACTAGTGATTATACAAAGAACGAAAGAAGATGAACTTAATTGCTTGAGAAGTCCAGTAATATGCTTCTCCCAGTTCAGATTGTCATCAATGTGAACACTGGAAATTTGGAGAAATCTACCCTCTTAACTGAACCCTGTTCATATGCTACATCAATTTTCGGTATGGCTCTGTTTGGTGTACTGAACTGGATATAGTGAGATTTTTTCAAAATTAAGGGAGAGTCCATTTTCTGAGACTCACTTAATAATTCGTTGGAAGATATCCTTAACACTATTTTCAGCTGCTTTTCCTGAGGTGGGATCTATTATAACACTTGTGTCATCTGCAAAAAGTACTAGTTCTGCTTGCTGAATGTTAAGTGAGAGACCATTCACATGAATGAGGAACAGCAGATGACCCAAAATTGAACCCTGTGGGACTCCCTTTGTGATAACTCCCCATTCACTAGAATTTACAAACCTCCTAAGATTATTTGTGTTATTCAGCACAACTTTTTGCTTTCTGTTTGTTAAGTATGATTCAAACCAACTTCGTGTCTAGCCTTCAATTCCATAAAAGCTGAGTTTTTCTAAGAGTGTGACATGATCCACACAGTCAAATGCCTTGGAAAGATCACAAAAAATACCAACTGGTGCTAATTGGTTATTTAGGGCTTGTGCTATTTGATGGGTAAATGTGTAGATAGCATTCTCAGTCGAGTAACCCTTCCAGAATCTCAACTGTGACATGCTGAGTAAATTATTTTCACTTAAATGTGAGACTACTTCTGAATACATAACTTTTTCGAATATTTTAGAAAATGAAGTCAGCAATGAGACTGGTCTATAATTATTTAAGTCACTCTTGCCCTCTTTCTTATGAAGAGGTTTGACAATTGCACATTTCAATCTGTCTGGAAAAATTCCCTGTGTCAGCGAAACATTACATATATCACTAAGGACTCCATTTATTAAATTAGAACAACACTCCAATATTCTGTTAGAAACCCCACAACATCACATGATCTCATGTTTTTCAGAATATTTATAATTCCCTTAATTTCATTGGGGGGTGTTGGTCCTATTTCTAAAGGTCTAAAGTCCTGGGGAGTGACATTTTAATACATGAAACTTCTCATTCTGGATTTTAATACATTTTTTTTTGCTTCTTCAACTTTTACCCTATTTTTGCTGCTACATTCAGAAAGTGATTGTTCAAAATACTTGCAACTTGTGAATTATAACTCAAAAGATCATCATTAAGCATTATTGCTACGGTATGCTGTGCATTGTCAGGCTGACCAGTCTCCCGTTTGACAATACTACATTCAGTTTTAATCTTATTAACCGCATTATTAATTTCTGTCAGAACATTACGTCAGCACATTACTTTTAATATTCAGTGGCTTAGTTTCCACAGTTGACCTTTACCTCTGTCGCAACGGCACTTCACACGAAATATTTATTACGCGACATTCATACTAACTCTCACTTCAAAATTATGAGACCAGCTGACTAAGTTTTTAACAACTGAACAGGGCGGTTACACGTCACTCTTTACACCTCCTCAAGTGTCACTTTGAACTGACTACTAAAATGGATGGGTTAAGAACCCCTCATAGACCATTGTACGCCATTATTTTTGACTCCCTACGTACAGTCACTGTGCTATTACTTTGGAACTCCCGAGTGATTACTTCAACTGATTTCGTTGGATTCTTGAGGATTACACTCCGCAATGCTCGATGGTCCCAGTTCGTCAGTACATGAGGTCTGATTAAGTCTGTCTGATTTCGGTTTAGCTGTGGTTGTCCATTCGTGTTTCCACTTCACATAATCAGGTGAAAGCCAGTGGATAGTCCGCCTTCTAAGTCACTGAGCTCTTCCGACAGTCCAATTCTGCTGTTCCTGCTTCTCTACTGACAACGCAGGACTCCCCGCCTCGTTTTATAATGGCACGTCAGCCTCTCATGACATCCAGTGGTCGATTCCGCTTTACAGAAGGGGGTCCTGATAGTTCAGATAGTGTACTTATGAGGAACTAATAGTGTACTTAGTGCTTCTTCGATCGTGTGCTCCAATTTTTTACAGTAAATCATGGAATTCCTTTAGATAAGCTAAATCATTATGGCTTGAGTGGGGCAGTACAGAAATGGTTTAATTCATACTTAACTGGAAGAATGCAGAAAGTTGAAATAAGTGGTTCATGTAATGTTAAAACAACAGCTGATTCCTCAAACTGGAGGGCTATCAAGCACGGGGTCCCACAGGGTTTGGTCTTAGGTCCTTTACTGTTCTTGATATACACTCCTGGAAATTGAAATAAGAACACCGTGAATTCATTGTCCCAGGAAGGGGAAACTTTATTGACACATTCCTGGGGTCAGATACAACACATGATCACACTGACAGAACCACAGGCACATAAACACAGGCAACAGAGCATGCACAATGTCGGCACTAGTACAGTGTATATCTACCTTTCTCAGCAATGCAGGCTGCTACTCTCCCATGGAGACGATCGTAGAGATGCTGGATGTAGTCCTGTGGAACGGCTGGCCATGCCATTTCCACCTGGCGCCTCAGTTGGACCAGCGTTCGTGCTGGACGTGCAGACCGCGTGAGAGGACGCTTCATCCAGTCCCAAACATGCTCAATGGGGGACAGATCCGGAGATCTTGCTGGCCAGGGTAGTTGACTTACACCTTCTAGAGCACGTTTGGTGGCACGGGATACATGCGGACGTGCATTGTCCTGTTGGAACAGCAAGTTCCCTTGCCGGTCTAGGAATGGTAGAACGATGGGTTCGATGACGGTTTGGATGTACCGTGCACTATTCAGTGTCCCCTCGACGATCACCAGTGGTGTACGGCCAGTGTAGGAGATCGCTCCCCACACCATGATGCCGGGTGTTGGCCCTGTGTGCCTCGGTCGTATGCAGTCCTGATTGTGGCGCTCACCTGCACGGCGCTAAACACGCATACGACCATCATTGGCACCAAGGCAGAAGCGACTCTCATCGCTGAAGACGACACGTCTCCATTCGTCCCTCCTTTCACGCCTGTCGCGACACCACTCGAGGCGGGCTGCACGATGTTGGGGCGTGAGCGGAAGACGGCCTAACGGTGTGCGGGACCGTAGCCCAGCTTCATGGAGATGGTTGCGAATGGTCCTCGCCGATACCCCAGGAGCAACAGTGTCCCTAATTTGCTGGGAAGTGGCGGTGCGGTCCTCTACGGCACTGCGTAGGATCCTACGGTCTTGGCGTGCATCCGTGCGTCGCTGCGGTCCGGTCCCAGGTCGACGGGCACGTGCGCCTTCCGCCGACCACTGGCGACAACATCGATGTACTGTGGAGACCTCACGCCCCACGTGTTGAGCAATTCGGCGGTACGTTCACCCGGCCTCCCGCATGCCCACTATATGCCCTCGCTCAAAGTCCGTCAACTGCACATACGGTTCACGTCCACGCTGTCGCGGCATGCTACCAGTGTTAAAGACTGCGATGGAGCTCCGTATGCCACGGCAAACTGGCTGACACTGACGGCGGCGGTGCACAAATGCTGCGCAGCTAGCGCCATTCGACGGCCAACACCGCGGTTCCTGGTGTGTCCGCTGTGCCGTGCGTGTGATCATTGCTTGTACAGCCCTCTCGCAGTGTCCGGAGCAAGTATGGTGGGTCTGACACACCGGTGTCAATGTGTTCTTTTTTCCATTTCCAGGAGTGTACATTAATGACTTACCATTCCACAATGATGAAGATGCTAAGTTAGTGCTTTTTGCTGATGATACAAGTATAGTAATAACATCCAAAAACCAAGAACTAAGCGATGTAATTTTAAATGATGTTTTTCACAAAATTATTAAGTGGTTCTCAGCAAACAGACTCGCTTTAAATTTTGATAAAACGCAGTATATACAGTTCCGTACAGTAAATGGCACAACTCCAGTAATAAATATAGACTTTGAACGGAAGTCTGTAGCTAAGGTAGAATTTTCAAATTTTTAGGTGTGTCCATTGATGAGAGGTTAAACTGGTCTGCTGAAATGTCTGCGTTCAGCTACGTATGCTATTAGGGTTATTGCAAATTTTGGTGATAAGAATCTCATTAAATTAGCTTACTGTGCCTACTTTCATTCACTGCTTTCGTATGGCATCATATTCTGGGGTAATTCATCGTTGGGTAGAAAAGTATTCATTGCTCAAAAACGTGTAATCAGAATAATTGCTGGAGCCCACCCACGGTCATCCTGCAGACATCTATTTAAGGATCTAGGGATCCACACAGTAACCTCACAGTGTATACATTCACTTATGAAATTTGTTGTTAATAATCCAACCCAGTTCAAAAGTAATGGCAGTGTGCATAGCTATAACACCAGGAGAAAGGATGATCTTCACTATGCATGATTAAATCTGACTTTGGCACAGAAAGGGGTAAATTGTGCTGCCACAAAAGTCTTTGGTCATCTACCAAACAGCATCAAAAGCCTGACAGATAGCCAACTAACATTTAAAAAATATTAAAAGAATTTCTAGATGACAACTCCTTCTACTCATTGGCTGAATCTTTCGACATAAATTAAGGAAAAAAAAAACAACTTAAACATTAGTGTCATGCAATATTGTGTGTTATGTAATATCTAGTACAGACATCTTTTATTAACCTGACATGTTCCACATCATTACGAAGTGTTGTATTCATGATCTATGGAACAAGTATTAATCTAATCTAATCTATACTTCTGTACCATCCGAAACACCTCCCATGCAGCGTCTGCGACTGAACTTGGACGAAAAACCTCGTAATCGAGCAGTAAGGCTTATTTCCACCTACTGATGTGCAACGTCTTACATTTCACGTACCATCAGCGCCAGGTAGGGCAGGGAAGACATGGAAATTCCAGCAACGGCAAACTCGACACTCGTTGCAATCTGGCGGAGGCAGGTGGGGTGCAACTCGATGCTCTGCAGGTTTACCATGCCTACACCGGCGACGGCGCTGAACTGCATCAGCATGGTCGCCATCACGATGGCTACACCCGTGATGTGTTCTGTGCAGGAAGAGAAGTCTTGTGTGTTCAGTTCTGAGAGAGAGATATACGTTCACCCGCCAATAACAGAGCGAGCTAACATATTAACCTCTTCGTCATTCCCTTGGACAGCGATTAAACAGGAACATCACACCCTTACTCTAATACACTGGAAGACACATTATGTACGCCACATGTCTGTGAATTTTGCAAACTTTGTTTCAGCAGTTTCGTTTTTAGCTTTTTGTGTTGCTGTAGTTCGGATGCAGACATGTAAACCCAGCCTGGCACAGACCGACATAAGTGTGAAGAAAGAGCTGAGAACTACAGCCAGGCTGTAATTCACGATATGGGCAACTCTTTTGACACTTTACTTCATTTTGCTACAGTTTCCAGATGTACATTCATAATTTAATGATAACAATTGAAATTTGATCAGTATGGATTTGTTAATCAAATTTCAACTCTAAGATTCCTTTTTTTTATTAAATGTTTGGATTCCTTTCTTGATATAATAATCTCATTTTAACCCAATTTGTTTCTACATTTACATTATATTCTGTCTGTGTTACTAGCAGTCATAGTGTTACACTTTGCAGCAGACTCTTTACTATAAAAGTTTAAGTTAGATCAGATGCACCATTTCACTTCTTCTCCATTTTTACTTCAACTGTTTCTGCTTTTTCTAAGTGTAACTACAGTTATTTAATCCTGTCAATAGCTCCAAACAGTCAGTATAAGGAAATAAAAGGTACCATAATTATCTTAAAATAAATAGTACGTTCATTGAACTATGGAGTTAATTTATAAGTATTCAACCTACAATTTTTTTATTATCTTTGTATCGCAACACATCAAGCAGTTTAACAAATTGTAGCAATAATGACTGGAAGATACTATCTTTAAATGTATATCTGACAAGTATTTGGTATATCATGAATAAATAAACCTATGATCGAATAATATAGGAATAATATAAATTCTGCAGAGATTCTACAGCATTTTCAGTATTTTAGATTAGGTACAAAAGCACTAATCATAACATTTATCTCTTGTAAACGTATTATCCAGTTCTTTAATATGTGATCACATTTTTTTGTTTCAGTACACACATTGATAATGTGTCTCTATAAACCTAACAACCTAGTGTGATACAACATATAATGTACATTTGCATCTTCAAACAACAAATTATATTTCTATTAAGAAGTATACCCTAAAATAAATTGGGTTCCAATTCTGAGATGTTATCTGATAAAGTTTATTGATTTTGAGTATGCTTCTCAGATAATTATTATAACAAGTTCAGTGGTGTAGTCCTTATTTTCAAACAGATGCATATTACAAGAAAACTTCATCTTATTATATGTGGGCATTAATCCTTGGTTACTAACAAAATGGTGCTTAACTTGTAAAATAGAGTAACTGTTATTCCTCTCTTCTATCTGAATTTCATACTGTTTCTTAAATAACCACTTTATGTATAATTATAATAAGCATTGTCAACAGCTTACAGCAGAAATAAATTATAATTACTTGATTTTGTACATTTTCCAAGCAAGAGCTTTTGGATTGAATCCATGTTTCTGGACTTGAGTTTAATTATAAGCTGTGGATGGTCTCCACTTTCAGAACGGATTATATTTTGTAGCTGTATATAGTGCTTGCACCAAACAGTTACTTTAACCAATGGCATGTTCCTCTGATAATGTACTCGGAAATCATAGGGCTGATTATGGGTCATCAGGCTGGTAATTCGCCTTTGTCAGTTCGTGTAGATCGCGTTTCATTTACAGAGCTATCTGTGGGCCAACAACAGGCAACAAGCAGAAGTTGTGAGCCACTAAGACTGCCATCTAGCATCAGCAAACAATTTTTTCCATAATTGATATGGATTTTTTCTCTCATTTTTGTTCTTCCCCATTGTCGAAGTGGCTGAATATTGACACAGAGAGTACTTACACTCGCTTCATGAGTTAGGTCAAATTTCAGCATATTTCTGTTTATTTTACTATTGATCATATTGTCAGCATTTTTGGTATTCTTTTCGAGCTGATTAAATTTATGAATTAACTGTATAGCTGTACATTGTATTAATCAGCATATTTGAGTATTTTTTGTGTCCAGTTAGGACAGTATATCGTTTTCGCACTTGTTGTATTGTATTCCCCATAAAATCTGCTATCCCATTCATGATCGATTCAATTACTTACAATGACTTATTGCTGTAAATAGGAAACTAAGTGCATTACCCCTTGCTCAAAGCAGAATAGTTTCCTACACTACACCATTAGGCCAAGGTGAATAAGCACCACACCAAATTTGCGTTGGGGATGGTATTCTAAACATTCGAGTGTGTAACAGCGTATATTAATCATCATCACATGTTACTGTACTTGGTCATTTATTACTGAATTTCGTCAGTGTCTAACAGGTGGTTATTAATTATGCCACAGTCTATGAGCAATGGGAAAAGAGACCATTCTTTTATGAAAATATGTCCACTGCTCTTTCAGTTTTACCCATCTCCAGTCTGTTAGTATCACTTCGTCATAGTCTCTACACAAGATGACTGTATGAGGTGCATTCAAGTTCTAAGGCCTCCGATTTTTTTTCTCCGGACTGGAAAGAAACATGCGCATTGTTTTAAAATGAGGCCGTGTTCATTGTCAATACATCCCAGAGATGGCAGCACCGTACGGCAGGTGGAATTTTAGCGCCAGTGGCGAGAATGAGAACTGTTTTAAATACTTAAAATGGCGACGTTTTCCTTACTTGAACAGCGTGCAATCATTCGTTTTCTGAATTTGCGTGGTGTGAAACCAATTGAAATTCATCGACAGTTGAAGGAGACATGTGGTGATGGAGTTACGGATGTGTCGGAAGTGCGTTCGTGGGTGCGACAGTTTAATGAAGGCAGAACATCGTGTGACAACAAACCGAAACAATCTCGGGCTCGCACAAGCCAGTCTGACAACACGATCGAGAAAGTGGAGAGAATTGTTTTGAGGGATCGCCGAATGACTGTTGAACAGATCGCCTCCAGAGTTGGCATTTATGTGGGTTCTGTGCACACAATCCTGCATGACGACCTGAAAATGCGAAAACTGTCATCCAGGTGGGTGCCACGAATGCTGACAGACGACCACACGGCTGCCTGTGTGGCACGTGGCCGAGCAATGTTGACGCGCACGAATGGGACTTTCTTTTCGTCAGTTGTGATAATGGATGAGACGTGGATGCCATTTTTCAATCCAGAAACAAAGCGCCAGTCAGCTCAATGGAAGCACACAGATTCACCGCCACCAAAAAAATTTCGGGTAACCGCCAGTGCTGAAAAAATGATGGTGTCTATGTTCTGTATGTTCTGGGACAGCGAGGGCGTAATCATTACCCATTGCGTTCCAAAGGGCACTACGGTAACAGATGTATCCTACGAAAATGTTTTGAAGAACAAATTCCTTCCTGCACTGCAACAAAAACGTCCGGGAAGGGCTGCGCATGTGCTGTTTCACCGAGACAACGCAGCCGCACATCGAGCTAACGTTACGCAACAGTTTCTTCGTGATAGCAACTTTGAAGTGATTCCTCATGCGCCCTACTCACCTGACCTGGCTCCTAGTGACTTTTGGATTTTTCCAACAATGAAAGACACTCTCCGTGCCCGCACATTCACCAGCTGTGCTGCTATTGTCTCAGCGATTTTCCAGTGGTCAAAACAGACTCCTAAAGAAGCCTTCGCCGCTGCCATGGAATCATGGCGTCAGCGTTGTGAAAATGTGTACGTCTGCAGGGCGATTACGTCGAGAAGTAACGCCAGTTTCATCGATTTCGGGTGAGTAGTTAATTAGAAAAAAAAACGGAGGCCTTAGAACTTGAATGCACCTCGTATGTTGGCTTTGCTCCATTTCTACTGATTTCATTATTGACCCAGCTAATTACCACAGCTCCCTTCTCTGACTGTTGGACAACTAACTGTGATCCCTTATGATTTTCATCCAATTTTTAGACAAAATAGAGGCTAAATCAACAAAGACGCATGGGTGCAGCTCACCAGTCAGCAGGCAGAAGATGAGGAGACTGGCCAGTGCAGCCAACAGTGCACTCCCTACACTGGGCCAACGGCGACCGAACCTCGCCGCAAAGTAGTTCACCATGAAGTGGGCAGGCAGCTTGGCCGCCCCCTGCGCCACTATCCCCAGGAAAGGGTTCACGCTCAGTCGGCTCACGGCTATCACCAGTGAGTAGATAGCCAGCATGTGCACTGAACTAGTAACAGCCAGAAATGCGCACATTATTCCGTATCGTTCAAAGAGTCTCAACATGAACGGATTCCTTTAAGTGGGCTTACGACACATTCTTTACTGTGCAGTCTGTTTAAAAATTGTCATTAAGCGATGTTTGTACAAAAAATGAACTTAAATATACGATTTTACCAGCGTCATACAAAGAAAATTATCAAGATTTTACACAGATGTTAGATGGACTTAATGGTTGGTCCACATATAGTATGACAGATGGATGGTCAGTCTGAAGCTCCTTTCTCAACAAGCCCTCTTGATCTGATGTTCTTAGTAGCTACAGTAACGTGGATTGTCAGTTCTATTAATTTAAGGGCATTCCATTTCCTGATATATACATTACATAAGTTCACAACCGAGTTCATCCTTCGCATCCAGACCATTTTCTAGAGGAACCGAAAATTGTGCTGTTGTGAAGCAACTTCAAGCATCCAGTGTGATGTATCCTTTGAACGTGGAGAAGCTAATAACCATCGGTTCTCACAGAGTGACATCGAAAGATGGAACCTCTACCTCGACATTGCCCCACTGGAAGAACTGGAAGAACTCGCATACTGAAAGACTGATCAGGTAACCTGTGGTCAGAAAGGGTTGTGTGCAGCTGATAACTGAATGGTTCATGAGCCTTGTAGATATACACAGTGTTTCACTACATGTGTTTGCCTCTGTAAGTTATGAAGTAACAGGCGACGGAAATATTTACTGTGGTAGCTCACCATAAGAAACGTTACACTGTCTGCGGAGCTATGAACATAGTTTACTGTGTTATTATCCAAAGACTTACAGCAAAAAGATACAATTTTTTAAATGGAACAATAGTTGTTTCTATCATGCACTTCAATCAGTAACACCAGCTGTGTATACATCAATTTAAATTACATTCCTATCACTTTTAGTTTGGGAGCTACAACCCTTCAAAGTTTCAGGGGCAGATACCACACACGCTGCACATAATGCAATGTGCCTTCTAAATGTGGTGCAGCCGAGTTGTAACGTCGCCGGTGTCACGGGGCGAGAAGCTTCCTCGATGCGCTGTTAGACTGCCGACTGTCGCCGCACACGGCAGTTCGACCCACACAAACAAACGGGGCTCAATATACCACAGTTATTGATGTCGGATGAAGATGGCATACATGAACAACGGGTACGTTGACATGTTGCTAACGCTTGGCGAGTGCCGACACGATGCCACTGAAGCAGCCGTGGCGTACGCCGTAAGATATCCTGGGTGATGAGCACTGGCAGCCATTACGTTCTCACGTGCCGAACGACGACTTTGGGAAACAGGCAGCTTGGTAATGCGCCGCAGTAGAAGACGAAGAACTGCAAGAAGTGAGGAGACGGAGGTGTTTGTTTTAGCTGCAGTACACCAAGATCCTCATGTCAGCTTACGAGCCGTTGCTGCAGTCGCTGGCGTCAGTCTCACATCTGTGTGGCGCATTGTACACAGTCACAGGTTACACCCGTACCGCCTGTCACTGACCCGGGAGCTGCATGGGAACGATTTCCGTGCGAGAGTTACATTCTGTGAATGGGTCATGCGCAATTTCACGCTGGAGTCTTTGCAAGGTGTTATTGTTCTCTGATGAGTCCACGTTCACAAATTATGGTGCAGTGAATCGCCATAACGTGCACTACTGGGCCGCAGACAATCCTCGGTGGGTGTGACCTGTCGACAGTCAACATAGGTGGTCTATTAATGTACGGTGTGGAATCCTTGGGGATGAAATCATCGGTCCACACTACTTCCCAGGTACACTGACAGGTGAATTATATCGCGCATTCATAGTCGACAGTTTGGGTGGTCTCCTTGAACATGTGTGTATGCACGAGAGTCCATATGCGGATGCAGCACGATGGTCACCCAGCCCATTCTGCGCGTGCTGTTGTGGAAGAACTAAACAATAGGTTTGCAGGAAGGTGGTTGGGCCGCCATGGCCCTCACTCATGGCCCGCAAGGTCGCCCGACTTAACACCATTAGATTTCTTTTTGTGGGGATATCTAAAGGATCGTGTTTATGTCACTGAGCCCACATCCCTAGATGATCTAAAACGGCGCATCGAGGACGCATGTTGCTCCATGACACCGGCGATGTTACATCTCGTCTGCAGATCCTTTAGAAGGTGCATTGCATTGTGCATTCACGAACATGGACACACATTTGAATATCTCATTTAAATCAACTTCCCACCTCCAGAACACCCATCACCCACCACAAAGCCATGTATTATGTACAGCGTGTGGTATCTGCCCCTGAAACTTTGAAGGGTTGTAGCTCCTAAACTAAAAGTGATAGGAATGTAATTTAAATTGATGTATACACAGCTGGTGTTACTGATTCCAGTGCATGATGGAAACAACTATTGTTCCATTTAAAAAATTGTATCTTTTTGCTGTAACTCTTTGGATAATAACGCAATAAACTACGTGCGTAGCTCTGCAGACAGTGTAACGTGTCTTATGGCGAGCTACCACAATAAATATTTCCGTCTCGGATTACTTCGTAACTTACAGAGGCAAACACATTTAGTTGAACACCCTGTATAACTACGGCCAGATAAGCAGTGAGAAGAGACACTTCGCACCGAGATATCGACATGTCCACGTCAGTCAAACGCATGCGTGCCCTGTGCTACGGATGACGTCAAAGCTAGGAAGACTTGCATGCGTTTCCGTAAAATTTGGAAGTGAACTAGCGAGGACGTACACCGTCTTGGATCGCTTAGATTTCACAGAAGTAACAGTCTGTGTGCCACGAACGATGTTGACAAACCGTGTGCCATGTGGCGAGATTAATTTTCCACTTTCAAGGTGAGCAATCAACTTTTTTTGATTAGAAGTCAGAACGATAGACCATTTGACTTGGGACTGATGACCATAGATGTTAAGTCCCATAGTGCTCAGAGCCACCATTTGACTTGGAACTTCCTGTAGAAATAACCTCTGAACTGTTAATAGTGCTGTTTCCGATAGGAATATTCTTATTATTACTAGTGATGTTATTATATTTTGTGCGTGTGAAGTTTTAAAGAACATACCAATCAGTTAGAACGCAAAACTTTTATTTGTAGTCATAGTGTCTGATCCTGCTGAGTAAATTGCAAGAAGGAACTTGTTTTCTTTCGGTGAGCTCGAAGAGTTGTGTGACCTTGCAGACTGGAAATTATGATCAGTATGCTTTCTGACTGAACGCAAAAACAGTTTTCAGGCTTTTTTAAACGGCGAAGGTAGGTGTAAAGCACCCACAGACAACTTAAGTGCTTAATATAACGAAGTAACGACAGTAAAGTCTATTTATCCACTGCCCCAGCAGTGCTCTGTGGACATTTATGTCGACATATGTAATTTTTTCTAGTTGTTCACTTTCTGCATCTCTGCTTCTAGTAGCAACGGCCATTCAGTTAGTTGGTTTTACCAAACAAATTATTAGATCGTTTGTAGTTGTTATTATTTGGAAGAAAGCAAGCACATGATTGTCATTAGCACTTGAACTACACTGGCATACTGTCACAATCAAAGTACATCAAAACCAGAGAAAAACAATAAACCATTCAAAATTCAGCAACGTTATTTAAACCATTGATGAGTATGGAACGTATTTCCATTCTGCTAGGAAAGCAGCTATACATTTAAATGACAGACGCGCACCGCAAAAACCCTCACTTCATGGACTTGGCGAATTATTACCACAGGTTTGCACCAACATTTTCGGCAGTAGCACAAATATTCACTCATCCATTAAAAAAAGGGGTGAAGTGTTACTGGTCATTGGAGTAGTTGCCGACGTTTTTGATAACTGAACATTGAGATAAGACTGAGGAATTATTGAAGCTGTCTGTCAGCTATTTCCCAGTCAGCTAGAACACGTAGTCTCACCTGATAAACTGCTTCTGCCTTGACCGTGGCCGACAAAGGGCCCGATTTCATCTACCAGAGGTTTCTCATAGCTAAAAAGAACATTTGTAGGAGGTAACAGGGGAGTTATACTAACCAGGAAACATACAGATCACTTAAAAATTTAAATAAAATGTTCAAAAACCACACTGAAATCCGAGTTAGCCTGTTAGAAAATAATCATATCAAACCTGGCATGTAAATATCTGGCTCCAGGTCAATAAAGCAAGTGATTAAAACGAGCAAGTCCTTCAGCCCCTGTTTAGATAGAGTGCACTCAGAGTTATGTTAAAATGATAAGTAGCCGAGAGAACTGAGATGTCTGAATCCCAGGCAGGCGCAGCAAAAAATTACCTAAA
This sequence comes from Schistocerca serialis cubense, assembly GCF_023864345.2. Classification (NCBI taxonomy): domain Eukaryota; kingdom Metazoa; phylum Arthropoda; class Insecta; order Orthoptera; family Acrididae; genus Schistocerca; species Schistocerca serialis. The sequence goes on from NC_064641.1 coordinate 19,722,532, forward strand.
GCGAAATTTTACTTAGCGTTATCATGCCTACCAATTGGGATGCTAACAGTAGCATCATTATGATAATAACAACCGAAATACTTCTGTCAATATTACTGATCAAAGCTCACCAACATGTGCTGTACGTTCCATAGCTGCTACGAAGCACAAGAAGCATGTGCGCAAAGATGAAAATGTAGGAAACACCCTTGTTAGTGAGAATAACGACCTGCTCCAATCTACTGCAATGGTGCACAACTTCGAAGTGTCTTTCCATGAGTTTAATAAACACAAGAGATACATATAACAGAGATTTTAGTCACCAATAATATGAGGATGTTCTCCTTCACTAGTTAACAACAGTCTGCGAACGCTGGGGTAACTTCTCGATTCAGCGTCTGTAGAAATCACGTGGTTTTGAGGTGAAGTACCCATTGAGCCATGTCCGGAGCGAATTTTCATTGCTAAATGAAGTTCCTTGAGCGTTTCTCGGTAGAAAGCTGACAGGTGAAAATCTGAGGGTGCAAGATCACGTAAATAACGTGGACATGGAGTGACTTCTCAATCCATCTCCTGTATAGTGTTTTTGTCAGTCTAGCGGAATGCGGACAGGCCTCATCGTGGAGTAACATCGCTTCGTACAGTCTTCCTGGTCATCGTTTTTGGATTGCGTCTGCAGCACATCTCAGCTGTTGACAGTAAATGTGAGCAGTAATGGTTATGCGGTGGGGAAGCAATTTGTAGTACACTACACCATCGCTATTCCACCGGCTGTGCAACCTCACCTTTTGTGGATGCGTGCAGGTCTTCGAAAGGGCCGCTGCTGCTTTGTCTGGTCTCAAACAATCCTTTCTTTTCCCCATGTTAGCATAAAGACAACATTTCTCATCAGTAACGATACAGGGTGGGGAAGGTCGTTGTTGTTCACGAGCCAGTAAATGACGAGCAAGCAGATATGCACATACGGCCCACCCGTTGATTGTTGTGATTTTAGCTTGAAACATTCGTTCGTTACCCATACATCCGATTGCAAATGTCGCACAATGGAGGAGATCACAATTCATAGCATTTGCCAGTTCTCGAGTACACCGACGTGGGGTATTGTATGCGTTTAAACGATTTTCATCAAACCCCGCATGTCTTCCTAAACGTGGATAATGTGAAAAAGATGAAAAAGATCCTACTTAAAACTAGAAAACCATTTCATTACCATGCTCTATCCAGTGGTATTGTCCCCACTGACGGAACAAATGGTTCTGGTTGCCTCCGCTGCTGTCACCCTCTATCGAATTCAGGCAGACTTGTAATGCCAGAAATGCATATCCTCCTATTTCCATCTATTGTACTATAAATTTTTTTCCTTATTTTGTTACCTGAAGATATGACGTTTCTCTGTCTTTGTATATTGTAATTGTTTTACTATTTGTATATATATATGCATTTATGTCGATGTATAATTGGTTTGTTTTGTAAATATTATTTGTATTTTTATGCTAGGGAAAACTATGCTATCGAACGACTACATCGATAGGTCGTGTGGAGAACCAAAGTGTTTAGGATCTTTGGTAGTGTTAACTCTGCCGCGTGGAGCGCGGACAGAGCAGAGGGAGTCTGGCTAGGGTGGTGCAGTGGAGCAGGTGTGTTGTGTGACGCTCCCGCGAGCTGCCACGCTTTCGGGGTTTGGCAGCATGTAATTGCGCTCGACTTGCTGTGATAGTTTCTGACACGGTGTCGCGGACGGGAAGCATTAGCTGGCGCACATCAAGAGCCCGTTTCGCCTGGTGACCGTGTCGAGAAGGAGGCGCGCCAACATCCAGCTTCTGCAACAGCGACGGCCGACAATGAGTGACTGTCGCCACCTCCTCGATCGACGGCTTCAAACCTTCAACCAACCAACAAGGAAGACTGGAAGCACGTAAAGTTTTAGAACTGTATGGCAGACCTCAGCTTTTAAAATTGTTCCATTCTCAAAATTACAGCAACTTAGCATGAACCTTTGTTGCTCATTGTCCCAATTGCATTACCAAGCAGGGTCCCTTCCCTTTCCAGAATGAACCCGAGTGTCGTTGAAATTCAAACGCCAGCATTAAAGTAATATGATTCCATTTCACTGCTTTAATTTCAAAGTTCAGTTAAAGTATTCATAGCTGGCTACAATATTTAGATTACACAAGCACAAATTAAGAGTGCGAGTTTTGTTACCATATTTTAGCTTACCTGTGACTGCAGCTCAGCTTGGTACGTACTAAATTTTACTATTGTTAATTGTTCAGAATCATTTAATTCAAGTTCAAAATTAAATCTCTTATTTCTAAATTGCATAGATTCAAGTAGCTTTTGAAATGATTGTTGAGGTAGCCCAAGACTAACCTCATTTTATTGAAGTTCGTAGTGCTTCAGAAACAAAGATCACTATTAATTCCAGTCACTAAATTAACTTTCAATTTCCCAGTTTTATTAATTCTTCTGCTAAATTAAGTCAGAGTGTAGCAAAATTTATTACTTCTGACAAACATTCAGTTTTCACACAACACGTGTCAAACTTCAGTTGCCACGCTTTTAGTGCTAATTATATGTGCATTAATCTTTCATTTTCAGTTATTATAGTAGTTGTCCATAGGACTGGCGACCGTAATTTTCCCCAAATCTCAAGTATCTAATTAACGCCAGTTAATTTTTAACGTAACGACCGCACATTTACTTTCTTTATTAACTTTACACTTTTTCAAAATTAATTTTCATCAGTTTCATTTGCATTTTTCCTTTCATTTAGATGTAACCCTTTCCTCCCTCTTTACCGACAGATTAACTTCGGTGACGATAGCTTTTCCCAAATTTCCATTAGGTACACGCGGTTTAAATTTTACTGTCATTAAGGTCGATAAGTGAGCGGGAGGTGACAGACTATGTGGAAAATATTGCCATTTCTCCACTTGGCACTCCATTTTCTAGCGTGCAAAGCACCACTCACTATCTCCAAATGGCAAAGTCATAATATGTAAACTCAAATAGGAACAGTGAACTACATCAACGAGACTACCGATACGCAAAAAAAAGAAAAGAAAAATGTGAGCTTATGCACCAGTCTAATAGAACTGCAGCTGATTGAGATGGTAAGCACCAATCTAATAATTTTTGTTAACTTGGGCGCTACACCAAGGTCAGCGGAAAGCAGACCCCGCAGTAGGCCTAACTAAGGTGGCAGTTACGTTCTGAACAGCGAAGCACAGCCTCGTAGCTCAGAGGTTACTAGAGTTACTGGACAATTTTGAGAAAAGTGAGACGCCTCGGATGGTCTATTGTCCCTCATTTGCAAAGTATATGTGGCACAAATTTCAGAACAACGGTTTGGTCAGTCTTTGTGGATTTTCGCCGTCTTGCGAAATATCAAGAATAATTAATCTGGGGTTCGGAAAAATACTCCGCCCGCCCGAGACGACAATCCCCTGATTACGCAAGCCTTCGGTGTTCTCTAATTGCCGAGGAAATCGTTTGATGCCATTTATCTATCAATTAATTTCATCAACTTTTGAAATAATAATCGTGTCAACCCAGGAGCTACGTCACTAGATACATAATTTTATGGACAATGTGGATTTTTCTTTGTCAGGAAACTGGACAGGGCTGCTGTCGTTCCTCTTGCACGCCTTTTGGTAGGTTAGGGAAAAATTTTGCCGAACAAGATGAAAGATGACGAAATAAATCTCGGGTGAACAGCCTGGTATGAGTTTGCATAGGACACAATATTTCGGCAATCGACCCCGTTGCCATCATCAGGTGCGCTGATGTACTGACCGGCGGTGGGCCGGCGCCAGGTATACAGGGTCAGTCACCTAACGTTACCGCTGGACATATTTCGTAAACCACTTCAAATACTGACGAACCGATTCCACAGATAGAACGTGAGGAGAAGGGCTAGTGTAATTGTTTAATACAAAGCATACAAAAATGCACGGAAGTATGTTTTTCAACACAAACCTACGTTTTTTTAAATGGAACCCCGTTAGTTTTGTTAGCACATCTGAACATATAAACAAATACGTAATCAGTGCCGTTTGTTGCATTGTAAAATGTTAATTACATCCGGAGATATTGTAACCTAAAGTTGACGCTTGAAACGTCCGACGTTCAGTTGCGTGTTGTAACAAACACTTCATTGCAGGGGCCCAAACAGCTGCAACATACGTCGAGTTTCTACAGAATGATCTGCCAACGTTGCTCGAAAATGTCCCACTGGAAACGCGTCGACGTATCAGCATGATGGTGCACCTGCACATTCCGCAATTAACACTAGGCTGACCCTTGACAGGATGTTCGACGGGCGTTTCATAGGACGTGGAGGACGCATAAATTGGCCAGCCCGTTCTCCTGATCTTACAGCTCTGGACTTCTTTCTGTGGGGTACATTAAAGGAGAATGTGTACCGTGATGTGCCTACAACCCGAGAGGATATGAAACAACGTATTGTGGAAGCCTGCGACGACATTACACCAGATGTACTGCGGCGTGTACGACATTCATTACGCCAGAGATTGCAATTGTGTGCAGCAAATGATGGCCACCACATTGAACATCTATTGGCCTGACATGTCGGGACACACTCTATTCCACTCTGTAATTGAAAACGGAAACCACGTGTGTACGTGTACCTCACCCCTCATGGTAATGTACATGTGCGTCAGTGAAAAAGACCAATAAAAAGGTGTTAGCATGTGGACGTAATGTGGTGTTCCAGTCTCTTCTGTACCTAAGGTCCATCACCGTTCCCTTTGGATCCCTACGTAATTCGGTGCTCTCCGATACACACGATCGAACAGCGGAGGAGTGGTAATGTTCAGATGTGCTAGCAAAACTAACGGGGTTCCATTTAAAAAAAAACGTAGGTTTGTGTTAAAAACATACTTCCGTGCATTTTCTTATGGTTTGTATTAACCAATTACACTAGCCCCTCTCCTCACGTTCGGTCTGTGGAATCGATCCGTCAGTATTTGATGTGGTTTACGAAATATATCCAGCGGTAATGTTAGGTGACTCGCCCTGTATATAGGACAGTCTCCCTCCCGCTCCTCCGTCAGGCGCTTCCTATGCACACTCATACCAGGCTGTTCACCCGAGATTTATTTCGTCATAAAATACGCCTGGAGAAATTGAAGAATCACAATATCAAAGATGCATAGAGTCGATTGAAGTAGTTGTCAGCAACCGAATATGAAAAGGAGTCTGTTGAGTCATGTGGTGCGAGCAGCCATGTGCTAGGTTGTGTGTCAAGTCAGGAAGTGAATGGGGCGTAACATCTAGTCGTGTATATCTGCGGGGTTCTACATCTACATGTATACTCTCTAAATCACACTTAAGTGCCCGGCAGAGAGTTCAGCGAACCACCTTCACAATAATTCTCTATTATTCCACTCTCGAAGAGCGCGTGGGAGAAACGAACAAGTGTATCTTTCCGTGTGAGCTCTGATTTACCTTATTTTACTATGATGATCGTTTCTCCCCTGTAGGTTGGCGTCAACGAACTATTTTCGCATTCAGATGAGAAAGTTGGTGATTGAAATTTCGTGAGAAGACCCCGCTGCAAAGAGAATGTTTTAATGATGTCAATCCCAATTACTGTATTACGTCCGTGACATTCTGTCCCATATGTCTCGATAATACGAAACGTGCTATCTTCCTTGAACTTTCTCGATATACTCCGTTAGTTCTATCTGCAGCAGTACTTCACAACAGGGCCTACAAGCGTTGTGTAGGCAGTCTCTTTAGTGGACCTTTTGCATCTTCTAAGTGTTGTGTAATAAAGCGTAGTCTTTGGTTCGTCTTCACCCGACATTTTCCATCTGTTACTTCCAGTTTAAGTTGTTCGTAATTGTAATTCTCAGGTATTTAGTTGAATTTACGGCCTTTAGATTTGATTAATTTATTGTGGAACCCAAGTTTAACAGATTAATTTTACCACTCGTGTGGATGACCTCATACTTTTCATTATTTAAGGTCAGTCGGTAATTTTCGCACCATACAGATCTAAATCGTTTTGAAATGTGATTTGATCTTCTGATGGCTTTACCAGACGATAAACGACAGAATCATCTGCAAACAACCTAAGAGGGCTGCTCAGAGGACCTATAACACTACCTCGGGGAATGCCAGAAATCACTTCTGTTTTACTCGATGAATTTCCGTCAGTTATTACTAACTTTGACCTCTCGGACAGGAAATCACGAATCCAGGCACATAACTGAAACGATATTCCATAAGCACGCAGTTTCATTACAAGCCGCATGTGAGGTACTGTTTCAAAAGCCTTCTGGAAATCTAGAAATACGGAATCAACTTGAAATCCCTTGCCAATAGCACTCAACACATCGTGTGAGTAAAAGAGCTGCTGGGGTGCTTTTAGGTATGGAGGCACACTACCAAGGTTATAAAATGGATGAAGACATGTGCTCCCTCTCATTCGTTGCTCAGTCTAATCCCATTCCTTTCTCGTCCGTTTATCGTGGCTTATTAGTTCTTTATTAATATGAACACTGGCGTAACATAGTACAGCCATGCTACGAACAGCTTGCTCTAACCTCCATTACCTTGTCTGTCAGACTTGTACAGTTCAGCATTGCTATGAATTCTGTCATACCATGAGACTGTGGTATAGACGTTCGTCAGAGATAATCCACACACACCCGGCGTCGACGCTACGAGTTTCTGTCGCAAAACTGGTAAGCGTTACTGTTTATGCAGCTCCTATCAATGAATCTCAAGAATATCATTGCTACTTAGTTGCCTCTGTAAGTTGATTTCCCTCGAGTGCATTTCAAATACGAACCTGTTCTTTGTTTCCTACAAAAGCATGGTAGGCATCTTTGTCTGCTGTCATCTTTTCTTCCATTAGAAAATGCTACAGGCTGAAGGAATAGAACTTTAATACTTTTTCAGTTCAAATATTTTCCGGTGTGCAACAGGGTTATTTTCATTGACTACGCAGCATAGTGGTTTAGTGACTCCCATAATGGAAATACTGCCTCAAATTTAATTTGTGTTGAAGAATATATCTAAGCTAAGTTAAAATTCCCTTAACTGTTTGTTACCCATAACCGTGCTGCCTCTCCGAGTACTACAGCACGTTTTGCATAAACACACACAGTACGGTGAGAAGTCCAACGCTGCCATTGTCATGGTGACAGGAGAATTTTCTCTGGAGGTAAGAAATTACTTAACTGAAAGTCGGCAAAGGAGTGACAGTTAATGAAATACTAATCACACGAGTTATAGTTTGATTTTGAGGTGACTCATCGACCTGTTAAGGCCCATGACAATTCCAATCGCCTGAGTCGGAAAATATGTATGGTACAATGTGCGAGTATCACTTTTGCAGAATGGCATAATGTGCAAGTTACTGATGCAGACAGCCAAGTGTACTCAACACAATCACAGTACCTTGAGCATGAAAGGTCATACATTGTATTGTGTTACCAGTCACGCGGTGAAATGATAAAAGAGGCACATGATAATGTGTTGGCCGAGCACTGAGCCTGTAGAACAACAATGTGACATAAGCCCAAGAGTACTGGTGGTGGACACACAGACAACATGTGTTGCAGTATGTGAACAATAGAAAAGATGCTGAGTAATCACGTCTTCATAATTACTGGGGGTACTCTGGTACCTTACATAGAGACAGCGTACACTTCGAAGGCACACGAAGTTCTCAACATACGAGATAGTGTACAGCCACGAGATGTCATAACGTTTTGTGGAAACCATTGGAGATAAAAACGGGGCATCAATGCGTAATTTTATGGAGAACCTAACAACAGTGTGGCGCAAGTGCAAAAGGTACATTTGAGGGACCTAAAAGAGGAGGAGTGTTTGGTAGAACGAAATACCAAGTTACCCAAGTCCCGTGTAGGACACCGGATGATGTTGACTATCTCTTACATCCCGGACGGGGAAAACGAAAAAGAAATTTAGGCCCATTTCAAGGGCCAGCACCAAGGAAGAGTTCCAGTTCCCTACTCGCACCACAATCAAAAAAATGGTTCAAACGGCTCTGAGCACTATGAGACTCAACTGCTGTGGTCACAAGTCCCCTGGAACTTAGAACTACTTAAACCTAACTACCCTAAGGACATCACACACATCCATGCCCGAGGCAGGATTCGAACCTGCGACCGTAGCGGTCTTTAACGGCTCGGCCACTCCGGCCGGCTGCGCACCACAATCGTCCACATTGGTCGTATTCGATTCCTTCAGGGCGCGCCACATTCTTTACCACCTGTACAGGTGTCGGTCTCTAACTGGAGGAGGGTGAGATGGGAAGAGTAAGAAGGGGAACTGGCGTTACAAGGTGAGCGGGACACTCCCACTTCAGTGTATTCACTAAGATCGAGAAACAGACTGGCGTAAAGGAGGTAGGAGGGTGATAGGTGTTTCCCTTCTTTAGGTAACAATGGCGCCAAAGGTGGCCGGAAGGAGTGTCACGATACAGGTGATGCTACACCTCTGGAGTCACGGATGGATGGACGACCACGGAATCCCGGTAGCAAAATGGCGTCGTGGTAGATCACTAGTGAACATTGAAACAGACGTTGAGCGGCTGCACATTTTCTGTCAGTCACCACGGACCGTGGGAGATGCGTGCCAGCCTGTCTAACGGGTTCTGTTAGGAGTGCTTCTAACTCTACAACCTGTTACCTCACGTACATTTCAGCTCCTTGATTTCTCGAGTTCATTACCGTTTTTTGTAAATACATGTCTTGATGGATTTTGTTAATAATTAGTGTTTATGAAAATGTAATGTATTTTAATAGGACAAGTAAGAATTAGAGAAAGCTTTTGACAATGTTGATTGGAATACTCTCTTTCAAATTCTGAAGGTGGCAGGGGTAAAATACAGAGAGCCAAACGCTATTTACAATTTGTTCAGAAACCAGATGGCAGTTATAAGAATCGACGGGTATGAAAGGGAAGCAGTGGTTGGGAAGGGAGTGAGGCATGGTTGTAGCCTATCCCTGATGTTATTCAACCTCTATATTGAGCAAGCAATAAAGGACACAAAAGAAAAGTTCGGAGTAGGTATTAAAGTCCATGGAGAAGAAATAAAAACTTTGAGGTTTGCCGATGACATTGTAATTCTGTCAGAGACAGCAAAGGACTTGGAAGAGCAGTTGAACGGAATGGACAGTGTCTTGAAAGGACGATATAAGATTAACATCAACAAAAGCAAAACGAGGTTAATGGAATGTAGTCGAATTAAGTCGGGTGATGCTGAGGTAATTAGATTAGGAAATGAGACAGTTAAAGTAGTAAAGGAGTTTTGCTATTTGGGGAGCAAAATAACTGATGATGGTCGAAGTAGAGAGGATATAAAATGTAGACTGGCAATGGCAAGGAAAGCGTTTCTGAAGAAGGAAAATTTGTTAACATCGAGTATAGATTTAAGTGTCAGGAAGTTGTTTCTGAAAGTTTTTGTATAGAGTGTAGCCACGTATGGAAGTGAAACATGGACGATAAATAGTTTAGACAAGAAGAGAATAGAAGCTTTCGAAATGTGGTGCTACAGAAGAATGCTGAAGATTAGATGGGTAGATCACATAACTAATGAGGAGGTATCGAATAGAATTGGGGAAAGAGGAGTTTGTGGCACAACTTGACTAGAAGAAGGGATCGGTTGGTAGGACATGTTCTGAGACATCGAGGGATCACCAATTTAGTATTGGAGGGCAGCGTGGAGGGTAAAAATCGTAGACGGAGACCAAGAGATGAATACACTAAGCAGATTTAGAAGGATGTAGGCTGCAGTAGGTACTGGGAGATGAAGAAGCTTCCACAGGATAGAGTAGCATGGAGAGCTGCATCAAACCAGTCTCAGGACTGAAGACCACAACAACAACAAGAATTATTCATGTCAAATCATTGTAAATACTTTGGCCATGTCAGGGAAGTTTTTATTGTATAAAGCACACAGAATATCTTTTGTGTAAAATTTTGTTTAAAACTAACATAGTTGGCGCGAGTGCATGCAGTCGCAGAGGTGAAGGGAGAGAAGTAGTTGCGAAACATCTATAGTGTGCAACAGATGTATGTGTTGAGGTGCAATTGTCAGAGTGTTTTGCATCGAAAATGGTGTTGTAAAATGTGGCAGGGCAAATTATATGTGGGCTTGCAGGTATGTGGGCACAGTATATGGTCACAAGAAGATTTTTGGAAGTAATGGAGAATATTGTGTGGGCATAATTTATTCTAACTGCTCGCTACTCAAGAAGAGCCTGTTGCCAATAATGGACCTCATAATAATCACTATTTCGCACCACAAGTAACGTATCGCAAAGTGAGATCCAGCAGCAGTTTGTAGCTGTGTAATAGGCATGCTAGCGTCTTAGTAACTTTTTGGAACATTATACTATGTTCAGTCAAAGAACGAACTTGTGGAGAGAAACTTCATTGACCTAAGTGGCCACTGGCGAAAAGTGACAATTGGCACTAAACAAAGAAAAGTGCGGGGTCATCCACATGGGTACTAAAAGAAATCCGATAAATTTTGGACATACGATAAATCACACAAATCTAAGGGCTGTCAATACGACTAAATACCTAGGAATGACAATTACGAGCAACTTAAATTGGAAAGAGCACATAGATAATATTGTGGGGAACGCGAAACAAAGACTGCGTTTTGTTGGCAGAACACTTAGAAGATGCGACAAACCCACTAGAGAGACAGCCTACATTACACTTGTCCGTCTTCTGCTGGATTATACCTGCGTGGTATGGGATCCTTACGAGGTAGGATTGGTGGAGGACATCGAAAAAGTGTAAAGAAGGGCAGCCTGTTTCGTGTTATCGCGCAATAGGGGTGAGAGTGTCACTGATATGATATGCCAGTTGGGGTGGCAGTCAATAGGACAAAGATGATTTTCTTTGCGGCGAGATCTATTTACGAAATTTAGATCACTAACTTTCTCTTCCGAATGCGAAAATATTGTGTTGACACCTACCTACGCAGGGAGAAATGATCATCACAACAAAATAAGTGAAATCAGAGCTCGAACGGAATGATTTAGGTGTTCCTTTTCCCACTCGCCATTCGAGAGTGGAATGGTAGAGAAGTAGTATGAAAATGGTTCGATGAACCCTCTGCCAGGCACTTAAGTGTGAATTGCAGAGTAACCATGTAGATTTAGATGTAGATGTAGATGTCATTAACCGTTACCAGGGTCCTTCCTTTCACCATAAAAAGTCATAAGTGAAAGTAATAGTCAGAAGGAGAGAACTTTAATTAAATGTACAGTTTATTTTCAACCGAGTGATTACTGTAATAAAAGACAGACGATAGTTGCTCATACAGTATTGCACAACTACTGCAGACAATCAGTTCAAATTAAAAGTGATTTTAATTGAAATTCAGTTTCTATGATAATAATATGCTGGCTCTCACGTAGAGAAAATAGCTTTAGAATTTTATATTGTAGGCGATATTATGTGCACGTGTCTACATAACTCTGGTAGTGAAAAATAGTTGTTGCGAGCAATGAAAGTTTTTACTACATTTATTTGAAAAGCAGTCAGCTGTAGTGATTATTATAGGTGATCATTATGGTAACTAACACCATTGCATTCCAAATTAACGTCTTTGCTGTTCGTATCACACGTCTCTTATACATGTAAGCTTGCCCCGCCTCTGCATTCCACCACCACAAGTGCAGCACTGAAGTTAGAAGTTGCCATCCGGTGACACAACATAGTTCTGGTCGTCTTTGACCCTGAGTGGATTGCAAGGAAATTAGGAAGGTTTCATGTGTTTCATGACTTCTCTTGAAACAGGAAATTGGAGAGACTGCAGATAACGTGTGCCAGCCTTAAACTTCTAGGTTCTACTAGAACAAAGACGCGTCTTAAAGTTATTCTGTGAGTCACCTGGCAATGATGAGGAGTGTTGTGTTCCTGACGAGGTTAAAGCTGGAGAAGATGCTGAGGAAGCCCCTCCTGTCTGTCTTGCTCTTGCCCACAGTCTGGATCACCTGCAGGGCGAACGGAGGCACCGTGGAGCCGTTGGTGGCTGCTATGCGACGCACAACGGCCAGCGCCTCCTGGTCGCGACCCCTGCACGCCAGCCAGCGTGGAGACTCGGGGAACCAACTGTCACAAAAAAAGTACAGGTCTCCTGTAAGTAGTGGTAGTAGTCCTAGCATTATCCACTGGTCAGTTTTACAACAATATTACATGTGTCAGCTTAATACATAGGGAAAACAGTGAAAACTTAATTTATATGTTCGGACATTTAAACCTTTACATTTCGAACTTGAGAATCATTTATCCATTGTGTAAAATTTCTTTGTTATGTTCACAGTCGAAAAAAAGTGAGCTCAATACGGAAACTAATGTTCCGTTATTTGTTCATACCTAATCGTTAGACACACAAGAAACATTGCACATGGGAAAAATATATTATAAAACAAAGATTCTGTGACTTACCAAACGAGAAAGCGCTGGTAGATAGACACAATAAAAAACACACAAACACACACACAAATTTCAAGCTTTCGCAACCAACGGTTGCTTCATCAGGAAAGAGGGAAGGAGAGGGAAAGACGAAAGGATGTGGGTTTTAAGGGAGAGGGTAAGGAGTCATTCCAATCCCGGGAGCGGAAAGACTCACCTTAGGGGGAAAAAGGGACAGGTATACGCTCGCACACACACACACACACACACACACACACACACACATATATATATATATATATATATATATATATATATATATATATATATATATATATTCTCTCATTCACTGACAATTGTCATTGTACCTATGCACTTCAGTCTTTGTAACTCCGAAAAACTGAGTAGATATCCCTCAGTAACAAAATGTATGTTCACATCATGATGAAGTAGTGATAGGAACAACTGAATAAAAGCAATCGATTCAGTCTATTATTGGAAAACAATGCATTCCTTTTGGCCAGTGTTAAACGTTTATTGTTGACTACAGTGTGGTCGTCACCGTTATTGTCATTTCGATGTTTAACGTTTATTGAGTGCCGTTAAGTAATCATTAGTTCGGCTCTTATGCATGTTTATGAAGAGGCGTTTTCTTAATAGTGAACATTGTGTTTGGATCACAATTCTGATATTCTCAATGGCGTAAGGATGGAATAAACCAAATTACTGGATAGAAAATGATCCTCAAGGCAAACACAGTCGATTTAAAGTATCTGCACAGGATTCATATTCTGAATCTATATTAATTAAAGAAATTCAAAGAAAATAAGAAGTATTTCTCACAAAAACAGGCTTCCAACAGTGACAGTATATGTTTCGAAAGCAAGTGATGACGTCAATTTAAAAATTTTTATCTTATGTGCTTTATGTTCACATCACCTTAGCATTTACCGAAAAATGATGATTGGTGATCGGTGCAAACCAGCGGAAACAGAGAGACAAAGTTTCAATAAATGTAAATAAAAAAGTGATTGTTCAATTCATTCAACGTATATTTACCATGTACTGTCAGTCACTAACCATCCAAAACCAACCAAAAATCCATATTTAATGCCAATCAATAAATACCTTACTTTTCAAAATACTTCGTTTTTAGAAATATACTTGTCATTCACCTTTCCTTGAAATAAGGTACCTTATTTTTCTCCAAAGAGATTGGCGAAACTAGTCATGATTCATCTGTAACCGAGAAGACTGAATAAGTATGCAAATGAAACCTCTCAAACTCAGACACTGAGTAAGAACATAAATATGACTGAGGTAACCATCAGAGATTTGTGTCTGTCGGTTGTCTCATATTAAGTGAAACGACTCAAGCATGGAGAGTGAGTGAAAACAATGATGTAGCTGATACGGCCACAGAGACTAGTTTCATTTGGTTGTTTCATTCGATTGAAACAAGCAACTGAACAAGAAAACAATGCATGTACCAAATGAGAATTACCTCTAGCCCTGTACAAAATTATGTACTATTTGATTGAGAATTTAAAGCTCTATCAATGACAACACATTAAATTAAACTAACCCAAAAATTGCTATAAAAATTACTGTCAGAAAAAGTTCACCTCGTTTCTAACCAATAGAAAATACTTTAGAAGGAGAGACAGCATTGGTAGTATTTTTTGTTTTGTTTTATTAAACGCAAAATCGATTTCCGGTCACTTAGTGACCATCTTCAGTGCTGTAATATATAATTTAAATTGGTAGGCACTGGTGTCAACAAGCTTACAGCGATTTTGCGTTTAATAAAACAAAAAAAATACGACCAATGCTGTCTCTCCTTCCAAGTATACCCATTATATGGTCGTGGTGCACAGGACACTCCATGGAGTCGCCAATGAAGAAAATACTTTATTACGTTTTCATCACAAGCTCTTATGCTATCTCCTAGAAAATTTATTTTCGGACGAAAGAAGCTTAAGATTGTCGATTTTCGCACGGAATTGGAAAGATGATAGGATTTTGCTCTGCACACATTTTTCCGCAGTCCCTTGCTTATTGAAGCCAGTCATACTCACATTTAGTTTGGACTGGCTGTTGTAACATTTAGCGCCAAAATTATTCACGTGAATTTTTATAGCACCGGTTTCTTAACACTCAATTTTTTGCTAGTGCATACTTTAGATAAACAATGACAAAAATTTAAGATACGAGGAAAGAGCAAGGTGTATGCTTTTGAGTAGTTTATTATTTGTTGCACGAATCATTCAGCTTGCGATGTAGTAAGCTATCAAGTAAGTTTATCCGTGTAATGCGGTCATTTCGTAAGTTTATATGAGTGATATGAACTATTTACATACTTTACAATCAGAAATTTCGGAAATTATTTGACTTGTTTTTATCATGTTTATGTTTGCTGCTATTTTGTGCACTGTATTAAGTATTTATGGTTATTTTTCAAATTTTTGCATTTACAATCTCATACATATGTGAATAAAATGTGTTTAACAATGTAGCCAAAAATAAAAAAAACAATAAAGAAATTAAATAAAATTTTAAAAAATTTAAAAATGTAAAGCAAAATAATGAAAATAATCAAAAGTACAAAAAAATAAAAACCAAACAAAAAAACTCCTGTGGGATATGACCCTGATTTGGTGGGGGTGAGGTTTGTACTCTGAGGATACAGTGGTATATACTGTATATGCTCAATCATACCAGGCAGGTAACTGTAGCGGAACCAGTCTAACGATACCTAACCAAGTAACATGGTTCGGAAGACAAAAAAAAAACTGTTCTGGCAATGGCTGACGATTTTTCTAGATTTTGGGCAGAGGATCGGGGACTTTGACCTATAAATTATGAGATTCAGGTGTGCCAACAACTTGCAACTAAGAGAAATGACTGCAGAGAACTGGAAAAGAGTATGGTGCTTGAAATTTTATTTTAATATGTAAGCTTATTTCGGCTTTATTTTTTCATCAGTACACGTCCTGACAATTCAGATGGTCAATTGTCAATTGTCAACTCTGAGTAAATCATTATTGCTGTCTGTAGTTGCTGGTAAAATTATTTTCGACAACGTTTTAAAGTGGTTCGATAACTTGCTGTTTCATGTTTATTATAATACGTTTTTTACTATGTGACAACTGTAGGAATTCAAGTTTGACAGCTAGTTGTTTACTCAAAGATATAAAGAACAAGAGATGATTCCGTTGGGCAAGTAGGATTAACTCGTAAAGAAGATAAGCCTTCTTTTGCATCTCCAACTCTTCCTAGGACATATTCTCCTTTTTGTGATATGATAGGAGCATTTTTTTTTCATTTTGGTAGAAAGTACACTACCAGAAATAAATTTATTACTCCAGAAAAGACGACGTAAACGTCGATCCGATGACGGCATATGCCGTCTGGGGGACAGTATATGTAATGATAATGGTTTCAACGTCGTCCGCCAACAGACCGTATAGTGGCGTTTCTACCAGTGCGCCATCTGTGTCTACCCTTTAGTAGGGAATGCCCTCAGCCAGAAGGCTCACTGTGGTGCAAAAGTGTGAAGTGAACAGGCAACAATGCCACAGAGAGGCATCTGTGCTTCCTTCAAGCTACTGAGCGATTTTGAAAGGGATCAAACTGTGGTCTTCCGAGTGGTGGGATGGTCCTTTCGGAGAATTGCCACACAAGTTGGATGTGCTGCGTCAGTTGCGCAACGATGCTGGTATCTGTGGTCACGTGAACGTTATTACACCCGTTGATGAGGTTTTGTACATCCACACAGCACAGACGCCCTCCAGGGTCGTCATATTGTAAGGGCAGCAGTGGCAGATGGTACAGCTACCACAGCACAGATGAGAGGGCCTGGGAGCCACAAGTGTGAAGACGAACTGTCGCGAATCGGCTGTTATGGTTCAATTCTTTTATCTTAGCGGCTCGCGCATAGCCGCCCAGACGCGGGAGATTGCTGCGTTGCCAGTTGCACGCGCCAAGAGAAGCAGAGCCATAGTGCAGCATAGTTCAGACTTACGTTTAGGGGGGAGCGCGCAGACGTAAAGCCACCACGGCCGCATTAACCTTTACGCTGCTACAGAGACGTGATCCCCGCATTTTGCCATCACTGCACTGCTCGCCTGTGCAACACACGGTGTTCCGACTGCTTTGACACACTTATCATTCGATTTCACAAAAACTGTTTGGCCCAAAAATTTGATTTTTACACATCTTCTTGACTGATACCTTCCCCCCATAAATGGCTTAATTTTGTTTCGATGTTCAGTGCAGTTATTGTGCAGTATTGAATGTAGTAAACTATTGCACGAAATTTTGAAGAGTTTGCAGAGGTAAAAGTCCACAGCGTATACTTTCCGTATGGTCGATTTTAGTTGCCACTGGAAATTTCAAAAAATTACATTCAAACGAATAAAATTCATGAAGTAAGATACTTCGATATTGTTTTTAAATAAAGAAAATATTAAACACCAAACAAGGTTTGAACTCCCCACCTTCTGCTTAGCAGCCAAACACCTTAACCATTATGCTAATGCAACTCATCATCTAATAGACTTCCTTGAGGACTGTAAAGCGTCACGCAAAATACCAACAAACACTGTTGGTATGACTATGAATTACCCACATTTCGTCAAAGTACATCAGGAAATAAACAATTACCGCTGTTCTTTATTGCGAAAAAGCGGTTAGTGAGAATGAATTTCCTTGCTATTGCCTGAATTAGGAGGCTTATTGCTTGTTTGGTTTAATTAATTAATAGAATATGAAGCAATTGGTATGAAGAATGCTTTTTCCAAACATTCTTTCATAGAAAGTCTGCTATCAAGACATTGCTTTTGTTCAATTACTTTAAATAAAGTTTCTAAAACTAAAGACACTCATCGGTGCTCTGCACTGCACTCGAGCTCTGGCAATGTCGTTCTCTGTTCATTGGATGACTGTGTTTCGTGACGTCAGATGCGCAGAACGAACCTAAATTCGGCCGCCGTCGTAAATGACGCGCACTTTAGCAGTGGGACTGCAGACACACACAACTCCAGCCCGTCTTCCACTCGGCCCCTGGCATCAACGTACACGGCTCGACTGGTACTGTCAAAGGTTCACTTTGAAGATGGAGTGGTGCGTCGCGGTTTCCAGAGATGAATGTAGATCCTGCCAGCACGCAAGTGATTTGCATTCGTCCAAGACAGACTGGCACCATCCCAGGGCTTATGGTCTGCGCTGCAATAACCTACAACTCACATTCACCTTTGGTGTTTATGCTGGGGATGTTAACCAGCAATCGTTTTTGGAGAATGTTGTTAGACCCATTCTTCTGCCGTTTTTGCAACAGGAAGGCGATGCTTTTCCAAGAGGATAATGCTCGGTCACTTACTGCCAGCGAAACTCCGTGTGCTCTGCAAGGCATGCGGCAACTTCTCTGGCCAGCACTATCTCTGGACTTACTTCTGATGGGGCACGTGTGGCATACGAGGAGAAAAGAAGTGACTCGTCAGCCGACAACTCTTACAGAAGTACGTGAACAGGTCGAGCAGGCGTGGCATAACGAATCCCAGGACAGTATTCGCCATCTGTACGATCGACTGGATGCCGAGTCAGCACCTGCATTGCCGCCTGCGGAAGCTGCACCACGTACTAATATCGGTGCTTCAGCATAGGCCGGTACCTGGTACCTCAGAACCGTTTTGCTATTGATCTGTAAATGTAATAGTTTCATGGTCTGCATATGCACTGTTGCAACAATGAATCTTGAGTGACTTGGAAATCTCTAAAAGGATGTACTATTTTGTTCCAGCAGTGTACATTGTAGAGTGAAGTAGGTATTTATTATTAATTTAAGTTATACGAGGGTATTTCGGAAAGTAAAGATACACCGTACGCCAGAGGAACAGAAGAGTTTTGGCGAGCAAATTGGCAACACTGGTGTTAACCTTGAACCGTTAGTTTCTCCTTGCGGTCGTTCGGCAGTTGAACGTTGCTTCTGGTTGGAGTAGGTCGTGTTTAAAATGGCTGGCGTTACTTCTCGACGTAATCGCCCTGCAGACGTACACATTTTTCACAATGCTGACGCCATGATTCCATGGCAGCGGCGAAGGCTTCTTTAGAAGTCTGTTTTGACCACTGGAAAATCGCTGAGGCAATAGCAGCACGGCTGGTGAATGTGCGGCCACGGACAGTGTCTTTCATTGTTGGAAAAAACCAAAAGTCACTAGGAGCCAGGTCAGGTGAGTAGGGAGCATGAGGAATCACTTCAAAGTTGTTATCATGAAGAAACTGTTGCGTAACATTAGCTCGATGTGCGGGTGTGTTGTCTTGGTGAATCAGCACACGCGCAGCCCTTCCCAGACTTTTTTGTTGCAGTGCAGGAAGGAATTTGTTCTTCAAAACAATTTCGTAGGATGCACCTGTTACCGTAGTGCCCTTTGGAACGCAATGGGTAAGGATTACGCCCTCGCTGTCCCAGAACATGGACACCATCATTTTTTCAGCACTGGCGGTTACCCGAAATTTTTTTGGTGGCGGTGAATCTGTGTGCTTCCATTGAGCTGACTGGCGCTTTGTTTCTGGATTGAAAAATGGCATCCACGTCTCATCCATTGTCGCAACCGACGAAAAGAAAGTCCCATTCATGCTGTCATTGTGCGTCAACATTGCTTGGCAACATGCCACACGGACAGCCGTGTGGTCGTCCGTCAGAATTCGTGGCACCCACCTGGATGACTCTTTTCGCATTTTCAGGTCGTCATGCAGGATTGTGTGCACAGAACCCACAGAAATGCCAACTCTGGAGGCGATCTGTTCAACAGTCATTCGGCGATCCCCCAAAACAATTCTCTCCATTTTATCGATCGTGTCGTCAGACCGGCTTGTGCGAGCCTGAGGTTGTTTCGGTTTGTTGTCACATGATGTTCTGCCTTCATTAAACTGTCGCACCCACGAACGCACTTTCGACACATCCATAACTCCATCACCACATATCTCCTTCAACTGTCGATGAATTTCAATTGGTTTCACACCACGCAAATTCAGAAAACGAATTTTTGCATGTTGTTCAAGTAAGGAAAATGTCGCCATTTTAAGTATTTAAAACAGTTCTCATTCTCGCCGCTGGCGGTAAAATTCCATCTGCCGTATGGTGCTGCCATCTCTGGGACGTATTGACAATGAATGCGGCCTCATTTTAAAACAATGCGCATGTTT
Organism: Schistocerca serialis cubense; assembly: GCF_023864345.2. NCBI lineage: Eukaryota > Metazoa > Arthropoda > Insecta > Orthoptera > Acrididae > Schistocerca > Schistocerca serialis. Next base: position 19,742,152 of record NC_064641.1, read on the forward strand.
CTTTCCAGTCCGGAGAAAAAAAATGGAACGTATTGGACCATCCGCCTTACAGCCCGGACCTTGTGCCCACCGACTTCCTTGTCTTCCATTACCTGAAGTCACATCTTGGTGGAAAATCATTCCACGACGATGAAGAGATCAAAGATGAAGTTGAAATGTGGTTCTGACAACAGGCGAGAACCTTCTATGACTGTGGGATACAAAAGCTTGTGCACTGACTTAACAAATGTTTGGATAAGGGGGGTGATTATGTCGAAAAATAACAAATAATCCAGTTAATAAGATGTAACTGATGTTTTCTAAATAAATTTTCTATTTAAGGACTGCGAGCCATTGTATCTTTACTTTTCGAAATGCCCTCGTATTTTACAAATGTTTGCTCTATGTTGTCTAAACCACACGTTACAATACAGTACGAATTATTTAAGAAATACATTGTAACAGTCATTTGAAAATTTTGAAGGTTGTCCTGTGATGATAGATAGAGCTGTTATTGTGATAATTCAAAATTTATGCTCAGTATGCTTTATCAAGTGATACTCTTATGACACATTAAAGTACTCAACTTTTTGAACTAACCATTAAAGAGGCCCATGTTGTATCGTTCTTATACTTAACACAGTATGAAACTTGTCTTCTTGTTTTGTGCATTTAATCCTGAAAAGTAGGATTCCATCTTAGAGACTGAGTGTATGTGGAATGTTTGTGTGTCCACAGGGCACTGTGTATCAAAATTAGGTTCTTATTTTGTGCATTTAATCCTGAAAAAGGGACTCCATCTCTCGGGATTGAGTGTATACGGCATTTTTGTGTTTCTACAGGGTACTGCATACTACACACTCATCACAGAACTCCGCAGTAGTAAGATTCTGATGCTATTCTCTCTTAAATTAATTAAACTCATTCAAATTAGATGAATAAATCGTTGAGGAAGACACCAGCGTTAACACAATGACACGAAAGTAACTGAGAGTGAACCAAGTGCAGAACATGCAATGTAATGAATATGTGGTGAAAAATGAAAATCTCTTAAAGAACTCGAACTTGGATTCACTGCTCATAAGGGCGACTGTATTCTCTTTGCTAGTATCTTCGAGTGAATTCTCTGCTCCGACTTACAGTCAGCTTAAAAGATTTTATGCTTGTAGTGTAATCATACGTACATGTAGCGGATCATTGTGGCTCATATTCGTGGAGTTTTGAGGCCGGAAGAGCTTAAGGGCAGTGTTTATGGGCCTCGGATGCTGCATTTGCTAATACCATTATCATGGCATGGTTTTTGGCCCTATAAAAATATAATTTCGACGCCAAGAAGATATGTAACAGGGCGAGGCCAACAGTATTGCTGTGATTCCACCGCTGCCTGGTTACCAGCCACCAGAACAACCAGCCTTCCACTAAATTGTTTATATTTGGCATTCTGTAAATGGACCAGGTACTTGTGAAATTTGGTTGATTTTATAATAGTAATTGTGGTGTTGCTAAAATCTCTATCGTACACCCGTGATTATCCCAAATCACAGACCTGGAGAGGAATCCTATACTAGCGAATTTAAGTTCAGGTGTCCTGATTTATTATGAGAAAGTGGGTCAGATTGAATTTAATGATGTGTTGTCATTTGTAAAGCCAATAATACTTTTGAGTAGGTAAAAAGACTGCTTATCAAAGTGCATTTGTTATTTAAAGAGTTATAGTTTGTTATGCTTTATTAAATTAATAATTAATGATAACAATACTTTCCATTTCTCATACATGCTGGTGTGGTTTGGTTAATGAGCATGGTTCTTCAAACTATGAAAGTTTAAGGGTCCTAGGGTACTAGGCTAGCTAGTTAATGAAGCAATGCAAAGGCTTGCTTCAGAGCCAGTGTAGCTAGACCTGCATTCTGTTTGGTTGCTTCAAACTGAGTTTAAGAAAGAAATATTTACTATGTTATCTACTCTAATGCAAGTTGGTTATAGCACAGGCATAGAGACCCCGTACTAAGCGATGAAGTTATTGATTACGATCATTAGCAGACCCCCTGACTTAAATTCAGAATCATTTCAAGCTTTTCCCTGTTCGGTATTGGTACTAGTTTCATTTAACTGGTTTTATGAACTGCTACAGCTGGTTCATTTAAGGTACATGTTATTGAGAGGCATATGCAACTATTATCTCATTGGCCATTTTCTTGTTAGTAGCACATTTATCTGCAAGGTTGGGTTACTGTGTTGTAGTAGGAACAGATGTAACGAAAGACTTTCGTGTGTGTGTCAACGAAGGTTAGGTTAGCCTTGTGCTTTATCATTTAGCTTGACACAAGAAACGCTAATTAGGCTAGCGACCGCTCTGAATATGTAGTGTTACAACTTTTGTGCTGGGAGAACGTCTGTTCCTGATCCACCGTTTGCTATTGGTTATACTCTGCTGGAGTGTTTCGGAAACGAATCCCAGTTTGATTGTTCTGTTTCTATTATTTTATCTCAGGGTCAACTTATCAAAAATTCCTCGCAGAGGTATAACGTTAGCAGCGATTGCCGTTATAGGTCGTCGGTGGAAGCGTTAAAGTAGGAGTTGAAAATAAATTAGACGTAACTGTGGGAAGATGCTTTGGTGACGTGTTCTGTGATCATTGTGTTAACGTATATCCATCGTGCACCGCTTTAAGGACTTCATAAACTGTAGCAGATGCCTGTCTCTCTGAGACATACCAAATCACATCCTTTGGGAAGTAGTATGCTGGAATGGCTGGAAGTTACGTCAACATCATTGCTGACACATATGTATCAGTCTCATGTCTATAAGGATGACCTGAATGATTATGTTCAAAGCAGTAAGAGACCTAAAGAAGTTACCAAACAAGTTCATTCAGAAAAAAGTGAATTTTACAGCAGCTTCAGCAAATCAGATGATGTCCTTGCCTGGTTCTTCAGCACTTATATGGAACCCCTGTTGCAAAACTTTTACCTACGTCACAATGAAGAAGATCCTCCAAAGGGTGGCTTCCCTCTTCGTACAGCTACTTTTGACTGAGCCTAGTCAAGGGTACGATATTAACAAAGACACTCCTCAAGACGATCTTCACATGGGTCAATGGATAACATTCTAGCAACAAATCGTAGATACTGAACCTGTTTTAGGATGCCAATGGGATATTTCAGAAGCGCATCGCGCTGGTCACCGATACGCTACCTGAACCTCACAGACAGTTTACGATAGATATTTCGCCTGTCATACGGACAGAAGAGTGACAGAGCCGATGGAGAAAAGGCCATCAAAGACAGCAGAAGAGAGCTGACTAAACTTGAGAAATCAGAATCTACACCTGTCAGGGCCAATATAAACAACAGCGCTTAATATTGCTCCGCGTGCCATTACTGCTGGAAACCTTATCGGTAAACGTGCCGTTTGGAACTGACGTTTGGAACAAACACTTATTCGTAGGGCCACACACTGGGGTCAGACACCCGCTCCTTTGGACACCGCCTACCGAGGTGGCTGGAATCTGATGGATCGCTGAACCAGTAAGTAACGCTACATCCGCAATCCGCCAGGACCGAGTACGTTGTTTTCGATGGTGAGTATTCATCGGAGGAGAGGGTATCATCTGGAGTGCCCCAGGGAAGTGTGGTAGGTGCGCTGTTGTTTTCTATCTATACAAATGATCTTTTGGATAGGGTGGATAGCAATGTGCGGCTGTTTGCTGATGATGCTGTGGTGTACGGGAAGGAGTCGTCGTTGAGTGAAACCCAGCTCGCGCTATTCGTCCACGAGACCCAGACGGCCATAGACACGGGTTCCCAGGTAGATGCCATGTTTCTTGACTTCCGCAAGGCGTTCGATACAGTTCCCCACAGTCGTTTAATGAACAAAGTAAGAGCATATGGACTATCAGACCAATTGTGTGATTGGATTGAAGAGTTCCTAGATAACAGAACGCAGCATGTCATTCTCAATGGAGAGAAGTCTTCCGAAGTAACAGTGATTTCAAGTGTGCCGCAGGGGAGTGTCGTAGGACCGTTGCTATTCACAATATACATCAATGACCTTGTGGATGACATCGGAAGTCCACTGAGGCGTTTTGCGGATGATGCTGTGGTATATCGAGAGGTTGTAACAATGGATAATTGTACTGAAATGCAGGAGGATCTGAAGCGAATTGACGCATGGTGCAGAGAATGGCAATTGAATCTCAATGTAGACAAGTGTAATGTGCTGCGAATACATAGAAAGAAAGATCCCTTATCATTTAGCTACAATATAGCAGGTCAGCAACTGGAAGCAGTTAATTCCATAACTTATCTGGGAGTACGCATTAGGAGTGATTTAAAATGGAATAATCATATAAAGTTGATCGTCGGTAAAGCAGATGCCACACTGAGATTCATTGGAAGAATCCTAAGGAAATGCAATCCGAAAACAAAGGAAGTAGGTTACAGCACGCATGTTCGCCCACTGCTTGAATACTGATCAGCAGTGTGGGATCCGTACTAGATAGGGTTGATAGAAGAGATAGAGAAGATCCAACGGAGAGCAGCGCGCTTCGTTACAGGATCATTTAGTAATCGCGAAAGCGTTACGGAGATGATAGATAAACTCCAGTGGAAGACTCTGCACGAGAGACGCTCAGTAGCTCGGTACGGGCTTTTGTTGAAGTTTCGAGAACATACCTTCTCCGAGGAGTCAAGTAGTATATTGCTCCCTCCTAAGTGTATCTCGAGAAGAGACCATGAGGATAAAAACAAAGAGATCAGAGCCCACACAGAGGCTTACCGGCAGTTTTTCTTTCCACGAACAATACGAGACTGGAATAGAAGGGAGAACCGATAGAGGTACTCAAAGTACCCACCGCCACACACCGTCAGGTGGCTTGCGAAGTATGGATGTAGATGTAGATGTAGATGAGTGGCTGTAGGAGGATACAAGATGACTTGGACAGGATTTGTGATTGGTGTAAAGAATGGCAGGTAACTCTAAATATAGATAAATGTAAATTAATGCAGATGAATAGGAAAAAGAATCCCGTGATTTTTGAATACTCCATTAGTAGTGTAGCGCTTGACACAGTCACGTCGATTAAATATTTGGGCGTAACATTGCAGAGCGATATGAAGTGGGACAAGCACGTAATGGTAGTTGTGGGGAAGGCGGATAGTCGTCTTCGGTTCATTGGTAGAATTGTGGGAAGATGTGGTTCATCTGTAAAGGAGACCGCTTATAAAACACTAATACGACCTATTCTTGAGTACTGCTCGAGCGTTTGGGATCCCTATCAGGTCGGATTGAGGGAGGACATAGAAGCAATTCAGAGGCGGGCTGCTAGATTTGTTACTGGTAGGTTTGATCATCACGCGAGTGTTACGCGAATGCTTCAGGAACTCGGGTGGGAGTCTCTAGAGGAAAGGAGGCGTTCTGTTCGTGAACCGCTGCTGAAGAAATTTAGAGAACCAGCATTTGAGGCTGACAGCAGTACAATTTTACTGCCGCCAAGTTACATTTCGCGGAAAGACCACAAAGATAAGATAAGAGAGATTACGGCTCGTACAGAGGCATATAGGCAGTCATTTTTCCCTCGTTCTGTTTGGGAGTGGAACAGGGAGAGAAGATGCTAGTTGTGGTACGAGGTACCCTCCGCCACGCACCGTATGGTGGATTGCGGAGTATGTATGTAGATGTAGATGTAGAATACTCGTTCAGGGCAGTTTTGGCCCATCAAACAAAACTTCGCACTTGTTGCCTAGGCACCTCACGTCTACGCCAGCCAGACAAACGGTATTTGAAATCATATAGACTATGTAGTGTGACGTGTTTTCGGTCACACTGCTACCTATGATGTAAATATTTCTTTTAAAATATAATTAAATGGTTTTTACTCATTACAAACTGTGAAATATTTACAAAATGTTAATATTTTGTGTTTCATATTGAAAGAACGGGTACCGGAGTGACACCTTCAGCGAACATCAGCGACTGCTGGAAGATTCCAATTTCCACCATTATTAACGTAATTGTAAAAATGAACATATGAAAAAGATGTATAATTAAACTACTACAACGTTCAGTTGCCATTTTTATTTCGTCCTAAAATCTTATTTGTCGTATGACCCAACATGGATCACGAAAGCAATACGCTGTGTGTGACTGAGTTTATAATACTGCAAATATGAAAACAAATATTTTATCTTGGAAATGTGAAGAAGTGAAATGGTGTGAAAAACGTATTTCTCCAAATTTCCGGTTTTTGTATTGGAGAATAGTAAAACGCAAAAAGTGAAATAACGGTGTTTTTATAGGTTACTTAGTGAGATACATAAAGTTATGATACATAAAACCAAAGACCATAAGGTAGGGTTTGTCGTCTGCTTATTAAGGAAATATCTGAAACGTAAAATACTTGACAAAGATTAAAATATTATAAATTTTGTTTAAAGAAATGAAAGGTCGTGTATCTGTGCTGACTGAATCAGAGAATACAAATTATCAATTTAAATTGAACAACATCTCTGGGATTGATTATAAAACACATCACTGGTCGACGCTGTAGTACCGAAGAGAAACCATTATTCTGAGGCTTTTTCTTACATCGCCGTACAAATTGCGAAACTGTTTGAATTCGAATAACAAATATTCTCGGCAAGCAACCGCTAACGAAGAGATATTATACACACTCTATATATGGCTATGTAACCAAATGTATCTGCAAGAGACATGATGTTTATAACTAACCAGCATACAGTCACGTAAAACGAAGCGTATCGTGGTAACAATCAAGTAACCTATCCCAGGAAAGAAATTGGCCCAGATGGCATTCATAACCCAGCTCATTCATGTATCATTAGAATATTTTACAAATATCAAGAATGCTGTCCTCAAACACTACAGTTTCCTTGCGCACTGGAATGTGGCCAAGGTCCTGATGTTCAGGAAAGCAGGAAAATGTAACTCTCTCCCACAAAATTACTCACTCATCATCCAGCTGAGCTCTTCCAGCAGAGTTGTTGAGTAAATAATTCAGGAGCGCCTCACATGGCACTGCATCAACAATGAAGTGCTGAGCCCAGCGGAATTCCAATTCCAGAATCACCACGCCACAACACAATTTCTCCGTGTAATAGAACGCATAACACACGACAACGACAAAAAAAGGAATAGCAGCATTGTTTTCCTAGACCGCCGAATGTATTTGCCAAACAGCTTCATATGATAATTGAACGGCACTAGAATTCCGCTCGGTTTCATAGATTCATGCACTCATGCCTCGCTGACAGAAGTTTCCAGGGATTCGAAGTAAACAGTCAATACTGCATGGTAAACAGGCGGGAGCACCTCGACGAAGTATACTGGAGTCCCACGTGTTAAGCCTCCACAACGACGTGATGGTAGCCATACACACCGATGACGTAACTATCCTGGCACAATACTAGACATTATCAAACATCATCTTAGCCTACAGACAGCACTGAAAACTCTCAGGCTTTGGCTGGAGAAATGATGAGTTTAGTAAGTGGAAGTTAATTATATTCACAAGCAGATCCTTCCCCCTCCCCCCCCCCCCCCAATCCTCCCCATTGCACAACCACAGACAGTGTAGATAAATTACATTAGACACATACAGGGTGTCCAGAAAAGGGCTCCCTGATTTCAAAATTAATTATCTCGAAAACAAAGATCGATAGAGGAATGCAGTAAACGGTATGTTTATTGTGAAATCTGTAAGAAGTTTATACAGCAGTTTCAAATAATAGTTACAAAAGCTGCTAACAGATGGCGCTGTACGCTGTACAGCTCATATCAGCATACATAAGTGAAATAATCGTACGAAAACAATCTTTGCAAACAATCACATCACAATGTTTTCAAAATGTTCACCATTGGCACTACAGAGGTGGCGGAAACGATGAATGAAATTCGCCATCACATTTCGTAGTGTCTCAACCGAAATGGATTCACATGCCACAGAGATCGCCGATTCAAGCTCGTCCAGCGTGGCGGGATGCTTCGGGTAGACCATGTCTTTCACTGTGCCCCACAAAAAAAAAAGTCACAGGGAGTCAAATCCGGCGAATATGGAGGCCAATCCATGCCTGCACCAGTAAATTTGGGATATCCCAAAGCAATGACTCGATTCCCGAAGTATTCCTCAAGAAAGCGAAACACTTGTCCGGTCCGATGTGGTCGGGCTCCATCTTGCATAAACCATTCAGTACCTGGTCGATCCTCTAACGCTTGCTGTGTGGCGACAAATTGTTCCAAAATTGCAACGTAACGTGCACCAGTGACCGTTTCTCGAATGAAAAAAGGGCCAATAATGCATCTGCTGCATACTGCAGCCCACACAGTAACTTTAGGAGAATACGGGGGTTTCGCTTCACACCAATATGGCTTTTCGGAACCCCAAAATCGCCAGTTCTGCTTATTCACGAATCCATTCAGGTGGAAGTGTGCTTCATCTGTAAACCAGATGCAGACAACATCAAATCCTTCACTATCAATCATTGTGAGCATCTGATTAGCAAAGGCAAGCCTTTGTTGCACAGCTCGTACGGGTATGGCCTGGTGCGTTTGAATTTTGAATGGAAACATGTGTAGGCTCTTTCTTCAGTATTTTCTGCGTGCTGGAACGCTTCAAACCAGTCTCAGATACAATTCTACGGACGGATGACATTGGATTTCGCTGAATAATTCCAGAAACTGTGGCGATATTTTCAGGCGTAACTGCGGTTTCCTTGCGGCCAACATGCCGCACTAGATCATCAGTTACGCTGCCTGTTCGTCGAAATTTTGCGAAGAGCGTACGAATGATTTTCGCATCGGGTGCATTAAAGCACATTAAATCGTGCTTGAAAACTTCGCCTTGTTGCCGTAGGACTCTCTTCTAACCTGTGGTACTCTAGCACCAGAAAAACGCGTTGTTCAGTGGAGTACATGGTTTTAATCTCTTCCTTCGGTACGCTAATCTCCTTTCACGTTTCAATAGTTGAACTGATCGCTCTGGGCTTCGGATCACTATTTATACCTGGCATTACGTATGACGATTACAGCGCCATCTGTTAGCAGCTTTTGTAACTATTATTTCAAACTGCTGTATAAACTTCTTACAGCTTTCACAATAAACATACCGTTTACTGCATTCCTCTATTTGATCTTTGTTTTCGAGATATTTAATTTTGAAATCAGGGAGTCCTTTTCTAAACACCCTGTATTTCTCTGTAAGAATTAGCTGCCTCGTCGGCGTTTAGTTGCACTGCGGGTCTGCGGGGGGGGGGGGGGGGGGGGGCTGAAACCAGAGCTCAAGTCAGACTTTTCTAATTCTACAGAATGCTCAACAGCCAAAGTATATTGAATAGGGGTGTGGCTAGTACTTCTATATAACTCTCATTACATGGCTGATGACGTACGCAACAGCAGCCTGGGAAACCCAACACCAACAGATCTTCGACCCCTGCACATTATTAATTGTGAACAATATCCCACGACACAACCAATGCTCCACGTATCTCGCTACGTGCTTTCTACACACTTCGCTCGTAAAACTCATCTCCTGGCGAACTTCGGCTCGGCTCGTTGACAAGACACGCTGACTAAACACAACCTGTATATATTCGTCGTCCGTTGTTCATTTAGGTCAAAAACATAAAATTTTAATATTCATTGTAACTTTACGCATCCTCATGTATCGTTTATTTTGCGTGCATTACCTGAAGAAGAAGAACAGCGCAAAACAACTGAGGGCGGCAAACGGGATGGAGTAGTTCCAATTGGGCAGCGCCCAAGACACCAGACCAGCAAGCATCACTCCAGCGGCCATGCTGCAGGATCCGTAGCAGTTGATCACAGTGCGGTGCTTGATGTCAGTTAGCTCCACGCCTGAAACACGAGAAAACGTCATCATGTGCTTTCAGTCTTCGGTATCAAATAACACAGACTTCACTTCAAAGATGTTCCTGTGACGTTTCGATAATTTACTTGCGGGACAGACACCATAGCAGTATGTATGGTTCCACAATAACTAACTTTTAATGAAAGCCTAAAACTGCAAACGAGAAGAATTTACTTAGGCAAGGGCACCTGTTCTTCGCCGATTGTACTAAGAATGTTATTCACATTGAAACTGTTATTTCGTTTGCAGCCTGTTGCCGTCAGTTTTCAGGAGTTTTGGTTTATTTCTTGACATGTAACATCGGTCACATGTGCGATATATTTCTAAGTCAGCTGACTTATAAATCACATATAATATCAAGGAAATTATGGCTAATAGACTGACCATTTACGAGACTGGCTTTTACATTGCACTTAATCTGCATTTAAAGATACAAGGGCAGGCCACTGTAGCGTGGCAAGTTGTTCCGAGCGAACCGGTGTTTTAGGATAGCTTGCTGTACATAACTTCGGGGGCTGACATCTAGCGGCCTACCCAGGAGAGACACGTGCATGTAACAGTGCCTGCCGTGGGAAAGCTATTCAATGTCTCTTACTGAACGCGTACATTCACCACCTATAAGAATCTAAATAAAGGATAGTAGTTTTTGTGTAATCGCTTTCAAAATTTGTATACTGCACTTTGTTATTAATAGAAAGGTGGTGTGTAAATCTCAGCTTTATAGCGGGCATATTTTTGGAGACAGAAAAATTTACTTTAAAGTTAGAAAAACTACACTTAACCTTTAAAAATAACGCTGGGGTCCAGCGGACCCCACCCTTTCCTTTTTAAGTTATTTCTCTTTGAAAACAGAAGGTAGGGATATTTCACTCCTATGTAAATCCTGTTTACGTTTGACTTTCATCAGCTTGTACTAACAAAATGGCAGAAAATTTACGTGATAGGCCAGACTTAATTCTAGCTTTGTTAGAAGCAAGTGAGGAAGAAGATTGAGAAAGCCTATTTGTTGATGATACTGATTCCGATCCAGATGTCGTTCTTAAAGATGACGATTTAGATGATGAACTGGTTGCTAGTGAACCTAATGATGCGCTGAATAGTGGTGAGCCTCGTGAAATAGAAAATGAAGTTAGTCAACAAGATGGTGAAGAAGATGATAACAGTGAAAATGAGGAACACCAACGAAATAGACATCTGATTCAAGGTAGGAACAAAAAGACACCATATATTTGGTCCGCCAAAGAGCCAGTACGCCGTGGAAGAGCTGCAGAAAGAAACCTGGTAACGCATTTACTTGGTCCTAAGAAAGCTGCTAAAGAGGTGGGAACACCTGAAAATGCTTGGAAGCTTCTAATTGAGGATGCGATGCTAGAAGAGATAACCATGCGAACTAATGAAGAAATAGGCAAGTATGTAACATTGTAAGGCAGTCATATCAGCGGAATACATGTAAAAACGAAATGATTGCGTACATAGGGCTTTTGTACTTGGCTGGTGTGCGCAAAGATTCAAAAAGTAATTTAGAAGAACTTTGGTCAACTGAGTTGGGGTTTTCTATTTACAGAGCTACTATGTCCTTACCTCGATTTCGCTTTATAAGTACTTGCTTCTGCTTTGATGACAAAGTCACTAGGCAAGAGAGAATAAGAGATGATGGTTTGGCTGCGATACGATATTTGTGGGACACTTTTGTGGAACACTGTCGTGCTTATTGCACACCATTTCAGCACTGCGCCATTGATGAACAACTTCTAAGCTTTCGTGGTCGATTTGGATTCAGGGTATACATGAAATCAAAAAAAGGCAGGTATGGCTTGAAAGTAGTTATGCTGAATGATTGTAAGACCAGTTACATGTAAAACGCAATTCCTTACATTGGAAAAGCAGAAACACTGAACAGTGAACCAGTACCCATGTATTACGTGAGAAAGCTACCTGAGCCAATATAAGGGACAAATCGTAATATTACGACAGACAACTGGTTCACGTCCGTCCCGTTGTTCAACAAAATGCTTGTCGACCACAAACTAACAATGGTTGGAACAATGAGGGCTAACATAACTGAGATACCTGCAAAATTTTTGCAATCTAAACCTAAAGGAGAATCGTTATTCGCTTTCGACCATAACAAGACCTTAGTTTCCCATAGCCCAAAAGAGAATAAAAATGTTATTTTGCTCTCGACAATGCATCACAATGCAAATGTAGATGCGGAGACCAAGAAACCCGAAATAGTTCTTGTCTATAACTCAACTAAAGGAGGGACTGATACTTTTGACAAATTGTGCCATGGTTACAGTGTCAGCCAGAGAACGAAACGTTGGCCGTTAAGACTTTTTTCGGGATGATGGATGAATGTGTCGTCAACTCTATGGTTTTGTACCTTTTGAATGCAAAAAATCCTAAACTCAGCCAAAGGAAGTATTTGTAGATATTGGCAAAGAACTTGATAAAACCATGGCTCTTTCAACAACTGGAAATTCTACGATTCAGAGAGGAATCAAACTTGCTATTCGAGGAATAGTGCAGATTCCAGCAGAACGTCAAGTTGCAAATGACGGCGAGCCACCCAGAAAACAAAGCTGCTCCTTCTGCCCTCGAGCAAGAGATCGGAAAACGAGACTCCTCTGTTCATCACACCGATCTGATGTGTATGAGGAACATCGTGCAATGGTTTGCAGAGATTGTACGGCGTAGAAAAAGGACACAAACCACTTCAAGGCAAATAATCAATTTTTCTTACATTTTTCACTTAATGGTTAATTACTTTTGTTAGAATTTAATAATCTAGAAATTTATTTAATATTATGTGAAATATATGTAGTTTATAGTGTGTAAATAAAAGTCCTGGTAACAGATTTAATTAGTTTTCAATTTATACCTATTTTATAAGAGCCTATGGCTGTGATGTAAGAGGATTTGGGTAATTTTCATAGTAAAAAGTATCTTTTTTGTGTGGTATTATAAGAAAATCTTTAAATGCTTTCACTTTTTCAAAAACACTAAGTTATTCTACTTTTTGTGTACTTTCTGAAAATATAAGTAGATTCAATCCAGTTTTTAAAATTTCAAATTTCATTTATTTTTTTGGAAATCAATATGTTTTAGTAAATAAGAATGTGACATCTTTTGAAAATTGCCACTAAAATTCGAAAAGATAAGTTTTCCAACCAAAAATTGTTTCAGCACAATTAAATGTTCATGAGAAATATGTAAACAAAATATTTTCAAAAATTTCAAAACTGTGATAAATATAAGAAGAAATACATTGGGGTCCATGACACCCCAAGGTTATGTTTGTGTATATTCTAATAAGTGTTATATTTAAAGGTTAAGAAAGGAAATTCACCTGGGAACAATTATGACTTGTTTTTGGTTGTCAATTGAAATACTCACCTGAAGTATCTGGCTATAGAATCGTTTAATTGAAATTTAATTTAAAAATTTCAAATACCTTACAATTCTTGTAGTACGAAATCTAGAACAACTTCAGAAAGAACTATTAAAAATCAATATTTATTTTATTATGTGTTACGTGAGCCTGTCAGTAAATGAGAGTGTGTACGTGGGACATTCGTCAGATTTCAATATTACATTGTATACCGTCTTAAGTAACGTGGAAGAGTTACACAGGCCTGTTGTGAGAAAATGATCCTGGGGATTTATCCCCTTTGCTGATGACGTATGTCTAGGTGTGATTGCTGTTGTAACAGAGCAGACAGAAAGTCAGCTGGAGTAAAATCTGTATCTAACGAATATTTCCGGAATTACTGTCTTTTCGTTTTCGTTTATTAAACATTACTATAATATTTGTATGTCAGATTGACGCAAATGCGTCTGTTTATAACGATTGGTGCAGACCAGTTATGGCCCAAGTATGATCCCCAGCGAGTATTCTGATTGGCAGTCAATATGGTGAGCCAATCAGAGTTGAGACGGTTACCGCTGGTTACCTGATAGTTATACTGGGAGGGAGGATGGAAGAAGGAAGTCCCTCGCTAGCTTTGAACGTGGACGGTCATGTTACTAGTGCCAGTAAAATTAACGTGTAAGATGAAGAATTACTTAGTGTTTGAGTTATTGGTGAGCTAAGTCGACAGCAGTTGTTGTTGAGGACTGATTGGCGAAATTTCAGAGGTTTTGACTAAATCTGTTGGACAGATATTCGCGTGTGAAATATTGGCCTTCATAGAATCTGCGTGGCGTGTTTCAGTATCCAACTACTGAGCATTTTTGTCGATCAGTTCTTTTCTTAGAAATCCACGAGAAGGACCGAATGTAATAACTCTTATTAGTGGTGAAATTATTGACTGTGAGAAAGTTGTTTAATTTGGGTCGGGTTTGGACAGATTTCTGGCTGCTGTGCGTGTGAAATTTGTGTATGAATCGTGAACTGGAAGGAAATAGCAATAGCCAATAGTTTAAATATGGACTGAACAGTACCTTTTCTTTGGTTATCAAGGGCAAAATGAGCATTATTGTGAGGAAATTCTGGACATTATTTTCCAGAAGCCAATCCATTTTCTTACTGCCTGATAAAGTTGCACGACAGTATTTCTACGCATCTTTATTTCATAACTAGAGTTCCGCGGCCTCAGTAATTGTAGATATTAGGTGGTGCTTTTTATCGACACTGATTTTACATCATCTTGTAAGTACCTACGTTGCCGAGTGACTGGACATTGGGCAGACGCCGTTCTGAGGTAGGTGAATTTTAATTTGCAGCCTGCACAGTGACAACAACGAATAGACACGAGAAATTAAACCGCGACCCGCCACAGCCACGACATTCGTAACGTGGTGTATTTCAAAGTTTGTATACTTTCAGTAGTTCATTAGGACAACGTAATGTGTAAATAGTAAGGCGTACTACTTAGACAATTCCGCGAAAACTGCAAGAGACGCCTTACGCGTTAGTGATGTCCCCGTGCGCAGCCACCCTGAACATGATATGACGGTGGTCATGTGGTCTGCATTCAAGCTCCGTCATCGGTTAATCAGTGGACCGAACCCCGCATGTTTTTCTTAATTTTTATTTTTTTAAACAGTAGTCATATTATTTCATACATGTTGTTGTTGTGGTCTTCAGTCCTGAGACTGGTTTGATGCAGCTCTCCATGCTACTCTATCCTGTGCAAGCTTCTTCATCTCCCAGTACTTACTGCAACCTACATCCTTCTGAATCTGTTTAGTCTATTCATCTCTTGGTCTCCCTCTACGATTTTTACCCTCCACATTGCCCTCCTGGTGATCCCTTGATGCCTCAGAACATGTCCTACCAACCGATCCCTTCTTCAAGTTAAGTTGTCCCACAAACGTTTCTTCTCCCCAATTCTATTCAATACCTCCTCATCAGTTATATGATCTACCCATCTAATCTTCAGCATTCTTCCGTAGCACCACATTTCGAAAGCTTCTATTCTCTTCTTGTCCAAACTAGTTATCGTCCATGTTTCACTTCCATACATGGCTACACTCCATACAAATACTTTCAGAATCGACTTCCTGACACTTAAATCAATACTCGATGTTAACAAATTTCTCTTCTTCACAAACGCTTTCCTTGCCATTGCCAATCTACATTTGATACCTTCTCTACTTCGACCACCATCAGTTATTTTGCTCCCCAAATAGCAAAATTCCTTTACTACTTTAAGTGTCTCATTTCCTAATCTAATTCCCTCAGCATCACCCGACTTAATTCGACTACATACCATTATCCTCGTTTTGCTTTTGTTGATGTTCATCTTATACCCTCCTTTCATTACACTGTCCATTCCGTTCAACTGCTCTTCCAAGTCCTTTGCTGTCTCCGGTAGAATTACAATGTCATCGACGAACCTCAAAGTTATTATTTCTTCTCCATGGATTTTAATACCTACTCCGAATTTTTCTTTTATTTCCTTCTCTGCTTGCTCAATATACAGATTGAATAACATCGGGGATAGGCTACAACCCTGTCTCATTCCCTTCCCAACCACTGCTTCCCTTTCATGCCCCTCGACTCTTATAACTGCCATCTGGTTCCTGTGAAAATTGTAAATAGCCTTTCCCTCCCTGTGTTTTCCCCTTGCCACCTTCAGAATTTGAAAGACAGTATTCCTGGCAACATTGACAGAAGCTTTCACTAAGTCTACAAATGCTAGAAACGTAGGTTTGCCTTTCCTTAATCTAGCTTCTAAGATAAACCGTAGGGTCAGTATTGCCTCACATGTTCCAATACTTCTACGGAATCCAAACTGATCTTCCCCAAGGTCGGCTTCTACTAGTTTTTGCATTCGTCTGTAAAGAATTCGCGTTAGTATTTTGCAGCCATTACTTATTAAACTGATAGTTCGGTAATTTTCACATCTGTCAACACCTGCTTTCTTTGGGATTGGAATTATTATATTCTTCTTGACGTCTGAGGATATTTCGCCTGTCTTATACATCTTGCTCACCAGATGGTAGAGTTTTGTCAGGACTGGCCCTCCCAAGGCCGTCAGTAGTTCTAATGTAATGTTGTCTACTCCCGGGGCCTTGTTTCGACTCAGGTCTTTCAGTGCTCTGTCGAACTCTTCACGCAGTATCATATCTCCCATTTCATCTTCATCTACATCCTCTTCCATTTCCATAACATTGTCCTCAAGTACATCGCCTTTGTATAGACCTTCTATATACTCCTTCCACCTTTCAGCTTTCCCTTCTTTGCTTAGAACTGTGTTTCCATCTGAGCTCTTGATATTCATACGAGTGGTTCTCTTTTCTCCAAGGGTCTCTTTAATTTTTCTGTAGGCAGTATCTATCTTACCCTTAAGCCTGTTTATCCTTACATTTATCCTCTAGCCATCCCTGCTTAGCTATTTTGCACTTCCTGTCGATCTCATTTTTGAGACGTTTGTATTCCTTTTTGCCTGCTTCATTTACTGCATTTTTGTATTTTCTCCTTTCATCAATTAAATTCAATATTTCTTCTGTTACCCAAGGATTTCTACTAGCCCTCGTCTTTTTACCTACTTGATCCTCTTCTGCCTTCACTACTTCATCCCTCAAAGCTACCCATTCTTCTTCTACTGTATTTCTTCCCCCCATTCTGGCCATTTGTTCCCTTATGCTCTCCCTGAAACTCTCTACAACCTCTGGTTTAGTCAGTTTACCCAGGTCCCATCTCCGTGCTCCGATCTGTAGAACGCCAGTTTTCTTTCTCCTGAGAACGATGTCCTCTTGAGTAGTCCCCACCTGGAGATCCGAATGGGGGACCATTTTACCTCTGGAATATTTTACCCAAGTGGACGCCATCATCATTAACCATACAGTAAAGCTGCATGCCCTCGGGAAAAATTACGGCTGTAGTTTCCCCTTGCTTTCAGCCGTTCGCAGTACCAGCACAGTAAGGACGTTTTGGTTACTGTTACATGGCCAGATCAGTCAATCATCCAGACTGTTGCCCCTGCAACTACTGAAAAGGCTGCTGCCCCTCTTCAGGAACCACGTGTTTGTCTGTCCTCTCAACAGACACCCCTCCGTTGTGGTTGCACCTATGGTACGGCTATCTGTATTGCTGAGGCACACAACCCTCCCCACCAATGGCAAGGTCCATGGTTCATGGGGGGAAGATCACAACCTTTATGGTCTTTAATAATAGAAAAACTTTCAATCATTAACTATTCCTTCTCAGAACAGCCGCACTCGATTGAAAGTCACAGTGAAAAACCGATAGCCTTTCATCCATTAAGCGCATGGTCATATAATCATAAATTAACTGGGGTGCGGGGGGGGGGGGGGGGGGGTGTTTCACCTTGGCTCCCTTACCAAGGACAGTTGCAATCTTCGGATCCAAACTGGATTTATTAACCACCATTTCTGGTTTCAGTGGAAAGATATTGGCATTTATCGGACGATTTTAGTGCAAGACTAATCCGGTATTGTCGTTACCGTGACTAAAATTAGAGTGTTTCAACTAGGAACAGTGTAATATAACGTATTTATGGTGAAACTAGAATTCGCAGGAACGAAACACATTATTTGGACAATACAGTGCAAAGGTAACCGAGATACAGCAAACAATTTGTTTTTTTATGAGTTTAAGTGACAAAAGCAGAGTTAATAAACAACATATTGAAGTATGGACACGAAAACCTGCGTGAATTACTGTAAAATTCATACTCTATAAAGGCGCGTTTGTGCATAATCGCGAGTGAAACAGCCAAAATTCCGTTACGAAAGTGTCAGGAACATGATCTCGGGTGACTATGTATCCGAAATTATCTTTTAAATGGTATAAATCGCTTAATTTGATGTGGACCTTTAAACTGTTACCTCATTTCCGAGTGTCGACTGTGGCGTAATTGTTGGATGACGTCACCCAGATTCTGTGACCGGGTAGCCAAAGCATATGAAGCACTGAAGAAGGTCCACATGCCACGACAGCAAGGATTTCGATAGTTGAGGTGTACCACACTGACCGGGGACTACAGCGGAGCCAAGTGGCTGAAGTAGAAACAACCACGGCGCTGAGTACGACATCTAGTGGCGAACCCACGAAGTATACGACGCCTGCGCCACCTACTCGCCGATCAACGAAATACGTGAAAGCAGCCCCATCCCGTCGCCAAGCGCGGAACTACGAGACTGCGTCAGCGCGATTCGACGCGAGTTTCGCTTTGCACACGGCACCACACCAGCTACAGCAACGCCACGCCTGACAGCCGCCTCACCGGAGGAGCCAACGCCAACATGACTAGCAGCGCGACTTCAAACGTCGAAACATTGACGATTTGCTGGCGCGAGATTATTTAATACTGCACTATCCTCAGAGCGCAGAAAGAACTTAAAACTAAATTAGTCAGTTGCAGAAAATATAAAAATAAATTTTTTTTAACATTTCTTTGCGAATTTGCTCTGAAGCATGGTATGCTAATATGCGTGTGTTTTCATACTGTACAGCAAAGAATAGTGTCTCATTTGCATTATTTATTGTAAACTACATGTTTAAGTTGTGTGTAGTTACTTCGCAATTTTGTGTATAAATGCAGTCATTGATATTTGATCCGGGTAGGTTTTTTGTAATTTATGGTGTTCAATGGAGAGGTCTATTTTGCCAGCCTGGCTTAATCTAATACAGTCAATGATTATTTAGTTATTAGTTAATTAGTGAGTGTTTGGGTTACTAGGAGGTCATTTTATTTTCTTGTCTGTGCATAGTGAATAGTTTAGAATGGATCCTGAACTGAAAGAAAAGGTTGGGAAGAAAGTAGTTAGAAAAATGGAGATAGGGCAGGAGGACAAGGATGAGTTGGGAATTGGTAATAGTGAAATGTCAATGGACAGTCCATTGGGTCATTGAACTGGTTAACCCGAGACACCAGTAAAATCAATTAGAAAGGAACTGAGTCTAGAGGATGGAGAATCACAGTCAATAATATTCAAGATGCTCCAAGTAATCAACAAGCACATGGAAGAGATGTCTAAAGGAAATGATGAAATCAAGAAAGGAAATGAAGAAATCAAGAAATAAAACAAAGAAATCAAGAAAAGTATGCAGAGATGTCCCAAGAAAACTTAAGGAAAGAACTGCAGGAATTCCAGGAACAGATGCGAATAACTCTTAAGGAGAGAGATGACAAGCTGCAGGTGAAGGTAGATCGACTCCAAGAAGAGATGAGGGATATGAAGGCAGAGATAAGTGGAAAAGCTGAGGGAGACGTCAAGGGCATCAAAACTGAACTGGAAGGGAGAATACAAAAATTTGAAACACACCAACACCAACAGATTAAAGATGTGGTACAAATACAACAGCAGTGCTAAGTTAATATTGGTAAATTGGGAAATGGGCAAGTGAAATTGGAGGATGCTGTGGAACATATAATCACAAATGAGATCAAACAGCTGCAGGAGGGCGTCCAACAGCTAGAAACTAAATTGGAAGAGATTGATAGGAAGATAAATAGTGCCACCTTAACAGTAGGGGAGGGCAAGGTCGTTACATTAGTGAACGCTGATAATTGGTACATCCAGACCCACATTCGCAATAGACAGAATGGAGGGTGAAGCTTTCACCTGGGGCGTCAGACAGAAAGAAGAAGTTACCAGTTACAGTCAATTTGAGGAAGAGTTTTTAAAGAAGTACTGGTCCAAAAGTCACCAGTGTGCAACACTTGAAGATTTACTGCATCGCAAGTCCCTTAATATATGCAGAGGTACCTTGAGAGAATTTGCTGAGCATCTATGGGAATTGAATGAAACATAGAGCAACCATTGAATGACGACATAATGATTTCAGCAATTAAAAGGATGTTAAGTCACAGGATGCAAGAAAACTTATCCGGAAAGCTGATTAAAGATAAAGATACTTTAATGGAAGTATTGGAACAATTAGAAACTATTCGTGGACAGGAAAACAACCAGATGCGTGATCAGAACCAAGATGGAAATAATTACCATCAAAGTCATTTTAATGGCCCACCAAATTACAGAGGTAGAGGTGGGGGTAATAGATATAGGAACTGTGGCAATGCTCGATAGTTTTGCCATAATAATGGGAGAGATGATGATGACAGGAGTTATGAGAGGGGAGAAGATAGACAAAGGGATCATGACGTACGAATTGAAGAAATAAGAGACCCAGTGAACTAAACAAGGTGTGGGGAGCCAGCAACTCTTTTGCTGGTATACCAAGTGGCGACTGGTACACTCCCAGCTTTATTTCTTATTTCAACTTTCACTCCTCTACCATCTTTCTCTATCCTTAGCTTAAAATAGGTAGTGGTCATCCAAATGATACAGTCAGGAACCATGTAGCAAATTCATGCTTGACTTAAAATATGGATAAGTAGTTACTGTTGCTGTAGCGAGTGAGGTGTCAAAGAATCAATAAGTTAAAAATCAGTTTAGTGTCAATACATTACAAAATTAATAGTGCCATAAGTAATAAAATGAGAACCAGATGAGAAAGCCAATGTTAATAAAATGTAGTGGGAAGCTAATTGGTCAAATAAGAGTTTGTGTAATTTTATGGAGTTGTTTTATGAGGCATGGAAAGGTCAAGCAATTGTAAGAGAACTGAAGTAATGTATCAGCTTGTAAATAGGAAGGCATACAAAGAAACAAATACATGATGAGATACTTGTTCAAATAAATGATGTGAAATATGATATACGGAGAGGCCAAGGAGCCTGGAGTAGTATTTTTATGTAGTTATTGCAGCGAATATGGGGGGTTGATATAGGTTGAAGGTATGTATCTATATATTTGCAGTTGAAGTTGCTGTTAAGTTGAGGGAGTTCTGGGTAATGAACTGTATTGAGTATGAGATGTTTGAAGTATGTCATTTAGCACATGAGAAACATCTGTTTGCAAGTTATTTGTAGGTATACATGTTGATCTGAAGTATGCTGATAAAACAGAAAGGGTAACTCATGAGTAATCCAATTAGCTATCAGAGTCAAGTCAATTATAGTTATACATGGCCAAGCTTTAGAAGCAGAATTCTGGCACTGTGTAATGAATAATAAATATCCATATGGCAGATTTGGATTAATGTCAATATAACAGGAAATATTGTACCTCTCATTAGTGATAACAATTCACACATGGCAGTATAAATGTTTGGAAAAATGAAATGATTAGTAATTTAAAATTTTTCATTGGGTGACCACATTAGTTCTAGCTATGTAAATAGTTATGTAAGACATATTTAGTGCCATAATGGAGCATTTAAGATTTCTGAATCAATCTGTAGAGGCATGAGGAATTGTAAAATAAGTGCTATATTTAGTTCTCATATTCAATTTCGCTTGCATTAAAGACTCAAATGAGTAAGTTGTGAATTTCTTCCTTAACTTTCATGTGTGTTGACCAAGTGAGTTATAAGTTAGTGTGATAGTAGTAGTGATGGCAGGAACCACACTGAAAGGATGGCATACCAAAGGGGTAGCTGGCATTCAACTAGTTTGTCTTCTTGTCTTTGCTGTTGCAAGCTATAAAAGATTAACCAGTAACAAATATGTAGTTAACGGCCCATACAAACCTTTCAAAGTGAAGATTTTTGTTAATTGAATGTAAGACAAAGTTTGTAAAAATATTTGCCATGCTGTGTTAATTAAGATAGACTGATGTTGTATTTTGATTCTACAGGGGCAGTTTGCTACCGGAGTCAAAAGGGTATTATTTGTGATACATTGTAACTTTCAGTATGTGAATCAGAATCTAATGTTCCTCATTTTCATTTATATGCTTTGTGATAATTTTTTCCTATTATTCTTTTCGGCCTTAGACTACAAAGAAGGTTTTTAGGGCGGGGATGTAAGGGATCCGTGATCCCACGAACATAGATACTAGTATCCGACAGTCAGGACGATAGTAGACAGGGGTGTCGATTGTTGAGCACTGCAGGAGGCAGTGAAACCAGTTACGAGTGAGGAGTGGTACCGGAGAGGTGGGCAAGATGGGCGATCGAGTGAGTAGAAACCAGTAAATTCAGCAGAGTATGACAAATGAGCGCGTTCCCCTGACCGTTGTGGGGTGGACCCTCATCGATATCGATTCGCGAATGGCGAATTACGTGTTTCGCGCCAAGCGCGTCAGCCAGCAACAACCATGGATTGCAGTGAGGATTGTTGTGAATGTTAACAATCATCATTGCGTGTGACGAAGTACTTGAAATCAGCAACCAATAAAAGATATCCCTGTAATTAGACATGTAAAGGCGAAGGTAGCAACTGCCTCAGAATTAGTGTGTTAGTAGAAAATACATATCAGTTTGTACATTGCAACCCTTATGGTCTTTAATAATAGACAAACATTCAATCATTAACTATTCCGTCTCAGAACAGCCGCACGTGGTTGAAATACCCCTGAAGCCACAGCCGAAAAACCGATAGCCTTTCATCCATTAAGCACATGGTCATACATTATAATAATTAACTGTTTGGCGGCTTTGGTAAATCACACAAAACCCAATTAAGGACATAACGGGGGGTGTTTCAAGAGCGATCGACGAATGTAAAGTGCCTTGCAACGTTTACTCGCAAGAACCCACCATGCACAGTGGACAACCTCAGTCGAAGAGTGTGACACTTCGATGACATCACAACATTTAGTGTTACTCAGTAATAGACTTTGATTTCACAGATTTGCAAATGAGTTACTGTCATACTTATTGCCTTTATTTTCGCTGCTGCTAGGTTTGCAGTGCACTGTAAAGTTAGTATTTTTGGTCCAAAAACTTTATTCTTTTACTCACTGATCTCGTGGAAAGTAACTCTATAGATGTTAACACAGGTTTAGGTGATTTTTGGGTATTTTATCTGCTGTGGGGCCCCAGGAACATCTGGTTTTTGCGCCAAACGTACCTAATATGGAGATGCTACTTAAACGTATTATGGAAACCTTTAAAACAATTCAACACCATTTGTTGCTGTTTGAGTAGATGTGACAGAACATTATCTGATGAGTATATAGGTGTGTGTAGAAAAAGATGAAGTATATCGTCAAAAAAAATTTTGGGATTCAGACTTGAGAACTTTGTAAGAGGTTCTTTCATATAGCATTTTCGAATATCTTCGGCGGAAAAAAATGCAACACTATCAAGGACAAGGTCATTTTATTCACAAGTGAGGTGACAGGTAGTTCACCATTGTTGGACTGTGTGCCAATATGGTAACAAATTCAGACCAAATGAAACACACATAACACAATAAAGGGTGTACATACAGTTGCGTCAGTACACAGTTTACACCCTCTGGTGGCAATGCAACCGTGTATTCTCCCATGCAAACGATCATTAAGGTGTTGAATAGCGTCCAGCGACAGACTGCATCTAGCATTTTGCGGCTTTTGTTGCAGTTTGGCAATAGTTCTAGCTGTCCCTGGAGAACGAATAAGTTCCAGTATGGTCCTTACATGCTCAGCTGGTGACAGATCTGGTAACCTTGCTGGCCAGAGAATCTGTTTTACACCACTAGAAGCACGTTGCGCGACAGCAGCCATATGTGGCCGTGCATTGTCCTGCTGGAAAACCGTGTCACCCTTCTGTCGAGGAAATGGCAGTAGCACATGAATGGTAGCCTGTCTAGTGTAGCGGACAATGGTTACTTTACCCTGCAGAAACAACAAGTGTGACCGTGAGCTTTACTAGTGTCTGCCACACCACGAAGTCTGGAACAGGACATGTGTGTTGTGGAGAATGCACTCAGAAATAGGCAGCTAACCAGGTCTACGCCATACTCCATCACCCACACAGTCAGTACCTATTCTCATCGTTAAAGACGACAGAGTCCCAATTTATTTTATTTAATATATTTAATGGTATGTCTAGGGCCCCCGTCGGGCAGACCATTCCCGGGGTGCCGGTCTTTCAATCTGACGCCACTTCGCCGACCTGCAATCGATGAGAATGATAGGATGATGATGAGGACAGCACAACACCCAGCCCCTGGGCGGAGAAAATTCCCGGCCCAGCCGGGAATCGAACCCGGGCCCAGAGGATTGACAATCCGTCACACTGACCCTTCAGCTACCCGGGGCGGACAGAGTGCCAATCATCTCTCCAGTCATCTCTCCCTTAGGAATTCACACACATTTGAACATTTTTGCACCACAGCTCGCATAATGCGTCTATTTTGTCATGTGTCTGTCCTGTGCAGATGTACAAAACCCGGTCTACAGGTGGGGGAATGTTGCCCAGACCACTGTTGAAAACATCCACACACCATAGGCACATTGTACCCAACGTGTGCAGGAGTCCATGTACTCGTCCATCCAGCTTCCCACATCCTCAAAATGAGACACTGTTCAATTGGCTGAAGCCATTCAAAAGGAGTACGTACTCGTTGGTGGAGTGTGGTTATGCCGTATGAAGAAGGTTGCGAACACTACTCAGCTGTAAACTGAACACAGTTACTGCCTGCAGAGCCAAAACTCAGCACTATCTGATTGTCGAATACCGTGACAGATGACTCACTAATACTACACCCCATTAGTACGCACAAATTATACCATAGTTGCGCTGAACGTAGACCTTGAGAGTGTTGCATTTTTTTGCTCAGGCATTTGAAGTTCATACAGAGCTTCTCCCAGTTTCTGGAGTGAGTACAATGCCCCAATTTTTATAAAGGTTTCCCGGTACTGCTCAGATTGCTGCGAAAGTTACTCAGCTTTTTCTAACACTCACCAACAGATAAGACCGATTCCACCATGGGCCCAGTTGCGGCTGACACGAGGGATGCCGCCAGGATGAAGAGCGGCAGCACGTGTGGAGCGAGGACGACCAGCACTCTGCTGACCACGTGGGCTGACAGGCACAGCAGCTGCTGGGGGCGTCGGCCGTACCTGTCGGCAGCAAGAGTCAGCTCAACCCGTGTGTCGAGGTCCTGGGCAGTCCAGCTAGCAGATACACTCCCACGATTATGCGCTGCCACTTATTAAACGAAATACTCCATTTATTTGTCGATGGGCTTTGTAGTTGGGACAGAAAATAGCAGAAAATGGAGTAGCCGAGACCTTAGACTGTTTATGAGTGACTGTCAACACTTTCGGCTCTAATCCCATATGCCAAAGGGGCGCGTGTGTGTCGTCCGTGTGGACGGCGCCCGTATCCCGTAAGGGCGCAGCTTTTCAAATGGTTCAAATGGCTCTGAGCACTATGGGGCTTAACATCTGAGATTATCAGTCCCCTACACATAGAACTACTTAAACCTAACTGACCTAAGGACATCACACACGTCCATGCCCGACGCAGGATTCGAACCTGCGACCGTAGCAGCAGCGCGGTGCCGGACTGAAGCGCCTAGAACCTCTCGGCCACAGCGGCCGGCGCGCAGCTTATACATTTGCTGGAATGTGCTTTCCCATGTGCTCCAAGACTTTCGACTTATGATAGCTGCGGCAGTTCGTATTTTGCCTTCTTGATGCAGCCGACATAAGTATGCATGTAAATTCTCGTGAAGAAATGAAGAACAGAAATGTCTTCCAACGAGCTTTAAAGCAAGGAAGCTAAAGTTTCTGCCTTTTCCCTTCTTTTTATTTTTGGAAAAGTGTAAGAACACTAGAGCCAAACATCATCGTAATCTAACATGGACAAGGCTGGTATAAACTGTGTCAACCAGATTTACAGCTACTACCCAGTTGCGAGAAGCACAATGAAGTGGCGAAAAAACCCTTCTTTCCCGTTTCCCTAACGTCTACTGTGAATGCTTTTATTTTGTACACGGATGTCACCAAGCAGAAGGTACCTCTAGTGGAACTTGTAAAAAGGAAGTTAGTATGGACTTGTTAGCTGCGGGAGCAGACATTCGATCACTGGAACCAACAGCAGCCTCTAGCCTGGATAGAAATTTTGGTCATCTTCCAGAACAACAAAGGAAACTCCACGTGCTAGTTTAAAGGTCGCTTTGGCAAAGGAAAGAAAGAGTCTGGGAAGCGGATAACGAAAGAAACCAGAATGTCATACAAAGACTGCAGAGTCTGACTTCGTGTACAACAACGTGTGTAAATTACATATGAATTACAAGTCATCATTTTTTGTCATTGCATATGAAGTAAATATGCAGTTGTGATGTTAATTTTATTATTTTTATTTGTGACATGATATAAAAGTTTTTCGAGAGTGGGGGGAGGGGGAATTTTTTTTTGTTCTTGGCAACATTAATATACCAGTGCTAACGTGAACGTATATACATAAAACGAAGCCTATTTCCTGATCTCTAATGGTTCAAAATGGCTCTGAGCACTATGGGACGTAACATTTGTGGTCATCAGTCCCCTAGAACTTAGAACTATTTAAACCTAACTAACCTAAGGACATCACACACATCCATGCCCGACGCAGGATTCGAACCTGCGACCGTAGCAGCAGCGCGGTGCCGGACTGAAGCGCCTAGAACCTCTCGGCCACAGCGGCCGGCGCGCAGCTTTTACATTTGCTGGAATGTGCTTTCCCATGTGCTCCAAGACTTTCGACTTATGATAGCTGCGGCAGTTCGTATTTTGCCTTCTTGATGCAGCCGACATAAGTATGCATGTAAATTCTCGTGAAGAAATGAAGAACAGAAATGTCTTCCAACGAGCTTTAAAGCAAGGAAGCTAAAGTTTCTGCCTTTTCCCTTCTTTTTATTTTTGGAAAAGTGTAAGAACACTAGAGCCAAACATCATCGTAATCGAACATGGACAAGGCCGGTATAAACTGTGTCAACCAGATTTACAGCTACTACCCAGTTGCGAGAAGCACAATGAAGTGGCGAAAAAACCCTTCTTTCCCGTTTCCCTAACGTCTACTGTGAATGCTTTTATTTTGTACACGGATGTCACCAAGCAGAAGGTACCTCTAGTGGAACTTGTAAAAAGGAAGTTAGTATGGACTTGTTAGCTGCGGGAGCAGACATTCGATCACTGGAACCAACAGCAGCCTCTAGCCTGGATAGAAATTTTGGTCATCTTCCAGAACAACAAAGGAAACGCCACGTGCTAGTTTAAAGGTCGCTTTGGCAAAGGAAAGAAAGAGTCTGGGAAGCGGATAACGAAAGAAACCAGAATGTCATACAAAGACTGCAGAGTCTGACTTCGTGTACAACAACGTGTGTAAATTACATATGAATTACAAGTCATCATTTTTTGTCATTGCATATGAAGTAAATATGCAGTTGTGATGTTAATTTTATTATTTTTATTTGTGACATGATATAAAAGTTTTTCGAGAGTGGAGGGAGGGGGAATTTTTTTTTGTTCTTGGCAACATTAATATACCAGTGCTAACGTGAACGTATATACATAAAACGAAGCCTATTTCCTGATCTCTAATGGTTCAAAATGGCTCTGAGCACTATGGGACTTAACATCTGTGGTCATCAGTCCCCTAGAACTTAGAACTACTTAAACCTAACTAACCTAAGGACATTACACACACCCATGCCCGAGGCAGGATTCGAACCTGCGACCGTAGCAGTCGCGCGGATCCGGACTGAGTGCCTAGAACCGCGAGACCACCGCGGCCGGCGATCTCTAATGGGTGGGGTATAAAATGACATATGTATGTGAGTCTCTGAGTCTCTTTAAGTTTACAATCAAAACATCAGGTCACCTACGCTGTCGAAGAGGAGAGGTATCAGAGTTGAATGTGTTAAACCTAGTTACGAAATGCCA
Source organism: Schistocerca serialis cubense (assembly GCF_023864345.2). Classification (NCBI taxonomy): domain Eukaryota; kingdom Metazoa; phylum Arthropoda; class Insecta; order Orthoptera; family Acrididae; genus Schistocerca; species Schistocerca serialis. Next base: position 19,770,132 of record NC_064641.1, read on the forward strand.
TCCATGAGGCAAAACATGTTTGTGAAGAACGAAGAAGAGCTGAAATGGTTCAGGGGATGAGGCATGTGACCCTTTTCATAAACAAGATACTGTTGATGATAAAATAACGCGAATATCTCTTCTTTGTCAGTCTATTCGATTTACTCACTATCCGTCCTCGACAATACGGTCAGCAGCTCACGGGCTTGCGCTTCGCGATGCTGTCTCTCGATCACGGGCCCTGTGTCGATTCCTGGCCAGGTCGGGGATTTCCTCCACTGGGGACTGGGTGCACGTGAGTTGCCCTCATTATTATTTCATCATCAGTGATGTGCGAGTCGCGGAAGTTGAGTCAAACCAAAAAAAAAAAAAAAGTACATGAACTCTGGCGGGCCAACTTCCCAGGATGAGACCTCCGTCCAACAGTGCTACACGCACATTTCATTTCATTTCAAAGAAACACACGGAGGAGGAGGAGATTAGTGTTTAACGTCCCGTCGACAACGTGGTCATTAGAGACGGAGCGCAAGCTCTGGTGAGGGAAGGATGGGGAAGGAAATCGGCCGTGCCCTTTCAAAGGAACCATCCCGGCATTTGCCTGAAGCGATTTAGGGAAATCACGGAAAACCTAAATCAGGATGGCCGGAGACGGGATTGAACCGTCGTCCTCCCGAATGCGAGTCCAGTGTGCTAACCACTGCGCCACCTCGTTCGGTGAAACACACGGAACACACAATGGAGTCAACATCTGCAGTTGCGCTGATGGGATGGCCCAAAGCACTATGACCACCTGTTTAATAGTATGATTATCACTCTTTGGAACGCATATATCAGCAATTCTGCATGGCATGAATTTGCCCGATAGTGTACCAAATATTCTCCACCGAGCTCGTGCTAATTTTGTGGCCCAGGTATCAAAATGAGTTCACAATCGTGCTCCTCAAACCACTGTAGCTTGATTCTGGCCTTGTAACACGGGACAGTTAGCGTGGTGGAAGATGTCGCCGCCGTCAGGGAAGACATTAAAGATGAAGGAATACAGGTCTTCCACAGCAATAAACACACAATCCACATCTGCAGTGGTACCTTCAACAGAGCCATAGGACGGACGAAAACCCAGTTCAATGTCCGCTGTAACATAATACTGCCTCCACCGACCTGCGTCCATCGGACGGTAAGTTGGGGATATTTTTGGAGTAACTTGGGAACCCAACAAGGTCGTCTGCTGGAGGTTCAACAACTTGCGGTAAACGGTGTGCTCAGAAACAAGTGTGCCTGCACCACCATTATGATCTGTCTTCAGATCTGCGGCAGATCGCTGCCCATTCTGCGTAATGGGCAAACTTCCGACCTTCGTGCTCCGCAATGAGGTATGGACGTTCAATCCCTTCTCGCCTGCTCGTGGTTTCGCAGTCGTTTATCCATTTTCCGTAGATACGACAGTAGCAAGCGAACAGCAGACCAGCTTCACCGAGATGTTCGTTCCCAGGCGCAGCGTCATAACGGTTTGTACTTTGTGAGCGACGTATCTCAGTGTATCCTCCAATTTGCGTCCTAATATCGTGGCCGACCTCCTTTAGCCCGGCGTAGTAGTGCAACTCGACACAGTATGGACTCAACAAGTCGTTCGAAGTCCCCTTCAGAGATACTGAGCTATGCTGCCTCTATAGCTGTCCATAATTACGGAATTGTGTTGCTGGTGCAGGATCTTGTACGCACACTGACCTCTCTATTATGTTCCATAAATGTTCGAAGGGATTCATGTCGTAAGATCTTGGTGGACAAATCACTCACTCGAATTGTGTGGAATGCTCTTCAAGCCAATCGCAGGCAACTGTTTCCCAGCGACTGACGTATTGTCATCCATAAAAACTCTATCGTTGTTTCCGAACATGAAGTACACGAATGGCTGCAAATAGTCTCCAAGTAGACGAACATAACCGTATCCAGTCAGTGATCGGTTCAGTTGGACCAGAGGTCCCAAGCCCATTCTGTATAAACACAGCCTATAACGTTATGGAGCCACTACCATTTGCACAGTGCATTGTTGACAAATTGGGTCTATGGGTCGCAGGGTCTGGGCACACTCGACCGCTACGATCAGCCCTTACTACCCCAAATCAGGACTCATCTGACCGAGCCAGGGGTTCCCAGTCGTCTAGCGTTCAACCAATATGGTCACCTGCCCAGGAGAGGCGCTGGCGGCGATGTTGTGATGCTAGCAAGGGCTCTCACATTGCTAGTCTGCTGCCTTAGGCCGTCCTACGTGAGCGACAGAAGCACGCGACAGCGAGCGACAGCTTAAGGCGACAAAACACAACAGCAGGTATAGTTAGGGAAGTGCCTACGTGAGCAACATCTGTGTCGCTGCCTGTCTCCCGCTGCAACTGGCGACGTTTGAATTCAAACGTGTTTGAATCTTGTCACTGCAGCACGCGCAACACAGAGCGATAGGCACGTGTCTTCTTGGCAAAGCAGTCGAGCGGACGCGACGGCAGTTATGAATTACTTATCATCCGATTTTAAGAAAACTATTCGGTGAAAAAATATGATTCTTCCGCAACCTATAGCTTGATATCCTTAAATGATAGAGGTCAGAATCTATTTTCGTTATTCGTCATAGTTACTGTTCTGCACGAAATTGAGTACATGGCTGCACGTAATTTTTAAGAATTTGCAGAGGTAAGAATCACATTGTGTAGACTTTCCGTGTAGTTCATTTAAGGCCATACATTATCGCATATGAAATGTAACCAATACATCTCAATTGTGTTTAAAGTTGAGACCGCAATGATACCTCTTTTCATTCTTGAGATATTGGTTGTTATATCCCTGGTTTCCTGCGCTTTGGGAATCTAATGGTTGTAAAAATCGTCGTATCTCATAAAAGGTCCAAGATATCGAAACGACAAATTCTGGAAATGGCAGCACGCAGAAAGGACTATTTTATCATATGATTAACACTCAATACGTTTTTGTAAACGCGTGAGCAGAGCTAAAACAAGACTCCCTATAACTTACACCATGAGGTTTTGTCCAAATTTTCATAGCCAAACAAAGGGAGTGAAACAGGTAAACGGGGTATCAAAGTGACCAGCATGAGGTCTAGTTTGGCATGAAAATATTTAACTGCTTGAATATAATGAGGGTAATGAACGAAGACTTAATTAATAAGCTGAGGAAAAATTGAAATCTTTCACGATAAGCTACTATAAATGAAGTGTCAAAAATGACATCTGTTCAAGACCTAGCTATTTTGCACATAAAAAGACACATTGGGGCGGTATTAAAATGTCAAAAAGACTTCCTTCGAATCAAGTACGTTAGGAAGGCAAACGAGGAGTCAGTAAGATCATGCTTTCTGAATAAAACTTGAAATTCAAAAGTGGAAGTAATCAGTCAAATATTTTATGAAATGATTTATGTAAAAGAAATAAGTAGGCCTAGGTCAGAGAAACGTTCTACGTGCCTTTGAATGATGATCGAAATCATGAACAGAAGACGAGGTGCTCCAAACGTTTCTCTAATATTTTTTATTTCATACTTTTAGACAAATCATTACACAAAACGTTTGACTTTCTTTTCAAAAACTTTGTAAGCTATACTTTTACAAACTATTTAGTGTAATTGAAACGCTTGGCCTTAACACTGCCTGCTGATGAATTACGTTCGCAACATCAAATATCTTTAAAATTTCATGGTTCATTGTAATTTATTAGGAATTAAAAGTGTGTGATAAACTGGTGTAGGTGTGAAGATAAGTTCTTTGGCAAGACCTTAAAAATATTCTTAGCGATGCAGTGTAAACAGTTTACATAAAACATAGTATACAAAATCGTAACTGAATCAGTAAAAATATAAAAACGTCCAGGTATCGAACCCAGAACCTTTTCCTCACATGTGATTATTAACTGTCTACTCTACCCCTACAGCTAGCTGTTGTTAACTGGTGTCAATCTGTGTACTTATGTTGGAATTTAGTGTAGTTAATCATGTAATAGCCATTCGTCCGCATTTATTGGCTGTTAAAAGGTGTTGATCATGTAAAAAAAAGAACATTCATATTTAATTTATTGATGAGTAGTCAAATGCTCCTCTGCTCATTCACGTGTATTCGAAGAACTTGTCTGGCGATCTTCGTAGTTGACGATACTTACGAAATTCTCCATGGAGATTCCTCTATTTGTAAATTTCATGCACAGCATTCCTTTTCACTTTATTTTCTTAAGCATACCTAATTCTGTAGCCTTACTCTCCAGCTGCAGTATTCCGCAGTTTAGGGACGCCGTTTTATCGAAACAGCTGGTTGGCTCTAAGCAGCCATCTTGTAGCGCGACATGGTCGCTCGCACGCAGGACACCCAAGGTTGTCGCCCGACGTTACTGCTTGTCGCTGGAGTGTCGCGTATCCAGAAGTCGCTCGCCTCTGTCGCTCACGTAGGACACAGCCTTAGCCGATTATTGCCTGATTTCACCGCACTGTCTCAACGGATACTTTCGTCGTGCGCCCCACATTGATTTCTGTGGTTATTTCACACAGTGTTGCTTGTCTTTTAGCACTGGCAACTCTACACAAACACCGCTTCTCTCGGTCATTAAGTGAAGGACGTTTGGCCACTGCGTTGTTCTTGTTGAGAGATAATGTCAGAAATTAGGTATTCTCGGCGCACTCATGGCACTGTGCATCTTGGAATATTGTATTCCCTAACGATTTCCGTAATGGAGTGACCCAAGCGTCTGTCTCCAACTTCCATTCCTGTTTTAAAGTCTATTAATTCCCGCCGTGAGGCCATAATCACGTCGGACAACTTTTCACACAATCACTTGAGAACAAATGACAGCTCCACCAAAGTACTGCCCTTTTAAACCTTGCATACGCGATGCTACTGTCATCTGTGCGTGTCATGTCAGTGTATATACAAGGGGCTCCAAAACGTGTGTTACACATTATTATCGCAGATCAAGTAGCTTTCATTGAATGCTACACTACACTCCGAAGCGAGTCAGATAAATGACAGTATTCTTCAACATTGTCACTAAATCTCTGCAAACAACAACCGGAACATTTTACCAATCGTTCAGTTCCTCGACGACAGAAATCCGCTCCTTGTTCACGAAGTCATTCTAGAACCGCTGGTGAACATTCTCACGTTTGAAAGGTCTGTTTCCCCCAGGAATCCTTTCAGCTTGCTGAAAAGATGGAAATGGTACTGTGGGAGATCTTGACTTCCTGGTCAGCATAACTCACGTCTGTTCGGCCATGGCCAAATTTTTATCGCCATTTCACTGCTGCTGGAAGCGACATTGCTTGTAGTCCATACACCGCCAGAATATCGCAATGAATCTGTACGCAATTTAGGCGTTCTGCACACGAGATTCTTGCTCTTTCCTGCCCATGGAACTTTGGAGTACATTTCTAGATTCCAGAATGAGATTTTCACTCTGCAGCGGAGTGTGCGCTGATATGAAACTTCCTGGCAGATTAAAACTGTGTGCCCGACCGAGACTCGAACTCGGGACCTTTGCCTTTCGCGGGCAAGTGCTCTACCATCTGAGCTACCCAAGCACGACTCACGGACGGTACTCACAGCTTTACTTCTGCCAGTACCTCGTCTCCTACCTTCCAAACTTGACAAGGTACTGGCAGAAGTAAAGCTGTGAGTACCGGACGTGAGTCGTGCTTCGGTAGCTGAGATGGTAGAGCACTTGCCCGCGAAAGGCAAAGGTCCCGAGATCGAGTCTCGGTCGGGCACACAGTTTTAATCTGCCAGGAAGTTACATTTCTAGATGTCGCTTCATATACGAGGGTGAGTCAAATGAAAACCTTAAATTTGTAATAACAAATCGAAAATTTCACGCCGTTATCCTATAAGTTGGTAAGCGTGTTACAAACAGCGTGCAGATTGGCCTGGAGGTGGCAGCATAGTGCAGATGCACACATACCGTCACAGTATCACGATAAAAATGGCCGCCCCCCTTGCGACTTGCACCAGGGAAGAACAGCGTTCTGTTATTCGGTTTCTGCGTAGTGAAGGTGTGAAACCTATTGAAATTCATCGACGAATGAAGGTTCGCTACAGTAATGCATGTTTGTCACAGCAGCAATTCTACAAATGGAGTAGGAAGTTCGCAGATGGTGTGACTTCAGTGGAAGATACTCCTCGTCCAGGTCAGGCACAATGAGTTGTGACTCCACAGGACATTGCAGCAGTTGAAGCCATAGTGAAGGAAAACCGCCGAGTGACACTGATTGACGCAATGGGGGGAAAGAAGTTCCGTTCTGATGAAGAGGTACGCCACGCGGTGCATGAGTGGTTGCGCAGACTACCAAAAGAATTTTTTTCTAAAGGAAGTTATGCACTTTGTAAGCGCTGGAGGACTTGCATTGAGCGTGGGGGAGACCATGTTGAAAAGTGATACAACTTTGTACCACTTCTGCACAATAAATAATATTTAAAAAAATATTAAGGTTTTCATTTGAGTCGCCATCGTAATTTGCACGCTGTGATGCACCTGTTATCCGTACCGGAGCACAATGGTCACTACAGGAAACCCGGAACATAACACAAAAATGGAAGGGACCCGTGGTCTAGGGGTAGCGTCTTTGATTCATAATCAAAACGTCTTCGGTTCCGGGTTCGGTCCCCACCACTGCCTAAATTTTGATAAATAATCGGCATTGGCAGCCGAAGACTTCCGGCATAAGAAGTCAGCCTCATTCTGCCAACGGCCTTGTCAAAGAGGGTGGAGGAGCGGATAGAGGTTCAGGGCACTCTCTTGTCCTAGGGGTGGGAAATTGCCCCTAAAGGCGGAAGAATCAGCAATGATCAACGACATGAGGATGCAGAAGGCAATGGAAACCATTGCATTAAAGACACGTAATGTGTATCCACAGGACATGTGGCCTGTAATTGAAGAAGTGTCATGATGATCTCTCCATTGGCAAAAGATTCCGGAATAGTCCCCCATTCGGATCTCTGGGAGGGGACTGCCAAGGGGGAGGTTACCATGAGAAAAAGATTGAATAATCAACGAAAGGATAACGTTCTACGAGTCGGGGCGTGGAATGTCAGAAGCTTGAACGTGGTAGGGAAAATAGAAAATCTGAAAAGGCAAATGCAAAGGCTCAATCTAGATATAGTAGGGGTCAGTGAAGTGAAGTGGAAGGAAGACAAGGATTTCTGTTCAGATGAGTATCGGGTAATATCAACAGCAGCAGAAAATGGTATAACAGGTGTAGGATTCGTTATGAATAGGAAGGTACGGCAGAGGGTGTGTTACTGTGAACAGTTCAGTGACTGGGTTGTTCTAATCAGAATCGACAGCAGACCAACACCGACAATGATAGTTCAGGTATACATGCCGACGTCGCAAGCTGAAGATGAACAGATAGAGAAATTGTATGAGGATATTGAAAGGGTAATGCAGAATGTTAAGGGGGACGAAAATCTAATAGTAATGGGCGACTGGAATGCAGTTGTAGGTGAGGGAGTAGAAGAAAACGTTACAGGAGAATATGGGCTTGGGACAAGGAATGAAAGAGGAGAAAGGTTAACTGAGTTCTGTAACAAGTTTCAGCTAGTAATAGCGAATACCCTGTTCAAGAATCACAAGAGGAGGAGGTATACTTGGAAAAGGCCGGGAGATACGGGAAGATTTCAATTAGATTACGCCATGGTCAGACAGAGATTCCGAAATCAGATACTGGATTGTAAGGCGTACCCAGGAGCAGATATAGACTCAGATCACAATATAGTAGTGATGAAGAGTAGGCTGAAGTTCAAGACATTAGTCAGGAAGAATCAATACGCAATGAAGTGGGATGCGGAAATACTAAGGAATGACGAGATACATTTGAAGTTCTCTAACGCTATAGATACAGCAATAAGGAAATAGCGCAGTAGGCAGTACAGTTGAAGAGGAATGGACATCTCTAAAAAGGGCCATCACAGAAGTTGGGAAGGAAAACATAGGTACAAATAAGGTAGCTGCGAAGAAACCATGGGTAACAGAAGAAATACTTCAGTTGATTGATGAAAGGAGCAAGTACAAACATGTTCCGGCAAAATCAGGAATACAGAAATACAAGTCGCTGAGGAATGAAATAAATAGGAAGTGCAGGGAAGCTAAGACGAAATGGCTGCAGGAAAAATGTGAAGACATCGAAAAAGATATGATTGTCGGAAGGACAGACTAAGCATACAGGAAAGTCAAAACAACCTTTGGTGACATTAAAAGCAATGGTGGTAACATTAAGAGTGCAACGGGAATTCCACTGTTAAATGCAGAGGAGAGAGCAGATAGGTGGAAAGAATACATTGAAAGCCTCTATGAGGGTGAAGATTTGTCTGATGTGATAGAAGAAGAAGCAGGAGTCGATTTAGAAGAGGTAGGTGATCCAGTATTAGAATCTGAATTTAAAAGAGCTTTGGAGGACTAACGGTCAAATAAGGTAGAAGGGATAGATAACATTTCATCAGAATTTCTAAAATCATTGGGGGAAGTGGCAACAAAACGACTATTCACGTTAGTGTGTAGAATATATGAGTCTGGCGATATACCATCTGACTTTCGGAAAAGCATCATCCACACATCGAAGCTGCTTACAAGAATAATATACAGAAGAATGGAAAAGAAAATTGAGAATGCGCTGGGTGACGATCAGTTTGGCTTTAGGAAAAGTAAAGGGACGAGAGAGGCAATTCTGACGTTACGGCTAATAATGGAAGCAAGGCTAAAGAAAAATCAAGACACTTTCATAGGATTTGTCGACCTGGAAAAAGCGTTCGACAATATAAAATGGTGCAAGCTGTTCGAGATTCTGAAAACAGTAGGGGTAAGCTATAGAGAGAGACGAGTCATATACAATATGCATAACAACCAAGTGGGAATAATAAGAGTGCACGATCAAGAACGAAGTGCTCGTATTAAGAAGGGTGTAAGACAAGACTGTAGCCTTCCGCCCCTACTCTTCAATCTGTACATCGAGGAAGCAATGATGGAAATAAAAGAAAGGTTCAGGAGTGGAATTAAAATACAAGGTGAAAGGATATCAATGATACGATTCGCTGATGATATTGCTATCCTGAGTGAAGGTGAAGAAGAATTAAATGATCTGCTGAACGGAATGAACAGTCTAATGAGTACACAGTATGGTTTGAGAGTAAATCGGAGAAAGACGAAGGTAATGAGAAGTAGTAGAAATGAGAACAGCGAGAAACTTAACATCAGGATTGATGGTCACGAAGTCAATGAAGTTAAGGAATTCTGCTACCTAGGCAGTAAAATAACCAATGACGGACGGAGCAAGGAGGACATCAAAAGCAGACTCGCTATGGCAAAAAGGCATTTCTGGCCAAGAGAAGTCTACTAATATCAAATACCGGCCTTAATTTGAGGAAGAAATTTCTGAGGATGTACGTCTGGAGTACAGCATTGTATGGTAGTGAAACATGGACTGTGGGAAAACCGGAACAGAAGGGAATCGAAGCATTTGAGATGTGGTGCTATAGACGAATGTTGAAAATTAGGTGGACTGATAAGGTAAGGAATGAGGAGGTTCTACGCAGAATCGGAGAGGAAAGGAATATGCCCGCATCTCGTGGTCGTGCGGTAGCGTTCTCGCTTCCCACGCCCGGGTTCCCGGGTTCGATTCCCGGCGGGGTCAGGAAATTTCTCTGCCTCGTGATGGCTGGGTGTTGTGTGCTGTCCTTAGGTTAGTTAGGTTTAAGTAGTTCTAAGTTCTAGGGGACTGATGACCATAGACGTTAAGTCCCATAGTGCTCAGCGCCATTTGAACCATTTGAAAGGAATATGTGGAAAACACTGATAAGGAGAAGGGACAGGATGACAGGACATCTGCTAAGACATGAGGGAATGACTTCCATGGTACTAGAGGGAGCTGTAGAGGGCAAAAACTGCAGAGGAAGACAGAGATTGGAATACGTCAAGCAAATAATTGAGGACGTAGGTTGCAAGTGCTACTCTGAGATGAAGAGGTTAGCACAGGAAGGGAATTCGTGGCGGGCCGCATCAAACCAGTCAGTAGACTGATGACCAAAAAAAAAAAAAAAAAACTCTCTTCTGACTGTGTGCCACTCTTGTTGCGCATTAGTCTTAGCGTGAGGCGACATGTGTATCTCTTCTTCTGAAGTCCCCATGTGCTCTCCTTACAGCTTCAAGTGTCGCCAAAGGGCGGCATTCAGTGTCGTGGTGGGTGGTGGTCGTAACTGTTGGCTCATCACTGTAGGTTCAACCCGTGATGGGTTATCTCTCTACTTCTCGTTCTTCTTTATCTTTTGTCATTAACCAATAGCGTTACACTGAGGTGACAAAAGTATTGGGATAGCGGTATGCACATGTAGAGATGGCAGTAGAATGGCGTACACAACGTATGAAAGGTCAGTGCATCGCCGGAGCTGTGATTTGTACTCGGGTGATCCGTGTGAAAAGGTTTCCGAACGGATTATGGCCGTACAACGGGAATTAACAGACTTTGAACGCGGAATGGTGGTGCTGCCGAGATGTATGAGACATGGCACTTCGGATATCGCTAGAGCATTCAATATTACGAGATCCGCAGTGCCAAAAGTGTACCGAGGGCACCAAATTTCAGGCACTACCTCTCACCGAGGAGAATGCAGTGGCCGACGGCTTTCACCTAACGACCGAGCGGTGTTTGCGTAGAGTTGTCAGTGCTAAAAGGAGAGCAACACTGCTTCAAATAACCACAGAAATCAATGTCGGATGTACGACGAACGTATCCCTAAGGACAGGCCGGCGAAATTTGATGTTAATGGGCTTTGGCAGCAGACGACCGAGGTGAGTCTTTGCTAACAGGGCGACATCTGTGCAGTGCCTCTCCTGGGGTCGTGACAATATCAGTTAGACCCCAGACGACTGCAGAAAACAGTGGCTTGGTCAGAAGAGTCCCGATTTCAGACGGTAAGAGCTGACGCCAGGGTTTGAGTGGGGCGCAGACCCCATGAAGCCATGGACGCAAGTTTCAACAAGCTACTGGTGCCTCCATAACGGTGCGGGCTGGAATGAAGTGTATCCTCTGGTCCAGTTAAACTTTGACTGGAAATTTTTATGTACGGCTACTTGGACACCACCTGCAACCATTCATGGACTTCATGTTCCCAAACAAAGATGGAATTTTTATGGACGACAATGAGCCATGTCAGCGGGCCACAATTGTTCGAGATTCCTTTTCAGAACATTCTGGACAATTCGAGCGAATGATATGGCCAGCCAGGTCGCCCGACACGAATCCCATTGAACATTTAAGGGGTTTAATCGAGAGGTCACTGCGTGCAGAAAATCCTTGCACCAGCAACGCTTTGACAATTTTGGCGGGCTGTGGAAGCAGCACAGCTCAGAATTTTTGTAGGGGACATTTAGCGACTTGTTGAGTCCTTGCCATGTCGAGATGCCCCACTACGTCTGTCAAAAGAAGGTCTGAGTCGATCTATCTTAGGGGGATCCCATAACTTTTATCACCTAAGTGTGCAATATCTATTGGCATTAAACTCGTCACTCGCATTAGCTACAAGCCACAGAATGCTGTGGACAGATATATCTGTAGAACCCAGTGAGAGCGAGCATACCATGGACGGACATACGCGTCACACCCACTTGCGCACATGCTGATAACATCCTTCGGCCATAGAACTGAGCTATAGAGTGATATACAGTTCAACGTGAACCCTCGAACCACAGTGCAACTACGCATATTTCGTATATGCAAATCACTTCCAAATGTGAAAAGTATCAGATAAATATTGTGGGATTGACTAGGTGCCAAATCCATGACCTTTGGATCAGTAGTATAGCTCTCGAACACTGAGCCACCAAACCACATAAGTGGATATTAATACCGTATTAATACTGTTAAATTAACATTAGGTGATAATATCATGGATTGTGTAATAACAGTATAAATTTCAAGGTTAAAAATTGTCACCTGAAGTGAAATGAATGTCGAATATGCTAGTAATTGCAATGTTTTAAGCGTCTGGAACCTCGTCATCAGGCTATCGACCAGCGCTGCCCCCGAAACCCACTGGTCGTGACTATCCAGATCTCCATTCCGACCTCCATCAAGATGGATGGTCGGTCGTCTTTGTCTGGACCCCAGGTCACGTTGGGATCCCAGTGAACGAATATGCTGACCTGTTGACCAAGTTAGCCACCAGAACAACGACTTTGGAGTTTAAAGGTTCAGAACTTGGCCTGCAGTCGACTCCCCACCATCAGCTGAGCACCGATTGGTGTGCCCTGCTTTCTCCAAACAAACTGCAAGAAATAAGCCACCGTTCCATGTGGCACTCTTCCCTTCGTGCTTCTCACAGAGAATATGCCATTCTCTGCCATCTTCACATTGGCCCCACTTGGCCGACCCACAGCCACAGCCTACAACATGAGGATTCACCCCACTGTCGGTGTGGTGCCAATCTGATGGGTGTCCACATCCTTCTGGAACGCTCTAATCTGGCCACTGTACAGTAAAACCCTAAACCTGCAGATACGCTGTCTCTGGTGCTAGTGGATGACGTCAGAGTAGCTGATCTGGTTTCACATTTTACCCATAAAGTTGGTTTCTACTCCTCTCTGTGAGGGAGGGCACAATGGCATCGTCAGTCACTTAAGGGTTGCAGGGGTACCCCCTCTCCTGCTCCGACCCAGGGGATGGTCGGTGATCCAGCCTGGCTTTTGCCCTTCCCACCTTTCAAGTTCTTATTCTTTTACTCATATATCGTTGGTTTACTGTCTCGTTGGTGCTATTGTCTTTTCTGATGTTTTATAAACTTGCCTGTTTTGCTAGTTTTTATTGTGATAATGGGGGGAGAGGAAACGCCAGTCGCATGCAGAGGGTGCACCTCCTGCATGACATGTTTTGGGTGCCTCCAGCAGTTTTCTGAGTGGAGCAACATACCCACATTCTCCCGATTACCCGTCACTGACTTCTGCTTGCTTCTACTCGCATCTTTTGATTTTATTGATCCTCAGTTACAACACGTTCATCAGGGTGAAACACGTATGTAACGCAGCAGCGATGGCGAGGCATTGTAGCATCTGTGACCAGAGAGTATGCGCTTGACCGCGCGAGTGTTGCGAGCGGTTCTCAGTCAGTAGTAGTCTTTGCGAGTTAGTTGTCGCTATGCAGAGTAGCAGTCAGTCAGTCGTTGCGAGTCTGTAGCTCTGTCTAGTTGAGAGCAGTACTCAGTCTGTAGTCGTCATGCAGAGCGGTCGGTCAGTAGTAGCAGTCCAGTGCGGTTGTGTGATGTAGGCGGTCGGCAACAATGGTCAAGATGAGGAATAAGGTATACTGTTAATTAATATAATCATTAGATAATGAAAAATTTTATTTATTGTAATTATTCTCCAACAAGTCTCCCAATAATAATTTTTTATTTCAAAAGCATTTTCTCAAAAGTTTAATTTTTTTGAACTAAAGATCTCGTTGCACTTCCCATTTCATTCCACTTCTTTTTGAAGAAAAATTTCACTAGAATTACAAAAAAAAAAAAAGGAGAATATTATTATTTGCAATGTAGTTCCTCCAAGTGGTGCGCAACAACAAGAGCAGATATGTGACATCCATTTATTCTGAGGTAAGACTTTAATTCTGATTGTTTTTACACAGGGCCAAAGACCGATATTTCGGTTTAATTGAATTTTCTTGTCACTGAATGGACTTTAATTTTTTGAAGGATTTATAATTGAGTCAGATTGCGAATTTCACATTTGTTGCCATTGTCAGTACATTTGATTGTGGGCAGGTTACGCATAGAGCCATGTCCATCAGCATTTCTAATTAGTATCGTTATTTTCTTTTAAAATTTTTGTGGGGAGGTTACACTTGGCTCCCATTTCTATTAAGTATTGTCAATTTTCTTTCTTTTAAAAATTGCGGTGGGGAGGTTACACTTGGCGACACCCAGTCCAGGATCGTATTTCGTTGAGAGTCTTTTGAGCGACAGTCAGATATTTGCTCTTATTTGCTTAGATAATTAGGATTTGGCGCAACGCTTTTAATAATATTGTGACTTTCTTTCTACAGGTCAACGGCAATTTGCTGCTTTGTTGTATTTGTGTGTTGCTTTTGCATTGTGCTTATTTGTTTTGTGAAAAATTTTGACTATTGTAAAAATGCCGCGAAAGACTGTGAATAGTGTATCGCGAAGTATTGTGAATGAAATTACTGACTTAAACAACGTGACCGATAGTAATTGTGATACGCAACGTAATGATGACAATCCTGCGTTCACTAACAATCAGTGCATTCCAACCACTAATGATGACTTTCACCTTAATGATGAACAAACGAACTCAATTGTCTCGTCTGTTAACTTGACGACAATTGATGACGCAGAATGCTCTATGGTAATGAGCGCTGTAGAGCTTAACACACCCGATTTGGAAAATTCAAGTAATGTACAGTCAAATCTGTCTAATGAAAATGAACAGATCACACAAAGTAGGACAGATGTATTTAATTCCGAAACAATGACTGATAGTATACATTTGACTGACAAACCTTTTTGTAAATTTCAGAATGACCAAATGGTTACAGAAAGTGAAACAATTCCAGATCCACTATTGAACAGTACAGATAATAGAAATGGTAATTTTGGCTCGGATCCAATTATGGCAATACTGATACAACTTAGGGAAGATAATAAACAACAGAGTGAAAATTTCAAACAACTTAGGGAAGATAATAAACAACAGAGTGAAAATTTCAAACAACTTAGGGAAGATAACAGACAGCTTAGTGAACAAATTAGAGACGTTGCCGCGCAGTGCCATGACACTAAGGAACAATTGCGCGTGAAAATTGAGGCTTGTTCTCAAAAAAATATCGAAGAAATTAAGTCTGTTGCGCAAGAATTAAGAGAAATGCAAACAGCCGCAACAGAAACACTCAGAGACGAAATTAGCAGAGTCGCTAAACAATGCTCTGAAAAAGCTGCACAATTACGGGACGAGTTTAAAGCAATGACGGTAGAACTTTCGCGCACTATGGACGCAAAGATAGACGCGAAATTCGAACAGCAGAACACTCAGATTAACGAGCGCTTTAGTCAGCACATACAGAACAGTGATACGCGTTTCCGCAGATTTATTCAAGATCAAAACAAAGTAAAACGACAAGTCATGGAAACAATCACTGCACAGAGACAAGAGGACAAACGTAAAATATTCGCGAAAGCGAAGACGTATGTAGACAATAATATTACTACAGTGTCCGACAAAATTAATACCATAGAACAATTGAACGCGGAATTACGGGATGAAATTTCTGATCTTAAAGCAAAAACGGATACACACACAGTAAATATTCAAACAGTGACAGATAGATTCGAACAACTAGATCTAACACAGGATTGCGATGTCATCAAAGCTGATGTTAAAAAACTGAGCGAAACTACGCGCAAGTTGCAAAAACAGATTAATGCGTCTGATTCTAAAACCGATGATCAGGTTAAAATACTGACTGAAAAATGTGATGAATTGGCCAGTCGTATTGATGCTATCGAAAATACTAATGACAATAAATCAGACGATACTGCACCGGTTTCATTTATCCAAACACCTGAATTTCAAAATTTACAGCAGACGATTAATGAGATCGATTCATCTAATAACACGTTACGTGGAAAGTTATCGATTTTACAACAACAAGTAACAGAAATAAAAACTATTTCAGTCACCAATACGTCACAGAATCCGCCACTTTGCGAACATTTGTCAGACTCGCGCAACGCGTATAAAGTGAGCAATTTACAGAGACTACGCGACTTAAAATCCGAAAAGCCACGCGACTTAAAATCTGAAAAGCTACGCAACTTGAAATCCGGAATGACACAGACGAACAGATTCAC
Organism: Schistocerca serialis cubense; assembly: GCF_023864345.2. Lineage (NCBI taxonomy): Eukaryota > Metazoa > Arthropoda > Insecta > Orthoptera > Acrididae > Schistocerca > Schistocerca serialis. The sequence goes on from NC_064641.1 coordinate 19,786,000, forward strand.
ACACAAACCCGAACGTGTTTTCAAATTCAAAGACGAGAACGTAGATTTCGAGCAATTTGCATTTGTAAGCAAATGTAAAGAATTTAATAATGACAGAACACAGATACACGATTTGCACTGTATACGACAATTTATCTTTGTACATTCACCGCTATTATCGGTAATGGAGAAACTAGCTTTGAACCAGATGCGACAATTTATTTTTGTATTTACAACAGCATTGCCTGTAATGAAGAAATTTGAATTAGCACGAATACAACAATTTGCCTTTGAAATTTTATCGCTATTGCCTGTAACACAAAAGCTAAAATTTATTTGCAGTGCGTAAATGACCTCAGGGGATTCATTACGCTTTAATGAATATGTGCCGTAGCGAGCATAGGGCCCCGAGCTGTAGTAGTGCTGTTTCATCTTTAGTTTTCTGCACTGCTGCCTTTTCTTCTACTATCCTTTATATCTATCCAAACTGCTCTTTAACTATTGCTCTACCTAGTATTAAGAAACGTATGTAATGAAAACCGGATACGACAAATCTTTTACCGAATGTGACAATTTTCAGTAGGCACTCCAGTACCGCCGTAATTTTAATTACAGATAAAATCGTAATCATCAGTATGTGTAAAAGTAAAATTAACAGCAAACGCATTTTTTGGTAACAATAGATGTTTTTCACCACAATAGCATGAAAGTCAGCCGCTTAGCATACCTAACCAACAATGCAGTCTACAAGGTCAACCAAACTTTAATGTTTCGCCGCGTGCATGTATAGTCTCAGCTCCAACAAATAGTAACGCATGGCAGCAAAGAAATAACTACGTACAGACAACACTCTATTTCAATTCCTATCGCAATACACCGTATAGGAATGATTATTAGGACAGACGTAAAAAGAATGATGAGCACAATTTTCAGCGTACATTTAATAACAGTCGATCTTATGAGCAGCAACAACATCAGCAACAACAAATAATCATGAATGGAACAGACAATAGGTGTCATCCATAGCGTAACACGTCAGTAAGAAATAACAGAACAGTTCATATAGTGGATATGCCACAGCATCCTCCCGTAAATAACAGGACGAACGATAGAATTTAACCAGATACAGCACAGATTGCATACTACAGTAACGCAAACATTACTTTTGACACGCAGAATTTTGTTCACGAGAATGTTATTTGAAACATGCTTTATTGAATGCTCTACTTTTATCGCACCCAGATCTCACCAGAAATTTTTCCATTGCCACTGACAGCTCTAACACCGCTTTAGGTGTACATATTTTTCAGGAAATTGAAGAAGATGGTTCTACAGTAATTAAAAACATCGCATTTGCAAGTCGCATTTTGTCACCTGCTGAACGAAATTATTCCGTTACAGAACTTCAAACATTGTGTTGTATGGGCTTTTACGAGATTTCGGCACTTTCTTTATGGCAGACATACCACCGTCTACACAGACCACAGAGAAATACAATTTTTGCTTTCAGCTAAATTTACTCACGACAGGTTAAGTAGATGGAAACTGTATTTACAGGAATTTAATTTTACAATAGTTCACATTCCCGGCACGCAAAATGTTATAGCAGACGCACTATCGCGTTCTCTCGGCAACAATCAGCAAGACATCGCAACCAACTTCTGCAAAGCAAATTTCAGCGTCATGTACATTCAACAAGTTGCATTTGAAAATTTCATTTCGTCGTCATTACGAGACATAGTATTCTTTTTTTCCTTTCACATGCTTTGGTCAGCTGCGCGAGCTAATGCTTCTGTCCGTCAGCTGTGTTGTCTTCTGCTGTCACTACCAATTTACGACACTCACAAAACACAAACAAATGTTTTTCAGCAAATGATTAATTTTGACACGTGCAAACTATTACGGATAGTAACAAAGTAGAATCGGAACACAAAAGAACATGTCCGACCTCATTACCATGTTTTTGCTACATCTTTGTCGCTGTTGAGCTCACTTCAAAATTTGTTACTTTCACTCCGTTACGCAAAGCTACTGCTAAAACTGTTTCGAAAGCATTTGTAAAACATTTTCTATTTCATGTAGGGCATGTAATGAAAGTAATTTCTGATAATGGACCTCAATTTCGTAGTAGTGTATGGACACGCATGTTACGAGCTAGAAACATTTCTCCGATCTATATATCCAAGTACCACGCTTCTTCGAACCCTTGTGAAAGATTAATGAAGGAAATTGGTAAGCTGTGCAGAATATACTGCCACAAAAGACATATTGATTGGGATACACACATACTCTCATTCCAAGATGTAATTAATTCCATTCCAAATGAATCCACTATGCTATCTCCGACTGTTATACTGAAAAACGTTGAACCACCGAACAAAATTAAAGAATTAATAGAATTCCCCAAAAATCGTCGCCTACGACACCACGAAATAATTGACATTGCGCTGAACAACATCAAACGTGCCGCAGAGCGCCGGAGAAGACAGCAAAAACAGGTTTGTACACGCCGCGACTTTCACGTTGGACAGAAGATATTAGTACGTACACACTATTTATCCAGCAAATTAAAAGGTAAGTGCAGTAAATTTGAACTTCTATACGCAGGTCCGTATCGGATTCGCAGCATCCCTCACCCCAATGTTGTACACGTCGAAACTTTGAGAACCAGAAAATCGAAAGGCAATCACCATATCTCAAACATTAAACCGTTTATTGAGTGAAACCACTGTATGATTCAACACACTATAATGCCATTTACTAATGCAATTAATTCACCTGACTAATTATTGATGATTATCGTATTTTTTTTCTTGGCAAGTGCCCGGCAAGGTAAGGTTAGCAGGTCGCTCTTCTTGTCGTTACACATCAGACCGTGCATATTTTTCCAGATGAATTTACACATTTACGACTATTTCTGCAATTATATTTATGTGACTACTTATTGATGATTATCGTATTTTTTTTTTCTTGGCAAGTGCCCGGCAAGGTAAGGTTAGCAGGTCGCTTTTCTTGTCGTTACACATCAGACCGTGCACATTTTCCATTTTTTTGTGTATATGACTGTACTCCAGTTTTGTTTGTAGGCACTATGAAATAGTTAAGATATAACACACACCAGTCGACTTTGACATTTTTTTTTTTTTGCCTTATGACATCTCAACATCGTGACTGTTTCACATTTTTTTTGCTACTGCATTGTATTATTCTGTGTACATTTTTTCGCATCCGAACACTGTCAATGTCTTGGACATATTACGTTTTCTGTCATGTTATGCTGTATGGTTAATTGTGTCACCATAAACCAGTCATTATTTAGTGGGTATAGGATTTAAATGCAAGACATTAATCTTTGTTCATCAATTTCAGAAAGGAATGATGATTCTAAGAAATAAATTTAACATAAATGGGAATTTCACCTACGAAATAAACGAAAGGAGATGCAATAACTTTATGAGGAAGAGTAAAGGGATCAGGATTAACAAGCATTAACAAGACTATACTATACTCGTCACAGAATAGCAGTCTTAACTAATTTTTTCTTTCAGAATACAAGGTGATTGATGCAGGCTGTCAGAGAGAACTACACATCTTATTTTTAGTGATGAAATATGCTAGAGATAAGGAATAGTTAGGTAATGAGTAATGAAGTGATTTTTTGCAGATGATAGTGAATACTGATGAATAATGATGAAGGAAATGGTATTATGAATAATGAAGTTTTTCTCTACAGGTGATGATTATGGTGAAGTTATGATGATATGGATAATGAAGTTTTTTTCTTTACAGATGAGGATAATGTTGAAGTAATGTATTTATGCCACGTAGTTATTTAAGTATTTGTTGCGGTTTGCTTTGACAGCAGGTGTTACATTGCATAGTAGGATGACGGAAAGTTTTGGAAAGGACAGCTATGGAACACATTTTATACACATTTCACTACTTGTTAATTCGAAGTTCACTACTTTTCAGCATAGTGTGCGTTTCTTCTTTCAGGTCAATAATCCGTTTTTATATTTTTTCCAGGAGAAGTTTTTCATGACACTTACTAAACCTGTTACTTATTATACCTGTTCTAGTACTTGCATTTTTATATTTTTTACCCATTTGTGTTTATCATTTATAAATGTGATCACATGTACTGCCTTGTTACATAATCTTGCTACAGCTGACTCATGACGAATGACGTTACCTATCCTCATTTGCAGCAATAGGTCAAAAGCAAAAAGTATTGTGCCTCAGCAATTAATTATCGATCCCAACGCAATGCATTGCTACCAAAAAAATGTATTACCAGTCCCACATAATGTCACTAGTTTATGATAATTCTGAATAATACTGATCAACTCTGAATAGCACGTCACTCGAGTAATGACCTCTTAATGAGACTATATTCAAAATAATGCTTTGTCACTAGCTAATAACTGCCACTGTTTATTGTAATGCCTGTGATTACTAATGATTTGACTGTAATTAACTGATTTTTAATAATGACTTTGTAATGATCTGAATAATACTGAATGATGAACTATGTTTTATTCTATTCAATACTTGATGGCCACTGAGTGCCAATAATTAATGTCAATCAACGAAATTGTTATTAATTATGCCATTAATTAACTCTTGTTTTCAATGTTCATACTTTGTAATTGGAAATAAATGTGATTGTTTAATAATGCTTTGTAATTAGAAGAAGGCTAATGATTCTTAATAGATTGGAATGACAAATGATTAATTAACTGTAATTAGGAGAAGGTTAATGATTCTTAATTATACTCTGTAACTGAAAAGAATGCGATTATTTCATAATATTTTGTAACCAGGAAAAGAAGGCTACTGATTCTATGTAAAACAATTAATGAACATTTTTCTGTAATACTACATACTTGGTACAGAAATGTTCAATAACTGGGCTATGAATGCCACGAACTATCAATGAAGACTGTAATTGTCAATATTATGTGACTTGATGTCCTTCACCTCATAAGCTGACTACCCTGAATTACTGCAATGTCCATTTGTCCTGTTTATCCCAGTGATCATGGAGCACTATATTTGGTTTTGCACTAATTCTACGTTGGTGTGCCTTGTAAGAGTGTGGTGTTGACACGACATGCTGTCCACCACCATGAGCGATGAAGACATTATTATGGTCCCACTGTTTGGTGTACCTAATGTACTGCCAAAATGAAAACATGGAACATTACTACGACAGTTCAGTGTCTTGGCTACACTGATAAATTCTGATGGGAAAAGAACTTCAAGTTGTGTCACTTGGTGTTGTACTACTGTGGAAAGATATGGACTTTCAGAGCAGCTGTGTGCAATCTAAAGTGCTACAACCATGATGCAATCCTTCCCTTTCCTATCCTGATTCTTGTCACATAAAGAAAAATTTTTTTTGGTAACATCATTTATGTTCATAGGTTATACATTTTTCGATTCGCTAAACTCCAGTGTGAGTACACTTATGTCACTGGTCGACATGATGTTTGCCATTATGTTTATTTGTTGTGAAAATACTAAAGACATTTTTCAGTGCATGTGCACTTTGGACATGAATTTTTTTTTTTTGCCATTATGTTTATTTGTTGTGAAAATGCTAAAGACATTTTTCAGTGCATGTACACTTGTCAACATAATATTTTTTGCCAGTCTGTTTATTTGTTCTGCATATGCTAAAGAATTTTTTCAGTGCCTGTGCACTTTGTTATCTGTCAAATAATTTGTATATACTTTTCTGATTTGCTACTATGTTTTGTACTCACATTTTGTCTTTGTCTGATATATTTTGTACTTAGTGCGTGTGCACAACATTTACTTTATGTACTACATCTAATTATTCTTGCCAGTCTGTTTATTTGTTCTGCATATGCTAAAGAATTTTTTCAGTGCCTGTGCACTTTATCTGTCAAAAAGTTTGTATATACTTTTCTGATTTGCTACTATGTTTTGTACTCACATTTTGTCTTTGTCTGATATATTTTGTACTTAGTGCGTGTGCACAACATTTAAATATTCTGTAAGTTGTAGGATTTTGTTAATTAAAGAAAAATTTTGCCGCGCTTGGCAAGTCCAAATGACTCACCATCGCTGCCAAATTTTTGCCCCCCGAGTGGAGGGTTATGAAACACGTATGTAACGCAGCAGCGATGGCGAGGCATTGTAGCATCTGTGACCAGAGAGTATGCGCTTGACCGCGCGAGTGTTGCGAGCGGTTCTCAGTCAGTAGTAGTCTTTGCGAGTTAGTTGTCGCTATGCAGAGTAGCAGTCAGTCAGTCGTTGCGAGTCTGTAGCTCTGTCTAGTTGAGAGCAGTACTCTGTCTGTAGTCGTCATGCAGAGCGGTCGGTCAGTAGTAGCAGCCCAGTGCGGTTGTGTGATGTAGGCGGTCGGCAACAATGGTCAAGATGAGGAATAAGGTATACTGTTAATTAATATAATCATTAGATAATGAAAAATTTTATTTATTGTAATTATTCTCCAACAAGTCTCCCAATAATAATTTTTTATTTCAAAAGCATTTTCTCAAAAGTTTAATTTTTTTGAACTAAAGATCTCGTTGCACTTCCCATTTCATTCCACTTCTTTTTGAAGAAAAATTTCACTAGAATTACAAAAAAAAAAAAAGGAGAATATTATTATTTGCAATGTAGTTCCTCCAAGTGGTGCGCAACAACAAGAGCAGATATGTGACATCCATTTATTCTGAGGTAAGACTTTAATTCTGATTGTTTTTACACAGGGCCAAAGACCGATATTTCGGTTTAATTGAATTTTCTTGTCACTGAATGGACTTTAATTTTTTGAAGGATTTATAATTGAGTCAGATTGCGAATTTCACATTTGTTGCCATTGTCAGTACATTTGATTGTGGGCAGGTTACGCATAGAGCCATGTCCATCAGCATTTCTAATTAGTATCGTTATTTTCTTTTAAAATTTTTGTGGGGAGGTTACACTTGGCTCCCATTTCTATTAAGTATTGTCAATTTTCTTTCTTTTAAAAATTGCGGTGGGGAGGTTACAAGGGTTTGCCTTGTACGTCCTTCCACTCTGAGGACACTTCCCGGCTTGACACATATAGGATGGAGCGACTGATAGCCATGTAGTTTGGTCTCTTAAACCCCACCAATCCTACAGACAAGGGACATCAGAGTAATAAGTAAAAATAGTAACTCGGTTTACTATAAAAATCTCTTTCAGGAATTAAAGTTTATACTAATATCATGGAGCACATTTAATAACCTTTTATCCATATTAAGAAAACATCAGTTGGTAGTCCCCTAAAGTTCTGGTTATGATTATGGAGCATCATCAAACTTGACGTTAAATATAGCAGGAAAAAACCAATGGAAAACTCAGAATAATATTTTTTTCCTGGGAATAAAAATGTGCTATAAACTGCTCGAGGAAAATAAGAGGACAAATAAGACCAATAAATTTGTGAAATACATCTTACATCGTTACGATATATATTACATTTTCCTATACAACTGAATACTAATTGGTAGAAATGTGTCATAAATTAATAGTAAAAAATTGATTCGAGAACACACTTTCACAATGTAATACATCGTACTGCAGTATCTTAATCTTAGGTCAATTACGTGTAACATTAATCTACTTTCAGCTCCTTGAACTCAATATTTACTATAGAAAAGTATGAAAGATAGGTGCGTGTGTATGTCTGTGTGTACAAAAGTAATAAAATTTTTAACCAAGTAAACCCTTAAGTACCTTTGGCTTCTATGTAAGAATAAAATTAGCTTTCGGTTTCCTCTTTTTGCTAAGATAAATATCTAGAACCACTTTAAAAAGTATCCATGGAGCATAAACAAGTAACTAACTTCACCACAGAGCCTAGAAAAAAAGATACAATGGGAAAGTACAGTGTAATGCACGTGACATATAGGAATACATCGATAATAATAATAATGCACTCTTATTATATTGACTGAAACGGTAGTGATATGTGAAATGTACTACGTATCTGTCGCTATTGAAAAACCAATCATAAATTCTAAAAATAATTTAACTTCTTATACAGGGTGTTACAAAAAGGTACGGCCAAACTTTCAGGAAGCATTCCTCACACACAAAGAAAGAAAATATGTTATGTGGACATGTGTCCGGAAACGCTTACTTTCCATGTTACAGCTCATTTTATTACTTCTCTTCAAATCACATTAATCATGGAATGGAAACACACAGCAACAGAACGTGCCAGCGTGACTTCAAATACTTTGTTACAGGAAATGTTCAAAATGTCTTCCGTTAGCGAGGATACATGCATCCACCCTCCGTCGCATGGAATCCCTGATGCGCTGATGCAGCCCTGGAGAATGGCGTGTTGTATCACAGCCGTCCACAATACGAGCACGAAGAGTCTCTACATTTGGTACCGGGGTTGCGTAGGCAAGAGCTTTCAAATGCTCCCATAAATGAAAGTCAAGAGGGTTGAGGTCAGGAGAGCGTGGAGGCCACGGAATTGGTCCGCCTCTACCAATCCATCGGTCACCGAATCTTGTTGAGAAGCGTACGAACACTTCGACTGAAATGTGCAGGAGCTCCATCGTACATGAACCACATGTTGTGTCGTACTTGAAAAGGCACATGTTGTAGCAGCACAGGTAGAGTATCCCATATGAAATCATGATAACGTGCTCCATTGTGGGTAGGTGGAAGATCATGGGGCCCTATCGAGACATCACCAACAATGCCTGCCCAAACGTTCACAGAAAATCTGTTGATGACGCGATTGCACAATTGCGTGCGGATTCTCGTCAGCCCACACACGATGATTGTGAAAATTTACAATTTGATCACGTTGGAATGAAGCCTCGTCTGTAAAGAGAACATTTGCACTGAAATGAGGATTGACACATTGTTGGATGAACCATTCGCAGAAGTGTACCTGTGGAGGCCAATCCGCTGCTGATAGTGCCTGCACACGCTGTACATGGTACGGAAACAACTGGTTCTCCCGTAGCACTCTCCATACAGTGACGTGGTCAACGTTACCTTGTACAGCAGCAACTTCTCTGACGCTGACAGACTAACCTGTTGATGCTACGTACTGATGTGCTTGATGCTAGTACAGTAGAGCAATGAGTCACATGTCAACACAAGCACCGAAGTCAACATTACCTTCCTTCAATTGGGCCAACTGGTGGTGAATCGAGGAAGTACAGTACGTACTGACGAAACTAAAATGAGCTCTAACATGTAAATTGAGCGTTTCCGGACACATGTCAACATAAACATCTTTTCTTTAGTTTGTGTGTGAGGAATGTTTCCTGAATGTTTGGCCGTACCTTTTTGTAACACCCTGTGTACTGAAAATAATAAGTGTCTTTTCATGGTGGATGAAACCGGTAATAAAAAAAATAGCTACGCACATGTCGCCAATGTAGCCAAACAGTAACCCCAGGGCCACTCCAATAATCTGTGAGTAGAAGAAGACGTCATTGACGGCCTGCCGGTTGTCGCAGACCCAGTTCATCTGTGACGTCACCGTCAGGGAGAACCACGTGTCGTCATACTCCCAACCGTGCTGGCACTTCACAGGTTCCCTGCTGCCGCCGAAGTCCGTCACATCGCTCTGGTTGTACATCAGGCACTTGCTGAACGAGGCTCCTTCCCTGTAACAAGCAGGACATAACTTAGGGCGTAAAAGAGGAGCCCACAGCTTACTCATGTGACGCGAAAACAGTGATGATGAGGCGCCATACTCCGAGGAAGGTAGGGAAAGATGCAGGAGACCCGCGCTGATGACTAGGTAAGGCGCTAAAGGAGGTGGTTTGCCATTGCCTTCCTCCAACAGTAATGTGGATGAATGATAATGATGAAGACGACACAGCAACACCCAGTCATCTCGAGGCAGGGAAAATCCCTGACCCCGCCGGGCATCGAACCCGGGAGCCCGTGCGCGAGAAGCGAGAACGCTACCGCAAGACCACGAGCTGCGGACCGAAAAGAGTGGAAAAATAAATATACGAAATAATTACATCCAGACAAGAAGAGAGATTCTTGATATTACTGAAGAACTTTTCGTCGTGTCATATTAACACGCTATTGTTTTGCGACCTACAATTGTCTGTTTACGCTGTGAAATGCACAAAATGTTTTGAACACCAGTACATGCAAAAATGTAAATTTGGACAGAGATAGGCTCTAGCTTGGGTCCAGCCACTAGCAACTGAACATATTTCCTAAGTACACAAAGTCTCAATATTAATAGTGATTTTTTTTTCAGTCCTCGTACACGACGTTTCTAAGGGAGCTTAAGAACACGCTTGTAGCAAATGGTCATTCCCCTGTGGTTGAGTTGATGGAGCAGGTTCAAATTCTTCGCAGCGCAAGCAATCGGAATTCGAATCATAATCGCGGACTAACGCGCCACGAGAAATAGTGCCTTTGCAGTGGGTGCAGTATCATTTCTTCTGCACGAATGTAGGTATCTGGCGGACGACATGAAATTTCTGACTCGGTATGCGGACAGATGTCTGAGAAAAGTTATAACAGGAATTACTGGAGCAACAAATGTATTTTATGTACGGACCTAGAAGGGAGATGTTACGTCACGAAGCATCGTTCCAATATACAGGATGGTCCATTGATAGTGACCGGGCCAAATATCTCACGAACTAAGCATCAAAAGAAAAAACTACAAAGAACGAAACTCGTCTAGCTTTAAGGGGGAAACCAGATGGCGCTATGGTTGACCCGCTAGATAGCCCTTGCCATAGGTCAAACGGGTATCAACTGCGTTTTTTAAAATAGGAACCCCCATTTTTTATTACATATTCGTGCAGTACGTAAAGAAATATGAGTGAACACTCCACTTTTTTCCCTTTGTAATAGTCACAAACGTACAAGTACGTGGTATCACGTAACATTCCACCAGTGCAGACGGTATTTGCTTCGTGATACATTATCCGTGTTAAAATGGACCATTTACCAATTGCGGAAATGGTCGATATGGTGTTGATGTATGGCTATTGTGATCAAAATGCCCAACGGGCATGTGCTATGTATGCTGCTCGGTATCCTAGACGACATCATCCAAGTGTCAGCACCGTTCGGCGGATAGTTACGTTATTTAAGGAAACAGGAAGCGTTCAGCCACATGTGAAACGTCAACCACGACCTGCAACAAATGATGATGCCCAAGTAAGTGTTTTAGCTGCTGTCGCGGATAATCCGCACGTCAGCAACAGACAAATTGCGCGAGAATCGGGAATCTCAAAAACGTCGGTGTTGAGAATGCTACATCAACATCGACTGCACCCGTACCATATTTCTATGCACCGGGAATTGCATGGCGATAACTTTGACCGTCGTGTACAGTTCTGCCACTGGGCACAAGAGAAATTACGGGACGGTGACAGATTCTTTGCACGCGTTCTATTTAGCGACGAAGCGTCACTCATCAACAGCGATAACGTAAACCGGCATAATATGCACTATTGGGCAACGGAAAATCCACGATGGATGCGACAAGTGGAACATCAGCGACCTTGGCGGGTTAATGTATGGTGCGGCATTATGGGAGGAAGGATAATTGGTCCCCATTTTATGGATGACAATCTAAATGGTGCAATGTATGCTGATTTCCTGCGTAATGTTCTACCGATGTTGCTACAAGAGGTTGCACTGCATGACAGAATGGCGATGTTCTTCCAACATGATGAATGTCCGGCACATAGCTCGCGCGCGGTGAAGCGGTATTGAATAGTATACTTCATGACAGGTGGATTGGTCGTCGAAGCACCATACCGTGGCCCGCACGTTGACAGGATATGACGTTGCCGGATTTCTTTCTATGGGGAAAGTTGAAGGATATTTGCCATCGTGATCCACCGATAACGCCTGGCAACATGCGTCAGCGCATTGTCAATGCATGTGTCAACATTACGGAAGGTGAACTACTCGCTGTTGAGAGGAATGTCGTTACATGTATTGCCAAAAGCATTGAGGTTGACGGACATAATTTTGAGCATTTATTGCATTAATGTGGTATTTACAGGTAATCGCGCTGTAACAGCATGTGTTCTCAGAAATGACAAGTTCACAAAGGTACATGTATCACATTGGAACAACCGAAATAAAATGTTCAAACGTACTTGCGTTCTGTATTTTAATCTAAAAAACCTACCTGTTATCAACTGTTCGTCTAAAATTGTGAGCGATACGTTTGTGACTCTTACAGCGCCATCTATCACAAATCGAAAAAAGTGGTCCAAGTAAAACATTCATATTCCTTTACGTACCACAGGAATATGTAATAAAAATGGGGGTTCCTATTTAAAAATACGCAGTTGACATCCGTTTGACCTATGGCAGCGCCATCTAGCGGGCCAACCATAGCGCCATCTGGTTTCCCCCTTCAAGCTAGACAAGTTTCATTCTTTGTAGTTTTTTCGTTTGACGCTTATTTCGTGAGATATTTGGCCCGGTCACGATCAGTGGACCACCCTCCATATCAGACGGTGGAGGTGAAACTTCCTGGCAGATTAAAACTGTGTGCCCGACCGAGACTCGAACTCGGGACCTTTGCCTTTCGCGGGCAAGTGCTCTACCATCTGAGCCACCGAAGCACGACTCACGCCCGGTACTCACAGCTGTACTTCTGCCAGTATATCGTCTCCTGCCTTCCAAACTTTACAGAAGCTAAACCTCATTCTGGAGACGGTGGAGGTGCTCATCAGGCAACAAGTGTTAAATGATCAAACGTTTATTCCGTTCGAAAATGGTGTAAATGATCAACATCAGTATGGGGTTCGACACCCATGGACCCGAAGACACACTTGTATTCATTGTAACGTGGAAGCAAACTGCCTCCTAAAGGTACATTGGGGAACGTCTTGTCATGCCTGAAATTCAAGGTGGGTCATTCATAAAAGTTGCCGGCTAGAGACTGTCGTGAAGTGTACGTCTTCCTATCACGCTCGAGACGTGATCTGTAGGCGGCAAGCCGGCCGCTGTGGCCGAGCGGTTCTAGGCGCTTCAGTTCGGAACCGCGCTGCAGCTACGGTCGCAGGTTCGAATCCTGCTGCGGGTATGGATGTGTGTGATATCCTTAGGTTGGTTAGGTTTAAGTGGTTCTAAGTCTACGGGACTGATGACCTCAGATGTTAAGTCCCTCAGTGCTCAGAGCCATTTGATCCCACTGGGATACAATAAAATGATTAACAGCTCGAGCATACAGGATAAGTCTTCCGTCGTTCTTACGGTAATTACTGGATGTATCGGATTGCAATATTCGCTATCTGTTTCTCAATTATATCATGAATTGTGGTGTATATCGTTCCCCAGCAGTACTGACTACAAACCCCACACGTTGTTCTAACCACTTCTTTTTGAGCAGTGAATACTTTTTGCCTGAGTGTTGATTTACCCCAAAATAGTAATCCGTATGACATCATAGAGTGAAGGTATGCAAAGAATATTAGCTAGCTAATTTTTATATCCTCTAACTTAGCAATTATTCTGATAGTACAAGTTGATGAACCTAGTCGCTTTAGGAGATACAAAATATGAATTTTCTAATTAAGATCCTTGTCTAGATGTACACCCAAAAACTTAGTATGCTCTACCCTGGCTACTGACTTCTGCTGATGTGTTATATTTATTGAAGGAACTGCATTCCTTGCAGTAGAAAATCGGGTGTACTGTGTTTCTTCAAAGTTCAGAGCAAGCCCATTCGCAGAAAACCAATCAATAACTTTTCCAAAGACGTTATTTGTATCATTTTCTATTGGATATTTTTTACTAGTAATGATGCTTGTATCATCAGTAAACAATTTCTGTTTAGTCTCTCTTTTCAGATCAAGAACAGAAGGCGACCCATGATCGAGCCCTGTTGAAGACCTGAAGTAATTTCACCCCAGTTAGATGAAAGGGGAAGCTTCCTTAAATTACTTAAACCAAATAAAGAAACTTTTTGCCTCCTGTTCTGTAGGTATGACTTAAACCACTCATATGCTGTTCCATTTATACCATAGAATTGTAATTTCTGTACTGGACAGTGAAATTGTATATTGCTGTCTCAGTGGAACAGCATTTTTGAAATGCAAAATGTGATTTACTAAGTATCCCATTACAGCTGAAGTTGCTAACCACTCTTGAGTACATTACTTTCTCAACAATTTTTTAAAATGCTGTGAACAAGGATAATGGCTGGTAATTATTGACGTGAGGTGTCCCATTTTTTGTAGAGAGGCTAGACTATGGCATAAGTTAGCCCGTTTGGGAAAATACCAAGCCTTTTTTGAAAACTGTTTGGTGTTACATCTATTAATTTTATTTGGGGCAACAGTGTTCAAAAAGGGATATAAATTTTATAAATTTATCAAGAAATATGTTGTATATATCATTGGCAATTGGTTCATTATACACATCTCCCCAATTAACATTTCTTAAACTTTCTCTGAAGTGTGCTATAGATACCGGATTGGCCAGCCTTACACTTTTACTTAGTTTCTGAACTGTACACCCTGCTAATTTTTGTAAGTTAATCAGTTGTGCATCATGGTCCGACAATACGTTTATCACAGGGAGAGCATGTGTTAGTTTTACATCCTCTTGCTGCACAAATACATTATCTATTAGAGTGCTACTGTCTTGAGCTATACATGTAGAGAAATTGATCACTGATTCTAAGCTATCCGTCATTAATAACACTTGTAGTTCACTTTTACTATCACAACTGCTGAGAAAGTTTAGACTGAAATTATCACAGATTAATAACTTCTTCTTTTTGTCTGACAGACAGCGTAATAGGGAGTCAAACTACTTTATGGATAGCTGCCATTCTCCTAATGGTGACCTGTATGCTGTTGCTAATAACAACAGTACATTATCTAGCTGCAGTTTACATGCACAAACTTCAAAGTGCTAATCGACTCAAAATTTGCTTACTTCTACAGTTTTGTACTTATCCCCTTGTTTTGTGTAAATGGCAACTCCTCCTTTATCTATGCTCGATCTGCAAGTGTAAGATGCTAAATTACACCCATTTATACTGACACTTTCCATCCCCACAGTTACATGGTGTTTAGACAGACAAAGAATATCAACCTCATTCTTATTTTTAAGATCATCTAAACTCACTAACAGCTCATCTATTTTATTTTTTATTCCCCTGATATTTTTATGAAGTAAATTGACACTACCCTTAGCTTTATACCTATTTACTGTTAATGACGCTTCTTTTATTCTATTTTTCTTGATTATTGTCTGTCTGGACATTGGCATCAACCTAGAAAACCTGTCTGCCTGTTCCCATTAACCACAGGGATCATCTCTTGTGTGACTGTGCACCCTCCCCCCTCCCTTACAGTTTCTGCTAACAGAGAAACTAACTTACCTTTCCCCTTCCTATTTAGGTGCAGGCCATGTGTTGTGTATCCCCCCCTAGCAACAGCATCAACTGGAAGAACACTCATGTGGGACTTTGCCAGTGTCTGGCACATCCTGTTCAGCTCAGTGTTTACACGCCTTACAGCAGTGTTTACCTATGGCCGATCATGGCGCTGAAAGACCTCCACAAACACCACATCTGTGTGCCCAGTTCCTTGTCCTACTTTGTCCAGGTTGAAAGGTCCCTGTTCGATTCCTTTCATGTTAATTTTTTTAAAACTGTTGTCATTTATGGCATCATTCCACTTCTAAATTTACTGTGGTGTTTCTGACTATCTGGGAGGAGACTGAGCAGTGGAACGTGTTACTTTTACACATAATCAAGAATGATCTGTCACACCACTACACTTTAAAACACAGTTTATATGTAATTCATGTCACACAGCCTCATACGGAACCTACATGCGCTTTGTTTTACATACTGTATATGATAAGATACTGTCATCCCCCTTCCCTTCTGTGTGAAATCATGAATGAGCAAATGTATTTCTAGTTGCATGCTTGATGGTAGCAGACAAGCCTGTCTGCTAGAGAACAGTAGGACCAACGTCGGAACAGGTAGCTACGCTTTCTAAAAGCAAAGAGGTTTCTATTCTTAGTATGGTCCTGTTCGTCCCTTGTCATGTTGGTATAGGAAGCTGCATCTCTGGTCACTTCCGTTTTGTATCTAGAAGCACCCTTGGTAGGGGCCCACGGCAGTCAGTCCGTGGTGAGCGTCTGAAGTGGTAAGATCTCGGGCTAAGCATGTCTCTGCTAAGTCCGTAGGACAATGGATTTCTTAAGTTCAGCCTAACTGAAAATTTAATCACCTTTATTTCAGGTTTAGATCTAAAATATTTAACGTTATCTTAAATTGCAACGCAATGTAATTCGAGTGTGAGGTTCAGAATATCTTCCAGTAGTTGCTTTGTCACTACTTTGTGAGTAAAGTGGAACCACGTGTGGATGATCTGTAACTCTAACTAAGATCATCAATCTTAAATGTCAATGTGCGTGAGATTATAACGTCTCGTCTTCACAATATTTTTCAATATAGCAACTTTTCTTTATGTTCAGCCCACATGGGGTGTACTTTGTGAGACCAGTACCACGTGCTTATACAATTGTTTGACCCATCAGGTTAATAGTAAGGCGATAGTAACCAGTTCGAGATTTTTCTTTTGTAATTTGTGGTTCGATGTAATTTATTATAATTATCAAAATTATTGTGGAGTTACACTCTTTGTGTAAACCAAGTTGACCACGTGAAGCATGTAGTGTAATCATCAAAGTAGCCCTCAGCTATTCTTTTCGCAAAGATTTCACATCGAGTTAGTATGAATTTAGTATACCTATGTGTGGTAATTTCATGACGGACAGGATTGTGCTACGAACGTAACTTCTTTGGGTGAAAATTGAATCGGTTGGTTGTGGTTAATTTCCTCTTGCATATGTTTCAACGTTCTTCGTGTGTTATTTTATGAATGTAGTGTTGTATGCAGTCTCCCAATCTTGGCTCCATATTTGATGTGTTCCGTAAGATTACAAACTCACATTTTCACAATCCTAAATAAGGCACCAGTTTAGTTATGAATCAAGTTTAATATGCAGAAATTTTAACGGGACAATGATCAATGTTGAAATAAATATCCAAATATAAACTGATTTATTTCTTTATATTTAAATTTTCTTTTTATATATATATATCACCGGTTGTTGTAAGATGACTACTAAAAGATTTTAATTAGTGTTAGTCTGCTTGGGAATTTGGTAAGCTAGACTGGGTACCTGGTGAAACAATGGCTCAATAATTCAAGGTTAGCTCCCCCAGATAGCTAACAGCTTTTAACCCGCTTTTATTGTTGAATATCAGGACCTCTTTCAGAACAACTTAATGCATCAACATTAAAAGGTCACTCCTAATACCATATCCTAGATTCACAGCGAAGCTGTTTCCTGCTCCCCCAACTATACTTACCTGATCTTCCTTCTCAAAGTCCCTGCATACCTGACCTAAGTTTTCTCTTGCCTGGTTAAGGCTAGCACTTGGTTTCACAAAACTTAAGATCTGGTACACTTTACCTAATTTCTCCTAGAACTGCTGGCCTACATCCCTCCCATGACTGCTACCTAAAAGTAGAGTTCTTCTTTTCCTACTCTGATTTGATCCAGACCTGCCATTTTTCTTTAAGCTAATATTCTGCTTCAACCTACTTCCAGTTACATACCAGTTCAGATAGTAAGTCAAATTGATTTGCTAACGGAATTTCTAAAGTTTTTTGAACAGTTTCCCTTTTCCACCATTTGCTTGCTACCTTTTCCCAGCACTCCATCTCGTTTTTCTCCCTAAGCCTACATAATTACAAACCGGCGTTTTCTAACTCATCCTTAAGGGCACAAATCTTTGCCTCCTGTTCAGCGTTTTTTCTGTCCTTTCTACATAACCTACATTGTCATGGAAGAGCCTCATTATCTAGCCCTGTTTCCTCGCCGCTACATTCGCCCCAATTAAACCACAATCTACTGTCTTCACAGAACACCCCTCCTTCAGGTTTCTACGGCAACCACTACATTGGTCACAAATGCTTTGATAGAAAAACTTGCACAAACGATTTACACAAAATTTACACAAAAGCAGAGAATAACTTGGCACAAGATCACTGAAATTGCGTAGCCTGTACTAATACGTAACTAAACGCTAATGTAAACAAACTTTTAAACTTACTTTCCAAAGTTCTAATTGACTACCTACACTTTTAATTTAACTTTGAACCGCCAGGTCTAGTGAAAAAAAAAAGTACCTACGCTCACCCGCAATTTACGCCTAAAATGTAAACAAAACTAACGACTATCGGCCTTTACAAAATACTTTCTTGTCGATCTAAAGACGCTCAGAAAAGCGAAACCTTTAATAGATAGCTTAGCGAAGAAGTAAATGCACTAGTCCAAAATGTAATATTAAGTAAATTAACTCTTACGTCAATATTAATCCCGTAACTTAGCGAGAGCTTCGTGGACGTGCTTCTGTCAGAGATAATACACTCTAGCGTCATTTTGTTCTGTTCTTCCTCCAATAACGTTAATATACGATAAACAATTACTGATTATGGACAACAATGTCTAGCCATATTCTGCTTTCATATCGATATTTTGTTTCGACTTGGATTGATCTATGGGCCTTGATAATAGATTTTCTCGAAATACCCGCATGCCACTCGCAAAGTCGTTGCGTCAACACTGCCCCTTAGCGTTATCTTTTTCCTTATCAACCTGACCGACTGGTGCGTGTCTGAAGGTTTCGCGTCAACAGAATGATAAAAAAAGGAAAGTAACTGAAAACGTACTTCTTGACATTTTGTAACAGATAGTTTGTTTCCTCATGAAGAGGTTCCCGACTGCCCACTGCGTGACATGGTGCAATGTTTAGCACATTGTGGTTGCATTTGAAAGGACGGAAGTTCAGATAGCCGGATCTTGGAAAAAGATAAAAACGAACCGTTTTCGCTTTCCGTGCGAGCTCTGTTTTCCCTTATTTTATTACTACGATCGTTTCTCCCTATAAAGGTCGGCGTCAACAAAATATTTTTGCAATCGGAGGAGAAAGTTGGCGATTGAAATTTCGTGAGAAGATTCCACCGCAACGACAAACGACTTTGTTTTAATGGTGTCCATCCCAAATCCTGTGTCATGTCCGTGACAGTCTTTCGCCTATTTCGTGCTACTACAAAACGTGCTGCTCTGTGCTGACCTTTCTCGATGCACTCCGTGAGTCCTATCTGGTAAGTGTCCCACACCGTGCAGCAGTACTCCAAAAGAGGACGGACAAGCGTAGTGTAGGCAGCCTCTTTAGGAGATGTGTTCCATCTTCTAAGTGTCCTGACAATAAAACGCAACGTTTGGTTTGCCTTCCCTACAACATTTTCTATGTATTCCTTCCAATTTAAATTGTTCGTAATTCAAACTCCTACATATTTAGTTGAATTTACGGCCTTTAGATTTGACTGATTTGTCGTATAACCGAAGTTTAACGGATTCCTTTTAGCGCTCATGTGGATGACCTCACACTTTTCGTTATTTAGGGTTGACTGCCAATTTTTGCACCAAGTGCATATCTTCTCTACATCGTTTTTGCAATCTGTTTTGATCTGATGAGCGTACTAGACGATAAACGACAGCGTCATCTGCAAACAACCTAAGACAGCTGCTCAGATTGTCTTCTAAATAGTTAATATAGATAAGGGACTGCAGAGGGCCTATAACGATACCTTGGGGAACGCCAGAAGTCATTTACCACGACATGTGAACTCTCTGACAGTAAATCACGAATCCAGTCACATAAATATTCCATAAGGAGGCAATTTCGCTAAAGGCCGCTTATGTTGCTCATCTTCAAAAGCCAGTTTGGAAATCTGGATATACAGAACCAATTTGAAATTTCTTGTCAATAGCACTCAACACTTGTGTGAAAAGAGCTAGTTGTGTTTCACAACAACGATGTTTTTTAAATCCGTGTTGACTGTGTGTCAATAGACCATTCTCTTCGAGATAACTCATGATGTTCGAACACAACGTTGTTGTTGTTGTGGTCTTCAGTCCAACGACTGATTTGATGCAACTCTCCAAGCTACTCTATTCTGTTCAAGTCCATTCATCTCAGAGTAACTACCACAACCTACACCCTTCTGAATCTGCTTACTGTATCCATCTCTTCGTCTCCCTCTACGGTTTTTACCACCCATGGTTCCTTCCAGTATTAAACTGGTGAGCCCTTAATGCCTCAGAACGTGTCCTACCAACCGATCCCTTATTCTAGTCAGGTTGTGCCACAAATTTCTCTTCTCATCAATTCTATTCAGTACCTCCTCATTAGTTACTTGATCTACCCATCTAATCTTCAACATTCTTCTGTAGCACCACATTTCAGAAGCTTCTATTCTCTTCTTGTCTAAACTGTTTATCGTCCATATATCAGTTCCATATATGGCTACACTCTATACACATACTTTCAGTATGGACTTCCTGACACTTAAATCTATACTCGATGTAAACAAATTTCTCTTCTTCAGAAACGCTTTCCTTGCCATTGCCAGTCTACATTTTATATCCTCTCTACTTCGACCATCCTCAGTTATTTTGCTTCCCAAATAGCAAAACTCCTCTACTATTTTAAATTTTAAGTGTATCGTTTCCTAATCTAACTCCCTCATCGTCGCCTGATTTAAATCGACTACATTCCATTATCCTCACTTTGCTTTTGTTGATGTTCATGTTATACCCTGTTTTCAAGATACTGTCCATTCCCTGCAACTGCTTTTCCAAGTGCTTTTCTGTCTCTGACAGAATTACAATGTCATCAGAGAAGCCTCAGAGTTTTTATTTATTCTCCCTGGACTTTAATTCCTAGTCCAGTTTTTTCTTTTGTTTCCTTTACTGCTTGCTCAATATACAGACAGAATAACATCGAGGATAGGCTACAACCCTGCCTCAATCCCCTCTCAACTACTGCTTCCCTTTCGTGCCCCTCGACTCTTATAACTGCCATCTCGTTTTTCTGCAACCCTCTTACAGCACAAAAGTGCGTGATTATGTTCGCATGCCAAAATTTTTTATGAGGAAGGCGGAACTACGGTTGAGGCAGCTGGTTCCCCACATCTTCTGACAGAGTCTTCTAAAGAGGAACAGAACAGAATCTTTCGTGTTCCAACATGAGTATTCCTGCACTGGCACCCTTTTTTCCCCTGCTACAACTAGGTGTGCTGCTCATACAAAACCATTGCTCTAAGGCAGCGAAACTTTGATAGTTCACTGATATGCTTCAACAAATTTTTATACTTTGACACATACAAACAACAAATAAGTTAACACAAAATCATTTGATTTACTTTTTTTTTGTTCTTTGCGCATCGATCGTAATTCATCAAAAACGCCTGGCTTATGATGTGTACCTTAAAAAAGAAAAAAGTATTTCACTTAGTTTGGAATCTTCCCAGTTTTATATAATTTTTGGCAGTCATTTTAAGTTCTTTTTAGCTATTTTAAGACTCTTTTTGGTCTATCTTTGTCATTGCAGTAACACTTTGCGCATATTTGTACAAGCGCGAAGTGCCTTTTATACAGAGACAACAGATCATTTAGTTTTATTGGTGAAAAAATACTGGTTAAAAGCATCGTCTAGTGACCTCAGAACCATTATGATGGTGCTAGAACCTTTGCCATGTGTTCACTACGTCATTCAAAACTACATTTGTGCCTCACGTCGGATATTATGCATAATGTACACGTGTAAGTACGTAACTATGGCCCTCTGTATCCCACAAACTGACTGTCATACTGAACAATGTTTCAAGGTTCCCCGACATCATCGTCTTCAGAACATATGATGAAAATTTCGACGAACTGTCATTAATACGTGTTACTGAAGTTTCTCTGCCACAACTCGTACTTTTGGTACCGAAAAATCATGGTTTATTGGGATTATCTCAGGAAGTGCCCATGAACAAATGGTCCTTTTATAAGCTGCCTTACATCCATCCTGGACCAGACTGAATGCAGAAGAACCAACCGCTCAGTTTGTCTGGACTGGAGGAAGTGTGTAATGTTTTAATTTGATCATGTGCTGCAGAATAGTTTTATATGCAGCAGAAAGACTTAACCTGGTAAGAACAGGAGTACGTAAGAGACTAGAACTGACGGAACGAAAAACTCTCAGGAGGACAGTGGGACCTCGAAGAACAAAAGGCACATCCTCAGAATGGATCAGGGGAGGTTAACACAGCAAATAATACAGTTTCTGGTGAGCAAGAGAACCAAAGTACACCGAATCCAAGAGGTGCAAAGGTATCTAGAAGAAATGCGAATGTAGGAATCAGGGAAATACAATAGAGTAATTTTTAAGTAAAAAATGCAGGCTTTCACAGGTTTAGAGAACAGAACTAGACACAGAACAGAATCATCATGGGCGGAAGAACGAAGAAAGATGCAAAGTACGCGAATGAAAGAATATTGGACAAGGAGAAAGATCAGAAGAAACGAAACAGAAGCGAATCAACGTGGTCCTCAAATGGCCAAAACGAAAATAAGAAGAAGAAGCTAGTGCTTGGCCGTCCTTCCTATAGGTATACAAGTGGTCACTAGGCCAAGAACTATCGAGAACGCTTGACCCCTTATCTCTGTGATCAACAGAACCGGAGGCATGACTCTCTGAAAAACGCTAGCTGTCATGCACGGACTGATTTATATCTTTTATGTGGACAGTGCATCCCACATTATCGTGTTGTACTGTTATAATATATATGAGTCTTCACCAGATATTTGTGGTCGT
This sequence comes from Schistocerca serialis cubense, assembly GCF_023864345.2. Taxonomy (NCBI): domain Eukaryota; kingdom Metazoa; phylum Arthropoda; class Insecta; order Orthoptera; family Acrididae; genus Schistocerca; species Schistocerca serialis. The sequence continues at coordinate 19,808,702 of NC_064641.1, forward strand.
CATTGTGTGTATGCTCCCTGAACTGCAGTCAATTAGTAGATAAACAATTTCAGGATCAAACTTTAGTTGGTGGTTGCAGCATCAATAGAACAAGTGCAGACAGGAAACAGGTGTGTGAGGTCTAGACACTCGGCCCATGTGCATGTGTTACGTAACGTTGAGTGTAGTCGTATGGGGGATTTTGTGTGTTTAACTCCACACCCCACCCACCCACCAACCCACCCCCACTTCCGTCCCAGGCCCCTGGCACAATGCTTAACGTTAAAGCCAACAATACCTCTAAACCCTACATACAGTGTTTCGAGGACTAGTATTAACTGACGAATCTAGGAATATACTGCACCCACTACGTATGTTGGACTTCGAAGACAAAAGAAAACTAACTAATGAGACAACTTAGCAAACATTTTCCCGTCAATGGAAAACGATAATATCTTAAGACTTTTACAACCTGAAGTGTCCTCTGCCGTGCACTTTATAGTGGTTTGCAGAGTATGGATACTGATATAGATTCTGTTCATCGGTTTTTTTACTGTGAGTTTCTCGGTAAAGACAAGCTTTAAAAAGGTGCAGTTTTCACAGTCTGTTCAATGTAAAAACTGATAGAAGTTTCTGCGTAACAATACCAATAGTCAAATCTCAATAACCATTCGAATTGTCATAAAAATTATAACAATTAAAAAGTCAAGAATGACGAGGTGTTTCCAAAATCCACATAGCTGTTTGAAGGCACTTTATTCTCAACTATCGGTTTCACGTCAGTATAGACGCATTTCGAGTTTAACTTTCAAGAATACGAACCACTGAGTGAAATTTTGAAATTGTAGAAATAAAGCACATTAATACAGATGTGTGGTTTTTGGAAATACCCTTACAATCTTGACTTTTCAACTGTCATAATTTTTGTGATAATTTGAGTGATTACTAAGTGTTATTGTTATTATTATAAACAATGTCTCTGACATGTGATTGCCCTCCCCATAAAGTGCTTTCTAATACAAATTTTTCCTGGATCCCTCTTCGTAATGAGTAGTCTAAACTGCTTTTCAGTACTGGTAGTGCTTACTTTTGTGCGTACGGTGGTCAGACATCTTTAAGTTTGGATCCGTCGTTGCCTTTAAAACGTGTCCTACAGTCGTAACTTCGCTCGATTTTCTGATAGATGTTTCTCCAAGATCTGACAGTGAATGTAGTTGCACGCTTTGCACATATCCCGTATTATAGGTAAGCAAGTTGCGCTATCTGTTTATTATTTTTCAAATTGGAAGTACAACAATTTCTGTTTTCGCTACATTTTGTGAATGGTAACATTAAACCAAGATTGGTCTTTGCTATCTTTTTTCATCTTATGCTGTACACACATGTATAACAAGCTGTACTTACTGAGTTTCAACTTCCATTGAAGTACTAGGCAGTTGTAGTAGATCAAAGCCAAAATTATGAATGAAAACACACTGAATGCTGGTGTAATATTCTACAATATTTCTTGTTTATTTTCCAGATTTTCGGCTGTTACGTGATCTACAGGTACACAGACAAGTATGTGGTGCAGTGAAGTTTTGTTCGAGCAAATATTTTGAACTAGTTCATTTACAGAGTATCTCCATTTCCAGAGTTAGAAATATTAACGTTAGATTTTAGGATTAAAACAACAGGTTTTATTTCAGTGTAAATGCGATGACAGATTATTTAACTAAGATAATATATGTGATACATTAATTAATGGACCGTTTACAAATTACAACAGTTGTTCACAGAAGAAAATAAACTGAACAATACATATTTGAAAGATGTGGCTGAACAAAATAAATTTTTCTTTAATAATTCCCAAATTACAAACAGATAAGATAGAGTAGAGAAAATAAGCAGGTAAGTGAAGGAGCTGTGATTATACAACATGTTTTTTCTTTCACAAGAAAACAAATTATCTAACCGAAACAGAGGAAAGTGGAACATGTGAGTAAGGGGAGGGGGGGGGGGAGGGGGGTAATTTGCAACATGGCCTGGCTGGGATTATGAGAAGTATCTGCAGTCTGAAGTGGCGAGTAAGGGAACTGCATCTGGTAATTCAGTACTAAGCTTAGGCTGATGGATACATGTTTATTAATTCCAAATTATTTCGAGATAGTTCGTCTTCCTTCCTTTATTTTATCTTAGTTAAATAATCTTACATAGCATTTACACTGAAACAATCCCTCTTGTTTTATTCTTAAACCTGACGTTTACATTTTACATGTCTGGAAATGGAGATACTCTCTAGATGCACTAGTTTAAAATATATGATGCAACAAAATTTCACTGCAGCACATACTTATCTTTGAACCTGACGGTTGCATAAGAGCCGAAAATCGGTTTGTGAAAAAATAATAAATAATGTAGAATTTTACATCAGTGTTGTGGGTGTTTTTATTCATACTGTATAAAACATTCTACCAGAACCGATCAATGAAAGCTAAAACATTTACCACTACAAACCTCGGTATGGTGAGGTTCTTCCACTCCTCAACTGAAAGGTTGGAAAGCTCCCTGCCAGGGACGTAGCACCAGTGATCTGGAGTCTGCATAGCCAGGTAGAACATGTTGACGCTCATCAGGTCGAAGCATGAGGCAAAGCAAACGAAGACGATGTTCAGCCTCGTCTGGAACTTCCCCCGGGACCCAATGGCGTCCAGGACCTCCTCGAATGCTGGAGCAGCCTTTGTTTTTGTACTGCATTCTGGGATTCCAGTCCTCTCCTGAAAATGAACAACCATGCAGCGGTGTTACTATCGCCCTCAGTGACAGGGAAATGTAATGAGTCCCCAGGAAAGCAGCAGACATTTGCTTTTTGTTTGTATTGCTAGCCGGTGGAGAATGTGGGCAACAGTTTTATATCTCTATAGAATTATCTAGTTCTGTTTCCAGTGACCAACAGCAGCAAAGTTACAAGTTTCATTGTCAGTAGCGAGCCTAATTTATAACTGTACATTGTCTGATGTGGCAAAAGTAGCTAATTTCTTTTGACAATATTTTAATGAGTTTTATTTATTTATGTCTGTGTATGATCACTCAGTCCATCCTGTTTGCTGCCTTCTTTTACAATTCTTCGTTTTTTTATTTGTTGGATTCAATTCTTATATGCTTGTGACTCACTCTTGTCAATATTGGGTGTTTGAGGTATTATTAGTATGTCCAGTAGCTGATGATCGATTGAGACGGAGCTGTAGCGAGGTACGATTTAATGGTAGACTAATGATGGATTCTAGAGAGGGATAAGTTGCTACTGGTCAATTTTTCCACTGTCAGGATGCATCAGTCACGTGACATAGCCTGCGTTCGACTCGTATACAGCCACGTGTTCTGTATATGATTTAAAGCGCTGTCTACTTGCGACTGTTAACGGTAAACCTGTCAGTCATCAATATACTTTGAGACGAACAGGATGCATTTGGGGGGAAAAGCAGGACTTTCGCCCTGGCGCCGCGAGGCATTTCAGCGAGGCTTGCGGCTGGGGCTACGCGGGCCGCGAGACTGTCAGTGTAGTAGCTCTACCTCAGAGTTTGTGATTGTATATCGATGAGAATGCCGTCTTTTAGGATGACGATTTCCCCCACTACTGTGATCCTTTTCTTTCCCTCAGCTGTTATAGCGTGTTTTGGCTTTGGTTAGGGCGATTTTTTTTTTAGCAGGTGTGTGTAGTGGTCTCTGACATCAAACAGGGATATGCTATACTCTTGCAGGTAATACACTTTTTTTAAATTCATTTCTGTCCAACACCAGGATCTAGTCAGTTGGACGTTTTTACCCCAGCTTGTAGGTGTTGGGTAGAGTTTGAGTGTTTCTGTCGCTGGTTTCGAGTGGTATAAATCTTTTTTATGCTGTGCATACATTTGTGTAATTATGGCGGATCTTTGTGATTAATTACGCAATTAGGATAGATATTTGAGTAAGTTTGGTGTGGTATCACGAATTTTGTTTCCAGCAGGATAACGCAAGCTTTATGGTATAGTGTAGTGGGACGCGAAATTGAAGCGTCACCCATCCACCAGTGTCAGCCCAGTTTGCAGGTGAATATAAGTTTAATTTACTGTTTTGTTTATGTATTTTTGTAATATTTGTAATGGCTGTGAATTGTCTAAAGTTTTGTGTTTATTTTTTATGTTTCATGTACGGAGAGGGCGGCGCAATGAACGGAGACAGCATCTTCGCTGCCGGGACCAGAGAGAAAATTGCTGGCCACTATACGTCCCGGGTCGACAGCCAAAGAGCAACAAAAGATCCTGAAACCGAGTTGTTGCGTCGTGCTTCTAAAAATTGAAAAACTGAGAATTTGTAATGTTTCTACAACAATGACGTCACAGAAAGTTTAATCATGTTGTAAATGTTCAGTTCTGTCTTGTGAAGGCTCATGTTCACGTCTATATGTAGGAAGATAATAAACTAGTGGATGCTACAAAAGTTTAAATACGTGTTCCGAGAATTTATTTATGAAGAATTATGTTAAGTAATTTATTTGACAAGATTATTAATTTTTGACAGCGTTCATCGCGAGTGTGATTCTTGAAAGTTTATTCAATGTGGTTCTAATATTTATTAAAGCAGATCACTTGCATTAATATAATTTCTGAGGAGAAACAAACGACATTTAAATTGAAAAAGTTTGCGCAAACCAATTGGACTGAGTAACGTAATTCTGCGCATACGACTCAAATGACGATGTTTTACAGTTTCGTTCAAGAACCATTCAGAGACAATTTAAAAAAGAATTTAAATAATTTTGAAGTGTGTTGTAACTGACGTAGGTGACGGAGTCTGCACATGGTCATATGTCAAAAGAAAATCATTTATACAAAACTTACGGCGTTACACCACAATAGTTACTTTTTGCGATTTTAAGCCCTCCTTGTGCAGCGCTATGCATGTTGTTATTGTTGTGGTCTTCAGTCCTGAGACTGGTCTGATGCAGCTCTCTATGCTACTCTATCCTGTGCAAGCTGCTTCATCTCCCAATATCTACTGCAACCTACATCCTTCTGAATCTGCTTAGTGCATTCATCTCTTGGTCTCCCTCTACGATTTTTACGCTGCCCTCCAGTACTAAATTGGTGATACCTTGATGCCTCAGAACATGTCCTACCAACCGATCCCTTCTTCTCGTCAAGTTGTGCCACAAACTTCTCTTCTCCGCAATTCCATTCAATACCTCCTCATTAGTTATATGATCTACCCATCTAATCTTCAGCATTCTTCTGTAGCACCACATTTCGAAAGCTTCTATTCTCTTCTTGTCCAAACTATTTATCGTCCATGTTTCACTTCCATACATGTCTACACTCCGTACAAATACTTTCAGAAACGCATTCCTGACACTTAAATCTATACTCAATGTTAACAAATTTCTCTTCTTCAGAAACTCTTTCCTTGCCATTGCCAGTCTACATTTTAGATCCTCTCTACTTCGACCATGCGCTATGCATATAGTTGTGAAATTAGGACCGATGTTTATGATTAATTAGGATGGATAATTGAGTCAGCTTGCCAAGCAAAATAAATGAAGTACACTAACTTAACTTTCCTCTACCGCATGTAGACAGTTTATATGTGTTAGGGGGTGGACTTAGGATTTACATCCAGCAGAATCAGGGTTCAAGTGGCTGGCAAGTTGCATTTTTTTACTTGCACTGAGTGTTTGTGCATTGAATTATTTTCAGGTGTTTGAATGCATTATTTCAATGATCTACGAGTAGTTTGCATGTCTGCATGGTGTGTACTGGATTATTTGAGTAACTTACGAGTTGTTTGCGTCTCTGCATATCAGCATAATGCATTATTTAAAATTAGTTTCCAGGTCTGTAAACTGTATATTGTGATCCCAAGCACTTCAGTGTGAGTGTTTTGCATCAACATAATAAATAAATAAATTAGGTGAAATCTGTGGCTAAATAAATTGTTCAAAAAATAAATAAAGTACGCTCCTTCCTCTCTCCAACAGCCCAGAACAGGCTGATCCCTTTTTCACATCAATTCCCCCCCCCCCCTCTAGACCACTGGCAGGGTGAGTTTTTGTACCAGCATAATAAATAAACTGGGTGACATCCGTCCCTCAATGTGTGTAGGAAATATGGTTGGTTGACCTTGAAAAGTAGTTGAAACTAGGTATCTTACCTATATGATGGTGGTACTGCCTCTAATTGTTTAAATAAAAACTTATGTCCAGAGCATAATGAGAGCATGTAATAGAGCTACTAAAACACGGACCACCAGTATCTCAGCCTCTTGTGGCGGTAACACGACACTAATGCTGTGGGTAGATAATAAATTTAAAGAAATTTTATCAAAGTTAAACAAATTTAAGCAAATTTAAACAAATTTATAAAAAATTTTATTTGAATTGAATGAGCAGTCTCCAGTGGGGCGACACCATATTATCTTGCCTCAGCTGCAGGGGTAAGCTCTTATAGCAAAATTCACGCCCTTTTTCCAAGAGGATGGCGAAAACACTTGATAGTGGTACTTGTTCTAATTGTTTAAATAAAGATTCATGTGCAGTTCCTAGGAAGAAGCGACTTAGGTTAGTGGAGGTAACCCATGTGCCCTTACTTTCCCACCATTTTCTTAGGTTAGTAGAGGCAGCCCAACTGACCTATCTGCCTGCCAAAAGCTGCCATTTTCGATAACAGTACTTGCATCATCAGCTGACGTCATGTGACGTCACGTACTTGCTTCACGGCCGCCATCTTGGATAATGGTACTTCGGGGTGACGCCGCCCTTGGGGTAATGACGCCCTTCCGCCATCTTGGATAATGGCACTTTGGGATAGAAACCGCCTTGCCCCACTACTGACGTCTCCCGCTGCGCCTCTGCTGAGTTCATGACCATATGAGTTGGACACCAGGCGATTGGAAAACCGTGGCCTGGTCAGATGAGTCCCAATTTCACAAGTAGTTAATGGTAGGTTTTGAGTGACTTAGACCACACGAAGCCATGGATGAAGTTGTTAACAAGGCACTGTGTAAGCTGCTGGTGGCTCCATAACGGTGTGGGCTGTGTTTACATGTAAAGAACTGGTTCCTCTGGTCCAACTGAATCAATCTCTGATAGGAAATGATTATGTTCGGCTACGTGGAAATCAGTTGCAGCCATTTATGGACTTTATGTTTCCAAACGATGATGGAATATTTATGGATCACAGATTCCTTCTCGCTGGGCCACAACTGTTCGCCATTTGCTTGAAGAACATTCTGGACAACTCGAGCAAATGATTCAGCCACCCAGATCAAAAAATTTCAAATGTGTGTGAAATCTTATGGGACTAAACTGCTAAGGTCATCAGTCCCTGAGCTTACACACTACTTAACCTAAATTATCCTAAGGACAAACACACACACCCTTGCCCGAGTGAGGACTCGAATCTCCGCCGGAACCAGCCGCACAGTCCATGACTACAGCGCCTGATTCAGAATGGTTCAAATGGCTCTGAGCACTATAGGACTTAACTTCTAAGGTCATCAGTCCCCTAGAACTTAGAACTAATTAAACCTAACTAACATAAGGACATCACACACATCCATGCCCGAGGCAGGATTCGAACCTGCGACCGCAGCTGTCGCGCGGTTCCAGACTATAGCGCCTAGAACCGCTCGGCCACTCAGCCGGCAGAGCGCCTGAGACCGCTCGGCTAATCCCGCGCGGCCCACCCAGATCGCCCGACATGAATTCCATCGAACTTTTGTAGGACACAATCGGGAGGTCAGTTCGTGCACACAATCCTGCGAAGTCAACATTTTTGCAATTATGGACGGCTACGGAGGTAGCATGGCTCAGCTGGACTTGTTGAGTCCATGCCACGTCTAGTTCTTGCAACACGCTGGGCAGAAAGAGGTCCGACACCATGTTAGGAGGTATCTCACGACCTTTGTCACCTCAGTGTAAACACCCTGTGACCACCCCAGTTGCTAGCGTGCAACCAAGGTACCTTTGTACACCAACTACTTTTCTGTGGTAGGATGTTCGCTTCCTGCCAACTTGTATGTTGGTGAACACAACAATATAGAAACTTACGTTAAAAACACAAAAACAGATAACTTGAAGTGGTATATCAAGACAAGTGACCACATTTGACGCTGCGCTTGATAAATTTATGGATGAAGAGTGGCATATTGTGAGAACTCACTCTTGCCTGTAAGGGGCGAGGGAATGTAAGAACAGGAAACAGAAACAAACTATGAATAATAATTGCGAAAACAGTCGATAAGTCCTACACAAAATCAGTATCAAGAAACGAACAAAACCAGTGGACATTATAAATGAGGACCGATTGGTTCAAAAACAGGCAGCTTGTTTTGTAATATCCCGAAATAGCGGGAAGAGCGTCCTGGATATGATGAGCTAGGCCGGCAGTCATTAAAACACAAGCGTTTTTAGTTGCGGCGAGATCTTTTTACAGAAACTATATCCACATCCTCTTCTACGCAAATATTCAGAAAGCCACCGTACGGTGCTAGGGGGAGGGAACCTGTGCCACTAGTAATCATTTCCTTTCCTGTTCCACTCGTAAATAGAGCGAGGGAAAAACGACTGTCTGTATGCCTTCATATGAGCCCTAATTTCTCGTATCTATCTTCGTATTCCATCATCAGCAACTTTTGAATTTCGTTATTAAACCATGGTGGAAGTTTCCCATCCTTTATCCACTTACTAGGCACATAACTCCCGAGACCAGGATTTAAAATCTGCTTGAACTTTCCTCATAATTCCTCTTCGTCGCTCTTGCTGGAACTAAGTGACATCAGTTCATCCTCTAAGTGAGATGCTAACAACATCTTATCTGCTCTATATAGCAGTAACGCTCTCCTAGCCGTCTTGACTGTTTTATTAACTTTTGTAGCCATAACTGCTAAAATGGCATCATGAACGCTATCCCTGTTTCTATCCTGATCAAGTTTTTCCTCCGAAAGCGGAAATATTTTGTTGATTGCGTGGGGAAAATAACTATCTATATCCACGTGACTACTCTCCACCTCACATTGAAGTGCCTGGCAGGGGGCGTAGTAAAATACGAGAAAAATAAGAGAAAAATGAGATCGCTCAGAAAGATTTAGTTCTTCATTTTTCCCGCATTGGATTCGAGAGAGGAACGGTCGAGAAATAGTCTGGAAGAGGCTCTGTGAACTGTAGAGCAGTACCGTAGACGCAGATGTAGCCCTCCGTATGTCTTGCGGACTACGTGGCCATTGAAGTTAAAGGCGTACATAATAACACACATTACCATAAAAATGGGTTGCTGAAAAATGAAATTGATTTTGTGAATAAAGAAGTCTTAGTTGCAACGTAGGTGGTACAGTGGTTTGCTTTTTCAAAGCAACCATCCCAGCATTTGCCTTAGGAGTTTTAGAGAAACCACAGAAAACTTAAAATCCTAACCTTCGTACATCCATAGTTGAAATGGAAGACAGTGGGACGTCAGCTGTATTAAATTTATATTAAAAATGAAGAAATTCCTCCAGCTGTATTTAAGGAATCGATTTATTTTGGCAACTAGTTACAACGTTGAAACTAGTTGCCAAAATAAAATCGACACCTTAAATACAGCTGGAGCAATTTCTTCATTTTTAACATACAATCTTAACAGCTGTATTTGACCATGGTCCTCCAATACTCGAAGAAGAAAGGAAGATCTGGGTTTAACATCTCGTCGACGGTGAGGCCATTACAGACGGACGGCATGTTCAGATTGAGAACGGGTGAGGAAGGGAATTATGGTATTCACCACTATTTAATCTCCGCGCCGACCATCAGCGCGCTCCATTATGCTCGGCCAAAAAATGCATCGTCGGCCGCTCTTGTCCTTGCACCGCCCTCTACTAACATCACAGGTCGGCTTCGTGTGAGCGCGTGCGATTGGTCACCCATAACACTCAGCGATTGGCCGCCCACACTGTACCGCGACCTCAGCCGCCGGCTCGGTTAACTATGGAGCAAAGACCTTGTAAAAAATAACTAGACTCACTGAAGGCACTGCAGTCGCGGGATAATTTGAACCTTCGGCTGGACGCCGTTATAGTGGTTGTAGTCTGAAGTATTGTGTAGTATTGTTGTTCATGAAGATGGTTCAAATGGCTCTGAGCACTATGGGACTCAACTCCTGTGGTCATCAGTCCCCTAGAACTTAGAACTACTTAAACCTAACTAACCTAAGGATATCACACACATCCATGCCCGAGGCAGGATTCGAACCTGCGACCGTAGTGGTCACGCGGTTCCAAACTGTACCGCCTAGAACCTCTCGGCCACTCCGGCCAGCGACTGTTCATGAAAACCCTGATTCAACGTTGTATATTTGTTGGGGCGTACATACAGTATTTGTTACTCGTAATTCTACTGTCTGTACGTTCCAATCAAAAGAAGTACAATGGTGAAGAGTTGTGCAGCGATTAATTGTACAAATAAATTCGAGAAAGGAACGAATATTACATTTCACCGATATGTGAATATTTTAAGTTGTTTTGTATGTCAGTGCACTTAATAAATGATTTTGTAACACGGTATTAGCATAATGTCTGTGCATCTATCTGCAGGTGTCCTTTCTCAAAACCACAGCTGTTACAAAAATGGTTACACGCTGTCAGAAGGCTAGATTTCCGACCGACAGAATACCATTTTATATGTTCTGATCATTTTGAAGAAAGTTGGCTGATCGGTAGTGTTTTCATGGTCTAGAATAGGTTGAAACTTGATAATTTGGTCGTGAGTTGCCAAAGCACTATGCCATAAATAACGCACTTCTCGTCATAAAATCTAAAGCAAGGCAGAATCAGAAAATATCTATTAATATAGTGGGCAAATCTTAGAGTATTTTGATGCATTTTGCGTACATCTATCGTAAATGAACTACGAAAACTGCTAGGGTCCAGTACATAACTTTTAGCTACGGCAGATTCCATGTAGTACGTAAGATAAATTCTTAAACAGTGACTAGTTGCTGTTTGTTCATAAATTAAGAAGTATATTGTAGTAACGTATTTAAATGAGGCATTATGTTTGTGACTTAACTCAAGGGAAGGCATTTTATAACCAAAAGTGATGTATAAACATTCGAACTCCGCGCGTCAGTTTACCACTCTAATGGCCGCCGCCCAGCTATTCAATTTGTCCGCTCACCACACAGTGAACAGTCGACCACTTGTGCGGTTGTGGGGGCCTGCTACGGAGCCTCATTTAATGCAGCAACTGACGTCTTCAAGTGAGTTCTCACCGCGCTGTGTTCTACTCTACAACTTGGAAGTGCTACACTGCAGTGGACCTGCTGTTCGATACTGATTTGGCTGCACTCTGGACTTGGAATCGGGATGCTATACTGGAAGTTGGACTCGAATGTTCACTAGGCTTAGTACGTCGACGGGATTCTGATTTCCGCTGGAAGTCTGCTTTTCGCTTGCACTCCCTGAACATTGGTATAACCGCCATAGTTTTATGTAATTTTCGATGAAGTGTTCATCTACAACTTGGCGCCCAGTAACACAGTTATTTGCATCAGTGCAGTGTCAATAAGTCGAGAATGGTGATGTATTTATCGTGTTATTCCTAGTTATAACACACTAAAATGGCGATGGGCCAGGAACCACCTACGCTGGAAGCTCTACTCACGCAACTTACTCATCAGCAGAACGAGAACCAAAAGCATCTAATGAAAAAGTCCTTCCAGACAAACAAAAACTACAAGAAGCGAAATGTAATGTGAGGAGGGCTATGCGAGCGGCGTTCAATGAACTCGAAAGTAAACTTCTATGTACTGACTTGGCAGAAAATCCTAAGAAATTTTGGTCTTATGTCAAAGCGGTAGGTGGATCAAAACAAAATGTCCAGACACTCTGTGATCAAAATGGTACTGAAACGGAGGACGACAGACTATAGGCCGAAATACTAAATGTCTTTTTCCAAAGCTGTTTCACAGAGGAAGGCTGCACTGTAGTTCCTTCTCTAGATGGACGCACGGATGACAAAATGGTATACATCGAAATAGATGACAGAGGGATAGAAAAACAATTAAAATCGCTCAAAAGAGGAAAGGACGCTGGACCTGATGGGATACCAGTTCGATTTTACACAGACTACGCGAAGGAACTTGCCCCCCTTCTTGCAGTGGTGTACCGTAGGTCTCTAGAAGAGCGTAGCGTTCCAAAACATTGGAAAAGGGCACACGTCATCCCCGTTTTCAAGAAGGGACGTCGAACAGATGTGCGGAACTATTGAAAGGTGGCTACACTGAGTCACAGCGCCAGAGATTGCGACAAAGATTATTATTCCGCCGCCTCCAATGGGCGCTGTAGTAGTTCAGAGGGTGTCGAGGGCAGTTGTTGTTCTGTTGGGATGAGAGAGTAGACGATCTGAGTGTTGTACTGTTTGGTTGGTGTAATGTATAGATGGAAGAAGATGCAACTGTCAGAATATATTTGAGAAAGGAGATGGGCTTTTGATTTATGATGCTGGTGTAATGGAATATTTTCGTCAATATGTAATGAGGTAAAAAGGTATTATAGTTTTCTTTAATAACAATCCCTCTTGCTCACAGTCAACAAAGCATCTGGCTCGTGTTCATTTATTAGACTTGTAATTCTGGTTTCTATGTGTAATTGTAGTATTTCTGGTTTTTCAATTAATTCATTGTAAATGGTGTTTAAAATATTTTGTCGTATTGAGAAAGAACAGAGCCAGATACATGTACATTGAGTCACACTACCACGCAGTGAACGGTTACACTTGTGCTTTGTTCTTTCGTTGCTTTTATAGTTGCAGGGGACTTAATTAATCAATTGTGTTAATGGAACTTCCTTGTCATTCTTTATTTTTGTTTTATGCAGTCAGATTGCGTGCTAATACTAGTCAGGGCAAACCGGTTACGAGACTTAGTAACCGGTCATACAGGTAGTAAAATTATTGCGTTTATTCATAAATATTAGTCTTTTCATTTTAGTTAAGCCCCCATGCACGTGGCGACCGCTGCTTCGGATCGTCCCTTGGAATTGTTTTCATAGTAAAAATAGTAGACAGTAGTATTGCTTTAGTCTATACTGCAAGTGTAGAATTTGTAATTGAACGTTTATAGTTGTCTTGTCATTCTTCTAATGGTATTTTTGTAGAATTTAATCTCTGATGTGTCGTATAAAGGTTTGACAATTTTGTGCAATTGTGAAGGTTTTAATTGTTCGTTAATCGTGTTTGTCAAGAAGCATTTCGTGTGAATGGTATTGTTGGTGATAAAGTGTTATATTGTGTGTAATTTTCGTATACTGACGAGTTTTGTATGTTTTGTAAATGATTACGCAATCGATGAAAAAGATAAGAATGATGAATATTCAGAATAACGAATTTGTTAACATGGCGAACTCGCCAACACTGGAGAACAGTATGGTGAATAATAAAGTAGAAAACAATTTAATAAGCTGGGAAAATAGTCCGGAACCAATTCAAATTTTTTCACAATTGAAAAATTTTCAGAATACGAGATTAATGTTAGAAAATTCTGGAATAGTGTCGAACACAGATAGCTTTACGGCTATGACGAAGGAAGTTAGTTTTACAGGAAATGTTAGGGGCGAAAAGAATTTCGAACCACTTAATATGGAGCAGTTGATGAGTGCAATATTAAATTTGGGATCACAAATAGGAACAATTAAAACTGATATGGGAACAATGAAAACACAGTTAGGATCTGAATTTAAAACAGAGATGGGAACAATGGCAACACGGTTAGACTCACGAATAGGGACATGTTTTGAAAACATGAAAGATGAATTAAAGAAAGAAATTAGAGAAGAAGTACAACCGATTTTGAATGCTCACAATAACAGATTAACTTCAATAGAAAATAGACAAAAAGAACAGGATAGAGAACAGGAAGAAAGAGATCGCGTGATAGTACAAAAATTTTCAGAGTTAAATTTACAGCGTACATACGATACGGAAGAAATATTTGAAACAATCGAGGAATCCGTACCAAATGACAAAATAAATAACCTAAAACAACAATATGAACAGTTAACTACTAAATGTGTCAATACTGAAACCCGAGTCGCGACACTTACGGAAGACGTAAATAAACAGAAAGAACAAACAGGTGACTTAACGGAAAAGGTTGAGGAGATTTCAGATAAATTGACAAATATTAGTTTAAGTGGGAACAGGGATTCAGATGATACAGCTCCATTGCCATTTACAGGAACAGAAGAGTACGAGAATATAAATAAACATGTTGAAAATCAGGGAAAATTTAATGAACGCGTTAAAAGGGTATTTGAGGCTTTACGAAAGCAAGTTACACAAATTGAAAGCGAAATCGTAGGAAAAGACAGTAAAAGAAGTTTAGAATCACCGATAGCGGGGGGTTTTGAAGAAAGTAATTTATTTCATTTACGAGATGCAACAAGAGAGCGCCAGGCGCGCGAACTTGACAATAACCAACATTCGGACTGGGACAGACACGGTAGGTCTTTGTCGCCACGAGGCGAAAACTTCGACTACAAACACTTTTTAACTGTTCGTAAATTTAAGTTCTTTCGCAATTCTAATAATGACATACATCCATATTCATGGTTAGATCAATTTATGTACGCACTTCCCCCAAATTGGCCACTGAGTCACAAACTGGAATTTATGTGTGTATATTTAGAAAACGAACCGGCGACGCGCATGCGCGCACTTATTAGAGATTGTAATAATTTAAATGAATTTTATCATGTATTTCTATCGGCATATTGGTCAGAAAACACGGAAGACAGAGTCAAACATAGTCTTATTATGCAGTGTAATTTTAAACAGTCTGAGTTCCGCACGCCGGCAGAATACTTTGAAGACGTGATTCAAAAGAATCAATTCCTTTCCAACCCTAATAGCCCGACTGAACTGTTTAACTAAGCTGCCACAATCGATAAGATACATTGTTGTAGCCGGAAGATGTAAAGACGACATTGAAACTTTTAAGACTTTGCTGCAAGAACTTGAGTATGACGACGACGATGTAACTTCTTGTAATTTTTTCAGTAACGGTAACCACAATAGATTTTCAGAGAAAAGCGATAATGATCGGAACGGACGTTATGACGTTAATTTCGGAAATGAGAGACGAAACAGACAGGACAATAAATACCACCCTTATGACAATAACAGACGTTCTAACAGAAATTTCAGAGGCAATTATAATAATAGAAATTCTTACCGGAATGATCAATCATACGGAAACAGTAATCGGTATCATCAAGACAGAAATTATTCATACAATAATGGAAATTCTTACTACAGAAATAACCAGGGTAGTAGCCCTAACAATAATTTCAGAAGTGATAGTCGAAATTACACATGAAGTAGTCATGCAGATAGCCATGAAAATAGAAATTTTAATAACAGACACAACAAAGAATTTACATCTAACAGACAGGAAGGACCTAATTGGCACCCTCCACGTGACAGAAATTCAGAGAGACAAGTGCCCATGAACCATGGACCTTGCCGTTGGTGGGGAGGCTTGCGTGCGTCAGCGATACAGATGGCCGTACTGTAGGTGCAACCACAACGGAGGGGTATCTGTTGAGAGGCCAGACAAACATGTGGTTCCTGAAGAGGGGCAGCAGCCTTTTCAGTAGTTGCAGGGGCAACAGTCTGGATGATTGACTGATCTGGCCTTGTAACATTAACCAAAACGGCCTTGCTGTGCTGGTACTGCAAATGGCTGAAAGCAAGGAGAAACTACAGCCGTAATTTTTCCCGAGGACATGCAGCTTTACTGTATGATTAAATGATGATGGCGTCCTCTTGGGTAAAATATTCTGGAGGTAAAATAGTCCCCCATTCGGATCTCCGGGCGGGGACTACTCAAGAGGACGTCGTTATCAGGAGAAAGAAAACTGGCATTCTACGGATCGGAGCATGGAATGTCAGATCCCTTAATCGGGCAGGTAGGTTAGAAAATTTAAAAAGGGAAATGGATAGGTTAAAGTTAGATATAGTGGGAATTAGTGAAGTTCGGTGGCAGGAGGAGCAAGACTTTTGGTCAGGTGGTTACAGGGTTATAAATACAAAATCAGATAGGGGTAATGCAGGAGTAGGTTTAATAACGAATAAAAAAATAGGAGTGCGGGTTAGCTACTACAAACAGCATAGTGAAAGCATTATTGTGGCCAAGATAGACACAAAGCCCATGCCTACTACAGTAGTACAAGTTTATATGCCAACTAGCTCTGCAGATGATGAAGAAATTGATGAAATGTATGACGAGATAAAAGAAATTATTCAGGTAGTGAAGGGAGACGAAATTTTATAGTCATGGGTGACTGGAATTCGTCAGTAGGAAAAGGGAGAGAAGGAAACATAGTAGGTGAATATGGATTGGGGGGAAGAAATGAAAGAGGAAGCCGCCTTGTAGAATTTTGCACAGAGCATAACTTAATCATAGCTAACACTTGGTTCAAGAATCATAAAAGAAGGTTGTATACCTGGAAGAATCCTGGAGATACTAATAGGTATCAGATAGATTATATAATGGTAAGACAGAGATTTAGGAACCAGGTTTTAAATTGTAGGACATTTCCAGGGGCAGATGTGGACTCTGACCACAATCTATTGGTTATGAACTGCAGATTGAAACTGAAGAAACTGCAAAAAGGTGGGAATTTAAGGAGATGGGACCTGGATAAACTGAAAGAACCAGAGGTTGTAGAGAGTTTCAGGGAGAGCATAAAGGAACAATCGACAGGAATGGGGGAAAGAAATACAGTAGAAGAAGAATGGGTAGCTCTGAGGGATGAAGTAGTGAAGGCAGCAGACGATCAAGTAGGTAAAAAGACGAGGGCTAATAGAAATCCTTGGGTAACAGAAGAAATATTGAATTTAATTGATGAAAGGAGAAAATATAGAAATGCAGTAAATGAAGCAGGCAAAAGGGAATACAAACGTCTCAAAAATGAGATCGACAGAAAGTGCAAAATGGCTAAGCAGGGATGGCTAGAGGACAAATGTAAGGATGTAGAGGCTTGTCTCACTAGGGGTAAGATAGATACTGCCTACAGGAAAATTAAAGAGACCTTTGGAGAGAAGAGAACCACTTGTATGAATATCAAGAGCTCAGATGGGAACCCAGTTCTAAGCAAAGAAGGGAAGGCAGAAAGGTGGAAGGAGTATATAGAGGGTTTATACAAGGGCGATGTACTTGAGGACAGTATTATGGAAATGGAAGAGGATGTAGGTGAAGATGAAATGGGAGATAAGATACTGCGTGAAGAGTTTGACAGAGCACTGAAAGACCTGAGTCGAAACAAGGCCCCGGGAGTAGACAACATTCCATTAGAACTACTGATGGCCTTGGGAGAGCCAGTCATGACAAAACTCTACCATCTGGTGAGCAAGATGTATGAGACAGGCGAAATACCCACAGACTTCAAGAAGAATATAATAATTCCAATCCCAAAGAAAGCAGGTGTTGACAGATGTGAAAATTACCGAACTATCAGTTTAATAAGTCACAGCTGCAAAATACTAACGCGAATTCTTTACAGACGAATGGAAAAACTGGTAGAAGCGGACCTCGGGGAAGATCAGTTTGGATTCCGTAGAAATATTGGAACACGTGAGGCAATACTAACCTTACGACTTATCTTAGAAGAAAGATTAAGAAAAGGCAAACCTACGTTTCTAGCATTTGTAGACTTAGAGAAAGCTTTTGACAACGTTAACTGGAATACTCTCTTTCAAATTCTGAAGGTGGCAGGGGTAAAATACAGGGAGCGAAAGGCTATTTACAATTTGTACAGAAACCAGATGGCAGTTATAAGAGTCGAGGGGCATGAAAGGGAAGCAGTGGTTGGGAAGGGAGTGAGACAGGGTTGTAGCCTCTCCCCGATGTTATTCAATCTGTATATTGAGCAAGCAGTAAAGGAAACAAAAGAAAAATTCGGAGTAGGTATTAAAATTCATGGAGAAGAAGTAAAAACTTTGAGGTTCGCCGATGACATTGTAATTCTGTCAGAGACAGCAAAGGACTTGGAAAAGCAGTTAAACGGAATGGACAGTGTCTTGAAAGGAGGATATAAGATGAACATCAACAAAAGCAAAACGAGGATAATGGAATGTAGTCAAATTAAATCGGGTGATGCTGAGGGGATTAGATTAGGAAATGAGACACTTAAAGTAGTAAAGGAGTTTTGCTATTTAGGGAGTAAAATAACTGATGATGGTCGAAGTAGAGAGGATATAAAATGTAGACTGGCAATGGCAAGGAAATCGTTTCTGAAGAAGAGAAATTTGTTAACATCGAGTAGAGATTTAAGTGTCAGGAAGTCGTTTCTGAAAGTATTTGTATGGAGTGTAGCCATGTATGGAAGTGAAACATGGACGATAACCAGTTTGGACAAGAAGAGAATAGAAGCTTTCGAAATGTGGTGCTACAGAAGAATGCTGAAAATAAGGTGGGTAGATCACGTAACTAATGAGGAGGTATTGAACAGGATTGGGGAGAAGAGAAGTTTGTGGCACAACTTGACTAGAAGAAGGGATCGGTTGGTAGGACATGTTTTGAGGCATCAAGGGATCACAAATTTAGCATTGGAGGGCAGTGTGGAGGGTAAAAATCGTAGAGGGAGACCAAGGGATCAGTACACTAAGCAGATTCAGAAGGATGTAGGTTGCAGTAGGTACTGGGAGATGAGGAAGCTTGCACAGGATAGAGTAGCATGGAGAGCTGCATCAAACCAGTCTCAGGACTGAAGACCACAACAACAACAACAAAGTGCAAATCGTAGAAATTGATCCGCGAAGTGACGCGAATAATCAAAGACGTGACACAAACAATCGACAATGACTTGTAGCTTCGGCTTCTGGCAGCAATACAGACGGTTCAAAAAGTAATGACACTACGACTTTACACTACGTATGCTTGGAAGACGTGAGAGATATTTTGCTAGACGAAAAGGAAAATGATGTAGACACATTTTTACATTCTGTTATTGAAGTATGTGTGAGTAAGAATAAGTTCACTGCGGTTTTAATTTCTGGGAGCCCACTGAATTTTATTAGTGAATTAGGTTTTCGTATATGTGTAAGAACTATTGCTTGTCCTATGTTACCTGTTTCTAAAACCACAATTCGAGGAGCTATTTCTGGAAAAAGTGTGGAAGTCAAACAACAGACCAACTTAAATTTCATTTGTCAAGGATATGAATTTTCTGCTAATTTTATTATTGTTCCATTACTCAATACACAAATTATATTAGGTATGGAGTTTCTTAACACATATAAAGCAATGTTAAACTTTAAGGAAGGAAGTGTGAACTTGAATGTTGCCGGAATGCCGAGGTGTTTGAAATTTTTCGAGTGAGTAACGAAATCTGAATCAGACACATATTGTTTAAGGTTTCTTACTTCTGATGTTTTCGCTGAGTATTATGACGACAATGTGTTCATTCATGACAACGACAATAGATACAGAGACACGATGGATGATATGATTAATGGTGAAGAATTAATTAATGAAAAGATTAACAAAGCTGAGGTGACAGATGACGTTGCAAGAGAAAAATTACACCAAATTTTGACTTCGCATACTACAGTATTTAGTCATCACACAGGAACTATACAAGGCTTACAATATTTATTTAAAGTAAAAGAACACACACACCATTTCGGGGAAAAACATACGCTATTCCTTTGGCTTATAGAGACAATGTTAAGAAAGAACTTCAATCCATGTTAGATCAAGGCATTATTGAGCCAGCTGTCAGTCCTTATACCAGCCCATTACATGCAGTTTTTAAAAAGGATGGGTCAATTCGTTTGGTTCTGGATTCCAGACTGATAAATAATATCTTCATTCCTGAAACTGAGGTCCAAAAAATTTAGATGAACTTCTTCAACATTTCCATGGAATTAAAGTTTTATCCACAATTGATCTCTGTGCAAGTTTTTGGCAAATTAAACTCCACCCTGATTGTAGAAAATACACTACTTTTTTAGCCTTTGGTAACTGTTATCAATTTCCGAAATTACCATTTGGACTTACTGTATCTTCAGCAGCATTCATTCTTGGTTTAAATGAAATTTTACCTGTTTATCTTCGTAACAATATTACTTCATATGTTGACAATATTCTTATTGCTAAACGTTCTTGGAGAGAGCATAACAGAATTTTGGATTCGTATTTTTGCAAGAGTTGGCATTACAGTGAACTTGGGAAAATCTGAATTTGGTCGTTCTCAGGTGAAATTTCTTGGTCATATTATTTCAACAGAAGGTATTCTTCCTGATCCAGAGATACTAGACGCTATTCGTAATTATGCTGTTCCTACTGATAAACGTGATGTTTGTAATTTCCTTGGTGTCTGTAATTTTCTTAGGTGCTTTGTTAGATTGGACAATTTGGCCACACCTCGTTTATGTGAACTTTCTGGAAAGAATTCTGATTGGTGCTGGGATGAGGAAACTCAATTAGAATTTTGTTTGGCGACGGACTCATCATACAAAGGCCTAGGTGCACACTTATTTCAAGAGATAGAAGAAAACAACGTTGTAGTACAGAAAACTATTGCATTTGGAAGTCGTGTTCTCTCTAAATCAGAAAAGAATTATTCGATCACAGAACATGGAGCTTTGGCTGTTGTTTGGGCTTTCACAAAATTTCGCATCTTTTTGTATGGCAGACATACTAAGGTTTACACCGATCATAGAGCTCTGGAATTTCTTATGTCAACAAAATTAACACATGGAAGATTATCACGAAGGGCACTGTATGTACAGGAATTTGATTTTAGTATTGTTTACATCCAGGGTTCTTCTAATATTATTGCTGATGCTTTATTACGTGCACCTATGGGTTTGAAACAATGTGCTGAGGAAGACTGCAAAGAAAACAATTATTGTAATTCTTCATGCTTTCCCGGCGATCTGTTGACATCTTGGATATTCGGGAATCCAGCCGGATGTTCGCGTCGTTCTCGCACGATATTTCAACAGCGTGCCTCGCTGTCTTATTCAGGTGCTACCTGAGAATGGTCCTTGGGTCGATCGAGTCCAGTATTTATGCCTGGGAGGAGCTGGGCGTTCCCTAATCGGTCCGCGCCGGGTCGAGTGTTCCATCTGCGGTCCGCGCCCGCCAGACTCAGCTTCAACGGACCCCTCCAGTCGCAGATGTTCCGACTGCCGTCGTCGCCCGTTCTGGCCGTCCTCAACGGATGTGGTTATCATCTGAGGTGTGTCAGACCCGGTCTGAGATGTTGGGTACTCTATCTCCTGACTGTTACTATGATTTCCACTTCTGTTTCGTGCTGGGCGCTCCCTA